>NC_140418.1:72655000-75155000 GCF_965140295.1 Lepidochelys olivacea | reverse complement strand
CAGCCTCACAGCTCATTACAGAGTCCTTAAAAACAGTGCTAAGCAGGAACAGATTTACCATGAAACAAACTGTGTGGTGTCACGGGGCCCCCAATGACAGGGCCCCGCCCTCCCAAAGTGCAGGACAAATCTCACTTGACAACCTCCCTGAGTCCCGGCCAGTGGCGCAGAAGGGCTCAGGCAGGCAGGCTGCCTGCATGCTGTGGCCAGTGGCCCCACGCCACTCCCAGAAGTGGCTGGCTGCGGGGCACGTCTCTGCACGCCTCTGGCAGGTAGGGGAGGTGGCTCTGTGCACTACCCCTGCCCTGGGCAGCGCACGGAAACCTGCTGCCTTCCTCTCCCGACGGGGTGCGCAGAGACATGCCAGCAACAGGGCTAAGGCGGCTCCCTGCCCGCTCTGCCTCCCACCCTCTGTGCCATGCTGCTCCCAGAAGCAGCAGGCATATCCCTGTGGCCCCTGGGAGGGCAGGGTGTCTCCACGTACTCCCCCTGCCCCGACTCCACAGCTCCCATTGGCCTGGAACAGAAAGAATGAAAAATGGGGGTGGGGGGAAAGATAAGAGAGAATGTTCTTTTTCTTGGCTGAATCCCAAAGGCAGGGGGGGAGAAAATGAAGCTGTGCACAGGGACCCACTAACTCTAAATCCACCACTGGTGCTAAGCCCTTAGATTTGCACCCAGAATTTAAATTCACCCCGTCCCAGAACTTTAGCCATGTGGGTCTCCTGGGCCTACAGTGTAACACACAAAACACAGACACTTTGCACAGGATTCTAACACCATTGCTTTTTACCTAATCACACAAAAAATACTCACCTCAGTACAAAAATAATAAACTGTACATGCATTTTCCGGTTTCCTCACTACTCCAGAGCACTGTTTGGGTTGGGGTCAGAGTTGTCAGGGGCAGCCAGAATCCTTCTGCTAAAATGCATGGCTTGCATTCTGAAACATGGACCCTTCTCTCACCTAGGCTAATCCATCCCCTTACTTTTGCCTGCATGTCTTCACCCGCTATGGTTTTTAAAGGCTGCCCTCAACACTTTGGCTTCTTCATCCTATATTTTGGAATTTTCCACTCTCCAAACGCCAGACACTGAAACCCTGCCCCTCTCCCCCCAAACTGGTGAGGGAAGTTGGAGAACTAGTTTCTCCTAGTATGCAGTAACTCCTTTGTTCTTCCCAGGTAAGACCTATTCAGATGCGGATAGTCCTTAACAATCTGCTCTTATCCTTGGTCTGGATACACAGACCTAGAGGCATTCCATGATACAGCAATTTTACATAGTAACAACTTCATAATATCAACCAGAATTCATAAGTGCTGCAGACAGATTTCCCAAATTGTCACACAGGTGAATTTGATTTTGCTCATCTAGTGGAAAATTAGCCAGAGGCTAACGTTTGTAATGCTGCCTTGTCTTATTAATGGAGAATGTGCAAAACAATGCTCTCAAAATCATTTTGACGTGTCAGTCAACTTGACAACATGGGACATGCCTGAAAGCACGACAAGTAACTTTCTTCAATCACTTCAGTGCTACGTAATATATTTAGCGATTCTTTCTTTTTTCTAGGTTTGACTGGAAAATTTTGCTATTTTTCTTAAATTTTGAAAAAAACCAAAACTTTCCCGTAACAAGTCTTGTCTGCATGAAGAAATATTTAACAAACGTTTGTTCACTGGTTTGTAAAACTTCTTACCTATAGTCACAAGAAGGAGGGTCACAGAAGCCATATGTATCTGAACAGTTGGCTACTTATTTGGATTAAACCTCTGATTATTCTAAAGCATTCTCATCCCGTGTCACCCTGATTTTTCACATGTAGGCCATGTCTACACTACTATTTATGTTGGCAACATTTATGTCACTCGGGGTGGGAAAAAGCACCCCCCTGAGCAACATAAAAGTGTGTTTTAAAGTGAAATTCTTATCAGGATTATCCTCTTGTTTTGGGTATATCTGACAGGTAGCACATTCTGTCTGGATAGTGCAGTAACAAGGTATGGGAGTTTAGATTTAAACCTATTCCTTAGTGTTTTCAAACACCTGACTGTAATCTACTACCATCCTCAACAAATCCACTTGCCTACTGGCATTTTGAGAGTGAAAACTAATTCTGCAACTGGCATGGCAGAGCTGTGCTTACAGTCTCAATCCTTCCTGAGCACACAATTGCTGAAGGAGCTTTATCTCAAGCAAAGTGGAATAGGGCTTGGGTCTCTGTCACTAAGCACTCCAGAGAAAGAAGGGAGCTTCTCTCCTGTAACAACACCTCATAAAATACAGGACCAGGAGATGCATGGGTGGGAGTGGGGGAGAGAAGAGAAGAGGGATGTAGGAATAGTGTCAACCTTCCATTTGCCTTAAAAACAAAATAAAACCCCAAACTCTCTGCATGCACTGGTGGTGAGCGTAGGAGGTAGGATTGGAAAACTTCTTACTGATAATTTCCTTTCTGGTAGCAATGTCTCCCACAATTCTGGACATCTGGGCTGCTCTCCTCTCTGCAGCTCACAGAGGCAGATCAGTGTTTTGGTGCCACACGGTCTGGACACTCACCCTGTGCTTCTGCTTGCTGTCATATAAGTTATTCCCAAATTGTAAAACTTGCATAACATCGTTAACAAATGTTCCAGAGATAATGAAGTACTTATGTACATTAGACCAAGGAAGACAGTCATATGGTAACGATTCAACTTAATATCTGACCGTTGACTCATGACCCCTACCAGGACAGGTAGAATTGTGGGAGATGCTGCTAGCAGGAAGAGAAGTATTGGTAAGAAATTTTCCATTCTGAAGCTCAGCATCTCCTACAATTCTGGATGTCTGGAAAGTAGTGAGATGTAGGGAGGGTTATGAAACAAAAGTATGGTAGGAAAGAAGTGCAGAGGAGCAAGCAGGGAGATGCTGCAGTGAAGGCTCAGGGACAGTTAAACCCCCCAGAGGTTAACTGACCCAGGGAGAAAGGAATGCTGAGGAGGGAGAACACTGTTCCCCAAGGCCCAATAAACTGGGTAGAAAAGTAAAAATAGAAGAAGGGCAGAAGGCAAAGAAACTGCAACTGTCTGCTGCTGTGAAGGCAGACAATCTGGCAGCAAGCAGGAGCAGAAGGGATATGGCCAGACCATGTGGTGCCATGAGATGCAGAGAGAGGACAGCAGCCCAGATGTTCAGAATTGTGGGAAATGCTCGGATGAAGAAATATTACTTGGATAATGTGAGAAG
Organism: Lepidochelys olivacea; assembly: GCF_965140295.1. NCBI lineage: Eukaryota > Metazoa > Chordata > Testudines > Cheloniidae > Lepidochelys > Lepidochelys olivacea. The sequence goes on along the minus strand of NC_140418.1, from coordinate 75,151,767 downwards.
GGTTTTTCAGCCTTAAGCTGTCATGTACTGTAAATATATATTTTAAATGTAACTATGGTTATTCTGATGTGCAGATTCCTGGGCAGTAATTTACGTGTAATTCCAGTTCATAACGCTGCTGAAATAGTTAAACTCATGCTAACTATAGCCAAGGTAAGTCTTGTGGTATATATTAACAAATATTACCCATGAAAGCTTTTTAAAAAAAATACATTAACCAACAAAAGCAATTAATTTTTTGTCCTTAACTGAGCTTGTAGCTTACTGTTACGTTGATCAGAGTCCTGACAATACCTACTGTTCTAATAACACAAGCCAAAGTCTGATGTTGTAGTTCAAATGTTTGTTTAAAACTATTATTAACAATAGCTTTAAAAGGTCTTATGAGCATGTATAAAGATGAATGACAGAGATCTAGGGCCTAATTCTGCTCTCACTTGCCATTGTAGATCAGGAGTGACTCCATTCATTGATTAATGTAAAACTAGCATGAAATCAAAATCAGGCTGTAAATATTCAAGATCTTCTTAAAGTAAATTACTAACCTAAAGACTATAGCAGCTTGGTGACTTCAATCAATTATGGATTTACTTGTATAAATCTACTCTATAGACTAACAACTACAACAGAGCCATTTGTGTTGTTTATATCTGTGAAACTGCCACACATCCTACATGCTTAAGTAAACATGAATTTTCTTTGAAAAGATGAATGCATATGCAGAAGCTATTTAATGATTTTTCTACAGAAAATGTTGAGTCAACATTAATTATAATAGTATGAACAGCACTCCGATAAAGTACCAAAAATAAAAGGAACAGCAGCAAACCAGATATTAGTTTGCATTTTATCCTTTTCGTAAGTGGTCACTGTATACAAAATTAGCATTTACCAAGTTACAATAGTCTGGCATAAGATACTGCAATTATTTTCTATTCTAGAGTCTATAAAATAACTGTGGCATCTCATGTACTACAGTGTGACAACTATTAAATGTTGACATCTTAATAGTAACCACTGTACATCAGACCTCTAGCTTTTTGTGAAATCTGTTCTGCACCATATCCTAATTCAGTGTTAACTGCAAAGGTGTTAAATAAAATTAGGCCTACTGCTGATCCTACAAATTTGAAGCTCTCCTGCACTTGATCTTCACTAATGTCACAGTGACTTCAATGGGAGTTCCATGTAAGGGATGATGTCAGTACAAGGCCCAGGCCTATCTGTGGCCATTAAAATACAGTTCTAAATCTTAAGGCCAGAATCTGGCCCCTGCTGTGGTCAACTTGCACTAGTTTGCCAGTGCAAAGCAGCCTCAAACCAGTTGAATAAGCTACTTCAAGACTCCCCAATTTGGGGAACACCAGCTGGAGTACAACATGCATAATGACTGCTGTTTCACTTCTCCCTGTCCCCAGTGCAGGAGGGGTGGCCAGGGAGCAACCATATTTAGCTAATCCTTAGCAGCTGTAACAACCCCTTGTGGGATGTTATCAGAATATGAACAAATCAGTCCCACAGCTGCTTTAAGTTGTGCTTCAGGATCAGCCTGGCACCCCAAGGTGGCTTACCCTGTTACCTTTGTTTCTCCCTTACCCCCAGACACCCAGTTGAGAGAATCTGGTCTCAGTCTCTTCGTAATTTCCAGTTGTACTATATTAAGAGTATATGGTTCAGTATTTCTTTACCCAAACTATCTAATTCTCTTTTAATCAAAATATTTGTAAGTAGCGGCACATATTTCTTTTTTCCTTTTAAGATCACCTGCAAACCACAAATAGACAACATTCGCTACAGAATGCTAATGGCAAAAGCCCAGATCATAGACCAGAGTCCAGTTTGGAAAATGCTTCACAAGATCCAGTTGGATTGTAACTAACTTAGTACCAATTAGATTTATTCAAAACTTCTGGAGTTACATTTCTAAACAAAATACAAATGTTTTTCTTGTCTGTTCAAAAAAAATACAGCAACTATACAAAAAATGGTCAGTTTAAAAATATTTGTGTATATAATTAATGCATTAAATGAAAATTTACATAACATTTATTGTGATATTCAATGCTAGATAGTGTGAGTTATACCAAATTTGCTAACTTGGAGAAAAGTTAAGAGATTTTTTTTTAAAATCCTATGTATGTTTTGTTTTTACAATTTGGGCAATTTAAATAAAACAGCATTAAAAAGCAAGTACCTTAACTTTAGCTTGATTGCAAAGTGATCTGTTATTTTCCAAAACATTTAAACACCTCTTTGGGAGATTCTTCATAGTTAGGGAGGATAAGAATAATCAATGATCCTAGAGTAGATTCTCCCCCAAGTCCATATATTTTAGACCATATTATGAATTAACAATTTATGCACTGAATTGTATTCTTGTTTCTCTTTACAAAAAATATGTTTACTGTCTTGTTTATGTATATTACTTTTCACTGTGGAAAGTTCTAAAACTTATCCTGTTTTGTCCTGGAGGTGCTTTTTGAAGCCTGGCTTCCCCTTGTCCTCAAATCCCTATGCTCAGATCTCCAGTTTGGATAGTCCTGGTTTACAGTCGTCTTTATTAATCTAGAAGTATGGTTAGCAATATTAACTGCAGTAATAATACCTACTATTTACACATCTGTGGATCTCAAAACTTTCCAAACATTACTATTTGGTTCTAGGTAATGCAAACATAAGGCTATTTCTACACACCAAAAACATCCTCTCTTCTCCAAAGGTTAATAAAATATAATTATCTTATGCCAAGCAGATGCAAACACTAGCAAAACTGCAGCAAACTCAATGAGAGGGTAACTTGGGATATTTTGTTGTAATTAGTACATTGACTATCTCCATTAATCAGATTCTACAGTAAAGACACGTAATAAGACATGTAAAGAACAGCACTTGCAAATATTCTAGCAGCCTTTTATAAATAATTCTTCAACAGACTTGTTTAAAGCTTGATAACGTCTCTTTCAAGTAAAGTCATAATGACCAGTGTCTTAATGTACTGCAAGAGTTAAAAACCCACTAGGATTTACGACATCAAGTGCTTCATTTGACCCCCAATATTTGTTATGTTATGGTTTTTATTTTCACTTCGATGAGTTCTTCTACTCGGGCCAGAACACTTTCTATTAAATCAAATGTGAAAAGAGCTGAATGTAGAACCTGAAATGTCAAGAAAAATTCATGTTATTTATATTAGCACAATGACATTCTTTTCCCCCCCAGTCAGCTCTAAATGTACACTTGCCTTCAGGTAAAAAAACAAAAACAAAAAAACCCCACAACAACAACAGTCTAAATGCATTTGCATAACTTTGGAAAAAGGTATGAACTTACCTGAAGCTGCATTTCAGTGGTCATGTTAGGCATCTTTTCCCCGCCAACTGTTACAGAACAAACTGCTTTAGAATTGTGAGATTCTGCAAAAGAAAAGAACATATTATAGAGCAGCAGAGTGTTCTAATTTTTAAATTAACATCTTCATTATATTACAGTTATAAATTCTAAATTGTTAAATGTGTGTATCCAGTGATTGGTCAAGAGTTAAGAATGGAGAGCGCTGAATTCTAACAGAATGTAGACCTGAGGTGGCTCCTATAGCTTCAGCGTTCCATATGGCAGGTCACTGCATTACTAAGCTATTGGGCTGTTCTCTATAGTAAGTGTTGCATATGAACTATTACTATATGGATTTCAAAAGATAAATCTTGTACTATAGTAAAATAGCAAGAGGTATATTATATTGCAGTACAAGACAATTTTATGAAGCTGCAAATCACATAAAATGGAAAAATGCAAGAATTCCCACAGCACAATCCTGTCACCCATTTTTTATACAACTTTCTTTGAATAATAGATAGTTACACATGTAAAAAGATGGCAGGAGAGGGTCCAATGCCATGATTTAATTTATCTACCACTTAAATATTAATTTTATTGTTTAAGCAAAGGCTACTAGCTTCTCCATATTTTATCCATCCCCCTTTCTTGGTTTGCATTGCTTCTGTAGGCTGCATGAACACTAAATCAGAAGTAGCAGTGCAGAGCAATTTTTGAATGTCCACATGATATCACTCATGTTGAAACAATCTCCGAATCACATGTATTTTTCTATTAGCTTCCATAAGGCTTACATGTATGTGCACTTGGAAATAAACAGACCCTGAATAATGGCTACTTTTAATTGATAAATAGTCCATATTGGATGAAAAACTGAAGAAAGCATAGTAATGAAAACAAAGCCCACAGATTTGTTTTCTGACCCCTATTACATTACGAAAGTAGTTCCTAATGACAAATATGGTATCTACAGGGTTGTTGTGTGATCATTTTGAACCCAGCATATTTCAAATACTTCTACCTAAAATACAACCTACATAGTGTTCACTCATTTTTCTCACACCATGTCCACATCTAAAGGACACATCTAAAGGATAGTAATGGAGACAACCAACCTCGTCTATTTGCTTTTTTACTTTTTATTTCTGCTTCATAATGTGCTTTTGACATATTAAGTCCTGTGTGCAAAGGCTTTAAGAAATTTTGCTCAATCTTGTTAAGTTCAGTCCATATACCAGTCTGTTCAAATTGGAAAAGAAAAAATGTTAGAAATCAGTTTTTAGCTAAGCCGTAGAACACAGTTTCTGTCCTAAACTGCTGGTCCAGGAAGGAAAAGGATTTACTCATCCTGTTGTGCTGACATGCACAACAGGAAGTTAGCTGTTGAACCCCCTAACTTCCTTTGCCTTCCTATAGCAGCATTTACATTCCTTATAAACCAGAGTTGAAATTATTCTCAAAACTGGGCCGTTAACACTGCACTACTAAAACAGAATTACATCATATGCTACACTCTGTTATGAAAGAAAATGTAACCAACCTAAATAAACAAATACTGAAGTATGTAGCAAGCTTCAGATAAACTAAAACGGGGTCTTTTACTGGAAATAATACAATCAGCACAGTATTCCTTGTTTTATTTTTGCTATTTCATGTTAATTGCACTATCAAATTTTCAAGAGAAAACTGAAGGCTTAAACTGCTGGATAAGAGGAAGGTTGAGCTTTTGGCATGTAGGTTGAGGATTATAGCACATGGGGAAGGTGCATATTCTTTCATTCCCTCTTGCAGGCTAAGTTGGAAGTGACTTGATATTTTTGTGGAGGGTGAAGAAGGCTTAGAGCTTGTCTACACTACTTGCCAGATCGACAGGCAGCGATCGATCCAGCGGGGGTTGATTTATCACATCTAGTATAGACACGATAAATGGACCGCTGAGCGCTCTCCTGTTGACTCCAGTACTCCACCAGAACGAGGAGCACAAGCGGAGTCAACGGGAGAGCGTTAGCTATCGATTTAGAGCAGTGAAGACACCGCAATAAGTAGATCTAAGTACATAGATTTTAGCTACGCTATTCACGTAGCTGAAGTTGCGTATCTTAGCTCGACCTGCGCGGTAGTGTAGACAAGCCCTTGGACTCCTGTGTGTGTAAAAGTCTGATCTGCTCACTTTTTCCTACTTTTACTCCTGTTGCCACTGCAGAAACAACACAGCTAAGAAAATAAGCTATTTTCTAATCTAATTCAAACATGAACAGAATTATTAGCTAAGTACCCACTACACAGCCAGATTCTGCCATAAGCTAACACCTGTGAAACTCTGCTTTGTGGGTGCACTGATTATGCTGGACATTGTACAAACAATCCCTATCCCGAAGGGTTTGCAATCTAAAGACAAACAGCTGAAGGGTAGGGGATGGGAATACAACGTACTGTACTAGCAAATGAACACGGTGATGAATTGGGACAGCTCTGTTAGTAACGTGTATTGTAAATAGTTGGATTGTTGTTTTTTTAAGGTAGCTAAGGGCATAATTTGACTTGCAGAATCTATTCCTGATGATGTTGCATGAGCCAGAAAAAAAAAAATCTATTTGACTATAAAATCCAGGTGGCATATCAAAATTAGCTGGTAGGAAAAAAAAGTTTTTACGGTAAACTTAGCAAATCGGATGCTGAAGTCACTGAGAAAAACATGAAATTACAATTGGGGCTGGTCAAGACTTTTCTTTCAAAACATTTTTTTGACAGAACTTGTTTTTTGACTTGACAATTTTTCACAAAGTGTCTACTTGCCACAGAAAATTGACTGTGGTTCAAAAAAATTAATTTACAAAAACTGAAAAATGTTGTAATACTCCATGGGAATTGTAGTTCAGGTTCCTCATGTCCCCATTCTTTTCTATGGGATGGGTTCCCCAGCTGGACTACATCTCCAATGATACACCATGATTAAGTTCTAATTGCACACAAAGTCTACCTCACTTACACCTATATAACTCCAAATTCTGTAACTGATAGCAGAATTTGAATATAATAGTGTGTAACTAAAGGCCAAATATGGTCTGAAGACTGGTGGTGATACAGGACCCAAAAACTACAGAACTATAATGTTCTCAAAGTTCCCTTCCCCAACTACATTAAAGTGATAAATATTTACAGATTAACTTCAGATTACAATTTTTTGTCTGTGAATAGTATATACTAGGGGTACTGGTATGTAGATTTTGGTGAAACCACTAATGTATGAACAGTGAAACAAATGGAATTTCTTAAAAGGTCATTGGGAAGTGCTCAGACCAGTGCCCACTCATACCAGAGTCCCCATGTCTCAACTGAACACTAACAAATACATATCTGGAATCAGTCTGCCCCACTTGTGGGCTAGAATTGTTAAAATAGGTATTAGAATTATAAGAATGTGTTTAGACTTTATTGAATGCTTGTGGGTTGCTGAATGCATTAATCATAGCATCTTATAACATCTGTATCCCATATTGTCAGGTAATGTTTGAGTGGCTGTATTGTGAGCCTGTGACTGTGGAAATCACCAGATAGGAGAGAGATGTTAATTAGCATGAAGGGCTTATCAACAGAAGGCATTACATCCTTCCCAACAAACAAGGTCAATCAACACTAGACAAACTATTGTGGCATGTTAAAGAGGACAAAAGATATTTGTTGTTCTGCTCTCTCCCTCGCTTGTCTGCTGTGAAGATGATTCATGCTAGTGGATTCCTCCCATCAGCTGAGTTTGCAACTCAAAGCACATGGCAAGAGTGGGATAAAAATTCCTAACACGAAGGAGCTGATTATCTCTATGCTGCTTGAATTCTGGGGTGGGGGTAGGAGGCAAAGTGTTTCTAGGTAAAAGCAAAAGATCCCCAGCTGCTTAGCCTGAGTTAGCCCTAAAGGACATACAATATTTGCTGATTACAGAAGCTTGTATTACCTTTTGAAACTTAGGATCGTAACTCATTTGTGTATAACTTTACCTGCTTTAACCTTTTAAATGACTCTCTGGTTTCTTCTTCCTATTTTATAAATCTTTATATAGTTTGGCTACAAGTGTTGTCTTTGGTGTGAGATCTAAGCTGCAACTGGCATGGGGTAAATGACTGGTCCTTTGGGACTCAGTAACCTGAATATTTCTGTGATTCTTGGTGTAAGGAACCATCTATCACAAAAGTAGGCTCACCTGGGTGGCGAGACAGATCGGAGTAACAGAGGGCAATATCTGTGACTCCATATTAAGGCTATTACTGTGCCTAAGTAATTTACACTTGGTAATTTGTAGATGAAATCTAAGCATAGAACTCAAAACTAATTTGGGGTTTGTGCCTTGGTTCCTAACAGTCTCTGCCTGAGGCTGGCATTAATATTCTTGAATCACTACAGACAGCATTATAGTCATGTCCCTTCAATGGAACTAATTTAGAATCTGCAAGGTGACCAGTGAACTTTCCCCAACTTTAGGTTCCTATATAAAGGGCATTAGGAAACAAGGAAAACTAGCTTGAAGGAAAGGTGTATTTATATTAGGAATAGTTTTTAAAATAAAGCCTTTACTATGAGATCTGGTTGATTATAAAAATTGTTGAACTCTATGAATTGCAGGAATGTTAGTGACTAATGACTTGGGGAAAACAGTCAGTAGGACTTGCCTTTGTTATGGGGATAAGTGGCCTTTTCAGTACTGGAGTACAGTAAGAAATTAAACATGTAAAATTCCAATGGGTCTTCAGTCTTCAGTACTGAAGCTAAGCTGTGCAAGCTATGGCACTTAAAGAAATATAGTTCAGCTGCTCAGAACTGCAACCTGATGTTAAGCCAGTTGTGAAATTTAAATATAAATTTAAACATGGATCCATCTAGATGCAGCTGGATGGGAGTGACTGCATACAAGAACGGATCAGTCAGTCATAAAACATTACACTGAAAAGCTACTACAGCAGTTGAATGATAAGCATGGTCCAGGCTGATCTGAAATAGCACAGCCAATAACAAATATTGCTGACTGCTTCAGACGAGAGAGAGAAAAATAAGTCACGGGCCTGCTGATAAAGCTGAACAGTTCATCACATTTCCGACATTGTAAAATCTTGCTTTAAATTGAAGTTGAGTAAAAACTTCTACCACTTATATAAAATTGTAAATAGCCAGAATCCAGCATATAGAGAGGTGCATTGTTTCTCCCTTTCAGGCTATTGGCTAGGAGCTGTTAGAGCTTAAAGAGAACATATTAAAAAAATATTGTTTGACAATTCCAACCTACACCGTAGGTTAACAACACCAAAATGGCTATAAAATACTTTACCATTTATGCTGTTTATTGTTTTCCATTTCAGTTAGGACAATACAATAGGATGGAGGGTTTCACTTGTCTATAGTAACAATTTCCAGATTATTTGCATTCAAACATCAAAGCATGAGAGAAATGTATTGATTCCCTGCTTATACATATTTAAGACATAGTGTTCTGTCTGAAATTGCAGTGTAAGGTAGTTTAGTAAATGGTCTTCATGCATGAAACATTCCAGGCTATATCTAGTAAAGCAATGAAGTAGCCAGCCAGAAAAAGGTATAGGGTATGCAAAAAAGAGAGGTCAATATAAGAGCAGAGGTATGGATTAAACACAGACTATAGGCGTCAGAAAAACTGATGTGGAAACCCCGACCACAACCAGAGCAGCAGAGCTATCTGCAAAATCAGAATGGCGTACAATCTTAAGCATGTTGCCCTTAGGAGGAAATAATGTACTGTTTTTCCCTCTCAGAGAGAGCAAAATTTATCCTAAGAAAGTAGTTCAATAAAACACATTTGCCAGGAGCAATTACAGCGCTACAATCTAGTCCTATTTCCCTCTCAACCCCTTTTTGCCAAAATATCATCTGCTTTGTTTGAAAATCTTTGTCTTGACATGGGGAGTTGGGATTTCACAGCATGGTATATTATGCAAAATATATTAACATTGCTGCAGGGTCTCGGTGAACTTAGAAAGTACCAGGAAGCTATTTCATATTGTTTTAGTTGAAGGATTCGGAAACCTGAGGAAAATAAATAACTCTTCCATTATGAGTGTTTGGTTTTTTTAATTTATATCTATTGTTTAAGATGTTCTGCAATTTTTTGCTAATTTGGGACAGGCATATCAATCCTTATGTTATTTCAATAATGCAGATCTTACTGAGAAGCACTGATTTGGCTTTAATATCCAGTGGAGTTACTGACATTTACCAAAAATGCAGTTGCAGAAGGAGTTGGAAATACAGGATTTTTTTTTTTACATGTTTAAAAACAAAAGCTATTCAGTGCAGAGTTGTCAAAATGCTTAGGGAGACACCCTGACACTAAAATAAATTCTCTTCCATGCCACTTAAAGCTAAATGATAAAGAGGTTTCCTTGACTAATGAAGCAATTCTAAAACTTCAAAGGTTTGTAGAGAGATCCCATCTAAAAAGCTTTACAATGCTTGGTGGAAGTTAGCCCTTCCTAAGTATCTGTACACAAGTAAAAGTATATTTATTATTTTTGGAATACTGGCCATATACTTTATTTTATGGTGATATTATCGGGAATTACAGGCGCTGACCTGGATTTCTGGTGGAGGTAGAACAACACTAAACTTGCTGAAAAAATAGTGAGTAAGCATTTAACTTTCACCAGTACAAACTTCATAATTTTCTGAACACCATTAACAAAAACATTCTCACTGGATATTGAATACAGACATTTTTTTTTTTGCAGCAGCTAACTTTGTCATGAACTGGCACAGCTATTGTTTTTAAATTGAAAAGATAGCTTTTTAAATCAACCATCACTTACTTGATTGTCGTATTCGTTGTCCTTAATGACTAAATATCTCAATAGATTTAGTGAGGCCATAATCCTATGAATTAGAAATGTACAGTTCATCACTTAGAGTGCAGATTTATATTAAGATTGACAGTAATTTAATTTGTTCCTGAAAAAACACCAACTGGTATAAAACACAGCAGCCCATTTGTTTAGTAATACAGGTCAACCTCGTGCATCTCTCTGCACTGACTTCCAACTGACTAGACTCTAACTCAAAGGCTCTGTGTTGATATTCAGAACCTTCCATGTGATGGCCCAATGAAACCTCCCCACAAGAAGGGCAAAAGAAAAAGGAAGCACTATCCTTCTCCTCCTTCCTGCTCCCCTAAGGGGCTTGAACACTCTTGAGGCAAGCAGTTTTTCTCCAAATTCCTCTGGATTTGAACATCTCAGTACTGATTACCTGACTCCTCTCGGGTTCAGATTCCAGTAACATCTTCAAGGCCTGAAAGGGGATCTGCTGTTGAGCCTACTGGCAATCATTCTGCATGCTTTTCTTCTGCTTGACTGCCTATACCAATTTCTCTAGTCATAATCCAGAATCACTTTGGGGTACCTTTGACCCCTTCAGAGATGAATCTAGAAGATGCCCTCCTTAAATCTTGAGACTTCGTCAGCTTCCCTCACCTCAGATCCAGAAATTATGGAAGGATCTCATAGAGGGTCCTCTTCAGCAGTCCATGTGGCCCTATGTACAGGGCTCCACAAAAGCCCTGTGGGAGGCTGAGATACCAGCTCTGGCACAGACCTCAGTACCAGTATCCGTTCCAACATGGTGCCCTCCCTCAGCACTCATATGCATCTATTCCTCATCTGGTGCCAACCCAAGCCTTCCTTGCCAGCAATGATACCAGCACTGCAAAGACCTGCCTCTAGCTGAGAAATGGGATGAGACTCCTTCAGAGGAGCCACATGAGTCCCCTTTGGAGAACTTCTGTAGCTCTTCACCTTCCCAGTAAGAAGAACATGAAGGTTCCTGGATCAACATAAGTGCTGCTTGAAACCAGTGGTGGCTAGCCCAAGTATTTCACATATGGAGACAACCAGAATAGTGTGTGTCAAACAAAACACCAAATACCAAATGCCAAGTACACACAAAGACAAAAGTTTTCTTAGATGTGTTCCTACTATGTGTCTTCCTCCGATTCCCCTGATACCAAGTATATAAAGATCAGGTTGGACAGAGCCAACATCCTATTAATAGCCTCAATGTGACCTCATCGTCACTGGCAGCCACATCTTCTGCAGCTGGCTAGAGAATCACTGTACTTGCTGCCTCTGCTTCCAAACCTCCTATCTCAACAGTAAGGAAGGATTCTGCATTCCAACCCAGAGATATTCCTCGTGCAGCCTGAAGGATAACCTGCTGACTAATATGAGGGTTCACACCATTCTTTTACAATCCACAAAGGGCTTCACCCTGCTATAAACAAAACTGGAAACTGTTTACTATCTGGGACACTAGCAAATAAGTGACTCCATCCTGAGCTTGGGGCCATGCAATCCTAGAGTACTTTATAAACTTTAAGTCTCAGGACTTAGGCTTAGCCTCCTCATATTGCTGTTCATATGGCAGCAATATCTGCTCACCACAACAACATTAAAGAGAATCCTATCTTCCATACTAAGGTCTCCGGATTTCTTAAGGGCATGGTAAATAAATTCCCCCCAATTAGGGAGCCCTGGGCTTTATGGGACCTAAATCTTGACCCAACAAAGCTGACAGGCCCTCATTATGAGCTTCTTGTGCAACTCCCTCTCACACACTTAGTGATTAAAACAGCCTTCCCAATAGCAATTACATCTGCTAGGAGGGTGAGTTAGCTTAGTGCTTTGAACATTCAACCTTATACCCACAGGGACAAAGTCACCAGGAAGCCCCATACCAGCTTCATGCTTAAGGTAGTCTCAGTTTTCCACCTGTCTCAATGTATTTCCCTCCCCATGTTCTTCCCCAGACCTCATTCCTACCCTTGGAAGCCTACCTAGATGTAAAAGGAGTACTCAGTTTTTACCTGAAAAGACCAAACTCTTTAGAAAACCCATTAACTTATCTGCAATATAAAGAAAGATGCCAGGGAGAACCCACTACGGAACAGATACTCACAGACAGTTGTTACGTCCCACCTAGGAAACCCCCGCTTTAAACACCCATTCTGCAAGAGTTACCACAGCATCAGTAGCATGCCTTAGGCAGGTTCCTCTGGTAGAGTTAAGCAAAGCATCAACCTGGAGTTCTGTGCTAGACCCACTCCTTCAATTGAGCATCGTGCTCTGATGGCCAGTTTGGGAAAGCCGTGCTCCAGTCGATATTTAGTGAAGAACTCCATGTCCATCCTCCACCTGCTGGAGCACTCCTTACTGTTTTACCACAAATGGGAAAACCCTGAGACGCTCTTGAAGAAAAAGAGGTTACTTTTGTTCTTCAAGAACTATCTCTGTGCACTCACACTACCTGCCCAACTTCCCCTCTGCCTCAGATTTCTATATAATGTCTGCGGTTAGGGAGAAGAAATTGAGACTGTTGTGGGATGATGCACTTCCTTATATACAGTAGGGCAATTACATCACCCTCGCATGAGCTCTCTTCTGTTGAAGGAGCATGATTCAAGATAGTTCTGCAGCTCGATGCCAGGGCACTACATCTCACAGAAGAGCTAGCACACAGGTGACACTTGAAGAACAATAGTTACTAGTAAGTAACCTCTTATTGCTATTAATGTTGATAAATGCAAAGTAATGCACACTGGAAAACATAAAACTAACTATACATATACAATGATGGGGTCTAAATTAGCTGTTACCACTCAAGAAAGATCTTGGAGTCACTGTTACCTGTTGATCGTTACCTGTTAGGTTCACTCCCTCTGGGGCACTTGGCATTGACCACTGTTGGCAGACAGGATACTGGGCTGGATGGACCTTTGGTCTGACCCAGTGTGGCCATTCTTATGTTCTTAGGTGTCTGTGACTTTTTATATCAGGGTTTAAATTTGCCACTAAAAGAGACAATATTCCTTTGCATGGATGGATTCCAACTGGATGGAAACTGAGGCAGACGTGCATGTCATGCAATGGCTTGCCATAGGAGGGCACCCCAGGCAGGGGGCACCTTATCACAGGGAGGAACTAGTTTATTTAACTAATAATTTCCATCCTTGGTTCTAAAATTCTGAGACAAACTGATACTCTCCTCATAGATTATGCAGCAGTCACTTGCTTAGTTGCACTTACTTTGTCATTAAATAAAAATCTGGGCAATCTTCAAATTATATATATACACACACATACATACAGATACACACAGATTTAGATTTACTCTAGTTCTGATTACATCTCACCTATCTGAGTTTTGGAGAAGATCTGTTTCAGCCCCTTCAGGAAGCAACAGCACTAAATCTAGAAGTGAAACCAGCTGGGGTCCAGTAAACCACTTACTGTCATTTGCTTTCTGGAAAGCAACAGGGAAAAAGAGAGAAAAAGTTTAAATTCACACTTTGCGTAATCATGTAGTGTAACAATATGACCACTGGGCAGTGTCTGAAAATGAGGAAATCAATTTACGGAAAAAGATGTATGCAGATTACCATAAAATGATCAAAATATACTAATCTTTTCAAGATCAGACATTTCCACACTCTTTCCCCAGCTCACCCACTCAAGCTATCCATTCTATTCTTATCTGAGTCATTAGACTCTCTTTCCATTTCTACTCTTCCCAGCCCCACCTAACCACACCATTCTTTGAGTCTGTTAATATGATCTTTAAATCAACTGGCTCAGCCACTGTTAGGTAGGTGAGTAATGCAAGGATGGGAACAGTTGATGGGAGGGATCTTTCAGTTGTTATATGACTCCCACCAGCAGTGCAGAATCCAAGTACTTCACAACATTAATGATCATTTTCTCCCAACACCTGGGCGAGGTACAAAAGTATTATCACCATTTTACAGATGGGAAACAGAGGCATAGAGAGAAACACAGAAGTTTTCAAACCTAGGTGCCTAAAGGTAGGTTCCTAAACCTATATTTGGACACAAAGCTAATAGTGGCCTATCTCAGAAGTGCCAAGGACCAACACATCCCACTGAAGTAAATGGAAACAGCAGGTCGTGCGCACCTTTGAAAATCAGGCCATTTTTAGTTTAGGCACTTTCACTGGAAAACTTTGGCCTAAGCAACTTGCACAAGATACCACAAGAAGTCTGTGGCAGAGTCAGGAACTGAACCCAGATCCCCTGAGCCCAATCCAGTACCTCAACCAAAAGAGCATCTTTTCTCTGTCCTTTGGATAAAGAACTATGTGATGATATCCCAGTATCAATAAGGAAAACAACATACTTTTGAGACTAAGCATGAGAAACTGCTGCACAAACGGTAATTTTAGGAAAAAGAAAAGGAATACTTGTGGCACCTTAGAGACTAACCAATTTATTTGAGCATAAGCTTTCGTGAGCTACAGCTCACTTCATCGGATGCATACCGTGGAAACTGCAGCAGACTTTATATATACACAGAGAATATGAAACAATACCTCCTCCCACCCCACTGTCCTGCTGGTAATAGCTTATCTAAAGTGATCATCAGGTGGGCCATTTCCAGCACTAATCCAGGTTTTCTCACCCTCCACCCCGCCACACAAATTCACTCTCCTGCTGGTGATAGCCCATCCAAAGTGACAACTCTTTACACAATGTGCATGATAATCAAGTTGGGCTATTTCCTGCACAAATCCAGGTTTTCTCACATCCCCCCCACCCCCATACACACACAAACTCACTCTCCTGCTGGTAATAGCTCATTCAAACTGACCATTCTCCAAGTTTAAATCCAAGTTAAACCAGAACATCTGGGGGAGGAGGGGGGGGAAAACAAGAGGAAACAGGCTACCTTGCATAATGACTTAGCCACTCCCAGTCTCTATTTAAGCCTAAATTAATAGTATCCAATTTGCAAATGAATTCCAATTCAGCAGTTTCTCGCTGGAGTCTGGATTTGAAGTTTTTTTGTTTTAAGATAGCGACCTTCATGTCTGTGATTGCGTGACCAGAGAGATTGAAGTGTTCTCCGACTGGTTTATGAAGGTTATAATTCTTGACATCTGATTTGTGTCCATTTATTCTTTTACGTAGAGACTGTCCAGTTTGACCAATGTACATGGCAGAGGGGCATTGCTGGCACATGATGGCATATATCACATTGGTGGATGTGCAGGTGAACGAGCCTCTGATAGTGTGGCTGATGTTATTAGGCCCTGTGATGGTGTCCCCTGAATAGATATGTGGGCACAATTGGCAACGGGCTTTGTTGCAAGGATAAGTTCCTGGGTTAGTGGTTCTGTTGTGTGGTATGTGGTTGTTGGTGAGTATTTGCTTCAGGTTGCGGGGCTGTCTGTAGGCAAGGACTGGCCTGTCTCCCAAGATTTGTGAGAGTGTTGGGTCATCCTTTAGGATAGGTTGTAGATCCTTAATAATGCGTTGGAGGGGTTTTAGTTGGGGGCTGAAGGTGACGGCTAGTGGCGTTCTGTTATTTTCTTTGTTAGGCCTGTCCTGTAGTAGGTAACTTCTGGGAACTCTTCTGGCTCTATCAATCTGTTTCTTTACTTCTGCAGGTGGGTAATTCATTGAAAACAGCTTGGAATGAAACAGTCATCTCAATCATACACTATCTTACTACTGCTGTTATGCTATAATGAAGTGTCATGTCACAGCATGTGTGGGACAGAGAGAAGTGGTTAATTATTCTGGTGGATATTAACACCACCCACAGGTAAAATTAGAAGGATATCTACCAACAAAGCCCCAATTCAGGAAGGCATCCTGAGTCAGGACAACAGTGTCAATGGGATGTAAGCATGTACGGAAGTGTTTTTCTAAATCGGCCAGAAGAGTGATCTTTAGAAAGCTGGGTGTGCATACTATCATTGCAGTAGTAGCATCACCTGCTAAGATTGCCCAACACCTCCCATTATCGGAACTTGTTTTCAGATACTTTTATATAACTTTGCCAAACTTTAATCATTTGGGCTAAAATGGTTCCATGCTGGGTATCTACCTCAAACTATTTTTTTTTAAAATTTCAATGGAAACAGTTCAGTAGCTTCCAAGAAGGGAAAAATACATTTTGCCCATGTTAAAAAAAAATCTGGTAACCTCGTCTTTGAAAAACTCAAGTGCACTCCTGCTTTGGAGCAGCAGCTACAGAGAAAGTCAGACTTCAGCCTGTAAATAAAATAGTATGTAGTTGTGTAATTATAGACTGTATCATAATGCATAACCTTAAGGAGGACAAATTAATGTTGCACAGGCAACTTTAATTCTTGCATTTCTTAACTTTAAATATGCAAGGTCAAGCACTCAAATCTCCTTTTAACACAGTATTTTCATATGTAATACATAAATAATTTGGAGCCTAAACTATATGAATTCTTTAAAAACGGTATTGAAAGCACTTTCTAAAGTAGGAACTTACAATATTCTCACCTTTAATGATAAATCAATCTGATTTTTGATATTTTGTATAACATAGCCTTCTACGCCAGCGTGGTTGCTTGTCTTCAATAAACACCTTTAAAGTAAAATAGAGAAAGACAGTATCTCCTAGATATTGCATTACATTTCATTGAAAAAAATGAATAGATTAAATTCTGGCTTCATAGAAATAAATGGGAGTTTTGCCATTGACTTCAAGGGGGCCAGAATTTTACCCCTAATCTTTGGAGTTCACAAAAGGGCTGGCTTCAGTGTTTTGTTTTTTAGTAACAAGAAAACTAAAATCAATTGCCATTGTCATGAAATTAACATGGTAGCTCCTATGTGAGCTCCTATGCAGTGTTAGGATATAGATAGATATTCAGGCCTGTCTGTAAAGGCCTACGCTCTAAGAATTTAGGTGTATTCTTATCACTTGGCTAGTTCTAGAGGTACAAAAGAAAGAATCAAAATCACTGTCTGCTGGTGTAAGGGCCTTCTCTTACTGTGACAGTCTGAGGCCCTGTTCTTAGGCTAAGGCCTTCAGCTAAGCAACAGAGGCAGCCATAAGCTGGGAAGCAAACAGTCACATCCTCACATTCCAAACTAGTCACATTGAAATAAGGTGCTATTGGGCTGGTAGGAATACAATCCTGTCCTGATAGTGCCTATCACCTCCAGAGAAAGGGAAGTGCCTAGAAAATGTAAAGGGAAACTTAGTTTGATAGCTTTCTGTCTGGCAAGAACTCACTTATCAATAGCTGGTATGTGAAATCCTCACTTCTGTATTGTTTTGTCATTATAGTTCCCACTTTGTTATTGTTTGTCTGTATAACCTCTGTCTGGTTCCGTGATTGTTTCTGTCTGCTGTATAATTAATTTTGCTGAGTGTAAACTAAATTAAGGTGGTGGGATATAATTGGGTACATAATCATGTTACAATATGTTAGGATTGGTTAGTTAAATTTCAGGAATATGATTAGTTAAGATATAGCAAAGCAGAACTCAAGTTTTACTATATAGTCTGCAGTCAATCAGGAAGTGAGGGGGTGGGTGTGTGGGGGAGATGGGAACAGGGAATGGGGTGGGGAAATTGCAATCATGTTTTGCTAAAGGGGGAAATTGGAACAGGGATTGGGGTAAGGAAATTGGAATCATGTTTTGCTAAGGGCAGGAATGGGAACAGGGACACAGGTGTAAGGCTCTGTGGTGTCAGAGCTGGGAAGGGGGACACTAAGGAAGGAAACTGGAATCATGTTTGCTGGAAGTTCACCCCAAGAAACATCAAATTGTTTGCACCTTTGGACTTTGGGTATTGTTGCTCTCTGTTCATGTGAGAAGGACCAGGGAAGTAAGTGGGTGAAGGAATAAGCCCCCTAACATGCAGTTACCATGATTTCTGACTGAGTTACTAGGCAATTAAAGGTTTCAGAGTAACAGCCGTGTTAGTCTGTATTCGCAAAAAGAAAAGGAGTACTTGTGGCACCTTAGAGACTAACCAATTTATTTGAGCATGAGCTTTCGTGAGCTACAGCTCACTTCATCGGATGAAAGCTCATGCTCAAATAAATTGGTTAGTCTGTAAGGTGCCACAAGTACTCCTTTTCTTTAGGCAATTAAATTGCATCAAGACATGTTTTTCTGCATTTCATGCAGGATGCATACCTGAACAAAGTGTATTTTCCCTCTGCATCAAACTTGTCTATATATAACTGCAATATCCTCAAACTCTTCTTTCGCTAAAAGAAAAAAATTCTATGAAGACATTTGCAGTTAATTAAAATAAAACAAATTTAGCACTTCTAACCCCTCGGAATGATTAAATTACATACCAGATGCTCTATAGGACAAAGGGTCATCACTTTAACCAAATCCTGCAGTTGGAAAAAAGTACATAAAGTTTGGTTGTACCTACACAATTGTATCTTGACTAAATTCTAGTCAAATCATGAACATAAAATCAAAACATGTTTTTATAAAAAGGAAAAGCTAGGAAATTCAGAGCTGTTAGACTGTCTGTTTTTAAGACAGAATACTATACACACGGGTGTTGAAGGGGTCTCAGGCTGCAAGCAAGAAAAACAAGTGGTAAAAGCTGTAGTAAGACACAGAGGAGTGAATTAAGGACAGAATAGCAGAGCGTAGGACTCAACCTCAGATTTTCTACTGGGTCTGGGATTGCCATGAAACTATATCAAATGTCAAAAGAAATCACTGTCTGTTTTGACAAAGTGGTATCAGTTTTCCCTTCCATAGGGAAAATTTCCCTGCTTTCCTACTCCACATGGGAGCATTATAAGGATTACTTAGAATATCATACATTTTCTGTAGGGCTGTCGATTAATCACAGTTAACTCACGTGATTAACTCAAAAACATTAATCGTGATTAATTGCAGTTTTAGTCACACTCTCAAACAATAAATACCAATTGAAATGTATTAAATATTTTGGATGTTTTCCTACATTTTCATATATATTGTATTCTGTGTTGTAATTGAAATCAAAATATATATTTTTATTATAAATATTTGCACTGTAAAATTATAAACAAAAATAGTATTTTTCAATTCACCTCATACAAGTACTGTAGTGCAAACTCTTTGTCTTGAAAGTGCAACTTACAAATGTAGATTTTTTTTTGTTACATAACTGCACTCAAAAACAAAACAATGTAAAACTTGAGAGACTACAAGTCCACTCAGTCCTACTTCTTCTTCAGCCAATCGCTAAGACAAACAAGTTCGTTTACATTAACAGGAGATAATGCTGCCCTCTTCTTATTTAAAATGTCACCAGAAAGTGAGAACAGGCATTTGCACGGCACTTTTGTAGTCAGCATTGCAAGATATTTACGTGCCAGATATGCTAAACATTTGTATGTTCCTTCATGCTTCAGCCACCATTCCAGAGGACATGCTTCTATGCTGATGATGCTCATTAAAAAAATGTGTTAATTAAATTTGTGACTGAACTTTCTTGGGGGAGAATTGTATGTCCCCTGCTGTTTTATCTGCATTCTGCCATATATTTCATGTTACAGCAGTCTCGGATGAGGACCCAGCACACGTTGTTCATTTTAAGAACACTTCCACTGCAGATTTGACAAAACGCAAAGAAGGTTCCAATGTAAGATTTCTAAAGATAGCTACAGCAGTGGTTCTCAAACTATGGCTGCCGTTGGTTCAGGGAAAACTCCTGGTAGGCTAGGCTGGTTTACCTGCCGCGTCTGCAGGTTCAGCCGATCGCGGCTCCCACTGGCCGTGGTTCACCACTCCAGGCCAATGGGGGCTGCGGGAAGTGGCACGGGCCGAGGGATGTGCTGGCCGCCCTTCCAGCAGCCCCAACTGGCCTGGAGCGGTGAACCACGGCCAGTGGGAGCCACGATCGGCCGAACCTGTGGATGCGGCAGGTAAACAAACTGGCCTGGCCCGCCAGGAGCTTTTCCTGAACAAGCGGCGGCCCTAGTTTGAGAACCACTGCGCTACAGTACTCGACCAAAGGTTTAAGAATCTGAAGTGCCTTCCAAAATCTGAAAGGGATGAGGTGCAGAGCATGCTTTCAGAAGTCTTAAAAGAGCAAGACTCTGAAGTGGAAACTACAGAACACAAACCACCAAAAAAGAAAATCAACCTTCTGCTGGTGGGATCTGACAGATGATGAAAATGAACATGCATTGGTCCACACTGCTTTGGATTGTTAGGGAGCAGAACCCATCATCAGCATATACGCATGTCCCCTGAAATGGTGCTTGAAGCATGAAGGGACATATGAATCTTTAGCGCTTTTGGCACTTAAATATCTTGTGACGCTGGCTACAACAGTGCCATGAGAATGCCTGTTCTCACTTTCAGGTGACATTGTAAACAAGAAGCAGGCAGCATTATCTCCTGCAAATGTAAACAAAATTGTTTGTCTGAGTGATTGGCTGAACAAGAAGTAGGATTGAGTGGACTTGCAGGGTCTAAAATTTTACATTTTTTTTTTTGACTGCAGGTTTGTTTGTTTGTTTTTAACAATTCTACATTTGTAAGTTCAACTTTCATGATAAGGAGATTTCAATTCACCTAATACATGTTCTGTAGTGCAAAATACTATTTCTTTTGTTTTTTTACAGTGCAAATACTTGTAATCAAAAATAAATATAAAGTGAGCACTGTACACTTTATATTCTGTGTTGCAATTGAAATCAATATATTTGAAAATGTAGAAAACATCCAAAAATGTTTAAGTAAATGGTATTCTATCATTAACAGTGCGATTAATCACGCGATTAATTTTTTTTTAATCGTGCAACTAATCGTGATTAATTTTTTTTAATAATTTTCTGAACATAAGCTGTAAGATGTTTGTGGGCACTAATGAGAAATAAATAACTGAAATGACTGAAAATACTGAAACGAAAGTAAGCAAAATAGCAGTTAGGTATGGCCTGCATCTGTGGATGATCTAAAACTGGGAACCAACCAAGTGAGCAGTTAACCATATTTTAGAAGTATTTTGAAACTTGAAATACTGTATAATTGAGTAAACATCAAGTCTAGTTTCTGAATTTAATAGAGATTTATTACTAGCCCTGTAAGTAAAATCTATCAGGAATATATTTCAAGTTTATATTTATGGTTATATTTAGAAATGTATTATTAAATGGGTCCGAGCCAATATGGATTTGTGAAAGGTAGATCATGTCAGAAATTCTTAGACTCATCGACTTTGAGGCCAGAAGGGACCATCATGATCATCTACTCTAATCTCCTGCACATTGCAGGCCACAGGACCTCACCCACCCACTCCTGTAATAGATCCCTAACCTCTGGCCGAGTTACTGAAGTTCTCAAATCATGATTTAAAGACTTCAAGTTACAAACAATCCACCATTTACACTAGTTTAAACTTGCAAGTTGACCCATGCCCTGTGTTGCAGAGGAAGGCGAATAACTCCCAGGGTCTCTGCCAATCTGATCCGGGGGTAAATTCCTTCCCAGTGCCAAATATGGCAATCAGTTAGACCCTGAGCATGTGGACAAGATCCACAAGCCAGACACCTAGGAAAGAATTCTCTGTATTAACTCAGCCCTCCCTATCTGGTGTCCCATCAGAAGCCATAGGAAATATATGCTGCTAGCAGTCATAGATTGGCTACATGCCATTGTAGACAGTCTCATCACACTATCCCCTCCATAAATTTATCAAGCTCAACTCTTGAAGCCAGTTAGGTTTTTGGTCCCCACTGCTTCCCTTGGAAGGCTATTCCAAAACTTCACTCCTCTGATGATTAGAAACCTTCATCTAATTTCAAGCCTAAACTTGTTGATGGCCAGTTTATATCCATTTGTTCTTGTGTCCACTTTCTTAGTGGATGTTGATAAGGAGTAAATGAGACAGAGCTTTATAATGAGAATGGACTGATATCTAGTATTGATTTACACAAAGCTGTATAAAGATCACTAAATTTACCATGGATACTAAAATAGAGCAAGTGGTCAAGACTTCATGGATGAACTATTCTGAAAATATTCTTGATAGATTAGGCTTAGAAGAGGAGTTTGAAATTTAAAAAGTATAAGGTGATGCATTTGCAAAGAAACAACAATGAAACTAGGAATAGTTTAAATGTCATTGAATTAGCTATTGTGGTCAGTAGAAAAGCATGCATGTATTAATAGACCTTACGCTGAAATTCTCAGTCCAGTGTGCAACAAATGCGAAGGAGGACAACAGAATATTGGTTTTGTGACAAAGTTCCTCCTCTACCTTGGTGGGTCTTGCACTTATTGGCAGAGTTGCTCCCCTCGGAGATTCACGGCAGCCCTCAGTTTGGCCGTTTTCGTGAACCCACAGTCCAGGTCAATTCCTCCTGTGTCTGACCAGGAGTTGGGAGGCTTGGGGGGAACCGGGGCCCACCCTCTACTCCGGGTTCCAGCCCAGGGCCCTGTGGAATGCAGCTGTCTAGAGTGCCTCCTGGAACAGCTGTGCGACAGCTACAACTCCCTGGGCTATTTCCCCATGGCCTCCTCCCAACACCTTCTTTATCCTCACCATAGGACCTTCCTCCTCGTGTCTGATAAAGCTTGTACTCCTCAGTCCTCCAGCAGTAAGCATTCTCACTCTCAGCTCCTAGTGCCTCTTGCTCCCAGCTCCTCACACATGCACCACAAACTGAAGTGAGCTCCTTTTTAAACCCAGGTGTCCTGATTAGCCTGCCTTCATTGATTCTAGCAGCTTCTTGATTGGCTGCAGGTGTTCTAATCAGCCTGTCTGTCTTAATTGTTTCCAGAAAGTTCCTGATTGTTCTGGAACCTTCCCTGTTACTTTACCCAGGGAAAAGGGACCTACTTAACCTGGGGCTAATAAATCTGCCTTCTATCACTCTCTTGTAGCCATCTGGCCCGACCCTGTCACAGTTTCTATCAACACAAATATAACCTCTAATATTGTGTGCTCTCACTTGGGTTAGACTAAATCTGGTATAATTTTAGTTATATTTTAACATGTATTTGTAGAATATGATGTAGGTAAAAATGCAACCAATGGAACTTAGGTTCCTATTTATGAGGAGAGTGACAATTGAGATTGTTTCACAAGAGAGAAGACTTAAGAAATGGTAATGTTGTATTTAAACTGGCCATGGATCATTTTAATATAAGAGTGACATGTCTGAAATTGAGTGAATCTACTGAACTATGGGTCTCTGGTTTAACACTGAAGGGAATACATATTTTATTTAGAGGGTAGCGAACTGGTGGAATGGCCTTCTTGCACTCCTCTGGCATAAAATTGTTTTTTAAATTTTAAAAAACTTCAAGTTAAATGTTTAAAAAGCTTCACTATATAGGAAGGCATCAAACAATTCCAGACACAAGGGTACCTGTCTTGCTTCCAATCCTTCACAAACTTATAGCAAATTAAGATGCAGAAATCTGAATTCATCATCGAAATTTTATATATAAAAATGGCACTGCATATTTGCATTCACAATGTTCACCCTGCTAGCTGGGATGAGACTTTTACTAAGATAGGAGCAAAGGAGCCCCCTTTTGTTGCGAGTGTGGAGGGAGGAGAACATGCAGCAGTTTCATACCCCCAGTTTTTCCCCCCTTTGGTGGGTGAAAGTTGTTGCTTAACTCTTCTTTTCCCTTTCTCTTCCCCAGCCTGCTTCTTCATGCTGCATAATGTGTGTAGGGGAGGGGAGAAGGGACAGGGACATGACAGTCACATGTTGCACCTGAATCCAATCTCTGGGGCTTGTCCTGCCCACCACGATTGCCACTGGATGGCAATGGGATATAGGGATGCTGTTTGGTGGTGAAAGAAAGAGGGCGATAAACTTTGCTTCCTAGGTGGATAACCATTGCAGGCTCCCTGTTCCAGTTAACAATTCTTAATAGCAAGACACTGGATGGTTTCAAAATCAATTAAGTTTTTGAGTGAGGCAATCCTTTTATTCTCTAAATTCTTCTCTCTCAACCCACCTAGGGAACAGCTAGACATGACATGGCATTTTAAGTAAAAATACTTGTTTACATTGCATCCTAATACCTGAGGTGCTGTAATGAAGCCTTTGAATTCCAAATACTGGTGGTGAAGGCTATTATCTCCCATTCTCAATAAACAGTTTCCAAGCAGGTCCTACAAGCAATAAAAAATAATTTTGAAGGCAACGTAACTTTGCACTTGTACAGTACTTTAATCCAAGGTCCTCAAACCACTTCACAAACTAAGGCCGCAATCCTGCAAACATTTATGCATGTATTTAAGATTTATTCATATGCAACGTGCTTTCAAGACTGGGGCTTATCTGATTAAGCCTCAATAACTCTAAAATTATAGTATGCAATATTATCCTCATCTTTTACAGACAAGGGAAATTAAGGTTGTACCATAACATAGATTACAAAGAATATTCAATATTTGATTTAAAAAAAAGGAACTTACAAGTCCTTTAGTTAACACAGATTCTTCTGTCCTACAAGAAATTAAGAAAATCACCAGTTTCAAAGTATGAATTCAAAAATGTTTTGTTGATGTTTAAGAATTAACTAAGTAGTACAGGATCTATCTAAAAACAAGCTCAGCTACCAACAGTTCCTATTCTGCTTCCTGTCATCATTCCGTCAACTGAATTATTTAACTACACTAAACAGAAGAGTTTGTAGATTTGACTCCTTTTGAGATCAAGAGCTGATATTTCCATTCTATATTTATGAGCGTTCAAAGGAAAGAGCTCAAGTCCCTCAGACGCCATGATATTAAAAGGAAGAAAATGGTACTTTCCCAACTGTAGAACTCTGCAAACTTTTTCCAAACATGAGCAGAAGAGAGTGAATCCTAATCTAAAGAGACTGAAAAGTTTAGGCCAAGTTGTAGCAAGGCACAGTGGAGTGTTCATCTTAATTGGTGATAATCTATGAAACACTCATGCTTGTAGAGTAGTACTTGGACTTATTCTTTGTAGACAATAAAGGGGCAAATGACTACAACACTTAAGTAAGTCTGGTGTTCTATTTATTGAAGGCCATGATACAGATGAAGATAGCATACTATCATAGGCTAGAGTCAAATATTTCCATGGCAACCTCACTTCATTCTCAACTGTGTAATTTAGTTACAGAAGTACTACTAAATATTCAAATTCAGAAAACTGGAATGTTTAAAATGTTCTTAGTTTGGGTTTCCATAAATAAAACACAGTTGTGAAACGAATACTGTAAAACATACTGAAAAATGTAAGAGCATATCACATAGAAGTATTGTGTTTGGGACAACTTTTTACAACTCTTTGGCGGGAAGGGGCATCATCTTGTGCTGAGCCGTACCATATTAACACTCAGTTTCAAAAGAGTTTTCCCCCACAATTTGAATCGTAAATTCAAAGTCTGATTTCATAAATTACTACTACAGATCAGAAAGCAACTGTGGGACAATTAAACCAGACAAACAAGAAACAAATCCAGTATTTGAAACTCCAAATTTTGTATGATCTTACCTTTTCAATAGGACCTCAATATGTGTCATGTTGCACTGTAGAAGATATGATGGACTAAAACAGAAAAATTATTTATAAATATAATTGCAGAGACCACACTGCCTACATGTTGATATATAAATAGTCTCTGTGGAACTATATATAGGAATAGTAACTATTTCATAAAATTAAAAGTAATTTTAGGCTAAATGGATACCTTCAAAATAGATGTGTGCTAAAAATCAGGATGTCCCCCCTCAACTCTCCCACACTTGTTTATCACCACACTAAGGTTCCAATCCTGCAAACACTTACATGCTTAATTTTAAACATATAAATAGTCCATGGCTCCTTCTGTGAGACTACTTATGTCTAAAATTAAGCACACACATAAGTTTCTGCAGAATTGGGGCCTAAAAGAGAAAACACCTCTGCACACATACCATTTATTACATGACCGTTGCCCTGAAATGAATGCTAATGTAACACAAAGGCTTACACAATAATTAGTGATTAATATTAAAAGAGCTACAGCTCACTTCATTGGATTCTGTAGCTCACGAAAGTTTATGCTCAAATAAATTTGTTAGTCTCTAAGGTGCCACAAGTACTCCTTTTCTCTTTGCGAATACAGACTAACACGGCTGCTACTCTGAAACCTAATAGTAAAAGGTTTTCTTCTGCTCCTGATAATGTCTTTAAAGAACCTCAACAAATCAGCCACTATTAATAAATGGAGGGAAAATAGCTCTTACCTAAAGACCATTGGAAAACAATCAATACCAAAGTACTGAACATACACAAGATATGACAGACATGCCAAAGAATCTGCAGAATGCTTTCCATCTACATCCAAAAAATCCTGATTATCCCAGTTCTGATTTCTGCTTCCATGGTGTAAAAACAATGTTGGTAACAATTCTCTTATATCCAATAAAATACCCTGTTTATTTAAAAAAAAAAGTCAATTCCATATAGCCGCTTTATAAAAGGAAATACAGATATTAAGTTTTAAATTAGGATTCACATTTTAAATTTTATATAGTAAAATCTCTACCTACCATATGTACAATCATTCCTGAAAATATTTTTTGTAATTATGTGTATAGTTACAGACATCAAAACTACATTTAAGAAAATTATTAAGGTGGCAAAGTCAAGCACTCAAAGGTTAGGAAATGCCTGAATTGACATTGCCTGTGCAATCTTAATTTGGCCACCTTGTGTGTATACTCTATGACACAGTGTTTAATTACATGATCACAAATTCTTTTTCCCCCCACAAACCTTTGCCTCACTTAGTGCACAGAATGGATGATGCTCACATAATGACCAGCTATGCTGTATTTTGTTTTCTCTTCATTGTTCAAAGTGCAATCCCAGACATTATTTGCCACATAGTATTCAAACCCTGCTCTGAAGACACAGTTATTAATTTCCTTACGGGCTAACAGGAAATAGTCCATTAAGACTCAGTTATCTAGGACCTACACAAAGAGCAATCTCTCCTAATCAGGGTTGGAGACACTGGTTGTGTGATCTAATAAGATGGCACTGCAATTATTTACCCTGTAGATTAGCTTCCTGAAATTTCAGTTAATATTACTAGAGCCATGTGCGGGACTATTTTTAATCCCACTCCTGACAGACCCCGCAATACCCACTCCTATCCACTCCCGCTATTATGGCAGAGGGTTCTGCGGAACCCCTGGGATCCTGTGGAAACCCTGGGATCCTGGTCCCACTGCAGGGCTCTAGTTTATACACCCCAATTCAAGATATCACTTATGCATGAGTTTAAGAACAACTGAAGTCACTGGGACCGAAGCACATGTTTAACGTTAGGTTTGTGCTTAAGTGGGTGTCCTGAATAGAAAATACTCTTAACTTTATCCAACATATGATACTCTTAGATTTTTAAAGTGCAGCTCTACCCAATGACATCAATTATTATAAAAAGGAAAGGGCTATAGTAAGTAGAAGGACAAACTCGGTTCTTTTAAAAAGCCAAACACAGAATTGCATTAGTTTTGGTCACGTAGGGACCTCACCTCATTGTCTCCTTTTAGAAGCCCAGATAGATTAGTACATCTATGGGGATGGGGCCAGCTGCAGAAGAGAGGAGGCTGCTGATAATTCAGAGAGCAGCAGCCCAAAGAGATGTACCATGCAGGCTGAATTTGGTCCATTAAATGCTAGTCATTTATTGCATAACATTCACAGATTTTTTACTTTCAAAGCCAAGTTTTGTTGACCATAGGGATCTGATATTATTCCAAGTCTGTACCTTCATCAGCACTACCCTACAGAATCTCATAAACCATCTTACTAACCAAATCAGGAAGCCAACTGATTATAGTGAATACTGAATTGTAGTGACTGATTTTGTAAGTCAATATAATTTGTTTTAACTGCACTTACTAGAATTTCAGCTGCAAAATGCCTTAAGGGATCTTCTTCAATATCTTCATGCAGCTGATCAAGCTGTGCTATTAATAAGGGGTATTTCAAGCTTTTCAAACAACTGAAACAAAAGAAGATGATTATAATTAGAACCTTTTAACAAAAACCACTACCAAAACCACCAATACAGAATATAATGACATTGTCTCCAGGGGGTCTGAAACTGTTGTACCCCTTACCCCTGCTGCTGCTCATGGTGGATTGAAGGGGGAGTTTCCAATCTCAGGGACTGGCTCCGCTTCCTGTTTTTCGCCCCTATACTCTCATGGCTGGGGGCACAGCTTGGATCCTGATGCCTCCAAAGAGGGATGTCCCTCATCCTGGTGTAAATGCAAGGAAGGAGTAGGGGCCATTGGCTGGGCTTCCCACCCCTTATACAAGTACTTTTCTACCACCTGCCAGCCAGGAGGGGAATGAGCGTTGCCCTTCCTCTCATAGTTCGCAAATATGGAAGGGTTTGTTTTTTTAAAAACACATTAAAAACAGTTTATTTGATAAACTATAAAACATCAACAGTGTATTCACTGCTGGTGCAAGAAATTTTGATTGCTCATTTTGTTTCATTACACATGCATTTTAAGCAGAAGTAAGCTACTCACAATTTTAGCAATTCTTCTTTGAGCTCCTTGTCATCATTTTCTGTTGAGCCTTCCATATTTTTAACAACTTCATCCACAAAAGGTTTAGCAAAATCTACTACTGCATTGCAACACTGGCAGAGGCCAAGTTTATCTTCTTGTATTTGTTCTTTTGTGTAAGGTACAGGCAGGAGAGAGAGTTGATTTAAAATGGTAGACAAAGATAAACCCACTGAGTATGACTTCTTGCTATGAAGTTTCAATAGAACTGTAATAAAAAGAAAAAGTGTTGTTAAACATCTAGTTATCTACTATTTCCCCCCACAAGTGATGTTACAGAGGTGGAACATCTTAATTTCTTCTCATTTATAACACAAAAGCTTTTGCCTGCTATAGCAGATTCAGGGTTTGAGAAAAAGCAAAGAATAAGATCTGTGTTGAGTTAGGTGACTGTATTGAACAGCCTTTGGTTAAAAAAAAATAAAATCAAACCTGCAATACTATGAACAAGTGCAGAGGATTCTACACCTGTTAGTTTTGGGATGTTATAACTACCAGCACCATAGGGTTGAGTATTGCAAAGAAATATCACAACAGCATCCCATGCATTTTAATATACAACAAATCCTGACTCTGTAAAGTGGACATAAATACTGAAAATTTCTCTCTTAGATCACTGGCCCAAAGGGGCAAACCCTTCCTGGCCCTGAAAACATCTGTACCACCAAAGTGTTTCTAATCTTGGCAAAACAAGAGACTATATCAAATGTCTGCTGAAATCTGGCCCTTTTGCACCACATCAGGACTGTTCTGATCAGTGTAGCACTGGCCCCAAAATCAGTGTGCCACAATTAGCTCCTTTACAGACTCCTCCCTCATCTCAGCTGCACTTAGGGACACGGGGTGCAGCTGAGAAGCGAGTCCACAGACTCTTAACAGAAGACATTGTTCTAATTACCAAAACATTCCCCTTAAATTCCAACATAATTTTAGCAGCCTGTATCTTGTGAACCACTAAGGTTAGGCTTGGTCTACACTTAAAACTTATGCCAGTATAGCTAAATTGGGTAGGGGTGTGAAAAAACCACATGCTAGTGAGAAAGCTATGCTGACAAAATCTCCAGCGTAGACCTCCAGAAGAGTAGTTCTGTTGGCATAGTTAACGCCATTCAGGGAGGCAGTATTCGCATACCAGCACAAAAACTCCTTCTCTTGGTATATGCCGTGTCTACAGGGGACATTCCTTTGAAAGAAACATTGATTTTAAGCTCTAGTGGGTCTCAGGACAGCAGCCACTAATATCGTATCAGAACTGAAATGAAAAGAACTAGTGAATAAAAAAAATATTAGATTGATGTGATTTTCAGATCAGATATATTGTGCAGGCTAAAATGCAATGCTTTATACCACTAGAAAAACTGCATTCACAGCTAGTGTTTTCAGTGGTGAGAGGTGTTACATTCTGTCCTCCAAGCTCACAGGTATTTTTTTAAGCAAATATGCAGTTTGTGACTTTCACTGATATGCAGGAATTGGTTAACTTTCAATACCTATAAAGGGTAAGTGAATAAAAGGCATAGTTACAGATGACTGTTTCAGGAGGAGGAGGGCAACCCACAGAAAGTAAAATATTTGTAGTACAAGCAATATTCTGCATTTAAACCATTAATTGTGTCCTCAGGCACTCTTATAACAGGTCTCAGTAAGTACTGAAATTATATTTCACGTGCTCCCCCAGAACACTAGGTGTTCTAGACCACTACTTTAAATACAACTAATAAAACAATCAGATTAGAAATGTTCCAAATCTTTTTCAACAGCAACTAAATGAATGCACTAAAATGGAGTAGGAAAGCTATTTTGTTTAAGTGTACAATCAGATAGGAAAGTGCTCATTACCTGTCTGTAGAGGTTGAAGCAAGAGCAGAATAGTTTGGGATATCTGTTCCCCAGAGGTCTGCTCAATCTGCTCAAGTAAACCCAATAAAAGTTCCTTTGGATTACACAGCTGCAAGAAAGGATCAAGCCACTGTACTGTTGTTTATCTCTAAAGTAATACATTAAGTACCTTTACAATAATAAATGTACTTCCAAAACTGTAACACAATTTTTGCATGACAAGGACAGAAGATGCAAAACATCCAGGACATTATTGTTACAAAAAACCAAAACCTAAAAACCAAAAAAAGCTCATGCTTTCTTTAAAATAGTAGTTTTCAACATTTTTGAGCTGAGTTCCCTCTCTGAGTTACAATTTTTGGATGTGCCCCTGCAATACCTGCTCCTCCCTCCTCGGGGTTTCAGGATGTGGGAAGAAGTGTGCCTTGGTCTCTGGGAGTGGAGCCAGTGCTGGGCATGAAGGTGTTGACATTGACTTGGTGGCCTGCTGAGGGGAGTCAGGGGATGGAGGCAGTGCTCCCTCTCTGAACCCCCCGGCGTGGAGCTGGCCCGAGCTCCTCTAAACATTCCTTTCCACCCCTCTAAGGGGGAACGCCCTACAGTTTGAAAACTTCTGCTTTAAAACATGCATTTAGACTGAAGCCACATGTAAGGATATTTAGATTGCTATGGCCAAATAACATTTAATTCTACTTTGGTATGAGACCACTTTAACTGGTAGAGGTAAAAGAAAAAGTTCAGCATGTACTGTAACAGCTGGCTAACCTAGTGAGGAGGGCTTTAAACTAGGTTCACCGGGGGAAGGAGACCAAAGCCCTGAGGTAAGTGGGAAAGCGGGATACTGGGAGGAAGCACAGGCAGGAATGTCTGTGAGGGGAGGGCTCCTGCCTCATACTGGGAATGAGGAGCGATCAACAGGTTATCTCAAGTGCTTATATACAAATGCACAAAGCCTTGGAAACAAGCAGGGAGAACTGGAGGTCCTGGTGATGTCAAGGAACTATGACGTGATCGGAATAACAGAGACTTGGTGGGATAACTCACATGACTGGAGTACTGTCATGGATGGTTATAAACTGTTCAGGAAGGACAGGCAGGGCAGAAAAGGTGGGGGAGTAGCACTGTATGTAAGGGAGCAGTATGACTGCTCAGAGCTCCGGTACGAAACTGCAGAAAAACCTGAGTGTCTCTGGATTAAGTTTAGAAGTGTGTGCATCAAGAGTGATGTAGTGGTGGGAGTCTGCTATAGACCACCGGACCAGGGGGATGAGGTAGATGAGGCTTTCTTCCGGCAGCTCACGGAAGCTACTAGATCGCATGCCCTGATTCTCATGGGTGACTGATTTTCCTGATATCTGCTGGGAGAGCAATACAGCGGTGCATAGACAATCCAGGAAGTTTTTGGAAAGCGTAGGGGACAATTTCCTGGCGCAAGTGCTAGAGGAGCCAACTAGGGGGGGCGCTTTTCTTGACCTGCTGCTCACAAACAGGGTAGAATTAGTGGGGGAAGCAAAAGTGGATGGGAATCTGGGAGGCAGTGACCATGAGTTGGTTGAGTTCAGGATTCTGACGCAGGGAAGAAAGGTAAGCAGCAGGATACGGACCCTGGACTTCAGGAAAGCAGACTGACTCCCTCAGGGAACGGATGGCCAGGATCCCCTGGGGGACTAACTTGAAGGGGAAAGGAGTCCAGGAGAGCTGGCTGTATTTCAAGGAATCCCTGTTGAGGTTACAGGGACAAACCATCCCAATGAGTCGAAAGAATAGTAAATATGGCAGGTGACCAGCTTGGCTTAATGGTGAAATCCTAGCGGATCTTAAACATAAAAAAGAAGCTTACAAGAAGTGGAAGGTTGGACAAATGACCAGGGAAGAGTATAAAAATATTGCTCGGACATGTAGGAATGATATCAGGAGGGCCAAATCGCACCTGGAGCTGCAGCTAACCAGAGATGTCAAGAGTAACAAGAAGGGTTTCTTCAGGTATGTTGGCAACAAGAAGAAAGCCAAGGAATGTGTGGGCCCCTTACTGAATGAGGGAGGCAACCTAGTGACAGAGGATGTGGAAAAAGCTAATGTACTCAATGCTTTTTTTGCCTCTGTCTTCACTAACAAGGTCAGCTCCCAGACTGCTGCGCTGGGCATCACAAAATGGGGAAGAGATGGCCAGCCCTCTGTGGAGATAGAGGTGGTTAGGGACTATTTAGAAAAGCTGGACGTGCACAAGTCCATGGGGCCGGCATGGTTCAAGGTTCCATGCATCCGAGAGTGCTGAAGGAATTGGCGGCTGTGATTGCAGAGCCACTGGCCATTATCTTTGAAAACTCGTGGCGAACCGGGGAAGTCCCGGATGACTGGAAAAAGGCTAATGTAGTGCCAATCTTTAAAAAAGGGAAGAAGGAGGATCCTGGGAACTACAGGCCAGTCAGCCTCACCTCAGTCCCTGGAAAAATCATGGAGCAGGTCCTCAAAGAATCAATCCTGAAGCACTTGCATGAGAGGAAAGTGATCAGGAACAGCCAGCATGGATTCACCAAGGGAAGGTCATGCCTGACTAATCTAATCGCCTTTTATGATGAGATTACTGGTTCTGTGGATGAAGGGAAAGCAGTGGATGTATTGTTTCTTGACTTTAGCAAAGCTTTTGACACGGTCTCCCATAGTATTCTTGTCAGCAAGTTAAGGAAGTATGGGCTGGATGAATGCACTATAAGGTGGGTAGAAAGCTGGCTAGATTGTCGGGCTCAACGGGTAGTGATCAATGGCTCCATGTCTAGTTGGCAGCCGGTATTAAGTGGAGTGCCCCAAGGGTCGGTCCTGGGGCCGGTTTTGTTCAATATCTTCAAAAATGATCTGGAGGATGGTGTGGATTGCACTCTCAGCAAATTTGCGGATGATACTAAACTGGGAGGAGTGGTAGATACGCTGGAGGGGAGGGATAGGATACAGAAGGACCTAGACAAATTGGAGGACTGGGCCAAAAGAAATCTGATGAGGTTCAATAAGGATAAGTGCAGGGTCCTGCACTTAGGACGGAAGAACCCAATGCACAGCTACAGACTAGGGACCGAATGGCTAGGCAGCAGTTCTGCAGAAAAGGACCTAGGGGTGACAGTGGACGAGAAGCTGGATATGAGTCAGCAGTGTGCCCTTGTTGCCAAGAAGGCCAATGGCATTTTGGGATGTATAAGTAGGGGCATAGCGAGCAGATCGAGGGACGTGATCGTTCCCCTCTATTCGACATTGGTGAGGCCTCATCTGGAGTACTGTGTCCAGTTTTGGGCCCCACACTTCAAGAAGGATGTGGATAAATTGGAGAGAGTCCAGCGAAGGGCAACAAAAATGATTAGGGGACTGGAACACATGACTTATGAGGAGAGGTTGAGGGAGCTGGGATTGTTTAGCCTGCAGAAGAGAAGAATGAGGGGGGATTTGATAGCTGCTTTCAACTACCTGAAAGGGGGTTCCAAAGAGGATGGCTCTAGACTGTTCTCAATGGTAGCAGATGACAGAATGAGGAGTAATGGTCTCAAGTTGCAGTGGGGGAGGTTTAGATTGGATATTAGGAAAAACTTTTTCCCTAAGAGGGTGGTGAAACACTGGAATGCGTTACCTAGGGAGGTGGTAGAATCTCCTTCCTTAGAGGTTTTTAAGGTCAGGCTTGACAAAGCCCTGGCTGGGATGATTTAACTGGGAATTGGTCCTGCTTCGAGCAGGGGGTTGGACTAGATGACCTTCTGGGGTCCCTTCCAACCCTGATATTCTATGATTCTAGGATACTCTACTGCTTGAATTAAATTCAAAATGATACATTTTCACAAAATCTTATATATCACTTGTCTGCCTATGCTCTTCCACATTTATATTGCTGTCAAGGGTTCAACAAGAGACAACAAATATCAGGACTTTAATATCATTAAACAACATCCAGTCCAGGATGGAAAATCCATTATTCAATTCAAGGAAGTTTTCTGGTTAAAGTAAAGATTTACAGAACAAACACTGTAACATTAAGAGACTTAAATAAAGTACTGTAATTGTATAATAATTATATGAGATTCGCCTTTATTAAGACTACATGGTTCAACAACATACCTGCACCAACTGATCTAGTATTTTCAGACAATGTTCTCTCTTCTCATCTTCCTGCTTATAACTCAAAATGGATCTAACAAGAGGACAAATAAGATTCCAGCCCATACTCTTGACAATAACCTGTAAATCAGATTTACAGAGAAAACAGGCCAAAATTTAGTGGATTTAAAATACAATCCTAAATGAATACATATATACGTCAAAAAGAGTCAATAGATTATGGATGACAAACAGATGAATGATGGATGACATCAAGAAGGCTGAGGTGTTTAATGCCTAGTTTACTTCAGGTTTCAGAGTACCGCAGTCTTCATTAAAAAAGTCAACTGTGACCGGATGCTTAATACAATTAATATTAATAAGGGGAAAGGAACACAAGTCAGAATAGGGAAAGAACAGGTTAAACAATTTTTAGATATGTTAAATGTATTCAAGTTGGCAGGGCCTGATGAAAACGATCCTAGGGTACTTAAGGAACTAGCTGAAGCAATCTCAGCAATTAGCAATTAACTTCGAGAACTCATGAAGGACGGGTGAGGTCTCAGACAACTAGGGAAGGGCAAACATGGTATTTATCTTTAAAAAAGGGAACAAAGAGGACCCAAGAATTATAAACCAGTCTGCTTAATTTCGATACTTGGTAAAATCCTAGAACAAATTATTAAACAATTAATTTGTAAGCACCTAGAGGTCAATAAACTAATAAGTAATAGCCAACATGGATCGGTCAAGAACAAATCGTGCCAAATCAACCTAATTTCCTTCTTTGACAGGGTTACTGGAATAATGGATGGGGGAAAGGCGTAGATGTGACATATCTTGATTTTAGTTCAGCTTATGACACATTCCCACATGACAGTCTCATAAGTAAGGTTGCAAGTCTGTCATGGAAGTCACGGGACCTCCACGACTTCTGCAGCCAGCAGGTGTGACTGACCCCAGGGCTGCCTGAGCAGCTCAGGCAGCCCCGGGGCCAACTGTACTGGCCCACCCCAGAGCCAGCTGCACCGCTTCCTCCCCCACACCGACAGCAATGGTCCCAGGCTGCCCTTGCCAGCAGTGGTGGTGGCTGGGCCATCCCCCTGCCAGCAGCAGCGGTGGGTGCCCCAGAGCCTCCCCCCACAGCACCAGCGGGTGCCCCGGAGCCTCCCCCCATAGCACCAGCGGGTGCCCCGGAGCTTCCCCCTCCAGAGGAGCAGCTGTGCCCCCGGAGCACACCAGAACTCCAAAGATTTAGTCAGGGGTATGTAGTACAAGTCATAAACAGGTCACGGGGCCAGGAATTTTTCTTTATTGCCTGTGACCTGTCCATGACTTTTACTAAAAAATACCCATAACTAAATCTTAACCTTACTCATAAGCAACTAGGGAAATGTGGTCTAGATGAAATTATTATAAGATGGGAGCATAACTGTTTGAAAAACCATACTCAAAAGTGTTCATTGTGCAATGGTTCACTGTCAAAATGGGAGGATGTATTATTGAATGTTTTCATTAATTACTTGGATAATGGAGTGGAAAGCATGCTTATACAATCTGCAGACAATACCAAGCTGGATGGCGTTACAAGCACTTTGGAGGACAGGATTAGAATTCAAAATGACCTTGACAAATTGGAGAATTGGTCTAAAATCAACAAGATGAAGTTCAGTAAAGACAAGTGCCAAGTATTATACTTAGGAATGAAAAAATCAGATGGACAACTACCAATGGGGAATAACTAGCAGGGTGGTAGTATTACTGCAAAGAATCTGGGCGTGATAGTGGACCACAAATTGCATATGAATCAACAATATGAGGCAGTTACAAAAAAGGCTAACAACACTGTGGCATGTATTAACAGGAGGGTCGAATGTAAGACACAGAAGGTAATTGTCCTGCTATGCTTGGCACTGGTGAGGCCTCAGCAGGTGTACCGTGTTCAGTTCTGGGCACCACACTTTAAGAAAAATGTGGACAAAGTGGAGAGAGTCCAAAGGGGAGAGAAATAAATGATCAAAGATTTAAAAAACCTAATCTATGAGGAAAAGTTAAAAAAACTGACCATATTTAGGTTTGAGAAAAAAAACTGAGGGGACACCTGACAATAGTTAAGGGCTATTATACAGAGAACAGAGAGCAACTGTTCTCCATGTCCACTGAAGATAGGATAAGACGTACCGGTAATCAGATTAATCTGCAGTAAGGGAGATTTAGATTGGATACTAGGAAAAACGTTCTAAACTATAAAGAGAGTTCCAAAGGACGTTGTGGAATCCTTGTAATTGAAGATTCTTAAGACAAAGTTAGGCAAACACCTGTCAGGGATGGTCAAGGTATATTTGTCCTAACTCCATGCTGGAGGCTGACCTAGGTGACCTCTCGAGGACCCCTCCAACCTTGCATTTCTATAATTCTGTGATCAATGCTGGTTGTAACATACCATAGTCATTAATATGAATACAAAGTTTATCATTACAATGTTCTGTTCTGGGCATCTGTTATGCTCTCCTTCCCTATTTGGCAGAATGGATGAAAATTCTGAAGAGCGTTCTCCAAAATATACATGGAATGGTTTTTCTCCTATGTCAATATAAACTTATGCATTTCCAGGTGTGTATGTGAACGTGCCTTTCAAATAGGGATAGGCAGTGTTCTAACTCTTTTATTGGATGGTAGTAGCAAAATTCCAGACAAAAATTAGAGAGAACACAGTATTTGAGGAAGGAGGTAAACTGTTCTTTTCAGGTCTTAAATGCTTACTCTAAAATTAATGGGGTACAGAGGCTGCAACCAGACTACTTTCCATCTTTCCATGAAGTGGGACAATATTATTCCATCCCGCATCACCTTTTCTGACTTCCTATCTATCTCTGTATCCCATTTAAGTAGGTTCTCCCAGTTTCCCAAACTGGCCATATACGTCTCTGAACTTTCATTCTGTTACTTCCTGTCTGCTCGCTTTCTTCTTAGACTCTTGGCCAATTTTAGTCCATCTATCTGGAATTCTCTCTGCCCCAACAAAGAGTCACTATCACTTTCCCTTTTTAAAATTTGCCTTAAAATCTCTCTTAAAATCACTGTATTTTCCACTGAATGCATCCAATGAAGTGAGCTGTAGCTCACAAAAGCTTATGCTCAAATAAATTTGTTAGTCTCTAAGGTGCCACAAGTCCTCCTTTTCTCTTCTCTTCTGTTTATCTTAATTAATGAACTATTAATGAAAGGATTTGTTAAGGACACTGTGCCTCATATCCTTGTTTACAGCTAAACAGTACACTGCTCAGGAGGAAATATACAAAGTTGGCTTTAAGCCACTTCTTCAACTCTTTCTGTCCTGGACCAGTTGTGCAGCAACCTGGATCCCCAACATAAGGCAATGCAGCCTGATGGCTGCTCTAAGATGCTCCAGCTAACAACAGCTCTAAGGGGCTGATCTAGGAATCAAGAATTACTCAGTACGAGGAAGCCCCTGCTTCCTATGTGGACAGCCTGGAGTGGTCACATGTAGGAGCCACTAGCATGCCTGTATGACATGAAAGGATTGCCCTACTCTGAGGTGACCTCTTGTGGTTGGCTATGTTTGTTTCAGGTCCAGTAATCATTGCCAAAACAGTTTCATAGAAAGATGAATCTGGGTCTATACAAACTGTACATGTCTCTCAGTGTATAGCTGGTACAGTGCCCTGAAATTGTACATCTTTGTGCGTACTGTATGGTATTTGTATCTTACAGAGATACTAAGAATAAAACTCTCAAACAATGTATAAACAGCTGGAATATGCAAAATTTAACCTATTTACCTATGTGTTTAAAGTATACTGCTAAAATACACACAGATGCAGATTTAACCTTACCTTATTTTTCTCATTTTGAATTACTTCTAATACTTCTGCTGCATAACCTTCTTCTAAGCACTTCTGGCCTGCTACTTGAAAAAGATTGAAATCTTCTCCTTTGAAATCTTCTTCTTCTAGAATTTGCTACAATGAAAATTTATCTTTAATTTTACATTTATATAATGTAAATCACAAACAAACCCAAATTTGAGTTTAAATACAAATTTAATTTAGCTGTAACTTTAGATTTTACTATACCTATAATTTATCATTTAGACACTAGAATACTCTGAGGGAATGCTGCACCAAAAAAATTAAAAATTCTGCACCAAATAATAAAAATTCTGCAAAATTCATTTGTCAAAATAACACATTATAATTACACCATTTTCAATTATTTTGGTAATTTATTTCAAAATATTAGTCAGCAAATAATTGAAAATGGTGTGATTATATTATTATTGTGTTTCTGTGTTATTTTGACAAACAAGCTATGCAGAACTTTGCAGAATTTTAAAAAAATTTATTTTTTGGATCAGACTTCCCTCAAGAGTACCAGCATTCTGTGTGGTGCAATCTGGGTGCAGACAGCTCGGTGGGGGTGAATCTGGATGCACAGAGGCTCAGTGCAGGGTTCTGAGTGCAAGGCAAATGGGGCTCTGTAGTGGAGTCCAGGTGAAGGTGGTTAGGGCTCAGTGTGGGTGTCTGGGGGAATAGGGCTGGGTGGGGTGGAGGGTCAGGATGTAGCTGGTTGGGGCCAATGGGGTGCAGGTTTGCGTGTGGGGGGCTCCTCATGCAGGGGGTCAGGCTCAGCAGGGTGGAAGTTCGGTGGGGGGGGCCTCAGTGGGGGGTTCCAGGTGCACGGATGGGGGGAGTGGATCATTAGATAGGGAGCTGCTCTCCCTGTCCACCCAACCCCCATGCATCTGGACCGCCTGCTCCAACTGAGCCTCACCACCCCACACCCGGAACCCCCACCCAGACCCCCCTCTCTGCAGTGCAGAGCTTCCTGCAGCCAGGGGAAATTTCTGGGTGTTGATCTGACCAAGCCCTGGGTGTTCTGTGCAGGGAAGAGGAAAGCAGATCCCACTCACCCCCAGTGATTTACCTCTCCCCGGCTGCCTGAACAGATGCATCTGAGCTGCGCGCGTGCGAGAGAGAGTGCGCACATTGGTGCAGCTTCTCCTGTTTCTGCAAGGAGGCAAAGAGAATCTGCGGGCGGGGGCGCAGAATCCCCCCAGGAGTAAAACAGATACTAGTAATTAACTCAGAACACATGCCAGTCTCTCAATAACACTTTCCCTGACGTGAGATTACACCAAGTCTTTTGGAGAGGCACATTTTCTTCTACAGGCTCCTGCCTATTGCTGCTGCCTCTTAACTGGCTGTAGAAGCTACTGTTGAGGGAAGCAGAGCACTTCCTCGTCTAGTAGGAGTCTTAGGACAAGAACCAGGGAGCAGGCAATGGAAACTGAAAACCAAATCTGCATGGTCATGACAAGCGCTATCGAAAGCTCCCCTGCTTTTTTATTTAAATATAGTATAGGCAATGCCAGTTTCTATAACTTTTAGTATCTTTTTACAAAAAGGAAGTTACTTACGCATCTTTGTATAATGGCTTGAAGTTCCTCAGTTGCCATCATATCTTGACTTTGTTCTTCTGACATTGAAAAGCTCTGGCATAAGTTAGAGTACAGTACCGAGTCACATATTATAACATTATATTCAATATTATACTGGATTTAAGATGGAGATTAAAAAAGTATCACTTTTTAGCAAGTCCCGACTGGTAAAACAGCGAACAGATGGAGGAATGAGAAAGATCAGTCATTGGCAGAAGTTAAGAAGGCTGAATAAAAGAACATGAGGGAAAATAGAAGAGAAAAAAGTTCAGAAATGCAGGGTGTTCTTTCATTCCACCATCTCCCGTGCATGCAAGCACTGCTATTACTTGTTTATAGGAGACAAGAAAGAGCATGCATACTGTATCTAGAGAGGGAAATTGTCCAACTATTAACAGAAAGTCCACTGCATAAGGATCAATTCCTTTACTGTCTTTGTGGAACAAAAATGAAATAGATATAATGTGACCCAATCAATAGGTTACAGATTCAGAATATCATAGCTATAGAATCAGTTTTTGAGGAATAAGATTTTGCGAGGCAGTTGTGGCAGCCTAAAACTGCAATGTTGCAATTGGGGGATAAATGATTCACTGTTGAAGAAGGTAATCATCATATATACTGACAGGTTTCAGAGTAACAGCCGTGTTAGTCTGTATTCGCAAAAAGAAAAGGAGAACTTGTGGCACCTTAGAGATGAACCAATTTATTTGAGCATAAGCTTTCGTGAGCTACAGCTCACTTCATCGGATGCATACTGTAGAAAATACAGAAGATGTTTTTATACACACAAACCATGAAAAAATGGGTGTTTATCACTACAAAAGGTTTTCTCTCCCCGCCCCCCCCCCATCCTACTCTCCTGCTGGTAATAGCTTATCTAAAGTGATCACTCTCCTTACAATGTGTATGATAATCAAGGTGGGCCATTTCCAGCACAAATCCAGAGTTTAACAAGAACGTCTGAGAAACAGTGGGGGGGGAGGGGGGAGGAATAAGCAAGGAGAAATAGGTTACTTTTTATAATTACTCAACCATTCCCAGTCTCTATTCAAGCCTAAATTAATTGTATCCAATTTGCAAATTAATTCCAATTCAGCAGTCTCTTGTTGGAGTCTGTTTTCGAATTTTTTTTGTTGAAGGATAGTCACTTTGAGATCAGAAATCAAGTGACCAGAGAGATTGAAGTGTTCTCCGACTGGTTTTTGAATGTTATAATTCTTGACATCTGATTTGTGTCCATTTATTCTTTTACGTAGAGACTGTCCAGTTTGCCCAATGTACATGGCAGAGGGGCATTGCTAGCACATGATGGCATATATCACATTGGTGGATGTGCAGGTGAACGAGCCTTTGATAGTGTGGCTGATGTTATTAGGCCCTGTGATGGTGTCCCCTGAATAGATACGTGGGCACAGTTGGCAACGGGCTTTGTTGCAAGGATAGGTTCCTGGGTTAGTGGTTCTGTTGTGTGGTATGTGGTTGCTGGCGAGTATTCACTTCAGGTTGGGGGGCTGTCTGTAGGCAAGGACTGGCCTGTCTCCCAAGATTTGCTGTCACTTGCCCCACAACCTCAGCCATGCAGAACACAATGCCATCCACAGCCTCAGAAACAACTCTGACATCATAATCAAAAAGGCTGACAAAGGAGGTGCTGTTGTCATCACAAATAGGTCGGAATATGAACAAGAGGCTGCTCGGCAGCTCTCCAACACCACTTTCTACAAGCCATTACCCTCTGATCCCACTGAGAGTTACCAAAAGAAACTACAGCATTTGCTCAAGAAACTCCCTGAAAAAGCACAAGATCAAATCCGCACCGACACACCCCTGGAACCCCGACCTGGAATATTCTATCTACTACCCAAGATCAATAAACCTGGAAATCCTGGGTGCCCCATCATCTC
Source organism: Lepidochelys olivacea (assembly GCF_965140295.1). NCBI lineage: Eukaryota > Metazoa > Chordata > Testudines > Cheloniidae > Lepidochelys > Lepidochelys olivacea. The sequence continues at coordinate 75,109,759 of NC_140418.1, read as the reverse complement.
AGGCATTGGCACCCTGATAGCAGGATTGTCTGGCTATGTACACTTCCTCCTCAGGCCCTACACTACCAGCACTCCCAGCTACCTTCGAGACACCACTGACTTCCTCGGGAAACTACAATCCATAGGTAATCTTCCTGATGACACCATCCTGGCCACTATGGATGTAGAAGCCCTCTACACCAACATTCCACACAAAGATGGACTACAAGCCGTCAAGAACACTATTCCTGATAATGTCACGGCTAACCTGGTGGCTGAACTTTGTGACTTTGTCCTTACCCATAACTATTTTACATTTGGGGAAAATGTATACCTTCAAATCAGCGGCACTGCTATGGGTACCCGCATGGCCCCACAGTATGCCAACATTTTTATGGCTGATTTAGAACAGCGCTTCCTCAGCTCTCGTCCCCTAACGCCCCTACTCTACTTGTGCTACATTGATGACATCAACATCATCTGGACCTATGGAAAAGAAGCCCTTGAGGAATTCCACCATGATTTCAACAATTTCCATCCCACCATCAACCTCAGCCTGGTCCAGTCCACACAAGAGATCCACTTCCTGGACACTACAGTGCTAGTAAACGACGGTCACATAAACACCACCCTATACCGGAAACCTACTGACCGCTATTCCTACCTACATGCCTCCAGCTTTCACCCTGACCACAACACATGATCCATCATCTACAGCCAAGCTCTGCGATACAACCGCATTTGCTCCAACCCCTCAGACAGAGACAAACACCTACAAGATCTCTATCTTACAACTACAATACCCACCTGTGGAAGTGAAGAAACAGATTGATAGAGCCAGAAGAGTTCCCAGAAGTCACCTACTACAGGACAGGCCTAACAAAGAAAATAACAGAACGCCACTAGCCGTCACCTTCAGCCCCCAACTAAAACCCCTCCAACGCATTATCAAGGATCTACAACCTATCCTGAAGGACGACCCAACACTCTCACAAATCTTGGGAGACAGGCCAGTCCTTGCCTACAGACAGCCCCCCAACCTGAAGCGAATACTCACCAGCAACCACATACCACACAACAGAACCACTAACCCAAGAACCTATCCTTGCAACAAAGCCCGTTGCCAACTGTGCCCACATATCTATTCAGGGGACACCATCACAGGGTCTAATAACATCAGCCACGCTATCAAAGGCTCGTTCACCTGCACATCCACCAATGTGATATATGCCATCCTGTGCCAGCAATGCCCCTCTGCCATGTACATTGGGCAAACTGGACAGTCTCTACGTAAAAGAATAAATGGACACAAATCAGATGTCAAGAATTATAACATTCAAAAACCAGTCGGAGAACACTTCAATCTCTCTGGTCACTCGATTTCTGATCTCAAAGTGACTATCCTTCAACAAAAGAAATTCAAAAACAGACTCCAATGAGAGACTGTTGAATTGGAATTAATTTGCAAATTGGATACAATTAATTTAGGCTTGAATAGAGACTGGGAATGGTTGAGTCATTATAAAAAGTAACCTATTTCCTCTTGCTTATTCCTTCTCCCAGCCCCCCCCCCTGTTCCTCAGACGTTCTTGTTAAACCCTGGATTTGTGCTGGAAATGGCCCACCTTGATTATCATACACATTGTAAGGAGAGTGATCACTTTAGATAAGCTATTACCAACCGGAGAGTGGGTCTGTGGGGGGGGGGGGGGAGGAGAAAACCTGGATTTGTGCTGTAAATGGCCCACTTTGATTATCATACACATTGTAAGGAGAGGAGTACTTGTGGCACCTTAGAGACTAACAAATTTATTTGAGCATAAGCTTTTGTGAGCTACAGCTCACTTCATCGGATGCATACTGTGGAAAGTGTAGAAGATCTTTTTATATACATACAAAGCATGAAAAAATACCTCCTCCCACCCCACTCTCCTGCTGGTATTTTTTCATGCTTTGTATGTATATAAAAAGATCTTCTACACTTTCCACAGTATGCATCCGATGAAGTGAGCTGTAGCTCACAAAAGCTTATGCTCAAATAAATTAGTTAGTCTCTAAGGTGCTACAAGTACTCCTCTCCTTACAATGTGTATGATAATCAAAGTGGGCCATTTCCAGCACAAATCCAGGTTCCCCCCCTCCCACAAACCCACTCTCCTGTTGGCAATAGCTTATCTAAAGTGATCACTCTCCTTACAATGTGTATGATAATCAAGGTGGGCCATTTCCAGCACAAATCCGGGTATAACAAGAACGTTGGGGGGGGGGGGAGGAAAAAACAAGGGGAAATAGGTTACCTTGCATAATGACTTAGGCTTGAATAGAGACTGGGAGTGGCTAAGTTAATAGTATCCAATTTGCAAATGAATTCCAATTCAACAGTTTCTCGCTGGAGTCTGGATTTGAAGTTTTTTTGTTGTAATATCGCAACTTTCATGTCTGTAATCGCGTGACCAGAGAGATTGAAGCGTTCTCCGACTGGTTTATGAATGTTATAATTCTTGATATCTGATTTGTGTCCATTTATTCTTTTACGTAGAGACTGTCCAGTTTGCCCAATGTACATGGCAGAGGGGCATTGCTGGCACATGATGGCATATATCACATTGGTGGATGTGCACGTGAATGAGCCTCTGATAGTGTGGCTGATGTTATTAGGCCCTGTGATGGTGTCCCTGACACAAATCAGATGTCAAGAATTATAACATTCATAAACCAGTCGGAGAACACTTCAATCTCTCTGGTCACGCGATTACAGACATGAAAGTTGCGATATTACAACAAAAAAACTTCAAATCCAGACTCCAGCGAGAAACTGTTGAATTGGAATTCATTTGCAAATTGGATACAATTAACTTAGGCTTGAATAGAGACTGGGAGTGGCTAAGTCATTATGCAAGGTAACCTAATTCCCCTTGTTCCCCCCCACCACGTTCTTGTTAAACCCTGGATTTGTGCTGGAAATGGCCCACCTTGATTATCATACACATTGTAAGGAGAGTGATCACTTTAGATAAACTATTACCAGCAGGAGAGTGGGGTGGGGGGAGGTATTTTTTTCATACTTTGTGTGTATAAAAAGATCTTCTACACTTTCCACAGTATGCATCCGATGAAGTGAGCTGTAGCTCACAAAAGCTTATGCTCAAATAAATTGGTTAGTCTCTAAGGTGCCACAAGTACTCCTTTTCTTTTTGAGAATACAGACTAACACGGCTGTTACTCTGAAATCTGTCATTGTAAGGAGAGTGATCACTTTAGATTAGCTATTACCAGCAGGAGAGTGGGGGGGGGGGGGAGAGAAAACCTTTTGTAGTGATAAACACCCATTTTTTCATGGTTTGTGTGTATAAAAACATCTTCTGTATTTTCCACAGTATGCATCCGATGAAGTGAGCTGTAGCTCATGAAAGCGTATGCTCAAATAAATTGGTTCGTCTCTAAGGTGCCACAAGTTCTCCTTTTCTTTTATCATATATACTCTCTCTAGATTATTTGCTCTATGATTGGAATGTAGGATATTGTTTGTTTCTTTTTACTGTCTAGACATTTTTTATTAAAATCAAAGCTCCATCACTGCTAAATTTTATCTAGTGAATATCTTGTCATTTAGGTGTTGGTATCTTTAAACCTACTAATGAATTTTAAGAGAGCCTGACTGACACAATGAGCTATATACTATGCTAGCCTTTCACCTGTAGAGGGAGACTGGCTCAAATCCTTCCCATTGAAGGCAATAAGACTACTCACATGCATAAAATTAAGTACACGCTTAAATCTCTGCATAATGAGGATCGCTGCCTAATGCCTACTGGATACTTGTAAATCTCACATTTTTATTTAATAATAAAAAAAAAAGCCTGAGGATTTGTTATGCCTACATTTGGGCGTGCAATCACTGTGTCTGTACACACATCCAGTGATTCTGCATGCAAATGGCTAGTTTAGTGCCTAAACTAAACCTATCCGAAACACGTAATCTTGATATTTATGCAACATACACAGGTGCACAATTGCATACACATTTTTATATACTGTCCTCATGCATTCCATTTCAAATCTTGGCCTCACCCATTTCACATGATATATTTAAACAACTACATTAATTTGGTCCATAAAACAAACATTATTAAGTCAAATTGTACTAAAAGCATCCAAATTGTATTTAGATTACTAAAAGAATAAATGCGATAGACTAATTTGATAGACTATATTGATAGTCTACTTACATTTTATTTCACTGTGGGCCAACACTGAACCTAGACTTGTCAGTTTCACTTTGCAGTTCTCATTGCCCCATAAGTGCTGGAATTAGGAGTGCTGCCACACCCCCTGTCTTGAAGCAGTTTCTGTTATATACAGAGTTTACAGTTGGGTTCAGTGCCTCTTAGCACCCCCTCTATAGAAACTGTTCCAGCGTTAGGGTTTCCAATTTTGGTTGCGCGTATTCCTGGAGGTCTCATCACACCACAATCTTTAATTAAAGCTTAATCTTTAATTCCTGGAGACTCCAGCCCAATCCTGGAGGCTTGGCAACCCTATCCAGCATCCCTGCATTGCACTAGCATGTGCTGTTGTGTTTTGGTTCACAACACTGCAAGAGCAATGGTGACATTTCCCCAGAACTATTTTAAATTTGTTTTAAAACAAATGTATAGTCCCTATTTGGGGCCCATCATTGGGGCCTATTTGGCACAACATCAATCATGCCAAAATCATGGGGCTGAGCTCTGTGCTGCTGTAATGGTGTACTGGCTCAGGGCTCATTGCAGAATTGGCGCCTAAGTGATTAATCCAGTTGTCAATATCATCTTATTCTTTTCCCTAATTTCAGTGGGAGCTGGACAGGTATCTAAGTCATTATGAAAAATTACATATTAGCTATACTTGATGAACTCCCGTCACTCATTTATAATATTTTTCACCTATTTTGATTTCAGACTTGACACTGCATGCTCTCCATAAGAACAGTCATACTGGGTCAGACCAAAGGTCCATCTAGACCAGTATCCTGTCTTCCAACAGTGGCCAATGCCAGTGCTTAAGAGGAAATGAGCAGAACAGGGCAATTATTCATCCCCTGTCATCCACTCTCACAGCAGTCAGAGACTAAAGACACCCAGAGCATGGGATTGCATCCCTGACCATCTTGGTTAATAGCCACTGATGGACCTATTCTCCATGAATTTATTTCATTCTTTTTTTAATCTAGTTATGGTTTTGGCCCCCTAGCACATCCCCTGTATCTCCAAATACACAGAGGTCTAGTACAGGCTCTGTTCTGAACTTTTAATTGAAAGCTATTTGAATTATTTAACTTTCCACTCCACTCCCCAAATGGATAACTCCAAACACACACAAGGAATTTCACTGGAGTCTGGGGGTTACTTAAAGAATCCGAACATCAATGAAAAATGCGACTCAGTGAGGGAATTTATTCCACACGGCTGTCAGTGCCTAAAAAGGATGAAAGCACCTAGCATCCTCCATACACTTTGGGACACTGACACTGCAGCATCCGCATCGCCGCTAGCCACACTTTGGGTATGGAGAGGATGGGCTGTATGGGATCCTCTTGGACAAGGTTCAGCACAGTAGTACGTGGGATTATAACCCATGCACTGCGTCACATCAGACGCTGCTCAATACCCCTTGGCCTAAAATAATGCAACTGGTGTCTCTTAAAGCAATAAGCAGATCGCCGTTCCCGCCAGAGGCCAGGGCTGCGGGGGCATCGCCCTGAAGGAAGAGAAAGAGGAGACCGTCTGGGTGGCTCACGGCAAAATCCTCCAGCCAGAGGCGGAGGCTGTAAACAGGCCTGCGAGCTCCAGTCCTCCAACCAGGGGGGCGGGCGGGGAGGGTCGTTGGGAGTCTCCTCATCCGGCCCCTCTGAACCAGCTCCAGGGGACACGTCTGGGGAGCTGCCCCGGGTGAGGCTCGGCTCGGGGGACAGGGACAGGCCCAGTACCCCCCATGAGCAGAACGTGCCGGGAGAGGAATAAGGAGCCCTCCGCCAGGGGGCTAAAGCCCGCAGCAGCAGCCGCTCCGCTCCCCAGCAAGGCTCAGGGCCCGCTTCGCCCGGCAGCGCGAAGCCTCCTTCGCCCCAGCCCCCTCCCCGGGGCGGCAAGCACTGCGCGGCGCCTGCCTCCTACCTAGCGTGCGTCCGCAAGAGGCCGCGCTGGATCGAGCCCCGTGTGCCGCGTCTCAGGCTCCGCCTCCCACGGCGCCGCGGCGGGTGTGAGAGGTCAGGCCGGGCGGGCGATGATGGCGGCGGCGGCGCCGCTGCGGGTCGGTGCGAAGGCGAGGTCCAGCCGGAGACGCGCAGGTAGGATTAGTACAGCCCAGTCACACACACGCACGCACCGCCGCTTCCCGGGCTCGTGGCCTCGTCCTCCCCGGCTCCGCGCAGGGGACTGACCCAAGCCGTCCTGGGGGGAGGGAGGTGTTAGTGGTTGGCATAAACAGATTAAGCAATCGCTTAGGGCCCCAAGCAGCTCAAGCGCCCCCCCCCCCACATTATTAGTATGTGTTGAGGGGGGCAACAATATTCCAGTGTAGGGCTCCCAGAGTATTAGCACCAGCACTGGGGGGGCTCTGTGGCTGGCCCAGCCCTATGGCATGGCCCAGCCCTGTGGCATGGCCATCCCCACTCCTGGCCCAGTGGTGTGGTGTGCCCTGGCTGTGGCGTTCTCAGCTTCTAGAATCATAGAATATCAGGGTTGGAAGGGACCTCAGGAGGTCATCTAGTCCAACCCTCTGCTCAAAGCAGGACCAATCCCCAATTTTTGTCCCAGATCCCTAAATGGCCCCCTCAAGGTTTGAACTCACAACCCTGGGTTCTCCTGTAACTATATCCTGAGTAGGACCCTACCAAATTCGCATCTGTGAAAAACACGTCACGGACAGTGGAATCTGATCTCCCTTATGAAATCTGGTTCGATGAAGTGAGCTGTAGCTCACAAAAGCTTATGCTCAAATAAATTAGTTAGTCTCTAAGGTGCCACAAGTCCTCCTTTTCTTTTTGGTCTTCTGTATGATTTTACCCTATACTATACAGATGTCACTGGGGAGACTAGCCTTTCCCAAACTGGGGCTGGTTGTGGGGGGCGGTTGCAAAATTACTGTAGGGGGTTTGCGGTATTCCCACCCGTACTTCTGCGCTGCCTTCAGAGCTGGGCAGCCAGAGAGCGGCAGCTGCTGACCAAGGGCCCAGCTCTGCCGGCAGTAGCGCAGAAGTAAGACTGGCAATGCTGTACCATGCCATCCTTGCTTCTGCACTGCTGCTGGTGGCAGCACTACTTTCAGAGCTCGGCTCCTGGCCAGCAGCCACCACTTTCCAGATGCCCAATTCTGAAAGCAGCGCTGCCGCCTGCAGCGCAGAAGGAAGGGTGACAATACCACGACACCTCTACAATAACCTTGCAACCCCTCACAATCCTCTTTTGGGTCAGGACCCCTACAGTTACAACACTGACATTTCAGATTTAAATATTTGCAGTCATGAAATTTAGGATTTTAAAAATCCTATGACCATAAAATATACCATAATGGACCGTGAATTTGGTGGGGCACGAATCATGGGTCATGGTGGAAATTACCATATCTCATTGTTAGTGAAGCTTGGCCAAAAGGGGGTGTCTGTATCCCAGGGAAGATGGGATGTTGGACAACGTTGATGTAAAGGCGCTTGGCATTAGGCCACGTGCACCAGCATCCATGAGAACGACATGCATTGCTCCTTTAGGGATGTGGCTTGCTGGCTGCAACTTTCACTTGCTTCCTCCATGTAAGGACCCTGTTGTGTAGCATCATTAAGGATGGTGTCAACCTAAGTTGTTTGAAACTAATCAAATAAAACAAGCCTATTTTCTGATCAAGCACCATTTAAATGGTATGTTTTGAAAAAGTGTTAAGTGTTAAAAAAAAAAAATCTCCCCTTTTTTACATAATTCTTTTCTGCTTCTCTTTCTGTATAGAAGTTTCCTTTCAAAAGGGAGTGGCTGGCTAAGGGGAAACAGTAAAATTGCTTTGTGTCAAATGCTGTCAGCTGCACAAAGACGACAAGCTGGGGAGGCAGAAAGATATTGGAGGGGTGTCAGGACTTTTGCAGGGCTTGGTTCTAAAACTTTTTTTAGTTACAGGAAACTTAGGTTGCATCTACACTAAGAATGTATCTAAAATTTCCTACACCTTCTGCCACTTGTGCTACCAATGGGTTGGGGAAGAGGAGCTAATGTAGGTCAAACCCCTGTTAAAGTCAGCAATGTTCCACATGGGTGTAGTGCACGTGGCACCTGTTGCAGAATCAGGGGTCATATTATTTCACCTGTTCAGAGCAGATTCAACCAACGTCAGGGGGCAGAGAAAACAGTGGCAGCCAGTGCCTCGTCTACATTGGCATTTCCGCAGTTGCTGTTGCCACTGGAATTACAATGGTGGGAAATGTTACGGAAGAATCCATAGGACGGGGTGGCCACATGCGGCTCTTCAGAAGTTAATCTGTGGCTCCTTGTCTAGGCACCAACTCCGGGGCTGGAGCTACAGGCGCCAACTTTCCAATGTGCCGGGGGGTGCTCACTGCTCAACCCCTGGCTCTGCCACAGGCCCTGCCCTCACTCCACCCCTTCCTGCGCCCTCCCCTGAGCCTGCTGTGCCCTCCCTCCTCCCCTCCAGAGCCTCCTGCATGCCACGAAACAGCTGACTGGGAGGGGGAGAGGTGCTGACCGGCGGGCGGGAGGACCGGGGTTGGGGAAGCTGATGGGGAGCTGCTGATGAATTACTGTGACTCTTTGGCAATGTACATTGGTAAATTCTGGCTCCTTCTCAGGCTCAGGTTGGCCACCCGTGCCCTAGGAAATACAGTTGTTACAAAATCTTCAGGAAGAAATGTGACACCACCATCCCCAGTTAATAGTATCCCCTTAACTTGTTTTTTTGAACAATGTACAGGACTAAAATGATTTATTCTTCCCTGTCCTGTAGTTTGCCAGTAGATAGTGTGCCAACTTATTATTTGGTCTTGCTGCTGAATATTTAACTAAAAACTGCTGCAGCTATCTATTTAGAAACCCCAGAAGCACAGGTTTCCAAGCAGTTGCTTATGGTTTGGCTTGTGTGCAAATATTTCTTCCCTGAGGCTACTTTATGTATGGAAACGTATGAGCCACAAATGGATGTTTTGTTATTTTGAAAGTTAAAAGGTACATTGATTTATATATTATTTTATTACTAGGAAATAAACAGTCAAGTATTTTGAAAAATGAAGATGCAGCACAAAGGTATGATGCCTAGCTAATGTTATATAGTAATAATAATTGTTTACTTTAGAGTTCTCACCTCAATGTCTTTTTGCTTTTTCAGAAATTTCAATAACTGTGTATAGAAGATACTTACCATTCTAATAATATTTAGCAAGTTTGTCTGCTATTCAGCACTGTAAGATGATTTAAACAACTCCGCAGATTTGTCTTGAGTTATCATATGCACACCTTTTCCTTCCAACCTGTCTCTGTCTGAGTTCTTTTCATTACCTTCCTAGGCTCTTCATCCCAGTCCCAATCTTCTTGCCCAGCCAGTCCCATTGCAGTCCCAGACTTCCTCCTGCTCTGGGTCCCGGTCCCAGTCCCCAGCTGTTCCACCTGAGGGCATGAAGGTTTTTGTTCTTAAAAGAAAAATGTCGCCCACTAACCAGAGTACGTGTGAGAAAACATTTACATGCTGCTTTTCTTACAGTCCTGACTTCTGGATGCTGTGCTTCATTTACTATTTACTTGGGCACTGGCTCAGTTACGTATTAATCTTGTTACAATGATGTGTTTACTTCCCAAATGAACTGTTTTCTCCAATAAAGATTGTTCAGGCTGCCTGTGGGAGAAGCCCTGGATACTTCTCCAAGAACTTGGCGGAATGCCAAACCAAGTTTGGAAAACTCACTTGATGGTTCCTGGTTGCTACAAAGTTCTAGTCTAAGTGGAATACATTGCTGAGGTTACCGTAGCAAAATGCATACCGGATCATTAAAATGCTACACTTCATATAGGAGAGAGACAAAAGATATGTTTGAGAGAATTGTGTATGGTAAAGTGCTGTCTATGTAATTCAATATTTACTCTATTGTAGGAAAGCAGCACTTGAGGCTGCTATTAGAAAGAAGATTGAATATGAGAAAAAAGCTCTGCATGTTGTTGAACAGCTATTGGAGGAAGATATTACAGAAGAGTTCCTTGTGAATTGTGTATGTGTTTCTTTTACAAGGTCTTACGCTAATTTGTGTCCCTAGCCCCTGTTTGCCAGAAGCTGGGAATGGCCGACGGGATGGATCACTTGATGGTTACTTGTTCTGTTCATTCCTCCTGAAGCACTTGGCATTGGTCACTGTCGGAAGACAGGATACTGGGCTAGATGGACCTTTGGTCTGACCCAGTATTGCCGTTCTTATGTTTTTAAAGTTCTTTTTAATTCTTGTAACAGATTTGTTTGGGTAATAACCATTCAATCATCCAGGGTCTCTTTCAGTGCTAATGTACCCTCTGTTCTTGCTTTTAATATTTCCACTGTGAAAATATATATGTCTTGTTTTTAAAAGCTTGGCTTAGCCAGCCCTACTCATGATGAGTATTGCTTACTCTAGGTGAGTAGTCCCACTGCCTTTAGTGGCTCATGGATTCCAGATTGACGAGTGTGGTGTAAAACGTTAGGATCAGATCATCTCCTCTGTGGGAAGGGGCTTTAGAGAAAGGCCCCATGGTACCATCCTTTGACCCATATGACTTCCCTGGCACCATAGCTTCATTAGAACAATGGAAGGACTACCCGTGTTGTGGTTGTTCTAGGTGAGGTTATGCAGAAAAGACAATACAGCTCCAGGTTGTATATCTTTTCTGACTACTCCCAGTTGGCCCTGCAGAACTTAATATGTGGCTGAGCCTCCTCTGCACACGGTAGGAGAGAGAGCCATGTGCAGAGGGCCTGCTCTTAATGCGCATATATATGTGTATACATATATATATATGAGATATGATCCAGATCACAGATACTATTATTCAACGTGATGTAAGGATTGTAGAATCTGGCCCAAGGGGAATATATTATGTTGCAAGCGTTAAACTGAAACACTCTTGTGAAGATACCTGACAAATGATCTATTATATTTTATCTCATGTATATGTTAAGTAGATCTGGGCAAACATTTTAGTGGTTGAATCTGAGTTCAGCTTATATAAAACAAGTTCCCTTCTACTTGGTGCTGAAAATTTTTGGCTAAGTATGTACCATGACTTGGGTACTCTTGAAAAATATTTAGCAGGACAAACTTACCAAAAACATCCATATGTTGGGTGTACCGTTTCTTCAAATTGTGCCCAGGGCCATAAGCACAGTTATTTTACTCAGTGTTCATCACTTAAACAATAATATAAATGTAAAAGCATGAAAAGTGTCACTAGATTTATAATGTGTACCATGTAAAAAGTGTCAGTTAAGCTATATACACTGTGGAAATATTAGCCATTTATGGGGGAAACTGCAGAAATAACTTTTTCACAAAATTATCTAAATAAAAATATAAGATGTTTTTAATAGTACTGTATATACACTTGCTCTCATCTTACTGTGTGTGCTCACTCTATTACCATTTTTATCTTTTAACTTCTGCTTTTTAAATAGTAGTGGTTTTACTAATTTTTGTAGTGAACAAACTTAAGCATTCATGTACTTCTGAGTTTTGAGAGTTATGATACAGTGAATACATTTAAAATAAGTCTGTTGATAACTATTTTCTAATGATTTTAGGGAAATTTTATTACCCCATCTCACTATAAGGATGCTGTGGAGGAGCGTTTTATCATCAAACTCTGTGGCTATCCCTTGTGTCAAAATAGGCTAGAAAATGTAAGTTTCTTTTTAATTAATATTTTGATGTTAAGAGCTCTTGAGCCTTTCTTTATCTTTTCCATTCTCTCTTTGTCATTCTAATCATATGATCAGGAATCATTCTGTGTTACTCCCAGGTGAAGGTCCTGTTGCTCCCCACCAAAAATCTCTCTAAAGGGAAAGATTGAATTTGCTCTTTTGGCTATGACTACTGCATGACTGAATCCTTTGTCATCTTTGTAAACTGACAAAGAATAATATGGATTAAACATTATGGATTCATGACTCCAGCTGTGCAACAGGAAAAGTTTATTTCCCATCCTAGTGTTTTCTTTTCTGTGAAAGCACATATCTCCATGGGGAAAGAGGCTTATAATGTTTAAAGACAATATATCCCCATGGATACATTTTAGAACTCTTTGTCACTGTTGGATAGGTTGGCTTCATAGAAGCCTCACTATGTGGGGTTATTGGGGACTCAGAGCCATTGCAGAGGTATAGATCTGTCTGCATAGGCCCACAGGAAGCATAAATGAAACTTCAGAGCCTGAAGTACAGTTGACTTAAACTGTGTTGTAATGCTAGCTGCAGTATAGTAGGTAACTAGTTAAATCCGTTTAATGTTTCTATTACAAGTAGGAAACAACACTTCCTAGATTTTAAAAGTAACAATACACTCAATCCCTAAATTTGACACTTCAAGTAAATTTCCATGATATTGGTATTTGGCCTTTGACATGATCTACTTGTCTCTGGAGTTTAATCTATCTATTAATCTCACAGCATAATAAAAAATAGGACTAGCTCCTGTTGCACAATTGAAGTCTAATGACAGTAGTATCAATTTAGTAATTCCAGTATGGCAAGTATGGTCAGGAAAAGAAAAAATCTATGTTCTGCTTAAATTAAAGTGAAAAATCTGTGTCTTACATATTTCTAAGACTCTTATTTCCATGGGATAAAAGCATTATTTAGCATAAGATTTTCTAGATCAAATGTAAAAGGATATTGCTAATTTCATAAATTTAGACACTGCATCTAATCATTACCCCCAGTTCATGCTTTATAACATACAAGAATGTCTATTTTGTGGCGGGGTTGGGGGATGCAATTTCTGTTACATCTTTGAAATACTTCAATTAAACTGATGACAGATGACCAGATTGTGTTATCCAATACCTTCATCCAGAGTGGAGGATGGGGAGTGTCAAACACCTTTAGCACTATTGTCCCCCTTCCTAACTCTCGGCAAAGAGCTCTCTACTGGGTCAGGTTTGTGTTAGAAGGGAGGAAATCTCTTACATGGTCCTTCCTCTGGCCCCACAGAGATTTACCTATGCTACTATCTTATCTGCTCTGTGGAGCCATCTCTGTGGTGGTCAGAGGGCTTGCCTTGTAGGACAGCTTCATAGGAGCCTCACCAATGTAGGGTTAGAGTGGGGGACTCACAGCTAGCACAGAGGCCTCCTGCAGATCTCCATACAAGTTACACATGAGTAATGTTACTCTTGCAGGTAATCTCATTGGCTTACATATTCCAGTCACCTAATTTGTAACAGTAATTTTTAACATGTGGTTTAAAACGAAAGATTGATCTGAAGTTATAATCCTGGTCTCACTGGTAGGTGTGTCACTTTTTAGGTGCCAACACAGAAGTACAGAGTTTCAACAAAAACAAACAAAGTTTATGATATTACAGAAAGAAAGGTAAGGTTTCAAGTCTTCCTCTAACATGTATCTAATTTTGTCTTAAGTCTCGTACATTTATTTTTGCGACAGCTTTCTTACCAAACCTTGTTTAATCACCAATATACATTTTGTTATTAGCAAAATAGATTTTTACAAACCTGTAGAGTATAAAATAGATAACCTCTCTGTCTCTAGATGCTGCCTACCTTTTAAAGGAAAATGCTATATTGTGCTTATATTTAAAAGGAACACAGTGCAGACAGTTGCAATCCAACAGAAAGATCTTATTTACATGTTAAGTCAAATCTGACAATACTGATATATTGCAGATAAATTTGTGAACAGGTGGCTTTCTCAGCCTCCTCCAAATCAAAGATTACATAGTTTTCATAGGGTCAAAGTTCATCCCCATCATAGAGTTTGATTTTTATTGACAAAGAAACTAACAACAGCATAGCACAGATTCCATCCTAAGCCCTCCCACAGCTTGACTACTCCTAGTGTTCTTTTTTGATTACTCTTTAACTTAGACCGTATTTCTAGGCAACTGCTCCCTTATATTAGCTAGAGAGTTAATAAGCTGTTTGCAGTAGTGAATCAAAGGCATCCCTTGGCATTTCCCAGCAGGATCTATGCAGAATAGCACTGCCAGCCTATCATATGATCTGAGATTTTTCTCTCTCTTCTCTTCATAAATAATGGCCATACTGGGTCAGAGCAGTGATCCGTCTAGTCCTGTATCATGTCTACTGACAGTGGGCCGTACCAGATGTTTCAGAGGGAATGAATAGAACAGGGCAATTTCAAATGATCCATCCCGTCATCCACTCCCAGCTTCTGGCAGTTGGAGGTTTAAAGAAACCTGGAGCATGGGGTTGTGCCCCTGATCATCGTGGCTAATAGCCACTGACAGTCCTATTCTCCATGAACTTATCTAATGCTTTTTTGAAACTAGTGATAATTTTGGCCATCACAGTATCCCATGGCAATGAGTTCCTCAGATTGTCTGCATTGCGTGAGGAAATACTTCCTTTTGTTTGTTTTAAACCTGCTGCCCATTAATTGCATTGGGTGACTCCTTGTTCTTGTGTTATGTGAAGGGGTAAATAACACTTCCTTATTCACTTTCTCCACACCATTCATGATTTTATAGACCTCTGTCATATCCCCCTTAGTTGTTTCTTTTTCTCAGATGGACAGTCCCAGTCTTTTTAAGCTCTCCTTGCATGGAAGCTGTTGCATATCCCTAATCATTTTTGTTGCTCTTCTCTGTACCTTTTCCAATTCTAATATCTTTTTTGAGATGGGGTGACCAGAACTGCACACAGTATTCAAGGTGTGGGCGTACGCTGGATATATATATATAGTAGCATTATGATATTTTCTGTTTTATTTCTATCATATATATTATGATATTTTCTGTTTTATTGTCTGTTCCTTTCCGAATTGTTCCTAACACTCTGTTAGCTTTTTTGACTGCTGCTTCACATTGAGTTGATGTTTTCAGACAATTATCCACAATGATTCCAAGATCTTTCTTGAGCGGTAACGTCTTTTTTAAACCCTGTAATTTTGTATGTATAGTTGGGATTATGCTTTCCAACGTGCATTATTTTGCATTTATCAACATAGAGTTCATTAGCCATTTTGATGTCCAGTCACCCAGTTTAGTGAGATTCCCTTTGTAACTCTTTGCAGTCTGCTTTGGACTTAACTATCTGGAGTAATTTTGTATCATCTGCAAATTTTGCCACCTCACCGTTCACCCTTTTTTCCAGATCATTTATTAATCTGGTGAGCTGCATCTTACAGGTGTGGTCAGATGTTTGGCTGCGTGTGTATGTTCTTTCTGCGTGCTGTACTGACTCTGGCCAGATAGCCCATACGGCAGGCTCCACTTAAACTGCCCAATAAAACCACAGACTCAGTTCGTAGCGAAGGCGCTTGGTCAGATTTATTGTTAATGAAGCATGTTCCTAATGTCCTGGATCAATGTTTACAGGTACACTAACACATATATGCCCATTGCAATGGACTAGCTCACTTAATGGCGGGACTTTCCATTATCCCCTAGGCCAGCCAAAGACACTCCCTCCCTCTGAGATACATTTTTATACACAGATACAAACAAGTTACGTATTACCACTGATGGATTTGGGTGCCACCCTCTGATGGATTTAGGTGCCACCCATTACCTTATACATGTTGGTTCAATCAAAACATCTCTATCCATCATGCTGTCATCCTGACCTTCTCTTTAGGATGGGTCAGTGCGTTCCTGTTATCTTTGGGGAATGTGTTTGGTATTGAGGTGTTCTGGTACTACAGTTGTCAGATATACGGTTTTCGACTGGAACGCCTGGTCGAAAAGGGACCCTGGCAGCTTCGATCAGCACCACTGACCAGGCTGTTAAAAGTCCGGTCGGCAGCACAGTGGGGCTAAGGCAGGTTCCCTGCCTGCCGTGGCTCTGCGCAGCTCCCGGAAGCAACGGCATGTCCCGTCCTGGCCCCTTCACGTAGGGGCAGCCAGTGAGCTCAACGTGCTGTCCACACCCCAAGCGCTGGCTCTGCAGCTCCCATTGGCCAGGAACCGCGGCCAATGGGAGCTGCAGGGGCAGCACCTGCAGACGGGGCAGTGAGCAGACCCACCTGGCCACGTCTCCACGTAGGAGCCGAAGAGGAGAGATGCCGCTGCTTGCGGGAGCTGCTTGAGGCAAGCACCATCTGGAGCCTGCACCCCTGACCACCTCCTGCGCCACAACAGCCTGCCTCAGTCCTGATCCCCCTCCGAACCTCAGTCGCAGCCTGGAGCACCCTCCTGCACCCCAAACCCCTTAGCCCCACCCCAGAGGCCGCACCCCCAGCTGGAGCTCTCACCCTCCCACCCACACCCTGCCCCAGCCCTGACCCCCTTCCCGCCCTTCAAACCCCTCAGTCTCAGCCTTGAGCTCCCTCTTACGCCCTAAACCCCTCACCCCCAGCCCAGAGTCTGTACCCTCAGCCAGAGACCGCAGCCCCCCCTCCCCCCCGTCCCTGCCCCACCCCGGAGCCCGCACCCCCCAGCCAGAGCCCTCACCCCTTCCCGAAACCCAACCCCTTGAGCCAGCCCGGTGAAAATGAATGAGTGAGTGATGGTGGGGAGAGTGAGGGACAGGGAGGGAGGGATGGAGTGAGCAGGGGTGGGACCTTGGAGAAGGGGCTGGACCTCAGAGGAAGGGTCTGGCGGGGCAGGGGTGATAGATTTTATGTAAGTAGAAACTTGACAACCCTATTTGGTACCATTTTTCTGGAATTTGTTTGCTTATATATTTGTATGCTTAGCACTACTTAGGAATGTGTGCTTTTGCAATATCAGCCATGTTCTTGCCAGATTCTGTGAGCAGGGACTGCCTCTTGCTCACAATTTAACTTTGCTTTATATTAGCAAGTTTTAACCATTACTTTAGCTCAGGCCTCATACCAAGCCTTTGATACAAGGGCTTATGTTTCAGGCCCTCTGCCTACTACAGCAGAAGGCACTAACCACCTTATAGAACAAGGTCTGTTCACTGCTTAAACTGTTCTTCCATCTACCTTTTAAAATCTTCAGTATTTTATTTAATTCCTCAATCTTATACCTTTATGGGGATGGGGAAGTGTTGTGGAAAATAAAGTGGCAGGAATTGCAGGTATAATCTTATATGGTGCATTCTTTGAGCTTCATGTTTTGAGATACAGAGCAGATGATGAGATCCACAAATCCAGCATTTGTTCTTCCCAGAGTTGTAAATTGTCAGTTCTCTTTTAGATAGCATGCCTTTTATTTCTATAAAGAGTGCTGGATTTAGCCCAACATCGATAGCCAACTGCTCATTCAAAGTTCAACACTGGCCAGATTACAAATAAAAAGCCACTTTTGCATGTGAATTGTAGTGCGTATCTGTAAACTGTGCAGTAAGTTCTTTGAGGCAAGGATCATGCTTTCCTCTATGTTTTGTAGAGGTCTGACTTCTCTGTTTCTGTATTACCAATGACAATGCTGATGCTTAATACATAATAAAAGTGCAAGGAGAAGACCTATAAGGTTGCAAGGGCTTCTGTGGGGGAGCATGTTTTTGTTTTGAGGTTTTTTGTATGATGGATAATTTTGCAAGGCATTTGTTTTAGTTTAGTAGAAGCCCTTACTGGTGATAGGCTCTTTAAAAATCTGAATATCTATGTTCTTAATAATGAAGTTTATACATTTAAACCAAAATAAATACGCTTTAATATCATATTTTTCCAGTGTTTTTGCAGCAATTTTTGTTACAGAGCATCTAAATATTTTGAAGCTCAGATTCCCAAAAGTCCAGTGTGGATGCGAGAAGAAGAAAGGTAATTTGATCAAGTGTTCTTTTTGTTTATTCTCTGTGAGTTCAGGTACAATACAACTAGGTGTACAACTAGATTATACTGAAACTGAAGAAAATCTAAAACTATAAAAGGCTAATGAGGTGTGTGTTATAAAAGTTGTATATATAATCAAGATGGTAATTTTACTGTATTGACATGATTGGCAATATAGATACCAGTTAACAAAATTGTTCAGGGTCTGATCTGGAGAGGTCCTGAGAAACTACTATTCCTATTAACTTCAAAAAGTCCTTCTTAAATTTGGAATAGGCATTTTTATAAAATATACTAAGGATAGGATTAATTCATTTTATCCTATTACAAGAGTTGTTCTAATCTTAACATAGCACTGATACTGGATTTGAAGTCAGGCCTTAAAAATATGCATCAGAAAACAGAATATAGGACTAAACAAAAAGCAGTACTATATCTTGGGCAAAATCCTAGTTTCCATTCTTTTAAGCAATAGATATGGAGGAAAAGGCAATATGCATTTTGGAAGGGTGTAATTTTGTCATTTCTCTTGGTAAATTGACTACCTGGGTAAGTAGGGAAATAAGTACTTGAAATTAACCAACCAAACCACTGGATGTCACCATTTCACTGTACAAACACCTGCCTGGAGAAAGGTCATACAAGTTTATCTAACTTGCTCAAAAATATTCTCTAAGATACTGGTTTCCAGAATCTCCTGTATTTACCTCTAGTTCAAAATGAGGAAAAAAGCTAAAACTAAATTTTGAGACTGACAAGGTTTGCTAAGAATTTCCTAGACTATAAGCTCTTCAGGACTGGGCCTGTCTGTCATTACTAGCACTCCGTTGATGTTATATAAAAATAATAATTAGATGTAAATCTGTAAAGACTATCTCTGAAATCCTTTCAAGAGCAAAGAATAAAGTTATCTCATTGAAAACCTGCAAATGGAGAATTTTGCATGATACTGCAATATAAATAGTATTTTTGACATGTTATATTCTCATCTTGAGATTTCAGACTTAAAACACTGAGATGAATGGGACAGTTCACATCCATCAGAGCTATTGTTTCTGTGGACTGAAGAAGACAGCACTGCATTGGTTTTCTTTTGGTTCATGTTTAGAAGGTTTCCTTGCAGCCATAGGAGCTAGAAACAATTTTAAAAATAAATATCCAAAGCAGTGGTTCTCAACCA
Source organism: Lepidochelys olivacea (assembly GCF_965140295.1). Classification (NCBI taxonomy): domain Eukaryota; kingdom Metazoa; phylum Chordata; order Testudines; family Cheloniidae; genus Lepidochelys; species Lepidochelys olivacea. The sequence continues at coordinate 75,090,675 of NC_140418.1, read as the reverse complement.
GGGGTTTGTGTACCCTGGGGGTACGCAAAAGTCTTCCGGGGGGTACATTAACTCATGTAGACATTTACCTAGTTTTACAACAGGCTACATAAAAAGCATGAGTGAAGTCAGTACAAATTAAAATTTCATACAGACAATGACTTGTTTACACTGCTCTATATACTATACACTGAAATGTAAGTGCAATATATATATTCCAGTTGATTTATTTTATAGTTATATGGGGAAAATGAGAAAGTAAACAATTTTTCAGTAATAGAATGCTGAGACACTTTTGAATTTTTAGTTCTGATTTTGTAAGCAAGTAGTTTTTAAGTGAGGTGAACCTTGGGGGTACACAAGACAAATCAGACTCACTCCTGAAAGGGGTACTGTAGTCTGGAAAGATTGAGAGCCATTCTTGTAGAGCGCTGTTGGTGCTGCAGACAAATAAAAAAGCAAGCTAATTTTAAGTCCCAATAGACATTTTTGGTGGGGAGAAGATCCATTGAACACTTCTTAAATGGGCAAGAATTGTCAGGGTGTCTTTCTAAAAGCAGTATTACATTTTCCTTTTGGTTTCTAACAAAAATGTGTTTCTAAATATGCTGGATATATTGACTGCTAAACTTCATTTTAAATCAGCAGTTGGTTAGAATTAGGGCTGTCAATTAATTGCAGTTAAGTCACGCGATTAACTCCAAATAATTAATCACGATTTAAAAAATTAATAGCAAATAATCACACTGTTAAACAATAGAATACCAACTGAAATTTATGAAATATTTTTGATTTTCTACAGTTTCACGTATATCTATTTCAGTTACAACACAGAATACAAAGTGTATGGTGTTCGCTTTATATAATTTTTTATTACAAATATTTGCACTGTAAAAATGATAAACAGAAGAAATAGTATTTTTCAGTTCAGCTCATACAAGTACTTTAGTGTAGTTTCTTTATCATGAAAGTGCAACTTACAAATGTAGATTTTGTTACATAACTGCACTCAAAAACAAAACAATGTAAAACTTTAGAGCCTGCGAGTCCACTCAGTCCTACTTCATGTACAGCCAGTCGTTAAGAGAAATAAATTTGTATACATTTACGGGAGATAATGCTGCCCACTTCTTAATTACAATGTCACCTGAAAGTGAGAACAGGCATTCAAATGGCACTGTTGTAGCTGGTGTTGCAAGATATTTATGTGCCAGATGTGCTAAAGATTCATATGCCTCCTCACACTTCAGCTATACTTCCAGAGGACATGCTTCCATGCTGATGATGCTTATTAAAAAAAAATTCATTAATTAAATTTGTGACTGAACTCCTTGGGGGAGAATTGTATGTCTCCTGCTCTATTTTACCCGCATTCTGCTATATATTTCATATCATAGCGGTCTCGGATGATGACCCAGCACGTTGTTCGTTTTAAGAATACTTTCACTGCAAATTTGACAAAATGCGAAGAAGACATCAATGTGAAATTTCTAAAGATAGCTACAGCACTTGACCCAAGATTTAAGAATCTGAAGTGCCTTCTAAAATCTGAGAGGGACGAGGTATGGAGCATGCTTTCAGAAGTCTTAAAAGATCAACACTCTGATGCGGAAACTGCAGAACCCAATCCACCAAAAAACAAAATCAACCTTGTGCTGGTGGCATGTGACTCATGATGATGAAAATGAACATGTGTTGGTCTACACCGCTTTGGATGGTTATCAAGCAGAACCTGTTGTCAGCATGGATGCATATCCCCTGGAATGGTAGCTGAAGCATGAAGGGGCATATGAATCTTTAGTGCGTCCAGCATGTAAATATCTTGCAACACTAGCTCCAATAGTGCCATGCAAACTCCTGTTCTCACTTTCAAGTGACATTGCAATTAAGAAGCAGGCAGCGTTATCTTCTGCAAATGTAAACAAACTTGTTTGTCTGAGTGATTGGCCGAACCAGAAGTAGGACTGAGTGGACTTGTAGGCTGTAAAGTTTTACATTGTTTTATTTTTGAATGAAGGTTTTTTTTGTCCATAATTCTACATTTGTAAGTTCAACTTTCAAGATAAAGAGATTGCACTACAGTACTTATATTAGGTGAATTGAAAAATACTATTTCTTTCTTTTACAGTGCAAATATCTGGAATCAAAAATAAAGTGAGCACTGTACACTTTGTATTCTGTGTTGTAATTGAAATCAATATATTTGAAAATGTAGAAAACATCCAAAAATATTTAAATAAATGGTATTTTATCATTGTTTAACAGTGTGATTAATTGCAATTAATTTTTTTAATCACTTGACAGCCCTACTTAGAATATAAGATGGTTTAAAAATGAGGTTTGGGGAGGAGGGGGGGTATCATAAAAACTTCCCCGAATCATGATTATGGAAATCCTATTCAAAATTGCTCATGATAGGTTCCTGCAAACACTTACATGAGTAGTTGCTCGTGTGTGTATGTAGCCCTCTGAGTTCTATGGGACTATTCAGAAGAATAAATGTTTGCAGGGTTCAGCCCTAAGGCTGTATATAAAAGCTCCAGTTGTTCATTTTTCAGTATCAGTTATTGGAAAACTGTTCCAAAAATTTGTTAGTCTCTAAGGTGCCACAAGTACTCCTTTTCTTGTTCCAAAAAGATGTTTCAAAAATATCTGTTACTGTGTCACCTTTGAAATTCCTGTTTATTAAATCCTTCATCTTTTTATCTTTTTGGCAGACCACCAGACATAGAACTGCTGAAGGAGGGGCAAAGGTACAGCTGAATCAATGATTCTTACATTTAATGTATTCACAGTTGAAAAGGGAAGCCTTTGATTTCCTGTTTTGCTGCAATATATAATGTACCATTGTTGCAGACCACATAAAGGATATTTGCCTTGTTTAGCTTTTTCCTTTGTGATGCTAAAAAGAGTATTTGATCTGTATGATTTAGTGTACAGCTGCTCGTAGCCTGTAACTCTTAATTGAAGCTGTTGAAACCTGACACAAACGCCGTGTTTGTACTCTGCATATTTTGTACCATCGATTCTTTATAAACTAAATGGTACCAATTATATGTGTTGAAAGCTTCTGTGAGTCTTAATATAAAACATTTATGTCTGCAAAATATAAGTCCTACCACTCTTTATTTACTTCCCCCTCTTTGTCAGTTCTGTAAATTGTGATTTTTTTTTTCATGTTTTCCTCTACAGCATTTGGCCATTAGGGGGCAAACACACATACTCCTGCAAAAACAAGTAATCTATTATCCACTTGTTTTTAATCAGTATACTGTATTTTATTCATATAATGAAAAAATGTGGCTTAATATGCTGGTGTTCACTCTAGATTTTTCAGGTGGTAAAATCTGGCAGCATAAGTCTGACCTTATGCTCTTTTTTCTTCTAAATTTTGTCAAAGCAAATATATATATTTTTTCTTTTTCTCTCTACCCCTCATTTGCAACATAAGATGTCTGCTGTATGGTGTCTGCAGTCGTCATCCTGATTACTAAACACTAAAACTCTTTAAATTTGAAAAAATTTTCTTAGAAAACAAATCTTATTTAGATCCCTTAGTAAGGGCCTAATTCTTAATGTTAAATAAAATGTTTTGTTTGCTAGAACAAAATTATTTGTTCATTCTTAAAATATATGCTATTCAAAATCATCTAGTTTGCAAATGCTACTATAACTGAAGTCTGTCCTGTATTTTAATGATAGTCTATTTCTTCTGTTACAGTGGCCAGTCTGGGGAAGAAGTAAAACTGCATCATGAAGTCATTAAAGTCTCAGATATTGAAAATCCTAAACCATCAGCAAGCCAGTGTGACTCTGGTTCCCTCGGCACATACAATGACAGCAGCAGTGATACTGAACAAGAATTTGTTTCCTCTATTCTACCAGGAAATCGATCAAATGCAACCAGTCTGGTGCAACCATTGCACAAAAAAAGTATACTCAAAAATAAGCCTGGTCAGAATAAAAACTCCACGCATAGAGATAGAGACCATAGAGTGATAAATATCACTGAACAATTAAGTGTGTGCAAATTAGATAACCAGGAAAAAAAGAGTTCTTGTTCTGTTACTGGCATTTCTTCAGACACTATTATGTCAGAAAACTTAAAAAATCCAGAAAATTGTGAAAGTAGGTGTAATGGTTCACAAGTAGTTTTGCTAGGTGTGAGCAAAAAGGGGGCAGAACAACTGAAAAAAATACTTGCTAAATCAAAGCAGCATATCAAACCTGAATTGAATGCACCAGTTGATTCCCTTACTGCTACACGTAATGTCTTAGATGTGCTTAAGCAGACTTTTATTGAATGGAGGACTGAAGAAACTTACAAGTTTCTCTGTGGTTCCAGCTATGCTACTGTACACTTACCAGAACACACATCAGCTGTTAACTGTGAGAAAGAAGAACTTGATGAGGATGACTTAAAAACAGCAGATGACCTTAATGACGCTGCTGCTGCTACAAAGGAATCTAAAAACAGTTTGAACCAGTCTTTGCCTTTTGGGGGCACAGGTGCAACGGTTAAACCTTTGCCTAGCTATGAAAAGCTAAAAGAAGAAACAGAACTATTAGGACTAAGAGTAAAGGAATTCTATAAAGGAAAATGTCTCTTGGCTGAAGAAGCAACAACACAGGTGGAAGGAGCGGAGCATCCTAGCAATGTTAAAGTAAGTATCCTGAAAAACTGGACTGTTTAGTTATGTATGTTTATACAGTGCTTAATTCAATGGGGCATGTCATGAGATGTCACCGGCATGGTGCTCTGCTCTGTTCAATTATGATAACAGTCGGCTGCATGTGTGTGTTCCCTCTGTGTGCTGCCCCAGCTCTGCAGATAGCTGACACAGCAGACCCCAAGAGAACCCCCAATGACCACAGAGTCCGATAAAGTTTATTGTCAAACGAAGCACAGTAATAGTTTCCCGCAGACCCTACAGGACGTACTACGAATATGTGCCCCCTGACAATGGATCAGCTCAGTCAGTGTCTGGATACTCCACTGCCCTCTAGGCCAGACAAAGACAGCCCCTCAGGGGTGCATTCTTATACACAGGTACAAACAAGTTACACATCACTCCTGATGTATTAAGGTACAACACCTCTAAGTGTTAGGGTGCTGCTTCTCACCTTGTACATGTTGGTTCGAACAAAACAACTATCCATCATATTATCCTTTTTACCCTATCTTTAGGCTGGGTCAGTATGTTCTGTGTGGAATGTTTTAGTACTGGACAGGGTGGATTTGATTTAAATCATGATTTAAATCAATTTGATTTAAATCACTAGTCAGGAAGACTCTATTTAATCATGGTTTTCTACATAAAAGTGCATTCTTGTTGGTTGTTATAACCTTAGTGCATATTCTTCACAACTCAGAGATAGGTGTAAGTTTCATTTTTAGAAGGTACACACTATACATTTTTAAAGTGATTTATTTTGAAAACTTTTCAGATTAGTTTTGCAGCTATATCAAAAAATGAATAATAGTGTGGTTATTTCATTGACCAAAAGTAATTGAAGCAGATATTTATGAAGTCATTGGGAGGTGAACTATCTCCAATTCAACAGGTTAATCATTAATATTTGGAGGATTTTCTTGCCATGCTGTATTACAGGGGTGGCCAACCTGAGCCTGAGAGGGAGCCAGAATTTAGCAGTGTACATTGCCAAAGAGCCACAGTAATATGTCAGCAGCCCCCCATCCTCTCCTCCCCTCCAGCCCCAAGTGCCTCCTGTGCATCGGCAGCCCTGCCAATCAGCACCTTCCTCTCCCTCCCGCCCACTGCAGTCAGCTGTTTTGCAGTGCACAGGAGGCTCTGGTGGGGAGGAGCGAGGGCATGGCAGGTTTGGGGGAAGGGGAAGGGGTGGAGTGGGGGCAGGACCTGGGACAGAGCAGCGGGTTGAGCAGTGAGCACCCCACAGCACATGGGAAGGTTAGCATCTGTAGCTCCAGCCTCGCAGTCATCGCCAATGCAAGGAGCCCCACATTAACCTCTGAAGAGCCACATGCGGCTCCGGAGCCCCAGGTTAGCCACCCCGGTGTATTAGGAGGAGAACGTCACCAGACAGACATTTAAATTGTTTTATTTAACTAAAACAACGTTAAGTATTCTGGATTTTTTTCTTCAACAGCAAACGTACAATATTTTAACAAAACAAGCATATGTCCCTCGATTCTCACATTTATCTCAGACTTCTTCTTGTCCAGATCTGTTCCACCCCCAACAATCTTCTATTCATTGAACTTTTTGAAACTTTGCACTTTTAGAGAGAGGTAAGGGATTGACTCTGTGTACACAAATTTGCGGAGGGACAATAGAGTTGAGGTCTGTTATTTCTCACCTCTATATATTATTTATTCATTTAAAAACATTTTTGCTGTTAACTAGCATGTTACCTCTGGAGACACAAATCCATAGTTTGAGAACTGCAAAACTAAGCATCTCTGATGGTATCTTCTAAACTGAGCACTGAGTCCCATTGGGTAGATAGAAAGATTAACCTAAATAATCTATACAGAAGCCATTGGGTCCCTAATCCATGAACTATTGGAACTCATTTACAAAACTTTTCTTAAACATTACACGAATATATCGTCTCATACTATAGAATTAGAATTTATAGTCCCTATTCCATGATAAGATCTCTTTGAGCTATAATGTATCTTTATCTTTAGATAGGTTTTTTTTTCCTCAAAAAGCATTTTTTTTTAAAAAATCGTTGATTTTTATCCACCCTGGTACCGGAATGTTCTGGTACCATCCTGGCACGTGTTTATCTTACTACTGCTTAATACCTTTTAGGTATGTGTATACGTGCAACATCAGCCCTCTCCTTTCCAGACTCTGAGCAGGACCTGCCTCTTGCTCACAGCTTAACTTTGCTTTATGTCAACAAAATCTTGACCTTTACTTTAGTTCAGGCCTTAGGCCTTGTACCGGGCCTCTGATACCAGGGTTTATGTTTCAGGACCTCATCTTACTACAGGGCACTGACCTATATGGCCTCTAAGTACTACCACAATATAAATGTTGATGATAATCTAATAGTAAAATTTCAGCATTGTCACCTTCTGTATGTCACTCTGAAGCTAGAATGTCTGAGACCATGTGATTAGAGAGACAAGATGGGTGAGGTAATATCTTTTATTGGACCAACTTCTGTTGGTGTGAGAGACAAGCTTTTAGCCACACAGAGCTCTTCTTCAGGTCTGGGAAAGGTACTTCAAGGGTCACAATTAATTCCAAGGTGGAACAGATCATTTGGCATAGGTAGTTAGCACATATCCTGAAGGATCATTCAAGGTAGAGTGGCCCATTAAAACCTCTTCAGTCATAGGACAAAAAGCAGGGGTTTGTGTGTTACAGATTGATGTAATAAGCCATAAATCCAGTGTCTCCGCTGAATCCATGGTTTTTAGTGTCTAGCAGAGTTATGAATTTAACCTCCTAGGCTCATTCGTGTGAAGCAATGGAAACAGCTACAAGCATGGCTGAGAGCTCTTTTTCTCTACAGTATCACCAGTCCCAGTCATCACTGGGATTTGCAGTCTGTTGTCATATGTACTGGTAAATAGAGGCACATGACTTCACAATTTACACCTGTGCAGCAGAATGGCTTTCAGCTAGTAGTAATAATTAAGGATGGTCAGGTCCTGAGCAATTACCTAGGTTTTGGCTAGCTAATGTAATGAATTCTCATGTTCAGTTTCAACAGCTTGTTAAGCTATAGAATGTCATGGACTAATCAGCTCTTTTAGTGTGCTTTAACTTGGTATAAAGCACAGAAAGGAAGCATTGCTAAGCTGAACTAATGTAAGAATGTTAAAGGTTAAATTAATGCTATCTGGCCATTGTGCAGATGCATAGAGGAAAGATAGGATGGAAGGAGTCTTTTCTTCCACCCAGCCTCTAGGGCTTCTGCACGAGGGCCAAACACAACCAACATCCCTGCTCAGAGAGTACTGGAGTGACTGCTTCCCTTGGAATCACAGAGACTTCCTAGTCTTTCAGATTTCAAAAATTGCAAGGAATCATAGAGCTTTGGGAACTTTTTCACTTTCTAGGCATTAAGTCATCATGTCACAGAGCTTTGCATCTCTTCCTGTCTGTCTGCTGGTAGGAGGATTTATAGACATGAAGAGATGCAAAACTGTATGAGGTTTCATCTCTAAGCATCCAGTTCCTTCCGTCTCCATCGTATGGAGACAGTACTCTGGCTGATTAGACTCAGCTACACATTTTGTGTTGGTGTATGTAGTTCTGGGTTTCTTTAAGTTTTAGGAAGTTGTCAATATGAGAAGGAGTAATTTTGCAAATACTTTATTTAGTAAAAAGAAGCAACTGTAGTGTGCTTAAAATGAAAGAAGAGGTTATCTGGGCTCATGCAGTATCACATAAGACTCCCCCTGAAAAGTTGTCATTAGTTTTTATAAGACATCCTCCATAATGGCTTCTGAAGAAAGGGGAAAAAATAGATTGGTAATATAGGTAGGACTGGCTTGACGTGGGAATCCCAACAAATAAGCAAATTGTAATTAAGGCCCAATTTAAATAACAGTTCAGTCCTTCAGGAGCTCATACAGTTCCTAACCAGTCCTGTTCAGCTACAACTTCCACTATCCTGAAGCCAGATCACTATTTCTAAAATCTAGCCTTTAGGTTTTGAATATTCTTTCCTTTCATATATGTAAATACTTATTGCACTTGTGCCATTTTTTTCTGTTCAGAAGCAGTAACATTTAACCATGGGGAAGACAATCCATAATTGGCCACAATATTGCTTTCATGTATTGACTTTAAAAAATTCAAAAAATTGACTTTACAATTCAAATGTCTACCATGTTTTCATTATTGTTTTTGTATTGTATTATAGGATGACCAGCAGGGTGATCCCATCCTCCCGCTCGTAGATTCTCATGCCCAAATGCAGATTCGAAAGCAGATTGTGCTTGAAAAATTGAGGAAAGTGTAAGTGTCCCTTCTTTCTCTTTGAGTGCTTATGACTAAATTAAGTCTCCAACCCAAATTAGCTCAGAATGTGACTGCCCTCTCATTAATCAGTGCCACGTATATTGAGCACATTACACAAGTGCTCTGCAATCTCCATTTTCTGCCTATTAAATTCCATCCAGAAATTAAAATATAACATAAAACCATAAATTCTTTAATGAGCTGGGATTTAGTCGCTTGAGGTATTGTCTCTTTGTGTGTGATACAGCTGTAGTTGTTAGTGGAAGTGCTCAATCTGTCAACCTCCTGGATCATAAAGGAAGGGCCTGCTGGCAGGACATCTTACAAGAGGAACTTGCCCCTTTCTTTGGTGTGTCAGAGCCCATGTTTGGTAAGCTTCTGCTCATGTTGTAAAGCTCATTATCCTCCCCCCGCAGAGCGGGGAGGAAGTTGTCACAGAATTGTGGGAGGAGTTAGTGTATATAACTATGGAATACATTCCACTGCAGTTTATGTATTTGATGGATTTTAATGTTTGTTACTGTAAATATGCATGGATCTTAAATAAGGGATAAGTGCTTTCAAGAAGTCAAAATGATCTTGTTGTCTAGATGGAAAACTAACTTCTTTTCCTTGTTTAAAAGAGTTTTCTGATAGACTTTAAAATATGAAGTATTGCGAATAACGTTAACACACTAACTTTAAAGTTGGACTGGAAAATTTTTGCTCGAAATTATAAACGGAACTGTTTGGGGCAGGAAAAGTATCATTACGTCTTGTACAGTATCAAGCATATTGTCACTAAACAGATAAGGCCACATATACACAGAAGAAAGCATAGTTTTGAAAACTGTTAAATAGTTCCAGCAAAGTTGTGGCTCTAGGAAGAAGGATAAAGGAGTTGGAGGCGCAAGTGGTATTCTCGTCCATCCTCCCCGTGGAAGGAAAAGGCCTAGGTAGGGAGCGTCTAATCGTGGAAGTCAACGAATGGCTACGCAGGTGGTGTCGGAGAGAAGGCTTTGGTTTCTTTGACCATGGGATGGTGTTCCATGAAGGAGGAGTGCTGGGCAGAGACGGGCTCCATCTTACGAAGAGAGGGAAGAGCATCTTTGCCAGCAGGCTGGCTAACCTAGTGAGGAGGGCTTTAAACTAGGTTCACCGGGGGAAGGAGACCAAAGCCCTGAGGTAAGTGGGAAAGCGGGATACCGGGAGGAAGCACAGGCAGGAATGTCTGTGAGGGGAGGGCTCCTGCCTCATACTGGGAATGAGGGGCGATCAACAGGTTATCTCAAGTGCTTATATACAAATGCACAAAGCCTTGGAAACAAGCAGGGAGAACTGGAGGTCCTGGTGATGTCAAGGAACTATGACGTGATCGGAATAACAGAGACTTGGTGGGATAACTCACATGACTGGAGTACTGTCATGGATGGTTATAAACTGTTCAGGAAGGACAGGCAGGGCAGAAAAGGTGGGGGAGTAGCACTGTATGTAAGGGAGCAGTATGACTGCTCAGAGCTCCGGTACGAAACTGCAGAAAAACCTGAGTGTCTCTGGATTAAGTTTAGAAGTGTGTGCAACAAGAGTGATGTAGTGGTGGGAGTCTGCTATAGACCACCGGACCGGGGGATGAGGTGGATGAGGCTTTCTTCCGGCAGCTCACGGAAGCTACTAGATCGCATGCCCTGATTCTCATGGGTGACTTTAATTTTCCTGATATCTGCTGGGAGAGCAATACAGCGGTGCATAGACAATCCAGGAAGTTTTTGGAAAGCGTAGGGGACAGTTTCCTGGCGCAAGTGCTAGAGGAGCCAACTAGGGGGGGCGCTTTTCTTGACCTGCTGCTCACAAACCGGGTAGAATTAGTGGGGGAAGCAAAAGTGGATGGGAATCTGGGAGGCAGTGACCATGAGTTGGTTGAGTTCAGGATCCTGACGCAGGGAAGAAAGGTAAGCAGCAGGATACGGACCCTGGACTTCAGAAAAGCAGACTTCGACTCCCTCAGGGAACGGATGGCCAGGATCCCCTGGGGGACTAACTTGAAGGGGAAAGGAGTCCAGGAGAGCTGGCTGTATTTCAAGGAATCCCTGTTGAGGTTACAGGGACAAACCATCCCAATGAGTCGAAAGAATAGTAAATATGGCAGGCGACCAGCTTGGCTTAATGGTGAAATCCTAGCGGATCTTAAACATAAAAAAGAAGCTTACAAGAAGTGGAAGGTTGGACATATGACCAGGGAAGAGTATAAAAATATTGCTCGGGCATGTAGGAATCATATCAGGAGGGCCAAATCGCACCTGGAGCTGCAGCTAGCCAGAGATGTCAAGAGTAACAAGAAGGGTTTCTTCAGGTATGTTGGCAACAAGAAGAAAGCCAAGGAATGTGTGGGCCCCTTACTGAATGAGGGAGGCAACCTAGTGACAGAGGATGTGGAAAAAGCTAATGTACTCAGTGCTTTTTTTGCCTCTGTTTTCACTAACAAGGTCAGCTCCCAGACTGCTGCGCTGGGCATCACAAAATGGGGAAGAGATGGCCAGCCCTCTGTGGAGATAGAGGTGGTTAGGGACTATTTAGAAAAGCTGGACGTGCACAAGTCCATGGGGCCGGACGAGTTGCATCCGAGAGTGCTGAAGGAATTGGCGGCTGTGATTGCAGAGCCACTGGCCATTATCTTTGAAAACTCGTGGCGAACCGGGGAAGTCCCGGATGACTGGAAAAAGGCAAATGTAGTGCCAATCTTTAAAAAAGGGAAGAAGGAGGATCCTGGGAACTACAGGCCAGTCAGCCTCACCTCAGTCCCTGGAAAAATCATGGAGCAGGTCCTCAAAGAATCAATCCTGAAGCACTTGCATGAGAGGAAAGTGATCAGGAACAGCCAGCATGGATTCACCAAGGGAAGGTCATGCCTGACTAATCTAATCGCCTTTTATGATGAGATTACTGGTTCTGTGGATGAAGGGAAAGCAGTGGATGTATTGTTTCTTGACTTTAGCAAAGCTTTTGACACGGTCTCCCATAGTATTCTTGTCAGCAAGTTAAGGAAGTATGGGCTGGATGAATGCACTATAAGGTGGGTAGAAAGCTGGCTAGATTGTCGGGCTCAACGGGTAGTGATCAATGGCTCCATGTCTAGTTGGCAGCCGGTATCAAGTGGAGTGCCCCAAGGGTCGGTCCTGGGGCCGGTTTTATTCAATATCTTCATAAATGATCTGGAGGATGGTGTGGATTGCACTCTCAGCAAATTTGCGGATGATACTAAACTGGGAGGAGTGGTAGATACGCTGGAGGGGTGGGATAGGATACAGAAGGACCTAGACCAATTGGAAGATTGGGCCAAAAGGAATCTGATGAGGTTCAATAAGGATAAGTGCAGGGTCCTGCACTTAGGACGGAAGAACCCAATGCACAGCTACAGACTAGGGACCGAATGGCTAGGCAGCAGTTCTGCGGAAAAGGACCTAGGGGTGACAGTGGACGAGAAGCTGGATATGAGTCAGCAGTGTGCCCTTGTTGCCAAGAAGGCCAATGGCATTTTGGGATGTATAAGTAGGGGCATAGCGAGCAGATCGAGGGACGTGATCGTTCCCCTCTATTCGACATTGGTGAGGCCTCATCTGGAGTACTGTGTCCAGTTTTGGGCCCCACACTTCAAGAAGGATGTGGACAAATTGGAGAGAGTCCAGCGAAGGGCAACAAAAATGATTAGGGGACTGGAACACATGAGTTATGAGGAGAGGCTGATGGAGCTGGGATTGTTTAGCCTGCAGAAGAGAAGAATGAGGGGGGATTTGATAGCTGCTTTCAACTACCTGAAAGGGGGTTCCAAAGAGGATGGCTCTAGACTGTTCTCAATGGTAGCAGATGACAGAACGAGGAGTAATGGTCTCAAGTTGCAGTGGGGGAGGTTTAGATTGGATATTAGGAAAAACTTTTTCCCTAAGAGGGTGGTGAAACACTGGAATGCGTTACCTAGGGAGGTGGTAGAATCTCCTTCCTTAGAGGTTTTTAAGGTCAGGCTTGACAAAGCCCTGGCTGGGATGATTTAACTGGGAATTGGTCCTGCTTTGAGCAGGGGGTTGGACTAGATGACCTTCTGGGGTCCCTTCCAACCCTGATATTCTATGATTCTATGAAGTTCTCACTGAATCTGTTTCTTATACAGATGGCTGATGTGATGAGGCTCATGTGATTTTTTTTTCCCCCATGCTTTGTCCCTGCCTCAATTAGCTGTAGGCGGCCAAACTACATTAAAGCCTGTCTAAACTGAATTTTAAAAGTTTCCAAACACTGTTCCCTTCTCATTGTAGATAGGGCCTTTGTGCACTAAAGAAAAAAGCATGTGGCACTAAAAATGGCTAAACCAGCAATGGCTAAACCAGTGCTAACCCACAGTGCAGACAAGAAACAGTTGAAGGACCATGAATAACAACTTAGTCTAAAACATTATTATTTTTAAATGGCTATGGCTTGTCTGTGTTGCCTAGGCTACCTTGGCATGATCCCCTTCCCCCCCCTTTTTTTTAAAGTTCTATTAGCATTTCTTTTCAGAACTGTGTTGTAACAAAATTGATTATTATTAAACAGAGATCCTAAGAAAACTTGCCAGTATTTCTGCCAGAGTGAATGTTATCACAGCTACCAAGAACATGGTTTGAAATAGTATTATTATACACCTCTGCCCCAATATAATGCTGTCCTGAGGAGCCAGAATATCTTACCGTGTCATAGGTGAAACCTATATCGAACTTTCTTTGATCCATCAGAGCGCCACTTTACCGCGTTATATCCGAATTCGTGTTATATCGGGTGTGACAGGATCGGGCCAGATGGCTACAGAAGAGTGATAGAAGGCAGATATATTAGTCCCAGGTTAAGTAGGTCCCTTTTCCCTGGGTAAGGTAACAGGGAAGGTTCCAGAACAATCAAAGGAACCTTCTGGAAACAATTAAGACAGGCTGATTAGAACACCTGCAGCCAATTAAGAAGCTGCTAGAATCAATGAAGGCAGGCTAATCAGGGCACCTGCATTTAAAAAGGAGCTCACTTCAGTTTGTGGCGCATGTGTGAGGAGCTGGGAGCAAGAGGCGCTAGGAGCTGAGAGTGAGAACGCGGACTGTTGAAGGACTGAGGAGTACAAGCATTATCAGCAATGAGGAAGAAGGTCCTATGGTGAGGATAAAGAAGGAGTTGGGAGGAGGCCATGGGGAAGTAGCCTAGGGAGTTGTAGCTGTCACACAGCTGTTCCAGGAGGCACTCTAGACAGCTGGAACCCGGAGTAGAAGGTAGGCCTGGGTTCCCCCCAAACCTCCCAATCCTGGTCAGACACAGGAGGAGTTGACCTGGACTGTGGGTTCATGAAAATGGCCAAACTGAGGGCTGCCGTGAAGCTCTAAGGCGAGCAAATCCGCCAATAAGTGCAAGACCCACCAAGGTAGAGGAGGAACTTTGTCACATGGGGTAGAGGTGTATTATAAAGTCATGTTCTCATTCTCTCATAAATTTATCACATCTGTCACTTATGCTGAACCTTCTTTTACTTCTAGGATGAATTTGATTTGTACCGTCTTTGTGCTCTGTATGTGTGTGTGACATGGGCTCTCAGCTCCTACTATACCTATATATATACCTATGTAATGTTCTATAACTCGGTTGTGTAGTTTCCTCTGACTACTTCTTTTGAACCCAAATAAAATTATGAGGGTAGGAACATTACTCACTTAACAACTAAATCAATTAAACAGCTATGAGCTGGGTGCAAACTTTTAAGGGGAGTAGAAATGCCATTTCTCACTTAAGTAGATATGTTCTAGGTGTGTTATATCCTCCACTTGGAGACTTAATTAAGAAAATTAAATTATTTCACTGCCAAAGAAATCTAAATATTGCAAATTTGAAATAGTTTTGACAGTTAAAATTCCAGTCTTCCATATTGTAAACCTAATTGCTTTTGTAAGAATGCCTTGGCATAACTGACATTGGTAGCTAATTAATAACATAACTTGCTAAGAAGCAAGTATATCAAAAGTCATATCCTATTATGCTCTTCTACAATAGCTACTTTAAAACGCAGTGATATTGCAGCAATGTCTTCTCTAATGAGTGAATCTGAAGTGTAAACTATATGCCCAATCTAAAGCTCAAAGAAGTCAATATAAGTCTTTCTAGTGATTCCAGTGAGCTTTGGATAACCTTTGCTGAGGAGCAAATGGTTGGGTATAGAAAGAAAGAAAATAACCTAATATCCTTTTGCTTCCAGATTGCCTGCAGTTTTGGGCCCTCTTCAGATTACACTAGGTGACGTTTACATGGAACTGAAAAATCTTGTCAAAACTTTCAGGTAATTTTTCCTGATTGAGTAAATAACATCTAATGTAGATGCAAATGAATTAGGATCAAAGGAATCCCAGTGAAGATTTGCCCTGCTTCAGTAGTAGGTCAGTGTAGGTAACATCATGTTCCCTGTGGACTAACAAGGCAGCCCCATCCCCTGCTCCACTGACTGTGCTCAGGTCACTATGAGTATTTTATATATTTTTAAGAACTAGGCCAGTGGTCTCAGGAGGATGCTGATGAGTCCTTTAAAGATACTACTTCCCTGTCATCTCCTATTAAGCATGGGCTTTTGAGATCGGTCACTTCCTCAGTGCACCCTGCAGCTGGGCTAAATGGGGCTATGGGGTGTGATTAATGATGGTTGCTGCCAACTCTCTGAGCAGAGAGGAAGGTCAAGCTTGGCCCACTCTACTCCTGATTGCAAGGGGAAGGATAGAGACAGCTAAGAACCATGTTAGTTCCTCACCACAGGAAGCCAGTGATCTTTAATCTCTCCCTATGGCCTCAGTGAACCTAGGTCCCAGGAGCACTGAGGAAGGTGGCAGCACAGACAAAGAGAGTGGTGGTAACTTTTCTAAACACCTACCCACTCTGCAGGTCAGCAGCCCGTTCCTCTTCACTACACAACACAAACTCCATACCCTTGAGCACCAACAAGAAGATGGAGTGATAGCAATTGCTAATTATGAGTGGCCTAGCCATGTTTCAGGACATTGACTTTAGGTGTTGCTGTTTTTGCTCTTGGCCATTCGGTGCAACCCAAGAATTTTTAAAAACACTTTTCTTGTGGCATTTATATTTTAATGAGTAGAATGTCAGTTCCACTTGAACCCTTAATTTTGGCTAACATCTTCAAAGACCAGGTTAGACTAAAGAGCTGTAGCAGGGACTTGTAAAGACAGAAAACATTTTTTTATGCTGATGGAGGTGGCACGCATGATTTTTTAAAAATTTAATTACTATAATTGCTCTTTTTTAAAATAAATCCTGATTAACTCCACACTTTCTCCTAGCAACTATGCCAAAAATATGTAAAGGGTTAGGGAAGAGCTTCTGTCATATATGCTAGAGTTGGAGAAGTATACCCCACATACACGAATGACCTGGGTTTACAGAAATGTAGGATTTTTAGTCAGTCTGTAATGCTAAATTCATAATAGTCCCCTCAGCCTGATTGAGTTCTCTGGATTGCTGAAACTAGTATGAATTCTGGCATACTCCCACCATGGGCCTTTGTAACAGTAGTGTCGCAGCACCAAAACAGTAGTGTGTCAGCACCAAAACAGACTTCTTTCAAAAGCATACCTGAAAGCAATTTGGACATGTTAGTTAAATTTGGCTCCCTATTATTAAGATTTTGACATACAGATTTTACCATCTTCATTATTATTTGTTAGGACCTGTTGCGCAATAGCCCAATTGAACTTTTATTGCCAATTTATTGTAAATATGATCTGAATTGCAACCTGCCTGAGGACTCTCACTGTTATGTTTCACCTTTTTTTTTTTTTAAACTCCTCCTAAATATATGAAACAGCGCCTTAACAATATTCCAACCTTTAGTGCTGAAACAAAATAGAACAAAATCTTTCTTATTAATTGTATCTGATGATGCTTGAGTTGTCTTTAGAGTCAGTTAATGTTGAGACCTTTTTGCAACACTTTTGGATAAGGGGTGAGTTGAAGGCCATTCGTAGCTAATTGGGAGTTCTTCTAATGTGGAGGATCTTAGATGAACTCTTTCCTTAGCAGTTGGTTTGCGTTTAATTGCAGTTTTGGAATTTTTTTTCTACATATTGAATTTATTGTAGCACCTAGAGCAATGAGTAGTTGCTTTAGGAACCTAAATAAAGTAAATATTTTGAATTCACTTCATTGATGCTGAGAACAAGATTACAAAATACAAGATGCATAGTGTGGGGCCAAATTCTCCACTTCAGTTATCCGTAGAATCAATTCAACTAAACCTACATTTATTTTTCCTTCATACTGCTCCTAGCAAGAAGGAACAATTGGATGGGCCTTTTCTCCATCTGTACCTGGACTTCTGCTGTAGCAGAAGCTGGTGGCAAATACTGCCTCATGGACCTGAGGATAAAAGCAGTGGTCATTTATGCATAGATCTCCAATCTTGCAAATGCTTATGTGCCCAGGCTTAACTTTACTCACATGAGTAGTCTCATTGATTTCGGTTTGAATACTCACAAGGGACAGTTAAACCATTTGCTGAAGTAGTTGGAAGATTCAGGGCCTTAAGTACCACTTACTATGTTAATGGGGTTGAAATGCTGAATAAAATAATGAGTGGGCACCTCTGACAAACAAGTTCTCTTTTCTGCTTCCTGTACTGGAAGGACTTCAGGGTGAAAAATCGTTGAAGGCCCATCATAGGGGATAAAATACATGGTCACAATGTGGGAGAGTTTAGTTAAAGGGTAAAAGAGAATGTGGTGAACTGAGCAACAGCAATTTTCAGCTCCATTGGTTTTTAAAGGAACACTTGCCGTTCAGCCTCTTTTGGGCAGCATTTTATTCAATCACCACTGCTGGGAAGCTCTCTGAAGAGATCTCTGGAGACATTTCAGAATGGTTATAGTTCTTCCCAAGCAAAGTCCCTCAGTGCCTATAAGCTTTTGTTACAAAAACTGAGATGTCAACTCTTCAGTCTGCCAGGGCACTTTGTTAAAGACCAAGAGAAAATTAGGTATTTACATAGAAATTTATGTTAAATTACTAAATGAGTAAATTAGAGACATAAGGCAGGTGAGGTAATACCTTTTATTGGACCAACTACTGATAAAACTGATCAAAATAAATACTTTTTCACCCAATGCACAATCGGCCCATAGAACTCCTTGTCCCAAGATACCACAGAAGATAAGAGCTTAGCAGGATTTTTAAAAAATGATTGGACATTTTATACAGATAACCAGAATATCCAGAGTTGTTGTTATATGGACAAAAAAGCAGGAATTTGGATATAATTACTTATGCACTAAACCAGTCCTTAATGGAAGTTAGGAATAAACATTTCCTAGGGCATGTTATTTGATAACTGCCTATTGCAGTTTTCTTGCACCTTAATCTGAAACATCTGATGCTGGCCACATTCTGACATAGTGTACTAGATCTGATTCAGTATGGCAATTCCTATGTTCTTGGCACTTCATCTGTAAGTTTCCTTTCAAGGTGACCACCTGCCTCTCGGAGCACTGGGAGGCAGTATGTTCTATCCCTGGGGTGAGCGAGCCCTTGTACTGAAAAAGAACTTCTTTTCTGAAAATTCTAGATTGTTGGGTCTCAGAGCCAAGTTTTGGCCCAAAAGCACTGTGGAGGTGCTTGAATCTTGTCTCCCACTTGTGTCCTATTCATGTTAGAGGCAAGGATCAGGCCATTACACTATTCTTGCCAGAGGGGAATCTGATCAATGATGAATCGCTCAGGCAGGAGCTGACATTAATTTAATGAGAAAATGTACCAAAGTAAAACTATAGATGATTGGCGTTTTGATGCTAAAAGAAATACGACCTCCTGCATGCATTTGCCTTTTCTTGTGTTTTTTGTTTAACCCAATTGTTACCTGAAGTTTGGGCTTCTTTATTGCTCCTGAAACTTCCCATGTCAAAATTAGTTTTTTCTTCTTTGAGTAATTGTTTCTGTGGGTACTCCGCGTCAGGTGTGCATATACCTGTGTGCCTCTGATCAGAAACTTTTGGTAGGAGTGTCTGCGTGGTCCATGTCTGTGTGCTGTACATTCTTGTGCTCCAATCCGAGGGCGTATAAGGCAAACTGGACCTGCCACTGCTCCAGTTACTTCTCAACTGCCCACAGCATGAGATGAGGCGCTGTGATATCTGTGAATTAGCGTGGACCTCTAGTCCTAGCTAACTTTCTTCAGCTTATCCGTAAATTTGTATTGTTTTTTACTTACCTTGCACGCTTTTTGTGTGGTCTTTTCATTCCCCCCACCTTCTTTTTCACAGTCAGGGTTCTAAAACCTGCCAGATGTGAGAAGGTCTTTTTCCCCTCAGCAAGTCATTCCAGCTTTCTCCACTGTCTGGGGGCGACACACATCGTGTCAACATGCAAGATCTTCATCAGATTTGAAAGCAGACCCAGGAAGCTGAGGGAGGCTAAACTTAAGCTGCTTCCCATGGTGCATTCTGTGCAACCTTCCTCCAACTAGGGCCCACCAATAGCCCTAACTAAGTGTATCAGGGTCAGCAAAGCAAAGCTCTCCTTCAACTTCTACGGCTCTGTCTCTGCTGGGTAAGACCCATGGGGCAGCTCCAGAGACTAGCTCAAAAAAGAAGAGACCTAAGTCCACTGATAGAGGGGCATTGAAGAAAGGGGGTACTTTGCCTCAGAAATCTACAATGAGATCTCATGTCCCATCTCAGGTACAGTCAAGGCTTCTAGAGCCTCCTGTACTGTACTTCCTGCACCAACTAAAAGACTTCTAGTGGTACTTGCACTGAAAAGTTTCTTGATACTCAGCCCTACCTGGTACCGATGGAAGTACCTGGTTTGGAACCAGCCAGGCAAAAGAACTCTGCCACCTCAAAAGATGGGTACTGGCACCAGCTGCCCCAGTCCCTACCCCTCCAGCAGGGCACAAACACCAGGAGCATTCTGATCACGACCCTTTGCCATCTTCAGTACTAGTGGCTTCAGCTACAGCAGACTTAGCTTTCCAGTGTCCTGCCTCTCCTGTACCGAGCAGATTCCTGTTCCTGAAAAATCTCCTAGTCTCTGAGGAGCCCAGGTCTCCCCTACAAATGGTACCGAAGAAAACCACTTCTCCAGAGCACTCTCTGGTACCAATGAGATCAGCTCCCGCCTTCAGTAGAGGGGAAGACTCCTCTTTTGACTCCAGAAATCTCAGGGTTTCACCAGCTGCTCGTTCAGATCTCCCTCCACAGAAGTCTATTCTGAAAGAGTTTTACCAGGACCCAGGCACATGCAAGCCCCTCAACAGCCCTCTTGGTACGACTGTCCACCATCTTTCCCCTATACCCCACCTCAAGGGCTCTTCTGGAATCCCTGGGCCACATGTGAGGAGACCAGTCCTATAGAGCACAACTTCTCAATAGGACCATGAGGAGAGAGAGCTACCTGTTTCTCAGTACCCTCTTCACTTGTCCTCTAGTTAGGAGGAACCCTTTGAGGAACAAGAACTGAGGGCTGATTGGGAAGCTACACCACCCACTGATAAATCCTCTTCTTCTCCATATGGGGCTGTAATGCTGCTTTCCCAATTTCCTGTGCAGTTGACTTCAAACGCAAGACTTCATGAAAAGAATAACTGAGTCTGCAAATCCCTCTGGAAGAGGTGCAGATTGGCAAGAAAAAACATCTTGAACAAAGGCTGTACCTTGCTAGTTTTAGACTTTTAGATGCATGTTTTCACTTGCACATGGTTTGGGGGAAATTTGGGACTAGGAGTATGTTGGGATCACTTTGCTGATTGTAACCAAGGCTGGTGGAAGCCAGAGTGGAGCTCTGGGGCTGTAGACAGACCCCTGGGATCAGAACTGCTGAACCAGGCTGGCTGCATAGCACCCAAACACTCAGGGTCTGATGTGCATGCTTGTTGCTGACTGAATATCACAGGCTGGGAGCTACAGTATCAAAACATTGTGATGCGCTTGGGATTACAGGGTAACAGGTGACGCAACCCCTTACTGTTCTGGATTGCACCCCAAACCTTATGACAGCCGTTCATCCTGGTTACAGCCCTCTGTTATCCGAGGAAGGTCCAGAGCACAATGGAGGATCGTCTGTTCAAGGCCACCAAGCTGTTTGTTGACACCATGAATAAATCCCTCCACTCCAGAATTCCAGAGCAAATCTTCAGTACTTAGGAATCTATTATTCTGCAAGCAAAAGCAGGTACAGCAGACCACAGACCTCCAAAGGTCCTGCCCCATCCAGTTTCAAACATATCACAGGGCCACAGCGCCACCTAAGAAAAGATCTTGGTTCCAAAAGAAAAGACCATCTAGCTTCATCTCTCTGGTCATCTAGCTGTCAACCTTCACCAAGCAGCTGTTTTGATATATTGGTTGAGAGTCATGAGCATGGATCCTAGAAATCGGTTTGCCATGGAAAAACTTGGAATTCGTATTTTCCCCAGAGAATCTATAGTTTTTACATTTTTGTGAAAAAAGAAAAACATATATTAACTATAACTAAATTTTACTGAAAGTACCAGTGTCTCTTATTCAGTGTGCACAACCTTCCCCTATTGTGGTTGATTTTTTTAATATGCTTTAAATTTACACAGCTAAACATACTCCAATAAACTGCTTCCAGCGTATAGAGGTTATTCAGCAGTGTAAAGGGGTTCGTGTTTTAATGCCTCTCAAATTTCACTTCATCCTCCAAATGTGAGTAATTAAAGTTATGAAAAGACCACCTCATACATCCACGTTAACCAGTACATTCAGTTATCCATCTTTTACCCTAAATTGCACAACTCGAGGGTGGAAGCTAGTCTACACACTCTGAACGTTAGGAGGGCACTAGTGTTCTGCCTAGAAAGAACTAGGCAAAGCCTCTTCTAGACTCTTTGTCGCCTTTGTAGACAGAATGAAAGGAACCCCTGTTTCTACCCAAAGGCTATCCATATTGGTCACTGGGTGCATTTTGTCATGCTGCAAACTCTCGACCGTGCATCCTCCCTCAAGAGTGACTGCCCACTCCACTCGGACACAGTCTACCTCTATGGCTTTGCTCAAGAATGTCCCATCAAAGGCATCTGTAAAGCTGTCACCTGATCATCTATTCACACCTTTTACCAGTACTACACCACAGTTAAGGCCTTACATTTTCAGGTTTTATTTTAAAATTTCCTGGGAATTTATCAATATTTTTATTCCAAAATTTTTAAAAGTGAAAATTGGTAAATCCTGAAAACAAAGGACAGCAGTAGTTATGGGCAGCAGTACCCAAAGGGTGCAGCTTTCCGCGCCCTGTCACTGCAGCGGTCAAACAATCTCAGCTGCCAGAACCTGGCTCCCTTCCTCTTCACAGTGCAGGAGCTGAAGAGCTGAGGTCAGGACGGGACTGTCTGGCAGGGGAAACGGGCTGCATTGAAAGGCCCAAATACCAGGGACAGTACTCAGGGGGTGCAGACTTCTGCTCCCTGTGGGCCTGTCACTGCAGTGGTTGTGTGGTCTCAGCTGCTGGGACCCAACACCCTTCTCGTCTCGCAGCAGCAGGGACTCTTCAAGGGCGGAGCCAGGTGCTGGCTCACCCAAAATTTGATGGAAATTGCTAAAACCCGAATATTTACTTTTTAAAAAATGTATGGATTTACCGATTTTCCTCCAGGAAATAGTGAAAACCAAAGTGTATGTTTCTAAGTCTGATGCAGCCTTTGGGATGGCTGTTCTCCAATCTGGGCTAAATAGGACTTCGCAGCGCCATCCCCCGTAGCCTGGACACTACAAAAGTCACCTGAAATGGAGCGCTAATAGGGGCAATTACTCAAAGAAGAAGGAGAAGTTACTTACTCATATAATAACTTGAGTTCTTCAAGATGTTTTGTCCCTACGGGTGCTACACCCTCCTTCTCTTCTTTGGAGTCCCAGCATTAGGCCAGATTTCATGGTGGAGAAGGAACTGGAGCAGCAGTGGGTCCACCCTGCCTTATATGCCCTCAGATCAGAACAAGGGTGTACAGCAGTGGTGAGCAACCTGCAGCCCGCAGGCCACATGCAGCCCATCAGGGTAAGCTGATTGCGGGCCGTGAGACATTTTGCGGACGTTGACTGTCCGCAGGCATAACCCTCTGCAATTCCCAGTGGCCGTAGTTCACAGTTCCCGGCCAATGGGAACCGCAGGAAGCATCAGCCAGCATGTCCACTGGTCTACAGAATGCCTGCGCAGGTCACGTGGACACTGCTACCAAAAATCTCTAATCTGAGACACATAGGCATGCATTGACACCTGAAGTGGAGTATCTGTAGGGACAAAACATCTCAAAGAACGCAAGTTATTGTACAAATAAGTAACATCTCTTTTTACATGCTGTGCTCCTGTCAATGACTGAGGGGAGGCAAGATTTATATTTTCTCTCTTTACCTTTTATTTTTGATTCCTAGGTTGTTGTTTTTTCCTTCACCTGTCATCCTTGTGCTACTCTGATTCTGTTCGCCGAACAGGTTTATATGCCTTCACATGCTGCTAATGCAGCTCTGCGGGTCATATCTCCATCTACAGGGATGGAGGAAATATTGCAGCTGGATTTAATACTGCTTTTCCCCTTCTATTGTAGGCTGTGCTGTATGAAGCAAACCTGCTTCAGTACTGTGTGGGGTTTGACACCAACCAAACTACCAGAATGACCAGTTTGAATCTTATGGGATCTTGGGGGCATTCTCTGGCTTTCAGCACCTAGTCATCTAGCCCTACTTGACCTAAGAAAATTTGCTACAGTTTCTCTCTTTAAAACTTGTAGGACTTTTTGTCATACTTTTTAACAAAAAATTAGAACTCTGCAAACCCAAATCATAGGCTTAAACTTCTACGTTTAAAACATTGCTGCTAGGTTTTTTCCCCACAACATATGTTTAAAAGATACAATTGTACTGACGTTTTTCTCCCCTCCCTCACAGATTGTTTTGAAGTAGCAGCTTTGGCTAAAGATAAGACAACGAATTAGTGAACCATTTTTAGTGGAGGCCTTGCACTTGACTGTTTTTTGAAAGCTTTAGTCTTCAGACGCCTTGGTGTTGACACACAGCTTGTTTTTGAAAGTGATTGATTGCCCTTTCACTGCTCCTGATTATTTAAGGCTTCACAGCTGTAGGTTGCGTGCTTTAGTCTGATCTTCCTAAAATGGCTTTTTTAAAACAGTTGCACAAGTGCTGTAGGACAGGTATTGTATCAAAAGGTTACTGGTTGTGAAATCTTGACTAGTCATCCAATCCAGTGACAGTACTGCGACAACCGATCTATATTACTGCATCCAGCAGGTTATCTGTGTCTTCTGACTACCTCTACTGTAAATAGCATATTGATGGCAATGACTAGTGTTGAGACCTTGCCAATCAATACTAACATTGAATAAGAGTTAATTGACACAAATAACTACATCTCTTAGTTTGTGTACAAGAATGACGCCTTCTTGTGCTCTAATCAATAATGGCTCCTTGTAGAGCACTGAAACAAAGCTGCTTTCTCTGCTATTTGACAGCGTTTTCCCAAGTGATTTAGAGCTGTCTCTTCCATTGTATCTCATCAAAGCAGATTAACTGGAATGTTACATATGAATTGCCTGTCAAGATGATTCCATCAGGCATTTCTTAGTAGTTTTTATCACTGTCATCAGTATTGAGTCAAGACCTTAAAGTCCTTGTTTTGTCTCATATTCTCTAAACAGAAAAGAGTAACCGTTTAGCACATATTAACTTTTTGTTGCTAGACACTGCCTTGAGCAATTTCATATAGTAATCAGTGCATGCTGGTTTGTTTCAGACAATCCATGTTATTTAACCAAAAATACTGGTTATGTTATATGACATGGCCATTTCGTTTAATAAAATTAACATTGAGTATTAAAGCATAGGAAGGAAATAATACAGATGGAGATGCACTGCTTCAGTAGTCATGGCTGATACTTATAAAATTTGTATTTAAACTATAGTTAAACACTTATCTTGTTTTGAAGAATCACCTGGATTCACTAGGGATGGGGAGAAACAACACTGTTGTTTTAGTTTTTAACTTACAAAAGAAATTCCCTATCTCTACCACCTGCTCAGGCAGATAAAGAAATACTAAATGTTCATATATAGAGTGCTTTTCGCTAAAGATGAATAGAAAAGTGTTAGGTTTCCAAACCAATAACCACAGATACGTGTAATGCCAAGAATGAGAAGGTAGTTAGTTGAAATTAGTTACTATGCTGAGGAAATAAAGCAGGAAAGGGAAGCAGTGAAGATGTCTTGTTCTCCTTATTGGTCAGATTTGAGTATCTGTTGCTCTTCTATTGAAACCAGGCTAAGCAGAGTTTACAGATTATAATTGGAATTGTGTTTTATGTGTGATTATTTTGAACCACTATATTAGCTGTATGAATTCTGGAATTTTACACAAACTTAGCAAATAACAAGATTGCCAGGGATAAGGTTCCAAAGTGTCAAATGCTTGGATCTTTCGGTTATTCTTTTGTTAACCCTAAATTCTCATTGTGGGGGAATCGTTCCCTTAGGGTGGAAAAGGTCAACCTTAAAACTCAAACTGTTGTTTTTTGTCAGATATTGATAAAAACAAGTGCCATCTGTTACTGATTTAAAAGTGACTGTATTTGTAATATTCCCTTATTGCTTGGAAAATAATGTATATTATATGGTTTGTGATGTTCTGCTAGGGTAGCAGCTATCATAGTTTGCTATGCATTCAGAACACCAACAGTGCTCTGTCCTGCTGCTGAAATCAGTTTAGGTTATTGGCTAGAAAGCTGTGGCTGTGATTTTGTAACCAGTTAGAGGCATGGCTACCTTTTAAACACAGTTCAGTTTCTGTCACATAGCAGTTTTTGGCAACACAGCAGTTCACACCTGCCTTGCTGCATAACCCTATTTTACTGGAACATTTTGAGTAACCTGGCTAGTTGTTCCATACTACCTCTGCAGGGTATAGATTGTCTAGATGACATGCACACAGAGTGGGAGCAACAGTCTGGCACAATGCACTCTGGGGTGTCCTAGCATACAAAATTGGTGAGGGAAGGAGAAGCGGCAGAATAGCTAACATTGCCATGATTGCAAAAAGACAACCATGTGATAGGTTGGCCTCTGGCAGGGACAAAACACTGCTAACTGCCATGGTCATAGAATTTTATCTACATTTTGTAAACATAAACCTGTGTAGCGTTAACTATGCCAGTAGTGTGAACAGAGTTGGGGTCTGATGCACAAGGTATCTTTGGACCTGACCTAAAAATTCTCATGATGTATTCAACAAATGATTTAAATTGTTCTACCAGATCCACCTCTCTACTCTTCCACTTTGTGCTGTTCTGTCTCAGGTCATACAAAAGTGTCATATTGCAAGGCCAAAATAAATTTGTTCCTGGTTCCCTGGAAATATATGTGGACCACTGAGGCACTCAAAGCCTAGAACGGCAGAGTTTGTAATTTTCTGGATAAATGTGCTGCATGTGGAAGGAAACATTCTGCTCTGTGCCTCAGAGTTGACAATCTGGTGGGATGGTCTCATGCATTGTCTGTCTATCATGCAATATTTTTTCCCACCCCAGCAGCTGGGGCCATACTTCCCATAGTTATTAAAATTCTATGAGCTCCCTAAATGGGTCCAACTGTGGGCACTGGTGTCAAACAACTTTTATAAAATTGTCTGTAGGGGTAACTTATTGAGCTACCACTTAAAAAACCAGTTGTTAGCATTGCCCAGTGTAACTTGCGGTGTACAGTAGCCTACCCAAGAAGGAAAACCCAACTTGTGATGCAGATCCCAAGAAGAAATGGTAGGGCTTGCAGTTTAGAAAAAAATTACTTTGTCTTGTAAAGTGAGCACATTTGGTATGAAAATCAATGAGATGCAAGAAAGAAAGTATCCTGGTCTACCCTGCTGCTTAGGTCAATGTAAGTTACGTCACTCAGGTGTGAAACAATCACGCACCTGAGCGATGCAGTGTACATCGACCTAATGCAGTGTCTACACCACGCTATGTCGGCAGGAGATGCTTTCCTACCGACTTACCTTCCACCCCTTGGTGAGGTGGAGTGCTCTCCCATCAACTCATCGTGTCTTCACCAGACCCATTAAATTGACGTCAATCGCAGTGGCGCCAGTTTAGCCTGCAGTATAGACAAGCCTTAAGTGTGCCATTTTTTCAGATTCTCTATTCCGAGTGGAGCCATACTTTATAAAATATATACCCTAGTGTGGGCACCAGGCAGAGAAAATCATCATTTTGGCTCAAGGGTAGTTAGTTTCTAGATGTGAAACATGAAGCTTGATCAGTAAAGGGAGATATGGAGTACAGGAGACAGAACTTTTGCTGGTATGGGACCTAGGCTTCTGAACTCTCTCTCGCTGGAAATAAAAATGACCTTGGACCTCTCTGAATTCTGAAATAAATACAAATTCTGTTTCTTTGACTTAGCTTCTTCTCCCCCCCCACCCCCCCCCGACCACTCATGCATAGGAGCCATGAGTGAGTGAGAGGGGGAATTCTGCTATCTTTCAAGCTCTTACAATAGATGCAGAAAAGAAAGAGGGGTGTTCTTACTATTTGAGAGGTGCTGATATAAGAGGGTGATGAAGGCCAAAAATTTAAAATATGTAGGTATTGTGCAATATTGTTAAAAATATAACGAACTAGATTCTGATATTAGCTACGCCAATGTAAATCTGGAGAAATTCCACTGAATTCCATAGATTTACTATGCTTTAACACTGCTGTAACAAAATCTGATCTCATTGTGGGTGTCTATAAATAGGAAGGAGGTTGAAAATCTTCTTTTAAGGATACTTGAATATTAATATACTTGCACACAATTCAGTGGGTCTTGCAGGTACTCAACATTTCTCAAAATCGGCCTTAAAATCCAGCCCCTTATTCTTGCTTAACAGTAAGTTTCAACTGTTCTGATTTTATTTGTGTTCTAAAACATAACATTTTTGATGTTGCCCTTATTGTTTTTCAGGTTAACAAATACAAATATTATTCACAAAATGCCGGAATGGACCCTAATTGCTGTTGTGTTGTTATCAGCGTAAGTACTGCAATTATTCTAAATAACGGATATGACCTTTATCAAGAGGTGTTCTAATTCTAAGGATTAGAAAAATTATATCAAATATCAGGGTGTTTTTCTTTAAATCTGATTAACAACTATGCTAGGCACTATACACAGATATATTCACATAAATTCGACAGTGTTTATTTTGCCAGCAGTTTTGTAGCTGTCAGGCTTTCAATAACAAATAATCATTTGAAAAATTACAGCTTGCTTAAAAAATACTAAATCCTACAGACTTCAGGTCAGTGTTGTGGGGTTTTTTTAAGCAATACTTCTCTTTTCACTCATTTTTCCAAAACATTCATTTTCTCTCTGATATATAGTACTTTACAGCAGAAGCTTTGTTATATTTTGATCCAGTTATCTGTTGTGTAACCTGTAAAAAGTAGCCTTTGTGCATTCTAATAGATATTACTTAGTCAATAATAGACTAATTTGGAAAAACTTTTAGAATGAACGAGAACACAGTGGAAAATACTAAAGGATACTTTCTATTACATAGTAATTTTAGGATGTTATTGCCTTTCTTAAAGAATTAATTTTTCTCAGCAGCAGGAATTCACCTGTTTTTATTTGAAAATAGGCAGTACATTAAAAAAATTATATACTTTAATTACTTTTCAACACACTGTTGAATAAACTTGTGTTTTGAGATAGAAAAATTCTCATTTTGAAGCCATAACTTATTCAGACACATTCGGACTGGGATATTTAATTAAATGTCCCCAATCTGCATTTAAACATACTTAGAATAGTTTTATTGTGTAAGATTTAAATACTAAAATGTCTAGATTCCTACATTATTTTAGTTTGCATGTGGTGAGATCTGGTCTTCAACAGTTTTTTTTCTTAATCGTAAGCCTGATTTTACATACTCCTTCAACATAATTCTGAAGTCATAAACAACGCAAACTATAGTCATATACATGAAGTAACTTTCCCATTTTTATTGTCCAAATTAGTGGACAGGTTTAAAGTTAAATAAAGGCAAAATGTAGAGGTTTCAGTGTTCTAAAACAGGCAGTTCTTTTCACAAATTCATATTAAACATTTAACATTAGTTCACCTTTTAAGAAATCACTGGTGGTTTCACACAGTGTCAGACTCTTCCTTTCAGTAGGGTTAAAACCATCAAGCAATCTTTGTATGTCTTGCAATCTTGTAATTCAAGTTGAAAAAATCTTATTGCAGAGACTGTTTATTACCGCACTGCTGCTTCTTCTTTTGGGCTTCCTGGGTCACTGGAGCCTGTAGGACAGAGAAGTACTTACCAGACATTCACAGGTCAAGCAGTGTTGTGGGCCAACCTCATAGCGTCCCCAGTACTGCACTTACTTTATTTGATATTACTTCAGTCTGACACATTGTTCTGGCTTTACTGTCCCAAGGAAGGCTATACCAGTAGGCATTAGAGTAGGCTTCAGCGAGCCCTACATCTGTGTCACCCAGCCAGATACTGCTCAAATGATTCATTAAATCAGAACACAGAAAGTAACTTTACTTGAATGCCTTGGTATAAATTTTTTATCAACTGTAAGAACAAATCTTTTGTCATTTTTACTATACACTCTTATGGTTGAATTGGTAATTTGTGAAACAGATCTTATGAATTTTTCAGGCAGTTTCTTTATATTCAGTGAAATGACTATTTTGTTCACAAGTAAAATGTGTGTCTTTGGTCATCTGCTACACACAGTATTAATAATGAGCTAAAAGTGTTTACAAACGTAATTGCAGTTTTACAGTTGCTTTAAAATGTAGCTAAGCTAAAGATGCAGTAGTAGCGAGCAGTCTTTTTTCTACAAAGTCACAGGCTCAGAATAGGAGCTGTCTTACTTCTGCTTTCTAAGGGCCCAGTCATGAGACAAAGGCTTCAGAATTGTCTTAATCTTATTCCGGTGAAAGCAAGGATAAAGCTTCCATTGGCTGCAGTGGAAGCCAGAATGGGCACCAGGTTCATTACAGAAGTGATGGTCTTTGGTTTCTAAACAATAGCCCAGTTACCTCCTCTAGTGGAGACATGAGTGCAGAGAGGGGAGGAAAACTTGAAGAATTTCCTCTATCTGGAGGGAGAGTATTTATTCACTTCTGGAAAGAAAAGGGAGTTCAGCCTTCAGAACCATGGCTTTTTGGAAATTCATGTGGAACTCTGGGAAATCTAGTGGAGGCCAGGAACATCCATATGGAGGATCTATACATCTGCTCCTGAGCTCCCAACCCAGCTCCCTGCTAGTGCTGTTCCCCAGGCTGTTCCTGCTCCTGAAGAGGTATTCCATGGTATGGAGGGTCTCCACGGAAAAGCTTTAGGCTGGATTAACTCTCCTGAAAATTTCATGAGGTCTATAGGGGGATGATGCTTGTCAACAGCAGACTGATGGTCACCATGGACCCCACAAAGAGCTTTCTGTGGGGTCTGGGTCAAGAGATGTCTGAAACCACTTTCACTTGCCTCTTTGACAGAGGGAGATCTGTATATGGCGGGCCTCTTCTGCATGTGCAAGTATCAACAGGGCACGATCCGGCCCCAGGGACAGGTAGTGGCTGTGTTATTCCTAGAGTCAAACAATGGGGTAGCATAAGCAACAACTTGAAAAGAAGCTAATTGCACATCTCCCCAGCTTGGCTGAAAGGTGATATGATGGAAGCTTCTAATGTACGAATAACCTGGGGGATCAGAGGGGATAAGAACATGAGCTAGAATGAAGGAGTGAGCAATGGGATTTGAGGGCGACGCATCATAATAATCCACCTGTTTCATTTTTTCCAATTCAAGGAGACATGACAAACAAGTAGCCTCTCTCTGATTTGAGGACCCAAAGTGTTTTGTTTCCTAAAAAGGTAGCAACTGTGTCAAACTTTGCTTGCACCCCTCTCCTTAGGCACAGATACCATGACTCATCACTTTCTTGTCATATATGGTGTCATGTGCTGGAGAATGATATTGAGAAAACTTCCCAGGGCATTTTCAGAGTACCCTGGATACTTTTGTGTCTGTGAACTCCCTGCTTTGCTGCTGGCCAAGGTTACTGTTACCATTAGTGATGTCTCAAATTTAGGAGGATGTGATTACTGCTTAATAGTTTATATTACCATGGCACAAAATTTTCCTTCATTTCCTTAGCAAGGTGTGTGTGTAATACATTGGTTTTCTTTATGTATAAAGTATAGTCTATTAAGGTAGTAGAGCTACCTGTCCAGAGAACATCCAGATTAAGACAGTCCAAATGATCATGATATCAAAAATGAATGTCCAGTCTGAGCCCTTAATGAAAACCTAACCTGAGGCATTTCTATCTATCTGTTCAATACATTCTCATTTGCCATATTATTATATACTGTGCTTTCCTAGACTGCCCTTTGACATCCAGTGAAGAGGCTATACCCAAATATTACTGAATTCTGCATCTAAGCAAGGCATGGAGCAGGAACAACTTTAAAATGATGCACAGACCAAATGCTTTATTTGCTTGCTAATTAGTTCTAGTAAGTTCAGTGGTGGTGGTTTGCAATCTCTCCTTTTAGGAATGTTTAGGGTTTAAATTTGATGATATAGTAATATCTGTGATATAATGCAGTATAAAACAAAGTACTGGAAGATATATCTTTTCCCCCAAAGATCTTTGATATCAAATGAAGCAGATAAATATATTTATACACACAGTATTTAAAGAAAGAGGGGATCGGAAGGTAGGGAAGATTGTATACCCCTGATACGGTCTAATGGAAAAGCTTTCAAGATATTCTCAAGAAATGTCTGCTTTCATTTTATTTATCTGAACTGGCTGGTTCCAGTGAACTGTGGTCAGTTTCATCTGCAAAGTCCATGCAACAGTTTTTCCCTCTAAAAGCTTGAGAGCATTTCAAAACGTCCTGGGATTAGTGGGTAAGCATTAGGACTCTGTATTTAAACAAACTCAAAACGACCATGATCACTAAACAAAAGCCTACGTTAGACATGTGCAGCCACTTTAGGTAAATGTGTCATGTGGAGATGTACTCTAGAGGTTTAGTCTCAGAGATGACAATGCAGGGACTGAAGAATCTGGATACAAGTGCTTGTTTTTACTTCACAAACAATATTGATAGCATATCAATGCTCGAAAGAAGAGGCATAAAGAAATCTCTCTAAATTGTTTCAAGAGGAATTTGCTTTTTCATAAATTTCTGTTGCATGTGTTTATGCTCAATGTTGCATTCTTGATATGTGAGAATTAAATAGGCTTATACTGACTGTAAAAATCTATTGGATGTGAGTTTATTCTGCAAAGTAACAATGTAAAAATGTCACTCTTACTCCACAGACCTGCTTCCTTTCTGTCAGTTCTGTATAGTCAGTTATGTCTATTTAGTTTAATAACTAAAATAAGCTTTTATTCCTGTTACCCCAACAGAGACAACACACCTTAGAGCGAGTCAGCTGGATGCTATTTTGGCTAACAATTCTGTTGATAGTTGAGCCAAATTTCAGCTGGAAAGTCTTTCTTCATTACAGATAGAACACAAGCTGAATATTTTTCTAATCCCAAGATGAGTTTGCAGGACCACTAGTTAGAAAAATCTTCATTTTACT
This sequence comes from Lepidochelys olivacea, assembly GCF_965140295.1. Lineage (NCBI taxonomy): Eukaryota > Metazoa > Chordata > Testudines > Cheloniidae > Lepidochelys > Lepidochelys olivacea. The sequence continues at coordinate 75,058,066 of NC_140418.1, read as the reverse complement.
TGTAAAAATGAGCCCATTTGATCTGAATCAGTGACACTCAAACTGAGGCTTGTGTGCTCAAGTGGCTCTTTAATGAGTCTTTGCAGCACATGATATTAAAACACTCTGTGATTTAGTTACTAACCAGTCAGGAGGCTTTTACTATGTTATTAGCCAATTGTAGAATACTTGGTCACGTCATTTTGCTGTGAGAGTGGTTGGTAGATAGATAGTAAATGAAACAATGAATTCATGCTTCTGTGGCTCTTTTGGGTAATGTTGATCGCTAATTTGGCTCCTGAACCACTGAGGTCTGAATATCACTGATCTGGAGTTCATGAAAGTTATGGATGCACAATGCCATCTTTACAGAGTCATTTTTTGGGTCTCATTCCACTTTATACTTTAAAATGCAAAGAATCCAACTTTCACCCAAGTTACACTAAGCAAGATAATACTTTCTTCCATTTTTCTCATGTTTTTGATTAATAAATCATGAATGTTCAGAAATGGTTTGAAGTAAATAGGCTGAAATTCAATAAGGACAAATGCAAAGTACTCCACTTAGGAAGGAACAATCAGTTGCACATCTACAAAATGGGGAACAACTGCCTAGGAAGGAGTCCTGCGGAAAGGGATCTGGGGGTCATAGTGGACCACAAGCTAAATATGAGTCAACAGTGTAACACTATTGCAAAAAAGCAAACATCCTTCTGGGATGTATTAGCAGCAGTGTTGTAAGCAAGACACCAGAAGTAATTCTTCTACCCTACTCCCCGCTTATTAGGCCTCAGCTGGAGTATTGTGTCCAGTTTTGGGCACAGGAAAGATGTGGACAAATTGGAGAAAGTCCAGAGAAGAGCAACAAAAATGATTAAAGGTTGTGACAGAGCAAGGCCAGATGGCTATAGAAAAGTAGTGGGAGATAGATATATTAGCTCCAGGCTAAACAAATCCCTGGTACCAGGATAAGTGAAATGGCAGCTGCTCCAGGTCAATTAAGACACTTGGGGCCAATTAAGAACTTTCCAGAAGGCAGGGAGAATGCTAGGTTCATTGGGACACCTGAAGCCAATCAGGGGCTGGCTGAAACTAGTTAAAAGCCTCCCAGTTAGTCAGGTGGGTGTGCATGTCAGGAGCTGTGGGAGGAAGTTGCGCTGTTGGAGAGACTGAGTAGTACACACCATATCAGGCACAAGGAAGAAGGCCCTGAGGTAAGGGTGAAGTGGAGCTTGAGGAAGTGAGGGCTGCTGTGGGGGAAGTAGCCCAGGGAATTGTACATGTCGTGTTTCTAAAAGGTCAGCTACCATAGCTGATACTATTAGGGTCCCTGGGCTGGAGCCCGGAGTAGAGGGTGGGCCCGGGTCCCCCCCCCCCCCCCTTTGCCCCCTGATTAATCACTGAGACTGGGAGACAACAGAGACTGTGCAAGGAAGGATAACTTCTCCTCACCTCCCTTGCTGGCTTATGATGAAAATGGCTCAGTAGACAGTGACCCTTGTCTCTAGAGAGAGAAGGGTTACATGGAGGGTCACAGTGAGCCTCTGAGGCTAGTGAAATCCGCCAGGAAACGCGGGACCCACGGAGGCAAGGACAGAACTTTGTCACAAGGTGTAGAAAACGTGACCTATGAAGGAAGATTGAAAAAATTGGGTTTGTTTACTCTGAAAAAGAGAAGACTGAGAGGAGACATGATGATAGTTTTCAAGTACATAAAAGGTTGTTACAAGGAGGAGGGAGAAACATTGTTCTTCTTAACCGCTGAGGATAGGACAAGAAGCAAGGAGCTTAAATTGCTGCAAGGGTGGTTTAGGTTGGACATCAGGAAAAATTTCTTAACTGTCAGGGTGGTTAAGCGCTGCAGTAAATTGCCTTGGGAGGTTGTGGAATCTCCATCATTGAGGGTTTTTAAGAGCAGGTTAGACAAACACCTGTCAGGGATGGTCTAGATCAGTGGTTCTCAAACTTTTGTACTGGTGACCCCTTTCACACAGCAAGCCTCTGAGTGCGACCCTCCTTATGAATTAAAAACGCTTCTTAATATATTTAACAACATTATAAATGCTGGATGCAAAGCGGGGTTTGGGGTGGAGGCTGACACCCCCCATGTAATAACCTCGTGACCCCCTGAGGGGTCCTGACCCCTAGTTTGAGAACCCCATGTCTAGATAATACCTAGTCCTGCCATGAGTGCAGGGGACTGGACTAGATGACCTCTCAAGTCATCCCCTTCCAGTCCTATCATTCTATGAATGTTAAAGTGCAAATTAAGTTTTCTGCTAAACAGCAAGTTTTAGCACTTATTTTCTAAGCATACTCAATTCTGCTTATTCAGCTTATTAGTATAAACCTAGTATTTACTGCATGATACTGTACTTCCTCCTAGCACCATTCAGAAGTTACTTGGGAAATGTATGTGGTACAGTAATTTTGTAATTGCCTAGTGCAGTCACTACCCTGCACACCTTGCTGAGTGTGAGAAAGTTCACCACTACTTTAAAACTAAATTATAGTCTTTAGCCTCATCACTAATAGAAAGCACCAACATATAATGCTTCCCAGAGTCCCTTGTTGCATAGGATGAGCATTGGTCTTGCATACCTGCCACATCTACTGCCCAATGTAGGAGGAGACTGGGGTCATGGCCCCCTTTCAGGTGTCTTCCACCTGTGAGGTTATGTGGGAAGAGTCCATGTGTTTATATACGTATGGTAGTGTAAGAAGTGCCATCAGCCTTAGTTTTGAGGGGTGTGGGCATTGTGCGCAAAGAAGTGGAGTGTTTTCTAGTCCTTGGTCCTGTGAGTGGCCTTTACTTTGCCCTCCTCCATGCCTACCCTAAAAAACCCAAAATACCAATAACATAAGAATTCTAGATGGGAGGAAAATACACAAGTCAATAGAAATACTGGGGTTTTTTCCACTGATAAACACCTGTTTTGGACCTTCTGGAGGGAGTAACCTCATGGAACCTTACATTTTATTTAGTTCATTCCCTGCTTCCCCCCACACACACCCTTTTATTTTGAATCCACAAGCCACAAATATAGCCAGGAAGCTATAGTGCTTCCCCCACCACCTCATTTCTGCCCTTTGTATGAATAAGATGCAGCTCTGGTTTTCACACCAACTCCAGCCCTGGCCCTCTCCTACAGACAGCACACACATTATGGAAGGTACTTTTGTCATGCTGACTTTTGTCCATTGGAGAAAGAGTTGTGTCAACACACTTCACATCACTTTGAATCTCATGCCACAGTTTGACCCTGGACACACAGGTGAAAAACCATCCAGCCTTACTTATAAAATACATAGGCATTAATAGTTCAGAAACTTTAACTTTTAATTATTGAAAATATATTTGATTCATTTAATTGAGTGTTTACTTTTTAGTTTTACTTTCCTTCTCCTTGCACCACACACACATTAGTGTGCATAATAAATAAATCAAGAATAAATCAAAAAGTTTGCATCCACAAGACTCAAAAAGTCTTTGCTGCACCTTTGTAAAGAAAGAAGTAAGTTGACTGTAGTCTGGGTGATTCTGAAGAAAAGCAAAATGTTGATGATGTTGCATGTAGTACAGTATATTTAGTAGCTCAGTGGAGTTGTTAGCAACAGGATTTAGACATAAAGTCTTGGCATTGAAATTACTTTGGGTTCACCCACTGAGCAAACCTAATTGTAATATGTATCATCACAGAGTGAATTACAAAGTACTAGCTTTATTTGTGATGGAAACATCCCTTTGAAAATGTACCTGCTTCCTTATTAATAGGTAATCTTTATACATTAAATGCAAACATTTTTATCATGAAACATAAGCCATCTGTTAGACAAGTACACTTGTATCTTTTTCTTTTATCACAATCTTTTACATTCAGAGCTTTAATTTTATCTCAGTAAACTTTCTAAAGAATGGTCCGACATACCATTCATTGGTGACATACCCTGTGCAGTTCCACTGATTTGAGTGAGATTTCACAGTGTGTAAATCCGTGTTGAATTGTCCCATTGTTTCTGAAGCAGGCTGAAAGCTATGCTTGAGAGAATTCAGAAAGGTTGCTGAAAGCCTGGTCTGCACAGACACATTATACCTGTATAACTATTTCAGTTAGGGGTGTGATTTTTTTTTATTTTGTTTTTTTTTCTTAAACTAAGATAGTTGTATTGGTACAACCCTTAGAGGATTCAGTTAAACCTCGATAGCTGGAATAAGCTGCGCTGGTATAGCTGTGTTGACGCTAGTGGGGTTGTATACTGGTTTAGTTAAAGCAGTACGACTTTTGAGTGTAAAGAAGGCCTAAGATAACAGAGAACTTTGGAAGACCTGCACTACTAGGCCAGTCCTTATGGTTCTCAGTTGTTACTGATGGAGCTAAAACTCAGTATGATCTCAGGTACTTACTCCTGAGGGCATTCTGCGCCAAAAAATTAAAAATTCTGCACACACATCTTAAAATTCTGCAAATTTTATTTGTCAATAAATAAATGCAGAGGCTCCAGCATAGCAGTGGGGAGCACAGGCCACTGGCTGCATGAAGATGGATGATCATTCCGCAGCTCCCCCACTCCTGGGACACAAACCCATTGGTGAGACTGCAGCCTCAAGTCCTGGGCCTGCCCCAGAAACACCCTGGGGCTCTGCCCCTCTACACCAGGCACCCCAGGTGGGGGTAGGCTGGTTCAACCAGGCAGGATTCAAGTGTGGAGGGACTCAGTGTGGGGGGATCCAGGTGTGAGGTGAGAGGATTCTGTGTGGGACAATCTGGGTGCAGGCAGCTCAATGCGGGGTCTAGTGTGGTGGGAGCTGGATTCCAGGTGCAGGGGCAGTGGGACTCTGGAGGGGCTTCCAGGTGAAGGTGGTTTGACCTCAGCAGTGTCGGGGGGTTCGGCAGGGGAGCCTGGGTACTCGGAAAGTGAGGCTTGGTGGGGTGAGGGTCTGGGTGCACCTAGTTGGGGATCAGTGGCATGGGGGTCTGGACGTGGGGACTCAGGGTGGTGCAGGGAGGTGGGGCTATTCAGGGTGGGAGTTTAAGAGCAGGGAGCTCAGTGGAGGGTGGTTGGTGGAGGGGTTAGGGTGGAGGTCCAGAGGCAGGGAGTCTGTGTGAAGGAGGCTCCAGATGCAGGGGTTGAGGTACAGGTATGGAGGACTAGGGGGTTCTGGGTGTACGGGGTGAGGCTTGGCGGGGGTGTCTGGGTATGGGAGGTCCAGATGCACAGGGGTTGGGTGGATGGGGGAGCAGCTCCCCATACAGTGACCTCTCCCCCGGCAGATGAGGAGTGACAGGGGCAGGAAGGAGGGGAGGGTGCTGGGCTTCCTGCAGCTGGGGGAGGTTGTGGAGCTGGGTTTGACACAGCCCCAGGCACTCCTTGCAGTGGAGAGGAAGTCCTGTCCTCTCCAGCCCAGCTGGGACTAGCGCTGATCCCAGCTCTGGGTAGAAGCCTCTGGCTGGGGTGTACCAAGCCCTGCAGTGATTTACCTCTCTGCTGGCTGCCTGAAATGATGTACCTGCACAGCTAGGGAGTGGTGCATGACTGCTCCTGCAACTTCCTTTTGCTTTGCTTTGCTGTCAGAAAGTCATTTTTTTCTGCAAGAAAGCAAAGAAATCTGCAGGGGACATGAATCCTGTGCGTGCACAGTGGTGTAGAATTCCCACAGAAGTAGGTACTAAGCTGGGGCTATCTAAAAGGCTGACACTTAATCCTTGGCATTTTGGTTTGCTCTCTGTCTTAACATCAATTGAGAATTGCAGATCTGATATAGCAAATAGTGTTGCCACACCAGTGTACGTGGACACTAACAGGAGAAAGAATCCATTTGTCTCTGAATACAAAGAGCTGCAAAATGCCATATTTAAAAAAAAAAAAATTATGGCCTTGAAAAAAATTTAGCTTAAGATTCATCCAGCAGATATGGATGCCTGGAGATGGTATAAGCTAAACACACTTAATGGTTAATGCGTGTGCGAAGATGGATAATTGTCAGTCTTCACTGTCCAAAGGTAAACTATAGAAATAATTAGATGTCTGAAAAGACTTTCAGTGGAGAGGAGAAAGAAGATTAGTACTGCTTAATTTTTACAGAGGCATATAAAATAGTGAATGCCATAGAGAAGGTGAATTGGGTGCTCCTATTTATTTTCTGATAATACAGGAACAAGGAAACATCAGATGAAATTTAAAATCAACCTTTAAAACTGATAAAAGGAAATATTTTTTTTGGCACTATCTCAAAATTAGCTGTGGAAGTTGCTGCTACAAGGTATCAGAGGCTAAGAAATTAGTAGATTTAGAAAAAGAATGAGATATGTACATTGATAAAAACATCCACTGTTACATCAGGTAGAATACAAACCCTCAGGTTTCAAGACATAAGTCAGCCACTGATTTCCTGGAGTCAGGAACAGACTTCACCTACTGGTAAGTTATTCCAGAATTCTCTATTGTGAGGGTTTTCCTATCTTCACCTCATTCATCTGATACAGTCTACTTTTGAGACATGTTAATAGTTTAGATGAACCACTGATCTGATCCAGTACAGTGGTATGTTCCTAGTGAAGAATGTTAAATTAATGGGAAAGCAAATCAGGTAACATGGTATATGGTGCATTTTGAAATGTGCTTATCATTTGTATTCCTGAAAACAAGCAGAAAATATTGCCTCTTTGAGGAAGAAAAGGGATACATGCCATTGTCAAGAAGATGTATACAAATGGTGTCTCTGGGCAACTGGGATAAGGCCAAAACATTAGAAATGTAGAAGATCCACTCTAGTGTGTTGGGAATGCAGAAGAGTGGGTGGCTTTTATTGACAGAAGGAATGCAATTAGAGCAAGCAAATTGAGGATGAGAGGGAAGCTCTCATATTAGTAGAAGGATCCAGAATTTACTGCAAAATGAAAGCTGACTTTTAATGGATAGAGAAAAGTTTATCTTTTTGTATTTTCAAGCTGTATATTGTAATTGATTACAGAATTATCTTGATGAACGCAATTAAAATTAGTGTACGGTATATTTTGTTTAGCTGAAACTAACACCATCCCCAAGTATTTGCATACATTTGTTTTGTTTAAATACTGGGCTGTTGCTGTTTCTGTAATCAGTTGTTTTATGTAGTATGTTGTTTTACAATAACTAAGTACCCCTAACGTTTCACATTCGTTTTCTGTAAAAACAGAAGGAAAAATCTTATTTAATAATATAGGGGGAAAGAATTGGAGACATTTGCCTTAGGAGGACAGGGAGAAGACATAATGAACCAATACTTTCACACTTAACCAATATGTGGACAATTATATCCTGAACCTGCAAAGCACTTCAGCATGTATGTCACTTTGGTTTCCATCGAACTACTCGTGAGCAATGGGGCTACAGCCTGAGCAGAGTTATGCATGTGCTTAAGTGCTTGGAGGTCTAGGGCCTTAGAGTATTATTTTGCATTTAATAAATGCATTTAGTATGCATACTCTCTACAGTCCTTCCAAAAAACAAACAAACAAAAGGTATAAATATCTTAAGATTGTCTGGTGATGCCAGAGACATATGTAAGTCACTCACAGCAAAACTGGGTGTTTCTGGGAAGTAGTTTATGAGGGAATGTTTTTAGAGGGACAGGTGTAAGTTAAATGCAACCAAATGCCAGCCTTCATAATTTTTAGTATTCTGTCACAAGTCTGGTCTCTTAACAATACCTACTTTTATGTAGCTTTACAAACAAGAGTTAGTAGTATCTCCTCATTTTGTAGATGGAGAAATTGAGGCATAGAGCAGTGAAGTCACTTGCCTGAGGTCACACAGTCGGTCAACAGCAGAGTTTGGACTATAACTTTTACACAGAAATAGTAATGCTTTTAGGCCAAAATGTGTGTACCTACTATGAGTTGGGGTAGGGAAAATAGCTCATAAAAAGCCAGTGGCTGCCCAGACGACTGTCTGCACTAATGCTCTCATTGTTGCTACCACCATTGGAGCTGTGACAACATTAGTAATGCAGGGGAATTTTTTTTAAAGAAAATACCCTTTGAGAAGCCCAGGACTGGAATAGCAGAGGTTTTGCAAACAGTGAAGTTTAATCAGAAAAATATTGATGTGCTTATCTTTCACATCCTTCTTTTAAGTTTGGACATATTTAGTAGCAGCAAGTCTATTCCTGGCTTGTCTCTTTACTCAGCTGCATTATTCCAAGTGTTTGGTTTGTATATTGGACTGAAAAGTAGATAATCAGATTATTGTGTTAGAAAGTTCTAAAACTAAACTATGATCAATTTTATGGTAAATAGTTTCCATAGTAACTGAGTACAGGGGGGAACATTTATAAAGTATTGATGAGTTATTTACCAAGGTGGATTGGACTGTAGTTTTTCCACCTGCGACACACTGTATATCTGAATCAATCAATCTTTACCAGAATTTTTCCATAGCTTTCACAGAGAGTACTGACAAGCCGTAGCAAGGAGAGACTTTCACTATTATGCTCAAAGAAATTTGTTAAGTCTCTAAGGTGCCACAAGTACTCCTTTTCTTTTTGCGGACACAGACTAACACGGCTGCTACTCTGAAACCTGTCACATGTGTAAGTGTTTGCAGGATCAGGTTCTAACTCCACCCAGCATAAGTTGAGAAATATGAAAAAATAGGAAGGTATGATCAGTGAGGGGATCAGTGTAAGAAAGATTCATAAAAATAGGACTTAAGGAGGAGTTGAGTGGGAGGACATTTGATTCATAAGGAGCTGATCTGAGAATGGGAGGTGGAATAAAAGGAGGGCCAAAGTCAAGGGAGGAGAAAAAAGCAGTAGAGTATAAGAAGTGAGAAGTATCTTTGATCTGCTGGTCTGGTTAGCAGAGGGGACTGATTTCAAATAAATGGAATCCTTTAAACTAGGTCTGACTTTGTGATACGTATCGGCGGGAGGGGGGGCTACATTTCTGGGAAGCAATTTTATTTATAGCAAACAAATTGATACTTGAAAAGAAAAGGAGTACTAGTGGCACCTTAGAGACTAACTTAGTTATGGGCTGGTGTAATTGTGCCCCCAGTCATATGTACATTCCCAGCAAAACACCTTATACACAGTACACCCAATTGTCCACCCCTTGCATAGGCCATTGATCCTGCTCCTCCATAGTCACAGGAGAGGGGCACATCCAAACATCTTCTGTTGATTCCTTATTTCTTCTGGGATTTAACTAACAAATTACTTAATTATAAACCAGTCAAGTGAAAACCTTTTGGAACAGCTCCCAAAATAAATGTTATGGCTTTAAATGCCATGAAATATTACAAACGTTGAGATGTATATAATATTCATATTTACACCACTAATTACAACAAATGGGTTATCTAGGTGTTGTATCCTAATTTAGTTCTGATTAATATAGGACTATATTATGTTTCTAATACAAAACAATGGACCATATCCTCTGGTCTACCTGAGCTGTGCTTGGCATAGGACCTGGGAGAAGAAAGTAAAGATGGCTTTGAGCCATCTTGATGCTTCCCTCTGCTTAGCGCCTGGCTGGACACTGGTCTGGTCTACAGTGTGAGTTAGAGCAATGTAATGCCTGCTCTGTCTTGCACCTGGCTGCCCAAGAAGTTATTCTCAGTGTTGCCAGTTCTTGAGACTTTCATGATAATATTTGGTATCTTAAAGGTACAGCTTCTGGAGTCATGTGATTTGGTGAGAATTGTAACTTTAAATAAAAAAAATCGTTTCTAGCCCTCATGGGTTGCAGCGAAAAGTTTGAAAACAAGAGCCCTAAAGGCTCAGAAACCAGCAGGCAAATAAATAGAACCCCAAAATTATTTTTAAACCTAATATTTAATCCAGTCTCATGACTTTTTTAATGTGTTGGGGTTGGCAATACTGCAGTTAGACCTGGGGATCACAGAGCGTAGGCCTTCTAATTCCCCCAGTGCCCTGGGCCAGGCCATGGTGAAACAAGAACATTCCCAGCTACCTGGTTAAGCTAGCTTCCCAGCTGCTGTGCATCACTGGATCAGCATGAAGCAGCCAAGTAGTATGGGAGGATTTGACCTGTTGTCCGTTATCTGCTGAATATTCTGAAATCTGCATTTTTTTCTAGAACAATTACTGTGGAAACTGAATTGGTTATACATATATAGCAAGGAAAATATTCAGAGGGAATGTTATACACAAGACTAGAGATTCAGACCCTGTCTCTGGACTAAAGACAAATTAATGTTCGTATAGTAGATAACCCTCTGATAATACACAGGAAGCCGAGGTGTTATATAGCAGCATATGTCATTTTTACAGTTACTTCTCAGAGGAGAATTGCATTTTAACATATCACTCTACAGTATGGCAGAGTTGTATATGCTGTGGAAACAAGCATATGCTTGTTCATTTAATATTTCAAACAAGTTTCACATCAGTTCATTTAATTTTATTTATGCTGATACACACACTGCAAATCCTGTCTTCCCTTACACCGATGGTGCACAATATGAATGAGAATGCATGGTTGTAACTGAGGCTGAAATTTGACTCACTATATTTTTGTCTTTGGGAATTGCAATGCAGTTCTAAAACAAGTCTTTCATGTGTTTTTACATTTGATATTTCACTTTGTTTGCAAAATCCTTATTGAATAAATAATGCAAGAAAAGTGATAAATAGTATCACATTTTGCATATTAATATAAAAATCTCCAACTTCTTTTTGTGACCTTTATTAACTTTCCTTCAGTGACTACTAGTTGCCATTCTCAGGAAGTTAATGGTATAGAGAAGTTCTAGGTTTTTTCCCCCTCCCTGATCTGAACTCTTTTTGTGATGAATAATATTCCATTGATACAACATCATCTGGCTGGCTGTTATCTGTAACAGCTGGCAGCTGACAAAGTGGAGCTTTGCAGAAAGAAAAGACAGGTGTAGTCAGTACATCCTGCTATTCATGCTTACAGCTCTGTTCTTTATTAGTAAAAAACGTTAATCTTACTATCAGTATCTACCAATTTTTTTTAAATCAGCTATTTTTTTAATTGGTCAGATAACTATAGACCCATGTTGTCCTAACACATAGTCATATATAATACAGCTAAAAGAATTATGGAAAAGCATTTTCACAGGTATTCACTTCAGCCTCCCAAACAATCTTGTGGGGAAAGTAATATCGCTATTTTGCATATGGGGAAATGAAGCACTGACTGGTAACTCAGAAAGTCTGTTGCACAGCTAAGAATAGAACTCCAGTTCTGTACGCTAACCCCAGGACCATTCTTCTATATAACCATCTCTTTTGTACTAAACCAGTTTTAAAGGCATCTCATAAATAGTGTAGTGCATCAGGAGGCTTTCTTGTAAGCCATTGATAAATTAGTTAAAAATCACTGGTTGGAATACAGATTACTGATTGAGCAAGGCTGATAAAGTCAATTGCTTTTTCAGTTTATATTAAACTCTTCTATTACTGAGAGTATCAAGTGTATTGTTGAGCAGACCAGATTATATATACTGATTATTGCATTAAATTGTCTGTGATTTTCATTTTACCTTTAATTAAAGTCTTTTCCGTTTATCTGCACTATGGGTGAAAATCTGGCCCCCTTGAATTCAGCGGCAAAGGATTTTACCCTGTCTGTTGATGTGTGGGCACTTAAGAAATAAAAAGTGACAATAAAGGGGTTTTTATTTTTAAGGAAGAATATATATATAAACAAAACATTTACTTGAGCAAGTCAGCGATTTCTGGGGGCTGCAGGTGAAGAAACTGACAGTAGTGGGAGCAGTGAACAAAGATAAGATGTTAATGAATCCCACCTCCTGCAATTGTTAGCATTCAGGCCATTGGTTTTGAATCAGTTTTATAGCCTTAATTTAAGTGTAGTGGACAAAAAAATTAAAAATATGAATAAGTAAGCTTCTGTTGCCATCAAAGGGTTAAAATAATATGTAAGGCAACTATATTGGATTCTGTGAACAGGTCAGTAAACATAAAATGTTGGGTAATTTGTTCTTTTCATTCACCTAAGTAAACGCTAGTGTCTCTTTTCCCTATTATAAAAATTAATTTTTGGGATTAAAGAAAAGAGCTTTGAAATACTCCTTTTCCCCCTGTCATAATCCAACCTAATAGGATAAAGTCTTTAATTATGGGACATTTTAAGTCCATAGTTGCAAATAACATTAGTTCTCATCAAATTATTTAACTAGTAGCATTTCATAACATCAAAAATTTAATTCTGGAGGTCTCTTTAAACACTTCTGCATGTTGATGTTTGTAAGTTAGATGTTTTCAATTCAAGATCATCCATCAAATATTAATGTGTTCTAATGGAAAATCTTCACTCTAGAGGCAACCTCTTGCTTTTAACAAGGTTTTTTAGTATGTTTTGTTGAGCTTGCTTTATAAACTTGAATTTAAGTTATAAGCATAGAATATTTTAAATCTTACCCATGAGCATAACAGCTAAATATAAGATGGGGGTACAAGTAGTAATAATCATTTAATACTTACGAGCATGTGTAGTTGTCTGTAACACAGAATGATTGTGTAATTATTTAAATATCACACATTAGATTATACTTCCTACCTGTCAACCTTTATCATTAGAGTGAATTGTATCTAACCTTACTCCATGCCTGTGCCTACCAGCTTTCAGTACCATGTTAAAATTATCTATTAAAGAAAAAATCTATTTTGTGAACTTCTGGGATATATGGTAGAATTGTCCCAGTGGGCAGCTGAGCAGCCTGATTGAGAACATCTGATATAAGAGAAGCAGCCAATATTTAAACTAACCCGAAAGACTTGAAATATTGTATTGAATAAAAATTCAAGAACAAGCTATTTACTCTATAATTCATGTTTACTCAGTTTTAAATTCTTTTAATCTGTATTCAGCAACATCTGCCCTTAGGCCAGAACGCATAATTTCAAACTGGCAGAACACCACTCAGCAACATGGCAATTGCTGAATGAGTCTCCATTAAGCAGCAATTTTTTGTTGTTAATACTGTTGCAAGTTAAGCTTTAGTCTATGCCATTCCTTGGGAGATGTCCTAACAAAGTATTTGTCTCAAGCACACGCTGATCAAGTGGAGTGTAATCTACTGTACGTTATTGCCTGAAGTTAAGCAAGGTAACAACTTAATTAGTTTTGTCCCATCTGAATATGTTTTGTGAGGAGAATTCAGATGACCAATGCTCCTTCGATTTTTATTTAACTCCCTTGGTTATGTCATGGTGCGTGTGGTTCAATCTCCTTCAAATAGGGAGTTGTGCAATATATAAAAATTATGGATATTGTGTGTGTGTGTGTGTGTGTGTGTGTGTGTTGAGGAGGTCTGACCCTAGTAAACTGAAGTTCTGACAGTAAGGATCTGATGGCATTTGCTATACTCCTGTTGTAGTACAGGCTGATGCTATTTGGGCTACCATGTACTGTTCTCCCTGAACACAATGCACTTCATTGCTGACCTGTGACACTCAGTGGGTTGGTTGATTTGAGTCCCATATTCCTCCTTAGTAGAAACTGGCGCGTTGTGCTGATTTGTGGACAAATTTCTAATATGAAGAAGACCCTAAAATTTATTTTGGATTTTGACAGCAGTAAAGTTTAATCTAAGATTTTACTTATAAAGGCTTGGTACACTAAAAGATTAATCTAGTCAAGTTCTGAATAATAATAGTTTTATTGCATTAATAGACTTATCAAAGCCTTAAAGTAAGAGTACTGCTTTATCGCCTATTAGTTTGAAATAAATAATGATTAAAAGTACAAAAAAGTCCTTGTGTGGCAAAGGAATATAACTCTTTACAGTTGTACCTATTCATTCATTGAATAGGGTGTTACATATTTATATATGATGGTTTTTAAACTCCATATGATGCAAACTAGTTTCTTATGTTGTGTTGCCACTGAACATGATTTGAAACTTAAAATAAGGTAATCCATTATCTGAATGTGTTGTGTTTAAATAGGGTGAGATTCTCTGCTGAACCTCTAAAGTCCTTGCAATGTAGGAGATAGGGAGGCTAAATAGGCTTTAAATCACCTTTTGTACCCTCCAAATCCAGGGTTGCATTGGGGGTTGGAGTGGCCTCCAGTGTAACTTAGACAACATGGGGGACATGGCTAACTTACAGCAGCCTACTGGGGTTGCCCTGTGGGCTGTATTGCTACCCAGAATCTCTGCAATGCTGAGTACTGTGGCTCCATCTGTAATCCTGTCCCCCACATGCCTCTTATGCTAGGGCTTGCAATGGGTTTCTCAGGAGGCAGCCTATGATTGCCTACCTCAGGGGAATCTTCTCCCAGCTAGATACAGGGCTTTTAGATCCCCTTTATGCAGTTCCAGCCCTTTTATGTGATGTAAAACAATTGGAGTGGGGGTGAAGATCTCGCCCATAAATGTTTACAGAAAGGTGGAGGGAAAAGAGAAGATTTGTTTAATGTTAGCCAATATTGATCCAAAGCTTGTCAAAAATCGTCAGAAAGAGTAGAAATAGTCTGCTTTTTTGATGTGCTGTAATTTTTTTAAAAGATGCCACTTTTCACAAGAAATTGCTGTCCTGGATTCATACCATATTTTCTAAATTTCATCCTAATTCAGTTTTGAAGTTGCCAAGATATCATTCTCTTCCAAACTGGAGTTTCAAATGGAAATGCAGTATAATTAATTAATTACTTAATTACTTTTCTTTGATCAGTAGCACATGCAGTAGTGAGTGTCACTGACTTGTGAAGTAAATAGCTACTCACATACATAAAGCAATCTAAATATTTTACAAGTGTTCAAATATTCAGGCATTCAGCTACATACAGTACTGAAAAGAGCAAGAAAGCCACCACAGCTCATAAGTGGCTTTAGGCACCTATCCTAACCCTGCTTTGATTTTATATCTATTCTACAAATGTACTTTTGTATACAAAGATGGTCTCCACTCAGGAGGGCTAAACCAGCCAATCGGGGAAGAAGTAGAGATGTGTGTAGTCAGGGAAGCATAAAGGAGAGAAGGGCTGATGGATAGAACATTTAATTCTTCATGGCTCTCACAACAAGGAAGGTCACAAAATTATGAATTTAAATAAGCTGTCTTGCCATTACCCCAACAGTAACTTATAGAGGAGCAGTGCAGCCTTATCCTTTTCTGACTAGCCAATTTATGTGTCAAACACAGTAATACCATTGGCCACTCTTATTTCAAGGTTGAGAGTGGGAATGGATATGGACTTTTGTGTTTTTGTTGGGGTGGGGGTTGTTCTTTTTTTAAAGAACTAACAACTGTGACTGTTTCATAACCCCCTGAGGAAGTGGAGGAGCTTCATAAGGTAGATGGGAAGAGGACATAACTTAATATAGCTAGTGATTTTATTAATTTTTAATGATGTCCCCAATGAGTTTTGTGAGGAAGGAATCTAGAAGACCTCATCTGGTTTCCCTGCCCCCAGCCAACCTTCTGAGACTCCAGAGCTTCCCCCAGTCCTACACAGACGCCCATCCATATGT
Source organism: Lepidochelys olivacea (assembly GCF_965140295.1). Classification (NCBI taxonomy): domain Eukaryota; kingdom Metazoa; phylum Chordata; order Testudines; family Cheloniidae; genus Lepidochelys; species Lepidochelys olivacea. Next base: position 75,042,610 of record NC_140418.1, on the reverse strand, counting down.
GGGCTCAGAGGGGTGCATGGAGCCTCAAAGGAAGAGGCACAGTTTCTAAATATTAAACAAGGCAAATTATCTTTATTATAATACCTATTAGAGCAGTGGTTCTCAACTCTGGTCCACCGCTTGTTCAGGGAAAGCCCCTGGTGTGCCGGGTCAGTTTGTTTACCTGCCACGTCCACAGGTTCGGCCGATCGTGGCTCCCACCGACTGCAGTTTGCCGCTCCAGGACAATGGGGGCTGCAGGAAGCGGCGCAGGCCCTGGGGCTACAGGAAGGGCGGCCAGCACATCCCTCAGCCCGCGCCGCTTCCTGCAGCCAGGGGCTTTCCCTGAACAAGTGGTGGACCAGAGTTGAGAACCACTGAGTTAGAGAGACAGAGCCTTGGGGTAAAGGTCTGTTCTCTTTTCACCTGTGCTCTTAGAGATGCTTCCAACAGCCATCATGATGTCAATTTTCATAGAGAAACATGCAGTTTAACTAGGCAACTTTCAGGCATGTTCCCTGTGCTGGAGCATAACTGTCGACAAAGAAATTATTTATGTAAGATCTTGAGCTGAGAACATACAATTAACAGTAAGCAGCACACAGTGGGGCTTTTATTCAGAAAAGGTTGTTGAATTCTTTATATGATATTGTGGTTGACAAGCAGAGATAAATGCCGCTCTGTGTGTGTGTGTGTTCTGCACAATCAAATTTCATTAAACTTTTAGCATTGTTTCTCCTAAATCATAGTGCTTGACAGTGTGAAATGACCATATGCTGCAGTACTGCTACAGACTGAATTCTTGAGTTTTAAGTGTTAACTACACTTAGTTGGAGTAGCTGATTATTTCTTCTGATCTCTCACATGTCTTATTTCATTTTGAGCATTTAAAGCTTATGTGCAGTTTTATTTAGACTTACCAAAATGATACATTTGACAGGTGACAACGCAAAAAATATTTGAGATTATAGGACTATAAGATTTTATTTGATATATTCCATTTTGTGATCTTCAAACTGTGTTCTGAAATTAGTCATAAAATTAACAAGACCTGCAGACCTTCCATTAAGTTTGAATAAATGATCTGAGGTCCTTTCTTTAAAACATGGATGATTCATTACATAAGCAGGTATCTTTATTTGGAGCTTGTAAATGCATTGGCCACTTACCTAGCCTTTGGAGAGGGGAGAGAGATGCCTTAAAAGACCTCATTAGCAAAGAGGGGAACTAAAAGTGAGAAATATCAGCCAGGAGGGAAGAGAATAGAGAGGAAGAAAAGAGGATATTTTAATTGTCATGGATATCTTCATTTCTCTTCTCCCCCTAGCCTGGAATACAGGGAGATCTCTGCACTTACCAAAGGGTGAGGCGGATGGAGGGGATCCTCAGCAGGTCTAAGGATGGCACCTAGGTTGGAAGTCCATTGTCACCTTTCTCTAGCTTACAGCAATCAGTAATGTAGATTTCCCTATAGCAGAACTCTGCAGTCGTTGAGCACACATTCTGTCCTGGCTGCAAGGTGTGGAGATTGTGCTGCCTTTCAAGTGTTGCTAACTCTCCCAGTTATTATCAGTGGTGTCATGAAATTTGGTTGTGGTTATAAAGACCCCACTCTTGAAATCAAATTGTGATTTTTTATTTTTTTTTTAAGACTCTCAGTTTACATTTTTTAAAAGTTTCTAGCCCTCATAGCTGTAGAGAACAGCTTGAAAATATGAACTCTAAATGCTCATAGCCAGAAAGCAAATAAGTAGAACTCTAAACTTATTACTACTTAGAATCTCATTTTTAAGCCAGCATCATGATATTTTGTCATGACCGGTGATTTTTGAATGCTGGCCTTGGAAAAACTGTTTTTATCCTTTCCTGTTCCCTAATAACACCAATCTAGGAGGAGATGTGCTCCCACTAGTTCCTCCTGTCTGGGTGATAAAGTTTCTCGCATTACTCATTTCAGTTTCAAACATGCTGAACAATATGAAGAGTGAAATGATCATCTTTTAGATCCACAGGCTTAATCATGGAGCATGTTGATGAAGCTTTTGGAGCCACTTCCTGTAGAAAGCTTGGCTGCCTACATTTTTACTTGTTGTAAAAGCAGACCATTACATTCTGTAGCAATAGGACTTAAGATCTGACTTCTTTTCCTGCTTCTGCCACAGACTTTTTGGGTAAATTAATGTAGTCCTGAATTTTTAGCAGTAACGTAATTTTGGATGCCCAATTTAAGATACCTTAACAGAACCTGACTTTCAGAGGGCACAAGCTGTTCAGAACTTTCTGAAAATCGGGCTCTTTTAAAGATGTCTAGAGTTGGACAAAATCACTGGTCACTTTTGGAAATATTGGCCTTACTCTCTGGGCCTTAGTTTCCATCTCTGTAAAATGAGGATAGTATTGACACTCTCCCAGGGAGGGAGAGTGTTTGAGGGCTTAATTCAGTAATGTTTATAAAAGGTTTTACTCCCAGTCCTTGTATGGGAGATGTTCTAAAGTAATCCTGTAACCACATGAAGACGCTATTCAAGACCTACACTTTTCTCTGCATATATGTCTTGACCCAGACAGTGACACAGGTACCTCTGTGAGCGAACGAGGGTATGTCTGCACTGCAATTAAAAACCCATGGCTGGCCCATACCACCTGACTCGGGTTCACACGATTCAGGCTGTGGGACTGTTTAATTGCTGTGTAGACTTCCGGGCTTGGGCTGCAGCCCAAGCTCTGGGACCTTGCCACCTCGCAGGGTCTTAGAGCTCAGGCGGCAGCCCAAGCTCAAAAGACTACTCTGCAATCAAACAGCCCTGCAGCCCATGTTCCGTGAGCCTGAATCAGCTGGCACAGACTAGCTGCAGGTGTCTAATTGCAGTGTAGACATGCCATTGGCGTACTAGAAGATATTAGTTAACGAAATTTACTCCAAAAATATTTCTGTACGGGCTTCCCTTGTACAAAGATAGCCATCCTCCTAAATGTACTTGTTAAAGCTTGCTGTAAGAAAACTATTAAATAGAAAGCTTGTTTTTAAGTAGAGGAGCTGAAATTATGGAAACGTATTTCATGTTAACCAGATGTCATTTAATAACTTGGTAATGTGGAGGTGTTACTTGTCTTAACAAGAAATTCACTTATTCTTTCACATGTAGCATATGTGGAGTAGCCAGCTTAACAGGGTTTTATCATAAGATGTACTTTGACATTTTCAGCCTTTTTTTTAACTTTACAAAGACCTGTTTACCATATGGTATAAGTGGGTGTGTAGGAACTGCACTGCTTCACTAAATCTGGTCTATACGACACTGCTTTTCTATAAAATGAGCATGAGAGTTCACTTATATCTACATACAGTACCAAGGCTGACCCTTTCACATGAACTGCTGACAAGCACAGGTGTGTACAGCTGGGCATCTAAATTCACATTTAAGCATCTAAACAAAAATGCCATGATTTCAGAGGTGCTGAGTGTCTGCAGCTCCCAGTGACTTCAGTGGGAAGCTACTAGTTCAGCACCTCTGAAAATCACACCACTTTTAGATGCCCAACTTCAGGCACAGTCTAAACAATTTTGGCCCCTTTAAAAAAAATTGTATAGTATATCTTAATTCAGTGCCTGTTGTACTCTTGTGATCAAGTCACTATTCTCTTCTTTTTTTAAAAAAAGGCCACTGTTGGTGACAAATTAGTAAAATTAAGGAAGTTCCAAGGGCTGATTTAGCTCTGTGTGGCTTGGAAGCTTCTCCCTCTCTCTCCAACAGAAGTTGGTCCAATAAAATATATTGCCTCACCTGCCTTGTTTGTTCACACCAGCAATTCTGTGTCATGTCGTAATGTTTCAGGGTGTGAAAGTAAGCAACCTTAAATCTGAATGTTAAAGATTTCCCTGCCATGTCATTTGTTCTTAAAAAATAAATAAATAAATAAATAAAAATAAAACACCAACCAGTTTGCATTATCTGCAGTGGTGCTTCCTTGTACCTTAATTCCAGTTCAGTTTGCAGTTCTTTTAAAATATGCTAGCACTTACGGAGCTTTGAATGTCACTGCATCCCTGAACTGAAGCAATGCAGTTCATTCGAATTATTGAGCTGATGGCTTCTTCAGAACTGTGGCTGTTTGGTGTTCCTGTGACACTAGGACATTGGGCCCAAATCCTGCTTTCAGGTACTTGCATGCAATTCCCATTTAATTCAAGTAGAGTTTCATGCCAGTATGAGGATAGCATATATGGTCTTTAATGCATCCCAAGAATAACACATGTTGCTTATAATGCAGCCCCATGTAGTGGTAATAGCTTTGAAATAATGGGGACTAGAAATGTGAAGCTTATTACTACACGGTGCAGGCTAAAATCCTGATCCAATTGAAATCAGTTGCAAAACTCCCATTGTCTTCAACAGTGCAAGATGCAGCCTTATATCATTAATTGTTAGAAAAACAGCTTCTGTATAACTGTTTTAAAGGCGGGAGGGGGAGAAAACAGAGGCAGCTGTTAAATGCCAAAAGGACCCAGTCTGCCAACAGAGAAATTAATCATGTTCTATATGTGCTCATAAATGTGTTTAATAGGCTGCACTGAGTCAGACTGTCTGCCCAAAAATAGTTTCAAATTTGAATTTAATGCAAAAATACTAGAAACCTATACATAGCTGGATGAAATTGTTTGACCAAATCTCTAAGTAGTGCTTATTTGAAAAGTTTCAGAGGTTTGGCTGCTTCTTGCCAAAAAGTGGCCAAAAATATTGATCCAGTACTGAATTTCTATAAAATGTATTCTTCCCTAATGCACATAAGTAACTACTGTTGTCAGTAGCAAGACACTGACAGTATGATTCAGGAGACTACACCAATCGGTAGGCTAGTTTCATAGCATAAACATGTTGAGTCTTTAGCAAATAACAAATAGTTTAAAAGTATATGCACAAGTCTCTTACTTTTTAAAAGTGAAAGCTGTAGTCCTCTTTAATTAGAGCACAACACAGGAAAAAATCCTGAGATGAAAAAGTCTGCAATTCTGCAGTATTGCAGAGGTAGCATTTTGCAGTGTCACAGGGAGTCCTACTGGCACTGGTCAGGAAATTGTGACAACTGGTGCCAGTGGGTAATTATCATACACATTCTCTTTAATCCTGAGAGTGGATGGCTTGAAGAAGAAGAATGCATCTCCAGGCCTTTCCTCTGATATCCTTGTCTCCAGCCTAACTCTGAGGTCTGATCACTCTAATTCTTGTTCTATCAGCACTTCCTCTACTCCCGTACTGAGCACTTCTTACTACAAAAAATACTTCCAGATCATCAACTCCTGTCTTTGAGATACTCAGAATACCTCTGCTTGGTCTTTTAAAAAAGGTAGCCATTGTTATCACACAAATGACTGCTTAGTGCTATTTTTACATTGTATAGAGCAAGTACTATTGGCACCAGTCAAAACACTAATGTAAAGTCAAGTTGTGAACCATTGCTGTCCTATGAAAGAATGGTGTTTACATGTCACAGCTAAGTTTTGTTCCATGTTGTGTGCTTACCTCATATTGCTTAGTGCTGCCATTTTTGAATAGTTTAAGTATTCAATGAATCTCAAACTCCAAAAGGCAATGAAAAATAATCAAAATGTCATACTATGTTAGACATCACAGAAATAAACATTTTACTACTTTTCTGTTCTTTCAGGAAATCAAGATTTTTTTAAAAACTTTTTTAAATGATTGTTTTGTATTAATAAACAATGTTTACTTTGTTTTGTGGGATCCTTTGTGTTACCTACCACTCTTTTGCTTAATTAAAGGCACCTTTTGTTTTAATTTGCATTTCTTTTAAAATGGAGATATAGTCCTATCTCCAGTTTCCACAGAGGGTCTGATGTCAGAGTAATTACCTACAAGTAACATTCCCCTTAACTGCTGAATTTGTTGGAAGCTGTGTGATCTGCTTTTTTCCCCTCTATATAAATTGAGATGTTTAAATGCATTTTTCAGAAGTTGTCTTCTAAACAATAAAAATAAATCTTTCCACAAAGTGTTACTGACATTTTCTGTTTACCTGGATGAATACATTACATGAAACAGCATGTACCTGAAACCACTAATGGCAAGGAGGGGACGATTTCACCCTTTATATACAGATAACACAATAATGTGAAATTTCCTTACAGTACTGACCACAAGTCTTTTGTGTAAACACTAACATTAAAACTGATAGGAGGGTAAAAGAAATAGTGTTTAAACTAACACAAGCTTTTTTATACAGACTTGCAACATACATTGTAATGGCCCCTTGTGATACTGTGAATGCCTATTAGCAGCACCAATCTTGGGTCCACAGTAAAGAGCATATTTGGCTACCACTTATGGTGTTAGTATATGCTGCAAATAAATATGGACAATAGTGCATGTCTGTGCATTATTCACGTCAGATGAGTACTAAAAATCCTTCTAGGGATATTCAGTAGCCCCAACAAACTTCAGTATTTCTGGTATTATTTTTTTTAAATGTCAGCATCTTCTAGCCTTCATTTAAGCATTTGATCCTGTTAGTTGTGAAGTGCCCTCATCTCACGAAAAATAGGTCTGGCTTTGGTGCTACTGATGTTTCAGCCTGGGAACAAATAAAAAGAAATTCAGTATTATGAAAATTAACTGGAATGGTTGTATGTTTTCTTTTTTAATGTCCTTTGGGAAAACAAAGTTTTCAGAACAAGGAAGTGAGGGGGCTCTGCTTTGCTCACCAGCTTGAAGAATCAGGGTCTAATGGAAGAGAGTCTCTGCAAAATTTTGTTTGCAAACAGCAGAATTTTAAAAAGCACTATAGGAAAAGTGTTCATTTTTATTCAAATGATTAGGTACTTTAAAAGGCCAACTGATCTTTTTAAATTTGCTTTAAAGATGAAATGTGTGGATCACTGAAGCCAGATTTATTATTTGATCCAATTACAGTATTGTGCTCCTTATGGGTTTTGTTTTTTTAAAAATCTTTGCAGCTGTTCCAATTTATTTTGCTACAGTGTTCACTTCTTAAAATCCATACTGTTTTTTGCTATGAAAGAAGGCAGGACTGCAAGTAGAGAGTTTCTTATTACATATGTAATATAGTATGTAAAATTGAAGAACCCTGATTAACAGCTTCTCAGAATCTAGTTATGTCCTCTGTCAAAATCTTTTTCTGACCAACAAGAACACAGAGGTTCTTAAAATAAAATAAATGTACACAGCCCACTGTGTAAGAAAGTTATCAGAGACTGCTTCATAGGAACAGATGTCCTACTGAGGAAATGCAGTGCTCTGATTACTCACCTACCTGCACTGATCTGCAGCTTCTGAGTGTTATTTTATTCATATTTCATGTGCCCAGTGGCAGTGGGTGAAGTTAAATTAAATAATAATCTGAAAGGCCACTGTGGGAAGTTTTCAACTATTTGGAAAAATCTTGGTTTTAAAAAAAGAGCATTTACTACCTAAAAGCTTTTTCAGTTGTTTTGTAGAGAGTCCTTTTTAAATAAACAGACAGAGGTTTTTCATTAGTAAACACACCTGGGTTCTCTAGGAAAATAATATGAAACTCTGCCTGTGTCTCCTTCGTGACTAGGTAGAACTTGTGAAAAAGAAGGTTTGCTAGTAATTTGTAGTTGAAAATACTTTCTTCAGCTACTCTAAAATAGTATTTCCTACAGTTTTTACAACTGTTTTTGTACAAGGAAATGCATAACTTGTACAAGATGAACAATCACTTTCAAAATTTACTATAAATTCTTGTTTTTTTTAAAGTTACATAAAACTTTAATCTTCAAAGCACATAATTTGATGTTTCCTGTTATGTAACAACTAGTAGTTGATTAGATGCATATGAAACTAATCTCTTGCTTGTTTTCATTTAATTTAAAACTGATAGAGATTTGGTAAAAGCTAATAAAATTTCACAATTTAATACTCATATGCTATATTGTAAACTTAAAAACAATAACTTGTAGTGTTATAAATGGGGCATGTCCTAGAAATATCTTTCCTCTGGCAATTGTTTCATAGCTGATAGCTCTGTATAAAGCACACCAGCCTTGTTCAGACATTTAAAGTCCTCTCTTCTGTATTCAATGTCATCTTCCAGATTGTCACAGATTATTCCAGTCTTCGCGAATTCTCAGCAGAGTCCAGTATATACACAGTTCCTGTCCACATTACTTGAAGAATTGCATTTCACTAAAGAAGATCTTGAAAGTTTAACAAGAATATTTAGACATGACAGCATGCCTGAATGGTCAGTCATCTCAGAACTATGGTACCTGGCATAAGATTTTTTCAAACCAAATGAATTTCTTAAAAGCAAATACTGTGACTATAGATAGTATCAGTAAAGTCAGAAGATGGGTAAGGTGTTGTCAAAAGGGAAGAATATGTACAGTACAGAAAATTAGTGTCACTTAGTAAATGCTAAAATAATTTTGTAATCTTGTCACAATATATAGTAATTTTCAGTTTTACTTAAATTGTTAGCAATTATAAAACAATATCTGGTTTATGGGTACAGCATTTGAATCTTATTTGGTTTGATTTTTATTCAAATTGGATGGTTATAGCCAGTTACCTTATTAAAATTTAACTCTTCAAAAGTTTAGATTTTATGTTTGTTAGAAACCTCCATTTTTGATTATTAATTAGGTTAATTTTACTTTCTGAATGGTGGGGGGAGGAGTAAATTTTTTATTTTTAGAACTAGTATTGGTCACACTTATTAGCTGATACACTTGTACTTTTAAAGTTACTGATCAATTTTTTCTTTGTTACCCACAGAATGATGAGGATCTCAAACCTCGTTTTTTGCACCTGAAGTATTGCTATAGTGAACAATATTTTTTTTCTTTTGAGAGTTGAATAAGCATTTTACTTTGCATCCTGTACTTTCACGTCTGTTTCTTATGAAAGTGTTCTGAAATCTTTTTGGACAAGCTAAGTAGCATAGCATTTGTTTAAGGTATGGATGAAGCTAAAATAAGTTCGTATATTCTGAAAATTGCCTGAGAAAAAGTAGTAAGGATCACCATTTTTTGTTTCATTGCTAAATCTTAAGGCAAACTGTGCCCACAAGATTAGGGGAAAGAAAGAAAGACGACGGCGCATGTACCAGTCTCATGGCAGGCAGGGTACCATTACTGGCATCTTTTCTGCTGTTTCCCTGCATTGAGCATGGAGAATGCTGAGAAGAGCAGCAAAGATTTCTGGTCCACAGCCCGGCCCCCTCTCTCCCCCCCCCCCCCCCCCGGGGTGGCCTGTGTATCTATTTTTGCTACTTATGAAGATTGGTTTTGGGTTTGAATTTTTGTAACATTTGACAATTTAAAACTGTTCATAGTTTGGCTTGCAAGAAATAATTCCTGGTTTATTTTTGAATAATTAAAAAGACTTCGTTTGAGCTTTATTTCTATAGTTATTAAAAAAATTTTGGTGATTGTTGCACTATTTAGCTTTTTAGACAAAGAACATCATGACATGCTCACAGTGTTAAGCCGATTAATAAACATGCTTTGAAACCAAGCTACTTGTAATTCTTAGTGTTGTCATAAGATGGTGTATTGTGCTATTCTTTACTTACAGTCCATTGCTGAATTCACAATCTTAATTGTATTTTGACAAATCCAAAAAATTGCAATTCACTAAATGGCATTTGAAGTAAACTGAAAATGTCATCATGAGACTCAGACTCCTAGAATTTAAGGTTAGAAGGGACCAGCATCATGATCATCTAGTCTGACCCCCTGCACGTTGCAGGCCACAGAAATAGACCCCTAACCTCTGGCTGAGTTATTGAAGTCCTCAAATCATGATTTAAAGACCTCAAGTTACAGAGAATCCACCATTTACACTCGTTTAAACCTGCACATGACCCATGCTGCAGAAGGCGGCAAAAAAAACCCAGGGTCTCTGCCAATCTGACCGGGGGAAAATTCCTTTGGGGAAACCCCAAACATGGCAGTCAGTTAGACCCTGAGCATGTGGGCAAGACCCACCAGTCAGCCACCTAGGAAACAATTCCCTGTAGTAACTCAGAGCCCTCCCTATCTAGTGATCCATATCAGCCACTGGAGATATTTTCTGCTAGCAGTCTCAGATCAGCTACATGCCATTGTAGGCAGTTTCATCATACCATCCCCTTATCAAGCTCAGTCTTGAAGCCAGCTACGTTTTTTGCCCCCATTGCTCCCCTTGGAAGGCTGTTCCAGAACTTCACTCCTCCAATGGTTAAAAACCTTCCTATAATGTCAAGTCTAAACTTGTGGATGGCCATTTGTTCTTGTGTCCACATTAGCACTAAGTAACTCCTTTCCCTCTGGGCTATTTATCCCTCTGATGTATTTATAGAGAGCAATCATATCAGCCTTCTTTTGGTTAGGCTAAACAAGCCAAGCTCCTTGAGTCACCTCTCATAAGGTAGGTTTTCCATTCCTCAGATCATCTGAGTAGACGGTCTTAGCATCTGTGCCAGTTTGAATTCATCTTTCTTAAGCCCAGAATTGCACGCAGTATTCTAGGTAAGGTTTCAACAGTACTTTGTATAATGATACTGACACTTCCCTGTCTCTACTGGAAATAACTCACCTGAATGCATCCCAGGACTGTATTAGCCTTTTTCACAGCTGCCTCATATTGGCGGCTCATAGGCATCCTGTGATCAACAAATACACCCAGGTCTGTCTCCTCCTCTGTCACATCCAACTGATATGTCCCCAGTTTATAGCAAAAATTCTTGTTGTTTAGTTCCTAAGTGCATGACTTTGCACTATTAAATTTTATCCCATTTCTATTATTCCTGTTTACAAGGTCATCCAGATCATCTTGTAGGATATTCCACTCCTCCCTGTTAACACTACCTCCCAATTTTGTGTCATCTGCAAATTGTATTAGTACACTCCCACTTCTTGTGGCAAGGTCAGTAATAAAAATGTTAAGATTGGTATAAAAATGTTAAATAGGTTAATTAGTTAAAACACTACAAGCAGTATTCATTGTTAGGATTGATGTACAGTAACTCAGTTTGCAAGCAGAGTTTATTCCTTTGTTTTGTGACTGTAACTAGGCTCCTAAAGGGAACCATACATTTGATTAGTAATTGCTCAGTAGTTCCTTCATGATACTCAAGAGATAAGCAGGGATATGTCTTCCTTAACAATAAGCCTGTGAAATATTTTTCCTAGAAAGCTACCTGGTTCCTAAGTACTCAACTGTCTACTACATACTTCTATCACTACATGGGAACTCATATTCAGCTTAGTTACCAAATAGTTGATTTTGAGGTTGAGAAGAGAGCGATGTGCTGGGCTAAAATATAAACTGTTTGAAGTACACAATGGAAAAATACCTTTTAAAGACTAGAGTGTTTGAAGCCAAATTCTGATTTGGATAGAAGTTGCAACAGCTTGTAGCAAGGAGTTCTTATTAGCTACCATCACTTTACAAAGAATGTTGATGAGCGATGAGACCTTATGAAAAGATAAACATAAAATCCTCTAATTGGGTAATATGTAAAAGTTGGCATGAACCGGGGCTGCGGAGCCTCATTTAAAGTGAAGGGCATAGATTTACACGCGCACAATACCACCGCAATCTTCCTCTTCCCCCTCCTAATCTGAGTGAGTGGCGTTATGTCTTGGACATGGGGTAGCAGCACCACTCAGGTTGGCCCAGCCAAAAAACTATAACTAATTTTCCTTTATCACAAGCAGAAGTAACTTTTAAGGGCTACGGTGACCACACCTAGAAGATACACAGTTACCATATGACACTCTAGTGTCTGAGAACAGAACAGTGTGTCATGGTGACACTTACTTGTGTGAGGGTTCAGTAGGGCCTACTGAAGGTGCTTTTTCTTCATAGGAAAAGCTAGTAACGAATCCCCAGGAGGCTTCCATGTTTTGACATCTCACTATCACGGGAGTCTAGCTCAAATCCCCAGGAAGCTGCTGGACTCTTCTAATGTTTACCTACCAAAGGACTGGAGCATAAGGACTCCAGCAATGATCCTCTCTCCCCATCCTCTCCGTGTCTGGAAGATAAGGGGAAAGACAGCATTTAAATACTGTTTGTGTTTGTCATAAATATAAAGGGAAGGGTAAACCCCTTTAAAATCGCTCCTGGCCAGAGGAGAAATCCTCTCACCTGTAAAGGGTTAAAAAGCTAAAGGTAACCTCGCTGGCACCTGACCAAAATGACCAATGAGGAGACAAGATACTTTCAAAAGCTGGGAGGAGGGAGAGAAACAAAGGGTCTGTGTGTCTGTCTATATGCTGCTTTGCCAGGGATAGAACAGGAATGGAGTCTTAGAACTTTTAGTAAGTAATCTAGCTAGGTATGCATTAGATTATGATTTCTTTAAATGGCTGAGAAAAGAATTGTGCTGAATAGAATGACTATTTCTGTCTGTGTGTCTTTTTTGTAACTTAAGGTTTTGCCTAGAGGGATTCTCTATGTTTTGAATCTAATTACCCTGTAAGGTACCTACCATCCTGATTTTACAGGGGTGATTCCTTTACTCCTATTTACTTCTATTTTTATTAAAAGTCTTCTTGTAAGAAAACTGAATGCTTTTTCATTGTTCTCAGATCCAAGGGTTTGGGTCTGTGGTCACCTATGCAAATTGGTGAGGATTTTTACTAAACCTTTCCCAGGAAGTGGGGTGCAAGGGTTGGGAGGATTTTGGGGGGAAAGACGTGTCCAAACTACGTTTCCCAGTAAACCCCGTTAGAGTTTGGTGGTGGCAGTAGTTATTCCAAGGACAAAGGATAAAATTAATTTGTACCTTGGGGAAGTTTTAACCTAAGGTGGTAAAAGTAAGCTTAGGAGTTTTTCATGCAGGTCCCCACATCTGTACCCTAGAGTTCAGAGTGGGGGAGGAACCTTGACAGTGTTACAGTTGCACACCTAGAGCCTCTGGGAGCTAAGCACTGTACAAATATAGGATAACCATCCCTGTCTTGGAGATATTACAGTGTGCTTTAATACAGTATTTATTCTACACTTGCCATCACTTCAGAGGATGGCTTAAGCAAGCCACTTACCCATTCCATGCCTCAGTTTACTCCTCTGTAAATAGTACACAGTTTGCCCACCCTACAGCTGTGCTGTGAGATTGAAGGTGCTATGAACGTGCAAAGTACTATGAATGACTTTTTATCAGCTTCAGTAGCTCTCACTTTGAAATGTTTTTACATTTCCTGTTAGCTTAGTGGTGTGATTTTTTTGTTTTGTTTTGGGAGGTTATTTTTAGGCACACTCTTCAGCGCTGTTTAGTGGAAACATTTGAGCTTCTAATGAAGTGTAAATAGCTCTTGGGCTCCAAGAAGGCTATTTATCAGAGTACACTATAGCTGCCACTAGGGCCAACCACAATGGTTCTGAATAAATAAGTCTCCATGGTTTTTTTACTTCTCCCTTCTGGCTCTTGGGAAATAGAATCAACTCTTCTTCCCCGCACTGTGAGGGCATGAAGTCTGCTCTCTCTAACTTTGTTCCCCTTCTTCAGGGGCAAAAAGAGAACTTCCATCTTTTGCTGCCTCTGGGGGAGTCCTCACAGTTCCCACACTACCACGTGTAGTTTGTTCTGTGCTGGGGCGCTTCAATACTCACTGGGTGCAGGCTGAGCTAGAGGGTATTGTGCTTTGGCATCACTTCAGCACAATTGTTTACAGATGTTCCAGTATAAGAGCCAGGCTTTCCTACCACTGAACTGAGGCAGCAGGCACCATTACCAAAACTCCATCTCCTCGTGATTCATGTATAGCTTAAATAGGATGAAAGATCCATATTTTCCCATTGCCCCCCTCCCCCCGCAGCATCAGAAAGGCTGCCTGTGTCTCTTCAGAGATAAAGCTATTGCTAAGCCCTATTTTTACACTTTCCTTCACTTTGTGGTTGCTACTGGCCTTAATCTGAAGCAACGTGAAGCAGAAGCAAACTGAGTACATCTAGCAACATTAGCAAAAATGGAATTTGTTGTGTTTTCATGTGAGCAGTTTTTACAGCAACTGAACTCCTATAATGCATTTGTCCAGATGGCCACAGCGTTCCCAGCCAGCCCTAGAACAGAGGGTATATCGTCTGCAGAGTTTATCCATCCACACAGCAGAGCCACATTTGTCTCAGAATCATAGAATATCGGGGTTGGAAGGGACCTCTGGAGGTCATCTAGTCCAACCCCCTGCTCAAAGCAGGACTCATCCCCAACTAAATCATCCCAGCCAGGGCTTTGTCAAGCATGACCTTAACAACCTCAAAGGAAGGAGATTCCACCACCTCCCTAGGTAACCCATTCCAGTGCTTCACCACCCTCCTAGTGAAAAAGTTTTTCCTAATATCCAACCTAAACGTCCCCCGCTGCAACTTGAGACCATTACTCCTTGTTCTGTCATCTGGTACTATTGAGAACAGTCTAGAGTCATCCTCTTTAGAACCCCCTTTCAGGTAGTTGAAAGCAGCTATCAAATCCCCCCTCATTCTTCTCTTCTGCAGACTAAATAATCCCAGTTCCCTCAGCCTCTCCTCATAAGTCACGTTTTCCGGTCCCCTAATCATTTTTGTTGCCCTCCACTGGACTCTTTCCAATTTTTCCACATCCTTCTTGTAGTGTGGGGCCCAAAACTGGACACAGTACTCCAGATGAGGCCTCACCAATGCTGAATAGAGGGGAACAATCACGACCCTCGATCTGCTGGCAATGCCCCTACTTATACATCCCAAAATGCCATTGGCCTTCTTGGCAACAATGGCACACTGTTGACTCATATCCAGCTTCTTGTCCACTGTAACCCTAGGTCCTTTTCTGCAGAACTGCTGCCTAGCCATTCGGTCCCTAGTCTGTAGCAGTGCATGGGATTCTTCCGTCCTAAGTGCAGGACTCTGCACTTGTCCTTGTTGAACCTCATCAGATTTCTTTTGGCCCAATCCCCTAATTTGTCTAGGTCCCTCTGTATCCTATCCCTACCAGCATATCTACCTCTCCTCCCAGTTTAGTGTCATCTGCAAACTTGCTGAGGGTGCAATCCACTCCATTCTCCAGATCATTTATGAAGATATTGAACAAAACTGGCCCGAGGACCGACCCTTGGGGCACTCCACTTGATACCAGCTGCCAACTAGACATGGAGCCATTGATCAGTACCCGTTGATCCCGACAATCCAGCCAACTTTCTATCCACCTTATAGTCTATTCATCCAGCCCATACTTAGTTAACTTGCTGGCAAGAATACTTTGGGAGACCGTGTCAAAAGCTTTGCTAAAGTCAAGGAACAACACGTCCACTGCTTTCCTCTCATCCACAGAGCCAGTTATCTCGTCATAGAAGGCAATTAGATTAGTCAGGCATGACTTGCCCTTGGTGAATCCATGCTGACTGTTCCTGATCACTTTCCTCTCCTCGAAGTGCTTCAGAATTGATTCCTTGAGGACCTGCTCCATGATTTTTCCAGGGACTGAGGTGAGGCTGACTGGCCTGTAGTTCCCAGGATCCTCCTTCTTCCTTTTTTTAAAGATGGGCAGTACAGTCGCCTTTTTCCAGTCATCCAGGACTTCCCCCGATCACCATGAGTTTTCAAAGATAATGGCCAATGGTTCTGCAATCACATCCGCCAACTCCTTTAGCACTTTTGGATGCAGCGCATCCAGCCCCATGGACTTGTGCTCGTCCAGCTTTTCTAAATAGTCCCAAACCACTTCTTTCTCCACAGAGGGCTGGTCACTTCCTCCCCATACTGCGCTGCCCCGTGCAGTAGTCTGGGAGCTGACCTTGTTCGTGAAGACAGAGACAAAAAAAGCATTGAGTACATTAGCTTTTTCCACATCCTCTGTCACACGGTTGCCTCCCTCATTCAGTAAGGGGCCCACACTTCCCTTGACTTTCTTCTTGTTGCTAACATACCTGAAGAAACCCTTCTTGTTACTCTTAACATCTCTTGCTAGCTGCAACTCCAGGTGGGATTTGACCTTCCTGATTTCACTCCTGCATGCCTTAGCAATATTTTCATACTCTTCCCTAGTCATTTGTCCAGTCTTCCACTTCTTGTCAGCTTCTTTTTTGTGTTTAAGATCAGCAAGGATTTCACTGTTAAGCCAAGCTGGTCGCCTGCCATATTTACTATTCTTTCTACACATCGGGATGGTTTGTCCCTGTAACCTCAATAAGGATTCTTTAAAAGACAGCCAACTCTCCTGGACTCCTTTCCCCCTCATATTATTCTCTCAGGGGATCCTGCCCATCAGTTCCCTGAGGGAGTCAAAGTCTGCTTTTCTGAAGACCAGGGTCCGTATTCTGCTGCTCTCCTTTCTTCCCTGTGTCAGGATCCTGAACTCGACCATCTCATGGTCACTGCTGCCCAGGTTCCCATCCACTTTTGCTTCCCCTACTAATTCTTCTTGCACCAGGAAATTGTCCCCTACATTTTCCAAAAACTTCCTGGATTGTCTGTGCACTGCTGTATTGCTCTCCCAGCAGATATCAGGGTGATTGAAGTCTCCCATGAGAACCAGGGCCTGCGATCTAGTAACTTCCATGAGTTGCTGGAAGAAAGCCTCGTCCACCTCATCCCCCTGGTCCGGTGGTCTATAGCAGACTCCTACCACGACATCACCCTTGTTGCTCACACTTCTAAACTTAATCCAGAGACTCTCAGGTTTTTCTACAGTTTCATACCTGTGTAGTCAGGTCCACATTGGCACTGCAATAAGCAGGGTTAGATGCTTTGGATTTCTGGGGGCAATAGCTCAGGGTTCTTAGCACCTGATTAAGTTGAGCCATTCAAGGAAGTGTTTCACAGGGTACTGTGAGAAAATCTGTCTGTCCTTCCTGAGCTCCTCTGCAAAAGTGTCCTTAGCCTGCCAATACATTGAATGGAAGCACTTCGGCTCTGTATACTCACCAGTGCTAGCCAGTACCAAGGCAGTCACCAAGAGACTTTCACTTTAAAGCCACTGGGACTTTTAATGCAGGCAGTTTGGGACTTCTATAACGCTAGTACCAATGTAACGGTTTACTCTAGGACACTTCTGAACAAAGTAGGCCATTCATGCTTGCTAGAGCCATGGTTCTCAACCTTTCCAGACTACTGTCCCCATTTCAGAAGTCTGATTTGTCTTGTGTTTCACCTCATTCAAAAACTACTTGCTTACAAACTCAGACATAAAAATAAAAAAGTGTCATGGCACACTAGTACTGAAAAATTGTTTACTTTCTCATTTTTACCATATAATGATGAAATAAATCAATTGGAATATAAATATTGTATTTACATTTCAGTGTATAGTATATGGAGCTGTATAAACAAGTCATTGCATTACATTTTAGTTTGCACTGACTTTACTAGCTCCTTTTTATGTAGCCTGTTGTAAAGCAGGGCAAATATCTAGATGAGTAGATGTACCCCCTGGAAGACATCTGCGTTCCCCCAGGGGTACATGTACCCCTGGTTGAGAACCACTGTGCTAGAGCATGTAATCCCAGTTTTGAATAATTGTTTTTAGGAGTAAGCAGTTCAAATACTGCTAGAATAAATCCTTAGTGGCATGTTTTTAAAAGAAGTTTTCCTTCTTGAAATCCATCTTGGATCACACATGGTGGAGGAAGTATGTGGAGGAGGAGCAGGGAAGTGGCATAGTTCAGTTGAAGCTGAGCCTGCCCCATAGCGCGCAGTATTGGCGATAACTATTTAATTAGCATAACCTGGGAGCCCCTTCTATTTTTGCTGTGATTTTTGCCCCTGCCCCCCACAAGCAAAATACAAAACATGGCAGCAGCCTCTGACCCAGATGTAGCTTGAGCGCTGATGCCCCTTCATCATCTGCTCCCCAGCCAATCCCTGAACAGATCCTTGGAATACGAGACCAAGATGTCTGCCAGCCCACCCAGCTATGGGGTCCTTCCAGCTTAATGGTCTAATTCCTGCTCTTCTGCTCCCTCTGTGTCCGGTTCTCAGCCACTGCAATCACCAGGTGAAAAAAATTGACCTTTCCACCTCAAGTGTATCATGCACAAAGATAGTGCTTGATACTGCCCTGAGGATGGAGCCCCAGTGAAAGTCCTCACAGGAGGGGCACATACATGCAGAGTTCATGCACTTGCCATGAGCATCCTTTGTCTTGCAGTAGGCACCCTAAAGGCTTTTTAATTCCTTTGCAAGCACTTGGACCCCTTCTCCACCAGCTTCTTTGAGACAGGCTTATACAAATGCGTCTGCCATGATGAGGTTTCTTGATATACTCCAAGAAAAGGGCAACCTGAAGTCTGGTGTGATCTTCTGGCCAGCTTGCAGCTCTCGGGGAATGGCATCTTCTTGTGTGGTTTAGCTGAGCTGTGCAGAAAATCATAGAATCATAGAATATCAGGGTTGGAAGGGACCTCAGGAGGTCATCTAGTCCAACCCCCTGCTCAAAGCAGGACCAATCCCCAACTAAATCATCGCAGCCAGGGCTTTGTCAAGCCTGATCTTAAAAACTTCAAGGAAGGAGATTCCACCACCTCCCTATGAAGCAGGCTGTGTGGAATCAGGGGATTAAATGCTGACAAGTTGCATACAAACTGGTACATGGCTTCCAGGTCATAGGAGGCAAGTGGGAAATGAGCAGGAAGAAGGCATCTGAGGATTATCAGAACCTGAGCAACACAACTTGGGCTTCAGCTGTGTCCACGTGCAGAGTAGGAGGGTTAAAACCTGCTCTAAAGCAAAACCCGAACGGTCATCCACACTCTCAGAAGGGTGAGCAAGACCAGGTTCAAAGCACATATAAGCCTAGATTTAAGGACTGTGTGTGTGGATGGTAAGGGAGGTTGAAACCCACTAAGAGCCCACATTAACTCTTAAGTGAAGTTACAGCCTGAGAGATGCATCTTTAAGCCCAAACTTTGCCGATGACAATATGCTTACCCCATAGGCTGTCACCACCATTTGCTCTTTTACAGAGCTTATGCCTCTGTTTTAGCAATCATTAGCACACAAATACATTTGCAGGTAGCATTAGTGCTGTGTGCATTGTTTATTTCTTTCAATACTTGCTTAATAGGATGAATGATAACAAATGCATTTTACACTAGTTTTATGGAGATGTCAGAATAAACTAAAAATTTAGATACTGTGGCAACAAACAAGACCACACTTTCTCCCACTTTCCCAGTTCTCTCCTGCACAGGATGAGAAACGGTTAAAAAGCATCACGCAATTCAGAAGGAAATCTGCCTATAAAAGAATGGATTGGGCAGTGCGTAGGTTAAGGTAACTGACAGGTCTCCTGTGCTACTAACAAGTTCAACATTTTAGATTCAAATGGAACCCTTTCAAGATTTATCCCCTTTTGAATGTGATCCTGTCTTTGGGGCCAAGAAATTGAGGAGCTCTGTCCCAAAGTCTGAATTACAGGCAAGGTATTTACTTCCAACAGATGTAAATTTCAGCACACTTTTTTTTTTTTTAATTTAGTGAAGAATGAAATGCCTTCGCAGTGGACCACAAATCTATTTTGCTTTTAATCTCTTTACAAATTTCTGTTTTTTGGAAGCCTTAATTGTAATCAACCACTTCTGTCCATTCCCTTCTTAGAAGTCCCTAATCAAATACAGAAAATGATAGAAAGGATTGCTTTTAAATAAAACAAAAACTCTACACACACTGCTGCACCTTTTTAACATCAAAGCAGGCATGTGCTGTGTGAAGTACGATGCAGCTGAAGACTCTTTACCACGTTTGCAGCTGGTTTAACAACAAACCAGAAATAACTTTGACAACCACCAAATATATATATACACACACCCTGAAACCAAACTCTTGTTGGCATTCAAAGCAGCCCCTTCAGTCTGGTATCACATAGTCTCTGCCCACCTCTGTCTTGACAAGCAGAGTCTTGTCCCTTTTCACACTGACATACAGCTGCTGTGGTCCTGCATAACTACCTGAGCCTTTCCAGAGTGTCCCCTGGAAGCAGATACCTTGTTGGGGGGGGCCTTTTCATGAGTATACCCTGCTCCAAGCACCCATGCCTCAGTCTTGCTAGGAGAAAACAGTGTCATTTTACAGTCATGTTAGTTCAGGCTACAACACAGCAAAATTGTCATGCCTTCAAAATGTGTGAGCCTGCATCTTGATGGGGCTTTTCAATCTTGTTAAGCTAACATGACTGACAAAGCACTTATTGTCCATGACACTCCCCTAACATTCACTTCATAAGCTAAGCCACAAAAAAGGCAACTGTTAGTCCAACTAAGTGTGTCCACACAGGGTGTTATACTGCTATAACCACTTCAGTGTAATTATACTACTATAGTAATGCTGGTAAATTTCTCCATGTAGACCAACCCAAAGACTAATAGAGACCACTCCTGAATGCAGATGAAGAGGTGCTGGTAGGCCTGGAAAAGGGACTTAAATATCATTGTAGGTATGTTCAGTGACACCTCCAGCACTGGGAGTGTCTCACATGCAGGCTCATTTGCCTCATCAGTGTTTCTGCTCTTTTGCCTCACTGGACAGCATCACTAAACAGAACATTTGATCTGCAAAAACATTGTTTTGAGAAGAGCATCAGCTCTTTCCAACTTGCTGTTCAAGTGTCACTCTCCTCTTCCGTAGCATGAGCGAGAACCCTGGGCCACACCAGAGTGAGGAGAGGAGGCCATCCCTGTATGCTGATTCTCCCGAATCAGTGAGAGTGTTTACTCCAACATTGTGAATGCAAGTTCTGCCAAGTAACATGGAACCACAAATAGAGCAGCTCTTTAGTGGCTGCCCCTACTCAGTAGGAACTTCAGGCATATTCTGATCCTCTGGTTCAGTTATCTCGATGACTGCTTGTTAGCTCCACGGCTACCCCATGAGGGTTTGAAAAAACAACCCACCACCTTTGAGAGCTGCCTTTGTAGCAAAGGGGAATTACAATAGGTGGCAAACAACTAGAAGACTGTTTACAGTACTGACTGGTATATTGCCAAGGGACTGTGCTGTAGTGCTGGCATTGTACATGAGCTTGCCATCCCTACCTTTACGTCAGTGACTCTTTAGGAATATAGGATCACGTAGGAGCTCAAGAGAGTATGGTTCCATCCACAGCTGTAGGTGGGGTTAGCTGATCTGATTGGCTTAGTGCATAATTCTAAAATGTCATTCCAAAGGGACATTAAATATTGAAAACACAGAATCATCCTGTCTTTGGCAAGTCTTAAGTTTCCATAAGTGGCAGATGGAGTATAAGGCAGGGCCAGGCACATCGTAAAACCCTGTATATTTCTCAGTCGGCATGTCTCTGCCATCTGACAGCCAATCCTTCTCTGCCTTCACTGATTAGATTCAGAGGAAGTAGGGTGTGCCTTCTGTTGGCAAAGACAAAGTAATTGTCTAAAGAGAGTTTTTTCTTTGTGACATTTCCTTTTTAACTGAAGGGGCTTAAATCCATGAAGGAAAGTTCTGGCAGTGGACTCAATATTCCCAACAAAGGTCCAGCAAATGCAACCAAGCGCCAAACTTTATATAGCATTTCAATAGATGATCTGCACAGAGGATTCTGTAAAGCACCTGTCCTGTGACACCACAGTTCTGATGAAAGACAAGGGACACAGTTCTAATGGTGCCTCGCAGTTACCGTCCTTTGCTCTGGAAGCTCCAGGGTTGTTTCACATTAAGTGACACAGTGTACTAGGATAGCAATCACAGTGCAGAGTTCCATAGAGTCCAGAAGGACCATTGCGATCAACTAGTCTGACCTCATGTATAACACACACCATAGAATTTCCCTCAAATAATTCCTAGAGCTGATCTCTTAGAAGAGCATCCAATCTTGATTTAAAAATTGCCAGTGACAGAGAATCCGCCACAACCCTTGGTATGTTGTTCCAATGGTTAATTATGCTCACTGTTAAAAATTTACACCTTATTTCCAGTCTGAATTTGTCTAAGTTTGACTTCCAGATCGTGTTATATGTTTCTCTGCTAGATTAAAGAGCTCATAATTCAATATTTGTTCCCCATGAAGGTTCCTGTAGGGTACATTTATGCTTCAAAAAAAGACCCATGGCAGCGAGTCTTAGAACTGACTTGCGCTCAAGCTGCAGGGCTAACAATAGCAGAGTAAACGTTTGGGCTCAAGCTGAAACCTGGGAATGGGGAAGGGTATTGGAGCTTTGGGCTCCAGCCCACGGTACATCTACACTTCTATTTTTAGCTCTGCAGCATAAGCCTGGGCTCTAAGACTCTGTCTTGGGGTGTTTTGGTTGGTTTTTTTAATTTGCAGTGTAGATGTACCTATAGACTGTAATCAAGTCACCTCTTCCCTTTCTCTTTATTAAACTAAATAGATTAAGTTCCTTCAGTCCATCACTATGAGGCATGTTTTCTAATCTTTAAATCATTGCTAAGGCTTTTCTCTGAACCCTCTCCAGTTTATCCACCTCCTTCTTGAACTGTGGGCAGCAGAACCAGACAGACTATTCCAGCAACAGTCACTCCACATACAGAAGTAAAATAACCTCTCTGCTCATACTTGAGATTGCCCTATTTGTACATCCACAACGTGGCATAATGATGTTCATCTGATTATCCACGGCAACCCCCAAATCTTTTTCGGAGCCGTTGCTTTCCAGAATAAAGTCCCCCATCCAGTCAGTATGGCCCTCATGCTCTCTTCCTAGATGTGTATGTTTACATTCAACCATATTAAACACATGGTTTGCTTACACCCAAATTACCAAGTGATCCAGATTGTGACTTTTGTTGGTTATTTACCACTCCCCAAATTTTTGTATCAGCTGCATGCTTTATCAGTGAATTTGTTTTCTTCCAGGTCATTGTTAAAGATGTTAAATAGCCCAGGGCCAAGAACCGATCCCTGTGGGACCTAAGTAGAAGCATACCCACTTGGCGAGGATTCTCTGTTTACAATTACATTTTGGGAGGCCTCACGGTTAACCAGTTTTTAATCCCCGTAATGGGTGCCACGTTAATTATACATCATTCTAATATTTCAATCAAAATGTTGTGCATTGCCAAATCAAACACCATACAGAAGTCTAAGTATTTTACATACCACCTTTGTAAACCAAATTTGCATTCACATCTCTTAGAGAAGCTATGATTTAAGAACTCTAGTCACACACACACACAAAAAGCACTCAGCGCCCCTAGGAATGTGCGCGCAGTGAAACCACTTGCAGCAGTCACCGTCAGTAGCTGAAGCACTGGGGGTGGAGACAGCAGCAATAGGGTAGCACTCTAGAGTCATAGAAAATAGATACAAAAAGTATGAAAATGACAGGAGCCTCCTGAAGAAGACTGACATTCCCCTGCTTGATTTTTCCACATCTGCTAAAAACAAGAGACTGGCCAATATTACCTTATGCCCTTTGGGCTCACCTGTGTTGAAAAATTTACGAAATTCTCCCATTATTGCTTTAGCTCTCATGCAGCCTCACCAATGCTAGCAATGGTTGGGAGCCCAGTGGAGACTGGCCACCAGCATTTTAACCTCAGTGTTATCTAGACCTATTAACCAAGTGCATCCTCCCACTGACCTTGCCGCCAGGGTTGAACTTGCAAGAGTCTAGACTTAAGAAGGCCTGTTGATTAGGTTAGTGCAATAAGTTGATTAGGTTAGTGCAATAAATTTATTTTTCCCAGTCTGTGTTTTTAGAGGTACAGCTCCCTCGACATGCACCTTAGGCATTTCCTTTGTGCGCTTGCTCTTTTCCAATAACAAAGTCTCATTGTAACACGGTTCACTTCACACGGAAGTGAAAACTTGTGCCTTAGACGTCATTACGCCAAACACTTGAGGAACCTGCCTTGAGTTTTAAAGCAGAAGCGTTGAGTACAGTATGTTATTAAGTTTTGACTGATCTCCAGGAGCTGCTCCCTCCATTCAGGGGATGGGGGTGGGAAGGAGAGAGAGATTGACTGATGCCATTACAACCCACAGTGAATCAGTGCCCGCTGTGACACTTGTTTCAAAATTAAATGATATTCAGCTGCACGAAATCCACTGTAAAGCGAGTGCTGCAGCAGCAGCTGTGCTGTAGCTCCTACAAATCAGTTAGGATGAACGGGTAGCCACAAATTAGAGAATTTAGATAATATCCTATGGCTTGGTTTTAACTGCTTGAATCATGATTACCTTTCCCTTCATAAATCCTGCCTTTTTGTTCTGCTCTGTTTGTGGGAGCGTTTTCAAATCAGGTTGATATAATAAAACAATATAATGGTTAAGAAAAAAGATTAGTAAAATTATCTAAGAAGCCAGAACCACCATGCTTACAGATGGCAGCTAAGCTCTGACTCATCCAAGGTATTTTATGGCAGCCATATGCTGGGCATGTGTGTATCTCACCTTTCATGCAAATATGATAACATTTCCTAATCAGGATCTGAGACTGACCAGGATTTTCCATAAACATTTCAGAAGAGCAAACCCAACCGTACAGTCAGAGGGAAAGCATTTCAGACATTTGTGATTTAGCATTAAAGCACAGAACAAATAGCTATAGTTCAATACCAATCCTAATACCTACTGATACCAGCAGAGTCAATATGCCAAGATGTAAGTGTATTACTTTGTTCAAATGAATGTGCATAAAAGACAATTGTGTTATGACCTGGAAGACCCAACTTTGAAAGTAGCCTCAGGATTCCTGCTCTCGTGACTAATGGAGGCTGGAAACTTCACATCGGTGACACACTTTGGAAGTAGAAGATTGATGTGAGAGATATTAGGAGTGCCTCATTGGGACCATTGAAAAGTGATATGAACACAAATTATATGCGTAGAACATGCTTTCCATGTGTGACCAGAAAGGGAGGGTGAACCTAGGAATTGATACTCAAGATAGATTAATTTAAAGCATTTGGAAAGGTATTAGATGAAGGCTCTCGCGCATCACTACGGTTAGCTAATAGTAAAATATATTCTAGAGAGCAACACGGTGTAACAGGCTAACAGTGTTTGCCTGCAATCTCTGCCCTATTTGCAGGTGATGGGCCTGCTGAAAAACAATGTTGTGTTTTTTTCTCTCCCATTGATGCAGGTGGCCTGTTACCAAACCTGGAGATAAGAAAGAGTGACCCTTTAGAGAGAAGGGACTTAGGGTTTGGGCTGATTAGTTCTCCGAGCAGCCAAACCTGAGGAGACAACAAGGGCTGGATCTTATGTTTGATACTGAGCTCTGAGTTAAATTCACCCAGCACAAGGCATATGCATCCCTTAAGTCACACTTAAACTCAATTTGTTATGTGTCTTTATCTACATACACAGATATTGGCCAAGGGTTAGATCGACAATGGGACAGGCATTGCAGTGCCTAGCTTTTAGGTGCTTAGCCACCCAGTGGCATCCACCACCCCAAGTCAGGTGCTCTGGTTCCTCATACAACACATAGGAAGAGATAAATGCCTAAGAATGGGCAAACATGCTGAGTGGGGAGCCACCTAAACGAGCCAATAGGAAATGCTGCTCAAAGGGTACTTAGTTGCCTAAGTCCAGGCTGCAGGGAGGGACTTACCTGTGTCTACTTGGGATTCACAGTGTGAACCCTCTTCTGGAGGTAGGCACCTAAGCACTTTTTCAAGAACAGCAAAGGAGGAGCTATCTTTCTTGTCCCCATATAAGTCTGGCCCAGTGCTGAGAGTGTTCACCCAAGATGTGGAAAACCCAAGTTCTATTCCCTCTCTGCCTGAGTTGGAGAAGGGACTTGAGTTTGAGTCTCCCAAGACCATGCCCTAACCCAGTGTTTCTCAAATGCAGCCACCATGGCCGCATGCAGCCACCAGGGTTTCTCTTGTGGCCACAGCCTCCTGGGCTGCGATGGGGAGTGCAAAGTAGTGGCCCCCTCCCAGTTGCTCCTGGATGCACTGCCTTGGTGTTGGTTGCTGGGGCCACCATCAAGGGTTGGGCCCTGCCTCCCTCTGGAGTCCCCTGGGGCACAACACTGTAGGAGCAGGCAGCTGGTGAGTTCCCTACCTTCCCAGGGGAGGTGGGGCTCAGGCTTTGGGCTTCAGCTATGGGGTGGCAGGGCAGCAGGCTCTGGCCGCAGGGCTTCAGACTTCAGCCCTCGCTGCCTCTCCCAGGTCCCCTCCCACATCTCCCCTGGCACTCCCTCAGGGCCAATGCTCCCTCTAATTTTTTTACATTCATGCGCAGAATGAATTTTGTTCTGTGCACCAATATGGAGGTGATATGTGGCGGGTGTGCGGCTGAGGGGTTCGGAGTGTGGGAGGGGGCTCAAGGCTGGGGCAGAGGGTTGGGGCATGGGCTCGGGTAAGGCCAGGGATGAGTGGTTTGGGGTACAGGAGGGGGCTCAGGGCTGGAGCAGAGGGTTGGGGTGCAGTGGGGGGAGGTGAGGGCTCTGGGTGGGGGTGCGGGCTCTGGGGTGGGGCTGGGAATAAGGGGTTTGGGGTTCAGGCTGCTTTGGGGCTGTGGTGATGAGAGAGGACTCCCCGCAGCCCTCTCTCACCACAGCTGCCCAGGAGCTGGGGCTGGGGGGAGAGGCGCCTCTCCCCAGCCGCAGCCCTGAATGCCCCCACCTCTCTCCTCTCCAATCCAGGCCCCTGAGGCTGCGCACTTGTGCAGCCCTTGATAGCGTGCTGAACATCCGTGCAGCTTAGGGGGCACTTAGCCCAGGGCTTAATTTGTCCCCAGGCTTGCCCAGAGTAAGTTTGCTGTGAAGAGTGATACTTGTATGTTTGTTAATATCACTTTTCAGAACAGACTTACTAGCGAGCAATAAAAAATTTAAATGATTTGGACGTGTCTATGTGCATATTTATTTCTTTCCTTAAGCTAATTAAGTATTTTAGGAAACAGTGAAAGAGCAGCCACCAGCCAGAGTTGGTGGCCGCAGACTGAGGTCACCAAATTTTTTTCCTGAGAATCCCTGCCCTAACCACTGCGCTATTTATGTAGTTACACAGAGTGGAACAGCTTCAACATGACAGATTGAATAAGGCCCATCCCACAACACCACATAGCCCAGTGGCTGAAGAACACACCTGGGGGGAAGGGGAACCCAAGTTCAAGTTCCTTGGCTACATCAAACGGAGAGAGGAATTAAACCCTGGTCTCCCAGATCTTGGGGGAGTGCTCTAACCAGTTGGCTAAAAGTTATAAGAGGAGACACCACCTCTTCCTCCGGCTGCTTCATGCAGGTTTAGGCAGAGTGAAAATGCCTACCAGCTCAGACCCAGCAGGGGAGGGGAGACACCTCAGGTGTAAGAGGGGCACCTCAGTGTGAGTGGCCGTGTGCATGCTCACTGCCAGATTTTTAGGGTACTTTGGGGAGTTTACCTCCAGAGGTATGGGTGGCCGCTCAACTGGAGTTTTGAGGATCTTAGGGGTGCCTAAATGTTGGTGCCTAACTGCCATGTTAGGCCTAAATTCTTTTATGGATATAGCCCCAAATGTCTTAGGAGTGCCTAGGCTCTCATCGCTATAGTATCTGAGTATTGACTTCAATGGACTCACATCGCAGTTGAATCTGGCCATGAATGACTAATCTTTGTTAATTATAAATTCAAACTCTGCTCTTACCAAAAGACAATGGCAAAACTCCCCTTGACAAATGAAAGCAAGCTGGTGTCCTAAATGTATATTTAATTTGGGAACCTTAATTTAACAGGGTGTCTCATCTTTGCAATAAAGAGGTCTTCAAATAAGGGCTTTTCTGAACCCATTTTTTTCCTATGACAGCTTCAAACTCTGTATTTAGGAC
Source organism: Lepidochelys olivacea (assembly GCF_965140295.1). Taxonomy (NCBI): domain Eukaryota; kingdom Metazoa; phylum Chordata; order Testudines; family Cheloniidae; genus Lepidochelys; species Lepidochelys olivacea. The sequence goes on along the minus strand of NC_140418.1, from coordinate 75,014,931 downwards.
TTCTCTAAATAAAAAGTGCAGAACATAAACTCTAATTTGCCCCGTTAAGGTTTTTTGCTTATTATGCATTTTCACAATTTGGACATGTCTTATTGTGATCGGCAGTTTCTGTGGAGAGCATTTGAGAACACTGAAAAGGAGTAACTTTATAGATACAAAAAGAAAAGGAGTACTTGTGGCACCTTAGAGACTAACCAATTTATTAGAGCATAAGCTTTCGTGAGCTACAGCTCACTTCATCAGATGCATATCGTGGAAACTGCAGCAGACTTTATATATACACAGAGAATATGAAACAATACCTCCTCCCACCCCACTGTCCTGCTGGTAATAGCTTATCTAAAGTGATCATCAGGTGGGCCATTTCCAGCACAAATCCAGGTTTTCTCACCCTCCACCCCCCCACACAAATTCACTCTCCTGCTGGTGATAGCCCATCCAAAGTGACAACTCTTTACACAATGTGCATGACAATCAAGTTGGGCTATTTCCTGCACAAATCCAGGTTTTCTCACATCTCCCCCACCCCCATACACACACAAACTCACTCTCCTGCTGGTAATAGCTCATCCAAACTGACCACTCTTCAAGTTTAAATCCAAGTTAAACCAGAACATCTGGGGGGGGGGGGGGTAGGAAAAAACAAGAGGAAACAGGCTACCTTGCATAATGACTTAGCCACTCCCAGTCTCTATTTAAGCCTAAATTAATAGTATCCAATTTGCAAATGAATTCCAATTCAGCAGTTTCTCACTGGAGTCTGGATTTGAAGTTTTTTTGTTTTAAGATAGCGACCTTCATGTGGGGGGGATGTGAGAAAACCTGGATTTGTGCAGGAAATAGCCCAACTTGATTGTCATGCACATTGTGTAAAGAGTTGTCACTTTGGATGGGCTATCACCAGCAGGAGAGTGAATTTGTGTGGGGGGGTGGAGGGTGAGAAAACCTGGATTTGTGCTGGAAATGGCCCACCTGATGATCACTTTAGATAAGCTATTACCAGCAGGACAGTAGGGTGGGAGGAGGTATTGTTTCATATTCTCTGTGTATATATGAAGTCTGCTGCAGTTTCCACGATATGCATCTGATGAAGTGAGCTGTAGCTCACGAAAGCTTATGCTCTAATAAATTGGTTAGTCTCTAAGGTGCCACAAGTACTCCTTTTCTTTTTGCGAATACAGACTAACACGGCTGCTACTCTGAAACCTGTCTTTATAGATACAGTATCTTTGAGCAACTCTAGGTCAAATATATGTCATCTCTGCTAGTTATACATTTTCAAGATCCTCCCAAGCTATGCCTTAAAAAAAAAAATAGACAACCAATCTCTGATGTTTCTTGTTTTTCTTCTATAACCACAAATGTGCCCTCTTCAAAAACTCAATCTCAAAATACTAAACTGTCAAGCTGAGCGTCAAACCACACACCCCAAGCAGTGCTGCAAGAAAACAATCGCATTTGAAAGAGAGGAAAAAAACGCAGAAGAAATCAAATTATTTCCAAAGAATGAATCTGAATAATTTTTAGCTTTAAATGGGTAGCCTCGTATGTTAAGAAAGAGTGACAAGCTGGGTGAGGTAATATCTTTTACTGGAGCAACTTCTGTTGGTGAAAGAGACAAGCTTTACAGAGCTCTTTTTCAAGTCTACAGTTTAGCTGAGACTCTGGGCTAACAAGAATGGAATTCGGACTATGCTTTAACCGTCTTTTCTCTATGATAACCCAAGGACTTGCTATGCTGTCTCGCAGTGACTAAGGCTACACTACAGAGCTCACGGTGGCACAGAGTGCGGACACTCTAAGCCAACAGGAGAGAGCTCTCCCATCAACTTCATTACGCCAGTCCCCAGGAGCGGTGGTAGCTCTGTCGGCGGGAGAAACTCTCCCGCCGACATAGCACTATCCACATCGGCACTTAGGTTGGTGTAACTTACGTCACTCACGAGGGTGACTTATTCACACCCCTGAGCAACGTAATTTATACCGATGTAAACTGTAGTGTGTATATAGCCTAATAAACCGTACTTTTTTGACAACACTGTTTGAGTGTCACTGCAAATACTTGGTAAAGTGCATTAATCCCTGAAGAGTGTACAAAGTCTCTACCAGGAATTGTCTCAGTTAGGCTCAAACAGAACTCATTGTGTGAAGCAGGAGGACTGAAGCCCCAGAGGTTCAGTTGTAGGAGATGATGAGGCTGCATGGCCTATCGAGGATGAAGAGTGAGCCCCTTTGGAGGTCTGGCACACTGCAGGGGTTCCTCCTAGGAACTGTTCCAAAGCTGGGGGCATAGCAATGATCCTGTGGATCCATGTATAACTCCAAATCTTGTCTCTTTCACCAATAAAAGTTGTTCCAATAAGATATTACCTCACCCACCTCATCCCTCATGTCCTGGGACCAACTCAGCTACAACAACACTGCAACAAGAAATTGAGTGACATTGATAAGACATTTTCCTGTAATTTAACATGCAGTGTATCTATTGCATTTATAAGCTCAGTGTGCTCTGTGAAAGGGAGAAAGAGCATGAATTGGCCAAACTAGTTTTTTTGTTTTATTATTTACGGCCAAAGCTGGCACCCACTGAACTCAGTGGCCTTTGCTATTAACTTCAGTGGGAGCAGGATAGGCTAGTTGGTTATAAAGCTTCTCATATGCAATAACCATTTCCTTGCTCAACTTTATAGATTCTGGGCATTTGTAAGCAAGGCAAAATCCTGCCCTTCCTGTCATTGTGAAGGGCCCCAAGACCAATCAGAATCTATGTGGTTCTGCTACACTGTGGGACAGGCAGGACTCCTGGGAATCTAATCTTTGTGTGCCATAGAGCCTACCTCCAATAGAGCTGCCTGAATGCAACTGTCCAGCAACAATCTGGGGAGAAGGATAGGAAATGTTGGCTCTTGCTGCTATAGACCTAGCACACCGCTGCTGTGATATTCCAGCCTCCTGGTGCAGTAGTGGCTATGGAGTGACTATAGCCCCGTGGAAGAAGTTTCCTTCCCTCTATCTGCCCTCCACCCTCACTCACTGCAGTGTCTTAGGGTGGGATCCATGAAAGTACTTAGGTACCTAAGTTCCTGTTTTAGGCTGTCATGATCCACAAAACTCCTGCTGAACCCTATAGGTTCCTAAACTCACTTGAAAGCTCTGTAAGTGTTAATGTAAATCATATAGAGAACCTACTGCACATATTTTCAAATATTCACTGAAAGAAAATCTCATTTACCTTTGAATGATCTGATACATCAGGAAAATCATCACTACCTAACTTCTAATATTTTTGGGTGTCCCCTTCAAGGCTCATTTGGAACTTTAACTGATTTTTCTTACCCCCATCTAACGCTAGATTCTGGGTCAGTTTATATTGTCAAGGGTTTCATTATCAAAACTCTAAAGCTGGATTTTTTTTCTAGTTCACGCCAGGTTAACAGTCACAACTATGAGGGAGACAGTCCCTGAGATAAAGCTGATAAAGCCACCTGCCTTGCTTTGCACATACAGAACGGAGTGTGAGAACCATTTATATCTTCACACCCCTGCCTCTTCTGAAACCATAAAAAAAGGAGTTCACTAGACACTTGCCACTTGTAACAGACTCACACATTGTCAAACAATCAAGCTAAACTCCTAATAGTTCTACCAGATTATTTCCAAGCCTCATGCAGTGGCACAGTTGTACTTCAGAAGGTATAATAAGTTTCTTCTGAGAGTGTCTAAATTACTATGAAGCTTGTTTTTAAGAACAGCTTTGAATCATAAAAGGCAAAGCAGTGCTCCTATGTAAAGCATGACAGAAATTTTTCAAATACATGTTTTTAAATCAGAAAATGAAGATTCATCAGAACAAAAAAATTTTACAGGAAAGGGTTGGTTTCAACAAGTTTCTTGACTCAAGATTTTTATTTTTATTTTTTTAAGTTTTGGAGGTGTCAAAATGTTTTGACATTGTCTAAGTGAAAAATTCTAGTTTAGAGTGACTGTTTCAAAATGTAAGCTAATCATAGTAAAAAAATATTTAGCAAAAATGATTGAAACCTAACAATTGAGCCAAACAAAAATTTTTTAGAAAAGGTAGAGGAAGGTCAGTTCATGAGAGTTTGAGATGAATTTTGTCCTGATTTGGGATTGGAAATTTTTTTTTTTAATCTTGTCATTTTTTGTGGAATGGGCAAACCCGTTCCCATCCAGCTCTGCTCTCATGTATTTGGCCTGTTGAATAATCTTATATATTAAATGGGCTTTTTCATAGATTTATTTAAAACTTGTTGCTCTACAAGATCCAAAGAGATTCTACCTTTCTGTAGGATATTGCCATCTGATCCTTCAAGTGTGGTCATCATCCATAGCACAAACTCAAAGAGGATTTTAGCATCTAAAGGGAGTGAATAAAGGCATTCCTGCTTTTAAATTTTTACATATCAGAAGTTACTTGGCTGGTATTTTCCTTTAACTCTCCAGGAAGTTTCAAAAGTTATGAGTCTGCTGTGATAACAACAGCTGCACTCAACAGCCATTTTTATTTGGTGCTGAATGAGTCAGTGATACATGCACATGGTATACCATTTATAAGTGCTGATCTTGGTTAATGCTACTTTCACAGCCTGAGCTGATCATCCTCTAATGGCATTTATTCACATTTAGTTTGATGAGCTGTTTGCTGAGTTTGGAGAACTTATTTCAAACGACAATAATAGGTCCCACTTCTCACCACAGATCTGAAAGCGTTTTTCAAAGGTGTGTAGTATTGAACCCCTCCTACAGAAAAGGAAAGTGAGATGCAGAAGTTAAATGACTCATCCAAGCACATGGAGTAAGTCAGAGGCAAAGTCAGAAATATTCCAAGACTCCTGGCTTCCTGACTAATCCTCAGTCCACTGACAAACACTGACTTTCCTTCCCCTCCTCCCCGACCCCAGTTTAATGAACCTATAATGGACAGAACCTATAATAGACAGATTATAGATGTTCCTAATGTAGGAAAACCTTTTACTTGTATTTTTCGCCGTAGAGATTTCAGGTGGAAGGTGCATTTGAAGTTCAAAGCAAAAGATTTAATTTTGCTGATGTATTCAGATATATTTTCATTCAGATTTGAACTAGCTGTATAACGTGATGAACTAGCTCCTGCTCTGCCCAGGGTTGATAGATAAAACCAGAGATGCAGCTGGCCACTTTGTCTGCTACTGGTGTCAAATAGCTTAGTCTTGATGTCAGTAATTGATATTATCGGCTTGGTCCTGCACCTAATACAAATGTTGTTTTATTCAAACTGAGTCAGATTTTCCAAAGCCCTCAGGGCAAGATTTTCAGCTGCTCAACACCCACAATTCGTGCTTGGATTTTCAATAGTGCTCAGCTCGCAATCAGCCACCTAAATCAGGGCCAGATTTTAAAGAAGCGTCCAGGAGCAACTGTTGTGCCGCAGTCTGATTTTCAAGACTGTTAGGCATGTTTGTCCTGAGAACTTTTGAAAAAGTGGCCCCTTATTTCAGTGCCTAAGTGAAAGCCAACCACTTGAAAATCGGCTGCTTAGGTCTTGTGAAAACCTGGGCCACTGTGTATATCTCTCTGTGTATCTCACTATTTATACAATACCTTTTAACTCTATGCAGGTATTTCAGAAAATCATAGGCAGCACAGAACCTTAACACAATGGATACTCAAGCCATATGTTACATGGCAAAACAGTGTTTGGAAAATAAAACTTGTGTAAAAATAAATAGCTATTAAATCAGAGTGGCCCACTTTGACTTTCCAAACTCCAGACAGTTTGCACTAAGGTTAAGATTTGACAATTAAAGTCATAATGGCTTAGTCCTCTATCCTCCCATGAGAGCTACAATAAATAATCAATCAATAATACAACAGAAACACAGAACCTCACTTCAGCTCTTTCCAGGATGGAACGATTGAAAACATGTCTTTTTGACACAAATGCTTATTCTGAGGTCTTCATTAGTAGGATTTCCAGTAAAATAGCCATAGGCAAGAAAGCACTTAATCTGACTCTTGCATTAGGCTGGAGTTCCCCTAAAACCACATGTAGGCACAGCTTTCAGTGCAGACCTACAAGAAGTTGCCCACGTAAACTTCAAATGGAAATGATAGAGGGCTTCTTCTAACAATATCTAAGACGGAATAGATCCTGTACTGTAAAACCCTGAAGGCTCTGTTTTAGTGCTTTATACAAGACTTGCATGACTGTTGTGCTCGTATTAGTTTGCAAAAAGGTACACATCTATAAAAGTGTAAAATTCACATAAGACATGATTCTTCAAGTGATCACTCATTGTAAACTGTTAACACTCATAATCAGGCATTGCACTGGCAAAGGTTTTCTCTGCTTCTACTATGTACGTCTTCTCGATCACTAGTTTTACAGCTTTCTAACTAGGTTTCCTCTGTTTGGTTGCAGCTGTGGCTGCTGCTGCTCCTCCTCTGATTGGAGCCTGCTATAAGCAGTATAGGGCCTATGTAATTCAAGATCTCTAGCATTGCCAAGATCTCCATAGTGCTAAGTAGCTCTTGCATGCACATAGAAGATTATATCTTTTTAAAATGACTCTGTGATTAAAAGATTACAATTAACCAAAAATCACATTTGAGACGTGAAGCTTAAAATAGACTCACTTTTAACTGGATGACTTTACTAGCCGCAACTGTACTTCTCATAGTGTTCATAGGCCAAATAGTCATCTTCTAAAATGGCTCCCACAATTCTCCATCGTTTCATATTAAAATGTTACTCTATTGTTTTCACACAAATTCATAGCAACTAGGACTTAATATGAGAGCATGAAGATGTTCCTCACCGCTTAAATATGATTTGGATAGTGGGGAAATTGATCATGGACCTCATGCCATAGTCCTTATTCAATAAGACCCTAACTTAGCAGAGCATTTAAACATGTGATTTTAATTTTAAGCATGCGGGTAGTCCCATCGAAGTCACAGTACTTGGGAGAGAGGGGGAGAGGTAGCTGGGATTAATCATGTACATTGCTGAATCAGGGCCAGGATTCCCAGACTGGGCCCTAGCTGGTTATAAGAGCCAGAGATAAATTGGACAGTTTAGCACTGACCACTCAGACCATACCCGCTCCTTAAACTTTCAAATGTGATAAAATCTGCTGCCTTATTCACTATACACCTCCCAACTTCTGCCAAAAAAAAAAGGAGGTAGGGGTCTTACAGCTTCCCAGGCGTGGCAGGTTTGTATAATTTTTGGTGGTGCCCAGAATGGGTCCAAATCCCACCCCCTCACACACATACCTGCCTAAGGCTCTGGGAGGGCGTTTGGGTGCTGGGTGTGGGCTCTGGGCTGGGACAGAGGGTTGGGGTGTGGGAGTGGGAGTGGGTGTGGGCATGGGCCTGGGCCGGGGATGAGGAGTTTGGGGTGCAGTAGGCAGGCTGCCCCAGAGCTGGGGCGAGGGGCCAGAGAGGAAGACTCCCCCCAGCTGTCTCCCCGTTGGCAGCAGCGAGCTCTGGGGGAAGGGGTGTTGAAGGGGGGGGGCTTCACAGCGCTCTCCCCCCAGCATGACACTCACCCAAGCCCCCCCCAGGCTGCTGATCAGGAGGTCCAGCTAGGATAAGCCCCCACCCCCCACCCTGGAGTCAACAGGGCAGGCAGAGACACTCAGTGGAAGCGCATGGGGGCAGCAGGCAGGGCCAGGGGATGCTGCAGTTGGGACCAGGGGAGAGACCCAGCCCCGAATATTGGTGGAGCCAGGCCCCGCAGAACCTGAATTTGCTGGAACCCAGGCACCACGGGCTCATACTCACTGCCCCTGCAGTTTCCTTTTCTGCACAACCCTGATTCATCCCCAGAGCAGGTCCATCCTGTGCACTGAATAAGACAGGGGACCTGGGGAAAATATATTACATTTCATGTAATTAGAGACTTATCACAAGGGGGCTGAATTCTGGCATTTCCAAAGTTTTGAGTGCTTGATTTTGCAACCTTAATGTTCTGTTAACATAGTTTGTACTTAGTTCACTGGGTTTTTTAAAAAGAGCAAACAAAGGACAAATTCCATCATATGGCCTCATATTGACACCCACCCATCAGCAAGGTTGGACCCTTTAGATCCCGCCACACAGACTGTTCGTTCATGTGGCAGAGGAGTAGCTGATAACAGCAGTAGGTGGTTAAGCTCTGGACTCATTACAGTGGGGAGGAGATACTTTGCCAGTGGGCTTAACTGATATTTGCTGACAGCAAAGGAATGGTGAGAGTCTGGAATCTTGGGTTCCATTCCAAACTCCAAAAAGGGCAATGTTCTCTAGTAGGCTGTAAGTGTCACCCTGGTTGCTCCTGGTTTAGGGCTTCACCATTGTCTCTGCAATTTCTTTGGCAAATATTGACTTTGAAATCCAACTGACTGAAAATATTTGGTTTGTACCAGATGTGTCACATATACACCTTTGAAACATTAGCTAAAGGAGTGATTTGGGAAAATAAAAGTGCTCGGCTGACGTGTTTACTTTCCAAAGCTGTATGCTTTATGATCAGATCCTGAAAAATGAATGTGAAATGCAAAGTGAGCATGTGGAAGGGGAGGAAGCATAGATCAATAAAGCAGGTCATCTGTAATTGAGGAGCTCTTTGTAATTACATTACTAAAGCATCTGGCCATTAATAATAGTGAGTGATATTTTGGACTTTTGAAGCTCTTTTGTTTTCTGCATGAACTTGAGTCCTGAGTCCACCAAGTCTGTAAATTTTACCCACTGAAGATCAAGTGGAAAAAGCTGTCAGATTGTCCAAAAATTATCCAGATTTACGCTTAGGGTCAGATTTTCAAGAGTGCTCAATACCTACAACTGGAGCCAGTTTTCAAGTGAACTCAGCACCCATCAGCTCCTTTTGAGAGCTCTTTTTAAAACTTGGTCCTAAATATGCTAACTCTTTTGACCACAGCTATGAGAGGTAATTACCTGCTCCTCTCTCTTCTACTGACCTTGCCTGATTCGGGTAGGTAATGGACACAATTCCAGTCGTCATGAAAACCTGTCAGTAAAGAACAGCCCATCCCAGAGAGAAAAACGGGAAGCAGTGGCAAGGCAGTTTGAGAAATCTAACGCTGTTTTTTAGTTGAGTAGCTATTCCCTTTGTTTCTACTCTCTCCCAGCACAATCATCATTTGAGTGTGGTTTTGGCAGCATTACAAATAGCATTGCATTATGGGGACAGAAGAGAAAAAAAAGCAACAGGAAATAAACCAAAAGAAATCAACTTCAGTTACACTTGAGAGCCTATAGTCAGAGGTTCTTTTCTGTCTAATTGTTCTCTTTTAAGAGAGGTTTGTGTTTCATTGGTGGCAGAAGGCAGACATCAGTAGGCATTTTTCCCCACATTCCAGATAGCCAAGTACCCATGAGAGAGAAAAAAAGTTGGGGGAGGCAAGAGTGTGTCATCCTGTTCACAGGAGACGTCCCAACAGGTCAATAGGTCTCACATGACTATAGCAATTAGGATTTGGCCCAGTGTAGAGATTAGTTTAAACCAGCATTTCTCAAATGCAGCCACCAGAGGCTTTTCTTGCGGCCACAGCCACCTGGGTGGTGACAGGGGTTGGGGGGGGGCGGCAAGCATTCACCCCTCCCCTGGATCTGCAAGTATGGGTTGGGCCCTGCCCCGCTCTGGAGCCACAAAGGCCAGAGAAGCAGACAGTTGGTGTCAGTTCTCCACCTTCCCATGGGCAGTAGGGCTCAGGCTTCTGGCTTCAGCCTTGGGATGGCGGCGGCAAGCTTTGGCCATGAGGCGACAGGCTCCAGCCACTGGGTTTCAGGCTCACCATCCACCCCATCACCTCTGGCCCCCAATACCTCCCTACCCACCTCCCCGTCCAAGGCTTAATTTGTCCCCCACTTGCCAGGACTGAGTAAGTCTGCTGTGAAGAGTGATATTTGTACATTTGTTAAGATTGCTTTTCACTGCCTCCCAGCTAGCTAACAAGTCTGCGACTGTGAAAAGTGATCTTAACAAACATGCAAATATCCCTTTTCACAGAAGCAGACTTGTTAGTTAGCAATTCTACTTAAAAAAAAACAAACAAACAAAAAAAAACAAAACAAAAAAGTAAAAGGAACAACAACAAAAAAACGACAAGAACATGCAAAACACCTTATTTGTGTTCCTATTCTGTTTAGGTCCTGTAAAGAAAAAAGACAACTGTATGTCGTTATTGAGTCTGGAACAAAAACAACCCCTACATAAATAAGTGGCTCCACGTCTAGTTGGCAGCTGGTATCAAGTGGAGTGCCTCAATGGTCGGTCCTCAGGCCGGTTTTGTTCAATATCTTCATAAATGATCTGGAGGATGGTGTGGATTGCACCCTCAGCAAGTTTGCAGATGACACTAAACTGGGAGGAGTGGTAGATATGCTGGAGGGTAGAGATAGGATACAGAGGGACCTAGACAAATTAGAGGATTGGGCCAAAAGAAATCTGATGAGGTTCAACAAGGACAAGTGCAGAGTCCTGCACTTAGGATGGAAGAATCCCATGTATCTCTACAGACTAGGGACCGAATGGCTAGGCAGCAGTTCTGCAGAAAAGGACCTGGGGTTACAGTGAACGAGAAGCTGGATATGAGTCAACAGTGTGCCGTTGTTGCCAAGAAGGCCAATGGCATTTTGGGATGTATAAGTAGGGGCATTGCCAGCAGATCGAGGGACACGATTGTTCCCCTCTATTCGATATTGGTGAGGCCTCATCTGGAGTACTGTGTCCAGTTTTGGGCTCCACACTACAAGAAGGATGTGGAAAAATTGGAAAACATCCAGCGGAGGGCAACAAAAATGATTAGGGAATTGGAACAGGTGGCTTATGAGGAGAGGCTGAGGGAACTGGGATTGTTTAGTCTACGTAAGAGAAGAATGAGGGGGGGATTTGATAGGTGCTTTCAACTACCTGAAAGGGGGTTCCAAAGAGGATGGATCTAGACTATTCTCAGTGGTACCAGATGACAGACCAAGGAGTAATGATCTCAGGTTGCAGTGGGGGAGGTTTAGGTTGGATATTAGGAAAAACTTTTTCACTAGGAGGGTGGTGAAACACTGGAATGCGTTACCTAGGGAGGTGGTGGAATCCCCTTCCTTAGAGGTTTTTAAGGTCCGGCTTGACAAAGCCCTGGCTGGGATGATTTAGTTGTTGATTGGTCCTGCTTTGAGCAGGGGGTTGGACTAGATGACCTCCTGAGGTTCCTTCCAACCCTGATATTCTATAATTCTATGATTAATGAAATTACAATGATTTGGACAGGTAAATGTGCATATTTATTTGTTTTTCCTAAAGCTTTGAGGCCACCAAAAAATTTGTTACGAGAACCCCTTGTTTAAACACTAGCTGGAAGTAAGTTTAAAACATATTACAAACGTAAACCAGACGAGTAAAAACAAGCTAACACTTCTGTTTTTAAAACCACCTTTAGAAGAAAACAGAGTATTTCCTAAGACTGCTTCCTCATTGAATGAGATCATTAGTAATCTCCTCATAAGTGCTTCAAAAGTACAAGAGAACTAGGGTTAGGTTTTGACGTAGTCACAGATAAGTAGCTTCATATCACTAATATCTGCAACAGATACACCATAGTACACTGCCAGGCATGAGATTACCATCACTTCAAAAGTGATAGCAGCCCTTAGCCAGAGTGGCATAAACTCTTCTTCTTTCTTTCTTTCTTCTTTCTCCCCTCCCCAGTTCCTATAAATTGTACTGGCAGCTTCAGCTTCTATGGCTTCCCTGTTCATGAGGCACAGCTGTCAGATCCACTTTTCAACTGACTAAGGGGCAACAGCTGCCAGCCCCTTCCCCCAGACCTAATGCAGTCCCCCCATGGGCTGGGCTTTTCTTCTCAGTCCCTAAAGGAATTTAACACTCTATATGATTCAGTCAAGGATGAGATACACACACCTTGTCACAATCAGACTGTTTGACCCCAGTATCCTTTTCTGTCCCTACAATCTAGTGTCCTAATCCTGAAGGCCTTCCTCAGACAAAACTTTCACTGGGCCTGATCCTGAGTGGCATGACTCACCTGCAGTTCCCATTGAACTCAAAGGGAATTACAGGTTCACTTGAATGGGATCTTTGCCCAAGTCAGCTCTGAACAAGGAATTAAAGATCTGTTCCTCTGAGTCCATGGAATTGTCCTTTTCCCTAACACGTTCACCATTGTGAGGTTGAGGCAGTCAACAGAAATACATAGATTTACCCTGTAGCACTAGAACTAAGTTTTTTAAATTTTGGCAAAGGCTCCTAGAGCTTAGGTTAGGTCAGTGGTCCCCAAACTTTTCACAATTGCACCCCGCCTTTACCTTCCCCCTCCCCACGCTAGAGCTGGGTCTGGAAGCTGGGCTGCACTCCCCGGGGGAGGGGAGAGCGCAGACAAGGGTAAGGGGGCCAAGGCTAGGGGTGAGGCTGGGGCCGGGCCAGGAGCAGAAGCCATGCCACGATCAGGGGCTGGAAGTGGAGCCATGGCCAGAGGCAGGGCCAGAGCAGAGCTGAGGGCAGAATGGGGCTGGGTTGTGCTCCCTTCCCACCCCCTGTAGGAGCTGACCTAGGCAGCGCTGCATCCTTCTGAACATTCCTCCACACCTCCACAGTTTGGGGACCACTGGGCTAGGTGTTTTTTTTATCTGAATTAGACATTGAAATTAAGTAAATATTAGGCTATATTGTCATATATTCATGCAGGTCCTGCTGTTGCAGCTGTAAATTAAAGGGCAGCTCATATGGTAACTGGTTTTCCTAGGAAGAGTATCTCTGAAATGTATGTTACAGTCAATATGCCTCAGGCCTGGAAGGGTCCGTATGATGTGATTTTGTCCAGTGCTTTAACACAGTGTCACACCTGTGCATCTGATCCCTACAGTCCACTCACTCAGATCCAAAATGGCCTTGGTGTTTTGTCTACATGTACACCCATCCCACCGCTGTCTTCCTGTGGATCTACTTGAGGATTTCGCCTCCTGCGGCTTTAACGGGTGTTCCGTGGGGTGTTCAACTCAAGAGACATTTCAGTCACTTATACAGGGGAATCAAATCATTCCATCTGTATTTTCTTCATTTCTTCATCAAATTTTTCTAGCCATGGCTTTTGGTTGCCTGGATTTGCCAGACCAGACAAGCACACACCCACACACATTTTTCTCTGAAGACAGTTTTTTTTTTCAGATGTCTGGAGTTTCCTCTGCCTGTTTGTCAATCAGGATTACAAAACGCTACCTAGTGCCACATTAGTGAGATATGCAATTAGCCAGTTTAAAGTTTCTCTTTGAATTTTACAAGACTGCAAATTAGGGTGATCAGACATCCCGTTTTTAAAAGGGACAGTCCCGTATTTAAGCCCTCCTGCAGGTGTTCCAACTTTTTCTTAAAACCAAGCAAATTGTCCCATATTTTCTGTCCCTCCCCCCCCACTCCCCCCTGAGCACACATCAGTACTCGTGGGTCTTGCTGCTGGCCGGATCCCTGCTCACCAGTCATGAGCCCACCAGCAGTGAATGGGGGGCTCCAGTGGCCAACGATGGGGATGGGTGTGCAAGGCTGGTGGCAGGGCAAAGATTCAGCACGCGGGGCAGGCTGTTCCCCTGGCTGGTCTGTCAGCGTAGCCCTCTTGGCCAGCAGGGCCCCACCCCCGTCCTGTTTCCAGCCAGCACTGGCTGTGCGCTACGGTGGTTGGTTACATGTCGCCTCTGCTGCCCACCCATTGGCCCTTTATGTGCTCCCCTTCTCACTGTCCTCTCCCTGCTTTTCCCCATCACCCTCCCCCCGGCCCTGCTGCTCATCCATATCCCCCCGGCAGGGTGTGTCCTGCACCCATCGCCAGCCAGGAGGCGCCAAGCTTTGCATGTGCCAAAGCTTTGCACAGCACTGGCATGGGAAGCCTCTCAGCCCCTCAGCTAAGCTCTGGAGTGGCAGGGGAGGGGGAAGCAATTTCCAGCCTGTTTATGCCCTGAACCTGCAGGCTCCACAGCAGCCCTTAGGGCAGGGGCTTAGCACTCTCTTAACCCCCCGCCAACGTCACCCTGGGTCCTACTGCCAGGGACCATGGGGCTGCTCCTTCCCCTGGACACCCTCCTCTGCTGAGCCACCTCTCTGGCTGGGTTCCCTGAAGCCCCTGCATAGTTCTGATTGATTGCCATTGAACTCACTTGAGTACGAGTAATTTTACCAGGTGTCCCGTATTCAGCATAGGGAAATAGGGTCACCCTACTTGCAAATGTTATAAATATTCTCACCCGTTCAGAGATCAAACACTTTTTCATAAACAATGGATATCCAGCACTAAATGTGAATGGGCTATGTCTTTATTGCACCAAGACAGAAGATGGTATTATGATATTATGATTCATTAGCCTGTAGAATCTCTACATGTAAAAAAGACACGTTTTAGTTTGCTATTGCATAGCGGAAAAAGGAATTTCAGTACACTGGGCATTAAACAAATCTGTAAAATGAGATTATTTACTCCCACTCTAAGGCCCCTTTATACTGCCAGAGCAATGTAAAACAGCCTTAGTGTAACTGAGAATCTGGCTCATTTCACCCTTGTTTGTGGTGACCAAATACTGTTATGGTGGGAGATGGATGAATCTTGTTGAATAATAGTATAATAGCCACCCTTCATTCAGGATAATTGTAAGACACTGTTTAGCTATTTTTGGTGTAAGATAGTTGAAAGAAGAGGGCCCTTCCCCCAAAACACTGGCCACATACAAGGCCAGTTAGGAGTTGGGCCATGTGGACAGAGGTGCTTCACTAGGAGTTGGATACAAATGGAGGGGCTGGGTATAGACTCATTAAGCTGTGTGTGTGTGTGTGTGTGTGAGCAGAAGCAGCCATAAACAAACCACAGAAGCAGATAGAGAATGCATCAGAAAGCCAAGGACAACTTGTAGCGTGAGAGGCAGCTAAGAGAGAAAACTTGTGGGTAGAGTGCTGTCTGGGAGAAGAGAGACACTATATATATACAGCAGGGACACTAGCTCCTGGTGTTTGATTCCTCCTGTTTGCAGGGAAACAAGACTTTGTATGTTCTCTGTAAATAAACAAGATTGCATCAAAGAAACCTGACTCCATCAACAATTTCTCCCCCTAATGGAAAGAACCCGCAAAACCCCAAATATAGGCTAACTGCTCAGGTTAAAGGGGGTATCAATTGACACAAAGGGCCTCACTTACACTGGTGGAACTCCTTTGTTTTCAGCAGAATTACTACCTATTTACACGGGTTTAAATGAGAGGCGAATGAGGCCCAAAGGCTGTATAACATAGACTGAATATGAAGTTTGTTCTATATATTGTGACCAAATTCATCTGTGAGAATTACACCAGTAGCAAATATTCTCATAGCAATGTATTCACATTGTTTTATAGTGTTTTTTTAACAGATAAAGAGTGATAATACATAATTTATTTAGTCTAAGTCAGTCTAATATCAGTAGATCAAAGTGGCTTCACCTATATGCTATCAACTGCCAAATCAGGGCATTAGATTGCAAACCCTTTAAGGCAGGAACTGTGTCTTCCTATGGGTTTTTACAGCACTTAGCACAAGGGGGCCCTGAGTCTGACTGAGAACTCTGAATGTTACTGAATTATAAATAATAGTAATAAATATTATTCTGACGTCTCAAGATTAGTAAGAATATCTGTAACAAGCATTCTAGTGGCTATAGCAATTAAACTGTACTCCACGGAAGAATTGCTCAAACATGACATTTCAACAACTGAACAGACATCCAAAATGATAAGTGGAAAAAAAGCCACAATGAAACCAAACCACAACAATCTCAAAAGAGAGAAGTAGTAGGCATGACTTCTCTCTTATGTGAATTGGGCATTATGCAAATCAATAATTAACAACAATCAAAGGTAACTAGAAAATAACAAAGGACAGAACTTATCTTACTCCACTTGCATAAAACATATGGGCAGATGTAAGTACAAATTCCTTCCATAACAGAACAACAACTATTCTACTCCATTCCCTGAAAGAGATTGTGATGCAATTTAGATTGGGGAAACTGGGAAGGAAGTACTCATTGGAACATAGCAACACTTAACTGGAATCAAAGAGAGGTAACAAACTGACAACTAAGCAAACACACTCTCTCTACTGGCCACAAAATCAATCCAGAGATTGCCAAACCTGTAGGAAACAAATTGTAAATGAGGCCCCATATTCTTAACTGTACCCAACTTCTTTTTTAAAAAGTGCACAAATAAACTGACTCCTACCACAGATTGGCTCACTTGGCTGAGAAATTTCAAGTGATGAAAAATCACTCAGGAAATAGACCTCTCTCTGTATGCAGCCAAAAATTAAAATTAAGGTCACAGCAGGGCAAAACAAATCTGCCACTACACCACTACAGGACTATCTGCATAATGATATATTGGCACAGATATAGCTTTAAGTTACTGACAGCAAAAATAACAATGGCCAGCTGGCATCCTTTGTATAATTTATTATTATTACTATTATTATTATTGCACCCAAAAGACCCGGACAGGATCGGGACACCTTTGTGCTACACACTGTACACACAGGAAGACATTGTTCCCTGTCCTCCAGAGCTTTCGATTTAGAGGCAGACAGCTATGCCTGACTTTTTAATATTACTCAGTGTAAGGTTATCACAACTTGGTCTTAATTAGTTGCCAGACAGCCAGTGTTTATGACATACATCATGCTACCACGGGCAATGTGACAGTTCAAAGAACCCTGTTTGGAACAGGCTACATGAAGCAGCTCAGTTTTCTTAATCTTCGTCTTCCCCTAATCGCATCAACTGGGATTGGGTCATCGTGAAAGCATCCGCCATCTTTGTCTGTCTAAGGCAGCACTAAGGTCCACCTGCTTACCATCTTCTCTGAAGCGATCCATCCATTGCTTCCTCAGCTTTCCTCTGGATCTCTTTCCTACCACCTGCTCCTATCTTCACGAGGTCCCTTCATTCAGCCACTGCATCTGTGTCCAAACCAGTCAAGTCACACTGCCTGGATTTTGTCTGCCATATCACGAACACTAACTTCCATTGTAACACTTTCATTTCAAAATTCTGTCTCTTCATGTAACTCCTCTTATGGCATGAAGATGTCACATCTCAAACACCTGTAGGCATCAAACCTCTTTATCAGCCATGCTTCTGCATCATAGGGCATTGCAGGGTGCACCATTGTTCTACACAGTTAGGCTTTTAGGCTCAGTGGCATACGTTTGTCATACAGAGCCCCTGAGATGTTATTCCACACTCTTCCAGCACTCCTCAGTCTAGACAGTATTTCATGTTCAAGCTCGCCATCTTCCATAGCCCTCCTATGAAGGTACGTGAACTGATCAGTCTGGTTTAGTTTCACTCCATTGATCTCTATGTCCAACTTCCTATGACCACATGACCTCCATCTTAGTCATGCTCATTTTCATCCTATGCCATTTTAGCTGGTCATATCACTGGTTTACTGTTTCTTTCTTATTGCTATACCGTCTGCATGTAGCAGCTTCTTGTCTTGTCCCATTGGGATCTTCCTGCTGACTTGGTCCATCAATATGACAAACAGCAGCAAACTTATGGCCAATCCCTAGTGCTGTCCAACTTACTCTTTAAAGAGATTTGTCATTCCAAAATATGTTTGGTTCACTGATTTAGGTGATCTATATAGGGTATTCCCCAGAGTTATTAAAATCTTAGACACTTAACTTGATTTTCTTAATATTCATTCTAATTTTTATATCATCCTTTCATCCAGTGCCTCTTTTTTCCCAAATTTCCCAAAACAAATATCCATTAATTTAATTTTATTTCACATGAAGAGGCAAAAGACAGAGAAGCAGTGATGAAAATGTAAAAAGTGGGGAATTCAACAGGTGAGGATTTAATTGGGTCAGAAGATAACAGGCCCGATCCTCAGCTCGTGAAAAATTAGTGTGGCCAGATCGGTATATTGTTCATTGACTACAACAGTTCACACTAGCTGAGAATATCGTCCATACCATCTGCTTCTTTAACGCCTGAATTTGAGTGATTATTTCTGTCTCTTCACAGCCATGCATATGCTTTCTTAGAAAGCAGGCATTTCCATACCAGGGAGCCCAGCTGATTCATTTGCTCTCAAGTTAACTTGTCTATCTACTTTTTTCTTTTTAAGCTACTCAGATATTTCAGCTTTTTTTCCTATGATGTTGTCATCCCCTGTGTTTGCTTGCCAATTCAATCAGGATGTGTTTATGGACTTAATCGTTGTGAAAACATAAATAAAAATGAGAGAAAGAAATAAAATGTAAAAAAATAAACTATTGTATCATACTGTGATGTGTATTGTGTCAGAGAATTCCAGTTTCAAGTCTAGTTGCTGGCAGTAAGGCACCTAAGCCAAGGAAGTATGCCAGATTGATAGCCCATCTAATTGTGTTTATGTTTCATCTATCCTATATACCATTTACTTGTCAGAAGCTGAGTGAGAATATTTACAGGGGGAGGGGAAGAGAGGGAGAATTCACAATATCCCAGATTACTTTCTAGCGACTTCCTTCATTTATCTGTATTATGGTATCGTCTTCATTAGAAAACAATAGCTCAGGCAAAGCTGAGAATATAAGAGCAATCACATACAAAAAGTGTTTTGCTTTTACCATTCTGGAGAGACTGTTTATGAACACTAGGTTAATCTTTGTTAGGCCATGCAACGTGGCTCAAACAAGGTGTGGCAGGCAGTTTTTATGATCTATAAAGCTTTTTTCCAAACTTTTATACTCTCATTATTTACATTCAATATATGTTATATACAGCCAGCTGCTGTGAGAAAGACCCATCAGATGTACTGAGATTTATGGCCTGATTTTTAAAGGTATTTAGGCACCTACAGCTGCAGATAGGTGCCTAGTAGATTTTCAAAAGCATATGAATTTTTATGCACCTAAAATACCTTTAAAAATCTACCTCTTTCTCTTTAGATTCCTTATAATACAGTTACTGTAGACATGGGCTTGTCCCTTGAACTGGTTTGGGTTGTTCTACTGCTCACATTGACCCAAACTCCATGTATAATGGGAATAACAACTATTTGCCTGGTGGACAATAAAAAGATAACAAAATTTGCCATTCTCGGTGCTCAAAAGCCAAATTTGTAAGGCACACAGGATTTGGCTCTTACTAGCGTCTGATCATGGATCAGGCCTTGATACTAAAAATCTGTCAGAATCTTACTCATGTGGTCTTACCCTAGGAAAGTACTTAGTAAATCCCATTGACTTCATAGCAATTTATGTACATGCTTAAGTGCATTCCAGAATCACAGCCTAAAGCAGACCCTCTCAGAGGGCTCTCTCCTGAGTTGTACTTCACTCTTAAGAGAGAAATCCAGATTAAGACCCAAAATCAAAAATAAAGGCCAGATCCATTTCTGATGTGACCGTATTAAAATCAGTGGTGCTATGCCAGAAATGAATTTGGTCCATACAACCCAAAAGGCATTGTATTGTTGTTGTTGTTGAATTTATAGTTTATCTTAAATCTGGAAGAAACTAAAAAAGGCGGAGAACATTAATATATCAACAAAGCAAGAAAGTACTAAGAGTACTCTGCTATTGTTACTCTAACTGAAGTGCAACTTTCAAACACATTACTACTCCAGGCCTGCAGGAGATTTGTCAGTACTTATTTAGGGACTCCCCCCCCCCCCCGCCCAGCTTAAATACAAGTTTTGCCTGAGTAAGGCCCAGGCCCTGGAAGAGTTGACCTTACACTTACATGAGCTAAAATAAAATCTGAGTGTTATCTGCTCTTGGAAACGGGCTATATTAGAAAACGTAGGTGCTGCTTGCATAGTTTAACATCAAGCTACCCTAGACATCAGGGTGGAACCTAATAGAGGTTGCTTCATTTCCTCCTGCTGAATTAGTTGATCCTGCTACCTGATTTGGTTAAAGCAGTTTTACCCCAAGTAATTGGTGTGGTTACTGGACACACAACACAGTTTTTGGTGGCTAAGTAAACCAGTCAGGTAACTTTCAGAAGTAAGTATTTTTATAATATCAAGAGGAGGTAGGTATTTTTAACTCAGTTGTTCTATCCGTGTTTTTTAAAACAATCAGATACATTCACCTTGTTTTTAATGGCCTGAAGCCTGATAGCTCTGCACATTCGATAGGTAATTTAATCATCACTGGTGTAGATGAACACAGATGCAAATTAACTCCTGAAAGGTTAGTCTTCCCTCAGACAGCTCTGCCTTTCCACTCTTATGCAGACACTGAGCTTCACCAACTGGTTAGCCGGAGGTGTTATTAAAAATTTAGAGAGAGAAACAAAGGTGTGCTCTGGTGTCTCCTGTTACCTTTTCTACTGTTACGCTGGCAGACAAAAGGTATGGAACCTGCTTCATGAATAATGAATCATGTAATATGCATAATGCATTTTTAATGGATTAAGTAATAACGTTAAGACAGATATTTGCAGTCTTCAAATTTACACTGTAACAGTCTCAGTAATTTGTTCTGATTCTTTGCCAATTAGATTATTAAAGTTATTTTTGCCTATTCAGTTCAAATAGCTAGCCTTGAAATTGTCATTCTTTATGCACCTGAGCCTGCACTTCTTTGAAGTCAAGGGTAGACTTCCCCGGTAAAGGACCCAGCATTGTATGAACAGTAGAGGGAATTTGTCACGATTCTGAATCCTGGTGGCCTTGCTCAGTTTTAAGTTGGTCCTTTCACAAGTAAAACCCACCCTGGTTTTGATGGGCCACATGCCTGAGTAAAGACTGAATAAGGACTTCTAGATTTGGTCCATTGGTTACAGGAAATTTTAAGCAGAAACCTATTTTTCAATCAGTTCATTGTATTTCCCTTTGAAAAGCACCCAAATCCCTACACTTTTCAGGCCCTTGGGTTAGCCTGCCAGGATTGACCTTCTTCCTTCTCAGCCAGGCTAGGCTAGGCTAGCCTTCTGTCAACATTAGTCCCTAGCTAGACATTGTTCAGGTAGAGCCCCTGCAGCCCAGTTCAATGCTGCAACCTGGTACCTAAAACTTGTATTTGCCATCAACCAAATCAAGGAAAGTGCTGAAGGTTCAGACTGCCTGAAGCACTGGGAAGCTCTTAAGTGCTTGACTTTGGAGTCATCTTTCTGACGATGGTGAGTCTGCTCATGAGTGAAAAGAATCCTTCTGAAGAGTGAAAGCGGAGAGTATTTCTGCTGGAACTGAAATCTGAGGTCAGCAGAAGAGTCCCCTCTGTGAATTCACTTCTCAATATTCCAGCCTCCATTCAATGTCTGCCTACTGGTTTTCCTGTAAAGCCAATTTAAAATATTTCCTTGTCACTTACATCCAGCCTACATCTCATTCCCCATAGCTTTGTCTCTGACTAGTGCCGCCTCCCGTGCTCCCCGCTATGCCTGGACTATATGCCTGGGTCCTGTATGCCATGTGACCTCTTTCTCTCTTCCTTCAAATGCCTTCCCAAAACCCACTTTTCCCACTATTCCTCTAAAAATTACCTGCTCCCCTGTGCCAAGCTTACTGAGTATCCCTCCCTACATGAACTATTACCAAAATGTAGAATTACAGAATCTTATTGTGCATACCCCTCCCCATCTCCTTCTGGCCTGCTGTGACCCTGTTCCTTTATGTCATGTCTTGCCGTGCTTAATAAAGGCCCCGAACATGAAAGCACTCATACACATAATTCGATGCATTTGAGTAGTCCCACTGATTGAGTTCAATATGCCTACTTGTATGTACATTTACTCACATATGTACGGTTTCAGAGTAGCAGCCGTGTTAGTCTGTATCCGCAAAAAGAAAAGGAGTACTTGTGGCACCTTAGAGACTAACAATTTATTTGAGCATAGGCTTTCATGAGCTACAGCTCACGTCATCGGATGCATTTACATATGTAAGTGCTTCAGGAGAGGGCCTTCAATTGACAGCTCTGTGAGAAAGGGCTCATGGGTAAAATTTTCAAACGTGAATCTGTAACTTATGTGCAGATTTTTAAAGGTACTCAGGCATTGCTGCAGTCACAGTGGCAAGAACATTAATCTCATTTGATTTCAATGGGAGTTGGGTGCCTAAATACCTTTTGAGGATATAGGTCTTAGTGCCTGCGTCCCATTGACTTTCAAAGAGACATATGCTCATAAGCCCCTGTCTCTTAGGTTCCTAAATTATTAGGGTACTTTTGAAATCTGCCCCACATGTAAAGTGCCATGCCTGCCTATCGCAATATCTATGTATCACTTGATGATTACCTGTTCTGTTCATTCCCTCTGGGGCACCTGGCATGGGCCACGGTCAGAGGACAGGATACTGGGCTAGATGGACCTTTGGTCTGACCCAGTATGGCCATTCTTATGTTCTTATACAATGTTGCATAAAAATAAAGAGTAAAATTTCCTAACTCTGTTGAACTTCTGTACTTCAATGAAAATAACTTCAGAGGCTCCTCAATGCTTTATTAATTTAAAACGTTATTCCAATAAATATGTACCAATAAACATAAGACACTCCATAAAATCTAAATAAAGACATTTACAATCCTGCCAACAAAGTAAAAACAGCATATTTTTCCACTGAGGTACACACAGGGTCATTTAAGGCAAATTCAATCAATTACACGTTCATAATTATTCCTGCCCACCCTCGGCATGGTAGCAGGTAAAAATAAAAATAAAAATAAAAAATCCTAATACACAAACAAGTCTATCAATAACTTGTTAGCTACTTCCCAGTTATTTATAATCAAACCCAGAGTGCTGGTGCCGATGGTCATTCTGGACAGAAAGCCTGTGTCTGCTATTTGGTCCTGTCCTTTTCAGTCAGGGGCAATGTTATTCTCACGAGTTCCTAGTTATAAGGCATTACTTTGTGCTTTGGCTTTTCCTGTTGAGTCCTTCATAGGCTTCTCCTTTCCCAACTGATGTAGAGCAAAATACCAACCTTTTCAGACGAGCAACCCCTAACACACACCCTCCTAACACACACACACACACACACACACACACACACAGGCCTTGTCTATACAGACAAACAGAGAGGGATGGAAGGACAGGAGACAAGGGCCTGACCCTCTTCTCACGCTAGTTTTACAGCAGTGTAAGTCCCCATTTACACCAGTGTAAGTGAGATCAGAACCAAGCCCAAGCTGATTCCTTGGTGCTAAAAGCAGCAAGATATCCAGTCCAGCTCCTCCACTACAACCCCTCCTGACAGAGAATGATCAATAAAGCTAGTTAACAGTTAAACTCAACAAAAGTAAGCACTTTTCATAACGTTACCTAACAGCTCAGTGTGTTTATCATGTAAACTCTGTTTCCCTGCAAGTTAATTTCAAAAATAAAAAGATGAAGGAAGTCATCTTTGCCATGGGTGAAGGACTTTCCAGCTCACCGATATTTTCTAGCTTATCCACACTTGGAGCTTCAGGTTTCAGATGGAAACACTTATTTTCCAGTGTTGAGAGAGAGAAAGCCAGCCTTTCAGATCCACTTTCAGAGTCCTTCTGGTTGAACTTTCAAAGCTGTGTCCTGTCCTATCCTCCCTGAGATCCTTCCCCAAAAAGTAATGCCAGGGTCTGTGCTAAATGGCATGATTCAGGGCCATCAGGGAAACAAGGGAGTCTCTTCACATAGTGTTGTAGGTGCTTTCTGTATCGCAGCTGGGTCTCATTTCAGACCATGTTGTGTCTCCCGATGTCTCCTTAAATCCACCTTCCTCTGGAAGCCTTTGCCACACAGATCACAGCCAAAGGGCTTGAAGCCGGTGTGCTTGCGACTATGGGTGATGAGGTTGGAGCTCTGGCTGAAGGCTTTCCCACACACCTGACACTTGTGGGGCTTCTCACCTACAAGGAGAAGGGGATAAAGAGGGCAGGCCCCATATCAGACAATCAGCATAGCATCCGAGCAGATCCAGGACAAACTAGCCATAGTCAAAGTGCCCCATGCTTTGAAGTGATTACCACGCTGCAATACTGTCATCTCTAAGTGACCATTGAGCGGGGTCACTCTCCCTGGGACAATACTATGGGTGAAACCCTACCCCATTTAAGTTAATGGCAAAACTCCCTTTGATTTCAGTGGGGACAGGACTTTAACCTACGTCTCATTTCAGTAATGTATGTTACCAGATTCTGGTCTCACTTATGCCAGTGTAACTCCAGAGTAGATCCATTAGCTGATTTAGAATCTGGCCAAAGATTTGGACAATAAAGTCCAATTTAAAAAAACTGATTGTCTTCCTTCTTCTCTTCCCCCATCCCAGTTTACTATTTAAATGGTTCAGCTGAACCAAATTTTTCAAATGTAGCCACTAAAGTTTAGGTGCTCAACCTAAGACAAATTCTAAGTCAGCCAATGGGTTTACTCTGAAGTTACACTAGTGTAAGTGAGACAACTTTATAATAATAATATTTAAGTTTGTTTTTCACAACCACTTGTGACCTCTTTGAAAGTCAAATACTTTGACAAACAGCATTGAATTTATATATGTATATTCAGATCACTATCATTTTCTATGATTTAAATCCATGATGCTAGCAGTTTGAAAGGGAAGCTTTATTTTCAAAGATCCCTGAGAAAACCTGCTGCCTTTTTCAACAACATTCTTTGAAAAATGGTTTCCTTGAGTATCTGCAGTGTATTAATTTCCATATTCATTATCACCAACAATGAAACTTGAGAACTATGCACCTCTCCTCCCATTATATGCCAGACTGCAACCATTTGATTGGAAAGTCCGGGTGGAAGCCCAATAGATAGATAATCTCTGAGTAAATATTTAGACTGAGAGTTGGACCCTGGGTCCTTGAGTTTAGTGTTTAATCTAGAGGAGGAGGCTTCTGCTGCTGCTATTGTAAAGTGGCAGGCTATGCAGATGGAGATGCAGCAGTCAGATTCACCTGTCATTTTCCAAGGGCCACAGCTCTAAATCAAGGCGATATGAATATATTGCTCTACAAATCATCTTACAGAGAAGCCCTTCTGAATAACCACAGGGAGGATCCTATTAAAGCAACACTGATTGTACAGTGAGGATTTCAGTTATTAAACAGAAGCTGTTCATGAAACCAAGCTCAAATTTCCCTTCTTTGCACTATTGCTCCACTTGGGTTTCCACAGTGTGAGCTACCCCGGTGGGGCAAGGGCCCGGCAGAGGGAGCTGCATGTACTGGTCTAGCTGAAGATGAATGGATTGGTGGGAGGGGAGAATCTCCTCTCCAGAATCTATTCTAATGGATAGGGGCTGAATGCCAGCTGCTGCAGGGCTGACCTGTGTGAATGAAAGTGTGTTTCTTCATGTCAGATTTCTGGTGGAACCGTTTCCCACAGTACTGACAGGGGTAGGGCCGGGTGTCCGAGTGGATGAGCAGGTGGGTAGACAGAGTGGAAGATCTCTTAAAGCTCTTGCCACAGATCTTACAATCAAAGCTGCGTTCCTGCAAAGAGAGGAAAGACACACACTCCGTTATGCCTCTCCCGAGATCATAGCCATGCAGTCAGCCTGCCAGTGCATTAACAAATACCCCCATCCCAGCAACCACATCCTCCTCCCCAATACCCACTAGGCCCAGTGGAGGCACTAACCTTGGCATTACTGCCTCACTTGGTAAAACACATCCCTGATTCACAGTCAGATAAATTCACCTTCCTCCCAATTCTATGCACCACTCAGACCTAGTGATTTAATGGAATGGCTCTTTCAGACGAAGGGACTGTGTGAGACTAGCTACTTTGGTGCCCCAGACTTTGCACTACATATGTGCACATTCGAGGGGGCTCCAATGGAGAAATCATAAGCCTTTGCTGAGCAGCCTGATGGCCACAATACAGCCCAGTGGGGCATTTGGTTAATGACATTGCAAGGTACAGGACCCCACCTGACATCTCAACAGTGCTGAGGACTGTGGGAGAGTGAGGCATTGAGGGGAACTTTTGGATTGGGTTGAATTCTGTTGGGAAGTTATTGTTTGCTGCTAGTTTTATTTTTCATCAACATTCAGGTCAAAGGTGCCTAGGGCTTTAAGATAAGAGCCTTTTTGACTGTTAATATTTTTATAAATCAAAATACATATACTGGAACCACCACTACCTTTCCCTTCACTTATCTTCCTGTCAGACCCTTAGACAGCCCATCACGCTCTCCTCTCCTTGTTTCCCCTATGCTCCCTCTCTAGACACCCCATTGCAAAATCCTCTCTTCCTTCAATGCTTCTTCCCGTACCACATACTCCTCTCTTCTCCCAGCACTCATACTCCTCCTCCAAGGCCACGTTATGCTTTTCAGACATGTCTGCTTTAAGTCTATATTTGGCAGGCAGCATTTGCTTGTTGTGCTTGCCCCCAAATGCTTCCTCCTCAGGGTTTTAATACACGGCATTGCTCTTTTTTCCACTGTTTAACTGGCGATATTTCCCTTCCTCAGATGCCATGCACTTGCACCCTCATTCGCTTGCAGATAAAACAACAAAAAAGTCTCTCTGTAACTCTATCCTCCTGAAGCTGACTTTGGGAGGGAAGATTTGCCAGGCCAAGTGAGTGGGTGAAGGGAAAATATTGTACAGTATCAGCAGGTGGAAAAAGTTACAAATCCTCCTACCAAAGTTAACAACCATATTCTTCTTGTGTGTGACTCAGATCACATTGAGATGGGTGAAGTCTGCTCTGTACACAAGACTGGGTATTCAGGTGCTCCCTGCACACCACACACACACACACAGAGTAACTAAAAAGGAGGGCAGATTCACTCCTTTTGGGGGCGAGCTAGCAGGGTGAAGACAATGAGTTTCTTTAACGGCTACAAAAGTCCACCATCCTGCTGCAAGATCCTAACTTTGTGTCAGAGTAAGACACAAATCCATGACATGAACGGTTGTTTTATTTGTAAAGTACCATAGGTGTCCATAGCTCATTACAGACAAACATGGGGCCTGGGAAATATGGAGGAAGTTCGGTATGTATTATATTTTGTTAATTTCATTCTCAGTGTTTATAGTGCCTGGATCCAGGATGCCCACCTGTCACCATGTTCTCCTCATTCAAGTGCCCACCTGCCACTGTGCCCCCATCAGCACTCTACTTCCTCTGAGATCCACTATGCCTCTCTGACCCCCTCATCCTGGGTGCCTTCCTGCACCATGGCCCGCTCACCCTAAGTGCCCATCAGCTCCCTCCCCTCATCTCAAGTGTCCATCTACCACCATTCACTTGCCTCTTTGGCTCTGTACCCATGGCCCAGGCTACCTGCCTTAGCACTTCATGCCCCCACCCATGTGCCCGCCCTGGCTCTTACTTGGGAGTGAACAGTCTTGTGCTGCTCCAGGCTGACCGCATGGCCGAAGGTCTTGCCACACATGTCACAGGCGAAGGGTCTGGTGCCGCTGTGCGAGCGGCGTACATGCACCTCCAGGCCATGTGGGGTGGAGAAGACCTGAGGGAAGAGAGCACACAGGGGTCAGGCAGGCTAGAATGGGGAGGCAGGGGCTCAGGTAGGACCAGAGTGGGGGTGGTCGGTTCCTACCTTGCTGCACTTGATGCACTTGTAGGAGCCAGTGCTGATCAGCAGTGGGCGGCACAGAAGCTCTGACTCCACCTTGATCCCACCTGGGCCTTTCTCCTGTTGCAGCCCAGGTTGGGCCTCTGCATAGAGGCCTGGTGTTGCTGCTGATGGCCGCTCGAAGAGTCCCGGCCTAGGGGAGCTGAAGTCACCATAAAGTCTCAGGGCTGAGCCACAGTCTGCACCGAAGAGAGCAGACTCCGAGCTCTGCTCACAGAAGAGTCCCAGAGCTGAGCTACGCTCTAGGGTTGGGCAGGGCCTGTAGTTCTGCACCAGATGCCTCAGCTCAGAGCTGCCCAGGGTGCTCCATGCATATGGCTTGAAGGGCACTGAGAATGGGGGCGCCTCATCCAGGGAGGGGCAGACAGAACGCTCAGACGCTGTGGAAACACAAGGAGAGGGAGCAATTAGTGGGGTTCATAGCCACCACCCACTGGGCACAAAGCAGCACCTCAGAAGCCCAACATAGGGTCCAAAGCCAGAAACCTATCAGTGCTGTACACTCACTCACATGAGGGCTGCCTCTAACCTCTCACAAGGGGCGGGAGAGGGTTGTTACCCTGCATAGCACACTATAGGCTTAATGCAGTCATTCCTACACTCTGCACATGCTGCCAAAGCCAGCTTTTCAAAAATGGCCACTCATTTGGGTTGTCTCAGTTTTTGGGTGGCCAACTTGGAACCTCTGGCTTGATTTGCACAAGTGTTGCTCATCTGCATCTCCCATTGACTTTGACTGGAGTTTTGGGTACTCAGCACTTATGAAAAACATACCCAATATGTGTCTCAGACTGGGCACCTAAAATTAATGGCTACATTTGAAAATGTTGGCCTAAATGACTAGGCAGTAATGTAAAGCACACATAATAAATAAATAATGAGCCTAGTTCTTATATAACACTTTTCATATTCTCCTACATATACCATTATGGACATGCCAGTAGCAGCTCCCTAGTTAAAGGTGTGATGCATTTTGCACTTCTGGCAGAACAGAAATCCTTCTGTTTCCCAATTTAATGTCTGAATTAGTCTCCAGATTTGGCACCATAAGTCTTTAGAGGACAGTTGAATTGTCTCTGTAATGTTCCTCACTTTTGCAGAGGAAACATTTTAAAATGGTCTCTTGCTGAAATGGAGATGTGTAATGCTCACATTTCTCTGGGTTCCTCTAGTGAAGCAAGCATGGGCCCCACAAACTCTGAACTTTGCAAACTCCAGCCCTGACAAATATGAAAACCATGAGCATAAGCCACATTTAAAATTAAAGACACAAAAGAGAGTGATTGCCCTTCCTGATCATAACCTACATGAATTGCATCACAACAGACTGTTGGAGGCTCAAATCCATCACTTACTTCTGTTTTTACTAATAAAACTAAAACAAAAAAGTTCAAGATGCTCTGAGTTTTGTACTTTGCGAAAATTTCCAGCCAGCTTTAACTTGAGCCAGCAGTTCTATTCATACCCCGGTGAGGGAGATGGGCAGCAGGGATATAGAAATGGGCTCTGGGAAAGAGCTTGAGCTCTGGAGGGCCATGAGGATTGAGCAGGGAGAGCTGGGTTTGGAGGACGTGGCTGGTCAAGTGGGACTTTTGAGGAAACGGGGGTTAGCAAAGATGTGGCAGGAGCCTGGGAGAAATAGGCTTGTGGCATGTAGCTCAGACCTAGAATATGAGACATGAGAGAGATGAAACCCAGCTGTCTCGGCCCTGACACAGCAGACCTTGAAGGGCTCCCTGAGTACTAACTACTGCCTTGGCTCCCCATCACACCAGCCAGCAGCACAGGGGAAGTCGAGTGTCTCTGTACTGAGGCATCTGTGTAACAAGGGCTCTCCATAGCATAGCTACACTATGGACTAGGAAGAAGAGGCAACAGCAGGGAGTATTTAATTCACTCTTCACATGCTGATGCCTCCACATAAAGCCATTGGGCTTCATCACACCACACTTGCCTGAACAACCCACCTCTCCTTCAGCCAAACACCTCTTCCAGCAAACTCCCACTTGTACAGCCACAGTTACTCCCCTGGCTCCTCGCATTCCCAGTCAATTCCTGGCTTCCAGAGGCAGCCCGATGAGTGGAGACGGAGCACTGAATGACTTGGCTGCTTATTTCCTTGCTTCGTGCACTTTATGTTGGGGGGGATATGCAGTCTAGAAACCTCACATCAAAATAAGGAAGATTTTTGTGTGGGAATACCCACCCACATCACACACACTCACTCCTACGAAGTGGGGCTGGAATGCTGACCCGACGGTGAACACGGTTTGTCCTGCTCTGCACTGACTGCAAAGCTGTGGTCAGCAGCATGTCAACTCTCTCCGTTCTTCACAACCAGTGTCACAGTGTTGTCAACTACTGCAATTTGATCACCACTCTCAGAGTATTTGCTGGTTCTCTTAAAGCTCCAGCTTCCGGAAGGATGTGATTTCATCAGAATTTCAGCTTTCTTTCTGTTATTAAAGTAATTTTCAGGCACTCCTGGTTGGGGTAGAAAGCTTGAAAATATGACCCCCCTCAATGCCCCAGCACTGAAAGGCAAATCAAAATACCCCCAGGGCCTTGTTTTTAAAATCTCATGATTTTTAAGCCAGTCTCTTTATTGTGGGGGGTGGGGGAGGGGCTGACATGATTTTGAACCCTGGGAGTAGGCAACAGGGATGTGGTAACATTGGGTAGTGACGCCCAGTCCTGGAGAGTCCCACCCACAGAGATACATAGCGGAGAGCGCCCCCACACACCGCGCGCACCCCCGCTAAGGGCTGGAGGGAGTCACAGAGGCACCGCCCGGAGGTGGGGCGGGGTGACACTGCTGCTCCGCCCCAGCACGCTTCCCAGCGCCAAGGGCAGTGCAAACTGCGCCCTCCCCCACGCCCCGCCAGGGCCGGGGCAGAATCATGTCCCGCCTTCCCTCCATCCCCGCTCCCGTTTAGGCGCGCACAGGTGCTGCAATTTTGCCCGGGCTTTGCACAGTTCATGCAAGGGAGGGGAAGAGCCCATCCCCCATAAGGGCTAGTGGGACTTTAGCCCTAAATGACTGAACTAGTAAATGAATAGGCAGCACCGTACGTACACAAAGATACACACACACACCCCATCTCTCTGCCTTCCTAGAGTCTTATACCTGGGGAAAGGTATCACGCAAATACAATAGCCACTATATATTTATTAGTGTATATTAATATGATTCAAACGAATCGGTTATAGACTATGAATATGTATGGCCAGGTGTTATTACATACATACATATAACGGGAGCTTATAGGTATTAATGTATTTATATGCCGCAGTAATTTGCATAATTACGGTAGATTTATGGTATTGATAAACGTTATTAGTAATACTATAAACAAATCTACTCTACGCAAATGACTGTGGCATAAATACAATATTCAGATTTAATTGTACGCACTAATGAAATGGGAATACATACATTCGTTTTGCAGGTCACACGGAATACGAACATGAATCATATTCTTTTCCACTATAGGCACATATATCATGTATTCTATAGCTTTTGTGACTATATACACACTCTCACTGCCTCTGCCCTGTATGAATTTAATTCAGAAAAGCTGTTTCTCTCTTTTCTTACTTGTCAAGCACAGCAATGATCTTTCCACAGAAGAATAAATCCCTCCGTGAAAAATCAAATATTGTATCAATACATTCCCGCGACCTAATTAGACCTTCATTCGTTTTACAAATTTCTGGGACGGAGAAGTTGGCGAGGGAATGGGCGGGGGGAGGACTGAGGGGAAAGAATTGGTGGGAGGAACTGCTTTCAGGCTTGCCAGACAGTTCGTACCTGCAGTGATGCCAATCTGGGTGGACCATTCAGCGCAACGATTTCAGCAGCATTATTAGGGGACACGCCTGTCGGGTGGGATCAGTGGATGCCAGGGACACCTGCAATCCCCACTGCACTCCTGGGGTATGTTCGTTAAGAATTTAACGGGGACAGATCCCTCCAGTATTGATGCCCCCATCGCGTAATCAGTTTCACCTAGACAAGTTTGTCTCGTGCTGTTAAGACACTGGCTCAGAACGCACCTTCCTCGACGCACTCACAGTAAATGAAGCGCTTTAGGCAAGTGAATTTTAGGAGGGGGAAAATAATCATGAAGAAAACCTAGGCGCAGATCTAGCAAAGACTGTCTCTTCAGTGATCTGTGTCCACGTTTACAGACACGAGACGGGTGAGGTAATAGGTTTTCCTGGACCATCTTTTGTTGGGAAAGAGACAAGCTTTCGAGCGCACACAGAGCTCTTCTTCAGGTCTGTGGAAGCCGGACAGCTGGTCTCTGTCACCAGCAGAAGTGGGTTCAACAGAAGATTCTACCTCACCCACCTTGTGCCTCTCATATCTGGCCCTGGGACCAAAACGGCTCCAACAATGTGTGTCCACGCTGCGGTAGGGGCGCGATCTACAGTTCCCTCTCCAGAAGCTATTAGTGTGGAGGGGGAGGGAGGGAGTGTTAATTATATTGTTATTATTAATTATAACACAGAAAGCTAAGCAAACTAGATCAAATTGCATCCCCACATTTTGTCCTGTGTACAATTTTATTTGCGTGGAATCAAAACCTGGGGGCTTTTAAAATGTGGAGCTGCTACCCTATTAGATACAGACGTGGCTATGCAGAGACAGGGACAAAGTAGGAATGAAAACCAGGAAAAGGTTTTTGTTTGTCTGTGGGGGTTTGTTGATCTTGTAAAGCTGAGACCATTTTTTTCCTTCCCCGCGACAGAAATTGTTGCTTTTTGTGCCGAGTTTATGGACGCGCACACTTGGTCTTTTTTCCGCTTTAACGGAGGCAATAAAAAGCTTTGTTATTTTTGTTATAAAACGACACGATTGTATTTTTAAATGAGATAGTATTCAAGCCAAAAAGTCAGGTCTGCATCTTCTCCCACTGCTCCGGCCACATCAAAGGCACAACCCAGGCGCTAGAGACAGGGCTGTAGCTATAAGTGTGAGCTTCCCGGGTTTGGGGTGTTGAAATCTGACCGTCATTATTTTCATCTGTTTTTCAGGAATGCATTTTTAGAAAAGAAAAAAATCCTTTTTTAGACAAGAAACAAGAAATAACTTGAATGGAGGTTAGGAAAGTGTCTAACAGATAATGCGAACACACACACACACACTTATGTTTACTATAGGTGTATAAATAGCCTTGTATCTACATTTACTAGCTTTCATAGCACGTATCCCCTAGCGCAGCCCGATCTAGCGTATAAGCAAACTCCTCAGAGACCTTCAAACACTGTAGCAGCCTATTATATTTAGACACCAACAAAACCAATGTCATACTCCTGTGATTTGCATTCTTCAGTATTTCAAGGCTCTTCAGTCAAATTATTCTTTTCTATTCTTTCGTGCCCATGCTCAATCCGAGCTCGATCCTGCTCTGTATGAAGCCAACAGGAATGTTGCACTCCGTGAACTAAAAATACCTCTCTGGGCGCAGGTTTAAAACCGGAGTAACATGCACAGGGAAGCTCATTTCTAACCCAAAGCAATGTACAGGGGGTGTCGGGATTCGGTGTAACACACAGTGGAGGTTTTCTTCCTAATAGCTACACGAACTTTGGTAAAACAATCGACAGCTTCTGCGTTTGCATTCGTGCTGGTCAGCGCCGATCAGGAGTGGACCTGGCAGGGCGGTTTGTAGCCAGGAAGCCCCCTCATCCCAAAACAGCTAAGCACGCTCCAGCCCAGCCGATTTCCGCAGGCTGGGCCTGACCCCGACGGCTTGCTCCCCGAGAAGAGGCTGGAGAGGGAGACAGACCCTTCCCCTGGGCTGCCAGCCGCGGCCCGCGCCCCCTCCCCGTCGGAGACCCCAGCCCGCAGGCGGTGCCGGGTCCCGGCTCCGGACCCTACCTGGCGAGACGGACGGGGACGGGGGTCTCCAGAAGTCCTCGAACTCCGACGCTCTGTCGCAGACGCTGCCCTCGCAGCTGGGAGCCGAGTCGGAAGCGCCGTCGATGGCCTCGCTCAGGTGGGATTCCGGGGAGGAGCGGCCCCGGGGGGGCTCCGGGTCCAGGAGGCCGGAGCTGCACAGACCCGTCTCTCCCGGGATCTTATTGTCTGCGGGGGACAGAGGCCAGAAGGGCCCTTACCCCGGGGCAGGTGGGGAGAGCAGGATCCCTGAGACCGCCCCCCCTCCCGCCTCCCTGCTAGAGCAGCGTCCCGCCGCGGGCAGCCCGGCAGCCTTGCCCGGGGCCCCAGCAGCGCCCCTGCCCCAGCAGCCGGGCAGCGTCTCCCTCTGTCCCCGCCGCTTCCCCAGCTCAGCCCCGGCCCGCTGCTTTCCGGGGGCTGGGCTCGGGCCGGCTGCCCGGGGGTCCCCATTCAAACACTAGCCGAGGGCAGGGGGGTCCTCGGGACAGCAGGGGGCTGGACCGCAGCTCTGGCTGCCGCTTGCCAGGCGCTGAACTCCCCCAGTAATGGGCGGGCACCTGGCAAGGGGCAGGCACGGGGCAGAGACCTGGTCGCTGGGATCCCCTGGCCCTTGGGCCGCATCGCCTCCCCCCGCCTCCCCCAGTGCCCCATTGCTACACGCACCAGCCCCCCCGCCGCACACACACACACAATCCACGGGGGCCGCCTGCCTTTGCCCGGCGAGCGCCCCCGAGCCCCCAGCCCGCCCTCCCAGGGCTCTGTGGTTGCCCCCCTTGGCGCAGGTCAGGCTCCGATCCCCCACCGCCATCGGTACCGCTCCCAGGCGCGCCCTGAGCTGCGCCCGTGGCGCCGCCGCCCCCGGTTGCCGGTGCCCGCCCTACCTGTGCAGATTTGAGCCAGCACGTTCTCCAGGCGCAGGCTGTAGTCCTCGCCCGGAGAGCGGGGCTGGTGGTAGCTGTGCGCCTTCTTGCTCTTCACCAGGAAAGACCTCGGCATGGTGAGGCTGCTCCCGCTCCTGCGAGGCGAGGCGCCTGTCACTCTCCGCCACTGTGTCCGCGTCCCGGGCACCCCAAATCACTAGCAGCTGCCACCCGTGAATCGCCTTAAATCCCCAGCCTTGGATGTGCTCTGCAGAGAGGTTTGACAAGCCATTGGTTAGGGATCTCCTGGGGGACTGGGACTCGGGACAGGGCGGGGAGGGGCGAGGGGACGGGGCAGGGGAGGAGCATGCGTACAAGACGGCCGGGCTCCGTTCACCAGGTGGCATTCAGACAGGTGGCTTCAAAGCGACGCAGCATCTCCAGGCGCATCAGCCACAAACGGGGCTATCGGCTGGGGGAGGAGGGCGGGGAGGGGGGGGGGGTCCCGTTTCTTAGGTGTCCCAGCCGGCTGGGCCATCAAGGCCGCAGCGCTGCGAAGGAGGGACACTGCTCGTTCACCCTGTTGTTACTCAAACGCGGGCGTTACGCAGCCCCCCCTCTTATCTTTCATCAGGAGGGCGAACTGGTGCGAGAGGTGCTGCTTGCCGCTTCCCGCAAACAGGCATCCCGCAGACGGGGAGAAATAACACGCGAGTCGCCTTTACACCGTCCTCACCTTGGAGAGCTCACACAGGAGCAGGCTACCCAGGCAGTGCAAACGAGGCGGGTCATTCCGTCTGCCAATTTACCCAGCTTGACTTGAGCAAATTCGTCACTCACACAATCCCACCAAGAGACCGAAAGGCCACGTGCTCTCATTCTCCCCCCGCCCCCCCCCCGAAACTGCTAATAACAAATAGCTGGAGAAACTGATTTCTAATCAAACTTCCCTGAGATGTCTGAGTTACAGTATTGTAATGTTTTGATCATTTGCATGGCTGTAAAAATTGTAAAAGCGGCAGCATTGTGCGCAGGAACAATATGGGTTATTTTCAGGCTCTTCCCTTTAAGAGACTCTCGAGCAATAGCTTGTATCGGATTGATTTTGTGGGAGGTAAAGTGCAAACAGAAAATAGTGGAGTCTTGCTCTGTTCTGCTGAGCTTCAGCACAAGGGGAGTCCTGGAAAGTTTATTCAAGCACACCAGGAAAGAAATGCCAGCAACGCGCCTGCTGTCTGCTGCTGCTGGAAAGTAAGGGGAGCAGCAGCCTTCAACCTGCTGTCTGATCTCTGGATAATTTAGTGAGATCACCAGTGTTCATTTACCCCTCCCCCTACTCGGTTAACAATCCCTGCCAGACACTTGATTCTGTGTGGACAGTCTCTTCATAGTTGCATTAGATCCAGGAGCTTAAAGCCAGCAGCGAAGCTTAGCCTCCTCGGGGACAACACCACCACACTTCCTAAAACGATGTAACCATTGCATGTACTCCGGACAAGTCTGAATGACGCTGTATTTCTGTCCCAGAGACTGTCCGCTAAAGGGTTTTCGGCCACATCAATGGAAATGGGATTAATTTGCTTTTGGGGGGGAGGTATAATTAAATCAACAAACTAAATCCAGAATCTGAGAGTTATCCATTTTGGAGCGTCAGGGTATAGTCCGGTCCTATGTCAAATATTCGCTGTTGAATAAACTTTTAAAAATACGAAATTGTAAAAACATTTTAACGGTAACATGAAAACCCGAGATCTCTCCACACACTTGGATCGAAAAGAGAAGGGGGGAGAAAAGCTGTTGACAGGTTTCCTTTGGGGTCTCCGTAATCGGGGGTTTAAGGAACAGACGGGTGTGCAATTCAGATCAGCTCCGTCTCATACAGCCTCTGAGCTGGGCTGTACTCGGCACTTTGCAAGAGAGAAATACCCCATGTCTGAGCTCTAATGCGGGTTTGTTCTCCACCAACGCCGGCTCTCCAGCCGTGGGGTCAGGAGCCAGCCTGCGCTTTCTATGAGGAAAGAAAGGAAGATCCTGGATCTTGTCATTGAATTTTAGCTGGGTTTGTTTTTCCTCTAATGGCTTCAGTTTGTTATGAACAGCTAAAAGAGGTCCCGTCTGATTTCATTTACCCTGGTAGGGCCGGGCCCAGAGGGGAACCAACAATTGCTACATAGACATTTTTTCAGCGGGCAGCTCTGTACTTTACAATACCAGCAATCAATCGATTGCCTTTCATTGCTCACCCCGCTGTTTTAATATTTATTCCGCCTCGTTCGTTCTTTTGCCATCGAAAAGATGGAAACAAACATCGTAAATGTTATTCGGTGGGATCATTGTTAATCCCCTGTACATTAAAATAGAGGTTCTCTTTCCAGGATCGCCCGAAAAGCAGCTGTTCTCTTCGCTACAGTATTTTCAGATCGTTCTGTTTGCTAGGAACTGGTGGGAGAGTTTCTCATCTGGTCCACCTGTTCCTTAATTCATCCTTGAGAAGGAGGCACGGTTAACTGTGAAAGGAAGGGGGTAAAAATCAAAGTGGCTTGATAAATTTGTTGACATCTTTATCGTGAGCCACAGGAGTCTGCCCTCTATTGATTCACTAACACCGCAGCACAGGGGCCTCAAAATATTTCAAACACTTCAAAAATCTCAACTTCTGCTTTTTTCCCTCCAAAAGCTCGGGCACGTCTGTGCGATGGGTAGCACCCCCCAGCATCGCTCCTTGCGTGCGCTCCGACACGTGTGCGAGCGCGGGGCTGTCCACACTGCCCGGCTTATCTTTCCACGCACTACTTCCACACACCGTTGGAAAGGAAAGTTACTTCCTTGCCTTATTCCACTTTGTTAGAGTAACTCGCTGCTTTCTCTGAACAAGACAAATCGGTTTCCTTATCTCAGTTCTGGCTGCTGCTTAAATCTGCGCTCCCTGCTGAAAACCAAGGCCAAACTTTCTGAGATCGCAGATAATCCCAGCCAGTAAATGTGGGAACATGATTTCCCAAACCCACCTGGCATTATCCGACCCACCCGTAAGCTTTGGCAGGAACTCGGGGAGCGTTTAAAGAAGAGCAGAGCTGTTCTCGTCCCTCCGGGCCCGGGAAATCAAAGCGAGACCCACATTGCCCAGTGATGCCGGCGCTCAGGCTTTTCGGACTCAGGGGTGTGAGATTCCGACCCTGTCCCGGGGTCAGTCAGTGATGCGGCGAGGGCGCAGGCCTGGCTTTCCAGCAGCCTGCTACATTTCGGCCTCGGTTTTATCTCTGGGCGATTAATGGTTATTATTCGCCACGTGCTTTCGTTTCATCGTCTCTCCCCGCTCCCCGTCGCCGGGCTCTTATTAGCTGTTCTCCTCACTGCATAAGGAGAGGGAGGGAGGCAGCGAGCTGCTCCACCCGCACAGCGGGGCACTCTCAGCCCTTCGCAGGAGGGCCGGGCACAGCCAATTTCGCTTCCCTGCCGTGGCCGGGGCGCTCCGCAACGCGCCCCGCGCTCCAGACGGCTGCTGGAGAGGAACCCAGGCGGATCTGCCCTCGCTCTGCCCCGGGGAGACGTGTGTCTAACTTCCCCTCCCCTTCGGGGCTTGGGGCAGGGCCGTCTCCCAGGGGAGCTGCTCGCACAGGGGCTGAGCAAAGAGCAGCGCTGGTAGGTTTGTCCTTCGCTCTCAGTGAGACCCGCGGGCCAAGGGGGACAGGCCATCTCCCCCAGCCGGACAGGGAAGCAAGGCAAGAAAAGGAAAGCAGCTTACCATTTGGAAGCGTGGCTGCAGACACCTTTGTGCCGCACCGGCTGCTAGTTTAGGTGACTTTAAATTTAGGCTCCCTTAAGGAGAGCTGGTGTTTGAGTTTGCCCCCCCCCCTTTTTTTTTTCTCAACTCCTTCAGAGCTCAGCCCCCAAAACCACAAATTCCACTTCCTGAGCGTTAGGAGCTTCTGCAACAAAAAATGCTTTTAAAAGCCTATCAAATGAACGCCGGGTTTTTTCTCTCTCTCTCTCTTTCTCTCTCTCTCTCTTTTCCTTAAACGAAAAGGTCTTACCGTATTCAGCCTGGCAGGGTTCGCCGGGGTGACATGCAAGTGTCATCCTGCAATAGGGCGTTTCATTTCACTCGGGGTTCTGCTCTAGAAATTACACACAGCGAGCTGAACTATTCTTGGATCCTCTTCAACTTCCGCAACGAGAACAGGTCACAGATTCAAAACACAGATTGACTCAAAAAAGGGGGGGGGGTTGGGGACTGTGCTCGGAGGAGATGACACAAATCTTTCAGGGGCATTCAAACCACTCCACTCAGCCCCCCACCCCTCTCCAGTCCTAGGAGGCCTGAACAACCCCCTCGGGGCAGTCTAGACGGGAATTGTATTGTGGATGGGGTTTAAGACAGAGCATTGTACAAAGGAGACCTTCCCTAGCCTAGAATTAACTTGTTGTGGAAACTCTTTTGGGATAAATACACCCAGCAGCGCTGAAAATACCATGACACCCAAACCTAGAGGTTTGCTCATTTCCCTTTGGATTTAGGTAATGGTTAAATATGGAAGAGGTAGGCGAGATTCTCTCTCCCGCTCCTTTGCACTGAGGTTATTGTAGCTACAGAGTGATTCAAACACCGCAGGCAAGAAACACAGTCGGGAAACGACTGCCTTAGAGCTGCCTTCCTTACCTAATTTCCGGTGGTCAGTTTGCTAAATTAGAAAGGATCTGTGAGAAAGGCGCTTGCTGCACGCAGCGTGCAGACCTGAAGTCACCAGAGCTAGTGGGGAAGGGGCGGAGGGAGAGAACAGCTCGGCGAGTGCACCGTTATTATCCAATTTAGCCGCTCTTTACTCACCTCGTGCATGAAAAAACGTCCTTTAAAATTAGACAGGGGCTCAAACCACTGGCTGCCCCGCTCCCCAAAGTGTGCGGGTGCTCGGATCTGGGCTTTTGGTTCCTCTCATTATAAAAGAGACGGGACAACTGGTTGACACCATTCTCATTCTGAGCTAGTCTTGAATTCTGACACATCCCAGCGCCCTAAATCCGGGATTCGAAGATCCCGGGAGCTGGTCTGGCCCTCCTGAGGTACACTATTTCTTTTGAGGTGCACGCTAGGCAGAGTAAATGCACACCCTGGAGGGGAAGGGCTGGGTTGCTGCGGGGGGAGAGCTCAGATCTCCAGCCTGCACAGAGACTTGAGGGCACCCCGGTCCCTGACTGCTGCTGCTCAGGGGACAGGGTTCTCGCTGAAACAGTCAAGACTGTGCAAACATTGGCCACATTACAGAGTGGACACTAGTGTTTTGAAGAACTGCTTCAGAAACAGCTGGAGAATTGGGAGAGCTGCTGAAGATGGAGGAAGACAGGAGCTCTCATGAGCTTCCACAGGGACTGATCTAAAAACCCAAGGAAGTCAATAGTCCTATGACCTTCAGTGAGTCATAGAACATCAGGGATGGAAGGGACCTCAGGAGGTCAGCTAGTCCAACCCTCTGCTCAAAGCAGGACCAATCCCCAACTAAATCATCCCAGCCAGGGCTTTGTCAAGCCTGACCTTGAAAACCTCTAAGGAAGGAGATTCCGCCACCTCCCTAGGTAACGCATTCCAGTGTTTCACCACCCTCCTAGTGAAAAAGTTTCTCCTAACATCCAACCTAGACCTCCCCCTCACAATACTCTGGGGCCCCACCTGCTGGGACCTGGCCTCTCATCCCCCCTTCTCACACCCAAAAGCATGGGGATGCACTGCCCTGTGCACCTACACCAGTTGTTAAACAGGTTCTTTTCTACACTCATGAATGATCTGTATAGGTGACAAGGTGTGTAGTGAGGTTGAGTTCATGGTTGTGATGTGCTTGGAGAGCCCCGGGGATGAAAGCTGAACTACAGTGTGTGCAAAGTGTTATCATTAACCATCTCCAAAGAACTAAAGACAAAAATATCAAACAAATGAAGATGCCCATCCTTTTCAATGATGCTGAGGTTGTGACATAATGGAAATTCAAGCTTAAGGCCAATGCATTGTCCTTAACCCTTTCACTGCTGCTGGAAAGTTCCAGGGTGCTAAGAACAGCTGTTTTCTATAGTGCATCCATGTACTGATATGTTATCAGGGCTTCTTTTCTCTTGCTCAACCTTTGTAGACTAAATTACAATGAAGACCATGCACAGTGCCGATTTTATAAGTAAGTGTTGAAACCAATCAAGAGGAAATAACCAAGCCAGTGTGATTATTAGTAATTATAAAACACAGGGTCAGGAGACCATAATTCCAAGAATGTGCTGTGGACTCATCATTTCTGACTTTCACCAAGCCACTTAGGCCCAGATTTTTAAAGGCATTTAGGCATTGCTCCACTCAGCATTGCAATACCTAACTGATTCAGAAGCCTAAGGCTACGTCTACACTTGGAGCTACCGGTGTGTTTCCCAGCTCACTTGAGATAGCTCTCATCAAATTAGTGCACTAAAACCAGTAGTGTAGCCACAGTAGCGCAGACAGCAACAATGGCAGCCACGCTGAGTACTTCCTCGCGGGCTCCAGGCATGACGAGCCCTTGCCACCTGGGCCACCACAGCAATGCTACTATTTTTAGTGTGCTAGCCCACTAAGAGCTAGTGCTGGTAAGTCTACTGGAGCTGAGAATTACACACCCAGCTCCAACTGCGGACATACGCTATCATTTTCAGAAATAATGTAGGCCCTTCGGAGCCTAAATCCCATTGACTGTTAATGAGAATTTGGCTCTTAAGATGCCTAAATCTCTTTTGAGAATGAGAATTAGTTCTGCTCAATCAGTTAGGCATTGCATTGAGCGCAGCACTGCCTAAATACCTTTAAAAAGCTGAACCTTAACTTCGGTGCCTCTGTTTTCCTAGCTGTACAATAATTCCCTTTGTAAAGAGCTTTGAGATCCTTGGAGCAAAAGGTGCTCTCCAGGTGGAAATGTTGTTATTATTGTACTACTACTACTGCACAGCATTCAACTGGGTACCAAAAAGTCTGTGTCCGTGTTTATAAACCAATAGTTAAAAGCCACACAAGACCACAGCACGGTCTGGGCTCTGCACAGTTTAAATCAACATTACTTGTAAAGCTATTCTAGCCTTCAAGAATGTGCACGTACTTCAATACTTTTGAAAAGCCAAGGGGAAAATGGCTGCATTTATAACACCATCCAGGTGTGACAGCATTATGGATTCAAAACCCTTCATTCGTTGCATGCCCAGCAATTGCATTTTCTGAAACACTCTGGTGTTATCCCCGAATGGGTAGGAGGACATCTGACAAAAGTGGCCAGGTATGTTCACTATTAGTCAAATGAATATTTGACCAGGTGTATACATAGACCTCTGACTCTGTCCTGTATGAGATGGACGTTTCTTGCTATACTATACACATACACAGCAAGTTGCCTTATTAGTGCTGTCTTCCCAATCTAGTAGAAGAAATAGTATGTGAAAATAGATTTAATAAATTACTTTATCCAGAAAAAAATGCACTGTAACTGTCTGATTGTATTGTTGATTTGCTTCCAATTGTTGCTCAGGATTTAAATTGGATTACAATAGCTCAAGATATTCTAGGCCCCATTCCCGCTGCCTTGCATCTTGTGCAGCTGTTTACACCTGTGCAAGATGAGTGTGAGATGCTACCATTCTGATTTGTTAATGTTTTGCACCCACTTTGCACAGGTATGAGTATACAAGGGGCAGAACCTCCACAGGGTCTTGTTGGCAGTGTGGGGATTTTAGCCTGAGGGCCCCCCCCCCGAGGCTGACAGAATTATGATGTGTTTCTGGGAAAACACATTGCAGAAAGACCAGAAATACCTTGGATTTAGAAATAATAATAATAATAGCATTGACTTCCTGAACAGTGGCCCCATTGGAAGGTGAAGCCTGCAGCTTCACGCCTACTGTGGATCCTATAGTGTTGATGATGATGAATTGCATTAACAGTGCTACTGTAGTGAAACACTAAGAAGCTGCCTCTGCCCCATCATTTCACTCAGTGAGGCAGTAGGTCGGGAGGGAATGATGCACAGAGGGGCCAAACTGGAAGACTTTCTGGGCACATAACTCCCACTGAAGGCAAGGAGAGCATAAACTGTAAATAAGTGCCAGTGTTGGGCAACCTGGTCCAACAGAAGAGCTTTCTTCCCAAATCTATGTCCTCTGTCCGGCCGACGTGATTCAACGGGGGTGGGGAGGGAGACACAATCAATCAAAAGGCTTTTACAAGATCAGGAAAGCTTGACATTCAGTTCAGTGGCAACAACAAACAAGCTACCACTAACCCCTAGCTATGGCCCTGCGCCTTCTCAGAGGCTCACCCCAGCTGACTATTGAGGAGATGTTTCTCCAGAGCGCTCTGGTTGAACCTTGACTTCCTGATACGCTCTAAGGCCCAGATTCTCAAAGGTAATGAGGCACCTAACTCTCATTGGGTGTCTCTACACAGCAATGTAAGCCCAGTGTTCATGGCACTCATTGCACTTTCATTCTTGTGTCAGGAAATGGGCAGCGATTCCCAGAGGCACTGGTGGACATTTTGGCACCATTTTCTGACCCACCAAAGGCACGTGACAGAGCTTTAGATGGAGCAGGAGGCAGTGGCAGAGGATGAGTAACCTGGCATGGCAGACTAGCATTGGCTGATACTGCTCCATACACACCCTATACCCACCGATGCCCCCTACATAGACTGGAGCTTCTGGTACAGGGCCACAAACACAGACTGGTAGGCGCACATCATCATGCAGACCTGGGATGGCCAGCAGTGGGTCCAGAACTTCTGCATGAAGAAAGCTCCATTTCTGACACTTTGTGAGCCACTTGCCCGAACCCTCCCGTGTAAAGACACACGAGGCCACTTGTTGCCGGTCCAGAAGCGGGTCGCTAGAGCCGGCTGGAAGCTGACTGTCCCACACTGCTACTGGTTTGTTGCCAACCAGTTTGGTGTTGGCAAGTTGACTGTGGGTAAAGTGGTGGCAGAGGTTTCTGAGGCGGGTGGTTTACCACACGGTGGTGGGCATAACTAATATTCCTGTGGTAATTGCTGGCTTTGAGAGACTGGGGTTTCCAGACTGCATCAGGGCCATTGATAGGACTTGTGTGCTCATAGCTTACCCTCCTCAAGGAAAATGACTTCATAAACCACAAAGGGTGCTCCTCCGTTGTTATGCAGGCCCTCATGGCCAACAGAGGGCAATTTCTGAATGTCAACAGGTTTCAGAGTAGCAGCCGTGTTAGTCTGTATTCGCAAAAAGAAAAGGAGGACTTGTGGCACCTTAGAGACGAACCAATTTATTTGAGCATAAGCTTTCGTGAGCTACAGCTCACTTCATGCAGTATGCATCCGATGAAGTGAGCTGTAGCTCACGAAAGCTTATGCTCAAATAAATTGGTTCGTCTCTAAGGTGCTACAAGTCCTCCTTTTCTTTTTGTGAATGTCAACAGGGGCTGCACTGGAAAAGTTTGTGATGCCAGAGTTTTTGCTGATCAGGAGTCTACTTGCATAGACAGGCTGAGACACTATTCCCCCCAAATGATCTTGTCATAAACAGAGCTACTGTCCTCACTGTTATTCTAGGGGACCCCACATACCCTCTTTTGCCTTGGCTTATGAAGCCGTACCCTAATTTCAGAGACCCTGGCCAAAGGCAATTTAATTACAAGCTCAGCAGGTGTAGAATGGTTGCTGAATGTGCTTTTGGCCAACTGAAATCCCATTGGAGACCTCTACAGACCTGTTTGGATGCCAGTGTCGTCAGCGCTGTCTGCATCACTGTGGCTTGCTGTGCTCTACACAATCTCTGTGCAGCAGAGGTGAGCCTTTCCCCCTGACTGGCCCAACGGCAGTGGGGGACTGCTGAATCGGTGCACTCAGCCAGAAAGTGCGCCTACCCCAGCTGGAGCAGGATGTACGTAGGAAACAGAAAGCAGGGGTGCTTTGTGTTTCCACATTAAGGATTTGCGTGGCCCAGTGAGAGAGGAGGAAAAGTACCTCTCAGAATGTGCTTGTTGGGGGAATAGGGCTGATTAATTTTTGGGAGATTCAATGCTTGGGAGGGGTGGGGGCTTGAGTGCCATGCAACATACTTATGAATGACGTGAGGA
Source organism: Lepidochelys olivacea (assembly GCF_965140295.1). NCBI lineage: Eukaryota > Metazoa > Chordata > Testudines > Cheloniidae > Lepidochelys > Lepidochelys olivacea. The sequence continues at coordinate 74,970,497 of NC_140418.1, read as the reverse complement.
ATTATGAATTGGGGGTGGCAGGACTTTACTGCAGCCGGAGCTGTCCTGAGCAGTGCTCTGGTAAATATTTTCAACCCCCCTGGAGTTTTTATAGCATGTTAAGGAGGGGATATGGGTGGGGGGGCGGCTCTGGGAAATATACTATAAGAATTTAAGTCCTGGGGGAGAGGGGGCGATGATTCACAGCATGGGGCCATACAAGGCAGTGATTGAAGTGTGAATTGCTGTACCTAACTGTATAGAGGAATAGCCTTTGCTTAGTAATGTCTAATTGCTCCTGATCATGTGTTTTATTTCAAAACATGATTGTATGATGAGATGCAGTGACAGCAATAAACTTGCTTGATGATGTAAAAGGCTTTATTTGTAAATAAGTGCTGCACAGTACAGCAGTCACCCATTGCTGGGCAGGCCAGCTATCATTGCAACATCCAAACACCAGTCACAAAAAAACATTTCCAAAACAAAAATGCATTAACCAGCACAAACATGACAGAAACCTCCTACTGCTTGCATGTCCCCTGGCCTCCCATTTCCTCGCCTCGTGTTCCATAAACTTTGTAGGTGGGGGCCGAGGGGGGGGGGAAAGAAGGTATCCACAGAGACAAGATCAAGAAGGAAGGCTGCATGGGGTTATTTGCCCTGTCCAGCCGCCCCTGGGCTCTAATTGCATGGGCCACCCACACATGGAGCTGTCCAGGCTGTTTCTGGACTGAAGGTCCATTTCAGGAGCATCAGGCTGTGGTGAAGCAGAGGCAGCCAGACCTGGTAATCTTGTGGCCATGATAGAGATGAGCAACCCAAACAATTCTTTCTGCTGAGCTCTGTCCTCCTCCCTTAGCCGCCATTCCTGTTCCAGGAACCATGTTGCAAGTGCCTCTCCCACGATGAAACCCTGTCCTCTCGCTGTGCGGCGGGCCTCAGCCTTTCCTCTCGCCAGGCCTTTCCTCCAGCCTTAAGTACCTCTGCTTCTGTACCTGGATGCTCTTGTCAGCCCTCTCAAGAACTTTGACCGTAAGCTCATCACAGAAACACTTCTTCTTGGGAAGGTATGTTGGGCCAAGGAGGTATGGCAGCCAGTAAAGTTCAAGGGGCCTGTATAGGACAAGACACAGAGGGTTATTGTCTCAAATAGCTCAAGGAGGAGCTCAGAATTAATTCTTGGGGAATTTCAAGGACATAAAATGTTACATTTCAAAACTGAACTGCAATATATTGTGAAAGGGATGCTTCAGGCCACAGAATCTCCCTGGACACAGCCTGGTTAATTGCAGTTATAGAAATGCAGAGACAGTGGTAAGTTTAAAATTATAAGCTGTTTTATAAGGATTACATAACTACTTAGGTTGCAAGGTGGGTGGGTAGGCGGCCAGTGGCCTTGCAACAAAAGGCTTTTTCTATCATTTCATGCCTTTCACATTTTGGAGGACATAACTGTTCTTGTGGTGTCCTATTGGCAAAGGGAGATGTTATTCCAAGCTGCTCATAGGAAACCTGCAGTGAACGCAGCCCAAAGTATTAGAACGTATAGTGACTGAACAGCACATCTCTGAGTGGAATGGGCTGCTCAGCTACCAAGGTGGCCCTGGAAAATACGGCCTTCCCAGCAGTGTGCCTACCTCTCTGGAGTTCCTGCTTCAGGAACAGTTTGCAGCTATCAGCACCTGGGATTGGGTCAGAATCCAAGAGGGAATCAATAAGATGCTGCGTTAGCCTCCACATGGCTTACCCTGTTCTGGCTACATGCAAACACGCAGAACTCCACAGCCTTCCTCCTCTCTACCGCTGGCACATTTCTGGACAAAAATCGAAACCCCACGCATACCTGGGACAAGTGACTGTCGCCCATGGACTACCTCTAACTGAAGGGGACTAGATTTGGAAGTGGGACACCTTGCTCCAAACATACACATGCGTGAACACACACAGTTGGCTATTTCCAGGCAGCTCAACAGACCACGGAGTGATTACAGAACGGCAAAAGTAAAGCCACCGCAATGTAATATTATTTTAAAGAAAACAGGAATCACCCCAGCAAAAAGATGTGCCTGTCCACTAAAAATACTCTTTAAAGCTGTTCTTTACTGTTTGCATTTCCCAGTCACCATTTTGAATGCCACACTGGGGGGGTGGGGGGGAAAGACGCCAAGGCACTGGGATACAATCCGCCATTAGTGGCTACGTTCTGGAAGCAAGGGGCTTCTTATAACTTTTCCATTGGTTCTTAGAGCAAAAATCCCTCCCATTACTGTAGCTATAAACTTTAAATTGGAGCCAGAAACTTACATTGCTCAGGGGCAGCTTCTGTCTCCGCTGGGTTTGCTGCAGGCTTGGCGGCAGGCTGTTCCTTGGGGAATGCAATCAAACAGCACCTGAATGGACCCAGAATTTGCTGCTGAGCCTGTTCCAAAGCCTGCTCTGGGACTGGTTTCAGCAACAAGTGTGGTCCTCACTAGGAGCCTGCAGCTGGTTCCCATCAGTCGCCATTCTGGATTCAGGGGCCAATTTCTCAATTAAAAAAGATTTGAAAACCAGTTATTTTATTTTAAACATTTGGGGCCTGATTCTGCCCCCTTACATTTGTTGTCCTGGGACTATGGGAGAATAAGGTGCCACCAACACAAGTAATAATGGCAGAATCTGACGCTTATTTATTAATAACATGTGTTAAAGCTGATTTATTATTTTTAACAGGTTTTTTCTAAAGCAGATGAACTGTAGAAAAGACGGTTACCTTTTCCGTAACTGGTGTTCTTTGAGATGTGTTGCTCATGTCTATTCCACAATAGGTGGGCGTGCTCGCCATGTGCACCGGTGCCGGAAGTTTTTCCCCTAGCAGTACCCACAGGGGGGAGCACCCCCGTGCAGCGCCTGCCAGGTGCGGTATAAGGGGGGGCTGCGCTCCCCCCTCCCTCAATTCCTTCTTGCCAGACAACTCCAACAGAGGGGAAGGAGGGTGGGATGTGGAATAGACATGAACAACACATCTCGAAGAACATCAGTTCCGGAAAAGGTAACGGTTTTTTCTTCTTCGAGCGATTGCTCATGTGTATTCCACAATAGATGTTTCCAAGCTATATCTGTTGGATGTGGGTAGGAGTTCAAAAGTTCTCAGGACTGAGTACCGCCCTGCCGAACCCGGCTTCATCCCTGGCCTAGGAGACGATCACATAGTGGGAGGTGAACGCGTGAACTGAAGACCACGTGGCGGCCCTACAAATGTCCTGGATGGGGACGTGGGCCACGAAGACAGCCGACGAGGTCTGCAGCCGAGTCAAGTGTGCCCTCACAATGGGCAGCGGGGGAACCCCCGCCAGCTCATAACAGGAACGGATGCACGAAGTGGTCCGCTTCGAAAGCCGCTGAGTGGAAATCAGCTGACCCTTCGTGCGCTCAGCAGGGGCAATGAACAGTTGCGAAGAATGGCTGAATGGCTTGGTCCGCTCGAGGTAGAAAGCCAGAGTTTGCCTCACAACAAGCATGTGGAGATGGAGTTCCTCACTAGTCGTGTGAGGCTTGGGGCAGAGAACTGGCAGAAAAATGTCCTGACCCCATGTGGTAGGTGGAGACCACCTTCGGGAGGAATGTAGGCTGTGGGTGGAGCTGGACCTTGTCCTTATGAAAAACCATATACGGCGGTTCGGATGTTACGGCCCTGAGCTCCGAGACCCGCCTGGCTGACATGACATCTACCAGGAAGGCCACCTTCCATGAGAGGTGAGACCAGGAACATATGGCCAGTGGTTCAAACGGGGCCCCTATGAGACAAGCCAGCACCAGATTTAGGTCCCACTGTGGAACCAGGGGCCTGGAATATGGGTAGAGATGGTCCAAACCCTTAAGAAACCAGCCAGACATAGCATGGGAAAATACCCTGTGCCCTTGCACCAGGGGATGAAAGGCCGATATGGCCACAAAGTGCACCCTGACTGATGAGGGTGCCAGTCCCTGGGCCCTCAGGTGGAGGAGGTAATCAAGGATAAGCTGGATTGGGGTGGCCATCGGAGAAACACCCTGGCCTGCCGCCCACCTCCAAAATCGAGACCACTTCGCCACATAGGAGCAGCGAGTGGAGGGCCGTCTGCTTTCAAGGAGGATGCGCTGAACCTGTTCCGAGCAGGTCCTTGCTTGCGACCTAGCCACTGCACAGCCACGCCATGAGGTGAAGTGTTGCTAGGTTGGGATGGAGGCAGTGGACCTCGTCCTGAGAGAGCAGGTCCGGGCAGAGCGGCAACTATCACCAGCACCGAGAGGTCCCATACCAATGCTGCCAGGGCCAAGCTGGGACAATGAGGAGGACCCTGGCTTTGTCCGACTTTATTTTCTCCAGGGCCCTGCTAATCAGAGGGAATGGTGAAAAGGTGAAGAGGAGCTGGCCTGACCAGGACAGGGTAAAGGCATTAAAGATAGCGCCCCTCCGTAGGCCCCCCCCCGGAGCAGAACTGGGGGCATTGTCGGTTCTGCCGGGTCGCAAATAGGTCCACCTTGGGAGTACCCTACCTTCGGAAGAGCTGGTGAGCCACTTCCAGGTGTAGAGACCACACGTGCGGAGAGGAAAAATCCCTGCTCAAGCAATCCGCCCTCACATTCCGGGCGCCCAGCAGGTGGAAGGCCTTTAGGTATATGTTGTGGGGTATACAGAACTCCCACAGACAGAGCTTTGTGACAGAGGGCAGAGGATTGGGCCCCACCTTGCCTGTTGATATAGAACATCAAAGCCATGTTGTCCGTGAGGACCCTGACTACCTTGCCCTCCAGGTGCGAGCGGAAGGCCATAAACACCAGTCGCACTGCCCTGAGTTCCTTGACTTTTATATAAAGGGGTAGGTCGTGTAGGGGGAGGGATAGCTTAGCGGTTTGAGCATTGGCCTGCTAAATCCAGGGTTGTGAGTTCAATCCTTGAGGGGGCCATTTAGGGATCTGGGGCAAAAATTGGGGATTGGTCCTGCTTTGAGCAGAGGGTTGGACTAGATGACCTCCTGAGGTCCCTTCCAATCCTGATCTTCTATGATTCTATAACCTTGGATCTGAAAGTTCCCCACATGGGCCCCCAAACCCAGGTCTGATGTGCCGGACACCAGCTCCAACGACAGGGCCCTGTCCCTGAATGGGACCCCTTGGAGCATGTTGTTTGGGACGGACCACCACCGCAGGGAGGTGATCACCACGTTCGGCATGGTGAGGACTTTGTCCATTCTGTCTATGGCCTGGGAGAACTGCAAGGCCAGCCAGAGCTGGAGGGGCCTCATTCTGAGTCTGGCGTCACGGACCACATATGTGCACGCAGACATGTGACCCAGCAGTTGCCGGCAAACCCTCGCTGTCATCACCGGGAACCTTGTGACCGAGTCAATGAGCCCTTTCAGGGTCTCAAACCTGTCTGGTGGGAGAGAGGCCCTGACTGATGTTGTGTCCAGTAGCGCCCCAATAAACTCTATGGATTGGACCGGGGATAACGTGAACTTGGTATTGTTCATCAACAGGCCCAGGGCAGTACATGTGGACAGGAGGAGCGCCACATGATCCCTCACCTGCGACCAGGAGGTGCCTTTGACAAACCAGGCGTCCAGATATGGGAATATTTGGACCCCCTGGAGTCTGAGGTAGGCTGCTACCACCGCCATACACTTTGTAAAGACCTTGGAGGCAGTGGACAGACCAAACAGGAGGACCGTGAACTGATAGTGACCCTGTCCCACCACGAAACGGAGGAAGTGTCTGTGCCCCTCGAATATGTGGATGTGGAAGTACACATCCTGTAGATCAAGGGCAATGAACTAGTCCCCAAGATCCAGGAAGGGGGATGATGGAGGCCAGGGAAACCATGCGGAACTTGAGTTTCATCATGTAGTGGTTCAGACCTCACAGGTCCATGAGCAGCCTGAGCCCCACTTTGGCCTTCGGGATAAGGAAATACCAGGAGTAATAGCCCCTGCCCAGGAACTCCTTGGGCAACACCTCTATAGCTCCTAGGTCCAGGAGCCGTCCCATCTCCTGCTTGAGCAGGGCCTCATGAGAGGGGTCCCCCGGAAGGGACAGGGGCGGAGGACGGTTGGGCAGAGAGCAGGTAAACTGAAGGGTGTAACCTCGGGAGATGGTGTTGAGGACCCATCAGTCTGAGGTGAGCGGCGACCATTCCGGAAGGAAAGCACACAACCGATTGGAGAAAAGGAGCTTTATTGGGGGTAGGTCCCTGCTGAGAACTGGCAGGGTACCCCCGAGCATGCCCTCAAAAGTGCCTTTTGCCCACCTGCTTGCCCTTAGAAGACCCAGGCTGGGGGGCAGGCTGGGATTGCCATTGCAGACGCTTTCTATAGTCCAGCTGCTTTTTGTGGGTGGCCTCGTACTTTGGGAGGGTGGCCTGGGTGGGAGCCTTCTGCGGCTTGGACTTGGGTTTTGTCAGAGGAGGGACGTAGAGGCCCAAGGTCTTAAGGGTCATGCGGGAGTCTTTCATGCCATGCATCCTTGTGTCCGTTTCCTCAGCAAACAGAGCCTTCCCGTTGAAAGAGAGATCCTGCATTGATGACTGCACTTTGCTGGAGAGCCCAGAGAGCAGAAGCCATGATGCCCGTCTCATGGACACTCCCGAGGCCATGGACCATGTGGCTGTGTCCACTGCATCTGAAGTGGCCTGCAGGGATGCCCTTGCAGCCACTGTCCCTTCCTCTACAAGCACCTTAAACTCCTTATCGCACTCCCGGAGGGAGTCCTCAAACCTGGGGAGGGATTCCCAGAGGTTAAACTCATAGCGACCCAGGAGAGCCTGATGCTTTGCTACTCATAGCTGAAAGCTTGATGATGAGTAAACTTTTCTCCCAAAAGTATCCAGCCTCCGAGAGTCTTTGTTCTTGGGGGTCGGGGCTGGTTGCCCCTGCCGCTCCCTATGGTTGACTGACTCGACCACCAAGGAGTTGGGTGCCGGGTGGGGATACAGATACTCATGGTCCTTCATGGGTACAAAGTACTTGTGCTCTGCCTTTTTAGAGATGGAAGCCAATGAGGCTGGTGTTTGCCACAGGGCATCTGAAATTCTTGCCACTCCTTCATGGAGGGGCAAGGCTACCCTGACTGGTGCTGAAGGGGACAGCACGTTGAACAGGGAGTCTGAGGGCCCTTCCATCTCCTCAGCCTGGAGATGGAGGCTCGCTGCCACCCTTTTTAGGAGGTCTTGGTGAGCCTGGTAGTCCTCCTGTGGGACAGAGGGGGCAGGGCCACAATCCGCTCCTCCGGACGGGCCAAAGCTAGTGCGGTGCTTTGGGTGCCATCCAGCACCGGAGGATCCAACACCTGGTCGGACTCCGGGCATGGTACCAAGAACACAGGTCCCACCGACCTTTTCTAAAGATGGCCACTGACAGTGCTTGCGGGGCCTTGGCCATGAAGCGAGCCCCCACTGGGGGCTGCGCCAGACACCACAGTGCCCACTGGTACCACTGGGCTGGCCACGATGTTTGGTGCCACTGTATTTGCTGCGGCACCAGCGAGGCCAGTTGGTCGGGCTGGCTAGCTTGGCCTGTAGACGGGTGGCTGCGAGGGGAGGCCGAACTGGCATATGATCCGCTGCTGCCTCTGGACCAGGAGTATCGGCTGTGCCAGGACCTATGTCGGCCACGGGACCATGATCTCGATGTGGAGGAGCGGCACTGACGGTAGTAGCTGCTCCACGAACAGCCTCGACGGGCGGACCCGTGTCGGTGAGATGCCGGTGATCGAAGCCTGGGGCTATGGTGCCTTGGCAGAGACTTGGAACAGGAGTCCAAGCAGGAAAGGCATCGACGATCATGCCACGACCGACTGTGGTATCTCCTGTGAAACGAGGACCATTGGCAACGTCCGCCACCGTCCTGTCGATATTTGCTTCGCGAAGACGAGCGGTGCCAGGAGTCCCGGTTGGCCCGCACCCATCCGGACAGTCCGACTGGCCTTGAGGGCGATCCACATGGACTAAGCCTTGAACGGTCACTGGGCGAGCGGTGTCAGGAACGTTCCTTCAACCGAGACCGGTACCTGGCCGGCGGCGACTGTGGTGATCCCAGCGGCAGTTTGCCTCTGGAGCACAGGGCTGACATCGGCGGAACTACAGGCATCAGCACGGACATGTCGTCCCTGGCTGCCTGGAGGGCTTCGGGTGTAGATGGCATCCGGACATCCCGAGAGGCCTGCTCCAAAGGGGCCGGGCTACTCTGCTCAACATGAGTTGGAGGCCTAGGGCCCGATGGAGATCGAGGACTACCCGACATGGGTCTGGCCTCTGTCCCAGACTTCCCTCAGTGCCGTTGTGAAGAGGGAGTCTTTCCGGTCTTCTTGGCGTGCCCCATGGATGGGGAGCGGTGCCGACTGCACGAGGGTACCGGAGGGTCTCCGCGTACCAACGCCGCAGCGCCAGGTACTGGCTCGGAGCAGCGCGCCAGGGTCAGGGCCAGCGCCAACTCCATCAGGATGGCCCAGAGCCTAACGTCCCTTTCTTTTATAGTCCGAGACTTGAAAGACTTGCAGATCTTGCACCTCTCGCGGACATAGGTTTCTCCCAAGCAGCGCAGACAACCCACGTGCGGGTCACTCCTTGGTATAGAGCACCTACAAGAGCCGCACGACTTAAAGCCTGGGGCGCAGAGCATGCCCCGCCCCGGGCTCAATGGCTAACTAAACTAACTGACTACAGGTACTACTGAACAAATGAAGAGTTCTGGGGATGAGCTGCAGCAAAGCTGGAGCAGAGCAGTTCCGATGCACCTTCACTGGCGGCAAGAAGGAACTGAGGGTGGGGGGAGCACACAGCCCCCCTTATACCGCGCCAGGCAGGCGCCACAGGGGAGGGCACGCCCCCCTACGGGTACTGCTATGGGAAAAACTTCCAGCACCGGTGCACATGGCGAGCATGCCCACCTATTGTGGAATACACATGAGCAATCACTCGAAGAACTGGTTTTGTGCGTGAAATGTCAGCTTGTGTGTGTGGTCAGATATACCCATGAACTGTGTGAATGTGAGAGAGAGAACTGAAGATTCTACAGGGTATGTGGAGAACTAAATTTAAAAGACAGAATAAACTCCAGCTGAGTTTTTCATCACTTCTTCCAAGATATTTTTGGCTACGCCTCTCACTTTCTCAGATTGTGGAGTAAGTTTAAGTTTTGTCTAATACAATTCTCCAGACCCTCACTTACACAACAGAGGACCTGAACCTCCACAGTGCCAAGCACCCACACCTTCCGTGACAATCAGCTGGAGTTACGGATGCTCAGCCCCTCACCAGGTATTGTTGATAACAAATAAGAGTTATTTGTCCATGTGAGGATTGCACTGCAAGGATTGGCCCTTAATCTTACAGCCAGATTGCCATATGCAGGGAAAAACCCTGTACACTGTTAATAGCTATACGAGTTAACATGACATCCAGTGATTTTAAAAGAAGAGTAACATGCTTGCATATTTCCTTGTGCCAGGCCTGGCTGGTGTAGCTACAAAGGTAATGACTGAGCACATATTTTTTTCTATATTTCCTTTTTCCCTAGAAATACCATTTCACATATTTTATGGCTACAGCTTTTGGTCTTGCTATCGTCATTACAAGGATTGGAGAAACCAGAGGTATCAGTTATATTATACAATAAATAGTGTAATATACCCTGATTCATAGCAAATGCCTTATTGCTTTTATATTTCAAAATTAATTTGGTATTTAATTGGACAATTAATTCTTGCAAAGTAGAAGTGCATAGTTGTAGATTGGGGTTGTCTCTTATTTATCACAATTTATCCCCAGCCAGTGAAAATAAGACTGTGGCCAACTTGTGTGTGAGTTAAGCAACATTTTCACTGCTCTAAGAGGCTGTTTATAGAAATTTAATGCTACTGAGATCATCTATTGTAAATCACACTGTTGCTGTTTTTGTGCTTCTTATTCTGTAGCATATGATCCTTAATGCTATGGGCTACTGGATAAACATGTTTCATAACTATTATTTTATACCTGAACCAGTTCATACACTCCTTTAAAGCAAAGAAGTAAAAAAATTCATAGTGTACGTTTAGGATCAAGAATTTCATATATCTTAAAAACGTATAACTCTGCTTTAGAACTATATGTAAACTAACAATCTGGAAATCCACCACGACCAGCTATATGGTTTTTAATAACCAGTCTCACTATAACATTTGAGACCTTATTATGAAAGTCTATGGAAAGCCTGGTCATAACCTAAAAGTTCACCACACAAAAGGAGCAGAATAGGAGTGAGCTCTCCTCCCTCCCTCCCAATATGCCCAGAATTATGGAAGAGTCAGAAATGACTCCATCGTTAACTTTGCACTGAGATTTTCCACTTAATGTTTTATACATTATTGTCTGAATCTGGTCTTCAAGTCTGGCTCAATGACTCTTCAAGGGGCAATTGAATGTTCAAATTATTTCATCAGTAAAAGAGTAACTTTTGAAGAGGAAGCATTTAGATATGCTTCCTTTTTTAAATTTAGGCCTTATTTTCCTTACATTCCTTTGGGTTCTTCTAGCTTAAAAACACAAATATTGCACTGGCTTCAAATTTTATCCAGAAATTTGTCTTCAGTACATCTCAGACTTAGGGTGGTTTTTTTAAAAATAAATGCATTTCTTGCAAATCCATACAATCAAATTGAAGCCTTAACCTATCTGCAAACTTACAGCAGTTTAATTAAGAACTTATCTGCACAGGCATTGCACCATTTTAAATAATTTCAAGAACTGATTTAGTTAAACTGGTGCAGTGCCCTTTGTGAATACTCTTTAATCACTTTAACTCTGATGTACAGCAGTTTAGTCTGGCTAAATCAATATAATTCCAGTTTCAAGTAGTAGGTGTCTAGTGACACAGTTGCACTGGTTTAACTGTTTAGAGGAGCTGATGCTGGCGGGAAGAGGAAAGTATTTGGAGGAGTCTACACAGCTATGGTGCAGTCTTTGATTGAAGATTCACATCCACAATTTGTCAAGTCAGACCGCAGTCCAGGAATACTCTTGGATTCCTCAGTTGACACTGGGCTCACACATTGCAACGGCCATGTGCAACACTTTTTAACCATCTCTAGTTGTCTAGGAGACTCTGTCCCATTTTGGCAGACAAAGACCTGACCTCAATCATTCCTGCTTTCTTCACCTCTTGGCTGGAGTACAGCAATGTGATATACTTAAGCATGAACCTTCAACACTTAGGAAACTCCAACAGTACACAACACCACAGCACGTCTCCTCAGCCACACAGGCTATGGTGAGCAAATCACACCTGTCCTCTGCTCCCTGCACTGGCTTCCCACAGAATATCAAATCAAGTTCAAAGATTTGGGCCTTATTGTCAAAGTGCTCCATGGCCTGGGCCCAGGACACCTAAAAGAGAGTCTTCAGCTCTGGGATGAAGACCGCAGTTAATAACTTCACTTCTCTGGTACAATGGAAAGTTCAACAATAAGAGTGAAGCTCCTCTGTGTGGGAGACCAAATCTTCTTGGAGGGTGGTCAGAGACCGGAATGAACTTGCTCAGGAACTAAAGACCATCACAAACCTGACCACTTTCTGCTCCAAGTGAAAGGCACATTTCTGTGACCATGCCTTCTCCAATACAAACATATAGCAACAGGTACATTTATTTATTTAAAAAAAACAAAATAAGAAAACTCCAATCCCTATCAAAATCCAACACTACTAAAACAATCGTCTCCCACTGGGGCGAGGATGAGAGAACAAAATGCTCAATAGATGTGTAATCATATTGCTTAATGCACTACCGGAAGGTGCTCAGAGTATGTCTACACTGCAGTCAAAAACCTGCCGCACTGAGTCTCAAAGCCCAGGTCAGCTGACTGGGGCTCAGGCTATGGGGCTAAAAACAGCAGGGTAGGTAGCCAGGCTTTGGCTGGAGCCTGGCTCTGAGACCCCGCCCCGGGTCTTGGAGCCCAGGCTCCAGTCCAAGCAAGCCTCTAACATGGCTGTTTTTGACCCAGCAGCCCAAGTCCACTGACCCAACCGTGGCTGTGCAGCAGGTCTTTTACTGCAGTGTAGACCCCCTCCGAGTGATAAGAGCAGTATAAGAATCTATAGCACACATACCTTTAGATATGCTGATATGTCGATAAGACCATTAAACAACATAATGAGCACAAACAACTATTTTTGTCAACAAATAGTTAAGTGTCATTGCTAGTCCAGGACCTAAAAAAATTATATGAAAATGTTTCTGGCCCTCACAGTTCGGAAGAAACCCTTGAAGAAGTGATCCAGGTGTAACAGTCTCTCAAATATAAATCCTAGACCAAGGATAAAGAACAGACTCTGAGTAACAGTGTGTTAGAAAAAAATTAACATTCATACATTTAAAAAATGGTTTAGGCCACAGATATTGCTACAATATAGCATTGGGGTAGTTCTGCTGTAAAAAGTGTTAGATCCCCAACAGGAGAAAGCTTTAAAAAGCACTCGGGTTTTTTTGGCCAATGCTCAAAAGCTTTAGGCTTCCAAATTCTCCCAAATTCATGTGAAAATATCATAGAACTGGAAGGGACCTCAAGAAGTCATCTAGACCAGTCCCCTACATTCAAGCAGGACTAAGTATTATCTAGACCAACGTTTCTCAAATTGGGGTCTGCAAGGGTATGCCAAGGGAGGGGGGGACTCAGTGGGCTCTGCTGATCAACTCCTCCCAGCACTTCCTGCATGCTGCGGAACAGCTGTTCAGCGGTATGTAGGAGGCACTAGGAGGGAGGGGGAGGCACACGGAGGGGGTGCGCTCAGGGGAGGAGCAGAATCATGTCCAAGACTGCTGGCCCCCGCTGATCAACTCCTCCTCCCTCCCAGTGCCTCCTGCATGCTGCAGAACAGCTGTTCCTCACCATGCAGGAGGCACTGGAAGGGAAGGTGAGGAGTTGATCAATGGGGCCGCTGGACCCCTGGAATACCCTCGGTTCCCTGGCGTTCTCTCCCCTTTTCACTGGCACTCACTATGTTAGATGTCTAATTGCTACTCAGCTTTTTGGTAAAAAAAAAAAAAAAAGTCATTTAACATTTCTGTCATTTCCACATTTTCTCTTATTGTTTCCCCATCCCTCACTGAATAACGGGCCTACCCTGTCCTTGGTCTTCCTCTTGCTTCTAATGTATTTGTAGAATGTTTTGTTAAATTTTGTGTCTCTAGCTAGTTTAATCTCATTTTGTGCCTTGGCCTTTCTAATTTTGTCCTACTTGTTTATATTCATCCTTTGTAATTTCCACTTTTTGTAGGATTCTTTTTTAATTTCAGATAATTGAAGATCGCCTGATTAAGTCATGATGTTCTCTTGCCATACCTCCGGTCTTTCCTATACAGTGGGATAATTTGCTCGTGCCCTTAATAATATCTCTTTGAAAAACTGCCAGCTCTCAAACTGTTTTTCCCCTTAGACTTGCTTCCCCAGGCATCTTACTTACCAACTCCCCAAGTTTGATAAAGTCTGCCTTCTTGAAATCCATTTTGTTAATTGTGCTGTGTTTCCTCCCATCATTCCTTAGCATCACAAAATCTATCATTTCATGATCACGTTCACCCAAGTGGCCTTTCACTTTTAAATTCTCAACCAGTTCTTTCCTATTTGACAAAATCAAACTTAGAGCAGTCTCTCCCCTAGTGGCTTTCTCCACCTTCTGAAATAAAAAATCATCTCCAATACATTCCAAGAACTTGTTGGATAATCTGTGCCCTGCTGTGTTATTTTCCCCCAGTAGATGTCTGAGTAGTTGAAGTCCCCCATTACCATCAAGTCCTGTGCTTTGCATGATATTGTCTTTATATAAAAAGAAAGCCTCATCCACCCCCTCTTCCTCGTTAGGTGGTCTGTAGTAGACGCCTGCCCTGACATCACCCTTGGTTTTTTTTTTTTTGGTTTTTTTTTTACCCTTTTTAGTCTTACCCAGAGACATTCAACAAGTCTGTCTCCTATTTCCATCCAGTCAAAGTGTATACATATTTTATAGAAAAGGCAACACCACTTTTTTCCCCCCGCCTATCCTTCCTGAGCAAGCTGTACCCTGCCACACCAAAATATTCCAGCCTGTATGCATTATCCCACCAAGTCTCTGTGATGCCAGCTATGTCATAGTTGTGTTTATTAACTAGCATTTCTAGTTCTTCCTGCTTATTCCCCATATTTCTTGGATTAGTATACAGACATCTAAGATACTGACCTGTGTTCTGTAGTCTCAGAGTGCCAAAGAGGAAAAAAGCATTTTCACCCCCCGATATGAAATATAACTTAAACGGAGGAGACTGATTGTTTCACTGGCTCTCCAGCATTGCATCTCTCTTTCTCAGCCTGACTCTTGGTCTGGTCCTCAGTCCCAACACTAAATTTATACACCCACCCACCCCATGTATCATTTAATTTGCTCATATTTATAATTTTTCAGTCTAATGTATGGTAAGATCTCAATTTTAAGAGAATTATTAAATAAGGCCCCAATGGCAGGTCAGTTAAGGTTGTGCACTGTAGTACAGTTGGCTATTGTGTAGAATTCAGCTATTTGGATCAGGCTTAAACCTTGCTAGTACTCTCTCACTGATATTTTGATAATGAAATGGAAAGCAGCAGCATGAATAAAACAATCTAGGCTATTAACATGTATAAAAACAAAGTTCAGGAAACAGCCCTTACCAATTAGGCTCATTCACTATCACTGGGGCAGTCAGGCAGTTATTGCAAGATCATAACACTTTGCTGTTCAAACAAAAAAAGATTTTACAACCATCCTCTAACTGAATTTTGCTCCTGCCACTTAATGCAGAATATTACCTTTAAGAGAGACTTGCAGCTGGTATGGATAGGCAAAGAATAATTTGTCATCTATCCACATGGGTGCCAATGATCCAGGTGCAAACAAAGGTGGACAGATGCTTATTAGGGGAAAATAAGGCAACTATCACCTAAACGTTAGTAAGCAAGAGAGCTCAGATTATTTTTGCTTTGTGACATTTCTAGCAGGGTTCAGGTGTTAAAACAGTAAATGTTTATTGCAATAGGGTGAAACTTCATCATGTATGATGAGAAATATATTGTCACAGATAAAGTTAATGTACACCCTCAAAAATAACTGAGACAAAGACCAGGTGTAGCAGGAGCTCAAGTAGTAGCTAACTTTGAAGGTGTCACCTGCCCATTTTATAGTCAGTTATTGCCTGGATATGATCGACCTAGGAGAGATAGTGTGGCAAAGATGCCCAAATCTCACTTCTTTCATGGAGCTGGTTTCCTTTAAATGGTCAGGTTCTGTAACTAGTTTAACTCACTAAGTGAAAAAGGATCCTGTGTCGGCCTCATCCAAAAAGACTAGGAATCTTCAAAATTAAAAGCCAAGGAAACGTAAGTGCCCCATACGGGACTTGGAGACTAGGGCTCCAGTTCAGCAAGGTCCTTAAGAATGTGCCTAACTCAACGCACTGGTAATGCCACTGAAGCTTATAAGCATACGCCTAACTTTAAGTACATGCTTAAATACCTAGATGAACTTTAATATTTCTAGAGAAAGCAAGCTTGTGCCATAACCTTGCAGTATCATTTAATTCCTTTCAAATCACAAGCCGTCTAGCTGCTAATATTAACAGTACGTACTTCCATGGAATTTGTAACAGAGGAGAATGGCAGTGATACATTTATGTCAAGAAATATTCTGGGCTAGCGAGTGTCTGAGACTAGTGTCTCAAATGCTGTGCAGGACGAAGTAGCAAGTCAGTTTGCTCAAAAGGCCTTGGAAAGGACAGGAAGAATTTGAGATCTAATCAGGGCTTCATTTAGGGGTGAGGAAAGAGACAGAAATGACCAGTCACCCAGCACGCATTCACTCCATGTCATTGCTCCGTATTAAATCATGTGCATCTTCATTAGATGCACGAAGATTAGCTTTTTGGTTCTTAGATATTCTTATAATGAAATTCCTCAGAATAACTCAATATAGATATCTTTGAACAATCCTTCATTTGAACGGTAGTTAATTTAAAACCAGATAAAAATACTTTATCTGAACTACTCTGGATCCGCACTGTGCAGTCACCTATAGAATCTCTAGGTTACAGACGTTAGTTATTACTAAGCAATACATGCTACAACAAGTGTTAAATCATGAAAAATTTATTATAGTTTTATATATATATATATATATGAAGTTAAAAGTTCAGTCATTAGTGTTTGTGAAAAAGCATTTTAGTTAGACATGAACCTGCTAGTGTCAGTAGCTAAACAGAGATTAAATGTAAGATGAGTGTTTTGCCTCAATTTTGTAACTCACTATCAATATGCTTATACAGAATTCATCTTCCTGTTAGAATGCCAAGAATAGTCATTTTGCAACATTTACATTCCTCATATTAAATGTGTAATATACATATTCAGCTTGCTGCAGAGAGATATAAACATGTACAAAATAAACATTGTAGTTAACATACTTTGACCAGGTTTTTTTTTTTTTTTTTTATTAGCAACAAATCAAAAGCAGATGCACAAAAATTAAAAGTCAGAATGATTTTAAAAACCTTTTGGACATTTGTGACCATTAATTTGTATTTAAAAACAGAAGAAATAAAGGCTTGTGTTTGGAGCCTTTTATGGGTCTCCAATAATAGTTATTTTTAATTAAAACCAAACAGTCAAACAACAAAAAATAATCAGACACCATGATCAGCTAGTCTGCTAACGTCCATCTTGATCACAAATGGATAACAATGTAAAAAGAACACATTTGTTCATGGAGTATAAAATATTGCACAAGAGCAGTTTCTTTGAAGAAAAGATTTCCCAAGTTTATGAACTGCAAAATTGTTATGCATTTAAAGAAATTATGTATTTGCATTTTCTAAAACAAGGAATATTCAGTAATACTGTTAGAAGTGTCATCCATCAACTTCTTCCCAACCTACTCTCTAGTATGTCAGTGATGACAATTTGGCAAAGGTAGAAGGCAAACAGTAAAGTGTGTATACATATATACATATATTATATATAAAATATGTCAGACAAGCCACAATAGCTATCTAATCCAAGAGCTGGGCATTTTTAGTCATTTGACAACCTAACTCTTAAAAGAATGCTGAAGTCTTAGATGCTAGTCACAGTGATGATCACACAGTAGTAGAGTAGGATTCCAGTCTTTGCTGGTTCTTTCGCTTTGGAATAATCTTGTCCGTATCCCCAGTATCTAGGACACCGTCTTCAGTATCACTGTCACTGCTATCTATCACAGGTGGGTCCAAAGTCATCTGTCCAGTCCTTCTGTGTAAATGAAAATGGACCCCACCCTCCTGTATGGAGTTACTTATAAAATCTTCATCAGAAGAATGAAATGACTCATCTCCTATCAAATGGTTGACAATGTGAATCCCATCAAAAGTGGGTTGGTCTGAGAAGCCTTTCTGGCCTTTTAGGCATCTGATCTGTTAAAAACAAGAGTTAACATTTAATCACAGATGAAGAGTCCAGCAATAGGAATAAAAACAACATGTTTGAGAAATAAAGTATCCTTGACATTCAGTGATTTCTAAATGCAAGCAGGACCAAGATTGCCAAGAGTTACTAAAGTCTGAATGTCCAAGAAGAGAAACTTCAGAAAGGGGTCGAGTGGATACTCTGCACTTTTTGAAATCAGGCTCTTTAGGGTGTTTCAGGTTTGGTACCAAAAAGCACTAATCGTACTCCTGAAAATTTTAAACTGTATGTACAAGTTCCTCTGGTTACTGAGGCTAAATCTTGTGTCTTTGGACATCCCCACTGAGAAAATACTACAGCTGTGGGATTTCAGGTAGCCCTATTTATTACTTGACAGTCACTACTTTTCTGTATTTCCTTTTGTGTATTATCTCAGGAAGGGTTTTTTGTGCTTGTCATCTAATTTGAAAAAAAAAAACAAGGAGAAAAGCTTCTGTTGCGGGGGGGGGGGGCGATTGCCAAATGTTTTGTGGAAGAGCAAGTAAACAGCATTCAAGAGCAATAAAATTGGTTCTCTCCACCTTGAAAGATAAAGAGCATCATTTTCCCCCCACCCACTCAACCTCCAATGAACCACAGCATGAAGGTTTTAACCTGCATTCTTACTCTGAAATTTACCTTTCCTGTCAGTAGAAAAGACTACTCTCAATTTTAAAGAGAAATGTCTTACAAAACAAAACTGGTTGGGACACAGGTAAAGTGTACTTAGTATTTGCATTTAAAGTACACTGAACTTTAGTGATAAGCTAGCTACTATGACCACAGGTTTAAGCTACTCTGAAGGAAGAAAAAAAACTGATGAGCAAGTCACATCATAACTTAGTGAAACTAATCTTAGCTGTTGGAAGATGTCTGAGATTAGTTCTTGGAATTTCACCTGAACAAGCAAACTCATGCAGGGTTCAGTCATACATTTTGCTAAGACTGTGATAGTAATACAGTTACATGCTTTTAAGTAGAAGCATCTGCAGGCACCTGTGTCTGCGTGACACTGCCAACTGGGGCTGAGCAAGCCAGTTGGTGGAAAATACAGAAGTGGCCAAAACCTTGCTCCATCCCAAACCCTGAACTTGAGTCTGGATAAGCAGCCTCTCCTTAGGATCTTTCTATCCTCCAATACTAGCCAATTCTGCATAGCGTAGGAAGCAGTCACTTTAAAAAACCTGGAAGATAGATTTTATCCTGCAAAGTTTAGCTTTACATCTTGGGGCTGCCAATCTGGATTCACTTCTTTGAGCAATGAAAACTGTTTTGGAAGCTTGAAGTCCCAAAGCCTATTTGAACTTGTTAAAAATGTGAATATTGCTATTTAACCCTAAATGACCTGAAGTGAAATGTCAGTGCACTAACCTACTGCAAAACCTGGACTTTTCCACAATAGAATAAAAAACAGCAAGTTTTAATGTAAAACAGAAAACATTCCAATACAATTTGTTGCTTTTTAACTGAAGGAAGTAAAAAATAATCTGAATTGTACTATCATCGAATTTCATTCTTTTCTAGAAATGAGTGACTGTTAGAGAACTGAAATCCTTAAAACAGCTACCGTTCAAGAGATAATTTTAAGGATATCGCTGTCCAAAATTCAAGGCAGTGCATAACATCAGCGCAAAAAGAGTGCTTAGATACTTACTACTCAGTAGGCTTACGAGCTATAGGTCTGTAGATGCTCGTTACCAAAGCATACATTGCACAGATCCTCTAGTCCTTCCCTTCGCCCAGTGATTTGCTATGGACTGAAGGCTTACTCGGTATGTGTAAAATTTAAAATTCAGCATGACATGCCTGTGCTCTGAGGGGATCAGATGCCACAGTAGCTGGTACCAATTTAAGAAACTAAATGGATAGTACCTTTTAATTTGAGGATCTACAGAACCATACAGCTCTTTACAAAATGTAGTGAACCGAGGTGCAGCACATCTGACAGGTAAGCCATATTCTCTAGTTTATAATTTGGGAAAATGAAACAGATAGAAATTAAGTGATTTGTTAAGGTCATGAAGTCCAGGCAAGAGCCAGGAATTAAACCTAGGTTTTCCAGTCCCATCTGTGACCATAAGATCATTTCCTCTGGGAGGAAAGAGGGTTAGCCCTTCAAGGACAGCCCAGATTGAGTAGGAGCTGGAGTTGCATCCCTGGGGCACAGCACAGTCATTGCCAGGCAGTGGAGCCCTTCTTTGTGAGGGAGGTCACCATTGGTTAAATCCCAGTCCTCCTTTCAAGTGCTGTGATTGGCTTTTCTGCCCACAAAGACGTTCATTTTTCATTCCTCTCCTCTGCTCCATTTCTAGAAGACTGGGTGGTTGCTTCATGCAGTGGTTCTGTGGGGGCTCTGGCCTGATCAGGCTTGGGAATATAAGAGGTCCGGTAGACCCACAAACATTAGGAGGGAGGCCTTTAATAGTTTATGGTGACAGTAGCTTTACCCACACTTTCACTGCTGCCTAGACAGGCTGCCTTTAGGAGATCAAAGTTGTAACCACATGACCAAAAAAAAAGACTGTCTCCACCTTTGCTCCCTATGTGCCATTCACAAAGCTAGATGCATCAAGAACAGAACCTCAGTAGTTGACAGTATTTACTTACATAAGCCTTCTCATGTAAGAAGCCATGAATTAGAAACTTTTTGAAAACAGAATGCATGCTTAGAGTTTATGATTATAAACATTGTCAAAGGCTAATGGAACTTACATTTATTAATTCAGAGCAGTTTGAGAGAAGACAGGCATGTAATATTAACCATCATGTCACTGGACTTTGGCAATACACTCTTACCTGAAGCTGACTGCCTCATCAAGCCATGCATGAAGGGAAGAGACAGCAAAGAGATTTTCAGGTTTTAGTACAATTCAGTTTTTCCATATTAAAGGTAGCAAAATGAAGGGTGCGGACATAAGCGCTCACACATCATATTTTTAAGATACCCCCTTTATATCTGTTTGAAGCTATTAAGGAAACATTTCTAAACAACATTAGAATGTCAGCCTACAGTAAATTTTAAAGGAAAAGATGCAATGAAAAAGTGCTAGATTAATATTCTGATACTGGTAAGACTGTGATAGAGATTATGGCACAGAAGGGAGGCAGTCATTTCTGTTTCTTTTGAAGACTTTAGAAACCACAGTTCTAAAGCAGTCAAGAACTGTACTTCATGTTAGACATAAAAATGCTTGTCTAGCAGAGTCAAGCCACTCAGTAGTGATTACTAATACCGTTCTATAGTCTGGAAATTGGATCAAAGCATGGGCACTCTTTGGATTCAAGGTAGGAAAACAGATTATTCGTATTAAATCCATATGGGGGAAAAAATCAATACTGGATTATGTAAATCTTATTACAACAGGAACAGTCTGAAGAAATCAAAGCCCTTTTTTGTTCTGGACCTGAGTAAGATTTCCTGATTATAAAACAGACATGAGTCAAAAGAAAACTAAACTGTTACTGAAACTATATGAGAACCACTACATCTAACTAGAGCAGAGAACGTCATTAACATTGTAAGTGAATATTGTAAGAGAATCCAACAGAAAGCTACCATCTTAGCAGCCTCATGAGGCAGATTTAGGAGTTAAAAAAACAAACCAGATTCCATTCCATTTTTTCAGTGGAAAAAAAAACCAGGCAGTTAAGTAACAATGCAAGAGCTGTCAAGTTAAATGCTATTTAAGTTAAGCATCAGTAAAAGCAACTTAATCTGAACACATAAAATTTTAAAGTTTCCTTAACTCTAATGGTGTTTAGTGGTTTAGGGGGGACGACAAAGGGGTCAGTCTGTCTGTGTGATGCTTTTGCCGGGAACAAAACGCAAAAGGAACGCAGCCTTACAACTCCTGTAAAGTTAGTAAGTAATCTAGCTAGAACATGCATTAGATTTTCTTTTGTTTAACGGCTGGTAAAATAAGCCGTGTCTTTTTGTAACTTAAGGTTTTGCCTAGAGGGATTCTCTATGTTTTGAATCTGATTACCCTGTAAGGTATTTACCATCCTGATTTTACAAAGGTGATTCTTTTACCTTTTCTTTAATTATAATTCTTCTTTTAAGATTGATTTTTCATTGTTCTTAAGAGCCAAGGATTTGGTCTGTGTTTACCTATACCAATTGGTGAGGATTCTTATCAAGCCTTCCCCAGGAAAGTGGGTGGAGGGCTTGGGGGGATATTTTGGGGGAAGACGTCTCCAAGTGGGCTCTTTCCCGGTTCTTTGTTTTAAACGCTTGGTGGCAGCAGCATACGGTTCAAGGACAAGGCAAAGTTTGTACCTTAGGGAAGTTTTTAACCTAAGCTGGTAAGAATGAACTCGGGGGTCTTTTCATGCAGGTCCCCACATCTGTACCCTAGAGTTCAGAGTGGGGAAGAAATCTTGACATGGTGGCAGAGCGGTGGGATCATTCTGAACCAGAAGCACAGCAGGATTTTAAAAGGTTTTGTAAAAAGTGATTGCAGCTGTAGATTGTGTCTCTCTGCCTGGGGGACAGAGCAGCAGGCATAACAAAAGGATTTTTCTGTAGGCTGAGAACAGCTATCAGGTTACAGCACAGGAAAATTTTACAGGCCAGGTTTTTTTGTTTTTGTTTTCTTTAACTCTTGGCTGTAAAGTTGTTAAAAACAGAGAGGTTAGGATGACAGAATGCAATGTTCAACAGACGCTGGAATTAGCCAGATTTGAGGCTGAGGAAAGACAAAAGGAACATGAAAGATGGGTAGAACTCAGACAGATGGAAATGGAGGCCAAAGAAATGGAAGCAAAAGAAAAAGAAATGGAAGCTGCCCATAGGAGAGCTATGGAGGCCAAAGAAAAAGAAATCGAGGCAAAGAAAAAAGAGAGAAAGCATGCACTGGAGATGGAGAAGGCAAAGGCTCAGCAGAATATACCGAATAACCCTAACAATCCTTCCCCAACAATCCACAAATGGGAGTGACTATGTCCACTGTATGATGAATCCAGTGATATTGCTGAATATTTTCCTCACCTGTGAGAGACTGTGCACACTCCATCAAATTCCTGAAGCTCACAAGATGACCACATTGGTCTCAAAATTGACTGGAAGAGCTCTGGACATATTCAATGAGATGCCTATTGGGGAGGCTTCTGACAATGGTAAATTTAAGGATTTGCTTTTAAAACAATTTCAAGTTACACCTGAAACTTGCAGAGTAAAATTTAGAGCCCTTAAGAGAGGGCCTGGACTAAGTAATGTGGCTTATGTAAACCAGATGAAGGTGCTGTTAGATAAATGGGTCAGAAGAAGGCGTGTAACTAGCTTTGAAGGAGTGTGTGATTTGATGACTCACGAACAATTCCTGAATATGACCAATGATGATATAAAACAGTGTTTATGGGATAAGAAAATGACTCAGCAGAAACTCTTGCTTCTTATGGTGATCAATGTGAGCAGTCCCAGACCGCCAGAGAGGCAGGGCAAATTGGAACAAAATGGGTGGAAGGAGGAGAGAAGAACAATTGTGGTCGCAGTTGGCGCAGATACCAAAAGGAACAACCTCAGACCACATCCTACTACTGGGGGCAGCCCAAGGCCCCAACTACACCCCATGGAACACTCCAAACACCTTATCGTCCCACCACACCGTTCTCCAGCAACCCACCTCATCCCAGTAACCAGTCAGCTGGGCGACGTTTTAAATGTAACAAGCCGGGGCATGTAAAAGGCCAACTGCCCCAAGAACCCCAACAGATTACAGTTCATTGCACTGGAATCACACCAGAGGTCCTCAGGCCCAGATACCTCCCAGATACCCTCGGAGAGGAGGGAAACTGAGTGTGGGCAGAAA
Source organism: Lepidochelys olivacea (assembly GCF_965140295.1). Lineage (NCBI taxonomy): Eukaryota > Metazoa > Chordata > Testudines > Cheloniidae > Lepidochelys > Lepidochelys olivacea. The sequence continues at coordinate 74,947,233 of NC_140418.1, read as the reverse complement.
GAAGGTCACCACATGGAGGGACACCGAAGCGCAAGTGTCGGCTATCCATACTTCCTTAGTGGACCCCAGATTAATCGACCCAGAGGTCCAAGTGATGATTCAACACTTCAAGTCAAACTTTTTTGACTTGCCTACAGCCAAGTTGCCTGTCCAGTACAAGGGCTGGTCAGGAATGTGGACTTTTGCAGTCTAAGATGATTATCCCATCCCCATACTGTTAGGGGAAGACTTGGCCAATCATGTGAAGCTAGCCAAGAGGGCGGGAATGGTAACCGGCAGGCAGGCTAAGCAAGCTGTCACACCTAGCTCTGTTCTGGAAACCTCTACCAGGACCCCGTCAGAGGTACTGGAACTGGACCCCATGCCAACGTCTGCAACAGCAGTAGTGGATCCAGTCCTAGAGAACCAGACAGAGCCAGTCCCAGAACCAGAACTGGCAGAACAACCAGCACCAGAAGCATTGCCAGCACTGAATTCAGTTCTTGCAACCCCAACACCAGAGGGTCCCACTGAACCTGCACCGGCAGCAGCAGATAACCCTACACAAGAGGCTCAGCCAGAGCCTGAACCCCAACATAGTGCACCAGCGGACAGCGGTACACAGTCAATGGAAACAGCCCCATCACCTGCATCGCTTCCAGAGGGTCCACAATCCAATGAGGAATTGATGTCTCCAGCATCAAGGGAACAGTTCCAGACCGAACAGGAAGCAGATGAAAGCCTCCAGTGAGCTTGGACAGCGGCATGGAGCAAACCACCGCTTCTCAGCTCTTCTAATCGATCCAGGTTTGTTGTAGAAAGAGGACTTTTATACAAGGAAACCCTTTCTGGTGGACACCAGGAAGACTGGCATCCTCAGAGACAGTTGGTAGTTCCAACTAAGTACCGGGTAAAGCTATTAAGCTTAGCCCACGATCATCGTAGTGGCCATGCCAGGGTGAACAGAACCAAAGACCATTTGGAAAAGTCTTTCCACTGGGAGGGAATGAGCAAGGATGTTTCTACCTATGTCCAGTCTTGTGAGGTGTGCCAAAGAGTGGGAAAACCCCAAGACCAGGTCAAAGCCCCTCTCCAGCCACTCCCCATCATTGAGGTTCCATTTCAGCGAGTAGCTGTGAATATTCTGAGTCCTTCTCCGAAAAAGGCACCCAGAGGAAAGCAGTACATACTGACTTTGCCACCCGATGGCTGGAAGCAGTAGCTCTAAGCACCACCAGGCACTAACAGACATTTTTGCCAGAGTAGGTTGGCCCTCCAACATCCTTACAGATGCAGGAACTAATTTCCTGGCAGGAACTATGGAAAACCTTTGGGAAGCTCATGGGGTGAACCACTTGGTTGCCACCCCTTACCACCATCAAAAAAATGGCATGGTGGAGAAGTTTAATGGAACTCTGGGGGCCATGATACCTAAATTCGTAAATGAGCACTCCAATGATTGGGGCCTAGTATTGCAGCAGTTGCTCTTTGCCTACAGAGCTGTACCACATCCCAGTTTAGGGTTTTCACCATTTGAACTTGTATATGGCTGCAAGGTTAAGGGGCCATTATAGTTGGTGAAGCAGCAATGGGAGGGGTTTACACCTTTTCCAGGAACTAATTCTACAAACACTAAAAAACTAACCAACCTACAAAACAGCCTCCGAACCTCTTTAGCCCTTGCTAAAGAAAACCTAAAAGGATGCTCAAAAAGAGCAAAAAGTCTGGTATGATAAACACGCCAGAGAGCGTTCCTTCAAAGTTGGGGACCAGGTCATGGTCTTAAAGGCGCTCCAGGCCCATAAAGTAGAAGCGCTGTGGGAAGGGCCATTCATGGTCCAAGAGTGCCTGGGAGCTGTTAATTATCTCATAGCATCCCCCACTTCCAACCAAAAGCCTAAGTTGTACCATATTAATTCTCTAAAGCCCTTTTATTCCAGAGAATTAAAGGTTTGTCAGTTTACAGCCCAGGGAGAAGATGACACTGAGTAGCCTGAAGGTGTCTATTACAAAGGGAAAAGTGACAGTGGCGTGGAAGAGGTGAACCTCTCTATGACCCTTGGGCGTATGCAGTGACAGTAGATCAAGGAGCTGTGCACTAGCTACATGCAGACTTTCTCAGCCACCCCAGGACTGACTGAACGGGCATACCACTCCATTGACACAGGTAATGCTCACCCAATTAGAGCCCAGCCTTACTGGGTGTCTCCTCAAGCTAAAACTGCTACAGAATGGGAGATCCAGGATATGCTACAGACGGGTGTAATCAGCCCCTCCCGCAGTGCATGGGCATCTCCAGTGGTTCTAGTTCCCAAACCAAATGGGGAGAGAAGTTTTTGCGTGGACTACTATAAGCGAAATGCTGTAACTGACCTAGACAACTATCCAATGCCACGCACAGATGAACTATTGGAGAAACTGGGACGGGCCCAGTTCATCTCTACCTTGGACTTAACCAAGGGGTACTGGCAGGTACCGCTAGATGAATCCGCCAAGGAAAGGTCAGCCTTCATCACACATGTCGGGCTGTATGAATTTGATGTGCTCCCTTTTGGGCCGCAGAATGCACCCGCCGCCTTCTAAAAACTTGTAGATGGTCTCCTAGTGGGATTGGGAGAACATGCAGTTGCCTACCTTGACAATGTGGCCATATTTTCAGATTCCTGGGCAGAACACCTGGAACATCTACAAAAACTCTTCAAGCGCATGAGGGAGGCAGGAGTAACTGTTAAGGCTAAGAAGTGTCAAATAAGCCTAAACAGAGTGACTTACCTTAGACACCAGGTGGGTCAAGGAACTATCAACCCATTACAGGCGAAAGTGGATGCTATCCAAAAGTGGCCTGTCCCAAAGTCAAAGAAACAGGTCCAATCCTTCTTAGGCTTGGCTGGATATTACAGGCGATTTGTACCACAATACAGCCAAATCGCCGCCCCACTGACAGACTGACTCAAAAAGAAACAGCCAAATGCAGTTCAGTGCACTGAAGAGTGTCAGAAGCCCTTTAACCAGCTTAAAGCGACTCATGTCTGACCCTGTGCTAAGGGTCCCAGACTTTGACAAACCGTTCCTAGTAACCACAGATGCATCCGAACATGATGTGGGAGCAGTCTTAATGCAGGAAGGACTGAATCAGGAGTTCCATCCTGTCGTGTTTCTCAGCAAGAAGCTGTCTGAGAGGGAAAGCCACTGGTCAATCAGTGAAAAGGAATTTTACGCCATTGTCTACGCTCTGGAAAAGCTACGCCCATACGTTTGGGGGTGGCGTTTCCACCTGCAAACCGACCATGCTGTGCTACAGTGGCTTCATACCTCCAAGGGAAATAACAAAAAACTTATTCGGTGGAGTTTAGCTCTCCAAGATTTTGATTTCAACATACACCACATTTCAGGAGCTTCTAACAAAGTGGCTGATGCACTCTCCAGTGAAAGTTTCCCAGAATCAACTGATCCAAATCGTCCTTAAGATGTAGGAAATGGGGTTCAATTCAATTCCCTATGCATTCCATGGCAAATTTAGTTTCCATGTATGTCAAGAAAACTAGGTTTGCCTTCTGTCACTGATCTTAGGGAGATAACTTTCAAATAAGATTGTCTGTTGCTCTTCGAGGTTCGAAAAGGCAGAAGCATATTAGGAATTAACATAATTGATAATTATAGTAAAATGATTGCTTGAAAGTTAACAGGCCATCACTTTAATAGGACATCTTTCATTTTTACAGTATTTTGCAGGGCAATTTTCACTCAAATGCAGGATCAAATGCAAAAAATCAAGGGCAGATGTTTGAGGAGAGCTTGTCCTTAAATCAAGACGCTCCATAAATGAACCCAGAAATGCATATTGCACCTTTCCTCTATTAACCGACTTTCCATGTAAAGATACCAAATGAACAAATATTCTTAATACCAATTTAAAGGAAATTGTACAGTATTTTGATTCACTGCAAATACTACATGCTTTCAACTATATTGGACAGAGTTCAGGTTGTGGTTTTTATTTCAGTGACTGCATTTCCTGTTTAACTTACTTTTTAAGTTAATATTAGCAGCTGCATCCTCAAGCCAGGATATTATGCCAGGAACTTTAACTTTAATCTTAAAGTTTGTGGGAATTTACTTAGTTTTTAAGATGGTCCCTGGGTCTGTAGGACAGGAGCCTTGTTCTTACAAACTCCAAATGGTCCACAAGAAAGGGGACCCTACCAAGCTGATCATAGGAGATGCTAAGTCAAGGGAATGTCCCCTTACTCTGCTTGCCAGTCTCCTACTAACCATGGTCCTGAAGCACTGTTCTGTGGAAAGAGTCCTAATATACCAGACTCCCTAATGTCTGCAAGACAAGAGTGCTGTTCCTGCAAATGTTTAGCTCCTCAGGATCAGTGCTCCTTTCTCTCACAGATTTGGAGAGCAGCTGCCCTACTGCCCTACTGTCCATTCCTTGTTTGAAGGACTGGAGATCTCTTTCCAAGTTTGAAGGACTAGAGATCTCTTCCTGCCCCACAGGAAGGGCAGATATGGCTGGTAGAAGGATTGGGGGAGGGTGTCAATAGAACCAGGGGAAGAGCCTGCCTGCTGCTCCCCAGTCCCTATAGAGGGGTTTGTGGGAATGAAGACTCCTTCCCTGTCTGCTCTACAGGAAAGCAGATTCCCCTTAGGAAGTAACAACCCTAGTAAGGCTTGTGAGGATGCTGGGTGGCTCAGAAATGCCCAGTGAGCTAAAGGGTTAGGAGAATTTGGTGTCAAATGAGCTTTTTATGACTGGAGGCTCATCAGCCCCTCTTACCAATGAATCTGTGGGGTTTTCCCCTTCTGCTGACTTCAGAAGTCCACACGAATGGGAGAGGGAGGAGATGTGGCCCCCCGATATTCTCCCACCACTCACTTCTTGCTTTCTCCAATGCCCTACCGAGTCCCAGATTTTAAATCTGGGGAAAGTTAACTGCTTACGGGCTGTCTGAAGTCTGCATTGAGTAGAGATCCCCAGTGAGCCTTAGATCTCTGCTGGGGGAGTCCAATAACATAGGTGACAGCTCTAATTAGGTGTCACTTTCAAACATATCCAAAAAAACCTAGTAGCTCTATTGTTAGGGTGTCCTTAAGGAACAATTTTGAGTCCCTTCAAATTTTTTACGAAAATTCTGTTTTAGTCCAGGGTCTAACTTACTTATTGAGGATATGATGATTTTTATAGCAGGGACCAACACTGGGCTTACAATACAAACTCTGTTATACCCTAAATATGGAGTACAGTTGTGCTGCTGCTCCATACAGTCTGTCCCTTACTACTTCCTGTTCAGGTCTGAACAGCCTCTCTTTCCTGTCCAGAAACTTAAAAAAAATTGTTTTATACAAACATTAGTAAATTTGTATAGAATTCTCTGCATGTTGCTGGAGAACTGAAAAGAGACAGCGGCACCACAAAAAGCTAAAACCGCCAATTTTCCCAGCTGTCAGTTGATGGGGGAGGAGATGCGGAATAAAAGAAGGGAAGTGAAGACCTGATATTTGTAATGCATAGAAAAATGCAAAAAAACCAAAAGACCGACCAAGTAAAATATCTGGGGAAACTTAGGTAGCCATGACATCTCATAATAGAGCAGTAAAAAGCACAAAATCATTTCCCCACCCCACCCCACCTCACCCCAGTAATTAGCCTTAAACCAAATAAAAATCTTCACCTCATCCCATTTAACTTTATATACATTTATACTCTGCAGCACTAGGATTTTTTTCCTTAGCACATGTCCAGATTCCAGCTATGGGATTATCTACAGCTGACACCATGAACAGTAATTGTAGCTTTTTAAAAAGGGAAAACTGCAATGCTATACATTAAAATTTTAATCACAGTATCTAATTAAAGAGTAGAATGAGTCAGTAAGTACGTCTAAAAGCAAATAAGCAAACTCGAAGCTGCCGCTTTGACAATCTGATACATAGGTATTGTAGGTTAAAGACAGGAAATGCCTTGATCATGCATACTAATGCTGTGCGGCAAGAGACTTTCAAAACTTGTTTTCAAAACTTTTTGGGGTTAACAGTGAATAATACAGCACTAAACAGTGTTATAAAAATACAGCTAAGGCATAAATGACATTTCTTGTCTCCTGTAAGTATTAAAATGCTGAACGGCATTTTTTTTTTTTTTTTTTTTTTTGGTCTTACACTTACTTCCTAGCAGAGGGTTCTGTCTGATCTATCAGTGAAACGGAAGTTCCCATTGACCCCCATTTACACTGGCCTTTAAACAGAGTTCAGCAATAAGATTTGAACATGAGCTCAGCTTAGCTGTTTGGCTGGTTAGTGTGGCCAGAGCCAAGTAGTTTAAAGAGTGCATTCGGGCCCAAATTAATACATTTGAAAAGTTAATTGGAACTAAAGGCTGGTATTCTTGGAGTGAGAACCCAGCATCATCCACCATGAAGGAGATACTCAGTGACAGGCATTTCTAAAAAACAAACAATGAACATTTGTTTTAAGAGATATTTAGTAAATAGAACCAACTGGCTAAACAACTAGGCACTGCCCTTTATTAATGGGAAGTACAGACAGTTATCTAGTAGCATATTCTATTTGAGGATTTTATAATGCCACTATCACCATAGTACCCAGGCACCTTCCACCTAAAACATATTAGCAGTTATAGAATCAGAATTGTAGGGCTGGAAGGGACCTCAAGAAGTCAGTCCATTCCCCTGCCCTCACGTGGAACCAAGACAAGCCCTCACAGGTGTTTGTCTAACCTATTCTGAAATACCTCCGAAGACTAGGATGTGACAACCTACCTTAATGAAGTCTCTAGAGGACTTCATAGGGTGCTTGGCTGTTCTCCCCTTTTGGGGTATAAAATGGTTTCTGGGGTAAAGTTTGATGGGGGGGGGAAGAGTGGCAAGGGGCAGACAGAAAGTGCTAGCATTGTGTCATTCTCATTATGTCAGAAAGTCTCCCCCCCCCAGCCCCCCAAAAAAGGAAGGCTTTACAGTATTTCCTAAAGGTGGGAAGACTCTGGATTTGTTTAATTCCTTCAGGAAGTTTGTCCCATAGCCAGATCCCCTTGACTAATTATACTGTGTTCCTAGCACTCCCATGTTTCATGCTGGGCTTAGTGACCTGTACTGTCCCAGAGGAACACAACTGTCTTGTTGGTTCACAGAATGAAATTCAGTTTTTCATGTACCCGGGGCTTGATCCATTAATTGCTTTGGCAGTTAGCATAAAAAAACCAACAACTTTGAACTGGCAACAAACTAAATGGCAGCCAGTATGACACTAGAGCTTGAGTTGCTATGAACACATCAAGCCCATAACATGGAGGCAACAGACATTCTGTAGCAGCTGGAGCCTGCGCACTGTTTCCACATTCAGCTTCCTATCAACATGACAGGTTCTCTTTAAAAATGCAAAGATGCTCTGGATTGAGATAATTTCAGTTTACTTGTGAACAGTGGGAGTGAAAAGGGTAACAGTGATAATGGAACTGCAACCATGATGAATGGTAAAGATATGCAGTTAACCCCTTCGGCCTGTGATTACCAGCGTGATAACCATTGGTAACTGCTCAATTCTCCAATTTCTGAAGGATGATCCAAAAAGTAATTTTCTTTTCTAAACTACTAATTTGAAACAAATGCATAGTGTTAACAGTGGCACACAAACTGAAATACTAATGCAAATGAACTTTGCTGACCATATCACTAGATGGTTCAAACCAGAGCAACACGTCATAAGCGAACAGCAAAACAGTAGCAACAAGTTTCCAAGATTGAGTCATTTCAGGCTTATTTTTATAGCACCTATTTAGTACATTTGGCCTTTTCATTTTGTATTCTCAGGTTCTGGAAATTGTAGTCTTGCAATAAAGAATGCCTTCCAGTGGCTGTACAGGATGGCAGGAATCATGCAACTGTTTGTAAATTAATTAAAACCCATGACATTTTATGTAAATTTTAAAGCATAAAAAAATCTCATCTCCAGTTGCCTTCTAGTTTTGTATTTCAGATTGTTCTGCATTTGTTTTTACAACTATGAATATGAGATTTTTTTTTTTTATAGAAAGTGGTTTTTACAGCTTTATCAGTTATCAAGGGCTCAAGAGCCAAAAGGAAACAAGATGCTAACTCTGTGCTCTATATCAGCTTTACCAAAGCCTAGGCTGCTGTATTGTAAACGTGACAAAGATTAAAACTAGCGACAAATGTTCAGACCAGAAGGTTTCCAGTGAATCAGAACAGGAAACCAATAAAGCGATCAATGGGAGGTCATGACCTCTTGATCACTGCACTACATGGCTGAAAACTCTGGTTTTGATCTATTGCCATATAATCCAATTAAACTTTGAAATTCTACAGCAAATATGTGATTGAAATAGTAGCAAAACAGTGTTGAGAAAGATATACTTTACTTTTAAGCTGCCCCTATTCATAAAAAAGTATCTGGTCATTACAAACCAAATTTAGTTAATTAATTTTCCTAAAAACTGGAAAATTTGTTGTAATAAAACAATGATCTTTTTAAAAAAGTTTTCAGCTGATCTAGCCCTGGGAAGGTGCTGTGAACTAACTACTTGGTAGGTGGAAGGAAAATTCCCAGAATCTTTTCCTACAAAAGGTTCTAATGCAAGTGTTTATTTGACGTAAGGAAGTGGCAACAAAAATATTTTAAAACACTGATCACACTGCAAGTACCTGTGACACTTTGGCCAAGGAACTATCTGCACATCTCTACTCCCCTCTTCCTGATAGCTGGCACCTATAAATAAAATTACTGAAGCCTCAAGCATTAACTAGAAGGTACTGGTTCGCACAGAGGCTGAGTACATACATATTATGGACATAGATACGGTAGTTACAAGAAGCAATCACTTCACATTTTTGCTGTCTTTTTAAAGCCAGAGTTGACCCTGTATTCTTAAATTGGCTAGGACACAATTGCTTCCTACCCCAAATAAGGGTTCTACCCACCATGGTCGCATCACTATGATCAGGGCCAGTCAGACTTTTAGGAAGTTAATTGAGAGGATTCTTTGGGATAGGAGAGTGAGCATGCATCATTCAGTGGTGTGCAGCCTCACTGCCCTCAGCTTTTTGCTAAAGTGGAACCCTACTGTTGGTGCTGGGATATGTTGTATAGTTGCCAACATCCCATGTATGGTTTACAAGGGAAAACTGTTCAAATAAACTAGGGTAACTAGGCCTACTAGGGCCTCAGTTCCTGGAAGGTTGTGTACATTCTGGTGAATTGTAAACACTTTGTGATCCCTGCCACAACTCCAATGAAAATTGGAAGTTCACCTTTTTAAAACAAAACACAAACAAAAAACAAACACCCCTGCCCACCCCTACTTCTCCCCCCTCACCTCCAAGAAAATTCATGCAGAAAGTTTAGGTGACTTGACTAAGGCAAAAAGCAATCAGTGTTAATGGTAGTATTAGAATGCAGGACTCTCACATTCTTAGACCTATGCTTAGTTCACAAGACCACGTAGCTTCATGCCAATGAGTTGCCTTTATTTGTGATCAGAGGCCACGGTGGCTAGTTATGGGAGATGGCTCAGTTGCGGAGGAATTTTAGAGTGGCCCTAATGACAGCAGCAGCCTCAGCAGTACCACTCTACTGAGCTACACACACACAGCAGTCTGTTGTAAAAACTGGGGAGTGGAAAGCTCACAACTGGAGTAGGCCTAATTGGTGGAAAGTGGATAAAGGTTCATAAGTTTTCCCAATTGACTGTTACATAAAATGGTTTAAAAAAAGATGCAAAAAAGAAACAGACTGACTTAATTTAAACAAAGATCTCCTGATAACACTCAAAGAGTGTGTTATGGTCATATTTGGTAAACAAGAGGAGTTTGGAACCAAAATTTAGGCCTAATTGGTGGACAAAATCATTCAAGGATTGGCTATTCTGATCATCACCCTTTAGTGGCCCTTAAAGAGAGGCTCTGAGGGGGAAAAGGGGGAGCACTATCACCATTACTACAGGCCCAGCAGAAGCATTTCTCATGGTGACACCCAGACCTCGGCACACCACTGGCAATACCTGACCATCAGTGCTGCAAAGACTCCAGCCAGATACATGCAAGATCCCGCTCTGTCTTCTCCCTTGTCCTCCTTTCCACCCTTCCCCTGCCACTATTTTCCTCTGGTCCCATCTCCGATAGCTTTTCACTTGATCCTGATATCAATTGTAGTAACAGCAGCAGCATAACAAGATGAGAAAGCACAGCTAGCTCTGCTCAGCCTGAGAAGAATCAATGAAGGACAGGAACCTGACCAGATCAACCAAATGTTGCCCCTAACTAGGGAGATGAGGCAGGGTCCAGAAGAATAGCTGTCATGGACAACCTGCCAACCCAAAGCATCCTTCCATGATGGAATAGCCCAAAATCAACAAAAGCCTCATTTCCCCCATATTTTACTATTCTCTCTTCCCCCCAACTTTTGGTGTTTGTTCTGTTGAAAGTAGGGAAGTGACTAATCAATCATTCCCAACTCAAAACTGAACAGAACAAATCCTTTCTTCCTCACCAAGGACTGCTTGACTGAATCAGAGACTAACCAATATTCCTCTCTAAAAAGAGACTGATTGTTAAACAAAATCTTACTCAATTTCCATTTCAGTGCTTTAGCTTTGTTTTGATTCTTTACCTTGCATGTCTCAACCAATAATATTCTATCCTTTGACATTTCCTGGTTTATTTGCCAAGGCATCTGTACTTGGAACCCTGAATTTGTTTAAAAAACTCTTAATGTTGTACAGTGACAGGGGCATGTTAACACCTTTAACTGTTTGGGCCCATATATTCCATCAACAGTGATAAAACAGGTCCCTTTTCCTCCCTGCAAAAAAGAACAAAAATCAATGGACATTGGGCAGTGGTTTCCATGGATACCAAAAAGTCCACGTTGGGATCCATAGATAGTACAAAGAATAATCTGATATTCAGAGGAGTCAGTAAGAAATTTTTAACCCCAGTTTACATCAAGGGTAGGCAAAGTTTTTGGCCCGAGGGCCACATCTGGGTATGGAAATTGTATGGCGGGCCAAGAATGCTCACGGTTCCCGGCCAATGGGAGCTGCGGGGGTGGCACTTGGAGCACGGGCAGCATGAGGAGCCCCCTGGCTGCCCTTACGTGTAGGAGCCAGAGAGGGGACATGCCACTGCTTCCGGGAGCCGCGTGGAGCCACAGCACGTGCAGAGCAGAACAAGCCCTAGACCCTGCTCCCCATCGGGAGCTTGAGGGCCAGATTAAAAAATCTGAAGGGGCGGATGCAGCCCCTGGGCTGTAGTTTGCCCACCCCTGGTTTACATCATATTAGGATTTCAAGGATCTTTTTGCATTTTTTCTTGCATGGTGAAATCCATGATTCTCCTTCATATTTCTCCACTCTCAATGTTTTGGATGGGGAGAAACGGTAGAAAGCCATGGGCCCAAATCCCAGCTAGGTGTAAAACTACCATAGATGGTATACTTCACAACTTGGATCTGTACTTTACAGAGGTAGGAAGTGAGCCCTATCAATCCCTACTGAACGATCAAGTTAGAAAGACTCGAATAGTGATGCTGGAATTTGAGCTGCAGTGCTCTCTCATTGCCCCTTGGTTGGGAAGACAGAAAACTAATTCAAGACACAACCTTCTGAAATCACTATTCAGGTTCTCCAAGAATATGCTGAGAACACCAATCAGAAGGGGGCAGTGAGGAATTCAATCTTAATATTTTTTTAAAAAGCAAAAATTACTACAAAGTTCTTTAATTATAACGCAATTAGCAAAACAATAAGAGACCAGTGTTTTACTACCTATAAATATTAGTCTAAAAAGTGTTGTGTTGCTCATTAAGATGGCTCTGAGCAGCCCGCTCAGAAAACAAAGTTTTCATTAAAAGCCATTTTAAAATGTGTGTTTTAATTTACATGTCAAAAAGTGTCCTCACCTTATCAACTTTCAGACTGCTGTCTTGAGCAAAACAGAGGAAGCTCAAAATACAGCAGAAATTTAAGACTAGATGGTTTCAATTTAGCAATATTATGCTAAGAACATGTAACTAATACTGTAACAAATGGCACTTGTCATGCATTTACAATGTACATAATGAACTCACTCCATTAGATGCTGTCCCTCAGTGAAGGAGGAATATTAGCAGAGTGCTATCTGGAAGTGTACACTGCTTCTGTCTACACTTAACTGTTCAACAGCTAAAAAGATTTCTGTATCTGTGGCTGTTAATTCAGAAAGCCATACAAAAAACAGTACAGAAAAATATTAATAAGAGAACTACATCTCCCAAAAATGACAATCTCAGCAGAAAAAGGGTTTATGAAAGTGGGACTTTGTACTTAAGCTATAGCATCCCTATATCCGCTTTAGAGGAGTCTGAGGAAACAACTGATGTTAAATGGAACCAGATTAATTTTTTTTAAAAGGTAATCTGTATGCCAAAAAACTATTTACCAGAAAATATTTTACAAGCTACATAATCATGACAATTCCTCAGTACTTTCCTTTACTCATTCAGTAAGTAGCTCCATGTTAAATTGATGAGAATGCAGTTTGTTTTTTTAACATTACATTTTTTGTATCACAGGACTGTAGCTTCTCTTCTGCATGTACATCGCGTCTACGATGCAGAAGAGAACAGCAATGTGCACAAGAATTCAGATGTTTTTTGACTTGCCAAGATAGCTTTGATAGTCCCAAATATACAATACTCAAGGACTGGTGTACTCCCCTGCAAAGTGGACCTAGATTCCTCAGATCTCTGATGCGGTAGATTGAAAAGTCTGTGGCTACTTCATTTCAAAGTTAAAAAAAGGAGGTTTCTAAACATAAAACAAGCACATTAAACTTGTATTTTACTATTAAATCTAATCCGAAATTGCCAGCAGTGAAATAGTTAATGTTGGCACCTAAACCGACATCTTTACATTTCAGTCACATTGAGATGAACAGAGCAGTCTATACTGCCCCAGTACATTGTTTCATGCTGGCTGCAAACTCAGGAAGAGAACACCACATCAGTTTATACTGCTCACATTTGTTAGGTTTTCCTTCAACCACGAGGAACAGAAGGTATTTTTTGTAAGGAAAAGTTAGATGCAGGAGCATAATTCCAAGGCAGACTCTGTGGCCACAGTTACATAGTAGAGAGCCCTGATTATTAGGGAATCAACCTTAGTTTTTCTGCTAAGTGTACCTTAGATGCCAATTTGTGTTAATGATGATGTGAACAGCTAAGACTACTAACTTTCATAAATACAGTGTCTTAGTTCTACAGTAATGCTTTTTCCTCCATTATTTGGTTATGTCAAAAGCAGACAGGTACTAAAATTCCCAGCCTCAAAATACATGATTTCAGCAAGGACAGAACAGCATTAGAGAGAACTATATAATGCTGCTTCTTCATCTTTGGTTTATTGTTTAGAGAATGGGATTTCATCTACACCTTTGACCTTGGTAACAATCTTTATAATTATCTAGTTTGTAAAATGTCCCTGATTCTCAAGGACATAAAACTAAAGGGCAGAGTTACCAAAGAACAAAAAACTTTTAAAATACATTTTATATTTTTATACACACACACACACGGTAGACAAAGCTGCAGCATTAGATTGGGTGCTTGCAAACCACATGACCTCACGAATGCTATCTTATCACATCACAGGTTCCTCAGACTGACCACAACCACTTAAATCAGACTCCGCCAGCACAGAGGCTCTATCTTTGACATGTACTAGTAAAGCAACAGCATTTTTAGCTGGCCAGCAGCCTTGCAAGAGCTCTGCTTGTGGGAGGGCAAATCTGATGGTCTCTTGTCCAACTGTGTTTGCAAGATATGATACAAGAAAAGCACATGATTTATTGCACTATAAACTTCAACCACAAGTTGAAATGCTTACTCTTTGTAAATCTGAGGGCTAACATATTTCCTTTTAATGACAGCATTTGTTATCAAGCAGAAAAACATTTAAATGCAGCCACTTATTTTGAAAGCATTCATCTATAGTAAACAAAAATTCAAACAATTAACATTCTATTTAGAAGGTGAATACTTAATGCAAACAAATTTTATTTGGTTTTGTTTAGAAACATTCATTAGAATCTTAAGTGTTAATAAAAAGATTGTAACAGTCCAAATTTAGATACTATAGTAATGGGTGCAAATTTACAGATTACTGAAAAAACCACTGAAAACAAGAACTGGACCAGTATCACTCTGCCTGGTGAGGGGCTGATAATCTTATGACAATGGCTGTGAGGAAACTAGAACTGCCAGGAGACATGCATGCAAAGCTGACATAGCATACATCTACTGTACAATTCCCAGGGTGCCCAAACCAACCAACCTTGTATAATATACGAGGCAAATAGTACACCCAAATGTCATCTTCAGTGGGAAGGGAGATTCAGTCAGTGAGACCAATCATCTAGGCTGACACTCATTTACAGCAGTACGTAGACTGAGAACGTATTATGGGATAACCTTTTAGATGTATTATACTCCCTATACAGGCTAATGTCTTGGGCTTTTGTTTCCAAGGTATCTAAATGCCATTGATAAACCAAATCCAGTACCATCCCAATAGCAATTGCCTACATTGCTTGAGCTATCTACAAGCCTAGAAAGACCAGGCAAATACTACTCTATGTGTGGCACAAGCTGAAACCTTATTTCTAATAGGCTGGAGTTGCTAGATTCCACCTTTCAAGGCAGAAAATATTCAAAGCTTTATAAAATATTTGTTTAAATATTAGTGTGTACAGTTTACTTCTAGCATTAATTTTATAGATTCATAGAGTTGAAGGCCAGAAGGAACCATTAAATCTAGTACAACCTCTTGAATAACAGAGGCCATTAAGTTTCACCATGATCTGTGTAGTGCACTAATATATAGTAGTTTCTTTAATTCTTTACACTGATGTTCTTAGTTTAATTTTCCTTCATTGCTTCCTTGATGAGCTCTCCAGATTTCCATTCCTGCAACTAAAGTTACAAGATGCCCCCTTATCCTCAGCTTTACCCATATTCCAGATTACTCCTTTTGTCATATCTTATGCATTATTTATCCCCGAAGTAATTACTTAAAGGGTCTTGAATTTTATTTACACAAGCAGAATCTTTTAAAAGCATGACATTTAATCTCCAACTTTAATATCTGTTTTCATTAAGCCAATCTTAAAAGTGTTAGATCAACAGGTACATGATCTGACCAAGAGATAATACCTATATCAGAATGTTACTGACTGCATTAGGTTCTTAGAATATAATATCAGATCAATTTTAGGATGAACTGCACACCGGTGGGAGTAGAAAGAGTAATAAATTGAGGGGTCACTAGTTCTCCAAACACAAACGCTTTGCGGGCAAACATGTCAATGCTAATCTTAAGTACCACTCCCGTAAAAATTTTATGTGTGTCAGATATTGAAAATGAGAAATTTTTTAAAACTATCTTTCCACCTGCTTCATCTACACTAGGATTTAGGGTACAATTAGAGAGTCTCCCTCTAAAATCATTTCACCAAGTTATAGACTAAGAACTCACTAAAACAGTCTATTCAACTCTGATTAGGGGAACAATGTTCTAACTGTTGTATCTTTTTCCTGAAAGCTTTTTCAGAATAAAAAAAATTCCACTCTGGTCTATCAGTCAGTTAGAAAGACTTAAAAAATTAAAATAGCATGTTTTGTTTTAGCAAATGAGAAGAGTGCTTGATCTCATGTTCACTTTTAAATAATTTTCCTGTCCTACATTTTCATTTCCACTGAAAGAACTAGCACAGATGAAAATATGGAACATGTGCTCTATTACTGGACAGACTAATAGCCTGAGCTGATTTCCTCTACATAGGCTTGTCTTCATGTTACTCCTTTTCCATGGTTCTGTACATAAAATGTGTTGCTAATAAGTATATATTTTTAACAATTTGGAACAGAAGGGCATAGACGGCATGACTTCCATTTTTATGAGAACCCATGTAGAATATGTTGAGGACTCTGGAGAACTAGAACTTACTTCCTGTCCCAATAACCCCTCCAAAAAAGTATGTGGTGTGTCTTCCAATTAGTGCCGACAGAGCAGCATTAAAAGCCATTCACTTTGGGCCTGACAGGTTGTACTAATGTTGGGGTAATGGCTAGACAAAGTGAGGTGGTAACCCACCCTCCATTCTTGGGGCCACATGCTGTTTGCAGAGAATGCCTTCTCCATAACTAAAAGAAATTTGAGGAACAGAAGAGAGGTCATCTCAAGAAACAGTGTTTCAAAACCATTTACCTTTCTTCAGTTATCCTCTCCAGTACCTAATTTCAGGTTTATTAACCTTTGGTTTAAGAAGTTTAGTTGAATTCTTCATTTGCTCATTAGTTTTGTTTTTCCTAGGAATGCCCAAGACAGAAAATCCCTGTAACAACTACATTTCCAAGAATGCTGCATTCAAATTTAAGAACATGGATTTATCTACAGTAGCTCCACTGTGCGCCTACAAAATACACTTAGCAGGACCTGCGAAGTCTTCAACCTGGAAGCCCTTCTTAGCCTAGGAATAAAGATCCAGAAGTTGCTTACACACACACACACCACTCTTTTGCTACCTATGAGGTTCAAGGATGTCAAGTGACTTCCTGCTTCCAAAAATACAACTGCATTGAAATGAATGGGGGATGTAAAGCTTTTCTAAAAATATATATTTTTAGAAAAGATGCAAAAAATTCCTTTATTATAAGTAAAAACCACCAAACTAATTTCAGTAAGTGGTATTAAACTGCTCTCCGGTTAAGAACAAGTACTGGAAACCTAAACCAGCCTAAGAAAGTTGTTTTGTTTTGTAAGAAATTAAGTCTTTAATGTTAGAAACACCTCTTTAATGTTCACAATCAACCACAGCGGATGTAAAATTGCTGTCTTCAGTGAAAACCTGGAGTCATGAACTTAAGTTTCAGGGCTGGATTAGGGGGTTTTTTAGCTTATCTCACTATGTCTAAATTAAAATTTGTATAGCATATAGGTGAAAAAAATTACTTGACTAACTGACAAGAGCTTCAGAATGGTGCCTGACAGCAAGACCACAGTGTCCCCATTATTATTACTGCGTAAGCTTCTAAATACATGCAATTTCACATAACATTTTAAAACACCTAGCACTCATTCGTACACTGTAGGCAATGAATGGGGGGAGGTGCAGAGCTCCTAGGCATGCAGACACATCATGCCTGCTGCTACATCCTTTTTTAATAGTACAGCTTGCTACCCCCATGCAGCCAGCCAACTTTGTGGGCCAGGGCCAGTGCGGGGCATGGTCACGCTTTCTCTGGAACGTTATACACCCATAAAGGAGTAGGGACAGCAAGTCTGCCTGGCTCCTCCACGTAAACTTGCATAAATGCCCGGCATAATCTGCCTCAGTGTGAAACTAGCCATAAGAATAAAACTAATGGCTCCATTTAAGATACTGCATTAGTATACACAGAAGCTGGCATTTTCTACTGTGTAAGACTCCATTAATTAAAAACAGCAAAAGAAAGCATTTACACCATTGCATTAGTATAAATTCCTTGTGTAATATTTTTAGCTAACAACAATTTCACAAAGTTTTAAGCAGTTCAGTCCTAAATCACAAAACCTGTAAAACGAGAAACCACTATTCTTAAACCTTGCTTCTGTCTCCAAAGGTATCTTGTGGTCTGTCAGTGTAGTTTGCGGGCAAGCATGTCAATGCTAATCTTTCGTACCACTCCTGTAATCTAGGTAACACATTTAAGCCTTGCAACATCCAACAGGAAGCAGACACAGCTGCTGTGTAATACACACAAAGTGACTAAGTATACAGAGGTAGTGCATAAAACACTCCCAGGACTAAGGTAGTTTATAAATCATTTAATTCCATTCAGTGTGAATTAAGAGTGAACAAGAGAGGCAGCAAGAACCATTAAACACTGGTCAACATGTACACAGTGTAGTCTCTATGTAATTTTATGCTGGACTGGATGACAGCATCCAGCTCCAGATATTTACTCTGCTGGTTTTCCTTAAGCCCCCAACTTTATTAAGTTGCTCAGATAAACCTATTATAGTCCACTCTTTTTGTGCATAATTTCTTAACAAATGAACTGCTTAAGTACTAGACACCAAAGGAGGCAACAGTTGCTGATACCAGGATTTCCTCTTTAGGGCAGGAAAAAAATGGAAGCTTTTTACAGAGAGGAATGGCTTGGATCAAAAGGAGGAGAATTGCAATGGGATTACATTGGTGAACAGAGATGTCTCATAGGTAAATCAAGAGGATACTAACGGCTTTGCCAGAAGCTCGGTTCAGCCTTCCTGTCTGAATTAGTAACAATTTCCAAAATGCCACCAGATTTTTACACTATCTCAACCTTCAAATCTTTACGGAGAAAATTTATAAAATTGGTGTCCAATGAAGTGACTTAATCAGTAAGGAAAGAAGTATCACACTGCCATCTGATATTGTAAATTTAGATGACTTTCACAGTATCAGTGTTTCAAGCTATCTTAAAATATTTTAAAAGTGGAAGCCCTGGAGTTTTTGCTTTTGACTTTCTTTCTACTATCCAGAGTCCATTACTGTAGCTGTGTTGGTTATCTAGAAGATAGCTGAAGTACAGAATATCGCTGTCCATGTTGCTGGAGTTTAAAGGGATAGCTGTCTGATGCACAACAGAGTTAATGCTTGGCAATATGCTTTTACTGGAAATATCAAGTAAAATTATTAATGGAGAAAACTTTAACAGAGATTGGTGAATGATTTCTAGACAAGTGAACTCAGTTTTAGTAGCAAAAATTTAGTTGCTGTGAAGAATTTAAGGGTGTTTTGAACATATATTCAACATTATAATTAACAGAATTGCATATTTTCAACTGCTGAGTTGGTGCTGAGAGAGAACAGTGTGGGTTTGTTTTGTCTTTTTTGGGAGAGAGCTGGGCATAGAAGAGCGGTCCATAATACCGAGTCGTACAAGGTGAAGACTATTGACTGGCTATATGAGGAAACACAGGGAGATCTGCGGCTTATAAGAAGTGATTTTTTTATATCTATAACTTTTACTGTATTTGAAAGAATAGAGAAAGGAGTAAACTTTTTCAGTTTATTTACCTCCCACATTTAAAAGCGATGTGTGTGTGCGCATTTCCTATGTATACTAGCAATTTCCTGACTGTGGGGGTGTTTTACCCAGCAACAGGGGAGGACAGGCAATGTGAATTTACTGCAAATAAATCTTTTCAGTCTAGACCAGAGATCGCTTGTGAACTTTTGATTACTATGTCCACATACGTTACAAAGCAGCTGAAACGCAGCATCACTATGTAAGCCTTGGAAATGCACCACTGCCTCAGTCAAGACACTGATGTTTTGTGCTCTAGAAAATTAACAGTTAAAAGAACCACACACAGATAGGATTAAACCCAAAGGATTCCTCGGCCACGAGAAGATTTATCTGAAGTCAGTCTTTCAAAATGATCCATTAATTTCAAATGATCCATTCTCACATGCTGTAAAATACTCTGGCCTAGAGTGTGTTTGGAAGAAGCGAACAGTCCTCCTAAAGAAGAGGGTGGAGGGAAGAGTAGAGGAAAATAAGGAGGCAAGTAAGGGGAGAATGGCAGACTATAGAACTGGGCAAACAAACACAGTATTTGAAGATGTCACAGGATTTGGGAAAAGGGATGTAGCGCTTGTCAGCTGGATCTTTTGCACATCTCCTTGTCGGAGGCTATACTTCTGCCCGAGATGTAGACAGATTTTGTTTTGTGAGCTCAGACTTGGAGGTTTTCCAACCTCTGGTAAGCATCTACAGCAGCAGTCTTGAACCTTCTGAAGAGGATTTCCATGGATGCTTTGAAGCCCTTGTTTTTACCACCATAAGCAAGAAAGAATATGATTTCCTAAAGGATGTGACCTAATCAAGCTGGATTTGAAGGCTATGCAGATATCTAGACAGTGCCACCTGTGATCTCTTGAGGATGAGGTGGTCTAAGACAACAAAGAAGGAATATGTTCTGGTTAAGATGGCAGGGCAAAACCCTTGTAAACAATTCTGAATCTCTCTTTTGGGGGGCAGGGAAACTGTAGGAAGGGCTTTTTAATGGACGAGGCATTAAGTTCAATAGCTCATCTGGCAGTCACAGCAGCCAAAAAGGCAAGACTGAGGAAAAAGAATAAAGATGGTAGCCATTCATTCAAAGGTTTGGTCCTGACGGTGATTCAAGACTAAAAGTTAAGCTTACAGTTGCCAACAGGTATCTTAACAAGATGATAAAGTTTGGTAATTGTCTTCAGGAATCTGGTGATGCAAGCAAAAGATGCTGGGGACACACCATGTAAGAGCTCCCAGGGAAACAACTTTGAATCAAGAGGTAGATGCTCAGTCCTTTGATAAATCCAGAAAAATTTTGAGGTAGGATTTGGTGCTCACATTATACTAGGTTCCCACCACCTTACAGATCCAATAATGAACTTGAGGTGGAGTCATTTCTGGCGAAAGAAAGAAATCCACCATGGCATCAAAATATCCAAACTTTTAGAATTCTACACTCAAGCTCCAAGCCGTTAGCTGGATCTTGGCATTTCATTGAGCCTTGCATTAGGATTCCTTCTGAGAAAAGTAGCTCCCAAGAAGGGGAGACATCTCTTGGAGTCAAGGGAACCAGGGCCAGAGAGTCCTTAGGAGGCTATCAGGTTCACCCCAACCCTGCCCAGTCTAATCATCTTGCTGGAATCACCAAGAGGCAGAAGAGGAGGCAAGGAATACATCAGATCTTCTTCTTTCGCATGGCTTCGGTAGGTAGCAACAATTACAAATTTATATCTAAGTTTGATGGCCAGCACATTTCCGCAGCAGTGAGCTGGTAAATGTCCTTCAGGCCCCTGGTGAAAGAACAAAAGGAACATTCAGATATGATGTGCTCTATTGTTTGTGCTTGGTGACCACAGTCACAGAGGTGTTTGCCTCATTTTCCACTTAATGTGGACAAACCCTCTTCTCCCATGAGATGTCCTGATGCGATTCAATAGGCACCAGTCTTTCCAACATGAGGAACCACCAGGTTTTGCTTTAACAGGATCAACGACTAGCTGTTTGAGTGGTCGAAATGCTCCATGAGACTCTCCACTGAGCCTCAGCATCAAAGTTAGGTGTAAGGATCTTGATACAGTTCCATAGACAGTTGCGGGATTTTAATCTCGTTTTTGGTGGATTCTGCAGGTCATGGTGCAGTGGGATCATCGTATTTACATTGACATGATTAAGAAAGTGAGTTGTCTGAGCAGCTCTTCTAATCTGTGGAGGCTGGATGTGCAATAGGACTGGGAACCAGTCAACTGGAGTAGATTTGAGCATCCCTGACACTATGTGCATAGCATGACTGAGTTGAGTGTCAAGGAGTTCAGTGTGACTGCTATAAGATCACACTGGTGCACAATATTCAGCTGCAGAATATACCAAGGCAATTGTTGCAGTTCGTAAGGTCTGTGGACTGGAGCCCCATGATGTTCCAGCCAATTTTCTGATAAGCGCGACACGAGACCTGACCTTATCGCAGGAGTTCGAGGTGTTGTCGAAAGGTCAAACTCCGGTCCAGTGTAACACCAAGATACTTTGGATTAGCTTTGTGGCGGATGCTCTCACAGCAGAACTGCACATCAAGTTTGGTATTAGCCATTTTATTGTTCAGATGGAAAGTAGTTACCGGGGTGTGTGTGTGTGTGTGTGCTGGATTAAGCCTAAGTTTCCAGCATTGGAAATAATCAGCCGTTGTGCGAAGATCTCAGGTTAGGGTGCAGCTGATTGTATGGAGGCTTGTATGCTAAACAGCTAGGGCAATATCATCCGCATACATGAATTTCTTGACTCCATCACTAGTATATCCGCGGTGTATAGATTAAAAATTACTGGGCCCAGGACAGAGCTCTGAGGGATGCCTGAGTTAATGGCCAGATCAGTAGACCAAGAACTCTTAAGGTGTACCTTAAAGCGGCAGTTCCCAGTCATTGCTGCCAACAGACTGATCGTTTGCTGGCAGTGAATGACGCGGGAGACCTTGAGGAGGCGGACCTGTCTCCAGACAGTGTCATATGCAGAGGACAGATCAACAAGGGTGATTCCTGTCTTCAGTTTACGTTGGAATCCTGACATTCGGAATAGTTGAATGAGAAGGCATCGGTCCTCCACACCCATTTCTTCCAGTGCCTGGAACAGACAAGATCCAAGGCTTTTGTTTTTGCAGAAGGCAAATAAGAATTTAGCAAGCATCCCATCTGATAACACTTGGTGGAGAACCCTACTGTTCAATTCCCATTTCCTTGAGGAAAGGTTGTAAGGGTTGAGTCAATGGGCTTGTGTGTTGAGCTTGCCCTGACAGACTGCTGTAATGCAGAGTTGTTTCTTCTCTGCCCAAAGGAGGATTCTGGAGGATGCCTCCTATACAGAAGAGCATCAGGTCCCATCTGCCTGTCTACATAAGCCTTCGCATTCCTGTTGTCTCACCATTAGGAAGGCAGATGAGGTTAAGAGAGGAGAAAGGCATCTGAAGGCATTCCCAATGGCTCAATTCAGGCAACTGATGTTCTTTGTGCCTTCTGTTGAACCATCTCTCTTGGCAAGAGTATGACAGCATGAGGGCTCCCCAAACCCTGAGAGGCATCCATACCAATTCTGATCATGGCTGGGCCCAACAGAAGCTTTATCTAAGAGCTAATCTACACTAGAAGAACTACAGCGGTGCAGTTGCACTGCTGTGGCACATCTGGTGAAGATGCTCTATGAAGAGTTCTCTCCCATCAGTGTAAATAAATCCATTTCCGCAAGAAGCAGTAGCTATGTCGGTGGGAGAAGCTCTCCCCCTGACATAGTGCTATCCACACTAACACTCAGGTCAGTGTAACTTACATCATTCAGAGGGATAGCTTATTCACACCACTTATTGATGTAAGTGGTAGTATAGACCTGGCCTCAGTGAGGCTCTTAAACCTGTAGTAGCTGTGCAGATGTGCTAATGAATGGCCTTAAGCCAGGACAAAAAGAGGGTTTGAAGATGGAAATAGAGGACATAACTCCTCCTCAAAATACTGTGATGCTATATTTTATCCACAGGGTGCCTGAGAAAATAGTACCCTCTATTGGGGAGCAGGGGTGGGGGGAAGAGGGAAGAATCTTTTTAAAAAAGGGATGGTATTTGGTGCTGTCCTCTTAGGGACAGCACCAAACTTTTACTGCTTTTTCTTCAGGAGAAGATAAAGGGAAGCATAAACCTTAGGAATGGATCTTTCTATACACTACCTCCTCCAAGAAACAAAGCACCTGAGACACAAGCTATGTCATGCTGAACAGGTTTCCCTTGGGATACCTTAGCAGGGGAAGCACCTCCCTGGGTTTTCCCCTCTTATCCTAGCAAAACCTCACAGCCTTTCAGAATCCAGAATGTTTGACACCAGAGATACTGATGCATTTATCCTGAATCACTCTGAGAGGAAGCAGAGTTCCTCTTAGAGGTTTTTTGGTTTTTTTTGTTTTTTTTTTAAAAAGCTATATTGGTCGCCTTATTTTATTAGAAGGGGACCCAAAGGAGGACCAAGGCAAATCCCAGGATCCTCTGCAGTGCTGGGGGAAGAGGCAGCTGGCTGGTCACTAGAACTGTGGCAGTGGGCTCTCTCCAAGTATAATCCCCACAGTAATTATAAGGAACAGTTTAGTGACTAATGTAACTTCCCAAACATCTCATCTAGGAACACAAGTCTATGGGTGGACTAGCACACCCTAGAAGGCAACCCCCAGTGGGCCAGCTATTACCAGTGTTGAATGCCATGCGGCTGAAGGCGAATGACGAAGAGGATGGGGTACGAGAGTTCAATAGCTTGGGATATTCAAAGGGTTAGGGTGGATCCCCTTTAGCCAGTATCAGTCATATGCCACAGGCCCTTTTTCCATGTCCATCCCTCCATAAAGCGGAGTTGCTGAGAGAAGGGGTTTCCTGTGGCACAGAACTAAAACTGGAACTGTGATTCAGTTCCAGGGCTTACACAGGAGGGAGAAGTTAGGCTGCAGAAGTAGCTGAAGCGCTGGTGCCAATGTGGTAACACAAGTCAGTCCCCTGACAAAAGGATTCTACTGAGTAAAATATGATGGTAAAATGACAACTTGGTAGGTCCCAACACCCAGATTCAGTAAGGTACTTAAGCACCTATATAATCACATAAGCAGTCCAGTGGGGGCAGGTGTAGGCCTCTAAAGTTAATTCTCACCTGAGATGTTCAATTTTTAGTACAAATGGGCTATCCTGGGGCAAAGATAAATCTCTCAGAACTTTTTCCAGAAATAGTATTTAGATACACAAGATTTAGTTTAAAATAAGATTTGTTCTATAATCTGATGGTCTGAAACACAGCAATTCAGTATAATTATTTCTGCTTAAAATGAAGTTTACCTAGATTTTCTGATGCAAACCTAGATTTACCAGATAAATACCTGTATTAGCTTAGCTTTCCCCCCACCCCACACATAGTAACAAATACTTGTGTCCATGCCCATATTCCACCCAGAGTCGAGTCTAACTGAATTGAGCCAGAGCTTCAGTTGATATAAATTGGTAGAGATTCATTGACTTCAGTGATTCTATCACTTTACACCAGCTGAGGATCTGGCCCTTAATCTCAGTTTTTCTGTACGATAAATAAAACAGCATTTACATTCATATAGAGCTGTCTAAAAATGTTACCAAAATGATTTTCCAATGGAAAAAAAAACAAAACCCTTTTTGCAAAACCAAAATTTTCTGAGAGAAATTTTCAGTTTTGCAAAAAAAAATTATGTTCCATCAGGACAAAACATTTGAAAAAAAATTAACTTTTTCATGGGAAGGGACTTCTGTTTTCCAGTCAGCTCTAAGTTTGTACGCTTAATTTAAAGTCATGTAGCTATAATGCATTAAAAAGGAGTAACTTCACAAAGTTTCTGTGAAGTCTGCTTAATCCCAATGAATGTGTTTTACATCAGTCAGCTGAATGGCTGTGGTCAGCATATCACGTACAACAATGCCCTATCTTCAGGAAGATGAATTTGCAGGTTTATTCTTAACGTTTCTATAAACTTTTAGAGAAGTAGACCCAAAGATCAGTTAGCTAAAGGAGAAAGTTTGTAGCCATTGTTGGGCCATATAGAAAGAGGGCCTTTCTTTTCAGTACAAAATTTTATAAAGGATTGGTCTATAGTTTTACAGGTACCTGCTAAAATATATTAATCTTAAAGAGGAAAGATTAAACACTGAGGATCTGAACCATCATTTTTGCTTCATCATTTTGTCAAGACACTCTTGCATTAAGATTTTTTCTGCAAAAACATACATGCAAGGAAAAAAATTAGATTTATCCAAAAAATGTATTTTAAGAGTTGATACTAATGAACAAATAAATGAACAAATAAATTCATTTCCAGTCACCCACTAGTAGAGACTTAGAACCTGTGTACATGATGTATTAGTCTGCACCAGAGGACTGCAAGTGTGCACTAGCATGTTGCACAATAACTGGCTCACATGGAAGCTGTGGGTGAGCACTAAAAGTTCCTTAGTGTGCATTAAGTTTCATCTAATGTAGTTTGCTACACTCAGGAATAGCTTTGTCAAAAATTTTGCTTAGCCATTCAGCTTTTGCAAGATATTGGACAAAGAAAAGTTAACTTCAAACGTCGTTCTTCCAAAAACAGCTGTGCTGAAATTCATTGACTTCTTTTCACCCATTCCCATTTTCCCAGAACTTGTTCAGTCTTAGTTACAAGTTTAACTAGTCAGCCGTTCCTTAGATACTCCTAACATTTTTGCAAAATATACCTGTTCCAAGGATTCTGGAAGTAATTCACCTTCCCTTAAAGAAGGTTGAGGGCATAAGCAGGTTGACTGTATCTATTTAAACATAACATTCTTTAATGCAGGGTATTGATTTTAACTTTATTTTTAAGTGAGTTTAGTGCATGCTAAAGGTGCTGGATTGATGGCCCTAGAGACTGAAGTCCTTTATCTACAGTACAGACAGCAGTGCAAGATTCTCCACTATATTATAATCCTCAAGGGATGGGTCCTAAAAAGGTTGAGCCTTTTAAGGTTGTGTTTACTAGAGTAGTTTGTACACGTTACGAAAAAAAAAACTGCATCATGGTAAGTAAGTGGTGTGATTATTTAATAGAAAGAACACTAGAACAGGTTGCATTGCTCTACAACTTTAAGATTTCAGCTGACTGTATTAAACTTGTTTATTTGGAAAGTGTATATTAGCAGTATTTAAAAAAAAAAGAAGCAAAGATGACTATCTATCTAAACACTCATGGTGCAAAAGAGCCACAGGCATATCTCCATAATGTTATGAGATGACACAAATGAACTATACCAGTAAGAGTCCTAGTTATACAAGCCTTTTGTGTTTAAAATCCTCCAGAATCTTTATAGTTAACAGAAAATTACTAAAATCTTTATATTAAGGAAGTCTGTCAGGAATTTCATCGGTTCAAAGTTGTGGCAATTTTTAAAACAAAGAAATCTGTTAACTGACATTAAGCAAGCATCCTTTTTTTTTAGCAATCTCAGTAATACTTCCACTTAAAGACCTTTCCTCTCAACGGTAAATACCACAAAGTACAGTTTAGTTTAATTTATTTCACCTTAAAAAGCATGCAAATAAAGAATTGAAGTTATTGTAATGCTAACAAGAGCTTCTAATGCAGTGTAACATTTTCAACACATGATTAACTATTGCTTATTATACACCTTTCCTAAAAGCTCATGAGAATTAGGAAAAACGCAGGTAACGTTTTTGGGTCATTTTAACATTAATAAAAAGATTGACAAAATGTTGATACCTTATTTTTAACCAATATTCACTAAATAAACTGGAATGTAATTTTTACAGTGTTAGGTGAAAAAAATATTACTGTGGAAAAAGTTAAATCTTTAAACTGCAATAGGTCCTCATAATCAGCACGAACTGCTATGCTGTTACAAGATACAAGATATAAATGAGCAAGATGACAGCCTTTTTTTCATCACTTACCTCATCATTCAGCTCTGCTATCTGATCTTTCAGTTCTCTAATATACTGGTTAGAGTCAGAGTTATTAAGCTGCCCTTGAATTTTTCTTTCTTCTTTCTGTTTTTTATAAAGAAAAAAAGAAAGAAAGCTTGTTCAAAATCTTCATGCTTATAATACAGTCTTATTTCAGGAGACTGACAATCAGGGGTTTAAGACAGAGCTTTTCACTTCTAGATCATGGATTTAAATCTCACCTAGAGTAGCAGTAACTGAATAATGTCACCATCTGAAGACGGTACAATGGCCTTTGTGAAATGAGTTAGTTGTCAGAGTTTCTCGTGATCAGCAACTCCCCCCCCCCACACACACACAGAGCGCACCATAACCTATTCTCTGCAGAGAATAATAAGGGTCTGAAGGCTTAATTAGCATACACTGAATTAGTCCCCTCAGTATAGGGTTGCGGCACACAGGCAGAGCTCTGTGGAGAAGTTTGAAGAGTTAAAGCTTAGTGTGTGGAAGCCAGCATATAACCAAAATAAGTCCATGAACAAAAGGTTCATGTAAGTGTGATCTCTCTCTTCAATGCAACTTCTTAAAAAGTAAAGAATATCAAGTTTGGGACACTTGTTAGCTGTACCTTAATGCCAATACAACAGTTTTCCACTGATATTGAAAGTTCTGCATTATCACAAGGAACTTCCTTCTGCCTTCAAATGACAAGGAAATGTAACCTGGCATATCCCTGCTTTTTTGGATGTGTCTAGAGGATATCACACTTGTCACACCTTAATCACTTTTAAATGAAGTTTTTGACTATGGAATTTCATTGTTGAAGTGTAGGAGGGCTTCAGGGAGTATGAAGGGGACAGGGATGCCCTCAACCCCTATGGTATATAGGGGTATGGAGGTGTTTGAAGTGGAGAAGTCAAAAAACCAAGTATGTATGGGAGAGGGTTGGTAGGTCTCTACACTCCAACTCCCTTTTGATAGTGCCTGCATCCTGGGGTGGGAGGAACCTGTCAATTGTCACATTTACTCCATAGACCGCTACAGCTCCTAAAAACAAAGGAGTGTTGATGTTTCGGAGGCCTGAGAGCTCGCAGCACTAGAGCTCGTAGTTTCTCTCCAGAAGAGTTCCTTCCCCACTGCTTTCCAACTGAGCCAAACCTATAACCTCGTGGGAGAGAAATAGGGTGGAGCAATTTAAATATTTTTTTTTTTTAGTTATTGAATTAAATTAGGTTGAGACTGTCAAAATAATTTGAAATTTGCTATTGCAACTTTAGATTATACCTTTATAATGAACTAAACTATGAATGCTTTTTATTAACATACTACTGGTAGCATCTTATTTGATTTTTACTAACCTACTATAGGGAAAAAACAAACATTGAAAATTACTTCCCTGATTCTGAAAATTTAAAGAAGGAATCTTACTTACCTTAGTAGTCATGTGTTTAAAGTTAAGCATGTACACAAAATGTTTACAGCATATAGCATTAGAGCTATTAAAAACTTTTTAGTGGCATAAAATCACTTCAAAGCAAAATTGCTCCTAGCTATTTAGTTGATTATTTTTACACACAGGCCAAATTCTTCAAAAATAGAAGCCTAATTCTAGGCTCATAACCCAATATTTAGGCACCAAAAAGTGTGATTTTCTAAAGGACCTAAGTGACTCTGGAGCATAAGTCCCACTGACTTCAAACCTGGATGGAGGAGTATAGCCTAGCTGAAAATGCAGCTTTCTTGACTTGTGGAAACTATCAGTATGTGATGTTGGTTCCAAATATAGTGGTGGCCACTTGCTTATTAATTTTATATTTGAATCTGTGTTCTCGCAATGAGAATGTTAACAGCGCCTTGGATTTATCTCTCTCTCTTTTTTTTTAAGCATAGATGAGCATTTTAAGTGTGAAGTTTTTTGGTAGAATTTTAGGCTTTACATCAGGGGTGGGCAAAGTATGGCCCGCGGCCCGGAGCCGTTTTAAGCCAGCCTGTGAGCTGCACCACGCAGTCCGGCCCTGCTCTGGCCAGGGCGCTGAATTGGGGGCTGCACCACGTGGCTCCCAGAAGCCGTGGCATGGCCATGTGCCAATAGGAGCTGCAGGGACGGTGCCTGTGGATGGGGCAGCATGCAGAGCCACGTGGCCTTGCCTCCACACAGGAGCTGGAGAAGGAACATGCTGCTACTTCCAGGAGCCACTTGAGGTAAGTGCCCTCGGAGCCTGCACCCCAAGACTCTATTAAATATTAAATATTTTTTAAATATGAAATACAATTTAATATTAAAAACCACAATATACACAAATACCAAGCTAGTAAGATGAAGGTCAGGGTCCTGAGCTCACATCCATGTACTTTCTTCCAAACCTCTTTGTGGCACGAGTTAAGGAAGGAGTCTCACGATACACTGAATTTTAGCTTCCATCACTTTCTGTCTACAATACTGATAGATGCAATTTCTGTACTTAATTATATAATACCTGTAAAGTATCTACTACAGAATATATTACTAGACTAATGACTAATCCATATACAGTATGTATCTACCCACAGAATGAGCAGCCACGGAGCCAGAAAATGAGATGAAGGCAGCTCCTCTAGTCTTTCCTGAATTAGTGCAGGGCTGTTTGAGGTTTAATGCTTTGGCCAGTCTAGTTTTAGAAGCAACCCAAAGGGCAAAAAAAAACAACACCCACAAATAAAACTGGCTGTCCCTTTTATGGCAGCTTTAAAGTGTTCCTGCTATTTCTAATATAAATAAGCAGAAGTTTCAAAATTTTACTTTCCTCCTTTGTTGGAGGACTGATGCATCAAAGTGGAAGGAGTAAATAAATAGGTTGAAAGGTGGGAAAGAAACAGCCCAATAACATCACTCACTCCCACTACAGATCAAGAATAGAATCCATTAGAATCAGCCCAGTGTATTTCTAGAGTAATTCCTTGTAATAGAAGAAATTTGTTTTTCTGTACTCAACAGAAAGGACGATAATCTAGTGTATATTTAAACCATGACAATATTATATGGAAACTAAATGAGGGCTCTGTTTCGAAAAACAGCTGTGTGAACATGGCACCTTATTCAACAAATCTGCTTACTTCAGTAACTAAGGTGAGTTTTTGTTGATTTTTACTCCTGCGAACATTGCAGAGCAAACTCAGCTATGACAGAATTAGCTGATTCCATTCCTTTGTGGGCAGGATTATTTATAGAATTCCAGCCAGTTACACCTGTACACAGCTCTCACTGAGGGTATAATTTTGCCTGCAGAACCTTCATTATTGGTGATGCAAGGGAAGGAAAGATGCCAGTTTATCTTTCAGATTTCATGGTGTCTGTAGAACTGGCAACTAGAAAAATATTCATACACCAAATACATATGATGTGGAAGTAGCTGACCTTGTGGGGTTCCCTGTGTGCCATTTTCAAGTGTCACTTCTCAGAGAAAAATGATGCAACTTCCCCTTGCAACACAAAGCACTAGAAGTTTGATGTTGTTGCTCTTAGTGGCTGTACTAAGTAACAGATTAAGTCTAGCTTCAGTAGTTTATAAATTGCAAGGACATAGGGAAGGAAAAACAAAGCTGGTGTTAGGACAAGGTACTAGGGCCTTCATGACTGCTGATGTTATCTCTAACTAGTGAGAGAGTTATTTTCATTAGAGTTCTTAGTCACGTAAGGTACCACTAGGCTAACATCACTGGAAAAAATACAGCGATGTATTTAAACATTTTGAAAATAAAATTTACCAAAATTTACCAATATTAGGGCTGACAGTTTACATCACCAACGTAACTATTTAAAGTTATACAAAGTACTACCAACTCGTTGGAAAACATTTTAGGCATTACGTAAGAAGTTACAGTCATGATCAGTCTAAACTAAAATTCTTACCAAAATTATCTTGCCTTAAAAAGACAGTAATAATCTAGTCTAACCAATGAATCAGTGGCATAAACACAATTTTATACTTCATAAACAAACTTAAGTAAATATCCGATTTATAGTTTGGTGTGATTATAAAAGCCTCTTACTCAAATTATTTTCTCAAAACTGATGAGAGCTCACTAATGCATTTTACGCAGAAAATAAATTTAAGTTTTTAACTTCATAAAATGGATAAATTGCTTTTCCCCATTCAGATATATTTTAAGAATTTTTTCTTTCACTTATGTTGATCTCAATTATTTTCTAGCAATTCCCATATGGTAGCTTCTGATAAGCAGGAGGGGGTGGGGAATGCAACTATTTGTGAGGGACCCGATTTAAGGTTCTTTTTCAGACTTGCAGTTAACAGGCTTCCTATTTTAAGGCAGCACAGCTAGTGCAAAACTAAAGGAAAAGCTGAACAGAAGACAAAGGTTCTTAGTATATCTGCGATTAGGAGGAGATGGAGCTTTTGCATTTTAAGATATGATTTGAGCACACATTGATTTGTTAAACCTAATAAAATGTGTCCTATTTAAATCTTAGATTTCATGAGAGAAAATGAATCATTTACACAGATGCCCATAACTGACCAGGATTGTGCAACTGTCCTTACAACTTTACAGTACCATGTTAAATTCTGTATACATTCTGGACCTCAACAAGGACAAGCCAGTACAGATAGTCCATGACTACGTCAAACTGCTTAAAAGTTTACAACAGCCTATATCTACCAAAGATTTTTCCCTTCCTTTCCATTTCCTCAGAAAAGTCAAAATTATCTGAATTATCTTCTGTTCTGATGATACAATACCTTGATATATACGCTCACCTGCTATCCTGATGTGGGGAAAACTTTTAGTTTAGGAAGTTCCTACTGCCATTGCAGAAACCGAAGTAAGGCCTAATTTTTTCACGAACTTGTCCTTTAGCATCAGCAAGTTTCCAAGGATGATCATCCATAAATGGTTCAATTGTTTCCACAACTGTGCCGTTTCAGTTGGGGCTTTAACACAACATTAGATTATAAAGCACAACCTTAACTATAGTTTTGTGACCACTCCACCATAGTGTCTTCACATTTGACATTTCCCCCTCCCCCCCATCTCTTATGAAATTATACCATACAGATTTGTATCTTGAGAAAACACTAACCATAGCAAAGTTAAAACCCATCAGACATTGTGTCCAGGCAGCTTAGGCTTCTGCTTACACATCATAATTCTAGATGAATATCTAAGCTGTGACCGTGATCTAGCTACCACTGAGGAAATGAGATTGGTGAAGATACTACCCCCATGCCCCAAAGGTGGTCAAACACCCTGAATCTCTAAACATTCGTTGACCTATAGATGGAAGTTGCACAAAGGCTTTACCTTTGGTTCTTTACTGCAATGCTCTAGAGAAAAATAAAATTGTTTACCAGCCTTGGCTTTATAAAGAAACCTTATTTTGGGGGATTAATTCCAATCTTAATACTGATCTTTCCATTTAGTTCCTAGTCATGAACTATGCTGAAAATGTATGGTTTGAGAAGTGGTAGCTGTAATAGGGACCTGAATTAATGCTGAACTGAAATAGACAGATAGGGAACTGAGGAGGTTGAAAAGGATAGGGAAATGGGACAGGAACTGAAAAGAAAAGTGGAGTTTTAACAAGTACTGAATGGAATTGAAACCAAGTTACGGACTCCTGACAGTAACACTTCATTAAATTTGTTATGTAAGCTATTCTCCCCCACAATGCACAACTTAAATCTATTACAATGATTTGATGCCTTAGTGCATTTACCTGTTTATCCTTCTCAAATTAGTAACTAGAGACAGATCTGGATTAAGCACTAGGCTCAAATTGGCCTTTGCCTAGGGGACAGGTTTTGGGGTTTTTTGTGGAGGGGATGGGGGGCATTAGATAATGTGATGTTATCTTTAGGCTGAAGAAAGACTGCTGTCATGAGGCTGCATGCTCCTGATGAAGGAGGTTGCTTCAGAGAAAGTAGCAAATGCAAACCCCTATCTACTACAAGCAGGGACGAAGAAAAGCATGCCAGCCCTGCAGCCTTACTGACCCCATACCAACTAGTCCAGGCACCCCACCAAGCATAATCTACCCCATAAGAGGCAAGTACCTGAAGATGGGGTCCTGGCAGCCACCACAGCTTCAGGATGGTGCACCCATCTACTTCAGGACTCAAGAACTAGGTTACTACCACAGCAATTTACAGGATTAAGAGGACTGCCCAGAAAAAATGGCTGCTGCACCCTCTGGCTCTCACTATTGGGGGTGGGGGTGAGGAGGACCTCACCTAACAGTTTTTACTACCTACTACCACTTTTGCTTCTCTGGTGAGCCAAGTTCTTCCTTATCTGCTGCTGCCAATCTTCATACCACTCCTGTGGTATGATCAACTGTTTTTTTTAACTCTTAAGAGAGCTGATTAGTATAGTGCCTAAAAGCCAATAGGGTATATTGTGCTAGGACAAGGGAAGGTTTCTAGTCTCTGGGAGAAAGGAATGGGTCAGACTCTTGTCTCTACTGGATGCAGCCTGTTCCCTTTCCCCCAACCAAACCCTCTGAGCCTGGGAACCTGCTGTGGTTTATGGCAGTTCAACTACTGAAGTTTGAAGAGAACTAGAACACTGAAAGAAACAAGAAGAGCAGAAGGCTATTGGCTCACAGTGAGAAGGACAAGAGCCCAGTAATACTTTGTTCTCATCCTTTAGTTTAGAATACGTATACAGTTCTTGAGTATTCTAATGGTTAAAGACTGAACACATTTGAAAACATCAAACAGTTCCCAAGTAAGATTTTCAAATGACAGTTTAAACTGCTGCCTCCCAACTGAAGTTGCGATACGAATAGTGTCTGACCTTCTGATTTCAGAGGAGGACCTAGCAAGACCAAAGAAATAAGGAACACTTTTGTTGGTTTGGGATGTGAAAAAAACAGAACACAATAAATGTTCTTTTGCTGAAGTTACACTTGTTAGTATAGGAGTACTTGTGGCACCTTAGAGACTAACCAATTTATTTGAGCGAAAGCTTTCGCTCAAATAAATTGGTTAGTCTCTAAGGTGCCACAAGTACTCCTTTTCTTTTTGCGAATACAGACTAACACGGCTGTTACTCTGAAACTTGTTAGTATGTTTCATTTGGCAAGTCTTCTACAGCCAAAACAGTTAATTTATGCTTTCTTAAATGGTAAGAGCCTAAGAACAGTCATAGTGGGTCAGACCAAAGGCCCATCTAGCCCACTATCCTCTCTGACAGTGGCCAATGCCAGATGCTTCAAAGGGAATGAACAGAATAGGGCAATCAAGTGATTCATCCTGTTGCCCAGTCCCAGCTTCTAGCAGTCAGAAGTTCAGGGACAAAGAGCACAGGGTTGCATCCCTGACCATCTTAGCTAACAGCCATTGATGATCTATCCTCCATGAACTTACCCGATTCTCTTTTGAATCTAGTTATGCTTTTGGCCTTCCCAACACCCATTGGCAATGAGTTCCACAGGTTGACTGTGTGTTATGTGAAGTACTTTGTGTGTTAAACCTGCTGCCTATTAATTTCATTGGCTGACCCCTAATGTGTGTGTTATGTGAGGGGGAAAACAACACTTCCTTATTCACCTTCAGACCATTCACGATTTTATAGACCGTTACCATATCCCCTCTCAGACGTCTTTTCCCAACTGAACAGTCTATCCTTTTAATCCCTCCTCATATGGAAGCTCTTCTATAGCCCTGATCATTTTTGTTACCCTTCTCTACTTTTTCCAATTTTAATACTTTGAGATGGGGAACCAGAACTGCACATAATATTCAAGCTGTGGCGTACTATGTATTTATAGTGGCATTATGACGTTTTCTGTCTTATAGCTCTTTCCTAATGTTGTTAACTTTGACTACTGCTGCACATTGAGCACATGTACTCAGAAAACTATCCCCAATGACTCCAAGATCTCTTTCCTGAGTAGTGACAGCTAATGTAGACCCATCATTCTGTATGTGTAGTTAGAATTATGTTTTCTAATGTGCATCACTTTGCATTTAACAATGAAGTATGCCCAAAAGCCTAGACAGTAGATATAGGTCTTCTATAAATATAGTTTTTTTAAAAATGGGGGGGGGGGGGAAGAGCTGGTACCCTAACCACCAGCAAGCTCCCTATATATTCAGTGACTCTCTGGCTGTGGGCTTCTGTTGTAATATTTTGATCAAGAATTTAAATTATTTTTAAAGTTACATTTTAATAGCCCTTATGGCTGCAAAGAATAACTCAATGTGAAAAAGGGTAAACTAATGTCTCTGAGAGCTAAAAGCTGTTAATTGCCACCATCATCATCAATGGTGTTAACTCTGAAACCTAGTAAATGCCATTTTCCAAAAGGAAAATAAGGAAATTAATTGAATTTCAATGGGAGCTGGGCATCTTACTTCCTTAGGCTCCTTTAAGAATCCCAATCTTTGCTCTCAACTTTTCGTTAGCTATCTCACTGCTTAGCTGAGCAGAAATATCCAAGCTAGTGCACTTATCCTACTTTCTCAAACTGTCTGCTACCCAGCTACCAGAAGCTTTAAGTTTCCCCAACATACTAAAATGCATCTTCAGTTTGTCAGTACAGACAGCAGCATACTGAAAAATAGTTTAAACTGTGCCCCAAAGTAGAGCTTGATGGCAAAACACAAGAGTACTGTACTTAACAGTCATACTACTTATTTTCCAATTTAATTCCATTAAAAAAAACAAAAAAACCAACCCTTAACTTTTAAATATACCTGAAACTACCACAGAGCCAACTTCATACCTTCTAGCAGAAGTAGTGCTCTGGGCTCTTTGTTGCCCTCCTTTTTAAAGTCCCCACCCTGAAATTCCTGTACCTTGGCCACAAAGATTGTGAAAACAGAACTTCTGATGAAGCTTCCTTCAGAAGTCATCACCACGTATGAAGCAACTGAAAGGAAGTGTGCTGCATCCACCATCTTGCCTGGGGCTAAATATACCAATAGCTCAGAACTCTCAGTTCAGTTTCCCATGGTTCTGTGCTGAAATAAAGCCACAGTACTAAATGCTAAGTGTCTTTTTTAATCAAAGTTTTTTTTGTTTTGTTTTTAAAGAGTTGCCGGTTATATCTGACAGACATTATCTTTTCTTCACTACAGGGCTGTTTCAGAATTGAACTTGTGAATTCTAAATGGAATCTTAGTCTTTGTAAGGTAGAGATCACACCATTAAAGGAAATAACAGAAGCAATTAGTAATCTCTCTTTTCATATAGGTCTCAAAAATCTAAGGTTATACGTAGGATGTGGGTTTTTCTTTGGGAGCACTATTACAGAAAATCTGTGGTGTTAGTAGAGGTCATGACACAAAGCAGAGTATCTGGTCTCTAGGCAAGTAATGAGTGTTATTTTAAACACTATACATTTATAAGACGACTGAAGACTAAAATCTACAAGAGACGAGGCAATCTACAGCAAACAATTTTGGCAAGCAATGTGTATGTTATCAGGACAATGAAAGGGTTTAAGAAAATATTGAGTCTAAACATTTTTAGGATTTTGGTGGGGTGTTTTTTGTTTAAGAATCTCAGAACGTATGCTCAAATATCAAATTAAATCCATGTATCACAAGGATAGCTGAACACCAATGAATGAACCCCCCCAGGAGTGTTGCCTCTGCATGTTCACACTTCCAGGATGCAACCCCCACACTTCCTGGTGCTGCTGACTTGGGAGAATTCTAGAAAAGCAATGCCCCTTGGTGTTGCAACAAGCATTCTCTTGTGGCACTGAATGTCAGAAGCCAATGTTACAAGAGAACCAGGAAGCCTCAGCCACCACAATTCCTTCTGATAAACAGAATCCCATTGGGGGTGTCTAAGCTAGGTATTCTTTTCCTCCACTGGGGGAGCTGAACCCACCTTGGAAATCCCTGTGTGGATGAGTCTCTGGGTCCAGAGGACATCTGATGCACGTTGGCCAGATTCACTTGGAGCAGATAACCGAGTCAGTGCTTAGGAGACTGTAAATAGCCAGCAGTTCAACCTACACTTCTACCTGAGAGAGTATCTGCACCACTGCCACCCTATAGATAGTGGAGGCACGAGAACTGGAGTCCCATGGATTTAAAAGGAGGCTGCTGGCACAATGTTCTCTTGGTCCTCATTTTTGGAATTCTTTTCCCAGCTCTCATCCAACCCCCCCATTTGAAATGAACACAGTTTAACCTAAAACAGGTTTCTTTGTATATTGAGACCCACACAGATGGGCTCCTTAAGAGCTGGATTTTGCATCAGCACAGAAAGTTCTGGCACTGAAAGGCTTACTTCTCAGCACTAGTGATGAAGCCTCTGTGCTCACCCAAGACTTAGATTGGGTTTCATAGCTGAAATGTCACAGACTTCATCACGGATTTGCCTGGCTTTCCCTGACCTTTCCCCAAAGGCAAGTGACCAATCTTATGTGGAATCCCAAGACCATGTTTATAAGGCCTTTACGGTGAGGAAGGCACATAGCCCCTACTACCTATTAGTGAGGGTTCAAGGTGTGGAGAGACTGACCTAAGCAACCATCCAGAAAATGGGCTTCCTCCAAGCAGAACAGGAATGCAGAGCCAGGAACAGAAGGATGGAGGACCATGATGTAGGCCACTTACATACACCCATATTTCCATCTCTGTAGCCATTATTGGCCATATGACCAAAAAGAACAGACCTGGTACAAACAAAAACTGTGTTCGGCAGTGTGAACTGCCAAACACTTTTTTTTTTTGTTACCTTGTATTAAAGTTTTAGAAAAAGTGAATCCTGAAAGTTACTCTAAATGTGGAAATATCCCTTAACCCATGGAAAGCTAGCCATGGAAATGAAGCAAATGAGAGAGACGAGGCCACACAGACCTTTTAAATCTAAGGTCCAGGTGTTTGGTGCCATAACAGGACACCTGAGCAGTCCCAACGTATTGCTTTTCAGAAGGCTCTGGAATGTCAGGGACACCAGGGTGTGGCATGTGCATTACACACACAGGAATATACAAAGGCCCCCTTGAAGAGTTTAAGAAAGCTAGATCTGAAATATGAAAAAAAAAAGTTTAAGATAAAAATGATTTACATAGCTACCTCTGAGATGATCAGAACACTACAGTTCCTCAGATCACTAGATGAGAAATGATTGAATCAATGGCAGCCAAAAGGAAAGGCTCTTTTACCTTCTAAAATGTTTTTACTGATTTAGAACTGTCTACATAGCAGTAATCTGCCTCACCCTGACTTTCACAGTCACCTTGGAAGGCTTTTTAAACTCTTGCTGTGTGGTGAAGAGACACTTTGCATTAGAAAATGTAAATGAAGTTTATTCAGAAGGGTAAATGTGGTGAGTAGTGGCCTTTCAGTGACTTCAGGGTGACTCATCCTAGACTTTCAAAAAACACATCATAAACATCATGCACCACTATTGATAAGAGTAAAAAAGTTTCCTGTAATTTGAAAAAGATGGAAACAATTTCTTTACTTAAGTCAGTACTTGGAAAAGTTGTTAAACGGAGGTCACAGAAAGGCTTTATTCTAGAAAAACGGCGTTACAGGTTTAGACTGTGGAGGAGAGCTAGCACAATCATGGACTTCCTTTACAATTGTTCTCAACTGAGTTTTAAATGGATGGGACAGGGTAGATGCAACAGAATTATTTGAATTTGCCTAGAAGTGAGCCAGGAGGAAGCAATGTTACCCACTGTCCAGACTGACCTAAAGAATAAGTTCTGACCACAAGTTTAGTTTTCTTTAAAAAAATAAAATAAATAAATAAATTGTACTCAAACCTAATTTTTCAAAAACACCTTAGATACCTTACAAAACAGGTCATGATTCCTTCCCTGAAGACTTTATAATCTAAATTTAAATTGACAAATGGGGGGGTCAAACACAAGAAGGGAAGCAGAGGTAAGAAGAGTGGCAAAGGTGACAATTCATTTAGCGGTATGAATCTTGTTGGTTTGCTTTTTTAATCATTTCTTGGATTTAAGTTCACACTGTTGGACAGAGGCTAAATTTTATATTTGTTTTCAGTTCTCTTTAAAACTTGAGTACTCTGAGTAACACAGAAATGAAACAAGGAACAGGTTTATATGCCTTTTGCTTAGGAATCTCTGTGGAATGGATTATTTTTTGCACTTAAATATGTTCACTCAGACTAAAACCCTCAAAACCTACCAACATCAGGAACTGAATGCCTTAAACCATCAGGGAAAACTGCATTCAACGTACCAAAAAACAACATTTCCAGTTATTATGAAATGTACCTAAATATCCTATGGTTATAGAGAAATAATCAAAAGCTATTTTGTTAGACAATTATATCCACTGTTAAGTACTAGAATTTTGCATTTCCTTTTATCTACCATTGTGTTTAACCTAAACTAAAAGTGATCCAAAACAGTGATTTAAATTTAGCACCTGTATACGTACAGTCAGATCAGTATTAGTGTGGGTGTAGTGATACTTCATATGTATTACAAATTTAACACCAAGTGTCTTGCACTTGCACCTAGGAAAAAATTCACGGAAAAATGCATGATTTAGGCTAAACATGATTATGGCCCATGTTGGTCTGACACTTAATCCCTAGAGTTTCTTAGAAAAGCACCCTTCCCCCTCAAAAGGAAGAGTATGTGGTAACTTGACTTCCCCCCCTGCATTTTTATCAACCCTACAACACTGCCACAAGCGTAGCCGTTTGTGATGCTCCAAGTTAAGTTTAATCACTTAGTTTTAGAGTCAGCCACAGACACTTCATAAATTCCTGTTATCCAGAGTGCACTTTAAGACTTGAAATACAAGTAGTAATGTCTTAAAGAGGAGTGATCCTGAAGGACCCTCTTACATCCCTGGGTTAGGTCAGAGCAATGATGAGATGGTTGGAAGTGACCATGCAACAGAACAATCTTAAGAGGACACATGGAAGCAGATCCTTCTCCACAGAGAATTCTCATCTCTCTATTATAGGTCGGGCAGTAGCATAGTTTAGTTTTGAGGCTACCTGATACTTCCAGTTGTAAGGCCCCGTTTTCATGTGCTTTTAAAACTAACAGATGTTAACCATTTGGAATAAAATTTTCTATGTGGGTGTCTGCCTCAGGCTGTATCTATTCTGGAAAATTTCAGCCAAAACAGTTCAGCAGTTAAGGACAAGACTAGAGAAAATTACCAGATTTTCCAGTGTCAAAATTCTGGAGACCTTCTCTTTGGAAAGCTTTAAAGCATGGCCATGATAGAGCAAAGATTTGAATTTTGGCAGGGAATAGCCTTTGTGTCAGGGATGTGCCTTTTGTCATCCTGGTGAAAATCCACCCAAATGAGGCCAATGTATCAGACTTTGAAAAAACGGCAGACAACACATGCTCCGTGGAGACTTGCTAGAGGTTTACATCTAATCTCAGAAGATTCCAGCCTCACTGAGCATGCTCCATTCCCCCACAGCTCCTAATGCTAACCACACTGTGTGCACAATCCCTACAGAGCAAATGGCCAGGCACTGAAACTGGCGGCCTGTCTTCCCTGTATTCTCAGTGACCCCTCTGCTGGCAAACGGGTATTGTGGGAGAGGAACCCACCTGACAAACACATAGGGAACAAAGAGCCAAACCCAGGATATTGTGGGTGAGTAGATGGCACAACAAACCTGGTGAAGAGGCTGGGACAAAAGAAAAAACTAGCAGGGCAAAACGACAGACTTGGAACCAGTTGGGGGAGGGATTGGAGATTGGACAAGGAGCCAGGATGAGCACGGTGACTGGCTGGGAAAAAATTGGAACAAGAGGAGGTGAAGACACAAATCGAATGAGAAACCCAGGGGTGGGCAGGAGAGGCAGGCAACCGGAAATCAGGGAGTGAACTGAGTTAGCTAGCCAAGGTAACTGGGGACAAGGAACTAGAGGGGTGGGGAGACTGGGATGGAGTGTAAGGAGAGGTAATATTAGGATTTACCAGGCAAGAAAACTGGGACTGCCTAGGTGAGAAGAGAATGGGACGAGGAGCCAGTGGTGAGATAGAAACAGGGACAGGTTGGAGGGAATGGGTCAGAACAGGTCAAACTTAGGGTAAAATGGCAGAATAGTCTATGCCCACTAGAGAACTCCCCGAAGCCTAGAATCAAGTCCACGATTCCTGAGTCACCATTCCTCTGCTGGCAGCAAATATCCACCACTCACTAGCAGTGTCTTCTCCTTTAGTGCTGGTTCACATAGAGGATAAGATCATCTATTTCTGCTATCCATTACTCTGTTAGTTCAAGTGGCAGAAGTCTGTCATGGATCTAAAGGTTCCTACCCTGCTGGTGAACCATGTAGAGGGTCAATATGATGCCACATGACAATCAGTCTTTCCCAATTTTCTTTTTTAATAAGATCAGAAATTACACACAAACTATGTTAAAAGAACATTAAGGGTGTAAAGTCAAGCACTCAAAATTTAAGAAATAAACAGTATGTGATAATCAGACTGGATCATAATACATATGGGCCAAATTAAGATTATGTATGCAATCTCAATTCTGAGATTTCCTAACTTTTTGAGTGCTTGACTTTGCAACCTTAATAATGTTCATGTAGGGTTTGTTTTTTGTGTAATATATAGATCTGCAGCTTC
Source organism: Lepidochelys olivacea (assembly GCF_965140295.1). Taxonomy (NCBI): domain Eukaryota; kingdom Metazoa; phylum Chordata; order Testudines; family Cheloniidae; genus Lepidochelys; species Lepidochelys olivacea. Next base: position 74,905,649 of record NC_140418.1, on the reverse strand, counting down.
TTAAAGGCAAAACTTCTGTTTGTGTTTTATTTGGGGCTGTAGTTCACTAGCTCTAGAAATAAGCATTTATTCTCCATGACTATTCTATTGTTTTTTTGGTTAAGGCGTTATGAAGGCTTTGGGTATGGATTCCCGAAGTAGTAGGTTTTGAGCACAAGCTTCATTATTGGTACCAGAGGTACTATCTTTAAGCTAAATGTTGTAGCAGTGTTAGTCCCATGATATTAAACAAGGTGGTTGAGGTAATATATTCTACTGGACCAACTTCTTACTGAGAGACAAGTTTTTGATCTACACAGACCTGAAGAAGAGCTCTGTGTAGCTCAAAAGCTTGTGTCTCACCAACAAAAGTTGGTCCAATAGAATATATTATCTCATCCACCTTGTCTCTGCAATATCTTTAAGAGAACTTATCTGCTCACAATGCTTTTCATATGTTGAAAACTTTAGCACAATCTAGTTAATCACAAATGAGCATTTTAAAATGTCTTTATGTCCTAGATTTATGTTAGAGAAACTAATATTTCTACTGAAAGAATACAAACTCAAGTTTAAAGTGATGTGTCTGTACATAACCGGGATATGACAAAACAATGGCCAAATACTGGAATACAAAATGCAGCTACTTCAACAGACTGATCTGAAACCTGTTAATAGGATCAGCAGCACACAAAGGAAACTGAACAGCACAAGCTTGAAAAATGAGCAACTCTGAATGTCAGACATGACAGAATGACTTCAAACCATAAATGGATTACAAACAGAAGAAAACATCCACTTTTCTTATTTCTGAAAAAAGTGAATGCATCTCATTGAAACAAGCTACAGAATGTTAACAGGAAACATCAACAAGGCCTGCTAAAACAAGGTCACTACTTAAGAAGTATTTTAATACAGCCAAATGGAAAGTTGCACATCTAGAAACAAAGAATGCAAGCCATACCTACAGAATAGGTGACTGTATCTTGGAAAGCGAAGAGATTGAAAAGAATTTAGGGGTGATAAAGGACAAGCAACTTAACATCAGCTTTTAATGTTATACTGTGGCAAAAGTGATCGTTGGATGCATAAACAGGAGTAATGAGTAGGGAAGTGATTGACTGTATATTGTTAAAGATTCTAGAACACTGCACATAGTTCTGGTGTCCATTTTTTTAAGAAGATGTTGAAAAATTAGAGAGGGTACAGAGCAGAGCCACAAAGATAGTCTGAAGGCTGGAGAAAATGCCTTAATATGAGGCTTAGAGAGCTCAATCTATTTATCTTATCAAAAAGAAATTGAAAGGTGACTTGATTATGTTGTCTAGACCTTCTCTGGGAGAAAACACCAGGTACCGAACTCTTTACTCTAATGGAGAAAAGCAAACAAGAACAATGGCTGGAAGTTAAAGCCAGACAAATTCAAATTAGATATAAGGCACAAGTTTAAGACCGTGTTTAACTACTGGAACAACCTACCAAGGGAGGGTGAATTCTTCATCTCCTAAAGTCTTCTAATTAAGACCAGATGCCTTTTAGCAAGAAGGTCTGCTTTAGTCTAACAAGTTATTGGGCTCAATATAGAGATAATGGTGAAACTCTACAGCCTTGTTATACAGGAGGCTAGACTAACTAGTTCAACTGCACAACTCCTGAACGCATGCACCAGTGCAGCAGACCTGCTCTACAAAATGGCATTCACCACACAGCTGGACCTCACATGCACTGTATGTGTGAGGTCACGCTGCAAGAGGATGCTATTTTGTTTCTGTGCAGCCCACAGAGGTGTTGTGCAACTATGCATGCGACTCACGTCGCTGAACCATATGATCCAAAGGCCCCTTCCGGTCTTAAAATCTAGGATTTAAAAAAAAGTGGATAAAAGTGTAGTTCACCTTTTTTAATAAAATGTTTGTTAGTACATATGAAGAGTACGTGAGAAGAGATTGACTAAAACGCAGCTATTTTCTTGTTATCTTACTTCAGAGATAAGCAATTCATCTGTAATAATTTTACTTATTATGCATTTCTAAGGCACTTATCACACAGTATCTAGGCACAATGTGATAAAACAGATGATTGCTCTATCTTTCAATCATTTATGTGCCTACTGTGCTTGAGGAAAAGTATTCATGGTAAAGGAAGCTTCATAAAGGCTCTGTTAACTTCATTTGTACACAGCAGCCTATAAAACAGACATCAGTGTCGCAAAGAAAATGAACAGATGCTGTATCGCTTTCTTGTACAGACAGCAAGACAAGAGTGCAGTAAAGGAATAGGTTGGGATTTTAAAAAAGTTTGGATCATGTAAGTACAGCTAAGGGGAAAGGAAAAAAGATACAGTAGTTGAGGGATCAAAGGGAGAGAAAAGCTTGGCCACAATAAGCTAAAGAGAAACGTTTTGAAGGCAACATTTCAGAGGAAACGACTGGGGCAATTTGGGAAGTCTCTCTGTACAACTAGGAAGTCTGACTGATATTATGAAGTTGGTGCTACAAAATTACAGCATCACTCAATGCCTTTAAGTAAATATGGAATCTACTATGGGCTGGCAGGGCTGTGTTACATAGCTGGCAGCTCAGGGACAATGACAACTTATTAGAATGTAATGGTCACCTATCCAGGTGGAAATGCCTGAAGCCAGAGGACATTTAAGCCAGAAGAGATTTCTCCCAATTTGTTTGCAGGGGTAATGGAAATGGAGAAGGTGGAAAGTTACCAGCAGCGTGACACAGAAAGAAGTAACAAAGGAGGGGTTTAAAAAAAAAAAAAAAAAAGGACTCACAGGGGAAAAGAAAGCGCAAAGAAAGGGGCAAGAGGAAGAGGACAGACTGGCCAAGGCCAGAGAAGAGGAACTGGGGGAAGAAGACTCCACATTTCAGAACACAAGCCTGGACAGCTCCCAGAGAATCTTCACCCCATCCCAAATTATACTTTGGAGTGTTGAAGAAACAGGCAGGGAAATATACATAGGGTTTTGTTTTTTAAAAACTAATCCATGTATGTCGTGCAATTAAATAAAGAGCAATGGTTTTAGAATCCTGTGCAAAGTATCTGAATTTCACGCATTATGCCTACCACCCCACAGCCCATGAAGCAGTAGACTGTGGATTCACACCACCACCTGGCTGGAGTTCTGGGAGAGTTTTTAAGCTGGGCAGCGCAGGAGGAAAGTTTGAGGACTTAGCAATGGTTCCAGGGACTGGGCAGTAGGGCATGTGGTCACTGCTCTCAGAAGGGGCATGCTAGACGGAGGGTTTGCACTCAAGAGACCGTGTCTAGAGACTGCTAGACAGCAGCAGTGCCTGGACTCTGTTCTGACTCTAGAGGCTTAGAACACCAGGCGATTCGGGGGTTGATTCCCTCAAATCAATCTGGTGAGTGGGCAAGAGGAAGCTCTCGACTGAAGTTGTTACAGCAACTCAGAGGGAAGAAAGAAGTCCCAGTTAAGACAGCGGTTGACATTCAGCTGTGAGAAGTTGTAAGGAGGACAATTAAAACTGGCACAGCAGAGTTAAGACAGAAGAGTTGTAGGTGAGACATGGGGTCAGATTTTTGATAGCAGAAAAGTACCTAAAGGGTACATAATTGTCACTGATTATCCCTAGAGCCAGCAAGTCATCAGGCCATGGAACAATATAAGCCCAGAAGTATAGATTGGAAGTGAGGGGGTTGAAATAGAAGCTTCAGAAAGCACCCTCAGATGCTCTTGCTATGGCCTGTAGTAAGACTATTATAGTTAAAGTCAAACAATATATAGCTGAGACAATTGAAATGTGGGTTTAGGACAATGCCTACACTTCTGGCCCTGGCAGTACAATTGGGCAAAACAAGAAAGGTGACTGGAATTAAACGATGAGAATTTTTTTTTTAAATCTAAAAGGAGGTTTTCAATTTTTGAAACATTCATTGGTAGTTTACATTTACATTACATTGACAAATTCAGCAAAGGCAAACATGCAAGTTAGAAGCCAAGAGGAAATGCATGGCTCTCTGTCACTTGCATGGAAGCAATAATTAACATCCCAGAAATATATTTATTTGACAGAAAGCAAGGTCTTTATTTCTAAAAGGAAATATTCAACAGTACAGCATTACCCAACATTAGAGTAGCATGGCCTTGTGCTTAGGTAAGAAGGAAAAGGGAGCAAATAAAAGGGATAATGCTAAATAAGGATGGGGCCAGTACTATGTTGCACATTTAGCATTTGCAAGTGTTATTTGTTACCTGGATTTCCAGTTCAGCAATATGCTGCTGGAGTTCTGCCACAGCTGCTATGCTGTCTGCTTCACGGAGTCTTACTGCCATCACTTCTTCCTTGTTCTGAAAAAGAGGTGAATAGGGCTAAGCTGTAAAATCAAGAGAACTTTCTCTGATATTTTGGGTTTCTGAGGGGGAGGCTCCCTGAGCCAGGGATTCAGCTTGAGCCTGAACATCTACATAGAATTTTACAATCCTACAGCCTGAGCCCAAGTCAGCTGACATGGGCCAGCCATGGATGTTCAATTGTAGCGTAGATATACCCTAATTTATTCCTAGCAGATGAAACTCGAGATGGGGCTCTTCCTCCCTGTCCCCCTTCCTCCCTTCCCCATTCCTCTATTTTGTTCTTTGTCTTCCCTTTATTTGGGGGATGGGGGAGAGAGAGGAGAAGAAATATAACTAAAAGTGTTATTTAAGATTTTAATACCCAGGAAAAGGACTAGATTAAGAGTACAAGTGAAGTATTCTCTTCATCCACAGAAGTGATATAGCATGGACAGTAACACTGCAAACCAGTGTACCTCAACAGTTGGCATGTAAAGCACACCCCTAGCTGTCAAAGGCTTAGTCTCCATAGTAATTCAAACATTGGCCTCCCAGTGCTAACAAGGTATCTATCACAGGAGTCCATGCGCTCTCAACTGACTCGTTTCACATAAGGCAACTTGTAATGTTACCATCAAACTGGATTATCTGTAACAGTGACAAACCACTATAACTAAAGTCCTTTTAATCAAGCACCTGAGCCATATATCCTAGCAGTGGTTTAAGTGTATGCCATTCTACAATGCAGATGTTTGACATTCAAGTTAAAAAAAAAATCAAATTTAAATAATCTTTTAGTTAAACATTGTGGGGAATGGAAGTTAGTTCAGACCACAAAGGTCCTATAAGATTCGTATTGTGTGAAATATCTTTAGAAGTCTACAGAATAAATTTCCCTAAATTTGGAGATTGTCACACTTCCATTAGAGTTTGATGCTTGATTTTTTTCAGCTATTTGAAAACTGATAACTGTGCTATAGTTATCAGAACTTGGATAGATAACAGTATTTCTGATGTAAAGGCAGTACCAAAAATCAGATATAGATTTAGATTTTGAACTGTATTTTTTTTTTTTATTCTGGAACAGTCGTTACAGTAATTTTAAAGTTGGCCTTTTATTGGATCTTGTAAACAAAGAACATCAGTTGTTTCCCATCACTGCACTATTAGAGCACGTTGTGGACATGATTTTTCCTTCTGTTACTTGACTATCACTTCTACAGCCATCAATTAAATTAAATTTCAGATTTAGTTATTAGAAGATTACAAAGACTAAAAAAAAGAGCACTCCCTCTTTGATATTGTAAAGTGTTTTTTTCTAAATTCTGACTTTCACAATAACTGTGGACCTGTTCTACTACATTAGTTACCTGTTATTTTTCAGAGTGATGAAAACCGTAGAGTCAACAAATGTAATGCTACTGACTCAGACCTCATATCTCATTCAGGCTGAGGGCCATATTCTGCCCTCAGTTCCACCCATGCAGGGCTGCTGGGTTACTTTACCTTAAAGCAGAGTTTAGCCCTAACAGTATAGTAACTGGATTCCTTTTAATCTGACTGTGCTGATTACAAACAATTCAAGATGACATCATACAGCTGGTGAATTGTTGATCAGATACAACAAGAGGAACACTGACAGACACTTCAAATTCTTGATAAAGTTTGAAATGTTCACAACAAGTCGATGTATCTGCTCTCAGTAAAGTTGAGAAGTATGGTCAACTTATTCAAAATTAGACTAATACACTGATGGTACATAGCAGGTGATTTTACAGTTTCATGACAAATAACTGAGGAATGAACAGTGGACCAGCTAACGTCTCAGAACCAGAAGATGCAGCATTTTTCACTTCGGCAGTGGGAAGTGTGCCAATAAAAAAAACCCCTAGCTCCCTTTATTGAGCAGCCTCTTCTAGTCAGATGCTGCACAGATCTGTGAACTTTGCTCAACTGGACTTATTCTTGGAGAAATTCAAGGAATTAAACTGCAAAGCAGTAGCATCCAACAAGGAAATGATAACACTGCAAAGGAACTATTCTCCCCCTCCCCAAGCAGGAGACTGGCAATCAGGACAGGAGTCTAAGACTTTTTTTTTTTTTTGTGGGGGGGGATCAAGGTTTTTCAAGAAAAATTATCCTGACTGCATGACTTTGTCTATACTTTAAAGTAATTTGCTCAGATATACAATTCTCTTAATTAGTCCTAATATTACACATTTCTGATGCAGTAAGTTTTAGATGAGAGGATACGATCCCAGAGAGGAAGGGAGGCCTAATTAGGTGGCTCTTAAAACACTGGATGGACGAACATGAAGGAAGAGATCAACCCTATTAGGTTTGGAATATTAGTGAATAGTTGCCCACTGGACTATTGTTGCCCACTGGACACCATATTTTTGAACATCCATAGCATGTTAAATTTTCTGGCTTTCAAGAGGGTTGTGCTGAAGTGGCCCAAATATGAAAATCATTTCAGTAGGACTCCAACCAATTTCAAAACATCTATTGTCAAATTAACTTGCATTTGGGGAATGAATATCTGTGTCACCATTTCAGGCAAGAGACTTGAGGACTTCATGTAGCCTCTACTGTTCCTCCCCTCTGGCCCTGGGGCCCCCACATGTCCTCTTAAAATACCTAGTTTTCAGTGATAGGTATAATTAACATTGCTATGGCCATCATTCCCAAACACTGCAACAGTTCTTATACCTTCTGGTTCCTTACATTGACATATTTTCTTTGGTTCAAAGCATTTCTGCTTGAACCATGTCTAGCAGGTCCCATCTATACTTTTAGTTGATATAAAATGAAAATATTTAAAACTAGAGAAACTAGTGGCCCTGATACTGCAATGGAAAACCTCTCATTTTATTCCAAAGAGGTTGTATTGATGACAGTCATGCTAGTAAGGAAACTCCCAGATTTAGATTGTATACATACTTGAGGTTTTTCTGGTTACCCATGCAGATATTCTAATTTTAAGATCTCTTTACTTGGCTGAAAGAGTCACCATACATGCCTGTCCCTCAGGAAATTAAAGAACACAGTTTATGTACATGGGAGACCCATTCAGTTCTCAGCTAGAAGAATGAAGATTGAGGCTTTGAGGATGTGTTCGGTTGTTATTGGAGGGGGAAATGGGTGGGAGAGGAGAATCTGAGATCTCTCCGCAAAAGGTAATGCTAACATGAAAAAAATATATTGCTTGGGGGGACTTGCAAAAGTTTCACCTTCTCTGTGTGCATTAAGTTTTGCAAGTGAACAGAAAACATACCAGAAAATGTAATAAGCTAAGTGCTATTATAAAACTGGTTCTAATAGGTTTTCTACTACAAAATGCTACTTTAAATAAGTGCTTGTATTCTGGTAGCAACCATCCAGGCTTTAGCTTGCAGTCTAAAACAAACATACACTGTGTGAAGAGGGATGCAATCAAGATTATATAAACAGCACATGAGGCACATTTTAAAAAATAACTACACTCAACCACCCTTCAAACTTATGCATTATTAGTTGACTAACTTTTTGCAAATATCATGGAAACAGTGGGTCTTGGAGGAATGCAAGAAGGCAATATTTGCCCTTAAAGATCAGTTCAGGAAGGGCATTCCAAGCAGAAGGTTGCGTGAAAAAAGCAAGAAGAGCTGGAGATGCAAACATAGGGGAATCAAGGATAGCCTTGTTGGCAGAGCAGGAGACAAGAGGGACAGAATTGTCTTAAGGACTGTACTTGAAGCTTAACAAAATGCTGTGGAAGAGGGGGAGCAAATGGAGGCACTCAAGAAGGTGTGAGAGAGATGTGTTTAGAATAAAAAGACAAGGAAGATTCTAGCAGTTTTGTTGTGAATAGCCTAGGGATGGATGATGTGGTTGTCAGGGAGGTCACAGGAGTCACTGTAGTAATATGGGAGATGAGAAACTGAACAAAAGGTTTACCTGATCAGCTAAGAGGGGGAGGAACACTCAAAAGTGTTATAGAAAAATCTGGATGTGGCCTGGATATGTGGGATAAGGCAGAAGGAGCCAAATATAAACATCTAGGTTTATGGACAGTAGGAAAGATGATGGTATTGTCAACAGTAACAAAAAGGATAAGGGGAGGAGGCTTGGAAAGTAAAGATAGGGAGTTCAGTTTTGCCCATGTTGTGTTTAAATTGCAGTGACACATCCAAGATGTCAGAAAGACACGCTGAGATGTGGGATAGGTTGGAAGGAGCTGATTAAGAGTGGAAAAGATAACTCTCAAACCTATCCACATACACATGGTAGCTGAAGTCATACAAGAAGCCCAAAAAAATGTTAAAGGAGAAGTTGGTCAAGTGAAGAGCTTGTGTGACTGCCCACAAAATAGGAGGATCCACTGAGATACAATGAAAGAATGATCAGAGGGTAGAAGAGCCAGGAGAGGACACAAATACCCAAGGAAGGACAAGATGTCAAGAAAGAGCAAGTGACCAGTTTTATAAGCAAGTGAAGGAGGATTAGGTAGAGAGCCAGAAATTCTGGCCATGAAAGGAGTCAGAGATCCTGGTGAGATTAATTTCAGTGGAATGAAGGGGCCAAGTGGAGCTAGAAAAGAGGAATTGTAGGCAACAGTGGCAAATAGTGCCTTTGAGTTTAGAGATTAAAGGATGGGAGAGGAAGTAGTTGGAAAGGCAGGTGGAATAAAGGGACTGCTTCTTGAGGATGGAGAGACCACAGCATGCTTTTATTGAGAGGTAGAAGCAAGACGCAAGTCAGGGAAGAGTGGGTGTGGGGACAACAGGAGGACAGCAGGCACGACAGATTATATCAGTGATAGGATTTTGGGGAAGGGGAAAGTGGAGGGAAAATTAGGACAGTCCTACCTAAGCAAGTTAATCACAATTGTCTATTAATTGTCTATTGTCTATTAATTAATTGTCACAATTGTCTATTAATATAATTTACAAATAAAAAATGTATATTAATGCCATTATGCAGGATTCTGTACAAAAAATTAGATATGGGGCCTGTTCCAAGCTTACATTCAAAGTCACGGTCCAGATAATGTGCCAGAATGCCAAATAATCTCCATTTGGCGCAAATAACTTGATTCTAACTTCATATTAACATTATCCTACAGATCTCAGAGCATCACAAATGTGCATTTGTGAAGCATGTTGTGATATAAGCCTCATACACCCCTCAGGGACTAATGATTATGATCCAAAATTCAGGGTCTAGCCAGGATCATAGTTAGCATTTCCACCTCATTCACTGGCCACAAGGATTATACTTGACAAACACACAGTCCCTGCTTGCACTGAATATCCACTAGCCTCTCGTCCCAACCCATTTTAGAGCAAGGTTTTCCATGCCAATTATCCAGATGAGGATGGATACAAACTTAATCTAGAATCTGGATTAGAGGATACTCAAAGTGCTCTCTTACTTTATGAAAAGGATGAGGATACCCCACTTCTTTGCAATATTTAATAAGGATTTGATGTGATTATTAGTATTAAACCCTATGAAACAAGAATTTACAAGTGGGGAAGTGTCATTACTTAGCCCTGGTCTACACTAGGACTTTAGGTCGAATTTAGCAGCGTTAAATCGATGTAAACCTGCACCCGTCCACACAATGAAGCCCTTTATTTCGACTTAAAGGGCTCTTAAAATCGATTTCCTTACTCCACCCCTGACAAGTGGATTAGGGCTTAAATCGGCCTTGCCGGGTCGAATTTGGGGTACTGTGGACACAATTTGACGGTATTGGCCTCCGGGAGCTATCCCAGAGTGCTCCATTGTGACTGCTCTGGACAGCACTCTCAACTCAGATACATGATTGTTTGCTGTTGCTCTGATGCAGGGAGGGGCGACTGACAAACACGGCTTACAGGGTTGGCTTACAGGGAGTTAAAAATCAACAAAGGGGGTGGCTTTACATCAAGGAGTATTTCAGGCAGGACTTCATGGAGGGTTCCAATAAGAAATGGTGCACCTAAGTTATTGTTCTTATTGGAACAAGGAGGTTAGTCTGGCTTCTGATTGATACATGGCTAGATTTACCTCGCTGCACCTTCTCTGTGAGTGACTGCAGTGCTGACCTAGAGGAATGAGTCCCCTAGATGGGGAAGGGGGGGAAGCAAATGAGTACAAAACAAATCTGGTCTATTTCTTGTTTTGATACACTCCATCTATCTTTTACATCTTTGGCTGGCAGCAGACGGTGCAGAAGGACTGCATGCCATCCACATCTCAGGGCTGCTCGGCAGAAGATGGTACAATAGGACTGCTAGCCATCCTCATCTCTTGCCTGCCCGGCGGAAGATGATGCAATAGGACTGCTAGCAATCTGTATCACCTGCCTGCTCACCATAAGATGGTTCAATAGGACTGACTGCAGGACAAAAGAGAATGACCTGATCAAGTCACTCCAGATTTAGTCCCTGCGCCCATGTCTGTCCAGGCGCTCCTGATCGACCTCATACAGGCGACCAGGAGCACCTCAGACACGATGATGACGGCTACCAGTCCTATTGCACCGTCTGCTGCCACAAGACAATGGGTTGCTGCTGCTGTGTAGCAATGCCGTACCGCATCTGCCAGCACCCAGGAGACATACGGTGACAGTGAGCTGAGTGGGCTCCATGCTTGCCGTGGTATGGCATCCGCACAGGTAACTCAGGAAAAAAGGCGCGAAACGATTGTCTGCCCTTGCTTTCACGGAGGGAGGGAGGGAACGGGGGCCTGACGATATGTACCCAGAACTACCCGCGACAATGTTTTAGCCCCATCAGGCATTGGGATCTCAACCCAGAATTCCAATGGGCAGCGGAGACTGCGGGAACTGTGGGATAGCTACCCACAGTGCAACGCTCCGGAAGTCGACTCTAGCCTCAGTACTGTGGAAGCACTCTGCCGAGTTAATGCACTTAGAGCATTTTCTGTGGGGACGCACACACTCGAATATATAAAACCAATTTCTAAAAAACCGACTTCTATAAATTCCACCTAATTTCGTAGTGTAGACATACCCTTATACATTAAGAAATGCCACCAATATATAAAACAGTTGTGAACATCTAGTAAGGAAATCAACATATGGAAAGCAGTAACTGATTCAGCATTAGAAATCAACTCTTATGTAGAATGAAGTGCTGATTCTAGTCAGAGGAACAGAGAGCTGACATTTAATATTCAGTGGGCAAATTCCTAAAAACAACTTTCATTGGCTTGTCAAATTCCACTGCACATTAATACCCAATTACCTGTACACTTATTTTAGGTTGCATTAGAAAAAAGGAGGCTAGCAACAGTACAATGTAAAGAGCAGGAAAAACAAAAACCCTTTCTAAAGAGATATTGAGTGTCCTAGGGGAGGAGGACTAGAGTATATCTAAGAGAAATGGTAAACACCTTAAATTAAAATCAAATGAAACTGAATAAAAAAACTCTTCACTGGCAAAATGAAGTTAATTAGGAGACTGGTTAAGAGACAGAGGTGCTGAATACATACTACACTTTGTAGTTTAGGGTGATTAAAGTTAGGTCAGCATAGTTTAGTGTACAGAAATCTAGTCAATTAAACTGTATTACCCGGAAGAGAACACTTTGAAACACTCACAAATTTTGTTATTTACAGGTTTGTGAGATATTGTAAGAAAAACTATACATATTAATAAGGATGTAATTTCATCTCTGGGATTTAGTGACAGTGATAAACCACTCAAGCTTCACTCTTGGTTTATACGGTCATTGGAACCCTTTGATGGAATTACAGCCTTACAAACACTTGGGTGCATGTTATTTCTTACTATATGCATACATTTTGAATAAGAGTGTCATTTGAGAAATTTTTTCCTTGAAATATATTTTTTTCAACTTTGCCCTGTATAATGAATTTGGAAACATCTGGAACTTAAGTGTAAACATAAGCCATTTACTTTTGCTAAGGCAAAACTCATATGTTCATGGACACATTTGGAAGCTGATGCAGTATATGAACACAACAGTGTACAGCTGAAGGTTTAAGACTGTAGTTTGATTATTGATGTGCCGCTCATGCTAGTCTTTTGGATTATACTAAAAACTGACACAGAAGAGATATTGTATATATTCAATATTTTAGTTTACTTTACTAAAGGAATCCTACCACGCATGTGTACTGAAAATTAAGTACAGTAAAGACATGCTTTTAACTTTTGTTTTCAGCTTCTGATATGGAAAAGAATTTTACACACTTGAGCTGGAACAACTTTTGGTTTAAATAGTGTCACTTTTAGTGGCAATGATAATTTTGAAGCATGGTTTTACAAGGAAGTTCCTAAAAGCCTTGCAAGACTCCATGTTTATGGTGTCTGATTGTCCAAATTTGGTATAGCAGTTTAGAAAGAAAAAATTGTGATTTTTTAAACTAAAAAGTGCAAACTGGACCTGGGATTTCAAAGTCAAGCCAGACTCTTTCATTCTTGTGGATTGACCACAATGAAGAGGTCTGTTCTACCCAGCCTTCTTGGACACAGATTGACCAATTGTAGACACTCTACAGAAAGATAGGCTGCCACTGGACAGTGGGTACCATCACACCCTACCCTGGGGACATGTCCCCTTCCACTCTAATTCTACCCTTGCGACCCCTCACACAGCTATATTGATTCTGCTAACCAGAATTAAGGTACTATAAAGTACTTTGTCATGAATGCAATCAGTTATGTCTGAGTAAACCATGTTCAGAGTCTGCTGTGTAAGTCTGTGCCTTTTATACAGTCACTTACTTTAAAGTGTAGTTCTACTCAAAAGTTAACTTCCACAGGACCACAAATTAGAGGAGAAGGTTGTCATCCCTCCTTTTGGTGGGTGGTAAATCCAAGATGATGTTTCTAATTCACTAGAAAATGTAAGGTTTTGCTTTTGTGAGGTTTGTTGTCTATATAAAGCTGAAAATATGGATCTGGTTGTCACAAATAAGAAAGAAGAATGTGAATATATACTTTGTACATGAATGGTGTGCTCATGATGCTGGTTACCTTGCACTCAGTCTCAGCTTGTTTACGTTTTGCTTCACTCAGCTGAGCAAGAAGTCCTTTGTTCTGCGCAGAAAGATATTGCACCTTTCCTTGTAGATTGCTGACCTCTTGCTCCGCCCTCCGTAAATGGTTACTGTTGATGTGGTTCTGACATTTATAAAAAAAAGTGTGTCAGAAGAGGTCTTATCACACCTACCTAAATAGACAAGGAAAGCACTAACATTTCTTCCAATAGATATTTTATAAACAGGATTTACAAGTCAGTTTTATTTACAAATTCAGTAAATCAAAAGGTTATTTTATTGAGCAAGAAGCATTCCAAGATTTGTTGCAATTAAAAATTGCTCATCTTAATGTTTATTTTGAATGAAAATATGTTTTGATAAAGTATACTCAGATACCAGGTGGTCTAGTGCAACGTTTCTCAAATGCAGACCTCAGGGGGTTTTCATGTAGCCACGACAGTCATCTGGGCAGTGATTGGGGCGAGGGAGGATCAGCCTCTCCCACTCCTTCCTTGTTGCTCCTGGATGTGCAGCACCCCACACCGCCTCTGGAGAGAGAGGTGGGGCACAATGCTGCAGCAGCAAGGTGAGTTCTTGACCCACCTTGAGGGGAGGGGGTTTCGGCATCAGGCTCCAGCAGGGAGACTTCAGGAGCCTGGCCGTGCAGCCCTGGGCTCCCACCGCGGGGCAGTGGGTACTGACCACCCCGGCTCTGGCCACGCAGCCCTGACCTCGAGCTGAGGGACTTCGCCTCCACCCTCTGGTTCCAGCTGCGCGGCAGCAGGCGCTGGCCCCCAGCTCCAGTCTCAAGCTCGGGCCGTGCAGTGGCAGGTGCCAACCTGCAGCTCTGGCTGCGCTGATCCATGCCCCAGCTGCACAGCAGCGGGCCCCAACCCACAGCTTTGTTCCCGAGATCTGGCCACGTGGTGGCGCGAGCTGGCCCCAGGTGCTGATCCCTGGTCCTGGCCGTGCAGCAGCAGGTGCGGGCTCCTGGCTCCACCCATGCAGTCCCGGGCTCTGGCCTTGTGGCGACAGGCACTGGTCCCCAGGCGCTGACCTACAGCTCTGGCTGCGCAGCAGCGGGCACCAATCCCTGGCTCCGGCTATGCAGTTCCTGTCCCCAGCTCTGGGCTCTGGCCATGGGCACTGAGCCCCGGCCACATAGCAGACACCAGGTCATGGCTCTGGCCACTTGACAGTTGGACTCACCCATCCCTATCGCCCCTGCCGTCTCCCACAGCACCGCATCCATTGCCCCCCCCCCCCCCGCAACCCCGAGCCCCGCCACACTGCCCAGCATCCATCCTACCATCACATCTGGCCCCTGCCACCTCCCCCTGAAGCCCCACCACATACAGGGTTTAATGGGTCCTGGGGCTTGCTGAGAAAAGTGATATTAACAAACATGTAAGTATCACTTTTCACAGCAGACTTACTAGCTATCTGTGAAAAGCGATACTTGTATGTTTGTTAAAAATCACGTCACTTTTCATAGCTTCCCAGGTAGCTACTCAGTGTGCTGTGATATGAACAAATTTACAAATATCACTCCCAAAGAGGAGGCAGCATTATTTGTATTGAGTCTGCCAAAAAACCTTACAAATATAAATTACAATGATTTGGATGTGTATCTGTGCATATTTAATTGTTCTTCCCTAAAGTTAATTAACTATTTTAGGAAAAAGTATCAGTGTGGCCACCAGTGAGTTGGTGGCCGCACTTTGAGGCCACCAAAAAATTTGTTGAGAGAACACCTGGTCTAGTGTATACAGAACATTAAGATTAGTAACTCAAGTATGTTCAACACTGAAAGGCAAATTATATTTTTGCCTAGAAAGACTATATATGCTTATATACAAAATGATATATGAACCAAATTATTGTTCAAATGGAAGATAACAGCATACGTCTATATACAAGCACTAAGGAAATACACTGAAGTGAGGTTATTTATGATTGTTAGTACATGGCATATGATAAAACAGGATAACTATACCCCCTGCTGACTGAAATAAAAAATGCATTAAATGAAAGTAATTTCTACAATGCCAAGTTAGCAACCCTAATGAAAAAGGTTTAATTAACTTATCTGAGATATTTTATGAAGCTTTTTACTCCATCAGTGGCATGTAACAAATTCTAACTGGTGACTCTGGGCCAAATACTGGGTGCAGAGTCAGTTCTTTACACCACACCACCATGTGTCCCAACTCCTGCTTCCTGGGACAGCAGGGAATGGTACTGGTAGTGCTGAGATGCATTCAGAATGTAAAATGTACCAGGTTTCTCCCTGTGTCAGTTATGTTTGAGACTTTTTCCATGAGAGGATTCCCCAAAAGTCGATTGCAAAGCCTTCACTCCTCACCTCCTTTCAAGTAACAGAAGTTCAATACTATGCTATAGTGTCAACAGAAATTTCAGGAATAAAAGTGTTTGGTGAAGTGCACATAATACAGGTTTTTTTTGGTCAAGTGATGCTCCCTCATTCCTTGGTTATAGCAGAATTTAAATAGGTAAACATGTTACACTTCTCTCTTCACAAACACCCCAGTCACATGGAATTTATCACAGCTAAAGAGGCAAAATGTTGGTGCAAACTCTTTCTTAAGTATTGGCAGCACACAGCTGATCTGCAAGGATCCTCTGGCCAATTCAGGAGCCAGATTCATGGGTTATGAAAGAAGGTCACCATCAGGCAAAACCACATAGGCAACTCCCAAGGGGAAGGAAAGGAGCAGATAGTATTTCTGTCAGATAAATTTTGCCTATTAAATTTAATGGATTTAAAAATACACGCTTATTGTACTAAACTAGGACTGTAAAACAATTGAGATTCATACATATCCACCCAGCATGGCGAGTTCATTACTTAACATCAAGGTGGGAAGTTTAGAAAGATGGAGCGTCATATATCGTAAGTCTTGAAAAGAAGTGGAAGGGAATCAAACTGGAGTCTCATTCTTAACCAGTCGAAAAGCATAAGATTGTTGTACTGTCTCATTATGCTACTGTCACTGGTAAAGGCTATCCCTTGGCATCCCTAGGTGCCAGCATTCAGTTTGGATCACAATAATGCTTAACTCTCTGCCATCTCAGTACTAGTTTTCAATAACATACCTGTGTTTCCATCTCCATCATTCTTTGTTTCATCTCTTTTAGATCTGCCTGACTTTCTGCTTCTCTCAATCGGATTGTCATCAATTCATCTTGCAGTTCATTCACAGTGTTCTTTCTGGATGGATCTTTCCATCTTCCAGCAGTGCGAGCTAGATGACGCTAAAATCATTTATAATGGCTTTTTTTAGATTATGTATCTATAGCTATCTCTCAGGACTCTCCTAAAATACTATTACCTCATCTGCTGAAGAATGAAGTACTTCACAATCCACCACCACAATTTTAAAGAATCAAACAGAAGACTAACATAGCATTACAGTTCATCATAAAAAAGACAAACAGCCACAAGGTTGCAGTTACAAAAACTGAGACACAGTGGCTTGGGGACAGGAATTTTCAATTGGGGCAATCATGAAACTGAAAGTCTGTCCTTAAAACAAGAGAAGTTGGAGTATTTCAAAACACCTGAATAGCAGGATTTTGCTAAGCTCCAATCTCTACTTGCATTCACTGAAATAGGATCTTTACTTTATACTTGTATATCTCCCACCAGAAGGTTTTAATTTGTGGCATGAGGTAGAAAGCCCTCATCTACAACCTGGATCCATTTTACATTTTTAAAGTAAAAACACATTGTGGCTCCCTCATTTAATATGCCATTTCTGTACAGACCCAGTCACCAGTCTACTTGACCCCATTTTTCAGACTTACATATTCAATTATCCTGCTTTATTCAAAAATATTTAAGTTTATCAAGAGGTTTATATGCATACCTGCCAGTGTTCCTCCAAATCCTTGACTTGCTGTCTAAGTTCTTTTAGGCCCATCAAAGCTTCTGCTTCTCTCAACTTCACTGCAATCAGTTCTTCTTGGAGTCTGGCAACATTATTCTCATCAGGTAAAGAACTGTTCCTCTGTAGCAAAGAAGACCCTCTTAAACATTTAATTGAAGAAATGTACATTTAGGAAGTTTTGTTCCAAGATCACATGGAGTGATTACTATTCCTGATGCACCTTAAGATGAAATGAGAAGCTTTAAAGCTAAATCTGAGATTGTTGATAGAATAAAATATGGATTTAAGTTAGACAAATACCTTTTAAGTATGAACTAAAATTACATACCAAGATTTCAGCCCGCCTGGCCTCTAGACTTCTCATGCTGGAGTTGATGGCATCACTAAAAAGCAGGGCAGGGAGCCGGACTGCTTACACTGTCTTTGGTATTAATGATGCCAACAAAAATGCATGGAAAACAAGTCTGTAGGTTTTGAACTCTATTTTTGCTAGGTAAAGTGAAGGTGGAATAGATTTTATATCATTAAGGCGACTTTTGCCATTCGATCCTACACATCTCTTATTAATGAATGAGATCTCAGACTAATTTTTGGAAAGTTTGTTCATCCTTGAAAAGGGCAGCAGAAAGTGATGTTGAAAAAAGATGGGTCAATGAAGATTCAGAATGGCAGTTGGGCAAGGAAATATGAAACAGGGACAGAAGCAGAACCCTACTCGGGGGGGAGGGGAGAGAAGAAAAAGAAAAACAGAAAGAAAGGAAAAAAAAGTCTGGGGGAAACTAACCAGAAAGAAGAAAAGCTGGTTAGAACAGGTTGGAAAAAGTTAAAATACTAACATGGAATTACTGAAACAAATTAAAACCACCAAAAAGTAACAGGGAAATTTAAAAAAGAAATCCACCTGAACAGGAGCATCCCTGCTCATCACATTGCTAATGCGTGACGGATTTTAACTGCTGTTAAAAGTGTTGTTCCTCCCCCACCCTAGCATTTTTTAGTGTTTAAGAAACACTGGTTGTTTTTTGTACCTTTGGGGATCATGATGATTTGGCTAACATAGTATTTATTTAAAACCTTAGGATTCAATAGTACCATCAGAATTAACAGATGGTGAACATCCACTTTAACAGCTTCAAAAAGGTCTCAGACGAAGTGCTGTAGCTATTTCCAAGTATGAACAGCTACAGTACATCCTTCTGGGCGCCTGAACTATTAGTGCATCAGCATAGACCTTGGGACAATGAATATAATTTTTCCCAACCTACATGGTCTAAAGATAGTAGACTGCAGTAGTCAAAGCAACTTTTGGTTATTTTAGGTCCTCTCATCCACCCAAGTGTACATGCTCCAGTCCAGAGATGCTGTAACATTATAAAGTTATTTCCTAAAACTGGGTTTTATCTGTTATGGTTATAACTTTTTTCAGATGTACACTGATTTTTTAAATTTAAAGAATATCATGTCCCTGTTTGAAGAGGCTTAAATATAAGTAAATGCTCATCTGAATTTTGGGGTCAGATCACGAATTCTTATTTGAACATGTTAAATTTATCTGTTATTGCCTTAATGTTTTACGTATCTTACACCACCACACACCTGCCAAGCCTTCCAGAGAATTTGATTTACCTGTTATGAGTCAAGATGTTACTTTTAAAAACACTGTACTCCAGGTCTTACTTTGCCTAAAATATAAGTTTTGATCAAAGTCCTTGTAGTCTGGTGGGTCTGTCCACCAGCTTGGGGACAAAACAGGCAGCCACAGCCACCTCTGTTTTAGCCTTCTATACAGGCTTTTATTCTTTTGCCACACAAATGCAAGATTTATAGAAAAAGTAACAAAAAGGGATAGTCCTGACCTGGCCTGATACTGCAAGATCCTTTACACCCCAGAAGCTCAAAAGGTCATGACCTCCCTTGGCCTCAGGGGGATCATAGGGCCTACCCCATCTGATACACCCTTCTGCTGCTGGTCAGGAAAATGTCTCTCTCCTGTTTCCCCACCCTTACGGAGCTGTAGCCTCACTTATATCTTCCCACTGGGAATCAGAGTCAATCATTATCTGCTGGTTTCCAACTTCTGCCAGGGCTTGCTGTTCCCTGGTTCAACAGACCCTTTGAGGGGCAGACTGCCATGCAGTACATCATATCAGTTATATCATTTGGGATTATTCCATCTTATTCTGAAAATTTTTGATGTGCTATAGATTTTTGTTCTGCAAAGGAAGCTGGATGTTTTGACAGTTGATTGTTAGAGGACAACTGTAACTTTCAATATGCATGAAAATGAGGGAGATGGTTTTGGTTTTGACATCCAAGAGAGAGTTGAGGTTTTTGATACTGTGAAGGGGAGGCATCTTTTTCCTTCTCATTTTGGAAATTTTCCTGCCCAACGAGCACTTGAAAATTTGGGAAGGAGGAGAGCTTTAATTCCTCATTCCCCATAACAGGTACCTTTGTCAGCAGCTAGCTACACCCTGCATCAATATCTACCAGTAGTCCAAGCATTGATGGACACTATCTTGAGGCTTGACAAAACTATCAACAATGAAATAAAACGTTTACACGGACCACCACCAGAATTCAATGTGATCACATGGAAATGAAATGAAAGGGAACTGTTCACACCTGAGCTATTGCTCCAAGCTCTCTGAAGGCTCAAGCACACATCTTTGCTTTTGGTTACATTCATCACAGATTTTTGAAGGTTTTTTGCAACCATGAGCTAGAAACCAAACATGATAGATTTTTGCAGCACAATCATGCAGCTAAACTATGGGAACTAGTGTGGTTATTTACAGTGCTACTTTATGCGGAGGATCATGATTTTGGTTTACCTTTTCCATCTCTAGAACCTTATCTTGCATCTCCTTCAGAGCACAATGGGATTCCGCTTCACTTAGTCTGGCTTGGACCAACTCTTTTTCCAGCTGTAGCACAAAGTCTTCACTGTAGCGGGAACTGCACTTATGCTATAAAGTTTGCAAATATACATTATCAAGTGAGAATAGTAGTGGGCAAAAGTTCACACACACTTAAATCTACAAATAAAGTGTGCTCCTGAAAGCTCAAGACTAACAGCAGTATGCCTGACAGTGCAGATAGGTGCAGTACATATTTCTGTCCAAAGCTCTCCTAATACGCTTCCATCCAGACTTGCAGACGCTGGTTGAGAGGCATAGCACTAGGATATCTGAAACACCCTAAATGCACCCAAACAGGACGACCACATTGTGAGCCCCTTAATTCCATTGGGTTACTCACATATTTAGTCCCAATGAAATCAACAGGAATATTTGTCACAGTAACTGATCACCAATGTGATTAAGGGGTTACATCTGGCACAGTGATTTTGTGCAGTGCAGTCATATTTCACTTCTTGCGACAGCCATGTTGTTAAAAAAAAAAAAAAGGCATTTCTTTCAAGACTGCTTTACCAGTGTAACAGAAAACTTTGTTGCCACCACAAAGCCAGGAAGATTCACAATTGAATAGTCCTTGGCAGAACCTGCTTGATAGGCAATAACACTCCCCTACCTGAGAATTTCTTTTATGGCTCTGTCATTTGGGAAAGATGGTTGTTTAAGTCTTCAAGAAAGCAGTGGTCTCTAGAGTTTTTACATGCATAAGTGGTATGCAAGTCCAATTTAAGGGGCAACAGTTGAATGTAGTTTCTATCGTATAGTATTATTAACTATAACATCTAGAATTAAGACCTTGCATATTTGTTTTACTCAATCATCAATTCAAAATCAGATCAGAACTATCAGCTGTAACACATGTAAACAAAAACACTTCCCATTTTGTCTATGTTTTTCTTGAACAATTTAGTTTCTGAATTAAATAGACTTTGCAAAGCTACTGAAGCATAATGTATATTATGGTAGCACACCACATGGGACTAGGCACTATACAGAAATAGGAAGACAACCCTTGCCTTGAGGACACAAACTATAAAGACAGACAAGCAGTACAAGGTGAGCATATATAACATACAAGGAAAGGGGCCATGGTGATGGTTAGCCATTGTTAGGTTTATTTTTTATGTATAAAATGTGTGAGTTGTATCATGGCCTTTAAATTCAGTGCCTACAATTACCCCAGAGGAAAACCTGTGGTAGTATAGAACAAGTTATATGCCTACAAGTCAACAGAATACAGTTCTATAGGGCGGAGTTGTATACAAACCTCAAGGACCAAATCCTACTCAGTTTACTCATGCAAGCAGTCCCATTTTTTCCAGTGTGCCTACTCATTTATTGCAAGCAAGTGTTGGCCCTAAACAACTGTGACAGAACAAATATGCACTGTAGCATTTAGGGAACATCACAAGGACTTTGCTGTGATTATCAGTTTTCCTTCATGACCACACTAGTTGAATTCATGTCACTTTTCCAAATGTACATAATTAAGCCCCATAGTGAGCTTACTTCAAAAAATATAGGTCCTGTATATCTTATTAATGATACTTAGAGCAAGTTTGACAGTCTGTTATAGGTTTCGTGTTCCAAGTTCTGTTTAAGATAGGACATGCAAACAAGAAAACATGGCATTGTTCCTTAAGGTTGAGATCCTCATTTTACTTTTTAACCAAGATTAATTTACAATAATTCATTTTTGATAGGAAAGTACAGTCTTGAAGAGCTACTTAAAACAGTAATTCCTGCTTCAAGGACATGATTTTTTTTTTAAAAAAAATAGAAGTTTGAGGAGGTGCTTATTGAAAGTAAGCTACTTTATTTCTAATTATTTGGCAAGTTTCAAGTGGCTTTCATGTAGTCCATTGCACCAAAATGGTCTATGACATGTACGAACTACTCTAATTTGTGTATGTTTTCTGACCAGTACTTTGTTCCTTATTGTTGATATCACCACAGTAACTGAATGCAATTTTGTATTTCTTTATTTTATTTCAAGTCTGTCTGCAAGTCATGAATGTGCCTACAACAGACCTAACTTTATGCCGATTGCCCAGCACAGTCAGAATAACCAGGAGCAGATTTTTGCAGAGTTCAGCGTTATAGCTTTTTGCTCATCAGATAATCATGTACATCAGAAGACATTAGATTTTCTGTTCTACATACTGAATTACCAGAATCAGCACCATTTTAGATAAACAATTAAGAGTCTACTTAAAGGTGTGATTTTACATTGAAAATTTTGCAAAGTCAGAGCAACTTTGCTTTTAGATGCCAGTAGCTTGTCCCAGGTCACACAGGAAGCCTGTGGCAGAGTGAGAAACTGAACTCAGATCTCCAAGTCCCAGTCCAATGGAACACCTAATCCTTGGGAAGATGTTACACAGATGCATGTGAATATTAAAAGTGTACCTCTACCATAAGTACAGCTCCAAGACACATGGAGACAAACATAAATGCTGGAACTAGGGATGGTGCTCCACCCCCTGGCTTGAGGGGGTTTCCATCATATACAGGGTTTACAGTGTAGTGGGGGTGCTGAGAGCCATTGAACCATACAAATTGTTCCAGCACCCATGGAGGCAAATCTCTAGTACCTTCCTCATTTAGCTTCACAAATGGATATATTACTCTCTAACCCATTCAGATGTTAAACTCAGGAACTGAATTTCACCACTATGAAATGTCTTTGGCAGCTGCCAGATTGTCGCATTCCCCAGGAAATGCTTTTGCAGCGATCTACAGTGAAGACATTAAGATTATTGGCTCAGTGAAATCCAGGGCTGCTCACACACAGTTGCCTTTGGCCAGAAGCTGCACACACACAGTTGTTTATGGAATCAGGTACTATCTATAGTACTTTTCCAAACTACCTAGTTTCAGGTTCTCCTTGGGTAAGTTACATTTTGTTTTATGATTCTTTAACCATCAAGTTAAAAAGTTTGCCACTATGCACACACACAGTATTAAAATGCTTTAATGAATGAATTTGTATTTCCTTGGGCAACACTATGCTTTTCAATATCACACATTTTAGCAGGTGTTCCTGAAAGAAGTTGCATTCTACGGAGTTATAAACATAATTGAATAGATGTGCATTAGTCCCCGTTCAGGAAGCATCACTATTCAAACAGGACATTTACTCCTTTACGTGTCTACAATGCTTGAAAGCTAGCCATCATGAGCTTCTCAAAGACATCTGCAACTATTTTTTCCCCAGCTGCACAGGAACTTAAAATTTTAAATTTATTCAAATCAAAATTAGATTTATTTCTAAGTTATGCGATTTACATGGAAAATGGAGGTATGTGTTGAATACACATTTTATAGTCTAATTCAATTTAGAAAATGCATGACAAACTTGCAAACTGAAAAGAAAATTTAAGAAGTAACAAGAAATATTAAAAAGATCCTTTGCTTCCCCATAAGGTTCAAGTTGGAGCTGTGTCCAACAGTTTTGAGAGATCCCTAGAGTAATCCCCAGCTTTTACAAATCCAAAAAAAAAAGTTATTGTAGCATTCATATATTTGGTCTACCAAAAAAATTTTTTAAAAAATCTGAAGTTGCCTCATGGGAGAGTCAGCTTACTGGAGATTTATTACAATGAAAGTTTGACTCACCTTTACAAATTATCACATTTTTTTAGAATAAACTAACAACTTCCAAATTTTGCTGAATTTTGAGCACAATTACCTCCATGCTCCCTACTAAACTGTAGTAAATTTGTGCTAAACTATCTCCTTAGATTTAATCTTTAGGTTACCCAATGTTTTCAGAGAACTTTGACAAGTTACTAAATTTTTTTTCTTTTTTGAAACATTGATGAGAGCGCATGAAAATATAAAATTTTTTAATTATCTTCTAATGTCTTCCAGACAAATTTTTGGTTTGTTTTTAAAATTACGTTCTATTTGGCACAAATGCTACCTACAACCTTTTTGTGTCAGAATATGGCTACCTTTACAATGCATTTGGCTCCCCTTCCCCACTTGCCAATCTAATAAAACCATTAGGTGGTTCATTTACTCACCAGTTGCCCTATACTAGAGCATGCAGTTTAGGGTCTGGAACAAAAATTATATCTCAGTCAAATTTTCATGCCAGACTGCTACCTTAATATAATCTGCTATTCAAAGAAAAAGGATCTCGTTATCCTATATATAAAATGTTGTCA
The DNA here is from genome assembly GCF_965140295.1 of Lepidochelys olivacea. NCBI lineage: Eukaryota > Metazoa > Chordata > Testudines > Cheloniidae > Lepidochelys > Lepidochelys olivacea. Next base: position 74,881,359 of record NC_140418.1, on the reverse strand, counting down.
GATGTGATGTGTGTGTACAATGAGCAAGATTATTTCAGCATACAAAGTCATCAGTAGTAGTTTCAAGTCAGTCTCATAATTATTGTCTGAAGAGAGTTTTAAGAAGTTTTCCCCTCCTTCCATAGAGACACAGAAGTCCACAAAAACTGCCCCAAAAAGACACTTTGGCAATTTGTAAGAGAGTCATTTATTTTTACCTTCAAATTCCCTACAAATATTTATGCTAAACATTTAAGAAAAATCTCAAGGCCGCACACAAATCGGGGTTCTGGTGACAACAGGCACACTTCGGCAACATGCACAATTTTATGTGCATTTGTAGTCTTGTAGAGCAGTTGTGTAGAAGATATTTAAGACCAAACATTTTACACAGGTAATCTTAAAATAGGGCCTTTAGTCATTTCACGTGAGCTTGAAATCTCAGATCTCACAACAGATAGAATCAAATCTGGTTAGTATTTGAACATGAGTAATTGCACTTTTCATATCAGCCTGGCTAGCATAATTGCAACTTGGGTAATATATTCTTCCTACCTAAATCTGCTTCCGAAGTTTCATCTAGAGAAGTTTGCTTTCCCTCTTAAAGTCCATTACTGCTGCGGTCTAAAAGAGACTAGTGCGTGAATACTTTCCATTTGTTACCTTAATGTTCAGTATCTATCAAATTTAGGCCCCAGTCCTGCAATTCATGGCATACAGATGCAGATATGCGCCCATACACAGTGACGTGCAGGACAAGGGACTTAGACTCTAAAATATTTATGGTGTGGACTGTACTTTAAAATTTATGCAAGTTACACCAAGCAAATACTTCTTAGTATGTAATGCCACTCAGAGGTGGTTGTTAACACATCACCCGTAAAATAATTTTTGAATCCTTCAGGATGAAGGGCAATAAACAAAGTAAGATTATATTGACATCAAGATATTCTAATACTCCCAAGAGCGGATCCACAAGAGTAAGCAACAGCATCAAAATAATGAGATGCCTCAACATTTTCCAGTCAAAGTTGCTAATTACAAATTTCTTTTTAACTTCAGATTTTAAATTTTATTAAGCTTCCACTAGGTGGTGCTCTGCATACATTCAAAGTTTTTGCAGCCACTATCTATTTCTCATGTTAAAAAAAAAGTGCACTATGTAAACCCCACCAACACACACAGTCATTAAAACTCCAGGGAAGGTACCAGTTCAGGCAGCCTTAGCATCCAATCTCCTCATTAACCAAATGCACTGACTCCTCACTTCCACAATCAACTCCTTTGCACTTCCAATATATAGCCAATGACAATACACAGCAAATTCCTTTACATCACACAAATGCACAACCTTTACTCCAACCACAGATTGTATCTGCAGAGCATAGTGATCTCATGCACTTACAGTCTTGTGCATTATTTGTACAACTGAAAGCATATGGCTGGAATCAAGGTTGTGGGTGAGAGATTTAGGGCAACTTAGTACATGCACAGTGATTACAGGGCAAATGCCTCCCATCTCTCATTGCCACTCATCCACAGGCCTCACCATCCCTGCAATATCCACCCCATCCTCAACCTACACAGCAGCTAATCCAACATATTTGGCTCCTCACAATGCTACTGCCCAGTGTGCTGAGACTCAAGGGGATGAAAGCAGTGATGCCAGAGTTGGTATTTATGTCCAGGGGGGCACTGGTGGGGGTGTCCTCTGTACTTAATATGCTTGAAGGACTCCCCTCACCCTTATGCCTAGTACACCAGAAAGCAGATGTGCCAAGGAGGCCCTTTAACACGGTTTTAGAAAGGGCTAGTTTTTAAAGTGCCAGTCTGACTAGTAAAATAACTGAACAAATAATTAAATTCACTTGGCCCATACACAATGAGTGAATTTAGCCCTCAAATTTAACAAAGTAAATTGCTAAACATAGATTTTAGTCCCACTTCAATTGCAAATTTAAATGCAACACTAACTATGGAGATGCTAGGGTATGTCCAGACATACATTTAGATACAAACCCTTTTTTGTTGGCACATGAGGATATATTTTGAAAACTTCACAAGTGGCTGTGGGTATAAAAAGTTTCATTTCACTGGAAAGGTACTTACTAGAATGCTTTAAGTTAAAAAACAGCCACAAGAACTTCTCCACCATTCCTACAATCCATTTCTTGTTTCTTAATGGGAAACTTGCCACAATTAAGCAAACAGTGATTTGTTGCATGTCAGTTAGTCAGAGCTCTCTTCACAGTTATGATCTACTCAGACTACATTTTCTTGTTACAACCACTCTGAAATGCAGTATTTGGGCATTACAAACAGAGATTGCATATGCACAAAATGCTTCAATTTCTACAAATTTGTATTCCAGTTGCATTTCGGGTATACAGATTTACCTTTGTCGAAAGAAACATTTTCCAGCTTCCCAGATTGCACTTGCAAGTATTTCCTGAGCTTTAGGGAAGGAATTATGCACTGAAGGCTGGTACTGGTAGGAAGGGCTACAGTTCTATTTTGATTTGTTTTCTTGTTGGTAATACCTGGCTGTACAACTGTGTTTTAGACATGTGGCAGAAGTGCCTAGAGCTCTGGACAGGTTCTTTGTGATGCACTGTCTAAAATTATATGGGAGTTTATATGCCAGTACATAACTGTTTTTCTTAAATGCAAGTTTAGATTGCAGAGGCACATCTATATCTTTCAGGAGAAAATAGCAAATGCTCCAACAGCGGTTAAGAGCAAAATGACACTTTGAATCCATTCTAAAACAATGACCACTTAGTAAAACTTCCATAGTTTACACAAGCTAGCTACAGTGTACACACCTACTTGATTTCTAAACATAAGCCAAAATATGCTGAAGGAGCATAGTTTATGTTCTCCATTTAGTAAAAAGTGCTTTTTTGGTACAGCATAAAGTCTTAGCATGTCACTAGAAGCCTACAGATATCTTACCTACTGGCTTACACAAAGCTACTCTCAGGAAACAACAAATTGTCTAAGTAGGTAGAAAAATTAAAATCATTCCATGTTAAATTCTAACAAGAGGTTAGGCAAAGGTGTTACAATCAAGTCTCATGTCAATTTGCAATTCCTGGACTTAATATTTGAAGACCTACAGAAAAATACTGAAGGAAAAATAACTGGTTTGTCCAATGGGTGCAGAGAATATACATAAAGAAGTTTAATTTAGTCTATCTATAAGTCACAAACCACGCTATTAAATGGTCTATCATTCTTACAAGTTGGATTTTGTATAATGTCATGAGTGCAAACAGTATGATACACAAAATATTTACAAGGACGGCACAGAGATTGTGCCATGACCAGTAGAAATAAACAAGTGAATGAGACAGATGAGATGAAGTGCTACCAAGCTCCTTACCCATTGTTGCTGCTGGAGCTCCCTGACGGTATTCTCAGCTTGCTCCAGTTTAGTAATGGCCTCATCACTCTGCTGTTTGATGGTGGCTAGCTCCCGTTTTATGAGGTAGTTTTCCTCAGCCTCCTGGGCCCTTGTCACTTGTCCCTTAGGACATAATTTTCTTTTTAAAGCAATTGAGGACAGATCCAAGAAACACTGCCTTTGTGATGCTCAGCCATTAACTTTGCGATATTAAATCTCAAACAGCATAGTACTTGGTTACAATTGATAATTTAGTAAAATGTAGCAGTTTAGTACTGCTAATCTGTGAAATTAAAGTTTAGCATCTTTTAGCAAGTTCAGTTGTGTACTTGCATTCAATAAAATTCAGTTCATGCAATGTTACTCTGTTATACATGCACCGGTTTGCTAAGAGTTTTCAGCGTTCAGTTTAAGGGTAAGCGTTAATACAATGCCACAGAATCCATGGATTACAAAATTGTACTATGAATTTCATGTTAGAAAAATATTACAACGTGCAGATGTCAGATTTTTAGCATCTAAAAATAGACCAAACAAAATTCTAATGAAGAATTAGCTAAATATTTTATGTCCAAATTAGGTAGGTAAGGTTACATTTCAAAATAAATGCACGTAACTATCCATGCATTAAATGCAGTTTTTTCCATTTTGAGGGTGGGAGGGGAGGTATAAGGTAAAATACTCAAGGACTATACCTGTATCAATCTATCTGCCAAGGAAGCACTTTCCTACAAAAAGGAAAAATTTAGACAGGAATATAAGGGAAAAGAAAAACAAAAACAAAGGAGAGGTAAGAGGACAACTTAAGATGCAAGAAAGAATGTCTTATTCTACCCATTTTCCATACAAACAGTAATCTTTCAGGACTGACTTTTCATACAAATTAATACAATTTATGTGTGAAAGTCGCTGCAATGATTACCTTCTGTATCAATCTAGTGTTCCATTTTAGCAGTCAGTCAAAGGAGGTCCTCAAAGCCAGACTAAGAATTTAAAACTCATCTAGAAAGGACTAGATATTTTGATGTGAACCAATTTTTTGTTTAGTCTACACTAGATAGTAATGCACTATCCGAAATATTCTGAATATGAACATGAATGTAAAGTACTTGACCCATGTTATACCATGAAAGGAAGGCACAATCTGATCATATTTAAAACTCAGCTAAATGCAGAGGCATTCATGCAATACCAAGATTCCCAAGAGGTAAAAGCAAGAACGTTAAATGATGCACAATGTCAGGCATGAAGAGCCAGTGACTTATTCTAAAACCGGTTTAGTAGCCAATAGTTTGCATTAGTACATTCTAGCAATAACTTAGTTTGCTAGTTTAACACACCTTGCTCAAGTTCTACAACAGAAATTTTTTCCTAGATATCTAAGTACTCTGACAAGCATTCTATCCAAAGCAATTCAGCTTAGCCAAAGAACCCACTGAAACTTTCAGGCAAGTGCAGTTTCAAGTCTATTCTCCTCTAATGCACTTATATGTTTTTCAGATTCTCTGCAACAAAGTACAAAATTACTACTTCCAGACAAAATATATCATTAAACGATCAAAAAAAAGTTCAGTCACATTAAGAGAACTTAGTTCTTATCTATATTAAACTGATCACTTAGCTGTTTAAATTAGGTTCAAATGTTCTCATGAAATCACAATTAAGTCATCTATATTATGACTATTAGAGATTTTTTGAGAAGGAAAAGCATCTTTTTCCTCACAACAGGTGCACCTATTGGTTTGCAATATATTGCTGTTGTACAGCTATTTCCCTATTAATAGAGAATCACTCCTAAACAAATAGGATTGTTAAAAAATGAAAGATACTTAAGAGAAACCACTAATATTGGAATACCCTGAAGATGAAACTCTGCAACTTTTGCTTGAGTTACACAATTACCAAATGCTCTCATGTTTGACTGAGTACATTAAAAACAAAGCTTTCTATAAACTTATATTCAAATCCCTCTGAAACATTTCTTGTACTTTTATTTGTAAAACTGTAATATTTAATTATGGAAATTCACTACTGAGTGACTCATTGCAATCTGCCTTTAGCAGTCTCAAAAACAGGCTTCTCTTTTCTTGTAAGAGGGGTAGCCGTGTTACTCTGTATCCACAAAAACAACAAGGAGTCCAGTGGTACCTTAAAGAATAACAGATTTATTTGGACATAAGCTTTTGTGGGGAAAAAACCCACTTCAGATGCATGGGGTGAAAATTACAGATGCAGGCATAAATATACTGACACACGAAGAGAAGTGAGTTACCTTACAAGTGGAGAACCAGTGTTGACAGGGCCAATTCAATCAGGGTGGATGTGGTCCACTCCCAATAATTGCTGAGGAGCTGTCAATACCAACAGAGGGAAAATTGCTTTTGTAGTGAGCCAGCCACTCCCAAGTCCCGATTAAAGCCCAAATTAATGGTGTTAGATTTGCAAATGAATTGTAGCTCTGCAGTTTCTCTTTGAAGTCTATTTCTGAAGTTTTTTTTTCTTGAAGTATGGTTACTTTTAAATGTTATAGAATGTCTAGGGAGATTGAAGTGTTCTCCTACTGGCTTTTGTATGTTACCATTCCTGATGTCTGATTTGTGTCCATTTATCCTTTTACGTAGAGACTGTCCGGTTTGGCGAAAGTACAGGACAGAGGGGCATTGCTGGCACATGATGGCATATAGCACATTAGCAGATATGCAGGTGAACCCCTCAGACAGAGACAAACATCTATAAGATCTTCATCAAGCATTCTTAAAACTACAACACCCACCTGGGAAAGTGAGGAAATAGATTGACAGAGCGAGATGGATACCCAGAAGTCACCAACTACAGGACAGGCCCACCAAGGAAAACAGAACGCCACTGGTGATCACGTACAGCCCCCAGCTAAAACCTCTCCAGCATATCATCAATGATCTATAACTTATCCTGGAAAAGGATCCCTCACTCTCACAGGCCTTGAGAGGCAGGCCAGTCCTCGCTTATAGATGCCCCCCAACCTGAAGCAAATACTCACCAGCAACTACACATCACACCACAGAAATAACCACCCAGGAACCAATCCCTGTAACAAACCGCATTGCCTACTCTGTCCCCATATCTACTCTAGCGACACCAGAGGACCCAACCACATGAGCCACACCAGCAGGGGATTCATTCACCTGCACATCTACTAATGTGATATATACCATCATGCCCCAGCAATGCCCCTCTGCCATGTACACTGGCCAAACCAGACAGTCTCTATGTAAAAGAATAAACAGACACAAATCAGACATCAGGAATGGTAACATACAGAAGCCAGTAGGAAAATAGGGACATGGGAGTGGCTGGCTCACTCCATGCATCTGAAGTGGGTTTTTTACTCATGAAAGCTTATGCCCAAATAAATCGGTTAGTCTTTAAGGTGCCACCGGACTCCTCATTGTTCTTTTCATGTAAGTTTTACCCATATATTATCAACACTAAAAGCGGAAACATTCCCAAAGTCTTTTCTTTAAACAATATTTTCTTGCCCAATTTTTTGCTTCATGAATGTTGCACTCTAACTTGCAAGAAACCACACTATAAATAAAAGTTCTCTATTGCTATAACAAATTAGAATTTGATACAACACCTGTTAAAGGAACGGTTGTTTCAATTTACCAGTTGAAAGGATTATGTCTCTGGGGGGCATGCAAAGCCCCAGGAAATTACTAGTGTACAAAGACTGCTATGCACTCTACATGTGTCTGATTTAATCTGGGAAATGAACAATTTAATATTGCAAGTTAGAACGAAAAATCACTTAAATTTATAACCAGAATTATGATTTCAGGATATGGACAAAGAGGTTATCCAAGAGCAGTGCCTGTATTTTGACAATACATCAATACCGGTTTACTTTTATAATCTGATGTGCTTTCAAAAAATAAAATGAAATCCACAGAATTGTACTGAAGTCCAAATGTTGAAGTCTAAGAAGTTTAGATCTATCTGAAAGCATACCCATGTCTTTCCTGCCTCTGACCCAATTTTGTAGTGTAATAAAGATCCATGCAAGAGGCCAGAGTACCAGGCAACAGGCTTCCCAGACTGAATTAGACTGGGAGTGCTGCAACAGCCTATTAGGGTTTTGGAAGTATAGAGGCTGGTGGAACCTGCATTCATCTCTATCCTCTTTCTACTAACTCACAGTGAGCATTTGCGAGCTCTTCATTCAGCCCTCACCTGCAGTGGCTAGAAACTTAGGACTTTGGATAGTTAAGGATCCTCCCAAACTACATGTACTCTAATCTTTCTGTATTTTGCAGAGATCCTTCTGACGCAGGGAATGCAATTCCACAGGAAATGAAGTTGGGATTTTTAAATTATATGCAATTCTATCCATTTAGTATGACCCTAAGATACAAGTTTTAGGGAACACTGCATTGGTAAGCAGCATCCATATTACTATATTACTGCCATGCTATTCAGCTAAGTAGAGTTAACAAATACTGCAGAATAGTGCACAAAAATTTATAAACAAGTTACAGTTATGAGGTACCCAGGTCATGTATTCAAGTTTGTAGCAATTATGTAGTAAAGATGCAGGCTAAATCCAGTCACTCATGTACTCACTTTTTCTAGTGTTTCAATGCGCTGTTTTAAGAGTCTGTTTTCTGTTCGTAGTCTCTGTAAAAGAAGCAAGACAGTTTTAAGCGTGTATGTGGGAGGATATGGACTAAAGAGATAGATAATCAAGTGACACCAGAAACTCAAACAAGTTAATTTCTTTAAATAAAAATAAATAAATCCACACTATTCAGCACATTATAAATGAAACATTATAAATGAGTAGAGAAAGCAGCAGTAACAAACGTCCCTTTCACACATACCGCTTCATCTGAATTAGCACGTCATAGAAAACATGGAAACTGGATTTGTTAAAGATAGCAAAGTTGAGACCAAATTTGCATTCTAATAAAAGGGTAGTAAGCTGTAAGTCACAGGACGCACCTACATAACATTTTAGAGAGAAGGCTGTTCAAGCTTCTATGGTAAACAACATTAGCTTTATAAAGTTAGATTATACAATTCAGACAAGGCCAGATGAAAACTAGCTAGCTGGAATTCAAGAAAATTAGTTTTATCCTGAAAAATATTTTCCCTGTTCCCAAAAGTTAAAACAGCCCCATGACTTAGATAGAAAGTGAGTAGGGGAATGGGGGAGAACATTTCTTGTAGGTCCCATCCAGAAAACTACTACAAGTAATGCCATCTTTAGCTGTAGAGGGGATTTCACCAGTTTAACACAATTGCCTATAAGGGCTCTTCTAAACTTGTTTGCATATGCACAAGTGCATAGTTTGTTCATGCAGTTGCCACAACCGCGTGTGAAGCAGATGTGGGGCTTTCAATGGCCACTTACACATACAATCATGATAATTAATTGCATACAAGTTAAGCATGTATTTACCCTTTTGTTCAAAACTGCACGGGATAAAGTCAAGTTAGCCTAACTAAGTAAACAATCTTCACATTAATAGTGGTGCTAAAGATTATAGTTACTATATATTGAGAATCCCAAAGGTTTGTTCACTGTATTATTTTAATTAATGTACCATTGCCAAATCTCTTCTGGCATGCCCAATGGGGAATCAGGCCTAAATTTTCAGAAGTGTTTAGATATAGAGTGACTCAAACGCTGAGCATCCACGCTCTCAAAGTCAGGGTCTTATAAAGAATCTAAAGTTGTGTCCCAAAAACAGACTCTCAATCTCTAGTAACTTTTGAAAATTTAGGCCAAAAACGTATAACAACTTTGCACTTCAACAGTGCTTTTTATCAAAAGGTCTCAATGGTTTCAGAACATTACTTCCACATAACACCCATGTGTAGAAGGCAAGAAACCCCATTTTTTCAGATAAACAGGCACAAAAAGGGAAGTGACTAGCAAAGGCTACAAGAGTCTGACAGAACTGGAATTCGAACCCAGATCTCCCAACTTCCAGTCCTGTCCTTTAGTCTCAAGACCAGCTGCTCCTTTAATTTACTACCCCCAAACGGTTATAAGTCCCTGATAGGGAAATATCTTGGTATGTATTTTTGTTTTCCCATATGAACCAATAACCTGGCTGTGATTTAGATCTGGGTTTTAGATAGCTCAGCTGGACTTACTGCTTTGTCAAATTAACAGCTATTTTGTTTATATGTTTTACTGGTATGTGCAAATGATTGTTAAGAGTATTAAGTAGTTAATTTTAGACATGGAGCAGCATCATGTCTGCCTATACACTGAATGCAAAGCCAGCATCTGTGGCATCTGCGCCTGTAGTGAGAATGAAGTCTGCAATGAATACAATACAGCCATCAGGAACAAGGGATTCAATAGATTACTGCAATAAAGAATACCAACAAATGGGAGTTTCACCTCTCCCCCCCCCAACAAGTGTCTTGCTGGAAGCAGCAGGATGGATGCCTCCCACAGAAGTGACGACTTTTTAAAAGATACCCTTTTTTATAAATATCAGAACTGTTTATTCACGTTCAGGCTTTTGTCCTATTACAGAAAGGATGTATTACCTAACAAATGTTAAAATAAATTAACATTACTAAGAATAGATGAAGATTCTGAAGAAATTGGAAACACTTTTAATATTTAATCCTGAATATCCTACCATAACCCAGATGAGCAAACTTGTTACATACCCCATGACATCTCCCATCACCAGTGGGATTCTCCCCTAACAGGATATTGGAAGGAGCTGTTTTTAGAGCCAAAGACGTGGATCTCATTTTCACACAGCTTTTAGTGGCTGGGGGAGATGGATCAAACCCAAACTTTTGCCCAGTTGAAGGACATCAGAAACACTACTAAAGAGAAGTTTAAAAATTGATTTTGTCATTGGTTTTAACATTCACCTAATGAACTGAATTTAAGTATTTGATTTTGGCAAGACTAAGGATTTGATTTTCTTTTTGCATAATGATGTTCACATTACTTTTGAAATCCAACCATCAGAAGATTGCAATATTGCAAAGTATCTTATGTTTTTAAAACATCTTCACCAACTATAGGTTGCTAAATTAGTGACAAGCTATGAAACAATACATAGATTCTGTATGCTTTGTGACATTCTGTATGCTTTGTAGTTGGATAGAGAAACTAGTGGGAAATGAGATAAGGGTTTGTGATGACCCATGATTAGAAATTAATATATTGACACCCATGAAGGGAAATTAGCTCAAACTGTACAGCCAATAAGGCTAAGAGTACAAAAACAGCAAAAGCTTGTTTTTGTCGCTAAAGCAAGCAGATACAATAAATGAATACACATGAAGCTGGTCAGTTAGTAATAAGGTGCCACATTTGCAAGGACTTTTCAGAGCAGAACTTAACTTTAAGGTTCTTTTTTAAAATGTTATATATGTTAATTCCAGAAACTCAAGGATGAAAAATTGTCAATATTTTGCTTTTGTTCTCACGCCTCAATGCACGAGAAATGCAATGTCTTGCCAGCAGATGATACATTGCTCAAACATGTCAGGATTTTTTAAAATGAGGGTTAAGCTTCTTCCCTATCATTTACATTTATTTTTTCAGAAGACCCTCTGTGGGAAACCCACACCTACATCAGCATGTTACAAACTTATTTGTAGCCATCCTTTAATTACCGAAAAAGGCATCATTTCATATCATTTGTATACTTTTCTTGTTCATGATTTTCTGTATAGTGTTATTTCCATCAGAACTCCAGTGAAGGGATGGAGTACATTACAAACGTCCTCTTCAAAGCCACAGCCCAAGTACAACTACTGTCATTCCAGTAGCTCATGAAATCCACCATTGCCAATATCCCAGATCAGACTAGTATCCCACCCCCAAGCCAACTCCTCTTCAGAGACATTTACACTGCTGCTTCATGCTTACTTTAATTTCAACTTGTTCTTCCATTTCTTTAGTTTTTATTGTAGTGTATTCCTTTTCTAACCTAAAAAAAAGGTAATCTCTATTAGAAATATTACAATTGATTTACTTCCTGGTATATGGATACACCCAACAAGCAACAGCAGAAAAATGTACATGCCTATGAATGATTGACATTTCCTTTGTTTAACGTAACTGCTTGAGAGTTACCTGTACTTTTTCCCTTATAGTAAACTATATGAAAAAAATTATAGGGCATCCCCAAGTAAATGAAAACACCTAAGTATCTGTGCCCAATCCAAAACCCACTGAATTCAATGGATAGACTCATTGATTTAAATGGGCTTTGGGTAAGTACCCTAAAGAGCTCAAGCCTACTTAATACCCCAGGAAACTGACCACTGAACTGTTTTCATGATCTTGTGTTGTACAGAAATTTGACCTTTTTTTAAATTAGAACTCATTTGTATTTTTGTAGTCGATGCATTCTGAGCTGCCCTATAATTTATTAATCCTGTATGTTGGTCTGGTTACTGGGATGTTGATTGTATAAATACATTGAGTTACCTCAACAGAAAGAGATGGCTAAGGGACAATGCTAGAACTATTGGCTTTAATTATTTTGCCTCCTCTCCAGACAATCTACAAAAATGGTTGGATCATGAGAGGAAAAAGCTCATGAATGCAGAAGGACAAAGGAACTCTGACAGGTTTTGGGGGCACCAAACTGAGACACAACACCCTCCTGAGGATGTCTGAAGAAGTCAGGCATGCCTATCTTACCATAAAGGGATGACAGGACTTTAGGACAGATGAGCGCAGACTGTTTTAAAATCCCCTCTATATGCCTTTGCTCCTACTGCAAAATAAACAATACTTTGGTTTTTAAGAAGGCCATCTGATCACTATACACCACTAACCACTAGTGATTCCCCAGAAGGGAAGAACCACAGGTGCGCAAACTCAGTTGGCCTTGCAGAGTAAGAAATGTGGACACAGGGCCCAGCCTCAGAATGGGACAATTGCACAATTCTACTTCAAGATAGGTAAAGGCATGATATTCAAGACCTGAAGGAGTGCACTCAAAGATCAGAAAGGGGACAGAGGTGAAGCTAGCCTTGTAACCATGACAGTAGTACTGAGCTCTTAACCAGCAGTAAAAAGTTACATCTGTTCAGATTACAAACAGCACTCATCGTGACCATACAAGCAATCCTCATTGTTGTGTGAATGGATTCTTCACCTCTAGAAAATCTAAGTCATAAGTCTGAATCCAAGACTAATATTTTTCAAACTGGTTTTTATATTTTAGTTTATATGTGCCGTTTACAAACGTCGGTGTAATTTATGAGAATCCTGCAGCTTTTCAAGAAGTATTTTAGATCGCTTATTTTTCCTCTGAGACATCATTATTTTAGTTACAGTCATCAACAAGACTAACACGGCTGTTACTCTGAAACCAACAAGAAGTAGTTATTACTAGTTTTAGAAGAATTACTACACTGATAAAACTTGGTTCATGTTATGTGCTGGAACGAACTTATTTAGAGCATAAAACACTGGAACCGCTGAACCGGGAAAAAGCACAAACATTTCTATGGATTCACAAAGCAAAAGACATGCGTGGCAACAGACCAGCATTGTCTCAGAATGCAGCACCTACTTTTTCATCTTTTTCGCATTGTATTTGAGTTGGTAAGATGCTTGGATTAGTTTGTCTGGACCACTGTCAAACTGATGTGGAATGACCTTTTGAAAGTGCTAAAAAGCAATTCAGAGAATACAAGCAATTAGTACTGGCAAATACATATATTCATGGCTTTCAAATGAGCTTGCATTTAATACTTGATTGTACATTTAAATTTACCTGTAACATCCCTTCCATGTCAAGTTGCATTAATTCAGCCTGGTTCATCTGAAGAACTGCTAAACCTACTCGAAATACTATTTCTAAACCCTGGAAACAGAAGTTTAAAATAAATAAATAAATAAATAAATAAATGCCAACGATTCCTTAAGGCATTGTCAACCATATAGAACAATAACCAGCTTACACAGTTGGACAGGGAGCTGGCCCAGCATCCTGGCCAAATCCCAGAGTAAGTCATGACAATATGCCTTCCTAAAATCCCATTTAAGTTACAGTCTGTCTTGCACTCTTCACCTCACCCTAAATTTATGCAGTGAGGATTAAACACTGCCAAAAAGCTAAAACACACACCTCAGAAGTGACACCCTTCCAGTGGCTGGTGAAGTAGGCCCACTCACATAAAGGGTACTATACAGGTGCAACCTTTATTAAAGTCTTATATGAACTATTTGGTAAAAACCATGCACCTCTCAGGAAATAAGTGTTAGTTGTATTATACCATTTCTGAAATAATTCAAGTAGCTATTTAAGCAGTCCTTTGTTGCTACAAAGGAATGTGTCACGTTTACAGTATTGAAAACACTCTTATGTAGGACAATAAGATGTGCATTGGCACCTAATGACTCTAAAAGTTGTGAATTTGGAAAAGCAGCATTTAATGCAAAAAATGTTACAAACTGAAGCCTATGAAGCGTAATGTTTTGATTTTTAATTTGTGAAAAGTGCCAGATTGACAGCCCTGCAGAACAACTAATTTATCCACAGGCAGCTGCTGCCTTCCAATACGTCCTCTACCTCCTCAAGCTGACCAGAATGCAGCATTTCTACCTATTGAACTCCATTCCTTTACTGAAAGAGTCTGACGTTCTAGCTGTGAGGTGAACACCTGTCTACTACAAACTAGTGCTGCCCATTTCATCCACAGCATGTGTCAGATGTGGTCAGCATTTTGTTGCTTTTTCCTCCCTTTAAACACTTCTGACTCTGATATAAGCTCATCCAGAATAGATTAGCCTTTTCTTCACAAAAATATATACAGAGAAAGACTGGTTCCCTAACAAAACAATGAGATTAAAAACATGCTTACTTTCAAATCTACATGCAAAACCCCCCAGAAAAGTAGACTTTATACAACTACCTAACTGATAGCATTTAGTAGCTCTTGTTGGGGTGGTGAACGTATTACAGATATTTGCTTACCTCAGACATAAAGATATCAAATATTCTTGTTGCAATTGGTAGTGGAAAAGTTGTAAGAAAGATAGTTAAAAACCATGATGAAGCATACATAGAAGTATGGAAACTCTGAGACTGAAAGTGCACATAAAGTTCTGGTAGTTGCTCCTGGGAGAGAGGATCAGAAAGTACATATTAAACAAGAGCTAATGCCACCTCTTACAGTTTCAGTTAATGGGGAAAAAAATCACTGACATTCAATGAAGAATGCAAGGCCAAGAGTTTGTAAGCTACAAAAAAGGTTTAGGCATTTATACAGATTACGTACAGTTACATTAGAGAAGATTAAAAATAAGGGGTACTCTAACATGCAGATTTATACAAGCCAACCACTGCATGACTGGGGTTAAGAAGCAGATAGCAGGCATATTACATTGGTATCTTATGGAATTTCTTGAATCTTCTCTGAAGCACTGGCACTACCCATTGTCTGACTACATGAGCAAATGGACTAGTCTGATCTGGTATGGCCATTCTTATGGCCCTACAAATTAATAATTCCTTGGGGGGGGGGAAAAGAGTAGCTCTCCCTCTCCCCCTCCTCCTTGGCTCACGTAGTAGGCGTTCCTCTTGCAGTTTTAATCTGCTTTAACTACTGCTTATAAGCAAATGTTTTGCCCAATATCTGGGGGGGGGGGGAAATATTTTCTAGTATAAGTATACAATGGAAGTAGGCTAAATAATAACTATATAAGATACTATACATTTAACAGCTTTTACAGTTACCTGTATCATGTATTCAAACTGGTACATACAAAGGCCCAGCTCAGCCATACTTGGTTTAAAGAGTTCTCGAAGTCTATAATCTTGCATTAATTTGACAAACACACAAAATGCTTCCTCTTCTGGCATCTATTGTCGACAAAGGCACAATGAAAATTTATGGACACAAGCCAAGACATGTTAATTTTTTTTTTATTTTCAAGGGACTTATAACCACTTATGGTTTACCCAGAAGTACGCTGGCTAATTTAGGATTCATGCTGTAGTTATTCAAAGTAAATACATGTCCCTTTTCTGACAGCATGAATCTAAGAGAATCTACATAGGGAACAAATATAATAGGCTCTTCAATTCAGTAGAGAAAGATAAATACGATCCAACAGCTCGAAGCTGAATAAGGCATAAATTTTTAAACACTGAGTAATTAACTATTGGAACAATTTACCAAGGATTACATTGGTTTGTCCATCACTGATTATTTTAAATAAAGATGAAGTATTTCTAAAATATATGCTCTAGGAATTATTTTGGAGATGGTCTAGGACTAATACAGGAGGTCAGACTAGGTAATCACAAGGGTCCCTTCTGGCCTTGGAATTTATAAAGCCTATTCTAATGTTGAGCACTAAGTCTCAAAGTGTGAAAGACAGCTCTGAAGTTTGGCACATTTTAATTCAAATGAAACTTTGTGGTCACTCAGCAATCAAGGCCACTGAAGTTGAAATGAGTAAGAGCTAGGGGAACACTGAAGTAACTTCTGAAAAAAGTTTGAGAAATAAGTGTTCCTCCTCCATTGAGAAAGGTCACTCCTTATTCAAGGTGCTTCTTGGGAAGGACAGAAGCAGAGAGCAAAAAACTAATTTGACTCTGTAAAATAACTTTAAAATGTTCTTGACTAGTGAAGTATCTGGCAGTCCACTGTGAAAGAAATTATGGAAAACTAAATATACAGAAAAAAGAATCCCATCACAGGGTACTATGCTGTGTTCTGCATTCTAGTAAAACATTAGAGGTTCTACACATTTGACATAATACTCTCTTTACCTGCATAAGCAGCAGCCCAACTATAAAAGCACTTCCTTGACAGTATCCAACCTCACGATCCACTAAAGAATAAGCCTAGAAGATAAAAATCTTTAAGATTTTGAAAAGCAACAATTAAAACACTTATTTTCATACTGGTTGCTGTTTTTCTGCTTTTGTTTCTAGCTGCTAAAGGTGGGTCAACTTTTATCCAACCCTTTCAGTAGGCAGAAGCTTAAAATGCCAAGAAAAGTGACTTGTGCTTAAACTGAACACAATACTTCAACGGTTAACCTTTGAAATAAAACAGACATGGTCCTTCCTGTTGGAGCAGTCATCTGACAACTGAAGCTATTTTGGATCAGCATCTAAAGAGCAAGCTCCCAAGGGCAGATTAAAGGTTTGAAAGATTTTCATTTTGGAATGACTATTTTGAACATTGGTCATATTCAAATAAGCATTTCTAAATGCAAACTGTAAAGGCTTATAAACTTCAAGATAGCAGCAAGTCCTTAATGTTCTCAGTGTAGCAAGACTGACTCCTATGTCAGCCACAGATCTATATTTGTAAAGTTATGGATTGTATATGGAAACAGCCACTCAAAACTGTGCCTTTATTCAGCCATTAGTTTTATGTCCTCAAGTGGGTTAGGGAAAAAGGTCCTCCACTAAGCAGTTTCAAAGTCTCCTAAATGAAGACATTCTACTTGTGAAGTTGAAGGACCAAAGCTTCATGTTTGCCACGCTGTTTCCTTGTTGATTGCTCTGTTCAAGGCCAGTTTACATTAATTATTTTTCCTTTAACTCCACTAGTTGAGACAGATGGCTGGAATGATTTCCTCTCCCTAGTTTGCCTGAAACAGATCATGATAGCAAGGGAGCAGCACTAATGGGATCACAGCACTTATAGACATTTCAACCAATCTGGCCTTCAGAGTACCCTTCCTTCTCTGAATTCCTAATAGACTACAGAATTTCTATTTAGAGGTCAAATGATCTAGTGGTAGCATGATGCTTCAGAGGACTGAGCTCAATTCCATGTTCCCTAGGCCAGCATAGGGGAGAAGCATTTCATGTTATTTGTCACCCCCTTTTGAAAGGGATACATGCAGTCTTCAACCAGAGGAATTTGTTAATTTTAGGAAGATACTGGGCAACAGGCTTCACAACACTATCACCACTTCTCTCCCAACCCATCACCCCCAATTCCACAGCTGTCGTGACATAACCTGGCCTACAGAGGGAGTAGCTCCTGTCTGCAGCACAGCTATGGGGGGTGGTGGATTTCATCGAGGAGCAAATGTATGGAGTAGTGTTTTTGTTTTGGTTTGGTTTTTTTTTACGCAGACCTGGTTTGCTCTAACAGACACTAAATTTTGGATGACAGCAATATATTCATTCCAAACATGACAGTTTCTAACAGAACTGTAAGAACACTTCCATGTTATGCTGCTCATATTGTAGACCTCTTGAAACACTGAACGTTTCTACTTTTCAGACCATAACTACTATGCAAAGGATGATGAAGCTGCTGAAAGATATTTTCTTCGCAACAAGTAAAATCAAGATTTAAAAGTAACCCATGTTCCCAAGGCTTAAGTGTATGTTCTCAGATGTTCTTGCTTAGCAATAAAAACAAAAAAGGGCCTGTTTCAAGCAGCAAGTACTATCAAAGAGAAATATACAATGATCAGTTAAGAGGTAGACACAATTTTAATGAGTTTTCAGCTGGCTCCTTAGCTTTTATTTAGAGTAGCTGAGGTTTATTGGGTTATGGGATTTGGCAGCAGGCCAATTTTTCTGCGGAATAAGGATTTCAAGAAACTGTGGGGCCTGGAAAATCTTTTTTTCCTAAATTAAGCCCCAAAATAGTTACGTCAGCTAATAAATGCAAAGAAATTCTGGACAATATTACTCTGAAGTTAGAAGTCATCTTGTTCTTCAGCACTGTAGCAATCTCAAATCAGTCTGGGTGTAGCACAAAGTGAAGGAACTACCACCTAGACTCAACAGGGGGTCTGAAGATTGAATGGCACTTCTAATTTTCAAGTTCTTGTTTTAGTCAACTGTCACAATGTGTGTTTGTTTTGCTTTACTGCACAAGCTATTTCCATTATGCTGTTAGTATTTAGTATTGATTTTATCCTAATCTAAGATAATCAAGTAAATGTTTTCTACTGCTGATAAAGTGAAGTTATTCCTATAGCTAAACATACAAATATCTGCAAACCATTTGAAACTGTGCTATCAAGAGGTAAAAATTTTTATACTAAGTTACAGCCTTGAAAGTTCTATTGCCAAAGACTAGAGGCTCTTAAAGAGGATGCAACATGGGTATGTTATTTTTCAAGCCTCCATCTGTGTTCCAATATTGTATATTCAAAAAAAACAACTAACTTACCTTCATAACATTAAATAAAACCTCCTGCCCAAGACTGTCTTTTTCTTTAAAAAAATCATGTTCAGGATATGTTCTAGCAATGTCCCTTCTTATCAGTTTTTCACAAGGAGAAGTCATTTTCAAAAGCTCTGAATACTGATCCTTTATTGGCATGCTTTGAGCAGTGCATAAAAGCTGCCAAACTATTGCTCTAAAATGATGGGGTATCCCTTTTCGAACAAGCTCCTAAAGCATAAGAAAAAAAGAAAGGAAACTCATTAATGATTCCTACAGTATAAATATGTAAATTTCTAAAACAAACTACAATGAAATTTTAAATCTCTTTTGTGAAGGAAATTTCCCATGACTTAAGTTGGTTACAAAGGAAAAGCATGTTATAAAACAATTACATAGTCCACAATAGGCACTTGAGAGATGGGTGTTTAAATGGTGATCCAACTAAACTCAGCTTTGTTTTCACTTAGTAGCAAAAGAAAGGAGCGTTGACCAAGAAGATGCCAAGAGTATGATTACCATGCAACTTGTTAGGGGGCTTATTCCTTCACCCACTTACTTCCCTGGTCCTTCTCGCATCAACAGAGAGCAACAATACCCGAAGTCCAAAGGTGCAAACAATTCGATGTTTATTGGGGTGAACTTCCAGCAAGCATGATTCCAGTTTCCTTCCTTAGTATCCTCCTTCCCAGCTCTGACACCACAGAGCCTTACACCTGTGTCCCTGATCCCATTCCTACCCTTAGCCAAGCATGATTCCAATTTTCTTACCCCCATTCCCTGTTCCCATCTCCCCCTTTAGCAAAACATGATTCCAATTTTCTTACCCCCATTCCCTGTTCCCATCTCCCCCTTTAGCAAAACATGATTCCAATTTTCTTACCCCCATTCCCTGTTCCCATCTCACACACCCACACCCCGTCACTTCCTCATTGACTACAGATTATATAGTAAAACTTGAGTTCTGCTTAGCTATACCTTAACCAATCATTTTCCTGAAATTTAACTAACCAATCCTAACATATTGTAACATGATTATGTAACCAATTATATCCCACCACCTCAATTAGTTTACACCCAGCAAAATTAATTATACAGCAGACAGGAACAATCACAGAACCAGACAGAGATTATACAGACAAACAGCAGCAAAGTGGGAACTATAATGACAAAACAATACAGAAGTGAGGATTTCACATCCCAGCTATTGATAAGTGAGTTCTTGCCAGACAGGATGCTATCAAACTAAGTTTCCTTTTACATTTTCTAGGCACTTCCCTTTCTCTGGAGGTGATAGGAATACAATCCTGTCCTGATAAGGTGCTATTGGGCTGTTAGGCACTATTTCAATGCGACTAGTTTGGAATGTGAGAAGGTGACCGGTCGCTTCCCAGCTTATGGCTGCCTCTGCTGCTTAGCCAAAGGCCTTAGCCTAAGAACAGGGCCTCAGATTGTCACAGTAAGAGAAGGCCCTTACACCAGACAACAGTGATTTTGATTCTTTCTTTTATACCTCTATCACTAGCCAAGTGATAAGAATACACCTAAATTCTTAGAGTACAGGCCTTTGCAGACAGGCCTGAATATCTATATCCTAACACAACTTAATAAACAATAAAAACTTTAAAAGTGTATTTTCAGGAGTAAGTAATTCCATTCATTAGTCTATCAAATCAGGGTACCTATCATCTAAGCAGTTGCACATGCTTTCAAGCACCACCAGATGGCTACTATGCACCAGAACTTAACTGACGCAGTTATTTTAACATTCCACAAAAAAATGCCTTTAAGATACAACATTTGTACATTTGTCGTCATTTGTAACCTCTGAATCAGAAATATGAAATCTTTGGTTGGAATAAATCCCCAATGAGCTAAAATTAAAAAAAAAAGTAACAAAATGGTTACATAGTATTAGCCAATAGTAATATTTGCCAAATTTATTATTTTAGGCATGTTAGGCTACAATGTTAATATGGTACAACAAAAGTCCTACTTCTATATTATTCAGATAAGGGTCTCCTTGACTAGGACAATACCTACAGGAAATTCTTGTTTTAATTATTTTTTTTGCGCTTAATTTCACTGATGTCAGTGCTTCAAATATTTTTTAAAGCTATTTGAACATGAATTCAGAGACAAAGGCATACCAAGAGGGTAATATGTTCAGGTTCTCTGACTTTTTTTTGGTTCCATGTTATGGGACATATATAAATTCTCTCAAAAGCTAAAGACAGCTATTACACAATACAAGCCTCCCCTGAATAAACTGGTGTACCAGGAACAGATTCTTGGGGCCCCTAATAACTTACTTACATATTCTGTCTCATTCCCGGGGTGCTCGAGTATGGTACTTGTATTTACAGATCTGTCAAGAAAGACTGAGCGATAAGGGGTTTGGTTGCTTGATAAAGATTTTAAGAAAAGGTACAGCTCAGGAAGTTTAAGAATCGTGGGGACAACCACCAACCGCAGAGTCATTCCCTCAACAATGCAACACAGTTCCTTTCCTATGCATTTTCTAGCACTTTATCTAATAATTTGTTCTGTGTAAGTTTTTGAAAGAGGATAACCTTCTTTTACTTAAGTAATCCTTTCACTAAGAAAATATCAAAATGCTGAAAAGGAAAAAAAACTGGTAGCTGTCATTGCTGTAAGTTTATTAAATAAGAATTATGGAGAAGTAGAAACCTCTCCATAGTTAAAGCTGAAACCAGCACCTCATTACAACACTATTTCAAACACCTTTGCAGGTAGCTCTATTAATTTAAGGGATAAGTCTTGGCAATTATCATTTGTCCAAGTCTTATGAAAGTTCAGTAGGTACTTTTATTTTCAAGACCTTCAAGTTAGCTTCATTTTAAAGTTTTTGAAGACTGCCTCTCTATTTGTCAAAAAAAGACAAATACATAAAATCATTCTCAGCATTGACTCTTCTGGGAATTTCCAAGGGCAAGGACAGCATTTAAAAAGTAACAATTAAAAAAACAATTACACAGTTTCTTGGTGAAGTCAACAAGGAAAGGAATGTAACAAAGAACCTTCACTACAGCAGGAGCGTTCTGTAGCTCTGTAGCAGTGAAATCAGCCCTTTAATATCCCTAAGGGAGCCAGGCCCCTCTGGAGCTCCACTTTAGGAGTATCTTAGTAGCTCTGTACTGACGATCCCTTGCTGATTCAGGGAGCAGAGCTTTAACTCCCTGAGCCAGCTATGCTCCCATCAACTCAAAAGCCCTTTATCACATGCCCCCCGCATCCCTGCTCTCATGTGATACTGTGCCTCAACTTTCCAAAGCAGCCTCCAGGTATTGCTTCCCAACAATTCACCACCCTCAATTGCCTATACCTCACACTCAATGTGGGAGGGGAGAGTTAACTCCCCATCCCCCCAAATTAAGTTACCTATGTACATGCTCTACAAGGCAACAAAGATTAACTCTTCCTACACACCTAAAGAAACAGTAGTGGTACCAGGGCTATATGTCAGGAAAATATTGCACTTGCTAACAGGCACAGCATCATTCTTTACGCATGCCAGGGGTACTGAAAGGTGGAACCCCTAAGGTCACCTTGCAGAATTACCTCTAGGTCCATGCTTTGAGGTGGATGAAAGTGCCAAAGTTGGAACATACGTCAACCTGCCTGAAAAAAATAATGTACCATATGTTTATGTTCAGAGTTTCAAAAATTTCCCCAAGTCTACAAGCCCAAGGGCAGCCTTTGTAGCCAAATCTGAAGATACCTCTGCAGTCAAAGCCATGCCCACTGGCATTAATGGGAAGCTGTTGCATACTGTTATACACTGTATTTAATTTTAAAATTGTCAATCCATCTAATTAGTTTTTAAAAAGTAACTTACAAGTAGAGCTGGCTGAACAGCAAAAGAAAACTCACTGAAAAGATATTCCACTAACACTGGTTAAATTTGACGACTATGTTCCCCAAATAGTATTTTGACTAGTTTTATAGTTGGTGAAAACACCACAAAAACCGTTTGACACTAGTGTGTGACACTCAAATATTTCCACTGAATCCTACTCAGATGCCCTATTTACTACATTCTCTTGTTTTTGTCTGGTCTTCCCTCCTCTTGACTTCAAATCATTTTCTTTCCATGATCTATTAAGGGTGCCTTTTCACAATCTGTCTTTGCTTTGTGAGCAGAAACAGTCTGTTTCCTCTTTTCCTTCTTTTCTCGGTCCTCAAACCTCTCTTTCACTTCCCATGTTATGTTCTCTTTCTTCACAGCTGCCTCCCCAAAGAAATTTTACACACACACACACACACACACACACACACACACACACACTCTTTAATTTCTCTCTCTCCATCTCTGCTACCCACTTTACACCCAACCACTTACATGGGGTTGGAAATTATTCAACATTTAGCAAAACTAAGCCTACTTGTCATCTTCCATATCAATTTCTGGCTAGTTCCAACTGTCACAGACCAATGCCTAGTTAATAAATAATTAATTTTATATAATACAAGAATATAAGAATGGCCATACTGGGTCAGACCAAAGGTCCATCCAGCCCAGAATCCTGTCTACCAACAGTGGCCAATGCCAGATGCCCCAGAGGGAGTGAACCTAACAGGTAATGATCAAGGGATCTCTCTCCTGCCATCCATCTCCACCCTCTCACAAACAGAGGCTAGGGACACCATTCCTTACCCATCCTGGCTAATAGCCATTAATGGACTTAACCTCCATGAATTTATCCAGTTCTCTTTTAAACCCTGTTATAGTCCTAGCCTTCACAACCTCCTCAGGCAAGGAGTTCCACAGGTTGACTGTGCACTGAGTGAAGAACTTCCTTTTATTTGTTTTAAACCTGCTACCCATTCATTTCATTTGGTGGCCCCTAGTTCTTATATTATGGGAACAAGTAAATAACTTTTCCTTAGTCACTTTCTCCACACCACTCATGATTTTATATACCTCTAGCATATCACCCCTTAGTCTCCTCTTTTCCAAGCTGAAAAGTCCTAGTCTCTAATCTCTCCTCTTATGGGACCTGTTCCAAACCCATAATCATTT
Organism: Lepidochelys olivacea; assembly: GCF_965140295.1. NCBI lineage: Eukaryota > Metazoa > Chordata > Testudines > Cheloniidae > Lepidochelys > Lepidochelys olivacea. Next base: position 74,857,792 of record NC_140418.1, on the reverse strand, counting down.
TAGTTGCCCTTTTCTAATGCCAGTATACGAGATGGGGGGACCATATCTGTATGCAGTACTCAAGATGTGGGTGTACCATGGATTTATATAAGGGCAATAAGATATTCTCAGTCTTATTCTCTATCGCTTTTTTAATGATTCCTAACATCCCGTTTGCTTTTTTCACTTCCGCTGCACACTGCGTCGATGTCTTCAGAGAACTCTCCACGATGACTCCAAGATCTTTCTCCTGATTAGTTGTAGCTAAATTAGGCCCCATCATATTGCAGGGATAGTTGGGGTTATTTTTTCCAATGTGCATTATTTTACATTTATCCACATTACATTTCATTTGAAATTTTGTTGCCCAATCACTTAGTTTTGTGAGCTCTTTTTGAAGTTCTTCAGTCTGCTTTGGTCTTTACTATCTTCCTCCCACCTACCCCACTCCAAGCCACTGGGAAAGGGAAGGGTGCTCTCCCTGAATCCTACAAAGTAAGGAGCCCCTGAGCATCAGATATCTATTAAACAGAGGTTAATAGATCCCTCCTTCCCCCAAAATATTCTGACTGTTAGGATAGTTTCCCTCTTTTCTTTCTTTCTCTCCTCTTGTCCTTTTGGCTGTTGCACGGATAGTAGTGGTAAGGCATCTCAAGCTATTCTATCCCTCCCACAGGCCCCCTGTGAGTTCTCCTCCCCACTGAAGAGCTCCAGCACACAGCGCTGCGCAGAAGAGGTCAAACATCAGTGGTATAAAACTGACCTGTTTTTTGTCAGTTTCACTACTGCAGGCAGGGCTCTGTACAGCAGCAGCAAAACTGAGAAGACTCTGGTCAGTTCTCCCAGGGAAGAAAACACAGCATTGGTTTATGCTGGTCATAGTTGGAAGTTTATATTTGCCCCATAAGGTGCTAGAAACCTAATTAGTCTGCAAAACTGCTTGCACTTGCCAGAAAAAGATTCCTACTTGCCCCAGAGGAGTGGGCTTTCTAGTCTTTTTTGACAGATGTTGGCTGAGAGATCTGAAATATCCTCACCTGCATAAATGATGCTATGTCACATGCCCTTACAGAAGTAGCACAGGCTCCGAATATGAAGTCTGTTCTGTCTTCAGAAATAAGATTAAGGAAATGAGGAATCTTTCCTAGTTTGCAATCCATTTCCAGTGGAAGATTTCATTGAAAGTGTTTGATATTCTGGACGTACTAAATATATCTGGCATTACATGAGGACAGACTGGGCATACAAGTCTGATAGCTCATAAATAGGATTGATATTCAGAATGAAAAGATTCAGTTAGAATTTTCTATTAGGGCTGTCAAGCAATTAAAAAATTGCAATTAAACAATAGAACAACATTATTTAAATATTTTTGGATGTTTTCTACATTCAGATATTGATTTTAAATTACAACAACATCAAATACAAAGTGTACAGTGCTCATTTTATATTTATTTTTATTACACATATTTGCACTGTAAAAAACAAAATAGTATTTTTCAATTCACTTAATACAAGTGCTGTAATGCAATCTCTTGATCATGAAAGTTGAACTTACAAATGTAGAATTATGTACAAAAAAACCTGCATTCAAAAATAAAACTATGTAAAACGTTAGAGCCCACAAGTTCATTCAGTCCTACTTCTTGTTCAGCCAATCGTGAAGAGAAACAAGTCTGTTTACATTTACAAGAGATAATGCTGACTACTACTTAATTATATCACATGAAAGTGAGAACAGGCATTCACATGGCACTGTTGTAGTTGGCGACACAAGGTATTTACGTGCCAGATGCACTAAAGATTCATATGCCTCTTCATGCTTTGGCCACCATTCCAGAGGACATGCTTCCATGCTGATGACTTGCATTAAAAAAAAATGCATTAATTTTGTGACTGAACTCCTTGGAGAGAATTGTGTGTTTCCTGCTCTGTTTTACCAGCATTCTGTCATATATTTCACATTATAACAGTCTCAGATGATGACTCAATACATGTTGTTAATTTTAAGAACACTTTCACTGCAAATTTGACAAAATGCAAAGATGATGCTAATGTGAAATTTCTAAAGAAAGCTACAGCACTTGACCCAAGACTTAAGAATGTGAAGTGCCTTCCAAAATCTGAGTGGGATGAGGTGTGGAGCATGCATTCAGAAGTGCTAAAAGAGCAAACACTCCAATGCAGAAACCACAGAACCCAAACCACCAAAAGAGAAAATCCAACCTTCTGCTGGTGGCATCTGACTCAGATAATGAAAATGAACATGTGTCGGTCCATACTACTTTGGATTGTTATCAAGCGGAACCAGTCATCAATGTGGATGCATGTCCTCTGGAATGGTGGTTGAAGCATTGTAACATTTCAGATGACATTGTAGACAAGTGGGCAGCATTATCTTCTGCAAATGTAAACAAACTTGTTTGTCTGAGAGAGACTGGCTAAACAAGAAGTAGGACTGCATGGACTTTTAGGCTCTAAAGTTTTACACCGTTTTGTTGTGTGCAGGTATATAACAAAAAAACTACATTTGTAAGTTTCACTTTCATGATAAAGCAATTGCACTACAGTACTTGTATGAGGTGAATTGAAAAATACTATTTCTTTATCTTTCACAGTGCAAATATTTGTAATCAAAATATAAAGAGAGCACTGTACACTTTGTATTCTGTGTTGTAATTGAAATTGATATATTTGAAAGTGTAGAAAAACATCCAAAAATATTTAATAAATTTCAGCTGGTATTCTATTGTTTAACATCACAATTAATTTTTTTTAAATTAATCCCATGAGTTAACTGCGATTAGTTGACAGCCCGAGTTTCTATAACTTATTTTCCGAAAAACATGGAAGACCAACTGGAGAATAAACCAAATAGCACCAGTTGCTTTGCACTATAAAAGTGTCCTATAATACTGACTAATACCTTAATTTGCTTTTCTTTCTTTTTGTGTACATCTTCCCATTCATTTACAATTCTTCCCCAAAGAATCCAGGAGTCTTCTTCGAGATGGCTGAGGTTGCTAGAAGCTGATGAACTGGATACAAGGGAGGAGCCACTGTTTCTTCTTGACCCATTTACTGAACGCAAGGATTTGCTGTCTGTCTCCAACAGTCTGCAACATACAAAGCTAGTTACAGTACTAACCATATTAGACTGCATCATTGTTGATCATCAAATTGTTTAGAGGAGATAACTCTTCCACCCCCTCTTCACAGAATGTATCCAACAAATCCATTAATTCACTGTTTTACTTAACATGTTTTTGTAATAAAAATTGTAAATGAAGTGACCTAAATACAACCGCTCACAGGCTTGGAGTAGTTAAACTGACAGGAGAGCTCTCTCCTATTGGCTTACAGTGCCTACATTAGGGAGCTTAAGCCGGCGCACCTGTACTAATGCAGCTGGACTACTGTAAACTCTAATGCAGCCGTGCCCTTATTCCTCTGTGCCCCTCCAGACAGAGAGGCTAACTATTGAGCCTGGATTCATCCCCTGTTTCCTGTTGGCTACTGATTTTGTGAAAAGCTCAGGGGTGGCAGGAACTGGGCCTTAAGATCTACCTATCTTCAAGTAACAAAGAGCCATGTAATAAAAACAAATCCATTTACTTCAGTCTAGGTATTGGGTAGGAAGCAAGAGATCAGACTACACTTTGCAGTCTAGGAGACTGTGTACTATGTTCCATTTTCACTTAGCACTGGAGCTGTATTTGTAGGAAAGGGGGGCTGCTATGAAAGCAAAGACATAAGTCAAGTAAATTCTGATGTCCCTGTGCTAAAAAGTAGAATCCAACCACCATATTGGTGAGGTTGAGCTGTTAATTTTTTTCAGGAAATTATAAACCTCTGCACAGTATTGACCACGTATGTGCATAAATCTCAGGGCACCGACACATTCAGGTTCTCAGCTAGAACAAACATTTAATTCAGATATTTACATGGTCTTTCCCCTTTTCTGCTCCTATCCATTAGTATTTATAAAAAAAATCTTAAGTATTGTGTAAACAAAGCATGTATCAGAATGAGATTTAATCCATAAAAAGCAACATCTTACAAGTGTGATCTTTGTAGTTTTATTATTTTCAGCTTTTGAACAAAAGGCTTAAAGTAGTAGTGTGCCCCTTTAACTACAATGGTCCCAGAAGTTTAAATCTGAATTTAGCCCCAATTAATGGAAACAGTCTCATTTTCACAAGAAAAACTCAAAGCTGAGATGTACAGAATCACTAGCCAGTTGTATTGTATACACATGAAAATGCATTTTTCAACTTCTACAAACCTAACCTACCATGTTCCACTACTAACTTAAACACTAGAACTGCTTTTCTCAACATGCACCATGCTAAACACAGTCAGACTCCAAATAACGTCAGAGAAAAGAGCTATATGTACTTTTAAAGCACAGAACATTTTAAGATTGCAAAACCTAAGATTTTGACAATCCATGTTTTATTTTTCCTCAGTTTCTAAGAAATTCTACTACATTTCTATTATAATTTGAAACCTTACCTTACTGAATCCATTGCCCTCAGATTTGTAACATGTAGTTTCTTTATATTGTAAGTAGTCACTAAACACAGAACACAAACTAAGATTCATGTAAAACCCTATCAATGATTTACTATTCACAAACAGATCCTTTGGACTGCACCATTCCAATGCATTTTTTGTGAGGCCTTCAATAAAAAGTAGATAGTTTTGCTAACTCAAGAGGTTAAACTTGGTTGCAGGAAGTTTAAGTTTCCTTGTGTCTCACTTCTCCTTTGGGTTCTTTCACTGTAGCCTAAACTGTTCAATTCACCTATATCCTATCTCTTCAGGTGTAGGCCAGTTTCTCTCTCACACAGACAAGGAAATCTGAATTTAAAGATATCACCAGCAGCAATTTGTCTGGTGAGCAGAAACAAGTATGACTTCCTGGGTTCAGAGTTCAATTCTTTACTTCCAAAGAGCAGTTATAGTTTAAAAAAAAATGTAGCAGATTCAAAATTTTGTGACGATACACAGCAGCTTTCAAGATAGGTGCATCAACTCTCTCCTTGAAAAAGCGTAATCTTGATGTGAAAAAGCAGGCTTGGTGTGAACTGTTTGAAGGAAGATAAGCAATGGGACTCCTTATTGCCTATTGAGCGTGTCACAACCAATAATGGAGATGTAGTGAAATGTATATAAGCTTCACTATAGCTAAAATGAAAACGGACAGTTTTCAAGAGACAAGGAGAAATACTCCAATCCAACCTGTAAAACCAAGATGCAAGGGTGATAAGATTATTCCATTTATGGAAAGTTTTGAAAGTTGTCTGAAAACTGTTTGCTAAATTAATTTATTCAGACTTTAAATGTCCATGTCTTTACACCAAGTGCTGTTTTATAGAATTAACTAAAAACGTGTTCTTAAAATGTCAACTTTACTGTAACAGAGGGTCTGGATCTCTGATCCTAATTCACAGTTTTTGAGAAAAACTGCTTAGAGAAAGGTTTACCAAAAGGCCTGACTAAAACCAGATAATCAGACAACTAAAGGTTTGAGGTGCTACTGATCACCATTTAAAAGTCTTTGTACCCTAGGTCATTGGGGGCTTTTCCAGAAAAGCCCCCAATGAGCAGAAAAGGATAAAACTAGACTGTTTAGGAGTCAAAGATCTGCATCCTTTCACATAGGTTTAAAAGCCAGCAAGGAACAGGTTAGGTGAAAGCATCAGGACTTGAGACTCCCTCTTTAAACTATATCCCTGAATCTCATGGACTCCAGCATCAGCTGTCAGTACAGTTCTAGAAACAATGTTTAATGATTTCTATAAAGCTAGAAAAGGTAACAAATAATGTTTTGGAGGTTCTGAAAGAGCAGATGCTTTTCTAAATCTCAGATTAAGAACATTTAAAATGCACATTCTTTTCCATGCAGCTAGCAGTTTTAAACTGAGTAAAATTTTGTGTTCAGGAAAAACATTACCCCTTTTAATAGGTTCTCTGCTATAATTTTGATAAGTCTATTTTAGTTCTCATTTTACAATTTTAAGAGCAAAATATGAAAACCATGTTTCCCCACTCACCTGTTCTGTTCCTCTAGTTTAGCTAATAATTCTAAATCATCTGGACTCAACCGCGTTGGTGAGGATGGTGATAGTGCTGGAGTAGAAAGAGTGGTAGAAGAGGATGTAGTGTGTAATGAGGCAGATGGACTTGCCACCTGACTGGCCATTTGACTGACAGTATGCGATACAGTGTTCTTCACCCATGAGAGAGTAGAACTCAGCTTTCCTGCAACCTTGTCCGTCGCCACCTGCAAATTACAAAAGGAAAAGGGATGGTAGAGGTTATTTTTGTAGACTGATCAGCAGGCCCACTCAAGCCAGTGGAAAAAGGTATTTAGTGGGATAGCTATATTCTACAAATAAACTGATGCGTTTGTCATGTATTTTGCACCTTCTAAAGAGTGTGACTTAAGGTTATCCTGTTTCCCAGAATTCCCGAAGTTGTTCGAAGCAGCCCAAGAGAAAGGTATGGGATTAAGGTGCTATGTGAGAACAAATATAGAAAGTATGTGACAGATTCACCAAAAGGATATCAAGGAAACTACCCAAAGATACCCACAGGACTAGTCTTTTCTGTGTAGTGCCTCTGGATCCAGAGCCGCCTTGTACCTCTGACACATTAGTGAGATCCTCTTAATATCTCTTGATAAAAATAGTAGTGCAAAAAATCAAGTAAAGCAGGTAAAATGCCATTGACTTTACCTGTGGACTGACATGCACAGGAAGGAATTTATGAGTAAGTACCACAGGTGTTAATTTTTCTCTTGCTCTCTCCAATCTCAAAGAGGGACTGGGCTGGAAGTTTGGCTAAAAGTCAACAAGAACCACAGCTAAAAACCAAAGATAAATGATTCTGAGATCTCTAACAGTGGGGAATGAAGTAGTCATTTTTAAATGAATCTAGATACTAGAATACAATACAAGTCTATTCCCACAAGTGGGTTAGGGAAGGACTACTTGGGAAAACCCTGAGCTATACTTCTCAGTAAAAAGCAAAAGGAGACTGATAAAAAAAAAATTATTTAAGGCCTAATCCAAGAATTTCCACTGAAGGAATGCAAAAGGCTTAGGTTATTTTCCTCAGTGGCCCACTTCCTCAGCCACAGAATATCTAGACTACTGGCAAGCCTAACCCTTATCCAAGTTGTCCACCAGAAGAAAACTTTGGCCACAGCTGAAAATGCAGAAGAAAGATGGCTGGCACAAGTCAAGGAGAATAGTAGACTGAAGAAGAAATTTTCCTTGAAGTCACACTGCCGAAAACTACCTATCTGAGGTATGTAGAATTCCTCACACTGACAGGTTGACATGAAAAAATCCTATGAAATACAGCTTATCTATAATACCAGCTTCTAGCAAATACATCAAACAATTAGAACCACAAGGAAAGTGTTCCATCCCCCTCTCTGAGATCTTCCATTCAAGTGTAATTTAAACAGACAACTTCCATTTCATCTGTTGGATGACAAACAGCCACATGTTTTAAGGCAGGTTTCAGATTTTCAGGTTTAGCAGTAGCTGATAGGCAGCCCTTCCTCAGGGGCTGGGGAGGGTGAACTGGAAAACTGTACAATTTCATAAACCATGTTTCTTTTGCCAAGTACCACATTTCAAACCAATGTAGACAATGAGTTGTGCAACGGGGAGGTTTCTTACAATTTGAAAAAAGCCTGATCAAAAGCAAAGATAGCTTAATTCACTTTGGAAGCAAAACCAAATTAAGGCTACTTTAATTCTGAATGACAGCATCCACACAGGGATTTAATGCAGTTTAACTAATCCACTTGAATTCACGTCTTTAGTTAATTCAGATAAATTTTCCAGAGTGTCTCCATGTAGACAAGCCCTCTTGTCTACATAGGTATTGTAATTCTGTGCATTCGTGCGCTCAAAGTCACATCCTTTGCAATTTAACTGTTGTACATGGTTTAGCATGTTCGGTCTTTAATAAAACGAAGTTAAGTAACATACTGTACCTTGTGTTTGTTCTACCATCTTTCCCCCTCTTCACTGTAATGGATCATTGTGTCTGCCCAGACAGTTGTCAGTGTTTCTTCTTTTCCTTCTCTTCCCTACTTCCTTATATTTCTCATCTACATGGTGTTCCACAACTCCCAAAAGATCTCATTTGCCCCACACTTCCGTTTGCTCACTTTTCCTATCAGTCTTTCCTTCATTCCCTGAACCACTTCAATACTGTACTAGACATCCAGAATCCATAGGACTAAACCTATTAAGTAAAGAGTGATCCAGAAGATTGGGTCCTCCAATGTTAGGAGCAACATCTGGTGAAAAAGAAACCTCTGCTCAAGTTATGGGAAAGGTGAGAGGTAAAAATTCTTACAAGGGAATCCCCCATCTCCCAGTGTAGTGCTGTAGGGAGCCAGGGTGGCTCCCCTCCGAACCAGAGAGTAAAGAGCCACCCTTTCAGCCTGAGTGGGTGGGGCCAGACCAAGCTTCCGCCAATCCCTGGAAGGGAAAGGGTGGGACAGGAAGTACAAAGGGCGGGGCCCTCTGCCCAGTGAAGAGAGCACCAGGGAGGGAGACAGACACAGGCTGCTCCCTCACGATCCTGCTGCTGACCCAGGCGAAGCCCTAGGCAAGGAGGAGCCTGACCGGGAGGACGGCCTGTGGCAACCAGGGCTGCCAGCTGCCAAATACCCAGAGGGGCCTGACTGCAGCCCAGGCCAGCATGAGTCTGATACCGAGGGGGAGCGGGAGCTGCCCGCAGCGGAATGCCCGGACAAGAGGGAGGGACCGGAGCGGCCCGCCTGAGAGACTGGGTAGGAAGTAGCCCAGGGGCCGAACTACACCATGGGGTGGGTTTTTGGTCAGCAGGTGCGGACGGCCCTGCTGACCCAGTGGCGGGACTTTTGCCTCTCGCCACTGTCAGGGCCCTGGGCCGGCGCTCCCCTGCCGGAGGGGCGCGCGCTACCGACTCCGGCCGGCGCTCCCCTGCCGGAGGGGCGCGCGCTACCGACTCCGGCCGGCGCTCCCCTGCCGGAGGGGCGCGCGCTACCGACTCCGGCCGGCGCTCCCCTGCCGGAGGGGCGCGCGCTACCGACTCCGGCCGGCGCTCCCCTGCCGGAGGGGCGCGCGCTACCGACTCCGGCCGGCGCTCCCCTGCCGGAGGGGCGCGCGCTACCGACTCCGGCCGGCGCTCCCCTGCCGGAGGGGCGCGCGCTACCGACTCCGGCCGGCGCTCCCCTGCCGGAGGGGCGCGCGCTACCGACTCCGGCCGGCGCTCCCCTGCCGGAGGGGCGCGCGCTACCGACTCCGGCCGGCGCTCCCCTGCCGGAGGGGCGCGCGCTACCGACTCCGGCCGGCGCTCCCCTGCCGGAGGGGCGCGCGCTACCGACTCCGGCCGGCGCTCCCCTGCCGGAGGGGCGCGCGCTACCGACTCCGGCCGGCGCTCCCCTGCCGGAGGGGCGCGCGCTACCGACTCCGGCCGGCGCTCCCCTGCCGGAGGGGCGCGCGCTACCGACTCCGGCCGGCGCTCCCCTGCCGGAGGGGCGCGCGCTACCGACTCCGGCCGGCGCTCCCCTGCCGGAGGGGCGCGCGCTACCGACTCCGGCCGGCGCTCCCCTGCCGGAGGGGCGCGCGCTACCGACTCCGGCCGGCGCTCCCCTGCCGGAGGGGCGCGCGCTACCGACTCCGGCCGGCGCTCCCCTGCCGGAGGGGCGCGCGCTACCGACTCCGGCCGGCGCACCTTCCCCGCTAATTCCCCAACGCCCGGAAGGTGTGGCTGAGGCCTGCCACGGGGACCATAGCTCTCCATCGCCCCTATGGGCTCGGAGGACCGACTGACACCTGTCACAAGCGCCTTCTGGCAGCTCTGCTACACAACACCATACCCAAGGTGTTTTGATTCCTGGGCTCACTTTTGCTGCAGCCTGGGGAAAAAACGGAGTGAAACGGACTTGGTTGTTAGTCTCGATGGATTACTGCCCATAAGGTCCTAGCAGCAGCTGTGAAAATCGACAAGACTGGTAAATTCTCACTTTGTTGCAACTTGGGGAAAGCTGGGCAGCAAAGGCACTAGCAGTTTGTCTTCATGCTCTGGAAGGCAACACTGCACTGACTACACTCTTATAATTGAGCCATAAGGGATATAAATGTAATTTAATGAAAACTTCTATTATGCAGATGCTGATGGAACTTGACTGGGAAAGATTTTACTTGCCCTTTTCTTAGGTATAAAGACTGGTTAGAGAGGACTTGGTAAGGGAAGCCTAATAACACCTATGCTTGAAGCATGGAGATATCCTTTACCAGAGAAGCATGAATCTCCATCAAAAGAGGATTAGAAGAAAGTCCTTCAGTCTCATCTTTGGATACTGAGGCAAGCAGGGAGACAGACCAGTACTGCAGTCACATTGACTAGTAAGTTCACCAGGAGTTTTTGTATGCAAGACTCTTCCTCCCTGCTGATGCTCCAAATCCAGGTCATTTCAGGAGACAATGAAGGTAATAAAGATTAAATGGGGATGTTGCAGTCTCATTGCAGTGCGTGAGCTACAAGAGTAAGCAAGTGTGCCCAATGCTCGTCTCAGCTGGTAACTTTTGCCTATAAATTTAAATTACAACCATTCCAAGTTGGTAGAGCTCCATGTCAGAACTTTAAATTTAATGTTATTTTTCTACATTTATCTCCCATCTGTAAGACTCAAGATTTCTAAAATTATTGGTCAGAAGTTTGACCCTATAATTCTTTATCAAAAAGCAAATTAACAAAGGGAAGGATCAACTTGTAGTTAAGAACAGGAAGACCAGAGTGGGTTCTATACTTGAAGTGTGACCATGGGCAAGTTATTTAACCTCGGAGTTTCAATTTCCCCATTTTTACAGACATGCATGTACTCTGGAATATCAAATTGGAGGCTTTATATAGCTGCAAAGCATATTTGCAGTTATGCAATAAATCTAAACAAGTTAAGCATCTGAATTTTCACATAGCAGAACACACATACAGCCAGTCTTACAGTGTTTCTCAAATGTGGCCACAAGGGGCTTTTCTTGCAGCCACAGCCTCCTGGGCTGTGATTGGAGCAGGGACGGGGGGCGCGGAAAGAGAAGCAGTGGCCCCTCTACCCCAGTGGCCACCAGTGGGGGTTGGGCCCTGCCCCCCTCTGGGGGCACAAATGCTGGAGGTGCAGGCAGCTGGTGAATTCTCTAATTTCCTGAGGCGGGGCAGGCAGCTTCAGCCACAGGGCTTCGGGCTCCATCCACACAGTAGCAGGCTCTTGTCCCAAGCTCATCACCCACACCATTGTCCCTGGGCCCTGTGACCACCCTGCCAACCTCCCCAGGGCTTAGTTTGTCCCAGGGCTTGCTGGGGTAAGGTTTTTTTTAAAAAGCAACCAAAAAAGCAGACCACCACCACCACCACAAAAGACAAGAACATGCAAAGCACTTATTTGTGTTTCTATTCTGTTTAGGTCCTGTCAAGTTTATTACTGAGTCTGAAAAAACCCTACATAAATAAATTACAATGATTTGGACATGTAAATATATATTTACTTGTTTTTCCTAAAGTTAATTAAGTGTTTTAGCAAAAATGATCAGCATGGCCACCAAAGAGTTGGTGGCCACACTCTGAGGCCACCAAAAAATTTGTTGAGAACCCTAGAACACCAGTATAATTATCTTCGTATTTAGAGTAATTTTAAACATTTATGCCAAGTTTGGTATCTGTAAACATACCTCAAACCAATTTATTTAAATCAGAAAAGTCTATTACAGCCATGAAAAAAATTTAGTTTAAAAAAAAAGCAGTATAGTTACACTATGGAGTCCACCCACAAAAGCAAAGCTGGCCACATTTCAGTGCGGCTCTAGGCACTCAAAGTTACCCCTAAAGAAAAAAATGATTCAAGCTTTAATATTGCTGTCCTAGTTAGGACAATGTTAGATCATTACAAATTTCTAAGATTAACAGAGCCAAAACATCTTATGCTGTTCTTTTTATTTTAAACTGTGTTACCTAATGAGAAAGTTGTGCTAACAAGTTATTTCAATAAACATCCTTAGGTATCATTGAAGAGCTCCACTTTGTCTTAATCTGGAAAAGGAAAGGAAAAGCAAACTGAATTAGTTAGGAACACCACCATAATTCTCTGATCAACCCAATGCTCCCTGTTAAACCTATAAAAATTTGAGAGCATTCAAGTTTATTGGGATTTCCGTTAACTTAGTTCTAAAAGCCAAGGAGTTTAATTTAAAAATATGTTTGAAGCGACTATATTGTTCCAGGCAATGGTTCTCATTAGTGGTCCACACGGCACTTGTCAGTCAGTCATATGGTGATGAGGAATCATATTAACAGCTGCAAATACAATATTCCATGTAAGTAATTCCTCTAATGTTCACAGCAGTGTGAACCGATCATGAATAAAAGGGTAGATGATCCATGAGATGTGGTCCACATAAAGAAGTTCAGGAACCTCCAGTTTGAGAATTGGAAATTCCATATGGAGCCATTCCCTACTGAAGTTCCTCAAATCCAGCCCAGCTCAAGTCAGTTGTTACTATCAGACTACAGTTAAGTAGCCTACATGGAACAAACAAGCATTTTCAGTCCAGTCTGAACCATCCACGTTACAAAAGCTGCAGTCATAACTGACACAAATTAGCACCTGAGCCTCAAGAAAGGTCAAAATTGCAAGGTAGAATGTCTGAGCCAACCTACTTCCCCCCAGAGGTGCATCACCCAAGCAAACAGTACAGCACACGGACAGGACACTATGGAGAAGCCTACTCTGACTTGGAGGCTTCTGCATTGTATCTCTGTGGATGTGACTTCATTCTCCAAAGATGTCGGCCCCACATCTATAAGGGCTAAATTCTAGTTTAGAAGTATCCGCAAAAAGAAAAGGAGTACTTGTGGCACCTTAGAGACTAACAAATTGTTTAAATTTGTGCTTGATAGTAATAGTCACTAATTCTGAATTGCTTTTGGACACAAACATGTAAAATTCAGTGTTCATTCAGACTTTAATTCTACCAAAATGTAAAGAAATACAAGTTACTTACAGTTAAACTGAGGGGGAAAAAGTTGCTAAAGTACAATGCAAAGCTGCCTTGCCATCTTCCCCTTTCAATTAGACTTCAAACTGCAAGAAAAGCGAATTACAATTTCTTCTGAACTACAATGTTACTATTAAGTGATCCAGTAAATTCAGTGCTTTCACAGCAGGTTAAAGTGCATGTCTAAAAATTCCAAAGTTACTTCCTGTCAGTTTTACTTGCTTTGTCAGTCAAACACTACATTAAAAGCTTTTAGATTCCAGCCACAGGAATTCTGTCTAGCCCAAAAACATGAAATCAAGTCAACATGCTAGGACTTATGAACTTCATTTTGTTGCCAGTTGGGCTAATATTAAAGGGAATCTTACATGTAAACAGTGATCTACTGAATGATCATATTTCATTGCAAAGTTCACTAGCTGCAGAAATTGCTGAACCCAAGAGTACAGTCTAGCGGCTAGAGAATTGAACTGAAGAACTGAAAAACTGAAGACCCACATTCAATGCTCAACTCTTACTGCAGCTTTGGACAAGTCACTTAATTTCAATGTGCCTCAATTTAAAATGAGGATAATGTTTACCCAGCTTTTGTAAGACACAGAGATCCTGATATGAAAGGTGAAGTGCAACAAAACTCTTACAGAACACACAAAACTAGGCAAACCAGTTTATGAAAACAGCATAATGTAGCCCCATGATTTTTCCAGATTACCTTTTTTACCATCTTCACATGCATTCTGCAGCAATTAAATACCTAGTATCTTAAGGCTCTCATGTATAAATAAATGGTATCATTTCAGAAATTGATTTATTACTTTACGATGTCTAGTAACAAGACTTGCAAACAACATTACTAGCAAAATATACAAATTAGAAAACATTGATGCTCAAAGCATATTAGAATTGGCAGCATAGAATTAAAATTTGATTTTAATTTCAGATTCATTTTCACAAGGATATTATTGTACTTGTCTACATCAATGACAGCTTTACCTATTTAGACCCTAGAGGCTCCACCTAGCGAGGCAGAGTTAAACTGCATTCTCTTAATGCTTTATAACTTGAATCAACACCACACACAAATAGTTGAATTCATTCTCTGAACTTTAAAGCTGGACCCTCTTGTAGGGCTTTGTTAGCACTAATTTTAGGTCCATATTTATGCTTACAAAACCAAAATAGCTAATGGAATTGTAAGAGTCTTCTGCACTTTTATCATGTTTCCATTTTCCCTTTTCTTCTGTGCTTTTATGTATTTATCTTATGTTATAGCTTATTTCTATAAATGGAAACATATTCAAGGAAGGTTTTTACTGCTTACTGTTTTGCCATTTCACCTCAATGAAAACTCATTAAAGAATGTAATCTGTAAGAAAACCATTTAATAACAAAATCAAGACCTTATATATAGTTTTTCATATCTGTAGCAAAACATGAGAACAAGAATAATGATAGCATGGATCTGAACTTAAAATATTGCTTTCCCCTAAGGAAGAAAAACTGGCCAGCCCTGGAGACATGGTAAAAATGGTTTCAAGTGATCTTAGCCCAGTATGGAAATGGGTATCTGTCACAACCCACATCACACTGCCAAAGCTGTGCTTACTAACTCAGGACTTAGAAATCATGCAGAAGGAACAGGCAGAGCGTAAATAAGCGTGCTAAGTGCCTGCCAGATAATGGCTAGCTCACACAGTGTGGTGAGTTTTCATTCTGTAAAATGTAACATGATCAGCAACAAGAAATGAGATTAAAAAGAGAAAAATCAACAAACGTTCTTTTGTGAAAGCAGGACTCCAAGAAAAGGCATATATGCCTGGCATTTTTGTAAATCCTAGAGAGGATGAGTGGAACTGCCTCACTCGTCCTATCTTTTTTGTAGGAAAAATGGTCTGAAGAGGAAAGTGGTTCCTTCATATATACCCTACTGCTGCCCCTCCAGGGAAACTCATTAATAGGCTCATTCACCTGCACATCTACCAATGTGATATATGCCATCATGTGCCAGCAATGCCCCTCTGCCATGTACATTGGTCAAACTGGACAGTCTCTACGTAAAAGAATAAATGGACACAAATCAGACGTCAAGAATTATATCATTCAAAAACCAGTTGGAGAACACTTCAATCCCTCTGGTCACTCAATTACAGACCTAAAAGTGGCAATTCTTCAACAAAAAAACTTCAAAAACAGACTCCAACGAGAGACTGCTGAATTGGAATTAATTTGCAAACTGGATACAATTAACTTAGGCTTGAATAGAGACTGGGAACGGATGAGTCATTACACAAAGTAAAACTATTTCCCCATGTTTATCCCCCACCTCCCCACCCCGCACTGTTCCTCAGAGGTTCTTGTCAACTGCTGGAAATAGCCCACCTTGATTAGCACTACAAAAAGCTTTCCCCCCCCCCGCTCCTCCCCCCGGCTCTCCTGCTGGTAATAGCTCACCTTAAGTGACCACTCTGGTTACAGTGTGTATGGTAACACCCATTGTTTCATGTTCTCTATGTATATAAATCTCCCCACTGTATTTTCCACTGAATGCATCCGATGCAGTGAGCTGTAGCTCACGAAAGCTTATGCTCAAATAAATTTGTTAGTCTCTAAGGTGCCACAAGTACTCCTTTTCTCTTTGCAAATACAAACTAACACGGCTGCTACTCTGAAACCTGTCATTAATAGGCCTGTGGCCCATGTATGGTATGGGTGTATGCTGCAGATTAATTCTACATTTTCCTTCAGTCATATTTCAAAAACTATAGCCAATATATTATTCTCATCTTTTCTCTTCCTTCTCACCTGCCCTTCTTTGGACCTCCCAGTCTGACGTTATATCCCTGGATGGCAAAGGAGCCAAAACTGGAGTCCAATGCAGAATGAATGCAGGAAACAAGAATTGCCCACTCTCCAAGTAATCCATCTATGTAGGTTCTTGTATTGGAACTTCTGCTATTTATCTGAGCACCTAAGGTTTGAGCTTATCCTCTATCTACTCCTGGGAGAATTCTGCACCACTGCGCTTGTGCAGAATTCATGTCCCCTGCAGATTTCTTTGCTTCCCAGAAGAAAAATTACTTTGATAAGGAAGCTGCAAGAGAACCACTTCCTAGCTGTTCAGGTACATTGTTTCAGATACCCGGAGCAGCCAGTGGAGAGGTAAATCACTGCAGGGCTGGGGACACCATAGCCAGTGGCTCCTACCCTGACCCAGGATCAGCCGCTAATTTTGGCTGGGCTGAAGGGAAAGGAGCGGACTTCCTCTTCTCCTGCAAGGAATGGCTGAGGCTGTGTCAGACCCAGTCCCAGAAATCTCCCACAGCTGCAGGAAGCTCACCATCCTCCCCTGCTTCCTGACCCCATCACTCCTCAACTGCAGGTGGAAGAGGTCACTGTATAGAGAGTTGCTTCCCCATCCACCCAACTCCCATACCCAGATGCCCCCTGCCAAGCCTCACCCCATACACCCAGAACCTCTCAGTCCTCCATACCTGAACCCCAATCCACTGAACCTCAACCCCTATATCTAGATCTGCCCTGCACCCAGACCCTCTTCTTCCAGATCCCCACCCGTGCACCCAGACCACCCCCCACTGAGCTCCCTGCACTCAAACCCCCACACTGACGAGGCCCACCCCACTGCATCACTCTGAGCCCCCACATCCAGACCCCCACACCACTGACCCCCAACTAGTTAAACCCAGACCTCCAGCCCACCAAGCCCCACTCCCCAGCACCCAGATCCCCCTGCTGAGACCCCACACCCAGACACCTCCACTGAGCCCCAATCACCTTCACCTGGAAGCCCAGTTGCACGGACAATGGGACTCTGCAGGGAACTCCCCCCCACCCCCCACAAGCCTCTGTGCATCCAGATCTCTCTACACGTAGAGCCCCCACTGAGCTGCCTGCACCCAGATTGTCCCACACAGAATCCTCTCACCCCACACCTGGATCCCTCCATACTGAGCCCCTCCACACTTGGATCCTGCCTGCCCCACACCTAGTGCACCTGGCACAGAGGGGCAGAGCTCCAGATTTTTCTGGGGCAGGCCCAGGCCTTGTGCTGTGTCAGGGTCGGGTGCAGCCTCACCACCAAGTCTGTGACCCGGGGTGGTGGGTAGAGATGCTGCAGGGTGATCTTCCACCTCTGTGCAGCCAGTGGCCTGTGCTCCCCACTGTCATGCTGGAGCTTCTGCATTTATTTATTGACCAATAAAAACTTGCAGAATTTATAATTTTTTGGCAAAGATTTTTTAAATTTTTTGGAGAACATCCTCAGGAGATCTTAGAGATCAACCAAGCCCTAGAGAACTGAAGTGTGGCTTAGAGGAAGTGTTGGGGTTCTTGAAGTAAAAGACCAGAACTAAAGCTCCAACGCTGGAAGGGAAGTATTGGCTAAGCTACCTATCAACAGGAAAGAAGTCTGAGCTTTGCT
This sequence comes from Lepidochelys olivacea, assembly GCF_965140295.1. Lineage (NCBI taxonomy): Eukaryota > Metazoa > Chordata > Testudines > Cheloniidae > Lepidochelys > Lepidochelys olivacea. The sequence continues at coordinate 74,840,308 of NC_140418.1, read as the reverse complement.
GGACTGTATTACTCAGTAGGAGATAGGCACCTTGGTTCTGAAATTCCTGCAGCTTGCTCTGGAGAAGCTTGTTAGCAAGACTCCAAGGGAAAGTGTCTCTAAAAAGAGTCACAAAGCCTGTATACTAACTTGAGTCAAATGCTGGGAATTTGTGACCTGAAGAAGATCTCTGTGTAAGCTCAAAAGCTCATCTTTCACCAACAGAAGATTGTCTAATGAAAGATACTACGTCACCACCCTTGTCTCAGGAATGTGCCTGTCAGGTTAAGCTGCTAAAGCACATAAGCTCACTTATATAACCTGTCATGATGTGACTTTATTGTTGGATTTGAGCCTCATTTTATGTGTAATATTGAGAGGGAAGATTTGCTGAATACCATGAAGCAGCAGGAGATGGCGATTTGAGGTCTTACCGAAATTGGAGGAATGTATGTTGTTAAGGTGGGTAAAAACAAGGTGTTCAGAAGCTCTCCTACAGAGTGCTATGAATCCCTACTTTCACGAGCAAAACTCTTTCAAAAAGCGTGAGCAGCTCCTGCCAAGCCCTGCAAGATCTCCAAAGGCATAAGTACCGAGATGCAGGTAGTAGGGCACATATGGGAATAGTGAGGTCCTAATTTAAGCTTGAGAAAAGATTCAAACTGATTTACCACATGACATTCTCATAAGCAAATGAGGGAAATGTGGTGTAGATGAAGTTACTATAAGGCGCATGCACAACTGGTTTAAAAACAGTACTCCAAGGGTATGTCTACACTACGAAAGTAGGTCAGGTCAATAGTATAGAAGTCAATTTTTAGAAATCTATTTTATACAGTCGATTGCGTATGTCCACACTAAGCACATTAGTTGGCAGAGTGCATCCTCACTACCATGGCTAGCATCAACTTATGGTACACTGTGTGTAGCTATCCCACAGTTCCCGCAGTCTCCGCCGCCCACTGGAATTCTGGGTTAAGGTCCCAATGCCTGATGGGACAAAAACATTGTCACGGGTGGTTTTTGGTACATGTCGACAGTCGCCCCTCCCTCTGTGAAAGCAACGGCAGACAATCGTTTTGCACCTTTTTTTCCCCGCGCAGATGCCATACCACGGCAAGCATGCAGCCCGCTCAGCTCAGCTCACTGACACTGCTACTGTTGTGTCCTGGGTGCTGCTGGCAGCAGACGGAGCAATAGGTCTGCTAACCATCATCATCCACCGCTTCCGCTGCAAGTGCAGAATGGTGGTAGAATGTGCATTTGGACTTCTAAAAGCACGCTGGCGCAGTTTACTGACTCGCTTAGACCTCAGCGAAACCAATATTCCCATTGTTATTGCTGCTTGCTGTGCGCTCCACAATACCTGTGAGAGTAAGGGGGGGGGGCGTTTATGGCAGGGTGGGAGGTTGAGGCAAATCGCCTGCCACTGGTTACGCGCAGCCAGACACCAGGGCGATTAGGAGAGCACAGTAGGGCATGCTGCGCATCAGAGAAGCTTTGAAAACCAGTTTCATGATTTGGCCCAGATGCCCAAGAACGTGGGGGGGCCCTCCAGGCACCCAATCACCCCACCCCAGAGGGCTGCCCAAGCAACAGAAGGCTGGCATTCAATAAGTTTTGAAGTGCAGTGTGGCCTTGTCCTTCCCTCCTCCCCTCATCCACCACCCCACCCAGTGCTTCCCTCCTCCCCTACCCCTCCCAGGCTACCTTGCGAGTTTTCCCCCTATTAATGTAATGAATTAATAAAGAATGCATGATTTTGAAACAATGACTTTATTGCCTCTGAAAGCAGTGATCGAAGAGGGGAGGTCGGTTGACTTACAGGGAAGTAGAGTCAACCAAGTGGGCGGGTTTCCATCAAGGAGAAACAAACAGAACTGTCATACCATAGCCTGTCCAGTCTTGAAACCGGTTTTCAAAGCTTCTCTGCTGTGCAGGGCGCCCAGCTGTTCTCTCCTAATCGCCTGGTGTCTGGCTGTGCATAATCAGCCACCAGGCTATTTGTCTCAACCTCCCACCCCACCATAAATGTCTCCCCCTTACTCTCACAGATATTCTGGAGCACACAGCAAGCAGCAACAACAATGGAAATATTGGTTTCACTGAGGTCTAACCTAGTCAGTAAACTGCGCCAGCAAACTTTTAAACATCCAAAGGCACATTCTACCACCATTCTGCACTTGTTTAGCCTATAGTTGAACAGCTCCTTGCTACTGTCCAGGGTGCCTGTGTATGGCTTCATGAGCCATGGCATTAAGGGGTAGACTGGGTCCCCAAGGATAACTATTGGCATTTCAACATCCCCAACGGTAGTTTTCTGGTCTGGGAAGTAAGTTCCTTCCTGCAGCTGTTCAAACAGACATGAGTTCCTGAAGATGTGAGCGTCATGCACCTTTCCTGGCCATCCCACATTGATGTCGGTGAAACATCCCTTGTGATCCACCAGTGCTTACAGCACCATTGAAAAGTACGCTTTGTGGTTTATGTACTGGCTGCCAAGGTGGTCCGGTCCCAAGATAAGGATATGAGTTCCATCTATCACCCCACCAGAGTTAGGGAACCCCATTGCAGCAAAGCCACTCACTATGACCTGCACATTTCCCAGAGTCACTACCCTTGATAGCAGCAGCTCAGTGATTGCGTTGGCTACTTGGATCACAGCAGCTCTCCATTTTTTAGTGTAACTGTCTAGTTGACCAAGCCAGTGACGTGCTGCAGACATGCTCCTGTCTGGAACGCCCAGGAGGGATTGAATCTCCTGGGTCTGGGGAGAGAAAAGGCTGTACAGGCACAGTTTCAATCCTGCCACGGACATGGCAGCTACAAGCAGATTGCCAATGCAGGAGAAGGGCTACAACAGGGACCAGCAGCAGTGCTGTGTGAAAGCCAAGGAGCTGCAGCAGACATAACAGAAGTCCCCACAGTAGATTTCCCCACTCCAAATTGATTCCCGACTGACCGGTAGCTGTCTGGCATTGCAAGCTTCCAGAGCACTATTGCCACTTGCTTCTCAACTGCAAGGGCTGCTCTCATCTTGGTATTCTTGCGCTTCAGGGCAGGGGAAAGCAAGTCACAAAGTCCCATGAAAATGCCCTTACGCATGTGAAAGTTTCACAGCCACGGGGAATCATCCCAGACCTGCAACACTATGCGGTCCCACCAGTCTGTACTTGTTTCCAGGGCCCAGAATCAGCATTCCACGGCATGAACCTGCCCCATTACCACCATGATGTCCAAATTGCCAGGGCCCGTTCTTTGAGAGAAGTCTGTGTCCATGTCCTCATCACTATCATGATCGTGCTGTCGTCACCTCCTTGCCTGCTTTTGCAGGTTCTGCACATACTGCAGGATAATGTGTGAGGTGTTTGCAATACTCACAACAGCAGCGGTGATCTGAGCGGGCTCCATGCTTGTATGCTATGGCATCTGCAGGAGAGCAGAGTTGCAGCAGAAGCAGTGGATGACGACGGATGCCACAGATATTTATACAGAACAACGAGAGGACTGCGAGGTGGATTCATGGCACCAGGAGAGCAGAGTTGCAGCGGAAGCGGTGTAGGACGATGGTTAGCACCACGCACATTTCCCAAGGAAGAACACAAGTACCTGGGAGCACATGACGGACAACATGGAGAAATTTGCTATTGAGACAAAAGTGGCAGAGCAAAGTTGCAGGGGAAGCGGTGGATGACTACAATGGTTAGCAGTCCTGCTGCACCGTCTGCTGACAGCAGTATGGTGTCTGCACGGAAAAAAGGTGCAAAACGATTGTCTGCCATTGCTTTCATGGAGGGAGGGGTGACTGACAACATGTACCCAAAACCACCCGCGACAATGTCTTTGCCCCTTCAGGCATTGGGAGCTCAACCCAGAATTCCAATGGGCAACGGAGACTGTGGGAACTGTGGATAGCTATCCACAGTACAACGTGCCGAAAGTCTATGCTAGCCACGGGACTATGGATGCACTCCACCGACTTAAAGCACTTAGCGGGGACATATGCAATTGACTGTATAAAATCGATTTTTAAAACTCTACTTCTAGAAGATTGACCTAATTTCGTAGTGTAGATATACCCCAAGACTTAAACTGCATATCACAATCCATAGGCTGAAATCAAAACTCTTACTACCCTACTGCTAAAGTGTGTATGTTTTGCTTCAAAAGTAGAGTGAATTCTACTACCTATCTAGAGGAAAGCCAACAGTTTATTCACCAAGAGCAGCGCCGATTTAAAATATAGGTTATGCGTCAGTAGCCTGACCACAGTGCAGGCTGACATACATTCAGACCTTAGGTCGTTTTGTAATGCACTATAATTTAAAATGTACCTACTAATACATTTACAATATTCATGACCTACCTCCACAAGCATTTTCAGTACAACTATTAGGAGAAAATGCCTGCTTTGAGGTTAATACAACACCTGTGTTGCTGTATGAAAATCTTACCCTGGTCCCACTGAAGTCCATGACCAAGTTCCCAAACACTTCAAATAGGAGCAGAGCACCTAATGAAGGAAATTAATGTTTTGGCCATTTGATTAAGTGAACAATGAAGATTGTTTTTAAATGAAGCTACAGAGGCCTACTCATATTCCAACACTGAAATGTCATTCATTTTTATAAGAGTCATTTGGCCAGTGAATTTTTTGTACTCATTTTGGAAGAAGAATTTATTCCATCTATTCTAGGAACCCACAAAAAGAGTCATTAGTGGAGAATAGCAAGAAAGATCTCAGGGAGACAGTAAAGCTGATTTATGATATTTTTGGTGTAGAGCTGCCTTTTTAAAAAGTTACTTAAACAAAGCCCCAATATCCAGGCCACACAGCCTATAAATTCTCGAATACAAAACTCAATTTGCATAATCTATAGGAGACTACCTTTAAAAAATTTTTAAAAATCTGCTACATCTTATTTGTTTTCCAGAGCTAAAAAAGGATCATGGCTTCCCACATTCTTAAAACTAAAGTAACATGAGGAAGAACATTAGAACTAATTTTTTTTAAGTCAAATTCACAAAATTCAAAATTGAAGTCACTTAATTCTGGATTTCCATTCCTCAGAGTACTCTTATTCAAGTCCCCTCATAGCCCCATCATTCTCTATATATCCTCCAGGGAAGGTAGATGTCTTTAACAAGCATCACAACTTGAACATGCATTAAATGCAATATGTTTTACAAAAACAAAGATCATATTAAGCTACTTCTGCCATGCCATCTTACCAAATAAAAAATTCAAGAGCCTTTCCACAACCTGAGACAATAGCAATCCATTTTTAGAAGACTTATCCCTATACACTGAAGAAAAATGCCGCAAATATAATTACTTTCAGCTGGTATTTATGCTATGCTATTTTATAACACTTAGAATAACTGATCAAACATCTATTAGGACATTGCCAAATGAGTATCAAATTATCACCCTGATTCACACACTGCCGTCGGACATTGTCCAGTAGGCCATATTTAAAATATTCAGGAGTTTTAAAAATGTATATGAATTTAAACTCTGGTAATTTCATTTTAGAATCACTAGCAGATCTTGTGGTAGAGTCCATTGTATTTAACCATCATCCAAATACTTCCATTCACTTTTCTGAAAAAAGTTTTAACTGTGCAAATAAGATACAGGCAACAAAAAGATTAGATGAGAAAAATGCAGGTTTTAATAAGAAAAGTGATCAGAAATGGCTCACGTGCACTGGGCAAGCAGAAATGTTCACAACTTATGTGATGTCTTGATTGTTTTCCAAATTAAAACCAGTTTGCACAGATTGGGAACTATTACATAGATTAAATAACTTCACTGGAATCAGTCTGTGGCAGAGCCAGAAACAGTATGCAGAATGGAATTGACTCCTAGTCTGATGCCTTAACCACAAAAGTATACCCAGTGCTCCAGTGGAAAGGACTATCACAAGAGATCACACAAAGTGGTTAGATTTTAAAGAGGAACGAATAGTCAACATTTGCAGCTATGCAAACCAAAACAATACAAGGGTATTCAAACCTCATTAGGAGCATAACATGATCAGCTGCAAGCACCAGGAAGAAACACCCCCCTTTTATATGGAGGCTAGGCACAAGAAGATAGGCACTTCATAAGATCCCGTCTGAAATATCAGGTAAAGGCCACTGCTAGATAAAGAACCTCTGTGTGAGCAAACTGTCTGTTCCAGTATAATATTGGTTAAGTTTTCCTGGATGAAGCGTCAAAACCTCTTCAGTATTTAGGCAGTTTATACAAGCTGGACATCCAAGTAACATCATGGCTCAAACAGGATAGCTCAGTGGTTTGAGCATTGGCCTGCTAAACTTAGCGTTGTGAGTTCAATCCTTGAGGGGGGCCATTTAGGGATCTGGGGCAAAAATTGGGGATTGGTCCTGCTTTGAGCAGGTGGTTGGACTAGATGACCTCCTGAGGTCCCTTCCAACCCTGATATTCTATGATTCTATGATTCATACATTGACAGAATATTTTACAGTGAGGCCGCAACTTACAGGAGAGCAGGTTTAGACAGGAGGAAAAAAACTTCCTCAATATCGATTTGACACTGGAACCAATGCTGAGAGCAGCCACTGAGACATCAAGAAAAACGTTTTAAAAGATATTAGGTAACAGTTATACAAGGAATTACCTTGCTAGACATTGGACTTCACCTAAAATATCCCTTCTCCCTTCCAGTTGTAGCTTCTGAAAACGAAATACGTATGCATATGAAATACAGTCACCAGACAGCATGGATTTGTCAAGAACAAATCATGTCAAACCAACCTGATAGCTTTCTCTGACAGGGTAACAAGCCTTATGAATAAGGGGGAAGCATAAGATGTGGTATATGATTTTTGGAAGGCTTTTGATACTGTCTCACATGACCTTATAAACAAACTAGGGAAATATAACCTAGATGGAGCTACTATAAGGTGGGTGCATAACTGGTTGGAAAGTCGTTTCCAGAGTAGTTATCAGTGGTTCACAGTCCTGCTGGAAGGACATAACAAGTGGGGTCCCACAGGGATCAGTTCTGGGGTCTGGTTCTGTTCAATGTCTTCATCAATGATTTAGATAATGGCAGAGAGAGTACACTATTAAGTTTGCAGATGATACCAAGCCGGGAGGGCTTGCAAGTTCTTTGGAGGATAGGATTAAAATTCAAAATGATCTGGACAAACTGGAGAAATGGTCTGAAGCAAACAGGATGAAATTAAATAAGGACAAATGAAAGTACTCCACTTAGGGGGGAACAATCAGTTGCACACATACAAAATGGGAAATGACTGCCTAGGAATGAGTACTGTGGAAAGGGATCTGGGGGTCATAGTGGATCACAAGCTAAATAAGAGTCAACAGTGTAACACGGTTGCATAAAATAGCAAACATTCTAGGATGTATTAGCAGGAATATTGTATGCAAGACACGAGAAGTAATTCTTCCGCTCTACTCCACGCTGATTAGGCCTCAACTGGAGTATTATGTCCCGTTCTGGACGCTACATTTCAGGAAAGATGTGGACAAATTGGAGAAAGTCCAGAGAGCAGCAACAAAAATGATTAAAGGTCTAGAAAACATGACCTATGAGGGAAGATTGAAAAAATTGGGTTTGTTTAGTCTGGAGAAGAGAAGACAGAGGGAACATAACAGTTTTCAAGTACATAAAAGTCTGTTACAAGGAGGAGGAAGAAAAATTGTTCTTAACCTCTGAGGATAGGACAAGAAGCAATGGGCTTAAATTGCAATTAGGGCGGGTTAGAGTGGACATTAGGAAAAACTTCCTAACTGTCAGAATGGTTAAGCACTGGAATAAATTGCCAAGAGAGGTGGTTCTAGAGAATCTCCATCATTGGGGATTTTTAAGAGCAGGTTAGACAAACACCTGTCAGGGATGGTGTAGCTCAGTGGTCTCCAAAGTGGGGTGCGCAAGACCATATGTGGGGGTGCATGGCAGAAGTAGTGCTGCCGAAGAGGTGCTGCCGGCACGCCGGCAGCAGCTCGGCACTCCCCGCGCCGTCTTCTTGGCGGCACGCCGGCAGCAGCTCGGCACTCCCCGCGCCGTCTTCTTGGCAGCACGCCGGCAGCAGCTCGGCACTCCCCGCGCCGTCTTCTTGGCAGCACCTCTTTTTTTTTTTGGCGATTCCCCAGAGCTGGCCCTGGGGGTGCGCAATTCAAAAAGTTCGAGGACCCCTGGTCTAGATAGTACATGGTCCTGCCTTGAGCGCAGGGGCTGGACTAGATGACATCTTGAGGTCCCTTCCAGTTCTATGATTCACTCAAGCTTCCCTATACATTGTGCCAATACACTTTAGTCCCAACTTCCGTTACCCCTTCTATCCCATTTAACATTCTTCCAAAAAGACAGCAAGTTTAGCATTATTTTGTCCTGTAGCCAACATCCACAAGAGCCTATGAGGAAACCATACTAGCTTTTCACCGTCAACTAAATCAACATTTACAAACAAATAAACCTATAAATAGGCAAGAAATGCATTAACTCAGTGTGCCATCTATAAGCCAGAGGGCTACATGTTCTCAGTTTGTGAACAGTAGCCTAACAATTATATTTTTCATTGCTATTTACTTCAGGAAAAGTTAAGATTGGGCTATTAATTTTGGCTATGTTGTACATAAGAGATACTGTTTTACCAGGCCTTCAAGAAGTAGGTGAATTAGAGTGGAATCAAGAGAGATATTTATTATAGGCTATTTCAGTAAGGAGGGGTTATAATTTATTAATTTACGACTTGTTATTCTTAGAGTACATATGCAAGAGCATTTAAAAAAATAAATGAGCATTTTAAGTGTGAAACTTCTAAGAAAAAAATCTTTACATAAAATCTGGAGGACTATTAACAATTAGTAAACTGAAGAAACAAGTACAGAACACCCATTTTACAACTGAAGACTATAAAATGGGAAGAAAGTAGAGAACAAGCAACATGTAATAAAAATTTATTTAAAAAATTTAAATAAGATTGTTTTGAATTTCTTTAAATCCTGACTTTATATCTCTGCACCAGCAGGACAGAATCTCACTTCCTGGAGAGGGAAGCGTTTCAGGGAAAAATCCCATTGTAGGGGGGTTTCCTCCCAGCTTCATTTTGCTACCAGTCTATTTACAACCATTATTAATTGGATGATGACTGTAAGCAACTGATACTTTGTGTTAAGTGGTAAACATAAGTCACTATTTTTGTCTCTTCTCTATTCCTCTGGACCACAGGCATCTTTCCCCTGTCTCCTCTCTACACTTCCCCCATTTCAACCTTTCAATTTTTCCCACCACTGTCTGCTTCCTGCTCAAACACATTAAGATTTCCAACACCAGGCAGCACAGTCTCATGCCACCTAGTCCCCTGTTCATGCCCCTCCAACTCCACTGGCTCCATCATACCTCCTTCCAGATTCCTCCCCCCCCTACATTTCCCTTAACAACCCATAGTCTTGATCTGTATACATGAAAAACCAATCTGTAAAAGCACAACAAAGGCTGTAACTGCAGAGAGCAGAAAGGGTAAATAAAATATGGCACTTTAAGGGGCACATTCCTTGGCAGAGCATTTCTCTAGCACACCCCAATAGATTAGTGAATGAAATCCCAGGCTCTCTTTATTCTACCCCAAATCTTCTCCTCCCCCACCTCCCGTCAACAGATATGTCACAAAGAAAAATAGTCAACTTCCAAAGTGGCAGTATATAGTCCTTACATTTCCTCGTTCATTCTTGCTTCATGATTCCTTGGATAAACTCAAGTGGAAAATGTTTGGCCTGTATCTTTCCTTCTCACACCCTATCAACGTTCCACTGGCTCAGTTTAATAATGCTGTTTTAATGAGGTCTATGAACCCCTTCCCGCATCTAACTGAGAGCATCACAGGCGGTATTTATTCCTACTATGGATTTTACCTTCTACATTAGCCTTCCACTCACATACCTTGAACCATTTTGGAGATAAGAGTCATAACACCTGAATTTTTGAAGAGTGATCATCTACATTTTCAGAACAACAAGACTTCAAGTGTTTAATCAAGCTTCTTTTGGGGAATAACTATCCTAGGATTTCTTTAAGTATATAAATGTTGGTAAGTTGTGGGATTGGAAATTGAGATAATGGCAAATCAGTTTCAAGTTTAACTAGGAAGCAGCTAGGGTGACCAGATAGCAAGGGTGAAAAATCGGGACAGAGGGTGGGAGGTAATTGGCATCTATATAAGACAAAGCCCCAAATATCGGGACTCCCTATAAAATCAGGACATCTGGTCAGAAGCAGCTCCCTCTGTTTCATAAGAAAGAAAAGCAGGAATTATATGCAACTCAACAAATATGATGACAGAAGTACAAGTTGAAATACAGAAAAAAAAGTCGCTAAGGACTCTACACTGACCAACCACATTAAGAGACTTCTAAATTTTCAGTTTTTAATCCATATTACATAACGAAAACAGTACAGACCATGTTTGAAGACAAGAATTTATAATGAATGAAATATTTCAAGAACCAAAGAAAAGGTGTGGAAGAGTGAAACTCCCAAACCTTTTTGGTTTAATATGTCAACTCCATTTTATCAAGATAAGTTACACTCTCTAGATAAGACCATCAAGATCACTTTTGGACAAAAGGTGAAAGCTCTTTTTAGGTCACCTCTAAAGAAGGTTGACATTTTCATGTGGGTGCTATTTTATTGTGAGGCTAGAAGCTAGCCGCTTCCATCTACTTAAATCACCACAATCCACCACCCGTAAAGAGCACTAAATCCAAACAAATTGAAACCATACCAGCAGTTACTTCACACCCCAAAACAAGATGAACGTGTAACAGCAGAATATGTTGTGATTATGCCGCAGTGGAACCTCCTCCTTGCATGACTGAAGGAGGCGTCACTGTGATGAAGTCCTGGTGCTATCCTAGAGCATCCTTCCCCTTGGGCTCTCTTCAGTGGGGCTGGGACAGAGCGTTCACACAGGGTCGGAGCAGGGCTGATATTTCTCGCCGTCAGGAAAAAGGACTCAAGTACCCGATAGATTTTGTAGGAGAATCCAAATCAACCCCAGTAGAGAGAAAGCCTCACCGCCACCTCCTCCCCCCAGCCCAGGGAAGCTCCATCGGGTCACTCGGGGGCTGCCCCGCAGCGGGTTCACAGCCTGAAACCGAGACAGCCGCTCCCAGCCCCACACGGGGCAAACCCCAACTCGCCGCAGTAGCCACCGCCGCCCACGTTCCGGAGACGGCAGGGCGAGCAGAGGCTGCTCCTTCGGCGCTCGCAGGGAGGCGGAGCTCCTGGCTCCGCAGACTGAGCCGCCGGGAACCCCAGCTCCAGCGCTGGCCGAGGCCAGGGGACAATCCGGCCCGGCCCCCGGGGGGCAGGAAGGGAGAAGCGAGGGGGGCGGCTCGCGGCTGGAAGCCGGAAGGGAGCGCGGAACCGGGGAGGGCAGGTCCCTGTCACTCCTCCCCGGCCCGGCGCCCCCCGGGCTCTCCTCTCGGGGATCCCCGTAGCCTGCGGAGCGCGCCTAGGCCCGGCGGCTGGGTACGTACCCGCCCCGGCCGGCTGTACCCGCTGCGCGGGGCCAGGGTCTCGCCCGCCCCTCACCTTGGAAGCGTTGGCCGCGGGGCCGGAGTGCGAACATCGGCTTCCCGTGCAGCCCGGCCCGCAGCCGCCGCCGCCTCGGAGCGCCTCACCCGGCCTGTCCCGCTGCCTTGCCCCTGAGCTCGCCGCGCCCCTCCGGCCCCAGGCAACCGGGCCACGTCCCTCCAAGAGCCCGGCGCGCAGGCGCACACTCTCCGCCCAGGCCGCCGCCAGGGAGCCACCGGCGGCGGCGGGGACACTTCTCTCCCTCCGCCCCCCCGCGCCGCAGAGCGCTCCGGCCTCCCCAACTCAGAGCAGGGGGCGGGAGCCGAGCCACCCGCCAGGGCCTGGGGTCAGCACCCCCTGCCAGGGCCTGGGGTCAGCACCCCCTGCAGGAGAGGGTCGCCTGCCGGGGGGAGGGGCTGAAAGGGAAAAGGGCCAGGCGTCCCCGAAGGTCAGGAGGATGGAGCCTTACATGGGGGGGGAGTTGGACCCACACAACCAGGAGGAACAAGGGGAGCTGAGACTTGAGATCACTGCACGGCTCCCTTTGAGGAGTCCTCTCAGGGCAGCAGCCACTGCCCCCAGCCCCATCTCCCACCCATGGCCAGCCTGTTGGGTGGCAGAGGTTGGAAGAGAGGCACTGGCTCCAACTCAGTGGCTGAAAGGGAGGAGAATGGCACAAAAATGTGGTTCATGTTGCATATTCCTGTGATTTTCCCTGATTCCAATGCCAGTTCTCTGGTTTTGTTAAGTAGTGGCTATTCTAAGCTTATTGAAACCAGCTATCATTTGGTTTAGACACAGACTAGGAGCAGCCCTTGTTTGAATCCACCAACCACCCATGCACAAACAGCATTGCAGTGGTTATGGCCATCCCTGTACTCCCCAAAAAGGCTGTTCCCCCCCCCCCCCGCAAGGTGGGCCTCAAACAGTAGTTGATGCCTTCACCATTTCTAAAACTTCCACTGGAATCATGCTAGAAACCACAGCCCTTGCAGAACATAGCTGCCACATTTCCCCTTATATAAAAGGCAGTATAGCCGGTTTGTCACACTTAGCCTAGTGCCATGTATATTTGATGCTATATATAACAATGCCTTTATTTTATGGTAGTACCCAAAGGCCTCATTCAACATTGAGTTGGTTATGCTAAATACAAATAGGCTCCAGAGGCCCTTGGTTTTAGACAGTGTACAAAACCAAGAGACAGTCTCTGCCCCAATTCTGCTAATGAAGGAGTCCCTTAAATTGTGAAAAGAAAAGGAGTACTTGTGGCACCTCAGAGACTAACCAATTTATTTGAGCATACGCTTTTGTGAGCTACAGCTCACTTCATCGGATGCATACTGTTATGCATCCAATGAAGTGAGCTGTAGCTCACGAAAGCTTATGCTCAAATAAATTGGTTAGTCTCTGAGGTGCCACAAGTACTCCTTTTCTTTTTGCGAATACAGACTAACACGGCTGTTACTCTGAAACCTTAAATTGTGCTAGGCACCATACAAATATAGAAAGCTTTCATTTTATTTCTAACAACTTCTCATACAAAGCACCACATGAAGCACCGTAAGCATTAAGGATGATCCTAGTTAGTCTGTATAAGTATGCTACAGAGTCAGACGGAATAGGTTGAAGAACAGCAACTAAAGGAAATATGCAGTTTAGTTTTAACTACAAAAGGAGTGTATACATTAATACAAGACAGACCCTTAAAAAGGCAAAGGAATTGCTTCAAAAAAAAATATTGTAAGATCATACCCTAGGTTGCTGCTATGACTTTCTACTCCATAAAGATTATTACAGCTGTGATTACAGCAAAGACAGGAGTCAAGGATAAAAGAGTAATTTATTGCACTAAGGATCCCCAGACATGGACCAGGGCCCCATAGTGCTAAGCCCTCTAGAAATACACACTAAAGAGATAGTTCCTGATCCAAAAAGCTTACAGTTTAAGCAATAATTACATTACTCAAACAGGTTTCCCTCCAGATATGGCCAAGGCATTTCCATCAAGGATTTGTGTACTTCTTTGTTCCACACAACATAAAATTGAAGAAAAACACTTTTAAATTCCAACACAAACTGAAGGTGTTGAAAAACTCAAATATAAACCCTTTCTAATTATAAGGCATTGCCTTCAGGGATCAGTTTTTTATTACAAAATGAAACATTTGTTTTTACCTGCTTGAAACCATGGCCTCTAGGAATAGTAGTCATCTTAGCAGCAAACATTTTAGATAGAGAGAAACTGAAGAAAAAGATTTGGCCTGAATTTATAGCTGACTTGAGGGGGTGTGGCAACTGACTCCACCTAGATCTACCCATGCAACTCCTTGCTGTTCTATTCATAAGGGGGATGTGGGTAATATTGAGACACTGTGGATGCAAAAAGACTCCACCTGAGGGGAAGGGAGGAAGTTAAGTTCTTTCTTTCTTTCTTGCTTGCTTGTTTGCGTAATGTTGGTGGGGATATTTTTAACTATAGATATTTATATTAAAATGTAAGACCCTGGTGAGAATTCTTATTAGAGAACAAGTATTTATTTAGACAGGCATACTATAAGAAGAAAAGAAATAAGTACTTTGCTATGATTGGTTTCTTCCTGGGAAAAGGAAAATAGGGTGGAATTTTGAACCCTCTAAAGTTCTAACCCAGACATGGTTAAACTATTTCTGGAATTAGCAAAATGTAGAGGCATAGTGCTGCCTACTTGATATTAGAAAATTATTGTGATTTTGAGAGTCACTTTTTTCTTTATTTTTCCTTTCATTAATTGAGTAATTGTCACAACAAATACCAAGATAACTTCAGACCTAAATTATTTTGTTTTTATTTGTTTTGTGTATTGTGATTGACTTGGGAAGTTTGTTTTTAATTTAAAATGTATGTTTGAATATATATTCAATTATCATTAAATATGCAGGAATAATTCCATAGTAAAGGATGAGTTGAGTTTTGCCTTTAAAGCAGGGATTCAACTTCTCTGAGTGGAAAAATAAAGCCTATCCTCCCAAAAATTACAGCAATTACTCTTTGAGTGCAAGATGAATTTTCTGAGAATTTACAAATGAAACTGTTTGTTTACTTTAGGAATTAAGAATTGGTCCTTAAAGAAACTTAGCACTCAGTGTTAGACCTTTTATGTGCCCCCCAACGACTGCAGTAAGTGTACAACACAGACTCTTCAAACTTACCAGATAGTTAAAACTTGCAGAAATCTTGTGTGTAAACTATTTTTGAATAATTTATTTTAGGATTAATGGTTATTTTTCCCATTGTTCTTCATAACAAAAAGTATCTCTATCAGCAAAGGCTGAAAAATATAATGTAATCTATAGAGCATTTTAGAAATAAATGGGGGAGAGGACTTCTACTTGCAGTTATTTGTATTGTTAATTTACCCTGTCAAAGAACTCCTATGACCTGTCCAACAGTTTAGGGGAAACACTTGGATTAACTGACAGCTCTTCATGTCTGGAAAAGTAGGTACAAATCCTGTCTTGAAGAATGTTGTATAATAATATGCCTAAATGTATTTTTTAGATACACAGGTACAGTTCCAATTTATGTCTATTAACACAGGAGCCATTCTGATAGATCAGGTAGAAATTAAGCACTTGTTAAAGTTATTTTTATGTAAACAATACTTTAAAAGACTAAAATGACATTAAAATTATAATAGAAACCAATAAATGCCAAGACATTTTAAGGGTCTAATCCTTTAAACCGCTCACGATGGACAGATCTCTGTATCCATGCACAGCAGGTTGCAGATTTGGTGTCTTTGTTGTTTTTGTCATTTTTAACCCCAGCCAGATCAGGGCTTTATTGTTCTAGATGTCTTACAGCTCATGATAAGAGAGAGTCCCTTACAACAAAAGCCCCCAATACTGCAATTACTTGGGTGCTTAACTTTACATGTAGTACTTGCATGCATGAAGTTAAGCATGTGAATAACTGTTTGAAGGATCAGAGTCTTGATTAAGGCTGTAACAGCATTATCTCCCTTTTTCATGTTATATCCTGGTGCAGTAATTTAAGGATGCATAGATAATTAAAAACCTCAAATATTTACTATGCTTGCCTGTTGTAGTAGAGTAAACCTAAGGAGGAGAGCCAAAGGGGGAGGGGACAGCATTTTAAATCCATTTTCGCTTAGGGTCTTAAATTAAAAAAAAAAAAGTTTACATTTATGGCCTGTCAAGCTCAGAAGAATCTTTTTTTAGCTAAACAAACATCTGTACTTCCCTTCCAGCTTGCTCTGACTGTGAGGCTGATGAGATTCAACAACCTCAATAATCCATTAATTTCATTGTCACACACGTGGGAGTAAAACTCTACCATAGCCTGGCATACCAGCCTCACACAGAATAGGAAAATGAAGAGCCCTTCCCATAATGCCTTGATATGGAAACTATTGGGAATTTCCTGGGGAGCAAAGCCTTCAGTCCTTTGTACATCTGGACTAGCCCTGGTGTTTGACCCAGCAGACTGCCGCTCTGCGGTGCGGGGGGGGCAGCTACTACACTCAGCTTGTCGACACAGAGCTGAATTAGGCCACTCCTATTATTGCTGTCTGTCTGAACTGCCAGTCTGTATGTGCCAGAGCACATAGTTCAGCCAGACCTTCGACAAGATCCCGTTGCTGTTAAGTCTTTTTGAAGAACTGCAACAGATGACACCAACCTACTCTATCTCCAGTTGGCTGATACCCCAGTCTCAGACAGGGAATGACACCCTGGACCAGCTCGAAGGTCTACATACTCATATTTGGGGAAGGAACCCTCTCCTGCAATGGTCCAGGATTTAATGCTGTGGCTGATCTCTCAACATCCCCTTGCTACGGAAGCTCATGTACTCTTGGACAAGAGTGCTACTGGCCCTTTCCTGTGCACAGATGATTAGCACTGCCAGGAAACTGAAATTTATGTCCTTGCAGAGTAGAAGCATTGCTGGAAAAGAGGCTGACACACCAAGTAAATTCAGGAGTCTGGAGCAGCATCAAGTCAATAACTCATGTGCTGGAACCCAACATCTAGAGGGCAGTCTACAATGCCTAGCCTCCCTTGATACACCGGTCATCCACTGCTTACCAAAGCTGAACAGCGAGATCTGATGTCTACATATATATGAGAGAGATAGTCATGCCGAACTGCACTAAATTGGGTATTGATTAAAAACTGACACTAGAGACTAGGTTGAAACTCCTAAATTAAGGGCCCATTCTGGTCTGAGGTACACAGGTAAAACTCTCACTGAAGTAATTGACTAGGATAGAAGTAACTGACCAACCTTATTTACTGGGATGCAGTCTATAAAACTGCTAATTTCTTGCCGGGGACTGATTGTGAGCATAGTCTGTTTACAGAGGACACACTTTTGTATTTTGATGAGTGAGCACCCAGAGGATTAGCCACTACAGGGATCTTATGGTCATACCCCGACCTGTCCCCCGCAGAAGCGTTGCATCAGTAGGGTCCTCTCAAAGGCATCTAGGCATATGCTAATGTACTTGTGTTGGGAACACTGGGGCATGGCCACTAGGTTTCTGCTTCTCCACCCTGTTGTGATTATTGGGTGTAGCACACCGGGTAACGAACCACTCAAGCTGTTGTTCAGCCTCTCGGCACTGGGTGCCGGCAACACTTGCTCTATGCTACAATCTTCAATCCCTTCCCTTCAGGGGATATGTGGTTGTATGAACTTCAGACCCCTGTATAAGGGGATGCAGGCAGTGGCAGAATTTTCATCAAACCACTGAAATCCTGGCCCTATTGAAGCTGATAGCAAAACTCCCATTGACTTTGCTAGGGTCAGGATTTCACCTTCTGTCTTCTGTGAACACTATTGCAAAATTACTGTTACATGTTTCCTTTTTATATAAAACAGTATAGGTCAGGACTTAAAATGCTCTCTCATATGCACAAGTAAATAGGGGAAAAGCTGCAGCCACCAGCTGCAGTGCATCAGCACAGACAGCTGGGCTGCAACTCACTTGTCTTCAGCAACTCCTGTATCCCAGAAGAACTACTAAACTAAGAGGGCTCCCCTTTCCTCTAAGTTCAGAGCACCTCCAGACCTCATAAATTTTGCAACCTTCCTCAGGCCAGGGTGGATACTGCAGTCATTCTGGAACCCCCACAGCTTCCTCAAATCACATCCGCCTACTTCCCAGCTTCATCTGCTTCCCCAAGTCCGATAACATGACCCCTACTCCCAGACCCAGCTTAGTCTCCTTGCTGACTTTATAACATCTGCATTGGATCTGTGGTTTCTGCAGACATATTAAGATATGCAACATGTCCTAAGGACTTTAGAAGGTCCACTGTACTGTAAAACTGTAATGGAAGGAGGAATCTAGGTAGGGAGCTTTGGGAATCCGTAGGAGCCAGGAACTATGAAGAGCTCCTAAACTCCACAGGTTTCCTCACTCTCTTCCTCCCGCTGACACAAAGTTCTATACAGAGTTCCAGTGTTTCCAGCTAGTCTTCTCCCAGTGTTCTGTAAAGACTAAGTTTCGTTTAGTAGCTGGTTCCTTGCTCCATTGTCTTCTAATGCATGTGATAAACATTGTTTACATTAAAAACCTAAGGAAATTCCCAATCCAAAAAAAATCTGTTAAAGTGAAGAATATCAGTAATCTAAAGTTTTAAAAAAAATACAAGAATGTTGAATTAAAAAAGTCCCAAAATTAAACTTAAAAGGAACCCAAACATGGGCATGGACAGGCACGCCAGTCACCTTAAATCTGCCCCCAGGGAGACATACTCCGTAAAACCAGCCATTCTGAGACTGTTATCCATTCATGACAGAGGTTCAGCTACACAATTGGTGATTACAAAAACTAAAATTCCTTACTGTCAATTGTACAGTGGTTGCATCCACCTTGACTTCCTTGTTGCCCAGCCAGACTTAGGCCACCGAAAAAGCTGTATTTTACAAATCCTTGATTACACAAATAACTAGGGCCCTACCAAATTCACAGTCCATTTTGGTCAATTTCATAGTCATAGGATTTAACTGAAATCATGACATTTATAACTTTTTTATTTAAATCTGAAATTTCACAATGTTGTAATTCTATTGTAATTTTGGGTTCTGACCCAAAGAGGAGATGTGGGGGGAGGGGTTGCAATTATGGACAGTGGGTGAACCCCAGCTTTGGGGAGGCAAGCCCAGCCCCAGCCACATCAGGCTGAGCGCCAGTCCGAGTCACCGGCTCCACCGCCCCTCCCCCCGCAAGTCAGGCTGAGCTGCTGGCCTCTCCCAGCACCAGGCAAGGGCAAGCCACCAGCCCCCTTGCCTCTGACGGCCTCCCCCAGCGCCGGGCCAGGCTGAGCCGCTGGCCTCCCCCAGCGCCCGGCCAGGCTGAGCCGCCAGTCCCCCCGGCCCCCAAGTGCCTGCTGGGCCGAGCCACCAGCCTATTGTCAGCTCCTCCACCAGCCCCAGCACCCAAGGAGGAGGGACGCAGCAAGCAGCGAATATGGGGCGGGGGGCGTAGAGTGAAAAAGGTGGTGGTGGGTCTTGGGGAAGGGCTGGGGCTACTTGGGGCTACACCTGGGGCCCAGGTGTCCAGCGGTGGCAGGCCAGGGAAGGCAAGGCCTTCCCTAGCCTATTATACCTGCTGCCTATGGTTTCAAGATTATTGTAAGAGGGGTTGTGGTACTGCTACCCTTACTTCTGCCTTTAGAGCTGGGCAGCTGGAGAGCGGCAGCTGCTGGCCAGTATCCCAGCTCTGAAGGCAGAGCTGCTGCCAGCAGCAGTGCAGAAGTAAGGATGGCATGGTATGGTATTACCACCCTTACTTCTGTACTGCTGCAGGCCGGGTGCTGCCGTAAGAGATGGGCGCCCAGCCAACAGCCACCGCTCTCCGGCCTCCCAACTCTGAAGGCAGTGCAGAAGTAAGGGTGGCAATACTGTAACCCTCCCTGAAATAACCCTGTGACCCCCCCCCACAATCCCCTTTTGGGTCAGGGCCCCCAATTTTAGAAATGCTTGTCTCCCCCCGTGAAATCTGTATATTATAGGGTAAAAGCACACAAAAGACCAGATTTCACGGGGGGAGACCAGATTTCACAGTCTGTGATGTGTTTTTCATGATCATGAATTTGGTAGGATCCTGCAAATAACCCATGAAAGGCAGTCATCCCCCGTCTCTGAGGCAAGATTCCATGTGCTGCAATTATACACATTATTAAAAAGGGATCTTGCATACTTATAAACCTACGACCAGACTTCTGAAATTGTAGCTCTTAAGTAAAAAGAGCAAAGTCATTGTTGTGATAAAGCATCACACTCAGTATCAGACACATCTATGAAATCAGTTATTAAACTAATGTTCTGCAGAGCACATCTGAATACATCCCTCAAACTATACCATATAGTGCTACCTCCAAACATAAGATGCTCACAGCTATAGACTGCAGACTTTTTAAAGACCTTACACAAAAGAGCAACGAAGAAAAGATGGCAGGATGGTGTTGGCACAGTCACTATACGGGTACAGTGGCTTTTACAAGTGGAAGATGTGTGCAAGGCTGTGGACTTCTTAAAACCCTTAGAAGTCTTTGATCCAAAAATCACTTCTTACAAAGTAGATATGAAAGAAATAAAAGGAAGATTGGAAGCTGGTATCCTTACAGGAGCAGAGTTAAGGGCATCTGAATGCTTAAATTGTGCATTTCCATACTTGCAGATGTTCAGGAAACTATTTACTTTAATCTGTATCTAAATTCCTTGTCTTTCTCTGTCTTGATTTTTTTTACCCTTAGTTTACTGACACTCTGAACCTCAACAAAAATTTTGACTGAGATTAATAATAATACTCAGCTCTTCTATAGTACTCTTCTTCAGCAGATCTCAAAGTACTTGACAAAGGAGGGCAGTTAAATTATCCCCATTTCACAGATGGGGAAACTGAGGCACAGGGAGAGGAAGTGGCTTGACCAAGGTCAAACAGAAGGCTAATAGCAGAGCCCAGACTAGAACCTAGATCTCCTGCATTCCATTCTAGTGCACCAGCCACTAGGCCCACATGAGAAGACTGCTCCCATTTTCCCAGAAGTTCCCCAACTTCCTTCTTTAGAGTGCAGCTACTCCTGCTGATGCCCCAAATGGGACTCAAGCCTGAATTAACTGTACATCCAAAACTCCTATTAGAGTCAATGGTGATTTTGGTGCACAAATAACACAGGATTAGGCCCCTTAAGTCATAATCTTCTGTTTGTTACATTACAGTCATCTCTATTGCAAATAACTATGATGTCACAAGCAAGATTATAGCTTCATCTGAGGAATACATAGATGGGTCTGTCAGGAACAAATAAGCTGTTTACATGCCCCGACTCTAATAATAAAAAAAGTGGAGAAAAGAAATATGAAAGTGTCTGCATGCTTCACACTTTGGACCCAGTATACCCACATCTAGTTCTAATTGGAATGTTTTTCAAAGTTTTCCATGAAACATCAATGACTGTATGCATTCATAAATTACTTTGGGAATATTTGGCATTAGACTGCTCTTCTATTTTTGTATTAACTATATGGGTGTTCATGACAATTTACCTAAGATATGCACCGGGGCATCAAACCCACAAAACATATTCCCAATGGACAATAAATTAGAGCCCTATCCATTTACTTTAATGTTGCATCAAACTCTTAATTGGAATATAGTAGTTCTTAATAACTTTTTAGATAACTAATGAAGGAAAAACTGGAAGTGATGAGACACTGAAAGCAGGAGGAATGGGGGCATTAGATGACAGCAGTCGGATTCATTTTGCATCAGAATTTTTTTTTTGTTTTCTTTAATTTGATGTAATTCATGAGAAGATTAGAATTTTAAAGAACAGAAAATCCTATGCAGCTTTAATAAGAAAAGAAGCAAGCTTAGTTCCATTAATCTCATTATTTTTTGATACACAAAACAAGTACATATAACCCAAATACAATAATAGCAAGACATAAATGTATCCGATTGTATAACTAACTCAGGGAAGTAATAAAAACAACCACAAATATACATTTTTCTTTAAAATCAGAGCAAACTGGAAAGGAAAGTGTAGATGTTTCTCCTGAATGATTCCCCCGAGCTTCACAGGCCACAAAGGTAACCTACATTTTTTGTTGTCTTTCTCTTCATGAAAAATGTAGAAGATTCCAACCTGAGCATTACAACACTCCCAACTAGTCAAAGGCCTAATCCAAGGTCCCTTAAAGTTAATGGAAAGATTCCAGCTGACTTCAGGCTGGAAGAGGTAAACTTCTAGTAACAAACTCAGGACACTTTTTTTTTTTTCTATGAAAATCATGTTTATGGGACATGGAACGCTGGGCAGCCTTCCTAAGATCTTCCCCCTTTGCCCTTGCTGCCTCCCATGCAGAAAAACCACATTGGCTTTGCCTTCAACAGCCATGTAGGCAGGGCCAAGATTTGTCCATGAATTAGAATTATCCAACAGTTATTTTAGAAAAGTGATGGATTATCAGGGAGGTAGTGGTACCAGAAGATCTGAGATAAGCAGATGTACTACCTACAGATCTTCAAAAAAAGGAAAGAAGAAAGATTCTAGAAACTGTCCTCCTGTAAGTCTAAGCTCTGACCCTAACAAAATAATGAAACTAAGGCCCCAGTCCTGAAAACATGTACACACTTGAATTTATTGGAGCTACTCATGTATTTACATGTGAAGCATGTGTGTAAATGTTTGCAGGATCAGGACCTAAGAGGGAAAAACAGTAAAAGCCTGATCCTGAAATGTGGTGAGTAGTATCAAGTTTCATGGACGCCACTGTGAAAGGTAGGCACTCAGCACCTCACAAGATCATGCCTTGAGTGTCTAAAAGATAATTGGAACGATAAACAATCAGCAGGATGGATTTATAAAGAATAAAATCTTGCTAAAGTTGATTTTCCTAATAGTATAAAATTAGTGGATTTTTGTGAGCAATTTGATAACAATCTTATTCTCATAATACAACACTGACACTGACTGAGAAACTAAAGGAAAGACCATAAACAAAAGGTCAAGAAAAACTGTAATATATGCAGTTGTGGAGGTATTTGAGGAGAAACCATAGGGAATTGAGTTAGGTCCTTCATATTTAATAATATTTAGCCCTTTTATAGTACTTTTTGTCAGTAGATCTGAAAGCACTTTACAAAAGAAGCAAGTATCTTTTCCCCCCCATTTTACAGATGGGGAAACTGAGGAACCTAGTGGTGCAGTGACTTGCCCAAGATCATCCAGCAAGCCGGTGGCAGAGCCAGGAAGAGAAGGCAATACACTTGAGTCTTATTCCAGTGCCCTATCCACTGTATCATACCCTAAGATTTAAAATCTGCATTAACGTTCTTGAAGATGGAATAAACAGTACATGAACTACATTCTCAGAGGCTCCTTGTGACAGAGTGCTGGTTACAAAACCCTGAGCAAGACCTCTGTCACACCAGCTCCAATCAGAAAAGGGGAATTGGAGCTGGCTGAGTAAGCCCAAACCTAACTTGCAAATGGGGAACAGCTGCCGGCCTCATCAGCCAGGGGCTACATAAAGGCTGACAGGAAGGAAGCTGAGGGAGGAAAGGGAAGAGCCTGGGAGTTAGAGGCTATTTGCCACTGCTGGCTGCAAGCCTGATGCTGTTTGTACCCACAAGGTGGTGGGAACTTGTATTGTAAATAAAGAGCATGGGTGATTCCGCCAAAGCAGAGGTCTCTGGCTGGTTTTTGGGTGCAGAAGTGGTGAAGATAGAGGGGACCCACTCGTGCCTTGTTACACTCCTATATTAGGGACCGTTGCAAACACTGGCAAGAGACCTAGAGAGTTTAGCGATATTGGTGATTAATTCCTAGTATAAAATCTTTCAGAGGACATACATAGTACACATACCAACTAGGAGGGACATAATCAAGCATTCTCATCCACCACTTTCAATTGCATTATTTTTATCTTCTCTCAATAGTGTCCTAATTTATAGGGGACTACCTGTTCCACTATAGTTAAGGCTGAGGAGCCCTTTCCATTCAAAGGACAACTCTTTTAAGTACTCTGAAGTCTGCATGATTACTTGGATTGCATTGAAATTTGGTGTGCCTCAGGGAGGAGCAGGTTAGGTTTAGTGATTCAAATTTGGGATCATTTGATAGAGGGGTGCCCAAGAGAGAGCCCCTCAAAAAGCCCCACTTATGATTGACAGATTCTATCAATATATGTGGAGTTTTTGTACCCATGTTGGTCTCAGGATATTATAGAGACAAGCTGGGTGAGGTAATATCTTTTGTTGGACCAACTTCTGTTGGTGAGAGAGACAAGCTTTTGAGTTTACACAGAATTTAAACAGACCTGAAGAAGAGCTCCGTGTAAACTCGAAAGCTTGTCTCTCTCACCAACAGAAATTGGTCCGAGAAATGATTCTATAAATGTTTTTTACACACAACAGGGGATCAAACCATAGCTTGGTTGAGCCCCAAAGGGTCTCCATCAGTTGACATTTACCCCACAATATTGAATGTTAACCTACCAACAGTTAAGATGTACACATGGGCTCAAGCCTAATGCTCACATGCCAAATGGATTACGTGGTACATGTTTTGACAGATTTCCCAAGAGGGCTAGTAGCCTGCCAATTTTCACGTTACCTGTGTGGCTCAAGGGGAGTTGTTATGGCCATTGAATATGTGCAACACCCAGGCATTGTAAATTCTGCCACCCCTGGCCAAAATCTGAAAGTGAAATGTAGGTGTGTTGCTACCCTCTGTCAAAGAGGGTGGGGGTGTTGTTTTGGGGAAATGTAATCTGAGTACAGCAGAAAATTCAGAGGGCACTCAAACTATTTTAAAAAAGAAAATAAATTACTAATGTTTGCTGGGAGGGAAGGGGGATCAGAGGGCAGAGGAGTTGGGGAGAATATGGGGACAGCAGTTTGGGGCTGTAGTGAGAGGAGGGGGACTACGAAGAGAGAGATAAATGGGGATGGATGGTAGGGGAGAGAGGTTGGGGGCACAGGTCGGGGAAGGGAGGATTGGGGAAGTGGGAGGGGACAGGTGGGACACTGGTGACACTGGCACTGGTAGGACACTGAGGCATGGGTGACATGGGTGGCAGAGCAAATGGGGAGATTAGGAGCAGGGAATACCTGTCAGATCTACATTTCCCCCTGTTGTGTGTGTGCCAGGATCTAGGGGAGCCCTACCCCTCTGGGGTGTCTAAGCCCCTCTCTCTACCCACTGTGAGCCAGCATGTTAGGAAGTCTGAGCTCCACTCCCTGCGCCCCATGTGATCTGACTTCTGGGGAAGCTCTGATCCTCTGGGTGGGGAGTGGAGAATATGCATGTTGGGAGCGGCATCAAGAACACGTTGCTGAGACTGGGTCAGGAGCTGAAACCAGGCATGCTTGATGCATATCACAGGCTCTCATACATTGGCAGTGGGGAGGAGGAATGAGAACACGGACTGAGACAAATAAAGCAGTTCCCCTGTCTCAGAGCTATTGTTTCAGGCTGCATTCATCTCCTTAGGATATTCTGAGACTATGACATTGAGATGAATTGGCTACGTCACACATCTCTGAGCCTCTTATGCAGCAGATGGATGTATAGAGCCCCTTCCTTCCATCCTCTCTCTATCCCACCTAAAAAATCCCCGTTTCAGGATTATTGTTTGTGGATTTGGCTATAACAAAGCAGTTGCTGATGACTAATTTCTCACTTACAGTATTATGTCAGCACATCAGCTCTGCTATGATTAAAACTGGCAAGCCCTTCATATTTAAAAAATGACATTTCTAAGTGCTCTAAAATCTTTATGCTTAGCCAAATTGAGTTGAAATTTGGTGTGCTTCAGCGGGTAGGGTTAGTGCTCCAAATGTGAGGTCAGTTGAGCTGCACTAGCTATAGGCAATACAGGCAACTGCCTAGCATGACAGATTTGGCCCAGTTGCCCTTTTGTCATGGTGCAGGGGCATCCAGGCCAAATCTGAGTGATGTTGTGACCCCATGGGCCAGTTTGCAACACCATTCCCTTAAATTTGGTCCAGTTGCCTCTCCATCATGATGGAGGGATGGCTGGGCCAAATTTGAGTGGGATGGGGTGCCACACTGAAGGGTTGTCAAGGATGGCAGATTGCCTTGACCAGCTTCTGATCCGAGAAAGGGATTTCCCTGAAAAAACCACCAGCATTTCATAAAGTCAGCACATTCTACCAACATTTTTTGCACACTCTTGGAGCTCAAACCGTGACTTTGATCGTCCCTCGCTCAGTTACCACTAACATTTAACCTAGTGGATGCATGGCACCCACCCTTTGGCAAAGCAATATTGAACTTCTTGTTAAAGAAAAAGTTAGGTTCTCTAGATTAGCCTATGGGACTCAGGAGCCCTGGGTTCTATTTCTAGCTCTGCCACTGGCCTACTGGGTGACTATGGGGGAATCCCTTTCCTCTTGGTGCCTCTGTTTCCCCATGTGTAAAATGGGGATGATGACACTGACCTCCTTGGTCAAGTGCTTTGAGATCTACTGATGAAAAGTGATATATAATAGCTAGGTATTAGTATTGTTTGTCTACACTTGAAATGCTACAGCAGCCACTGTAAAGCTTCCATGTAGACCCTACTTATGCTGATGGGAGAGGTTCTCCCATTGGCATAGATAATCCGCCTCCCGAAGAGGCGGTAGATAGGTCGATGGAAGAATTGTTCTGTCGACCTAGCGCTGTCTACACCAAGGGTTAGGTTGGTTTAGCTATGTCACTCAGGGGTGTGGAATTTTCACACCCCTGAGCAATGTAGCTATGTCAGTGTAAGTTCACAGTCTAGCTTGGCTCTTAGCCACAATAGCGTCTCAGCTGCAAACCTATATAATAACTCCTACTGCCTACATGACCACTGATTCCTACAACAAATATTTATCTTTCTGTTAAAAAATAAGAAATTGACCAAAACCTTCATTAATACATAACTAAGTAAAAGTTAAGGTATTTCAGACAAACTTCTGACAACCCTGAAATACAGAGTTACGGTACATGCAAACACAACCTTAACTCTGTCCTCTTTGAGCGATGAGCCAATACACCCATAATTTGCGTTCACAATCTGTCTCTGCAGATAGTGCACATCACTCAAGGAATACGGTACATGATAACTGTAGCACAGAGTCCAATGCCTTCTCTTTCCTAAGACAAAACTTGTCTTTAAATGATTTACCTAGCCCAGTTCTACATTCAATGAGCCCCACAAACAACCCCACCCTTAATACGTTTTACAACCCCTTCACCTCTTTTTCGACCCACTCACTCTCACCCACAGTATTCAACCTAACACTATACTTTCACTTACCGAGCTTTAAACCCACAAACTATGTCCCATAACCCATATCCCCCATCAGTGATGGCAATCCCCATGGCAAGAAGACCCCTGTGCTCCACCATTGAAAAAACTACAGTACTCAGCACTGAAATGAAGCATATCTCAAGGATGCACCTCTTCCACCTAGGGTGACCAGATAGCAAGTGTGAAAAATTGGGATGGGGGTTGGGGGTAATAGGCTCCTGTATAAGAAAAAGGCCCAAATATTGGAACTGTCCCTATAAAATTGGGACATCTGCTCACCCTACTTCCCCCACACATACAGCAGGGCGGGGGTGCGGGGGAGGAGGAAGGGAAGGTGATGGTCAGATCAACCAAGTGGGGCTGGGGGCCACCTAACACAGTGAACACAGCTGCAGTGCAGACAGATAATTGCCACTGGCTATTGCCTCCTCAAGAGTGGCAGACTTAAGGCTGCGTTGACATGTACCTTAAGTCTGTATTTCCTGATTTTCAGAAGTTTAAAATACCTCAACTCTTCACTTGTGGTTCTGGAAGGGGACAAGGTACCACAAAACAAACTTAACGCTGCCTTAAGGATGGTTTTGTCAGTGACTATTACTGTACGTATGAGGGGGTAGCCATGTTAGTCTGTATCCACAAAAACAACAAGGAGTCTGGTGGCACCTTAGAGACTAACAGATTTATTTGAGCATAAACCTTGGTGGGTAAAAACCTCACTTCAGATGCATGGAGTGAAAGTTACAGATGCAGACATAAATATACTGACACATGAAGAGAAGGGAGTTACCTCACAAGTGGAGAACCAGTGTTGACAGGGCCAATTCGATCAGGGTGGATGTAGTCCACTCCCAACAATAGATGAGGAGGTGTCAATTCACCAGCAACTACACACCACACCACACAAACACTAACCCAGGAACCAATCCCTGTAGCAAACCTCGTTGCCTACTCTGTCCCCATATCTACTCTAGTGACACCATCACAGGACCCAACCACATCAGCCACACCATCAGAGGCTCATTCACCTGCATGTCTACTAATGTTATATATGCCATCATGTGCCAGCAATGCCCCTCTGCCATGCACATTGACCAAACCGGATAGTCCCTACATAAAAGAATAAATGGACACAAATCGGACATCAGGAATGGCAACACACAAAAGACAGCGGGAGAACACTTCAATCTTCCCAGACATTCTATAACAGATTTGAAAGTAGCCATATTTGAACAAAAAAACGTCAGAAACAGACTTAACAGAGAAACAGCAGAACTAAAATTCATTTGCAAATTTACCACCATTAATTTGGGCTTGAATAGGGACTGGGAGTGGCTGGCTCATTACAGAAGCAGCTTTGCCTCTCCTGGAATTGACACCTCCTCATCTGTTGTTGGGAGTGGACTGCATCCACCCTGATCAAATTGGCCCTGTCAACACTGGGTTCTCCACTTGTGAGGTAACTCCCTTCTCTTCATGTGTCAGTATATTTATGTCTGCATCTGTAATTTTCACTCCGTGCATCTGAAGAAGTGAGGTTTTTACCCACGAAAGCTTATGCTCAAATAAATCTGTTAGTCTTTAAGGTGCCACCGGACTCCTTGTTGTTTTTACTGTAGGTAATCAAGCATTCCAGTGGCTGCAAAGAAGATGCACAATTGTGAGGGAAGGGTGCCTTCGCTCTTAAAAAAAGAGCCACTGTGGACAGAAAGTAAATTTCAAGCGGAAGACAAAGCTTAAGTGATCCAGGAGGAGGGGAGTGGGATTCCTGGGGAGGGCTGCATTGGGACATTCCAGGAGCAAGGGAATCCCGCTGGGTGGGAGAGTTCTGGGGAAGCTTGGGTTATGGCGAGGGAGCCTGGAGAAGCTCTGGGAGGGGTGAGATGAAAGCGTGGGGAGCCAGAGGATCCCTGTGTGTGTCCTTCGGTGCCTGGGGAAGACGGGAGCCTGAGGACCTCTGAGTGGATTAACGAATAGATGCGGATGTGTGGGAGCCGAGGGGGGTTCGATGGGGAACCCGGAGCTCTGCAGGAAAGTCTAGAGAGACAAGCTAAGCAAGGTTTCAAAGTAGCAGCCATGTTAGTCTGTATCCGCAAAAAGAAGATGAGTACTTGTGGCACCTTAGAGACTAACGAATTTATTTGAGCATAAGCTTTCGTTAGCTACAGCTCACTTCATCGAATGCATGTAGTGGGAAATACAGTGGGGAGATTTTATATACACAGAGAACATGAAACAATGGGCGTTACCATACACACTGTAACAAGAGTGATCAGGTAAGGTGAGCTATTACCAGCAGGAGAGCGATGGGGGGGTGCTTTTGTAGAGATAATCAAGGTGGGCCATTTCCAGCAGTTGACAAGAATGTGTGAGGAACCGTAGGGGGGGAAATAAACATGGGGAAATAGTTTTACTTTGTGTAATGACACATCCACTCCCAGTCTTTATTCAAGCCTAAGTTAATTTAAGCTACTTACAACACACACTTTGCTTCTCTACAAAAGAAAAAGGACACTAAACTATCTAAACTACTACATGCCACAAGGGGCCACAACAGTGATTCCCTTAATCCACCCAGCAATATTGTTAATCTATCCAACTATACTCTTAGCCCAGCAGAAGAATCTGTCCTATCTCTGGGGCCTCTCCTTCTGCTCCTCCACCCCCACGAACATGATACAGTTCTGTGGTGACCTAGAATCCTATTTTCGACGTCTCCAACTCAAGGAATATTTCCAACACACCTACGAACAACATGCTAACCCACAGAGACCTTCCTACCAACGCTACAAAAAGAAGGATTCTGGGTGGACTCCTCCTGAAGGTCAAAACAACAGACTGGACTTCTACATAGAGTGCTTCCACCGATGTGCACGGGCTGAAACAGTGGAAAAGCAGCATCACTTGCCCCATAACTTCAGCCGTGCAGAACACAATGCCATCCACAGCCTCAGAAACAACTCTGACATCATAACCAAAAAGGCTGACAAAGGAGGTGCTGTCGTCATCATGAATAGGTCAGAATATGAACAAGAGGCTGCTAGGCAGCTCTCCAACACCACTTTCTACAAGCCATTACCCTCTGATCCCACTGAGGGTTACCAAAAGAAACTACACCATCTGCTCAAGAAACTCCCTGAAAAAGCACAGGAACAAATCCGTACAGACACACCCCTAGATCCCCGACCAGGGGTATTCTATCTGCTACCCAAGATCCATAAACCTGAAAATCCTAGACGCCCCATCATCTCAGGCATTGGCACCCTGACCGCAGGATTGTCTGGCTATATAGACTCCCTCCTCAGGCCCTACGCTACCAGCACTCCCAGAGACACCACTGACTTTCTGAGGAAACTACAATTCATCGGTGATCTTCCTGAAAACACCATCCTAGCCCCTATGGATGTAGAAGCCCTCTACACCAACATTCCACACAAAGATGGACTACAAGCCGTCAGGAACAGTATCCCCGACAATGTCATGGCAAACCTGGTGGCTGAACTTTGTGACTTTGTCCTCACCCACAACTATTTCACATTTGGGAACAACGTATACCTTCAAATCAGCAGCACTGCTATGGGTACCCGCATGGCCCCACAGTATGCCAACATTTTTATGGCTGACTTAGAACAACGCTTCCTCAGCTCTCATCCCCTAATGCTCCTACTCTACTTGCGCTATATTGATGACATCTTCATCATCTGGACCCATGGAAAAGAAGCCCTTGAGGAATTCCACCATGATTTCAACAATTTCCATCCTACTCTCAACCTCAGCCTGGACCAGCCCACACAAGAGATCCACTTCCTGGACACTACGGTGCTAATAAACGACGGTCACATAAACACCACCCTATACCGGAAACCTACTGACTGCTATGCTTACCTACATGCCTCCGGCTTTCATCCAGACCACACCACATGATCCATTGTCTACAGCCAAGCTCTAAGATACAACCGCATTTGCTCCAACCCCTCAGACAGAGACAAACACCTACAAGATCTCTTATCAACCGTTCTTACAACTACAATACGCACCTGCTGAAGTGAAAAAACAGATTGACAGAGCCAGAAGAATACCCAGAAGTCACCTACAACAGGACAAGCCCAACAAAGAAAATAACAGAAGGCCACTAAGCCATCACTTTCAGCCCCCAACTAAAACCTCTCCAACACATCAAGGATCTACAACCTATCCTGAAGGATGATCCATCACTCTCACAGATCTTGGGAGACAGGCCAATCCTTGCTTACAGACAGCCCCTCAGCCTGAAGCAAATACTCACCAGCAACCACACACCAAAAACACTAACCCAGGAACCTATCCTTGCAACAAAGCCCGTTGCCAACTGTGTCCACATATCTATTCAGGGGACACCATCACAGGGCCTAATCACATCAGCCACACTATCAGAGGCTCGTTCACCTGCACATCTACCAATGTGATATATGCCATCATGTGCCAGCAATGCCCCTCTGCCATGTACATTCGTCAAACTGGACAGTCTCGACGTAAAAGAATAAATGGACACAAATCAGACGTCAAGAATTATAACATTCAAAAACCAGTCAGAGAACACTTCAATCTCTCTGGTCACTCGATTACAGACCTAAAAGTGGCAATTCTTCAACAAAAAAACTTCAAAAACAGACTCCGAGGAGAGACTGCTGAATTGGAATTAATTTGCAAACTGGATACAATTAACTTAGGCTTGAATAAAGACTGGGAGTGGACGGGTCATTACACAAAGTAAAACTATTTCCCCATGTTGATCCCCCACCCCCACTGTTCCTCACACATTCTTGTCAACTGCTGGAAATGGCCCCCCTTGATTATCACTACAAAAGGTTCCCCCACTGCTGGTAATAGCTCACCTTACCTGATCACTCTGGTTACAGTGTGTATGGTAACGCCCATTGTTTCATGTTCTCTGTGTATATAAAGCTCCCCCCTGTATTTTCCACTGAATGCATCCCACGAAGTGAGCTGTAGCTCAGGAAAGCTTATGCTCAAATAAAGTTGTTCAGCTAAGCAAGGCCATTGGCAAGTGGGGCGCGGCCATTCCCGGGAGCCGGAACCTTCCTCGGCACTCACGGCTCCGGCGTGCGGTTTCTCTGTTTCCCAGGAGGGGGCGCCAACTTCCGTTCGCGCCCCTGGAGTGCACGGCGGCCCTCTCTCGCGGCGACGACTCCCTCCGCCTCGTCGGCCAGGCTAGGTGCTGCGGCTGCGCAGTGGGCACGGCCTTTTCCCCCAGTGCTACGGGCTGTGGACGTTGCGCGGAGCGGCCCCCGGCCTAAGCCGAGACGGGACAGAACCTGGCGCAATGGTCAGTACCGCGCACCAGGGGCCCAGCACGGGTAGGGGGGATACGGGCTGGTGCCCCCGCGGCCGCTGCAGCCTCCAGCGCCGTCCCCGCCGGCCCGATGGACTCTGATTGGGGAGGCGCCCGGGCCCGGCTGCAGCAGCTTCCAGCGTGGCCTAATGGCCGCCCCCGCCGCCCGGGCCCGCTGCTGCCGGGACAGGGCCGGCGGCTCCGCGGGGACAGTAGCCGCTGGCAGGGGCCTCGCACAGCGCCTCAGCTGCTGGCTCCTCAGGCCCGTGCCTGCCCCCCTCAGACCCGCTTCGGTTCCTTGTCATCGCCCCTTCTCCGCCCGCGCCGGTCTCCGGGCTATAGGGAGCGGCGGGCGGGGTGTCTCCGCCATGCGTCTCCGAGTGCGGTGGAGAGCGCCGGGCCATGTCTGCGGGGCTCCGCATGGCAGCCGGAGACGCGCATGCATGGCCCTGGCCTAGCGTATGGCCAGGCTGTGCTCGGCGCTGCCTCTAGCTGCGAGTGAGATGGAGGGGTGGGGGGAGGAGCAGGTCACGGGGTGTTTCTGGTTTATATCAGCTGGGGGGGGGGGAAGCAAAGCACTTGCTTTTCGGTCTCTCTGGGTTGCTGTGAAAATGCGCTGTGCCCTCTCTAGCAACTGGCTGTTGGCTTCAAATTTGGCAGCGCCTGTTTCATACCAGTAGTCTTTTCCCCTCGTTGCCACAGGTGGGCTTTGATGCAAATGTGCCAGCTTAGTGTGGTCAGTGATAAGTAGTGGAGAGTGGTTGGAAGTTTTCTTATCATGTTGACATTAAAGCTGCTAATTGTCTTTTTGACACTATTATCTGGCTCAAAAGGTTACAGAGCATGTTTGATTGTGAAAGTAATTATGATTACATGGTAATTGATTAAATTCGTTTATTTGGGTAACATACTTTTAAGAAGTATCTAATTAATGAATATGTATACATCTAATGAGCCTCTGCTGTATTTCTCTACATAAATCCACATGAAATAAGACAATAAGATGTGCCTTAAGTTAGAATTTGAAGGTTGCTTTCCTCTTTTCCCTTGGGATAACTTCTGATTTTTTAATGTGTTTAGTTTAAGAAAACACTGTATATTCTAGCTTTTCAACCCCTCCTCCCGCCCCACAGACACTTTTTAATTCAGGATAGCCATCACTAGACTTCTTGGTGCTGTGATAATTATGTCCAGTTGTAATTATGTTTTCTTTGTTCAAGGGGTTTGTGAAAGTTGTCAAGAATAAGGCCTACTTCAAGAGGTACCAAGTGAAATTCAGGAGAAGGAGAGGTACAGTTAATTTTTCCATAGCTCAAAGTAAACTATATTGATGTATGTCCTTGTTTGTTTCTCATGTCCACACTAAAACTATTGTCTTTTCAGAGGGAAAGACTGATTATTATGCCCGTAAGCGTTTGGTGATTCAAGATAAAAACAAGTATAACACCCCTAAATACAGGATGATAGTACGCATTACCAACAGAGATATTATCTGCCAGGTAAGGATTTCTTTGCTTACTTGGCTATACCAAAGCACTTTCTTTTTTTTCTTTACACTAAGGAGGGAAAAAAGCAACTCTGCGTTCTAAGGCCTGGTCTAACCACAGTTTTTGTAGTGGTATAGCAATGTGTGTTAGGAGTGTGATTTTTTTCATTCTAGATAAAGCATTGCAGTTATATCATGGATGCAGTTATACAGGTATAAATGTGCTTATTCCCAGATGGGGAATAAGCTCTCATGGTACAAATACAGTTGAACTCATGTAACTGCATCGACACTCAGAGGCAGTTCAAACCCTCACTGCTGAATCAGAAATGAAGAGGTTTTCTTAATTTTGAGTGCTAGTTTTCAGTTCAGAATGAGGTGCACTGTGAGCTATCCCCAACTTCCATAGGCAGAAAGAAGCAAGACTGACCATGTGGTTTTGACAGCTAGATTCTACTCCTTCACTGTTGTGGGGTCTCCTCACCCCCAAAGATTCTGTTGGCTCCAGAAGCAAATGTGCTTTTAACAGCTTGTCCATAAAATCCTGAATCATAGGATTTTAGTTGGGGATTGGTCCTGCCTTGAGCAGGGGGTTGGACTAAATGACCTCCTGAGGTCCCTTCCAACCCTGATATTCTCTGATTCTGTGACACCTTTTGAATTCTGTGTGAATAGACTTTCCTTGTCTGTGCAAAAGGACACTTTAAACTTGGAAACTTCATATAGGTTGTTTTTATAGTCCTTAATGAAGACTATATCACAGTCCAAGTTTGTAGAAACCAGGACAACAGATAACTGCAATAAAAAGTAGACTGTCTACAAATGCTGCCCATACCCCTTAGTCCTCTTCAAGTTTTTAAAAACACTTTCCTTCCTCTTGCTGTCTGAAAGTACCACACAACTAGGGGAAATATCTGAATGCAGATGAACGGTGAAGTTGACTAGATGTAATTGCTGTCAAATACACAAAGGGGAAACTAAGAAAATAACTGTTGTTGTCATCTTAACTATTGTAATGGTAGGGGGCGAGGCTCAGATAGAAGTGCCTGTTTCTATTTGTCAGTTTAGCTCTGATGCAACAGAAGAAGCAGTATTGAGGCTGCATTATCACACAGCTGTACTTCAACTCTACTTTTTTTTAAATTTTTTAAATTTTGTGGTTTATTTTCAAACCTTTCATCATCATGTTTTAAATGAGGAAAGATGAAGAATTTAGATCTAAACTTGTGTATTCCAAACCTGCATGTGGAGGTCTTGCAGTACTCCCATTGACTTTAGTAGGATTTCCACATGCAGACGGGAGGCAGATTGAGCCCACAATATTATAACCAGTGTGAGAACACTAACGTTTATTTTGTTGTCAGATTGCATATGCCAGGATCGAAGGCGACATGATAGTCTGTGCTGCCTACTCTCATGAGCTGCCAAAGTATGGTGTGAAAGTGGGTTTGACCAATTATGCTGCAGCCTATTGTACGGGCCTGCTGCTGGCTCGCAGGGTATGTACCCACTAAACTTATATCTAAATGTCAAAGGGCTTACTTCAGTAGATGGGCAGAAAATAAAGGAGTCTGTCTTACAAAACAGAGGGTTCCACTTATGTATGTACCACTGAATTATTTGGAATTGTGTTCTAAATATTTATTTTAAAAAACCCTGAATTTGTAGATTGATTTGTTTGCCCCAATGTGACTGTCTGATAAACATCGGTGGGCTAAAGTATGCACAGATTTATTTAGTGGTTGCTGTTAAAACCTTCTGAAGATGAGATTAGTATGCACTATTACTGAGAGAGCACCAGTGTAGAATACCTGGGTACTGCCACAAATACAGAACCAAGTTTTATTAAGATTGTCTTGCAACATGAAAACACTTCCTTTTGGCTCTTAAATCAAAGAACCTAAATGTGGAGAGAACTCTGGAGGAAGACATACTTACACTGTACTGTTCCTGTTACAGCTTTTGAACAAATTTGGCCTTGATAAGATTTATGAAGGCCAAGTTGAAGTAACTGGTGATGAATATAATGTGGAAAGTGTGGATGGACAGCCTGGTGCTTTTACATGCTACCTGGATGCAGGTCTTGCCAGAACTACCACTGGAAACAAAGTCTTCGGTGCGCTAAAGGGCGCAGTGGATGGTGGCCTGTCCATCCCTCATAGGTAACTTAATCTCAGATAAATTGGTCAAAAGGGAGACTTCACATCTTTGTATGCATTGTAGTGATATTTTAACTTCACCTTAGGTTAGTTCAATTCAGTGTGGAGTGACCCTGTTAATGTGGTAACTAGGTTTAATCCAAGTTGTATTTACTTGTTTCAGTAGATGTTATTGACATTCCTTCAAAGGACTCTTGAAGTTAAGGGAGAAAGATTAATGCTTATTTAGAGGTTACTAAAATACAGCGATATAATTACCTTCTACTTTGAGTATCTAGTGACTGCAGTTAAACAGAATAAACACTTCCTACTGTTCATAGTGCCATAGAAACAATTTGTAGTAATGTGTAATTCTTTTTAAATCTGTCTTAACTCCTATTGTTGGACTTTTTATTTTGAGAAACTATGTACACCAGGTTCAAAATGATCATTGGCCTTAGGCCCTCTATACAACTATTAGTGGAAACTTGGGCCAGAATCTAAAATCTGTCTACAGTGGTGGCACACGTTTCTGTGTAGAAGTCCTGGCAACCTCTGCTTTAAGCTAAAATCAGTGAACGATCATGACTCAAGGTTGTCGTCTGCATTACCTAATTCTGATGTTTGTTTGTTTGCTTCTATGAATGCAGGTGTGAAAAATAGTCTGCAAACAGTCGCTGGGATAAGTTAATGGAAAAGGGGAAAGTTCAGTGTTGCTGCTTTCTTTTTTAGGCTGTCAGCCTTCTGTCTGCTCTAACTCGGCTGCTATATGATGATACCCCAGTGACTGAGCAGTCTGTAGTTGGTCCTCGGTCTGTGTATGACGTATGTCATTGTTTCAAGACGGGACTGATGGCAGCTGAGGATGTCAAGTTGATTTCTTAACTTTGCTTAGAGAAAGCATAATCTGTCAGCTGGTTTAAATTCTTTTTCGTTGGTCATGCTTTCCAGCTACCTGTCAAGGAGCTATATTGTATCAGTCACTTGAGACTTGTAGAATGCAGTCTCTGAATCTTAAAGAACTTCTTAAACCAACTTGGATTAGGTGATATAAGATTCTAACCACTAACCTATAACTCGTGTTTCATAGTACCAAACGTTTCCCTGGTTATGACTCGGAAAGCAAAGAATTCAATGCAGAGGTTCATCGCACACACATCATGGGTCAGAATGTTGCAGGTTACATGCGTTACCTGATGGAGGAGGATGAAGATGCTTACAAAAAACAGTTCTCCCAGTATATAAAGAACAATGTAACACCTGACATGGTAAGACATTGTTTGTCTGTAAATTAATTGCATATTAGTAGTGGCACTAAAAGATAATGTCTTGTTTAAAACTTATGCTAGTAATGCAAATACTTTGTAAAATAATAAAGTGGGCCATATAGATAGCATGTTATCAGACCAGAGTGGTACTTCCAATGCCAGGCCTCTGCAAACCTAGCGATATGATTCTTAAAAGTTGGACACGTTCCCTGAACCAACAGCTGGTAATGAAGGCCAAATATATGACCTCTCTTGTCATACTACATGCTTCATCCACCAAAAAGATGCTAAAGGTGTGACCTGCTATCAAAAAGCTTAACAGCTTGTTAAATGTGTTGCTTGACAAATATCAGACCAAGGAACTATCTACTCCTTTCCATGACACTGTGTTCTACCAGAATAATTTGTTACCCTTCCTCCAACTAACTCTTCGTTGCCAATGGTTTCTTGCCTGTCCTACTGTTACGTTTTTTACTTGTTTCCCTGTCACTCCTGATTCTCTGAGAACCTTCTGTTTGTATCACTTGAAAAAGCTGATTAAATAGCAGTACAATGTGAGAACACTATATATAGCCCCTTGTTAATTTTTAGGTATTATTTTGGTTTCTTGTAAATCATTTTGTCTTAATGTCTTGTCTTAAAATAACTCCAACTAAATTTTAGTGTACTAAATATTTAAGAAATTCCATGAAAATTACAGTGAAACTTTGGCATTTATAATCTTAACTTCTATATTCTCTGAAGCAGTTTATATTGCCATGAATTCTGTAGTCAAGTCTTCTTCTTACAGTAAGAACTCTTTCTTATTGCCCATACACTAGATAGGCTAAAGAGCTGTAAGCTTTCAAAATCCTTTCAGGGCTGACCAACGGACAAATTTTTACTGAAATAACTTTGGCTGTGTCTACATAGCTGGACCTGTGCCGCTGTACGGTCCCCTGTATGGCCACTCTGTGCTGGCAGGAGAGAGCTCTTCTGCTGGTATAATTAAACCACCCCCAACGAGGGTGGTAGCTGTGCCAGTGGGAGATGCTTTCCCGCCAACATAGCACTGTCTACACTGGCACTAATCTGCATTAAAGACTACTAATGGTACTCTTCCATGTGTGCAGTTGCCAGGAATATACTGCAGTCATGAAGGGAGGGGAAATGTCTCTGAGATGTGGTTTAGATGCATTCCATGTTTAAAGAGAACCTCTATATTAGACAAGAAAACTTACCTAAAGCAGTCAGAATTGTTCCTTAGTAGTGGCTTAGTCTAGTGCATAGAGCACTTTATGGGAAGTTGTGGCCCTGGGTTCTATTCCTGCCTGTACCACTGGTATGCTGTGTAGTCTTGAGCAAATCACTACTGTTCTGTGCCTCAGTTAGCCCATCTATAGAATAGGGATAAAGATGTTAACCTCCTTTTTAAAGCACTTTGAAATCTGCCACTGAAAAGTGCTATTTAAGAACTAGGAATTTGTATTTCCAAATTTGCTAAGGTGGAGGTTCTCTGTTTAGAGATGGGCTTTAGTGCAGCTATTGTCTGTTTCCCTTATCTCCCACAACTAAGTGATTTCTGATGGGATCACCCAACACCTAACTGATAAATTCATCAGTTGCATGGCTTAAGAATTAGGGACCCAGACTCTGCCATTCTCTCACCCTTGCATTAAAAATAAAATTTCTATCTTTATTGAGCCACAGCTGTACAAAACACTACCACTATTGTGAAAAAGTGCATGTTTTTTAGTTCAGATTACTTCATTCACACATGGCCATTGTTGTAAATCACTAGCTTGAACCAAAACCTGACTAAATGTTCCCTCAGACACATACAGTCTTTTGGAGAAACTGGCATGACTTGAGTTTTCCTCCTTTGCCTGGGGCATACTAAACATTCCGGTTTCATTTAGAGAACTTCCTGAGCTAGTTCTTAATTTAGGTTGAGGAAGGAGACATTTTGCAAAAGCGATGCACATAACATGGATAGACTTCAGAGAAAGGGTGATCTAGTGTTTAGGATGCTTGTCCTGGGTTTCATGAAACTCTGGTGCAAATCTCTGTTCCGCTATAGACTTCTTGTGACCTTGGCCAACTAACTTAGTCTCTCTTTGCCTCTATTCGCTGCCTGCCACAGGTTTTGTGAGCTTGTGAGGTGCTCATACTATGCTATAGTAACTGGTGGGACCATCTAAGCACCATAGATAGAGACCAATGAGACTCTTCCCTGTAAAGAGAAGGTTTCTTGGGATTCCAAAGCTAACCATGCTCTTAGCTGAAGGATGACTTTTTTTTGTGCTAAAGTCCTATCTCCAGCGCACAAGAGTGCACTTCTGGTTAAAGGGTGGCATTTGATGTCAGCAGCATTTCTAGAACTTAAGATAGGTTGCAGAAGAAAGTTTCTAGTGTGAAATCTGTAGTGCATGTCTGTGCACAATTCCTGTGGGTGTTGCAGGCTTATTGTCTTTCTAAGGCACTCCTTTGAACTGAATCTTAGGCTTTGTCTACATTGGCACTTTTGTTGCTCAGGGATGTGAAAAATGACTCCCGAATGACAAGTTTTAGCAACGAAAAGTGCCGGGGTGGGCAGCACTTCGTCAGTGGGAGCCACATTCCGGCGACGAAGCTGCTGCGCCTTGTTAGATGTGGTTTTTATTTGTCAGGGGAGAACAAAGAGCGATCACACAGCGCACCTTACAACATTGCTGTGCTGCTGTAAGGTACGCAGTGTAGACATAGCCTTGCTCTGTCTTAAGTTACTTCTAAGTTACTCTTTCTGGGAAGAAGACTTAGCACCTTAGGAGGCTGTGTTCTGTTCCCAGTCTGGTTTAGCCCTCTCTGTAGGACTGTTACAGATGTTGAGAGATCACATTTGATGTCAGTCAGTATTCCTTCTCTACTCACTGGTATGTTCTTGGCAGTGGGATAGCTCCCAACTTGTATGCATTGAGTGAAGTTCTAACATTCATGACTATGGACTACATTGTATTTCTTGCAGATGGAGGAAATGTATAAAAAAGCCCATGCTGGTATACGGGAGAATCCAGTCCATGAAAAGAAACCCAAGAGAGAAGTCAAAAAGAAGAGGTAAAATTTTTTCCTTCTTTGAGTTAGATATGCCTGTTACAAAGCAAATTTCTGGAGCTGTGGCATTAATGTTAATTAATTCCTCCAGTCCCTGTTTAGTGTTAAAACTGGATGTTTCAGAAATGATCTAGGACAGGGGTTCTCAAACTTCTTTGCACCGTGACCACCTTCTGACAACAAAGTTACTACATGACCCTGGGGGAGGGCTGGAGCCTGAGCCCTGCTGCCCTGAGTGGGGGCTGGAGCATGAGCCCTGCTACCCTGGGTGGGGGGAAGAGGTGGCCACTGCCCAAGCCCCATTGCCCTGGGTGGGGGTGGAGCTCAGACTTCAGCTTCAGCCCTGGGTCCCAGCAAGTCTAAGGCTGGCCCTGGTGACCCCATTAGGGATCCTGACCCACAGTTTGAGAACCGCTGATCTAGGAACATAACTGGTATACTGCATCAGACTGGTGGTCCATCTAGGCTAGTCACCTGTTGGACAGTGCTGCCGCCACACACCTTAGAATTATTTCCCTTGGTTGTAAACTGGATACTATAGTGAAAAACGTGGTGCACTTCCATAATGTGACCAAACCTTGTTGTGATATACCAACTAATCCATTGCCTCAACCACTAAAAGAGTGCTATAGAAAGTACTCTCTGAAACACTATTTCCTAGGCATAATAATATAAATCTCACACTCATTCCTTATGGTCATGTAAGTTCTGGTGTTCTGGCACTTAGATTTACTATTACTGCCATGTGTATTTATACCGTGTTTGCATTGCAGATGGAACCGTCCTAAGTTGTCCCTTGCCCAGAAGAAAGATCGTGTTGCTCAGAAGAAGGCTAGCTTCCTTCGGGCCCAGGAACGTACAGCTGATAGCTAAGATATCTTCCACAATTTTCTATGAAGACTTTGATGAGTACAATAAACTTATTGAACCAGCAACTGTGTAGCATTGGCTTATTGACATTTGATCTAAAGATGCTTTATCTAAATGAAAGTCCAAACAAACTGTCTGAAAAAGAGGCTTACAAAATATTCTACAGCATTAGAACCATGATGACTGTCTTCAAGGTAACTTAGTATGTCTAAGGATCCAACTTACTGTATTTCACAGATCACTGGATAATGTTGTAAAGTTTCATTTTGTCACCTATTGACTTCCTCACCCTGTGAATTTTTGGCACTGGCTCTATTTCTCAGTACACTATCTTTGTCTAGTTCTACTGAAGTTTTAGCTTTATGCATTGGAAATGGAAAGTAAGATGAGATTTTTTTAAATACAGTTTGCTAACAAGTCATAGGCGTTGGTGAGTCTAGATAACAGCCAAAAGAAAATTAGTGTTAATTAAATGGTTTTATGTATGTACATGATTATCCATTCCTCCTAACTAAGAATGTATACTTTACAAGAGACACTGATTGCCACTATTAACTGCACACATATGGCTGCGCAAGTCAGAAACCGTGCCTCTGTCTCCTCTTTGTTGCCCCAGCGAGGCTGTGGTCTGGTCCTTTAAGAACCTGCTGTACTCTTAGTGCTGTGAGACACTCTCCCAGGGCATGAAAGCCCTTCTCCTCCTCCTCTTGGGGCCACACCTGGCTGGGAGGAGGTGGTGGGACAGCTCCTTTAGCAACAGCTCTGCAATATCTGCCCAGTTCAGGGAGGCTCTGGAGTTGCAGTCTGAAGGGGCCAAAGCATCACACCTGCCCAGCAGTTGGTTTGGAAGTTGCTCCTGGCAGAGGGGGTTGGAAACCACTCGCCTGGAGGAGTTTGTTTGATGCACACAGAACCCTTGCAGAGACTCCTAGCTGGCACATCCCACCATCAGTTTTGTCCTTGGGCAAGTGTAATCTTGCTCAAGGACAAAAATGTAGTGTTCAGTGGATTTGGTAGCCCACTCAGTATCAAGAAAATGTAAAAGAATATTGGTGGCAATGCTAGCGTATGAGCTTTCTTGCAGAGTTCTTCCAGTTCATTAGCAACAAAGTGATACCATTATTGCTGTGCAATGAGAAGATGCATTGAATAATTTTTTTAAAAAAAATCTACATGAAAACTAGATAATTGAAACAGTGGGATACCTTGAGTTATGAATTATCCTACCAATGTTGATTTTAATCTCTAGTGTTCTTTGGAATATCCAGTTTCATTTGGAGCAATTGCTATTGAAGGAAAGATGAACACTAAATAAAACCAAAAACTAGTACTGCCAATCGCATTCTTACTACAGGCTAATTCCATGTTTTAAAACCTTGCTTACATTAATCTGTTGCCTTTTAACTTTTCATACTGTTAGTGGAATTAGGAAACTATTGAACAGGATTGTCTTCCAATTAAAATTAAGCAGTAATGAGCTCATTAAGGAAGAATCCAATTGTTAATTGAATTTACTGCAAAGGGGAAAAAAAAAGTTTTAGAGGCTCTGTTGGGTGTGGGGCGAGAAGTAATGGAACTGGTGTAGTCTGTTTTTAAACAAACTACTGAATTGACAAATTATGTAATCTAATCTGTTATTTCAAAACTTGCAAGGTTACCTGGAAATTCCTCTGTACACACATGTGAAGAACTGCTCTTGTACCTTGCTAAAGGAAAGGTACTAGTTAAATTACAGTTCTAATATTATGGCCACCTGCAGTGGGAAGGGGGTGTAAAATGTCATGATTTAAGTATTTGCACTGCTGTAGTTTTTGTAAACCCACTCAAAATAAGAACCTCCCTCTAACTCTACTATTGAAACAAAGTTTCATTACCACTAGGTGCCACCATTCCCTCCACTAGCAGTCTAGGGTTTTATAGTGAATGTGTATATCACACAAGAGAAGCTATAGCATCTCAGAACTATTCCCTGTAGGCGAAAAAAATATTAATGGTTTGCCCTGTAACTGCTCGTCTTAATGAGACTTTTGGGATAAATTTCCAATCTGATGCACAAGTCCTGTACTCTGCAGAAGCTCAACCTAAATTTGTCAGCAGCTTTAGTGATAATTAAATGTGACTATCACTAATATAGCACCTGGTATTAAGTTCATTTACATGGTCCCCATATTTTTGGTTTTAGTATCAGATTTTTGGGGTCTCAGGTAGTTTGATTAGAGCTAGCTACACTGATGCTACACTGGTTTACACAGAAGCTGGGTTTTGTTACACAATCATGAGAGTTGGAACTTTTTAAACAAAAGCTCTGGAGCATGATTCTACAACTGAGTAACACATTAGGGCCTGCTGGCAGGCAACTCAATTCCACTGGCTACCCCAACTAAGGGCAGGGGTTAAAAGCATCCAGCAATGCTTTCCATTCTCATTTGTTACCAGTTTACACTATTTCCAGTGAAAGACTAAGTGGGAAAAAGGTGCCCACGGTTGTTGACTAAACTAATCTGCCAGTAGTCTGTTTCAGACAGCATTTTTTTAAAATGAAAAGTGAATTTGTAATAGTACTTAAGCACATGCTAATTTTAGGCACATTAGTCCCACTGATTGCACTTGCTTAATTACCTTAAAGAGAGTCCATAACCTAATGCTTCAGATGCTTTTTGTAATATTTAGTTGGCACAATAGGAATTTATACTTGATCTTACAAATGATCAGTATAGATTACTACAGTGCTTGCATTTTCAAAACATTTGAGTTAAGAGCTCAAGTCCCTTGAAACACTTTAAATAATTCAATTGAATTAGTCATCCCTTGATTACATTAAGAATAAAACACCCATTAATTTGACTCTCTGCCAATGACAATGGACAAACAAGATATGATTTATGTATTCAATCTAAACGTTTCACTGGGGTTCAGTTACATGACTTGCTCCTTTTCTATAATTTAAATTAAGAATCAAATTGAAGCTGGACATCTGAAGTTATTTTAAGATAAGCTTTCCTTTTAAGAGTTTTTCAAACACCCAGTGTTAATTTATGAATAAATACTGCTGTAAAAGAGGGAAAGGATTCCTTTGATTTATTGTAAACAAAACTCTAAATGAAAGCTCCTGGTGCAGTAACGATCAAAATGTACAATAAATTGCATTGTCGACAAGTTTCCAGTTATCCAAAAAACATTTAAAATATCCACACTATTTTGTTCAATAGTTTCAATGCATAATAGCCATAATAGGATTCACATTCAGATTATCTGGTAAGAAAATGATATACTTAATGTTTGGTTTCTTTATTAGTTGTAGATATATTAACGCCTCCTCTTGGAAGGCAGATAGTCAATTTTAAGGAGACAGCAGAATGGTAGATACTGTGCAAGAGTCAAACAACTGAATATTTACAAAAAAGCAAAATTACACCTACAACAAGAGAATTAAATACTTCGGACAGCATACACGGAAGGACAATGGATGATTTTACCTTCTCTAAGTATGTTTGTTATATGCCTTCGTGAACAAGGATTTTGTTGAATCCAGATACTAATAATAATTTAAGAAGCGTGTTTAACACAAAAGACCTGCAAAGCAGTAAAAGAATTAACACACTTTAAATAACACTTTTTAAATAAAAGGTTTTTTCCTCATCTCCCTTGAACAAAAGTTAGAAGTGAATTAAGTGCGTACAAAGGGTTAGTAATGGATGAATACCAAGCAGTGTTCACAAGTGCTTTACACACACACAGACTTGCAAAGTCTCATTTGTGACTCGAGCCACTCCTGA
Organism: Lepidochelys olivacea; assembly: GCF_965140295.1. Lineage (NCBI taxonomy): Eukaryota > Metazoa > Chordata > Testudines > Cheloniidae > Lepidochelys > Lepidochelys olivacea. Next base: position 74,795,495 of record NC_140418.1, on the reverse strand, counting down.
GCAAAGTCAAGAACTGTGTGGAATGTGGACAAATGGGAGTTAAGATGAGATTTCAAGTTATTTCCCTCATGATCCAAGTCTAGTATTCACTCATTGCTTCAGAGGTGCAGAGAATAAACCTAGCACCCTGTAAAAATTTAAACAAGAACATGCTAAGGAGAATATTTCCAATAATAAACTAATTATTGATTTAATGCTTAGGGTAAAGATGGGCCCAAATAGAAACAAAAAACTCCATATATGAACACCTCCAAAGTTTAGGGAAATCCAGATCAGGCTCTAGATTCGATCCTGTGGCTTAGGCCTAGCTCTAATTTAGACATTTCTTAAAGTAAACCAGGAAAGAGTAAATGCAAGGCTGATCTTGCCACACAGCCTTAGCTACAAAATCAAACTTTTAGACTAGATCAGTGTTAGAAATGTAGTTTTAGATACTTAAGTCAAACTAAGGACTCTAAACCTTTACTATGAGGATCTCCATTATAAAAGCTACCACACTGCAGCTACCAAAACTATTCAAGTTCTTTAACTCCTGACCTTTTTAGAATCACCTAGTCCACAAAATCCCTGGCTTCAAAACTGGCTACTGCTTAACTTTCCTTATATCTTACTGACATTTCAAAACTCAGGCTTCGTAGCTTCTCTATTTCCCCATTGTGTAATGGTATATTGTTGCTCTAGTATATGCGACTTTTTAAATATATAATACATATTTTAAAATCTTAGCTTCCAACATGGCATGTTGTACCAGGATGTTTAATTAAGAACTTTCAGCTAATGTAGTAACATTCAATATATATGTAAGTATGAGGTAAAAAAGTGTATACAAACAAAATCTAACTAAAAATCTCTCATACTAAAATACCCCGTTTTCTGGAATAAATTTTAATTGTCACACTGAGTTTAGCAATTTAAAAATTTTCCATTGTGCAAATTCTGCCATGCTAAGTTATTAGTAAACTTCATCCTCAAAATGTTCACTTCATTCAAAAGAGTCTCTTGGACTCAAGCACATTATTTCTAATAGTGGTGGGTCTTTTGGCTAGCATTTGTAACACTACTTGGAAAAAAATAATTCTCAGTGGATATTTACAAATGAATGATGCTAGTCACAGCATTAAAAAAAAAAAGTTAAAATTAGTCAATATGGTAGCACAGTGAATATTGACAGCAGGAGACCCCAATTTAGGGTCTTCTGCCAAAGTGCAAGGAGAGGGCAAGCACATGGTTTTTTATTTCCATGATAGAGCATTCTAACCACAAGGCTCTTGTAACTTCTGCCAGACAATTCATTAAGTGGCACATTCTCTCTCTGAGAAGCACTGTAATACTCGTGTTTGCTGGAGTTAGAGTTAGGAAAGTTAATGAATTCTGAGCTAAGAAGAAATATTTTAAAAATGCCAAAGATGCTTTTGATAAAAAGTGGTAAATCTCCTATAGTGGCAACAATGTTTTCTTCTGTGGTTAAAGATACTAAGAATCATTTGTATGGGATATTTTCTTCCACAATAAAGTTTTTAAGTTGTTTAGTATTAAAGAATGTTCCATTTCCATCTGGTTTGCTGTGACTTTAAGGGCAATACAAGAATACAGTTGTTTCTCTAACTCTTCACGTATTTCTGATGGAGCACCGCAAAGCAGATAGTCTTTTAGTAACTGGCATACTTTTGCCAAGTTGGGCTGAATTATTTCTGTGGTACATTTCATTTTACTTTGGTCGCATAGAGTTCTACAGTCTGTACCATAAACACAGTCCAAGTCAGACTCACAGTGACGATCTTTAATTAATTCCTTCAAATTAATTTCTGGCACAATTTTTCTCATGTCCACCATTTTCAAGTCATATTTATCATTATAACCCAAGTTTTTGGCACTGGTATCACACATAAGAAAATTCCCATAAGGTCCATGAAAAATGTCTTCCACAAATTCTAAAAGCCCTATAGCAATTTTTGCCTTTCTAGGCCATGATGGAGTAAACCACTGGTCCATGCTTCTTCTGAAACTAGAGGGAATGAAAAGTTCTAAGATCCATGGAAGGCTTATTCCATAGAGAGAGGTATATTCAACTCTTTCCATCACATAGAGATCGCCACAAAACCCCATCAATTTTGGGGTGTGTTCTTTATCCTGGAGGATCACCATAAGTAGAAACTCATTTAGCTGCAGAAGAGCCCATGCCGACTTTGCTTCTGGTAAGGAAACTCGACCATCTTTGTTTCCATCAGCAACTGACAGGATGAGATTAACCAGTTCAGAAAGATTTCCCTGTTCACCCACCTTTCTCTAGAAAAAACAAATATATATATTTAATTCCTTATACTTTTTTTTTTCTAAAATCTATTAAACTGGTTATGTGTCCTGTGTTTTTATATTCGGCGAAATATTTTACCATTCTACTCAGCTGCATGTGGAACCTACAGCAGTGTCTATGGTCATGCTCTGGTTTTTCTGGTTTCACTACACGATACAAACACAGTGCTTTTTGGGACTATACTGAGTGGTCCTTTCATGTCTATGGTGCACTGAAAGTATGTGTTTTCTTCCTTTCCTAAGTCCTAAAACTTCGCACCTTGTCCTCAGTAAGAGTCTTTAATGAATTATGTTAGATATCTTGTAATTAGAGCTGTCGATTAATCACAGTTAATTCACTCAATTAACTAAAAAAAATTGCCATTAATTCCACTGTTAAACAATAGAATACCAATTGAAATTTATTAAATATTTTGGATGTTTTTCTACATTTTTAAACATATTGATTTCTATTACAACACAGAAAACAAAATGTAAGGTGCTTACTTTATATTATCTTTTATTACAAATATTTACATTGTAAAAATGATAAAAGAAATACTATCTTTCAATTCACCTCATACAAGTACTGTAGTGCAATCTCTGTATTGTGAAAGTGTAACTTACAAATGTGGATTTTTTTTGGTTACATAACTGGACTCAAAAACAAAACAATGTAAGCTCTAAAGTTTTACAAGTCCACTCAGTCCTACTTCTTGTTCAGCCAATTGCTAAGACAAATAAGTTTGTTTACATTTATGGGAGATACTGCTGATGGCTTCTTATTTACATCACCTGAAAGTGAAAACAGGTGTTTGCATGGCACATTTGTAGCCAGCATTTGCAAGATATTTATGTGCCTGTAGTGGGGTGGTTACCCGCTCCGGCCCTGACAAGGCTGAGGCCAGCCCTGGGAGGGCTGGGGCTGTGGGGAAAAGCCCAGGCTGATTAAGGGAGCAGCTGCAGCTGTGGCCAGCTCAATCAGGTCCAGCTGGCCCCTAGAAGAGGCTGTGAGCCAGGAGCCTAGTCAGTCTCCCTCTACCTGTAGAGGGAGAAGGGCCTGGCTACAAGGTGCCGAGCAGACACCCAGATTGGAGCAGGGCTGGGGAAGGGCCAGAAGAGCTGGGAGCTCTGGCCTGGAAAGCCTCAGGCTGCAGGCCTGACTACAGGCCGAATAGGTGTAGGGTTGCACAGGGGCAGCCCATGGGTAGGCAGAGGCAGCAGATCTAAACCCCCCTTGCCTATGATAAGTAGTGCTTACACTGCAGTCGGCCCCAGAGAACAGGGGTTAAGTGGGGACTAACAGTAGCCCAGACTGAGGCGAGGTGAGGTTAGAGGTTGGGGGTTCCCCTGGGTGGGGAGACCCAGAACCTGAGAGTGTGGGGGTACTGCCAGGGGGGCAGTACCCCAGAGAAAAGGGCACTGGGTCCTGGGAGGGACATGGGGGCCGGCGGGAAGGCGGATCACCGGCCTGCAGAGGGCGCTCTGACAGCTGGTGAGCTAATTCCCGACGACTACCAGCAGGAGGCACCACAGGCTGAGTCCGAACCTTTACAGTGCCAGATATGCTAAACATTCATATGTCCCGTCACGCTTCAGCCACCATTCCAGAGGACATGCTTCCATGCCGATGATGCTCATTTAAAAAAAAAAAAAAATGCACTAATTAAATTTGTGACTGAATTGCTTGGGGGAGAACTGTATGTCTCCTGTTCTGTTTTACCCATATTCTGCCATATATTTCATGTTATAGCAGTCTCTAATGATGACCCAGCACATGTTCATTTTAAGAACACTTTCACAGTAGATTTGACAAAACACAAAGAAGATACCAATGTGAGATTTCTAAGGAAATATACAGCACTAGACCCAAGGTTTAAAAATCTGAAGTGCCTTCCACCCCTCTCCAGATTTTGAAGTGTGCAGCATGCTTTCAGAGGTCTAAAAAAGAGCAACACTCCAATGCAGAAACTACCGAACCTAAACCACCCAAAAAAGAAAATCAATCTTCTGCTGGTGGCATCTGACTCAGATGATGAAAATGAACATGCATTGGTCGCTCCGCTTTGGAACATTATTGAGCAGAACCTGTCTTCAGCATGGACGCATGTCTTCTGGAATGGTGGTTGAAGCATGAAGGGACATATGAATCTTTAGCGCATCTGGCACGTAAATATCTTGCGATGCCGGCTACAACACTGCCATGCAAACGCCTGTTCTCACTTTCAGGTGACATTGTAAATAAGATGTGGGCAGCATTATCTCCTGCAAGTTGTAACCAAACTTTGTTGTCTGAGCAATTGGCTGAAGTAGGACTGAGTGGACTTGTAGATTCTAAAGTTTTTTTAGATTGTTTTATTTTTGAATACAGTAATTTTTTATACATAATTCTCCATTTGTAAGTTCTACTTTCATTATATAGAGATTGCTCTACAATACTTATATCAGGTGAATTTTAATATACCATTTCTTTTGGTTTTTACAGTGAAAATATTTGAAATCAAAAATAAATATAAAGTAAGCACTGTACACTTTGTATTCTGTGTTATAATTGAAATCACTATATTTGAAAATGTAGAGAACGTCCAAAGATATTTAAATAAATGGTATTCTATTACTGTTTAACAGTGCGATTAATCATGATTATTTTTTAATCGTTTGACAACCCTACTTGTAATACAAACATTTTGTGGTTCTTTTGCTACAAAAGTTTTGTGTTCAAACAACATTTCATAATAAACAGAGCTTGTTTTACTATGATTCAGCTGATTAAAGCTTGAGTCTTGCAATAGTGACAAGAGATTACAACAAGGAATACAGTAATTTCTAGCTAGTCATAAATATGTTTTTAATATCTTAGTACTACTCCTATACTAATAAATGTATTTTCATACTTAGTTCTGTCTTCTGTCACTTACTATAATAACTTTCATTTCACTGGTTTAACAAACCAGCACGACTGCTGCGCTTTTGAATAGGGAAGTCCTGTCTCTTCTGGAATCAGAACTGTGTTACACACATCTATGACCAGTATAGACAGGACATTTTTTCAAAGCCTTATCTACACAGAACATTTTCTGATATTGTCCTGCAATTACTCTAGCATCTTTACAGCTCCACCAATGTTAATTATAGGGGAAACCACTAGTGTAAACCCGTCACCAACATTCTTACCATCTTACCATCATGTTGCATAGACCTGCTCTGTGACACCTGTAGATCAGTTATCAGATTTTCTGTTTGGTTTTTAAACTCACACTGCCACAGTTGCTATTACTACTGGTGTTACATAATGATAGTTACTGATAGACATAATGACAGGTTTCAGAGAAGCAGCCATGTTAGTCTGTATTAGAGTAATGGAGGGAGAAGTTCAGAAAACCCTCAGTGTAAACATATCCTTATATCAATACTTCTATATTGGGAAAACTCAGCTGCAGACTACTTAATAGGATAGGAATAGTTTTTAGTATGGTGCAGAAAAAAAATGCAGAGGAAGAGATACCTATTTCTCTGGTCACAATTGTTAGCAAAACTGATGCTAGCAGAGTTCTAGAGGATTCAATCCCAGTATGAATAGGGCCTTCGGGACACCACTAGCATTATAAATACAACCATGTCATGGGACCAGGCTACAACACAGTTCCAAACAGTAGTTTAAGATTTTAAGGGCCAAAAACAGGCTGAAGCCTTAAACATGTAAAAGTTGCATGCTGGCTTCCATTCCAATAACTATCATGCCACCCCAACCCCTCTATTTTTGTTTTTCTTTTAAATTACTCATGATTGTCTCTAACATGTAACTCTGGGTCAGAAATTTTTCATGCTCATATGATCTACTCACCAGCAACCACTGTAGCCTATAACATAACTGAGTTTTTCCACAATCACAGTAGGTTCTTAAAGTGAACAAATATGAAAATTGTTCTCAAGGCTAAAATAAAAGGTCATCCCTAACCTAACTGGAATTGTAGCTTAGTAGGTTTTGACTTTACATTTAATTTGTGTACTCTTCCTGCTGAAAACAAACAAACAGACAAAAGAGAATCAGGCAAAAAATAAAATAAATAAATAAATGTGGTGAGAATCAGCATTTATGCTCATTTTCTCTTCTTTGACATATACTTACTTTTAAAAGACCATATACCATTTCTTTGAATTTCTGAACAGTAGTTCCTCTAGTTGGTTTATCAAATAGAACTATTTCTTTTCTTGGTTCTGGTTCAGTTCCAAGATCAAGATGAATAATTTCTTCCATCTGGCATTTTATAACACCTTGTAGATTACCCCAGATTCCTAAATATCTCTATGAAGGAAAAAGACAATGAGATAGTTGCATAAAATTTTCTTCAAAAGCTCTCCTGTCTTCTACTGTCCTGAGTCAGAATGCTGGGTTTGCTCATTGAAACTGCAAGGAACCAGCATTCAGACTGGTAGTGGCAACTCCCTGTACACTGTGCCACTTTAAAACATATTTAAGAGAGACCACTGCATCCAAATACGATTTTAAAGAACAACAGGCCCATGCTCCATGAAAAGTGTGCTTTATACAATGGCATCAGCACCTTCTCCATTAAAGCTGATAAGAGGCATTTATTTTGGTTTGGTGGGGCAAGATGAGAGAGAGGAAGCACACTGTACCGGAACACAGGCACACTGTCAAAACCTTTAATGGATCTGGAGTGTTGGCACTTTTGGAAGTGACCGTGTAATGAACATAAGAATGGCCCTACTGGGTCGGACCAAAGGTCCATCTAGCCCAGTATCCTGTCTTCCGACAGTGGCCAGTGCCAGGTGCCCCAGAGGGAATGAACAAAACAGGTAATCAAGTGATCCATCCCCTGTCACTCATCCCCAGCTTCTGGCAAACAGAGGTTAGGGACACCATTCCTGCCCAATAGCCATTGATGGACCTATCCTCCATGAATTTATCTAGTTCTTTTTTGAACCTTGTTATGGTCTTGGCCTTCACAACCTCCTCTGGCAAGGAGTTCCACAGGTTGACTGTGCATTCTGTGAAGAAGTACTTCCTTTTATTTGTTTTAAACCTGCTGCCTATTAATTTCATTTGGTGACCCCTAGTTCTTGTGTTATGAGACGTGGTAAACAAAACACTTCCCTATCTACTTTCTCTACACCAGTCATGATTTTATAGACCTCAATCATATCTCCCCTTAGCCATCTCTTTTCCAAGCTGAAAAGTCCCAGTCTTATTAATCTCTCCTCATACAGAGGCCATTCCATACCCCTAATCATTTTTGTTGCCCTTTTCTGAATCTTTTCCAATTCCAATATATCTTTTTTGAGATGGGGCGACCACATCTGCACACAGTATTCAAGATGTGGGCATACCACAGATTTATATAGAGGCAACATGATATTTTCTGTCCTATTATCTATCCCTTTCTTAATTATTTCCAGCATTCTGTTCACTTTTTTTTACTGCCGCTACATATTGAGTGGATATTTTCAGAGAACTATCCACAAGGTCTCCAAGATCTCTTTTTTGAGTGGTAACAGCTAATTTAGACCCTATCATTTGATATGTATAGTTGGGACTATGAAATAGGATAGTTGGGATTATGAAATGGGATTTCATAGCTGCTCTAGTGCAGGGTCCATATCAAGTATAGGTTTACTGTACATTTAAAGTTTCAGCATTTTAAAAGTGGCATTTGTAAAATTAGAGAAGTAGAGAGTTACACAGTATTACTTAAAGCATGCATATACATCTGCATAATATGATATGCCGAATCATCAAATACACTAAGAAATACCAAATCTATACATTTATTGGACTGTAGTATTTATCTAAATCACTGTCCTCATTTCCCCCACTACCCAATTTATCACAGATTTGCTGAACCGAGCATATTGGATTTAAAATGCCTAGAGTTAAAAATGATTGAGTGGCGAACATCCTATTTCATGGAAACAGAAATGTGAATTAAATACAAAATTCAGACAAGTATCATCCTTGTAAAATAGAATCAAACATTATTCTGAATTGTTGTCTGCTGTTTCTAAGATAGTGTTCTATACTGGTTGACAGCTCAGATTTCTCACTTTTAGAATGGGATTATAAGTGCTGTGCCAACAAGATCCCTTGTTTAAAATTCTCATCCCTTGAATATCTCAGTGAGCAAAACTTAAATAAGTAAAATTTAACTGTAACTCATTTTACATAAGACCTGTTTAATATTCTACAAAAAACAACCCCCAAACCTGATTTAGATAAAGAATCATATGATTAGCTCATATAAATAAAGTCATACCTGGTTATTGGGTTTCGTTGACAAACATTTTCCAAAATACAGAGTTTCTTTAGCGCAAAGACTACTACAGACTGATCCATCAATAACTCCAGTCTTATATTTATCACACTGAAAGATAAGAAAGGGGAAAATAGTTTCTAGAAAGAACTGAAGAACAGAAAGAGGAAACAATACACCTGTTGGCTTTTCCAATATCTATGCTTTTGTCCAGTAAAATGAGAAAAAAGCTGTACAAACTCTGAAATGTGTCTGGGGTACAAAAAAAATATTCAGATACACCCCAATTCTGCAAGTTGCTCTGCAGAGGTGAACCCCCTGCATCTGCACAGAGACCCTATATAGAATAGAATACAACAGAATGTTGAAGCTAATGGGGCTCTGCGCAGGCCCAGGGGTCTACCTGCATGGAGCAGTTTGCAAGATCAGGGCCTTATTGGGTAAATTATTTGAACTGGGAGACAGATGGAGAGCTTTTACTCTCAATCAGAAGAGACCTATCGAAAACATGAAACAAACAAACAAAACTACATGCTATATGGTGCAAAAGATGCCTATTCGGGGGGTTGGGGGGGGAGGAGGCGGAGAATGTAAGAAGTACAATGACTGCTAACTTGTTAAGTCATCTGCTAACATGCATCTCTACTTTTACATAGGGGTCTGCTAATGAGTATCTCTACTGTCACATGGAATCCTCAGATTTCACCATTCTGAAAGAATAGAAAACGGAACAGCCTGCCATTGAGTTCGTAGTATTATTTCTTTTAATCTATACATTCTTTCAGTAAAAAAAAAGGATGTCTATGCTTCGCTGTAGGTACTGACACATTTTAAAAATACAAGTATAAGATTAGATTATTCTAGCAACTTTCCTTTGACCAATAATTAAAGGTATAATAGCCCAGCAACCAAAAACATATTTAAGATCTTTACAATCTTTCACCAAAGTCCTTCCGATCCCTCGCAGCCAGGGAAAACAACATGCCCTAAAAAGCCAATAAATTAAAATTATTTTGGACTGTGCAGGAGAAAGTTTCAAATCTACAGGGCCCCATGTGGAGAACACACTGCCAGCTGCTCCTCTCTTATAAGAGTGAGATTCCACCTGAGTGTCTTGTGGGTACTCTAGTAGCATGCATCATTTTTAACTCATCAGAAGGAGTTAAACAAAGGCAGGGGGAATCACTAACTTAAAATTAGTATGTCAATTATGATTGAGCCTCCCACAACAAAACTGTCACAAAGTGAATTTGATCACATGGCGGTTTACAACTGAGCCATTTAATCAATGAGAAAATAAAGTACAAAAATAACTGGTTTTAGCTGTAGGTAACTGAAATTAGGATTATTGTATTTGCATAATGTAATAGTAAATATTACTTTTGATGGTAACTACTGAATAATTCAAAAGTAGATTCATGGATGATAAAAAAGCTTAACAAACAAGACATACAAATATACTTACTATTATTTTCTTACAGTCATGACCTCTGCATAGCTCTGTGTAAGTGGAGTACTGAACATATATAATCCAACTGCCAATAAATACTGCTAACCAAGAGATAAAGAGATACTTCATTCGCATATATGAGAAGCGAACCTGAAGATATAAAAGAAAAACAAAGGTAATTAATTCAGGAATAGACTGAACTGCTTCCATTGTCCTAACATGATCTGCCATTCAGTCTTTACAAAAACTCTATTTAAAATCCAGTCATCTTTTTTATTAATGTGTTGTCATTTTTTAGAACACTAAGTTCCAGCATCAGACAGAACCGGGGTTGGATACCAACTATAGGGGAAAAAGAAGGACTCTGATAATAGAAACTGGAAAAGTGAGACCAAAAGGGAGGGTTGGTAAAAGTTTACCAAATAGTAAAAAATTTGAAACTGCCAAATTTCTACTATTTCTACCTATGCCAGTCCACCTGGAAGAAGCATTTATTGTCAGTCACTTAGAAGTGCTACTTCTGGAAAATCAGTTCCAACAGAGCAGAAACTAATGAAAGATACAACCTAATCCAGATTAAAAATAAATATGAAATCATCAGTATATGCGGGTCGGGGTGTGTATAGAAGGAAGTAATTCCCATATGTTTGAACACTTTCCATTATGTGGCTAAACAGTTGCATTCAAAGGAAGGTGATGGAAAGTTCCATGTACTATTCTGATCTCCAACAGTCTTCTACATTGTCATATTTTCATTTCCTGTCTACTTCCACCTCATCAACTACATGTTATCCCTTTGGACAAAGGAAGGTTGTTTGGATTTTTAATGTTTGAGGGTGGGTTGCTCCTGTCTGGCTTAAAAAAAAACAAGCAGGGAGATGCTGATCTGGCCATTTGGCCATTTAGTTTTTTCTTCCTGACAATCTGAAGTGCTCATGATCTGATTTTGCTCTCAGGAACAACAGAAAGTGTAGGAGAGAACAGAACAGCAAAGACCAGTCTTGGCAACATAAAGAGTGAGGATTCAGATTACGTAAATGTTAAAATGCCTGTTCATTCTTCTTCAGCCACATGAAATCTGTGCTTTGTATAGCAAAACAGTGAGACTTGGCAGGCATGCAAGGAAAGGAGAGATGGGAAAGCAAAAGCATGGATATGAGAGGTAGTAAAGTACATAAAAGATTTTGTTTCTGAAGGTTCTTGTTCTTAAATCACAACCAGAGGCCTTTAAAGGTCCACTTACACCAAATATGAATACCAGTTTCAGCTGGAGATAGCAATTCCAGGAGAGAGCGCTCTGTAATACTGGATTGCTGTAAATGATAGCGTCTTTAAATTAAACCACTCAAAGAGAATATACAAAATTGTTTAAGCATCTTAGCATAAATACTTCACTCTAAAAAGTGATCTTACAAAGGAGAATAAAGAGAGAATTTGCTGGAAGTAGATTATCTTTTTTTAAAAAAATAAACATTAAAAAAAACCGCAACCCTCTGCTTTTAGTACTGATCTTACTTTAAAGATCATTTGCTTTCATAATTATGTTCCAACACTTTTCCTTGAAGGAAAATAAAAATTGCCATGACATATTAGTTTTGTTTTCCAGATATCTTCTAATTAGTGCTCTATTTAGTTTTATTTCAACTTGCTAGACACTTGGAAACAAGTATAAAAAGGAAGATTCTTTCACCAAGAACCTCCTATTCTAAATAGAGCATATATAGACAACGGATGGGATGCAACCCAAAGCAATATGAATGAGTGGTGGAGTAGCATGTGTCTTATTTGTTTTATAGTTTTGGTTTAGGGTGGGCTTTTTGGTTGTGTATTTTTCTTGTGTCTATTTATTATCATTTCTCAGTTCACACCTCTTGAGGTTATTGTTTCAGGCTGTCTGAATATGCAGGCAGTCATCAGTTGCACTCAAGTCACATTTATAAGCTTCTCTTCAACTGTAAGATATAGAAACAGGGTGCATAAAAATCAATGATTTTTTTAATAATTTTTTTAAAATTTAAAATGGATTTTTAATTTAAATTCACTACTTTTCTTTTAATATGAACCCATTTAAAATTAAATTAGAAATTATAACAACCTAAGTTAAGGCCTAAACTTATTATAATCTATTAAAATAATTTAAATTAAAGTAGTACACGTTTGCTACTGAGGTATTAGAGAAAGCCAAACTACTGAACTGGTAGAAGTCAGTGGCTACGCACATGCAACAAGAGTTTGCAGCAGTGCTAAACCAGCTTTTAACCCAAGGAGCCTCTTCCTCAAAGGCAGACAAAATATTGTCATTTCAATTTATTCAGCGCTGTTCAGTTCAATGACTAGTTCATTCAAAAACCAGTGGGAGTAGAAAAAAGAGGAAAGCTTTATTTCCTTTTCTAATCTATGAAAAATTAAAGATGATCTTATCACAACTCTAGAAATTGGGACCCTGGGCAAAGGCCAGTAGTGCCTTATTCTGGCTCTGGTGTGATGGGAACTTGAAGAGGAACTAAACATGGTCAGAATAGTGACCAAGGTAGGAGATATTCTGTGGCAGCATTTAGACCAGAAAAACTATTTTTCTCTGTTCCTACATTCATTTATGCCTCTGCAAAGGTAAGTGTTACCAGGTACTTTTCTGTGGTGGCTGCTATTTTCCCCTCCAAATCTAAGATTTTAATTTTTAACACACACTTAAGTCTCTAACCCTTACGGTTGTGAAGAAAACCTTCAGAACGTGAACATAGTGTAAACCAATGAAGTGAAGTCTGCCTGAGTCCACAAACTCAGTACATACTGAGTACATACTGTTCCTTTTCATCTCAATTGCGTGTTAGCTCTGAAGACCAATGAGAACAATTTAAATATCAATGTAGTTAACAGTTTTGCCACTGAACAAAGTCCATAGGTAGGGTGACCAGACATCCTGTGTTTTAGAGGAACAGTCCCATATTTAAGCCCTTCTACAGGAGTCCTGACTTTTTCTTAAAAATGGGCAAATTGTCCCATATTTTGTTTCCCTCCCTCTCATCAATACTGGCAGGTCCTGCTTCTGGCTAGATCCCTGCTCACCAGCTCCTTGCCCACCAGTGGTGAATGGAGGGCCCAATGGTCGAGGACAGGAGTGCAAGGCTGGTGGCAGGGCAAAGGTGTAGCGTGCAGGGCCAGCTGCTTCCCCTGCTTGTCCAACAGTGCAGCCCCTGCTCCCTGCCAGCTCTCAGCCAGCAGGGCCTTGCTCCCTGTCCTGTTTCCAGCCAGCATTGGCTGTATGCTGTGGCAGCCAGTGAGTGTGGGCAGGCACTAGGCAGTGGCTGGTTACGTGTCATTTCTACTGTCCACCATTTATGTGCTCCCCCCTCACTGTCCACTCCCTGCTTTGCCCCTTCTCACTCACTCTCTCTGTCCCCTCCCTCCCCCCACTGCTCCTCCATATCCCTCCGGCCAGGTCACATCCTGCTCCCAGTGCTGCGTGGAGAACCAGCCCCTGGTCAGAGTGCTCAGTTTACTGGCAAGCTCCTTCCTTCCATCACTGCCTCTGCCTGGGCCACTGGCCCAGGCAAGCCCAAGACCCTCTGGCCCAGGGAGCTGACTAGGAGGAGTCAAAGCCCCGCACAGCGCTGGCACAAGGTAGCCTCTCTGCCCCTCAGCTAAGCTCTGGAGTGGCGGGGGGCGGGGAAAGGGGGTAGAGAAGTGATTTCCAGTCTGTTCACGCCCTGACCCTGCAGGCTCCACAGCAGCCCCCAAGACAGGGGTTTAGCACCCTCTTCACCTGCCCCCTCCCGCCCTGGGTCCTACCCCCCAGGTACCATGGGGCTTCTCGGTCCCCTAGGCACCCTCTGCTGCTGAGCCACCTCTCTGGCCGGGTTTGCTGAAGTCCCTGCAGTCAGGTTCCCTGGTGCATAGTGCAGCCTTAGGGCTTAATCCCTTCCTGCCTGCACTGTAGCTAGGGGAGGGTGAGGAGGGGCAGACAGACAGGAGGTGGCAGCCGAGAGGAGGTGTTAGCTGCCTTTTGACACTGTGCGGGCAGGACGGGATGGGAGCTGCTTCCAGCTACAGGGGGGTGGGGGAAAAGAGAAAAGCTCTGCAAAGACATGGGCCTGGTCATCCCTTCCCCTCTCCTGCGGCTAGAAGCAGCTCCTGTCCCTTCCCAGCAGGGCCCAGACAGGCATGGAGGGCAGAGAGCGCTGGGCAGGGAGGAGACAGTAGGTCAGTCCTGTACACCTCTCTCACACAGCGCTCTCTCTCTCTCTCTGGGAGTGCGTGTGTGCGCGTGCGCTCTCCCGCTGTGAGCCCTAAAGCCTTAAAGATAAGAAGGTAAATAAAAAGAATTCAACGATGCCATATTTCTTTTCAACAGGGATGTCAATTTGAACATTTGTACTGCATAGTTCTGATTGATTGCGGTTGAACTCTCTTGAATACGAGTAATTTTACCAGGTGTCCTATATTCAGCAGAGGGAAATATGGTCACCCTATCCATAAGAAGGAATAATACCAAACATTATGAAGATGTTGTGGGTTAGATTAAATCTCATTGACACTGATAGGTATGAACACACCTTTCATTTAAAATAGCTATGAGAGACAATTAAGGAGACCCACCTACAACAAGGCATAACGAGTATGTCCAGAATTCAGACTATTAGGTGGAGGAGCTTTGCTGAGTATTGTTTGGGTAAAAGAGAGTATGTATATGCTCCAGAGAAACATAAGAGAAGCAAGAGACTGGAGCCTTGTCTACACTTGCAAGTTAGGGCACATTAAATCATCCCCAGGTGGCCTAACTCCTGAGGCGTCCACACTGGCAAGGCACTCGGAGCGCCTGGACTCGGTAGCTGGAGCACCCCTGGAAATCCACCTCCATGAGAAATACAGATCTTTCTGCTCCTAGGCTGAAGCCCTGGGGTGTCAGGGTGGATGGCGTGTTGCATTACTGTGCTATGACTGGCCTCCAGCAACGTCCCATAATCCCTTGAAGTCAAGTGGCCACTCTTGTCATGGTTTTGAACTCGGCTGCAGGCATGCAGCTATCCCCTTTCAAAGCTCCATTTCTGACATCCGGCATGCCTATCTGTTCCAGGACACAAAGCAAACCATTACTGTAGAATCTCTCTCTCTGCCTCTACATCAGAGCAGAGAGGCCGGCTAGGGGTGGGGCTGATGTCAGGGTTTCCTCCTGCCGCTGTCTGAACTTACAAGACTGCATGTTGACACACGCAGGGCCATCCCTAGGCATACGCAGAATATGCGGCTACGTGGGGCGCCATGACATTTGGGGCACCAAACTGCCCCAAATTTCATGGTGCCCTAGGCAGCTGTGTGCCGCATATGCGGCAGCACCAGCTCCGGCAGCCAGCCCTATCCCCCAGCCTGCCCCGCTGCAGGCTGCGCCCACTGCAAGGGGCGGAGCCATTCCTAGGGGAGTGTGGGGCCCGGGACAACTCCCTCCGCCTTGACTCTTAGTCTTTCCCCATGCTCCACCCCCACCCCACCCCCATTGCACCTCTTTCCCCAGTGACCCCGCACTCACCGGCAGCGATGGGAAGCGGAGCAACCCGTTCCCAGCCCACCCCACTCCACCAGCTCCGAGCCGCATTGCTCCACTTCCCGCTGCCAGTGAGTGCGAGGGCGGTCCTTCCCCCTCCCGCAAGCGACCTTGCTGGGGCCAGGGAAGCAGAGCAGGTTGGGGCTGGGTCGCTCCACTTCCCACTGCCGGTGAGTGGGGGGGGAAGGGCAGACCCCTTTCCCCAAGTCCCCTCCCCCGAGCGACACAGCTGGGGCAGGGGAGCGGAGCAGGCTAGGGCTGGGTCCTTCTGCTTCCTGCTGCTGGCGCCAGGCGCCCAGCTATTCCCCTGAGCCGCTCTGGGCCTGTGGGGTCCCCCCAAAACAGCCCCCAACAGCTCCTGCCTCCCCAGCCCTGCAGGCCTTGATTGCAGCCCAGGGGAGCAGTGGGGAGCAGCTGCTCAGGCTGCGTAGTGCACCATAGTTGGTGAGGACGGTCCTGGACACACTCTCCGCCCCCCAAAACACACTGTTTCACCCCCCACATACACACAACACCCTCCCTGTCACACTCCATGCCCCCCAGTTGAAAAGCAGCTGGCAATCTAGTAGGATAACCTGGAACAATGGGATTGGGAAACCTGCATCGTGATGCTGTGCCTGCTCCATGAGGCATTGCAAACCCTTCCCAAAGCACCCTGCAGCCACTTGCACGCTGGGATAGCTACCACGGTGCACTGCTCTCTGTGGCGTTGCAATAGTGGCGAGTGTGGACATGCTCCATAGCCACAAGGAGCACAGTGTGAATCCACAGCAGCGCTTTCCCTGCTGCTGTCTGAGGGTTAGTTTAACTCTCAGAGCTCTACATCTGCAAGTGTAGATGTAGTCTGGGGGAGAGAGAAAGAAACAGGCTGGACAAGCATGGAGTACAGCTCTGGAAGGAGCATGAGAGGGAGTTTTTGGGTCTGCAGCTTGCTAAAGAGCCTTGGTGATCTAAACAAAGAAAATATCTTCTTTTGTTTTTTTGGTTCCTCCTGTATTCAGAGAAACAGGACTTTGTTTATTTACAAGGAATTTACAAGACTACATTGAAGAAAACAAAAAAACAAACAGACAAAAACAGATTCCACTGTCACTCTCTACTCCCAACTGCAATACACATAAGGGACAACAGGCATAATTATATATACAACCCACGGTCATCTTATTGTGATGTCAAAATGGTTTCCATTACAAAATTTGGTTGGGGGGAGGGAGGTAAATATAATTTCCCTATTATGGAGTAGTACTGTCTCAAGGTAGGCAGAATTGTCCTTAATTCATAGCTGGGATTCAAGACTTCCAAAGAAAGCCCCGCATGCTGCAAGAACTGATAGGGGCTCTTTAGAAGACTTATTTTCAGGTACTGAACCAATACCCCGGTAGTGTTAAAGAACACAGTGTGCTAAAGAAGGTTCAGTTTTTCAGATGAAAGAATTGGGGTCCCAACAGCTTGCAGTCATTAAAGATCCCACAAAACACAAATCATGGGTTGTTATCCAAAGTGCTCTACCCAAATTCTAGTTTGCAGACAGTTACATTCTGCTGACTTAGTTCTCCCTGAAGTTTCAATCTGATGCAATCTTCTTCACTTTGTATCCTACTATTACATAAGAGCCAAGAACATATGTTTGCTGCTTTTGTTCATAGCCATGACATTTTGCCACTGAAGCTGTGCGATCAGCTAAGCAACCCTGGATACGCCACAATAGTGACATTCTGCAAGTGCCCAAATCATGGTCCCCATTTCCCTTTTTCAGAATTACAGCTCCAGAGAAGCAGCTCAATAATTATGTCTAAGATTTCATCTGAAGTTGCTTATTTGGTCAGGCTAGACAAAGCCCTGGCTGGGTTGATTTAGTTGGGGATTGGTCCTGCTTTGAGCAGGGGGTTGGACTAGATGACCTCCTTCTAACCCTGATATTCTATGATTTGGCTCCAATAGATGTATTTTTCCCCTCTAATACATATAGTTTTCTAGAAAACTCAATAGTATCGAAGAAACAGTTCTAAACAGACAGGAACACAGTGATTTACACACACACACACACACACACACTTTCAAAATGTAGGTACTACATTCCTTAACAATGCAATACATTTCAGCCTCTACCCACGAAGGGGCCACTCTTGCAAGACTTCACCTACAGTTCCCCCCCCACCTCCCTCCATAGTAACTTGCCCCAGGCTTCAGTGTATGCATCCTCTCAGGTACTTCCATACACTCCATAAAGTTCTAAAGATTGTTAGGGAACATATTTTGACACCCATGTACATTTGTCAGTAGTCGGGTCCCAAAAAGAAGTAGGAATGCAAG
This sequence comes from Lepidochelys olivacea, assembly GCF_965140295.1. Taxonomy (NCBI): domain Eukaryota; kingdom Metazoa; phylum Chordata; order Testudines; family Cheloniidae; genus Lepidochelys; species Lepidochelys olivacea. Next base: position 74,777,629 of record NC_140418.1, on the reverse strand, counting down.
ACATAGTGCAGAAACCCTTCTCGTAATGTAACCTCTCCTGTCATTTGGGTAAGCGTCAGTCCTTAGTTTTGCATACTGCTAATATTACTTTTCCGTGAAAGCAACTGTTGTAGCAACCACATGGATTTTTGGCAGAATTAATAGAAAAGCAGGTGATTGCATGATTGTGAATGGAGAGGGAAGGTGTCCCACAAGATACTGGATAAAATTGTCAAAAGAACCTAAATGACTCAGGCCATGTCTTCACTACAAACTTCAAGTTGATTCAACTTATTTAAGCATAAAGCCACGGCAATAAGTATATCGCTTGTGCATACTTGGCTGCTTGCATCAGTGTTGCATGTACTCACCAGGAGTGCTTGTTTTAATGCACAGTATGGTGACTCTGCAGATAGGTATCCCAGTGTGGTATTTGCTACTGGCAGGATTGCTGCCTTTTGGGAAATTTTCAAAATGCATTGTGGAGTAAAAAAAAGTCACACACAGGTGACAGGGAGCAAAGGGGTCAAGTTCATAACATGTAACTTTCTCCCTCCCATAATGCTATTCATATCCCATAATTTTCATGCCTTTAAAAAAATAAATAAATAAAAATCCACAAACCCAGGTGGGCACAACCCCTTTCACAACCTACAGTCTCTTACAGAGTTCTGCAGTACTCTCACAACTGTTGCAAACACCGGACAAACAATCCTCCAATATCTGCAGAGCTGCAGGATAGATTGCTGAGGGACACAGTGAAAAAACAATTTGAGGTAGCTGGTAGCATTCACAGAGCAGTTGCAGACAGTCAAGGAACACTCCTGAGCTTGAGAAATGAGCACTGAGTGGTGGTATTGGACAGTAATTCAATCGACGAGCAGTGGCTGCTTTGAAACGAGCAGCAGCAGCTGCAGAATTTCTCGATGCAAATGGACACATTCCTGGATCTGCATGCTGACCTAGCCCCAGCTCACCAGCACAGAGACACCATAATGAAAGCTACATTGATAGCAAAGAAGTGAGTGACGATCACACCATGGAAGCTTGCCACACTGCATTGCTACCAGTCAGTGGAAATCATTTTGAGGTTGGAAAATTTAGTGAGGGCCATTGTCACGCAAGTGTGCAGGGCCACTAATAATCTCCTGCTACACAGGGACTGTGAATCTTGGCAATGTGCAGGACATAGTGAATGGATTTGCAGAAAGAGGATTCCTGAACTGTGGTAAAGCTATAGATTGCACACACATCCCTATTTTGGCACCAGCCAGCTTGCCACAGAGTATATCAATAGAAAGAGCTACTTTCTATGGTTATGCAAGTGTTGATGGATTACCAGGGATGCTTCACTGACATCAGTGTGGGCTAGTCAGATAAGGTGCACTGCTCACATCTTTAAGAACACAAGATTGGTCACACAGCTGCAAGCAGAGACATTCTTCCCAACCAGCAGATTACCACTGGTGATGTTGGAATGCCACTAATGATCTTGGGGAACCTTGCCTACCCCTTGTTCCCTGTGTATGAAGCCATACACTAGCCACCTTTGCGTGATGCTGTTAAGATTCAACTGCTGGCTCAGCAGGCACAGAATGACAGTTGAATATGCTTTTGGTAGATGGCATGGATGTTAGCATTGTTTGCTCACAGGTCCGGATTCAGCGGGAAAAAATATTCCAAAGGTTATAGCTGCCTGCTCGTCCTTTAGAATATCTGTGAGGCAAAGGAGAAGTTGCCACCAGGATGGAGGATAGAGGTGTAGCAGCTGACTTTGACTTGTAGGAGCAAAGCAATGAAAAGTGTATACCTTTGTCCTGCTAATTTGGGGTTGGGCCTGGTTCTATCTTTACATTTAAACACTGTAAGGAAAAATGCATTCACACACTCACTCAAGGCTCTTTCCCCTTCACTGGGCTCTGCGCTCAGCTGGTGGGACTCACTAGATTGTGGTGGAGTCTCAAAAACAGGTCCTGGCTGGTGGCATAGCTGGACCTCCATGCTGTGTCCCCCCCCACACCCCTCCTTCTTGCTGTTCACAGCGGGGTTCTGTGTCTCAAGCTCCTCAGAGGTATCTAGAGTGGTCTGACGAGTGCTAATGGAGTATCCGCCAAGTATGGCATGCAGCTTGGTGAAAAAAGTAAGTCTGCAGCTTAGCACCAGACTGATTGTTGGCCTCCCTGGCCTTATTGTATGCATGCTGAAGTTCCTTCGCTTTTACATGGCACTGCTGCTGATCCCTATCGTATCCCTTTGCCTGCATTCTCTGTGCAATCTTTTCATAGATGTCCACATTTCCATGGCTAATCCATAGCTGTGCCCACACAGTCTCTTCTCGCCACAGGCCCAGGAGATCCAGTGCCTCCAATCTACTCCACACAGAAGCACATCTAGTGCATGGAGCTAACACGGTCAGTTTGGCAATTGCATGAAACAAGAGACAGCTTGTGTGCTCACAAAGCTGGGCAATCAGGAAAAAACATTTTAAAAATACACAGAGTTTCTAAAGGATGGTAGCTTCTGGTCTACGTGGCCCCTGGGCAGCAGAGTGGTCAGTGTCAGGCATTGGGGACAGCTGCTAGAGGACTGTTAGGGACGACATAGATCAAGCAGCATCTACACTTGCACTGCGTCAACCTCAGTAGATCAACCATGGCTCAATATCATTCAATGAGATGGTTTTATTGAGTCACTGTAATATGGTGCTTACATTGGCTGGAGACAAATTTGAGTCTAAAATTTGAGGTAGACGTACGCACAAATAGGCTGATGTAAGCCAACTTATATTGACCTAACTTTGTAGCATAAACCCAGCTTTTGGAGTCTAAACCCCATTTTCAAAAGTGACTTAGATGCTTTTGAAAATGTTAACCAATCTCTATTAGGGTGTGACCACATTATCAGAATGTTTGAGAACTCCTGCACTATAGGTTTTTTTGTTTGTTTGTTTGTTTTTTAATAATTATTTTGTAAATGTTGATGGCACTAACCAAAGAAAGCTTCCTGGTCAGCCCAGACATGTGGAGTTTTCAAACACTGCATAATGCGACAAGTTAAATAGAAAAGCAATAATGCACCCGTAAGTATTGCAACAGTCCTAATGCCATGAGTTAAGATTTAAACTCCTATTCCCCAAAAAAGCTAAAGTACATTCATGCTTTACACCATCTTAGCAACTCACAAACATGAATGGAGTTTATACTTGCAACATCTGTGTTGTAAGGAAATATTAACACCTTCATTTTACAGACAGGAAAATAGGCATAGAGAGATTTAGGGATTTGTCCAGATCACACAGGAAGTGTGTGGCGGAGCAAGGACCTAAATCCAGATCTCATGAACCCCAGTCTAGTGCTTGAATTGCAACAACATCTATCCTCTCACCTTCTGCTATCAAGATATGAAAGTATCATCCTTATTTTTAATATCCATCTCTCCTTATCTATTCCGCTTAGATTTGTTTGAGTCTTCCAAGAAAACTTTCATCGAAGAATCATAGAATATTAGGGTTGGAAGGGAGCTCAGGAGGTCATCTAGTCCAACCCCCCCGCTTAAAGCGGGACCAACCCCCAATTTTTGCCCCAGATCCCTAAATGGCCCCCTCAAGGATTGAACTCACAACCCTGGGTTTAGCAGGCCAATGCTCAAACCACTGAGTTATCCCTCCCCCCTAACAGAATGTCACCTGGTTCCATCCAAAAATACAAAGCTTCAGTATAAGTAAGAAGTATAGCTTGCCATGAATAAAACATTAAGTGTGTTTGGGGAAAATAAATTGGCAACTCTGAGCCCAAGTAGCCATCTTGTTGAAGAAATGCCACTTGTGACAACACCTGTGTGACAGACTGCTGAAAGAAACTAAATAAAATTGTCAGACTGCTTTAATGATGTTTCAGCAATCAAAACTTGTTTCTACAAAACATTTCATTTTAAGTTATTTGAAATGTTACAATCTGAAACTTGCTTAGAGTTGTGCTTTTTTGTTCCTAAACTACCAGTGTTGCAAATTAAGTCACTTCAACAAGACAGTCAACCATAAAACATGCTTTATTTATTATGAGAACCATTTCATACCCTTTACAATTTTAGACTGCTGGAGAGAATAAAATGAGTGCAGTTTTTCTTTACATACAAAGATAATATTTACCTAGAAATAACAGTCACAGTTAAAAAATATAAACACTTTTTCAAAGTATTTGCAACTACTGACTTTTCTGAAATTTTCTGTGAAAGGGTAAATACCATGGTTTATGGTACCTGAACTTAAACTTTTGCTTATGGATACTTGAAAAAGATCACTGAAATTTTTTTAAACTGATCTTGGGGTACTGTGGATGCTCATCCTATAGTGTAACAAGATATTACACACCTTTAATATAAATTTTGGAAAGGAACATGAAATAAGATTAACCAAATCAACCCTTACTAAAGAAAGCTGACTTTTAAAGATTCAGGTAGCTTAGAACAATTCAAATACTCAAGGCTCCTCTTACTTACATCTAGTTTCTCTCCCTCTCTGCTTCCTCAAATAACTGTTTAGAGAAAACTGCAACGTACAACAGAAGAATAATATAGCAACACCGGAATTATCAAATCAGATCAGAAAAATCGTCCATCTAGTTGAGCAGACAGTACTGACAGTGTACCAGACGCTTCAAAGGAAGGGCAAGATACCTCATAATGGAATTATCCATCCAGAAAATATTTTAATTCTATAATCCAAACAAACAGGTATAGTATCATGGGTTTATGGTTCAGATCATATATTTTCTCTAAGCCAGAAGAGTCATTAACACTATAAATGCTCACCACATACAAAATTCAAAGTAAACTACTATTAGAAATCTCTGATGGAGAAAGACCTAGGAGAGAACTACCTGTAGTAAGGAGACTGAACTACCTCTTACCCTTATAGAAGGTGGTCCCTCCAAATCAGAGCTCAGGTCAGCAATGGGCCAGTGTAAGAAAGCTCACACTTTGGCTGCCTGCATCGTATCTGACCTGTGAATAAACAGAGGATTTCAGTTTCCAGAACAGCCAGTTCCTTAACCTGCATGCACATTAGAACTGATGAGAAAATTGAATTTGGGAGTAAACTATTGATTTTTAAATCATTAGCTTCATTTTTTAAGCCTGGGGGCTAGAGTCCCTGCTAGGGAAAACAGCTGGGGTTTTAAAATCTTTGGACCTATGCTTTGTTATTATTTTAAACATCTACATCCTAAATGTAGCAAAGTGTCACAAAAGAATCATCTGAGGGATTTTGAACTTCATACCAAATTAGATGGTAGCAATCATCTATGCTTCACTAAAATACAATGTTATTGTAGAGGGAGCAGTATTGGCTACAGTTGAATGTGCACAACTGTCACCAGCCTAACAAACTGATTGTAGAAGATTTCCTAGCATGGTCTCTGCCCAGAGGTGAATTATTTTGGAAAGTCTGAACAAAGTCAGTTGACCCTTTTTGCACAGGTAGGAGGGTAGAAAAGTAATACACATTTTTTCCCCATTATAAAAATATACTTGCAACTTTTATTAAAATAAAACACCACACATAAATCCACAGCCAAATTAGCTGTGGATTGAAAGTTGAAATTTGGCATAAAAATATGCAGATCTTATTGAAAAGGGGTATCTTCACTTGTTCCAGGGGAAATTAATCATGGTTGTAGAAAAAAGTTGTAAGATACTATATTATTTTAGATATAATGCTCTAATGTAATTAAAATAATGTAAATAAATATAATATATTTAAATATCATAATAAATAGTGCAAGGGGCCACTGCTAAAGTTGCATGTGAATCTTAATTTGGTGTCTACTGATATTTATTCATTCAACATTAATGTTCTATTAACACTTTATGGAATTATTTTAAAAACAGCCATTTTAAGATGGCATGTTCTGATTTAACTTAGTAGAGGTCAGATCTAACAACAGCATGGAACTGTAGAAGGGAAGTGTAACAAATCACTAGAGGAATAAAGCAGTGACAATGCAGAAACTTGAGTACCAAACATTCTCTGAATGACAGTATGTATCTTTAAGTGGATCCTAAAGTCAAAATTAGGCTGTCGATTAATCAAAATTAACTCAAAAAAATTAATTGTGATTAATCGCTATTTTAAACAATAGAATCCCAACTGAAATTTATTACATATTTTTGGAGGTTTTTCTACATTGTCAATTACAACACAGAATACAAAGTGTACTGTGCTCACTTTATTTTTGATTTTTTATTTTTGATTACAAATATTTGCACTGTAAAAATGATAAAAAATAGTATTTTTCTATTCACCTCATAGAAGTACTGTAGTGCAATCTCTTTATCGTGAAAGTGCAACTTACACATGTAAATTTGGTTACATAACTGCATTCAAAAACAAAAAACAGTGTAAAACTTTAGAGCCTACAAATTCACTAGGTCCTACTTCTTGTTCAACCAACTGCTAAGAAAAACAAGTTTGTTTACATTTATGGGAATCAATGCTGCCCGCTTCTTATTTACAACGTCACCTGAAAGTTAGACCAGGCATTCGCATGGCATTTTTGTAGCTGGCATTGCAAGGTATTTACATGCCAGATATGCAAAACATTCGTATGCCCCTTCATGCTTTGGCCACCATTCCAGAGGACATGCTTCCATGCTGATGATGCTCATTAAAAAATAATGCATTAATTAAGTGTGCGACTGAACTCCTTGGGGGGGGGATTGTATGCCTCCTGCTCTGTTTTACCCGCATTCTGCGATATATTTCATGTTACAGCAGTCTCGGGTGATGACCCAGCACGTGTTGTTCATTTTAAGAACACTCTCACTGCAGATTTGACAAAACGCAACAAAGGTATCAATGTGATATTTCTAAGGATAGATTCAGCACTCAACCCAAGATTTAAGAATCTGAAAGTGCCTTCCAAAATCTGAGAGGGACGAGGCTTGGAGCACACTTTCAAATGTCTTAAAAAAGCAACACTCCGATGTGGAAACTACCACTAAAACCCAAATCACCAAAAAGGAAAAATTAACCTTCTGCTGGTGGCATCCGACTCAGATGATAAAAAATGAACATGCATTGGTCCGCACTGTTTTGAATCATTCTCGAACAGAACCCATCATCGGTATGGACGCATGTCCTCTGGAATGGTGGTTGAAGCATGAAGGGACATACGAATCTTTAACGCACCTGGCACGTAAATATCTTGTGACTCTGGCTACAACAGTGCCATGCAAACACCTGTTCTCGCTTTCAGGTGACATTGTAAACAAAAAGTGGGCAGCATTATCTCTTGCAAATGTAAACAAACTTGTCTGGCTGAAGTAGGACTTAGTGGACTTGTAGGCTCTAAAGTTTTACATTGTTTTATTTTTGAATGCAGTTTTTTTTGTACATAATTCTACATTTGTAAGTTCAACTTTCGTGATAAATAAATAGATTGCATGACAGTACTTGTAATGGGGGAACTGAAAAATACCTTTTTTTTTTTTTTTTACAGTGCAAATATTTGTAATAAAAAATAAATGTAAATTGAGCCCTGTACACCATATTCAGTGCTGTAAATAAAATCAATATATTTGCAAATGTAGACAACATGCAAAAATATTTAAATAAAAAGGTATTCTATTATTGTTTAACAGTGCGATTAATTGTGATTTTTTTAAAATCACAAAATTAATCGCAATTAATTTTTTTAATTGCTTGACAGCCCTAATCAAAATGCTTCAAATGAAATATTAATTCTTTAGAAAATTCACTAGAGACCTTAGTACTGTACCTCAAATTGCTCCTCCGAAGAGTTTCTCCCAATGCTCTTTACAATTTGGTTTTCCCTACATTAAGAATGGTATATCCTGGAATACCTTACAAAGATCTGATATTTGGGGTCCAGATAACATTTCAAAAGAAACAGATTCTCTATTGAAAACTTGTAGGGACGACTAATTTTTTGTTATTAAATTACACTCTGAGTGAAGGACTTCATCATTCCTAGATTCCTCATCATTCCTAGTCCCCTCCAAGTTTTTAATGTGCTTGCACCACTAAGTCATTGAATTAAGACTGAACATTTAAAAAAATGCATTCACATTAAAAGGCAAGATAACTCTGCTAGGGAATTATTAGGTCACATCTATACCGTAAATTCTGCAAAGCCAAGAAAAGCTGGGTGTCAAGGTTCCTTCTCCACTCTGAACTCTAGGGTACATATGTGGAGACCTGCATGAAAGACCCCCTAAGCTTATTCTTACCAGGTTAGGTTAAACACTGCCACCACCAAAGTGTTACACAAAGAACAGGGGAAGTGCCCACTTGAAAACGTCTCCCCCGTACAAAATATCCCCCCAAGCACTACACCCCCTTTCCTAGGGAACGCTTGATAAAAATCCTCACCAATTTGAGGATTCTCACCAAAAAAATCCCACCAAGGACCCAAACCCTTGGATCTTAAGAACAATGAAAAAGCAATCAGGTTCTTAAAAGAGAATTTTAATTAAAGAAAAAGTAAAAGAATCACCACTATAAAATCAGGATGGTAAATACCTTACAGGGTAATCAGATTCAAAACACAGAGAATCCCTCTAGGCAAAACCTTAAGTTACAAATCCCATGTCCTCAGGTAGAATTGGACAGATAATGGATAAAAGGAAAAGTGGGACAGGGATAGGGCAGAAAGGATAAAGTTTTAGGGGAAAGTGGCAGGGAGCAATTGATAACAGTAATAGTGTCATCCTTTATGGACCAGTATTAGGAAAGGATGGGGGCACTGTCAGTGGATTTCCAGATATTTGCTATCAGCAGAGGAATGAGGAGACTCAGGAATCTGGATTCCATTCCAGGCTCTAGAGGGGAAACATTCTCTAGGGAGCATAGCCTCTTCTGGCTCCTCATCCCTATCCTCTCACCTAGCTCCTCAAGCTTCTCCACCCGCATCCTTCTCTCCAGACACCCCTACAGTTTAAAACCCATTCTCCTTCTCCAGCCATTTCTAGTCCCCACCCACTTGTTCATAGTCTGTTTGCTCAGCCAGTCCCAGTTTCATCCTTTCCTGGCACCTTATCCAATCTGCCTGTCTCCTGTTGCCCCATCAGCTCCCAGTCCCCCACTCCTCATCTGAGTTCAGTCTTTCCCCCCCAACCAATGGCTCCTAGTCCCATTCCCCCACCCATCACTTCCCCACGCCAACTCCCAGTCCCAGTCTTCTTGCCCAGCTAGTCCCAGCCTCCTTCACCACTAATTCCCAATTTCCCTTATCTTTCCCCCACCCCTCTCAGCCTCTAGTCCAAGTCCTCCCCACAATCCTCAGAGGCTCTTTGTCCTGACCAGCTCCCATTGCCCCCCCCCGTCTGGCTCTTGACCACTCTGCATTTGTATCAGGCAGCTTCCTCTTCCAGATAGTCTTGGTGTCAGCAGGAAGGGACTGAGAGAACAGGAGACTTTCCCTGCTCTCAGTTCAGGTGCTTGGTCCCAGCCCACAGCAACCCAGAGCTACAACTGAATGGAAAAATCTGCTGAGCTCCTGACTTGAGCATGCAGATAGGTATTTTAGCTGCGGAGTTCTAGCAAGTCTCTAGGAGCATGTGCAAGCTGCAGTTTTTCAAATTAGGAAAAAATAATGTAATATGTTAGGGGACCATTTTTCAATTTTCTTTAATGATATGCACTGTGGACCAAATATTGCCTCTCATTTATGCCCAAGAACAAAAAGCCAAACTCGAGAGGAGAAAATGCAGAGTGGAAGCACTGAATCCCAATCTTAGTTCCCCTATAACCTCAAGAGTTCACATTCAACACATCTTCAAATAATTCCAGCTGCGGTGGGGCTCTTAGCACAAGATATAGGGGTCAACATTACACATTTTACCTAATGACCCCAATTCCTTATGCATCTTTACCAGCTTTGGGCTGGATCCTGCAACTTCTTGGCAGGAAGTTGAGAGTCCATCACAAGTTCAGTTGTTTAGTCACTCTCAGCACAGAATACAGGCGCAAAATAATGTTGCTGTTGTAGCACTCCTCTCTAAAAGTACACAACATAGCCCCGTTAAAAAAAAAATCTTACGATTTCAACAAACTTGGAGGGAAGGGTACTAACTACTGAATCAGCAACACCATTTCTTATAGCAGCTGGGTTTTTCCTTGAAGGACTTCCATCCAGATGTTGATCAGGTCTTTCCTTGCTTAGCCTAAGCCCTGGTCTACACTACAAATTTATGTCAGTGTAACTACATCACCATACCCGCAAGTTATGCAGTTATATAGCCCTAACTCCCAGCATAGACATGCTATATTGACAAGAGGACTTCTCCTATACACATAACTACCACTTCTCAGGGAGGTAGAGCACCTATGCTGAAAGGAGAAGCTCTCCCATCAGCGTAAGTAGTGTCTTCACAAAGTGGTACAGCTCCCCTGCTGCAGCGCTGTAAGTGTAGACAAGCCCTAAGAGTTTGAATAAAATTACAGCTCAAGGATGGCTACAAGCATACCCAGGAGATTTAAACATTCAATCATAACCACAAAAGGTAGACCTACCCTCAGTCTAGGAGGGCATCAGACTGGTCCAAAAATAATTGCCAATTGACTGAACAAACTCTATTTTAAAGCACTAGTTTATTAGAACAGTAATAAAAACAAAAAGGAAAGAATGGAACCATAGTACAAACAAAAAGGTAAGCTTCTGACCACATCAGGGCATTTTTGTTGGAATATTTGACAATATTAGACAGTAGTCAAATAACAGGTGATTAGCAGACATTATTTGACCAGATAGTTCACTGTCTTGTCACACCTACCTCAGTCATTACTACATCTAACATTTTCAAAGTTGCTACCAAAAGACAGGGACCTAAATAAAGTGGCTTGAGCTTTGATTGTGCTGAACTCCTACAGACTTTGCTCAGAGCTCAGCTCCTTTGGCACTCAGGCCATTTTTATTAAGGTACCTAAATATGGCCTGAGATGCCTAGAGTTAGGCACCTAAGCCTGACAATTTTAGTCTATGTTCTTTGCTTAACAATGCCAACAAAGGATCTGCAATCAGTTTAAGTCACCACTCACAATACCATTTCCTGAGATCATCTCCCTAGATGAATCATTCAATTATCATCTTTGGCCTAATTTTTCTGTAACTAGCTAGAGTACCAAACAGAAAAAATGACTTTGTTTGCCTTTGCAATCAAAGTAGAAGATATCACAGCATCAGAGAAGTGGTACAAAAAAAGCTACATTTTAGAAAATTTTGTCGTTCGGTCCACACTCAATTAATTGTCATCAATAGTTTACTTTATGGGATCGGTTATTTAATAGAAATGAATTTCACCATTCTTAGCAAGTTACACAAACTTTTATTTAAGGGGACCAGTTTCCCTCAACCCCATAATTCACTCTGGAAATATATGTCTCAATATTTATAACAAACAATATTTAGCTTTTGTCTATACTCTTTTCTCTATTGTTCCTTTCCAGGACTTAATTTTTAATGACTTGTCTTCACTGCATTGTTAGCTTGAGTTGGTACACTCGAGCTGGCCTAACTCAAGTGAGAGCAGCCATACTGCAAAGGCAAGCTTGAGCCACCTTCCAGTTCTACACTGTTCACACTGTAGAGTACTGATTCAAGTGAAGGCACTTGCCTTCTTGGGACATACTCCTTGGTTCTCAGCACTGCACTATTCTGAGCAGCTCCTTTCAAACTTTCACTGTGTATGTCAGAAAACTGTCTATATTGGTCAAATGGGTGGAAGTAGTGTTCACCCAGCAACCTACTGCAGTACACCACTTCTACTTATGTTTGTTGTCTGCATTCTGGTGGAAAACAATGGATCCCACTCAGAATGATGAGTAGGATCCACGGCTCTTACCCACCCAGCTCCTGGTTCCCCTGCAATCTTGGAGTTGCAGGAAGTGACTGATGTGCTCTGTATCAGTGTTCCTTCATAAGACGGCCTTCATAAGACCTTCATAAGACGGCCTGAATTTGCATTTATTGTTATGGTGATGCCAAAATAAAATTGTGTTGTTAAGTACCCATCTCTTTCTAGCGCAAATCAAAACTCGCAGAAACAAAGGGACTGAACAAAGATTATTTATTCAAACTGAATAATACTATCAGTACATCTGCTTTAAGCATTTAACAATGCAACAATGAATAACACGGTCAGTGGAGCCAATTTAACTTTATTACTCCGCAACAGTGCACTATACGATCAGTCCAGCTGCCTTAAGCAGATATGACATGCACAAGGGGTACAGTGCCATGTCATAGGAACAGGAAGTCTATATAGTCAGGGTACCGGTCATCACCCTGCCATCTCTGCACAGAAGTAGAGTGAAGAGGTTAAACTTACCATGGGCACTTACTTCCATGCACTGAGTAACCCCTGCCATGCAGGGGTCGCTGGGAGCAGCTCATGGTGTTATGGTTAAGGCTGCGATTTAGTCACGGAAGTCACAGATTCCGTGACTTCCAAAAACCTCCGTGACTGCAGCCAGCCCCTGAAGGGTTCATGTTTAGTTATTCCACCTGGAAACAGTCAGGGCACACCCTGACAGTTTTGTAGAAGCAATGCACACATTGCTCTATTCAAGGACAAGGACTAGATATGAACCATGAGAAGTTGATTAAAGGACAGTAACCGTGGGAAGCTTTCTTAGCCTGGGCTCAAGGCCTGAGAACCAGGATTGTAGTAGATAAAAGTTGGTAAACAAGTATATTAATCAACGTCATACATTCCTTTGTGTGTCTTTTTGCGGTAGAAGTATGTAATGCATAGGGAGGAGAAATATAATGAAGGTGGAAAGCTGGGGGAAGCAGCCCATTTCAGCTGACCAGCCTGCTTGCTTGCATAAAGCTGTGTTCTGTCTCATCATTGAACCGCCACAAACCCCGACAGGGAGCTGCAGGGTTGGTTCCCTGCCGCCGCCACCACCAGGCAGACCCTCCACAGGTTCCGGCTGTCGTGAGTGGCATCCCCGCAGCTCACAGGCAGAACCTCCGGAGTTCGGAGCCGCCAGCAGAGGGGACCCTGGAGCTCCCAGCCCAACCACAGCTTCCCAGGCTCACGTTATCATGGATATTTTTAGTAAAAAAGTCAGGGACAGGTCACCGGCTTCCATGAATTTTTCATTATTGCCTGTGACCTGTCCGTGACTTTTACTAAAAATATCAGTGACAAAATCTTCGCCTTAATTATGGTTCATGGCTGCAAGATTAGGCTGGAGATGAACCTGGGCAAATGCAGTGGCCAGGCTGCTCTGGCACTTACTGACCATAATGCCTAGAAGGCATACAATCATTTGGTGTGGGTTCTCCTTGTGTTTCTGCTAGCAGTCTGGCTTGCACATGGCACATTATGAGCAACTTACTCTGCCACCATGCATTTCTCCCTCTCCAACATCATCTTAGCCGCAATCTGGAATTGCTGTTCCTCCTCCAGCATCTCCCTTTGAAGCTCGAAGAGCAGGTCAGACCTTCTGCCCAAGTCCCTCAAAAGGTCCTCCTGTGTTCTCTACCTTCTGCTTCTAGACTCTGGTGCTGATAGTCATTGGCCTTCTGGGAGGGTGGCTGGACTGCACTTATGCAAATGAGCTGTAAAGCAAAGAAACAGTACATAGCTTTACTGTGTAGGGTAAAAAAGGAAGAGAATCTCCCCTTTATCTTTCTTTGTCACATCAAGATATTAATTGAGGGGAGTGAAATGAAACTCTTCATTTTGCAGCTGCTAAATTCCAGAGTTCTTGAAATGGCAGTTTGTTCCTCTACATTACCTGCTGTGCTGGATGGACATTACTGGATGCCAGGTTCTAGGGGTGGAGGGGTAGGGAAGGAGATCATGGTTTCCTATGCCCAGCAAGAAACGCTGAGGCAGCATTACCTAAAATCTACCCTCTGGATGTCGGGGATGGTGAAGGTAATGATGGTTCCCACACCCCAAAGGGACACTACAGATGGCATCTCTTAAAGGCCGCCCTCCACCACATAACATACCCTTGTGTGGATTGGTTCTACAAAGGTAATAACAGGTCCCTTATGTCATATCTGCCCCTCCTCCCCCCAACCATAACAACTGTCATTCAAGACCTTACCCGGCTGAAGTAATGCTGTTTCAGCTGCTGCTTTCTGCATCTTCTCCCCAGAGTCTTGGTCAAGGATGGAGTGACTGTGGCCCCTAGCATTGGTTCTGCCTCACGCAAGAACTCCACGTCCAGAAACAGGCCCAGCTCTGGGTCCTCCTCAGGATCCTCCATGATCAATCACTCATGAACTTCTCAAGAGGCCTTTGAGCTGCCTAGGTACAGAGCTGCATGCTGGTGATCACCCAGTCAAACTGTAGTCAAGTGAGCTTGCCAGGGTTTCACTTAGTCATTTCCCAGCAGTACAGTGTCTTCAGGGTTTTAATAGCTGAGCTAGAACAAATGCTACAGGTGCAAAGGGCCACATGGAAGACAGGGTCCAAAGTATCAAACTGAGTATTAATACACGGTAGATAATGTCCAATCAAGATACGAGGGGGACCAGACAACAATTAACCTGGGTGGAAGTTTCAGGAAGGCATGGGGGTGGACCTCATGATACTTGAATGGACTGGACTGTAAGCAGAGTCCTGATTGCATTACTATGCAAACTTCACCTGCACTCAAGCTTCAACCCATCCATCCCAACAAGCCACCGGCATCTACCTCAGGCTTAATGCACCACTTACTTTACCTAGAGAGGTTTGTGTGCAGACCTGAGGCAGGTAAGGGACAACATTCAAGTTATTCTTCAAGATAACAATGCAGTAAAAACAAGCCCCTTGTTTTGTTTTTAAATTAGAACTTCAGCAATATTAACATAAGTCAACTAGATATCTACATACAATTGAAATGTAATGTGTACTGATGTCAATAGGACTAATCAGCTGAGTAACTGCTCACCAGTGTAAAGCTATCTATACACTGTGAGCTTCTTCAGGGTACAGTCCAGGGCAATTCTATTCAGTATCTGGGTTCTACAGAATACACAATAGCAATAGTACATATCTGCCTAAGACTGGATTTCAGTTACTCCCTTTAAACTCTATTGCACAGGTTGGCCAGGAAAAAAAAAAAAAAAAAATCCAACTTATTTCTAAGCACCACCACTTCCAAACACACACATAGCACAACACAAGAAGCCTGGTTAGTAGGAGCTGTTCAACATGCACTTTGGACTTAATGTCACTCTCACTTTAGTTTTGCAGTTCATCTTCAATTTAGTCCTTCACTTTAGATATATTTTCATTTTAGGAAGACTGATTTTAACAGACCGAATGTCCTCCATGGCAGGGCATCTGTATGAAACAGCTGTTCACACAACTCTGGGATCAATATGGCTTGCAAACGTTTTTTTGGACAAGCAACTTTAGGCAGGATGCCAGAGCAATTTATAGCAATTAGACAAAGGAGATGAAGGATTCTCTTCGGAAGGACTGCCGTTGCAGAGCAGCAAGTCCGTAGATAACAGGATGCTGGGAGCAGTGTTTGGCTGGAAAGAAAGGTACTCTTGTTCTACCACAGGAAGACCCTTTATTTCCTTGGATTTTTTTAAGAGTGAATCTTTTGCTGCTTTGCAATTAGTTTAGTTACCCTGCTCTTGATGTAATCTTTTATAATACCTACAGGAAAAAGTGGCTATGAATGATTTCATCAGATCCTTAGAACCTAAGGCAATCCCAAAAAACTGCCTTCTTGAAGCCTGTTACAGATTTCTTCACTGCAAAACTCCCCTAGACAGAGAAGTTCTATATATCATGTTTCTGAATTATATTTATTGACAATTCTTGCAAGGCATATTTAACATGTTTTCCTCAGTATTTTCCCCACACAAACTGTGAAAGTAAGACTGGCACAACTGACCAGAAATTACAGCAAGTGAAAGCTAAAGAAAACCTCTTTGTCTTACTTTTCTAAATAAAACTTAACCTGGTAAACAGCAACAGGATTTTTTCTTTTGTTTTGTTTGCTTAAAAGTTTTAACATAATGGCTGATCAACTGTAGAACAGAAACAGAACTAAGCCAGAATATAATTTTAGAAAATCTGGAGTGACTGAGGGAAAAAGAAGAACGTAGGTTTTATGGAAAGTTTAATATATTCACTGTGTAGATGATTATTCATACAGATATATTTCATATGGACATGTGGCAATATCCTAGAAAACTCTGAACAATCATTAAATGATTAGGACTCTGGGAGTGCAAGAATTTTGAGATGAGCCAGAAAGGAAGAGCCAGCAAATACTGGCTCTTTCCTCCACGCTACATTCTCACCAATCCTCTTGGTCTTGGACATGAGCCAGGGAACACAGGCATGAAGGAAGAAGCTTGACACACCTAAAAAGGCATATACACAAACATCTTGCTATCACTTTTACATTCTACTAAAATGTGTGCTGCATGGTAATTATACAGTCATCCCCTGGGATGCATATCTGGTAAAACCACTTCTGGCAAAATTCAAAGCTGGATGCATTCCAGAGGACATGGGTAATAGCAAACTGAAAGATATCAGGACGAATTATTAGCCAGTTTTTCTGTAACTACTTAAAAACTTCTTATAGCAGAATATAAAGTAACATGTATCCCTTTGGTTAATTCTACAAAGTGTTTTACTACCATATTATATAATCTTGTTTAAATAAACTACATAGAACACAGGTCTCAGTTCTGTACTGCAGGTTCCAGATAATGTTTACTATGCTTCCAGCTCATTAATATTGTCGTTTGACCACATTAGGAATTTCCTTTTGTTATCTGCTCATTTCTATTTTAAATTATTTATAAAGACAGAGTATGTTTCACCCAGGTTGGTGTGAACACATAATATTTGGTGTTTGTGAATAATGGAGAATTGCAATTGACAAGGCATGGATGCATTCACGCTTTCTCTAAAAATGGTAAACATATACATTAGACTCTATGATGATGAATGTCTTGATCTATTTAGATCTTAAATAATCAGCAATTTGAGGAACAAGTGCGAGATGGACGTTGTACTACAGTAAAAGATAAGATAGAAAAACAGGATGTTCTCTCATAAGTAAAGAAGATCGAAAATAAATCAAGGATTAAAAACTGAGGGAAATCAGATTACTGTAATTTTCTGCTACCAGTGACTTTTCTGATTGCTTGCACTTGAGATCTTTTAAGACAACAGGCAAATTTTTGCCTCACAATACTATTTAAGCCAGTAGGACTGCACATGATATGACTAAAAAATTCAGCACAGTATTTCTCTTGGTAGCGGATACATTTCCAAGCGTGAAAAGCTCTTCTCTACACTACTGTTGCCACACATGAATCTACTAGTTTGTCAATCACAATACAGTTATTCTAGTTAAAAGATTTGCACGTAAACTGGCTGCTCTTAGGAACAACCTAGATCAGCATTCCCCCAAATTTTTGAAAGCTAAGCCCCCTTTTCTTCAAAATAAAGGGAATCAGACACACCCATGCGTGTTTGATGAGCAGTGAAATAGTTAACAGTGTTAACATTTAAATTATTTACTGAGATAGCATCCATTGAAATGAACGGGGCACTTCATACTTCAGAGCCATTGTTTCAGGCTTCCTTCAGACTCAGGCAGACATTGCTTCAGATACATAGTGCGTGTAACACACAGGTCAAGTTTTTCTTTACAACCATAACAACTAGAGACTTGTTTTTTTTAAAAAAACAAGTAGGAGACTTGAAACCTTTCAGCTCTCTAGAGCCTCAGATTTGTCAGTGCCATTTTGGCTAGTTATTTGTGCCTCCCCAGGGGAGATATACCCACACTTCGGGAGATACTGTTTTTGACTGTTAGTAAGGAGGATGAAAAAAATAAATAAATCGGTGAGACAGACTCTCTTCTGAAGCCAAATTCCAAAAGGGGAGCAACAAACACAACAGTTCTGGGTCCCAGATTCTGAGGGCTGGTCTATACTGTCCCAACACCAGTGTAAATTACAGCAGGCCAGGGCTGCTCTATAATCTCTAAAGGAATAAATGCTAGTGGAGAAGCACTATAGAGCCACACTTGATCCCCCAGTACCTCTGCAGGCAGGGGCAGCAAGTTGTATGGGCCCGTGGTGCCCGGGCTCCAGAAAATTCAGAGCCTGGGGGCCCAGCTCCACCAGTGTTTGGGGCCCGGTCTCTCCCCTGGCACCGCCTGCTGACCCCGCATGACTCCCCCAGAGCGTTCCCCGGCCCTGCCTGCTTCCCCTGCGCACCCCCTCCCCAAAGCAGCCCTGCCTGCCCTGGGCAGTGGGTGGCTGCCCCCTGCAGCTCCATGCTGTGCTCCCTCACCAGCCGTGGCCGGCTACAAGGGAGCAGCATTGGGGGCAAGATGAGGCAGCTGCTGTGCCTGCAGAGGGAGGAGGCACATGGCAGCACCCCCCCAGGCAGGTGACTCTGAGTCAACTCCAAGGAGGAGGGGGGCTTATTCTGGCGGGACCTCCTGAGCAACACCCTGGGGGGGCTTGGGTGAGTGTCAGGGAGGGGTGCCCCCCCAAAGCTCGCTGTTGCCAACAGAGAGAGAGCTGGGCTGTGGGGAGTCCTCCTCTCTGGCCCCCAAACCCAGCCCTAGGACAGCCTGCCTGTTGCACCCCAAACTCATCCCCCAACCCAGCCCCATGCCCCGCAACCCCCCGTCCCAGCCCAGAGCCCACACCCAAACTCCTTCCAAGCCCACACCTCTCCTGTACCCAAACTCTCTCCCAGAGCCTGCACCCCAAACCCCCTCCTGTACCCAAACTCCCTCCCACAGCCCACATCCCCCCCTGCACCCCAACCCCCTGCCACAGCCCCGAGCCTGCAACCAGCACCCAAACTCCATCTCAGAACCTGAACCCCTCCCACACCCAAACTTCCTCCCAGAGCCTGCACTCCAAACCCCCTCCCGCACCCAAACTCCCTCCCAGAGTCTTAGGCAGTGGAGGACTTGGACCCATTCTGGGCACCACCAAAAATTATACAAACCTGCCGTCCCTGATGCCAGGGTTGGGAAGGGCCTGCTCCGATGACTTTACAACAGCCGAGAGATCAACCCACTCCATCCTCCTTGGCCAGGGGTATTATCAATCAGCCAGCTATAGCCAGATTTGAGCCTCTTTGTACAGCCCGAGGCGCACACAATGGCCAGATAAGAATAGAAAATTTGGCCTAATGTCTATCTGGTTTACACATTAAACAAGAGTAAAGTGTTTTGACTTGCATCCTCATTTTTACCAACCTTTGGGGGCGCAAACTTGCTACAGGAGCTAGATGTTAATCAATGCCATTTACATAATTTTTTAAGAAGGTGGTACAAGAACCAATGAAGTTGGGAACCACTAAACTAGGCAACAGCTTTCTCTCTTTACAATAATATTCCCTTTCGGTCCTCCACTGCTATGTAGTATTGCTGTGTGTTGTTTAGAATCTTCCACTCTCCATCCCAGACATAGCTACATGTCAATAACGGGTTAAATGAACCCTTTATATAAAGTCTGGTGAGCCCTTTGGGATCTTTAGAAGGAAGAGCTATACAGTGTGGGAACACCACCACACAACGACAAGTAGAGCCAACATATTGACAGCCACCTGCCAATTCTACACATGCATCGAGTGGCAGAAAGCACATATCATAGCAAAATAAATTCACACTCAAAAAGGCTATCTCATTAACCCTCTCAAAACAGAACCATAAAAGGGTCTTTCAGAGGCATCAGTCCAAAGTCAGAATGGCTATTACTTTTCCCTCTTTCCCCAGCAAATATAATAGGAAACCAAAAGAAAAAAAATTGTTCCAGGGAAGTTCTATCAATATTCTGACTCATGTTTTCTGTATATTTCAGAATTACGTCTCAGGAAAAGGTGGTTTCAAAAGCCAACGTCTTCCCATCCCAAGTCCAGTGAGGGGTGAGTGGAGGAAAAGCAGAGATTTGATGGTGGTTAGATTGAGTTATATTAGGGTAGAGGAGGCAACTAGTTTGGAGGGTACTAGCTAGGAAGCCTGTACAAGTGTCTAATTTCATTTTTTAAATGTGTTTTACAGCACATACTTCAACAGATAAAGTTCTTAAAAGCAGGTAACTAAATAAATAGTTTAAGGATAACCCTTCCCATTTTAAATGCAAATGTTATTGACAATATTGCAGCTCAAACAACAGCAGCATTACAGAAGTCAATACTATCCCCTCCACTCCAAATACCCCCTATAAAGGTCTAGAGAAAGGCAATGCAAATGACAACAGACCTGAAAATACTTTAGTACAAGGAGATGAAGATGGTGGTTTAGGACTAAGTTTAAGAATGAGGAAAGAGGTGATGTAGTAAGTGAATAATAGTACAGAGAAGATTAATCAAGTGCTCCATTTACCCTCTCTCAAAACAGAAAAAGCAATGGACACCCACTGAAATTAAAATGCAAATATGAAGTAGATACAAGGAATTTCCTCCCCATATGCCTGAAGACATTCCTACACTAAGCTCATAGTCTGTGGATTTCAATATGAGACTCCATGTCACAAGGTATTCTTAAGGCAAAGAGAATTTTCTACCAAAAGATCTTATTTTGTTTTACAAAGATTGTTATTATTACCCTAATTTTACAGATGGGGGAAAGTGTATGCACAGACAATGTATGTAATATATATTCATAGCATACAATAATGCTGCCTACACTACATACACAGGTACACACACACACACACACACAAGGACATGCATGTGCACACATGCAGGGTGAAGCATCTGTTGTATATACAAGATATACTTCTTCCCAAAAACAAAATATAGATCCCTTTAAAATGGTTTCCTTTTAGGGCAGGTGTCTCAAAAATGAACCATCTTGCTGCCCATATAAATAATTACATTTAATCTAAACTGTTACCGAATCCTGTCATTTTCTTCTCAATGGAATGGATGTCTGTAGAGTTAAAAAAAGATTTCACATGAATACAGTGGTGGCTCAAAGCCATTGGTAATATGATGGGTGTAGCTAGCCATTTGAATGGCACTTTGGAACTTGTTACACATATTAGTCCACATGCCAGCCTCTTTCTCTGGTTTCTGATAATCTCTGTAAACAGAGATAACTTTACACATCAACACTGCAGTGCTAAAGAGAGTTGGTTAAGGTGGTTGATAGAGTTCATTAGAGACCGATGACAGTTTTAGGAGGCCTGATGAAGAACCAGTGAGACCAGCCATCAACATACACGATCCCCAAAAGTAAATACAGAGAGAGAGAAAACGCGCGCATGGTGTGGGCTAATACACCTGCATTAACCCGTGACAGGCACATGACACTAGTGCTGATACTTCAGTTTAGTGGCTGGTATTTTAGGTTCCCATTTTAGATCTTACTAATGAAGTCTCGCTGCCAGGTCCAGTACCGGTCTCCCCCCCCGACGTCTAACTTGCCAAACGGCCGAGGCTGCTCCGCATCCCACTCCTGGAAGCTGCCCAAGGCCCGCGGCCAGCTGGAGCGCGCCCCGCCGAAGGAGCCAGAGCAGCGGGCTGGCGCCGCCCCGCTCAGCCTGACACGCGCGGGTAGCTGCGCCCACGCCAGGCCGGCCGGGGATCGCCCGCACCTCTGTGCCGCGCTCAGACGGCAAAGGCAAGAGGGGCCGCGACGGCAGCGCCCCTGCGCAGCGAGCCGGGCCGGACCCACCAAAGCTTCTGGGGGCATGGCACGTCCCTCCCGCTAGTCTCGGCTGAGGTGCCCCGTAAGTGTGCCCGGCCTTCCCCCGGCGCCCGCCCCGCACAGCGCCCCCGGCCTCGCCCCACAGGCCAGCCGCGACCCTGCGCCGGGGGGGCGGCACGCTGCCGGCCTACCTGAGCGTAGAAGGGTTTCCTGAGCCAGGCCCCCGGGAAGACCCTCCTCGCCATGGCAATGGCACATCCCCGCAGCGGGCTGCGCTCGGAGGCGGAGCGGAGGCAGCGCTTCCCCGCCCGGCCCCCTCCGCTCGCACCGCGGCGCCGGGAGAACGGGCTGGGGCGGGGGCCGCTGCGGCCCGCAGGGCAGGAGACGCCGGTCGCGGCTCCGACCCCGCTGCCCCTCAGCGCTGGCGGCTGCTACAGCAGCAAGCGGCAGGGCAGCGCGCAGCCTTAAAGGGCGGCCGGCCAGTGTCTCTGCCGACACAGACCGCCCGCGCCGCCTCCTCAGCTTAAAGGGGAAGTTGGCCGCCCCAGCGCCGAGGGAGGATAACGCCCCCCTCCCCACGCAACAGCCTAGTACTGAGCACCCTCCCAGTGCGTGGGGCAGCGGCACACCCCCCCTCCGCAGTCACGGGACCCCCCTCCGCAGTCACGAGCCCAGATCCACGCCCCCCCCCGACCCTGGTGCAATGCTGTGAAGCGAGGCTGCCCCTCTCAATAGTTCTAGGCCTTTGGGGGAGAGTAGCACCCAGATCTGGATTTAGGATGGGGGCTGGGCAGTGGGCAACCTCCCAGAGTGGTTAATTTTCCTCTAATCTCTCCTTTCCCTTCCCTCCACACACATGCTCAGACAGCAGCACCAGGTCTAGTCCCATCTAGAGCTGGTCAAATAAGGAAGGAAGTTATTACTAATGTGTCTGATTGTACTACTGTGATATTATTTTGTACATATCTTTGACCAGAGGCATTTGAATAATGAAAATCTTTATGGAATAGTTGATGGGGAAGAACTCAAATACATTATTCATGCTGATTATTCTACCACCTCTATTCGTAGCTGCCTCTCTATAGAATTTCTAATATATCTGTCCCAGTAGTACCTACGCAGTTGTGTTCAAATTTTCTGCTGCACTGCAAACTGGGCCTTGGCCTCCCCATCCATAAGTTCTGAGTATTTTACAGGCCAGCTCTGGCAACAGTTCTCTAGTGGGTCACCTCCCATATTCCGTATAACTACAGCGCCCTCATGTAGGGTTACTAACTTGGTAATATTTAAAAACCAGACACTCCAGCAGAAGTGCTAGAACCTCCCCTGCCCTGCTTCTTCCCCCACACCTCCCTGCCCCGCTACCCACTCTTCTTCCCCTCTGCCCCAAGTTCCTTGCTGCTTTTCCCCTCCCACCCGGGTCAGGAGGGACCTATCTTCGGAGCGGGGGCTGGGAGCTGCAGCTGCCCGATGAAGATAGGAGGCGGCTCTGGCTGAGTAGGGGCTGGAGCAGTGATGACCCGGCACCTCCCCTGCTCGCAGTAACCGGACTTAGGGTGTCTGGTATGGTCAATAAATCTGACTGGATACTGTCAGGTCCCCTTTTCAACCAGACTTTCCGGTCAAAAACCGGACATCTGGCCACCCTACCCTCATGGCCAAGATGGAGTCCGCTCTATAGGGCAATTCTGCCCAAGAAAAGGCACATGCAGGAACACAGTAGAGAATCTCTCTTCTACCCCAGGAGCACCTGTTCCTAACCCCACTGACTAAATACATACACACACTGGATTAGTACAGTGATTAGTGGATTAGTACAAACAAAGGAAATATTTATTGACAGAGGGATGAATGGAGGAAAACAGAGGGAAGAGAGAGGGGGAGCAGTAAAGTAGGGTTACATCCAACACAAGGACCCACAGTCCCAGTGTTACCCTATAAAAGGATAGACACTGAGCAATGCATCTAGATTCAGAGCTCAGGAATCCTTGGCAGAGTTCCAGTTCAGCAGTGACTCTTGGGTGCTCCTGATGGTCTTTGGCACCCATAAATTTTACCCAACAAACCCTTCCAGTGCCCTCTTCTGCAAACCTACACAGTGCAACAACCTCACTTAACTAGCTACAACCTCCCTCCTTAGTTCCCAGTGCAAAGTCACAAGCCCCAGTACTCAGACCCATATAGTTCTGGGCGATGGCAATACTGGGTCTGGCTTCAGTTTGTCCTTCTCAGATGATTCTTTCCCAGGACAGCACTCCTCCCATCCTGGGATGTTCCTGGCTGGCACTCTGTCCTTCCTGACATTTTGGCTGGCTCTCGGCTGCTTTGTTATGCAAGGGCCACACTCACACCTGTAAAAAGAACAGGAGTACTTGTGGCACCTTAGAGACTAACAAATTCATTTGAGCATCAGCTTTCATGGGCTGCTACTCTGAAATTCACACCTGTTACTCTCCCTCTCTCTCAACCCCCTCCCCACTGGAACAACCAGCGCAACACCTCCTCTGCTTTAAGATGAGGTTTTAAAGGGAACATGCTCTCTAAACCTGAAGGGGTTACCACTCTCCCTACTTCCCCCAAAAACAGTCTTTGCTGTCCCCAGCAAGGAGGGGATCCACAGCCTCAAGTTGCCCAACAGGAAACTCAGAGCCCGCATTGGTCAAAAGCATCCCCAATGTCCAACCCACAGGCCCCAGGGGTTTCCCTTGAAGCAACTCTCCCCCAACAGTACCCCAGAGATCTGTAGGTCACTAGGTTCCCCCAAATGATCATATGTCAGCAGATGCCTGAGCCTAAATCCCCTTGATAGTCTATGGGATTTGGATTCCTAAGTGCCTAAATCCCTTTTGAAAAATGAGACCTAGGCTCCTACATCGGTTAGGCATTGCTTCGCTGAGCACAACAAAGCCTAAATACCTTTAAAAATCTGCCGCTTTGAGATCTATGGATGAAAAGCATTCTACATATACCAAGTATATATTACTTATTACATTCCTTAAGGAAGGCTGTTCTGATTCAGCTGAAGGTACAGAAAAGTACTAGGCTGAGCTTCCAAGTAGTGGTTTTGTGGCAGGACCTTCTTTTAAGGAAAGAAGTGAATCTGGAAACCACATATGGTTGTGAAGCCACAAAGCTGTAGAGGATTGTGCAGAATTTAAAATGTCTTGCATTTTAAGGCCCAGGGATGCTGTGAGAACACTTCTGGAATAACAGTCACTGATGGACCTTCTCTGAAGCGAAGCCCTGCTAATTCATGAACAAGATCTGGTACCTCTTAAAGTAATCCAGGCTTTAACAGTCAAAATTTTACCAATTAGGATGTTCTCCTCTTCCCTTCCTATAGCAACAGGCACAGCGCTGACTCTGCTTTCTGCATCATTTCTACTCTTTTCTTCCCTCCACCTCCTTGTACTAGTCCAGCTACAGTGTGGGGGTGGAACAGAAAGGCAACGCAAGCAAAAACTGCAGAGCAAAAGTTTAAAATCTTGTTGAATAGTCTGGAGCAATTTCTTCATCCAGTGCACTGTGCCAGCCCTGAGAATGATAGTTTGGGACTGACAATAAAACTTGGGTCTCCCACATGGTAGTCAGAGACCTAGATGTTCCATTTCTGAGTATGTCTGGATCCCACCAGATCCAGGCATGTGTTCTCTAAGTTTTCCACTCAGTACATGAGACTTTAGTCACACCATTGACTATAGGAGTAGATGCTTTTTTCCAGCATTGGAGTTTTAGTTATTTTTTTTTCTTTGTTCCCTTATGCAGGGTCAGGTAAGTAATACATGTTTGGCCATTGCAATCTTTTTTGGTTATAGTGTAAATAGAGTTGGCCAAATTCAGTCTTGGGTATATGGGTGCAATTCATATGGAATCTCTAGGCCAATTTAGCAGTAACAGCAGCAGAAGAGGTATAGCTTTTACTGCCTTGGCATTCCGTGAGAGTGCAAAACAAATGGAATGTTCTGAAGGAATGGAAAGGGAGGGGACACAGCAGGAAAAAAATCAAACAAGGTGCAACATAAAGCCATTCATCCCTCCCCCATTCCTGTTTGTTGTTTTTCCTGATGTACACAGCCTTCTGCTCTGCAATTTGTGCAAGTTATGTGTTTTGTCAGAACAATACAAGCTACACTGCTTTACTGCTTACAGCCAACATGTAACTTTCTCCACCATTTATATCAACACTGAACTTGATCCATTGAATTCAGTGTCATTTCCAAATAAAAACAAGGTTTTTGGAATAATTAGATAGGGCTCAATCCTCAGGTGCACTAGAACAGTGCCTGGCATACCCTAGGGTCATGGGCACACCAACTTCTCATACTCGTTCCTGATTCTGGAGCCAGCTTGGGGCTGGTTAGGCACCCAGCATAATTTAAAACAGGCTGTTATGCTTGTTGGAACATCCAGAATGCAGTGTGCTTTTGCCATAGGTTGAAAGAGAGTGTGGGACTATCAGCATGGAAGATTTCAGGAAGAATCTAAGCTCTCCACAGTCATCAGTAGAATTTGTACACTCATAAATATAGTAAATAAAGAGCTTAATCTAACTTATGTTTGAAGAAAATCTATGTTACCTGAGCAAATAATGCTGTTTCTAATTTGTGTTCCTACATTTTAAAACAAGAGCTATATATCCATTATTTCATTGAAGTTAATCATGTAGTGGACTTAGCTATTAAGAAAATACAGTTAGTGGAATCAGTTATGTTTGCAAAGAGATTGGAGCTCTTTACTCAAACACTGCCATCTAATTTAAATTCTGAATTTTCAAAGAAATTTGAGATACACCAGATGTTTTACAATGAAGTAGCCATCAATTAAATTACTGACATCTGTTTTAGTAAATTCAATATAGAAGGCTTCATATATTAGGCACTCGGGATATTCTAAAGTTGTTCTGTTCAGAGGAAAAGGTTTGATTGTAGTCATGAAAACGAAGACCTCATTAATGGCCAATTGTTGGCAAATCTATACAACAGCCTGCATCTGTGTTCTCATTGTTTCAAAGTCTACAAGGACTACACAGTTCAGATTTAGTCAGCCAATAAAAAAAAATGGCTTCTTTTGTGAACATATACACATATCCTTTCGAGCCTACTTCCTCCGTTAATTGGTAATTTTCCTTAGGTTCAGGATTTTCATTCAGAGATGAGTTTTAAAATGCTTGATTGGTGTACAGTTTCTAGCATTATTGTTTTTCTTGTTCAAGAGTCCTCTAGATCAGGGGTTGGCAACCTCTCAGAATTGGTGTGCTGAGTCTTCATTTATTCACTCTAATTTAAGGTTTTGCATGCCAGTAATACATTTTAACGTTTTTAGAAGATATCTTTCTATAAGTCTATAATATATAACTAAACTATTGTTGTAACATAAATAAGGTTTTTAAAATGTTTAAGAAGCTTCATTTAAAATGAAATTAAAATGCATCAATTATCAATTTAGTGTGATCCTTGCTCTTGCTTTTCCTTGCTGAGTTTTCCAATGTCTGGCACATATTTGGATACTTTAAGCTGCACACAGGCTTCTGAGTGATCAGTTGTTAACCGGCTCCGAGAGGGACAGATTTAATGTGTGAACAGGTATTTTCACACAGGTATGTGGATCCAAATGCTGAAAGCATTGCAAAAGCAATTTTTTTCAAACAGTTACACTTCACTGGCAGGGACGTCCAGCAGGTCAGAATAGAGGCCCCATGATCTCTCTCGGTAGCTTCAAGTGCACTCCACAGATCTCCAAACTTTGATGCCCACAATTCTGAGCTTTTTAACTGAATGAGCTGCATTTTGAAATCTTCAACACCCATCCACTGAAATACAGACAAATCCAAGTCGCTTTCATTGAACTTTTCAGGTTTAATTAGAAAAGAAAGCATTGGGCCAAATCGCTGAAAATCTTGAAATCTGTCAGAAAATTCTGATTCCAGTTCTTGCATGTACATTCTAATCTCAACATCAAATGCAGTGCGCTGTTCCATGTGGCGTGATAGTGATGTAAACAGCAAATCAGGACTTAAAAATATCCCAGCACAGTGGCGCTGGAACAATTTTTAAGGTGGGGGTGCTGAGCTGTGCCCCTCTCTTGCCCCTGTCTGCACCCCTCACTACCCCAGGCTGGGGCCAATAGGCCACAGCTGGGGGTGGCTGTAGAGCCCCGGGCCAGCGGCCAGGACCCCAGGCCGGCAGCAGAGGCCCCTGGACTGGTAGCTGGGACCCAGGGCCGGCAGCGGGCTGAGCGGGGCTGGTGGCTGGAACTCCGCTGGCAGTGGAGCCTGGGGCCAGCAGCAGGCTGAGTGGAGCCAGCAGACAGAATCCCAGCTGGCAGGGAGCCAGTGGCTGGTACCCCAGGCCAGCAGCGGAGCCCCCCGGACCAGTGGCCAGGACCCCAGGCCAGCAGCAGAGCCTCCCGGACCAGTGGCCAGGACCCGGGCAGTATGAGTGCCACTGAAAATCAGCTCCCGTGCCACCTTCAGCACACGTGCCACAGGTTGCCTACCCCTGCTCTAGATTATAAGCTTTGGGAAAAGGTTTTCGTCAAATATTGAAAATCTTCACACAAGTCCTTTAACCTAATGTTATTTGAGGACTGCCAAATTTCATCATGGGTACTTTGGCTAATTGTCTATGGCTGTTTCCCTATCTGAGTTAGTAATTTAATATATATCTTTATTGCTTGAAGTTAATTTTTGCATTTTTTTTTTTTTTTTTTTTTTTTACAGAAATACTTTTTTACTTAGCTTGTGTTGGATATTCATCCACTGAAAAAAAATTTATTTCAAGGTGTCAAGGTTCCTCCCCCCACTCTGAACTCTAGGGTACAGATGTGGGGACCTGCATGAAAAAACCTCCTAAACTTCTCTTTACCAGCTTAGGTCAAAACTTCCCCAAGGTACAAAATATTCCCCCCGTTGTCCTTGGACTGGCCGCTACCACCACCAAACTAATACTGGTTACTGGGGAAGAGCTGTTTGGACGCGTCTTTCCCCCCCACATACTTCCCAAAACCCTGCACCCCACTTCCTGGACAAGGTTTGGTAAAAAGCCTCACCAATTTGCCTAGGTGACTACAGACCCAGACCCTTGGATCTTAAGAACAATGAACAATCCTCCCAACACTTGCACCCCCCCTTTCCTGGGAAATGTTGGAATAAAAGCCTCACCAATTTGCATAGGTGACCACAGACCCAAACCCTTGGATCTGAGAACAATGAAAAGGCATTCAGTTTTCTTACAAGAAGACTTTTAATAAAAATAGAAGTAAATAGAAATAAAGAAATCCCCCCTGTAAAATCAGGATGGTAGGTATCTTACAGGGTAATTAGATTCAAAAACATAGAGAACCCCTCTAGGCAAAACCTTAAGTTACAAAAAAGATACACAGACAGAAATAGTTATTCTATTCAGCACAATTCTTTTCTCAGCCATTTAAAGAAATCATAATCTAACACATACCTAGCTAGATTACTTACTAAAAGTTCTAAGACTCCATTCCTGGTCTATCCCCGGTAAAGACCAGCATATAGACAGACCCAGACCCTTTGTTTCTCTCCCTCCTCCCAGCTTTTGAAAGTATCTTGTCTCCTCATTGGTCATTTTGGTCAGGTGCCAGCGAGGTTACCTTTAGCTTCTTAACCCTTTACAGGTGAGAGGAGCTTTCCCCTGGCCAGGAGGGATTTCAAAGGGGTTTACCCTTCCCTTTATATTTATGACACAAGGTTGACTTGATTCTATAGTCTTAATTCTTGTTTCTTATTTGTGTATTTGCTCTTTAAGGTAAATATTCCAGCTGACATTTACATAGGGCTCCACTGCAATTTTCCAAACTGCCCTATAAGAGCAGCACCTTGTTATGGAGGTCTACTCACTACTGCTGCGCTTCCTCCTGGTTGCTCTGGGGATTAGCTGATTCCAGGTCTGACACCTCCTTCCGCTGCTTGCCACATGCCCTACCTTCTCCTTCTGACTCTCAGCAAGACAAGATGCTCTTTGTTTGTGGCTTAGCCTCCAGCCAAATCACAGGTGTTCTCCCCTTCCAGGGTATCAAAGCCCCTTCTTCCAAACAGGCTCAGGCAGTCTTCCTCTTCACTACCCAGCCAGTGCCACTTCCCCAGTGGCTGATAGGGGAACCTGGGCCCGCCTATTACTCCAGCTTCAGGAACCCTCTAATCAGCAGCTGTAGTCTGTTCCATTTTGTACCTTACTGCCTTTCCCTTAAGCCTTTCCTAATCTTCTGGCCCTCCAATTTGCCAGAAATTCCCTCCTCCCAGGGGGGTATTGTGGGCTACTTTGACTCTATAGTCCCCCAACCACACCTCCCTTCTCCCAGAGAGTGACTGCAGATTACTTAGTTCACATCATAGTTAACTTCAGTGAGGACTACTTCCTTTTCTTTATAAGCTCAGCTCATTTCTCTTCAGCTAGGCATGCTCCTTCCTTATTCAGTCAGTGGATTACTTAAACCAGCTGATCCCCCTCAACTGTGGCCTATATGGTTAATTGCCCTGCTTAGCCTACATTAACCCCTTCAGGGCAAGTGTGGGATCAACACCTCATCACATACCTCTGTTCCCTCTTGCTTTAGAGAGAAAATCTGCTGTAGATCCTCACCAGTAGCAGTCTACCACAACCACCCTACCATGCCTCTGTAGCTGTGCAGAACAACATACTGGAGGGCAGAGGGCAAAGGGAGCACAGGCTCTACCATCTTCTCACCCCCTCACCTACTTAGGGGGAGTACCTGTTTACTTGTACATGCCCAGTTTCAAGTGCGGGTGGCCACTCAGAGGTGTTGGGGGAGGTCTTATGCCCCTAAATGGCTGTGCAGTCTGGGGTACAATGTAACCCTGAGATTTTCTCCCTCTTACAGACCCAATCCTCTTTAAAAAAAATAAATAAAGATGGCTCTGGTCAAACTCTGTAAAGCAGGCTGATTTAATTGATCTAAAAGAAAACTCTGCCATGTCTGGTTCACGATTACAAAATCTTCGTCAAGTATTTGTTTGTCTTTGGCAACACACTGAGGAAAGGTTACCAGAGGTAGAACTCCACATGCACCAGATATTAAACAGCCTCCCTGCGCCCTCTGGGTAGTGCCTTAATGGTCTTCCCAGGTAATCATAGTGGATAGGCATTTTTCCCTTTCTTGCAGAGTAGTAACTCAACCTAGTACACTTTTGCAGGGCAATTCTCTTTTGCCCACTAAAAAGGCTCAGCTTCTTCATACTGAAAGCAGAATCCTAAAGCAATCCCTTACCTTTTAATCTTTGAAATATTTGTAGATGTATCATTTTCCCCTCTCCTTATATATCCATTGTTAGGCAAGAATGTTATACAAATGTATAGAAAACATAAAAATACTATGTTAAAAGAACGTTATTTAGGTTGTAAAGTTCTGCATTCAAAAGCTAGGAAATGCCAGCTATATGGTTACCCAGGCTACCTTAATTCTGACCAATGTGCATCCATCCTGTGCACTAACTGAGGCAGGAATCCTGGTGGGAGAAAAGTATGTGAAAGTCAGCTGGGCTTTGCCCTCTCCACCCAGCATTTGCTGTTATTGTAGTGCCCAGACTGAACTTAAATTTCATGTGTAGAGACCCCAAATCCAAAAAGGGAGAAAGAGAGAGACTATTACTGCATGACTGTTACTTCATGTATACCCCAAACTCTATTAGCCTATTGTGCTCCCACATCACTTTACAAAGTTACATATAAGTCTCAGCATAACTGTTGCTTTCTAAGGCTTGGTCTACACTACAAAGTTAGGTTGATGTAAGATGCCTTTCATTAACTTGATTGTGCATGCGTCTACATTTAAATGCGTCTCCCACCGACATAAGTACCGCATAACAGCGATGCAGTAACACCACCTCTCTAAATGGCATTGAGCCATGGATGACATAGCGAGGTCAACGCAGTGCAAATGTAGACACTGAATGACCTATATTGATCCTAACAGTCTTCCAGCAACTGTCCCACAATGCCCAACACTGACCAGACCACTCTGGTCTCAATTGTGAAATCCACTGCCTAGAGGTCACTGAGACTGGAAGCCTTTTCCTGATTGCCCAGCATGGCAAGCACACCTAGCAGGTCTCCCCTGTTGTGTGCAACCACCAACCTGATCAGGCCAGCTACATGCTCCAGATGCACGCCTGCCGGGAGTAGACAGGGGTATTGAATCTCCTGGGAATGTGGGGAGAAGAGGCTGTGCAGGCACAGCTACGAAGCAGTCATAGAAACGTCGACATCTACAAGCAGATTGCCTGGGGGATGCAAGTGAAGGGGCATGACTGGGATCAGCACCCATGCTGTGTGAAAGTGAAGGAATTAAGGCAGGCGTGCCAGAAGACCAAGGAGGCCAGCCATTAATCCAGTGCTGAGCCACAGACCTGCTGCTTTTACCACTGGTACCCTGCAGACCACTGTGGATAACCTCCAAGAAGCCCACACCACAGAACCCTGCCATGAACAGCAAGGAGGAGAAGGATGATGGGGGACATGCAACCAAGGAGGTCAAGCTATGCCGCAAGCCAGAACCTGTTTGAGGCTTGACCACAGTCCAGATGGTCCCAGCAGTCAAGCATGGGCTAGCCGGATGCAGGAAAGGAACCTTGGGTAAGTGTGTGAATGCATTTCCCTTTAGTATTTAATGTACTGAAGGTGCCAGACTCCAGTGTAGTAGGACACAGCTTTTGACTTTTCACTAATTTATCAGTGCTAGAAGAGATCACAGTACAACAAAGAGAGGTTGTTACCTGCTTTTCATTTCCTTAGAGTTAGGCTGGAGCCTGGAATGTGGAGCAATTTGTTTATGTATCCAGGGATGTCCTTTGAATCCTCCTGAGAGATCTCAATGAAACTTTCATGGAGGTACTCCGCAATCCTCTTCCGAAAGTTTCTAAGGATGAAACAGCCTTATTTCTTCCTCTGCAGGCTCTACTGTAGTAAACAGGCTAGCAGCATACAGGCCTGAATGACTTCAGGACTCCAGCAACGGCTGTGCTCTCAGTGCCTTTGTTACCCTGAGGAATGAGGTATCATCTAAAATCACCACTGCCTGTGGGAAATAGTGTTAGTATTCAGTGCCAGTGCCCTATACTCATATTGTTTCATGCAACCGAACAATTCCCTTCTCATTTCTCCACCCCCTCACCTCTGGCAAGCCATATTCCCCATGGCTGGGACTGGAGAGCAGTGCTGTGCATAAGCGCTCCAAAACTGAAATGTCAGTAAGCATATCTTGTTTAAAACTTTAGGGGAGAGTTGCCTGATCTATTGATTGTATATTAACTATATTGATGACTTAAGAATTCCCAGTTAGCGCTCTGAGATTTGACAAGTTCTTGTCCCAAAATCAGGCCCAGTATTATTAAAATGACTGTTCAGTTGGGAACCTCAACGTGCACAGTTGCAACACTCACACCTAGGAAAAACCCTCTGTATTCTTAATACTTTTATTAACAGTTAGCAAAGTTGCAAACACTCTAACACAGCAGGGTAAAGAGAGATAATATAGAATGTGCATCTGAGCATCCATATACTCACACCATTCCTTGCAAAACAACCCGAAGTGTTAGTCATTATCTTCCTTATCATCAGACCCACCATTAGCATCAACCAGTGGTCATCATCCTGGCATCTCCCAAGAGTTACATCTCCCAGGGCACACAGACCAGGCTATAACTTTTATAATGTGTTACGCTGACACCACTCTGCCTAATGCATATTCAAGAGAGGTTTCTCCCCTTTTCCTTATTTGTATTTCCTCACCATACTAATGTTGGGGTGCCATTCTCCCATAGATTACTAGCCCTTTTATCTCAAGCTTATTAGCATAAACATTGATTAGTTACCATAGCATCTTTGTGGTTGGACATCTGCTGATTTTCCTAACTTTATCTCAAACTGGTATAAACTAGCATTTTGTGGTTACCGGTCAGCAGTTTAGCAGCTGTCTATATTGTGATATCTTATGATCTAGGGTTCCTCTTTGATAGCTGCTTATGCTAAGGCTTTTTGGGCCTTATGCCTTGATTAGTTTAGCTCAGCTATTATCTTATAGGCCTTGAGATTGTAGGCTCATTGCATTACTACTTTAACTTATACTTATGCCTTATGTATAGGCTACAAGTCCCACAACCCCCTTGATAGGGTGATTATTAATAAACCCTATCACATAAATTTAGGGCCTTACTAGATTTGCATGAGAAGGCTAATAAATTTGTTAGGCTACGATTAACTGCCTGGGATAACTAGTTGCATAAGGGTGTTCTGGTACCTGCTATACCTTTGCAGTAACTGCAGGCCAAATGAAAACATAATTATTCCGTTCTTTGTATTGTTACCTGAGCTTGAGTGATTACCTGAGGTTGAATGGTTCTT
Source organism: Lepidochelys olivacea (assembly GCF_965140295.1). Lineage (NCBI taxonomy): Eukaryota > Metazoa > Chordata > Testudines > Cheloniidae > Lepidochelys > Lepidochelys olivacea. Next base: position 74,743,642 of record NC_140418.1, on the reverse strand, counting down.
TTGGTGCATATATAATTTGGGGTTGATTTCCCACAGGAGATATGTGGGGTAGAACTTGATACCTTTTGCTTAATCTAATTTTTTTGATTTTCTGACGCATACACCACAATACAATGAAGATAACAGGTACAGGGGATATTGCCATATGATCAATCTATATATATATGCCTTTTTGGTGAGTTTGAGATCTCGCACTTCAATTGACCATAAAAATATCTTTGATGGTTGATCACTAAACATTACTGGCCCTCTCCACCAGGAATATATTTTTTTCAACATATAAATTGACACACTATACTGACACCATTAGTCCAGGCTATAAACATAATACTGTCCCACATGTTGGTTATTAGTTTTCTCCAAATTCAGTATACTGCCATCTGGGTATGAGATCATACTGCTCCGTGTATGACACCAGTGCACCAAAGGGTGTTCTTACATTGGACTGCTGCTGTTGTCTCCAGATAGCACCAACTGACATAGAAGTCCATTTTCTCTATTTCCTCCAAATGGAGGCCAAAGGGAAAGGAGTTCTGAAGCTTAACTTTTGCTGTGACTGTACTGACAATGGTAGCTCTGTGTGTTTTATCTGTAGCTGCTCTATTGTGGCCTTAAGGGGTTCTCCTTCCACACTCATGGAAAGCCTGAGCCAGGTAAGGAGGAGAAAGAAGAGGGCTCGGGATGATATGTACAGTGAGACCCTGCAAGCCAGTGCTGTACTGGGCCATGAACGGAGGGCCTGGAGGATGAATATTTCAGACTGTGTGAAGAAGGAAAGAGCAGACAGAAGAAAGGCCCAGGAGTCCCAGCAGGAAACATGGAGGGATCGTGCATCCTGTGTTTGTAACACTCTTGACAATAGTGCAGAGTTTACAGGCTCCATGCTTCTGTCAGAGATGGCAGACAAAAGTGCCATGCGGGTTTGTGGGATTTTAACTCAAAGGCATAAAAATTATGGCATAGGGATGGCATTATGGGATAGAAAAAGGTGCGTGATAGGCACTTGGTCTCTCACTCCCAGTGGTCCCTGCCCCATCATGCAAAAGACAGTGCACTCGACAATGGCAAGTTGCACACTGGGACACCTACCCATGGTGCACCTCACTGTGCATCATCACAGGCACTCCTGGTGAGTATACACAGTACTAGTTCAAGGAGCCAAGCATGCATACTCACTGTGGTGGCTCTATGCTGATGTAACTTGCATTGTACGAAAGTTTGTAGTGTAGACATGGCCTAAGTATCTCTCACTGAATATCTAGATTTCAGATTATTTTTCTCTAGTTGTATTAGTTTATATTTTTCCATGTTAAATCTCATTGTTACTTTCTGCCCATTTTTTTAACTTTCTCTAGCTCCCTTTCTTTACTATTCCTAGGGTACATCTTCCCTGGTGTTTGCCACATCTCCTAATTTAGAGTCATCTTCAAATTTAATTAATGTGGTTTTGACTTTTCTTCACTGTAATTAGTGAAGATATTGAATAAGATGGGACCTTATACAAATCCTACAATTATCCCATTAGATAACTTCCCAAAACTTAATGCCATAATGCCTATTTATTATTTGGTGGGATAAATGATAAATGTCAAGCATGTTTTTCAAAGATTTAAAAAGGCATGGGTGCACACAGCAAAAAAAAACAAAAAAACAGTTATGTTTTTTTAATGGAGGCAGAGGAAGCTATTCAATATTTTTATCAATGAACTGGAAAAAATACAAAATCATTACTGATAAGTTTGTAGATGACCCAAAGATTGGTGTGGTGGTAAATGATGTCAAGGATAGGATCATATGGTATGATGGATGCAGTCAATCAACATGCTTCTTAATACAACCAAATGTAAGGTAAATCATATAAGAACAAAGAACACAGGCCATACTTCCAAAAGGGGGGGACTGCATCCTGGAAAGCAGTGCCTCCAAAAAGGACTTTGATAACCAGATGAACATCAGTTCCCAGGGTGATGCCGTGGAAAAAAGGCCTAACATGATCCCTTGATGTATAGACAGGGGAATATCAAGCAGGAGTGGAAAATGGGCTTGTTAGGTTTAGTGTGTGGGTGCTTGGTGGTGTTAGTGGCCTATGATATACAGGAGATCAGACTATATGATCTGGTGATCCTTCTGGCCTTAAACTCTGGGACTGTAATTATTTTTGTATATGGCATTCATGAGACCACTAATGCAATATTGCGTCCAAGGATAATGTCCACATTTTTAAAAACATGTTCCCAAATTGGAGAAGGATCAAAAAAGAGCTATAAGAAATTTTCACAGTCTGGAAAACACACTTACAGTGAGAGATTAATCTATTTAAAAAGAGATTAATCTATTTAGTTTAGCAAAGGGAAGGATAAGAGTGAACTTGTTCACAACCTGCAAAGAGAGAAGATATCAGATATTAAAGGGCTCCTTAATCTAACACATATAGGCATAACAAGGTCCAACAGTGGAAGCTGAAGTCAGCAAAGATAGAGATAAGATGTAAATTTTTAACATTGAAGATCATTAAGCATTGGGATAGATTACTAAGGGATGAGGTAAATTCTTCAATATGTGGATTTGTGAAATTAAGACTAAATCTTTGTGAAATATAAATCTTTATAAAATATACACCCTAGTTCAACCACAATTTCTTGTGCTAGATGCAGAAATCACTAGGTAAAATTCTATGCCCTATTTTATGCAATAGGTAAGATTAGATTATCATAATGGACCCTTCTGGCCTTAAAATCTATGGACCAACTCCTCAACTGGTATTAATCTGCACGGCTTCATTGATTTCAGTGGAGCCACACCAATTTACACCAGCTGAGAGTCTGGTCCTATGAATCCATGAACAAGAGTGAAAGTATGTCCCAGGGCCTTGCAAAATACACCCTTTATAACACTTGCACTAATGATTGAAAATAAAATAATCTTACTCCACTTTTGTCTTCATCTATTAGTCTTCCATCATGCACAGACCTTTATGTTAGGAATGTAAGAGTTTTGCAATGAGTTATCTAAGGTTTCTTATCAACATCCTGCATAAGCAATAAAGATCAGTGAGCATGCTTAGGAAATAACTCATCCCCTTCATGGAATATCTAACCTCAAAATTTAAAAGCTTTTGTGTGTTAGAGCAATGTAATCATCTGTTGGTTTTTAATATTTTCTTAAAACCTGATAAATCTGAGGTTACTTGTATATCACGTTAACTTTTCTCTGAAAAATCCCACATTCTGCAGGACATGTCAATGTTCTAGTTAAATTCCCAATCAGATACTGATATTTACAATCTGTCTACTTATATTTTCATTGTGGTTTCAACTTGATATGATATTCGTCACTTCTTTCAAAAGTAATAGATAAGTATATTTCTGGCACAGAATAGCTACTGTGTTTCTTCCCCAGAGGTAGCTGGATTTCAATTATAGATTAATTAATTCCTGTACACACTTTCTGTAAAGCACTTTGGGATCTTTTGCATAAAAGATGCCATAAAGTATTAATAGAGTAACTGCAATTTTCTGAATATCTGAATGCAAAGTCACACTCAACACTTCTCTTACAACAACACCATAAAAAATAAACAAGATAGACAGAAAAGGACAGAATGTGTGGGGGGGAGTCTTGTGATGTGTTTTCCTCTATATATTATATATATTTTTGCACAACATGTACCTTTGATGCATCTATACACTAGTAATATTGAGACATTAACTTCTTAGTATTTCAGCTTCTAATTGTTCTTTATTGAACTGAATAACATCAGGTAATTTGGGGTCAGAAGTACCTTAGAAATTGCTAATCTATACTATGGTATTATAATATAAAATATTACTGTACTTAGAGATTTTATTTTGATAAGGTTATGTATCCTCACTGTGGTAGAGTCATAGGCTACTGTTTTATAGTGGTTTGGCCAAAGCAATTATAGTTATGCTGTGAGTAGTAAATTAGATTTAGAGGGTTTTTTATATTTATTTTTGTCTAAGTGGTGTATCCAAATTAGATGATATGATATTTGATGGTTTGTTTTAATAGAGACCAGCTCAGAATCATTCCTGCGATTTAAGAGAAACAAAGTCATTACTAGGCTAGGTTTCAGAGTAACAGCCGTGTTAGTCTGTCTTTGCAAAAAGAAAAGGAGTACTTGTGGCACCTTAGAGACTAACCAATTTATTTGAGCATGAGCTTTCGTGAGCTACAGCTCACTTCATCGATGAAATGAGCTGTAGCTCACGAAAGCTCATGCTCAAATAAATTGGTTAGTCTCTAAGGTGCCACAAGTACTCCTTTTCTTTAGGCTAGGTTTGTTTGTACCCTGCGATTTTGTTTTGCACCTTACATTTTAAATCTAACCTAGTCGTCTGAAAAATAACTATAATGAAATTAGTGTACATGTAAAAAGGACACACAGACAGCCCAGCTAAATGAAAGCTTTTATTCACTTAAATTTAATAAATGAATCTCTGAAAGAAAAGCAATGTAGGCATGAAAATCTGAGTTAATAGATGGGCTGCTAATTTATCTTTTATATAGACAGACAAACTCTACTGTATCTATTGTTATGACCAGAGTTGCTACTGTCTTGAAGGTTATAAGTCATCATTATATAAGCATTCAGGACCAAACTCACCAGACACAGAAAGAATTAAAGTTACCCAATGCAGTACAATGCCCAGACAATGGTTGAGGGGATTGTATGAGTTCAAGCGCTCTCCTTTGTCTGAATGGGCAGTCAAACCTTTTCTAAAGTTCCTTTGTTTTGCAGAGCAGCTCTATTATTATCTATTATTAATGCAGGTCACAAACCTGTCTGTGGCAGAGCACCCCCTTGAGAAGCTACAAGGGGAGCACACATGTGAGTCCAATTATCCCCCACCCTAGCAGGTGTTGCAGGGTGTCTTTCTAGCGGGCCTCTGGAGTTTCGTCCCCTCCCGGGATCCCAGGCAGAAGTACAGAACTGCTAGCAGTCAATAAATGGGATTAAACAAAAGAACGGAAAAGAAAACCGGTAAGCAGCTCTCTCCAGGATATGGGCCTGTCCTACTTCAGAGAGGCCCTTGGAGTATCACCGTCCACTCCAGAGTTTCGTAGGGTTCCAGTGTAAGTATTATACAAACGGCCATACTGGATCAGACCAATGGTCCATCTAGCCCAGTATCCTGTCTTGCAACAGTGGCCAATGCCAGGTGCTGCAGAGGGAATGAACAGAACAGGCAATCATCAAGTGATCCATCCCCTGTCACCCACTCCCAGCTTCTGGCAAACAGAAGGCTAGGGTCACTCAGAGCATGGTGTTGCATCTCTGCCCATCCTGGCTAATAGCCATTGATGGACCTATCCTCCGTGAACTTATCTGGTTCTTTTTTTAACCCTATTATAGTTTGGTCTTCACAACATCCTCTGGCAATGAGTTCCACAAGTTGACTGTGCATTGTGTGAAGTAGTACTTCCTTTTCTGCTGCCTATTAATTTCACTGGGTGACCCCTAGTTCTTGTGTTACATGAAGGAGGAAAAATAACGTTTCCTTTTTTACTTTCTCCACACCAGTCAAGTTTTATAGACCACTATCATATCCCCCCTTTGTTGTCTCTTTCCCAAGATGAAAAGTCCCAGGCTTTTTAATCTCACCTTATATGGAAGCTGTTTCATACTCCTAATGATTTTTGTTGCCCTTCTCTATACTTTTCCAATTCTAATTTATCTTTTTTGAGATGGGGCAACCAGATCTGCTCATGGTATTCAAGACGTGGGTGTACCATGGATTTATATCGAGGCATTATGTTCTCTTTCCCCTTCAGCTCAGGGGTCCTGCACTCTCCTCCTGGCTGCCAGTGGCTGCAGAGCACCCACTAATTTTTCCCCGTGGGTGCTCCAGCACCGGAGTACCCACGGAGTTGGCGCTTCTGGGTCCATGAGGTAATTCTTCAGTGCAGTTATCCTATGTCTGGGACGGGAGTTTCCCCTTCTCCACTGTTCTGTAAATTGGTTTCTACCTGTTGTCTTGAGAATCAAGGAGTTTCCTCTGGATATGTTGCTTTTTAGTAGGTATTAATTAACCACTGTCTTCTTTAAGGTTTGTAGCCACTTCTGTGGGCAAAACTCAGCAGTTATTAATGGCTATTGTTATCATGGGATCTGTCCCAGCCATGTAAGAGTTATATTACACAAATGTACATATTACTCTTAACATGAGAACTACAGAGATTATCACATGAGCAGTACAGTCATCCCCATTCACCACCAGGGCCGTCCCTACCCATCTGCAAAGTACGCAGCTGCGCAGGGCACCAGGAAATTTGGGGCATCACATTTCCCGGTGCCCTGCGCAGCTGTGTGCTGCTCCAGCCCCTGCCCCACCTCCTCCCCATGGCCCCCGCCCCTGCTTCGCCCCAGCCCCGGCCCTGCTCCTCCCCAACCCCGCAGGACTGCAGCAGGGCCGGGACTTGCACTCAATGGAGGTGGGAACTGCAGCGACACAACCCCAGCCATGCCGCCGGTGAGTGCTGGGGGGAGGTTCCCCCCTACCCCCCAAGCCAGCCCCACACCCCCGCAGAGGCCTGCCCACCCCCACCCCCCACGGAGGGGCTGCATAGGGCCCCAGAATAGCTAGGGACGGCCCTGTTCACCACCGCTTAGGAAAGTCCAAACACTACATATTTGACTGCAATTTTAACAAGTTAATTTTAACAACATTCCACCAGCATTAAGTCTGACACACCCCGACCGACATAAGTTTCACGGACAAAAGTGCCGGTGTGGACAGCACTATGTCAGAGGGAGACAATCTCTCCCGCTGACATAGAGTGGCTACACGGGAGACCTTACAGTGGCACAACTGCCTTGTACAGCTGTGCCGCTGTAAGGTCTGTAGTGTAGACATAGCCTTAGAAGCAGAAAGACAGCAGAGAACTAGGGAATAGTCCTGCAAAGGCACAGGATAATCAACGAGCTTCTTGGGTCAAAGGGCTCACTGGAGAGACAGGCTTGGACATTGTAAGCAACTGCTGCTATTGTTTCTACTGTGGTCAGGGAAACAGAACTTTGTGTACACTCTTTGTAAATAAACAAGATTGCACCAAAGAATAAACTTGACTCATATAATCCATTTCTCCTTCTAACGGAAACAAACTGTTGAGGTCCCAAATACTGCCTAACTCCTTGGGCCAAAAAAGGACAACATTAGTTTCTTGAGGGATGCCACTTTTCATATTCATCCCTGAGGACACAATCCCCCAGCACTAAACAAACCATGCTCAACATCTTGGAGTTCTAGTTTAAACATTTGAACATATTGTTCATGTACTTCAGTAGGAGCTCCGCAGAGCTCCATTATCAGTGATAGTGTTGTTAACTTATAATGTTTACTTTAAAATTGAGGATTGTATTCTAACCTCTTGGAGACAGCGGAGTTACACACTTTTGTGACAGGATGTTTGTCAGTCTGTCATGAGTGTTTAAGCACTGTATAATTGTCTGTCAATAGCAGAATTCTAATCTCTTTATACATCAGATACTTCTGCATTTCTGGCCCACCTTTCCAGCTGTTGTATAGTTAGCACTAGTAGTGCAAGTAAGCCGGTCAGGTCCAGTATGCCATACCCTTAACATGGTTATTGCCGGTACGTCATACCAGAAAGACACATTTTCAAGAATGAACTGGAGAGCACTGCGCCGATACTGATTTCTATCCGCGGATAGAGATTTGTATCCGCTGGACCTCAGGGCTCTCCCGGGAACTGCAGTGGCAAAAGGAACAGAACGTGGGACCACCACTCGCAGAAGCCAGCACCCGGTGCTGGCAGCTCCTTTGATGCTGCTGTACTGCCCTCAGCCCCGCCCCCAGCCCTGTACTCCGGCGGGGCTATACAGACCCCAGACGGGAGACGCAGCCGTGCCAGAGGAGTTGCTGGCATGGGGCACTGGCTCCTGGGTTCTGCTCCTTTTGCCTCTGCGGTTCCCGGGAGGGCCCTGTGATTCAGCAGATACCAATTTCTATCTGTGGATATCGGATTCTGCAGGTATAAATTTGTATCCGCGCAGGGTTCTAGTCACGGACATTTGGGGGGGGCGGGGTTTGAGGTCGCGGGGTCAGTACCATACCAATAAGAGTTAAAATCTATTTGCACCACTGGTTAGCACTCACTGCAGTACAAACATACCCCTTAACTTTTTAAATTGAAGCAAAAAATGTTTTAACATCCCTTCAGGGCAGAGTTACGTAGCAGAGTATTGCTGTTTTATCTGCAATAAAAATCTCTCCTGAACATCAGTGCAGTTGCACGGAGAATTAATATAGCATTCCTTCTCTGCTCCTACCACCTGGAATGCAGCTTTGGGCTTTTTCCTCAACCTTTCAGCAGGCCTGCCACATCTCACTCATCCGCAGACTCCCTCATTTTTCATTAATTTTAACAAGTACTTTTTATGGCATCTCTGTCTTATGAAGATGGAAACACAAAGGTCTTATGATTGGGACATAATTACAACAAGATTCTGCAGGCACGTCAGCACATTAGTAGTCCCCCCTGAGTTCAGTGGAACTACTCACATGTGTAAGTGTTTGGAGGATCAGGGCTTTGGACTGTAAATTTGCTAGTAGATTGTCAATTTATTCGGAAAAAGACTATCAGATTCTCAACTGACTAATGGATTGTAAAATCTTTAGGGTACGGACTGTCTCCATTTTGTGTTTAGTACTGCACCAAGCACTTAGTTAGTGCTTTAAAAGTGCATAATCACCAAAGAAAACAATAGTTGGAACCAGGAGACTTGTCTTTTAATCCCAGATTTTACAGTGTTATCTTCTGGTTATGTTATCTTTGACAAGTCACTTAGGAAGAATGAGGCACACAGAGGTTATCTGTAAATGGGGTAAACACTTTCCAAGTTTGTAAACACTGAGAATCTCAGACAGAAGGTGCAGTTTAAGCATTTTTGTCTTCTTGAAACACAATATTTAAAACCTCACTCATACTTTGAATCTCTTCACATGCATAGCATATAATCTGACAATCCTGATTCTGTTCTAACACAGCATTGCTTCTTTGTATTTGGCTAAAAAGCAATCTAGAAGCAGGATTAAAATCAATTCCCATTTCAGACATGTTTAACTTCTATTTTCCATTTTTGGCAGTCTTCCCTCCAGCACCATATATCCCCAACCATAGATTCCTCGCTCTGTCCTTTGAGCCTGGGGCTTGCTTTTATGTTATTTTTTATTTGAATTTAAATAGCACTCATAAAGTACTGCCTGCCTGCCCTGGGCTCAATGTGCCCTTGTGATTAGTTAAAAATATCATGCAAAAATCATTATGAAAACGAAAGCAGCAGCACACTCCCCACACTCATAACAGCACCAGCTAGCAAAAATATGTTACAGGCCAAATATAAATTTTCTTACCCCTCTCATATCCAAATGAAATGCTAGACACCTCATCCCTCCCTGAGGGTCTGCTCAAGAAGAAGACGATTTTGCAGCTTGTCCAAAAGACCAACAGATTTGTGGAAGGCGAGTGAATTTCAAAATCAAGGGGCCAGGAGCGCCTTATCTTATATACCAAACATGTCCTAGTTTGAGCACCCCTGCTAACCTCAACTGTGGCAGAGAATGGAAAAGCAGTCTATTAAGCAGGATGATCCAAGAAAATTTTGAGCTTTGTTGGTCAAAACTACCACCTGAAACAACTCCTCCTGGAAACCAACAGGTAGCCAGTGCAGATTTTGGAGCACTGGTATAAAGTGTTCCTGGCAGACACCCACTTAACAAGCATGCTACTAAGTTCTGCACTACCTTCTAGGGGTGCTGGAACTATTACTATCATGGGGGTGCTGAGAGCCATTGAACCAAACTGTAAACCCTGTATATAATGGAAACCACTTCAAGCCAGGGGGTGTAGCAGCACCCCAAGTTCCAGCACCTATTCTACCTTCAGCTTCTGTGTGGAGTTAAGCTACAGGTATGTGACAGGGACTAACCAGTACATCTTCTGCAAACAAAAATTGTGCCTCACTAATCTATTAGAATTCTTTGTGTGTCAAAAAGATAGTGGATAGAGGAGAACAACTTGACATAATTTTTTTAGGCCTCATCTATATACAAAGGTTATAGTAGTATAACTTATTCCCTTTCTCACTCTGGAATAAACTATGCTGGTATAAGCACTTTAATACAGGTATAACTGGGTCCACACAAGAGGAGTTGTACCACTTTCACTATATTGTATTTCCATCCTAGATTCCTCCTTATCTTTAGTCACAATTTTACCTGTCAACAAACCATATGTTTGCATGAACTCACATTTAAAAAAGAATTTTTTTAAAAAAATTTAAAAATAAAAAAAAAACCTTTTACTAATGTGAGTAAACTGGCGGTCTTAAGTGGGACTACTCATGTGACTACTGGGTTTACAGGATTAGACTCCTTATTTGGTCACCTCCACTCTTCTAGGAACAGCATAGTTCATTTAATTTTAGATTTCATCATAGGCAGAGAGGTTTTCAGCCATCTGGGAAGGGTGTGTAAACTGCAAATTGAAGATAATTAAGCTTTTAAATTAGAACTATGAGAGAATTTAACAGCTGGTAAGTGTTTTCAGTTGTAATCTACAGACCAGCTGTTGAGCAAAATCTAGATAGAAGTAGAGGAAAATAAATTCAGTGATATAGAATCTGGACTTGAACTTTTTTGCATAAGTTTAGTAAGTGTACACTATAATGCAGTCTGGAGTGGCTCATGGGCAAGAACAACTACTTTAGGACAGATTTTAGAAGCAGGACACAATCCCCAAACAGGTTGTGAGTTCTATAATTAGATTTCATGAACCAAGTACAGGGCGGCTCTAGGATTTTTGCCACCCCAATCAAAAAAATTCTTGGCCGCCCCTGCTTTTTTTTCATGCCTCCCCACCCCCAGCTCCACCCCAACTCCACCCCTTTCCCCAAATCCCCGCCCCGCCTCCTCCCCCAGGTGTGCTGCATTTCCTCCAGCATTGCTTCCTGCCGCTCCCCAGCCCCTAGCTCACCTCTGCTTCTCCTCCCTCTCAGGTGAGGGAGAGGCAGCGCGTTCAGGGGAGCAGACGGAGTGGAGGTGAGTGAGGGTGGGGGAGAGTGCAGGAAGTAACTGTGGGGGTAGAGGAACCGCTCCCTGCCCCAGCTCGCCTCTGCTCCACCACCGCTGCCTCCCCCGAGTGTGCCGCCGCTCAGCTTCTCCTCCCTCCTTCCCAGGCTTGCCGTGCGAAACAGTTGTTTTGCGCGCGGCAAGCCTGCGAGGGAGGGGGGAGAAGCGGAGCGGCGGCGCGCTCAGGGGAGCAGGTGGAGGTGAGCTGGGTGGCAGGGGCACATTTCTAGGGGTGCTATGGCCGGCGCCGGAATGCCGCCCCTAGAAATGTGCCGCCCCAAGCACCTGCTTGTTTTGCTGGTGCCTAGAGCCGGCCCTGACCAAGTAACAAGTATAAACTCCTCAGGCACTATCCAGTCTTAACATGGAGTTAGATCAAAATGCTGAAGGGCATTGTCTGTATCTTGCCACTGAGGGATGTTTGACTCTGTAATGGTTGTTTTACACCCAAGATCACAAAATATTCCGGTTACTCCCAGTGCCAGAGGACCAATCACTTACCCCAGGTCAATTTGCACCTTCGATCTCACACCAGAGACAATGCTTATAGCCAATCCTTTGATAAGCTGACTAGAAGTTTATTAACTAGGAAAAAGAAACAAGAGAATTATTTACAAGGCTAAAACAAATAGACATACACACACAAATGAGTTTCAGCCTTAGGTTTCAGATGGTGATAGAGCTGCTGAAATATGCCAGCTCTCTATGTCCATTAGGGTTAATCCAGGTTAGTCCTGGACATCTCTTGCTTATGTTTAGGAAACTTTGCCCCTTAGAGTCCAAACCGTCTGAAAAGGCCCTAATTCCTTCTGTTCAGGGATTTTTATCCCCATCTCCCTGGAGTCCAAGGTGATAGGATGAGCGCTTCTGCACATAACCTGTTTATGGGTAGGTGTGGGGAGCAATCAACAAAGTCTTTGTTCCATAATGGCCCATTTCAATTCAATAGTTTTTCCTGTCTGACAGGAGGAAATAACACCTTCTGAAGGAATCCAGCATTTTGCATTAGGTGAAGCTTTTTTCTTATTTGGAAGTTACAGCGTTTCAGAACATTTTGCAGTTGTAAACACTTAAGTATTATCTTATAGCATGGGATACAGATATTATAAGTAGGATTAATACATGCAGCATCCTAAAAGCATTCCATAAAGTCTAAACACATTCTTATAACACTAATATCTATTTTAACTATACTAATCCACAGGTGAGCTAGATTGGTTTCCAGCTATGCATTTGTCGGTGTTCAGTGAGGCCTGGGGCCTTGCCATGAGCTGGTACCTGATCTGCCAGTGTATTAGGGAATTTCTAAAATTGACCTCTTATTGGATAGATATTTCTCAGCAATTTAAAATATGTTTGAAGTGCATTGTTATTAGAGCCAGAGCTACCTTCCTTGCATTTTTCCTAGTAGACCTGACTTTGAAGTTTGGTCTCACCATGCCCGTAGAATGGTTTAAGGACACAGGCCACCTGGCATAATTGTTTCTAAAATATAGACAACCCCTGACACACACAGCTAATGTACACAGGCCCTTAGGGGTTTATGATCCCATTGTTTATAATAATTGCAATAATTTGTTATTTGTATTCTGGTAGTGCCTAAAAGCCCCATTCTGCTAGGCTATACTAACATATGCTAAAACAACCCACACCTCAAACATTTACAATCTATGGGTTTAACAAAACAGATGTAATGGGACAGGAAAGGACGTAATATGTAAGCAGAATGATCAGGATTTTATGGGGGCAAATATCATATTAATTCTTCATTTGATTTGTTTTGTTTAATGTAACAAGGTTAGCATCTGAATGGCTCCAATTAAGCTTTAAATTAACCTTTCACAAAGATGAATGAAGGGAGAGTTTTTGATGATCAATGTGGATGCAGGGGTGCTGCAACTAGGGGTGCTTGGGCTGCAGCAGCACCCCTTGGCTTGAAGTAATAATAACAATCAAATACATGGTTTCCATCTTATACAGGGTTTACAGTTTTGTTCAATGGCTTTCAGCACTCCCACTATAAAAATTGTTTCAATGCCCCTGTATGGAAATGTTTACTTTTACCTAGATCTACCTGTGATGTGTACTGATCAAATATATTTAATCACATATAGTTCAAAAATATAAATATGAATTAAATTGTAAGTGAAATCTACAAGATTAATCCTGGAATGGGAAGTGATGGCTTTATTCTGGTCCAAGTGATCAAAATACTTGTAATTTGGCTAAGGATATAGCTACCCTAATGCAACCCTCCACCCTGGGTAGATGCACTGCACCAATCTTAAGCTTGCACAAATACGATTCACCCCAATTTCAAACCTAGTAGGGAGCCTAAGGGCTTGTCTACACTGGCACTTTACAGCACTACAACTGTCTCTCTCAGGGGTGTGAAAAAACACCCCCTGGAGTGCTGCAAGTTTCAGTGCTGTAAAGTGCCAGTGTAGACAGTGCACCAGTGCTGGTAGCTATTCCCCTTGTGGAGGTGTTTTTTTATAGTGCTGGGAGAGAGCGACTACACAGCCAGGTTAAAGCGCTGCAACGGCCAACACTTTAATGTTGCTAGTGAAGACATGCCCTTAGATTGACCATGACAGTTAACCTGTTTGTAAAGATGTTAAATCCTGTCTATACTAGTGTTAAAAATGTGATATTTAATTAGTAGTTCTAAGAACACTGCACCCTAAAAATACTCATGAACACCAGAAGCTGCGGTGATATGGAACAGATTTTCCCAGTGTGCACTGATATCTGATGCAAACATGGTTCTGCATTGTGAAAGGACTAGAAAGGCTAGCATCAGAAAAAGTGTAATTGAACGGAAGCACTGAACTGTGTTAGGTGCAACTATGTCAGTTAGCATGTCAGAGATGTTTCTTACACAGTAAGGCTGATAGGGCCCAAGGATATTGCCAAACCCATTTTGTATTCTGAGCTAAAGTGGAAAAAGTATTTATTGAGAAAAGACTTAAAAATTACATTTAAGATTTTAAGTTTCTATCCATCTATTAGTGGCCATTTCTGATGTTTGATTTAAATTTACAAGAGAGGTTCATTACTGTAATTTTAGGATCAGGTAGATGGGTCTAAATTCCTTCTCTCATATGACTTCCCATCACCTGCCTTCTTTAATTTTAAAATTGAAGATAATATTTTGACCCTTCCATAGTAGATGCATCACAAGTACACTATCTCACTGATGCTTATGCATAAAAATATGCACCATATGTAATTTGTCTATGGGGAGATCCCAGGTTGGTTCCCTGACTGTTCCCATGCTTAAATAATACAGAGAAAGTAGTCTGAGATCTAATTGTTCCTCCTTGCTGAATTGTGGTTATAATGACCATCTGTACATGGATCTTTTTAAGAGCATCATTCTGACACCATGTCTGATAACACAATAAGGTAACAGAAATTAATACTCTACAACAGTTGGTACCTGAACTTCCATTTATATGTTCTAACCTGTTAAATAAAAAAAAAAGTTTCTGCTTATATGGTTGTTCTGGCAGCGTGGAAGGGGCATAACATTGGCTTTTAAAAACATTTTAACAATCTAGATCAGCCCCAGACAACCTCACACTATACTAAACATCTCCAGCAAGTTATACAGTCATTTTTAAGCCTTTATTTTGTACAGTATAAAATTATATTTTGAATATGGAATCTCATTTTTCCTTGCTGCTGTTAGGTACGTGTAGTAAAGGGTAGAGTCACCACCTTCCCTACACTTTAGGCTATGCCTTCACCTCAAATGGTATGCAGTTACATTTGCAAATTAACCTTTTAGGGTATATTTTCACTGCAGAGTTAACCCAGGTTTTAGCTGGGTTTTAGCCCAAACCCTACTAACTGTTCGTACACAAAAATCTCTGACCTGGGGGTTAGTTTATCAGGCTGAGGGAGTGACTTAGCGCCCAGACTCCACTTTGACTTGGACTTGAACCAGCCCACATTGCAGTGAGGGGGCAAGATAAATCACTTGAATTCTGATAGTCCTCCAATGCCTTCCCACAATTCCCCTTAAAGGACAGACAAGTTCTTCCCTGATTGACCGGGAAAGAATCCTAAAGCATCTCAGCACAAAGAAACCAGGATATGACCCCAGATATACACAGGTGAGATAGAAAAGGAGACACAGTAACGCAGGTGAGGCTTGCATTCAGACTTGGCTAATCTGGGTGCTCAAATCTAGGTGCCAATCACCTGGGCCAAATTCTCATTTTTGCTAAAGACCCTTATACATTTGTGACAGGCTCCCCCCCAGAGTGCCACTTGAAACTGAGGCTGCCTGTCCTATGAGCCTGGGTTCCCTTTACACTGTTCTGGTGAGGCAAGCCAGTCAAGTCTTCCCTCAGGCTTCAGACTGCACTTTATCAGCACACACACACACAGAGAGGTAGGAATACACCCAGCTGTTGTAACATGCAAACAGGCTTTCTGACTAGCCCCTGCATGGGAAGGCTTCAGCTAAGGAACTGCCCAGATACTGAAGTGCACACCCCCCTCTGGAGTGCAAACCCAAAATTACACCATCTTGCACTGCATAGAGAACTGTGCCGCACTGTGAAATTCACTCCCTTCCTCAATGTGGAAGAAGATATACACAGCTTTTTGCCTCCCAGTTATGAATTCCACAAACTGGTTTCAGAGAAAACAAAAACAAGTTTATTAACTACAAAAGATAGACGTTAAGTGATTAAAAGGGATAGAAAACAGATCAAAGCAGATTACCTAGCAAATGAAACAAACACACAAGCTAAGCTTAACATATTAAAGAAATTGGTTATAACTAGCAAATTCTCACCCTAAATGTTGTTTTAGGCAGATTGCAGAGGTTCTTGAAGGAAAGCTGCTCTTGCTTTCAGCTTAAGACTCCAGGTATTTCTTTCACAGGCCAGATACATTCTAGCCTGGGTTCAGGCCTTTCTTCCCCAGTTCAGTCTTATGTATTTACAGCAGTCATCTTGGGCAGGGATTCAGCAAAGAACAACTGATGATTATGTAACTCCCCTGCCTTAAATGTTTTACATATGGCAGAAACCCTTTGTCTTCCAGTGTGATTCCCACCCCCAGCCAGCAGAAAAGTACTAATTTTGTTATGGAGTCCAGTATTAGGTGATGTGATCATATGGCCCTGCAGCCATAACTCAAAAGTCTATTTGCAGCATCCATAGGAAGGCTTTCCAGGAACGTGAGAGATTAGCATCTTCAAAGACCTATTGTTTTTTCTAATGGCCCATCCAGACTGATTGCATTCTGTCTGGTGGGCAGTCCCCAGGTGTAAACCCATTTGTAATTGATATATAGTCAGTATTCCTAACTTCAGATACAGAAATGATACATACTTACAAATAGGTTAATCACATTCAGAAAATCATAACCTTTTTCATGCCTTACATGCCTTTCTCACATGACTTATCTTGCACAAAATATATCATAGTTGTACTATAATCATATTATAACTTTCTGTGAAGAATTTGGGGCATAGTGTCACAACATTTACATCCACTTTAATATCCCTTTACAATGCCTGTGCACTGTAAAGGGGCCACACTGTAAATGGGAATCAAGTTCAACATTTTCATTTGTTTATGTGACATTCCTGAGTGAGTACTTGATAGCAGTCTGCTGTTTTGGGTTGTAATTTTGGATTCACAGCAGTGTTTGTATTACAGTTTACTAAAGTAAAAACAATGAAGGATTTAAAATACAAATTTTGAGCTTAGATTTTTATTATCCATTTTCATTATGTCACGGTACCTGATGTCATAAACATAGGCCCCATCTACCTTGTGACGTGAGCTGTATTGAAGAAACCACACTTACAACAAAAAGAAAAGGAGTACTTGTGGCACCTTAGAGACTAACCAATTTATTAGAGCATAAGCTTTCGTGAGCTACAGCTCACTTGAGCTGTAGCTCACGAAAGCTTATGCTCTAATAAATTGCTTAGTCTCTAAGGTGCCACAAGTACTCCTTTTCTTTTTGCGAATACAGACTAACACGGCTGTTACTCTGAAACCACACTTACAACATGGCAGTTATCCCCCAAAGTTAAAATATAGTTCCATCTTCTAACACAGATGAAAGTCTGCACTATGATGCAGGGACACTGTTAGAACATGGTAAGGATCCCTCATGATTAATTTTGTACTGCAGATGGTCCATCATTCTGAAAGTAGCAAAGTTGTGAGCTATTTACAGCTTATGTTTCAGAACTTCTCCCCTTGCTTTTAGTTCCACACTAACTTAGAGGCTTTTGTGAAAGTATAGTTCTGATTAAAGTTTCTTCCCTATTTACTGAAAACTTTGATGTACAGAAAACAAAGACATTGTACCTGTTTCCAGTTTGTATGGATAATACACATTTTCAGGATATGTTTAACAATATAATGGACAAACAATGAATAGTCAAATGAAGGAAAATAGGTGAAGACAAAAACCAAAAGACTATCCCTTTCAAAAACTTTTAGGTGGAGGCACTAATCCAGGTTTGTTCTTGTCTATACTTACAGCTAATTGTCATCAGCCCCACTTCAGCTAAACCAATTACTGAAACAGGGCTACTTCCTAAAGTAGACAGAGTAAAGTTGTAGATATTAGACTAAGCAGAACCTGGATTTTGAAATGACAGATAATCTAAATGTTCTTTCCCCTAAGCCTCTTCACAAGAATAGGTTTGACTGAGGTTTCAAAAAGAGAAATTTCAGTTGGTAACAGCTTCTGTCAAGATATTTCTGTACATAATGTGTCCGAAAGTGAAAACACAGCACTGTAAGTTGTTAAACTATACATTCAAATACTTTTGGGATACTATTAAAAAGTGAGGCAGAAAGGTTCATCACAAGTCATAACGAGCATGTAGACTTGACATATGTTACTATAAGGAATAATCATCCCTGAGGTTTGAGTATACCCAAGGTGTGGCTCTGTCTGATTACTGTGGCTGGTCAGAAAGCACGTAAAGGCTTTTGTTCACCCAAAACCATGTTAGTTATACATGTCTCACATTACAGTAGTCACAACTGTGTAAAGAGTGTCTGAAACATATTGAGTTTCAGTACTATTGTTGATTTCTCTGCACTGCATGTGCCAGTAGTGTTGAGAATCCTCTTCCCATTCACAGCCAAGTATAGACTTATTTATTCCAGTTGTTTGTGCTCTCAAATCTGAAGACTATTTGTAGTTGGATTGTTTATGCACTAATAGTGAGATCCTAGACTCACACCAGGGCCTTCATACTTTAAAAAAAAAAAAAGGGAGGGCCTGTCATAGTATGAGTAGTTAGTTCTTTAGGGGCAGTTGGGTTCAGCCTCACCTGTGCCTAGTTATTTGCTTCCCACATGATGGTTTTGCGCTGGTGGTTGGGTCAGGTGACCAGGCATTACATGATGATAACTGGGGAGCAGGGTTTCCTGTAACACCCAATCTGCTCCAGCAGATTAGGTATGGTCTTGAATTGGTTTAGCAGGGAGCTGGGGGGAGAGAGTCTTTTGGGGGAACCTAGGTCAAAAAGGATTGCAGAAGAAGCTCTGGCTGGAGCCACTTCTAGTGAAGGGCAAGAAAAAAGAAGAAAAATTCCTCCCAAGAGGGAATTAGGTGTTCAAGAGGAGGGATGTAATGGACTGGTGAGCCTGGAGAAGGAGGCTGGAAGAATCTAGCTTTCCCTTAATTATTTTAGGTAATAAACCAGTTCCCAAAAGAGGAGAGTAATTACAAAGCATTACTGTGATGATTCTGTCTCCCTGTGGAAGGAAGGAAACTGAGGCAGTAGTAGGATCTGTCACTGAGTGAAGTAAGACCCAGTTAAAGGACCTTAAACCCCCCAATAACTGACCAGGGGAGGATTTCCCCTAGTATAGACGCTGTACAAGGGAGCTATCAGCTGCATTGCAAAGACCCCCTTGCAAAGGCTGGGGTAGAAGTATGCTGGGGTATGATGAGCATGCTGAATAGGGGCCATATCGTGCAGGACTATGGAGTTTCTTTACAATGCTGTGGCCCATGATGCTCTGTAACTTATATATTACCTCACGGCTGTATAAATTATGCTGGGGAAGCTCTATCCCTCAGAGCAGCACAGGATTGGAAATGTGCAAAGGTAATTTAAAGCTGCTGTAGGCACTTCTGGGCAATGAGTTAGGGGCAATCTGAGAATTACAGCTCAGAATCTCACCCCAGAATCTCAGTTCTAGATAACGGTGTTTACACAACTGTGGCACAATAAGGCAGTAGAAATTTATATCCACCACCTTTGAAAGCAAAGTATTGGCCAAACCAATACATCCACTGTAATAAAGAACTAATGGGTTATCTGTCTGCAAATGTCATCACCTAAGATTTCCTAAACCATACCAAAGATACCAGAATAGCAGTTCAGTTTGAAAAGTCAAATATGACCTTGAAATAAGGGGGGTGGGGTATGTTACTAGCACTGATTTGCCCAAATCCATTCTAATACAAATAGAGAATCCTGATTTCTTAATCTTTAGTTAAATAATAGATTTTGCATTACTGTAATTAATACAGTCTGAATTGAAAAACAAAACAAAAAACAAACACTTGCCTTCCTAGCAGGTATTTCCTGGAGCTATATTCTTTGAAGATTTAGAGAGCTGGATGTAAACAAAGGCCTTATCTACACTTAGATTTTCCTCAGTGTTGAGCTAACACTAATGAAGCTCTACTAATGAAACTCCACTGATGGAGAACAGATCTAGACCATCCAGTGGTCAGTGTTGTGCGGACCTGCTCTGAACGGTGTTGAATACTACATGGATGGTAAAAACACCAATAGCTAGTCTATACTAGCCACTATTGCTACCACCAGTGCTAGATCAAATATAAAAGAATTCCATAAAATTCTCAGTTTATACGCAGCCTAAAGGTCATGGATTGTGAACAACAGATTTTGATATTGCCTGCCTTGTAATTGATATAAACAGAACCCAGCTTCGACAAGGTAATGACTTGGAGGAATAGTAGAACACTCTTTCTTCCTTTAAAGATGACCTTCAAAGGAGGAAAAAAAACTGGACTGGAGGATACTTTTATATCTTTATTATGCTAAAGGGTGTACTAATATATGGGCAATACTCTGTTTAGAAATAGATCTAGGGAGAAGAGATGAGGAACTTTAAAAGAAACTTATGAAAGGCTCAAGCCCTGACAGAAGCATCAGCAATCTCAGAAGCAGAGGTGAGTGTTATTCTTACTAGCCCAAAACAGGGTATGCACTGACTCTTTAGAGGAGGTTATAGGCACAGCTTGGTCTTGGTGTAGTCAGGACAAGGGTATTCTTGAGGATTTGTCTGGAGGGGCTCATGAGTGATCATGTGCCAACCAGACTAAAAAAGGGCAGCCTGTGAAACAACCAGATCTGCAGTATTTCACTACCAACATGGAAAAGCAGCCAGTAGGGCTGTGGGGAAATGGTTTGAAAACAGGCATGAGTAGAAAAGAGGGATGAAGCAAGAAAAGGAAAAGGCCTGTGACAGTTCAGCAGAGATGCAAGTTTGGGGTCTGATACTGCCTTCTGTCTTTGTTTAGGGCCCCCAGCTTGGATTTTCAATAAGAGTGGAAAGAAGCCTTTACATACTGAGTTTAGAAGGGCTGACGGACCACTGTGCTCCTGCTACCTACACAGTTTGTGTCAACAGGTAAATGGACTCGTGGGCAGGGAAGAGCTGTTTAAGGACTATTTGAGCCCAGAGAGGGCTGGAAGATTGTGCGATGTTTGTTCTGAACTGTTTCAGAGTAGCAGCCGTGTTAGTCTGTATTCGCTGTAGCTCATGGAAGCTTATGCTCAAATAAATTGGTTAGTCTCTAAGGTGCCACTAGTACTCCTTTTCTTTTTGTTCTGAACTGTTTATCCTGTAATGGGAGAGCTCTAGTCAAAGCACTAAATTACCCTACCATAAGAAGACTGTAGATGAGAGTGGAAAACCAAAGCATGGAGTTAAGTTTCTTCACTCTGTCAGTCATGTGCCTGTTACTATTGAATCTTAGCTGCTCACTGCCAGCAACCTAGTCTTCAGTATCGTTTAGATCTTCTAAACAGTTATTTTGTAGACTTGGTAAATATTTGCATTACACAAATGCTTAGAGGCTCCACATCAGACTCTATTGACTATTAGACTATTTTTCTACATGTAATATTAAATAGCCACAATAAACTAACATGGGTGAATCCTTGTAAGAACTATAATCTCACTGATAGAACAAATAATTAAAATAGGTTTCAGTGCATAAATATGAAAGATAAAAATAAAAGCCCCTCAGTAACACACTTCCACAGACTATGCTAAGTAATAGTTTTGGTGACTTCTGCAAGGAGCTTTATTGACTCCCATCATGCACTTCCAGCATAAGTGGGAAGATGAAAATGGCTTATCAGCTGTGTGACAGGTTGTCAAGCCCATCTGCTTCTTGGCCTGCTCCCTTAAAGGAAAAGGCCTCCAGCCAGTTAGAGTCTTTCAGCCCTGGAGCGAAAGCACCTGGTCTCTGTTAGCAGCTCTCAGGATTGGTGGCTACATGGTGGCTAGGAAGTGCGATCTACTTCCTTCCTGTGTTGTGACCCTTTCCAGATTCATGGCTGAAACGCCAGGCTAGGGGGTTCGGCGGGAGAAGGGAGAAAGAGGCAGAACTGACACCCTGCCTGGCTAAGCACCAGAACTGGCCACCAAGGAATGCCTGTCACGGGAGGTTTTTCAAACCAGGATAGAGAGGCACGCACCCAGGCATGATCTAGGTATACGTGGTCCTGCCTCAGCAGGGGATGGGGGACTAGGTGACCCCGGGGGGGGGGGGGGAGGGGAGGGGAATCTCTCCAGGCCTACATTTCTGTGCATGCTGCTGGCTGTCGAACTGTGGGGAGCTGGCACAGCCAGACAGCTGGGTACGTGGGGAAGCGTTAGCAGTTACAAGCGAGACGTGCGGGGGGGGGGGGGAAGGGCTGCCACCCCTCCCCCCAGAGGTGTGAGTGAAGAGGGGGAACAATAGGTAAGCCAGGAGAACGCCGCTCCCCCGCTCTGCTAGACGTAGTTCCGAGGGGGAGGACTCGGAGGAGGGATTCACATTCGCTGCAATCAAGTCTAAAATAGTTCTTCTTTGTTCACCAGCGGCAGAGGCTCTCTGTCGCACGTCTCCTTCCGCTGTCGCTCGGCCTCCTCCCCCACTCCCCGCCCCCTGTCCGGAGAGCGGCCGTGCGGCGCAGGCGGGCCCAGCGGGGGCGAGGGGGGTGAGGCGAGGCGCTTTGTTTTTTCCCACAATGCACCAGCTTCTCCTCCGCGGGAAACAAAAATGGCGAAGGGCTGCGGCGGAGCCGGGTAGTGTGTGAATCGACTCTGACCCTCCCCCACTCTCCGCTCGGCGAGGGCTGTCTGGGGGCGCTGTGCACGGAGGGCCCGGCCGCAGAGAGGCTCCAGGGGGGAGGGTGCTGAGTCCGCTGATTTCCCTGCATGAGGCGGTTGGCACCACTGGAGAGACCGAATGAGGTGAGGGAGGCCGGGCTTTCCGCGGTGGGCGGCCGCCCCGGAGTTTGTGGGGTGGGCAGCGAGGACTGCTCCCCCCCCCCGCGTAGAGGGCTCCCCTAAAGGGGGAGGGGAGGGTCGATCCCCAGCCGGGTGGGGAAACCCAGCCCTCCAGCCGTTCTTCCCCCAGTGCTGTGCTCATTGTAGGCACATCTGGTCTTGTGGGGCATATTTAGGGGCCAGAGGACTTCAGAAATAAGGGCCGTCTTCGAGGCTGCCTATAACAGGCAGATGATGAGGGGATTTGCAAGTGCCCTGTGGAGACCAAACAAAGGGGAGAACATCACCATCTTGGGGGTCCTGGAGGGAATCTGGGTGGTGTGGGGTGTAGTTGGGTGTTTAGATGGTGGTTTCCTTATCAGACATTGTGTCTGACTATGGACAAAGCTGTTAAAGTATAAAAAGAAAAAGCAACAGAAAGAGAGAGGGCAGGCTTATTTGAAGGACTGTTCACTTTTTGTGCAGATAATGTATCTTTTACAATAGTACGTTTCATCTCAAAGATGGACGAATTATAACAAATTTAATATGTTGTGTTGTCCTGAGAAACTTTAGATATTTCTTCCCCAAAACTGTGGAAACTGGTGGTTGTTAGTGTAACTAGAAAGCCCTCGCAATACTCTCTTTCTTATCACTTGAATCACAAAAGAAAATGGGTTGATGTTTTTCTTGTTTTAATAGGAGGTAACAAGATGTGTCTTTATATTTTCAAATTGAGACCAGTGTCTATTTGGCAACATTTTAAAGGATTGAAGTTGCACTTAACCACTTGGAGCGTTTTGGATACAATTTGAATGAAAGAGGCTATATACAATTATAATCTACAACATTCTTTCTTTAGCATAATATGTATCCCATGAGTTTCTGATAGTTTGGCCCTGTTTATAATTTTTAAAATGTCAAAGCAAGTTAGCAATACATTTAAAACATGATCTGTCTTTGCTCATAAATAGGAGAGACTGGCTAACTATGCAGGGGGAAATGGTGACAGTAACTATACTTAGGTGTTTTTGACATTCGTTTGTGTAATCAATAGAGAAAATAGTTTATTCTAATATTTGTTACATGTAACTATAAGTAGATGAAAATGTCCAGAAATGATTTGTTGTCTAATGCTTTAAAACAGAGATTTAAGGTTACAATTCAGTTCAAAGCATTTGTTGAAGGTGAAAGATTAAAAAGCCTGAGTAGTGCAATATTGGAGTATAGGCTAATAAATTGACACCATTTCAATTTGAAGAGAGAACTGGAGAGAGAATAAGGGGAAACAAAGAGATTGAGAGTGAAAGAAAGGGAAATGAACAGAATGAGGCAGTGAAAGGGGGGAGGGGAATATCTGTGAGGAGCTGCAAGGTTGTGAGATGTGAACCGGAGCTTTAATGGTATAGTGATGTTTGGTGTGGCCCCACAGGTTTGGGAGAACAGGGCTATGATGCTTCTCCTTGAGAATGTGTCTTCCATTGTGCTAAATCAAATTTCCACTCTGTTTCTGTAAGGCTTGTTTCATCTGGCTGGTGTCCAGTAAAATATGTGGAATATTTTTTGCTAAACTTATGTGTAACAATATGAAGTACATTGTACACTGCACCACTTTTAATTCCAAAAGTTATCCCAGAAATATTAAGTTCTTTTCAGTTTTCCCTCCGGGGAGGGGGGAGTGTGTGTGTGTGAGAGAAGAATAGTAGATAGCATTTGGCTATTAGTAGCATTGGCTAGTAAAGGGTGGGCATCCATATCTTGGGAGACATTTGAGTGGGGAGGTGTTACTGTTTTGTGTGCATCTGAGAATGGCTTTAAAGAGTGTCTTAATTGCATTTGGTCTGGTGGTTGGGTTTTTTTTGTTACTTTTAATGCTACCAAAAAAAACCAAAAACCACTTTTGATATTATGTAACAGTTTAGATTAAAGTTTTCATTTGTTTGCACACTTAGCAGCACTTTGTGTATTGCTGACTTCCTTAGGTAGCCAGTTTCACCTTGTTTGTGTGGGCCTTTCTCTGGGGAAGGGAGAGAGAAATGTCTCTGAAAAAGCCAGGAGGAGGATTGTAAAACCACAAATACACCTCTACCCTGATATAATGTGGCCCTCGGGAGACAAAAAAATCTCACCACATTATAGGTGAGACTGCGTTATATCTAACTTGCTTTGGCCCCCCCAGTTGCTTGTTCCCTGACCTCCCCCTACCCAACCCCCGCTCTTCCCTGTCCCCGACTGCTCTGACCCCTATCCACACCCCTCACCCCCTGACAGACACTCACCAGCGGCGGTGAGAAGCGGAGCAACACGGCCCCAGCCCACTCCGCTCTGCCACCTCTCAGCCGCGACGCTCTGCTTCCCGCTGCTGGTGAATGTGGGGAGGTTGGGGAAAGGACGCCCCCCATACTCACCTGCAGCAGGAAGCGGAGCGATGCAGCCCCAGCCTGCTCCGCTTTCCTTGCCCAGGCCCCAGCCATGTCGCTGTGGGAGGGCAGGGGTGGTGTTGGGGAAAGGTCCCGCACTCACCTGCGGTGGGCAGCGGAACGCTGTGGCCAGGAGCTCGTAGAGTGGAGCGGGCTGGAGCCGGGCTGCTCTGCTTCCGCTGCTGCCGGTGAGTGCAGGGGGGGAATCCCTTCCTCCAAGCCCCCTTCCCCGAGCGACACAGCTGGGGCCGGGATGAGGGATGCGGGGCAGGCTACTTCTGGCCCCCCGCTAATACCGTGGGCCCCACTGGGACTGCGGGGCTCCCAAAAGTGCCCCACCCATATCATGGGGGGGGGGCGGGGAGAGCCCCTGACTGCCCCTGAGACCCTCTGCACCTTATCCAACCCCTCTGCCCTGGCCCAGTCCAGCACCCTTAACACTCTGCTCAGAGCAGCGTGTCGGAGCTTTACCGCGTTGTATGCAAACCCACGTTCTAGCGGGTTGCATTATATTGGGGTAGAGGTGTACTGCCAGACAGTCCCTGGGGCAGCGTAATACCTGAAACAACTTTTAACATTTTGAAAAGAACTAGATTTCAAGCTGACAGCATCACTTCAGAAATGGATCATCCTACTGAAAAATACAGGTGGTATTCGTCAGGGAGGTTGAACTTAACCTTGAGGGAAGAAAATTAAGGATGGATTTGCAGTCAGTTCTGACACATTTCTAGTGTTAAATGACTTCCAAAGGTCACTTTTTCTTCTGCTCCTCAGGTGTAGGTTATTCCATAGAAAGAAACTTGGGGAAGATAAATTGCTCTCTTAAGGGTCACTCCTCTTTTAGGATGGCCTATGAGGAAATTAAGACTGAGTTCTCTTTATGGGTTTTTTTTTGTTTTTGTTTTTAAGATTGAGAGTAGATTTCAGTTTCACAGATATGCAAAGTTATGCCCTTTTTCAATACAACTCAAATGGAAGTGTCTTGGACCTCCTGACATACTTGCCCACCCTCAAGTATTTGTTTATAGTAGTACTTACAATGGGCTAGTTACTTCAGAAACACAAAAGAACATCCTTAACCCAAGGAGACTGCACACTAAATAACATTTGGGGCAAAGGATTCAGGGAGGGGGAAACAAACAAGGTGAGACTTGTTAAAGTTCTGATACCTTATTTTTTCCCTTTCCCTTTGTGTTCTGTCTGTGTTCTCTCTCTTTCTCTCTCTCTGTGTGTGTGTGTGTGTACTCGCTCCCAAGTTAACCTATAACCTAGTTCTAGTAACAGATTCATGGAGACCAGTCCACCATTCTGTGATGACTTTTTAAAGACTTTGAGTCTTGATGGACTTTTTATGATAAATTATACTAAAAATAACTACAGTAACTTCTCACTTAATGTTGTAGTTATGTTCCTGAAAAATGCAACTTTAAGCGAAACAGTTTCCCCATAAGAATTAATGTAAATGGTGGGGGTTAGGTTCCAGGGACATTTTTATTTTTTTTTTTTGCCAGACAAAAGGAATTGTATACATTTTAAACAAGCAATTTAATACAAGTATAAGTTTTAAACAATTTAATACTACAATCATCATTGCCAAGTATGAAGCTTGGCTGAGGTAGCCAAGTCAGAGACTGGAAGAGGGTGGATTGTCCGGCTGCTCCTCTTGCTGTTCTTGCAAGCACAGGCACCGACTTTGCCTGGGGCAGAGGGCTCAAACCTCGGCCCATCCACTCCACCCCTTCCCCCAAGTCCCCACGGTTAACCTGCCTTTTCTCTCCCCCCCCCACCTCCTCCCCCTTCGCCCCTGCCTGCGGCAATCAGCTGGTTTGGGGCATTCAGGAGGCTGGGGAGGGAGGTGGGAGGCTGCGTGCAGTGTCCTTGCTCCTCCCCCCAGCCTTCTGAACACCTCAAGACAGCTGATTGCAGCGGGCAGGAGACACGGGAGAGCAGGGGGAAGGTCCTGATCCGTGGGGTCCGCTGGTGCGTGGGAGGCGCTGGTGGGGGACGTAGGGGAGCTGATGGGGGGGCTGCCAGCTGTGGACAAAGCAGGTGGCTAAATGACATTATAGGGGAACATTACACAACTTTAAACGAGCATGTTCTGTAATGGAGCAGGGATGTAACATCAAAACAACGTTAACCGAGAGGATGTTAAGCGTGGAGTTACTGTACTTTGAATTATGGAAAGTTAGGGTTTTAGGATCTTCAGAGAGAATGTGATTACAAGATAAGGAAGTCTAGTGGCAGTATTCACTAGGATTTCTGCTCAAGGTCTTAACCAGTTTTCACTTCTGAGGATAAATCCTATAGGTTAAGGGCAGTTGCATCTCTTTCATGTGTGGAATGAAAGCGATTCCTAGGTAGTCTGATGATGATTGAAAGGGCTGTGGGAATGCTTTTCTGCCCTTTTTAAGAATCTGTATTCCATAGCAAAGAAAATAGCTGTTTGCATCAAATACTGACTATCATGGATGAGTTGTACTTTGACGGGATAAAGCTATTTGAAAAGCAATATGAACAAATGAAAAATGTTCTGTGGTTGATAAAGGTTTTCCCCAGGTGTCTAACCAGAGGAAAGAAGAACTCGGAGCAAATTTGACCACCAAGATGTAGAATTGTTTTCCAAAACATTTTTAATAATCCTTTAGTGGGATAGCATACTGCATGATATTCACTTGTGATCACAATTGGGGCTGAAGTAAACTGTAGTGTTCAAAAGTAGAACGAATATTGCCCTTGAAGTGTGTGTGTGAATGTTTAAAGAATAGATTTTTGAGAAGGTATATATTCAGTCTGTCGGCTTACAGTAAAATCTCTCAAACTATCCAACACTTTAAAAAAATTAACAGAAATGACAGCAATTATCAACATAAGAATATTAGAAGCGCATAACAGTAATACAGCAAAAGTGTGAGGGTTTGTCTCCAAAACTAGAACAATTAATGTTACACTGCAAAAGTAGTTGTAGACCGTATAAATGTAAGTCCACCTTAATGTACTTTTCATGTTCCAAAAAGAGAGCCAAACTATATAAAACTGGTTTGTCCTACTTTTGTCTTTTTTTTTTTTCTCTGTACTTAAAATATCCTTTTCTTATGCCAGGTTCTGAAAGGTACTGGAAGAATCTGGTCTCTTCCAAATTAAAAGGTTCATAATTAAAGTAACTGTTCTTTACTAAGAAGCCTAAAAATAGGACTATAGATTCCTGTGGAAGGTTTTATCAACAATATTGTGCATTAATTCTAATATTTGTGCCCTCCTTCTGAATGTGAATTGAAGTACCTTTTTTCAGTATTCAGCACTGCTGTCTATATTTATAGGATTGTTCCCTCAGAACTGAGACTAAATAGATTTAATATTTTTCTTCATAATTTCTATTTTGTTTACACTTCACTGGTGGTAAACTATTTATTTCAAAGTGACAGCCTATTTGTGTCAGGTCTCGAGGTATAACAAACTAAATAGGCCATACTTAAACATTCATCCTGCAGTATGTCCCCATTTTCAGTGCTTCAGCATAAAGCACTCTTGACAACTCCAGAGTGATGGTGCCAAAGAACTGGGGTTACTTATCCCAATATAGATAAAATACACCAGAAAAGCCGACATTTTTTGCACCTGTGAGCATGTTACAAATGCCTTGATTTAAGAACTTAACATTTGATACACTTAGGATATGTCTGCACTTAAAACATCACAGCAGCGCAGCTGCACCCCCAAGAGACCTAGCTATACCAATGTAAATTCATAGTGTATACCAGGCCCTAGTTCTCAGAGGATAAACATCTCTGTTTGAAGAAATTCATAAGTAATCAAAAATAATGTATTGACCATGTACAGTATTCTACTTTCCTCTACTTCCCAGTCTTAGCACAAACTGTCTTCAGAAACTCCAGCTCATGAGTGTTTTTGTGTGTGTATATATGTGTGTGGGTGGGTGTTTATAATCCACTTCACTTGCTAGCAAGTAACACTCTGACATCAGGAAGGCTTTTCCACATGTAATCATAAAGGGAAGGCACATTCTCCTTCAAATGATAGTTAAGGCCCACTTCTGCTAATGTCTATTAAAAAAAAAAATCTGTCAATTAACAGTGGGTTGAGTGGCAGATGGATTTGGCACATTTTACATTTTCAAACTTTGTTTTGATTGTATACTTAAAAATTGAATAAGACTGTGTTTCTACCTCTATCCTTTGTATGTTTCTTGTTTTAGAGCAAAATACACTTGCCCTTTAGGGTAGGGCCTATATCTTATGTGTTTGTACGGTTCTTAGCACAACATTGGCACTAAGTGTTACTGTAATGGTCCAGGGACATCTACATCGAACACATCACCGCCCACCGACAATACCAGGAGGTGTGAGCCGGTACGACATCGTGCATCAACTATGGGAAAGGGACTGAGAGGCTTTTTCCACTGGACTGTATGAACTGGAACCATAAACTCACTGAACATTAAATCCCACCAAATGAGGGTAGATCCATCCCCATCATTGTATCCGCTCATTATACTCCACACCTGAACATAGCCATTATATGGACAACATACCCCCATAGGTCAAAGTACAGACATTGAGATGTTAAACTTTTACCCCCAATCTGGGAGAGTGCAGATTATGTATTTTTTACGCCACCCGTTCCTAAACTGAATTTCTCACCCCTTGATATTCTGTACCTTATTCCCTGATAACGAGAAACTTCCATGCCTAAACTCTGTACCGTTTTCTCTTTACTTCAACATTATCTTAGTAAAATTATTAAATCTGATAAAATTCTGTAAAAGTAATATATCTAGTATGTGAGCTGGGACAGAAAGTTGGAAATCAAAATAAATTTTAAATATTTATTCAGCCATAAAGTTCCATAAAAGAGTAGAAAATACTCAAATATATATACTAATATGTACAGTAACCTGTGTTACAGCCAGTGAGAATTTGATCGTGATGGAAACTCACAATTTACTACATAATACATTCATATTATACAACAATGGTAAAGTTCTACGTTTATGAAGTTACTGATTTTTATTATAGGTCAGAAATCTGTTTTTCTTATGAAGTAACAATAAAAAGTGAATTTTAAACTTATTTTAAAACTGCCTTAAAAGACAAAGGATTGTGGCAGGTGGGGTGGACGGAAGCTTACACCCTTTTGGTTTTATGGTATATAAAGAGGACCTGGGAATTAAGCTTTTTTTTTTTTTTTTTTAAAGGCAGGTAGATGTTTAAAGCTTAAATATCAAGGGTGTAAAGTCTGGTCTTCCCTGATTTTGGTAGCAAGGATTTCAATGGGTACTGTGAGCTCTCAAACCTTACGGCTTGTCTAGAAAGTTTTGTTTCTACAAACCAATATAGTTAAGTGGTACATATACATATCCCACAGTTATATTACTATAAAGGGGCTTATATTGGTGTGGCTTATATAAGTGCTTTTATAATGATAGAACTGTGTCCACACTAGGAAATTACACCACTTTAAGTATAAATCACACCCCTCATCAAAATAATTAGATGGTACCAAAATGGTGTGTAGATTAGGCCTTATATGAAGGGTAGGTGGTGGTATATCTTTTGGACTTTGTTTTTCCAAAATATTAGTCAGTGAAATTTAAATAGAAGTAAACAAATTTTCATGTGCAACTAAAAATAACTTCACTTGTCAATTCCTTATCTTTCATTCTTATCATAACTTCATTAGTTTTTTTGCTTGTCATATCCATTCACTTAAGACCCACCCCTTCTGTCCACTACCATTTTTTTTCAATGCATATGATACTACTCGGTGTTCAAATTGGTGGTAGGGGAAGTTGTGCCCAAAAAACAAATTCTGTCCACTTGATACATCCCTTGAATTGTGGAGGTGTTCAGAATATGATCATGTATGCTGCATAGGTTCTACATTGGTCCTTGGACTTGGCTTCTTGTCACTAGGATTAAAATGCAGCCATCGGGGTTTGTTGGGCCCTTTGAATAGGGTTTCCCCTGGGTGGGATGTGGGAGATAAGGGGTATTCCTTTCACGGGCCTATTACCTTGTGGTACCAAAAATGAGCTGTCACTCAGAATAGATCATAATGATACTTTGTCTTTTTCATATTTTGAGCAGTGTAATGTTAAGTGTTGAATTTAAAATATCATTATTGGCATCTGAGTAAATATTTACTGAAATGAGTAAAGTAATTCTCATGTCAGCTATTGTTTCAGGCTCTGCAAACTCACTCAAATATGTTTGTATCAGTTACATTCAGGTTCAATTTTTCCAGGGTTTTTCCACCTCCTTGATAAGGTCATGGGAAGGAAAATTGAAATCCAAATGAAGTATTTTATAAACCTTTAATATATCTCAACCCTTTTTTAGTGTGACTATATTAAGTTGTTTTGTTATTACAGTAGCCTAACTTTTAAAGTTTAAGAAATTTCTGGAAAAGAGAGCCACTGTGTAAGTTGAACATCAAATGTACCAGTCTTCGCTACTGTATTGTATCATTCCACCATGTACCACTAAGATAGTCTTGTTTTTGTATGTGTGTATATAATTCCACTGTCACACACAATCACTTCATAGCAGCAAATGGCCTGTGGGTAGACTAACAATGCTCTTCCTCATCTCCATAGAAAATAAGGCTATGTCTACACTTAATTTTGTTGTTAAAACTTTTGTCGGGCAGGGGCATAAAAAACAAAACACCAACAAAAGTTTTGATAAGACAGCACTGGTGTGGACAGTACTTTGTTGGTGGGAGACGCTCTCTCTCAGACAAAGCTACTGCTCCTCGTTGGGGCTGGCTTTATTTTGTTGGCAGGAGAGCTCTCTCTTGCCAACAAAGAGCGGCTACATTGTGTGCTTTACAGTGGGAAGGCTTTAGCGGAACAGCTGTGCTGCTGTAAGATGTGTAGTGTAGACACAGCCCAGGGGTGAGCAAACTTTTTGGCCTGAGGGCCATACTGGGGTTCCCAAACTGTATGGAGGCCCAGGTAGGGAAGGCTGTGCCTCCTGAAACAGCCTGGCCCCTGCCCCCATCCACCCTCTCCTACTTCCCGCCCCCTGACTGCCCCCCTCAGAACTCCCAACCCATCCAACTCACCCTGCTCCCTGTCCCCTGACTGCCCCAACCCCTATTCGCACCCCTGCCCCCCTGACAGCCCCCCCGGGACTCCTGCGCCTATCCCAGCACTCCCTGTCCCCTGAGTGCCTCCCAGAACCCCATACCCCTTATCCAACCTCCCCACCCCCTTACCATGCCGCTCAGAGTACCAGGACTGGCATCTGCGCCGCCCAGCCGGAGCCAGCCACACTGCCGTGCAGTCTAGAGTACTGGGGCAGGCTGGCGACTCTCGCAGCTGTGCTGCCCAGCAGGAGCTCGCAGCCACACACCCATAGCGCTGGCAGCATGGCGAGCTGAGGCTGTGGGGGAGGGCCCGGGAGCCCAAGGTCTGGGTAGGACAGTCCCATGGGCTGGATGTGGCCTGCGGGCCATAGTTTGCCCACCTCTGCCCAAGACTGGAATAAGTAATAAAGAACAAGTGTAATACATAAGGTAAGAATTGGCATCAATGGGCCATAAAGAAGTGATGATTCACTTATCCATTCCAAGTTCCTCATGCTTATTTGACAATGTTCACGGAGTATTTTGATTTGGTCAACATGCTGACTATGTTAGAATAAAGCCTGCAACAGTCTAGCTTGTGTTTTCAGCTCTGCAGAAGTTGCTTCAAGTCCTGCTGCCTCCTCCCTCTGCTGTCCATATAAGTCAATCTTTGGGCATCAGGCAAATATTAAAACTGCTACATTAGTGTGATGGTTCTCGGAGGACCCAGGCCTGGGAGTCACCTTGTTAACCCCTGCCTCTAGTGATGGAGTCTTTCTTGTGGTAGCTGGGTGTCAGCTCCCTGACACTGCCAGCCCTTCAGCCACTCAAAAGTACTCTCCTCTGCGTTTATGGCTTTTGCCTGTCTAGGCAGGTTAACAAATCCTAATGAATCATTCCCCTGTGATATTCAGCCCCTGACACCAGCTACTCACATACATTCCAGATCCTCTGCATCCAAAGGTGCAGTGTACCCCCAATTTACCAGTTTTTCCTTAAACCACTGCTCCTATAAACCACACAGCACTTGTGAGCACTTTGTTAAATCTACTTTTAGCTTAAGAATAAATATTTAACTAGAAATAGTGTAGTGGAAACAAGTAGTTACAATACAAAACAAAATCATAAGTTTATATCAAGGTTCCCATTTTATGAATAGTTATCTTTCCAATCTAATAAAGTGAATTTTCTCCCCTCTGCCCCCACCCAGATTTCAGTGTATTGCAGAGCTGGCTGGTTTCTCAATAGCCAAGGTCCAAGATGTTCCTGAAAGCACCGTCACTCCACAAGGAGCTTCCTCAGTGAAAGGATCCAGTGTGTCTTTCCCTACACTGGTACACTGAAAAGTCTTTTGTTTCTATTCACAGCCAGGGCAAAGCTCTGTCTGTTGTAAGGTTCCTTGAAGTTTTGATGATTGGGTAATGCCTCTGGTTTTCCATTGATAGTTTTGGGAGGGAGCAAGGCTGGTCAGTTCATTTTACCTTGCGTTACCTTGCCTTCTGATTAGGAGGAGTGAGAATTCCCTTTAGCTTGGATGGGCATTCCAGATGTTACCTCTTGGTGATTATGCTTTTTGGACTGGGAGTAGTAATTACTTTGAGTATAAATACACTCTTCCTTAAATATTACTTGAATGTACATCTGCCAGTGACTGAGTTTTGACAAGTTATGAGCTTTCTGTAGAAACCTCACCTGATGTACCTTATGGATAAATATTCTGCAAGATGTGTTGAGTGTAATGAGTTGAACCATTCCCCTGTGATATTCAGCCCTTGACACTGGCTACTCACATACATTCCAGATCCTCTGCATCCAAAGGTGCAGTGTATCCCCAATTTACCAGTTTTTTTCCCTTAAACCACTGCTCTTATTAACCACATAGCACTTGTGAGCACTTCGGCTAAAAGTAGATGTATTTAACAGATCTGAGGAGAGAGTTCTTTACAAAGATCGGGGGATCCTTTTCCAACATGTCTCCTATGTCACAATTAGTTACTGAACAGTCATTGTGGGCTAGACTTTCTCTCCTTTTTTGGGTCCCAAAACCAATTTACCACGACTTTGCACCTGCTTGGTGTGCAGTTGAATTGGCATTATTCCCAGACTTGTGTAAGCAGGACATGGTGTCATTAGACATGATAAAGGTGAATATATAGCATCACCTGCAATTATGTTGAGAAGGGGGGCAGCATGAATTCAATATTTAGTGGGAATAGCATCCCCTGCTGCCCATTTTTGAAGGGCAGAGGATTTTTCTAGAAAAATTGTGGTAT
Source organism: Lepidochelys olivacea (assembly GCF_965140295.1). Taxonomy (NCBI): domain Eukaryota; kingdom Metazoa; phylum Chordata; order Testudines; family Cheloniidae; genus Lepidochelys; species Lepidochelys olivacea. Next base: position 74,709,230 of record NC_140418.1, on the reverse strand, counting down.
CAGGCCCAGCCACCCTTAGAGGTGTGGGTTTTGTTTTGTTCTAGGAGATTAGGTGGGGAGAATGGGTAAAAGAGTTCCATAAGTAGTACTTGCAGAATTGAAAAATCCTAATAACTTTAATTCCTTTCGCTTGCTAATCATCTTGATCATATGTACATGCAACAAAGTATATATTGCTATTCAAACCTGCACAGTTACCCACAGTGGACTTCAGACTGATACATAGCGTAATATCTTGAGTAGCCTGACGTCACTGGATGATTGCCATTCTCTTTGCCACGAAGAGCAGTGATCTATCTTTGTGGTGTAATGCTGCAATATCAGGCCTAGTTCATCAGTCTGAAGTTTTGCAACTGCCTCTATTTGTCTCAAGAATAACTCTGTAGCTGAAGCTCCAACCACTGAACATCTTCAGTACAGTCAGATTCTGCAGGATTCGGTGGTACATGCCCAGTGAACTTCTGATTTCGGTATATAATACTTCGGAGAGATCTGAGAGCTTGACTTCTCCCATAATTGCTTATGCTACCAGATGGCTTTCAAAATCTCCCAGAAGCTATTTCTTTACCCGTTTGTGGGATTGGTACTTGGAGGGCACTGGGCAGTGTAACTGCAACATATCTAGTACTGTGAAGTGTATCTGAAGCAAAAGTGAAATAGTATGGCTAGTATGGACACATGGCAGTATCAATACTGCTATCCCACCACTTTTCTATTGTAGAAAAGTCACAATAATTTTCAATGGCGGTCAGGACCTGGATTTCTCACTAAGTTTTTTTTGCTTGTTTCCTTTTTATTTGGGAATGGAGAAAGCATTCAGTATGCCTTCACACATCATAAATAAGTAAATAAGGGCATGAGCATGATGCTGTTCCCCTTTGTTTTCCAGATATTTTTAAAACTGGGAAGGAGAATCTCTCACTATGGAGAGAGCCTTAAGAAAAGTCTTGGAAGCAAGATTCCTGGGAAATGTGGATGAATGTTACACACAAAGTGAAAAGAAATGCAGAAAAATGGCTAGGAAAAGAATGGTGTGAAAAGTTCTGTTTGTTGTAGTTAGCTTTTTTTGAAAATATGTATAATTTTATTTGAGACTGATCACAGGTTATAGCTGCACAGGAAAGTGTTTCAGATGTTAAGCTGTCTCTTCTTTAGCAACGCAATCTTTCTTGAATGGTACAATGTAAGCTGCTTTCACCACCACAGCCTGGAAGTGGCCGTGACTGAATTTGGAAGTTGTTGATAAACTTAGTTGATTTTCTCTGAGGCCTGACTCTTTATCTGTACAAGTAGGGATTTTCATGGGGTTAGGCCACTCTTCTTGCTCCCGACAGCACAGTCTTTCAACATGATACTCACTAGTCACTTTGCTATAGTGGACAGAACTGCCCAGATAGTTAATGGTTTTATTAGACAGATCATAGTCAGCTGATGCATTGTTTTTTTGATCTGCTTTCCATTCTTAATTGGTAACCTTGACTAATCCTGTAGGTCTTCTAATTGATTTCTGTATAGTGGTGGTACCCCTTCAGACTAGCTTGGACTGCAGAGAAAGCCATGCAAGCAGATTGCCAAGTACCAGTGCAGGCTACTTTGCTGACTCTTCAGAGTCTTTGGGGCAGCTTTTTGGTGTGCCGGTAGCTGGTGACTCCTTTTGTATCCTTTGGTGACTTTCATGTTGACCAAAGGTGATTGACACAAGCACCTGCTGTTCCAACTTCTCTCAGGCCCAGTCCAGCTTCACAACAATGATGCCACCATATACTTGGATCTCCATCAAGTGAGATTTCTTCTGCCACAGTGGAAGCAAATGCATCTGAGAGAGACCTGTAACCCAGATAACCTGGCATTGACTGTCTCATCCTGCCATTTCTTGCAGTACTTGGTGAAGTCATCTTCTTGGGCTTGTGCCAGTCTGTGTAGAAAACATTGCTTGCAGTCATCACTGATCTGCTCTGCAAAAATGGTCTTGAAGGTGCAGAGGCCACAGGAAGTCTGTGTATATCACACAATGAAAATGAGAGGAATCTATATCATAGTGACTGCCGCTACTACTTCCTCGTTCACCTTGGATCTGGGCCTGTTGACTTCACAGACAGCATGGGGAATGGCAGCCTGGTCCCCAAAAAACTAGTGAGGTGGATGGGTTTGCTGAGGTCATGCTTAGGAAAGCTCTTCACTTTGCCCTGATGTCAACTGCTGGGCGTGTGGTGAGAACTTCTGGTGGAACATCTTGTCTCTGAGCTGACTTGGAAGTTTGTAATTAGGTTTTGTTGAATTTTTTTCTTCATGCTGTTTGTCAGGCGTTGCTCAGTCACCGGAAAATGAGAACTTTTGCTTTCACGCTTGTTTGTTGCGATTCTGATGCTCACTAAAATGTAATTTTTTTTTTGTTGGAATCTTAATGTAAAATTATTTTCATTAAACATATTTTGGGTGTAAGAAAGTTGGTACTTGAGTTAGTTTATTTTTGAGAGTGTTTAGAGTAATTTCTCCAACTTCATCTCCCTATCAATTCTTGTTAAACACTGTGGGTCACTTACATTCTACTACTTTTTTTAGCCAGTTTTTCCAATTTAAAATGGCAATAAATATTGTAAACTAAGTGCTGTGAACTAAAATTTTTCTTTTGAAACACCTCATCCCAACTGATTCCTTGTTCTGTGTTTGCATCTTAGTAATAATCAGTCACGTATTCAATTTCCAAAGAAAACTTCTACATAGAAGGAAAACTTTCTCTTCTTTATCTACAACCTCATAATCTCAATTCCTGTAGTTCCGTTCTGAAGGTTATTGTTTAACGGACAGCTGGTCCTACTTCATAATTTGCTGTCGTTTTTCTTACATTGTGCTTCCAAGAGAAAAGTAGTTTGTAAGTCATCTTTATAAAAATGAAATATGTACTGATATGAGTATGGAGCTTGTTTCCTTTTGTCTGCCTTAGTTTCTCTCCCAACTTAAAACAACAAAAAGAAAAGAAAATAAATGAGACTTGCAAAGGAAAACGTTAGGATTCTATGTAATCTTTGCTGCTCTATTATTTGTGCTGTGATAGCACCAAGGAACCCCGGTCATGGACCAGGACGCTCTTGTGCTAGGCATTGTACGAGCACAATAAAAGATGGTTCCTGCTCCATAGAACTTAGGGTCTGAAGTTTATGATGTGTGAAGGGCTGAAAGGCTTATTGTGTCTCATTTCACTTACTCTTCTATTCTCACCCCAATTTTTCTTTTTTTACATGCTGGATGACTCTGTGGTGACTGGAGAGCGAGTGAAATGACATCCCAAGAATTAAGAGTAAAAAGTCAAGTAATGGCTTGTCTAAACTACAAAGTTAAGTTGACATAAGGCAGCTTACATTGACCTAACCTATGCAGGTGTACACAAAGCAATGCTCCTCCCACCGATTTAACTCTCCTACTACACTGACCTAAAACCACCTTGATGAGAGGCATAGCACTTAAGACAATGTAGTTAGAGAAACGAAGTGTTGGGTACAGACATTACATTGCTTATGTCACCCTAAGTGGCCTTCAGGAAGTGTCCCACAATGTCCATTTTGTGACCGCTCTGGTCACTGGTTTGAACTCTGCTGCCCTGCAGCCAGGTACACAGGCATGCGCCTCTTCCTTTTTAAATCCCCTGGGAAATTTTGAAATTGCTCTTCCTATTTGCTTAGCTTGGAGAGCTCACATAGCATCTGACTAGCTGACTGCGACGGCTCCCTACAGCAAATGCGCTCCTCCCTGGAGTACACCAGATGTGGTGCATCTGCTGGGCCTGCGGGAAGAGCAGGCTGTGCAGTCACAGCTCTGCTCTAGCCACAGGAACTTTGATATCAGTGGGCATATTGCTTGGGGCCTGGAGGAGAATGTAGGAATGGCCATATTGGGTCAAAGCAAAGATCCATCTAGCCCAGTATCCAGTCTTCTGACAATGGCCAGTGCCAGGTGCCCCAGAGGGAATGAACAGAACAGGTAATCATTAAGTGATCCACCCCCCTGTTGCTCATTCCCAGCTTCTGGCAAACAAGAGGCTAGGGACAGCATCCCTGTCCATCCTGGCTAATAGTCATTGATGGACCTATCCTCCAAGAATTTATCTAGTTCTTTTTTGAACCCTGTTATAGTCTTGGCCTTCACAACATCTGCTGGCAACGAGTTCCACGGTTGACACTGTTGTGTGAAGAAATGCTTCCTTTTGTTTTAAACCTGCTGCCTATTAATTTCATTTGGTGACCCCTAGTTCTTGTGTTATGAGAAGGAGTAAATAACACTTCCTTATTTACTTTCTCTATACCAGTCATGATTTTATAGATCTCAGTCACATGCCCCCCTTAGTTGTCTCTTTTCCAAGCTGAAAAGTCCCAGTCTTATTAATCTCTCCTCATATGGAAGCTTTTCTATACACGTAATCATTTTTGTTGCCCTTTTCTGAACCTTTTCCAAGTCCAATATATCTTTTTTGAGATGAGGCAACCACATCTGCACGCAGTATTCAAGATTTGGGCATACCATGGATTTACATAGAGGCAATATGATATTTTCTGTCTCATCTATCCATTTCTTAATGATTCCCAACATTCTGTTCACTTTTTTGACTGCTGCTGCACATTGAGTGGATGTTTTCAGAGAACTATCCACAATGACTCCAAGATCTTTCTTGAGTGGTAACAGCTAATTTATACCCCATCATTGTATATGTATAGTTAGGATTATGTTTTCCAATGTGCATTACTTTGCATTTATCAACATTAAATTTCATCTGCCATTTTGTTGCCCAGTCACCCAGTTTTGAGAGATCCTTTTGTAGCTCTTCGCAGTTTGTCTGGGACTTAACTATCTTGAGTAGTTTTGTATCATCTGCACATTTTGCCACCTCACTGTTTACCCCTTTTTCCAGATCATTTGTGAATATGTTGAATAGGACTGGTCCCAGTACAGATCTGTGGGGGACACCACTATTTACCTCTCTCCATTTTTAAAACTGATCATTTATTCCTACCCTTTTGTTTCTTATCTTTTAACTGGTTACCGGTGCATAAGAGGACCTTTCCCTTTATCCCTTGACAGCTTACTTTGCTTAAGAGCCTTTGGTGAGGGACCTTGTCAAAGGCTTTCTCAAAATCTAAGTACACTAGGTCCACTGGATCCTCCTTGTCAACATGCTTGTTGACCCCGTCAAAAAATTCTAGTAGATTGGTGAGGCATGATTTTCCTTTACAAAAACCATGTTGACTCTTCCCCAACAAATTATGTTCATCTATGTGTCTCACAATTTTGTTCTTGACCATAGTTTCAACCAGTTTGCCCAGTACCGAAGTCAGGCTTCCTAGCCTGCAATTGCCGGGATCACCTCTGGAGCCCTTTTTAAAAATTGATGTCACATTAGTTATCCTCCAGACATTTGGTACAGGAGCTGATTTAAATTATAGGTTACAGACTTCAGTTAGTAGTTCTGCAATTTCACATTTGAGTTCCTTCAGAGCTCTTGGGTGAATACCATCTGGTCCTGGTGACTTGTTACTGTTTATCAATTTGTTCCAAAACCACCTCTCATGACACCTCGGTCTGGGACAGTTCCTCAGATTTGTCACCTAAAAAGAATACATACGATAGGGACACACAGCAGTGCTGTTCAAAAATCAAGGAGTTGAGGCAGGCATACAAGAAGGCAAGAGAAACCAATAGTTGCTCTGGTGTGGCAGCGCAGACATACTGCTTCTAGAAGGAGCTGCTTGCCATCCTCGGCGGCAACCCCACCTCAACTGCCAGGAGTCCTGTGGATACTTTAGGGGGGCTGGAGTCCATGGCCAGCGGAGTGAACCCTGAGGATGACATAGTGGACGAGGAAGTGGAGTTGGAGGAGGATGGGGGACAGGTGACAGGGACATCCAAAGGCATGGCAAGCCAGGACCTCTCTTTAATTCCGGAGCAGTCTAGCCAATGCCAGCACTCCGGCTCTGGTGTGCCTAATGCAGGAGAGGGAAGCTCTGGTCAGTATTCATTGTGCTTTAAATCTGCAAGGACATGTGCTGATGTTCTGGTTTGTTAACCAGGGTAGATGAGGGATCGAAATAACCAACGCAGGTACAGTTTGTATCTAGTTCTCATTCCCCTGTGCAGCTAGGCAGAGAGGCCCTGTGGAAAAATTAGTTTATGCACACCAGGATGTCCTGGGAATCATCCATAGAGATCTCTAGGAAACGTTAATGGAGGTAATCTGCAATCCTCTGCCAAAAGTTTCTTGGGAGGGCTGCCTTGTTTCTTCCCCCACAGTAGGAAACTTTGCTGTGCCAATCGACAGTTACTTCTGCAGGCATCATAGCAGCACATAAGAGAACAGCATTCAGTCCCAGTCTGCAGCTACATGCATGCAGGAGCTGTACCCTTGCATCCTCGGTTACCCTCAGGAGCAGGGCCAGCTCTACAGTTTTTGCCGCCCCAAGCAGTGAAAAAAACTGCCGCCGCGGCTGGCAAAAGGAAGAAGCTGCCACCGATTTGCCACTGCGGCGGGTGGAACAGAGAAGGTGCTGCAGAATTGCTGCTGCGGCTGGAGGAACTGCTGCCCCTTTCTAACTGCTGCCCCAAGCACCTGCTTGGAATGCTGGTGCCTGGAGCCGGCCCTGCTCAGGAGCAAGATACCCACTGTTATCACCCCCATGTTGAACTCAGCATGGCTGGGGCTACTGCCGTGCTCTATGCCCATCATAGGAAAGTGAGACAGTTGTGTTTCTAACTTGTTTGGATCAAGGGTGTGAGTGCACTCACAAGAGAGCTTCTGTCTATGGTTCTTTAGCATCAGCAGAGGTGCCCTTGTAGGTCTTTTCTTGCACACTGGCTGAGCCTCTCCATCTGATAAGGAGACAAAACAAGAGGAATAAGGAAGATGAGTTCCAGGATCCTCTGGTGGTTTGGATTGGGAGCCTCTCTCAATGTGGTCTACTATCAGTGACAAACTGCGGATGGATAGTCAGGATAAGAAACGGGCAGGAGCAGATGATAAAGCTGTTCAGGGAGTAAACAGATGTGTTGCGGTCCCTGATTGAACTTCAGGCGGAATACATTATGCTCACTTCCCCCTGCAGCCCAGGGTGAACTGCCTTCTAGGCCCTCCCCACACATTCTTCACATCTTCTAGGGCTGTCAAACTCAAGGGAGATTTTTCACAATGATGGCTGGACATGCATCCAGCTGTGAGAGCCTCATTGGCAATTGTGCTTTTGATTTTCATGTTCCTACCAAACATAGAAATGTTTGCATGGGTGTGAATTAAAAATGTACGTACAGAAAGTGAATGAATCTTTGTCCACTCTCTATAGTGGTGGTTGCTAAAATTCAGACAGTGCCAATACGTGTGTTTGCATTGTTTAAATTACTGCGCACATAGCAATCATTACAAGGTTCATACTGTGGTGCAAGAAAACAATGCCTGGCTCAATGCATTACAGTGGCTTATTGTCAAAATGCTCTTTTAAAGCCTCTCTGATTCGAATAGCTCCCCTTTGAGCCCCTCTGACAGCCCTGGTATCTGGCCGCTCAAAACAGCGGCCAGCTGGTCCACCTCAGTGCTCCACGTTGTGGAAACTTCTCCCCCGTTAGCTTCACTAAATGTTATGCAGAACGCAGCAGGCTATGATGACCATGGAAATACTTTGCTTACTGAGGTCTAACCTGCCAAAGAGGCATTGCCAGTGCCCCTTTAAGCCCTACACCTGCTGTGCCTTTTTGAAGTGCTCCTTACTGCAGACAAGGTTGCTGATGAAAGACTTTATAAGCCCTGGGAAGAAGGAATGGGCTGGGTCTCCCAGGGTCACAACTGGCATTTCCACATTTCCCCTGGTCTGGAAAGAAAGTCCCTGCTTGGAGCTTTCTGTACAGGCCAGTGTTTCTGAAGATGCATGTCATGCACCTTGACCAGCCAGTGTTGATGTCAGTGAAATGATCTTGGTGATCCACCATCGCTTGCAATGCCATAGAAAAATAGTATTTTTTGTTGATGTACTGTGTCACAAGGTGGACTGGGGCCAAAATGGGGATGTGTGCCATTTATTGCCCCACCACAGTTAAGGAATCCCATTGCCACAAAATCATCCACTATTTCACATACATTGCCTAGAGTCACAGTCCTTTGTAGCAGGAGACAGTTAATGGCCCTGCACATTTGCATCACTCCAACCCCCACAGTGGACTTTTCTACTCCAAACTGATTCGTGACTGTTGGGTAGCAGTCTGGCATTGCCCAGCTTCCACACAGCGATCACCACTGGCTTCTCCATTGTTAGGGCAGCACTCCTTTTCATGTCATTGCGCTGGAGGGCAGGGGCGAGCTCCACATACAGTTCTAGGAAGATGGCTTTGCACATCCGAAAGTTCTGCAACCAGTGCTCATCATTCCATACCCAAATAACTATGCGATCCCACCACTCAGTACTTGTTTCTCACACCCAGAACCGATGGTCTACCATTGCTGTTGGCATTCACAGAGCAGCTGCAAATCTTGAATTGTTTCTGTCCATGGCACACAGCAGGGCAGACACCATGGTGTCCTCATCAGTTTTCAGCTCATGAAATACTGCATTGTGTTCATAACGCTCATTGCAGTACTTGAGAGCTGTGCAGGATCCATGCTTCCTGACAGAACTGGGTGGGTGCGCAGTTTACAGGGTCTGTTGAAAAGCAGTGCAAAATGTACTAGGAAGCCCATAGAATGATGGGGTGGAGAAAACTGCATCATGGAATGTTGAGCCCACCCCCATGAGGCACTGCGAACCCTTACCAGTGCACTAAGCAGCAGATGGTGACGAGTTGCAGAATGGGGTAGCTACCCGTGGTGCACTGCTCTTTCTGTCGGTCCAAGAGTATCTACTGTGGATGCACTCCGCTGACGCAAGTTATTGTGTTTTGTGGATGTGCAACTGTGGTTTAATTACAGCAGTGGATAAATGTCAACATAACTTAACTCAACTTAACTTTGTAGTGTAGACATGGCCTAATTGAGAGGGAATGGAATTCTTTAGTTAGATTGTTAAAACTGTTTTTTATTTTGTTACCACCCATTTAACTTCAGTGACTAACGGTTTGGATACAGGAACCCTTTGTGAAAGAATCCACACTTCCCACTTGAAGGGGTTAAAGCTCACAATAAACATCCCTGAGATCATTCAATAAAACTGGAGAAGACCAGACTTGATATTCTTGTTACGTTTAAGGTTAAAAACTTAAGCTGAAAAAAAAATTTTGCTTTGGAGGGGAGACAGGTGTAAACTTTACATGACAATCAAGAAAATGGGTGCAAGTACAACTTTAAAAAAACAAAAACAAATCTTTTTTCAGATGACCTTTAAAAATAGATAAAATAACTAAGGCCAGGTCTACACTACACACTTACTTCGGTATAATTACATCACAAGAGTTTTGAAAAAATCCACGCTTCTCATCGACATAGGGCTTGTCTTCACTATCAGGGAGATCTACGCTGCTGCAGTTGATGCAGCAGGTGTCAGTTTAGTGGGTCTGGTGAAGACCTGCTAAACCGACTGCAGAGCGCTCTCCGGTTGACTCTGATACTCCAGCTCCCCGGGAAGAATAAGATAAGTCGAAGAGAGAGCATTGGCTCCAGTCACATTATTCATGTAGCTGGAGTAGCGTAATTTGGGTTGGTTTATCCCAGTAGTGTACCAACTTTAATCCCCTTTATAGATAGTGCTTTGTCATCAGAAGAGCTTCTTCCATAGTCATTGCTATCACTTCTCACAGAGGTGGAGTTATTAAACTGAGAAGAGCTGCAGCTATGCCAATGCAATAGTGTAGACTTGTAGTGTAGACTTGCCTTAAGCTATTTTAAAGTTTTGTTTGACTACTGTCTTTTTATACAGATTAAGAAATAATTTGCTGTTTCGGAGGCTAGGACAACTGAAACCCTGATCTAAATGAATGGAACTTTATTTGTGGCTGCTGTACCAAGTGCTGCACTTTATTTAAATTCTGGGTATATAAATTATCCAAACTTATGTGGAAAATGAAAACTTGCTTCCCACCTCAGTTTCCTCATAAATGCCACCAAATGATCGTTGTATTACGTAGTACAGAGGTCCCCAAATTGTGGGGCTCACTGAGGAACGTTTAGGGGTATGTGGCTAGGGCCTAGGCAAGTTCCTGTGGGGGGGGAGAGGGAGTACCACCCAGCTCCTCTCCTGGCCCCTCCCCTGCAGCCTCATCTCCATTCCCACCCCTGGCTGTGGCCTCAGTCTTGGCCCCCTTACACCTGTCCTTGTCCTTCCACCCCCCCATACCCACTGGGGCTGCGTCCCTGGCTCCGAGGGTGGAGATGTGGAAGGAGTAAGGGGGGAACACGTGTTTAAAAAGTTTGGGGACCACTGCCATAGTGTACTTTGGAGACAGTCTGCCACATGCGTTCTCTAGTGTCTAGTTTGTAACTCAACTGTCTGAGTGGAGTTAGAAAAGAAATGTAGCAAAGCAATGGTCTGGGCATGCAGAATGCTGCTTCTGCCTTTCTGTGTACTCAAAAAATGAGATGGGGGGGTGTTTTCATTTTCAGGCTGAAGTTAGATACACTGGGTCAGCCAGAGCATCCAGGGGATCTAAATATAGGTAGATGAGCAGCTTGTCCTGGAAGAAGGGACAGTTTGTTCTAAGAACTGAGTTGTAACTTTTGAGCTACTAAAATGACAGTTTTCTTATCTAGATCCACATTGCCTTTAGACAAGTAATTTCTATCACGATAGAATAATAGTAACTGATTATATAGGTCACCTTACAAATTTGTTTTTACCTGTCTCGTTGAACCAGTCTCTCCTCCTTCCTCCCTTTTCCCCCTTAAGTATTGGATTCCCTCAATTGTTTTGGTACTTTTTGAATTTTAATGGCAATGTGTTTTAGTTATTGAATTATTGCACAGTTCTGAAGATTAGCAGAGAGGCTTTTCTTTGTAAGTGCTATTAAGGCAGACTGAAGTACAAGTGACAGGTTTAATAAATTATCCTAATTTAGTTTTTTCTTTTTGTTTTAGAAACTCTACAGGGGTGGGTAATTCACTGGTCCAAAAGCGGTCTACTTTACCTCGAAACCAAAAGACACCAACATCCTTGGCCAAGCTGTCCTTACGGGATGGACAGAAAGCCAAAAAGCCAGTGTGTAAATTTGAAGAAGGTCAGGATGTCCTAGCGAGGTGGTCAGATGGCTTGTTTTATCTTGGAACTATCAAAAAGGTAACTAATTTTTAAACATGTAGGAAGTCCTGTAGCATCATACGTTAAGCTTGACTACAATGTTAAATAAAACTCTTCCTTATTTAACATTTCTACATATTCACAAAATCGTAATTGTATCTTTGTTTTTCAGATAAACAAATTGAAACAGAGCTGCTTCGTTATATTTGAAGACAGTTCCAAATCCTGGGTTCTCTGGAAGGATATACAAACAGGCAAGAACTTCAATTAAATTATCATCAATATTTTATTTATTTAGAATAATTTAAATGCTAAAGTACGGTGTCTGTGGTATTCTCTTGAAATGAGTGAAAAACACATCCTAAATACAGTACAGTTTAAAGACCCAGCATCAATAAACCATGGCATGTGTGGGGGAGGGAGGCAGGCAGTCTTGCAGATTGGTAAATCCTAAATCATATAGGTCAAGAACAACACACTAAACTTCACCAGAAACCCTCAGGCAGCTGGTGCAGATAGTGAAGTGCTGATTTAATATGCTTGCAGTGAGAGAGTTCACTTATCAAGTGCACCACTGGATTTTGCAACCATCTTCAGCTTTCAGATGGCTTTAAGGTATTATTTAGAGTGCATTGCTGTTGTGTAACCTTGAGGTGACAAAGGTATGGATGACAGTTGCAAGATCTGCATCAGTGAGGAACAGTCACATCTTCCTTGCCATGTGTAAATAATGGTAAATGGACCTGGTCATTGCTGCTACCTATTTGTTAGGCCAAACATTTTTCCTGCCATTTTAGTGTGAAATGTCCTCATATTTCTATCAATTTTTAAGAAAAAAAACAAAATCTCCATTTTAAAAAGTCACATTCTTGTTTGTGTGTAGTGCCTATGGTGCTTCATCTGCAGCAGCAACTAAACTTGTGCTAATATGGTCTAGTCAAATGGACATGGGGCTAAACTAATGCTGCACACTTATGTACATGGTTTTATATAAATAGTGATTTCCCCTCTCACAGGATTTTTGAGGATTATTTAACAGTGTATTTACTGGTAAGAAAATGCAAAGCACTATGGGCAAATCTTTCAAAAGGTATGAACATAAATTGCACATACAAGATCTGTATGTAAAGACACAATAAATTACTGAACATAATGTGTTTCTGCATACAAAACAAAGCTCCCAGTTGCCTATCTAGAACTTGAAGATGCATCTTTTTGGTTCTGCACCTATATTAAATAGCAAAAAAAATTGTTAATACAGAGTTAAGGTTGCTGGTTATAGCTCATGCCCCTCCAGAATATCAGGTTTAGCAAAACTCAAACTTCTAAGAACCCAGAAATAGTTAAGGTAAGCACTCATGCATCCTTAATTGTACCCTCCCTGGACCTGGCAATAACCACTAAGAATTAGCTGCATGCACTCCGGGTGCATTCACTTTGTTGGGTGCAGCTGTATTGAACAGTGAAGAAAAAAGTTGGAGCAGTTTAGAAGAACTGTGATTGTGATACAAGGAGATTTGGGTCTGAGTCACCTCCCCAATCCTGCACGGTGCGCCCCCCCCCCCCCGCCCCTATGTGTATTATCAAAGAAAAGAGGTGCATATGTACCTTGAGGTTCCAGTTTGCATTGCTTCAATACAGAATTATGGAGGTGCTCAATAGCAGGGCTCTGGGGTCTTGTTGCCATAGGTATTAGGAGTACTGAGGTAGAATATGAGAGCAGTCTGTGGATCTAATGATGGGTAGGGGAAAGTATAGGTTTAGATGGTATCTTGACTGCAAGTGTGAAGGAGTTGTAAAATTTAAGTCACTTCCTACCCATTGTGACAGGGTCAGGCCAGATGGCTATAGGAGAGTAATAGAAGGCAGATATATTAGCCCCAGGCTAAGTAGGTCCCTTTTCCCTGGGTAAGGTAACAGGGAAGGTTCTAGAACAATCAGGAACCTTCTAATCAGCCTGTCTTAATTGTCTGTAGAACACCTGCAGCCAATCAAGAAGCTGCTAGAATCAATTAAGGCAGGCTAATCAGGGCACCTGGGTTTTAAAAAGGAGCTCGCTTCAGTTTGTGGTATGCGTGTGAGGAGTTGGGAGCAAGAGGCACTAGGAGCTGAGAGTGAGAATGCGGACTGTTGGAGGACTGAGGTGTACAAGCATTATCAGACACCAGGAGGAAGGTCCTATGGTGAGGAAAAAGAAGGTGTTGGGAGGAGGCCATGGGGAAGTAGCCCAGGGAGGGTGGTTCAGTCCTCTTCAGAAAGATAGCACTTTGCTGTTTCCCAGCACACGTGGAAGGGGTAAATTCAGGTCCAGCTAGCCCCTACATTCCTCTGTTACCCTTCATATTCTCCAACCCCCCCTTCCCACTCCTGCCACTCATTCCTATTTATCCCCTTCCCTATTACTGCCTAGTCTTGCACCTCGATCATCCCTCCATTCCCAATGAATTCTCATATGTGAAATTTATTCTTTCCAAAAAATAATTTCAGCACCTTCTGAATCTTGTGCTGTACTTAGATTGCATATCTCCAAAATAAATTTAAACCCCCTCTCTGCCCTGTGTTTCCTGATAGTTAGCCTCTCTGCACGTTCACATGCTCATTGCCATTATAATCTATTATCTGCTTGAATAAGCACATGAGGCTTTTGATGAGCCGAACTCTCTATGGGGTAACCTTCAAGCATTGGAGACCCTGATGCGATAAAAACCCTGATTTGATCTGTGTGTCTGAGCAAAAAAAGATTGCCAGAATCTCTCCACTTTTACCAAAGCTGGCTTTTTTCCTCAACCAGGGGCCGTATCTTGGAATCCCCTTCTTCAGATGGCCCCAAATTTGGATTACTAACAGAACCCTGCTCCCCCATGAAGCACACCAAATTTCAAGACAATCCAAGAAACTGTATAGATTCTAGAGCACTTAGAAGAGTCAAGCTTTAAACAGAAAGCTGGTCTTAACATTAATTATTTGCAATTATAGCTTAGGTAACTTTTTTTTATAAATATTGACCCTTGTGACAATGAAATAGCATGGTGAATAAACAAGGTGGGAGACACATGGCTTCTATTCCATTACAAACTGGAAAAGCATGCAGATTTCCAGTCAACAAAAAATTACTCAATATAACATGAATCTGCTCCCTGCAATGCACACACGTGTGACTCCTAACTAAAGGTTTTAGTCTAAACAGAGAAAGAAATGGGAAAATTCTAAATATATAATAAGTTTCACTTTTGTCTATTTTTAGGAGCCACTGAAAGTGGGGAAATGGTCTGTACAATATGTCAGGAAGAGTATTCCGAAGCACCTAATGAAATGGTTATATGTGATAAATGTGGCCAAGGTAACTTCTGTTTCTTGATGTTTGTTCCATTTAAGACATTTTGGTTTATTTTTAGCTGTGACCAATGGAAAGGCAAAAGAAGCCAGAACAGGGGTGGATGCTTGACTACTTTTGGCTTGAGTTTTGTAACCTTTCAAAGTTCTTGTTTGTTGTAAACTGACTTACAAGGTCTGTTGTTTGATTTGTGAATGTAGTTTTTACCACAAGAACTTTAAAATTTGGAACCCTATTGATCTTATTAGCTGATTATAATATTTTTACTTAAATGAAGGATATTTTACATTTACTTTCTGTTTTAAACTTTTTCTTTTTAAAACTTTTTAGTTCCTGTAAATATGGGTAAAGTCTTTAATGGGTTTCGTTACAAGAATAAAATCTGTATTTTGAATTCAGGTTACCATCAGCTGTGCCACACACCAAATATTGATTCCAGCGTGATTGATTCAGATGATAAATGGCTCTGTCGACAGTGTGTTTTTGCAACAACAACTAAGGTGTGTTATGGAAACAAATTTTTGACTATCAGGCTGACATAACTTGTTCACCTACTCCTCCATAGTATTTGTATGGTGGTTAATGAAAACTTTTTAAGTGTGAGGTTGAAAGTGACAAATAAAAACTAGTGCTTTTTGAGAGACTTCCCACAGTTCCTGGCTTTGATCTGGATGGGAAATTTTTGTGAGTCAATTGGAAGCTATGAAATTTGATATTTTTTCAAAGGCTATTTTTAATAAAATAGCTGGTATATCAAAATTGCAGATAAAATTCTTATAAAAGTATTTTTGTAACTATATATGCCTTTGTGTTGAAAGATTTTGAAATTGGCATAATTAACTTATTGTTTTTATGAAAACCATGGATCTGTTTTGTTCCAGAGGGGTGGTGCGCTGAAGAAAGGACCAAATGCCAAAGCGCTACAAGTCATGAAGCAAACATTACCGTACAATGTAGCAGACCTTGAATGGGATGCAGGCCATAAAACCAATGCCCAGCAATGTTACTGCTACTGTGGAGGCCCTGGAGAGTAAGTAAATATAAATGCCCATCAAAAGCTTTTTCTCCTTCATGCAGCTCTACAAACTTTGGCCCTTATTCTGTAAGCACTTAGGCTTGTGGTTAACTTCACTTAAATGTTTGCAGGATCAGGGCCTAACTATTTTTCTTTAGTACTCAGTGTGTACGATGGTGGGCTGAGGCACAGTTAATAAACATGTTTATTTCAAAGCTCAACTCTTTATTTCAATGTGTCTTGTGGTAAACATATTCCTTGGGGCAAGGACTATTTTTTTGTTCTTTATACAGCACCTGGCACAATGGGGTCCTGGTCCATGACTAGAGTTCCTAGATACAACAATACAAATTGATGCATTATGTTGTTGCATCATGTCTTCACATGTATCTAGCTATCTGTTCAGGTTTTATCATGCCACCAATGAGAGTTGTAGCTGTGAACGCCTTCTACAAAAATCACTGCTTTCATGGCATTATTTCTGGTCTATATTTGAGGTCAAAGATCTAGAGTATTTGGTGGCATTGCAGTTATAGGCAGTGGTAATAATGGAACTGTGATACTGAGAAAGAAAATGGTGGAGTTGAATTTTGATATTGGCACAGTTGACTTTAAGGCAAATGTACATATTTTTAAGTTATCTGGAGGAGTAGTGAATGACGGATGTGCCTAAAATGAGATTCTACTGAAGAAATGACTTGATTTGTAGCTTTCAAAAATTAGGTTTGAAGCTGCAAATGCTGACTTTTCTCAGAGGATGTCTAGAGGCTATTACACTGAGGTAACAGCCTCTTAATTTAGCCACTTGGTTCTTGTTTCAGCAAACCCTTACTCCTGGGAGTAGTTCTTTTGAAGTTAGAGTAGGGCCATGTCTACGCTACCCGCTAAATTGGCACTGATGCACTGGTGTCGATTTACCAGGTCTGGTGAGGACGCAAAGTCAATGGGAGAGCGTCTGCCGTTGACGTAGCACAGTGTGGACACCGCTATAAGTAGACCTAAGTTACATTGAAGAATGTAACTTGGATCGACTTACAGCATTAGGGTAGACCAGCCCTAAGACTTCTCATGAATAACAGGAGTACCCCTCTGAATAAGGGTTTGCAGAAGTGTGACTTTATGTGAGGGCCAAATTAAAGCAATCTGGGGTAATAGTACACATGGGGCCTTTTATGACTCTGCCTCCTTACCATGCCCAGCCCCTCACTTTGGAGTGGTTGTGGCAAAAGGACTCATTTTTGTTCCAGAGCGGCATTAGGAGGCCCCCTACTCCCTTGCACAGGAGGTGGTCCTCTCTCGCTACCCCGAGGGGAGAGGGTGAAGCTGGGTGCCTTCCTGTACCTGCCCCAGCAGCTGTGGTATCTCCTTGGATGAGTGGATTGGGGTTGTTACGAATGGGGCAATTCACACTTCTCAGGCCATGTCTACACTACAAACTGGTTAATGCAAGGTGCATCAGCATGAAGCTGGTACTGTTAGTATAGTGCTCCTACATACTTGGCTGCTTCCATTGCTGGTGCATGTACTCACCGGGAGTGCCTGTGGTGACATAAAGTGCAGTGTACCATGGATAGGTATCCCAGTGTGCCACATACCACCTTCCAGTGCAGTGCCTTGTAGGGAATTTTCGCAGTGCGTTGTGGGGCATGCAGGGGGTGACTGGGAGTAAGGTCAAGTTCCCATCATGCAACTTTTTCCATCCCCTTAATGCCGTCCTTATCCCATGATTTTTTGGTCCTTTTTAAAAATTCCACAAACTCTCTCAGCACTTGTTGCTATCTCCGATTTCTGACAAAAGCATGGAGCCTGGACAGCTCTGCGCTGTTGTCATGAACATTGCAAACAGAGAATGAATGATCCTTTGGTATTTGCAGAGCCGCAGGAGATACTGCAATAGTGGGGAATCATGATGATTTGTTTCAAGACGTATTGCTAAGGGACATAACGAAAAACGGTTGGAGCTTGGTGATGGTCATGGAGCAGCTGCAGACAGGGCCATTCTGGGCCTGAGAAACAAGCACAGATTGATAGGGATCACATCGTAGCGCAGATATGGGACAAGCTATGGCTGCAGCACTACACGATGTGTAAGGCCACGTTCCTGGATCTGTTAGCTGAGTTTGCCCCAATCCTCCAGAGCATAGACATAAGAATGAGAGTTGTACTGGCAGTTGAGAAGTGAGTGGTGATAGCACCATGGAGGCTTACAGCGTTGTATTGCTACTGGTCAGTGGAAAATCATTCTGAAGTTGGAAAATCCACAGTGGGGGCTATTATGCAAATATAGAGGGCCATTTATCTCCTGTTACACAGAACTGTGACACTCCTAATGTGCAAGATATTGTGGATTTATTTGTAGCTATGGGTTCCCAAACTGCAGTGGGGTGGTAGATGGCATGCATATCCCTATTTTGGCCCCACGCAGAGTACGTCAACAGAAGGGGCTACTTTTTCTGTGGTTATGAAAGAATTGGTAGATCACCAGGGATGCTTTACTGTCATTTGTGTGGATTGGTCGGGGAAAGTTGCATCTTTAAGAACACAGGGCTGTTCATGAAGCTGCAAGCAGGATGCTTTCTCCTGACTGGCAGATTGCCATTAGTGATGTTGAAATGCCAATAATGATCTTTGGGGACTCAGCCTACCTCTTGCTTCTCTGTCTTACAAAGCCAAACACTGGTCACCTCAACAGCATCCCGGAAAGATTCAGCTACTGACTCAGCGGCACAGAATGACAATTTTGAATGTACGTTCATTGGGTTGAAAGGGCACTGGCAGTGTTTACTCACCAGACTAGATCTCAGTGAGAAAAATATCCCAGTGGTTATAGCTGCCTGTTGTATCCTTCATAATATCTGAGTCAAAGGAGGAAAAGTAGCTACTGGAGTGGAGGCAGAGGTGGAGTGGCGCTGTGCCATAGGTATTTTGTGTCATAGGTATTTTGCCACAGTACAATCGGTACCAATGCTGGAGCCCGAGTCATGGAACTCCTCTTAGATGTGGACTTCGTAGAAGAGGTGGTAGCTCTCCTCTTTGCACATCCCTCCCTTGCAGGGTTGAGGAGGAGGGAGCCCTGTCAGAAGCTGCATTTGGTGATTGGCAGCTGGGAGAAGCTTGTGGCCCTGGGTCCGAGGCTGGAAGGAGGGACTTCTCCATAAGTTTTAGTTTAAGGTCCTTTGCCTTTCTTGTGCAACCCTATAAATGCAGATGGCTCTGCCAGTACCGAACTTACAACCGTTTCTTGCACCTACGGATCTGTCAGTGGCCCTGGCACCTGAGTCACCTCTCCTTGGTACCAATACCGCCTTTCTGTTGTCACTACCACCCTGCCTTCTCTAGCGAGGAAGACAAGCAAGCAATAAGCAGGCAATATCAGATCTGAGCCACAAGTGCAGCCTAGGCATCACCATAGATCAGATTTCCAGGGGTGGTACGAACACCCGTGGGGACCTCCACCAGTACTTTTCCCACCACAGTGGCCCTTTGGGACCCTTGGGCAGCCAATACTACTCTGAACCCCCGAGGGGTTCCAGGGAAGCTCAGTCTTCTCACCAGCATCAGCAGCACCATTCGACATTTCCCATGTGCAATCTTTCAAGGAAACAGAGGAGGTTTTGCACCAGGAGGCTATTCCTGTCACCCACCCTCCTCCCTTGCCTGATGAGACCATCATGCCTCTGCCACCTACTGCCGGAGATGAATTCAAACAGTTTCAAGATCTATTTAAAAGGATGGCTGACATGCTCCAAATGCCTCTCAAGGAAGTCACTGACTCACAGCACAAGCTCTTCGATATACTCCGCACATCAACCTCCTCCAAGATCTCCCTGCCAATTTAATGCTGCAATCATGGAGCCTGCCACAGCCATCTGGCAGACCCCTGCCACAATCCCACCTACACGTAAGAAAGAGGATAAAAATATTACATCCCTTTGAGAGGGCTGGACTTTTTATTCTCTCACCCCCAGCCAAACCCTCTGGTGGTAGATGCAGTTAACGCACGTGGCAGCAACATTATTCCAGGACCACCGTGTATGACCGAGTGGAAGAGACTGGATTTACTCGGCCGCAAGGCCTATTCATCAGCGACATTACAATTTAGAATTGCTAATTGTGAAGCCCTAATGGCAAAATACAACCACATGAATTATTCCAAACTCTCTAAATTTATTGGCTGCATACCTGAAGAGAGAGAGAACAATTTACATCACTCATCTCAGAAGGACACCTGTTGGCCTGCGTGGTCCTTCAGGCATCGTTGGATTCAACTGACACGGCAGCTAGGTCCATCGCTACTGCCATTGTAATGTGCCGAGCCTCCTGGCTTCACCTGTCGTGGTTTCCAAGGGAGGTGCAATCCACAGTAGAGGACCTCCCCTTTGAGGGTCCAAAACTGTTCACAGGTAAGACCTGAATCCCTCCACTCGCTAAAGGATTAGAGAGCCATTCTCAGATCTCTTGGCATATATACACCTGCAACAAAACATAAGCAGGACAGGTATTACACCTCGCAACGTCCTACACAGGCTCCCTATGCGTAGACCCAGAGACAATACGATCCTCCGTGGCGCAGACAACCACCCAAGCATAAAACAAACTTTCTCAACCCACCACACCACAGCAACCTATCCCAAACATCAAATTTGAAGGCTTGGTCAAGGGCTTAGCAGACCTCCCCCAATTACCAGTGCTGACACCACTCTCCATCAATCGTCCATTTACAGGTCATGTAATACCATTCTACTCAATATATCAAACCCTTACTTCCAATAAATGGATGTTGGAAGTCATCAAAACAAGATACTGTCCCGTTCTTCTCCATCCCTCCTGAAGGATCCCTTTCACGAGCTCCTCCTAAGACAGGAAATAGATAACCTTCTGCAACTCAGTGCAGTAGTACCAGTGCCGCTACGACACAGAGGGATTCTGTTACTGTTCGTTTGTTAACCCAGAGAAAGTCTGGGGGATTGAGACCTATTCTCGGTCTCAGGACCCTAAACAAATTTGTAAAAACATGACCATTCTGGATGGTTACTTTAGCAACAATCATTCCAGTTCTGGAACAAGATTAGTTTGCAGCCCTCGACCTGCAAGATACTTATTTTCATGTCACTATTCATCCAGCACACAGATGATTCCTCCAATTTGTCCTTGGACAGGATCACTATCAATACACGGTACTGCCCTTTGGCCTTTCCATGCCTCCCCAAGCGTTTTCCAAAGCTCTGGCAGTGGCAGCAGCAGCAGCAGCAGCCCACCTGTGCGAGCAAGGGGTCATGATATACCCATATTTAGACGGTTGCCTCCTCAAGGCTCCCACTTGGAAAGAAGCCATCGAACCCACACAAGACAATGTCACTCTTCACAAACCTTGGCCTGCAAATAAACCGTCAAAAGTCAACATTAACACTAGTTCAAGCACTGGAATTCATTGGGGCCCATCTAAACTTGCTAGAAGTGAAAGCCTCATTACCATTTCACAGATTTGTCACCCTGGTGAACCTGATCAATACCACGGTGAGCAGTCCACGAACATCCCCCAGGACCTGCCTCTGACTACTGGGACACGTGATGGCGACCACTTATGTTGTTCGACAAGCCAGACTGCGCATGTGCTGCCGGCAAGTGTGGCTCAGGACGGTGTACCTCCCACACAAACAGTCTGAAAAAACTTTTAAACGTGCCAAAAAGAGTCAGACTCCCTTCCGTGGTGGACCCTCTTGCACAATTTTCTACAGACTCTTTCCCCCCCCCCCCCTTTCGCCCCCAACTGATAATCACAACAAACGCCTCCATATTAAGGTGGGGCACCCACTTAGACCATCTCACCATCCAGGGCAGATGGTCTTCTTTGGAATCAACACTGCACATAAATATTTTGGAACTGTGAGCCGTTCACAACACTTGCACACGTTTCCTGCCTCTGATCAAAAATCAGGCGATGCAGATCATGACACAACGTGACCTGCATGCTCCACATAAACAAACAAGGAGAAGTGAGGTCACACTCCCTATATACAGAGGCCAAAAGGCTGTGGACAGGGTGTATTCAACATAACATCTCCGTATCAGCCACCTACCTACCAGGATTTCAGAACATCACTGCGTACATGTTAAACCGAAAGTTCTCCCACGACCACAAGTGGGAAATAAACACCTCAGTGATTCACAACATATTCCAACAATGGGGTTTCCCCATAATAAGTCTATTTGCAACAAGTCAACAGCAAATGTCCAGCGTTCTGTTCCAGAGCAGGCCTTGGGACCAAGACCCAGGGGTGACACCTTCTTCATCGGATGGGATGCGCCTCTCCTGTATGCCTTTCCCCCGACCCTGTTGCTGGTCAGGGTTATCCACAAGATCAGAACTGACCAAGCCAAAGTCATCCTGATAGTCCCAGTCTGGCCCAGACAAACCTGGTATCCATACTGACAACAGCTGGTCCTCATGCCCACCTTGTGTCCTCCCACCTCTTCCGAACCTCTTGTCACAGGATGCAGGCCAGACTTTGCAGCCAAACCTGGAGACACTCCACCTGAAAGCTTGGCTCATCAATGGTTCCAAAGCTAGGAGATGATCTGTTCTGAGGAAGTTAAAGACATCTTGTTGAACAGCAGATGGCCAACTACACGCTTGACATACCTCAACAGGTGGAAGAGATTCCACATGTGGTGGTTAAACAATGGAATTGATCCACTATCTCTACCCTGCCAGTAGTCCTGGATTACTTACTCCAGTTTAAGAAATCTGATCTCTGAATGAGCTCTATATGAGTTCAACTGGCAGCGATCACAACCTTCCACCACAAAGTCAATGGGGTCTCAGTCTTTGCACATCCGATTACCAGAAGATTCCTACAGGACGTATGTAACGTTTACCCAGATCCCCAACTTCTCCATGGAACCTCACTCTAGTGCTTCAGTCCCTCCCAAGTGATCCTTTCAAACCTATGGCTAAGTGCTCACTACTACACCTGTCCATGAAAGTTGCTTTTCTTGTTGCTGTCACGTCTGCAAGACATGTAGGAGAACTAGGGGTCTTTATGGCACACCCACCATATATGATCTTTCTTAAGAATAAGGTCACTTTGAGGCCACACCCAAAGTTTCTACCTAAAGTCCCTTCTTCATTACACGTTAATCAATCCATTCGTCTTCCCATCTTCTTTCCTAAACCTCACAAGAACAAACAAGAGGTGGCATTCCACACTCTGGACGTCAGAAGGGCATGGCTTTTTATCTAGAACGGACCAGTGTTCTGAAAGACTCCTAAATTGTTTCTCTCCACGACGGAACAGTCCAAAGGAAAACACATATATCTAAGCAGAGACTTTCCAAATGGATTTCAGGCTGCATCCAACTTTGCTACGTCTAGCATGAACTGCAACCTCCATCATGGATCAGAACACACTGCACGAGATCTGTAGCCACATCGTTAGCCACATTTTTGAATGATGTGCCTATCACCGACATAGGTAAAGCAGCCACTTGGACATCCTCTCACACGTTTATAGAACACTACGTCATTGACCAGGACTCCAGCCTCTGACACTCAGCTGGGACACTGTCTTATTGTCAATTCAGACAACAAGAGTCTGCATCAGTTGTATTTGCTGCCTGAGAAGCCCCATTATGTCCTGATGCATCTCCCTCTTGTCTTCCGGCTGGGACTCCGGGGCCTTTCTCCTGTCTGCTCTTTCCTCCTCTAGGCTCTCTGGTATGTTCACAGTCTGATGCAGCACTGGCTTGCAGGATCTCACTGAACATGTCTTCTCAGTTTGCACCTTCCTCCTCCTGCTCGTGTTGCATGTGCATGGAGGGGGCACCACTCCTGGCCGCAACATCAGCAGCTACAGATAAAACAGGCAGATCTATCATTGTATCATATTTATAGCCACAATGGAAAGCTGAAGGTAAGTTTCAGAATTCCCTTCCCTTATTCTCTTTTAAATTTGGCGTGCTTATTCACACTTCATCTTTTGCGCCCCACTGCACTGCTCTCCAGCTGCAGCCATTATGTATATGGCCTGCCATGGGGAAGGGTGGGGGGGGGGGCAGGGGAATGGCAGAATTGTGCAGTTGCAAACAAAATTTTGGCCCCTATTCCAATGGCACTGAGTAGTGGTGCTATTTTCTACAGGCAGTAGTGTTTTTAGGTGATATTTCATTCCTGAGGGTAACACAGAGAACAGACCTGCGACTGGTGTCCTCATGCTGCTTGTGCCTCATTGCTGTTAGTGTGTTTATTGCAATGGTGCATGCTGAAGTCATCGTAGAGAAGACTCTTAACAGTCTACTTTGAAAATTATGGAATGGCTGCGGTTATTATAGGTCTGTTTGCTGACCTGCTCAATTGTGTCTTACTCATTTTTATACTAAGTGCTACCTGGCACAGTGCTTAGAACTTTACATAAAATATCTGAATCTCACTACTTTTACTGGCACTCGCGTTAAGGTTGGGAAAGCGGTGTTGAGAAAGTGGGAAGAGGGATGTCTGGCGTATATAAAAGTGGTATCTTTGTAAAATGAACCTAATTTCTTGACATTTGGAAGAGATGTAGCTTTTCCTTTCAAAGGTATTCAGCAATGTATCATTTTGTTTATATTACACTAAAAAAGACCATTAGTTTTTTTTTAAAGAACCAAATTACTTATGAATAGTCTAGAGTAATAAAAGATGTTGGTCCTAATTAACTGCAGTTTTTCTTGAAAATTAACTGATAATTTAAAGAGGATGTTATCAAAAGAAAAATTTTTCCCTTTAATTTTTAAATAAATGTCTGTACATATACAGTAAAGAGTTCACATAATAAACAGAATTTATTTTATTCTACAGCTGCTTCTTCTTTGCATTTCTTCCACCTGAATAAACAAGAGTAGACTAGTCAGTTTCCCTTGTTTGTAGACAGTTTCTAGTCATTTTCACCATGAAACTAAAATTTATTGAAATATCTCTATTGATGATGCACTTAATAAAATCTTATTTTTAAATTTTTTGGTCAACTTTGACCTAATAGTCTTTCTAAATATAATATGACCACACTGTATTGAGGAAACATTTGCAGCAGTTTATTGTAACACTTGTCTTATTTTTATTTCTGTTGGTGAAGCTGGTATTTAAAGATGCTGCAGTGCTGCAAATGTAACCAGTGGTTTCATGAGGCTTGTGTGCAGTGTCTCCAAAAGCCAATGCTTTTCGGTGACAGGTAAGAAGCTTGAACTGAACTTTTTGATTTATGGCTGTTTTTATTTAAAATGTGGCATGTTCTAATCTTCTATTTGTATTTAAACATTTATTATTATTAAAATAGTCATAACTCTCAAAGCATTTTAGAATGCAGTTTCTAAGGAAGACACAACAAAATGAAGTTTTAGTTCTCTTGCTGTTTAACTGGAGGCATCTGAAGTGTTAGGTTTGTGAGCTTTGGCTTTTAATATCCTGATTTTATTTTTTGTTTTAGGTTTTATACATTCATTTGCTCAGTTTGCAGTTCTGGACCAGAGTACCTCAAACGTTTACCCTTGAGATGGTAAGTGCAACTTAAAAAAGAAAAATGTAACCCTCTACCCACTTTTCTCCTGGAGATGTCATGTCTCTTTGTAAACCTGAAGATCATCCACTTTATATTTTGACCTTTTTGAGTGGTACCCACTGCTTCTATAGACAAAGGACAGGTCTCCTTCAAAGCTAGTTATTGTGTGTCCTTAGTCATGTAGTTAATGCATGATATCTAGGGTCCTCTTCCTTGGACAATGCAGTATTACAAACCACTGGCTGGCTTGGGTATGAGAAACTTAAAAGTCTAAACAGGATCTAGAGTAGCAGCCGTGTTGGTCTGTATTCACAAAAAGAAAAGGAGTACTTGTGGCACCTTAGAGACTAACAAATTTATTTGAGCATAAGCTTCCGTGAGCTACAACATCCGATGAAGTGAGCTGTAGCTCACGAAAGCTTATGCTCAAATAAATTTGTTAGTCTCTAAGGTGCCACAAGTACTCGCTTTCTTTAAACAGGATCTGTTACCCAAGTAGAGTACTGCCACTGGGCAAGCTAAATACAGTGTGTACGTTAATAAGCATTTTGACATATTTTACAATAGAATTTCCAAGTTGAGAATTAGAAGTGAGTTGTTGTTTGAACCTTGTTAACTTTAGCTCCTCTATACAAACACCAAATATTTTGAATAACTTGCAAGATGAATGAATATTTTATGGAAACTCATTTGATGTTAATTTGCCAATGTTAAATTCTTGTGTTTATCTTGCATCAGTAAAATATTCTGAGATCTAAACAAATTTTGGAAGTAAAAGTACATCATGGCAGTGGGGTGAGGCCTAGGGAAAAAACAGGAGATAAGTCAGAAAAGGGGGATATAAGTTCAGATTTTATAAGAATATTGTTTTGGAGATTTGAGACTGTTTCTAATCAGGCTTTGTACTCTTTTAGCCATATTGTGCTAATATTTTTGTGCAAAGCTATTTCAAGGACTAATGGTTTGTAAAAAATTAAAGAAATAAAAACTTAATGTTTTTGATTAAATATTTCTGAATTCTAGGGTAGATATAGCACATCTATGCCTTTACAACCTAAGTGTTATTCATAAGAAGAAATACTTTGATTCAGAGCTTGAACTTATGACATACATTAATGAAAACTGGGATAGATTGCACCCTGGTGAGGTAGGTAGTTGAAATATTCTTTTCTTGTTTTTGTTTCTCTTAGCAGTCAATACATTCACAAAACTACTGGGTGAGTGTCTGCGGCCTGCAGGAGGTCAGACTAAATTATTATAATGGTCCCTTTTGGCCTTAAAATCTTAAAAGTAATGAGACATATTATTTTAATAGACTCCTAGAACTATTCAGCATAACGTTTAAGTGTTATAGACTTTTTTGAGCTATAAAATTTAGTGTGATCCAGATAACTATTGCATAGTTTGTTGTTGAGATGACCACTTTCATTGTTTATACCCAAGCACTGAATCTTTGTTTGTTTTTGTATCTTCCTTTTTTTTCCATTTAGAAATATATCACAAAACTGTAAGCATTTTCCTGCCCACTGACCAGGCAAATTAAGTACCCAAGAGGTTAAATAGATTAGTAAACTGTTAAAAGTAGCTGTCAAAGTAACTCTGTGTGAAAGCCAGAACACAAGCTTATTAGCAGTTTTGTGACACCTGAAGTAGCAAATGTCTGTGAATTGGTTTTAAAATAGTCCTTAATAAGAAAATATTAGGGGAAAATGAAGAGAAACTGAAGTCTGCAAACATTTTCCATATATGACAGAAGCTGTTAATTAAAAACCACCTAAACATATGCTGTTCTTGTAAGAGTATATATATATTTAGTTTTTCAAAAAAAAAGTGAATCATATTTTCTTTCCATATCTCAATATTTAAAATAAATTTTAGTGTTCTAAAAAACATTTGAAGCACTACATTACTGCAGATACATCTAAGCATGACTTACCTAGGATCTGTCAGTTAGTATTTTGAATCATTCAAGTGCTGAAATAGAATGCTTTTTGCATTCTAACCACTTCAAAAAATATTTGTTACTATTAATACTTTTGCCATATTTGGTGTTTTGAAAAATGTTGGCTGACATCTATAAGTTATGGGGTAGAAATTTTGTTTATAATTTTAAAAAAAACCAGTTCATCTCTCTTTTTTTACTAAATTGCAAGCTTTTTTGTAAAATTTAGCCAACAGATTTTTCACAGAAGATCAGTATGTCAGTGCCACCAAGTATTGTCAGTAGTCTGTTTTGACTCTTTTCCAGTGACATAAGGCAACCTATTGTTGCTGCACCACTGTGCTGCTTATTTTCAAGCTAGTTGATTTGCTGGGTAATTGCCTGAGGATTAAAGAAATTCAGTTCCCTAAACAAACCTACTCCCCGATAAGTCTGATTAGGGAGAACAAGTGTTAACACCTGGGGTTGTAGTTCTGCATAGGTAATGACAGACATAATTAAATACAGACAGGGCTGTTCCTAGGGGGGTTTGGGGCCCGGGGGACCCCCCCCCCAATAACCCCCAGGCCCTGTCCCCACTCCACCCCTTCCCCAAAGCCTCTACCCCCATCCCACCTCTTTCCGGCTTCTGCCCCCTCCCCCGAGCGATGCTGGGCAGTCTGGGTCCGGTTGCTTGCTGCTGCCGGTGCCAGGCCCGCCGCTAACCCCCCAGGCTGCCCTGGATCCTGTGTGCCCCTGAAGCGCAGGGCCCCACAAAGCATGGGGCCCAGGGTGGTTGCCCCGGTCCGTCCTATCAACGGGACAGCTCTGAATACAGATACTGTATTTAATTGACTTTTAAAAGTTTATATCCTGATTCAATATTAATAATTCAATAAATTGAATAAATTAATATATCTACGTAGTCCTTTTTGTCTAAGCCAAAGTAAATTTGAGACACAAAATTCAGGTTTTTTAGATCTCAAACCCATGTTATTTGTCACTATTCCTGAATTCTTGAAAAACACATTCAAGTAACTATGTTCAAAAAGTTTTGGGTGTGGATACTTTTATTTGAGTCTAATTATGACCCATCTTAAATAGCAGTAATTAAACAGAATTATTGTGATAGAGGTATCTGGATTACTTGGAATCTGATGTATAGCATCTGTTTGCTAATTCTGAAGTTGATTGATCATTTGTAGGAAGAGCCTTTTATATAAATAATAAAGAACAGGTCAATGTGTTCTATGCTTTTTTTTTTTTAAGAGTATTCAGAAGTATAACTTATTTTAGCAAAAGTGTAAATGTGTTAATCTATAATGAAATACAGTAGCAGAATAGTAGAGAATGTGGTGAGTACTCACTTTTCATGGCATTTCAATAAGTTTAAAAAATTGAATATTCCAGCAAGCGCCATGACCTTTTAATACATTGCATGACAAGTGGACTTGATATCTAGTTTTAATTTCTGGTTTCTTACTATTAGGCCAGAAATGCTGCAGAAGTAAACCTTCTTTTATTTATAACTATCCTCTGATATAAACAAAACTTGTTGCTAAAACCATTATGTCAGAGAGAGAATGAAAACAGGATATAAAGCTGGAAAATTCACTCATGTCTGTTAAGTGGCACTTCCAGCTGGTTAAGCAGCAGCGTTTGTAAGCTGCCAGAGGAAGTGCTTCCTTTACAGAATTTGGCCTTCTGATTGAAATGAACTAGGAGAGTATAGATAGTATTGTACAGTAGAGGAAAAGTGGAGTGGGGGGATCTTCAAGATTTGGGTATAAATGTGGTAACCTCCATGCCTGTCTTCCACTACAGGAGAAACAATTTTTCACTATTTTTTTTTTTTTTTGTGCTAGTCAACTCTGTATTTTGATATTGCTGGTAAATCTTGGGTTTTTGCAAAGCAGTGATTTATTAGAAATGTATAGAGTATAAATGTTTCCTAGATCTCTCCTTGCATTGCTGAGGAGTCCATGGTGTTTAGAAATAACTTTTTGATTTTTCCTTCAGACTAGTGCATTTTTAAATTAATAAGAGGCTAAGTTTCTTGACCCTTATGTAAAATAGGAGGAACGTGGTGGACTGGAACCAGACTCCTAAAACTAACATTTCAGTGTCATTGTTTTTAGAGTGATAGAATTGTTATAGAAGTTTTGTACTGATTCTGTAGCTCAGGTCCTGCACAGTTGCAAAATCTGCTGTTGGCCCCAAAATTTCAGAGACTCTAAATCATGGGGTGCATGTGTGTGTAGATATACCCAAAAGCTAGCTTGTGTAAAGTCAATTTTTTCCTGGATATGGGTTCTGGTAGAACTTTTATCTTACACAGTGTTGCGTCACTTTTGTGGGCTTTTTATTATACAAATAAAAATGAAGTGCTAAATGTGGTGCCTTGCCCCTCTGCCACCACTTTTATAGATGTGGGGAAATAGAAAGGATTTAAAAAAAAATTACCTTTTGCTTTTCTCCTTGATTACTTTTCCTTTTCCCCTTTTATTCCTCCCTTTTTTGTATTCTTTAGAGGTATGTGTTTGTAATTTGTTGCAAATTGTAAATATATCACAGTCAGCCCTCAATTACATGGTATTTGTCCTGATCATGAATTGTGGTAAATTATTGGGCCTGACTATATAGTCAAAGGTCCACATACTCCACAGCAAGCTGGATGTAAATTCTGGGGAACTAGAATAGAATGTATGTGGAAGCTTCACTGAAATAAAAAAAAATAAAAGATGTTAAATATGAAAATGAGGAGAAGTCAGTACTTTGGAGCCAGTTACTTACTATTTAAATAGTGAGTTACATTTATTTTATGTTGTCCCCATATCTTCAGTTCTTAGGGTTAAGTCGTTTTTTTTGTATTGGCAACTCATGAATGCATTCTATAAGCTTTAAGGGGGAAAGATGCAGGTTTTGGTAGCTGGGAAGAAACCATTTGGGACTTGTGGCACCATAAGAGGAAGTTTAGGATTGTGGGGTAAACGCTTTGAGCGTAATTCTGATTTACACTAAACCCTATTTACACTGTTCTGATAGTGAAAGGAAGTGTTAAAGTGGGGGGGTAAAACCTCTATTACTCTTCCTGAGTGGTGTTGAGCAACCTTAGATTAAATAATAATTAGGCCCCTTAGCAGGATATGTCTGCTAAAATGATCAGCAATTAAATAGTTAACAATATTGATATATAAACTGTCTTGTACTTTCAGGGTTAACCCATTCATCTCAGTGGAATATTTAACACCACAGAGTTCTTGTTCCAGGATATCTGCAGGCTCATGAAGACAACACTGCATCAATTTATAGTCTATAATTCTATTGTATTTATAAGTTCTGGTTGAGGTTTTCTAAAAAATTGTAAGAGCTACAAGAAACAATTTCCTTTTAAAATGAAAGTTTAGATTCTCTGGCAAGGATGGATTCTGCAGCAAATCGCACAGCCTAGACTCATGGAATACATTGGGTACTAACTATAATAGCCCATGCGTGGGGTAAGGCAACTTTCACCATAAATTATATCTTCAAGACCTACTATGATACCAAACCAGTAGTCTTTAAGCAAGCAGAGCTCTGATCTAGGTCATTGGACCTTTAATACTGAAAATTCCAGCAAGTTTAAATCACTTCTTAATACTTTACAGCTGGCAGACACACCAAAATCTGAAAGATATGAGCATGTGCTGGAAGCATTAAATGATTACAAGACCATGTAAGTTTGAGGTTTTATTATACATTTTAAATGCTCTTTCTACATCTTACTTTAATGTAGATTCCCCACACACACACACACCCCTCCACAGTTGTCTTAGAAACTTTACACAGAATTATAACTATTGGTGGCTGCAGGTGGCATTTTTACTACATAGACTGAACTCTTTCTGCATTGAATATTTTGTGGTGATTGAGGTAGTTTTGGAAGTCAGATCACCAGCAAAACTCGATTTAACTTCCATCTTTTTCCCAGTCGTGGCATTACATATTGGGGTGGAGTGGGGAAGACCACAATAGGATACACAGAAATAGCATTAGAAAGAGTATTCTAGTTTGTTAAATGTTCAGTTTGTGTACTTTTAAGATATTTTCGGCTTTCTCCAATGTCTGAATTTTAATTCTTAATCACTTAGGTTTATGTCTGGAAAAGAGATAAAGAAAAAGAAGCATTTGTTTGGCTTGAGAATTCGTGTTCCTCCTATGCCACCAAATGCTGCTTTAAAGGCAGAGAGAGAACCAGAGGGAACATCTCATGAGTTCAAAATTAAAGGCAGAAAATCATCCAAACCCATACCTGAGGCAAGGTAAAATAAATCTACAGCATAGTGACTTCAGAACTTTGTAATGGAACTGAAATCATACAAAAATAGCTGTCAAAAATACCAATATTACCTTAATGTTGTATCATGCTAAAAGTTTCTTCACCCATTTTAGTACAACCCTAGGATTGATGTGTAACTAATTAGCGAGGCAGAGGTAGCACATACCTATTTTGTAGCTCCCGACTACTTTATTCTTAACTTCTTAATGACTGTAGAAGACTTTTTTTTTTTTTTTTTTTCCTCCAGCAGACTAACTTTGCATTAGATTGGATTTTGGGTCTAAAACAATATTGAATTCAAACTTCCATAAATATTTTAAATGGTCTGTTATCAGAGAGGGTCTCTTCCCCAAAGATTTTTAGTACCTATTATGCATTATTAAACATGTATGAAGCTGAATAACTTACTTCTGGACTTTGAGGGCAATTGCTTTAAGAATATAGAATGATCTGTACATTTATGCAGTGAACTTTTGAGGTTGTTGTGAAATCAGGATGTTGAGCTTAATCTACTTAACCTTCAGAAAGACCTCATTGAAAACAGTTTAATTTAGCAGCACCGAGAATAGATATGAGCTAAGCAGACCTTGCTGCTCTTTAGTAAACAAAAAACATTGCTTCTCCTTGGGGCCTGTTATTATGCGATGATTTTAAACAGGCGATGAGATTTCAAGTTGTAAATCAAATTCCTATCTTGTATTGTAAAAATTCAGTATCTACTTTTTAAACAATTGATTTTAACACTGTCAGAATTCTACATAAATTGAATGTGCTGTATGAATGTTTGAACAGCCTAATATGCGCTCTTCCTAAATCATTGAGTTGTGGCATATGTCCATGAAAAGGTTTTGGGTTTTGTCTATTGTCTTGATGTTGCCATATTACACTGCAGCAAAGATCTGCAACTTTTTGTCGATTTGGCAAATTTTAATTTACAAGGAAAAACTCATTTAGCATAACTGACTTAGAGTAAATGTCTAAACTTTTATTTATTTTACACTGATTAAATCTTTTCCTTGGACTAGTCACTCCAGTATTTTAAAACAAAATGTCATCTTTCTTCTAGGGAAATAAGTAATGGCATTGAAAGACAGGGGAAGAAAAAATCAGTAGGTCGTCCACCTGGCCCATATACAAGAAAAATGATTCAAAAAATTTCAGAGCCATCTTCTTTGGTATGCGTTCAAATAATTCTCTTTCTATACTTTAGAATATCATTTCTTAGGAATGACATAACCACTAAGTTTTAAGTTGTGGTTTTCAAAAATTGATTGTTTCCATTGAAACTATCTGAATTTTTTCCCCTACTTCTCAGGATAAGGAACCAGTCCCAGTGCTAGAGAACCCGGCCTTGGATTTACCCTGCTCTGTTGGGTAAATGAAAAAACTAAACCATCCTAATAGCATCTCATTTTTGCTTGTCAAATGTCAGATTAATTGGTTAACATTAGATTACTTTCATTACATGGCAACTGTGTTCTTATGTCTCAGGAGATCTGATGGAACTGCTCATTCATCCAATACCTCAGATGTGGACTCCACAGGTGCTGCCAGTACAAAAGAAACTACCTCATCTAGCATTTCCAGGCATTATAGGTAAATACTGAATTATCCATTAAAACGAAACATGCAGAAACATCTCTGACAGTACTTTATCATTAATTAACAAGCAGCACTAATGTTGCAGGCATCCTACAGAGTTTGTACTTGTTGAAACATTGAATTTTCTCTTTTTAAACAAAAGCTATTTTAAGGAGAAATTAGCCCAATTTCTCTTTGATTACTAATTACTTTTT
The DNA here is from genome assembly GCF_965140295.1 of Lepidochelys olivacea. Classification (NCBI taxonomy): domain Eukaryota; kingdom Metazoa; phylum Chordata; order Testudines; family Cheloniidae; genus Lepidochelys; species Lepidochelys olivacea. The sequence goes on along the minus strand of NC_140418.1, from coordinate 74,676,121 downwards.
AATGTTGAGATACAGTCTGCACTTGAACTGATTACAACAAAAGGAATAACTGTATGGCCATTTCTTCACATTAGATTTCTAATAAATGTTAATTGATACAAAACTGAGTTTGGTAGGACTAAGTTGCACCCCAAATTCATTTCACTTTAACAGCGTTTGTTTTCATAATTTCTATTAAAGAAAATTAAGTACCCAGCTTATATAAAATTATCAAGTACAGTATATTTTCCACTGGGATTGAATCATCTTGACACACGGATTTGATAAGTTAATCAGTTACTTAAGAAAAAACTGGTCTTCTGGATCTTCGGCAAATATCTGTTGGACGGTTTTCTGTCCCATATTTCACATTCCTAAAATAATCTGTCAAACTGAAAAACAGAGTTCATAAGGGTCTTGATTCATGTCTTGCAAGTTTTGTCCCCATTTTGTAATTTCAAATACATTTGATATGACTTGTCTTTTTTTCCAGTCTAAAGGTGGGAAGTGTCTTCATCTGTGGAATGACCGGGTTTTACAGTTCTGCAGTTTTATTTTTAATGTTCAAAACACACTGAATGAAACTTTTTTTTAAACTAACAAGTCACTTCATTTAAACATTCTTACGTGTGCACCAGTTTAGGGTCATAGCTTTATTTTTTTAATTTACCAAGCCCATATTATGTCTTAGTGCACCAACCATTCTAGTGTGCAAAAATGTAGGTGTAAATATGCCTTTTTTCAAAGACTTAAATCCCTCAACCCTATAATATAACACTTAAACAATGCTACATCTTGTTCTTCTCTAGTCATCAGTACATCTAGTCTGTGAATTTTGCGCATAGACATTTTTTTCGCCTGTGTGTAAAATGTCCGCAAGGAGTCAGAAATTTAAGATTCTATTGAGATTAACTATTGATATAGAGGAGACCATGCAAAGTTGTTGTTTTTTTTAAATTTTTTTAAGAGAACAAAAATGAGGTGCACTTGATTTAGAAAATGATATTTTCGGTAACTGAGGGCTTGTCTAAATGAGAGAGTAGCACCTGGTTTAGGTTACAGTGTGAATTTAAACAGATTAAGTGAAACTGGTGCAAATACCTGCAGCGCCTTTCTCCATTTAAGAGGGGCAGTTAGGAACAGATTTAAGATAAGCCAAAAGAAAAGTCACTCTTAAACCAAAATAAGGTGCCCATACATGGGCTTGCACTAGTTTAATTAAATTGGTTTAAAAACCAACTTCAATTCAACAGGTGCAACTTTCTCATGTAGACAAGCCCTTAGATTGTAAGCCCCTGAAGCAGCCATTTATCGTTTATACCTGTTGCTCGATATTGATTAAAATATCAACAAATCATAACTGAGTTGTACAGATATTACTAAAATAGTAAAGCAGAATAAAACTACACAGGAGGCAAACTTTTTAAATAGACAATATTTCTAGGACTTAATGTTGGTGTCTTTTTTGTTTGTTTGTTTGTTTTTTTTTGTTAAGTAGCTTATCAGACTCCAGAAAACGGACTCGTACAGGAAGAACTTGGCCTGCTGCAATACCACATTTGAGGAGAAGAGGTCGCTTTCCACGAAAAGCACTCCAGCCTCAGAATTCAGAAATTGTAAAAGATGATGACAGTAAAGAAGATTATCAATATGATGAACTCAATACAGAGATTCTTAACAATTTAGCAGATCAGGAATTACAGCTGAATCATCTAAAGAACTCAATTACTAGTTATTTTGGTGCAGCAGGTAGAATAGCTTGTGGTGAAAAATACCGTGTTTTGGCTCGTCGGGTAACCCTTGATGGAAAGGTGCAGTATCTTGTGGAGTGGGAAGGAGCAACTGCATCCTGACTGTAAGACTGAACATTATGTTCACTGCACTGTCATCTGTAGGTACAGTTTATAACCCATGGCTCTGAAGGAGACATGTCTTTACTGTGTTTCTAAAAAAGAACCAATTTAGCCTTAACACGTACTTGTTAACATTACAAATATTGTGATAAAGATTTTTCTTAAAATCAGATCTGATACTTAAATTTTTTAATGTGACCATTGTTAGATTGTTTTAGGTTGGGATATTTTGAGTTACAATTGCTTATAAAGTGCATGGTGTTTAAAAAAGACTTTTTTTCTAGATAACATTCCATGGTTACAGTTTTTTGTGATTAGGCAAAATACCTAGATAGCACAAATCTTTGAAGAAATCTTGGTCTGTTTTCTTACCCAGATGTTTGCAGAAATGTATTTCTATTTCAGTATGCTCTAGATTTCATAAAGTGCAGTGTATATAATGCCTACTGTAAAATATTGAAATTTTCTTTCAAGCAAAGTGTAAAAAAATATATTGAGCCTGTAAATTGCTCTTTGACTAGACTTCATTGTCTTTTTAATATATTCTTTCCGTGTGTGTGTATAAATACACACTATATATACACGCGTGTGTGTATATATGTGTGATTGTGACCTATGCAATACAAATTATGGGATTCGGCAGCTTCTGAGTATGTGTCCCATAATTCTTTTATCAGGAATAGTTGCAGTATTTACACAGCAGCATTTCTTCTCAGGCTTTATTGGGTGCTGTTGCTTTCTATGTACTAAGGAAAAGTGTCAAACCAGTGCAGTGTCTCCTGGCAATGGGTGCAGTCATTGATGTTCATATGCTCTTGCTAATACAGTCAATTATTTTCCTTGTAAATCAGCCATTCAAAACATAAAGCAGGATTTGAAAATGTTGAACATGAACTCTATTAGAAGTAACATTTCAAAGTTTTTTGTGGCACATTGATTGTAAATTTTGTCTCCCAGTTATAAAAGTAAGTCAACAGGAGCCACACACAAGATTCCTATGATGTCTGTAGTAATTGTTAGTCATGTTGGATAAATGTAGAATGAACAAAGTATTTTATTGCACAGGGTCAACAAACAGTATGTTGCCATTTGAAGTAACAGTACTGCTTTTATAACAACTTTACCTCTTTTGTTTTTATAAAATGTACCAAGTTTTAAATTGATAACTTTATTTTACTTGTAAAGAGACAGTTTATCACCAGTGTTAGATGTATTTTTCTTTGTCTGCTATTTTGAGGGGTTTTAGCCAAAGAGTAAACAGAAGAATATTGTTGTTTTGGTGGTTATTCACTTTACTGTCTGTCTTACACACTTGGAGTTTGCCACCGAAATAATGTTATGTAATTTGTTAATTACTTAGTGGTTTAAATGTACTCTCTGGTTTAGTACTTATTTATTCCATTACTACTTTGACTCTTTTTTTTTAATTTACTGCCTGTCTTGAGCATCTTCAAAAGATGATTTTTCTGTCACCTTATTGCCAAAGGAAGCAGAGAAAACTTTGTTGCCCTGTGCTTGGTTCATTGTTGGCCAGGTAATAAATGAGCTTTACAAAAGTGCTAATTAAGAACTGCCACTTCTGTTTACCTTCACTAAAATGTGGTGGTTGTTGTTTTTTTTCTCTCACACACCCTCAGCTGTTAATTTAAAGATGCCTTGCCTGTAGCTGTAATATTTTGAGAAAAGCAAGTTTGTTAATTTTTGAATTTTTATATCTTGGGGTAATCCAAAATGTAAAGCCTTTGTAACCTTACTCTCACACCTGTATCTGTCTTATTTCACTTTATCCAAATCCTTTAATTCTAACTGAACACCAGCAGTATTCTCAGTAATTCTTCTTTTTGAAGATAAATATTGGACTATACATGGGGGAAGGGAGAGGGAAATAACAATTGTCACACTTACATTGTCCATAGACTTAACTATTGTGAATGTCTTTGTTTCATTTTATTATGGTGGTTGACATGAGACTGATGTTCAGTTTGTATTTTTGGAGTTGCGTTTCTTAGAATTAAAAAAGACCAACATTAAATGTGTGTATTTTTTGATAGGAGTTTTGCTTCTGTATTCACGTGAAATACATACTAGTACTTTGAATTTTTTTCCGTGTCCTCCCTCAAACTATAGCCATACCTCTAATTTTTTTGAGCCTGTTGCCCTGCACATACACACAGAAGCAATAGATCCCTGAAAATGTTCCAGTACACACACGGAATGTTTTGGTCATAAGAGTTCTCATGGTGGTACTCTTTGCATCCTCCTTATGTAAATACAAATATATTTATGGTCATGGATTGTTAAAAGAAAAAGACAAAGTTTGCTTTTTAACAACAATTTGTGTATCAATCATTGTTTTGATTTACATGGGTCTAAGTGTGAACTTTCATGCCCACTGATTTTGCAGCTCTTTACCCAGGTGTCTGATAAATACTTTGTCCATATTTATTTATTCGTGTTACTGTAGTGCCCAGAGTATCAGAGCTCCATTGTAGTAGGCTCTGTACAAACATAACAAAGGCCCTGCTCTGAGAGCTTACAATCTAAGCGTAAGGTGGCTAAAACAGTCAAGGGGAGCACAAGGACACAATGGAAGTATATTGGTCACTGGAAAAACAATGGTCACAGCAAAACAGCTGCCTAACCATTGTCAAGTTTTATGTAGGCATCTCAACAGAGAGGAGTTTCAAGGAGAGATCCGAAAGAGTACAAGGGGGTTACTTTGCAGATATTTATGGGGAGCTCTTCTCATCCATAGTAGTGGTCAAAAGGGGCTTATCTGTAAATTTTTTAAAATGGGCAATCAAGTCTGGTACCATTTATGGAATGAAAGCAGGGATTGACATCTTGCTATCACATTAAAAATGATAGGGCAGAAATAAGTCATAAAGAGCCATGAAAGTGAAGACATGTAGCTTGTATTTGCAGTGAAGGACAAGCAATTGTAGGAATGCAAAGAAAAAGTTGATGTGGTTGAAGTAATAAATTAGGAAAGATTTTTTCAGTAGCATTTTGAATGGAGATAAGTGGTGCAAAATGGGATTTGTCTAGGTTGGAAAGGAAGAGGCTGTAGTAGTCAAGGCACAGATGAGGGCTTGGACAAGAGAACTAGCTGTATGCATAGTGAGGAAAGGCTTGATCTTAGAGATGTTATGTAGGATGAAGTGGCAGGCTTTAGACACAGACTAAGTATGTGGAGATGGTAGAGTTAAGACCACACTCAATGTAGTAGTGTGGTTATACTGACCCAAGCACTGTTGTAGACAGCACTGTGGTGACAGAAGGGCTTCTCCTGTCAGTATAGCCACTATCTCTCTGGGAGGTGAAGTACCTATGCTGACAGGAGAAGCTATCCCATCAGAGTAGGTAGTGTCTTCACTAAGCACTACAGTGGTGTAGCTGCGTTGCAAGTGTAGACAAGCCCTGAGTGTTTGTGTTTTTTTTTTTTTTTTGGACAGGAGGAGACAGGTCGGGAGAAAAGTAGTAGGTCTGAGAGTTGTCAGCATAGAGATGATACTTGAACTAGTTCTCTCAAATGAGATCCCCCCCCAAAGACTGGGTGTAGAGGAAAGAGGAGAGGGCCAGGGATGGAACTCTTGGGCACCTGTTCAGAAAGTTGGAGGTTGAATGAGAAATATCCACTGAACAAAACACTGAAAGAGCAATTAGAGATGTCGAAAGAACCAGGAGGGAACAGAATCATGGAAGCAGAGGGAAGACAAGATTTTTGAGATTGAGAGGATAGTTGAAAGTATTTGAATTTTGGGAATCTGTCTGTGGTGCAGTTTATTAATTCTGGTCGATATGAAATTGCTGTATAATGGAATCTCAGGGCCTTTGAAGTCAGTCCTGTGCTGTCAGGGCTATTACATATTCCAATACCAGAGACAGTGGAGAGCCATTTAACCTCAGTGACTGTACTCTGAACGATGGGTACGCTAACAAGGGTTGCTTGATGTGGGAAACCAAGATTGTCTGCATGACTGCAGTATGGAGATACCCAAACAGGAGAACAAAAGTCAACTGTTAATGCTGGGTCTTAGCCTGAAGCTCTGTGGTTTCTATGTCTACGCATAAAATGCTTCAGCAGCATCGCTGCAGCTGTGCCACTGAAGTGCTTCAGTATAGACACTACAAAGGGTTCTCCTGTCACTGTTAATCCACCTCCCCGAGAGGCAGAAGTTAAGTCATCAGAAGAATTCTTCCGTTGACCTAGCACTGTGTACTCCAGGGATTAGGTTGGTTTAACTACATCTTGGGGGTGAGGGGATTTTTCACACCCCGGAGAGACATGGCTATGCTGATGAAACTTTTCAGTGTAGACCAGCCTTCAGAAGTTATGGGGTAACTCAGAGACTTGGACACAGGAACCTTGGGCTGGAAAGAGGAAGAGAATGGGCATGCTTTTGTAGCGATCATCTTGTTTTACTGTGGGACTATCTGAAGAAGAAGGAAGCTGGCTGCACAACAGAAAAGACAACTCCATGGTTTGGAGGAGAAGTCATTGCTTTATGAGGGGGGATCCTGGATGACTTTGACCTAAGCCTAAAGAGTGCTGAAGAATGGTGAGGAAACCGAGGCATTTCTTACTTTGTCTGGATCCATATCTCTCTCATGCTAAGTAAAGAGTAATTGGGTTTAGAAACCTTTGAAGCCTATGTGTGTGTGCTTCATCTATCATTTGCCCACGAGGCCAGAGTTTTGGGAGAGTGTGTCCTTAAAGTTACTGAAAAGACTGAGAGGTCAACACTGGTCTTGGGGGCCCATGGCATCTTACTGCAAGGCCCAGTATCCACAAAGCCTTTGCCCAGAAAGCATGCTAGAGGGGCCAAGGAAAGAGTGATATAGTCTACTCAGACCAGGAGAAAAGAACACCAGGGTCTCTACAGTGTTAGGGACTCAAACACAGTGGCCTGGTGAGTATCCAGCAGAGGGAGCTTTACCCTGGCTGCATGTGACAATAGAATTTTGAACTTTGGCCAGAAAGAGATTAGAGTATAAAGAACTGGATCAGTGGAATGGAAGGAGCAGAAGCCACATTGGAGACCACTTATGATGGAATTGGAAGAGGAACTCCAGACATCCATTGTAGACAGCCCCAATTACTACTCATGTTTTTTCTTCCTCCTCCAATTGCTAAGTGTGTGTGTGGAGAGGGTGCACAGGGGATTGAGAGACAAACTTCTTTGCAGTGTGAGGGGAAGTAGTTGAGGAGAGGGAGAAGTTGGGGAGGGAAGAGCTGGGGGATGCTGAAGCAGGTGCAGAGGCTAAAGGGGGAGAAAAGATGTGAAACTTCTTTATCAGTGAGGGAGAAAAAAGAGTAGTGGGGAAGAAAGGTTAGATGGGGGATGGGAGAGGGTTGTTACACTGGAATTTGTTGATCTGTTTGAAAAAGCAAGATTCTGTGCAGAGAAAAAAAATGAATGGGTGGGGAGGATTTGAAGAAGGGAGAATAGAAGATGGCAAGTAATCCATTAGGACTGTAGGAGTTGGTCAAGGTGGAAAAGTAATTTGCTAAGGAAAATTGCAGAGTTTAAGAGAACCTTAGGAGAAATCCATATGGGCATGGAACTTCTGCTGGAGATCCCCTGCTGTCTAAGAGCAGAAACAGATGCTGGGGTGAGTAAGGCTAGGGGGCGGCAGAGCAGACCTTGTGATGGGGGATAGGGGCCAATGAGTCAAGGGTGGAGGAGAGTGTAGAATGGAGTATCTACTCCGGGGTAATTCTGAGCTAGTGCATGTGTGTGGAATTCATGTCACCTGCAGCTTTCTTTGCTTCCCTGCAGAAAAATTACTTTCTGACAGGGAAGCAAAGGGAAGTTGTAAGAGCAGTCATGTACTACTCCCTAGCACTGCAGGTACATCATTTCAGGCAGCTGGCAGCGAGGTAAATCACTGCAGGGCTGGGGCCATGCCAGCCAGTGGCTGGGATCAGCTGCTAGTCCTGGCAGGGCTGCAGGCAGGAGAGGATGGGATTTCCTCTTCACCTGCCAAGGAGTGGCTGAGACTGTCAGACCCACCCCCAGAAACCTCCCCCAGCTCCAGGAAGCTCAGCATCCTCCCCTGCCCCCATCACTCCTAAGCTGTGGGGGGAGGGGTTACTGGCGGGAGAGCTGCTCCCCATCCACCCAACCCCCATGCATCTGGACCTCCCATACTGACACCCCTGACAAGACTCACACTGTACACCCAGAACCCCCCTAGGCCTCCATACCCAAACCTCAACCCCTGCATCTGGAGCCCCCTTGCACCCAGCCCCCCTGCCTCTGGACCCTTGCACCCAGACCACCCCCAACTGAGCTCCCTGCACCACCCTGAGCTCCTATGCTACTGCCCCCAACTAACTGCACTCCGACACCCACCCAGCCAAGCTCCACTGCCCTCACACACAGACCCCTCTGCTGAGCCTCAACCCCCTTCCCCTGGAAGCTCGTGCAGAGTCCCCTTGCCCCTGCACCTGGAACCCCCTCCAGTGAACCTCTGTGAATCTAGATGCCCTCACACCTAGACCTCCCCCCAGCGTTGCCTGCACCCAGGTTGTACCACACAGAATCCTCTCACCCCACACCTGGATCCCCCCATGCTAAGCCCCTTCACACTTGAATCCTGCCTGGTTGAGCCTGCCTACCCTACATCTGGTGAGCCTGGTGCAGAGCCCCAGTGTGTTTCTGGCGCAGGTCCAGACCTTGTGCTGTGTCAGGGTCGGGTGCAGCCTCACTGCTGAGTCTGTGGCCCTGGCGTGGCTGCAGGGTGATCTCCCACCTTTGTGCAGCTAGTGGCCTGTGTTCACCAGTGCCATGCTGGAGCCTCTGCATTTATTGAGAAATAAAACTTGCAGAATTTTAAAAGACTGCACAGAATTTTTAATTTTTTGGTGCAGAATGCCCTCAGGAGTAAGTATCAAACACCCATGTCAATGGAAGAAATTGATTGGACTGGAAATTGCAGGAGTGGGTGGTAAATAGGCAATATTTAAAAAGAGCAGATTCTGGTCAGAGAGGGGGAACTCCGTGATGGAGAGATCACAGAGCAGTGCTTGGTCAAGACAAGATCAAACATAGCTGTTCTGGTGGGTGAGTGAGTGAGGAGGGGGGGAGTGCAGTGTTTGAGGCAAGTCATCTGAGGCAGGTGTGAATTTGGAATCTGGATTTGTATAGGTAGGGCATGGAGACTGGGATGGGGAGTGGAAGAGGAGTGGCTGGAAATGAGGGTAAGGATAGAAGAGAAACTGAGCTGTTATTGGGAGAAGAGGGTAGATGCTATTGTGATGGGTTGGATCACAGAAACCCCCTGGAGGCTGTCAACTGATGTGCCAAAACTACTTCTGCCCCTGCTTTCCCTGCCCTCCCAGCTTGGGAATTCAGTGCCCTGCCTGGTTTCAGCCAGACCCGCTAGCCTGCTGCAAACCCAGACCCAGGTCTGAACCACATCCCCTAACAGCTGTAGGCTTAAACTGAAAGCATCTTAAGAAGTGTTCCTGTCTTTAACACGCAGATGCCCAACTCCCAATGGGATCCAAACCCCAAATAAATCCATTTTACCCTGTATAAAGCTTATACAGGGTAAACTCACAAATTGTTTGCCCTCTGTAACACTGATCGAGAGATATGCACAGCTGTTCTCCCCCCTCCCCCCCAATATTAATACATACTCTGGGTTAATCAATAAAAAGTGATTTTATTAAATACAGAAAGTAGGATTTAAGTGGTTTCAAGTTATAGCAGACAGAACAAAATGAATTATCAAGCAAAATAAAATAGAACATGCAAGTCTATGTCTAATACAGTAAGAAAACTGAATATAGATAAAAACCTCATCCTCAGAGGAATTCAGTAAGCTTCCTTTTATAGACTAGTCTCTTTCTAGTCTGGGTCCAGTGATCACTCACACCCCCTGTAGTTACTGTCCTTTGTTCCAGTTTCTTTCAGGTATCCTTGGGGGTGAAGAGGCTATCTCAAGCCAGCTGAAGACAAAATGGAGGTGTCTCCCAGAAGTTTAAATACTCTTTTTCTTGTGGGTGGAGACCCCCTCCTCTCTCCTATGCAAAGTCCAGCTCCAAGATGGAGTTTTGGAGTCACATGGCCAAGTCACATGTCCATGCATGACTCAGTTTTTACAGGCAGCAGCCATTGTCCACATGCTACCTTGATCATCCTCATGTAGACTTCTTATGCGTATTGGAGCCTTCCAAGATCCATTGTGCATTAAGTGCTTCTTGACTGGACACTTAACTTGCAAATTCCTTTCTAAAGAAGCTGACCAAATGCCTTACTAAGGCTATTTAAAATCAAACAAGTATACAGCCAATATTCATAACTTTGAATACAGCAATGACATATGCATACAAATAGGATGAATATATTCAGTAGATCATACCCTTTACATAGATATGTTACATGGCATATATAGCATAAAACATATTCCAGTTATGTCATATATATATTCATAAATATATTTCCATAAAGCCTTATGGGGTGCACCGTCACAGCTATAATACAAAAAGAAGGGTGGGGTGAGAGCCTGGTTGAATAGCAGATGGACATAATTAGAAAACAGTTGAGCAAATAATCACTAAATGTGAACCAGTTAAATCAATAATGAGTCAATCTGATACAAGATTAATCAGTTAACAACGAGCTATTTATGTAAGCAGACAGGCACATGCGGTGTGGAGATGCAGCTGTTGTTAGGTGGGTGGCAGACAGTGAGGAGCAGTTAGTGTTGGATGTGCAGGTTCACTGAAAGGAGGAGCTGGATGATAGCAAACAGTGAAGGTTTGGAATGAAGCAGGGGAAAATAGCAGCTGTGCATGGCTGCCATAGTGATAAGATAGGGCCTGGGTCACTGAGAACAGCCCTTAATATGGCAGTGTGGTCAGTTATATGGGGCAGCCAATGGGAGCGAGGGGGAATTAGGTGCCAGTCCTGAAGGTAGCAGTGAAGATATGGATAGAGACCCCAGTATGCTGGGTGACGGCAATGTGTTGCCCCCATCTTGGGAAGAACGTAGCTCAGGCACCAGCACCAGGAGCAAGAGAGAAGTGACTGGTGCTTGTAGGATCTCTCTCCTTCCCCTACAATCATTTACAAAATGTCACTGCCAGAGGGTATAGAGGAGGTGTGTATATGTGTACATAAGGAGAGACTGTGAGTGAATGCAATACTGAACTATGCTCATGACACTGAGTTGTGCCACCTTTCTCATTTCACCTGGACTGTGCAGTCAGTTTTCCAGTGGCTGGCCCATGTTTTGGCTTGATTAAGAGGCAGTTGGCCAAGTCAAATAATGTTGAAGCTTTTTTCTGGTGGACGGTTGCCTGTGCCATTGGGAGACTTGTTTCACTAACTCCCCTCTTCCCCCCCCCCCCCACCTCTGTTGTTACATTTGGGCAGATTGGAAAAAGGAAACTTCTTTGCTAAAAAAAATAAATCGTGAATGCAAACTTGAATTGAAATCTTAGGGAACAGACATATGCCTGTGCCCAACTATGCTTCTGTAAACCAATTTTCAGTCTATACATACACAAATTATACTAGTCCTAGGTTATGAGTAATAGTCATAAGTATTTAGAATTAACTCTATTGTACGATGAACTCTACAGTAGCGGTAGACACATGTATAGCATTGCACTGTGATGGATTTGGAGTTGCTCTGTAATAATTTATGAATACTGCATGTAGGTATATGATTACCTGTAGTTTTGGGATGTTTACGAATCTGTTTTAATGCAACAGGGGGCTGTTGGGGAAAACCAACAGGAAAGGAAAGATGGTTCAAGATCAGCCACTTAACAGCAATGGCTTGAGAGTTGTTAAGAGTCATTGCCAGGATGGCAAATGGCCTATGAACTCTAGCAGCTCTGAAAAGGAATCCTCTCTTAAGAGGGGGCAGTTAAACTGAAACACAACCTGCTGTGGGTGTCTAAAGAGGTTAGGCTTGTCTAGGTTACTATTAAGGGACAGAGGTGTGGTAGCTGAGTGGTTAAGATGCTTCGCTACAAACCTAAACATCATGACTTTAAGTCTTGCTCTGTCTCACACTGAAAGACCACCTCCAGTTCACTCAGCTGCAAAGTGGGTGCCTGATCCAGCAGGTTGGGGCAGTCAGAGGTGGTCAGATATGATATTGTGCACATGGAACTGCTGTGCCTTAACTGCCTCAGCCTGATAAGTCCTAGGCTTGTGAGAAACTCTGACTTTGATGATAAGCCTTTAGGCAAGATAGACGTGCACAGACTGTTTTAAAATCCTGCTTCTCTAAATGCTTTGTTCCTGCTGTACATTAATCAATACTTAGGCTGACTGATCACTGTGCACCACTGGTCTCAGGCCCCCAAAGGGAAGAACCACAGGTGCCTGAACACAATAGGACCCGCAGGGTAGGAACTGATACAGAGTACTGGTAGTTAAGGGCCCAGTCTAAGAGTAGGACAACTGCAGAATTCTACCCCAGGCAAGGTAGAGGCACAAGGCCTGACATCTGAAGGGATGCTGTCAGAGGGCCGAGGGGCAGGTAGCCCTGTTACTGCGACACCAAGCCTACAGTATCTTGCCCAGAGCTAGATAAACATTTTAGGTTGACTTCCCTTTTATGTACACATTTTTTCATTAGAATAGTTTATTAATTTAGTTGCCTGAACTCACTGCTAATTACTGTATCTAACAACGTTACATAGAACCTTAATGGTAAGTATCTACATTCATTCTACTGAGATTCTACTCCAAGTTTGCCTCTGCCTCTTTGTGACACCATCAGCCTGCAAATGTTACTGAAGTTAATCAGGAGCTTGATGAGGATTTTTTTTTCTTTTAACTGATGGGCAAGAAGTTAAATGTTTGTTCGGTTCCTGCAGATGTTCAGTGCTTTATATGCCTTCTGAGGAGAAGCTCACTAGGCAGGCAACTTAAGGCAATTGATAGCTGAAAGAATAGTGGATTATTGTTGGCATCTGGAAAATGGAATCTTAAAATCAGCTGCTATGGGAGTGGCAGACATTTATAAAGTTATTAAATATTACATTATATAAAATAAATATTAAATATGTAAAATTACTTAGCAAAAATACTCCAGTGTTTATTACACACAAAATGGATCAAATCCTGATGTTTAATATAGTGGTATGTATTTAACATTGACAGGATTTCAGATGGCCAAGCGAATAGAAACTAAAGAGAGGCACTACTTGGATATCAGCCCGGATATCCAATGAAGATGATTTCTGGGGTGAGTGAATACTGCCTTTTAATATTCATTGATACTTTTAATAAGGAGAATCCTGGATACAATTGCAAGTTCTGAAGGGAAATGTTCTTCAGTGGTTAGACTTTTCCACCTCTGTCCCATCTACCTGGCTCTCTCTCTCTCCCTCTCTTCCCCCCCCCCCCCAATCCCAAGGATGGTCCCCTCCAGCCTTTGTAAGTCCTCAGAGCTTCCAAGTTCTTTATGCCTTTAGTCTTATTCTACATCTGTATCCCCTGGATCCCGCACCACCACTTTTTTCTCATTTTGAGGTCTCCTCTGCCACCCTCCCCAGTGTCCAGTTCCAGTCCAAGGAGTCCTGTACGCCAGCTCCTGTCACCCTTTCCTCTTCTCCAGCTTTGGTTTCAATCTACCTCTCTCCATGCTCCTCACCTCTGTATTCCTGGCAAGCTTCTTCCTGCTGCTCCACCTGTCCTGGACACTAGCATTGTTGGCACTGAAAGCCCAGGAGAGACAATTTCTGTGCTCTCAGTTATGGTGCTCAGTGCCACAGTGGTCTCTGGAAACTGTCAGAAGCAATTGCAGGAAAAGTTATGCTCTGCCTTTGAGCCCTGGGATGAAACATGCTCAGTCAGGACCTGCGAACTCTACAGGTTTTCTTTGTGGACTGTGGGTTTTCAGATCCTGTATAGGTCTATGGAGAAAAGCCCAGCTTTGTCTGTGGGGAACAGTCCTCCGGTTCCTGTCCTTTCCCATTTTGGAGACAGTGGTGCTGACATTAAGTTAGTGGATGTCCGGACTCTATGCTGGACTTGCACATTGCCAGATTTAGTTGATCGGGCTTGAGGAGCCCCTCTGCCATCCATGTTTCCAGACTCTGCCTGTGCCAGATGGGCATAATTTTTCCCTTGTTTTTACTACTAGAGAAACCTGTACTTTCAGGCAATCTAACTCACTAAAAATAAAAATAGCTACAGAAGAAAGGAAACAGCAAATGAGGAAAGACTTGAAGACACTGTGTGCAATCCAAGCTTATTGTTTCTTGCAGTTAAGAAAGAACAGAGAGCAAGTGGAGCTGTTCCCTTTTCACACCCTCAGAACCCTCTGTGAGGGGAGGAGGGAGGTCAAATGACCCCAGTGGATGCTGTAGTGTAGAAGATTCCACAGCTCAGCACCTTGTGGCACCATCCCCACAACTAGAAATATGTAGAGACCACTGGAAGAATTATTCTTTTGAAAAACATTTTAGAGGTAGGATATGTGTGAGGTTTTCTTGTCCCCTCTTGGGAACATATTGCATCCACAGAGGGACCTTACACTTTGCTTTATGCTCTTCAGCCCAATGTAGGCAGTTTAATTGACTGTGGACAAGAATCCTGATTTGGCTTGTGTAACTGTGACCTGTCAGGATACTGGCCCCTTGTTCACACAGTCCATTAAACCGACAGTGTGAAGCTTTCTAGAAAATAGTCTAGGATTTTAGATATTGAAAGATGCATCTTAGGTTTTTGGCTGCATAAGCTATGATCATGAGTATTTTCCAGACCAACAGATTAGAAGCCTGCTCTCATTACCTTAACCTGAAGCAAGATTGGGGCTGCATGTGAATGGATGACAGGACTTATCTACAGACATGGCACTATAGAAAAGGCTCGGTAACAAGGCCCCATCCATGGATGGCAATGGTTGAATGAGCCTGCCAGGATCCAAAGCAAGTTACCTAATACTCTTGAGAAAGGAGAGTAGTTTTTTGCCTCGCTCTGGTAGATTATGGTGCTTTTTAACTATTACTTTCTTTTAAGTGATTTCTACAAAATCCTTCAGTCAATGGCCATGTGTTCTGGTGATATCTACTAATGAATGACCAACCTCTTTTCAGTTGCTTTCAGCTAGACACTGAGTGTGATTTCAGAAGCTTATTTATTCTTGCAAATAATGAAAAAATTGGACTAATATCTTCCTCCCTTCCCTCCCAAAAGCTGGCCTACTCCTGCTGCCAGATGGCCCACTGATTTTTTTATGATCACATAGGACCAAATTCTGCAGTTCTCACTCAATCAACATTAAACATTTAAACATTCAATTAAAAATTTCAAATTGATTATAGCACTAGGAGTTTTGCCTGAGTAAGAACTGTGGGATTCAGCTCAAAATTAGAAATCTGACTCTAAACAGCTCAACTGGGAATCCAGAATTCCTTTGTCATCTTCTCCCCTGCCCACTTCTCCTTAGAAGAGAGGCGGGTTGCTTTATAGAGGTATAAAACATTTTTTCTTGAATACAGTATCGTAACTGTATTTGCTGACTTGAAATATGTAGCCCTTTTTGTCCTACTAAGTCCACCCAGTTAAGTCTATAACACACATCCCCTGAAACTTGGCAATAAGTATTTAACAGATGGAGAATTGCCTGCTTTTGCATGCATACAAGCTCATGGCAAAGAGAAGCTAGAACAGTAGGAGAGGCATTTCCACAACAGATGGTAAATGCTATATTGCCCCTTTTTGAAGAGAGAGAATGCTTTGTCATGTGCAAATTTCTAGCTTATGCCAGGATGTTTCTGCATTCTTTCATGGCAAGAGGAAGAATAAAAGGTCAGTGATTATTTCTGTTGGCACGTATTATGGTTGTGTAATGTAATAGTTTACTGTCAAAGGGATATCGTATCTTGCAATAATTGAGACACATTGTGTAACCTCCGTGACCACTGTATTACAGAATTATTTAGTTACTCTGGTTCTTAACTGTGTTTTGTCTGCTAGCAATCTTGAAACTAGACTAAGCCAATTGCAGTAGCATTTATGAACCTTACCATAATTTCCTTAAGATTGCACATATTACTTTTCCTAAACCCTATCTATCCTCCTTACACATAGTATTGAAAGCTTAAAGAGTTCCAAAAATTGTTTGCATTTTTTCACTTTCCTTTCCCCTAAAATATTGGGGGAGTTTTGAGTTCCACAGGCAGGATGAAATTCACACAAACACCTGGCAACATATGTTTCATTTCACAATCTCGGCTTGCTTTCATTGCGCAGTGTGTGATACCCTAGTATTTTATAAAAAAATATAGTGCTACTCCTACTATCCAGTCACATGCATATGTGGAAGATTGTTAACATTTAATGAAGATGTAAATATTTAAAGTTTTAAGCATGATGACAATCAGGATTTGTACATTATATAGGTTCAAAACTATAGGTTCTCCCCCCTACTGTTTAAAGAATTAGAGGACATGGGTCAAATTCTGATCTCACACCATTGTAACTCTGGAGTTTGTGCTCAATGTCAGTTAGTTTGCTTCTGCACTAGGGTAACGGAGAGCAGAATTTCACCACTAAATTTAGAGGAGACATCTCTTAAGGAAAGAAATGTCACAAGGGAGTATTATACACTGGAGAAGAAACGTGGTATATATTTCAAGCAAGGCAGAAACTCAAAGGTCAATTGATCTTACTTGAAAATAAATTATAATCATCTTTTGCACAGGTTTCATTCCTAATCCTTTTACCATTAAATTGAATTTACAGGTGTTACCATCTAGGGTTATCAAGTGAAACCCGATCTCTTAAAAGAACAAGTAGTTCTGGAAATTCAATCTTTGAATGACTTGCTTTGTGGACTTGCTTTGACCTTGTGGAAGTCATGAAGCTTTGCTGTGTGCTACGCAATCAGTCTGTATTACAATGCTTGTTCTTTTTAAGGCTCAATCCTGCAAGATACTGAGCAGTCATGGACCTGTTGTGCACCCTCAAATCCTGTTGAAGTCAGTATGAACTGAGAGTGCTTAGCCCTTTAAAGGATCAAGCCCGGAGGGTAGAGTGTGCAAAGATGCAGTGCTCTTCCTACAACTGTTATAATTAGTGTGCACAAACACAAATTTAGACTTATTTATTGTAAAATCTAAACTTCTGGCATATAATTTTATTCAACATCCTCAGACTTTAACCATTACTTAGCACAGAATAAAAACAGTTCATCTTACACACTAGATTTGTTTTCCTTATTTCAGTTAATATTTGATTTGTACCTTTTATACAAAACACAAGAACAATTTACTCCAACATCCCATTTAAAACGTCATTTATTGTGTCTAAGTTTGAACCCCATATCCTTCACCCATGGCCACTGATAAATATTTTTCAGTTGACAAAGTCTCATACAGCTGCATCTATAGTATATCCTCTGTTTAAAACTTTTTGTTATGAGATGGGGATTTTGTTATGGAGAAGAAGTTACAATAGGAAGGGTTGTTCTAATAACCGAGTTAAGAGCTAGAATACAGTAGCCTAACGTCAGAGGTAGACTTCTTAGTCACAGCTTCATGGAAAGAATGCAGCATTTCACAGCTGTGGTGCAGCATCACATTTGTGGTGCTACATTTAAGGCCGCATCACTTCTATCTTCTATTAAAAGGACAGAGCCCTAGGAACATGGGTCTGCCTGTACTCAAAAGAGCCTGAGCCAAAGCCTACTGAAGTCAGTGGGAGCCATTCCACTGAACGCCTTCGATGAGCTCTGGACCAGGCCTAGAGGAGATCTTTTTACTACTTGTTCCCTGTTCTGCAAATACTTTAGGTATAGGGCATTAAGTCCCTGGAGAAATGGAATACCTCATGGTGCTTACCACTGCCCCACTCATCAATTAAGGGAGAAGAGAGTCCTACCCAAAAGAATGCTCTGAAGGGAGTCCTACCCAAAAGAATGATGTATCCCATGGTTCCCAACCAGGGATACGCATACCCCTGAGGAGTACACAGAGGTCTTCCAGGGTACATTAACTCATCTACATCAGTTTCTCAACCTGGGGACATGGCATAGGTTTAGGGAAGTTGCAAGGTCAGGGCTAGTGTTAAGGGGTGGCAAGCAGGGCAATTGCCCAGGGCCTCACACAGCTAAGTTACATGTTTCAATTCTGGGTGGCAGGGCTTGGGCTTCAGGGATATAGTAGTCTGGAAAGGGTGAGAACTACAGATGTATCCAATACACTGTGGGAGCATGTGTAATTCTGTGGACAAGTTAATGAAAGGAAGGTAAGGATGGTGTAATTCAATTTGTAAAAATCTCCAGGCTCATAAGTTCAATGGTGTCACCCTCTGCACCATGGCAGGAGGGACTCAGTGCTCCCCCTCCCCCCCCCACTTGGTGGAATTTTGATAGTACAAAAGTCATTTGAAATGGATTACGGGTTGGGTATCATTTGGAAGCCCTTTCTCTCACGAACACAATGGCATCAACATACCAAACCTAGAACAATTATGTATATATTTGAGAAAATGTTTTTTTAATTATGATTTAACACAGGGATGCATGGCTTAAGTAAAGAGATTGATCTTTGGCAATCATAAAGAATCTAGCCTTGACACTTATAACTGAAAACATTTATTCATCAAAGTCATCCTCAGTGTTGTCTCAGTCTAGAGCAGCACTGCTAGACATGTCACATTGATCCTTGTCTGTGCCACCCTCCCGCATCTCTGTACAAGGCAGGCTGCTGGCCAAACATTTGCAGGGTTGTGAGCATTTGATGAGCTGCAAGATTGATTTGGGAGCGCATAGTATTTCACACAACTTCTGTGAAGTGTGATTCCAAACCTGACCCATTTCCAATGACACTATGATCAAAATGTCCACCAATTGGAGGAGCTGGGAGGGGACGAACAATGAATCCCTCTTCCCACACCACAGAGGGTAACACCTTGAAATTATGATTCTGCAAATTTGTACAGATCAAATGACACCTCCCTTAGACCTTTCTATCACTAACTTGCCCATCGAATGAGAATTTACTATATTATGTTCCCAGACTAACAGAGGGCAGATCCAGCTGCCCCTGAAGTCATATAGTCAGTAGCACCTTTTAAAGTATTTTTTTCTTAAAAGCAGTAATTTAAAAGGGTTATTGCTAGTCTTCATTCATACATCTGAAATTGAAACTAAAGTGTAATCTCTATATATGATAGCCCCTGCTAGAGAAAAGTGGCCAATACACCTCTGCCACAATGACTGCATTTTAATAAGTCCATGCACTGAAAAATGTTTTCCCATCCTCTTATAGGAGATAATGCTGGGCCCTCCAGCATAATGACCTTCAGGCAGATGTGATCACAAAGGAGACAGTCTAGTTGTAGTGTTTCAATTCTTAACACCAAGTTCAAAGACAGGCAGTACACTTGCATACCTAGGCTAGACCAAATGTTTTAAATCTTTTTAAAGACAGCTGATGTGAACAGTGGTACAGCCCTAGCAGTCTTAACATGGACTTTCAGAGCTAACACAATTTTCTATGGGCACTTCCACTGGGTTGGCACTTGGCTTGAATCTAGGCTGATTACAAAATACTTAAACTGCACTCAAAATACTATGGTTATGACAAAAGAAGACAAATGCACAGATGAGACGTATTTTTCCACTCCCTCAGCAGAAAGAAATGGTAGGTTTGATGCAAGCCACTTGCCTTTTTATTGAGAAAGATAGCAAACTGCTTCTATGATTGAGCATTACCTTGCTTAATCAATTCATGCTCCAAATAAATCTCAAAATTTAGGGCCAAATTCTGTTTTATTTATGCAAGTAGTCCCATTAATTTCATAGGACTACTCAGGGGAGTAGAATGAAAATAGTTATGTGACTACAGATTTGTTGGTTTTTTTTTGTGGGGCGGGTTTAGCTAAACAACTTTAGCTCTGAAGTTTGTGAACTGCTACAAATTGTGGCATAAACCTGCTTGACCTCAAGGAGCAAAACATCTTAGCAAAATTAGTAATATAGAAAGGATTTTGGAAGTATATAAACATTTAATGTCAAGTTAATGTTTCCAGACAATTTTACCTAAAAACTATGAAAGGAACACAGTCATCTGAAAAAACTCACTTCTGTCTGAATGTATCTACTGTTATAATATCTAAGATTACAATAACTAAAGATTAAATAATGCCATTTTATTTTGTGCATCTGACTGTACTTTGTATGGTCACTATCACTGTTCCAGTGGACCTTTCACACAGCAACAACCAACTAAACAGGAAAATGGGACTGTACAATCACAACAACTGGCAGAAGGACTTGGATAGGTATAGTGTCTGATGCTACTTTTAATTAGTTTATAAATTGACTAAATTTCACATTAACTGTCTCTTTAAAGTGCTGATATATATAGAGAGATATATAACTATATATATATATAAAAGTGAAAAAATAACTTCTCATTTTAACCACTTCACAAATGTTAACCCAGTGTTTCTGTATTATGCTATACAATAAAGACTCAAGGAAATTTTGTACATTTACATTTATGGAGAACTTACAATAGCTATAGCCTACATAGGTGGGCCTCAATCCTTTGGCACATCTGTAACTTTACTCAATGCTTATTTAAAAACTTGTAAAAAAACAAATTATTATTTAGGCGGACATAAAAAGGTTTTCAAGTGACTATGAAAAGATGACTGTCTGGCAGGTATTAACATTGGTTTGCATTTGATCCACCATTCTGTGTATTATGCATAATCTAGTAAGAATCATTACAAATGCAACAAACCAACAAAACAGATGCACCAGTAAGACTGTTAGTAACGCTTGCAGAGATGGAAGGATGCGGGCAAAGGTATTCTGTTCATGTTAGTCATATGTGAATCAAGAACCTGATTATAATGTCTATTCAAAACAAGCAGCAAGGTAACACCAGTCCCTTTTGCTGTAGCAGTTTATTGCATTTTCCCCTCCTCTCTGGTTATTGCTATGATCACACTTGCTGTTAAGTTCTGCTTTTCCTCTTATCTTCAAAAAGACTTTTCAGCATGTAAACCTGAACAGCTGAAACCACCACCATTACTCCCAAGTTGACCAAGGACCAAAAATTCACTCTGTCAAAGTTGCTTTCTTGTATATTTCGATCACGAGCTTCAAATGCTCTGAGCAGCGTCTGAATCTGGAGGCTTTTGCTTAACCTGGCTTTGACATTGTTGATGGATTCCTGGTAAGAAACAGAATAGTGTTTTTTTAGAATGTAAAATCATTTGGAAGGAAACAGAAGTACATTTTCTGCTAATATAAATACATATCACACTTCTCACACTATCATTCACATTGCTGGTTTTTATTTGTGCATGTGTCACTACCATTTTTTCATTTCGTGGTTAGGTAACAGTTACTTCACTGATGAATGTTACACATTATGAACTTTTCATTAATATTTTTTAGCCTTATTGTGTATATTTTCATGTGTTTGAATTTAAATACGTAATATTTATCCCAGGCTCTGGACATTTTAACAAATCCATTAAAAATAATCCACAACTATTTCACAAAAGAAGACCCCACCCGCTGAAGAAAGAGAGACACTTAGAGCAGAATGCCCTAAAAGTAAACAAATTTGGGCTATGTCAGACCCATGTGGGACATGAAGACCAAAGATGAGGTGCTCACAACCAGCACCATGTGACCATGTCCTATAATATACTGTGTCAAGCAAGCATCTGATATGGCAACTACATTATTAGAGGAAAGACACCATACTGTTGTCCTCTGAATGTTTAGATTAAATTAGATTAAATTAAATGTTTAGATTAAACCAGCACTATACTTTATGTAGAACTAGATGGACATAAACCAAAACTGCTATATTTAGATTTAATAATCAAAATTAGTCAAGCTATTTCACAATGTACAGCTTCAAACCAACATCATTGCAAATCTGTATCTTTAAGATATCTGAGTGGTCCATTATCTGTATCAGGTGGCTCATGAACAGTTCCATTCTGCACTACTGGACTGCAAAACAAAGCTAACTGTTCTCAGCTGGATTATCTGACCAAGATACCCTTTAACACAAAATGAGCTAGCATTAGCATACAGTATGTTGTTTTTATTTATTTATAGAGCACCTATTGACACAGCAGTCAAACTGTGTTCAGGTAATAGGTAACTTTATTTCTTGAGTGTGTTCTCCTACTGCTTATACTGTTGACTGTTTCTCCTATGTATTTGTATGGCCCCCTGTTTAAAAAGGAGGACTGGCAGACTTTGTCTGAACATTAACTCAGATTCTTGCTTGTAAAAGTTGTGGCATTAACATCCCACCTCTGCATCTTTATACTCCTTTAGAAATTAAGAGTTAATATTTCTAATTATAATCTTTATCTTCTGTTGGGAAGTGAAGGATAATCTAATTTTCAATATTTTAAAATGTATTTAAAATAAATACGGAAAGGATTTGGCATCTTAAACATTCTATTAAGTTCTGGTTTGTGTTAGGAAAGAAAGACCTGGTTTTCATTTATTATAGGAAATAGGACCTGATACACAAACTAGATCATTTTCTACATGGATGAGTAGTCTGTGGGACAGCAGATGGTATGTAAATAAATTTTTAGTGCATGCTGATTCTGCTTTTTTGGAAGGACTCTATTTTCTCAGTAAATTCAGGGCTCAGTATTGTAGCCTGCTAAGCGCTACTGAAACGAGCACAGGCATAGCCTTATTGTCCAGGACTCAGTATTTGCTTCAAAGTTTGTGCAGAGGAACCTATACAACAGTTTGAAAAAACTGTCACAGCAATGAGAGCAAGCTTCTACACCCACAGTGAACTGAATGCTGTTGCGAGGGAGGTGGAAAAGGCTATGACTGGGATGCAGGCAGTGGAGACAGGGTAAAGCCAGTATATGGTTTCAGTGATACCACTTAAAGCAAATGGTGTATGGAGTGCCTGTCGTTAGGATTTTCAGTTATTCTGATTTCGAACTAGGAGCAGGCTGGCTCCAGTGTGCTTATGAGTTGCACGCCCCGCTGAGGGAGGGGGCAGAAGGATAGTTGGGCAGCCATGAGGGCCAGCCACTGACACAGAAACATTTCCAAGGGCTCCATGAAAATAATATCCCTCCCAGGTATTTTCTCAATGCCTTGGGACATAGTGTGTGCATAGCATAATGTCTTTGCCAATTCAACAAACTACGGAAGCCACTCCCTGCAGTTGACTTCATTGTATTTCATCATCAACAAAATACCATGCTCATTAGCTTGACTGGTGGATTAACACTGCTCTCCCTCAACTCTCATCTGCATCCCTCCAAGGTTGAGTCCTCAGTTGTATTACTCAGATAAACAGCTCAGCCACTGTTTAGAAGTATTAGTTATATTAAAGCTTTACTTATTTCCTCTTTCCCCATCTTTGTTAATTACTATTTATTCCCATTTACTATATAGTGACTAGGGCACTAAGCAAGATGAGAACAAGAGTTATCCAACAGCATAATTATGAGACACATCAAAGGATATATCCAACAAGTGCTTCTGACTCTACCACAGAGACTGAGCAGAGCATCCCTTTGAGAGAAGTATTACCACCTTTTAGCTATTGGAGGCATTGTTCGTTTGTCCCTTTTCCAATGTGGAGAAGGGAGGCAGGTGGCCAGTGAAAGGACTCAGACTACTGCATACACAGTCCCTTCCAACTGTGCAAGGTGAGGCATAAACACACACTGAAATATTTCCCATCCAATCTCTCATTTGGAAGGAAGAAAATTGTGTTGTTGGACCTTACGTAGCAGGGTAGTGGACGCGTACAAGTAGAAGAATCCTCAGGGCTACAGAAGATTCTTTAGATGAAACAATATGCAAAACTGATTTATCCTCTGGCAGATCGAGGACTGTATATACTTTGTGATTAACCAAAACACCACATGGAAGAAAAGCAAAAGAGTACCGTGTATATAGGCATATATAAGCAGAGAAATTTGTCAACATTTCAGGGCAACTTTTGGGAATGGGGGCTAGCTTATATGCATGTGAGTTTGATCACTTCTCTTCCCCTCTCTCTCTTCTGCCTAAGAATGATGATGATATATATTTATACAGAAGTTATCATCCAACCACTTTACAAATGTCAGCTAATTAAGCCTCATACTATGTTATGCAGTAAGTGGTAGGTAGTAATCGTTTTGCCCATCATTGAAGTGCAGCCATCACTGAGATGTACAGCAGCAGCACTATTGCTGTTCCTCTAGGAAATATGTTTGCTTATCTTATGAAGATGAAGAGGTAGCCACTTTACATTTGTGTATATATAGTTACCAAATAGGTCAGATTTATGACTTTCTTTGTGCCTTCAAGTCACTTGCTCACTCAAAATGAGCTTGAGCTTGATCCCAAATGCTATATGTACACGATCAAGTTAATTGCTCCAGGTCGAAAATAAACCTTAAGTCACCATAAGCACAGACACAAAACAATGAAAAAACCTGCCACTATACACGCACACTGGGATTCTGTTTTAATAACCATAGTAATATTTTGTACTTTTTAGTGCCTTTCATCCAAGGAACTTATTAAATCACACTGAGCAAAGACTCAAAGCTCCCCTATGATAGTTATTACTCACAGACACTTAGGGTATGTCTAGCTGCAATTAGACACCCGCAGCTGGCCCATGCCTGCTGAGTTGGGCCTGCAGGGCTCAGGCTAATTGTGCTAGCTGACTCGGGCTTAAGGGGCTGTTAATTGTGGTGTAGACATTTGGGCTCGGCCTGCAATCCAAGTCCTGGGACCCTTCCACCTCGCAGGCTCTGAGAGGCCAGACGACTCCAGCCTGAGTCCAAACACCTGCACTACAATTAAACAGCACCTTACCCCGAGTCAGCTAGCATGGGCCAGCCATGGGGGTCTAACTGCAGTGTAGACATACCCAGTGAGGTTAAATCACTTGTGGTGGGCCACACAGGAAATCCATGGCAGAGCTGGAACTAGAATCCAGATCTTTTAATTCCCAATGTTGCTCTTTAACCACAGGCCCCCCTCAATACGGGACAGAGTGAACATAATGTCCTATGAGGAACGCAGCTGATCACTCTCTTTCCCAGCTGCTCAGGCCCTCACATAGAACAAGACTAAGGCATATTCCCATGGCAGAATGATGATATGAGTTTTTCAGATTCTCTTAAACCTCAACCATCTGATGCTGTAGAGCAGAATACTTACCAGAATATCTTCAAGTTTCATATCCAACATGTCTGTGCCTGTAATGTACTTCTTCCAGTCCTCTTGTTCTCCTTCTCCCATATTATCTAGGACCAATTCAAAGAAAATCACCTTCTCTGAAAGGGTGCTGAATGTGTTGTCAAAGCAGAACATGTAATCTCCATCTTCTGTTTCCACCCTGTATATGAGCAAACATACATCTTTAAACTACACTGTATTTTTAATGCTGGCTCTAAACTTACATTTTTTAACATTCTTCCTTATGTGATTATGACAGTCATGCAAACAGAAATAATTAGATATGCTATACATAAATAGAAATAAATGAAATGCAAGGACACAC
The DNA here is from genome assembly GCF_965140295.1 of Lepidochelys olivacea. Classification (NCBI taxonomy): domain Eukaryota; kingdom Metazoa; phylum Chordata; order Testudines; family Cheloniidae; genus Lepidochelys; species Lepidochelys olivacea. Next base: position 74,650,777 of record NC_140418.1, on the reverse strand, counting down.
TAGGGAATGAGATAGCAGAACCGAAAATTACAAGTTTTTCTAAGAAAACAAACTCAGATGATCTTAAATCTTAGTATGATGAGTAGTAGCTTTCCTTCACTTTATTTTTTAAAAATTAAAGCTTTGAAAGATTAATGCTCACAATCACTTTTAAAAATAAAAGACAGCAGCCACTTCTTCTAGCTATGGAAAATAGAAATACCCTTTAAAAGTTTAAATTGACCACTGGTTGCAAAAGGAGCAGAGGGGATAGAATCTTCATCTTTACAAATGGTCCCTGCTCCACTGAAGTTAATTAATTTTAATTGTATGAATATTGGCCCCAAATATTTGAGAAGGTACATTTGATATCAAAGTTTAAAAAACCAAACCAAACCCTGGAAAGAGATCAGACTGCCAGTATGCCAAATAAATGATTACTTGAAAGAGTGAACAGATTACTTTAGTAGAGAAAATACCCTGCAGCAAAGACCTTTTGGAACTCCACAATAGGGAGAGCTTGGCTGTTGACTGCCAATAAACAGACCACCACTATGGCAAGTCAAACATCCTTCACTCCTGGAGGAGCCTATCTATGACGTATTAATAGACTAATACAAAATTAAGAGTACCTATATATGAAATATTTGTGTGCTCAAGCTGCTTAGTAAAAAAGCCTATAATATAACAATAAACTAAGTAATTGAAGCATGTGAATTTATCAAGCATTTTACAAGCTAACAAGCTTCTTATAGTCTACATTCATGAAATTATTTAGATTAACAATACAACCAGTTTTTACAACTGTTAAGAAAAACCATGATTTTAAATACTCAATTCTAAGTTTTGTATTTGTTTGAAGCAACTATAATACTGCTGTATATAATACTGAGTTCAAGTTTGGAGATTTTAGACTTACGTGTGGACTCCATCTGATTTTCTCTGATGAAAAACTAGAATTTCACCTTTTGGAGATTCCAAGTAAAAGTCAACATCTAATCCTGCTCCGTCTAAAACCTGTGCAGTCAGCCAAAAAAAAAAAAAAGAAAAAAGAAAAACTCCTGTTTGAATTGTTGAAAAGAAACACTTTATGTAAAGGAATCGATACAGAGAGAATTTAAAGGGTGAATTCATCAACCCTAGAGTTCAAACCAAGTTAACCAGAACCAGGTTTTTGCCAGAAAGATGCTACACAGTTTCAAATTCCAGGATCAGAGTTTGTAGTGCAGGAGACATGCACACTCACCACGCTAGTTACAGCCACAGAAAAGGAGATTCCAGTGGTTTTCTGCCTGTCAGGGAAGTACTGCAGATTTAGGATCCCAATCCAGCAAGATGCTGAGCATTCTCATCTCTCATCAAAGTTAAAAGGAATTGAAGGCATTTAGTATGTCACAGGATCAAACCCTTTGAGCTTATCAACACTAAAAAGTTGTACTGCTTTAACTATACCAGTATGGATGCAGTTATATTAGTATAAAGGGGCTCTTTATACTGGCATAGCTATTCCCACATGGAAAGGAAAATAAATATACTGGTATAAGCCATCTATATACTGGTATTACTGGTCCATACTAGGGCTTTTATCATTATAACTATTTATAAACACCACCTTTACTCAAGAGAGTTAAACTGGTACAACTTTTAAGTGCAGACTAGACCTTCCTCACTCAGGACACAATCCTGCTCCTACTGAAGTCAATAGCACAACTTTCAATAACCTCAGTAGATGCAAGATTGGAGGTTTACTGAAAGGGAGGAGGAAGAAAATAATTAAGGAAAAAGGTGACCAGAATGAAAGATAAGTAGTGATATAACTTTGATATAGCGATATCATCTGAGCACATTGTATCAATTTCATATTGTTTTACTATATTGTGAACATGTCTTTGGAGAATTTCAGTCAGAAAGAAACTGTTCTTGTCCTTTATCCATTTATTGTGTAAGTGCATCTGAAAAAAATACAGAAATCTGAAGGCAGGTCTGAGAATTGTGAGAGTTTTTTCACATTTCAACATACCTTTGTATATAGGAAGATTTGCTAATTTAAGTAAAGTTAAGCAGTCCTAGCTATACAGAAGAATTGTGTTAGCCTTAATTGCATCTTGGCATTTGTGTGACAACAAGGTTAAAAGATGGCACAGCCACACAGTTAGGAATTACCTACTAGTGAGCTGTGGGTGGACAGAGTGTGTAAGGAGTCAACTGTATTAGTTAGAACCTAGTTGCAAACATTGTTAAAATCTGTGTAAACAGACCCTATAAGTCAACAGCTAATTTATTATAGAAGTATGGCAAGCTATAAAGCTGATCATACAGACTGATGGAGGGGAAAAACAACAGAAACTGAGCAAGAGCAGAGAACACTACATATTTGCATGGAACTGCAGGAGGCTGATTACTAACTTTAACCCTGCTGGACTATACATCGCAATCTGCTGCCTAAAACAGACCCCATCATTGTTTTGCTTTAACTAACTTTTAGACTGAGACTTTAAGGTCGGAAGGAACCACAATGATAATCTAGTCTGACCTCCACACATAATTGCCTCAGCAGCATAAAAAGGACCTTAACTTTTTGCCTGCCTGCTACTATCTGCTTAGTCCTTCAAACTCTGGAAGACACACATAGTTAGGTCGGGAAGTTTGCTGTGTGAGGATCGTTTGCATAACATTTGAACCTGAGCTCCTGGCAGTCCAGTGTGGACATTAGAGGCCCATCTAGCATTTTCCTTGATTTTTCCCCTTGGCTAAAAGTTTCCATCCTGTGGTGGGGGCTGGTTTCCAGACGCACCTCTGAGATGGCTGAACTAGGGTTGCCAGTTTTGGTTGGACTTATTCCTGGAGGTTTCATCACATGATATAGCCTTTAATTCCCACAGACTCCAGGACAATCCTGGAGGGATAAAACCCTAGGCTGAACCTCACTGTCCCGTCTGCCTTTCCCAGGCCTATTTGCCCACCCAGTAACCCCAGTGACAGGCAGGAAGACTCCTGGGTTCCCCCTACCCCGTTACTGCCAATCGCTGGGACGCGGGGTCCGGAAACGAGCTTTATGCCTGGCTAATAAATCTTCCTGACAACGGAGCCAGGTAGCCTCTGCAGGCCGCGCCGCGAGAGCACCCAGCCCTGCTCAGCCTGCAGGGCCCGCTCCCGCCTGGCGCCGCAGGAGGCGGCTGCAGCGAAGGCGGCACACCGAGAAGGCCGGGCGGGAAAGCTGCTCTCCGCCACGCTCACAGCTGAGGATGCAGGGCCGGCTCCGCCCACTGTGGCTCGCCCCGAGCCGGGTCCCCTCACCTGGTACTCGACCTCCAGCGAGGCGCCCTGCCGCATGGGCTGGAAGAAGCACTCCTTGCGGCCGGCGGGCAGCGTGAAGGTGAAGTCGCTGTCCAGGGAGGGAACGAATCCGAAGGCGCCGGGCGGCGGCGGCAGCAGCAGCAGCAGCAGGTTGTGGAGGAGGAGGAGGAGCAGGCGGGACGCTGTCCCCATCCCCGCGGGCAGCGCTGGGCCTGGCACGGCGCGCTCCGGCTCTGCCCAGCCCGCGGCTGACAGGAACAGGACGTTCTCGCGGATACGGAGGCGGGCGTGACTCCAGCCTGCCAGAGCGCCCCCGAGGCGGCTGCGGCCGAGAGCAGCCGGCCCCGGGGCGGAGCAGCCCGTGCCCGCGGCCCAATCGCGTCGCGGCAGCCACGCCCCGGAAGCGCTCTCAACATCGCCCGGCGAGCGCGCCCCTCCACCGCCCCGTCAGGCTCCCGCGGCAGGGAGGAAGCTACCGCGCTGCCAGCCGGCAAAGGGAAGGGAGGCTTTTCTTCAAGGACCGCCCCCAACGTTCATGTGGTGGGAAATGTAGTTCGATGCCCGTGGAAGTGGGCGGATGTGCCCAGACATCAGGCTTCCATTCCCTGGGGGCCAGGCGGGAAGGAAAAGGCGGTGGGGGGGGGGAGAGGAGGGACGGTGAAATACGCATGCGTAGTAGGAGAATTAGGGCTGTTGCTGTCCTCGGAATGTAACGGCCCGCGCGGTTCGAACGAACGGGCGCGGACGGGGCGCCTTTCGGGACCGCTTTAGAGCGCGAAGTGCCCTCGAGAGAGCTCAGCAGCGCGCCCCGAGGGGGTGCGGGAAGACGCTGCTCTACAGGGGCTTTCCTGGCGGTGAGCCAACCCCCTTACTTGGGGAAGGTAGGCGGGGGGCTCTGGGCTGCACGGTCACGGGGCTCCCGCAAGGTGGGCCCGGGTCTCACTCTGCGGGGACAGTGCGAGCCCGGCTCGGCGGGATCCCCAGGCCAGGGCCGGTGGCGGCGCCGCTGCTGCTCTTGGTCCTGCCTAGCCGGGGGCTGCATGGGGAAGTGGAGAGCTGCGTTGCTGAGCGGCGCGACGTGCTGCGCTCCGGGGCCGAGGAGCCGGGGTGGGTTCCCGGACTGGTGTTTGACTGGCTTGGCTGGTGGTGTGTGTGTGTGTGTGTGTGTGTTTTTTTTAACGGATTTGCCAGACAAATAATGTAATTTGGGCTTTTTTCCGTGGGTCTAAAGCCTGGCGCTATTCGGACAATACACTGGGATAGCTAATATTACAGGTTTCTGTGCCCAGCTACAGATGCAGCAGTGGTCCCACTTCTGCAGTTTAAGCGATAACAGATCATAACTGTTGATAATACTGTAGCTGTGGGCCCACCGACGCGCAAGCCCACCGCGTGTGTGTTGTGTGGGAGGGGGGCGGGGGGTGAGTCAGCTAGAGTGAGGAGCCTGGGATGTTCTCAATCTTATGTATGTGTTATCTCCTTAAATACTATAAGTGGCTGTTGAAGGGGGAGTTGCAGAGTTGCCTTGTGGTTGGGGGTTGAGGTTGCAGCGGGCTTGCCTTGTAGTGGGGGTGCTGGGCTTTTTGCATTTGAAAGGTGGTAAACCTAAGTGGTCACCAACCCGTGGCTGCTAAAAGTCCGGCGGGGCTAAGGCAGGCACCCTGCCTGCCCATGCCCTGCACCACTCCCGGAAGCAGCCAGCATGGTGCCCCTGTGTGGGGATAGGGAGTCTCCAGGCGCTGCTCCTGCCTTCAGGCTCTGCTCCCATTGGCCGGGAGGGGAGGGGTAGTGCACGGAGTCATGTGCGCGCACACACACACACAGCCCCCCTAGGCCACAGGGATGTCCCGGCAGCTTCCAGGAGTGGGACCAGGGCAGGCAGGAAACCTGCCTTAGCCCTGCTGCGCTGCCACCTGCGGTAAGTGCTGCCCAACAGGGGCCTGCACCCCTCCCATATCCCAACCCCCTGTCCCATCATTGAGCCCCCTGGTGGAGCCTGTACCCCAAACCCCCTCCCGCAACCCAACCTCCACCCCATCCCAGAGCCCCCCTCCTGCACCCAAAGTCTGTCCCAGAGCTTTCACACTCATCCCCTCCTGTACCCCTGCCCAGGCTCAGCCCGGAGCCCCCTCCACACTCCAAAGCCTGCACCCCCTCCAGTACCCCCTTCCCCAGCTCGGTGAAACTGTGAGTGAGGGTTGGAGAGAACAAGCGATGGGGGGAGGGGGGATGGAGTGAGCAGGGCAAGGCCTCAGGGAAGGGGCAGGGTAGATCTTGGGTTGCACTTAAATTCAGAAAGTGATCTTGCGCTTAAAAAAACTCCTATGGGCTGGGTAGGAGGGGCTCAGTCCTAGAGGCAGGGCTGGTACTGGGAGCAGAAGATCCGGGGACGACGACACACAAGGGTAAAGAAAGCACCATGCAAGGTTTCTTTCCTCTCTGCTGCTGTTGCAGATACTTGTATGAATAAAGCTTTCTTCCTCCTCACCCACCTGCTTCTGTTTGCCTGTCTAATCTGTGTATGTGTGTAGTGGCACTGGGCATGCTCGCTGGTGAAGGCCCCTCTCCCCAGAATTCCTTGCCAATGTGTCTTGAGTCTGACTGGGAGGAGCCACTTTAAGGATGAAATGAGAGGTCAGTCCACTATACCAGTGGTTCCCAAACTTGTTCCGCCGCTTGTGCAGGGAAAGCCCCTAACGCGCTGGGCCGGTTTGTTTACCTGCCGCGTCCGCAGGTTCGGCTGATCGCTGCTCCCCGTGGCCGCGGTTTGCTGCTCTGGGCCAGTGGGAGCTGCTGGACGACACTGGTGCACTCTGTGTGGGGCTACTGTTGAAGATCACATGGAAACTTCAGCTAGTGGAGAATATGACATCTTGTTCCATTAGTGATGTTCTTAGGTATGCAGGTACCTGGGTGATAAAAGCATAGTTAAATATACTTGCATGAGACACACACAACAGTTGTATTGTGTAGATTGTACTGGCTATCAGTTTTTTTTCTGGTCTAAATGTAATGCATGGGTCTTCCACTTATAAACTCCTATGTGGTTTGGGTTCTGGCGATTCTCTCCTTGTGTACCATTCTGACCACTGAAAGTAGTTGCTAACTTGCTAATGGTCCCCCATCTGAATTGTGAGAGCTCAGGGCATTGTGTTTTCTATATGAGAGGTCTGGGTTCTGAAATTCACTTCTGCCTTTGATCAGAAAAAAAATTAGGGTACCTCACAGTGTCCATGTTCACCAGGGTGGATTTGAAATCACATTGATTTAAATTACAATTTAAATCACTAGTCAGGAAGACTTGATTTAATCATGGATTTCTACATAAAAGTGCATTTTTTTTGGTTGTTACAACCTTTAATATATATTCTTCACAACTCACAGATAGATGTAGGTTTCATTTTTGGAAGATACACCCTATACATTTTTAAAGTGATTTATTTTGAAAACTTTTCAGAATACTTTTACAGCTATATCAGAAAATGAATAATTGTTTGGTTATTTCATTTATCAAAGCTAATTGGAGCAGGTATTTATGAAGTCATTGGGAGGTGAACTATCTCCAGTTCAACAGGTTAATCATTAATATTTGGAGGATTTTCTTGCCATGCTGTATTAGGAAGAGAAGATCACCAGACAGACATTTAAATTGTTTTATTTAACTAAGGGTATGTCTACACTACGAAATTAGGTTGAATTTATAGAAGTTGGTTTTTTAGAAATTGGTTTTATATATTCAAGTGTGTGTCCCCCCACAGAAAATGCTCTAAGTGCATTAACTTGGCGGAGTGCTTCCACAGTACCGAGGCTAGAGTCGACTTCCGGAGCGTTGCACTGTGGGTGGCTATCCCACAGTTCCCGCAGTCTCCGCTGCCCATTGGAATTCTGGGTTGAGATTCCAATGCCTGATGGGGCTAAAACATTGTCGCGGGTGGTTCTGGGTACATATTGTCAGGACCCCGTTCCCGTCTTCCCTCCGTGAAAGCAAGGGCAGACAATTGTTTCGCGCCTTTTTTCCTGAGTTACCTGTGCAGACGCCATACCACGGCAAGCATGGAGCCCGCTCAGCTCACTGTCACCGTATGTCTCCTGGGTGCTGGCAGACGCGGTACTGCATTGCTACACAGCAGCAGCAACCCATTGCCTTGTGGCAGCAGACGGTGCAATAGGACTGGTAGCCGTCATCGTCATGTCCGAGGTGCTCCTGGTCGCCTGTGTGAGGTCGATCAGGAGCGCCTGGGCAGACATGGGCGCAGGGACTAAATTTGGAGTGACTTGATCAGGTCATTCTCTTTAGTCCTGCAGTCAGTCCTATTGAACCATCTTATGGTGAGCAGGCAGGTGATACGGATTGCTAGCAGTCGTATTGCATCATCTTCTGCCAGGCAGGCAAGAGATGAGGATGGCTAGCAGTCCTATTGTACCATCTTCTGCCGAGCAGCCCTGAGATGTGGATGGCATGCAGTCCTTCTGCACCATCTGCTGCCAGCCAAAGATGTAAAAGATAGATGGAGTGTATCAAAACAAGAAATAGACCAGATTTGTTTTGTACTCATTTGCAAGCCCCCCCCTCGTCCCCCATCTAGGGGACTCATTCCTCTAGGTCACACTGCAGTCACTCACAGAGAAGGTGCAGCGAGGTAAATCTAGCCATGTATCAATCAGAGGCCAGACTAACCTCCTTGTTCCAATAAGAACAATAACTTAGGTGCACCATTTCTTATTGGAACCCTCCATGAAGTCCTGCCTGAAATACTCTTGATATAAAGCCACCCCCTTTGTTGATTTTAACTCCCTGTAAGCCAACCCTGTAAGCCGTGTCGTCAGTCGCCCCTCCCTGCGTCAGAGCAACGGCAGACAATCGTGCATCTGAGTTGAGAGTGCTGTCCAGAGCAGTCACAATGGAGCACTCTGAGATAGCTCCCGGAGGCCAATACCGTCAAATTGTGTCCACAGTACCCCAAATTCGAGCCGGCAAGGCCGATTTAAGCACTAATCCACTTGTCAGGGGTGGAGTAAGGAAATCAATTTTAAGAGCCCTTTAAGTCGAAATAAAGGGCTTCATCGTGTGGACGGGTGCAGGTTTACATTGATTTAACACTGATAAATTTGACCTAACGTCCTAGTGTAGACCAGGGCTAAAACAACAACGTTATGTATTCTTTCTACACCGGCAGAAGAAGCTACTGCTGTTAAAAGCCCACGAAAGCTTATGCCCAAGTACATTTGTTAGTCTCTAAGGTGCCGCAAGGACTCCTTATTGTTTTTGCTGTTAAAAGTGAGATGATCACTTCAACAGTCTCTGAATCCAAGAGTTTAAGTGACCTCCACCAGTTCACTGGTCTGACTTTCTTTAAAACATCATCAGCAAACATATATTTCTTGAATGGTTCACCCTTAGCTCTGAAGTTTATTATAGTTGGCATTATGGATGGATGATTGCTGGATATCCATGTCATAGCCAACTCCTCTTCTTCAGCAGTTAAAGTTTGACTCTGGTACTGAGTATTGAGAATATTTGCAAGAAAATGAGCTGGAGATCATGTTTGTCCCATTTGTTTTTTTAATGCTTGTAATTTAATTCCGTCATTGCATATTTCTCTTTTAAGATCTCACTCAATTCCTTCCAATTCTGAACAGTGTCAGCAACAGAACAGCTATTTCCTTGCATTTTGTTCTAGGCCAGTGGTTCCCAAACTTGTTTCGCCGCTTGTGCAGGGAAAGCCCCTGGTGGGCTGGGTCGGATTGTTTATTTGCTGCATCCACAGGTTTGGTCGATCGCGGCTCCCAGTGGCCGTGGTTCGCTGCTCCAGGTCAATGGGAGCTGCTGGAAGCAGCGCGGGCCGAGGGACGTACTGACTGCTGCTTCCAGCAGCTCCCATTGGCCTGGAGCAGTGAACTGTGGCCACTGGGATCCGCGATCGGCCGAACTTGCGGACGCGGCAGGTAAACATACTGGCCTGGCCCACCAAGGGCTTTCCCCGCACAAGCGACAGAACAAGTTTGGGAACCACTGTTCTAGGATATAGAAATAGGCTTCAGGGTACTCAGCATGTGTTCAAGATTTCTCTTAAGCCTAATGCTGAGCACTTTGGCTGTGACAGTGCCATCTATTTTTTCACGATTCTGTTCACAAACTGTCATCAGATTAGGCCAGTTCTTGATATAGTGCTCAAAACAGACCATTACTGAGTTCCATCGCATATCTTGTGGGAGAGTTAGTTTGGTTCCTTCCACTTTTTTCAGAGCAGGTACTGCAAAGTGGTTGTTACGGAAGTATTTTGCAATTTCAACAACATTAACCTTTATTTCTGGAACACTGAAGTCTTTGGTTAGGAGGTGTATCAAATGAGCACTTTAACTGTATGTTATTAGCTTGGGACTCTCTTCTAAATTTCTTCTCATCTTGGATACATTTGCAGCATGGTCTGTGACCAAGCTGCGTACTAGACATTTGAATTTTTTTTCAGTTTGTTATAGCTTTTACTGCTACTTCTTGTAAGTGTTCTGCTGTGTGTGCATTTCCTGATGTATCAATTGTTTCTGTAAGGAAGACATTACTTTCTTCTGTTGTCACACAAGCACATACAACAGGATCATTGTGGACATTGCTCCATCCATCAAGACTCAGGTTAACAGTTTTACCCACTAGACCTTTTGCATGCTGCTCAGTTTCTCTTTCATATGCTTTATCCAGCAATTTGCCTGTGACATCTCCTTTGGGTGGACTGTATCCTGGTCTTAATGACTGAACCGTGTTAATGAAGTGTGGGTTCTCAATCATACGGAAAGGAGAGTTTGTTGCATAAACAAACCGGGCAATTTTTTTCATCAATTACCTCTTTTTGTAATTTGCTGGGTTTTATCACAAATTTTTCTGTGGTTGTTTCTGGATGATGGAGAATTCTTTTTCTTTTTGCTACTGTGGCTATGTGAAATATATGATGTGATTGAAACACTATCATTGGCAGATAACTCTGAAACTATAGAAAATGATGGCGATCTTGAAGGTGGATAGTCTTCAGAATCCTGTATGTTGAGGATGGATTCTCGTAAACAAAATAAGTCAATGCAGTTATTTAATTATTATTACCATACTGCTTATTTAGTATTCCTCATTGCATTCACTGACACTCCGTACTACTTTAAAAGTGAAATTGTAAAAGGAAGTTCTGCCTATTTCAGCTATTTATTTTTTATCACAACTGCATCTAAAATGGTAGTACACTAGAGTAACAGCTATATTTTTTTTGTTCAAACATGAGAATTCAAGTCCAGAAGGAAGATGGGCAGTCCTTAAGAAAGAAGTATGAAATAAAAAAAGTTTAACCACCTGAAGATCCTGCATGTTCAGACATGTTCCTTTCATAATCTTCAGCGCAGTTTCCTCCTGAGAAGGAGCGCTTCTCATGATGTTGTTTCATTCGGGCAGCCAGGCCTTGCGTTTCTTTGTTGCACTGTTTGCATTTTGCATGCATGCCTGTGTTACCCACAGGTAGAGGAACTTCATTAAAATATTCCCAAACTGGGTCTCTCTTATGGCCTGCTGCCATTTTAGGTTTTCCCTTCTAGTGAGAGAATGGTATGGTAGATCTCAAATCAATGAAGGCTACACTCAAAGACCTCAAGACTTCTGGAATATGCTGCTCAAACAGTTTCACTTTTGTTTCTGCTGCCTGTCCCTCCCTTCTCACATTTCTCTCCAGGCTTCTTCTCCTTGTCCAGATCTATACCACCCTGAACAATCTTCTATTCATTGAACTTTTTGAAACTTTTCACTTTTAGAGAGAGGTAAGGGATTGACTCTCTGTACACAAATTTGCAGAGGGAGAATAGGGTTGAGCTCTGTCTGTTGTTTCTCACTTCTATATATTATTTATTTAAAACATTTTTGCTGTTTAACAAGCATGTTATCTCTGGAGACACAAATCTACAGTTTGAGAACTGCAAAACTGAGCCTCTCTGGTGGTATCTTCTAGACTGAGCACTGAGTCCCATTGGGTAGATAGAAAGATTAACCTAAATAATCTATACAGAAGCCCCTGGAACTCCATAAAATTGGGTCCCTGATCCATGAACTATTGGAACTTACTTTCAAAACTTTTCTTAAACATTAAATGAATATATTGTTTCATACTATAGAATTAGAATTTATAATTCCTATTCCATGATGAGATCTCTTTGAGCTATAATGTATCTTAATTGAAACTATCTTTAGATAGGTTTTCCCCCCCGCCTCAAAAAGCACTTTATCAAAAAAACCTGATTTAAATAAAATCCAATTTTTTTTTTAAATAATTGATTTTTATCCACCCTGATGCTCCAGGACTTTTTTAAGTAAGTGAGATGCACTGAGAGTTAAATATTTTTTTATTTTGTGCAGTGTTTCTTTAATTGAAAAGAGCAGATGTGCCTAATGACTATCAACGGTACATATTTTCTAGATCATAAGCCAATTCTTCATTCTATTCTATTTCTTTTTTAGAAAATAAACCTATTCTTCAGCTATTTGTACTTAGTAACCCTAGTATGCTCATTCCTGTCACTTCTCAGGCGTAGGAAAGATGTGCGTATTAAAACACAAATATATTTGTTAACAAAGAGAATAAAGAAATAGCTAAGTAAAAACAATTGTATATAGATATGCTTTCAAGTTTTTATTGGTATGAAAGGAGGCAATAAGTGAGACTTTGTATGTAAGGAAAACAAATATACATAAAACCTTTTAAAATATTGAAAAAATATCTGCTACTTTCTAGAAATAGTGTACAATGATGACAAACTAAATTTTAATATTAAACTTATTTTAGACAAATGTAGAGTACCAATGGAATCCAATTTATGGATTTACCATAAAAAAGATGATGATGAAGAACTCTTGCTTGCAAATGTAGAGGCATTAAGGAATCAACTGAGGAAGACTGAGAGAAATCTACAAAATCTAGGGGAAGAGCTTTCCAGGTACGTGTGTATTTAAAAGAAAGAAGAGAACTAGGCTGTAAGTCTTTCCAGTAGTTTAAATCTATATTATTCACTATATTATTGTAACTCATTGTCTGTCTTTGTGTTTTGTTTCTGTTATATTTGGTAAAAACACTACTGGAGGGGGAATGCTTATTATTGTTTTGTTTTTGTATCCTAGTACTAGTTCGAGTGAACAATCTGTCCACAGCTCTCATTTCAGTGAGTTTGTTGGACTAACATTGGAAGATCTTGATGAGCTGAGCTGCACTGAATTTCAAAATTATTCAGCTCATAAGAGTGCTGGTAAAATGTCCCACCAGAGCAGGGATTCTCAAAGAAAATCCCAAACCAAAGTAAGTATTTATTTATTTTTGGTGCCATGTTTGTTTTACACATTTGTGATTTTTATGAACATTTGACTTTACCCTTTCATTTGTAGGCTTCTCAGCTAATATATAGTAAGCACTGGGGAGTTAAGCATGGTAACATATTGCTGATAAGTCATAGAAATAAGATGTTTTAAAAAGTTTGGCCTACAAAGATGCATTGTTGATATACATATATATATATTTTTTTAACCTCAAGTCTTACCCAGTGTCCGCTCCTTTTAATAAAAGTATGGAACAAGAAAATGAGCATCTTAGAGAGAAGCTGAACGCCCTTCGAGAGCAAAATGCATCTTTTACTTCCCAGAACCACTGTCTAATGAATAAAATTGAAACTATCAACTTTGAACTGACTCAGTCAAAAACGAGAGTGAGTATCTTAGAAGGATTACTCCTGGGAGAATTCTGTGCCTAAAAATTATATGTACAATATTTTAAAATTCTGCAAATTTTATTTGTCAAATAAATAAATAAATGTGGCTCCAATATGGCAGTGAGGCGCATAGGCCACTGGCTGCACTGAGGTGGGAGATCACCCTGAAGCCCCCCCTTCCTCTGATCACAAACTTGGCAGTGAGGCTGAACCTGACCCTGACACAGTGTAAGGGCTGGACCTGCCCCAGAAACACCCTGGGGCTCTGCGCCAGGTGTGGGTGGGCAGGCTCAGCCCATCAGGATTCAAGAGTAGAGGGGCTTAGTGTGGGGAGATTGCCCCACACAGAAACCTATCTGGGTGCAGGTGGCTCAGAGGGAGATCTGGATGCACAGGGGCAATGGGACTCTGCTGGGGATCCAGGTGAAGGTGGTTGGGGCTCAGCACAGGGCAGGGTCTGGGTGTGGAAATATGGGGCTCAGTTCGGGGGGTCTAGGTGTGGGGGGGCTCAATGGGAGGGTCTGCAGAGGATCCAGGTGCAGCTGGTTGGGGATCAGTGGGGTGGGGGATTGGGGGTGGGGATTTGTCAGAGGAGGCCAGGTGTGTGGGGGGGTAGGGTTTGTCAGGGTTGAGGGTTTGATGAGCCTCCTTAAGGGGGTAGCCTCAGCTGTCTGCCGAGGGCTCCTGCTTCCCTCCCCCATGATTGTCTTATCCTCTTTTTCTTCTCTATCCCCCTGCCCCCATTCTCCTCCTTCTGCCCTATTCCACCCTCCCTTTCTTCCCCACTGCCTCTTCCCCCCCCCCCCCATTCTCTCAGTTTCCCTAGCCCCACTTTGCACAGAAAACAGGAAGGCTCCCAGCACACAGAAGGGGAGCACGACTGGCACTAGGACCCAGGAGTCAGTGTTCAGCCGCAGAGTCTGGAGCAGAGAGGCATCCTCCTTCAGCTGGGCAGCTCTGCACTTGCAGAAATGGGGGGGCAGGAGGCAGTGGCACATAAACCCGTGTGCCTCCTACCATGCCTCACCTCTGTTTGGAGGGGGCAATCCTCCCAAAAACCTGCACCCATGGTCATCTCTCCTCCTCTTCCACCCCCCTCTTCACTTTGCTTCCCTGCTGTTTTCTACAGGGAAGCGCAGGAATTTGCGGGGGGCGTTTTCTGCAGGCGCATAGTAATGCCGAATCCCCCCCAGGAGTAAAGGATGAGTACGTGGTCTCTAGCAACACAAAATATCTTAGAAAAATAAATCACTGGTAACTATATTGTAGTTTTGAGTAGAATATACCGGTTCACCTTGGATTAATCTACTTAAAATCTATAAATAATCTATTATTTATTTGTATAGTAGTAGCAAGTAGGAACCCTAGTCAAGGACCCATTGTTCTAAGTGCTGTACAAACATAACAAAATGACAGTCTGTGCCCCCAAAAGCTTACAATCTAAGTCTAGTAATAAAGATGCCCTGTAACCTATACAGGAAGTAACTTGATAAATTATTTTAGCATTATACATAAATATATTTGCAGTATATCTGCCTGAGCCGAATTGGGCTCCTATATACATATTAACAATGAGAACTGAAGAAGGCTGGTCTTATTTCTAAATAAAGAGCAATATGTCTGATGTGTAGAGAAAGTGAAGATGAGTTATGAGGGAATATTGCAGACCATGGAGAGAGGTAGATTGTTAATATAATTTACACATATATTTAAAAAATACGGATACTTGAATTAAAGAAATACTATTTTGCTTGTTTACACAGAATCTTTCTAAAATCTTTGCAGACTACAGCATTGCAGGAATATTGTGAAACACAGTTACTGAAGTAAGCCACTCTATTGTGTGCATGTTGGTCTGCAGAATAAATATTATAGTATATTATAATTTGCAACTGTGCTTCTCAGACTCTATGCAGAGGACAAGTGATGCTGGAGAAAAAACAAAGAGGAAGAGATAACAGCTAGTGAGAGTGAGAGGGCAAAGAACAAACTACCATATATACTCATTCATAAGCCGAATTTTTTTTAGTAAAAAAGGAAGCATCAGAGAAGGGGGCCAGCTTATGAATGGTTATAGAGTGGGAGAGGTGGGACACAGCCCCTTCCCCTGAGAGAGGGGGTAAAGAGAGGCAGCACAGCCAGAAGGGAAGAGGTGGGGCAAGAGTCTCTCCACTTCTGGCAATGCTGCTCTCCCCCAACCTTTGAAGCAGCTGCAGCTCCGGGGCTGGTAGGCTGCGGCCACGCTGCCCAGGCTGCCGGAGCAGCTCTGGCCAGGCCAGAGATGACATCCCCTAGCCCGCCCCAGCTAAGGTGGGAAGAGAGAGGATGGGAACAGTGTGTGGGTCCTGGGCTAGGGGTGGGGTCATATGGGGGGTGGTCACAGGGGTTACTCCCTTGACCCCCAGCTTCTCCCCCCCACCTCCCAAAAAATTTCCCCACCAGTTGCTGTCCTGGCCTGTCAGGGTAAGCAGCTGGTGGGCCGGGACACTTTGTTTACTTTAGTTTACCTCCGTGCCTGCGGACACTTAAGGTAAACAAACCGTCTCGGCTCGCCAGCAGCATATCCTGATGGGCTGGGAGCCAAAGTTTGCCGACCCCGGAATTATAGGGTCGGTTTATGAATGGGTCATAAAAATTGCCCATTTTTACTTCGCCATCTTGGGTGGGTGGGGGGGTCGGATTATAAACAAACCAGCTTATGATCGAGTATATATGGTACTCATTTTTCTGGCTTGTAAGGGGAAAATGGAGGAATATTAATTTTTGGAGGAAAAAATTGTTTTGGTATGTTAAAAAAGAATTTGTTTACAGTTGTCTCAGAGAGGAATGGTATTTATGGAATGGTATTGTGCAAAACTGAAGGGAAAGCTTGAAGTCAGAGTGAATATGGTGTGGAAATATCCTGGCAATTTCTATAGCAGGGTTAGGCAGACAATGTCATTCAATTATGCAACAACCTTTTGGCACAATTCATTGTAGGGTATGTTTGCAAATTTTAATGAAGTCCCAAATATGTTTATATTTCAGATCTCTTTTCTTGAATCAGCTTTAGGTACACATTCAGTCAGTATTCCTATGTTAGAAGAACAGATTGCAAATTTGGAAGCAGAAGTTACGGCTCAAGATAAAGTCCTGAGGTAGAAAATGTTCTTTTCCCCTCCCTTATAAAACTTTTGGTCTATTTGTTTAATTCACCATATTTTCTGTTCCTGGGAAAAACTGATTCCTTCCAAATCTAGTGCTTTTCATCAGAACCATTACGGAGTTTTGAAATGTGTCCTTGAGAAGTTGCCGATTTATGTGTGTTATATTGGTGTTTTATATTAGTGTATGTAAGATATGATGAAATGTGTTCTAAGAATTAAAAGTAATTGATGAAGATTTGGTAAAATAAACAAACTAGTTTATAACCTGGGGTAAACATAAATGTGCTCCTACCATTGAGATTATATATACATTGCAGAAATATAGACATTTGTGCCCATTGTACAATGAGCAAACTTTTTGTCTTCTCAAATATATCCACTTACTACACTAGAATCAATCATGGCTGTCCAAATAAAACTTACCTAAGCAAAGTGTCCTGCTTGTCCCCGAAAGTTGTCAGTCACTAAAGCCACACATTGACTTACATGCTTCATTTGCTTAAGTATACTGTAAGAACTTGATCTATCTGCTGAAGCAGATTTCACTGTCTGTGTAAGTAGCATTAGATTTGGCCCTTTTGGACACACTTGTAATCTTCAAAACCATAGAATACTTTAAAAAAACAGACAAAATTTCTCCTGGCAAACAAATACAAAAAGTCCTCCACTTTCGCAATAACACTTTCATTTTCTCATCCACATAAAACAGAGAGATACACAGCTGTTGCAAACCCTGTTATAGAAGCAAGTTGAGACACTTTCTTTGCAAATATATTTTACATTGTTTTATATGTCTGTGGGTTTTTTTTAAACAAATGTAATGATGCATGATAGAGCACTAAGATCTCCTTTGCACTTAGTGTGGCAGGGCTATCACAAGAACACACTCAGTCCTCTGTCCCCTGCATTGCTAAGGATAAAACAGATATTCCACTGGTCACTACTATGTATCTCTATAATGATTATATACAAATGAAGGCAGTGTCTTATAAATAGATTTGGAAGGATCAAATTTTTATCAATTAATGTCGGTAAACATCAATTTCACCATACACACACAAATCACTGAAAAAATATTTCCATGGATGATGATTGAAATTTTCTGATCGGCAAAGTAAGAAAAATGTTGCTTGAGAACTTATTAGAGTCAAAATCCAGTGATTTAGACTTTTGAATTAGGCTTGTTAGAAATGGACTAGCAAATGAATAGTAAAAACAGGTATGATTTGTTGAGTTAATGATATTTGATATGTGATGTTGACAGTTTGTGTGGTAATGGTTTATAAAACTCTTAAAAGACATTGAGATTCAAAAAGTTGTCGTTAAATAATTGTCTGACCTCCTCCACATAATTTTCTGCAACTGTGAAAATTTAAATCAATAAAAATTGATTTAAGAAAGTCCTTAAATATTTATATTATCTCTCAAAATTATAATAAATCAAATTCTGCCAAGCCTGCTTATAAATTGACTCTGAATTTTGTGTAAGGTGACTTTCCTGATTATTATTATTTTATTATTATATATTTGTATTGCAGTGGTACCCAGAGGCCTGGACCAAGATAGGGCCCCACTGTGCTGGAAGCTGTACAAACAGATAGTAAATGAAAATTCCTACCACAAATTGATTAAAATCTCAATATGCAGTTTAATAAGGATGAAAATAGGCAAAACTTACTTTACAAAATAAGTAACTTTATTAATTTTAATATCTTTAATTGGGTTAGTCCTTATTGTATTAGCTCAAATACAGGATTGTTGCTTTCTTTGGATAGAGAGGCTGGTAAAATGATTTCCCATATATCAGACTAGCTAGTCCCCCTATTGAACTTCATATATGGAAAAGGGGAAAAAAAATTGCTATTTGATATCTATCCACCAAACCAAATGCTTCTGATATAAAAAGCTACCTGCTAATTTTTTTTTTTTTTTTAAAAGTTGTGGTCTAATAATTCTTAATTTCTTTTTCTAGAGATGCAGAAGATAAATTAGAGCAAAGCCAGAAAATGGTGGTAGAAAAAGAACACATTTTGCAAAGGTTTAAAGAAGAATATAAAAAATTGAAAATGGATTTAATTGATCGAAGCAAGCAAGGGAAGAGGTGATTTATATAATTAAAAACAAGCAAAACTTTTCTAGTAGAAAATATTTTACTAATGTGCAAATTCCCCCTCTCCAATTATTAAATATTATTTTCTGCCACCAAGTTGTCTTTTCTTTATGGGTGTATTGTAGAAGAAAAAGGGAGGAAAATCAAGTTTGTTTAAAGGTGACCTGCAAGATTAAGATTATTATTATTATTTTTTTTAATTTAAATTTGAACGGTGTCTGTTTTGTTTTTTGTTTTTATCCTGGCAATATCCAATGATCCCTGTCCCAGTATCACTCATTAAAACACACCTTTATTTGGCAGCGATAGGTTAGCTAAATAAACTTTTTTTCTTTTTTTTGTAAATACAAAAAAACCCCTGATGATGCAATGCTCAGGTGAAAGTTGAAATACATGTTCAAAGTCTATTTTTGCTACAATAATTTTAACTCATCCTCACTACACTTGTATGGAAGCATAAATGTAAAAATATAGACCCTGAACTTGCAAAGACTTATGCATCTGTTTAACTTTACACACTCCGAGTAGTCCCTGTGAAGTCATTAGGACTACTCAGTGCGTAAAGTTCTTTACATATGTAAATTTTTGCCAGATTGAGATCATAAAGAGTTATCAAAAATACCACTTAAATGTAATGTGACAGTCAGTCTTGCTGTGGGTATAATATCTTTTGAATTTCCAGAGGTTTGGAAGCATCTCTCAGGCTTAACAGTGCAGTAATAGTATTTTCTTTTTTTAAAGACAAAAGAGAGGAAGAAATAAAACGGGTAGGCACTAATCCGTTTATATAATTGCACTTTCACAATCAAAGATGTATTTGGATTTGAATGTAGTGGATGCCATGTGGACCCAGGGCTTGAAGGGGTACAGCAGTGATTTTGCTCTTAAATTCTTAGCCTTATTATTGCTTGGATGTAGCTTATTTAATATATTTGCAGATATGCCTAATTTTTTTTTAAACATGAAGCAGTAATTCATGTGATAAGTTAAAGTCCATTTTATTTAAAAAGTTGTATCTAAAGGAACTGGAAAGTTGAAAGGAAGCTCAGTTACCCTATGCTATTTAATTTATTCTTTGTATTTCAAGTTTGGGTAATTTGGGAGATAGTTATATCAGTATTGTACCAGTATTTAAAAATGACACTTTTTTTTTGTAGAGCTGAACAGCAAAGAAACGAGGCTCTGTTTAATGCTGAAGAGCTGACGAAAGCTTTTAAAAAATACAGAGAGAAAATAACTGAAAAACTTGAAAAGGTAAGACTTGATTATCTGTAGTTTTTGGCCACACAATTTGGATTTAAAATGGAAACTGGAATCCATTTGGTCATATCTAAATGCTAAATGTCAACAGCCTTGGTTCCATTGCATAAGAAATGGGGTAGAAGGAAGCCTACTGTAACTTATTTTACTTAGCCAACATTTCTGAAGTGTGTGAATAAAACATATTTGTAGCCAGCCCCACATTCAAAGGGTTAGCAGAAGAAATTTTTATTTATACTTTTTTAATCACAAAGGCTTAAGTGAATTTGCTGCATCACTGTACCCATGGTAGGGACAAACTATTAGAATAGGTTTTCTGTTCCCTGTGCCATGGCTACAGTGGGAAAGCAACTCTCATAAGCAGCATTAACAGTATATAGGGAGACTTTGGAAAAAACTGTCATTTAGAGTGCTTGATAAGTATTGTTACCCTTTTTGACCCAAGTGACTAGTCAAAGTTTGTGGCCCTGCGGATTGTTCCAGTTGGGTGGAGAAATTGACAATGGTCTGGTGGCTTTGATGTAATCTTGTTTATTTACAAAGAATGTCCAAAGTCCTGTTTCTCTCAACATAGAAGGAACAAAATAAATGAGATGGTTTCTTTGCTCATAGCACCAAACTCTTTCAGACAGCTTGTTCAGGCTGTCTGTGTCTGGAATTCATTCTGCATGTCTCTGTGGTCCTTCAGTTTGACCTGCGTGTCTTTCTTCCTTTCTTCCTTCCTTCCTCACACCCATCCCCTTAGTCAGAGACTATATGGAGCCCTTCGCTCACTACATCCGCTTACTGCGTTGGCTCACGTACCCTCTTTGTCTTAATTGGAGCTCCATAGCTGTCTTTCACAGGTATCTTAAATGAGGGGTGGCTGTCACAACAATTTAGATGAGGTTTAACCCAAACAACAACAGTATCTATCATACAAATATATTATCACACACAACTCACCTTTTCTCCTTTTAGTTATAAAGTAAGCTCTGAACTCTTGCAACCAAGCTTTTTCTTTTTGTTTCAAGAATATGCCTTGAAAATTCTAAGGAGGTCAATGCAAAATTAGGATGAAGGGAAACCTAGGCTTGACTAATCCATCCCATGCCTCCAGCAGGAATACCTACTTATTCATTATAGCTATCAAGAAAACAAATAGCTTCCATAGGTAGATTATATGTCCATAGTGTGTTTTAAATTAAAAAAATAGTGAGTATGGCCATTTTTGCTAGGTAGTCTATTTCTCATGTGGAATCTGCTGGCTGAAAACCCCTTTTATCTGACATGTAAACAAAACTATCTTATTCACGTTCGCTGCATTCTCTTAGCTGTGAGTACTAAATTAGGGTGGCCACGTTTTAGTCCCTCCTGGCTGTCTATAAATCATCCAGAGGAACCCATGCTGGGAGCAAAGTTGAGGAGAAATTGAGCATGAACTGTTTGTCCCTAATTTTACCTTCCATGGCTATTACGGTGTAAGTCTGTAATTTTTTCTCTTGGGTAGGAAAAGGAGTCAAGGAATCACATAAGCCTTCAGCAGTTGCCCCTGAAGGCGAATTTGCCATTGGTTAAGCTTCTTTGGTCATGGAGATTGGCAAGACTGTGCTACATACCTTGACATTACTGCTGACCAAAAGTAGGCCCTAAAATACCAAAGAGATTCTTCCTTTTTTTCCTTGTCAACTAAAGAAAAAGCTTTTTTCTTGCTCTCCCATGCCTCAGAACAGCACTCAGTATGGTTACTTGTCTGTCTACTCTAAAGGAAATGAGATAGTAGCAATCTTTGCAGTATAAAGCAGCTTAATTTGTTTATTCTTTGTCAGAATATTCTTTGACTATTTGTGGCTTAAATCATTGTTTTCATCATTATACAACGTTTTTTAAGGTTCAAGCTGAAGAAGAAACTTTAGAGAAAAAATTAGTTAATTGTGTAAAAGAAAAAGAAAAGTTGCATGAAAAATGTGTTGCCTATAGAAATGAACTTGAAATCACAAAGAAACAATTAAGGTAAAAGTGTTTCTTCTTATTATTTTTTTTAAATTGATATATCTGTTTTACCATGTTTCTGGATTTCTCTATCTTCAAAATAGTTACAGTGGCTTTGGCATATCTCTCAGCACCCTGACAACATTTCAGCCTTTAACTGGAGGGACCAATCGCAAGAATGAGAGGATAATTTAGTCTCCATGTTGTTTTATTCCTTAGCTTCTCTGCTTTTGGCACTGAGAAAAGACTACTGAGAAGTTAGTCTCTTTTAGACTCCCAGATGAATGAAGATAATTAATCAATTTTTGTGTGGGGTGCCTTTCTGCCAGTATCTGATAGCCGAAGTCCTAGCAAAACTCCAGCCTTCTAGAGTTTTTGTTGAACTAGCCTTTATAGTGTGTGTGTGTGTGTGTGTGTGTGTGTGTGTATGTATGTATCTATATCTATTTGTTTTGTTTTTTGTAGCCAATTAAAGGATGAGAACCGTAGTGCAAAAGAAGAGATGAAGAGTCTAGAGGCAAAAAACACTGAAATTGTGTCACAGCTTACACAGTCTGAACAGAAGATCCTGAAGCTTGAGGGTGAACTTAATGACAAAGTAGTAGTACTTAAAGAGAAAAGTGCCCTAGTAAGTGAAAATGCAGAGCTAAAAGCACTTATTGCACAGCAAAATGATCGCCTAAAATTATGTCATCAAGAAATTGAGGATTCAAGAGAAGAACTGAGCACCTTGGAAACTATTATCTCCCAGTTGTCGCTAGGTACATCTAAAGAGGTACAGTAATTGATAAATCATTATAAATTTGTATTGTGCACCTTGTAGAATCCTAATCTGGTACTATCTGGAAATGTTGCTTATCTTCTTAGGGGCTGTCTGTATATTGTTTTTTCTGCTTCCAAAATGCACTGATGAAGATACAGTAATGTTTAATTAAACATTTTACTTTAGCTGAATCAAGAAAGTGTGTGTCTGAACTCTCAAGAATGTAGAAACTGCAGTACTGGAGCAGATATCTGTCTAGTTTTGTACCCTGCCTCCTTCTGTGGCCTGCACTGATTCTTCAGTGGCAGACTTACTCTCCAAAACACAACTAAGTAATACAGTGATTAGGGGGCGGGGCTTCACTGACTAGGGGTCCTATAAAGGTAGCAGCCAGTCAGGCAGCAGCACAGACAGCTGCAGCAGCACAGGAGCTAGCAAACAGAGCTGTAAACAGGGGAGTTTGAGTGGGAGTTCTGTTGGAGGAGAAGGTATTTGTGTTTGTTTGGCTTTGTATTGGTAGTATTTGTATTTGTAGAGGCTTGTAGGGGCTTTGTGCTGGGAGAGAAGCTGAGCCCTGATTAGGGGGCGGGGCTTCACTGACTAGGGGTCCTATAAAGGTAGCAGCCAGTCAGGCAGCAGCACAGACAGCTGCAGCAGCACAGGAGCTAGCAAACAGAGCTGTAAACAGGGGAGTTTGAGTGGGAGTTCTGTTGGAGGAGTTTGTCTTGTGGTGCTTGTGTGGGGTTTGGTTTTGCTGTGGGTGGTGGTGTTTTGGTGTGGTTTGTGTTTCCCAGATTAACAGGATTTAGGTGGGAAGGCTGACAGATTCAGAGGTGGCAGTGGGAGTGACCCATGTAGCAGATGACACAATGAAGATGACTGGATGTGGAAGCTGTGGTATGTACATGATCCTGGAGGGGGCACCTGGTAAGAGTTTTGTCTGCATGAAATGCCGTCTGATAAAGCTGATGGAGGAAAAGATCAGAGGTTTGGAGATGCAGGTGGAAAGTCTGGTAGAGTTTAGGAAGGGGTTTGAGCAGATTATGGAGCAAAGACATGAGGTATCTGAAGGGAAAAGCTCAGACTTGCAGATGGAAGCAGGACTAGGGAATTTTGAGGGGAGACTGGGTGAGGAAAGTGGTCAGTGGAAGCATGTGACTAAAAGAACTAGGCAGAGGAAAAGACGGGCTAGTGAAGGAGAAATAGAGCTTCAGAATAGGTTTGCAGAGTTGGAAAATGAAGAAGGGGCTCAGCAGGTAGTCACTGAAGGTGACAGGGCAAGGAAGAAGAGAAGAGCGGTTAGTCCTATAGGAAAAGGGGAAGAGTTAATTGAGATTACACCAAATATGAGCCCCAGGAGGATACAGGATGGGTTAAAAAGGATTACAAGGGAGAATGGGAATGGAAAAAACTTGCAGCCAGAGGGAACAGGGGATAGACTGGAGAATAGCACCGTCACTAGGAAAAGGCAGGTCTATGTGATTGGGGACTCTTTATTGAGAAGAATAGATAGGCCTGTAACCAGAGCTGATCCAGAAAATAGGAGGGTGTGCTGTCTTCCAGGTGCTAAGATACGGGATGTAGACCTGAGGTTAAAAAGGATTCTAAAGGGAGCGGGAAAGAATCCCCTAATTATCCTTCATGTGGGAACAAATGATACGGCTAGATTCTCACTGGAAAGTATTAAGGGACACTATGTTAGGCTGGGGAGGACGCTTAAGGAAATTGAGGCTCAGGTGATCTTTAGTGGGATTTTGCCTGTTCCTAGAGAAGGGCAACAAAGGTGTGACAAGATTATGACTATCAATAGATGGCTTAGGCAGTGGTGCTATAAGGAGGGCTTTGGGATGTATGGCCATTGGGAGGCATTCATGGATAGAGGACAGTTCTCTCGGGATGGACTTCATCTGAGTAGGGAAGGAAATAGACTTCTAGGATGGAGGCTGGCACAACTGATTAAGAGAGCTTTAAACTAGGAATTTGGGGGAGATGGTTGGGAGATGTCCAGGTAATCTCCACGCCAGAATTTAGCATAGAGTGGAAAGAAAATGAAGTAAGAGTGGATACAGCTGTAGGTAGGAGGAAGGGCAGTGTAGATACAAGTCTAATAGGTTATACTGGTAGTAAAATAACCGTGCCTAATAGGGTACAGAATGTGAGTGAGGCCAAACAGCAAAAATTAAGATGTTTGTACACTAATGCAAGGAGCCTAGGTAACAAAATGGAGGAACTAGAGTTACTGGTGCAGGAAGTGAAACCAGATATTATAGGTATAACAGAGACCTGGTGGAATAGTAGTCATGACTGGGCTACAGGTATTGAAGGGTATGTGCTGTTTAGGAAAGACCGAAATAAAGGTAAAGGTGGTGGAGTAGCACTGTATATCAATGATGAGAGAGAATGTAAAGAAATAAGAAGCGATGAAATGGATATGACTGAGTCTGTCTGGGCAATAATTAAATTGGGGAAGAAAACTATTAGAGCCTCCCCTGGGATAGTGCTTGGGGTGTGCTATAGACCGCCGGGATCTAATTTGGATATGGATAGAGCCCTTTTTAATGTTTTTAATAAAGTAAATACTAATGGAAACTGTGTGATCATGGGAGACTTTAACTTCCCAGATATAGACTGGAGGATGAGTGCTAGTAATAATAATAGGGCTCAGATTTTCCTAGATGCGATAGCTGATGGATTCCT
Organism: Lepidochelys olivacea; assembly: GCF_965140295.1. Taxonomy (NCBI): domain Eukaryota; kingdom Metazoa; phylum Chordata; order Testudines; family Cheloniidae; genus Lepidochelys; species Lepidochelys olivacea. Next base: position 74,625,831 of record NC_140418.1, on the reverse strand, counting down.
TCAACAAGTAGTTGCTGAACCGACTAGAGGGGATGCCATTTTAGATCTGGTCTTGGCGAGTAATGAGGATCTCATAGAGGAAATGGTTGTAGGGGATAATCTTGGCTCAAGTGATCATGAGCTAATTCAGTTCAAACTGAATGGAAGGATTAACAAAAATAAATCTGCAACTAGGGTTTTTGATTTCAAAAGGGCTGACTTTCAAAAATTAAGGAAATTAGTTAGGGAAGTGGATTGGACTGAAGAATTTATGGGTTTAAAGGTAGAGGAGGCCTGGGATTATTTTAAATTAAAGCTGCAGAAGCTATCGGAAGCCTGCATCCCAAGAAAGGGGAAAAAATTCATAGGCAGGAGTTGTAGACCAAGCTGGATGAGCAAGCATCTTAGAGAGGTAATTAAGAAAAAGCAGAAAGCATATAGGGAGTGGAAGAAGGGAGGGATCAGTAAGGAAAGCTACCTTATTGAGGTCAGAATATGTAGGGATAAAGTGAGACAGGCTAAAAGTCAAGTAGAGTTGGACCTTGCAAAGGGAATTAAAACCAATAGTAAAAGGTTCTATAGTCATATAAATAGGAAAAAAACAAAGAAAGAAGAAGTGGGACCGCTAAAAACTGAGGATGGAGTGGAGGTCAAGGATAATCTAGGCATGGCCCAATATCTAAACAAATACTTTGCCTCAGTCTTTAATAAGACTAAAGAGGATCTTAGGGATAATGGTAGCATGATAAATGGGAATGAGGATATGGAGGTAGACATCACCATATCTGAGGTAGAAGCGAAACTCAAACAGCTTAATGGGGCTAAATCGGGGGGCCCAGATAATCTTCATCCAAGAATATTAAAAGAATTGGCACAAGAAATTGCAAGCCCATTAGCAAGAATTTTTAATGAATCTGTAAATTCAGGGGTTGTACCATATGATTGGAGAATTGCTAACATAGTTCCTATTTTTAAGAAAGGGAAAAAAAGTGATCCAAGTAATTATAGGCCTGTTAGTTTGACATCTGTAGTATGCAAGGTCTTGGAAAAAATTTTGAAGGAGAAGGTAGTTAAGGACATTGAAGTCAATGGTAAATGGGACAAAATACAACATGGTTTTACAAAAGGTAGATCGTGCCAAACCAACCTGATTTCCTTCTTTGAGAGAGTAACAGATTTTTTAGATAAAGGAAACGCAGTGGATCTAATTTATTTAGATTTTAGTAAGGCGTTTGATACTGTGCCACATGGGGAATTATTAGTTAAATTGGATAAGATGGGCATCAATAGGAAAATTGAAAGGTGGATAGGGAATTGGTTAAAGGGGAGACTACAACGGGTCCTACTGAAAGGTGAACTGTCAAGTTGGAGGGAGGTTACCAGTGGAGTTCCTCAAGGATCAGTTTTGGGACCAATCTTATTTAATCTTTTTATTACTGACCTGGGCACAAAAAGTGGGAGTGTGCTAATAAAGTTTGCAGATGATACAAAGCTGGGAGGTATTGCTAATTTAGAGAAGGACAGGGATACCCTACAGGAGGATCTGGATGACCTTGTAAACTGGAGTAATAGGAATAGGATGAAATTTAATAGTGAGAAGTGTAAGGTCATGCATTTAGGGATTAATAACAAGAATTTTAGTTATAAGCTAGGGACGCATCAACTAGAAGTAACGGAGGAGGAAAAGGACCTTGGAGTATTGGTTGATCATAGGTTGACTATGAGCTGCCAATGTGATATGGCTGTGAAAAAAGCTAATGTCGTCTTGGGATGCATCAGGAGAGGTATTTCCAGTAGGGATAAGGAGGTTTTAGTACCGTTATATAAGGCACTGGTGAGACCTCACCTGGAATACTGTGTGCAGTTCTGGTCTCCCATGTTTAAGAAGGATGAATTCAAACTGGAACAGGTACAGAGAAGGGCTACTAGGATGATCCGAGGAATGGAAAACTTGTCTTATGAAAGGAGACTCAGGGAGCTTGGCTTGTTTAGCCTAACTAAAAGAAGGTTGAGGGGAGATATGATTGCTCTCTATAAATATATCAGAGGGATAAATACCAGAGAGGGAGAGGAATTATTTAAACTCAATACCAATGTGGACACAAGAACAAATGGATATAAACTGGCCACTAGGAAATTTAGATTAGAAATTAGACGAAGGTTTCTAACCATCAGAGGAGTGAAGTTTTGGAATAGCCTTCCGAGGGAAGTAGTGGGGGCAAAAGATCTATCTTGCTTTAAGATTAAACTCGATAAGTTTATGGAGGAGATGGTATGATGGGATAACATGGTTTTGGTAATTAAATATTCATGGTAAATAGGCCCAATGGCCTGTGATGGGTTTTTAGATGGGGTAAGATCCAAGTTACCCGGGAAAGAATTTTCTGTAGTATCTGGCTGATGAATCTTGCCCATATGCTCAGGGTTTAGCTGATCGCCATATTTGGGGTCGGGAAGGAATTTTCCTCCAGGGCAGATTGGAAGGCCCTGGAGGTTTTTCGCCTTCCTCTGTAGCATGGGGCACGGGTCACTTGCTGGAGGATTCTCTGCTCCTTGAGGTCTTCAAACTACAATTTGAGGACTTCAATAGCACAGATATAGGTGTGAGGTCTTTTTTAGGAGTGGTGGGTGAAATTCTGTGGCCTGCATTGTGCAGGAGGTCAGACTAGATGATCATAATGGTCCCTTCTGACCTAAATATCTATGAATCTATAAGTGTGATACTGGGGCTACTGTCTGTTGAACAGCATGAGGTTTACCAGATGGTGAAGGTGTATCCTCTGTAACAGCCTCAACAGGGGGCGTGGAGCAGTGAGAGCAAGGGAGAGACTTGCTGACAAACGGAGCTTGTAGATACATTTTCTGAATGGCAAACTTCTGGTGTCTGTGCCTTGTCATGGCGGGACAGCTTGTGTGCTCTAATGATCCCCAGACTCTGTGTGAGTGTGTGTGTGGGGGGGCGCTTTTTGCTCCTAATAGGTTCAACCATGCTGGATTGGTCTGGGCTAACAACCCTTTCCCATAAAAAACACAATATGTTGGGAAACAGTGATGAAGAATTCGACCATTACTGTGTGTGATGGCCTTCAGGAGTCAATGACCCGTATGACTGCCAGTGATGAAAGCCAAAATGAAGCCACTGGCATGAAGACTGAAGTGCTCAACACCAAGACAAAAACCAAACTTGTTTTTTGGAATGTACAGACAATGTATGGAATAGGAAAGCTAGCTCAGGTCACAGCAGAGATGAGACGCTACAGCTTACACATTTTGGGTGTCAGCAAGAGCAGATGGATGGGATCAGGAAGATTATCAACAGCCTCAGGAGAAACTTTGCTGTATTCTGGATGGGATGATGGACAACACCATGGGAGTGTTGCCATACTTTTGAAGAAGGGAGTGGAGCATTCGAGAAAGGAGTGAAGTCCATCAGCAGCAGACTTATGAGAGCCAGACTGAAAGGGAAACACAATAATGTCACCCTGATTCACTGCTATGTTCTGACAAATGACAGTGATGAAGACGTAAAGGACAAATTCTACCTTACATTACAGACGGAGTTGGGGAGGGTACCATGCCATGATCTAACTATCATCGTGGGAGACCTGAATGCCGAGGTAGGTAAGGACAACACAAACAAGGACAGAGCAATGGGAAGACATGGGTGTGGCACCATGAATGAAAACGGAGAGAGGCTTGTTGTTTTCTGTAATATGAATGACCTAGTCATTGGTGGAACTCATTTCAACATTGTGAAATTCACAAGCTGACATGGTGTTCTTTAAATGGCAGAGATAAGAACCAGATTGACCATATGATAAATGGCAAATGGCGACGCTCACTGACGGATGTGGAAGTGAGAAGGGGTGCAGATGTTGGCAGCAACCACCACCTTGTGACAGCCTCCATGAAGCTAAAACTGAGAAGTGTGGGTCCACCAAACAAGGGACATAGGCTTTATGACATTGAAGGCTTTCTGTGTTTCAGGGGACTTTAGCTTGTCATTCTGTAGTTAAAGAACAGGTTTCAGGCACTTGCAGACTTTGATGAAAAGGAGGGGAATGCAGATGAGGAGATCAACAAGAAGTGGGACAAAGTAACAGCAATTCATAAACAGAGCAGTGAAGCCTGTCTAGGCTACAGGCAGAAGGAAGGTGTGGATTATACCCAGCACATAGAACACTGTAGAAACCAAATGAGCTCTGAAGAAAAAAGGTTTAGACACAAAATCCCAGAAGGTAAAGGACAGATACTGTGAGCAGTATAGCAAGGCACGCCGGGAGGTCAAATGCCTTGTGAGAGCGGACAAACGACATTATATTGATGATCTGGCAACACAAGCAGAGGATGTAGCTGCTTGTGGTGAACAAGGAATGGTCTATAAAATGTATCAGAGGGATAGCAGTGTTAGTCTGTATCCACAAAAACAACAAGGAGTCACGTGGCACCTTAAAGACTAACAGATTTATTTGGGCATAAGCCCATAAGCATAGGCCCTGTCAGTACTGGTTCTCTACTTGTAAGTGGTGACAGGGTCAGGCCAGATGGCTACAGGAGAGTGGTAGAAGGCAGATATATTAGCCCCAGGTTAAATAAGTCCCTTTTCCCTGGGTAAGGTAACAAGGAAGCTTCCAGAACAATCAGGAACTTTCTGGAAACAATTAAGGCAGACAGGCTGACTAGAACACCTGCAGCTAATCAAGAAGCTGCTAGAATCAATTAAGACAGGCAGGCTAATCAGGGCACCTGGGTTTAAAAAGGAGCTCACTTCAGTTTGTGGTATGCGTGCGAGGAGCTGGGAGCAAGAGGTGCAAGAAGCTGAGAGTGAGAAGGCGTATTACTGGAAGACTGAGAAGTACAAGCATTATCAGACATCAGGAGGGAGGTCCTGTAGTGAGAATAAAGAAGGTGTTAGGAGGAGGCCCTGGGGAAGTAGCCCAGGGATTTGTAGCTGTCACGCAGCTGTTACAGGAGCCACTGTAGACAGCTGCAATCCACAAGGCCCTGGGCTGGAACCCAGAGTAGAGGGCGGGCCCAGGTTCCCTCCATCCCCCCCCCCAATTCCCTATTTGATAACGGAGGAGTTGAACTGGACTGTGGGTTCTACCAGGGGAGAAGGTCTCTGGCCTGTTCCCCGATCCGCTAGGTGGATCAGCAGAGACTGCGGAGATTGTTCTTCTTCCTTTCCCCATGCTGGCCAGTGATGAGGTTAACTGAGTGAACGGCAGATTTGAGCCACGAAATGGCCAAACTGAGGGCTGCCATGAACCTCTGAAGCGAGAAAATCTGCCAATAAGCGTAGGACCCACCAAGGCAGAGGAGGAACTTTGTCACATAAGGTAACTCCCTTCTCTTCATGTGTCAGTATATTTATGCCTGCATCTGTAATTTTCACTTCATGCATCTGAAGAAGTGGGTTTTTTACCCATGAAAGCTTATGCCCAAATAAATCCGTTAGTTTTTAGGGTGCCACTGAACTCCTCATTGTTTGTTTTTTTCATCTATAAAATGATGCGGCTTATTAGTGGTAAACGGCAGACCCCAACAAACACTGTCATCAGGGACAAATAAGGCCACCTACTACCAGAAAAAGAACTAGAAATGCGCTGGACAGAGCATTTCAAAGAATTGCTGAACAGGGAGTCACCTAAAGAGGAAGCAAACATCCAAGAGGCAGAAGAAGATCTTGATATCAGCACAGACACCCCAACTAAGGAAGAGATCATTCAAGTCATCAAATCCTTAAAAAATGAGGGTGCTCCTGGCAAGGGTAACTTGAATGCAGAATTGTTCAAGGTAAATCCTGAGTTAGCAGCATCTATCCTGGCCCCTCTATTTACATCAGTCTGGAAAAGGGAAAAAGTGCCAGATGAGTGAACCAAAGAAAAGAACTATCAGTGATTGTAATAACTGGCGTGGTATTACATTTTTATCTGTGCCAAGTAAAGGATTGTGTAAGATCATTGTCCAGCATATATCAGAGGCAGTTGATAGCGTTCTCAGAAAAGAGCAAGCTAGTTTCAGAAAGGGCATGGATGCACAGACCAGATCTTGATTCTATGAAACATGATAGAACAGTGCTTAGAATGGCAACTCTACATACATTTCATAGACTTTGAGAAGGCTTTTGATAGCATTCACGGGACCAGCCTATGGCACATTCTGCAGGCATATGGAATCCCTGTCCGTATAATCAACATAATCAAAAGCTTTTATTTCAGCTTTACATGCAGTGTTGATCACAGTGAGCTCAGTTTTGAAGTCAAAATAGGAGTATGTCAGGGATGTGTCATATCTGCAATCCTCTTCAACATTGCCATTGACTGGGTAATGCAGTGTACAAACAGAAGACGCGCCAAGCGGCATTAAATGGATATCCTTCTCATCCCTTGAAGACCTGGACTTCACATATGATCTTGATCTCTGATCACATACCCAACTCTATATACAAGAAAAAACAACTCGACTTAATGCATTCAGCCAGCAAAATGAACTGAAAATCAACTGCAATAAGACAGATATGACCTTTTAATATTGCCTCACCATCACCAGTATGGATCGAGGATAATGTTCTCACCAATTAGAAACATTCACATGCTTGGGCAGTACCATCAGCCAGGACGGTGGAACAAACCAGGATGTCCAGAACAAAATCAATAAAGCCAGGAACACCTTCAGGAGCTTAAATAAAGTCTGGAGAACATCAAAATACAACACCAAAATCAAACTCCCAGGATTTATCAGAGCTGTGTATTTTCAATATTACTTTATAGTGCAGAATGCTGAGGAATGAGACTGTATGACATGTCCAAACTGTCTTCATTCCATACAACCTGCCTCAGAAAAGTCCTCCGTATCTTTTGGCCCAGAACAATCTCAAACCAAGATCTGTTGGCACAGTGCAGCCAAGAGGCTAGGAGGACTATCATTGCTAGGAGGCACTGGAAATGGATTGACCATGGCTTCGGATGGAAACTGATTTCATCACCAGAGTAGCAATAATATGGACACCTGAAGGCAAGTGAAAACTAGGCTTCCTGAAAACAACATGGTGAAGAACTGTGGAAGCTGCACCGAAAAACCTGGGGCACAGCTGGGGAACCATTGAAAGACTTGACAGAAACAGACAGGAGTGGAGGAGCTTTGTCGCTTCCCTAGATGCCAGAGGTGTAATGGGAACATGATGATGAAGAAGAAGAAACTTCATGAATCTCTGGCCTATCAAACTGGGACTTGCACTTGTGAACTTTATCAGGTCTGCAAGAAATTTGGTGGGTAGAGCATAGATGGGAAGGAGTCACAAAGAAACCTAAGATTAGATGCTGTCTGGAGGGTAATTTGATGAGCAGAGAGGGAGGTGGACTGGGTAGCAGAGCCAGAGAGGCAGCACTGGAGAGCAGGAGTACGTGGTGGATGCTGATCTCTCCATCTGCTTTTCATTCCATAAATTTACAGAGTTATGAAGAAAGTTGAATAACACTGTTTCTTTGTAATTTTTGAATCTCCAAAGTGGGCTGTTTCAGAGATGTTGTAATAATGCCAATTTCAAACTGAATGGATTGGGGGGGGGGGAGAGTTAGTAATTATTTTATCCGAATAATTTTAATAGCAAATTCAGATGTACTCTCAACTGTAATTGTGAAAAATTGGGAGATTACATTCGCTCATTGAAATAAAGCAGAATTAACGTTCCTTTAAGTGAAAAGTTCAAAACAAGCTCAACTTTGGAGTCCATTACTGATACTCTGTAAGTGTGATATTTAATGGCTAAAATTTTCAAATTTGAGTGCCTAAATTTAAATTTAGGCATCTAAGTATATGACCTGAGTTTCAAGGTGCCTGTTGCTCACAGCTCGATTTGATGGGACTTCTGATGCTTACCCCCTCCAAATGTCTTTTTTTTTTTTTTTTTTTTTTTTTTTTGGTATCTATGTACCCACTCAGGCCAGGATGTTCAAATCTTTGTGCCTTGCAAAACATTCTGCTTGTACAGTATGTGAATTTAACATAGAAAAAGTTTATATTTTCATTAGTTCTTTTTTCTTAACTTGCAGTTTACATTGCATCACTCTAAACGTCAAATGGCCAGTTCCTCCGCAAAGGAAGCTATGTATGCCTCTTGTTGTGAATCAGACAAATCCCTGATTGCAGACCTAAGGTACGTTTTAAGGGTCCTGAACCATAACAAGACTTTGCTAGTAGCAATACCTCCTGAATACTATTCTAAAGGGAGAAAAATACTTTCAAAGAATACTTTCTCATAACATTTTATATCTTTTTCTTTGTGCTAGAATCAAACTGGCAATGAAAGAAGCAGAAATTCAGAAGCTTCAGGCAAACCTAACTGTCAGTAAAGTAACTCAACATCTTTCTAATGATTATGAGGGACAAGAAAGTGGCAGATTACATGGCCTAGAAACAGAACCTGTAAAATTGATTGGAAATCAAACAGGTGAGCATGGTGAAAAATAGTGCACTTAAAAGCTATAAAATACCTTCTGACATAGTTAGTTAGTTAAAAATGACTGCAGAATGCAAGTTAACATTTTTTGTGGGTTTTAATTTTGCTATTTTAATATTTTCTGTAACAAGATAACAGATGCCCTTATGGAGAGCAAGGTTTAGCTACCTTGGTGTTTGTTATAGTCTTGAGGCTCAATGTGCATTTTAACTTTCTTTATTTATTTATTTTGGCTAATGGGCTCTCCCTTGCTTGCCCTGGCCCCAGACTCAAAATATATTACAAATGGAAAACGTAGGTTTCTCCCTTTTTTCTGTTACGATGGGGTCTCCAGTTATTCATTTTTTCTTTTGTTCTTTTTCTACCATCATTAGGGCTCTTCAGCTCTAGAAAAGTAGGGTTCTGATTGCCCTCAGTGCTGTGCTATAAAATGACTTCAGGTGTACATTCAGAGCAGTGCATTTTGCTCCCAAAGCCTAAATGTAACCTCCACAACAAGCACTGACTTCTGAGGGCAAAATTTTCTGAGGTTACTCTTGAGCCCTGGAGATCATGTGGTAGTTTAACATGGTACTGTCAAACTAGTCCTTGTCTTCATCAGGCATGTCTTTTTTTTTTATAACTTGATTATCTCTAATTTTAATTGTCATCTATAAATAAAACTTTTTTAAAAAAAGAAGAGAGAAAATGTCAACAATTGGAACTCATCAGTAAACAGTTTGAAAAAGAGCGTCGAAGATTCACAAGAGAGATAGAAGAATTACGTGCTAAGCTGTCAAAAGCAGAAGAGGAGAATTCTTCTTTAAAGACCAGCATGGCCCAAAGAGCCGGTCAGTTTCAAATTATACAGGAAGAACTACTGGAGAAGGCTGCAAAAACTACTAACTTGCAGCGAGAAGTAAGTTGTTAGGAGGGCTGAAAAGTGTATAACCTTTGATCACTGAATTAAATGTAATAGTTGACATAGATTTTCCCCTTTTTTGAAAATTTTCATTGCCATGTTTGTTTTCTGATGCAAGACTATTTAGAGAGAATATGAATTAGTAAATTTATTGGGGGTGCAGGAAAATCTGAAGATAAAACTCAGATCTTTGTATGTTAATAACATCAGAAATCCCAGGTTATAAAGCTGCAGTTTAAATTGTTGCTATTTAGATTGTCAGTGTGTGCCCTCTTGTGGTAGACACATGTGAGAGAGAGAGAGAAACCTACTAGTGGATACCCAAATGCTGAGTATGTATTTAATGAGAAATATGTCATATATTTGCCAGAGACCAGAACTATTACTGGATAATCACAAGAGAAATTAAGGCAATGAAAGCTGTTACTCACCAATGGCATTAAACTGCATTAGCATTCAGATTCTTAACATGTATATACAGTTTCAGCATAATTTGTTTTATAATGGCTGTTTTACTGACCCTGTCAAGGTTCCTTCCCCACTCTGAACTCTAGGGTACAGATGTGGGGACCTGCATGAAAAACCCCCTAAGCTTATTTTTACTAGCTTAGGATAAAACTTCCCCAAGGTACAAACTATTTCACCTGTTGCCCTTGGACTTTATTGCTGCCACCACCGAGCGTCTAACAAATATATAATAGGGGAAGAGCCCGCTTGGAAATGTCTTTCCCCCCCAAAATCCTCCCAAACCCTACACCCCCTTTCCTGAGTAAGGCTTGATAAAAATCCTCACCAAGAACACAAACCTTGGATCTTAAGAACAATGAAAAAACAGTCAGGTTCTTAAAAGAAGAATTTTAACTGAAGAAAAAGTAAAAGAATCACCTCTGTAAAATCAGGATGGTAAATACCTTACAGGGTAATCAGATTCAAAATCTTAAGTTACAAAAAGACACAAAAACAGGAATATACATTCCATTCAGCACAGCTTATTTTATCAGCCATTTATACAAAACAGAATCTAATGCATATCTAGCTAGATTACTTTTACTAAATTCTAAGACTCCATTCCTTTTCTGTTCCTGGCAAAACACACAGACAGAGAGCCTTTGTTTCTCCCTCCCTCCAGCTTTGAAAGTATCTTGTCTCCTCATTGGTCATTTTGGTCAGGTGCCAGCAAGGTTATCCTAGCTTCTTAAGCCTTTACAGGTGAAAGGGTTTTTTCTCTGGCCAGAATGGATTTTTAAAGGTGTTTACCCTTCCCTTCATATTTATGACAGACCCCAAATATTATAGCTTTCGAACATTTGACTCACTGTTGTGTCATTGTAATTTATGGTAAATTGCACACATTGAAGATAAATTGCCTTACAATTTCTTTTCTTTGTAACTAATAAAAAGTAATAGTTAATAACAAGTCAGTTTTCAAGAAAGCATTCACATATAACTGAACAAACCTTAAATCAGTTGTCCTACATAATCTTTACCTACCATACTGCTCTTAGCAGGCTGTACTTACAGTACATAGGCACCATTATATCAACATCACAGTTAGAAAAATATATACATGTATAAGTCTTTATAATCTTACATTTAGGAAAGAAAAATAGATCTCTTTTAATGGTTTATATTCTGTTTATTTTCAGATAACAAAGAAGTCCTCTCAGCTTTCAGTACTTGAAAAACAGTTGGAAGAAAAGACAGTTGCTTATTCTGCTGCTGCTGCAAGATGTACTGAGCTGGATCAGGAGCTCATAGTAAGAAATTTTCATTGAGAAGTCATAATTGTGTAAAATCACACACATTTGGTGTGTTACTATATATTTTTAGTTATTGTGCTGGCATTATACATGTACAAACCAGATAGAGTGCAAGATCTCTTAGTACATATCACACAATTTTAATAACGCAAATAATCTTGCTTTAAATAGACTATCCTGGCATTTTTTACCCTTAAACACCCATGAAAATTCTTAAATGGATATAAATAGTTTTCTTTATATTACATGTGGAATGAAATCCTGAACCCATTGAAGTCCATGATGGTTTTGCCAATTACTTCAGTAGGGCCAGGATTTTACTCATATGTTTTTTTTAAATCCAAGAAGCAGTTTTTTAATTGTCTTTCTTTCTACAGTTTTTTGCAGTATAGGAAAATATTTGTCAGTTAGAAATATTTAATGATTCAAAATCCAAATCTTTCCTGCATTGTTAAATTGAAAAGGAATTACAGTACAAAGTATTAAAATATTTTAGTTTTTATACTCTCTCTTAAGATTGCTCTCTTAACTTCCTTCATATTTAATATTCCCTGCAGTAAAATTACTTTATTTTCCTTTCATGGCCTCATGATATTTCCTGTAAGAGTAGGGGTTTGCCTTGGTGTCCTTGGCCAACATTTTCCTTCACTCACTACTGTGTGCCGTCATCTGTGCCAGCTGTCCATCTGGCAGCTGCCCTCCATGTCTGAGATGGATGCATTTCAGTGGTGCTTCATGTATACACTATACTTTTGTACACTGCTTTGAGATTTTATAGGGTGAAAGATGCTGTATAAATATAAAACATTAATATTAATTTTCAGTTTTATCTGTTGTTCTTATGAGTCTGAGGCTTTCAAATTTCCTTACTGCTTACACAAAAAACTCGTTACCTGATATCAAAAGATCTATATATTCCTATTAAGGATTTTAAAAAATATTTCCAGGAAAAGAATGGCCAGATTCGCAACTTGGAAACAAATATCAATGAAGAACATGAGCAAGTAACTATAGCCTTTGAAAAAGCAAAGTTAATTCATCTTGAACAGCACAAAGAGATGGAGAAACAGATTGAAATAGTAAGATTGTGCACTAATGTGTGTGTCTTATATATCTCTAATGTTTTCTATGTAAATTTAATTTCCATATCTTCATTCCTCAGTAATTCTGGGGTTAAAAAGTTCATGGTATCTCCTCTCTTTAGCATTCAGCATTATAAAGACTGTCCACCGGAGACTTGTGACTCTCTTCTTTGCCATATAGAAGTGAAAGTAAGACACCTTTATAACACCATCACCCCATTTCCCTGGACCCCAGGAAGACCTCTCTCCAGGGTCCTTAAGGTGGGGAGAAGGTGGAGACTGACTTGAGCATCTCTCCTCTAGCCATGAGGAGAATCCCTGGCAAAAATAATAGAGCCCCAGGCAGTATTTTCTTTTCCACTGAGACTCTCCCCATCATGGGTCCTGGGGGTCAGGGTGATCTTTGATAACGGTCCTCCAGTTTTTTTAGAAACATTTAATAACTTTCAGATGACATTTTTTGAAACTGAAACCCTTACTGCTTGCAGTCATGGAAGATTTCATGTCATATTTTGCAAAAGTAGAGTTGTATGTCTTGTTGACCTGACCAATTTCAGCATGCAAAGTAACTATATTCTGCCTATGTTCTCCTGTTGCTTTAATCAGTAATGTAATTTTTATACCTGTTCCTAGGTTGTACACTGTTTCTGATGGCATCCGTATGATCATTTTTGTGTTCACTCTAGGGGAGACTGCATTTTGGTGGTAAATGGACCCATAGGTGCAGATGTTTTTAAATCTCAAGAGGCTTGTATAAGAAACTACATGAAAACAATAAATAATGGGGGTTTTTTTGTGTATAGCTTCAGACTAAGCTGGCCATGAAACACCAGCAAATTAATGAGCTAGAGAAGACCATGTTTGTTTTACAAGAAGATATTGTATGTAAACAGCGTCACCTTGAATCATTGGATCGGCTGCTGATAGAAAGCAAAGAGGTAATATTGAGTATTAATTCTCTCTAAAAGCAAACTAAATGTTGATTGACTAATTTTTAGAGATGAAGGGCCAGGTTCTATCTTACTCTTTTAATTTTGCTGGGTACAGGAAAGGTGGGGTTAGACAAAGGTGATTTTTTGTTTTAATTTGAAGCCATCTTTGCCTGCTCCCTAATTCTGGCCTCTGTACCTGCTGCAACCTAGACCAGTCCCAGAGCTCCTCTAAATTGCTCTGACTTCAATGACCCTCCATGGCTCGTTATTCCAGCATAGAATAGCACTCAGAAACATCCTGGGTTGCATCTCAATATGCCACTTCCACTAGGGACAGGGAAGGAGGCCAGCATAGAGCCTTACATCAGCTGTGTGTCAGGTGAAGAATTAGCCTATAATTAAGAGCCTATGTACCTTGTGATATTGCGGATTCTACAATATTAGGCTTCCACTGCACTTTTGACAGTGGGAGCCCTGGCCACCCCAGAGCTGAGAGCAGGAGCCCTTGCTGTCAGCCCAAGGTGGCCGCTGTCAGCCCCAGACCCCTGCTCTCAGACCTAGGTGGCCAACAGCGGGAGTGCCCACTCTCGGCCAACTGGAAAATTGCAGAAAAGTAATAATGGGCTTTATTACTGCAAATAATAAATAATAATGGGCTTGTCTGCAACTCGGCTGCAATTTTTTTTTTTGACAATCATCCTGCAATTCAAGTAGGGCCTTACCTATACTAAGAATATTCTGCAGGAGCAGCCTACTCTTTATACCCCCTTTCTGCCACTGGAGAAGTGTAAAGGGACCACAACATGACAGAATCAGGGCCAAATTCACTTAGAAGTAAAGTGCATGCTAATACAATATAAAGATAAACATTTTTGTCACTAACCAAATCTTTTTTCCGTTTTCCAGTATGCTGGTTTCCAGTAGTATAACTTTTATATATGCAGTTATATTCACATCTTGTCTCTCTTGGTAAATCTATGCAAACAGGAAATGGAAAAGCAAAATATCAAGAAAGAAGAAGCTTTGAAAATGTTGCAAAGCCAGTTAACAGAAGAAACAATCAAAGTAAGTATGATTTTTGTTGTTTTTTGATTTAATATCTTTTTTCTTTTTTGAATTGCAATATTTATGTAGCTCTTTTCCATTCCCTCTGGATGAGACACCTCCAAGTTACTTATAGAGCTCATGTAAATATTCCAAAAGGTGTCATTACCTTCCAGTCCTTCTCTCATCCTTCATTTAAGAAAGAATGAACAAAAGAGAAAAATTATAGTGAAACCTGCTTTAAGTGACTGCTGTATGTACCAACAAAGATCATTTGCCTTGCTAAGCTGCTCTCGTAGTACAAGTAGAGCAGAATTGGAATCACAACATTTGGAGATAGTTTGGGGAGTCTGTAAAGACAAAAGAGTGATGAATAAGTGTCCCGTCACTCCCCTCCCCCAGGTTTCACTAAAGATGCAGTATTTATTTTAGGCTCAATAGTAACTGTAAAAGTAAACTGACTTCTTCAACCTCTTTAGCGTGTCTACTCCTCCTATTGGTGTCCGTCTGGCAAGCCTCTTCAATGCAGTACTGGCAACAGTAGTTTTACCAAGCAATACCATCTTGTGCTATGATACCATCTGAATTCATAACCTAATATTGGTTGGGATGAGAAGCCAACCAATATCATCCAGGAGCTGTAAGGAGTGGTGTTGGTGATTCAGTAGGTGGCTTGCTTCCATCTGAGTTTGTACTGAACCAGTGATCTGTTATAGGGTACTGCTACCAGTGATGTTTGTCAGGTGAAATATAAAATGAAAGTCCCTGACTACTTCTAATCAGAGAAAACTTGAATTTTTTTTTTTTAAGGGAGGGGAAAAAATAGTATGTGTGTGTTAACCTTATGGTCTAGTAAAATTCTAGTGTGGAAAACTGCAGACTGCCTATCTAAATTTTCCATGTCTGTTGCAATTTGATATAGAAATCGTCGCTTCCTACCCACAGCTGTTTAATGTTCCAATTGCTGCATTTCACCCGAGAGATAGTTGCGCTTCAGTTGGGGGAGAGGTCCCTAGTTATTGTTGTATATAAATTGTATATCTGTCTAAGTTTGTGATTTCAGGGTGGAAGTCCAAATTAGTAGTAGTATAAATGTAAGATACATTTTGTTAAATTGTTGTTGTCATCGTCATGCTATGCTGTTTTATGTTTACCTTGTCCTTTCCCTCCTGATGAAACTCAGGAACTGCAGTCTCAATGAAGAAAATAAGTGGATCTGCTATTTTGTAATAGCACAATAAAATGTTTTGGTTTTAGATATTAATCTACTTTTTTGAATGTTGACTTGTCATAATTTACTCAGAATGTATCATTCTCAACCTTATGAAGGTAATCCCATACATAAAGCTGGCATTTTATAGCCTTTTTATCACTTTCTCTGTAAATGATGCACAAGTGGATACCTGACTCAGAATTGTGAATATATCTAACTATCTATAGAGTCCTTTAAGCTGTAACTGTTGACAGGTATTGTAATGTCTTTGCATAATTGATGATTTTGCATGATTTAAACAAAAACATACATTTCATAAGGTTTTATATGAATATTTTTCATTATTTAAATGTTAGTAAATTTCAGAGAAATTTGTTTTTTTTGTTTTGTTTTTGTTTTATATCCATCTTTGTAGTTATATCACTCAAAATGGCTGAATTAACAAACCGGTTTTAATGAATTATTTTAGACTTTGATCAATTCTGAACAACTAGTCATTTGCTTATTTTAAATGGTCTCTTGCACCTAACTAGGTCAGACAACTGGAGTCAGCGCTAGGCATTTGTAAGGAAGAACTTAGATTGTATCTGAGTCAAGTAGAAGAAAATAAGGAGTCATTTGAAAAGCAGTTAAAGAAGAAGTCTGAAGAGGTAAACTTGAATTTGTTTTGTCAATTTAGTTTTTCTCTGTTACAGAGAAATATGAAATATTATTATGAAATATTAGAATTTGTGTCTAAAAGAAGGATATAGTAGGCAAGAAGAGAGGTGAACAAAATTTTAGCACTAGGGATTGTGAAAAGGGGGCAAATTTTTGTGACCAAGAGGGAGAAGCAAATGAGAGTGGGTGTGGTAGGTGAAAAGTAGTAGTATCCAATATAAGGGAGTTGTTAATAGAGCCAGAGAAGCAGGATCAGGAGGAAAGATACATTCAGTTATGGAATGACTGAGATTGAGAGGGTTATAGTAGTTGTGTGAATGTTTATCTAATCAAAAAGAAGTTAGTAAGGTGACTTGATTATAGTATAGGAGTACCTTCATTTGGGGGGCGAGGGGGGACAGGTACTAAATGGCCCTTGAATTTTGTGGTGAAAAGCATAACAAGAACCAGTCGTTGGAAATTAAAGCCAGACATATTCAAATTAGAAATAAAGCATAAAATATTACCAGTGAGTGATTAATTATTTGATCAAACTGCCAAGAGAAGTGATGGATTTCCCCATCTCTTGGATGCCTTTCTGGAAGATACGCTTTAGCTAAAAACAAGTTATTTGGCTGAGTACAAGAATAACTGGATGACATCTTATGACTTGTGATACACAGGATGTCAGACCAGATCTACTCATCCCTTCTGCCCTTAAAATCTATAACTGGTATTTAGAGATGGGGAGACTGGATAGTCGGGCAAGGTTAAAGGTAAAGATTGGTAATCATGGCCAAGATAGTCATAAGTGACTGATGATAATGGGTGCCTCCATTTTTGGGTGTGCAACTTGAGATGCTTTAAAGAGGCATGACTTTTCAGAAAATGTTGAGCATCTACCTCCTGAAAATTAGGCTCCTTCAATGTGTCTCAAGTTAGGTACCGAAAGTCACTAATCGTTGAAAATCTTGGCTCATTTGCGTATTGGTAGTAATTGGAGGAGAGGGGAACAGATGGAGGTTACAAAAATAGAGAAGAGGAGAGGAACCAGGACAGAATGTGGAGGGGAGAATGAACCGCTGAAGGAGTAGGATAGAAAGAGAACCACCACAAAATTGCAAAGCCAAGAGAGGATAGGAAGCTGAGGAAGAGTGATCGACTGTTAATTTTACATTACCTCTTTTTATATAGGAAAGATAACCTATAGATAAGACTTTGTGTAAATCACTTTTTTTTTTTAATTTAACAGCAGTGTCACGGATAAATGTTTTGAATTTCATGGGATGTGTACAGCTGCCAAGCCTCCTCCTATCCCTGAAAATTGCTGCATTTTTTTTCCCAGCAGCAAAGAGGAAGAAGTGGCAATCTCAGCTTCCACTTCCCTGCTAAGGCTGCAGCTGCTTGTGGAGGGTTGCCAGGCTGGGGGGCAGTGGGGCCTATCGTTCCGAGTAGGAGGGGTGGCAAGCCAGAGGGTATTGGGGGTGTCTCATCAGATGGCGCCAGACATCTGGCCCAGTGTGGCCCAGGACAGGGATTTTAAACCTAGCTCACGCTGCACTCAGCTCTCACCCAGACTGCTGCTGCTGCTGCTTCGTGACTAGCAGGTGGGGAGAAAGGGGCAGGACGGACAAAGTGCAGTTATTAGGAGTCTTGGATTCCCTTTCCCCGCACCCTCCCCAGCCCAATAGTCCCCAGCAGGTCCAGGGGAAACACTGTAGGGCTGGCTGGTGAGGAGCTGAGAGCAGGATCCAGTGCTTGGCACGCAAGCAGGTGTGTGAGAGGGCCATGTCCTGGTGGAGGGATTGGAGTGCAGGATCAGGGTGTGAAGGATCTGATCTGTTCCCCCACCCTGATCCCACACATCTGCCCATGCTCCAAGCAACAGATACCAGTCTCAGCTCCTTGCCGGCCAGTGCTAGTGTCTCCCTGTTATTCCTCATAGTAGAGTTGAGAGCCTTTTTTTGTATGTTTGTTTTTGCATTATGGGTCTGATCATCCTCTCATGAAGAACAATAGGATGACCGACTTAAATGGAAGCAAGATAAGGCATAAATATCTTTGTTTCATTCTAAAGAAAATTAATGTATTTTTCAGGTGCACCGGTTACAAAAAGAAATAAAACTAAGAAATCATAATCTTCAGGACACTACTGAACAAAATGTCCTCCTACAGCAAACTCTGCAGCAGCAGCAGCAAATGTTACAGCAGGAGACCATTAGAAATGGAGAGCTAGAGGATAGCCAAATTAAGCTTGAAAAACAGGTAAAGTACATTCATAATGAGAAGAATTAAATAGGTAAGCATAAATATTTAAATGTATTTATATGGCATTGCAATATCTGTCTATTTGATAGCTTACTTTGTTTATAATCTTTTAATTATCGGATGTAATTGACATTATTATAGTAGCCTGAGTGAATAAGAGGTTCTGAGTGTCTGAGATGCCACTTAATTTCAGGTGGAGTTGTGGATGCTCAGTACTTTGAAAATCAGGCTGCAGGTGTATAATTAAAAACCAATACATCATAATAAGAAATTTTGGGTCTAGTTACTTTTGTAGCACTTATTAAACTGATAAGAAATAATTTATTCTCTAAAAGTATCTTTGCAGATTTGTATTTGATTTTAATGTGCAATTTTAGGATCTAACCAAAGAAATGAAATATTTTTAACCCTTCATATGTGATTTTTTTCAAGAGGGATATTTTTATTCATATATATTTTAACAGTATAGATATTAAATACCCTATTAAATACAACTTTAAATAGGTATCAAAACTGGAGCAAGAGCTTCAAAAACAGAAAGAAAACTCAGAAGAAGAGCTGAGAAAGGCAGAAGGGAAGCTCCTTATAGCCTCTCAGGAAGTAGATTTAAAAAGACAGAAGGTGGTTGAACTTACTAGCACAATTGGGTATGTGTAGAACATTTAAAAAAATTTTTTTCCCCCATTTTGGTGTATTCTGAAGATCCAATATTGTAAAACTACTAAAAAATTGTATTACAAAATGTGATGCTTTTCTTGAAATGAGTGTGTTTGTTTTACAGGTATATGTAGCTTTAGAATACTTTGGTCCTGATTCTGCAAGGTACTTGAGTATGTGCCTATTTGTAAACATGTTAATAATCCCATATACTTTATTGAATTCAGGCCTTTATTTCTAGCTTAAGGACACTTCTATTTTTTGTTAATTTACAAACAGATATCCAGGCTTAGTCCTTCTATATGCCTCTATTCAGGAAAGCATCCTTATTCAGGAAGAGTGCATAAACACACTAATTTCAGTTTCATGTCTAAAGTTAAGCATGTTCCTAAGTGCTTTCATGAAGTTGGGACTTGAGTTGGTTTAAAAAATAAATGGTGGATGGTTTTGCTCTGGGGGTTGACCACTCTCCATGCCGAAAATACTCTTGTCAACATCAGAGAAGCAGAAAAGCCTTCTAAATAATTTAAGGATTTTTAATCTATTTCTTTCCATTTGTACAGCTTAAAAAGTGCTCTATCCAAAAAAATAGTTTACAAAAATTAATATCAGTGTCCCTTAAAATGTGGCGTTTTTCTGAATAATGTCTGTGAAAAGGCATCAGTAGGTTCCCCACTTACTGTTTTTTTTTTTATTCCATACCAATGTGCTCAATTTACAAATACAAGTAAAAGGATGAAATAATAAAATGAACTCGTTCATTTTCTTTGGGGAAAACTATACAGAACTGTTACCTGAACTAAATAATAATAAAATTATTTATTTATTATAATAATTAATAATTAAAATAATACAGTATGTTAAATTGATTTGCTTAACATAGTACTGTTGAAATGGTATCCCACTCGTAGAGAGTTGATTAGATGCAGCCTTTGTATAAATTTCTCTGCTTGCGTTCATTGCATACACAAAGCATTGATTCAGGTATGAAGATAGCAATCTGTCCAGGATAACTGGCCCTTTTCTAGGGAAGATGGGCTCAGCTTCACCTCTGGGTAATCAGCTACCTTCCAACTGAGGCTTTGGGGTAACGAGTCAGGTGATAGTCTGAAGAGCATCTGCGCCTTATAAAGGCAGCCAGAGCTCAGTTGAGCTGGTGAACTGCAGGTTGGCTCCTGTAGGAGGAGCAGGGGAAAGAGCCCAGCTATTAGGTGACTCCTAGGCTTATGGCCTAGTGAGTGAGAACTGCAGGGAGCAAGAAGACTCCTGCAGGAGTCTCTGGGGTAGAGCAAGGACCTGGAGGGGCACAAAGAGGTGAGGGAAAGTGTTGTCTTTATTATTCCAATTGTGATTTGTTCATTCTGTTTTCCTTTTGTGTTTTGTTCAGGCAGATTAAGCTGGAGATGGATCAGTGCAAGGATGAGCTAATTGGTATGGAGAAAGAACTAGTGCATTTAAGACGAGATGGTGAAACTAAAACAGTGCGGTTAAATCACTTAGAAATGACTTTGGAGCAGACTCAGTCAGAACTAAATAAAAAAACACAACAAGGTAAATAATTTACTATGTGTATAAAAAAAAAAAAAAATCTTTAAGGCTCATTTTCTTATGCTTTATGTAGATTCTCTCCCCCTCCATTTATTTTGCAGTTAGTTGCGAGGGACTCTCTACATATGACTATTTTGACTTTTCATAATCTTGCAATTTGAAAAGATCTGGGTAGTTATATGGGCTTCTTCATTTTAGGTGGCCTCTATATATTCCCATTTGTGAGGTGTGCCTTTCCACCATGGAGCCTCAGGTACACTGAGAATCAGTGTCGCCAATTATCAGGCTATCATGGCCTAATATCAGCTTCAAATTCTTTCTCATTCCAATAAAGAAATTCCATCATGGACATGAAGATGATGAACAACTACATCAGAAAGTTCAAATTCCTACCGTATCCCTGTAAAACTGGCTCAGGTCTCTTGTCACAATCTCGGTCCAATCTCATTCTCTGGATGGACACCAGTTTCTTATAATTGTATTCAACTGCTGAATCCCACGTGCTTCTATGCCCCTTCATCTGAGTAATGACTGATCACTGCTTGTAGTTCTGGATCTCAAGGGCAGTCCCAGGTGCATACCCATGACTGACATGCTTCTTGGGCAGTGGTACCCTGCACTCTGGCTAGACCCTGTAACCAATGCTGCAGCCCTCCTGAGCCCCCATTTGCTTAGACATATTCTCCCCTACAGTTCAGTTGCCTGTGGGACCTCTAGTTTCCTAGTTACACCCTTCAGGGACAACATGGTAGTAAAGCAAGGCACACAGACTAAACAATATAATTTTTATCAACAAACACTTTGCTCTTAAAAAAGGACAAGAGGGCTATAGATAGATAGATGAAAAACAAGAAACACTTAAACGCAATCCCTCTCAGTTGATTTCACCACCCCTGTAAGTCCTGGGTGTGGTCTGAGTCCTTAGGCCAGGCAGCCCTGCTGGCCTTCTTGGCTTGGCTATCTTGCTTCTGGATTTCCTTAGAGAATGATAACTTCTTAAAACTGACTGTGTCCCTTGAGTGCTCATGTACTGCAAGCTTGGGATGGGGAGACTCCAGCTCCCACCCTCATCAGCTTTTGTGTAAAGAGAGAGTCTAAATCAATGGTCCTGTTGGTAGAAAACCCATTTTTCCATTAGGAAAGAGCCGTTCAATGTCAGTGGCACTTGACCGCTCTGCCACAGCTTCTCAGCCATCGTCTGTCCACTAGGTATCCAATCTCAGCTACAAAATGGATGCTTTAGTCCACAGTGAAGGTTACACTCATAAATGGCATTCACAAAACAGAGTGGAGTTCATAAAGTGTGTGTATTTTTTGTGTGGGAGAAAATCACTACCAATGCAAAGTCTCATCTTTAGGCTTCTATACAACATTGATAGGGTTAACTAAGACATTCAGGAAGGCACCTAAACTGTTTGTAGCCATTGAGGATCAGTGTGAAGGGAATGCCATTTCCACTTAGTACCTGTCAAAATGGATTAGATTATGTACCAAGATGTGTTGGGCTAGAGGACATAATGCCACCTTATCAGAGTGAATCTTAGTAGCCTGCTTCTGTAATATTGTCATCATAGAAATCTGCAGGAAATTTTGTTGACACATTTATGCAGCACTGCATACTCAGCAGCCTGGTATTTAGATCAGATACATACTTTGGGAGGGTAATTCTGGAGCTCCTGCTTAATTAGAACTTCTGAGCCTGCCTTACTAAACTCCCACATTTAGGAATATGCAGAGGCCAACTCAAAGAAAGGTAGATTTCTTGCAGTGACATTCAAAAGAAGAACCAGTTAAAATGGGTCCCCCTATAGGGGCATATGCCCCTAATGTACACAAGCTCAGAATCTTTTGAATAGAATGTCCACCATTCAATGGCCATTCATGCATCTTATTTCTTCTCATGCCAGGGCATAAAGGGCAGTGCAGCTGTGACCCTCCCTCAGGCCTGATCTACACTACACAGTTAGGTTGATGTAAGGCAGCTTATGTCGACCTAATTATGTCAGTATCTACACTACAGCCTTGCTCCCACCGATGTAAGTGCCCTACTACACCAACATAATAACTCCACCTCCACAAGAGGCATTGGGCTTATGTTGGTGTAGTTAGGGTAACACAGAATCTGTGTAGATGCTGTGTTCCTTACATCAGCTGTTGGCGGTCTTGTCAATTCAAAAAGGCCAAGCTGCCCCGCATATCCCTGCCTGTGGCATCAAGATGGAACATTGAGTCTGCTCTTCTGTTTCATATGCAATCTTTTTCTGAAGAAATCCTCTTCACCCTATTAAAAATTTTCTCATTTTAATTGGAGAATCTGTTCTCCCCTCCACCCCAGAAAGAAGAGAGAGATGGAGGGGAGACCCTCACATATTTCCTTGAACAGTGGAGCAAAGTGCTTAGTTAGTAATGGCAGACTCTAAGCCCACAGGGTTTATACCCTGTCCTTTGTGTGATGGTCTTATGCCTTTAATTGATGGGCACAACAGATCTCTCTCCTGCCTCAGGGAAGGACATATCCCCAGTCGATATTCTTGGAGCATTCCTCTGAAGATAGCATCTGATCCCAGAGAAGAGAGAGCCTCCAAGCTGGAGTCAAGGAGGCTATCTTTAATAACTGTCCTAGTAACTGGGTAACAAGGCACCATATCTCTGGTTCTGCCAGGGAGAAGAGGCCTAAAAAATGTCAATGTCATTGGCACTGGTGTAGGCATTCTCTCTGCCAACCTCATCAGCACCAATGACCTCAGTGCTAGCACCGACCCCAGGACAGAGAAACCTTATGCCATCCACTTTGGATGCCAAAAGTCATACCTGCTTCAAGTGTAAATGCAGCTCAGAGCAGAAAATGCACCCGTTCCTCAAGGAGGACTTGAAGTCTTTTCCCTCCTTGACATCAAGAAACCTTTTATGCTCTTTTACAGGAGCACGAGGAGCCACAGGGCACACGTGGCCCCCAAAGCCCCAGAACGTTACTATTGAAAACATTCCGTATTTGCACACAAGACGTGCACTGACAGTGGGATTCACACTTACTATCTGGATATATATCTTACTGTCTGGTTATATATATCATGATAACCCAATATCTCTGTCTGTAGAATAACCATTCTTTCTTTGAGTGTTGCCTCTTCATTTCCCCACTATTCACCTACTTTCACTTCTTCCTCAGAATTCAACTCTCTTAAAGACCAAGTTAGCAAAAAGAAGTGAGGAGGTTGGGGAGTGCACAACCTTCATAGCATCACAGAGGGATTGGTCATGCAGTCTTGAATGGGACTCCGCTTTTCTAGAATGTCCTCAAAGCTCAGTGACGTTGGGGGTGGGTGCATACTGCAAGTATTAACATATAGAGGTGACACTTAAAGAACCAGTTACTGGTGAGTACCCTTTCTTTTCAATTTCTATTCACATAACAGTGAGTGATCTGGAAGATAAACTGCTTCAGAGTGAGACTGAGCAAAAGGATGCTTTACACAGAATAGAAGAGCTAGAGGCTGAACTACAAAATGCCCATGGAGAATTAAAAATCACTTTGAGACAATTACAGGAACTGCGAGATGTGCTACAGAATGCACAATTCTCTCTGGAGGAGAAGTATGCTGCTATCAAGGATCTAACAGACGAACTTAGGTGAGCTAACTCCTATTCAGGTCTTGAAGACTTAATCCCAGTGATTTTTTTTGTTTGTTTTGTTTTAGGAACAGTGAAGCATGCCTCTTGGTTTTGATGGTGCTTCCCATCTTTTAGCAGTCCCCTATAATCTGATGGATGGATATATATATCCAAGGACCATGAATTTTATATATATAAAATTTTATATATATAAAATTCATGGTCCTTGGATAACTCATTGAAGTAGCTCTTCAGTTTATTTTTAGTTTCTAAAAATGAAAATACTAAGATTAAAGTATTTTTTGGGAATGCCTTAAAAATAACTAACAATAATAAAAAAAAGTTAATATTTTGCCCAAGTCCAAAGCTGTTAAATGACAGTAAAAACAATGATGGTCTTGTACAATACAACTGTTTAACCTTTACTATAGCAAATTAATGAAACTTTCAGTATACACTTTTTATTGCAATGTAGTTCTGAAATAATTTTAATAGAAAAGTTAGTGGGAAATCTCCATTCTGAAGATAGTCGTGAAAAGCATTCAGGTTTTTTGCTCAGTTCAAAGTTTACCTATACTTTAAAATAATTAAGCTTGTAATAAAGAACAGAGGCCAACATTTGCAAATGTGTGTGCTTAAAGTTACACACCTAAATCCACATTTAAGCACCTAAAACATAAGTGGCCATATTTTCAGAGGTGCTAAGTAGCCAAAGCATCCACAGAAGTAGGTGCCCAGCATTCTGAAAATCAGGCCACTTACGTTTTAGGTGCTTAAATGCAGAATTAGTTACCTAACTTTAGATAACCCAGTTGCAAAATTTTGGCTGGCATGGTGTATATTCAAAGAGAACTTAATTCAGTTTGCTCAGTCAAGCACTCTGAATGCTTCTATAGCTAAGAAGTGTGTTACACCATGAGTACGCTATAAAATAAATGAAGTTTTAAATTGACAGCTGTAATTTAAAATTCCTGGTTGAGAAAGGGTCTGCCTGGGAGTTGCTTTGTTGATATAGAAGGTGACACTTACAGCAGCACTACTCTCTGTCTGTCCATCTATGGCCCTGTCATTTATGTCCTAAAGGAGGCCATGACATGGGGGAGAAAACTACAGGGTGCAGCATGCCACCACTATCAGGAGGAGAGAACAGAGGGACCCAGTGACATCAGACTTCTATCTTCCATCTCTGGTGCTTAGGCAAAGCCACTAGGGGCGAGGGGAAGGAGTCTTTTCATTTCCTGAGGTACCTACTCTTTCCATCTGTTTATCTATCACAGTTGTGGCTTGTAAAGGCTTTACCTAATTGTTTTCCATGTAAACGTGCTTTTCCACTCCCCCCACCCCCCATTGGACCATTTGTTGCTGCATGCTCCATCCTTTTTCTTATCTCCTCTCCACTGACCCATACAAACCATATGAAAACAGGAATGGAGCATGCAACAGCACCTGACACCAGTGTGGGGACAAGGAGGCTGGTAAGTAAAGCCTGAAGAAGCTACTATTAGGGCAGGCAACAGGGAGAAGCAGGGGCCTCAAGAGATAAGGAAGCTCCAGATAAGGCAGTGGTGGAATCACTCTCTCCTTTTTCAAGTATCCATGTATCACACCCACTTTCAGATTTCTCCCCTCCAAGATGTACAGTCAGAAGAAGGGATGCGCTATGTCGTCAGAGCAGCACCAAGGCAGAAACTGTTCAACCAGGAAGTTGGGTTTGAGAATGCTAAGTATGATCAAAATTAAATTAAATTAAACATTTTTAAAAGAAAAAACATTTGGAGTTTTAGACTATAACATCTATCAGATTTATGAAAACTTGATTTTTTTGGAATCTGGGAAGGGAGCTGGTGAGATCTAGCTTTATAAAGGAGAGAGAACATCTACATTGTTTTTATATGGAAATTGCAGGTACTGTAAGGATGAAATTGAGGACAAAAAGCAAGAACTTCTTGACATGGATCAGGCATTGAAAGAAAGGAACTGGGAACTGAAACAAAGAGCAGCTCAGGTTAGATCTTTCTAAGCATATTACCAGAATATCCTATGGAGTGTTTATTTAAAGTATAACAAGTCCAGCGTTTACTAATGCTCTAATGATCACTAAGACCGCTTGGTACGTTTCAAGAAATGAGGACTTGTTCAATACAGTTCATTTTTCCTAGCTGCATATTGTGTTCCAGTTCAAGTGATTCTATGTCTGTTTGCCTACCATTGAGGCATTTGTAAAGGGTATGTCTAAATTTTTTCTGTGTATCTTTGTGAGGCTTCAACCTAGTGCTGACCAAGCTGATGGACTCTATTAGAGCCTCTGGAGGAATTTTCTCTCTGTCACCTGCCCCAAAGACTGTTTATCATGTCCATTAGATCAGCTAAAATGGTCTGTGAGCTTCAAGCTTAAATGGGTTGACTTTCCTCACCCAACTTGATATGAGAATAAGGTGTGTCAAGGTTCCTTCCCCACTCTGAACTCCTAGGGTACAGAAGTGGGGAGCTGCATGAAAAACCCCCTAAGCTTATTTTTACCAGCTTAGGTTAAAACTTCCCCAAGGTACAAACTATTTTACCTTTTGTCCTTGGACTTTATTGCTGCTACCACTAAGCATCTAACAAATATAACAGGGAAAGAGCCCACCTGGAAATGTCTTTCTCCCCAAAATTCCCCCAAGCCCTACACCCCCTTTCCTGGGGAAGGCTTAATTAAAAAATCCTCACCAATTTGCATAGGTGAACACAGACCCAAACCCTTGGATCTTAGAACAATGAAAAAACAATCAGGTTCTTTAAAAGAAGAATTTTAATTGAAGAAAAAGTAAAAGAATCACCTCTGTAAAATCAGGATGGTAAATACCTTACAGGGTAATCAGATTCAAAACCTAGAGAATCCCTCTAGGCAAAACCTTAAGTTACAAAAAGAGGAATATACATTCCATTCAGCACAGCTTATTTTATCAGCCATTTAAACAAAACAGAATCTAACGCATATCTAACTAGATTGCTTATTAACCCTTTACAGGAGTTCTGACCTGCATTCCTGCTCTGATCCAGGCAAAAAGACAACACAGACAGAGAGAACCCTTTGTCGTCCTCCCCTCCCCCCGCCCGCTTTGAAAGTATCTTGTCTCCTCATTGGTCATTTTGGTCAGGTGCCAGCAAGGTTGTCTTAGCTTCTTAACCCTTTACAGGTGAAAGGGTTTTTCCTCTGGCCAGGAGCGATTTAAAGGTGTTTACCCTTCCCTTTATTTTTATGCCAAGGTGGTATTGTATACTCCTCCCAAATTCATTCCTAAAATGGTCACTTTCCTCAAGCTACGCCCAGGGATGGTCAGGTGACACACTTTGGGTGCTAAGAGGGCCCATAACTACTACTTTAATAGAACAAAACCCTTCTGTAAATCCCCAAGACTTTTCTTCATTTATAGTAATAACTTTATGACACAGGCAACTTCCTGTCAGAATTTGATAAACTGGATGAAGACCTGCATTGAAAAATGCTATCTATTTACCGGTATCCCTGTCCTCAGTATCTGAGCACATTTGACTAGATCAGGGGTTCCCAAATTTGGTTTGCAGCTTGTTCAGGGTAAGCCCCTGGTGGGCTGTGAGATGCTGAGTGTCCGCAGGTACAGCTGCTTGCAGCTCCCAGTGGCCATGGTTTGCTGTTCCCGGCCAATGGGAGCTGTGGGCCATTTTTTGCTTTAGTGCATTATGTAGGCACATTGTCAGTATAGATCCTCATTCTTGGAGTCTACTCCAGGGGTGGCCAATCTGCGGCTCTTCAGAAGTTAATAAGCAGCTCCTTGTATAGGCATAGACTCTGGAGCTGGAGCTAGAAGCACCAACTTTCCAATGTGCTGGGGGGTGCCCACTGCTCAAACCCTGGCTCTGCCACAGGCCTCGGCCCCTGCCCCCACTCCACCCCTTCCCACCCCCTCCTCTGAGCCTGCTATGATCTTGCTCCCCTCCCCCCCCACCTCCTGCATGCCACGAAACAGCTGATCGGGAGGTGCAGGGGGCACTGATTGGCAGGGCTGCTGGTGGGCAGAAGGTGCTGGGAGAGGAGGGAGATGATGGGGGGCTGGTGACGTATTACTGTGGCTCTTTAGCAGTGTACATTGGTAAATTCTGGCTCCTTCTCAGGTTGGCCACCCTGATCTACTCAAATAACTCAGTGTAAAGCTGAGTAACCATTCTGTCTTGTGCTCTCTGTGTTGAGGTATGGACAAGATGTGTGAAATTATGGAATTAGAATTGTTTTTTCCTTCTCTTTATTTACTTGGCCTCTAAGAATAGATTTCTAAATGCCAGATCTCTAATCCATTCTTAGATCTGTTTCACTAATTACACTTGGGACCACATTCTCAGGGCGAAAAGGGATTAGTTTCATTAGGTGTGTTGAATTCTTTTATATTCCATAAAAGAATGTTTCTAAATTTCTAAATACTATTTCAAAACAGTGTTGTTGTTTTTTCTCTTTCTTTCTTATATTTAGGTTACCCAGTTGGATATGACTATTCGTGAACACAGGGGAGAAATGGAACAAAAAATAATTAGATTAGAAGGTAGCTTGGAGAAAACTGAGTTAGAAATTAAAGAACGCAATAAACAGGTATTTTTATTAATGATTTTAAAATAAAATCTGGCTAGCATGGGAGAATGAATAACCTAGTATCTGCAGGAGATTGGGGAATGGATGCAAGCAAGAGCTGGCTTGGGATAAGACCAAAATGATATTAATAGTTTGGAGGTTTCTTTGTTTTTTGGGTGTGTTTTTTTAACCAGAGAAATTATTTAGAGTTCACCAATTAAAAAAAAAAAATTGTGCTATATTAAGAGAAGCCAGCCTTGTTACTTCCTAAAATATACACCTTAAATCATTCTTTAAAATAGGAAAATGTGTTGGTAAAATATCATCAATTGGTAAGGAAACTCAAAGGCAGATGTAGTATCTGAACTACTTCTAATTTTTGAATTTGTCAGGATTTCATGGTGTACCGTAAGGGTGGGGGGGGAAAGCTGTTCTTCTGACTTTAAATGTTTTTTGTATTTAGATTGAGAGCTTAGATTGCAAGCTACAGCGTTCTAAAGATGAGATTCGTGAAAAAGAGTTCGAACTGCTCCAGAGAGATCAAGAAATAAATCAACTAAAAAAGGAAATTGAAAGAAAACAACATAGAATAACAGATATTGAAAAAGTAAGTTGTTTTCTTGGATAAATGTGTTTTTTCCAATTATTAGTTTATTAGTTGAACATTCTTTGTCTTCAGTCTAATGACTTGTTTATTTTACTAAGCAATAAACAACGGAAGAAAATTATCTTATTTAATGTAATGCTTTCAAGTAGGTATGTTTTTTCTACTGAAATTACTTGCTGGAGTTCTTGGCTGAAGTTTATTGTATTTTCATTATTGGATTGTCATGGTATTGGTGTAACCAGTTGTTTAGAAATAGTTGTGTATAGATCTTCCCAGTCTCCTGTGACGGGTTGGATCACCTCGGAGCCACCTGATGTGCCAAGACTACTTCTGCCCCTGCTTTTGTGCCCAGTCAGTGTAGGACTTCAGTGCCCTGCCTGGTTTGAGCCAGACCCACTTGCCTGTTGCAAACCCAGACCCAGGTCTGAACCACGTCCCCTAACAGCTGTAGGCTCAACTGAAAGCAGCTTACAGAAGTGTTCCTGTCCTTGGCACCCAGATGCCCAACTCCCAGTGGGGCCCAAACCCTGAAAAAATCCGTTTTACCCTGTATAAAGCTTATACAGGGTAAACTCACAAATTGTTTGCCCTCTGTAACACTGATGGAGAGATATGCACAGCTGTTCTCTCCCCTCCCCCCCCAATATTAATACATACTCTGGGTTAATCAGTAAAAAGTGATTTTATTAAATATGGAAAGTAGGATTTAAGTGTTTCCAAGTAATAACAGAACGAAGTGAATTACCAAGCAAAATAAAATAAAACCCACAAGTCTATGTCTAATAAAACTGAATACAGACAAAACCTCACCAGTTCCAGTAACCTTCCTTTTACAGACTAATCTCCTTCTAGTCCGGGTCCAGCAATCACTCACACCCCCTGTAGTTACTCTCTTTTGTTCCAGTTTCTTTCAGGTAGCCTCTCCACCCCCAAGGATATCTCCTTTGCCAGCTGAAGACAAAATGGAGGGGTCTCCCATGGGCTTAAATAGACTTCAAAAATCTCCCTTCAAAAACAGGTTTCAGAGTAGCACCCGTGTTAGTCTGTATCTGCAAAAAGAAAAGGAGTACTTGTGGCAACTTAGAGACTAACAAATTGATTTGAGTATAAGCTTCAAAAATAGAGTTCTATACCTTTCTCCTGGTATTTGTCTGCAGAATCATGAATCCCATAAATTAAACTAGGATTCCAAAGCACACACTCAAACTTTTCATTATGTGGGACTTTTAAGGCAATCTTGCTGCTTGTTTTAGGCACTAGCAACCTTCAGACTTAGCTAGGGAAATGGGTTTCATTGAAATGCAATTGAAAAGGCAAAACATTAAAAAAATTTAAAAATGTAATAGCTAGTTATGCAGCATGAAAAAAGTTTGTGGAACTCATTGCCACAAGATATCAATGAGACCAAGAGCTATAGAGGATTCAGAAAAAAAAAAAGACATTTATATGGAAAAAGAGAACACAAATATTGTATCTTATCTAATTCATTTTAGAAGGGATATAAACTTTTATGCTTCAGGGTATGAACCAAGCACTAATTTATGTGCGTTAGAAAAAAGCTTCTATTATGGGCAAGTTACTTCATAAAATGTTCACTGTAGGGTTTCTTGCACCTTCCTCTGAAGATCTGGTACTGGCCATTTTCGGAGAGTTAGTACTGGAATAGATGGGACTTGCCATAGACCACAGGTCTGATCTGCTATCTTCTTTTGTAATCTCCAAGAATCAATGGAATCAAAAAGGGTTGCTACATTGATTTAAAAACCAAATAATTCAATATCTGTTTTCTTTAAGAATTTAAATTATTTACCTATTACAGATAGTGAAAGATCAGGAGAAGTGCATTGCAGACCAGTACAAGGAAGCATTAGATTTAGGTCAGCAGTTGAGGCTAGAAAGAGAACAGATGCAGCACATTCACTTGGAGCTTTTGGAGACTCGCCGGCTGTTGGTTCAGGCTCAAAGAGAAACGGACAGACTCTCACAAGAACTGGAAGAAATGAACCATCTGTCTCGAGAAAAGGTGACCAAACATGTAACATACTCAAAATAGCTTTGCTTTTAAGTGGGAGTGGAATTACTCATTGAACAATGTTGATTTTAGAAAGTGGACTGTACAGTTTATTTGGTGTATGGAGTTGTCAGCCCAGATACATGTATTTAGTTTTGTATTGACAATGAAGTATTGTGCTGATTTTTATTATAAAACTAAGAAAAAAGACAGATTGGAATTGAAACACAACTAAACAAAAACCTAGACTTTCAATAAGAGTTCAAATATGGGTGTCTGTGAACCCAAAATGCCCTAATTTTAAAATACTAATGACTTGGAGATTTTTATTTATTTATTTTTAATAAAATCTAGGTCCCTTTGGTACATAAAACAAAAAGGAACTAATTGAAATATTTACATATGGAAACTAGCTACTAGGAAGTAGATCGAGGGTGACTCTCTTGCAGGGGCGCCTTCAACCAATCTTCCTCTTTTTTTTTTTTTTCTTTCTTTCTTCTTCTCCCTGCACGGGGTCAAACTCAGATTCAGTTCCTGAGCTCTGCTGAACAAAATACTGGTCCCTCTTAGTGCCCCGAGAGTATTAGCCACCTCCAAAGAGGGTGGGGAGGAGGGGCATGCATGCTGTATCCTCCTAAGAGGTAGTCATGCACCATGTATATTCCCCTACCTCACTCCCACCATGCTCCAGAGGTATTGTGCTTCACTTAAACACATTAGCATCCTTCTGCTCCTTAATCACTGTCTTGCTTTGCAATGAAACTATTTAAAAAAAACCCTTACTGTATGTGCATGAGGCTGAGTTATAACTTCTAGCCTCTGCCTCACATTGAGGACAATTCAGGAAGGGATTATTCTAAAAGCTATAACTGAGCCTTGGGTATACAGTAGGGGGTTTTGTAACTTTATTGCAAAGCAAGACCCAATGATTAAAGAGGCGAAGGAGGCTCTTATGCTTGAGACACTGTGCTGAGATTCAGGAGGTCTGGATTCTGGTCCTGACTCTTGCCTGTGAACTTCATCTCTCTGCCTCTCTCCCCCATTTGTAAAATGAGTATAATGTTTACCTACCTCAAGGATGTTGTGAAGATAAATATATCAGTGTTTGAGAGGTGCTCAGATACTACAGTGATAATGGCCATAGAAATACCAAGAGAGAGTGAACCTTACAGGTCATGATGAAATATTTTCAATGAACGTGACATTTAATTTAATTTACTCCTGTGCCAGTCATTAGTCTCTGGCAATACCTACTTGCATAGCCACACTGTTTTAGCTGAATCTATTAGAACTGCTTTGGATGAACAGTACAAATTAACTTTAAAAAAAAAATTGTGTTTAAAGAAACTGATTTGAATAATAAATAAAACCTTGTTTCTAATGATTTAATAATCATTTGGGGGTACTGGCCATGGTGACACAATGGCCAGTACCATGTTTATTACAAATAAATCCTAGTCAAATGAATATAAATATATTCTGGTGCTATTCAATTGGCTTGGATTTGCTTTAGAAACTACCTAAAAAGAAACTGGTTGTGGCTTACTGGCTTCTGGTTCTGTTTCTTGCTCTGCTACTGACTCAGTGTGGACAACTGAGGTAAATGTTTAATCGTTGCCACTGCATAAAATGGGAAAAAAAAGTTCAGTCTTAATTAATATGTTTGGATGTAAGGTGCCATATAAGTGCAAAGTGCCACTAACATTTATTATATACTATCTTATAGGAAGCTCGTGCAAACCATTTGGCAGAAGAACTGGGTGCTGCCCAAGCACGTGAAGCTCAGTTACAAGCAAAAATGCAAGCCAAGATAAAAAAGCTTTCATCAGAAATAGACTCATTGAAGGAGGCTTATGAGCAGGAGGTAAAAGATAAAACTGAACTGACCCTAGCATTTTTACTGTATTGTGCTACATGTGTTTTCTCCTCCACTCAGTCCAGACCAACTGCACACCTTTCCATGCAGATATCAAAGGCAGCTGAAATTTGTCCCAAGACTCTCTGGCTTGGCCACGTCCGTTCTGTCAGTGTTCTGCATCCAGCAGTGCAGATAGAGCAGCAATTTAGCGCTCCCACGGTACTTGTGCTCAACAGCTTATTTTGGAACAGTAGTGAATAATCATCTACCCACCAATGCAACTTTTTCTGTCCATCTTGGAGCATTTTCTGAATGGTACCACTTATGGAACTGCTGACTAGCCACTTCCTCCTCCTCATCGTGGAGCAAGCAAAAGAAAAGCCTAAGCTAAAATAGTATTCCATTAGAGAATAAACATTCTCTGGAGCTGCAGATGGGGAACTTTGCCAACAACTGCTCCCAATCTGGTTATCCTTGCCCAGCCGGGGTAGAGGTTCTGAGTCTGGAACGCAGGTTTTGGCCTTTGTTCCTTGGTCTATGAGCTGAGACTCCCCTGGAGATGCCTCCAAAAGCCTCCTTACTACTCAACAGGCTGGTCTATCTAAGTTCCCAAGGAAGTCTTCACAGGTAGTCAGGATATCCCTGCAAACCCTGGTCTAAAAGGGAAATCTGAAGGGATCCCCTCTCACATGCTTTAATGAGTAATTGAGTCATTGGTGAAATAATCCAACATATACTGTCAGACTTCCAGAACTTTTGGGAATAAGAAGGGAATCCTTATGAAGACATTTGCTTGCAATATATCTCAAATTATATTTTTGATAAAGGGGAAGACTTAAAGACACTCACTTAGACTAGACCTTACTGAAAAGCCTTAACCAGAAAAAGGGGATACTGTTTCCAGAAAGGAAGATCCCTCCAAAAGTCCAAAGAAAAGTAAAGAATCCAAAGCACAGAAGAGAAAAGGAGAGAGGAAAAAACAAACAAAGAAACAAAAAAAAAAAAACCAAAGAAAATGTCCAAGAGACCAACCAGGTCCTCTCTCCCTTTCCTCCTATTCTCTCTTTTGGGAACCATGGTATAAAAACCAGATAATACTCCTCACTCCTAATTGTCAGGGAAGGCTGTTTTTCTCTTTACAGGGCTTACCCAGTACATCTTCCCTGCCAGCAGGATCTCCCATCACAGGGTCTGCTCCGATATCCAAACCCAAATTAATTGACCCAGACAGCCTGTGTATTAAAAATCTAACCTGGATGAATACTCTTCCAAGGTGATTAAATACTGTTGTCCTCTCCTGCAGCCCATCCACCTGGTCTGTCTATACAAGTCTGGACAGAGTGCTCTTGGTAGTTGTTAAGAAACAGAAATTAACTCAAAGAAACCAGGCATTTCAGTTCATTTAGATTTTCTTTATGATAGTCTGGACTTGTCTTAATTGCTTCATCGTGATGTCTCAGGTCCTGAGATTTGAAGGTGTTATAAATACATGCTTATTCAAATCACTAGTGGACCATCTCTGGGGGTCTAGTTTTGTAAAGGCAGTGTACCTATCCAAAACATCAGTCAGATCTATGTTTCTGGACTTCACCCCCCGACTACAAGCCCTTGCACCTCACCCCTTTTAACTAGAGACATCAGGCTCTATCATTTGTACCTAATAAAATCTGCTTCTTAGTAGGAATCACATCAACAAGACAAGTCTCAGAAATCTGTCTTACTAAGATGTAAACCCTGCTACATATTCCATAAGGACAAGATTGTGTTTCATATTCACAAATCATTCTTATATGGAGGCAGTACAGCCTTTCATACCACATAGGACATTGCATTGCCACACTTTTGCCCAAACCCCAACACCAGAAAGAGAAAACATGGCACAAGATTGATGTGAGGAAAGCAATGAAGATATACTTGAAGTGAAAAAAACAATTTAGGAAATCATCCTCTGTGTCCTTTCATCACAAATGTCTCTATTTTAAAAAAAATTTAATTCCACTGTTTCAAGATGGATAAAATATGGCATTACAGAAACATTCTCAGATATAGGGAAAGCTATTCTAGAGAGGATCTGATCCCCTTCAAAACTTTCTATGGCTGTTGCTTGGTCTGAAAGAACATCAACTACCATAAAAGAAATCAATTAATACCTCCATTAACATGTCTGTCAGATACTGCAAACTGATTTGATACCCTTTGAGGCAGTTTGAGTGCCCGCTGCTGCACGCTGATAGCACTGGTATAAAGCGCCCAGCTGACACCCCTTGCGCCCCCCTCAGTTTCTTCTTACTGCCCATGACGGTCGCTAGAACTGCTATCCTTGCTTTTGCAAGCTTTCTCAGTTGTCTTTTCTTCTCTGTCTAGTTTTAGTTTTTAGTCAGTTTTAGCTAATTTTAGTGAAGTTCCGTAACTTCGTGTTTTAGAAGAGTTTTGTCCATTCCCCTGTGCCGAGGCATGCTTTGATGACCAGGCTTTATGCTCTGCGCCTCCTGCAACTAGGCTATGCCCCTGCCCAACCCTTACTCAAGCTGCCTGAAGTGCCTGGGAAAAGCTCATGTTGGGAACCATTGCCGGATCTGGAGGGACTTTAAGCCTCGCACAAAGAAGGACCATGAGACCAGGCTAAAATTTTTGCTTATGGAGGCAGCACTGAGACCTCCATCAGAGCCAGGCCGGTCAGACTTGTCACCAAGTGCCTTGCCATCAGTAAGGAGTGCTCCTCCTACTGTATTGGAGTCCTGGCACCGATTTACCATCCCACATGGCTGAGAGGGGGTGATCCCTGGCACTGAAGATGGCCAGGCCTGGAGATCAGATTGGTTTAGATTGCACTCTACTCTTCTGTCTTGGTACTGCAAAAGTT
This sequence comes from Lepidochelys olivacea, assembly GCF_965140295.1. NCBI lineage: Eukaryota > Metazoa > Chordata > Testudines > Cheloniidae > Lepidochelys > Lepidochelys olivacea. The sequence goes on along the minus strand of NC_140418.1, from coordinate 74,589,814 downwards.
GGCACCGTTGACTCTGACGCCTATGCAGGCACTGTCGAGTCCAGGACTGGAAGAGCTGTTAACATCTGCACACAGCACAGTACTGATACTATATTGGTACCAATCACATGGCGTTTGCTGCTGCTAGATAATTTCTTTTGCTGTTGGTACTGGTATTACTGGCAATACAAGATTCAGTGTTATTGGTGCGTAATGGACAGGAGGGAATCCACTGGATCCTGTCATTGTTTGGTACTATGCCTTCGGTACTGTCAAAAGGGAAACCATGGTACCGGTCTCTGGCACTGGTAGGAATGGAACCACCATGGACATTGGAGAGAGACTGAATTGGAGGTTGGGTCTTACTCCTCCCATCCAAGGAGCCTCTCTCTAGCTACTCCTCCAGGCATTTCCACCCTTCAGTGCATCCAGACACAGGAGTACCATCGAGTGCATGGTCAGGAGGTCACTGGGGACCTATGCCAGTCCAGTGGTCCTTTTGGAACCCCTGGGGTTTTCCCCAGTTTCCAGGGCTTGTTCCAGGTGTGCCTATTGGGTGACCTAAAAAGAAAGGCGTTATTGTCCTCTTGGACATAGCCTGGTCTGGACTCTGGTACTGACCCCAGAGCCGAACTGCATGAACCAGCTCAACCAGATCCTGCTGAGGAAGAAAGAGAAGAGCTTCCACAGCTGGTGCTGGCCTCCTTCCCGATGAGGCAGTCTCAGGAGGGGTAGTGTTGCCTCCCCCAGATGATAAGGCTTACCAAGAGTTGTTGAAGAGGGTGGCCTTAAATCTGGGCATACAGGTGGAGGTAGAGAAAGTCCTCCCATAGCCTGGTTGACATTTTAGCCACTGTGGACCCCTCAAAAGTAGCTCTGCCTCTCAGTGAGGCCATTATGATGACCCTGTTAAGACCTGGTGGCAGACCCCCATGTCCCTTCCCCCCACGTCTAAAAGGGCTGAACAAAAATACTTTGTTCCTGCCCAGGGTTATGAGTTCCTGTACCCCCATCCTCCGCCCAGGATCCCTGCTGGTAGCTGCTGCCAATGAGAGAGAAAGGCAGGGTCATCAGGATGAAACCCCAAAAATCAAAAGACTCAAATTAAACTTGTTCAGTAGGAAAGTTTATTCTACTGGGAGTTTCCAACTCAGAATTGCAAACTAGCAGGTGCTGCTGGGCAGGTATTATTTTAATATGTAGGACTCCATGCAGAAGTTCAAGAACTTGCTCCCACAAGAGACTATGCAACAGTTCTCATGGGTGGATAAGGGGAAAAAAAATCAGTGGTGAGGACCTTGTTGCAAGCCGCTTTGGATGCGGCTGACTCTGTAGCCAAGTCCCTGGCTTTGGCAGTGGTCGTGTGCAGGAGTTCGTGGCTACAGTCCTCTCGACTCCAACGGGACCTATCTTCTGAAGGAGCTTCACTCTTTTCAGAACACATTGATGCGAAACTGCATGGCCTAAAAGACTCCAGGGCGACCCTTAAATCCCTTGGATTATACACACCTGCTCCTTTCAAGGAAGCCCTACAGACCTCAAAAGCCATCTGGTATTCTGCCCTGTCTGGCTGTCAGGATCTGCAGAGAGAGAGAGAGAGAGAAGCAGAGGTTTTAGGCATAGGCCACCCCCCACTTTTACCTCTATATCACTACCTGCCCCCCCAGTCATCCAGGGGGTTCTAAGCAGGTATTTTGATGGGATGCTTGAGGACTTTCTACCAGTTCCTGTGATGCCAGACTCTTTCGCCTTTATTTGTAAATCGCCTTTTCCCCTTTCTCAGTGTGTGGTCCCGTATCACCCCGGACCATTGGGTGTTGAGCACTGTGAAACTGTGATGCACCTTCCAGTTTATTTCTACCCTTCCTTCCCACCTTCCGTCCGTGTCTCTTCAGGGACCCCTCACGAAGAACTTGTTGTCTGGGAGGTTCAAGCTCTCCTTTGGGTGGCTGAGGTTCCATAGAATTTAAGAGTAAAGGGGTTGTATTCCCGTTATTTCCTAATCCCAAAAGCCAAGGGTGGGCTCAAACCCATTTTAGACCTGCGGCAGCTTAACAACTATCTCAAGAAAATAAAGTTCTGCATGGTCACCCTGGTATCCATTATCCCCTCCCTGGATCCCGGGGTTTGTACGCCACTCTTAGGAGATGCCTATTTTCATAAATTGATATTCCAAGGACACAATGTTCCTCAGATTCATAGTGAGCCACTCACAGTTCTCCCACAGTTCTCGGTCTGTCTTCGGTTCAGCAGGTGTTCACAAAATGCACGGCAGTAGTGTCCACTTTTCTCTGGAGGTTAGGGGTGCATGTCTACCCTTATCTGGATGATTGGCTAGCTAAGGGCCAGTCCAGGGCTCAGGTAGTGTCCAACATTCAACTCATCCAGTCAACTTTCAGTCCCGGGAAAAATCATGGAGCAGGTCCTCAACGAATCCATTTTGAAGCACTTGGAGGAGAAGAAGGTGATCAGGAACAGTCAACATAGATTCACGAAGGGCAAGTCATGCCTGACCAACCTGATTGCCTTCTATGATGAGATAACTGGCTCTGTGGATATGGGGGAAGTGGTAGACGAGATATCCCTTGACTTTATCAAAGCTTTTGATATGGTCTCCCACAGTATTGCCAGCAAGTTTAAAAAAGTATGGATTGGATGAATGGACTATAAAATGGATAGAAAGCTGGCTAGATCACCTGGCTCAATGGGTAGTGATCAATGGCTCCATGTCTAGTTGACAGTCGGTATCAAGTGGAGTGCCCCAGGGGTCACTCCTGGGGCTGGTTTTGTTCAACATCTTCATTACTGATCTGGATGATGGGATGGATTGCACTCTCAGCAAGTTCACGAATGACACTAAACTAGGGGGAGTGGTAGATTCGCTGGAGGGTAGGGATGGAGTCAAGAGTGACCTAGACAAATTGGAGGATTGGGCCAAAAGAAATCTGATGAGGTTCAGCAAGGATAAGTGCAGAGTCCTGCACTTAAGATGGAAGAATCCCATGCACTGCTACAGGCTGGGGACCGACTGGCTGCAGAAAAGGACCTGGGGATTACGGTGGACAAGAAGTTGAATGAGAATCAGCAGTGTGCCCTTGTTGCCAAAAAGGCTAACAGCATATTGGGCTGCATTAAGAGTATTGCCAGCAGATTGAGGGAAGTGATTATTCCCCTCTATTTGGCACTGGTGAGGCCACATCTGGAGTATTGCTTCCAGTTTTGGGCCCCCCACTACAGAAAGGATGTGGACAACTTGGAGGGAGTCCAGCGGAGGGCAATGGAAATGATTAGGAGGCTGGGACACATGACTTATGAGGAGAAGCTGAGGGAACTGGGCTTATTTAGTCAGCAGAAGAGTGAGGGGGGATTTGATAGCAGCCTTCAACTACCTGAAAGGGCGTTCCAAAGAGGATGGAGCTAGGCTGTTCTGAGTGGTGGCAGATAACAACAAGGAGCAATGGTCCCAAGTTGCAGTGGGGCAGTCTAGATTGCATATTAGGAAGCACTTTCATTAGGAGGGTGGTGAAGCACTGGAATGGGTTACTTAGGGAGGTGGTGGAATCTCCATCCTTAGAGGTTTTTAAGGCTTGTCTTGAGAAAGCCCTGGCTGGGATGATTTAGTTGGGGTTGGACTAGATGACTTCCTGAGGTCTCTCTCAACTCTAATCTCCTATGATTCTATGAACATTCAAGGCTGTATGCCTTCTGATAAATGCAGAAAAATCTGCCTTCACTCCGATGCAGAGGATAGAGTTAACTGGGACAGTGTTTGACCCTACTCAAACCAGGATCTACCTCCCAGAGGGAAATTTCCATTCAGTTGGATCCCTGATGATAATGCACTCAAAGGTCATCCATTCACAACAGCTCGAAATTGTATTAGACTTTTAGGTCACGAGGCCTCGTGCATTACCTGGTACAACATACAAGGCTGCACCTCAGATACTTCCAGTCGTGGCTGGGCTCAATGTACTTGCCAGACCACCACCATCTGGACACTGTACTCACGGTACCTCAGCAGGCCCTCATCTCTCTCAATTGGTGGCTGGATCCACTTACGCTTTGTGTAAGTGTTTTCTTTGTACACCCTCAACCATTAATGACCTTGGTCTCATATGTGTCAGTGCTAGGGTGGGGAGCTCACCTGAGGCTCTCAAAACTCGGCCTCTGGTTTCTTGTGGAACTTTCTCTCCACATCAACATCAGGGAACTGAAAGCAGTTTGCCTGGCCTGTCAGGTCTTCCTGCCGCACATTATGGGCAGAAACTTGGCTGTTCTCACGGACAACACTGCAGCCATGTTTTAACTCAGCTGGCCAGGAGGAGCTTGTTCCTCCCTCTTATCATGAAGCAATGTAGTTATGGGACTTTTGCATAGCCCAGTCAATCAACCTTGAAGCATCTTACCTTCCGGGAATGCAAAATGAGTTGGCAGATCACCTCAGTAGGTCTTTTCCAGTCACTACATGTGGTCCCTGTGCCCAGATATGGCAAGAGACATTTTCCAGCAGTGGGGGACTAAGACAGACCTATTTGCAAATATGTACAACCAGAGTTGTCACCAGTTGTGTTCCTGTAAGGAGCACAGTCTGGGTTCTATCACAGATACCTTTCTACTACCATAGCTGGAACATCTTTATGGTGCACAGAGTGCTGCTAAAGATCAAGCTAGACCAGGTTATTCTAATAGCCCCAACATGGGCTTGTCAACACTGGTTCTCCACTCTTCTAGATCTCTGAGGCAACTCCAATCACGCTTCCGTTGCATTTGGATCTGATTTCCCAGGACCATGATCAGCTGCTCCACCCGAACCTGAACTCCCTTCATCTAATGGCTTGAAAGCTTCATGGCTAAATCCCAGAGAGCAGGATTGCTCAGAGCAAGTTTGTCAGGTCCTACTTGGTAGTAGAAAGCCCTCCAACAGAGCTACTTACCTCTTTAAGTGGAAACTATTCTCTGTTTGGGCGTCCCAGTGTGGAGTCTCACCCACATGTTCGTCCATACAAGACATATTTGAGTATCTACTGCACCTGAAACAGCAAGGTTTAGCAATCTCCTTAATCAAGGCTCACCTTGCAGGAATAATAGCTTTCCACCTGCAGGTGTGTAACTCGTGGGTTTTTTTTTTTTTTTTTTCTTCCCCAAATGACATGTCTGTCTGATTCCTCAAAGGCCTAGGAAGGTCATACCCCCAAGTAAGAGAAGCAGTTCTTCCCTGGGACCTGAACTTGGTCTCATCGAAGCTTTTGGGACTGCCATTTGAACCTTTTGGCAACGTGCTCCTTATTATACCTCTCCTGAAAAGTGGTTTCCTTAGTGGCCAACACTTCAGCCAAAGCTCTGTGCCCTCACTTCAGAACTTCTGTACACAGTCTTCTTTTAAAGATAAGATGTATTTGCCCTCACCCCAGTTTCCCCTCCAAAACTGTTTTTGCAATTTCTTAGCAATCCGGCAGTCTGCCTACTGATTCTACCCGAAGCTGGACATTAGACAAGCTTTAGCATTCTACATAAAAAGAACTACACCATTCCAAAAGTCTACCCAACTGTTCATAACTTTGGCTGACAGGATGAAAGGCATCCCAATCTCTTTAGAGAGAATTTCATCCTGGATTATTTCATGTATTTGCACTTGTTACGATCAGGCAGATGTTTCGCCAACAGCTACTCTGACTGCTCATTCCACAAGGTCTCAAGCATCCTCCGCAGCATTCATAGTGCAGATTCCTATTCAGGACACTTGTAAAGCAGTGACCTGGTTATTGGTGTGTACACATTCTCCTCCCAGTATGCCATTACTCAGCATTCCAGAGATGATGCCAGATTTTGCCAAGCTGTTCTGCAGTGGGTGTGTGTATACATGAACTCCTTCACCTATTCAATTGCTTGGGAGACGCTTGGCGTGAAATGCACGTGCAGTCACTCGAAGAGGGAAAAAAAAGTTACTAAACTTCCGTAACTGTTTTTCAAGATGTCTTCCACATGCCCATTCCACGACCTGCCCTTCTGCCCCTCTACATTAGTGTTTTCTGGAAAGAAGGAACGGAGGGGGCGCGGGGTCAGCTGGGTGCTTTATTCTGGCACTATCAGTGCGCATCAGCAGAAGGTGCTCAAGCCACCCTGACCAGTACCACTGAGGGGGAAAAAATTTCTGGCGACTACTCAGGGCATGCACACACTTAGTGTGGAATGAACATGTACAACACATTTCGAACAACAACAGTTAAGGAAAAGGTTAGTAACCATTTTTTCTTAGTCAAAACCCCCGGATGTGTTAATGGTGATGAGTTTTGAAATTTGTTACTTGCACCCCTTCCAGTCTATACATATATTATGTGAAATGAGAAAGAATAGTATTTAGGAAAGTTGGCATAAAACAAAATCTGTATAATTTTTTTCACTTTATTTCTTAAAACTTCTAGAAGCTTGCACATCAGACCAATCAGGAAAGGTGGCAGATGTCCACAGACAGCCAGAAATCTGGCTCTCATCATCTAAGTGGACAATTGCAGCAGCTGCAGCAGGAGTTAGAAGAGGCTCAGGACACTGTCAATAATCTTCAGCAACAACTTGAGGCCAGAAATGAAATGGTTCAAGCTGCAAATGAAGCACTGCTTGTGAAGGTAAGTTAACACAGCAATGTGTTGTACATGAGACATTTAAGGTGTCTGAGGGCAAAAACAAAGGCTCCCTTATGCCAACAAATTAATTACCCTGTTTTACCTCATGTTTGTTTTTACAAGGAATGAGAAGTACCTGGAAGAGTTACTGTATAGGCCTGAGTTTTACTCTGCCATGTGGAAGAACTGGATTTGAGAGCAGCAGAGGATTACACATGCTGTATGAGTGGATTGTGTGAGAGCCGTTCAGTCCACAATGAGTTAATATACATCTATACACCTGATAACTTAGCCATTTTGTTTTATGCAAAAATGTCTTTACAAAAGACCAATTTTGTGTTTTACAAATGTAAAAATTCTTAAGGAAATACACTATTGTGAATATATACTGTAATAATAATAGTCCATGTAACCCTGTGACAGCGTGCGACTCACCACTGCAGCGTCTCCTGCTGGCTGTCTTGGGAATTAGCTCTGTGTCCTCTTCTGGTGGTGTCTTGCTGCCGTCACTTCTGCTACGGGGACCCACATGACTCTCAGGACCGCGGCATCCTCTTCATGACACAGCTCTCTGGCTGTGCTGCACTTGGTTCTCCCCCACTTCTGGGGGAAAGGCAGTTCGTTGTGCAGCCACTTCCTAAGTGGTGAGTGGAGACAGGCCAGCCCACTACTCCAGGTCCTGGCTGATGTCATCCTGTAGATGACAGCTACGTGCTGCATCCCCTCTAAATAGGACTCTGTCTACTTCTCTGGGTCACTTCCCCACAGCCCCAGCACCTTATCTGCTGTTGTCTCTGGCCTCAGCATGCTAGCAGTCAGCCGGGAATTCACTCTTGCTCCCCTGACCAGCACTGCTCTGTCCAAGGTGTTAGCTTTCTTCCTCTTGCAAGGCAGCCAGTCCTCCCTCCTTGAGCTACTGAAGCTGCTCTGTTCTACAGTTCTCCTTATATGGGCCAGCCTGGCCCTGATTGGCTGCTCCTCGCAGCCCCTCTCTGATTGGCTGCCTCCTGTGCAGCCTCCCAAGGGCTCCATTAACCCCTTATGGGCTGGTGTCACATCACAAACCCCATTTATTTTAATTAGATGTAAAAAGATCATACAGATATAGGTGCAGGATGTAAACAGCTAGATGGCCCCCCTCTTTTTAAAGGGAAAAGCTAAAATACAACAGGTGTCAGAATGTCAAAATTCCAGTGTTACCACCTAGTGTATAACTAGCAGGAGTAGCTCTGTATGGTGATGTCTAACACTTCTTTAACAGGTTTCTTTTTTCTAATGTGCTAGGTTAGATAAAAGTTTCTTCAGTAGATGTTCTAATTTACAGGTAAACAGTTCTGCTTCTCTAGGACAATGCAGATCATAAAGCCCAGAATAAAGTGCTTAAGAAATCAGGACAAACCATTCTCAGTTGAAGGGATCCAGCTGTAGAATGAATTTTCAGAGGAGGTTAGATTAATCTGATTACCTTTAGGAAATCGTAGAAATGTAGGGTTGGAAGGGATCTTGAGAGATCACCAAGTACAGCCCCATGTGCTGAGGCAGGACCTACTAAATCAAGACCATCCCTGACAGATGTTGGTTCAACCTGTTCTTAAAAACCTTCTTTGACAGGAATTCCACAGCAGCCCTTGGAACTCTTTTCCAGAGCTTAACTACCCTTAGAGTTAGAAAATTTTTCCTAATATCTAATATAAATCTCCATTTCTGCAGATTAAGCCCATTTCTTTTAGTCCTACTTTCAGTGGATATGGACGACAATTGATCACCATCCTCTTTATAATAGCCCTTAACATATTTGAAGACTGTTATCGGATCCCACTCAGTCTTCTTTTCTCAAGATTAAACTTTTTTAACTTTTTTCCTTTTAGGTCAAGTTTTTTCTAAATCTTTTACTGTTTTTGTTTTCTTCCCGGGACTCTCTGCCCATCTTTCCTGAAGTGTGTTGCCCAATGGGATACAATACTTCAGCTGAGGCCTTTCCAGTCCTGAGAAGAGCAGGACAATGACCTCCCATGTCTTAAAATACAACACTCCAGTTAATACACCCCCAGAATTTTTTGCAAATGCATCACGTTGTTGACTCATATTCAATCTGGTGATCCAGTATAACCCTGCCAGATCCTTTTCAGCAGTACTACTGCCTAGCCAGTTATTCCCCTTTTTGTAGTTGTGCATTTCATTTTTTTTCCCTCATAAGCATAGTACTTTTGCATTTCTCTTTATTGAATTTCATCTGGTTCGAGAATTGGTCTGAAATCAATTTGTTTAAAGTTGTTTTGAATTCTAATCCTGTCCTCCAAAGTGTTAACAACCCCTCCCAATTTGGTGTCATCCGCAAATTTTATAAGCCTGCTCTCTACTCCGTTATCCAAATCGTTAATGAAAATATTGAATAGTACTGGACCCAGGACTGACTCCTGCAGGATCCTATTAGATAGGACCCTTCCATCTTCCACCTACCCTCCACCCAGTTTGTCAGCAAATCATTGATAACTGCTCTTTAAGTATGGTCTTTCAATCAATTTTGACCCCACCTAGTAATTTTGTCTACCATGTTTCCCTAGTTTGTAGATGAAAATGTCATATGGATTGTGTCAAAAGCAATACTACAATCAAGACATAATACGTTATCTGCTTGCACCCTATCCACTAGTCCAGTAACCCTGTCAAAGAATGAATTAGGTTGGTTTGGCATGATTTGTTCTTGACAAATCCATGCTTGGCTAGTCCTTATAACCCCATTATCCTCTAGATACTCACAAACTGATTTGTTAATAATTTGTTTTGGTATCTTTCCATGTATCAAAGTTAGGCTGACTGGTCTATAATTCCATAGGTCCTTTTTGTTCCCCTTTTTAAAGATAGGTACTGTTTGTCCTTCGCTAGTCCTCTGGGACCTCACCCATCCTCCATGATTTCTCAAAGATAATTCCACAGTTACTTTTTGATATAGCTTTTCCACCATAAACAGAATGACATTCACAACATCAATCATCTGCTTTTCCTCTTCGCAGGAAAGAAATAGAAAACCTACCCCAAGCAGAGTTCCCATTCCTCAGTAAGGGAGGAAAGCCAGAGACTCCATGAAGCCTAGTAAGAACATAACTGTTGCTAAATCTAGTTTGTGTAGAAGGCACTCAGATACTCTAGTGGTGGATGGCAGTGTAAAACCCTGAGAGAGAAGATGGTACTTTACTGCTAATGCTTATTGCTAGTACACTGCCCACTCCACTAGGTACAACTTTGAAAGGAGAAGAGCCACGTTTCACTTCCCTGTTCAAGTCTATTGACATTTGAGGTATTGCTTCACTGCTTTTCAGATTCTACTTCTATATTCATCTTAATTTTCCCAACTCCCTCAAACTTATGATTTTGATTTTCTTTATTAAAATTTTTGCAGTGACTGCTGGCAAGAGACTCATCTTTTATACTGATTTTCACTGCCCATAATATCTCTTTAAAAATGCAGCATTATGAGTTTTTCAGACTTTTCTCTCCACAAGTATTCACATTGTGCTAGATAGATATGGAGGTTTTTCTGTCCCAGTAGTCCTCTTTTTCCCTTAGAAATTTTATTGATGAACTGTTGGTGTCACTGAGGATTGTCAACTCTAATAAAATTTCTGTTTTTATGGCAAACGTTACTTCTGTCTCCTCTTGTACACTCCAATGCTAGCTGAGGGCTTCCTTCATGGAAGTGCTGAGCGTGGGTGGCAGTTAATTCCCCTCCCCCCCAGTCTGGGTATCAGTCTTTTTTCCACTGTTTTATAGCATGTCCCAAATGGGCCATCTTAGTGTGAATCTCTTGTTCTGTAGATTTAAGATGGCAATTGTTCTCCAGTTTTTCTAATGTCCTTCATTTTGGAAATTGATTTTTTTCAAAGGGCGGGTCTTTGAAACCAGAAAAATGGAAGCGCAGTTTTCTAATGAGAGATGCTTACAGTGAGACTGCCTTCCACATGGTATTCCAGGCATTTGTATATGTTGGAAATATCATAACTCTGCCCTTTGTATGATTATGATCATATTGTTGCTGATTTCTGTTTGGCACCAAATAAAAATTGACCCTGATGTTGGTACTAAGGGACTTTGCAGGTGAATCATCATTTTGTTTGTATAATGATAGTGCCTAAGAGAGCACGTTATAACCAGGACCAATTGTGTTATGCGCTGTACAAACAGAATAAAAAGACAGTGCGTGCCCCAGAAAGCTTACAATCTAAGTACATGCCAAGATGCAACAGACTGTTGGCTGGAGGAGTACAAGGAAATGAGACTGTATTGGTCAGCATGAATGGCAGTGGTCTCAGCACATTAGTGGCCTAAGCACTGTCAGTTTTTGTTTTGTTTTTTGTAGACATCAGGGCAATGGAGAGCTCTAAGGAGGGCTTAGAACAGGGGTTCTCAAACTGGGGGTCAGGACCCCATAGGGGGTTGTGAGGTTATTACATGGGGGTCATGAGCTGTCAGTCTCCACCCCAAACCCTGCTTTGCCTCCAGCATTTATAATGGTGTTAAATATATAAAAAAGTGGTTTTAATTAATAACCGGGGGGGGGTCGCACTCAGAGGCTTGCTATGTGAAAGGGGTCACCAGTACAAAAGCTTGAGAACCACTGGATTAGAAGAAAGATAATGAGGTAGCTTCGTCAATGTTTGCAGGGGAGCTCCTTAAAAGCATGAGGGGCAACATGGGAGAAAGCATGAAGGTGCTTGTTTGAAAATGTGACCAGTGGATGATGATGGCTGGCATCATTTGCCAGTCAGAGGCAAGATTTGACATCTCTATAGTGAGTGAGAGATGATAGGTAGGGTGGGATAGGCCAGGAAGGGCCTTGAAAGTGAGGTCAGGTACCTTGTGTTTGATGTAATAGAGAAGGGGATGCAAAGAGGAGATGTTAATGATGGACTGAGAAAATTATCTTTGCAGCAGCATTCTGAATGTATATGAGCAGGGCAAGACTCTAGTTGTCAAGGACAGAGAAAAGGATATTGCAATAATTGAGACATGAGGTCAGAACCTGGATGACAGTTTTAGCCCTGTAGATCCGTGGTTCTCAAAGCCGGTCTGCCACTTGTTCAGAGGAAGCCCCTGGCTGGCCGGACTGGCTTGTTTACCTGCCACGTCTGCAGGTTCAGCCAATCGCGGCTCCCACTGGCCACGGTTTGCCGCTCCAGGCCAATGGGGGCTGTGGGAAGGGCGGCCAGCACGTCCCTTGGCCCGCGCTGCTTTCCGTAGCCCCCATTGGCCTGGAGCGGCAAACCGCGGCCAGTGGGAGCCGCGATTGGCTGAACCTGCAGACGTGGCAGGTAAACAAGCTGGTCTGGCCAGCCAGGGGCTTTCCCTAAACATGCAGCAGATCTGCTTTGAGAACCACTGATGTAGATGCTATGCAGAAAGAATAGGCAAGATTTAGATCTAGCTTGGGCATGAAGACCTAGAGAGAGCTCCAAGTCAAAGATGATGTCCAGGATTGAGTGAGAGGCAAGATGATGATGATTCCACAGTCATTAAGGAGGTAGTGGGAAATATATTTACACATGGCACAGAATACAGAGGATAGTTCTAATGAACATTAGCATTTAAAAAAATGAAAAATATTTGTTTTATTGCACTGTAGGAATCTGAAGTAACGAGATTACAAACGAGAATTGCTGGGCATGAGAGAACAGAAGGCATCAAGAAGCTACCAATCCCGCTTGTATTATCAGATCATATGCTCTTCGATGTTCAAGAACAGGATTCTTTCAAACATTCTCATACGTCATACTTCAAACATAGAAAACTGCGTCGTTCTATAAGTGCTAGTGACTTAGGTGTTAAAGATGATTCCCTAGATCTATCAAAAAACATGTTAAAAGACTTCAAACAAATGCTTACGTTACAGCCCTCAATGATTCCAGAGAGTCGAAAGGATTTTCTTCATACTCCACCAAACAGTTTGAATGAATCTTCATTCGATCCCCTCACATACACTGTAGATGATGTGACATCAGACAGTAATGACTTCCAGACACTTAGTGGAATGCTAAAATATATCAACAAAGAAATGAGGCAGGCTGAAAATGCTTCTGTACAAATATCATGTAGTATAAACTCAAAGGAGAATCAAGAATGTGGTTTGTGGTACAGTAATTCTTAATTTAATTGTGACTTTTTATATAGGGATGGTTCATTAACATTTGTATCTATTTATGGCAGCGAGTTCCCAGATTTATCCAGGGTGTGGATCACATTTTAGTGAAGCTATTTCATAGATCACCCACGTTATTTTGTTTTTTTTATTAAAGATACACTGTCAAGTAACTAAGGCCCAAAATTTAACTTTTTGTTTAAAACATTCACAAAACATAATAGGCCAACTTCTCCTCTCAGTTGCACCAGAATAATTCCACTAACTTTAATGGGACTGCTCCCAGTTTATATTGGCGTAAATGACAGCAGATATTTCCCCTGTGTCAACAGAAATATTTCATAATTCATATTTTAGCATTTCAATAAAGAATTTTTAAAAAAAAATTCCCCTACAATACTGGGGACTTGAACACAACACTCTTTGAGGTGAAGTTTTTGTTTGCCTTTACTTTGGTGCCTTTAAAGTCTTCCACAACATAACTATTCCTAGTAGTGACTCTTAGCAGCCAACACTTCCTTATGGAAAGTGAAATAGATATATAAACCAAATGAAACTGACTAGTTCACTTTCACTATTGAAGCTGAGTGAAGTGCAGAATACAAATGGCACAACTGGAGAAAAATCTGATTTTTAAAATTCTTACAGTTTTGACAGTTACAGTAATGTTGCTAATGACATTATTCCTTTTAAATGTATATTAGTTATGGATTTAATCGGATTATAAATATGAGTATTCACAAATTATTCTGCTTAATCTGTTTTCTTATTTACAAGATTTTTGTATTCTTATCAAAGTACTGCATAAGTCAGTGTGGAGTCTGAGCAACTGTTGGATATCTGTAGACTACATTATAATATATTTATTTATTAAATATTGAGATATTTTAGTCTGTGGGCCTTTTGTACTATATTATGTATCTAAATGCTGGCATTTATGGATTTCCAGAGAAGTTGTCTCTTACTGTGGTAGAAACTATTATAAAGCAACACCTATTAATGTTTCTAGGCCAGGCTGCGGGATGTGAGACAGAGACTGTGTGGCTATCAAACATGCTGTAACTAGTTTATTTTCATGTCTGATCAGTTCCATAAGAGAGAGCTTATTTAAGAGAAACTATAAAGAGATATTACTGCAAGACCACCCTCAATGCAAATGGATTTTGATCTGGCAAATAAAACAAGGAAGTTGAAAGTAAGATTCTGACTACAAATACTACTTTAACAAGCATACATATCTATTTCAGGGACAAAGATTGTGAAGAAAGACTATTGCCGTCTGACAAGCAATAAAACATAAGTGAAATTGTTTTAACACAGCATTGCATTCAAAGAAGACATTTTTAATTCAGTCGTGATGTACACAGTTAAATATATTTATATTGATTGTAAATCCCAACCCTCTTGTTTTTCCAATTTTGTTTTAATATTATTGCTTTGAAATAATTTGTATGGTAACTTTGTTTTGGAAATAAAGGATTGTTTTTTTAAAAAAAAAAAAAATTCCTTAAATTATAGGGATAAATTTGGCTGCTCCTTTGTGACTAGGATTTTTAAAATCAGAGTCCTTCATCTTTATATCTAAATACTACCTAAAAGTGATCCTGAATCACTGCTTCATTAGCAATTTTTGTTGAGAACGTTTTATCTTTAGTGTAGTAAAAATATACTGTTGCTGACCAGGCTTTTCTTCAACCCATCTAATATAAGGCAATTTAGAATATAGGGTGAGCATAATATTGAGTCAAGACTTTAAACAAACTCTTGCTTGTCTCACTCCCACAAGTAGTTCCATTCACTGTTAGGGGAAGGAAATTCAAGGCCTAATCCTGCTCTTTTTGAGGTCCATGGACAAGTTCCCATGTGCTTCAGTGGAAGCAGAATTGTGCATTTAAGTTGTCTTATTTTAAGTTGTAAATTAATACATGAAGTTGTGTCATTTGGTTTTTAACTTCACAAAAATTTCACTCAATTTAGCCCTTAAAAATGTCTTCTCTACGCCCCCAGTCTCTAAAGTTAACAAACAAACAAACAGATGTATAGGGATCATATACAACAAATCCAGGAACTAGGTGGACTTAAGGGCATGAAGTCTGAATCCCCTATGAAATCCTGAATCTACACAGTTGAGATTCCAAAGCTTTATAGTGTTAAATCACTCAGAATGAGCCATGCTAAAAATGTACTTGCGTGAAAAACGCATCAGCAAAGCTATTAGCAATGAAAGTGTTTCAGAAAATAATAGTGTAATGCAGTTAAGAATTTAAGGCCCAAATGTGCATATTTAGAAATCATTAAGGGTGCATCTCAACCAGTAAAACTAGCACTTGTATTTCAGCAGCTGTGCAAATGAAATTGCTGTACAGACACAGAGCTCAGGCATTTTTACCAGTGTCAGGAAAACCTGCTCCACTGGTGCTGGCAGCTCCTGAAATACAGGTACAGATTTTGCTCATATAGAGAAGGCCTAAATACACAAGGTACATGTTCTTGGCTGTTTGGAAAGATTTAGGCACTGTAACAGAAGGACTTAGTTTACTTTTGGAAATAACCACATTTTAAATTTTTTTCATCAAGCCATTTGCTTCCCTACAGAATAACAACAATAAAATCTATTAGAACTGTCTTGGCCAGTGTAATAACAGAAAAACAGTTCAGAAGATTTAAACCATTTTTTCCCCTCTAAACAAATCAATAGGCCTCTAGGCTAATAACGTGTGTGCCACGTTTCAGACAGATCTTTTAAAACAATAGAACTTGAAACGTTAGATCTCTCAAACCAGGATTTCAAATGGAAAGCTTAACCAGCCCTTAATTAGAGTTGCATTACCACATCATTGGAATTTCATCATCATAGGTTGCATAAAGCCTAGGTTGCCCCTCTTACAGGTGCTAAATATAAATGTGCATGAACAGCGGAAGCATTTTGTCTAATAGCTGAATCAGCTAAATACAGTGTGAGCTGAAATTTTTTATCTGGCCATTTGCTTTCCCTAGTGAAGTCAGGATCAAACCTGATAGCCAAGGTTAAATTATAATTACATTTAGCTCATTCATTTTAGATGTCATCTTGTGCCTTATTTGAAAAGCTAGTTATTCTGCTTGTTACATTAGCAAATGTATTTTTATTAGTTTGGAAAGTAGGGAAAGCCTTTGTGCCAAACCATAATTTCACTTTAGTAGGGATCTAAACAAGTCATTTCTTTATATGCCTATATAAAATGGTTATTAACGATACTGGAACATTGAGTGCACTTTTCCAAACTGTACTGGATAATATGGGATTATTGATTCTTGGAAAATATTCTTGTTCTGTGTATCCTGGACAGCATTGTCATCCTGAATGCTATTTAGAAGTGTAACTGTTAGTATCATTTTATGTAGCTCTAAAGTTGCAAGAGACCCACTCAAATATTTCTTACTGACTTGTAATTTATCTATTTGTTAACCATGTATATGGACATATTGTAACATTAAGGGTAGACCCATACTAAATTCCCAGCTCTAAATGCCCCCAAATTTTGGAGGAATTCAGATCTAATCCAAACTTTTCAGCCAAACCTGTTTGTGTGTAAGTTTTTTTGTTTTTGGTAGTAAGATCTCAAGGCATGCGAGTTCCTTCAGCCTGTTCAGGAAGCAAAACGCAAAGGGCTTTTGCATCTGAGTGACGGTTAGAACTGTTCTGCTACAGTGCTTGTCTTGTAACCGCCTTAGGATATCTATTTATTTTCACTTCTTCTGGGTGTGGCTCTTCTCTTCTTTCACTGATGAAGATGGAGGGAAATCAACCAGGGAGTTACTTCCCCCTCTCTGATTCGGCTGCTGTTGGGGAACTATCACTCTCCTAATCAAATACCCAACAACTACTTGTGTTAGACCTGGTGCATTACGAATTCCCTTTCTTACAATGCCCTCTGAAATGGTGTCTTTATTTGCTTAATTGCTGTTTATTCACTGCCTCAATTCACTTAATAGCACTTTGAGTGGCCTCTACATATTTCCACTCATGGGATGTGCTGGCCAGGTGTGGTTTAGACTGTGGAACTAGCAGTTAAAATATCTAATGTGCCCCTCTACTCACCATTTGTGAATGTTTTGAGAGCTATGTTATAAAAAGGGAGTGTGGCACTCTAGCTGAGCTCCCTCCGTTCCATTCTATCACATCCAGCTGACAGTTCAGAAAATGCTCAATCCATCAACCTTCTCTTCAGTGCCTTTCAGACCAACACTTCAATGGGTTTTAGATAGTTTTGGTACATTTTAAAAAATCTTAGTGTACTCTCCCTTATTTAGGCAGAAAAAAGGGCCAAATAATTTCTAAATGGGTTTAATTATATATCCACAAGTTTTATAATTTAGCACCAGTCTCTCTCCCTTAAGGGATTAGAGCCCATTCCACTACAACCAAAGCAGCATCTATGCCCCACTCATTGAAATACCTTACAGATTTAATTTTACAAATGCCAGTCTTACAAAAGACCAGTGACAAACTATTTTTCAAAGCAGGGATAAAAAATCATATGAAAGTGATGTTGATGAAGAACAAGTCAACACTGCTTCACATTCCTATGCCTTCAGTGTATTGGAAATGGCTTCACTGTGATTTGAAAGACAAAGTGCTGCAGTGCACTATACTGCAACTTATGCACATTTACTGTAACTTTGAGATGTTCAATTTTATGAACTTTTCCATTTTGAATTCCTCAATCCCCGACTAGTTTGTAAAACATGGCTATTACTATATGAAAGGCAGCAACCTTGGGTTCTGTTCGTACTTTCTCTAGACTTGGTATCCAAATAAAATGCTAGATTTGGCAGAGCAGTTCTGCAGTCTCTGTTTAATTAGGACTCCATATCCTTCCTTACGAGCTTACGGTTTTTTAAACTATTCCATGAGTGAGAATATGCAGAAGTCGCTCACTAGAGGAAGAAATGAAGGTTACTTACCTGGAACTGTGAGATCTGCTATGCGTATTCACATTCCCTGCCCACCTTACCCTCTTCCTTGGAGTCCTAATTTCTAAATGGAACCTGACTGAGTGGTGGAAGGAACTGAGGTGGTTGGAGCTCTATGCCCCTTCTTATAACTGCCCTCAGTATGTTTGCAAACGTTGGCGGGAGTAAGAAAGAGGGCAGAGGAGTGTTCCAACAATCATTGCTTAAATTCCACTGTCAAACTGCACGCAATTGGCACATCCCATGAGCATAAATAGGCAGAGTCCATCTCAAACAACTCTGGTTACAGGTGAGTAACCTTTATATTTTAGTAAAAGACTTAAATATGTGACTATACATGTAAATTAAGCTTTTCTCCATATGACTATCATGTTTTGTTATAAATGAATAGTAATATAAAAATTTACTAAAAAGGAAAGGTAAAAGCATTGGAAACTCTAACGGGAAAGGAGGCAAACTGCAAATAACAAGGGAAAGCTGCAAAAATAGGGAAAAAAACATAAAATGTTTTGGATTGGAGCAGAGGCAAGTGGAACACTGGGAAAACTCTCAAGAGCGTTCAGTCATCTTTCTGTCTCTCTCTTCAAAGCCACACTCCTTTTTCCATTTCACTTCTTCCAGATGTTCTATTAGGACTTTTAGTTGCAAACATTCAATAATATATCGTCAATTGGCATTGTGTGGTTAAATCCTTGTGTGCCTCTTTGAGGGACAAAATCTGACCCCGCCACTGTGGCTGTGGAGAGATTGGACTATAATTTGGATAAGTGTTGTCCTGTTACACAAACAAACAGGGAGGAAGCTAGGCCGGAACAGCAGGGAGCTATGCTCCATGTGCACCCTTCGTACCCCAATGTGGAGGGTAAAGTAGGGGTGGATAGTTTATCTGTGACTGCATAGATCACTCTCTTGTGCATGACTTGTGGGTACTCCCCCATGGGGGCTGTGATAGAGGCAGCGGAGTATGACAGGAGGAGATGGTGACTCCACCTCCCTCCCCCGATAGGCATGGCCTAATTATTCAACTATCTAAAACTTTTTGGCACAAATGTTTTGCAAGATTTTAAAATGGATGTTGTAATTGTGTTGAATGTACTGTACATTGAAGATCCCCATCAGAGGCGGTTCAAGACAATTTTCCACCCTAGGTAAATGTCAGTGTGCCTTCTTCCGTGCCACCCAAATTTGGCCCAGTTGCCCCTGCATCCTGACAGAGGAGTGGCCACACCAAATCTACTGCCCTTGGCAGCTGCCTAGTTTGCCTGTACATAGAGTAGCCTCTGATCCAGATTATGTATACATGCAGAAGCATCTGCTCCTATTTATTAGTGTCCAGTTGGAGATTATCCCCCTAATCATACAATGTCCAGGTGTGCATTTTCAGTTTTGTTGGCTCAGTGAAGCTGTAAATAAAGCATAAAGGGTCAGTAATACTCAGTTGTAGCCACAACATTTAGGTGATTGTTCATCAGAGTAGCAAGACTTCCCACTATATCTGCTGCCGTCCAGCTGAAAATAATGGCTCAGAAAACTGTACTCATCACAGGTTGCTCCTCAGGAATCGGACTGGCCTTGGCTGTAAAAATGGCCAGAGATGAACAGAAAAGATTTAAAGGTAATGATATTTCTGAAATTAATATCACACAGTACTGCATCTTCCATGTTGTTAGTCACTTTCATTTTGTGATGTGACAGAGTGGACTGTACTAAGTGCTGAGTGTCTCACCGTCTTATGGATAGATTTTCACCAGTCTGTACCTGAATTCTGTTTAGCTTCCCTTCTCCGCCACTCTTATTAATTTTCCCTTTCCTGACAGGAAGATACAATGCAATCAAATGTACTAATTTCTGCGAACAGATGGCAGTTCTGTAACTGTATTCAAATGAAATGTTTATCTGAATTAACAGATGATAAATGTAGCAGTGGTATAAAAATGGAAACTTTTTAAATTAAAAAAACAAAAATGCATTTGCAGCACACTAAATAAATGTACCTTTTTACAGGTTAGTCCTTCACACAACTGCAGATAGCTTTACTTGGCACTTAGCAAAGTTTTGTTGGTGTAAATGCAATTCCTAATTTTAGGAGGAGAAACATTATGTCTGGGAGCCCTTAATTAAATTAGCAATTTGTTTCTGAGAGGCAGGATTCAGTATTTCTTCCTTGCATTTACTCCCATGAGGGAGGAGAGGGAAAACTTGGTTCCACTGTCTGCCTTACAAAACAGAAATATTTGCTGCAATTGTATGTAGCTGACTAAATAAATTTAGCAATTCAGATCAGGTTTACTCTCTGTAAGTGTCTTATTCACCAGGGAACAATTGTATGGATTTATGGAAGTTAGAGTAATTAAGTCACAGTAATATTAAAGCTGATCTATACGATGATAAATATCTTGCAAAACAATTCTGCAGTCTGAGGAATCATTTGTTTCACTCCCATGTAAAATCCTGGCTGCTTTTCTAAATACACTGGCTGTGATGTTCAAAAATGAGTGCCTAAAGATAGACTTCTAACTCATTATTTAGGTGCCTAAATGTGGACTTAGGAGCCTAACTTTGGCACCCGTTATTTAAAATCTTGGGCTTAGTTTTTCTACCGTATCTTCCCTAATTGATATAGAAATAAAAACACATAGCTATGAACGTGGCTGTATAAGTGGTTTATTTCTCCATTCGCTCCTTCCCAAAATCTGATTTAGGAAAGTTAGAAGCACTATATAAAAATTTAAAATACATTCTGTTTTAGGTTGTTATCAAGGCCCTATCACCAAGATATCTAAGCACTAAAATACGGACTTAAAGGTTGTATGCACTGTAACTTGTGTCTCCTGTCATTCTCAAAGGAAAAGCTTTCTCTGTAGTTACATTTCTGATTACTTATTTATAATACTTTACAGTGTATGCTACCATGAGGAATCTGACCAGGAAGGACAAACTTGCAGAAGCTGCAGACAGAACCTTGGGTAAAACCCTGGAAATTAAACAACTGGATGTCTGCAATGAAGAGTCTATTAAAACTTGCGTCAGTAGCATCCCTGACAGAAGGATTGATATATTAGGCAAGTAATGAACACAAATGAAAGATGGACAAGAAGTCAGAATACAAGATTTAATTGAAGGGTCCTTTTAAATATTTCAGAGATGTTTCAGTAACATATTATTCTTTCTAAAAATGTTTATGGATTTAAACATAAATATATGAATAAAACCAATAATACTGTACACTTCTATAACGTCTTCCATTCAAGGTTCTCAAGCCATTTTACAAATACTAATTAATTGAATTCAGACACAAAGAGATCAAATGACTTCTACAAAATCATCCAGTAGGTCTGTGGCAAGGTTGAGAACAGAACTTGGATCTCCTGATTCTCCATCCTGCACTTGAGACCTAAGACCACCTCTACCCTCTGAACACAGTAGACCCCTATTTATTTGCTCTAACAATAGGGTGATCCTTTGTGAATTAGCAAGTAAGTGAATAAATAATTAAAAGACTAATGCATCATCAAATGCACATGGTTAATTTCTAATAACAGTTATAGTTCCATTTTATTTTATACTTTACTAGTAAATTTTCTGTAATATATTTTGTAAAAATAAATTATAACATAATATGGCAACTAACTACACCCTCAGCTTTTAAATCTTGGCTAAGAGGAAGCAGAGCCTGCCTTTTGGGGGGAGATGATAGGGGAGCAGCAGAACAGCAAGGTAAAAATTAACATGATTTTCTGCAAATTGCACTATGCTCCAATTTGACATTCCACTTCTTACTAACAAGTGTTCATATTATGGCATGACCATTCTGGATTTTTGAAACCACAAGCACTAAAATGGAATCTTCTTTTGACCCCCACATAGTGACAAAGTTCTCAACCAATGCCAGTTCATTTTTAAAAATAATAAACTGACATTATGAGGCGCTAAACACAAAGTAGACCAAAAATATCAAACAAACATACTAAGGCCTGATCCAATACCCAGTGAAGTAAACTGAGATGCCATTTGACTTGATTGAATACTGAATTATAAGCAAATATTATAGGGAAGTTTTTGCTCATTTTTTCCCTTACCTTTTCCTGATTTAAAGAAAAAAAGTAAGGCATAAATCAGAAATAAACAAGAAAAACTTCAGAATAGCAGATATTTTAAAATGTATTTGAGTAAAAGCAAAGACATTCCATGTCAAATGTAATCTCAAGGTTTCAGTGAAAAGCTGAATAACTAATTGCTCTTGTGTGTTTTAATTCCTTATTCCAGTCACTCATTTATACCACCATGTGTTTTCCAGTGAAAGTGCTAAGTTAATATTTATTGCCTTTACTACTCACTATTGTGTTTTGCATCTGTACAGTTAGCAATGCTGGAATGGGGCTCATTGGACCTATTGAATGCCAGACCATAGATGAGATGAGAACTGTGATGGACACAAACTTCTTCGGATTGGTTCGCCTTTTGAAGGAGATTTTACCTGATATGAAGAAGAGAAAGAGTGGACATATAGTTATAATAAGCAGTGTAATGGGAATACAAGGCAAAGTATTATTATGTACTAATTATTTGTAATTTAAAACTCACATTTTTCAGTTCAGAAAAATGTGAATGCGATCTAGTATATGAAGTTACTGTTTCCAATTTACAAACATGGGCTTCAGTTCTACATTCTTACTCACACTGAGTAATATATTATGTCAGTACTCTCATTTAATTTTAATGGGACTACTTGCAGAGTAAAGTACTACTGCTTGTGAGTAAAGCTGGCAGATTTAGGACCATAATAACGGTGTCTGAGTTTTCTGGAAAGTAGCACTTTGCTCTTTTCACAAAGTGATTTCATGTGGAAACTTGTCTCTGTGTCTTGCTTGAAGGGACTATGCAGGAAAGACCAACACATTTTAATACACTTTTTTTATGCACAGGTATTTTGTGAAACTAGCTTTAAAAAAAGCTCTGCCTTAAAAAGATTTAGTACATATGCAATCTGTTAGTAATTCACAAATATATTTTGTGAATATATTCCAAGCAGTATGTACAAAGTTGGTCTTCCAACACTGCTCTCTCTCTCTCTCTGCCCCCCCCCCACAAAAAAAAAACAGAACAAAAAGATGGAATCAACAGTTCTACACTGAAATATTCTAATTGTTTGATCAGTAGGTCCTTTCCCACCTCCATTGGAGTCCTCCATGTCCCAAGTCCTCCATATCCCAGACTATCAAATCAGTATTTCCTTTCTGTAAGGCTTTCCCTCTTACTAGACACCCAGGTGTTGCCACTAACCCCCAAAGGGGAAACATCAAATGGACCTCACTTTAGAGCCAGATAATGTTGCTCTTAATTTGGTGCTCCACCCTGCATAAACTTACTTGTATGCATCTTCTCAATAACTTTAATAGGCCTCTCACATATGGATTATTCATGTGAGTGGGCAGTTATAGGGTCAAGGCCTTGGCTACTAAGAGTTGCTAATGAGCAACATGATGCTCACCATCCATCTTAGAGGGTTGTATACTGCCTCCTCCGAGTCACCAAGAAGTGAAAAATCCAAATCTTTTAAATCTTAGATCTCTTGCTTGCATTGCAACACAGCTGCCATGCCAAATGCTGCAGATTGTATTACACATGTAGATCGCTGTATTAGACCACAAAATATCTAGCATAAATACCATGCACTAGATCCTCTGCTTTGGCCAAGGAACAGCTTGAAGGCTGCTCTAACCTGTGCCAGTTGCCAATGGCACCTAGGGATCATAATAGTCAGGGTGCAAAGGAGAAAATCGCTGCTCAGCAGGTATGCAAAAAAAAAAAAAAAAAAAAAGGCTTGGTCACCCCAGTGCATTTAATAGGAGTGGTTTTAACATCTTCATAATTTGAATTAGCGCAACATAAATCATGAGGATTTTTTTTCATGCTCTCATAACCACAAACAGCTTATATTTTAGGAAATATAAGCCCCTCAAAAACTTAAAATGATCTTAACATGATCTGTAACTATTTTGTTTTTGCCTTCAGGTATTTTGTTCAATGATGTTTATGCTGCATCTAAATTTGCTGTGGAAGGATTCTGTGAAAGTTTAGCCATACAAGCACTCAAGTTTAAACTTCAGTAAGTGTTGACCCAAAGGTGTGAGGTACATATCAGACTGTGCTTTAAAATATATCTTGAGCTAGTAGGAGTCGTACAACCCTTATATAGCTGGCTGCTGTCCCGGAGAAAGAGGATGAAGAATTTTTCCTCTTGAATTGAAGCTATACATTCACAAGAAGCCATTGAAACCTTCTTATAGAAGTTCCCTTGCCCTCCCTACCAAAGTACTGCAAACATTTAAATGACAAAATAAACATGACCTACAGCATGCAGATTAGGAGTAAGTTTAGCTTTGAAAAAATATGTATAGCTTTCATATACATCCCTGGAAACCTGGACTCTCATCTACTGTACTATGGGGATGTGGTCATGTAATACGTGTACCTCAAAGAGAATGTTTTCTCTAATCTGTAGTACCCAGATACATTAGTGAAAATGATCAATAATGACTTTCATTATAATGATTATTGGAGACGTTTATATAACATAGTGGTTATGTAGCACTTTCAATAGTGAATAAAAATGGGGCCTTGCCTCAAAGAGTTTACAATGGAAATCAATCAAAGCAAGACAGAAAGAGGAGATGCCTACAGTCTAAGTGAACAGAGCATGAGCAAAAGGGATGCACAAAATAAGATTGTGAGGTAGTTTACATGGTAGTTCATAACTTTTTTTATTATCATTACTTAAAATGTATTAGTTTCTAATGAGAATTTAGTAGAGAATTACTGTATGTGTAAATAGGTGGGCTCTGAGAAGGGGTTTAAAGGAGACAAGAAATCTTTGTGGCATATAGGGTTAGAGGACATTAAAGGCATAGGAGGCAGCATGAAAGAAGGAAGAAGAAAAAGGTTGCATGGAGAAATGTGGAACTGCGATAATGATAGTGACCAGCGATAATGTAAGCAAAGGCAGCACTGTGCAGAAGTTTTGATTTGGAAGTTCTGCTTAAAAATCAATAGCCTGGTATAGCCCTTAGGAATAAGGGGCAAAGTACAGATATTCGTTAACAGTTTAACCCAGCTACAGAACTGGCCAAAAATCTTTTGTATAAAAACCTTGTTCAATAGATAACTATGGTTGTAAACAGGAAGGACTTTTCATACTTAAAACTTGAGAATGGAGCTGGAGAAGGAACTGGTGCAGGGACCTTAAGTATTTCTTAGCTTTACTATTATGCACTTCTGGGCAAATCCTGCTCCTCCTCCATAGGTCCAGCGAGCCCAACAGCAGCAAAAGTCTGGGCAGCTGTACTTTCTGCCTAAGCATTTGTACTGTACTTTGTGGGTACCACAGAATAAGAGTGCCTTCCAGAATTATATACACCCAAGAGGTAACCAAAGAGAATCTTTGGGTGATCTCTCTCTCTCTCTTTTAAATACTTCTACTATTACTACTATGTAGGAGAGATAGCAAAGAGATCCATTTAGCACTTTGTCCAAAAGGCAGTGAGGTTTACGATCATTTTTAAGTTTTGTTACAGAGATCTACAGCTGTGAGCCAGCAGCTGAGGCTTTGTCTCCTGCTCCCACTTCTGCCCTAGACTGATAGTTCCATTGCTCCCCAGCAGTGCAGCCAGTGTTGTTCTCCCACTTTCTCCCATGGAAACCCCCAGTGCCTGTCTGAGATACTCAGGGCAAGAGCTGTGGTATGGATCTCCCCCTTAAAGAATTTATTGTTTAAAAAATGTTAACAAGTGCTCATTTATTTGCAGCCAGTCACTACCTATATAAAGGATAGCTTTACACATTTCCCATATAGAAGGACAAATCACCAATATGTTATTGTTCTTGTAACAGGCTAAGTCTGATTGAGCCAGGCCCAGTGATCACAGAATTTGAAAAAAAGGTGTTTGAAGATGGAATGAAAATGGATCTTTCGGCTGCTGATGAAGAAACTGCTGACATGTTTACTAATATTTACCTTAAAAATTACAAACAGATTTTCCAAAGCCTGGGACAGAGTGCAGAGGACATAGCAGAGGTAATTAGTCAAACTATTTTGTGCAGTCTTAGAATGCTCTGTTTGGTTGTTGACCCACTAGACTTCATTAAGCACAACCTCAAGCATTTACTGGATCTAGAATTTAGAAAGATCATGTTCTCCCAGTTTTAAAAGGCAACTGTGAATCTTAATCTGTAATACCATTGAGTGGATAGTTGCAATGTGATCTAATCACCCAGTGAAGTCAGAATGACACTAGTGTGCACGGCCACCAGAAATCTAGATGGGTTACTACCATTGTTTATGGCCCCTCTCTTGCTCAGATTCCACTATTGCAAACCCCTACACCCATGTGAAATCCAGCAGACTATCCCAGGAACCAACAACAGAAATGCAGCAGCAGGTCACAGCAGAACATAGCTGGAGGCAATCTCTGATATTTGAGACTTTATAGAGCACAACCAACACCATGAACTGCTTCTAGAAGCAAGTAGGTAGACAACGTAGAGTATGGAACATCAGTCTTACAGACTCACCTCTCAAATTTAAGCTGTTGCATTGTGCCAGCTGACATGCTCTTCAAAAGTAGGCCAAAGTAGAACTCTAGGGTAAATGAATGCTTGAGGTTACAAGGGCCTGAATCACTGTGGAGAGGTTGAAATACAGGAAAGTTTGCAGCCTTCAGATCAACCATAAGTTAAAAGGGACAGTGTGTGATTAAGGGCATCTTGGAATCTAAGAGCAGAAATGGATTCTAAATGTTTACGAGCAGCATTAGTGAAGGTCGGACACACAGTCCACCTCCAATATATGAAATACTAGGTAAGGCCCTGATCCTGCAACTGGTTTTGTGTACACAGATTTGTATGCATTTACACAGCCATATTCACTTCAATAAGACTCTGCCCTGGCATAAGGATCTGCCTGTGCAGGACTGGGAAACTTACATAGAGTCCCAGTGATTTTGTTCGTGTCTTACCTTAGATCTATAGGGTGTGATTCTTAACACCCTCAGCATTGGCATAACACTGCTCCCACTGAAGTTAATGAGAGCTTTACCGCTGACTTCAATGGGAGCAAAGTTAGGCCAACACTGTGCACTTTTGAAAATCCCATACAATGTATTTTTTTAATTTGAATTTGATTTAAATAGTGTCAGGCTCCTGAATCTCATGTTGTTTGTAAACTGGTAAATATGAAACATCCTGATTCACACATTTGATACCATATCTGTGAATTCAGCCTTGTTCTGTATTTAGTATTTTATTTTTAATAATTCCACAGTTAATCACTTCTAAATGATGAAGCACTTTAGTAGCTTTTACAGCAATATACAGTTGGAAAACTTAGATGCATGCAATTAATTCTTCCAGATAAGTGAGTGCAGCTAGAACTTTACAGCTACATTCTGATCTTGATGTATAAGGGTGTGTGTGTTACTCCAACTGAAATAGAGCTAACTCACTCTTTGCATGCCAAGTTGAAAATATATCTCTGTCAAACGCTTGTAGTTTGAACAAACAACAAATCAGCAGAGACCCTTCCTTTAGGCTGAGTTCTTCTAAGCAAGAGCTTCTAAATCAGAATCAGACTCCTGCCCTAACTTCAACCTGCATAATATGTCTTCACTGCAGAATTTACCCAGTGGATCAACATGCAAGTTTGCCTAGCTTGGGTGTGAGTGGCCACGCTGCAAAGCCACGCTTGCGTTGAGTTAGTGTTATACTCACTTGTTTGAGATGCTAAAACTTCTGGGATTATATCCCATGGTTCTTAGCACTGCAGTACACTAAGCCAGTCTGATTCTCTCTGAGTGAATTGTGGGAAAACTTGTCTGTCCTTTTGGGCACACAGGGGGAATTGTGGGAAAGCACTGGAATAGTGCATTTATAGTGCACTGGAATAGTGCATTTCAGGTTTCAGAATAGCAGCTGTGTTAGTCTGTATTCTCAAAAAGAAAAGGAGTACTTGTGGCACCTTAGAGACTAACCAATTTATTTGAGCATAAGCTTTCGTGAGCTACAGTTCACTTTAGTGGATGCATTCAGTGGAAAATACAGTGGGGAGATTTATTCTTTCATGTTCTCTATGTATATAAATCTCCCCACTGTATTTTCCACTGAATGCATCCGATGAAGTGAGCTGTAGCTCACGAAAGCTTATGCTCAAATAAATTGGTTGGTTAGTCTCTAAGGTGCCACAAGTACTTCTTTTCTTTTTGGACATTTATCACCACTTGAGGGATTCAGTGTGTATCCTCACTGCAAAGTGGGCAGCTTACCAGCCTGAGTGAACATACCACTCCGGCTTTAGTGTATAGCGCCAGATGAGCCAGGTATCTTGGGTGCAAAGCACAACCAAACTTGGGTGAGAGGGGTGCATGTGTGAGAGAGAGAGAAGGGATAGGGGCAAAACCCAAGCGAGAGCCCAAGTTAACCCTGCAGTGAAGATGCACCCTGAATCTCACCCTGCACTTTCTTTGCTTCACCCATGCTTATCTGACCACCTCCTTTCTCTCCTTTGCCTACATGTAATTTCATGTCCTCTTTCTTACCACCTCCATATGTTCTCAACTGATGTTTGAGAAGGTTCTCCTTGACCCTCAAAAATATCCTGAAAATCTGCTCCATGAAGTGCTCCTGCTTTAGTCACCACTTGCTTACTCTGCTTTTCTTTTGTTTTAAGACTCTTAAGGTCTTAGACAGAACTTGTCATTTGTTCAGCATGCATTGCATATCATACAGCACTACGTACAGGTTTAAAGAATACAGAGACACAACCCTTTGGGCATGAGCACAGAACTGCTAACCAGCAGTGATCCTTGGAGCCACAAACCCCTTACATATGGAACCCTATACAAGGCTATCAAAGAGATGGGTCTCCTACCTTTATTCCTTTCCAAGTTCAGTGCTGCAGTAGATTGGAGCCAGCTAGCAATTTTTATTTTGTATTTTTTTTTAATATTGTTTTGCACCAAATTGGGAATTAGTATTAGAGCCTTTTTTGGTAGTTTATATGGTAGTTTTTAGCTTTAGTTAAGAAACCACTCTGTGCTGAAGTTCCCTCAATACACATTTCAAATAAAAATGAAAAACCAAAATGCAGCCCTTGGACCCCCAATGAAGCTTAAGTCTTTCATAATACCAAACAGGAGACATTTGGGCCAGAATTTAATCACTATGATGCTTTTTAAAGGATAAAAGGGTCAAGCAAACATACTGCACCCAATTCCCATTCCTGCTTGCCCAATACTTCCAAGAGCAGGAAATGATTGTACTCAGAAATAGGACTGATGTTGGCACTAGATGCAGTATTAGTATTAAAGATGCTCTGAAAATGTCACTGATACATGTCTGTATAGCTCCAAAGCTTGTATCTTCCACCAGCAGAAGTTGGTTTAATAAAAGATACCATTTTACCTACCTTGTCTTATTGATGCAAACAGCAAGTTTTAGAGAAAAATCCCTGTGGGAGTAAAAAACAGATTTCTGGCTTTGTAATCACACATTCCACCACTTATCTCAAACTCAAATGTTCTAAATAGTAAATATATTACTTTTGTTTAATATAAACTTCCGCTATATTTTCTAATAAAGTTGGAAAATAAAATTATGCTGATTAGTCTTAAAGAGAAACATGTTTTTTGAGGTTTCTAAATTATCCTAAGAAAGTCTTAATGGATTAACTGCCTGATTAAAATGTGGTCAAATTTCCTAAAGGATTTTACAAAGCTACCTTTGGTACTTTGCTCTGTCATTCTGTTTGTTGATTCTTGTACATCTATTTGGATGAATGATGTTCTCTAAAGATCCCATTTCTCATTCTAACAGCATACAGTAAAGATAATTCTTGCAGAAAATCCACCTTTTCGCCATCAGACCAACACCCTGTACACACCAATGACAACCTTGAAATACGCAGATCCAAATGGAGATCTACCTATTGATACCTTCTACAAAATGGTTTTTCAGCATGATAAAATCTTCAGTGCAAGTCTTAACTTCATCAAACTGCTAAGGTGGAGAAGCAGAAAAAGCTTTGATTTGGGAAACCCTTCACAATGAATATATGTATGCTATTGTGTGCATCTGGATCACTGGTTCTAGTCACTGCTGACATATTGTTTTGAAAAATATCTTTTCAATATAACTGATTACAAAAAGACATTCAAAATGTTTGGTTAGTGAGCTTAATTGAGGTATTAATGTTGATTAACTTTTATTTTGAACTTCAAGTTTCCAGTGCTTTGGAAGTAAACTGTTTCACCCACGTCAGTTATTGTCAGTAATCTTGGCCATATATTCTATTTCCAGAGTTGATCCTGGTAGAAATGTATGACCACTATTTTTTCTGAACATCAACAAATCCATTATCAGACAGCTCCCTTCAGCATTTATTAGAATTAAAAAGAAAAGATACTAAGATTAGTACTATGTGTATATCTTATTTGTAGAAAACCTGATTTGTTAGTATTGTAAAACATATTGAATTGCTTTGCTCATGTTCTAGTGATTTTTAAATCACTTAACACCTTATTCTATAGTGCTATACTTCTATTTAAAAGGATTAGAATAAACTACTTGTTAGAAACCTAAGAAGTGCAAGCATTTTTATAGTTTTTAAAATGTATTTAATATGTATATCCATATTTTAGGCATCTTCTAGTCAACTTCTATGATAGTGGTGAATGGCTTATGATAATTTCTGTGCTTTCTTAGGGAACACAAATCAATATACTCAAAATTTTCAAACCTGAGGGCCTAAAGCTAGGCCCCTAAATCCAGATTTAGACATCTAGATAGAAGAGATCTGATTTTCAGTGGCGCTGTGCACCTGCAGCTCCCATTGAAGTCAGTGTGAGTTACATGTGTTCAGCACCTTTGAAAATCAGAGCACTATCTAAATCAGTGGTGGGCAACCTGCAGCCCATCAGGGTAATCCGCTGGCAGACTGCCAGACAGTTTGTTTACATTTGCATGGCCGCCCGCAGCTCCAAGTGACCGCGGTTCACTGTTCCTGGCCAATGGGAGCTGTGTGAAGCAGTGGCCAACACATCCCTGTGGCCCGCACTGCTTCACGCACCTCCCATTGGCCGGGAACGGTGAACCACGGCCACTGGGAGCTGCGGGTGGCCATACAAATGTAAACAAACTGTCTGGTGGCCCGCCAGTGGATTACCCTGATGGGCTGCGTGCGGCCTGTGGGCCACAGGTTGCCCACCACTGATCTAAATGTCAAAATGTGGATTTAAGACACTGGCTTTAGGCACTCACATTTGAAAATTTCATAGGAGTTGACTAGACATCTAAATGTCTTTAGGCTTTCAGGTTTGAAAATGTTGGCTTGTAGCTCCACTTCATTTACAGCTATGTTTGAGTGTCTGAAGCATGGGTGTTTGTATGTATGTACATACATAGATGTACCAGTAGCTTTGATAAGGTTGGCAGTGTTCTTGGGAATAGGATTTGCTGACTGTGCTATATAACATGCTTTGGTTATACATAGTAGGATTTTTTAAAATATCTTAGCTACACAGCATTTTTTTTAATATTTAGAATTCAAAGAATATTTGTCATCAAACAGAATAATTTTAAAGCTAAATTAAAGTTTAAACTGAATGCAATAGTATTCCTTTAAATTTCATGTTGCTTTACTGAAATGGGTATGAAAAATTTGGTTTCCACATAACAGAATCAATTAATCATAACAGAATTTAAACATACAAATTACATATTTAAGATCAAGAAATGCTATTATAACACTTGCTTTTTATAAGGTCCTGCTTTTTTGAAGAACTTTAACTATATAAACAAAGTCAAAAACCGAACATAAGAATGGCCATAAAGGGTCAGACCAATAGTCAGACCAATATAGCCCCGTATCTTATCTCTGACAGTGGCCAGTGCCAGATGGGGTGATTATTGACTGATCCATCCTCTATCGTCCAGTCATAGCTTCTGGCAGTTGGAGGTGTAGGGTTGCATCCCTGACCATCTTGGCTAATAGCCGTTGATGGACCTGTCCTCCATGAACGTATTTTTTTTTTTTAAGCCAGTTATGCTTTTGACAGTCACAACATCCCATGGCAACAAGTACCACAAAGTCGTGTGAAGTACTACTTCCTTTTGTTTGTTTTAAACCTACTGCCTATTAATTTCATGAGGTGACACCTAGTTCTTGTTTTAGGTGATGGGGTAAATAACACTTACTTTCTCCATACCATTTATGATTTTATAGACCTCTATCATAGTACCCCTTAGTTGCCTCTTTTCTTAGCTGAGCAGTGCAGGTCGTTTTAATCTCCTCATGGAAGCTGCTCCACACCCCTAATCATTCTCATTGCCCTTCCCTGCACTTTTTCCAATTTTAATCTCTCTTGAGTAACTTTGTATCATCTGCAAATTTTGACACCTTACTAGTCATCCTTTTTTCCAGATCATTTATGAGTATGTTGAACAGCACAGGTCCCAGTACAGATACTTGAGGGACCCTGCTATTTACCTCTCTCCATTGTGAAAATATTTATTCCTACCGTTTCCTAGCTTACATAACGGTTGCTGATTTATGACAGGACCTACTGTCTTATCCTGTGACTGCTTAGTTTGCTTAAGATCCTTTAGTGAGGAATCTTGGACTTTCAGAAAGCTTTTGACAAGTACACTATATCCACATGCCTGCTGACTCACTCAAAAAATTCTAATAGCTTGGTACACCTATTCAACTATTCTAATAGTTTGAAGCATGCTTTCACTTTAAAAAAGCCATACTGACTTTTCCCCAACTATATCTGATAATTTTATTATAGTTTAAATTAATTTGCCTGGTAATGAAGTAAGCTGTAATTGCCCCCTAATTGCCAGGAGCAGCTCTGGAGCCTTTTTTAAAAACAGGCATTATGCTAGCTACCCTCTAGCACACAAGCAAATTTAAACAGTAGGTTAATATATAACAATTAGTAGTTCTACAACTTAATATGAGCTACTTCTGAATTCTTGGGTGAATACCATCTGGCCTGGTGCCTTATTACTGTTTGTTTAATCAATTTCAATCTGGAACAGTTTCTCAGATTTGTCCCCTAAAAAGAATGGCTCGGATGTGGCTCTCCCCCATACCCTCTGCAGTGAAGACTGATGCAAAGAATTCATTTAGCTTCTCTGCAAAAACCTCATCCTGAGTGCTCCATTAGCACCTCAATTATCCAGTGCCACCACTGACTGTTTGGCAGGCTTCCTGCTTCTGATGTCCTTAAAAAACAATTTTTTGCTAGTTTTTGTGTCCTTAACTAGTTGCTCTTCAAAGTCTTTCTTGGCCTGCCCTATTATAGTTTTACACTTGACTTACCAGTTTCTATTTTCCTCACAAAGATTGGGCTTCTAATTTTTAAAGACTGTATTTTTTAATCTAACTGCTTCTTTTACTCTGCTGTTTGACCATTGTTGAATTTTTTGGGCTAAGGTATGCATTTAGTTTGAGATGCTATTATGGTGTTTTTAAATAGCCTCCATGCAGTTTGCAGGCATTTCATCCTTGTGCCTGTTCTTTTTTATTTCCAATTAACTAGCTTCCTCATTTTTGTGTAGTTCCCCTTTTTGAAGTTAAATGCTACTGTGGTGACTTTCTTTGGTATTTTTTCCCCTACAACAGTGTTAAATTGTATTACATTAATCCTATTATCTACTGGTTCAGCTATATTCACCTCTTGAACCAGATCCTGTATTTCACTTAGGACTAAATCAAGAATTCCCTCTCTCCTTGTCGGGTCCAGAAAAAGCAGCTCCAAGAAATTGCTGAAATATTCTATGCTAAGTATTGTTGCACTGATGTTCACACAATTACTTCTGATACTTAGCAAGATTATAGGGAAAAAAAACATTAAATGATTCTAGTATGCACACACATGTATCACATTCATTCTGGGGAGAGGTCTGAATTTTATTTTTAATTATGGTTTTTACCCAGCCTATATGTTTAGGACTAAGTACTCCCCCAAAATCCACAGCTCTCCCATCTATGTCAATGGGCAGTTTGCATAGTGCTCATGAGGGGAATGTGGCCTTTATCTAATAACTGAACTTATTTATTCTGTACCTAATTATTACATTCAGCATCATCCAGTGGGGCAAACGTTCACCTTGAAGACCACTATTACTTCTGCCCTTCATTTCTTTCTTCCCGGTCTTCATTTTTGTTTCTTTCCCCCTTTAATGTTTTTGTCACTCCTCTGTTTTTTCTTCATTTCCTTTCCTTCATCAACTCCTGGTTCCCAACCCCTCTTGGAGGGTGTAAGACATCTGGAATAGATTCCCTACCTCTATGTGACCATGCTGCTACATCTGTGAAATATATGGGAGAAAAGGGTCACTTTGTCTACAAGATGCTCCTATTATTAGATTACTCAATAAAATGTAACATAAAGAGATCCAGAAATTGCCATCTTATTCAGCTTTCTGAAGTCGACATATCATTTATCTAACGTAGAATACTCTGCAACTTGATGGCTAAAAATTGTCTTAAAGATGGGTCAAACTGTATTAGCACTGGCTGAAAAGCTTTATAAAGACAACTGCAAAATGTCCCAGAAATGCATTTAGAAATCTAGGTTTACTGTAGTACCTGCTGATGAATCCACCAAAAGGTCTACAGTTAAGGGCTTGTTAGCTGGGGAGTTATTGCAGAATAGTCATTTCTGATTAACTATTTATAAGCAATACATCAGATATTACAGGCTGAGAAACTCTCTCCTGTTTGCTAAAATAGTAGACCTAAAATATGGAATTGCTGATGGTATCACATTGGGAATAAAAATAAATGTTGGAGCTGTGGGACTAAAAGCAGAACTCCAATCAAACCACTGGCTTAAATTTAGATTGTGCAGCAGTGTGAGTTAAGTCAAATAACCCTAACTTAGACATGATATACTGTGTGCTACTGTCTGTGTGCTACATCAGAATACAACTTTGAAACTACTAGTATAGATATCAAAATGGGTTATTTTTAAGATGATTTATTTTGAAATTTGTAAATCCTGAAAAACTATAGTAAAATCAAGGTCTTGTTGATGCCTGTAAAGTACTCAAAACTATTCTGAAGGTATCGACCGTGTACACTGGGCTCCTAGTCAGGTCACAACGCTCAATGCAACGAAAACAAATGATCACGCCTTGTCATCCATTGGGGACGCACTGCAGACGGTGAAGTAGGGCCTGCTGGAGCCCGAGAGAGGGGCACTGTTAAGGAGTAAAGGTGTGCCCCCCACTAGGAAAAAAGATGGGTTTTAGCACGTGTTAGCTCACATGGAAGTAGTAACTAACCGAACAGAATCCGCATGCAGACAAGGCAGCGGTTGTTCTTGCTCATGCGGGTTAAACTACCCCGCCTGGTGCACAGGGGCCTTCAGCACGTCTTGTCCACCACATTAAAACCCACCTTTGCTGCTAGAGAAAAAAGGCCCCAGAGGTAGCACAGCCGCACAGGGCGCATCGCGCCGTCTGCACGTGTGGGCGCCGCCCCCGCCTTGCCCCGGGCGGCGCACCCAGCAGCGCCCCGAGGCTACTGAGCACGTGGGTCCAGCCTGGCCCCTTTCCTCCGCCACCGTCCGCCCGCTGCTGCCCCACTTCAGCTTCCGG
This sequence comes from Lepidochelys olivacea, assembly GCF_965140295.1. Lineage (NCBI taxonomy): Eukaryota > Metazoa > Chordata > Testudines > Cheloniidae > Lepidochelys > Lepidochelys olivacea. The sequence continues at coordinate 74,554,465 of NC_140418.1, read as the reverse complement.
AGCCCGGCTCGGGGCGGGGGGACCGCGGAGCGGAGCGCCCCAGGGTGGGCGCGGGGCTTGCGCCAGAGCTCTTTCCGGGGGATGGGGTCCCGGAAGCGGAAGTGTCCGAGGACGGCTTCCGGCGGAAGTGGCGCTGGTCGTTGGCTGTGCTCCTCGCTGGCTCGTTTCCTCCTCCCGGCCGCCCTCGGTTCCGAGGGAACGGCCGCCGCTGGGTGAGTGCAGAGCCGGAGCCGAGCCGTGCGCGGGCTTTTCGGACGGCTTCCTGCGGCTCCCGTTCACAAGGCGGCGGCCGGCATGGCACGAATACCCGGCGGCGGCGCGTGAAGGATGTGGCAGAGGCTGTAGCCGAGGGAGCCCTGAACTCCGGGCAGCGCCTCCCGCGGCTGCTCCCAAGCTGCTGGCACCGGCTCAGGGGAGCTGGCAGCGGGCCCCGCGCCGGCCCCCGCTAGCGCTCTCCCGCCTTCGGGCGTGAATCTGATCCCTCCCTTTCTCCCCCAGCGCGCGGTCCCCTCAGCACCCGCCCCGCACCCAGCGTCCTCCCGCCCGCAGACTCACGGCACCTGCTCTCATCCCCTGCTTGGACCTGCCCCGGCAACACCGCCTCGGGACTCCCTGAGCAGCGGGTCTCTGGTGCTCTGCGTGTCTTGCTCTGGGTCTCAAGATTTGAGTTCAAAGAGTCTCGGAGAGTGTGTGTGAAATATAATGGCTTCGTCGTCTGGAAACGACGACGACCTCACCATCCCAAGAGCTGCTATTAACAAAATGATCAAAGAAACTCTCCCCAATGTCCGGGTGGCTAATGATGCCCGGGAGCTGGTGGTGAACTGCTGCACTGAATTCATCCACCTCATCTCCTCGGAGGCCAATGAGATCTGTAATAAGTCTGAGAAGAAAACCATCTCCCCAGAGCATGTCATACAAGGTGAGTTCCTCGGGGGCAGTCATCTGCTAGATGACAGACCGTTTCGTTTAATGCAGTGCTGTTGTAGCCATGTCGATCTCGGGATAATGGAGAAACAGGATGGGTGAGATAATTTTTTTTAGTTGACTAGCTGGTGGTGGTGAGAGAGGCAAGCTTTCCAACAATACAGAGCTCTTCTTCAGGTCTAGGACCCTACAACTGACTTCTCCAAAAGTACTGGCAGAAAAAGTCAATATTTTAAAGAATATGAGTAAGGTTATTTGTTGCCTTGCATTGCAAGAGGGAGGCTACTTTTGTGGTGAAGGGGGCAGGAGTTTTCAGTTCCTCCCCTTGTTCTTTTCCTGTGTGACTTTGGGTGAGTCACTTATATTTCTGTGCTTCAGTTTCCATACCTGTGAAAAGAGAACTATCTCTCAGGGTGGTTGTGCAGATTACTTCCCTGTTTGTTACAGAAATAAAATAAAATAAAATATTAAGCACTTGCAAACCAGAGGCTGACACTGTATAACAGTTGGGGGTGGGAGGTGGGCTTTACGAGAGAGTTCCAGGCTCTTGCCCCTGATGATCCCTAACCAATCCCCTAGCTGATGTAAAAAGAAAGATACTGGGATTCCTACCATACTGTCCCTGGACTTTCTTTGTGGCTTCATCTTTTGTATCAGTTCTACTGTAATAAGTGGGTACACTTAAAAATATGCCGTTGCACCCTATTCTGGCTGTTGGCTCCCACCTTCTATGGCTGCAGGGTGGAAAAGTTTTCTGATTCTTCTTTTGTTCTCTCTCGAATCTCGGAGCCTCCTGATTTTTGTGAGTATCTGCTGTTCTAGTCTTCTCCAGCCTGCATTTTTTTGAGTTTGTTCATTATGAATAGAACCAGTGCCTGCTACTGCTGCTCATAGCTTTCTCAAGCAGTAACAAAATGAAACTAATGACTTGGGTTACTTCCACAGCTGCTTTTGAAAGCCACATGGGCTGCTCCGATCAAGAATCATGTTAATTTTACTCAGATACTTGAGAAAGCTACCACAATTCTTGACAGTTTCATTGCTGCCCACAAAGTTGTGAACTAAGGTAGTAGTGAAAGTGATCAGAGTTTTGGTTTTACTCAGCTACTTGGCAAGTCAGTGAATAGTGGCATAAGCAGTAGAACTTCAGGCTCAGGAAAACAATCCAGTATTGGTTTGTATCAGTTCACATGGAAAGTTGTTTTTGAAACTATAAGTACTAAATGCTCAATTAATTAGATTCTGCAGACTATGATGGGGTATGATAACTCCACTTAACAGAAAAAGTTTCCTGTTTGCAATATAGAAGTGAATTTTTCAAGCTTTGATTATGACGACTTATAATAAAGAGCAATATAAGAAAATATGAACCATGTAGCAACTTTTGTTATAGTTAACATTTTAAGAAAATGGTGCCTTGCAGTAAAATTGATTCTTAAAAATCCTCTCAAACTCAGACTTGAAAAAGTAAAACCCAGACTTGCATTGTGAATGAAATGTTGTGCTGGTTAAATACATAAAGTTGCCACCAAAAGTATCAGTACAAGTTTTTAGGTTAATAGAGATTATCTCAAAAGAAAAGTAGAACAAAGTTATATTGGAAACCCAGTGTTAGTGGGAAGAAATAATTTAGTGATGAAAGACTGGTTGCCTATGATAAATGATTCTAAATGCAGATTTCACTTAACACTGTCCTGATTAGTCCAGTGGATTATTTTTCATAATGCGGATTAAGAAAATTTGTATGTGGTTGGAAGCTGAAGTGAAATGATTACCACATACAGACTGTATCTGCAGCGTGTTGTCTACTAACAAATATTTTGTCAAGTTATAATTGCTAGTGTGTTCAAAGTTCTAATTTTTGTTATAAAGCTCTTCTTGAAATTTTGTTAAATGAATGTTGATGTTTACCCATTTATATGGTCAAATGTGATAGGGAGGATGTTATAGTCATAAAATTTTATATTCTGCATCTACCTTCATTGCTATCCTCATTATCCTTCAGAAATACATATGGTACTAATTCCTTCCTAACCTGTCACGTGATTCCTTGAAGCATAAGGGTTAATATTACTATTTTAAAGAAAATTATTTAAGTTGTATGTGGTACATATAATTTAAATATTTCTATCCCATTCTGTATTGTAAAACTTATTTTGCTTTTTTTGACTACTATCTTTAAGTTGTCTACAATGACTGACTTTTTGTCAAAAGCTTCCTGAAAGTTCAAATACATTTTAGTAAGTTCTTCTTTGCCTACTATTTTATCAACATACTAAAGGAAATATTTCATTGATCTGCTCAAATTTTTAGTAAGTAAGCTGCAGTTTGCTCTTTCTGTCATAGTCATCTAGATTTTTATAATCACTTAAACCAGTTTACTTGGTACATAAATGAGGCTTACTGGTTGATTATTCCCAGGATCACCCCTACTTGTTCAAAATTTGCTACTCTCCAGAGCACCAGTATAGCAGCTAATCTTAATGAGAGATTGTATCTCTTTATTGGCAGCTCAACCACTTCATTCATTCTTTCAGATATCATGGTCCATACTATATGGCTCTTGTTCCTGCACTACCTTTTTTGACACATCAATATGTCAGTTGAATACCTGAAAAGAGTAGGTTTAGGGTAGGTATCACCAACATTCTTTGTGGGGAAAAATTGGAAAAAAAGAAATAATTTAGCGTCTCTATTTTTTTTTTTAAATCCAAATTGCTATATGCTATTTTAGAAGATCACAAAGCTCATGCTCAAATAAATTGGTTAGTCTCTAAGGTGCCACAAGTACTCCTTTTCTTTTTACCATTTCTTCTGTAACCTTTCTGGTTCATATATATTTAAATAATTCCTTGTAGCTTTTTTTATGACTTTGACTATTTGCTCTTCAAAATCCCTTATACCCTACTAATTTTCCCTGCCATAGTTCATACTTTCTTTCTGTTGGCTTCGCTGGAGTTAGATTGTCATTTTCTCAAAAGATACCTATTTGGTTCAAGAGTAACAAACGTGTTAGTCTGTATTCGCAAAAAGAAAAGGAGTACTTGGGGCACCTTAGAGACTAACCAGTTTATTTGAGCATAAGCTTTCATGAGCATAAGCTTTCGTGATGCATCCGATGAAGTGAGCTGTAGCTCATGAAAGCTTATGCTCAAATAAATTGGTTAGTCGCTAAGGAGTGCCCACAAGTACTCCTTTTCTATTTGGTTCAGGTAACATCTTGTGCATTGCCATCTTGTAATTGAACTGTTTTTTTGTTTAGGTCCTTTCTGTTTAGATGTCTGTGACTTTGTTATGGTATGTTTTAAGTGGCCTCCATTGAGTCTAAGGAGTCTAATATATTTACTTTCAATTTTAATGTCTTTTTAATTAGTTTCCTTCTCTTTTTGAAGTCTCCTTTCTGAAGTTTAATGGAACACTACTAGATTTTGGTATGATTTCTTGCCCAAGCAAATTTAATCTGTTTCCTTCAATTAATGGAAGTTCTGATTTAGTTTTTAAAGTAAGATCCTGCAACTGCAGCGGTTCTCAAACTGTGGCTTGGGACCCCAAATTGGGTCACGACCCTATTTTAATGGGGCCACCAGGGCTGGCTTAGACTTGCTGGCGCCTGGGGCTGAAGCCTGAGCCCCACCACGCGTGGCTGAAGCCAAAGCCCAAGGCCTTCGGCCCTGGGAAGTGGGGCTCAGGTTACAGGCCCCCTGCCTGGGGCTGAAGCCCTTGGGCTTTGGGCCCCCCACGTGAGGCTCAGGTGGACTCCGGCTTTAGTCCCCCAGCCGCTGGGGTCATGTAGTAGTTTTTGTTTTGAGAAGGGGGGTCAAGGTGCAAGGAAGCTTGAGAACCCCTGTGCAACTGGATCTATGTGGGCTGATCCCTGTAGTTGCTCAGAGCCCTCTGAAGTCAGTGGCAGATGTGCTATTTGCTTTACACACTATTGTACTCAATATTGACAGTATAATCTTTCTTAATTTCAATATGCTGTGGTAAAATTCTGTTGTTTTGCTGAATAACAGGATACGTTCAAAAGTATTCAAGTCTCTACCTATCCTAGGAAAAAACACTTATTTGGAAGATTTCATCATTGTATTTCTTATTCTAAATAATGCATTGCATAGGTAGTATGTAAAATGCAAGCCCACCCATGATGATGTATTCCTTATTGTATTTCTTTAGATTTAATAAAATACTTAAGACTGGAACATTCTGTACATTGATTAAAATACAAAATATTTAATATTTTAAAAATAAAATACAAACTTTCAGCCAGGCCACTATGCACAAGGCAGCTTGCATTATCACATATTCTACCCATTACATAATACAACTGTAAAATAAAAAACACCATAAAGAATAAGGCTCCTCAACTAAAGTTGCCTCAGATCCCAGCTGTTCAAAATGGATGCCAAGACTCTCAAACTCACTCTTCTGAAAGAGTTCTTTCAACGTGTAGGAACAGAAGAGACTAAGAGTGAACCTTTTACATACACTATCTCTAATCAACAGCAAGATTCCAGGGTTGATTCTGAGACATCTCTTACCCCTCTAGTTGACAGAGCAATTCAATTGTACCTGTGGAGCAGAGGCCAAACTTAAAGGCCACAGGGGCGAGAGTTAGTTTTCAGTTACCCTACCTGTTCAGAAATGAGCTCTCTCCGAGGCTTTTTTTGTATAATTCAATAAAATGAGTCACCTGATAAATCTTTGAAGGGGACGCGGTCTAAATTGTCTATGATCACTGCAGATTGACTGCTATTTTCTGTATATGACTGGAGGGCAGATCTGGACACACCAGTAATCTTAGTCACTGAAACAACAAGCTTTGGTCACTTAAAAGCTGACCCCAAATGGCCATTAGACACCACTCTAAAACCAGTAGATAATTCTTAAGTCAGACTGGAGTCTACATAGGCTACCACTGTTGTTCAAGTGCACTTGAAACGTCAAAACCACAGCCTTCTGAATCATATTCCCGTAAAAGAAAGCAAAGTGTGAGAATGGGCTTTAATTGACAAAAACTCTAGCCTACAGACATGGCTTTTTGAAGATACTGACCTTTACGCTTGTTTAAGAATAGCAGGCATTCTCCCTATGGTGAGGTATTTATGATGTCTGACTGTAATTTGTATTAGTCAGTCATGCCAAAACTGGGTCTAAAGCTTCCTCCAGGTCTCGGTATGTTAACCAGATCTGGAACATACTACTAAGAGAAACATGAAGTCACACATTGCATATTCAGACCAAAACTGGCATCACAAAATCAAAAACTCATGCATGTTACCTGTCCTGTCTTGGTTGCATAGTTTTTCATGATGGGGAACCAAGGTTTCTTTGGCAAATTCAAAACCTAGGTAATGGGCTTCAGAGCCTGAGCTCCAGCCTGAGCTGCAACTTCAAAGTGCTGTAGCAGGTGTTTTTAGAGCATTAGTGTGAGCCCCTCTAACCCAAGTCTGTCAACCTGGACTTTCTCCAAAGTGCTGTGTAGATGTACCCTGACTGTGTCTCACTGTTTGTACAGTGCCTAATTACAATTGGACCTCAGTCTGTAGGTGTTAGTTTATTACTTATCCTTAGTATTTGTATTGCACTAAAATCAATGCATTCAGATTTTTAAATCTAGTGATTTATGGAAACTTTTTATTATTTGTTAGAAATAGAATATCAAACCTGTTTGCTTGGCTTTGAAACTAAGACATCTGGTGGATGTTAAACCTGTAGCATTTAAAGTAAACCAAATAGATCAGAACGTTGATATCTACGTGTGCAAATAGTAATAACAAAGCTGTTGAAGGTTGTGCCATTAACTTAATCAGAAAATATTTGTCAGTAATAAAGTAATACTGGTATGTCAGTTGGCCTTATCTACAATAGGCTTTAAAACTAATTTTGAAAACAGAATATAAACTTAATTAAAAAATTAAATTTAGATAAAAGATGCTGTCAACTAAATTTGCCAGTTTAAAAGTGAAACTGACAATAAACAAAAGGAAGACTGTCTTTATAGATTTTCATTGTCTAAGATTAGCAAAATGTACAAAATAACTAGAACATGAATTGTGACAAGGAAATTCTATTTTTACAGTTTTCATTTTTAATAATCAAAGATTTTACTAATAAAGAAATGTACTTGTTTGTCTTATTAAGTTCACTGTTGCTTAAAATTAGTTTTCAAACACTTTTTGGCTGGTGAGGAAAGGACCAAACCTCTTCCTCTTATTATTTTTTTATAAATCAAATTCGAGCCGGGGCTATTTATCCAGGTACTTATGTGGCTACCATCACATTAGTTTTGTAGTACTTCCAAAGTATATTTAAAAACAGATAATCTGTCTTCCTAGTTTAATTTGAGACCTTTTTCGTGTGTGAAGAACTAAGCTTTCGCTCAGTAAGTTGAAGAAATTAGTTTTACACTGACTTTTGAAAGTGGAGAGGTCCATAGTCATCCTTCTCGTCAAATCTAAGATCTTTACCAGCAGCTGGTCTATCTGTCTCACTCCCAAGCTCGCTCTTCATTTGTCGTCTGTTTCTTTGTTCAGGGGAATGTTGCTGTTGTAGATGCTCATGGAGCTGAGAGGCAATCTCTCAGGTATCGCCTAGTCTACACTGGGTGGGGGGATCGATCTAAGTTATGCAACTTCAGCTACGTGAATAATGCAGCTGAAGTTGACGTAATTAGATCTACTTACTGTGGTGTCTTCACTGCGGTAGGTCAACTGCTGACGCTCCCCCGTCGACTCCGCCTGTGCGTCTAGCTTCGGTGGAGTAACGGAGTCGACAGGAGAGTGCTCGATAGTCAATTTATTGCATCTTCACTAGATGTGATAAATCGACCCCCGCTGGATTGATCACTCCGGAGGTAAGTGTAGACATGCCCTTAGACTAGTCCCAATGAGGGCTTTGAGTACCAAGACAGACTAGGATCCAGAATAGAGTCTGAGACTAGAATGCTCGGGTGGGGGTGATAACTGGGAGGGCCTCTGTTAAGCAGATGTATTTTGTACCACACGGAGCTTTTTCTGGGTTTGACTTCATTCTTAGATATGAGGTGCAATAATCCAGCATAGAGGTCACTGATGAATCAATCACTGTGGACAGGTCTCTATCTGTTAAGATGGGGTGTAATTTACTGGCTAGTAACAGATGGTTGTTACTGCTGCTGTTTGGGCATCTAATAGCATTGAAGAGTCCTTAAACCCATGGCTGCTGACCAATTTGGCAATCTAAACGCAGATGCTCTCTGTAGTACAGAGGCAAGTTTTTCAAAGTATTTCTGTAGCTTTCGTCCTATTTTCAGTGGCTACCTGAATAATGTTTGAAACCAGTGTATCCAGAACCCCTTTTTTCCAGTAGTTCAAACTACTTTAAAGCATGGTTCAAAGCTCAGTATAAACAAAAGTTGGATCCTATCTACAGTAAAACAACTTTTAGGAACTTGGTTACAACAGTTGTTCCCTAATGCTCTGTCCAACCCTGTTGTATCTTTTGTGGAGATTATTAATACCATGATTAGGTGCCAGCTATGTTACAAATTGGAATAGTGTCTTAGCATTTTAGGGAGGGTTGGAGGACAGTTACTGAATTGCAACTAGGTATGCAACACACTATTATTTACATTGCGAGTAGGGACTTAAATTAGCAATCCTTTCTCTCCTGAAATGGCCAAGTTGTTGCATATCAGTGCTGACTTCAGCCCATTAAGAAAATGTGCTTTTCTGGTTGGTCCATTATGCTTAAATAGTGGAAGGAGGGGACTTTGGGCATGTGTGGTGTGTATGGTACATGTTACTATATATCTGTTCTTAAGCAAATATGGGAAATATGGCACTGGTTCCATTCATTGGTCTGGTTTATATGAAATTATTTTAAATGTATAACTAAGAAATTAAACTGTCTCCTTGTCTTGCTGTTTTTCTCTGACTAGTTCCCTCACCTTTATGAAATACAGCTAAGAAATTTAAAAGTACCAGCAAAACCAAGAAGAGCACACTTGATAGTCTCAAGTTTTGAAGATAGTGCACTTTTGGTGCAGGAAGGGAGTAGGGAAATATGACTTAAGCCAGTGGTGTTCAACCTTTTGGAGCTGAGGTGCCCCCCCCACCCCTCTTGAGTTAAAAGTATTGGTTGTGCTGCCCCAACGCATACAAATATAGATACAACACCTGCCCCTCAGGTTTTCAGGGTGTGGGAAGGCACATGTGACAGTCTCTGGGTACATAGCCAGCACTGGGCTTGGAAGCTGCCAGGAGCAGAAATCAGCAGAGCATCAGTGGATATTGACACTGACCCACAGGCTGGATGGTCTGTTGAAGTGAGTCAGGGGGGTGGAGGTGGTGCTCCCTCCCCAAGCCCCAGCCTCCTGGGGACACCACTCGCCCCCCGAATGTTCCTCTGTGCCCCTCAGTTTGAAAATCTCTCGTTTAGGCCTTTATATACTACAAGAGTAAAAAGATGCACATTTTTAAAAAAAACTGTTGTGGGTCACTTTAAATAAGCAATCTATAGGACAGAACAACTTGGTGTCTTATTACAGGAAATTGTTTTGATGTGACTACAAATTTTAGTTATGCTAATTGATCATGTTTTCTTTTTTCCAGCACTAGAAAGCTTGGGTTTTGGCTCCTATATCAGTGAGGTAAAAGAAGTCTTACAAGAGTGCAAAACAGTAGCACTAAAAAGAAGAAAGGCCAGTTCTCGTTTGGAAAATCTTGGCATTCCTGAAGAAGAACTTCTAAGGCAGCAACAGGAGTTATTTGCAAAAGTGAGTGAGGCAATGTTTCTGACTAAGAAATCTAATGTGGATTTTTTTCCTGTTAATTGCAAAAATCTATCAGTGAGGTTGAATGAACTAGACACTCCCTGATTTAGTGCCATAGAAACATGCATAAGTCCAGAAGAATCCCCTGTTTTATGGATTGCATGGCCATGAAAGATTTTACTGAATCTGACCTTGCGAAGTCAGGGCAAGAAATGCAAATGGATAAATAAGATGCTGACTTTTCTTTGTTAATTCTGTGATCTGACATGCCAGAGAGATTGTATAGAAATGTGTAAGTTTTATTAGTCTGAGTTTTAAATGAATGTATTACTTTACCACTGGTGATATCAAAGCCGTGCCACTCAATCATGTATTCCTATTTTACAGAAACTTTTACAAATGTTTGAGTTTTAAAAAGTTATTTTCAACTACTTTTTGTATTCCTTTACGTGTATTACGAGGTTGTCTTTAGTCCAACTGTATATATGAAGGGAAATGCCAACTAATATATTAGAAAATGATCACTTTCTTTAAACTATAATCATAGAAATGTAGTGCTGGAAGAGATTTTGAGAGATCATCTAATCCTATCGCCCTGTGCTGCGGCAGGGTCATGTATACATAGGCCATCTCAGACATGTTTTTATCTAACCTGTCCTAAGAAACCACCAATGACAAGGATTCCACAACCTCTCTTAGAAACGTATTCCAGAGCTTAACTACTCTTATAACTAGAAAGTTTTTCTTAATATCTAACCTAAATATCTTTTGCTGCAGATTAGTCCGTTACTTCTTGTCCAGTCTTTAGAACAACTTTTAAAATAGCCCGTAACATATTTGAGGACCGTTATAAGGTCCCCTCTGAGTCATCTTTTCTCAAGACTAAACATGCCCAATTTTTTTTGACCTTTCCTCGTAGGTCTTAAACCTGCTATCGTTTTGTTGCTCTACTCTACACTCTCTCCAATTTATCCATTTCTTTCCTAAAGCATGGCACCGAGAACTGGACAGAGTACTCCAGCTGAGGCCTCCTACTGCTAAGTAAAGCAGGACAGTTACCTTCTGTCTTTTGCATATGACACTGTGTTAACATACCTTTTTTTGCACCTGCATCGCGTTGTTGACTCATGTTTAATTTGTGATCCATTATAACCCCTGATCCTTTTCAGGAGTGCTACCACCTAGCCAGTTATTTCCCATTTTGTAGTTGTGCATTTGCTTTTTTCCTTCCTAGGTGTAGTACTTTCCACTTATCTTTATTGAATTTTATCTTGTTGATTTCAGACCAATTCTTCAATTTGTCAAGGTTGTTCTGTATTCTAATCCTGTCCTCCAAAGTGCTAGCAACCCCTCCCAGTTTAGTGTCCTCTACACATTTTATAAACATACTCTTCAGTCCATTATCCAAGTCATTGGTGAAAATGTTGAATACTACAAGACCCAGGACAAACCTCTGCGAGACCCCACTAGAAATGTCCCCCCAGTCTGATAGCAAATGGTTGACAATTACTCTTTGAGTAGGGTCTTTCAACCAGTTGTTCACACACCTTATAGTAATTACATTTAGCCCACATTTTGCTAATTTGCTTATAAGAATGTCAGGTGGACTGTGTCAAAAGCCTTACTAAAATCAAGATATGTCACATCTATGGCTTCTACCCATTCATTAGGCCAGTAATCCCATAAAAGAAGGAAATTAGGTTGATTTGTCATGATTTGTTCATGACAAATTTATATTCAGTTTTACTTATAACCTTATCCTCTACATACTTGCAAATTCTCGTTTAATAATTTGTTCCAGTATCCCTCAGGTCTCAAAGTTAGGCTGACCGGTTTATAATTCCCCATGTCCTCTTTGTTCCTCATTTTAAAGATAGGAACTATGTTTTTCCTTCTCCAGTCCTTTGGGACCTCACCATCTTCCATGAGTTCTCACAAATAATTGCTAATGGTTGAGATTTTCAGCTAGTTTTTAGGTATCCACAGGTGAGTTTCATTGGCCCCTGCTGATTTAAGCACATCTAACTTATCGAAATATTTTAACCCTTTCTTTCCTTGTTCTAGCTTGTTCCTTTCCCATTCTGGTTAATATTAATTATCGAGTCACAATTTAATATTTTAGCCAAGACTGAAGCAAAATGGGGATGTCATCTGTTATTAGCTCTCCTTCCCCACTAAGTGAGAACCTACATCTTCCTTCATCTCTTTCTCCCTGTGTATTTGTAGAACCTTTTTATTGCCTTTTATGACCCTTGCTAGGTGTAACTCATTTTGTGTCCTAATCATTTCAGTTTAAATATCTGTCTTGGTTTTGGTTCCATCACTTCATGGGGGAAAAGAGTAATTTCTATCTCTCTAATAGTTTTTGTCACAAGAATGCTAAATCTCTAACATGTCTCTTTCCTTTCTTTCTGTTCCCATGGTGAAAATGCTTATTCAGGTTCCTGGTGATCTTACATCTTAGTTGCAACCTCCTCCTCGCTGACCTTACTGAAACTCATGTAATGCCAAAACCCAGATAAACTTTATTTTTGTATGTTGTAAAGTGCCAAGTACATTATAGCTAAATAGATGATGATGATGATGAGACAGTTGAGGTTTTCACCAGGTTTGGAAATTTATCACATGGCTAATACATGTAATGGTGTAGTTCTGTGACAAATTAATGCATAGATACTTTTTTCCCCTTCATGCTAAGATTAAAAAAGCCAATGTGGCTGCTGCAGAAGCAGTGTTTGGTTTTATAACAAACTGGTTAGTTTAAGTTTTTATGTTCTTTTAAGCTTAATGCAATGAAGTTTAATGTGGATAACTTAAATAAAAGCTGCACTCTACACGGGTCAAAAGCAGCAGAGGAGGGGTGGGATAGGGATATTATAGAGTATTATAAACAATGGGGAATTAAAACAATTGACATTTCATTTAAAGAGGTATTATCAACTTAGACCTGATTTGTTTTTACCTACTTTAAAATTGTTTAATCTAGTAGACACTGTCCTCTGAAGGTATGCATTTAATTTTTTAATTATTAGAGTTTAATAAAAAATACATTATAAAATTGTTAGCACATGCAAGTTGCACTAGTCTGTGTATTCGATCAGTAAATGAAACTTAAAATGGTCCTCATTTGATATTGTACAAAAATCTCTGATCTGATTCTAAAACAGTGCATTTTTATTTTATTCCACAATTTATGAAAGTAGTTTGTGGATGTATTGTTGGAACAAGTGCTGTACTTGCACTCCAGTCCTGCAAATACTTATACATGTGCATAACTCTTGCATGTGATTAATCCTATAGATGATCCAGAATTTACCAGTGGTTATATGCAGAAGGAATACTGGCTGCTTAAATGACAATCACACTTCTTAAAATATTCATCTACACACCTGAGAAATTATGTATGCGTATAAGTGTTGGTAAGATCAGGGCCCTAGTTTTCCGTCATTTACAAAGATAACTTCCTTAATGAATGAATAAATCCAAATCAAGAGGCATCCTAATTTGTTGTGAACATTAGGCTGAAGTTTGTAGGAAAAATTCTATGTTGTAGTATTTGAGAAGTGACTTGATTGTGCAATTAAAGACTGGCATACTGCATTATGGCATGAAGAGGCAGATTTAAGATTGAGGACACCTTAAGTTCTAACTCTGAGTTCTTAGCCATGCAACCTTAGGGAGTTTCCTAGTATTTTCAAAAGAAAAAAGATGTGAAGAAGTGGTTATATAATCTGGTGGCACCTAATATTTCCAGAATTATCTGTCCAGCAGAAGGTGCACAGTCCCTTGGAGCAGTGTTTCTCGTCCCTGAGATCTCCCTAACACAGTTTAGGAAGATAGCAAGCTGGTCCCTGGTATCTGAAAGGTTGAGAGAAACTACTGTAGAGCCACTGACTCTTATGGAGCACTGACACATTGAATGTGTATCTTAGACATGCATGTCCACTACTAATGTGTTCACGTGTTGCTTTCATTTGTTTAGAACTTTGGTTAAAATGGCTAAAAGTGTACCAAGTATTGACACTGAACAAATTTTGATTCTATTTCAAACCCTAGTGACTGCATATGAATACTTTTAACTGAAATTCTCTTTTCAGTGAGGGCTATTTCCTTTGCAGATGTCAACTTTTTTTTAATCCAGCACATTTGTGCTAGAGCTTTCCAAAGAGTTGCCACAACTCTTGGAATAGGGACAGTATCTTTTTGTACTCTTATTGACTGACTGAATTGTCCTTGATGAAATGTTCCAAAATATCATCCTTAGGTAGATAGTAGGTTCAGAAAATTTTTTCCTGATAGGTCAGTTATGGAAAATTCAAAATGAAAAGGGGATTTTAATAGAAATGTGCACTTAACTTTAAAGGTGTCCTATATAGAGGGGGGAAACAAGCTTTTGTTCTCTTTTGCTTTATATATAAAGAAGACCTGATATTTTTGTTTCAAAGGTTTTGGTTTTTTTTTTTCTGCTGGGTGTTTTTTTTACAGTGCAAATTCAGGTTTTAAGTGGACTTAACAAGCTGTTCAAGTAATCACCTATATAACCACTGTCAAATAGTCTCAAATATTTCTTCAAGAATACCCTGATTTAGGCAATGGCCTACCTTTTTGATTGCACCATTATACCATTCTTTCAGTTTTTAGAACTTCCATTTATTTGTGTTCCACATTTTTCTGAGTTAAAATAGCTCAGTTAAGAACTTTTGTCGTTGTTGTAATTAGGAATAAATGTCTATCTAAGGTTAGGCTGATTGGAGCCCATAAAGGCTTACTTTGTTTTCTTACTGTTATTACTATTCTAATAAATTAGTGCTTTAAAATATTTGGCCAATGTTTGACTGGTCAGTTGACCAATTATTTTTGGTCTGGGCAAATGCCCATCCCTAGTTTTAACTATCCTGGAGGCGACTATAGTGACTAAAGTACTAGAAAAAATATGACATGACAAGCAAATGAAAGCTGACAATTGAGAGGAGAAGGGACTTCTAATCAAACTCTTTTTAGTTTGTTTGCACTTTTTATACTCTCAACTTCAGTACCTAACAATCACTTAACAAAGGCTTCCTATCAAATGTCAAACATCCTCTCTCCTTGAATTGAGGAAGATAAACTCACAATAAACTGCTGAAAATCTTGAAAATTCATGTAGCAAAAGCAGACTTAACATTCCTGATATTTATGTAACAAAAACAAGCAATTTTTTGGAGATGGGGAAAGAAGCAAAAATGATGTTGGGAGGTGGAGGATGATAGGGCTGAATTTAGGTTCAGCTGCAAAGGTTAGGCCCTTATTGAATAAGAATATTGTTACATCACTACTCTAGTTCTGACACTTTCAAACTATAACACATTGCACATGTTTCACTTTACTTACCCTCCATTTTTCCATTTAATTTAATTAATTTAATTCTTGCTTAAAGTACGGCCTGGACTTCCTGATCAGTATTTCCTAGGCAGTTTGGGTAAGTGGTGGAGGGACTTGTTAATGCTAATTGTACTTGTTGCACTTCTAGCCACTCTGCAATGTTCCTGGTTAATTTTTCATTTGAAAGTGTTGCCTCTATGACCCTGTGCAACCCCCAAAATTGACTTTTTTTCAAGTACATTTTTATTTACCTCAACCTCTTTGGTTTTCTGAGCATAAATGTTCCAGATGATGGTTGAACTGCATACCATCAAAATAGGTTATGCCAACATGAAGAAAAAAAGGTACTGTATTAATAGTAAGGCGTTTAGAGTGTGGATGAGAGGGAAAGAATAACTAAATGTTAATATCAATACAAAGCATTGCAATATTTTGAACACCCTTTATGTACAGTGATTATTTTTAGGTATAAATCTTGTACTTTGCACCTGCAGTTTCTGCTAGACCATTAATGTAATCTTTGCCAGTGTGCTATACTAATTCCTTAAAAGGTTATTGGAAATTGGGTTTTGTTAACAATTTTGTCTGTTTTCAGGCTAGACAGCAGCAAGCAGAACTGGCCCAGCAGGAGTGGCTACAGATGCAACAAGCGGCCCAACAAGCACAGCTTGCTGCTGCATCAGCCAGTGCATCCAATCAGGCAGGATCCTCTCAGGATGAAGATGATGAAGATGATATCTGAAATTCACCAGCTGAGATTCTATTCCCACTGAGAAATATCTTTCCTGCACAATGAAAACAGTGATATGAATGCTTACCTGTAATTTTGTATGCATCTTGGACTGGCCATTGGTATTCTAGGGATGTCTGCTGTTGTGTGCTGTACATGTAAAAACTGTCTTTTTTTGAACTCTTAAAGATTTAAGGTTCAATATCATATCAACTTTGGATTTTTAATGGTGTATATGGAAATTTTAGATAGCAGTGCGTCATTTATTTGATCAATAAACAGTGTTAAAATAAACAACAAGTTTATAAAATAGTGAGATTTATACAGAAGCTCTAAATCCACATTTGCATTTCTCTTCCCTTTTAACTAAACTATAAAATCTTACATAAAGAATTTTTAATTGGTTTTTTTTTGGGTGGGAGTGGTTCAGTAAACACTTAATCTGCATAATGGAAAAAAGCAAAGAGGTCAGCATAGTAAAGTCTGAATTCTTTGTCCTTTTAAAAATGAGGATATATATATATGGCAGTAAATATTATATGTGCTCAAATACCACATTTGTTACAAATTTGAAAAGATACATTTTCACTAAGATAGGAAAAGGTATGTTTAATAGGAGTTGTAGAAATTCGGTCATTTTTTTTGTATGGGGTGAAAAAATAAACCCATGATTTTATTATATCTATGAAGAGTCCTGAATCAATGAATATTTCATTTCAAAGACTGACCAGTGTAGAGAACTAATAATTCTTCTTATTTCACTCCAATTTAATGTTAACTGTTGTTGATGGTATTACTTGCATAGTCCAGATATGTTCATATTGTTCACATGTAAAGCTGGAACTTGGTGAAATGCAATTGTATTAGTTCCATTGACTTAACTGGGAATTATTAAATGTTCAAGCCTACAAAAGCAAAAATTGAAGTTAATGAACATGCTTTCAGTAAAGAGGGATTTTTATTTAACCCTGATTTGTTAGTTATTGTTGTCAGCATAATGTTAACATTTTCCAGACTAGGTTACCAATGGATTCCTCAGCTACCTTGTGAAACAATAACATTTTCTTCATTCAAACAGGTTAGTAGGTGCAAATGTTTCTGTACAAGTTTAGTTAAAGTATGCCCCACGAGTAATCAGGAAAGAAAATCAGGATAAGGAAAGAAAAAGAAGTCTTTTTGACAATTGGAAAATTCTGTTTATATAAATGGATGGGCAGCTGTTCTTTGTGTTGAAATAGACCATAGTTGTGTCCGTTATAGAATTTTAATGTTGAATGAAGAAATGTTGGCCAATGTTCTGGTACTCTTGTTTCCAGCAGAATGGAAAAGCCACTTGCATTCTAGTGCAGACGATCAGATCAGATAGCTGTGTAAGAATGCACTGTCTTTTCTTTTAGTATGCTCTTGACAAGTTTCTCTGGAAAAAATTTTTGGACTAAAAGCTTTGCGTGCAGCAGCCTGTTCACATAGCGAAATAAATAGAAAACAGTGTGCCCATTTTAAGTAGAGATCTGAACAAGTACAGTTGGCATATATTCAGATCTCCAAGGATCGCCCAGTGGCTTTTGATTTAAATTTTAGAGAAGTTAGGTTACATATTGAATAAACTTGCACATTTTCTAAATGCATCCTTGCAGTGATGGTTCAAAAAGTAAAGATTAGTTTGTTGAATGTTAAGTCGAAAAACTTTCATGAAATATGTTGGACAAGATTTGACTAAGGAAGTGGTTTTCTGTAAAGACTTCAGTACCAAAGGTAGTAAATCTAGTCTAGTGAAACAATGTTAATGTGCAGTGTTGGCTTTTCTAATTTGTACTGTAACACCTTACACTTTATATTTTAAATTAGTCTTTTTCTTTTAAGTAAACAAAATTAGGTATTTCACACTTGTTTTTTCTGATGCAGAATTCAGGTTAACATTTTACTGCATCTGGTATGTATGGGATAGTATGTTTGGTTCCTTGTGACCTTTTCTTTGGAAGTTCTTGTGCTTTTTTCATATGCTGTATTCTTCAAGCAATAAAATTCTGATGTGTTTTTATAAATGGTTTTTATATTTGATGTTGAGTAGCCACTTTTCTTCACTGCATTTGCAATGTTATAAGAAATTTAAGGTTATTTAAGCACTGCTGCCATTTTGACTGGTGAGTAATTTTTGTGACAAAGATAATGCTACCCAAAATCTGCTGTATGATATATTCCTGCTCAGTTGGGCTAATTGTCATGCTGACTCTCCTTCCAGGAAGTATATTCTCCCTATTTGCATTTTTGTAAAGTGAACAGGTTCACTTGTTTAAAAAACTGCATTTCCAGCTTTTCTGTGCTAAAGGGACAGTCAAAACCTCTAGGTTCAGATACACATTACTTATTACATCTTTTAGAATGTTATGGTGGGAAGAAATTTTTGTGAATTTTTTAATTTGAACAAATTAGCCATTATTTTTTTTATGTCTTGCCTTCTTCTGCTGGGTGTCTAGTGGCAAAGACAAGGCTGTTTCTAGAGCTATGATACTACTGATGCTGGTACACAAATAATAAATAGGCATAAGACATTATAAATTTAAGTTTGGTGAGTAAATCAGATGTCAGTACTTAGTCTCTATTTGAAATAGGTGTGTCAGGAAATCAGTACAGTCCTTGTGGGAAAAGAAAAGGTGCAAAGAATATTGCAAATAAGTTAAATTACAAAAATTAGTTGTTGTTTTTAAGCTTATCAAATATAAACCTTGAATGTTCCATAGACAACTTTTCGTTTTCTCTTGTCAGAATTAGGCTCTCTATTCAGTATCCAAAATACAGTTCAGGAATAGTGAAACTTGAAATTAACGTCAGTACCAAATGTGAGGCTTTGACACTTTCTCAAGGTAAGACTTATAAGAAACCAATAGAAAGATGGAGCAGAGTTGTTTGCTACCTAGTTACTTGTCATATGTGTAGCAGATTCTTTTCAAGCTTGGCATAGCACTAAATTGACACAGTACATCTCAGCAAAAGACATTCATTGCTGAGTAACACTTTCAATTTAAGGCTGTTATGGAATTTGAGTGAAGCTCTGTTTTCTGTCACTTCAATGAAATGTGTATGCATGACATTTTACATGGTGAATAAAGTAGTTCCTTTTAATACTGCTTTTCTAGGATAAAATGAAGAGTGAATTTTTAAAAAAAAACAAACAAAAAACTTAAGCTAGAATCCCCCTTAAAAATATATTTGAATGTCTCTTGTTCGTACAGAAGTGCTTGTTACAGGTTTGTTGTTAATACGTTAAAAAAAAAAATCACGTTTCTAGGAATGGAGAAAGCTCCAGTGGTAGATGGTGCACCTCAGATTTTGTAAAAGTGCCTTCATTAAAGAAGATTCTTTTATATGCATAATAGTACATGTTCATTGATCTTCAAATCACTTTGAAATACTGTCAAATTAAAAAATGACTAACTGTAAATTCTTCATTGCGTATGTGCAGAACTCAGTTACTTCTAAATGGAACCACTTGCACAACTTCAGTAATCTTGCGTTGTAATGTAACATTGAATTTGAATGCAAAAGCTAAAGTTCCATAATGTTGCCTTACGATTCTGAAATGAAATATAATACTGAATGTGTAATGACTGCAGTATACAAAGGCTGCCAAGGATGACTTGAGTGCTGTAGTTCAACTGGCTAAATAGTAACAGTTTTACTTTCAATATTGCTTTATCATCTCCTGTGAATCATTCCTTTTGTATTTGACAGTTTTTACTCCCCACCCCCTTTAAAGGGACACTTTGTTAAAGTTAAGATGGGGTTCCAAAATACATCTGTTTGTGAGATCTATCTAGTTGTTAAAAAATTAGGATTTCAGTGCTGGGTCAAGTAAATGGACCATCCACCCACACTGAACATAGCCATCATAGCTAAATGTTCCTGGCATAACTGTCAGGGGAGGAAAAAGGTATGGCAGTAAGTTTAAAAGTTGGTCTGTTAAGGTGCACTTGTAGTCAGAAGTGGCCATTCCACTTCATCGACAGATGCTCTGTGTGCATTTTGTTTATTTTATTGACTAAGCTTTTATGGTACTTTTGTCTTCCAGCACTGCAGAGGTCCAGAAGTGAGCTGAATTCTATTCTGGGTCAGAGATCAGCAGTGGAATTAGTTGCATCCTGTCTCACCTCTCTGTGCACAGAGTTCTAAAAGCAGTAGAACTGAGGCAGTTTCACTGGACAGCGGGACAACCAAGGCGAGTTTTTATAGGGAGGGAGAGTTCTTTGCTGGGGCCCTCTCCCCTATGCAACGTTAAGTCACGCCATTGTACAGGTGCTTAACAAGTGGAAGTATAACAGCATGGGGGAATGGAAATTGGGTTTATGTGGATCCCCCTTCAACAAACTTTTGTGTATTGGCTCTGCTGCAGAGGCAAGACTAGCAGAAGATGAATAATCCATTGTACAAATGTACAACAATTTTTGTACAGCATCAAACCCAGACTTATGTACATAATTATACATTACAATGTAGGATGGACGCTATGCTACAATTTCTTTAAAAATTAAATAATTTCAAGCTTTAGATATGGTTGGTTACGATAAGTGGATACTATCATACATCTGGTAGTGAGATCTGTGTGATAATAGCCATCTTAAACATAAAATTGATCAGTGGATACTATGACTTACCTACTTTTTATTGCCTTCTCTGTCTTCTGATGCAGCCCTTCCAAGTCTATTGCTAACATTCCTAACATTTGAACAGCTTCACACAGCTTGTGTTTTTTAAAATAACCTATCAGATATGTGTTCTTCCTAACATCCTTAATAAATCAGAAATTATATTGTCCCAAGCCCTAGTGTGGGCAATATGCACTATCTGTACCAGCGATGGCATTAAGGGCTGATTACACGAAGCTGCCATGAGCTAGAGGGAATTGTGAGAACTGACCTAAAAATCACTTTTGCTTCAGAATTTTTAGAGCCACACATTTAAATGTATATAGTAACTTTTCCAAAAGGACATTTTTATATCCCTCTCCCTTTAATATCTAATACTTCAATAATAATATGGTGAACATTATTTAATTTGCATGTTTACAGAAACCAGTAACAAAGCTACGTTTATTTTTAATTTGCTGGGAGAGTTTTTCATTGGATGCTGTCATAAATATAAAGGGAAGGGTAAACACCTTTAAAATCCTGCCTGGCCAGAGGAAAAACCATTTCATCTGTAAAGGGTTAAGCTAGGATAACCTCGCTGGCACCTGACCACAATGACCAATGAGGAGACAAGATACTTTCAAAGCTGGAGGAGGGGAGAAACAAAGGGTCTGGGTCTGTTTGTGTGATGCTTTTGCCAGGAACAGAAAAGGAATGGAGTCTTAGAACTTAGTAAGTAATCTAGCTAGATATGCATTAGATTCTGTTATGTTTAAATGGCTGATAAAATTAGCTGTGCTGAATGGAATGTATATTCCTGTTTTTGTGTCTTTTTGTAACTTAAGGTTTTGCCTAGAGGGATTCTCTATGTTTTGAATCTAATTACTCTGTAAGGTATTTACCATCCTGATTTTACAGAGGTGATTCTTTTTACGTCTATTAAAATTCTTCTTGTAAAAAGACACTGAATGCTTTTTCATTGTTCTTAAGATCCAAGGGTTTGGGTCTGTGGTCACCTATGCAAATTGGTGAGGATTTTTTATCAAACCTTCCCCAGGAAGGGGGGTGCAAAGTTTTGGTGAGGATTTTGGGGGGAAAGACATTTCCAAATGAACTCTTTCCCAATAAAATATCCCGGTTAGACATTTGGTGGTGGCAGCGAAAGTCCAAGGGCAAAAGGTAAAATAGTTTGTACCTTTGGAAAGTTTTAACCTAAGCTGGTAAAAGTAAGCTTAGGAGGTTTTCATGCAGGTCCCCACATCTGTACCCTAAAGTTCAGAGTGGGGAAGGAACCTTGACAGATGCAATTTTGTTTCTTGTTTACAAGACTGTAAGCTCTTTGGGGTAGGGGCCATATTTGTATAGGGTGCACATCTTGCAGGATGGGCCCTGTGTGTGTTTTTATTTCATTATATGCCTGAATTCTTTTTCTAAGTGCTTTTTTAATGTAAACTGTGTGGGGATTTTTTTCTGACTGTATAGAAGTGAACTCTCACCTGCAATCACAAATAGATTTCCACCTGCTGCTTAAGATAAATAGTACAACCATATTGCTTAGGCAAATATATCTCCCTTTCCTGTCTTTAGGTGAATTATTATGTACATGTTTAAACATTCATTCTATGTCGTTGTTAATCTCTGGGCAGAGATCATATTTTTATTATTGCTGTTAAGCAGCATACAGGCTGCAGTGAGAAAACAGATGGAGATAAAAGACTAGATTCAGAGATCCCCTGTGACATGTTTGTGGCAATACTGTTAAAGAGCCTCAGCGGCACAGATGGCCCACACAACGTGTGCAAAGCCACCTCTGTGCTGCCTCTGAGGTAGAAGGCATGTTAGAGTGGACTCAAGGCAAAGTTGAAACGGTGTGTCTGGGGCAATTTTGCACCTCTACAATTGTTCATGCAAACTATTGTAAAAGGCTGGTCTATTAGGTCAGTTCTCAGCTACGAGAGTCTGTAGTTGTGGTGGTGGGGAGGGATAGCTCAGTGGTTTGAGCATTGGCCTGCTAACCCCAGGGTTACGAGTTTAGTCCTTGAGGGGGCCATTTAGGGATCTGGGGAAAAATTAGGGATTGGTCCTGCTTTTAGTGGGGGGTTGGACTAGATGACCGCCTGAGGTCCCTTCCAACCCTGATATGCTATGATTCATGAACTAGGCCATTGCACTCTTTGAATTGAATTGGGGAAGCACAGGTCTTTCTCCCGTCCCTGCACCAGTGCACGGATTAATCTGGGCTGAAGTCCCCGTCGGACACTACAAGAGACCTCTATAAAAGCGGTTTCCTGGAAGCTAAAGGGGAGTCTAATTTCTGAGTAAGCAGCAATACATACACAGTTCTTGGAGCATCACGTTATACACAGAGCTGGGGTGCTTCTAATTGTCTAAATCTCCTGTGGAGCTTCTGCACCCTAAATGGCAAGACTATTAATTCCCAGGGAGAAAAACTCAGTAAGGCTATGTCTACGCTACAGACTTTATACCCGCACAGCTGTACTGCTGCAGCTGAGCCACTGTAAGGTCTCCCTTGTAGCCGCTCTGTGCCAAAGGGAGAGAGCTCTCCCGTTGGCATAATTAAACCACCTCTTACGAGTGGCAGTAGCTATGTCAGTAGGAGAGTCTCCCCCACCAACATATTGGTGTCCATAGAGGTGCCTGACCAGGCCGGCGCCTTTGTTGGTGAAACTTATGTTGGTCAGGGTGTGTGTTTTTTCACACCCCTGGCTGACACAAGTTTTACCAACAAAAGTGTTAGTGTAGATGTAGCCTTAGTGAAAGATTAGTTTTGTTGCTGGAGCAGCTGCTCACAGTGGAGCAGTACTGCATGGCATGAGTAGAGGAATTTCCATGCCTGTCCATGGGAGAACAATTTTGCTGTACTGTGAAGATTTTGAATTGGGTGTTAGATATTACTGCTCAGCACTTACACAGAGTATTACATCTTCAAAGCACTTGACAAGGATTAATCAGGCAATGTTATGCTGCCTGGCATAATGTCTGTGTTCCCAACTAGGCTTTGAAGTTGATGCCTATTCACATATGAACATACTAGGGAAATAAATGGTGGTGCAGGGTGTAGGAGATCAAGCTGTTATCTGCATCTCAATCTGTGGAATGCTGACTTGTCTAAACAACATGTCATTAAAAAAGCTTTCTCTAAAGAAATTTGAAACCTTATTAGAAAAGTAATTCTCTGAACTGAAAGCATTTGTTCTATTCTCCCATGCCTGTAACCCAAACAGTGAAAAGTGTTTTTCCCAAACGACACCCAGAACAGAAAGCAAAACTAAATCTCTCTTCAGCACAAGAACTGAACTTTCCGCAGTCAGGGAAAAATATAAGCCAAGAAAGAGAATTTCATCAGGTAGCAGTCCTTGCAGTGTGAGCAAGATGAAGAGCCTGACTACTCCATTCCACCCCACCACCAGATTTTCCAGTTGAGGTCAAACTTCCAGATTTTGTAACTCTTTGGAGAGGATGATTAAGGAGATGGGTATGGGAGACAATCAATGATGGCTATCTCATGTAATTCATCTAGCTGCTACAATTGCTCTCTAGAGACAACCACATCCCAGACAAATCTTTGAAATATAGACAGTAGAATGTGAATCTTTAATGTAGATATGAAATGTATATTTACACAACTCCTCCCGGCCCCTTAGATCGTCTCTCTTTACAGTGTTCTTCCTCATCCACTTCCTGCTGCCAGTTGTGCCAGTCTTGATGCCTCCTTGTTACCTTTTCTCAATCTCATTTTCATATTTTCTTTTGCTGCCTTGTTTATGGAGAACACACTCCCAATCTCAATCCACCCTACTATTATTATTCAAATTCTTCAGACTCACTGCTTTCATGAGGCCTATAGAACAAAAACATATAGTGAAGTTCAATATATTCATAAATGATCTGGAAAAAGGGGTAAACAGTGAGGTGGCAAAGTTTGCAGATGATAAAAAATTACTCAAGTCCAAAGCAGACTGCAATAAAGGGATCTCACAAAACTGGGTTACTGGGCGACAAAATGGCAGATGAAATTTAAATGCAAAGTAATGCACACTGAAAACATAATCTCAACTATACATACAAAAGATGGAGTCTAAATTAGCTTTTACCACTCGGGAAAGAGATCTTGGAGTCATTGTGGATCATACTCTGCAAACTGCATACTCTGCATTGTGGATCATACACTGCTCAATGTGCAGTGACAGTCAAAAATGCTAACAAGGTTAGGAACTGTTAGGAAAAGGACAGAAATAAAATATAATGCCAATATATAAATCCATTATATGTCCATGCCTGGAATACTGCATGCAGTTCTGGTCACCCCATCTTAAAAAAGATGCATTAGAAATGGAAAAGGTACAGAGAAGGGCAACAAAAATTAAGGGCATGGAACAGCTTCCATATGAGGAAAGATTAAAAAAACTGGGACTGTTCAGCTTGGAAAAGAGATGACAGAGGGGAATATGACAGAGGCCTTAAAAATCCTGAATGGTGTGGAGAAAGTGAATAAGGAAGTGTTATTTACCCCTTCACAAACACAAGGCAGCAGGTTTAAAACAAAAGGAAGTATTTCTTCACACAATGTCCAGCCAATCTGTGGAACTCATTGCCAGGGGATGTTGTGAAGGCCAAAACTATGAACTGGATTCAAAAAAGAATTAGATAAGTTCATGAAGGATAGGTTCATCATTGGCTATTACCCAAGATGGTCAGGGATGCAACCCCACGCTCTGGGTGTCCCTAAGCATCTAAATGCCAGATGCTGAGAGTGGATGACAGGGGATGGATCACTTGATGATTGCCCTGTTCTGTTCATTCCCTTTGAAGCATCTGGTATTGGCCACTGTCAGAAGACAGAATACTGGGCTAGGTGGATCATTGGTCTGACCCAGTATGGCCATTCTTATTTAAAAATAAGATGAGAGGAATAGGAGCATTTTTAATCTTAAGGTAACTTTCTTCTGGATCTCCCAGTGCATCTTATTCTTTTGTCCATTGTCTAAAAATTGCAAATTCTCTGTGGCAGGGACTTCACATGCTTCTACTTACCAAATAAGTAATAGTAATGACGACAATCATTATTACTGGTTGAAAAGCAGAAACTTTTGTGAAAAAATTTGAAATTGTTTCCCTTGTGCAGGGTTCAAAACCAACCTATTTCAGTTTTTTTGTGAAAACTTCCACAATTTGTTCGTACTGAAATTTACCAAAGTAGAAGATTTGAAAAATGACATTTAACAAAAATCTGGCTTTTAGTAAGAAAACATGAGTTTTGGTAAATGTAAAATTTCAAAAACAATTTTTTAAAAATTCAGTAGCTTCTGTAATAAAAAAAAATCAAGGATGTTTTGTGACAAACAGAAGATTTTGATAATTTTGAAAGTTGCATTTTAAAAAGATTGTTGCTTTTTTTTTTTCCAAATAACACTCGATGCAAATTTTTTGATGTGCTCTACTAGCTCTGTATTGCAACAGAATTAAGTGGTTTCTGTTTACTCACTGAGGATTGTGACTTGTTATCCCATCAGAATATGAGAGTGAGAGATGAGTATGTGGGTGTGGAAACTGCTCTACTCATGCCATTCAGTGCTGCTCCCACAGCGTAAACTGCCGCTCCAGCAACAAAATTAATCTGTTATGAGTTATTCTCCCTGAAAACTAAATCTTGTCATTTAGGGTGCAGAAGCTTCAACGGAAAGTTTAGACATGAATAGAAATAACCCTGCTGTGGGTATAATCCAGCCTGGCAAGAACTGTGTAGAAGAGCTGCCTACTCAAAAATTAGCCACTCCTTGGAGGAGAAGGGATCTAGGGTGAAGGCTGAACAATCCTGAGGGAGTAAATATAGGAGCAGCCAGGCCAGGGGAGAAAGTTTGAGTTAATCGTTTTGTTATGTTAGTGTTTTCTCTGTTAATAATGCCAAACTCCAGAAAAAAGGTTAGTTTGGACCTTAACCGGTATATGGAATGTGGGTGTTTTTGTTTTTTTTCCCACAGCAGGTTGCAAAAAGGTATCTTCTCACTATATTGAAAGAAGCTTCTGAATACTGAATTTCTCTGATTCTCATACGTGTATAGTATGTTCAAAAAACATATAAGCTACCTCAATAATGTGCCTTACATGTGCCCCAGAGGGACCACATGCAGGTGGTGAAAAGATAGTTCAGTCCCCACATCCAGTTAAATCTTGGTACTGAGGCTGCCAACAAGTCCCAGTTTCGATGGTGGCTTTTTCTAACATAGGAAATCGGTTCCTTTGACATACTAGCTACTGAACAGACTTAAGAAGCTGGGAGCTTTTTGGTCGTTAACAGCCTGGTTTGCATTTAAACAAGCAATGTATAGGTGAAACACTCATTAAAGGCTCTAGAAATCTACTTTTAAAGCAATCCAGTCTCCCCAAACTTGGCTTGTTTTAACTTCATGCTTTGTGTTAAGATTAACACACACACTAAGGTCTGGTCTATGCTAAAAAGTTAGGTCAACATAAGCCAGCTTGCGTTGACCTTGTGTCTACACTTAAATTTGTCTCCCACCGATGTAAGCTCTCCATTATGCCAACGTAGTAACACTACCTCTCTGAGTGGTGTTGAGTCAGGGTCAATGTATTGAGGTTGGCAGAGTGCAAATGTAGACATTGCATTAGTTATGTTGACCCTAACAGTCCTCCAGCAGCTGTCCCACAATGCCCAATGCTGACCACTCTGGTCACAATTGTGAACTCCGCTGCCCAGGGATCATGGCCATTGGAGGTGCAGGGGGCGGAACTCTGCCTGGCTGATCATGCTAGTTACATGCTCCAGATGCTCTCTGGCCTGGAGTAGACGGGAGATATTGGATCTCCTGGGTCTGTGGGGAGAAGAGGCTGTGCAGGCACAGCTCCAGACCAGTCACATAAATGTGGATATCTATGAGCAGATTACTTAGGGGATGCAGAAGAAAGGGTATGACAGGGACCAACAGCAGTGCTGTGTGAATGAAGGAACAGTATAAGGCATATCAGAAGGCTAGGGAGGCCAGTAGTTGAACCGGTGCCAAGCTGCAGGCCTGCTGCTTTTCCACAGAACTGCATGCCATACTTGGCAGAGACCCCACCAATACCCTGCACATCACCATAGATGCTTCTGAGGAGCCTGAGACAGATCTCTGCCATGAACAGTGTGGAGAAGATGGAGGAGGAAGAAGAGAAGGATGGGAGACATTCAGATAGAGGGTCCTATGACCCAGGACCTGTTTGAGATTCCACATCAGTCCTGGCAGTAGAGCACAGGTGAGCCCAATGCAATGAAAGGAACCTTGGGTAAATGTGAAAATTTATTTCTTCTTCAAGTGCTTGCTTATGACAATTCCATTCTAAGTGTGTGCCCGCCAATGTGCGCGGTCATCGGAGATTTTTTGCCTTAGTGGTATCCGTAGGGCTGGCCGTGGTGCCCCCTTGAGTGCCATGCCCATGTGCTGGTATATCAGACACCGCTGACCCTATGCCCTCTCAGTTCCTCCTTACTGTCCGTGGTGGTTAGTCAGAACGCCTTTCCTTGCTTAGCAAGGGCTAGCAGTTTTTTCTCCTTTGGACTTCGTGTCTTAAGGTCTTGTATATAGTTGATTCTTTAGTAGTTAGTGTTTGTTTAGTTGTTAATAGTTAGAGTCCCAGCGGGGATTGTGCCCCTCGCAGGACATGCCCTGGTCTCCAGGCTTCAAGCCCTGCGCAGACTGTAACAGGCCTACGCCTGTGTAGTGACCCCCATTTCGGCATCAGTACGATGTGCACCCCGACACCAAATCCCATTTGGCACTGTTTCCTGGTGCCAGTGCCGAAGAAGGCCAAGAAGCAAGGCTCCCTGGCAGTGGGAAAGAAAGAGTCATGTGGCAGTGGGCAAAACACCCGCCTCGGGACAGCCATCTACCCCGGAGTCCCACAGTCAGCCTTCTCCCACTGGGGACATTAGCCCTATGAAAGGTTCTCTGACTCTTGGGAAGCAGTATCAGACTAGCTCCCCTGCCAGCACAAATGTCTTCACGTGCTTCCCTGGCATCGAAGGAGCAAAGTCCTCTGCCTACACCGCCGATGCAGCAAGGGCTGCAGGCTTCAGCAAAGACTCCTCAAGAGGGAAAGCCAACCGATAAGACTCCTTATGTAGCAGTGGAGCGCCGCCGATCCCTGAGACAATGACATGCTCTCCACTTCTGCACTGCCAGTCACCGAGCCACCGCTGAGATCATCTGGGGCTCGCCATCGGTCTCTGGCACTGCGATCGCGGTCCCCGTCGTCTCGACATGGATCATCAAGAGGGAGATGTAGATCCCCTTACTACTGCTCACCTCCCCGCCAGTCACCGTCTCGTCTCTGATCCAGGTTGCTTACATGGTGGGAGTGTTCTTTGTCCTGCCCCTGGTCCCCCTGGTATTGACACCAGTCTCCATGCCACTGGTACCAGTTCTCTTGTACTGTGCACCAGACACCTTTATCCGTGATCTCTAAGCAGATCCAGGCATCCACAGCACCTTCGTGGTCTCTGGAGGGCGGTTCCTCCAGTACTGAGGGAAGGTTTAGCCCCTCAGCTAGAACCCAATGGGGGTGACTGGGCGACCGAGACTGTAGCGCTGGTGCAGTGGCAGCCAGGTCAGTGGCGAGTGCAGTGGCCTGGCTGGAACGCATGGGAAGTTCCAGTCATGGCTATGCAGCCACCACTTCACTCGTCAGCTACCATCTCAGAGCAGCAGCTGCCGGCATCGACAGCACTGGGCTTGGTGCGGGAAGCACGCCCAGAGACCGAGGCTCAGGAAGTTGTGACCACTCCTAAGCCACCCTGCACAGTGGAGGAGGAGGACCAGAGCCCACCACCTATGGTACAGTCTTCATCTTCGTCCCTGGATGAGGCAGTTGTAGGCCCCTCTAGGTGAGTCCGCCAGATGACTTTAAGGATCACCAGGCCTTGCTTTGTTGAGTGGCAGAGAACTTGGGCCTGGAGGTGGAGGAGATGGCTGAGCTGATGGACACCCTATTCAACATCCTTTCGGCCTCTACCCTGACCCACCTTGTACTACTGGTGCATGACGGATGTGACAGTTGGATCACAGAAACCCCCTTGGGACTGCCAACTAATGTGCTGAGGTTACTTCTAACCCGTTTTCCCTGCCAGCTTGGGAACCTTGCCTGTTTTGAGCCGGTCACGCTAGCCTTCTATAAACCCAGACCCAGGTCTGAACTACGTCCCCCAAAGGCTGCAGGCTTAACTGAAAACAGCTTAAGAAGTGTTCCTGTCTCCAACACCCAGATGCCCAGTTCCCAATCGGGTCCAAATACAGGGTAAACTTATAAATTGTTCACCCTCTATAACACTGAAGGAGAGATGTGCACAGCTGTTTCCCCCCCACCCCCCAGGTATTAATGCATACTCTGGGTTAATTAATAAGTAAAAAGTGATTTTATTAAATACAAAAAGTAGGATTTAAGTGGTTCCAAGTAATAACAGACAGAACAAAGTAAATTACCAAACAAAATAAAATAAAACACACAAGTCTAAACCTAATACAGTAAGAAACTGAATATAGATGAAATCTCACCCTCAGAGATGTTACAGTAAGCTTCTTTTACAGACTAGGCTCGTCCTAGTCTGGATCCAGCAATCACTCACACCCCTGTGGTTACTATCCTTTGTTCCAGTTTCTTTCAGGTATCCTTGGGGGTGGAGAGGCTATCTCTTGAGCCACCTGAAGACAAAATAGAGGGGTCTCCCAGGGGCTTAAATAGACTTTCTCTTGTGGGTGGAGACCCCCTCCTCTCTCTTATACAGAATCCAGCTCCAAGATGGAGTTTTGGAGTCACACGGGCAAGTCACATGTCCATGCATGACTCCGTTTTTACAGGCATTAGCCATTGCCCACATGCTATCTTGAATGTCTCCAGGAAGACTTCTTATGTGGATTGGAAGTCTTCCAAGATCTACTGTCAGTTAAGTGTTTCTTGGTTGGGCACTTAATTTGCACATTCCTTTCTCAAGAAGCTGACCAAATGCTTTACTAAGGCTACTTAAACTGAGACAAGTACACAGCCAATATTCATAACTTCAAATACAAAAATGCTACATGCATACGAATAGGATGAGTATATTCAGTAAATCATAACCTTTGCAGAGATATGTTACATAGCATATGTATCATAAAACATATTTCAGTTGTCATATTTACATTCATAAGCATATTTCCATAAAGCATTATGGGGTGCAACGTCACAACGAGGCCTTCAGAATTGCTAAGTCCATCTGGCAAAGCCCTTCCTCCATCCCTCCCACCTCAAAATGGGCCGAAAAGAAATACATTGTGCTGGCCAAAAGTTCTGAATATCTGTATACCCACCCTCCCCTCGGCTCACTGGTGGTCTCAGTGGCCAGTGAGAAAGAAAAGCAGGGTTGGTCCAGCTCAACCCCCAAAAATAAAGAGACCAAACAACTGTACTTGTTTGGGAGGAAAATTTATTCCACCACCAGTTTACAGTTTCGGGTGGTAAATCATTAGGCCCTCTTGGGCCATTACATCTTTAATTTATGGGACTCCCTCCATAAGTTTAAGGAGTCCCTCCTGCAGGACTTGGCCCAAGAGTTTGATACTCTGGTGCAGGAAGGCAGTATGGCAGCCGAGTGCTCCCTGCAAATGTTGTGGGATGTGGCAAACTCGGCAGCCAGTGTGGTAGCGTCCGCTGTGGTGATGAGGCGCAGTTCCTGGCTTCAAACCATCCGACTCTCCCAGGAGATGCTGACCTCCATCCAAGACCTCCCATTTGATGGGAATGGTCTGTTCTCTGACCAAATAGATGCAAGACTGCATGGGCTGAAGGACAGCAGAGCCACCCTTTGCTTGCTGGGCGTGCACACACTGCAGTCGGCGCGTAAGCAGTTCTGTCCGCCTCCGCTGCCAAGGCCATGGCAGCCTCGTCCGGGGTCTGCTAGAAGAAGGGATTAGAGACACTGGGTTCAGCCATCGCTGCTCTTCCACCACCCACACAGCCCAGCCCAGCGAAACGGTCCGGAGGCCAGAAGCACTAGTTTTGAGAGCGTGCTCAAGAGCACCACCCCCAGCCAATTCCCCAGATCTACCATTCCTTTTCCTCAACCGCCTCCACCCCTGCCGTCTGGCCTGTTTGTGGGTTACCTTGGACCCCTGGGTACTGGACATAGTATCTCCAGGCTATACCCTGCAATTTTCAGTGCCCCTTCCTCCCGCCCCCACACTTTCTCCATCCCTCTTCAGGGACCCTTCTCATGAGCAACTCCTCGTTCAGGAGGTCGAGAATTTTCTGTGCCTGGGGGTGGTAGAGGAGGTCCCTCGGGACATGAAAGGAAAGAGGTTCTACTCCCAGTACTTCCTAATCCCGAAAGTGAAAGGAGGCTTCAGACCCATCCTGGACCTGCATCACCTCAAGAAGTTGAAGTTTGGCATGGTTTCACTGGCCTCCATCATCCCCTCCCTGGATCCAGGAGACTGGTATACCACTCTCAACTTACGGGACATTTATTTCCACATTTCTATATTAGCGGGTCACAGGCGTGTCCTTCGCTTCATAGTGGGCAGGTGCCAGTTCCAGTTCACGGTGCTGCCTTTTGGCCTGACTTCATCCCCAAGGGTGTTCACAAAATGCATGGCACCAGTGGCAGCTTACCTGAGACGTCGAGGGGTCCAAATTTTCCCATATCTTGATGATGGGCTCATCAAGGGCAGGTCTCAGGAGCATGTGAAGAGGAGCCTTGATCTGGTTAATTCCACCTGCCACAATCTGGGCCTATTAATAAATATAAAAAGGTCCACATTAATGCTAGTCTAGCACATAGAATTCATCGGAGCGGTCCTCATCTCCATGCGAACCAGGCCCTTTCTCCTGGAGGCACGTTTTCAGGCCATGTTGGGCTTGATCTCCCACTTAAAGAGCTACCCGCTCACTATGGCCCACACCTGCCTACGTCTGATGGGCCACATGGCCACGTGCACATACATGGTCACCCATGCTCGGCTCCATTTACAACCTCTGCAAGCACGGCTGGCCTAAGTCTGTATCCCCAACAGACATGGGTTGGACTAGGGCCATTGGCTGCGGGACGATCTCGCCCTCTATATAAATGTCAGGGAACTCAGGGTGGTTTGCTTAGCTTGCCAGGCTTTCTTGCCCCACCTGATGTATTACATCAACAGGCAGGGCGGTGCCAGGTCCTCAGCCCTTTGTCAAGAGGCGCTCAGCCTTTGGGACTTTTGTATGCAGCATGCCATTCATCTGGTTGCCACCCACCTGTCAGGCACCATGAACATCTTGGCAGATTGCCTCAGTGGGACCTTCTCGTCTCGCCATGAATGGTCGCTCCATCCAGAGGTGGTCAACATAATCTTCCAGAGGTGGGGGACTCCCCAGGTGGACCTGTTCGAGTCCAGAACAGGAAGTGTCGTGTTCTGTTTCATTCGGTGTTGGACAGAGGTTCCCTTTGGGATGCTTTCTTCATTCCATGGTCGGGAGCACTGATGTATGTCTTCCCGCCAATGCCATTAATTCACAGGGTCCTCGTGAAAGTCAAGCAGGATAGGGCAACAGTTATCCTGGTAGCCCCTGCGTGGCCCTGTCAGCACTAGTTCAACATGTTGCTGAGCCTTTTGGCAGCCCCCCCTCTTCCTCTGCCTCTTCAGCCGGATCTGCTGTCCCAGAACCACGGCAATCTGCTGCACCTGAACTTGGCAGTGCTGCATTTGACGGCTTGGCTACTGCATGGCTAAGCACGGATGAGCGGGCGTGATCGAGCAGTGTCCAACAAATCTTGGTGGGTAGCAGGAAACCCTCCACCATGGCAACCTACCTGCCTACATGGAAACGGTTTGAGTGCTGGGCCTCAGAGCGATGTCTCGGGGCTGAGCAGGCCTCACTGCAGGACATATTGGATTATCTGCTGCACCTCAAACTCCAAGGCTTGTCCCTCTCTTCGATCAAAGTCCACCTGGCTGCCATTTCAGCTTTGGATCCTCTGTTCCAAGGCAGGTCTCTTCACCCATCCTGAGATGATGCAGTTTTTGAAGGGTCTGGAGTGCCTCTAACCACACATCCGGGACCCGGTCCCCCACCGGGACCTGAATCTTGTGCCGTCCAGGCTTCCTGTTCCCTCCTGCTTCTCTCCTGGAAGGTTTTATTCCTGGTTGCCATAACATCAGCTCACAGGGTGTCTGAGATCATGGCGCTCACCTTGGAGCTGCCCTATATGGTCTTCTACAAGGACAAGGTCCAGCTGCGACCTTATCCGGCATTTCTGCCCAAGGTTGTTTCTCAGTTTCATGCTGGCTAGGACATATACATCTATTGGAAGCCCCATGTGTCTGATGAGGAACACAGGCTTCACACCCTAGACATCAAGAGAGCTTTGGCATTTTACATAGATAGAACGAAGCCGTTCCGTAAGTCAACGCAGTTGTTCGTTGCGGTGGCAGACAGGATGAAAGGTTGTCCAGTGTCTACACAGAGAATCTCATCATGGATTACGGCCTGCATCCGTTACTACTATGATCTGGCAAAGGTGCCCCCTCTGGCAATCATGATGGCATACTCAAAAAGGGCACAGGTGTCGATCCAAGAAATCTATGGGGTCGTTATTTGGTCATCGCATTACGTGCTGACCCAGCAGCAGGCTCGAGATGATGCTGGCTTTGGCAGAGTTGTGCTGCAAGACTGTGAATTCTGAGCCCACCTCCGTTGATACTGCTTGTGAGTCACCTAGAATGGAATCGACGTGAGCAAGCACTCGAAGAAGAAAAAATGGTTACCCACCTTTTGTAATTGTTGTTCTTCAAGATGTGTTGCTCATGTCCATTCTATTACCTGCCCTCCTAGCCCTCTGTTGGAGTTGTTGGCAAGAAGGAACCGAGAGGGTGTAGGGCCAGTGGCGCCTGATATACTGATGCATGGGCGCGGCACTCAAGTGGGCGCCACGGCCGGCCCTACAGATACCGCTATGGCAAAAATCTCCAATGACTGCACACATCGGTGCACACACAGCTAGAATGGAATGGACATGAGCAACACATCTCGAAGAACAACGGGTACAAAAGATGGGTAGCTGTTTTTCCCATTACAGTGATGATATTCCCAACTTAGCAAGACATAGCTATTGACTTTTAATTAATTTACTTGTACAGGAATAGATAGTGGGACAACGAACAGTGGTGGAGCCATCTGCTTTTCATTCCCTTGAAGTTAGGCGCGGAGCCAGGGACATGCGGAACACTTTGTTTATGTACACAGGGATGTTCCTTGAATCCTCCTGGGTGATCTTGATGAAACTTCCATGGAGGTATTCTGCAATCCTCTTCCAAAGGTTTCTGGAATGGCACCCCATAATCATGGGATGCTTTCCCATGCCCCTCTGCAGTAACGTCAGCAGGCTCCATGGCAGTAAACAGTCTAGTGGCATATAGGCCCAGGTGGCTTCTGGATGCCAGCAGCAGCACTCTCTGTGTCTTTATTACTCTCAGGAGTGAGAGATCAGCTAAAATCACCACAGCCTGTGAAAATGGTGCCAGTCAGTGCTATTGCCCTATACTCATAATTTCATGCAACCAAGCAATTCCCTTCTCATTTCCCTCACCCCTGGCGTGTCATACTCACTATGGCTGGAGCTATGAATAGTGCCTTACACACACACACACACTCCAAAGCAGAATCTTAACTTTTGCTTTCCATTGTGATTATACTTAAAATGTTATCTATGTGTTTTATCTGTACCTCCCGCTGTTGTGGCGTGAAGGGGTTCCCCTTCCACACCCGCAGAATGCCTAATCCAGGCATGGAGGAGAAAGAAGAGGACTCAGGATGACATGTTCAGTGAGATCCTGCAAGCCAGTGCTGTGTCGGTCTGAGTGCTGAGGGCCTGGAGGGTGAGTATTGCAGACTTTATAGAGAAGGAAAGAGCAGGCAGGAGGAAGGCCCAGAAGTAGGAGAGGAAGATGCACCAGGACATAATGGGCTTCTCCGGCAGCAAACAGATGCTGCAGACGCTTGTGGACCTATAGATTCAACATTCCTGGTGTCACCTCACTTTGCAATCCATGAAGAGCTCCAGTATAGTACCCTATACTCTCCCTCAACATTCCATGTGGCATCAGGGTACACAGCCTTACCCCTACCGCGCCATAGCAGGGGACATTAAGAACAACCAGAGCTTCACATGCAGTGAGCTGTGAGAGTCATGGTTGATGTATGTGTAGCTAAAATGGACATGAATGTTCCTTCCCATTCTTTAACTTCTGTTCCATATATTTATATGGTTTTATATGCATTTGCTTTTAACTTGAACAAAATTTTTTGAAGTATTTTCGTTACTCAGTAAAACAATATTGTATGGAAAATAATTCATCTTTAACAGTTCCCAACATATGCTAAGCATGCCTAGTGGTACTGAAAGCACCCACTTAGTTATTGTATGCTGTGACACAACTCCTAGGATCAGTGACAAACACATGGTAATAATCATAAATCTAAGGCAAGCACCACAAAATTAATAGGTGCATTGTCAGTTATATTCATAGATGTGCTCCAAGCATCACGCTATTCCAACAGGCCCCCAAACAGCAGGGCCAGGTAGAGCACAGTACAGCACAACGCGTTACTGTGGTTTACTGTTAAAGTGCTCTTTCAAAGCCTTTCTGAGCCATATAGCTCTGCTTTGAGCTCTTGTTCTAGCCCTTGTGTTCAAACTCCGCAGACAGCCTGAGCCACTCCACCTCCACCCTGGTGGCAACTTTTCCACCTTTGCTTCACAGATATTATGCACAACATAGCAGGCAGCTAAAACCATTGGGATATTTTTCTCACAGAAATTCAGTCTTGTGAGTAAACAATGCCAGCGTCCTTTCAATCTACCAAAAGCACATTCAACTGTCATTCAGCTGAGCCAATAGTTGGGCTGAGCCAATAGTTGGATCTTTCCTTGGTTCTGTTGAGCTGGCTGGTGTACAGCTTTATGAGCCAGCATATCAAGGGGTAGGCTGAGTCCCCCAGGATCACTACTGGCATTTCAATTTTGCCAGTGGTAATCCGGTAATCTGCCAGTCCTTGCTTATTGTTTTTAAGAATACTCCTGCGTTCTTAAAGATGCAAGCATCATGCATCTTCCCAGACCAGCCAACATTAATGTTGGTGAAGCATCCCTGGTGATCCATCAGCACTTGCATAACCACAGAAAAGTAAACCCTCTGTTTAGATGTACTCTGTGGCAAAGTACTCTGGTGCCAAAATAGGGATACACATGCCATCTCTCACTCCACTGCAGTTCTGGAACCCCATTGCTGCATATCCATCCATTATGTCCTGCACATTGCCATGAGTCTCAGTCCTGCATAGCAGGAGACTATCAATGGCCCTGCACACTTGCATGACAATGGTTCCCACAGTGGATTTTCCAACTCCAAAATGATTTCCCACTGACTGGTAGCAATCTGCTGTTTGCAAGTTTCTACAGTGCGATTAGCACTTGCTTCTCCACTGTCAATGCAGCTCTCATTCTGGTGTCCCTGGGGTGGAGGACTGGGGCAAGCTCAGCACACAGATCCAGGAATGTGCCCTGAGCATCCAAAAGTTCTGCAGCCACTGCTTTTCATCCTAAACCTGCATTATGATGCAGTTCCACCAGTCCAGGGCTTGTTTCTTGGGCCCAAAAGTGGTGCTGTACCTTTGCAGCTGCTCTGTGAATGCTACCAACAACCTTAAATTGGTTCTTGCTATGTCCCACAGCAACCTGTCCTCCAGGAAATCATCATGTTTCCAGCAGTTCATGCACCTCTGCAAATGCTGAAGGATCATGCATCCTGTGCCTGCAACACTCATGACAATAATGCAGAGTTGTGTGGGCTCCATGCGTCTGTAAGTGATGGCAGACAGTGACCAGTCCCATGTGGATTCATGGGATCTTAAAAATAGGCAAAAAAAATTATCGGATAGAGATAGCATTATGGAGTGGAGAAAGTTGCATGATGGGAACTTGACCCCACAGTCCCAGTCACCTCTGTGCGACTCGTTTCTGTGTCATCGTGCATTGCCAAAATGTCCCAAAAGACAGGACACTGGACGATGGCAAGTTGCACACTGGGATAACTACCTAACAGTGGTGCACCGCATAGCGTATCAAAAGAAGTACGCCTGGTGAGTACACAAAGCACTGACGCAAGGAGACAAGTATGGATGCACACAAGCAATATACTTACTGCAGCGGCTTTATGCCAACATAACCTGAGTTAGCAAAAAGTTGTAGTGTGGACATGCCCTACGTCTTTGTCTATGCTTAAAACTTATATTGGCATAGCTAGGTCAGTCAGGCATGTGTGAAAACCACACTCTCTTCGTGACATAGTTGTGCTGACAAACCCCCCAGTGTAGATGCAGCTATGTCAACAGAAGAGTGCTTCTGTTGGTGTAGCTAATGTTGTTTGGAGAGTTTGTGTTCCTACACTGGCAGAAAAACTGCTTCTGTCAGTGTCTGCTGCATCGACACTAAGGGGCTATCCCAGCATAGGCTGTGTAATGTAGACATAGTCTATATTAAATTGAATTTTTATTACAGATTTCATGCTATGATTTAACAAACATACTTAGAACTCTGTGGATCTTACCTACTATCAATTTCTCTTTGTAATTCTCATTAAGCTCCCATCGCATTCATAAAATAATATGGGCTCCCTCTAGCGGTCAATTTAACAACTGAAAATGTTGATATCTGTTAATCAAAAAGACTGTAGGCCCAAACCAGGAGCAAATAATTTATTATTTTTCCATCACATGATGTAGTTTTCCTATCACTGTTGCAGTTAAAAGGCCCTCTTGACTCCATCGCTGTTGTGTGGGATACTCTCTGAGTATCAAAGTGAAGATTTTCTTTTTCCCCTTTGTCATTTGGTGGATGTGAGGGAGGGTTGGAAAAAGAAGAATATGGGGCCCTATATGGCAGGTTACTATCTGGCTGAGTGTCCACTTTCTTTGAAGCTGTTTCACTAAAAGCACTGCTAGTTGCTTGATTTGAATGCCATATCATTCTCACTTCTGACTCTGTATGATTCAGCTGATCAAGAAAGGGGACGATAAAGAAGCACTTTAGGACAGATATTCTGTCTCTCTCCTTGGCTATTGAATGTGATTGCAAAAGTGAGATGGACAGGGTAGAAATTTTTACTTATTTTTACTAAGAAAAGATTTCTTCTTCCCCAGATTTTTCACTGTTGCTTCTACAAGGGAGGGCAAGCATCACTGTAAACCCCCGCCACACCCAATGGCTTATATATTCACACTGAAGGTAGTAATTGAAGTGCATTGTTCATCTTAGAATCTCCTATAGGTGGAAAATACAACCCCTCCCCCCACCCTTTTTCCTCACTGAGGAAGGTACCACTTTTTCAGTTCAGCAGTTTGCAGGGGGAGATGGTATCCCTTCTGGATTTTTTTCAGGCAGATAATTGTCTGCACTAAGTGTTTTTGTTGGTTCTTCAAAATTGTTCAATTTAATACACGCAGTAGAGTTGGAAGATGCTCCTGCATTTCAGATCTACACATCACTGTATGCTAGGATTGTTTCCTT
Source organism: Lepidochelys olivacea (assembly GCF_965140295.1). Taxonomy (NCBI): domain Eukaryota; kingdom Metazoa; phylum Chordata; order Testudines; family Cheloniidae; genus Lepidochelys; species Lepidochelys olivacea. The sequence goes on along the minus strand of NC_140418.1, from coordinate 74,515,478 downwards.
TGTACAGCACCTTTTAAATATAAGATGGCTGTCATCTATGGAGGCTGGGATGCGAGAGGATTCAAGATGGAGGATCCAGACTCCTCAGCCGCCAAGGCCAGAAAGCAAGATGTCGTGTGTGACAAAAACCCTAAATGAGGGAAATAAAATTTGTGAATGCAGGAAACTTAAAATGATGTGGGATTTATGTAAATAAGTAACTCTTTTTATGACCTTGTCTACCTTGGGCTTTTAGCAACTAGTGTAGGTGCATGTGGCAAATTGCCGGTATGATTATGATGGGTCCCGCGCTTCCACTCTTGGGTGGGGGAGGTTTCAGGGCGCAGCTTCCTGCCCCTGAACTAGGGTATCTACTGTCCCACTAGTAACCCAGAGAAGGATAGTGGAGAGGGAGGGGCCCTAGGAATAGTGGTAAACCACTTGAACTAGTGCTTCCTTCCCCGGGCTACTTTCCTCTCCTGCTCTTCAGCTTGTGGGACTTCCTGCCCTCTCTCTCTCTGCACAAGCTGGGTGTCTCTTTACCCAGGGTCTTGGTCTTCTAGCCAGCCCCGGCACTTCTCCAAACTCTCCGCTACTTCAACTCCTTCCCTTGGCTGATTGAAGCGGGGTTTTTTAATCAGGTGACTAGCTTCAGGTGCTTTTAATTAATCTAGAGAAACCGTTCTTCCCTCTACAGGGAATAAGGCTTCTCCTCATTCTGGGACCTACATCTCTCTCCCATATCACTCTCCTGCTGCCTTCTGGCCATGCTGTATCACATGCACTAGTACAAACCCCTAGCATAGATATGATTTACACCAGGGCTCCTTACCTCAATTTCAAAGCAGGGTAAACTGCACCAGTGTGAATAATCCTGCATTTGTGTGAGTCAGGTCTGTACAAAAGCAATGCACCAGTATAGCAACACTCGTGCTTAAAAATCCAGTGTGGGAAAGATGAGGCCTAAAAACCTCAGTTTCATGATTTTTTTTATATTTATTGTAAATAATTTCCAACAGTGAAAGGGAAGGGGACATCAATTGTGTGCACAACATAGGTAACGAGACTCAAATGTGGGAAGTCCTTTTGAAATTAGAAACGTCTGAGAGGAACTTTTGCAGCAAGAAGGAGCTACCCTACTTTCTCTTAGAGATTTTATATTTGTTCTTTCTTTATAGCTTTCCTTGATCTAATTTAAGTTATCTAGACCAGGGGTTCTTAACCTTTTTCTTTCTGAGCCCCCCGTCCCCAACATGCTATAAAAACTCCACAGTCCACCTGTGTCCACAGGTTTCCTGCATATAAAAGGCAGGGCCAGCGTTCGGGGGTAGCAAGCAGGGCAATTGCCTGGGGCCCCACGCTACCAGGGGCCCTATGAAGCTAAGTTGCTCAGGCTTCAGCTTCAGTCTGGGTGGTGGGACTTGGAACCCCAGGCTTCAGCCCCATGCGGTGGGGCTTCGGCTTTCTGCCCTGGGCTACAACAAGTCTAAGGCTGGCCCTGCTTGGCGGACCCTCTGAAACCTGCTCGGGGCCCCTCAGTGGACCCCGGACCGCTGCTTGAGAACCACTGATCTTGACTAAAGGGCCGTGCTTTGCTCTTTTTATGACACATCCTCTTGGGAGTGTATCTTTTTTTCTTGGGATGCTGTACATATGTCAGGGAATCAACTCAAGTGAGTTGAGTAGAAAGAATAGGTTGTTTTATACTCCTAAACTTTCCTATTTTATTCTGCCCATTGGTCTCATACGTGTAAAGGAAATGTACATGTTATGTTAAAGAATTACTTTACCAAATAGCAGTAACACTAGATTTGATCAATCACTATAAAGTAAGACAATGAATGACATTATGCTCGAGTGTAGTTGCACTAGATATTAACATTGCGCCAGAATTTGGCCTTTGTGTGAGCATTCCTGCAGTCTTCCATACTCTCCTAGTTCTAGAAATTATTGTAGGGTGGTGGTTGTTATTATTATTGATTATAACTGACACCACTGCAGGGGGACATCGTGAGCATTTTAGATATCTGGTAGCATACTCTGCGTACCATGAGTTGGAGACCGGTGCTAGAGGGACTCCAAGCACTATGCTGTATTAACTCTATCCCTTATTGTGAAATGGAAGAAATCCTATAGTCAGTCCTTCTCCAGACAAAACTCCCGTTTGAAGATTATTTAATCTATTTAGTGTATCTGGGCATTTATATTATGTTCAGCACTGTAGTTTGTGCATGCAACAGGATTGGTTCTGTGTATTTTGCTGGAGGCTACACCAAGTACTGTAGATAACAAAAAAGGAATATTTCATGCTGTCATATATTAATAGTGTTGCTAATTTCCAACAGATGAATTGCAAGCTTCTGCTGGTGTTTGCTTTTAATTGTCAACCATATTTCCTGCCATTTATCATCTAGACAGAGCCATCCCTCGGGTACGGCAAATCGAGGCAACTGCCTCAGGCCCCGTGCTTTAGGGGGCGCCTGCACTTCGTAAGAAGGCGGGCGCCTGGCTGGGAGGTGAGGCAGGAGGCGGGCGGGGTGAGGAGGTGAGTGGCAGGTAGGCAGGCGGGTGGTGGGGGCGGCGAAGAGCCCCCCCAACAACCTCTCCTTCCCCCCAATGCCTCCTGCCTGCCACAGATCAGCTGTTTTGCAGTGTCTGGAGGCGCGGGAGGGGGAGGGGGAGGGGAGAGGAGTGAGGGCGCAGCGTGCTCGTGGGTGGAGCGGGGGTGGAGCCTTGGGGGAAGGGGTGGAGTGGGGGCAGGGCCTGGGCAGAGCCAGGGGGGAGCACCTCCTGGCAGATAGAAACTCTGCACCTATGTCCCACACCCCCTCGGGACGGCCCTGCATCTAGAGTATAGGGTTTTACACCTTTTTTGGTACTCAGAGGAGTATGTATATAGCTGATAGAATGAAGGAATATATATTTAACTTTTGTCCAATATTTACTGGTATAGTTGTGTGTCTGCTATTTTTAAGTCACTGTAAATGGGTAGGATGAATGGTTCTTGTCCTACATTAAGTCAGGTTATTTATAATGTCATTGGCAGTGCAGTAGCAGGTTGCTGATCTTTCCTATGCTGATATTCAGTAGGTACCTGAGATGTTCCTGTTCCAGGGGATTTTATGGGCCTGTGATTCCTTTCCTTTTTATGGTGCTATATTTATCACATACCCATTTTTATGTGACTTGATGTGAGCAGGCTGGTTAGCACCATTTGTTCTCTTTATGGCACAGAGTAGGGTTTTTACTGTGCAACTGTTAATGGGCGATTTATTTTAGTGTTTTTATGCTTGGGGGTGAATGAATCTTCATTGAACCTGGTGGGTGACACTGCTGCCCTTCATTCAGAGTAAATATCAGACACAGTCAAGCTCTTTTGTGGAACCAGAGAGCTGAAGCAATAGGAGCCATTACCCAAAACACAAGCATGTAGCAAGGCTAGAGTAGATGCTGACTACATGTTGCCCAAGGGTTTGCCCTGGGACGGATACAGTAAACTGTGGGGCTGTGGCATGGATCAGTGGAACTGTGTGTGTGTCTGTGAGTGAGAGAAGCAGCAGAAACAAATAGAAGGACACAGAAGGAGCAAAGAAGCCTAGACACAGCCAAAGAAGCCCAGGTAGCATGACCCTGAGAAAAAAGCTGAGAGGGAGCTTTTGGGTACAGTGGTGGCTGAAAAGAGGCCTAGAACTGTGAGCAAAGAAATTGTTTCCTGTTTTTTGATTCCAGATATGTTCAGGACTGTGCACATTCTTTGTAAAACCTTGTAAACAAGATGGCATCAAAGAATACACCTGACTCCCTCAATTTCTCATAGCAGAAATGAACCACCAAACCCTGAAAATTAGCTAATTACTCAGGTCAGAAAGGAGTAAGATTATGTGTGACCAGGGTCCCAGTGGGGGCCAGCTGAGGTCACTCAATTAGGGTGAACTGCAAAGAATGGGGCAGACAAATCCCAAAGCTCGTTGATAATTCAATACTTAAATTTTCCAAGCCAGCATAAAACAGCTTCTTTATTACCTTGCTGGTTATTCAGAAGTCCAAAACAACACAGTTCCCTTAAAGTACCCAGCCTCAGGCCTCCATCCAGGTACCTAAGTCAAATATGATGAGGATTCCTGTAAATCTTATTTCATCATATAAAAGAAAAGGTTCTACCAATCCTAAAGGATCGGACACGTTACCTCCCAGGTTAATGAATATTCTAGATCTTACCCAAATACACGCATATAGCCAATTCTTATTAACTAAACTAAAATCTATTAAAAAAGAAAAGAGAGAGTGTATAGGTTAAAAGATCAATATACATACAGACATGAGTTCAATTTTTGAAGTGCAGATACATAGCAGAGATGGCTAATGGGATTGGCTGGGTCATTACACATATTGAATCTATTTCCTTAAGTTAAGTATCCTCACACCTTCTTGTCAACTGTCTAAATGGGTCATCTTGATTATCACTACAAAAGTTTTTTTTCTCCTGCTGATAATAGCTCATGTTAACTAATTAGCCTCTCACAGTTTATATGGTAACTTCCAACTTATCTGTAAGTATGTATTTGTGTGTGTATGTGTGTGTGTGTATGTAAGTATATGTCTTACTATCTGTTCCATTGTATGCATCGGATGAGGTGGGCTGTAGCTTATGCTCTAATAAATTTGTCTCTAAGGTGCCGCAAGTACTCCTATTCTTTTTGCAGATACAGACTAACATGGCTGCTACTCTGAAACATAGCAGAGATGATAAGCTTTGTAGTTGCAAAGAGTTCCTTTAGAATTTAGTCCATAGGTTATAGTCCAATGTCCAATATCTTATTCAGGGCATTCCATCTCAGGACTGGGATCTCAGTCCTTATGGCTTAAGTTTCCCTTGTATGAAGCCTCAAGCAGATCTGAGATGACGGAATCAGGATCCAACTGTCTTTTATACAGTGTTCTAGCATCCACTTGACCACACAGTCCTGGGTAAACAATAGGCTTTTGATGTAACCTTCTGTTTTCTAAACACCACCAGTAATTAGTTACACAAATTAATATAGGGCAATTTATCCATTAGGCGTTTATCACAAACTTCAAAGAGACATATAGACAATGACATTACTTCACCCAAGATTTATCTAAGTGTTAGTATTCCCTTTTGATCTCTGAATTAATAGTTTTAGTGACAGAAAGGAATTGTCTGTTTACATGGCTAGCTTCTAAGATACACACAATTAGTATTACTTCTAACTCCTAACAATGTAGGTTTACATTTCAAAGTTCTAGCTTATTTAGCATGCAATGACCCTAATTATCATTTGCATACCTTTTTAACATGTCTTTAAAGGTCGGCTTTCGGTCATTCAGCCTGCAAGCTGTTTAACCCTTTCTGGGCATGAGTTATATTTTGTATAAGATTTGTTGCAATTATATAACAGTGGTAGCAATAATTATTTGCATGGTTATATTTTAATTAGACAATGTCACAATATGATACAATCAATTTGTGTATAAAGTAAAGTAATTCAGAATACTGTCAAGATACAGTATAGGGAAACAAAAAATGACATGTACAGGATGCAAAGAATTATACTCACTAGAGATGACTGCAAACCACAAAATTCCACTATGGATCCGGAGTTCCAGCATCCCAAAGCTAGAGAATGTTCACATTTGAGGTTTTGGTTTTGTTGTAACGTGGTTCATTGGATAAGGCACAGTGGACTTGGGAGTCATGAGACTTAAGTTCTACTTCATGTTCTGCACTGAGTCTTTATTTGACATTTGGTAAGTCACTTGGGGCCTGATTCTGTCACCGTTTCTCTTGTAAAGAAGTACCTTTCTATAGAAATAGTTTTATGGTACTACGCAACATGGGAAAAACTAAGCAGCAGAATCAGACCCTTAACCTCTGTTTCAGAGTAGCAGCTGTGTTAGTCTGTATCTGCAAAAAGAAAAGGAGTACTTGTGGCACCTTAGAGACTAACCAATTTATTTGAACATAAGCTTTTGTGAGCCTCATTTTCCAAAATCCTTAGGTTTTGGGGGTCTGGGCCAAGGCAAATGAGCAATCCCAAGGTAACCGTGAGTCAGTGAGAAAATGAAATTCTTTCAGAGCAACTACAAAATGTGGGGGGGGGAAGGGGGGAAGAACAGTCTTCCTGAGGAAATGTGTGAAAGAGAAAGTACCCTACTGAGAAGCAAAGAGCCAAGAGGAAGAATAATTACAAGGGAAGAAGGGAGGGGACAATATTTGTTTGAGAGATCAAAAAGTTGGGTTTATCTGGCCCTCATTTAATTTTAATCTGCCACTCTAGATAATGAGTTTGTCAGGAGTTACTTTGTATTAATTAAAAGCCCTAAAAAAAACCCATTGTAATCCTTTCTTCAAATTTTGTGTGTTTTTATGCTATTATATATATGGAATTATTTAAAAATTTCTAATAACAAAGTAGCTTACTTATCAAGATTTAACAAAGAGACAGGGCTACATGCATATCCCTTTAGATGAGATCATTGTTTTGATCACTGAGATACACAAGTTCCGTGTACACAGTATGTCTTTACTATACACTATTTCAGTTTCTATTATTGGTTTATTTACTGAGTCCTATTATCCTGTTGATGGGATAACAGCAAAAGACAGAGAAATTAGTTGTGTCTCAGCTGTAATGCAGAGTACGTGGATTTCCTACAAAATACCTCAAAGAAAGTTTCCATCAAGGACACTTTTCCAACTGTCAGTTTCTGCTTTCTTTGATGCTAGAATGGGGTCTGGAGAGGAAAACTTCTGGCTATGTATTGAGTTCCTTTGGGTATTGTGGGAAAGAAGAGAAGTCACAGGATCTGCAACGGTGTAGGGGTTTGGAGGCTCAATCCCAGTGACCAAAAGGGATTGGGCCTTTCTCAGGTCCCACCATTTTTACACAAAAAGAAAAGGAGGACTTGTGGCACCTTAGAGACTAACCAATTTATTAGAGCATAAGCTTTCGTGAGCTACAGCTCACTTCCTCAGATGCATATCGTGGAAACTGCAGCAGGCTTTATATATACACAGAGAATATGAAACAATACCTATTCCCACCCCACTGTCCTGCTGGTAATAGCTTATCTAAAGTGATTTCCAGCACAAATCCAGGTTTTCTCACCCTCCACCCCCCACACAAATTCACTCTCCTGCTGGTGATAGCCCATCCAAAGTGACAACTCTTTACACAATGTGCATGACAATCAAGCTGGGCTATTTCCTGCATAAATCCAGGTTCTCACATCCCCCCCACCCCCATACACACACAAACTCACTCTCCTGCTGGTAATAGCTCATCCAAACTGACCACTCTTCAAGTTAAAATCCAAGTTAAACCAGAACATCTGGGGGGGGGGGGTAGGAAAAAACAAGAGGAAACAGGCTACCTTGCATAATGACTTAGCCACTCCAAGTCTCTATTTAAGCCTAAATTAATAGTATCCAATTTGCAAATGAATTCCAATTCAGCAGTTTCTCGCTGGAGTCTGGATTTGAAGTTTTTTTGTTTTAAGATAGCGACCTTCATGTCTGTGATCGCGTGACCAGAGAGATTGAAGTGTTCTCCGACTGGTTTATGAATGTTATAATTCTTGACATCTGATTTGTGTCCATTTATTCTTTTACGTAGAGACTGTCCAGTTTGACCAATGTACATGGCAGAGGGGCATTGCTGGCACATGATGGCATATATCACATTGGTGGATGTGCAGGTGAACGAGCCTCTGATAGTGTGGCTGATGTTATTAGGCCCTGTGATGGTGTCCCCTGAATAGATATGTGGGCACAGTTGGCAACGGGCTTTGTTGCAAGGATAAGTTCCTGGGTTAGTGGTTCTGTTGTGTGGTATGTGGTTGTTGGTGAGTATTTGCTTCAGGTTGCGGGGCTGTCTGTAGGCAAGGACTGGCCTGTCTCCCAAGATTTGTGAGAGTGTTGGGTCATCCTTTAGGATAGGTTGTAGATCCTTAATAATGCGTTGGAGGGGTTTTAGTTGGGGGCTGAAGGTGACGGCTAGTGGCGTTCTGTTATTTTCTTTGTTAGGCCTGTCCTGTAGTAGGTAACTTCTGGGAACTCTTCTGGCTCTATCAATCTGTTTCTTTACTTCTGCAGGTGGGTATTGTAGTTGTAAGAAAGCTTGACAGAGATCTTGTAGGTGTTTGTCTCTGTCTGAGGGGTTGGAGCAAATGCGGTTGTATCGCAGAGCTTGGCTGTAGACGATGGATCGTGTGGTGTGGTCAGGGTGAAAGCTGGAGGCATGCAGGTAGGAATAGCGGTCAGTAGGTTTCCGGTATAGGGTGGTGTTTATGTGACCATTGTTTATTAGCACTGTAGTGTCCAGGAAGTGGATCTCTTGTGTGGACTGGACCAGGCTGAGGTTGGTGGTGGGATGGAAATTGTTGAAATCATGGTGGAATTCCTCAAGGGCTTCTTTTCCATGGGTCCAGATGATGAAGATGTCATCAATATAGCGCAAGTAGAGTAGGGGCTTTAGGGGACGAGAGGACCCACCTGCAGAAGTAAAGAAACAGATTGATAGAGCCAGAAGAGTTCCCAGAAGTTACCTACTACAGGACAGGCCTAACAAAGAAAATAACAGAACGCCACTAGCCGTCACCTTCAGCCCCCAACTAAAACCCCTCCAACGCATTATTAAGGATCTACAACCTATCCTAAAGGATGACCCAACACTCTCACAAATCTTGGGAGACAGGCCAGTCCTTGCCTACAGACAGCCCCGCAACCTGAAGCAAATACTCACCAACAACCACATACCACACAACAGAACCACTAACCCAGGAACTTATCCTTGCAACAAAGCCCGTTGCCAACTGTGCCCACATATCTATTCAGGGGACACCATCACAGGGCCTAATAACATCAGCCACACTATCAGAGGCTCGTTCACCTGCACATCCACCAATGTGATATATGCCATCATGTGCCAGCAATGCCCCTCTGCCATGTACATTGGTCAAACTGGACAGTCTCTACGTAAAAGAATAAATGGACACAAATCAGATGTCAAGAATTATAACATTCATAAACCAGTCGGAGAACACTTCAATCTCTCTGGTCACGCGATCACAGACATGAAGGTCGCTATCTTAAAACAAAAAAACTTCAAATCCAGACTCCAGCGAGAAACTGCTGAATTGGAATTCATTTGCAAATTGGATACTATTAATTTAGGCTTAAATAGAGACTTGGAGTGGCTAAGTCATTATGCAAGGTAGCCTGTTTCCTCTTGTTTTTTCCTACCCCCCCCCCCCAGATGTTCTGGTTTAACTTGGATTTTAACTTGAAGAGTGGTCAGTTTGGATGAGCTATTACCAGCAGGAGAGTGAGTTTGTGTGTGTATGGGGGTGGGGGGGATGTGAGAACCTGGATTTATGCAGGAAATAGCCCAGCTTGATTGTCATGCACATTGTGTAAAGAGTTGTCACTTTGGATGGGCTATCACCAGCAGGAGAGTGAATTTGTGTGGGGGGGTGGAGGGTGAGAAAACCTGGATTTGTGCTGGAAATCACTTTAGATAAGCTATTACCAGCAGGACAGTGGGGTGGGAATAGGTATTGTTTCATATTCTCTGTGTATATATAAAGCCTGCTGCAGTTTCCACGATATGCATCTGAGGAAGTGAGCTGTAGCTCACGAAAGCTTATGCTCTAATAAATTGGTTAGTCTCTAAGGTGCCACAAGTCCTCCTTTTCTTTTTGCGAATACAGACTAACACGGCTGCTACTCTGAAACCTGTCATTTTTACACATTACACCTGATTTACTCTAGAGTAATGAGATCACAGTCAGGCCCATTGTTCTTAAATAATACCAAGAAATTATTTTTCTCTTGTCATTGTTTGTTTTGGTGTTAATACAATAGGCCTTTATGTTCCATTATTTGCCAGTAGGTGGCTGTCAAGTCCAATACAATAATTAATTGCCTCCTGACTTCAGAAATGCATTATGCAAAAATCACTGCTTGAACCGCCTGTTACTCTTTGAAGTTTAGTTAGCATGTTAATTAAATACAAATTTATTTTAAAAGTTCCACGGTATAGATTAACCACTGAGCTAGGATACTTGTCACTTGAGTAATTAAAACATTGATCAGAGGGTTTTTAAACATCAATTGTGTGCAATTATATAGTAGTATAATCGCCATCAGGAGTTCTGTAGAGCTCATTGTTAAAACAATTACAAAGCTCTGTACATTTCTTACAGCATTAACAGTTTCAATCTATTAGTTAACTGAATTTGTTAATTTAAATGTATAGATAATCTACAGCATAGTTTATTTTCATAACATTTAAATAAATCTGCTTCTGGACTTGTAATTCTGCTAGAGAACAATAACTGGAAGGGTTTTACTTTTTAGAAGGGAAGTATTACTGGATACCTTTCCATTGTACTGTCTTGTATTTTATCATATTTCAGTTGGACCTCTAGTGAATGGGCCAAAATACTTTCATATAAATATATGTCCTTTGGTAGTGTAGATGTTTGTGTTGTGTTACTAAATTTATTGTAGTAAATGTCAGATTAAACTGAAAGGGAATTTTTTTAGCCTGTCGGAACACAGGGATGCTGTACACTTACTGATTCATTGCTGCACATGCTTTAGTTATACATTCCCCTATGCTTTGACTCAGCAGTTGGAATTTGCATCATTACAGTATAGACATTTCTCTATATCCAAACAGTATGCAAATCCCTATATTCTGATTGAAAGCTATTAGCCAGTGAAAGCAGAGGGATTTGGATAATCACTGCACTGCTCTGCTCTGATTGGCTGATTGGCATTGGTGCTCTTCATCCATATGCTCACAGCAAACAGTATCATTAAAACTTCTGGCCGCCTGCTGTCACCCAACTCCAAATATTAAATACATTTTTTATTTTTAAAGGAATTACTCTTCAGGGCATATTTCTCAAGAGGTGTACGTCTGCTCTCTGGAGTTAAGGGGAGTAGCACGGAGAGGAGGATTTCAGAGTGGAGGTGGCCAGGCCATGGTGGTTGTGGGAAAGGCTATGCCAGTCAAAGCAGAGGGATTTATAGTATTCATGCAGAGAATGCAGGTGTGAAGAGTTGAAAAGCACATTTCAGGAAAATAACAGCTTGAGGGAATTCCCTGCTAACTCAGTAATAACTACACCCAGGGTTTATAAACACCCAGCCACCAGCCGTCATGTTAATTTAGCTCAGGAGACTGTTATACTTTGTCAACAGGAAGCACCCACAAATTATCATTTAAAAGGGTAATTTAAAAATAAAGCAAGGAAAAAACCCTTTTATGCTGTCTCTATACACCATAAAGAAGAAAAACCCAATGTTTTAAATATCCATGAATGGGATGAAATTTCCTAGTTGTCTGCAAGGAGTGAAAATCCCAATTTCACACAGTAGAGAAACTAAAGGTTGCCACAAATGGGGGTAAATGACATCTCATACAGAGAAGGCAGTACCTGGAGAGTATATGTTTGATCCACTGGATCCATAACGGAATCCAGCAAGAGAGACGGGATATAATGGAAGAAGAAAATGATCTCTGATTATAGAAAGATACAAATTCCAGTTCTAGAAGGGCATAAACAGCAATCTTGCTTTTCTGTTGTAATTAATTGGGCAAATCAAGCCAGGATTTAATCATCCATTTTTGGCAGCCCCAAATGCAAAATTTGAGACTATGAAAAGGCAAGCGTCTTCTGTCTTTAGAAAGTGTCTCTTTAGAGAGTGCCAAAGGGGTTTCTCTGCTAGTCCAAATTAATCACACAAGTCGCTGTTCTGTCAATTTAATTTCCTTAGGTACTGCTGTAAACTGAGCAGCAACTGCTGAAGTGGACAGAATCAGTGAGACATGATAATTATTTTAATAAGTGGAATTCAGTCTAAAAAATGAAATCAGAAGTTTCTTTAAAACCTATATTAATTTGTCAACCATGGGAGAAAAATTATCTATTTCCATATAGTAACAAATAACCAAAGGTAAATGCAAACTGTCACCAGCTTCTATTAAAGGCAAATGATATGATTTGAGGCGTGTCTCCTGGAGCCTTTGCCAGGTATACAAATTACTTACATACATTTATAATTTACTTCCCCCTATGTCAGCCAGACTAAGCAGAGAATTTTTTAAAAAATCTGGTTGGTTTTAAAAAAAAGACTCTTGTCTTAAAATATATTTAGAGAGAGATATTGCTGCAATACGTTACAATGTGATTTAATAACTCCTTGGGAAAGAGCCAATTAGTATAGAAAACTGGAGATCAATTGCCTCCGTCAGCAGGAATTCCAGAAATTAAATGATTTATTAATGGCAGACATATTTCTAACAATATTCAGCACAGATGTACTGGATTGTTTCCCTCCTTTTACAGCTATGTCCTCAGGTGCTGATTTTTTTTAAGCTAAGCAGATTTGAGCCTGGCTCAGTATATGGATAGGAGTCCTCCAAGGAAAATATAGGATCATGCTGGAAGAGGGGCTGATTCATGATCTCATACTTCCCTCTAAGTCAGTATTGAGTTATTGCCTCTGCCTGATATTGGGTGGTAGTGCTGGATTTGTTTTTTGTTTTTTAATTAGAGTTAAAATTAGAGTCTTGATCACTTGTGGTCTTGGGTGGTTTGTCCTTTTCAAATTTCAGTTTGGGTAATTACTTTCTGTCTATCTAAAACTTCCTTGTAATTTCAGTTGGATACAGTCAAACTGTTTTTGTAGTGATGCTGTGTGCTGCTGAAACAGCTGCTGTTTTCTACTGAAGAGGTGGCTGAATGTCAATGGTTCAGGGAAGAGTGAAATGTACTTGGGCATCTAAACATCTTAGAGATGGATATAAATCTAATCTCTATATCTGGAATATGTACTACAAGATTTGGAATGTTCAAAAACTAATAGACATTTGGGACCCAATCCTGAAAACAAATAAGCACATGCTTAGATTTAAGCATGACTTAAGTGTTTGAAGGATGCAGGTTTTGGATTTGAATTTTGCAGCATGAACCTCTCTTGGTCATTCATTCATGTGTGTACAAACACACAAAGATGTAAAAGTGTTGCAGAATCCCACAATATGGAAAGAGCTGTATAAATGTAGGCCCTTTATATTATTTGGGGTATTTATATAAAGCTTTTAATCCTATAATGCGTGCATTGTTAAAATTGTTAAAAGATTTGTTTTGCTTTGTTGTAATGCTGTAATAATGTAATACAAGAATTCCAAAACTGAGAGACAAAAGCTACTTGTGTGTGTAAGAGCTCCACCTTTCCTCCAATTCTTCATAGACTATTTAATGATTATCCAATCTCCCCATAATTGTTTATACAATTTAGTTGCAGAACTGATTGCACCTCCAAGAGGCACAGAACAGAACTTGCAGTCCAAGGGAGAGGGGCTCGGATGGCTATAAGACACCTTTGTACCCTCCTGATCCTGGGCTGCTTTGGGGTGTGGAACAGTCTCTGTCATTAAGTTATACAGGCCAGAGGGGCTGTTTAAATTATACACTATGGGTTGCAGCATTGCCTGGAATCTCTGTAACACTGAATGCTGTGGCTCCTTCCCCATCAATCCTTAGTATATCCCCTATACCAAGGCTTGTGAGGGGGTCCTTGAAAAACAGCCTTATGGCTGTCTTATGTACCTGGATTGCAGGAGTGATGCCTGCCTGCACTAGGGGAATCCTCCAACAGCCAGCATTGGGGCTTTATGCCACTCTGGCCCATCTACCTGATATGAAGGGAACCAGAGCAAGGATGAGGATCTCACCTATGTATACAATTTTACCCCCTATTTCATAATTTTAAAGTCCTACATGCCAAAAACAACTGTATGCGATCTGTACTAACTAATAAATGCATGATGGTAGTACTGTGAGATCCAAATAGTTCTACAGAATGGAAAATATCAACTTGAAAGCAATGTTTCCTACTGAGGAGCTCAGTGTCTGATGACTGCAGCTATGATACATTCTGTCATTGAAAGCTCCAAGCACTACTAGATCTCCAGTATAACAGTAAGTCTGGTTATATTAATATGAATAGAAAAGCCCCTGACATTTTGGGGAATTTTTGTAAAATATATCAGGTTGAAATGGGAATATTTAATTAGTTCTTATGCAGGAGTTCCATTAAAAAAAAAAAGTTCAGCACTTTAAAATATGTGCAACTCTTAACCAACCAACCAACATTATTGCAAGTATTCAGATGAAACCTCCCCTGGATGTAACTTTCATATATATAAAATCACAGAGCTCATATTTTTCAAAATTGTGGGCCTCAAGTTGTCTCAAGCTGAGCACACAAAATTAAGGCACCCAGAGTCACTAATCAGTTTTGATAATCTTGCTCCTGAAGTAATAGCTTATCCATTCCTTTTTACCTTTGACTGTAAGATTTCTTACAATGGGGACAAGTTACAATATTGACCTTAATTTGAAAGAGGAGTTATGTGGTAAAAAATGTATACAAGTGAACACGTTATTCTAATTTTGACCTACTCAGGATCTGAACCAAAATTTCCAGCGTTTACATAGAAATAGATTAACTTATCTGTCTTCTGAAGGATTTTTTTTAGTAAGTGCAAAACTATAACAATTTTAAGGTTGATATTTCTCATGTCCTTGTATCTAAACAAAAAGGTAAATCAATACAGTTTAATAAAGATAATTTATGTTCCTAGATGTGAAAGCAAATTTATCTTGAATTATTTAATTTTTTAAGAATGAGTTATTAGTGTTTGAGGACATCAAACGTGTATGCAGTTTTGGTGAGCATTTTCTACTCTATTCACAGCAGTATTGTCATGCACTTATTAGTACATATTGCATAAAATTGTTTTTGGCATTTAGGACTTTAAAATGATGAAATATTAACTGTCCAAGCACAGGCAGCAGTCTGAGTTCTACACAAGTTTGTGTGTGTGTGAAATTTAGTCTATAGACTAAAATATAGGGATCTGTTTGCATTTACCCTAATTGTGAGCTCAACTGTAAAAAGTCTGTGAATGTTCATAAGATGTCATAATAACCTCTAATAATAAATGTTGATGGGAAAATTGGACTGAAATAGTCCAAACAAAAAGACCTACTGATATAACTCAAGGACTGCATTAAGATCATGCCTGGTAAACAAGAAAATGTGGGTCTGGAAACTAACTAACCAAAACTGGAGTGTTGGATATTAGGCCTAATTGGTGGACAAAATAATGAGGGGATGGGTTATTCCATCCATTGCTTCCTTTTTAGGTCCTTAAAGAAAGAGACATTGGAGGGGGAAATACAGAAAAATGGATGGAGGTTACTAGAGTGAGTTTCAACATCATGACTGACACCCCATGGTCTCCTGCGATCCTCAGCCTTCGTCATCCTGATCCTGAAAGATGTCCTGACCTGACCAGGCAACAGAGAGGTACCACTGGGATTCATCTGGAGTAGGTAGAGGTGACAAACACCACATGGGATGAAATGGGATACAACTTTAACAGCGTCAACAACAGCTCCAGATCATATCTACGAACTTATTTTTTACCCAGAAGGTCAGTTATCATCTTTGATACCATCTGAGAAACTGTCAAACAAGGGTTTTTGTCCTTATAAAAAGCTCTTTTCAACTAACGGGAAGGGGAGCAAGGGATATTGCTAAAATGAAAGCCTTACTTTAATACTTTACATTTCAAATGCTGTTTTTCCTTCTTTTCTGTATCTAATAGAAGTTTAAAAGGATTTTTAATGGGGTGTTTGCCATGGTACTAAGCAGACTGAGGTCTCTGTATACTAAACTCTGAACCTTGTTTAAAACTGTTTTAATGTTGGACTGTGAGAGAGTCATGTTAACATCTTTGACCCTTTGGACCCATATATTCCATCTAAACTAATATATTTTATTGTCCCAGTCCTGCTTTCAGGGAACATAACATCTGGCACAACACTCGCATAAATCTGCACACATACAGGGGGCTGAATCCATTTCCTGCTGTAAAGTCACTGATTTAAACAGTTACTCTAGGAATGAATTTGGCCCATGATCTTTATCATAGCAGCTGTGCAGAGACATATGTTTCATACAAGATCACCTGTTTATTATTTTGATAATTCCTTGCTTTACTGAAAAAAGAAAGTTGATGGAATTCAGAGGCTTATTAAAGCTTAACTTTGTCCGTTTATAAGATGAAACCTATTTAAACAAGACAACTAGGCACATTACCTAAAAGGTGACTTGCAAATGGAAAAAAAGTTTTTCCCTCTTTGCTTCATAACATATAACAAAGGCCTGAAAAGTGTTTCTGCGCACCCCTCCTTAACTGCTTTTTTAACCTTAAAAATTCAGATTTTGTCTATCCTGAAACACTACGGATGACTAGAAAGCTAGCAGGTTAGCCAGAGTAGAAATATATACCAAGGAAGTGAAACCTCATTGAAGGGGAATTTATTTTTGATTGTTTAAAACTTTGTTTTTTGTTAACGCCTTTTTAACTTAAAACATTTCCTCTCAAATGTTTAAGTTAAATAGATGTTAACAGAAAACAAAGTTTTAAACCATCATAATAAAAATTTCAGAGGGGTAGCCGTGTTAGTCTGTTTCAGCAAAAACAATGAGGAGTCTTGTGGCATCTAATAAATTTGTTAGTCTTTAAGGTGCCACAAGACTCATAGATATTAAGATCAGAAGGGACCATTATGATCATCTAGTCTGACCTGCACAATGCAGGCCACTGCATCTCACCCACCCACCCACTCCTGCAATAAACCTCTCACCTATGTCTGAGCTATTGAAGTCCTCAAATCATGGTTGAAAGACTTCGAGGTGCAGAGAATCCTCCAGCAAGTGACCCGTACCCTGTGCTGCAGAGGAAGGCGAAAAACCCCCAGGGCCTCTTCCAATCTGCCCTGGAGGAAAATTCCTTCCCGACCCCAAATATGGTGATCAACTCGTTGTTTATAATAAAAAAAGTTCCCTTTCAACATATCCCTTTAATTAAGAGCTAAGGAAGCATCTGAGTCATTCTTGTCAACCAACAAAAATTGGTAAAACAAGACCTCACATTTCTAAGGTGAAAAACAAGCAGAAAGAAACTTTAAAAGAAGGACTTTTCAGGATCTATTAATGCATAATTATAAAAATAAGGGAGTCAAAAACCAGATTCCTCCTCCTTTCAGATCTCTCTTAGCATCACAATAGTGTATCTAATCAAAGCTTTAGTATTGTTCCCTGTAGTTCTGGTTGGATGAATAATGCTTTCAGATACAACTGCACTGGCAATATTGATTTAGAAGCTGAGTGTTTTCCTGCCTGAGTCATTCTCTGTGGAATTGTGTGGCCTATACCGAGGTACAAAGCTTTAAGGGGAACATCTTGGTCAGGTGCTATATAGCACGATTTTAATGAGTTCCTGTAATGACATCCTTCCTTGTTCATAAGAAGAAATATTACATAAGGCATGTGCTCAGGTATTATTTTTACTTACTGAGTCAGAAATAATTTCTCAGTCTCAGATCAATGCTCAGCAGCAGTGAGTTTCTGTATGGATCCCACTTAATTTCCTTTATTTGCATGTTGCCTTGGCTATTCCACATTTAGTTTGCTCTCTTCCCCATGTTTAAGAAATAGAAACCAATGGTTGTAATCGATTCCCCCTGCCTGGATTCTCTGGGAACAGGCTGGGTCGGGATCAGCACAGGAGAAAAAGGGAGGGGCTCTTTCTTCCGGGCTTCTACAGCAGGAGGTTTCCTGAGCCGGCAAGGGCAGGCAGCTGTCCGCTGCCAGAGAAAGCCTTGGAACAGTGGCGCGCAGCCCCGGGAGAGCGAGTCGTCTGCCCCCTCCCCCGCACCCCCATGCTGGGAAATAGCCCTTCTACCCCGACCTGCTCCCCCTGCCATAAAAGACGCCCCTAAAGCGAGACCCCCAAGAGTGACCCCCCATTCGTAAAAAGCCCCGCCCGCGAGACTCTCCCGAGGGGGGCGTTCCCTCCCCAGCGCGGGCCCCCGAGGAAGCCCCCTTTCCACCGCCAGACCCCCACCCCGCAAAGGGAGACCCCGCGTCCCCAGGAAGGAGCCCTCGATCCCCGTCTGAGACCCCCCTCCCCACAGTGAGACCCAGAGAGCTGCGCTAGGGCTCCTCTAGGGGCCCTATTACGGGAGGAGGTAGCGCAGCCCCGACCTTGTCCCTGGGCCTCCCTGGGGAGCGGCGGCCTCTCCCCTCCCCCGTAGCCGAGCCCGCCCCTCTCCCAGCCTCCTCCGCGGCTCCCCCTCCCCTTGTCCCCAGCCCGTGGAGCCGCCGCAGCCTGACTCGCCGCAGCTACCTCTCGTCCTGCCCCGGTCGCCCAGGAGACCCCGGCCCTGTGCAGCCACCCCGGACCCGCTTCTCGTCAGCCTGCGCTGCCCGCGGAGCCGCCATGAGCTGGGGCGCGGAGCTGTGGGTGAGTCGCTGCTGGCGCCTCATTGTGTCTGGGATTCACCCGCTCCTAGTCTGCCGAGGGACTCCCGGGGGAGCGGGGCCGGGGGCTGGCGGGCTTTTGTTAGGCTGCCGAGAGGAGGGACAGGCCCGTGGCCCTCCCGCCCCCTGGCAACCGGGCCGAGGCGCTTGGGGATGGGCAGCGGGGAGCACTGGGGAGGGGGCGGGTGGGCCGAGAGGGCAGTGGGGAGCCATGGGGATGGGCCATGGGGAGGGGAATGGAGGAAGAGGGCTTGGCTGGGCACTGAGGAAGTCTGGGGAGGAGGATTGGGATGGGAAGGGGAGGTTGGGGATGGGCAGTGAGGGGGACTGGGATGGGAAGGGGAGGTTGGGGGTGGGCAGTGAGGGGGACTGGGATGGGAAGGGGAGGTTGGGGGTGGGCAGTGAGGGGGACTGGGATGGGAAGGGGAGGTTGGGGGTGGGCAGTGAGCGGGACTGGAGATAGCATGACAGTTGGGGGCTGGATATTGGGCTGGGAATAGGATAGTGCTGGGCAGTGGGTAGGTGCTTGGTGGCGATTTATGGGGCTCTAGGAGAGTGCTGCATCCGAATTTCTAGTGCCCATCACTACAGTGGCTAAGCAATGGTAATGAGTGGCAGCTGGGGGAAAGTGGCATTGGGGATGGCTGTAAGTGCCTTTAGAGTAGTCTTTTGTGAACCACAACAGTATATCAACAAACAAATTTTTTTGGTGAGCAAGGACAGGGATGAAAAGGACTTTACAGTTTGTTCAGTCCCTTTTAGTGTGAGTCAGTTGTGCCTGGTATCCTGTGTCAGGGGATTCAGAGAATGCTGAGCTGCTGGGGATGGGCTAGCAGTAGATAGCAGGAGGTGCTGTGGTGAAGAAGAGAGATTAGTGAGTAATGTAAGTAAAGTCTGATCCTGCGTGTATTTAGGCACCTGAGCAGTCCCATAGAATTTGGAGACAACTCACATCCGTAAAGCTACTCTCCTGTATTTGCAGGATCAGAACCTTAGTTACTTAAATGGGGGATTGAAGAGAGAGGGACTATTTCTATACAGGCCTATTGATGGCACATAATTGTCAGAACAGTTCACTGTTTTTGAAAAAAGAAGAGTCCCACAAGCAAATAATTTTGAGGTGTGTCATCTCACTATGTACAATTCTATAATGCATCTGACGAAGTGGGTATTCACCCACGAAACCTTATGCTCCAATACATCTGTTCGTCTATTAGGTGCCACAGGACTCTTTGCAAATTCTATAATAATGGCCTAAAGTATTACAGCATAATACAGAGTATAGGGCTGTTACTTTCCTATAGTACTTTTTGTACAAAGAATGCATGGCTGCAAACCAGGCAGTAGCATCTCTTATGTGTCCACACTACATCTTTGTTTTAAAAATTTCCACCATTACTACAAGCAGTTTGATTCTGCTAATGGTAGTTGTAGAGGAAGTGCTAGTGTGGACAGGGCTCCAGGTAACCACCAGTGTTTTTAAGTACCATGATGTCTAAACCAGTTCAGGGTGAATCAACATGATATGGTACATTTTCTACACTACTGTGCCCACCATTGGTACCACAAATGGCACAGTGGTGGTTGCAATGGTGGGAAATTTTAGGGAAAAAATCCTACTGCCCGGAAGGGCTCAGTTCTCCAATTTTAAATGCCTTCTGCCATATGTAGAGCTAGGTATTATGATGATGATTACTATATACTAGGGCTGTCAAGCGATTAAAAAAATTAATTGTGCAATTAATCGCATTGTTAATAATAGAATACCATTTATTTAAATATTTTTGGATGTTTTCAAATATATTGATTTCAATTACAACACAGAATACAAAGTGTACAGTACTCACTTTATGTTTATTTTTTATTACAAATATTTGTTCTGTAAAAAACAGAAGAAATACTATTTTTCAATTCACCTCGTACAAGTACTGCAATGCAATCTCTTTATCATGAAAGTTGAACTTACAAATGTAGAATTATGTAAAAAAAACCAAAAAACACCACCTGCATTCAAAAATAAAACAATGTAAAACTTCAGAGCCTGCAAGTCCACTCAGTCCTACTTTTTATTCAGTCAGTCACTCAAACAAACAAGTTTTACATTTATGGGAGATAATGCTGCCTGTTTCTTGTTTACAATGTCACCTGAAAGTGAGAACAGGCATTTGCATGGCACTGTTATAGCTGGCGTCGCAAGATAATTACATGCTAGATGTGCTAAAGAGTCATCTGTCCCTTCGTCTTCAACAACCATTCCAGAGGACATGCGTCCATGCTGATAACGGGTTCTGCTTGATAACAATTCAAAGCAGTGCAGACTGATCTATTTGTTTAAGAAGAGAGTGTGGCATGAAGAGACAATTTTTCTGATAAAAACACTTTACTGGAAAAATAAATGTTAGAGCTTTATAGTTTGAAGAAGTTTAGTCAGTATTGCTTCATTTTATCCCCCAGTGTGATAGTTGGTCTGTTATGCTAAATGGAATACAAGGGATTTGTTGGGATGTTTATGTGATAGTGTAACGTGTGAATTGTATTCCAGGTAAGACACCGGTTTGAGAGGTATCAGTACTTAGATTGAAAACTGTTTGGCGCATGGATTATCTTTCTGTTCTGTATTTGTGCAGCACCTAACTCAATGGGACACGCTGGTCTAAGACTAGGGCTCTTAAGCGCAATGATAATAAAATAATAAATAATAATAATATTGGTTCATTGCCTACTAACAGTAGGCTAACAGTGCTGCTACACTGCCTTCACAAACTAAAGCAAAAAATATAAGTGAAAGTTCTTGTAATTTTATTAACAATAGCAGTTTATATATAGAATTTGTATTAACAGCACAAATAACTAAATTGAATTCACACCTGTGCAAAAAATAAAATGAAAAGTTTGTGTGTCGGATAATATATGCACGTCTTGGGTGGGCTGAAATACGCTGCTGGACTTTGTACCTCAGCACACCCAAAATGTGTGTATTGGCTGAACAGAATGCTCCCTGTTGTGTGTTAGTGCTTACATATATGTGTATATTTTTCTTACTTGACAACATTCCTTTAAAATGTGAACTAAAAATAGTTAAAAGGTTTGTTAGTTTAAGCTGACATATCTGTAGAACTACTTTCTTCTACAGTTTTTCTTCACACTGCATAAAAAATTGCTCCATCCCCTTTATTTCCCAACTCACATATCTTGTTACAACTTTCTGATCCATTTTTAAGAGTGTTGTTCCCTTAATAGCCTTATTCTCACTCGTGTATTTGTTTCTACGGTCACCCCTGCAGCATATTCTAAATTCACCTGTCTTAACAGAGTTTAAAATATTATTTATCATTCTATCTTGGTGAGCATGCACTGTCTGATGGTTAGACCAGACTACAGGGAGTAGGGAGGTCTTGGGTTCTGTTCCCAACTTATCCAGCTGTCACTATTTATGTCTTTGTGTGAATTACTCTGTCCTTCAGTTTCCCTATCTGTAAAATGTGACTAATATCTACTTCATATAGGATAATTAATGTTTGTAAATCTTAGATCCTCTGATGAAAGATAACATGTAGTGACAAAGTATTGCTTCTATATTTTATTATAGGATGAAAAATGCTGCTATTTTATTTAAGCAGATATATTTTTCAGGGATTTAACTAAATTTTAAATTTGTGTACTGTGTATCTAGTGACCTCATGCTCAGTTCAGTAGCTGTGAGACAGTTACACATTTAGGCTTCATGTCTGGAAAGACTTAAGCACATGCTTAACTTTACACACTGATTTCATAGTTAAGCATGTAAAGTTAAGTCTTTCCAGATCTGGAGCCTTAATTGTTAAAAACAGCATTGTTAAGTATAATTTTACTTTCATCCTCTTGCATAACTTGCATTAAGTTTCATGCCTGCTGTGTACATTATCCAAGAAGAAAATAGAGAGGTGATAGTTCATTATTAGCTGTTTTTGCTGAAATGTTTGGAAATGGTAGAACCTGATCTGTTAAATGAATCTATTCATAATGAGTCAAAACTACTGAAAATATTTAGACCTTATTTTATACTGAAATGTTTCTGCTTTTGTGCATATGGAGTTCTCCTCCTCTGTGACATACAAAAGCATACAAGTTACCTATTTTATTTTGTATCTTAATTTTCTTCTTGGAGATTTTTCAGTTAAGCTAAATATGAAATATCTTTCTATGTACTCACTCCAGTTCCAATCACAGAGTGAGCTCCAGAGACACGGGAGTTTCTAATAAAGTCCATGGGCATAGCGATCTGCCCACGTGGAATGCAGTGCATGATCAGGGCTTCTGTTTTTGTTGCAAATTCATTAACAAAAAAAAGTCTAACATTGGCCCTTTTTTATTAGGTGTGAAAAGTAACAGAAGAAAAATATTAATTAGACCCTTACTAATCTATACTAAATCTAGGCATTTTCCCCTTCTTTGCAGATATTTAAGAACGCAAGCTGGAATAAGGTCCTTTATGTTACTAAGACTTCATCATTTTTGCAGAATGTGTTATAGAATATTTACTAGTATACTGCTGTGAGTGCCTTGGGAAGGAATTCATGCCTCCTTCCATATTAGGAAAGTGCTCAGAACATTGTGAAATAAACTTTTAAGTATTTTCATAATTTAAAAATAAACTACAGTTGACCAAATACATGAACAAGGCATATTGTTATGCACTGCCTTATCTTTTTTTTTTTTTTTTTTTTTTTTACTGTTGACCTGATTTTGAGTCTGATCCAAAGTCCATTGTAGTCAATAGGCATCTTCTCATTGACTTCAGTGGGCTTTGGCTGAGGTCCTTTGAGTAGTGCTGATTAGCTGCAACTCCCATTAATCAGTAAGAATTTGAGGTGCTCTTTAACTCTCAGTATCTGGTCCTTACTTGCTAATTTTCAAAATTCATTAATTAGCAAGGGTCTTTCAGTTACTGTGAATTAGTATAGTTTTACTTTATCTGACTTTTATGAGCCTAAATTTTTCTTCATGCAAGCGCTCCCAGTAAGGAAAGTGTTTGTTTATCAATTAATATTAAGTGGGTTCAGAACTATAACCTTTCTGCCAGATGTAAACAGGCAACTAAGAATTTGTCATACCGATTCACACTAATGACAGCTCTGTCTAGTCCAGCATGTTGTCTCTGATGGAGACCAGTACCAGATCCTTAAAAGGAGATGCAAGAATCCCCATAGTGAACAGGCATAGAGTAATCTGCACACTTAAGAAGTTTCTTCCTAACCTCATTGATTAATGGTTAGCTAATGCTCTGAAGAATGAGGGTTTGTATTTCTTACAGATTACATACTATGCAATGTAACTGAATAGTCTCATTTTCCATATGTCAGATTCATAAAAGAATTAATCTGAGCTCTTCGTCTCAGTCATATCATGCAGCATGATTTCCACAGACTAATTGTTCTGTTCAGAATATCTCTGTGTGTATATATCTAGTCCCTCATAATTGTCAGAATTGCCCGCCCTGATGATTATTTTAAAACAATAATTTAGAAATCTTTGAAAGGTGTTCTGTAAACTAAAACAAATCCTCTGGCCTGAGGAAATGTTCCTTTAGTTTTAAATCTTGATTGTGCTGTGAATTGATTTGTAGTAAGTTCACACATATAGTGTGAAAAACACTATTTTATCTAATTTCAGATTTCCTGTAGATATTTTTCAGTATGTTCTCCGATGCCTCCATTTGCATCCTCTCTCTGTCCAAGGAGCGCTAAATAGTAGCCCCTTAGTGATGCTCTGAGTTGGACATACAGGTTGCTTTGAGCTGTGCAGTGGAATGTGATGAGGATGGTCTTGTGGCTAAAGTATAGTCTGGAAGAATTGTTAGTCCAGCTATCTGAGTTCTTTTTCTGCATCTGCCATAGACTCCCTTTGTGATCTTGGGTAAGATGTTTAATATCTCAGTGCTTTAATGAGTATGATCTTGGGTATAATGTTAATCTTTCAGTGTGGATTGATCTGTCCACACTGGCACTTTTCGTCGTTAAAACATTTGTCGTTTAGGGGTGTGTTTTTCACATTCCTGAGTGACAAAAGTTTTAACGACGAAAGTGCCAGTGTAGACATAGCCATACCCTCTGCTGGCCCAGTGATGAAAACATCAGAAGAAAATTTCATTCTGAAGATCCCACAGGTCCAATTATTACTCCAACAGCATTTTATTTTAGTTAGAAATAATATTTGTTTGTATCTTTCCAGCAGTTGTCTCGTTCACAAGCATCTGACCCTTTCTGCTACTGTTTCCAGAAAGAATGAGTCATTGGCCCCAAGATTTTTTCATCAGTTTATGTTCTGAGTTGGCAAAAATACTGCCAGAGATGTTTAACTAAGGGATTTTCTGCTATCAATTGACTAAATGTGTGCATATTTTTCTGTATCCCTTTCAGAATCTTGTTAGATTCCTTTCCCCACCCCAATTTGAAACACTGGTAGTCACTTGATGTCTGTTAGAATTACATCTGTTCCTGATTTTATTTATGAAGCCTCGTGAATTCATTTGTATATGGATTTGGAAATCTGGCTGATTTTCAAGGAAGTCCATGCAGCCATACATAGGATGTTACAAATCCTGGAGTGCCATGGAATGCTTAACATGGGGAAAAATGTCTCTACCTTCCTTGCCAGAGTCCTTATTCACAATTCTGAGAGCTGGCTATCTCAAGGGAGTCTAAATGCTACTACTTCCAGTTTGATTTTCTGAGTGAGAATAGCAGGAGGTTGTCTGAGATTACAAGGCCTCCTATCTCAGTGATGCAGAGGATTTCTTCAAAGAGCAGTCCTGTCAAAATGATGCCTGGGACATGATTCTTTGAAAGTGAAAATTATGCCATCATGAATGTGGGAGGGAAAAAGTGAGGATATGGGCAAATCTGTTACCAAGCTTTTAATTGCTATGTTTGGAGATTGTCAGCAGCCCACAATACAGTTATTCTCTGGGGAGGGATAAACAATCTAACAAATGTTTGAAAAACAAAAAATGGTATTAACTGTGGAGTCTAAAGATACAGATACACTCAATTAAGGTAGCAACTTAGAAAAAAGGGCCTGCCCTAAAGAGTCATTTGTGTGTTTAATCCTGATACTAGGTTAGGACATATTGTGTAGTAGTTGAATGCCTTCTCTGTGATGTTAGCAGAACAGCTTCTTAGCCTATTCAGTGAAGCCATTCATTGATTATCCCAGTAATTCTATACTGAAGGGAAGTTCATATATGAACACTTCTAACTTTTTCAGAATATTTTGTTCATAATGCATGCACACAGATTGTTTATGATGATGTACAATTTTTGTTCGTAGGAAAAATTGTGAGAGGGCCAAACATGTTCAGTTTTTTCCATGTGTTAGGAAACAAATTGTTCAGTGAAGGCTGAAATTCCAATCAGTTTGCCTCAGTTGCCTCTAGTGAGATTACATATCCCAGTCCCAGTGCTGTCTTGGCAGAAAGTTTATGGATTAATCTTCTGATATACGTTAGTGCTTCCAGCTGTATGCGGAGAGGAAAGAGAGAGAAAATAACATCTTACAATAATGAAAACAGAAGGTTTTTATTAAAATGCTGACCCTCAACACTGACTCTTATTGCAGTTAATTCCCATAAATGTAAACTGTTGGCTGTTCTTTGTACTTACAGTTTTATTCCAAGATGAGAGTAACAACAAGATCATAATTCCTTTTAGGTGACGCACCAGACTGCGAATACATTAATGGCTTATATTCAGGTGTTCTTGTTTGCCTGTATATGTCCTAGATAGAGCAGTAGAATGTTGAAACAATTAAATGAGAGATTTTGGATAGCTTTCTTTTTCTTCTCTGCTGTTGCTCCTGTTGTCGTGCTCACTTTGCTTCTGCCCTATGACTTGGGTCACGTGAGTGTATCCAAACTGATCATAGCTGCTCCTTGTCATTATGTACTGGAAACCTATCTTCTGTAGGCAGTTACTTGTTCTGTCTGTGGTTTACAATCCACAATTGAGATTTTTTTTTTCTTTACTTCCTCTGGGGGAGAAGTATTGTCTTGTTGTTAGGGTACTGGGCTGGGAGTAAGGAAACTTGAATCTTGTTTCTGGCTTGCTGTGGACTTCCTGTTTGCCTTATGCAAGTAAATTAACTTCTTTGCCTCCATAACTCCATCTGTAAAATGGGAGAAATATTTCCCTTCCTCAGATAATTGTTTGAGGCTTAATTCGTTAATGTTTGTAAAGTGCTTTTGAGACCCTCTAATGGAGGGTACTATACAAGTACAAAGTGTTATTTTTTAGTTATTACTACAGGTCAGAGCTTTTGTTTCATATGGAATTGAACATTTTTTAAAAGAGTGGAAACTAAATTTAAGGGCAACAAATTCTATTTTTTTCCTAAATCTCAATGATCAGAGTTATTGCTTAATTGAAATAAAATGAAAGCTATTTTAAATGGTGTCTTTCATTATTGTAAAATGTTATCTTCTCCCAACTTTTGCGTACTTGGATCCTTTTTTTATCATTTATACAAATAAGTCAAGCAGTATGCTGTAAATGTTAACTAACTAGTTACTCCATAGACTGCCGTTTTAAAAGACGTTTATTTACAGTATTCATCAAGCAATAGTGTATAGCAAATTTAATTCATTAAAGTGAAAAGTTGATTTATCATTTGGTATGTATTGTTTGTTCATTTAACACTTGTACTTACCAAGTATTTGTTTAAGAGGGAGGAATAGTGCAAATTCACTTGACAGGCTGGCACTCAACTGATTTTTTTGTAATTCCATATTTACTATAAATGACTATGCCTTTCAAGCATTTTATGACAAATTACTATGTGTTTTTTGCGATAGTGTGGAGTGTTAGCTATATGTACTGAGAAACCTTTAAGTGTGGCAACATGGATTCACCATAGGAAAGGAATAGGGCAATTCATGAGGCAATTTTAAGAGCCCCATGAAATTTTTTATTTTTAATAGTTTTTTTTATTTTATTTTTCAGGAATTTTGTGTTTTCATTTAATCTGCATGGGAGGGGTCGGGTCAGGAACCTCCTGGGGGTGGGAGGTTGCAGAACAAGCCTGCCCTGCACTCACTCTACAGTGGCACCTCCTTTTCCTTGGGGCTCGGCTTGACTCCCTGCTCTGGGTGTTGCAACTGGGTGAAAAGGGTTGGAGCGCTGCTTAGGTTTGTCTTGGTCACCCTTCTGTCATGGTGGCAAACCTGAGAGAATGAAGCTGCGAGCTGATGGAAAAACAAGTGTGTGAAAAGATCTCGAACTACTCTGTAAGTCCTTAGGAAAGGAGCATTTGAGTTTTAGGTGGTACAGCTTCTTCCTGATGATGGGGGAGTTCAAATCTACTGCATGGACATGAAAGCATCACTTCCCAACTGTGGTTTATTGAGCAATAGCTGGTAGCTTGTGTAGAGTTGATTTTTCAGATGATGCCTCCTTTCTTTGTTTCTAGCTACTAGACTGTTAGAGCCCTGTGTGGATACAAAAATTTGGATCCGCATCCCCCGATCTGCTAGCTGTCTTTTACCTGCATCTGCACCTGCAGCAGCAAGCCCTCTCACAAGGGCTAGTGATGGGGTGGGGGAAGAGATTGGGGAGCGGGGTCTTGTGGGGAAGAGGCAGCGCGAGGGTGGAGACTGGGGGTAAGAGGCAGCGCAGGGGCAGGGTCTCAAGGAGAAGGGGTATCGCAGAGGGGAGGGGCTGGGGGGCTGGGGTGTCACAGCCTGTGCTGCTCCCGGGGGCTCGTGAGCAATGGCACGCAGCAGCAGTGCGTGTTGCATCACAGTGGGGTGGAGGAGTGGGGTGCCGGGGTTCTGCCCACTCCAATCCCCATGGCCAGGGGCAGGCCCTGCTGCCCAGGAGCTAGTGGGCCAAGCCTGGGACTGAGATCGCTGCCAGAGCTGCTGGGCCAGGCCATGGTGGGGACGCTGGCACTGCCCAAGGGGCCTGAGCTGCTGGACTGGAAGCGGCGTAGCTAGCGGGTGCCGGACAGCCCCAGCCACTGGGTGCTGGCTGCCGGCCCCAAGCACGCTGCGCCCCCTGGGCTGCCTGAGCTGGACTCCATGGGCCAGGCTCCACCAGTGAGTAGAGCCCTGCGCAGTTGTATCTGCACCTGATCCACTATTCGCAAATATGGTTTGTGGATATGAAGCGGATATCTGCGGATTTGCAGGGCTCTACAGATTGTATTGAAAGAAGCTAAAAAAAATTACTTTCCTAATAACTCTTCCATGTAAGCGGTTGTAACAGGCACAGTGATGGTATGTAATTTTGAATAGGAGGAGAGGTCTGTGTGTTTGTGTATGAACAGGAGGTGATCCCTGAGACCATCTCTGTGCTATGATGTAGTCTTCACTTTGAAATGGTTTGAATATCTGTGCAGCAGACATAAGACTAGGAGCTGAGAGATTCTGTTCATGATAATATTAAGTTATAGCTTATTTTTTATGTAAGAATCAGTAAGTGCTTATTTATTAACATGGTTTTCCTGTGTATAAAAAGTATTCCTTCTGTAATATGTAGATGTAATTTCATCCATTTGCAACTGTTGTTTTTTTTTTAAATTAGTCCATAGGTTTCTTTCTGTTTGTAATCACATAAAACTATCTTTAATATTCCTAATGTGATTATTTATTGGACAGCTACAAGGAATCAATAATAGGGGAAGGTTTGACTTTGACATTGATCCATGTTCAGTAACCTGCTGCTGTTACTACATGTGAGTAATTTTTGAACACAAAGCATTAGTCTATTGTGCCTGTTACACTTCTAGCACTATATAAATAATGATAAAGTAGGTGTTTGGAAAGTGCAAACACATTTGGCCACAAGAAGAGCACAAATAAAATTGTTCCATGACTGAGGGCAGTGGTTCTCAAACTTTTGTACTGGTGACCCCTTTCACATAGCAAGCCTCGGAGTGCGACCCTCCTACCTTATACATTAAAAACATTTTAAATATATATTGAACACAATTATAAATGCTGGATGCAACGTGGGGTTTCAGGTGGAGGCTGACAGCTCGCGACCCCACCACATAATAACTTCGCGACCCCTAATTTGAGAACTCTTGACCTTGGAGATGTGGATGCGTTTTTAGTTCCATCATTTCCTCCTGGTCATCTCTACTAGGCTGATATCATAGTGTAGCAAAAGCTCGGTCCACTGGAGAAAGGACCATTCTTATGTTGCTTTTTAGTGAGCTCACTGTTTCAAAAATACTACTGAGAGGCTCCAAAAAGATTGTTAACTTGGTGCAGCATCTTGAGGGAGAGGTCAAGAGGAATAAAGCATGGCTTTCTAGAGCCATCACATCACATTTGGAAAAATCATATATTCCTAACAATCTCCGCTCTACAATATTGTATTTCAGCAATTTGGGTCCTGAAACACCTCTTAATTTTCTTAAACTAGGATTCAGTGAAAGCAGGTTTTTTTTTTTTTTACAAAATGTCTGTGTCCAACCAAAATACCCAGACGACAGATAGAGCTTGATCCTGTGAGGTTCAGAGTTTAACTCCTACTAAAGTTAAGAGGACTTGTGGATGCTCAGCAGCTTACATGTTTGTAATACATTTCTAGATTGTAACAAGAGACATCAGTGGGATGTAGCTACTACTGTACATAGGAAAGAGACTGCACCAGTAAAGAAAAGCAACCCCACGAATAGATGCAGCCTGCTTGAAAAAGAAACGGCAAAACACAGAAAGGGAAAGATATTAGAAAATTTTGGGACTTTAACTCCTTACTCATGTTATGTCATGATAACAGTATCATCTCTAAGACAATACCTATTCTAAGAATCCTTGTGCAAACACTTTGTTATATAATGCATAGGTATACATATCTATATCTATGACTCACGTATCATGATTGGCTCCTACCTGAAACCACTTATCAGAAACAATTTTTGTCTTGTACAGCACTTTAATAAGTAATTGCTGCCAATCCAAGCATAGGACAGAGTCCTTCACAAATTTTCCTCTGTCCCCTAGTCATATAACTATATTAGACTGTCAGTGGTTGGTAGCTTAGGAATGCCTAGATAGCTAAACAAGAAGCTTGAATTTGGTATACTAAAAGACTAGAAATTAGCAAAGGTAGTGGATGATAATATAGTAGGAAACTATCATCAGGAGTGGATGATAATATAGTAGGAATGTTGAGAAAGGAAGATTAAAGCTAAACACTACTATTTTAAAAAAGAATGACAGAAATATTGTGGCTGTAAGGGGGTGTGATGCATAGTAGCTGAATTTTAGTAAAATATTATGACTCTCAAAATCTTACCCTCAGCATGAATTCAGGTTAGCACCAAACATGGCCTGAGAACTGGCTGAAAGACCATAAACAAAGAGTGATAAAACACCAAGGCTGAGTTATGAGGGGCATGTTTAGTGGGGTACTTCAGGGGTCTCGCTTAGGTCTGGTCTTTATTATGGCTTTGATCTTGCAAATGCTTATGCTTTTTCTTTACTAACATGAGTAGCTCCACTGAAGTCAAAAGAACTATTTACTTGCTTAATGTTAAGTATTTGCACAAGACCTTTTAAGATCAGATCCTTTAGAAGAGTGAATAAAACAGCATGTTAATGAAATGTGCAGATGCTATGTGGGTATAATAACAATGATGCACACTTGTAGATAATCTTGGCTACTTTAATATTATAAAACACATTTTCATGGGATGTGTTTCT
Source organism: Lepidochelys olivacea (assembly GCF_965140295.1). Taxonomy (NCBI): domain Eukaryota; kingdom Metazoa; phylum Chordata; order Testudines; family Cheloniidae; genus Lepidochelys; species Lepidochelys olivacea. Next base: position 74,484,378 of record NC_140418.1, on the reverse strand, counting down.
GTGGTAAGATGCACAACTGTATCCTGAGCTTTAAATTGGCATATTGGCTGCCACTCCCTGTAGATCAGTGGTTGGCAACCTGCGACCTGTCAGGGTAATCTGCTGACGGGCTGCCAGACCGTTTGTTTACATTTGCACGGCCGTCTGCAGCTCCCAGTGTCCGTGGTTCGCCATTCCTGGCCAATGGGAGCTGTGGGAAGCAGTGCAGGCCTGGCTGCCGCTTCCCGCAGCTCTCATTGGCTGGGAACAGCGAACTGCGGCCACTGGGAGCTGTGGGCGGCCATGGAAATGTAAACAAACGGTCTGGCAGCCCACCAGTGGATCACCACTGCTGTAGGTCATAGTTACTGTACTGATTCACACTAATCTGCAGGAATTACTGGTAATTTGTGATTTTAAGTAATTGTTTTGTATTAAAGTCTGAGGGAGATTTCTGAGCTTGGATGCTGGATACTGTGCTAGTCCAGAACATTAATACAAGTCACTGCTTGTGTTTATGAATGTTGAAAAACTGATAAGTTCAAATGATTTGTATATGAATGTTATACTTCCTTGCCTCCATAAGGGTGTTGTGAGGATAAATACATTAAAGATTGCAAGGTGCTCTGACATTTCTGTGATGTGGACCTTAGATTGTCAGATTTCACCATTAATGATCAGATCCAGATTATAATTGCTTTAAAGCGAAATATCATTTTATTTAAAAGTACAAAGAAGAAACACTAAAATAAGGAAAAATACTGTTGCTCTCCTTTGGAGTCTCTCTCTAGTTTGTCCTCATTTTTCTTAAAATGCAGTTCCCATAACTGGTCACAGCACTCCAGTTGAGGCCTCACCAGTGCCGAGTAGAGTGGGGCAATTACCTCCTGTGTTTTACATACCACTCTCCTGTTAATACAGCCCAGAATGATATTAGCCTTATTCACAACTGCATCATATTGTTGACTCTCATTCAATTTGTGATCCACTATAACCTCCAAATCCTTTTCAGCAGTATTACTGTGTAGCCTGTTATTCCCCATTTTGTAATTGTGGATTTGATTTTTCTTTCATAAGTGAATGTAGTTTGCATTTGTCTTTATGTAATTTTCTTTTGGTGATTTTTAGGCCAATTCATTAAAGTGGTTTTGAATTCTTATCCATTCCTCCAAAGTGCTAGCATCTCCTCCCAGCTTGGTGTCATCTACACATTTTTTAGTATACTGTCCAATCCATTATCCATACAATTAATAAAGCTATTGATTAGTATGGAACCTGGGACAGGCCTCTGTGGGACCCCACTAGATACTTCCCCCTGGTTTGAAAGTGAACCGCTGATAAATATTCTTTGAGTACAGTCTTTCAACTTGTTTTCCACCCATTTTATAGTAATTTTATCTAGATCACATTTCCCTAGTTTGCTTATGAGAATGTATGTGAGACTGTGTCAGAAGCCTTACTAAAATCAAGATATATCACGTGTACTGCTTCCCCCGATAAATTAGGCCCGTAACCCCAACAAAGAAGTAAATTCAGTTGATCTGGCATGATTTGTTTTCAACAAATCCATGTTAGTTGTTCCTTATAAGCCTATTATCTTCTAGGTGCTTACAGATGTACTGTTTACTAATTATATGTCCATCACATACCCAATGTAAAACTGTTTTTCCTTGTTCTCAGTTTTTGATTATTTTGTTCATTAGTGTATCCAGTTTTTCAGCTATAGAGCAGCAATAATATATATTTTAAAATTCTAGTCCCATCTCTTACGTGGTTGATTGGCATTGATCTTGACTGGAAAATCCTAAGAGTACGTGCTCTGTGTATCATCTTCAAAGGTTAGGCCCTACAGGAAGGGGAAGGAGTCAATAAACATTAACAGCAAATGTCACTAACTTTATTGTTTTTATTTTTTTTTAAGAGTGAGAGGCTCTTCACCCATCTACCCACTTCCCACATCTACCATTTCCCACTTAGTGACTCAGAATTTTGTCTGTCTCATGACACCAAGAAACATGAACATAAGAACGGCCATACTGGGTCAGACCAAAGGTCCATCTAGCCCAGTATCCTGTCTTTCGACAGTGACCACTGCCAAGTGCCCCAGAGAGAATGAATGAAACAGATAATCAAGTGATCCATCCCCTGTTGCCCATTCCCAGCTTCTGGCAAATAGAGGCTAGGGACACCATCCCTGCCCATCCTGGCTAATAGCCATTAATAGACCTATCCTCCATAAATTTATCTAGTTCTTTTTTGAACCCTATTATAGTCTTGGCCTTCACAACATCCCCTGGTGAAGAGTTCCACAGGTTGACTGCGTTGTGTGAAGAAATACTTTCTTTTGTTTGTTTTAAATCTGCTGCCTAAATAGAAGCTCTTGTCTCTCCAAATCAGGATCCCAGGATATTGGATTGCCCCAAGTCTGACTGTAGGGCCATTTTACCTAACCCTTTTATCTGGAGTGCTATTTCCCCATCTTTATTAGTCTATACTGCAGTTAGAAACCTGCGGCTGACCCATGCTAGCTGACTCAGGCTCATGGGGTTTAGGCTGAGGGGTACAGAGATTCAGGCTCAGGCTGGAAGCCAGGCTCTAGGACCCTGCAAGGTGGGAGGGTATTAAGCTTGCTTTTAACCATATTGTTTCCCACTTAGTGACTCAGAATTTTGTCTGTCTCATGACACCAAGAAATACCACATTGAATTTATTCATCTGAGTTCCTTCTCATTTTTGCCACTAGATTTTATTTTAGCTTCTTCATACATATAAAATATTCATTTGAACTCTCCTTGTCACATTCATTTGCACTTTGCTGGAAATTGTCAGCATTTCTCTGTTCTTGTGCTACCCTTTAGTTTTTAGAATTGTCCTCCCTCCCTCCCCCTATTTCCTCCCCCACCTTTTTTTGTTACCTCTTTTCTTACTCTTTGATCTCTCTTGAATTTTGTATGGTTAATGATCTTTTATATCCCAATACTTGACACTTATTTCATTCTCTTCACTTTGGCTTACTTATGCAGTCTCTAAATACACATAGCTAAACCGTGAAGGCCCTGTGTAGTTTCTAGCCATGTTTAGTTAATTGAGTTTGGTGTTTCTTTTTCCATGTACCAAGAGTCAGTGGTCAAAAAAACTGGCATACTGCTTGTTTATACTGATGACTTGTTTGCTTTTTTGATTATGTAGCCAGGGAGGGTGGGCCAAAGAAGTTCCTTGCTGTGTATAGATGGGTTTCTTTGAGTTGCCATGTGCTAGGGACTTGTAGTGGATTTTTTTAGGAATCTTTACGAATAAACAGAACTATGCATATGCTTGAGTACAATCAAGAGAACAAACAAAATACACTTGAATAACTGGCTTAATACAAATGATTTGCAAATATTCATAGTTGACTTTTTATATTTAATTCTGAGATTATAGTTTTTACCTGATTGATATGATTTTAACTAGCTGAATTTGAATTTGTTAAATAGCAATAAGAAAAGGAGTACTAGTGACACCTTAGAGACTAACCAATTTATTTGAGCATAAGCTTTCGTGAGCTACAGCTTTTTGCGAATACAGACTAACACGGCTGCTACTCTGAAACCTATCATTAAATAGCAATATTTATAATGATGTGTTGCTATTATTGACCCCCTTTTGACACTGCCAGTCCTAAAGTTGAATTTAGGAGTAATGTAGAGGGCACTAGAGAGTTAGTTTGATAAATTTGAATTACAGAGGTGCCAGCTGCTGTATAAAATAATCTTTGTTTAGTATGTATTTAACCCCCTTTTGTTCTTTAGGGGACAGACAGCTTAACTCTGTGACACATATGGCCTTCTCTTGGGATTATAAGAACAATGGTTTATCTACTATGGCATATGATGCAAACAATACATAACATTTTAAAAGGATACTGTCAAGTGGTCTTAGGCCTGATGTTTCAGTAGTCTTATATAATTATTCCAGTCTGATGGGGAATGTCTTCTGGATATTCTCTTTTGCTTTATAATACACCATTTTGTCACTGAAAAAATTGAAAACCTTCTCCCTAGAGACTCCTTATACAGGATTTAAATCAGTGGATTGGGGTTTATTTTCAGGCTTTTAAGTTTTTTATTAACAGAGTAGGGGGAGAAATAAGTTCCCAATAATGTCCTCCTAATGTTGGCTACTACAGATACAGGTAGGGCTCATACCACTGTATTCATTTGCACAGTGCATAAGTACCAGCAGCTTATCATATCCTTTAATGTCATATCGAATATCCTTTTGTCTTGGAGTCATACTGAAAAAAAAATTGCAGAAAATTTCAAGTAAAAAGAATGCTTCCTTTTAAAAATGCTTTATCTATTCAGTGTTTCCGCCAAGATTTCAGACACTTGATTTCACCTCAGTGCTAGTTTTTATAGTATATTTGTTGTTCTCACAGCACTGTTTCATTAGTATTCAGTATTCTGTTTGCTACTGTACTTGAGCATCTGCTTGGTATTGTTTAAACACTCTACCAACTGCCTTGTTATTGTACTGTAAAAACAGTTCTTCTAGTGTCTTTATTATGTAAAAATGAGTCTGGTTGTTATTTCGGACTCTAATGTGCTTCTAGATCAAAGGTGTCTGTTGGGACCTGTTGACAGGCCCACTGAGTTGTGATCTGTGCAGCCTGGTTTCTATTGAAGTTAGTAAAGCTATAATCTCATCATGGGAATGGATGTGTTTGTCAGTTTACTCAGCCTGTCTCTTGGTTTGAGATTTATTTACATTCATTTTGTGGATACTGATAGAGACATAGCTAATCAAAACATTTAATACAAGTTTAATTTTTGTTAAAGGTACCATTATGTTTAACATAACCAAGTAATAAGATGTGATAGCTTAAAAATACAACTAGAGGTACTGATAGTAACTAGAACTGGGCAAATAATGGATTTTTTGGGTTTACTAGCTCTTCCAAAAATCGAGGGGTTGTGGGGGGGGAATCATTTTGGGTTGAACTGAAAAATAAATTTTTTTGAAATTTTCAGTGAATTGAAAGTTGAAAAATGTTATTCTGGGTGGACCAAAATGTGTTGTTTGACCTAAGACAAAATGTTTCTTTTAGATTTGGAGCAAATTTAAACATTTTTAAATGATATTTTAAAATACAATTAAAGGGAATTTTAAAATGAAATGTCATTTCAAATTGAAACTTTTCAATTTTTTTTCAGAATATTGTTCTTGTGACCGGAACAATTTGGCTAAACTGACACAAATTTGCGAAATTTTTTGGTGACATCACATCTGCAATTTTCAGTGGGGAAAAAACTTTCATTGGAAAAAATTTGCCCATTTCTAATAGTAACAGCTAAAAATCACAACAGCTTAGAGAGTATGTTCACTAAATTATTTTAAATATTGCTCTCCTGTTACTAGCCATTGTGTCTGTGAGTGGTTTGATTTAAGTGATCCTTCATTCATTGTAAGAGATATTAGCCTATTCTGTGAAATATTTAATAAACACATTTTAGATTCATTCTGATACATATTGTACAGATCTTACCCACAACCAATGTAAAGATTTCCACAAAAAGAGACATTTTAATTCTCTTGATTCCGGACACAGCAATGGACTTTTAACTCTAATGCATTGGTACCAAGTGAGGATTTCCAGCATAATTTCCTAATGCAAAATGCATGAGCATTAACTGCAGGCACTCCTGACATGAATGGGTTTTGCATACACAGAATCTCATTTGGTAAATGATTGGGATTTTAAATTGGTGAATACAACAGACAAAGAACAAAACTTTCCAAGTTGGAATATAATGTTTGTTTCTAGTCTAAGCCATTTCTCTCAGTATTTCCAAATAAGAATTTGTTAACTCTTATCTGTGACTGCTACCAGGATCATCACTTTTTGGTTTTATTTCAGTAATAAAAATGGGGCTGAGGGCATGCTGAAATTTACATGCACTCTCTGGATTCCTGCTTCTACAAGAAACATGTTAATAAGAAATATGTTACTGCAATACCTCTAGATATGTGTTATTCCTGTACACCACCTGGCGTTCACCTGGTTCTTTCTGCAAGCCAGACTGTAACAAATTTGCAGAACAGTGAAGTTGCTTCATGGTAAAGAAAATTGGAAAATGAGTCCTAATGTGAAAATTCCAGAGGTCCCCACATCATTCTGAAATATAAAATTTGCATAAAATAATTTTTAGAGAGAAGATTTAGTTCTTAAAAGAAAGGGAGCTCTGGAAATATTGTTAATAGAATAAGCTAAGAGATGTTCAAACTAGGGGACAAATAGTGTTTCACTCCTACCTCGGATTCTGCCAGATGCTTGATTTTAGACCTGGATAGTGGAGATACTTCATCTTTGTACAAAAACATTGTTTACCAAATCTCAGTGTGTCAATTAAATAATTACTTATTTTTCTCTCCTCCACACCTTCTGCTGATGTGAAAGCAAATACTGACAAACCTGATTTTGTGGCAGTGGAAGATCAAACATGTAATGTTAAACCACTTGGACGGCTTTTTTAAGTGGGTTGTCTGTTCCTCCATATAGAAGAATAATCTTTTAAAACACTTAGCAAGAACAATCTTTAAATAGGAAAAAGACATGAAATTTTGGTGAACAAAAATGGCTGGTTCCTGAAAAGTATGTAATATGTGACCATCTCCTGTCCATTCTGAAGCACTTCATATTAACCTCTCTCCCCCAAACCCAAGCAAAAAATCCCCTTGCATAAATAGAAAATGTGATTATTTGGAAACTCAAAAACCAAGTTAAGAATTTTTTAATTAATTTGTATTAATTGACAAAGGAGACCTCTTTCAAAAAGAATGTGAGGATCTCTTTTATACTTACTAACCTTTTCGAAATATATTTTAGAAACACCTCGTGTTTACAGTCTTTAGTGGTTTACAGCTTCAAAGCACGGTACAAATATTGGTTTCAGAGTAACAGCCGTGTTAGTCTGTATTCGCAAAAAGAAAAGGAGTACTTGTGGCACCTTAGAGACTAACCAATTTATTTGAGCATAAGCTTTCGTGAGCTACAGCTCACTTCATCGGATGCATTCCGTGGAAACTGCAGCAGACTTCATATATACACAGAGAATATGAAACAATACCTCCTCCCACCCCACTGTCCTGCTGTGGGGTGGGAGGAGGTATTGTTTCATATTCTCTGTGTATATATGAAGTCTGCTGCAGTTTCCACGGTATGCATCCGATGAAGTGAGCTGTAGCTCACGAAAGCTTATGCTCAAATAAATTGGTTAGTCTCTAAGGTGCCACAAGTACTCCTTTTCTTTTTACAAATATTGGTTAATCCTCACTATGATGTAGGCGAGTGTTATTCTCATTTACGGATGGACGGTTCATTTCACTCAGTTTCCCCTGGGATTAATACTCCAGGTTCAATTGTTTGCTAAGGTGACCACAGTGCATATTGTCTGCTTGCCTCCTGTTCTTAAAACATATTTAGTATGGGATCCAATAACAGTGGTTCAGGATTGTATTTTGACTAAATTCAAGGAGGGGATGTTATGATGAATTGGGGAATCTGTCTATACAGTTTATGAATTCTAGTTGATAATATGAAGTTGTTACTGTGAAAATCGCTGCATCGTTGAATGTCTCTATGTAAATGTAGAATCCACCATTGCTGACGGGGTAATAAGCACACCTCTGCCACATCAGGGACAGTGATCAGTCACCTATTCAGGTGGAAGCAGCTGAATGACAAATGGGTTGGCTGAATGTGGGAGAAGTTACTTCATTCAGCTTGTTTGCAGGGAGAGGGAAATGGAGATAGTGGAAAATCTCAAACAGAACAAAAAAATGTATGTGATAAAGCAGGGGTTTAAAAAGGAGTCAGAGGCAGAAGGCTTTGGAGAAAGAGAGAGAGAGAGGAAGTTTTGGGCAGGAAAGGGGAAGAGATGGGTTTGCTTTCATAGCAGGGAGTGGGGCCAGTTGAGCTGCGGGGCCAGCTAAGAGTTAGAGAAATCAAACTGACCTACGGAGAAAGAGGCTCCCTGGTTCAGAAGTCAAGACATGAGCTGCAGCAGGATACCAGACACCTCCCAGAGGACCCTGCCACCAGCCCAAAGAATGTTTGGGAGTGGTGAGGAAACTAAGGCAGGGAACTGCATGTAGGATTTATTTCTGTATAGATCTGTTTCTTGTCCTATTAAGTAAAAAGCAATGGTACTTTAGGATCTAGTGCAAAGTCTTTGTGTATCTTGTGTTTTTCCTGTCACATGCCCTTGAAGAGTTAATTTGTGAACCCAGAGTGTCCACAGGGCCAGAGTTCTGGGATGGGCTATATATACACTACAGGGGAATCCAAGGGGTCAGTACTGATCTCTGGGGCTAGGCAGTTGCATTGTGAGATCTCACCTCTTAGGAAGTGGTCTGCTAGATAGAAGGTCTGCACCCTTAGAGAGCCTAGAGACCCCAACCTAGGGGCAGTGCCCTCTGTTCAGACACTAGAGTCTTAAAGCACATGGGGATTCAGTGTCTTGTGAGTCCCCAAGAGGGGGTGTTCGATTAGATTTGTGACAGTGGTGAAGTAGATATTTACAACATTGTGCCAAATATCTTTCCATGCCCTTAGTATGATATGGTCTTCCATGTTCCACTTCACTCTGGAATCTGCTTAGTCATTGATGGCAGTGGCTGGCAAAGTGAGGGCTTTCTTCAGTTAGTGTCAGTTTCAAGATAACTGCACCTATATTTTCCTCTCTGTGGTCGCTTAAGGGCACCCATTTAAAGGTTTTTGCTCCTGGGTGTTACCTCTCTTGGACAGAGACCTGTGTCTCATTCCCTTCTGACTGGGGGTTTTAAAGCTGCACATCTCCCTGCCTTACAGTGCAATATCCTCAGCAAGCCAGTCTGCCTAAAAGGCCTGTGCTTTGCTCTATCTCTCTCTCTCTGAGGGCTATGAACATTGCTGGCAATACAGTTACAAGTTACCACACAGCTCCTTCTAAACAGTCACGTTTAATGTTAAGGTAAAAACATGACAGAGAACGCATATAAAAGCAATAAAAGAACCTAAAAGGGATTACCGGGGGTCACCACCAACTTCAACATAGGGCTCTGGTAAGTCTCTGTCCTTCAGACTCCACAACTGAGTTTTCCCTGTGGTTATCTGTCTTTAGCTCAGGAACCAGAACCAAGGCTGAGCAAATCAGCTGTTCCTTTATACAGTCGGGCCTTTGATCTCCAGTCTCTGGGAACAGGTAGTCACTAGTTGACAGCCCTCCCCTCAGGGCTTCAAAAGGCACTTTCTCCCCCCTACAAAACCAGAGTCATAGCATTCACCACTCCCCAGGAAATCTACTTAACACATATTGTCCTGAAAATCCATGCTTGTCTTGTGCATTTCAGTATAGTCATATGAACGCTTTACACTTCTGAGGTCTCACCTCTGTTATAGTTAGAAAGTATTAGGGCTGTCGATTAATTTCAGTTAACTCACGCGATTAACTCAAAAAAGTTAATCACAATTAATTGCCATTTTAATCACACTGTTAAAGAATAGAATACCCATTGAAATTTATTTTCATATATATATTTGGATGTTTCTACATTTTCAAATATATTGATTTCAATTACAACACAGAATACAAAGTGTACACTGCTCACTTTATATTATATTTTATTACAAATATTTGCACTGTAAAATGATAAAAGAAACAGTATTTTTCAATTCACCTCATACAATTACTGTAGTGAAATCTCTTTATCATGAAACTGCAACTTACAAATGTAGATTTATTTATTTTTTTTGTTACATAACTGCTCTCAAAAACAAAACAGTGGAAAACTTTAGAGCCTACAAGTCCACTCAGTCTACTTCTCGTTCAGCCAATCGTTAAGACAAACAAGTTTATTTACCTTTACGGGACATAATGCTGCTCGTTTCTTATTTACAGTGTCACCAGAGAGTGAGAACAGGCATTCACATGGGACTTTTGTAGCTGGCATTGCAAGGTATTTACGTGCCAGATATGCTAAACATTTGTATGCCCCTTCTTGCTTCAGCTACCATTCCAGAGGACATGCTTCCATGCTGATGGCAATCGTATTTAAAAAAAAAAAAAAAAGCGTTAATTAAATTTTACCTGAATTCCTTGGGGAAGAATTATGTCTCCGGCTGTATTTTATCTACATTCTGCCATATATTTCATGTTATAGTAGCCTCAGATGATGACTCAGCATATCTTGTTTATTTTAAGAACACTTTCCCTGCAGATTTGACAAAACGCAAAGAAAGTACCAATCTGAGATTTCTAAAGATAGCTACAGCACTTGATCCAAGGTTTAAGAATCTGAATTGCCTTCCAAAATCTGAGAGGGATGAGGTGTGGAGCATGCTTTCAGCAGTCTTAAAAGAGCAACACTCCGATGCGGAAACTACAGAACCCAAACCACTAAAAAAGAAAATTAACCTTCTGCTGGAGGCATCTGACTCAGATGATAAAATAAACATGTCTCGGTCTGCACTGTTTTGGATTGTTATTGAGTAGAACCCGTCATCAGCATGGATACGTCGCCTGGAATGGTAGTTGAAGCATGAAGGAACATATGAATCTTTAGCGAATCTGGCATGTAAATATCTTGCGACACTGGCTACAACAGTGCCATGCAAACACCTGTTCTCATTTTCAGATGACATTGTGAACAAGAAGCGGGCAGCGTTATCTCCTGCAAATGTAAACAACTTGTTTGTCTGAGTGATTGCCTGAACAAGAAGTAGGACTGAGTGGAATTGTAGGCTCTAAAATTGTACATTGTTTTATTTTTGAATGCAGTTATTTTTTTGTACATAACTCTACATTTGTAAGTTCAACTTTCATGATACAGATTGCACTACAGTACTTGTATTAGGTGAATAGAAAAATACTATTTCTTTTGTTTTTACAGCACAAATATTTGTAATAAAAAAGAAATATAAAGTGAGCACTGTACACTTTGTATTCTGTTATAATTTAAATCAATATATTTGAAAATGAAGAAAATGCCCCAAAATATTAAATAAATGGTATTTTATTATTAACAGTGCGTTTAATTTTTTTAAAAAAATTAATCATGATTAATCGCACGATTAATCATTTGACAGCCCTAGAAAATATAAAATATGGTACTTACGTATTATGATTGTAAATCTACGTGCCATATAAATAGAAAACACCTGTTGATAATAGTCGTGTCCCTCTGCCAGGGAAGGATAGAAATCTCTTATAAACCCCTTTCATCTATCTATTTTGTTTTTGTTTTTACTGCTTGCTTCCCAGATCATCAGTCTCTATTACAAACTTCTTGTAGGAGACTTATTTCCTCTTATGTTCAGGATGTGATGAATTGATAGTACTAACACAAACAAGACAAATGTCTCTCTGTAGTGTCAGTTGTATTTTTCTTCTTAGAGATGTGTTGGGAAGCAGAATGTTTGACGTGGATTTGCTTAAACATTGTTGTAGAGTGAATTATCTTTATAAATAAATCTTGTTGTGTGTTGAGGAAAAAATGTAATTTGGTTAGTCTTCATTTTGAATTTCTTTAGCTGGCAAAATATGAAACTCTCTGCTGATTAAAAACCTACAAGAAATGGAAGCTCTAAAGCTAGAGAACTCAGTTTAAACACATTCTCTCCTAGATAGGAAATTCCTTAGCAAGTGATTAAAGTGTGCCAGTTTTAAAGTAGCATACAATATAAGAACAGGCCTGTAGCAAGCATACACAATAGATGGATTCCTTTTTCTGTGAAACTTGTTCCTAATTTGTTTGGTTTTGTGTGAAGCCAAAGAAAATGGAGATGTTAAATGTCAATATAGTTCCTTTTTAATCAGTGTAATGGAAAAGTCCAACTGCAATCTTACATCATACAGGGAAAAATAATTTTCTGAGGCTTTATCTTTGTTCTGGTTTATCAAATATTTGGAGCGATAGCGTCTTACGGTCCATTTGTGACTTCAGGAGGGGAGAAAAAACACTAATCCTGTGTTGTATTTTGTTTTTGTTGTTGCCCCTTCATTTTTTAGGCTTTAGAGAATTGAGCCCAGAGTACAAATAGGAGAAGCACATTCCACTGAAGAAATCCATAAGTCTTGTCACAACCCTCCTCCTGCCCATAGCCCACCAGATTGCTGGGAGGCGAATCAGCTGTAGAATCCCTGGGTGTTTAAAGCGTCTGGAATCTAAACTGAGCCCAGCCACTGTTCCCAGTTTGAGGTCCCTGGGCATGTTCTTGAGGTGAAGATGATCAGTCAAGCATCCCAGCCTGAGAGCTGAGAGTGCACAGTCCCCTACCTAGCCCCTGGAACCATTTCTGATTCCTCAGACTCCCTGTAGCTTAGACATACCCTCTCCTAGAATCCCACTGAAAGTATGAACCTTAGGGGTTTACCTCTTCCAGGGATCATGTGGTTAACGTAGCATATAATACCAGACATTTTGTACAGAAGTCTTCCACATTATTGTTCTTTATTTAATTACACCAGAAATACACGGATCTTTACAAACCCTCAGTTTCCTCACAACTCTAGGGCTTTGGACCAGGGTCAAAGTCCTTTGGGCCCATCCAGAATTGTTCTGTTTCAGGGCATGGCTTATGGTCTGAGACATCGAACCTTCTCCCTAGAATAGCTTGCTTCCTCTAGTCTTGGACAGTCCATGCCCTTCCTTCCTCCTGCCCAAAGTTTGTGTGTCTTGTCCCCCTAAAACTTGCTGTACTCACCTGTATCTTTGTTCTTTTTTGATGACTTTCCACTGCTCTACACTCGCCCCCTGCGGATTGTGGAGAAAGTATTTTTTCACAGATTGAGCAAACTTCCTTTAGTGTATCTATTGCCTAATCAGTACTCAGTGGTTAAAGTTAATTACTCCCCATTGTTGTCAGTCTGCTGTGTACTTGTTGCAGGTCCTGTCAGTGATGATGGATACACATTAACACAGGGGCTTTCCATGATACAGAAATTTCATAATACCAACCGGAATTCATAAGTTGCACAGACAGATCCCCAAATCAATCACAGTTATGTATTATTTCCCATTAAAATGTATTAAACTGTTCACAAAGATTATATATGACTGACTTGGTGTTGGAGAGAATACAAAACATAGCAGATACAGACATACAAATGTAGGTATTAAAAAGTAGAAACTTTACAATCAGTACAAGTAAGAGTGGTGCTATGTCTCTATAGCATAGCCTGTTTGAAATTTTACAAGATCCTTTGATTAGTACTGAACCAACTAAAATATTACCAGAAATGAGTGTTTCCTGACATAATTTTTTTGTTTTTTGGGGTGGAGGGGAAGAGACCAACCCTGTTGTCTGGATTGGTCTCTCTAGCGCAGTGTTATTGGCAGAAATCCATACTGTAGTATCCAATGTATTTTTATGCTGAAAAATGACAATAATGAAGTGTCAGTTTTGCCATAGCACAAGATATACCATGTTTAGTGACAAATCTGTAAACAGGAAGATTACTTGTACAACTTACTATAGTTACATGACATTTCTATTGCTGTCACTAGGGCAAACTATTGAAAGATTTTGCATTGGGTATAAAATTAAACCATGGTTCAAAATGTGGCTGTTAATTTGGTGTCCCTGGGTAAGTACTCTTTGATTAGGGAACTTTTTTTTAATTACCTGCTCAGTGGGGTATCTAATTAGGTCCTTCCATCAGGGAGGCAGGAAAGGAAGCAGGAAGAGAGACTCAAGAAGAGCAAAATGGGTAAGGGAGGGATGACAAAATGGTGGTGGTTGGACAGGGAGAGACAACAAAAGTGGAAATTGAGGATAAGAAGAGTAGAAAGGAACTCTGGTGAAAATAACTGGGAGAAGGAAACAAAGAAATGGCAGCTATCTCTTTTTCATATGCAGCAACAACCACAATATTTAGGTTAATGACCGTTATTATTATTGTGCTTATACATTTTCCTGTGTTCCACTGTGTTCAAGAAACTGTCTTGTAGCTCTATTAGTTTATGGCAGAAGGCAGTTGCTGATGAGGTACCTTGATTGTAGCATGTATAGATTGAGAGAGAAACAGACACACACAGCAAAAAATAAAAATAGGATGTAAAAGTCTGCTGCTACTGATGTCATTCCTTGTTTACTTTTGCCTGCTTAACCAAATGCTGTTTACCTGGTGTTTTCTTCAGAAATTTTGGTACTGATTGGCTGCAATATGAATTTGTATGGATTCAACATCAGACACACACTGTTTGTGGAAGATGCTTGCTGGACACAGTGCCTTCCTAAAACTACTACAATAGCTACAATGTGTTCTAGAAAAATCAGAACTGAGCTTTTTTGAACCTGTACTTTGTGTAGGTAGCAGGGAAAAGGTGATCATCAAGGTTTAGAAATGTGTATTTTCCACACAATGAAGTTGTATACAGTTCTAGTTTGCACAATGTATAAGTCTAAATTGAGTATGACTTATGACATTCTTTTGAAAACATATTATGCTTTTTAAAAAGCTCCATGGGCGATAGCCACTCCCACTGGAGTACATTACTGATCTGTAGCTTTAATTGATCATATTTTTAAGAGGATAATATGAGGGGGGGAATGTTTTACTCTCCATATTGCTGTCCTTCCTTTAGTTTTCCTTATGTGTTCAGCCTTACAAAGAAAGTACCTTTATATTAGACTGAGATGCTTTATGAAGAGTTTTTGGGAATGGAGGTTGTTCATAACTATGAAATGTTTGTAACTCTGAACAAAATGTTATGGTTGTTCTTTCAAAAGTTTACAACTGAATCTTGACTTAATACAACTTTGAAACTTTACTATGCAGAAGAAAATGCTGCTTTCTCTTTATTTTTTTAGTGGTTTATGTTTAATACAGTACTATACTGTATTTGTCTTTTTTTTTTTTTTTTGCCTTTTTTTTCTTTTTGTCTCTGCTGTCCTGATTGTTCCAAATGAGGTGTGTGGTTGACTGCCAACTTAGACATGTTTTTTTAATATAAATATTTCATTCAGTTACTTTACATGTTAAAATAAATTTTGCTTTAAAATTAGTGAGTGCAAATAGATTTAATCAGGTATCTTTTTTTTGTGAGATAATGCTTTTTATTAGAGACATTGTTCAAGCAGAGACAGGAAGTTCCTAGTTTACTATCTTGTTAACTCTGATCAAACATGTTTTAGGTTTTAAAGTCAAATGAAAGGAGAAAATGTAGAACACTTAAATACAGCTACCCGTAGGAAAAGAAAATGGTGGATTTTATGTATTTAAAAAATTGCTTTCTTCAGTATGTTAAACCATCACAGATGGCACTGGAAGGGAAATCTTTTCAGCTCAGAATAGGAATGGACCATTTGGAAGACACAACCTCTGGAACATCAGTTTTTGTCCACCCCATTGTAGAAGAGTTTCAAAGAACTTGTTAACTCCAGTTAAGAGAGTTTAAGAGCCCAGTAAGCTTATGTAATTGTCACTCTGTTCATTAGATTCCTAGCTCAAGTCAACATGGGCCTTGAATCCCGCAAGGTGCTGAGCACTCTCAATTCCCATTAGCTTCAATGGGAGGTGACAAAGCTCAGGACTGAGCCTATAGAGACTAATTTGATTAACAACACTTTTAGTCTCCTAACTTCCACCAATAAAATAAATTAAACAAAACAAAATGCACGAAAGAGTTTAACCCAGTAAAATTAAAAACAATCAATTGGAACGGTTTTGTGCACAAATGATAATTGTAATTTTCACATGTTCCCTAGAAGTGCAAATATTAAAATATTAGAAAATGAAACTACAAACAGTAATCCAATATTTCTGACTCTATGATCAGTTCAAAAGATGGCTCTTTAAATGTACTTATTCTGTTTTTTGGGCTATATATAAATGGCATGATTGCCCTGTGTATAGTTACAGAACATAACATATATGGTACATTTAACATTGTATTCCAGCACTATGAATTGTATTCCGTGAGTTCATTATTTAACATGGATCCAAAGTTCTCTAAAAGTTTAGAAGAAATGTATTATTTTGGAAAGAGGTTTCATGTTTGTTAAAACCAGTAGTATAGTCCCACATTTAACATGTACCATTACTATTACTTGGTGAAGGTGATTCTAAGGGACACACCTTGTCCTGGTTCCATTGATGTAATTGGAAATTCTACTGCTAATAAAGAACAGTATATGGCCCTAAGTAGTTAATATTTTTATAATAGGTCTCTCTTACTATTGCCACAAAAGTAAACAAAATTAAATTACTAAAACAGAATTATCTAATACTTTATTTTTTTTGAGTGCTTGCTCATATCCATTCCATGCTACGTGTGTGCGTGCCGCATGCACAGTTGCTAGAGATTTTTTCCTTTACTGGTAAAGGACCTCATGTCAGTTGGCCACTTCGACTCTGGATGTTTTCCAGCAAGGGTCTCCTTTGGATTGAAGAGGTCGAGGAGTGGTGAGCTCCATCACAGCACTGACCATCATGGCACCGTCCAGAGTAAAACCCTCCATGGTCCTGTTTCAGCAGTCTCCTGCCCGTCATTGGTCACCTGTTCCCCGGCACTGCCTGGAGGAGGAAGCAGGTACGATGCCTCCTGGGTCTCCCAAGTGAAGAATCCTCTTCGTAGTCCAAATGGGAATCCTTCACTCCACTGAAGAAGCAATGGTATATGACCTAAGCACCGGACTTTAGTACCAGCCCTCCAGCTGGTGATTGGCCAGTGGGCCACTGGCCAATGCATTGGCAGTATTGGAACCCATGGGAGTTTCCACGAGTAGCAGGACCTCTTACCCGTTGTTCCTGTTCATAAGAGACAAGCCACTGTTTCATTCTGCCCAGGACTGGACCCTGACTCTGGTACCGATGTCCCAGAAGTGGCCCCAATTGGAAATGGTACAGGTGGAGGAAGAAGCATTCCCTCCTCCAGTGCTAGCCTCTTCCTCATCATCCCCGGATGAGGCAGTCACAGGCCCTAGCAATCGTTCCCGCTGAACAACTACAGGGGCCATCAAAAGCTCCTGAAATGGGTCGCCAGAAACTTGGGGCTGATAGCTAAGGAGTTGAAGGAGTCTGTGCACAGCTTAGTTGATATCCTGGCTGCAGTGGCTCCCTCCAGAGCAGGCCTGCCAGTTAATGAGGCAGTGTTGGAACCCATCAGGGCATTATGGCAGACCCCCTCACCTCTGCCCCCTACCACAAAAAGGGCAGAGAAAAAGTACTATGTACTGGCCAGTGGGTTTGAGTACCTCTACTTGTGTCCCCCCCGCCAGGGTCCCTGGTGGTGTCGACTGCAAACAAGAGGACAGACAAGTGCAGTCGAGCGCCGTCTCCAAAAAATAGAGGCTAAGAGACTGGAGGTTGTACGGACGCAAGGTTTATTCGATGAGTTGCCTCCAGCTATGTATCTCTAACCAGCAGGCTCTGCTGGGGAGGTACGGTTTTAATCTGTGGGACTCGATGGCCAAGTTTAAGGACTCCATGTGGCAGAAGTTCATGGCCATCCTGGAGGAAGGCAAGATGGCGGCCAGGACCTCCCTCCAGGCAGCTCTGGATATGGCCAACTCAGCAACCAGAACGGTGGCATCAGCAGTCACCATGAGGTGCTGTTCATGTCTCCAGTCATCGGTTCTCTCTCATGAGGTGCAGAAGTCTATCCAGGACCACCCCTTTGAGGGTACCTCCCTGATCTCTGAAAAGACAGGCTCCAAACTTTACACCATCAAAGACTCGAGGGTCATGCTTCGCTCCCTGGGCTTTTAGGTGCCCCCAGCCTCCAAGAAGCCCCAGCAGCCTCCCAGATTTCTGGCACCTCCCAGGCAGGAGCCCTACTAAAGAAAGGGAAAGGGCTATAAATGTTGTCAACCCCTACCTTCTGCCTCAGCCTCCCAATCAGGCTCATGTAGATATGCTGGCAGGGCCAGGCAGGCTTTAGAAAGGTACTCCCGAGGACAGCATACTGGTCTTGACTATGGATCCTCTCCCGCTCCACCCCCCCCCCCTTTTTTTTTGGACTACCTGTCACCCTTCCACCCACCATGGTCTTGCATAACATTGGACTGGTGGGTGCTCAGTAATATGGCAGCTGGGTACACCCTCCGGTTTTTGTCCACCCCTTCCTGCCATCCCCAGCCCCTGTCCCTCTTCAGGGACCCTTCTCACGAGCAGCTGCTTATTCAGGAGGTGCAAGCCCTCCTATGTGTGGGCGCTGTAGAGGAGGTTCCTCGAGACTTGAGAGGGAAAGGGTTTTACTTCCAATATTCCTAATCCTGAAGGCCAAAGGGGGTCTGCAGCCCATCCTGGACCTGCCTTGCTTCAACAAATACCTCAAGAAACTGAGGTTCTGCATGGTCTCCCTCACCTCCATCATTCCCTCCTTCGATCCAGGAGACTGGTACGCCACCCTCAATTTGAAGGATGCTTATTTCCACATCTCCACCTTGCGTGGGCACAGAAGATTCCTCAGGGTAGTGGTGGGTCAACGCCACTACTAATTCACCGTGCTTCCCTTCTGCCTCTCAGCAGCCCCACAGGTTTCACAAAGTGTATGGAGATGGTTGCAGCATTCTTCAGACATTGAGGCATTCAAGTCTACCTGTATCTCAACGATCAAAGGCTCAAGTTCAGCGCTGTATCGGTACAGTACGGGCCACCTTTCAGGCACTGGGTCTATTAATAAACGAGCAAAAGTCAACTTTGGTCCTGGCTCAGAGAACAGAGTTCATTGGGGCGGTGTTCAACTCCACCCAGGCCAAGCCCTATCTACAGGATTATATCGTACCTGATCGCCCAGGTCACAACCCACTCTCTTACAACCACATGGGTTTGCCTCAAACTGTTGCGCCACGTGGCAGCATGTATGTATGTGATGCAGTACAAGTGGCTACACCTCAGACTCTTACCGATGTGGCTGGTGTCAGTCTACTTCCTGAGCACACACCACTTGGACTCAATATTCACGGTTACGCCAGTTGTCCCGGCTTCGTTGTCTTGGTGGAGCCTGTCCTGTAATGAAAGGAGTACCCTTTGCCACCCTGTATCTATTGGTAACCATGGTTTCAGATGTGTCAGATCTGGGATGAGAAGCCCAACTTGACAGTCTCAGGACTCAGGGCCTCTGGTCCCATGAAGAACTCTCCCTGCACATAAATGTCAGGTGTTCCTTCCCCAAATCTCAGGCAAGGTGGTATGGGTCTTGATGGACAATACGGCCTCGATATTTTACATCAACAAGCAAGGGGGAGCTCAATCTTCAGTCCTGTCCCAAGAGACCCTCTGGCTGTGGGACTTCTGCATGAAGCACACCATTCACCCGGAGGCTTCGCACCTCTCAGAGGCCTGGAACACATTGGTGGATCACCTCAGCAGGTCCTTTTCCTCTCACCACAAGTGGACTCTTCGCTTGGAGGTCACCTGGGTCATCTTCCAGAAGTGGGGCCCTCCCCAGGTGGACCTGTTCGCCATCAGTTCTGTTCACTGCATGGGCTCAGCAGGGGCTCCCTCTCTGATGCCTTCCTGCTCTCATGGGCAGATAGACTACTATATGTATTCCCACCAATCCCATTGGTTCACATTATCCTCCTAAAAATCAAGCGGGACAAGGCAAAGATTATCCTGATAGCTCTGGCATGGCCATGCCAGCACTGATTCAGAGGCATTGGATCTCTCAGTAGCAGCTCCACTTGTGCTTCCATCCCATCTGAACTTGATTTCACAAGACCACATCCGATTGCTTCACCCAGACCTCGCCTCCCTGTGCCTGATGGCATGATGGCAGCGTGGCTGAACACTGAAGAGCAGGCCTGTTCGGAATAGGTTCAACAGATCTTGCTAGGTAGCAGAAAGACTTCCACCATGGCTACCTAAGTGAAAACATTTCACTTGGACCTCCGAATGGAATCTTTCTCCATCCCGTTCTTCTCTACAGTCTATCTTGGACTATCTGCTACACCAAAAACATCACAGTCTGGCTCTCTCATCTGTTAAGGTTCACTTGGCAGCCGTTTCGGCCTTCCACCTTCCAGTGCAGGGCAGATCAGTGTTCTCCCACAAGATGACAGTTAGGTTTCTCAAAGGCTTGAAAAGACTGTGACAGGATTCCCGGGGTGCAGCCTGGGACTGTGGGACCGCTGTGCCCCCTTAACTCTCTCCAGCCTGGGCTGTCTCTCTCAATGCCTTGCTAGTGACCAGCAGCAAACCGTTCCAGGAGCTGTTATCACTCAGCACAACAGCATGTGGAGCCTCACACCCAGCTATATTGCATGAGTGCTTCCAGAGTCACTCATCAATCACAAGGGAAAGGCACCAGCCAAATCCATCCCAGCACTGTACCAGGAATATACCAGCAAGATAAGCAGTGCAAATTTATTAATTGGTTCACCATTTCATCAAAGGAAAGTGAATATACACTAGTCTTTGCAAAACCTGAACAGATTTTCCACACACTTCATATGAATTCACTGGTAAAGATAAAGAGTAAACAAAGTTTATTGATTACAATAAGATTTTAAGTGCTTGGGGAGCACAAAGTCCAGGCATGTCTGGGGGCATTGCTGAGTCTCCAGGCAAGGCTGAGCAGTTCCCCTGGTGTGGCCTCATGCAGGTGAGTCATTGCTGGACAATGGTTGTTCATGGGTTGATTGATACCCTGCCCTGGTGTTGGTTAATTTCCTTGTTGTTGCCTCTGGGGAGCGAATATCTGGCTGATTCCCCAACTTACTGCATGTTTTAGTGATAACCATACAACACAATTCTCATAACTTCATATGCATTAATGATATATGTATATGGATAGAGAAATCACTTTCAGCAGATCATAACCTTTTCCCTGATACCTTACAAGGCATGCTTTATATTCTATGTAAGATCACGGTTATATAAACATGAGGAATATGGGGGTTACAGGATGCTCCCCCAAGATACAGAATGTGTCAAAGACTATACCCTCTGATTCACGACCTGATTCCCCCGTGGGTCCTAAACTTGGTCCTGTCAAAACTCATGGGGCCTGCCTTCAAGCCGTTAGCATCTTGTTCCTTACTGCTTATCTCTTGGAAGGTCGCTTTCCTGGTGGCGATCACCTTGGCCAGAGGGTCTCTGTGATCAAAGCTCTGATGTCAGAATCCCCTTATAAGGTGTTTTTCAAGGACAAGGTCTAGCTGCGCCCCCATCTGGCCTTCCGAACATGGTGTCGCAATTCCACAACCACCAGGACATCTTTCTGCCTGTCTTCTTCCCAAAACCTCATAAGACCTCTGAGGAATGTCAGCTCCATACGTTAGATGTTAGGCGGGCCCTGGCCTTCTATATTGAGAGGACTAAGCCCTTCCGCAAGTCTACGCAACTCTTTGTAGCAGTACAGAAAGGATGAGAGGACTGCCAGTGTCATCCCAAAGAATCTCATCCTGGATAACTGCCAGTATCTGGGCTTGCTATGAGCAGGCGAAGGTTCCGCCTCCAGCCATCGTAACCACTCATTCTACGAGAGCTCAGGTTTTGTTAGCAGCATTCCTTGCGCAAATACCAGTCCAGGACATCTGCAGAGCTGCGACATGGTCATCAGTTCAAGCCTTTGTGTCTTAACAGTGCCATCATCTAGCAGGCCTGTGACTGTACCAGTTTTGGAAGAGTTGTGTTGCAGTCAGAGGGCTTGTCTACACTGACAATTTACAGCACTGCAACTTTCTCGCTCAGGGGTGTGAAAAAACACCCCCCTGAACTCAGCAAGTTGCAGCGCTGTAAGGCGCCAATGTAGACAGCGCTGGGAGCCAAGCCTCTCATGGAGGTGGTATTAGAGCACTGGGAGAGCGCTCTCCCAGCGTTGCACAGCGACCACACAAGGCACATTAAAGCGCTGCCGTGGCAGCAGTGCTTTAGCGTTGCCAGTGTAGACTAGCCCAGCATGTCCAGAAACTCTGAGCCCACCTTCAAGGGTACTGCTTGTGAGTCACCAAGAATGGAATGGACATGAGCAAGCACTCGAAGAAGAAAAATCGGTTAATATTTCGTAGCTGTTGTTCTTCAAGATGTCGCTCATGTCCATTCCATGACCCACCCTCCTACCACTCTGTTGGAGTTATTGCCAAGAAGGAACTGAGAGGGTGTGGATCCGGCGGCACCCCTTATATCAGCACGTACACTCCCGGGGGCATTAAAGCCAGTCCTACAGATACCACAAAGGGAAATATCTCTGGCAGTTGCCACATGCACACCTAGCATGGAATGAACATGAGCAACGCATCTCAAAGAACAACAGTTATGAAAGGTTAGTAACCATTTTTTTTCACTTTGGTGTTGTAAGGATTAACGTGCATGAAGACCTTTTAACATGAAAAACATTAACTTGCATTATCTATATATCTAACTATAGATCTAATTTATCATCATCACCTATATGGGATTTATGCACACAATTTGTGCAGTCTTGTATGCTTTGTAGTATCACTTAAATACAATTCCCAGAGCTATTCTGGCACGTAAGCAGATGGACAAGTAAATGCAAGAAACCATGTTGAGTTGATGAGCCAGAATGAAAAAATTAATGTCATGTTAGAACTTTTTGATCTGTTATAACACCCCGAATGTGCTTTCATTTCTAATAAAGTGTTTGATATTCTTATTGCTTTCATTGAGTGAGGTAGGAATTAGGATACATTTTGAGACAATGTAAAATTACCATCTGAGTAAAAAGAAATTTTCTTGTTCTATTATCAAGATATTTGGGGTGGTATTTTCAAAAGTGCTCAATAGTGAAGTGAACGGGAGTTTCTTCAGTGGGAAGAGAATGAGGGTAACAGTGAGCACTTTTTGGAATATCACCTCAATTTTTGTCTACTTGTTATTTTTTCTGAGCAGTCTGTAGGCATGATCTCCATATATATGTATTTTTGTGGAATGAAAATTACTTATTTTGGTTCACTGTGCTAATTTGAGATTCAGGTTTCATCTTAATGTGGTGTTTCCTCATTAGAATAAATCAGATTGCCATGTACCTCTTAGTAAAATGAATATATTTTTTTTGTTGGATATTGGATTCACTTCCTTGTTGAAACATAACTCATGTTTCTTGTAGAAGTGTCATAACACTTTTTATGTGTGTCTGCATGCGTGCGTATGGTTTTTTAGCATTAGTTTTAACTCATATTTGAAAAAAGGGAATCTGGTAAGCAATTAATCCTTGGTGTAGCCCATCATTTTTGGAGATGTTCAGAGTTAAAATTTCCAAGTTAACACTGCGCAAGTGGCTACGTTATTTCTCAAAGAACTTTCAGAAGCAGCCTGACTGCATCTATAGGGTCATATGAAGGTTTAGGCATTCCCACAAAACTGTATAATGGCTCCAAAGAAGTAATGAATGGTTTTGTCATGTCACCTCTCAAACATTTCAGGAGCTTCCATTCCTTTTCAAAATTAACGTTATACAAGACCTCTTTAGTTATTTTCTCTGTTACTTTAACTTTAATTGGCAAGCATAAGGAAATCCAGTATAAATACTGAATTTCTGTATCCTCTGCATTTTTTTCCCCATGAAAGCAAATGCCTGCTTAGGAAAATTCTGTCCGCTTAAAATGAGAGTTGGGATAAGATGGATAAATCAGGCTTTATCTGATTAGTCTATTTTAAGAGGCTTATATTGTAATATGTAAGAGTACTAAGGTAGTCCAAATAGTTGCAAAGCAGTGCTAATTACTAACTTCTCCCAGTAATCTGAGTCAGGATTTCTCTTGGAGTCCAATTACAGTGTTTATTACTATGATAAATTTAGCTCACTGAACTAAAGGACAGTCAGCAGTTGTAAACACTCATATACTATAGGGATGAGTATAGGACAGGGATTCTCACGACAAATTCTTTGGTGGCCTCAGGTGTAGACCAGCTCTCTCTGATGGCCGCACTGACGCTTTTCCCTAAAATACTTAATTAACTTTAGGAAAAACAATTAAATATGCACACACACACATCCAATTCATTGTAATTTATAGTTATAGACATTTTTGGCAGACTCAGTAATAACAATAATGCTACTGGGGGAAAGCCGACAGGTGCGGAGGAGCATGTGGTTTGGACAGCCCTTAGGGGAGGATCTACAAATAGAGATTTCCTATGTCCTAATGAGGAGAGGATGGAAAATGATAAAATACAGGGAGGATCTGATGAGAAACAATCAAATGAAAAAAAGTCCCACTCAATTACGTCATACAATAGGGGACAGCCAAAAAATGACAAGTTTTTAAAATGCTTATATACCAATGCTAGAAGTCTAAATAATAAGATGAGTGAACTAGAGTGCCTAGTATTAAATGAAGATATTAATATAATAGGCATCACAGAAACCTGGTGGAATGAGGATAATCAATGGGACACGGTAATACCAGGGTACAAAATATATCGGAAGGACAGAACAGGTCATGCTGGTGGGGGAGTGGCACTATATGTGAAAGAAAGCGTAGAATCAAATGAAGTAAAAATTTTAAATGAACTAAATTGTACCATAGACTCTCTATGGATAGTAATTTCATGCTTGAAAAAT
This sequence comes from Lepidochelys olivacea, assembly GCF_965140295.1. NCBI lineage: Eukaryota > Metazoa > Chordata > Testudines > Cheloniidae > Lepidochelys > Lepidochelys olivacea. The sequence goes on along the minus strand of NC_140418.1, from coordinate 74,459,901 downwards.
AAGAAAAAAGCAGTAGGGCTATATTACAGACCACCTGACCAGGATGGTGTTAGTGACTCTGAAATGCTTAGGGAGATTAGAGAGGCTATTAAAATAAAAAATTCAATAATAATAATGGGGGATTTCAACTATTCCCCATATTGACTGGGTACATACCACCTCAGGAAGGGATGCTGAGATAAAGTTTCTTGACACCTAAATGACTGCTTCTTGGAGCAGCTGATCATAGAACCCATAAGAGGAGAGGCAATTCTTGATTTAGTCCTAAGTGGAGCACAGGATCAGGTCCAAGAGGTGAATATAGCTGGACCACTTGGTAATAGTGATCATAATATAATTAAACCTAACATTCCTGTGGCAAGGAAAACTCCACAGCGGTCCAACATTGTAGCATTTAATGTCAGAAAGGGGAACCGTACAAAAATGAGGAGGTTAGTGAAACAGAAATTAAAAGATACAGTACCAAAAGTAAAATCCCTGCAAGCTGCGTGGAAACTTTTTAAAGACACCGTAATAGAGGCTCAACTTAAATGTATACCCCAATTTAAAAAACATAGTAAGAGAACCAAAAAAGAGCCACCGTGGTTAAACAACAACGTAAAAGAAGAAGTGAGAGGCAAAAAGGCATCCTTTAAAAAGTGGAAGATAAATCTTAATGAGGAAAATACAAAAGAGCATAAACTCTGGCAAACGAAGAGTTAAAATATAATTAAAAAGACAAAAAAAGAATTTGAAGAACAGCTAGACAAAGACTCCAAAAGTAAGAGCAAACGTTTTTTTAAATACATCAGAAGTAGAAAGCCTGCTAAACAACCAATTGGGCCACTGGACAATTGAGATGCTAAAAGAGCACTCAAAGACGATAAGACCATTGTGGAGAAACTAAATGAATTCTTTGCATCGGTCTTCACTGTTGTGGATGTGAGGGAGATTCTCAAACCTGAGCCATTCTTTTTGGGTGACAGATCTGAGGAACTGTCCCAAATTGAGGTGTCATTAGAGGAGGTTTTGGAACAAATTGATAAACTAAACAGTAATAAGTCTCCAGGACCTGGTGGTATTCACCCAAGAGTTCTGAAGGAACTCAAATGTGAAATTGCAGGACTACTAACGGTTATCTGTAACCTATCATTTAAATCAACGTCTGTACCAAATGATTGGAGGATAGCTAACGTGACGCCAATTTTTAAAAATGGCTCCAGAGGTGACCGTGGCAACTACAGGCTAGTAAGCCTCACTTCAGTACCGGGCAAATTGGTTGAAACTATCATAAAGAACAAAATTGTCAGACACATAGATGAACATAATTTGTTGGGAAATAGCCAACATGGTTTTTGTAAAGGGAAATCATGCCTCACCAATCTACTAGAATTCTTTGAGGGGGTCAACAGGCATGCAGATAAAGGAGATCTAGTGGATATAGTGTATTTAGATTTTCAGAAAGCCTTTGACAAGGTCCCTCATCAAAGGCTCTTCAGCAAAATAAGCAATCATGGGATAAGAGGGAAAGTTCTCTCATGGATTGGTAACTGGTTAAAAGACAGTAAACAAAGGGTAGGAATAAATGGTCAGTTTTCAGAATGGAGAGAGGTAAATAGTGGTGTCCCCCAGGGATCTGTACTGGGCCCAATCCTATTTAGCATATTCATAAAAGATCTGGAGAAAGGGGTAAACAGTGAGGTGGCAAAATTTACAGATGATACAAAACTACTCAAGATAGTTAAGTCCCAGGCAGACTGCAAAGAGCTACAAAAGGATCTCACAAAACTGGTTGACTGGGCAACAAAATGGCAGATGAAATTTAAAGTTGATAAATGCAAAGTAATGCACATTGGAAAACATAATCCTAACTATGCATATACAATGATGGGGTCTAAATTGGCTGTTACCACTCAAGAAAGAGATCTTGGAGTCACTGTGGATAGTTCTCTGAAAACATCCACTCAATGTGCAGCAGCAGTCAAAAAAGTGAACAGAATGTTGGGAATCATCAAGAAAGGGATAGATAAGACAGAAAATATCTTATTGCCTCTGTATAAATCCATGGTACGCCCACACCTTGAATACTGCGTGCAGATGTGGTTGCCTCATCTCAAAAAAGATATATTGGACTTGGAACAAGTTCAGAAAAGGGCAGCAAAAATGATTAGGGGTATGGAATGGCTTCCGTATGAGTAGAGATTAATAAGACTGGGACTTTTCAGCTTGGAAAAGAGGCGACTAAGGGGGGATATAATAGAGGTCTATAAAATCATGACTGGTATAGAGAAAGTAAATAAGGAAGTATTATTTACTCCTTCTCATAATACAAGAAAAAGGGGCCACCAAATAAAATTACGGGCAAATTAGTTGAAACAATAGTAAAGAATAAAATTGTCAGACACATAGAAGAACATAAATTGTTGTGGAAAAGTCAGCATGGTTTTTGTAAAGAGAAATCATGCCTCACCAATCTACTAGAATTCTTTGAGGGGGTCAACAGGCATGCAGATAAAGGAGATCCAGTGTACATAGTGTACTTAGATTTCCAGAAAGCCTTTGACAAGGTCCCTCACCAAAGGCTCTTACGTAAATTAAGTTGTTGTGGGATAAGAGGAATCCTTTCATGGATTGAGAACTGGTTAAAAGACAGGGAACAAAGGGTAGAAATAAATCATAAATTTTCAGAATGGAGAGGGGGTAACTAGTGGTGTTCCCCAAGGGTCAGTCCTAGGACCAATCCTATTCAACTTATTCATAAACGATCTGGAGAAAGGGGTAAGCAGTGAGGTGGCAAAGTTTGTAGATGATACTAAACTGCTCAAGATAGTTAAGACCAAAGCAGACTGTGAAGAACTTTAAAAAGATCTCACAAAACTAAGTGATTGGGCAACAAAATGGCAAATGAAATTAAAAGTGGATAAATGTAAAGTAATGCACACTGGAAAAAATAACCCCAACTATACATACCATATGATGGGGGCTAATTTAGCTACGACTAATCAGGAGAAAGATCTTGGAGTCATCGTGGATAGTTCTCTGAAGACATCCATGCAGTGTGTAGTGGCAGTCAAAAAAGCAAATGGGATGTTAGGAATCATTAGAAATGGGACAGAGAATAAGACAGAGAATATCTTATTACCCTTATATAACTCCATGGTACACCCATATCTTGAATACTGCATACAGATGTGGTACTTATACTGGCATTAGAAAAGGTTCAGAAAGGGGCAACTAAAATTATTGGGGTTTGGAATGGGTCCCATATGAGGAGAGATTAAAGAGGCTAGGACTTTTCAGCTTGGAAAAGAGGAGACTAAGGGGGGATGTGCTAGACGTATATAAAATCATGAGTGGTGTGGAGAAAGTGAATAAGGAAAAGTTATTTACTTGTTCCCATAATATAAGAACTGGGGCCACCAAATGAAATTAATGAGTAGCAGGTTTAAAACAAGTAAAAGGAAGTTCTTCTTCACGCAGTGCACAGTCAACCTGTGGAACTCCTTGCCTGAGGAGGTTGTGAAGGCTAGGACTATAACAGGGTTTCAAAGAGAACTGGATAAATTCATGGAGGTTAAGTCCATTAATGGCTATTAGCCAGGATGGGCAAGGAATGGTGTTCCTAGCCTCTGTTTGTGAGAGGGTGGAGATGGATGGCAGGAGAGAGATCACTTGATCATTAACTGTTAGGTTCACTCCCTCTGGGGCACCTGGCATTGGCCACTGTTGGTAGACAGGATACTGGGCTGGATGGACCTTTGGTCTGACCCAGTATGGCTATTCTTACGTTCATGAGGCTTAACTATTTATCAATAGTCAGGACCTTGTCTATTAGTGATTCCACAGCTGCAGAATGCATTCCCTTACTGCAGAATTGTTCTCCAGAATACAACCTTTTATTTGTGTGTGTACGTACACAGAAGTTTAGACAAGATTGACAGCCTGGAGAACAAAGAACTGGAAGAAAGCTAACGTTGTGCCACTGTTTCAAAACAGTAAATGGAATGACGTTGGTAACTATAACTATAGAGTAGTGAGCCTGCCATTGATCCTGGGCCAAATCATGGAGAAGCTGAAATGGGATGAAATCAGTGAAAAATTAAAAGATTGTAGCATAATTAATGCCAATCAGCATAGTTTTATGGAAAATAAGTCTTATTAAAGAAACTTTATTTTTTAATGAGATTACGAGATTGATAAAGTAACTGTTCATGTAATATATTTAGACTTCTATAAGGCATCACTTAGAGTACTGTGTCCAGTTCTGGGTGCTACACTTCAAGAAAGATGTGGACAAATTGGAGGGAGTCCAGAGGAGAACAAAAAAATAATAAAAGGTTTAGAAGAATAATCTATGAGGAAAAGTTTAAAAAAAACTGGGCATGTTTAGTCTTGAGAAAAGAAGAATGAGGGACGATCTGGTAAGTCTTCAAATATGTTCAGGGCTGTTACAAAGAGGATGGTGATCAACTGTTTTCCATGTTCAATAAGAGTTATTGTGGGAATGTTCTGACCTCCTGTATGACAGGCCATATACTGTCGTTAGATGATCACAGTGGTCCCTTTTGGGCTTGTATCTATGAATCACTGAAGGTAGGACGAGAAGCAATGGGCTTAATTTGCAGCAAGGGAGATTTAGGTTAGATCATAGGAAAAACTCTCTAACTGTTAGCACTGAAATAGGCTTCCAAGGGAGGTTTTTGAATCCCCGTCATTGAAGATTTTTAAGAACAGATTAGACAAACACCTGTCAGGATGGCCTACTTGTACTTGGTCTTACCTCAGCTCAGGGACTGGACTAGATGACCTCTTGAAGTCCTTTCCAGCCCTACATTTCTGTCATTTGACTTTGTCCAGTATGACAACTGGATTAAAATAAGAAAATTAGCACTATACAATATGAATATAGCCCTTATTAAATGGATTTTAAAACTGGTTAACTGATAGATTGCAGAAATTGTACATGGAGAATTGTCAGTCAGTGAGGGTATTTCAAGTGGGGTCCCACGGGGATCTGTTCTTTGTCCAATTTTTTTCTTTTGAAAGAAAGTATAAAATAATTACTGGAAATTTTGCAGGTGATTCCAAATGTTGGTGGACTGGTAAATAATGATGGGGACAAGTCAGCTATACAGACTGACCTGGTTCAGTTGAACAATATGTGTTTTTAAAACAGCCAAATACCAGGTTATACATCTGGGAATAAAAAACATAGAAGAGTGGCGGCTGTATCCTGAAATGCAATGATACTGAAAAAGAATAGCAGTCATGGCAGGTAACTAACTGAACATGAACTCCCAGTGTGATGGTATAATAAAGAAGACAAATGTAATTCTTGGGTATATAAATAGGGGAATGTCAAGTAGGACTAGGGATGTGGTATTATAGAATCATAGGACTGGAAGGGACCTCGAGAGGTCATCTAGTCCAGTCCCCTGCACTCATGGCAGGACTAAGTATTATCTAGACCATTCCTGACAAGTATTTGTCTAACCTGCTCTTAAAAAATCTTCAATGAGGGAGATTCCACAACCTCCCTAGGCAATTTATTCCAGTGCTTCACCACCCTGACAGTTAAGAACTTTTTCCTTATATCCAACCTAAACCTCCCTTGCTGCAATTTAAGCCCACTGCTTCTTTTCCTATCCTCAGACGTTAAGAAAAACAAATTTTCTCCCTCCTCCTTGTAACAACCTTTTACATACTTGAAAACTGTTATCATGTTCCCTCTGAGTCTTTCTCTTTTCCAGACTAAACAAATCCAATTTTTTTCAACCTTCCTTCAAAGGTCATGTTTTCTAGACCTTTAATCATTTTTGTCGCTCTTCTCTGGACTCTCTCCAATTTGTCCACATCCTTCCTGAAATGTGGTGCCTAGAACTGGACACAATAATCCAGTTGAGGCCTAATCAGTGTGGAGTAGAGCACAAGAATTACTTCTCGTGTCTTGTTTACAATACTCCTGCTAATGCATCCCAGAATTACGTTTGCTTTTTTTGCAACAGTGTTACGCTGTTGACTCATATTTAGCTTGTGGTCCGCTATGTGACCCCCCAGATCTCTTTCTGCAGTACTCCTTCCTAGGCAGTCATTTTCCATTTTGTATACATGTAACTCTATTATTTCTTCCTAAATAGAGTACTTCACATTTGTCCTTATTGAATTTCATCCTATTTATCTCAGACCATTTCTCCCGTTTGTCCAGATCATTTTGAATTTGTATTGAAATTGTATACATTAGTAAGACCTTTGCTGGAGTACTATGCCCATTTCTGATGTCCCTGTTCCAAAAAAACTGTCAAAAACTTGGAAAGAGTTCAGAAAATAGCTCCAAGAATGATTTGTGGTCTGGAAAACATGCCTTTATAGTGAGAGACTTAAGAAACTCAATCTATATAAAAAGAAAAGGAGTACTTGTGGCACCTTAGAGACTAACCAATTTATTTGAGCATAAGCTTTCGTGAGCTACAGCTCACTTCATTGGATGCATACTGTGGAAAATACAGAAGATGTTTGTTTTTATACACACAAATCATGAAAAAATGGGTGTTTATCACTACAAAAGGTTTTTTCTCCCCCAACCCCACTCTCCTGCTAGTAATAGCTTATGTAAAGTGATCACTCTATTTACAATGTGTATGATAATCAAGGTGGGCCATTTCCAGCATAAATCCAGGTTTTGTCTCCACCCCCCCCCCCCAAACAAACCCACTCTCCTGTTGGTAATAGCTTATGTAAAGTGATCACTCTCCTTACAATATGTACAAGCGGTGCTTGAGCGGTGCTTTGATATTTCTGCCCTAGACATCTTCAGTGATGCACCCCATGGCCACTCCTCCAAATAAGTAAGTGAGGCATTCCAAATTAGATCTTTTAAAACCAATCTTGGAAAAAAGTCATTTGAGATTTGGAAGTCTGGAATGTGAGATCTGTTGTGTAGGCTGCATCACCTTTGGTGCAGCCTATCTCTGGTGCAGTCTACAATTGTTTGTTCTAAACTGATTTTTTTTGCTTTTTACTTTAAAGAAAAATATTTACCAAGTAAGTGTCAATAGTTTAGTTTCAATAAACCGCTACTCTGAAGTTAAAGGTTTGGTTTGTTAATGTGGATAATATTCTACCCATCTTGACTTGGAATTCTTTGTTTTCATTTGGTTACTTTGTTTGGTAACTAATTTGCATTTGAGAAGGCAGGTACATATAAATGAATAAAATCCCCAATATTCTGAGAATTTTGGAATGAGATGTCTAAACTACTTGAATTTTTACACGTCTCGTTCCCAGTAACAATTATGTTATTCCCGAACTACAGTTAAAATACATCCTGTTGAATAATCTACACTGACTCATTATGGACCTTTGTGGAATGGCAGACTTATTTCATATATGACTCTCAAGCTTTGAACTGGATTCCAGTTGGTGAGTGGGCAGTGTAATATCCACCAGGCCCATCGATCAACTGATATCTGCAACCCATTAATAGAATGTCAGATACAGTGCTAATTAAAAATTCTTCAACAGACTTACATGTTTGGCTGTTAAGAACAGTGTTTCATTAAATTGGGAGCTATTGTTTTGTCATTTATTTAATAGCATATAGACAAACAGCCCTAATTATACAGTGTACCTCATGTATATTTGTCTTGGGAGGTCAGTGGGAAAATAGTTTCTGCTAAGGTAGTGGACAGACATTTTGTTCATTATCTTGTGTCAATCTTTATTAGCTAATATAACTTCTACACTTTCCAGAAAAGAAATACTTGTATATCTAAATATTTAATGTTTTTTGCTAAAAGTTCCAGACTTAAAATTAACTGTAATTTTAGACACCAGACCACATTTACTCAGTTAACTTTGTCCCCTGTGTTGTACAGCCTGCTTATGTTCAGAATAGACTAGGCTTAGTTTCACACAGATAAACCAATTCAAAACTGATATTAACATCAGTAAACAGTATGTTAAATTTCCAAATTAGGTGGTTAGGAGAGCTTTTAGTACTGGCAAGAAGGTTGGTATCTAAGCATTCCCTATCAGGTGATGATACGGATTTTTGCCTTTGTTGTCTTCCTGGCACAACTCAAAGCTGTCTTGTGTCTCATCCCATAATGTGGCTACCTTTGCAGCAGTGAGGAACAGTTCCTCTGGTTATGTGTCTTGTGGGAGCAATGGAGGGACTGGGGTGAAACCTGCAACCAATCTTGCTAAAAATATGAATATCAGGCTGATTTCCACGTCCAAACTGAATCCCTCTCTACCTTAGAAGTTTTGTGTCGTTGTCATCCTCCTTCTGCCTGCTGACTGAATGAAACTTCCTTGGCTGTTGCTTGTTCGTCTCTGTACGACTGCTAAGAAACGTAAGGCCCCTTGTCCCTCCTAGGGGATGAGCATACTATCTGCAGCACTCCTGTTCCCTTCAGGGTAGATTCCTTGTTGTGTATAGAATTTTAAAACAACAAACTGCATGTTGGAATTAATAATAATATTTAAAATTATTAATATTGATATGGGAAAACACCAAACACTAATTTAACCATAAATTTCTCTTTTAAATCCAAAGGCCAAATGGTATTTTATGCAGTTGCTCTAAACAAGTCCAATGGCCGAACAATAAGCAGTTTCTACATCCAATACATTAACAATATTTATAAGCATGCGATCAGTTACTTACTAATAGGCTAAATCTGGGGGTGCTGAGACCCATATTAGTCATCTCCAACTTGGTCAGGCAGGTATTAGCAATGAACCTCTTTAGGAGTTTACTTTTTATACCCTTTAACAAACAAGTGATGTCATTGCCAATAACTGACTTCAGCTAATTTGCTAGCTTTAGCAAAAACCTGGTTTGCAGCAGTTTCTCCTTGCTTCTTTCCTTCCTACAAGGCCTTCTCTTATTCTCCCCACCCCCTTGCTTGTACAGCAGAACAGTAGGAAGGTTTGCGGCTGTTTTCTTTTGAGACAATTTCCCTTTGTCTTGTTACCGCAGCTCTTTTTTACTTTATTAGTTACTTTGGGAGCCATACATCCTTCCCATGCTAAAAGTAACACTACTTACTATTCTCATGGCCTTCGTTTACTTGCTGATTGGGGTCTTTTCCCTACTGGCCATGAGCTATAAGGAGAAAATGTTATTTTCTTAACCAAACTTAGGCTAATTTTAATTTTTATTATTATTCTTATCCTATGCTGCAGAACAGATGTATTCATTTAACATATTTTCTTTTATCTGGTAGTCACTGAGAGCAGAATGTTCTACAGTATGTACAGTGTTTGGAGAGAATGAAATGCATACATTGAATGTGTCCAGTTTTTATCCTTGATTACATACTTATATTGTAAGTAGGAGTTTATTGTATTTTTTTAATCTAAACATGAGATGTCTTTTGTGGATTTAAAAAAAAAAAGCAGTTCTGTTTTGAGGCATCTATTTTTGCTGAGTCTCAATCTGTCCTTCAAAGGATACTTAATTTTTCAGAAACCTTTATTTTAATCTTCAGTCTTTCCAACATCCAAATATTCCACTCCGTAGTTAACATGAATTCTTCCAACATATTAAGACACGAAACAAACAATCTTTGTGAAGTCATCTCCCTATGAAAGGAGCAGCGCATACCACTTCTATTGATTATATCTATAAGGGCAGGCTACTGACTTGCTAAACTAGGGTTTCAGGCCCTGGTCCAGCAAAGTGCATAAGCACATGCTTAACTTGAAGCATGTGAATAGCCCTGTGGACTTCAGTGAGACTGCTGATATTCTTAAACTTAAGCTTGTGCTTAAGCGCTTTGCTAGATCAGTGCCTTTGTATTATAGGTAGTGCATGTAAACACCTATAGTTAATGTTGCTTAGACATTTCCATTATTGAAGGATCACTTTCATTTGTTTCCCATTCAGTCCTTAGGTCATAAATATGCTTTTCACTGATTCAGGAGATCAAGTTTAAACTCTTAATGATGGAGCAAGCTTTATGTCCTGCTTCAGATCCAGGGCTGGAGGACACCTCTATACATAGACCTCCCTGGACCGCTAGTGCCCCATCCACAACAAGATCTCAGACACCAGAGCCACTAGAGGTAGGCAGTACTCTGCACCGAGTACATATACCGTACTGTAGACCTTATCTTCATCTGCCTCTAAACAGAAGGAGGTAAGGAATAAATCTCCAAAAAAGATCTTGGTCACCAGCACACTAGAAGGCTATGGAGACCTCCAGTCCCACAGAGAGCTCCATGCAGGGTTTGAGTGATGCTGGTATTGCAAAGACAAAGAAAAAGGGTCAGTCTAAGACAGACTCACAGAGTTCAGGTACTTGGACCCAGACTGGCAGAGACATGGTTGAAAAGAGCTATAAGTCCATCCCTGAACAACACTTGGTACCGTATCACAAAAGTCAATGGTATCAAAGACTGCGAGGCCTCCTGCGGTACTGAGAAAATCTGAGCTGACTTGCACGCAGGCTAAGTGTTCAGGGCCAACTACATCAGTTGTGAAGCCATCCTCCACAGATCCTCTCCCAGGCCAGTCTTTGTTACCATCGATACTGCAAGAGTTCGGGTATCCTAAACTCTTTGGAGCTAGTCTCCCCTATTAATGAGTGCCAGGCATTTCTCAGCATCAAGATCCTCTCAATCACCAGCCCCTTTATCACCTTGATAAATATATTTGCCCTTGTCTACTTTGCAGCTCTCCCCCATCTTGGATTTCAGTATAGGGTTGCCGTGTCTATTTTAGGACACATTGCTCTCCTTCCTACACTGATTTGCAGGAGGGTAGACCTCAAATGATACCCACATCACAGGAACACAGATGAATGCCTCCACTTTTGCCATTTGGCCCCCCTCAGTGGCCTCACTGGGATCTGTGGGCATTCAGTTGCCAACAATTTGCTATGAGGTCTTTCCTCGACTCTTGAGGGAACAGAGAAGGGCCCATTCTCTTCATTCCCCCTCTGTCGCCACCTTTGAGGAGTAAGAAGCAAGGTAGATAAGGAGGTGACACCTCTTACAAATATTTTCTCCTTATCAACTGATGAAGCTGGCATGCCTCCACCCCCTTTTATGTTAGATGACTTCAGACATTTTCAGGAACTGATGGAGTGAATTGCTGACATACTTGAGAATCCCTTAAAGGAGGTTCCGGAGTCCTGCTTCAAACTCCTAGATATTTGACACACTCGTCATCTCTGAGAATTGCCTTTCCAGTGAATGAAGCTGTTATGAAGCCTGCTTAGACTGTCTGGCAAACCCCAGCTACCTACCTTCAAGGGCCTGGATTAAAAAATACTAGGTTCTGGACAGAGAATTGGAGTTTCTATTTCTCACCCAGCTCTGAACATCCTAGTAGTGGAAGCCATTAATGAACAAGACAAGCAACATAGCTCAAAGTCTGCCCCATACAGTAAAGACCATAAGAGACTCAGTGTTTTTGGCCACAGATCCTACGCATCAGCCACACCTCAGATTAGCAGACCATCAGGTGCTCATGGCTAAGTACAGCTACTTAATTATAACAAATGTAATTCCTTTATTAAGCATCGGCCAGAGGAACATTGTGACCAATTTAATATTCAAGAGGGCCAGTTTCTAGCAAGGACATCGCTTCAGGACTCCTTAAACATGGCAGATTCTGCAGCATGGTCTATATACACTGCAGTGGTAATGAGAAGAGCACCCTGGCTGCAGATGTTGGGCTTTCAGGGAGAGGTTCAGAGTACCATTGAAGATCTCCCCTTTAATGATCTCGAGGTCTTTGCGGACTCAACAGATACCTCCTTTCCTCCAGATTTCTTGCACTAGCATATCTCATCTCAAGGATTCAGAAAAGTCCTTAAGTGATGATAAAGATTGCCTTCGATCTGGGACATATCAGCTTGTGTCTTTGCAGTGTACCATGCCAGGTTAAATCTTCAAAGTCTACAGGGATGGCTTTGAACAGTTTAAAAACCAAGCAGACACAATCTAGGCAGGTTACTCTGTTCCCCAGCGGGTTCTGCACTCAGTAGGTAGAAGAACCTCACAAAGACATCCAAAGGTGTTTCCTTCATTCAGATTTTCCCCTACCACGGTGAAAATATCAGATGCTTTGCTTTGAGTTGGGGGACACATCTGGGACCTCTTACGGTGCAAGGCAAATGGTTGCTACAAGAGCAGCTTCTACACATAAATCTTTTGAATTGAGAGCTGTCAGAATTGCTTTCTACACTTTCCACCTCTAATCAGATCAAAGTCAGTAAAGATCATGACAGACAGTGTGGCATGTGTGTATTATATCAACCATCAGAGAGGAGGATGTTCCTCATCTCTAGGCTGAAGTGATAAAACTCTGGAATTGGTGCATAGCCAACAAATAGTCATCTCAGATTCTTACCTACCAGGTATTCAGTACACCATGGCAGATGACCTCAACAGACATTTATTTCTAAATTATGAATGGGAGCTAAACTCCAGAGTCCTCCACACGATGTTCTTAGCTTGGGAATTCCTGGAGATCAGTACGTTTGCCACAGCAACCAACTCAAAATGCATCAGGTATTGTTTTAGGGGAGGGAGGGGGTCTTGATCCCCTATCTCTAGGAGATACATTTCTCATCTCTGTGATGATGGAAAGACTTCTCTGTGCATCTCCACTGACATGGTTACTGTTGAAGATTCTCAACAAGATCAAACAAGATTGAGCCAGAGTTGTACTGATTGCACCACTGTGGCTAGACAAGTCTGGTATCCCTGTCTAATGAGACTCACCTCTCGTCTTTCCTGGAAGCTTCCGATCAGTCCTCACCTACTGACTCAAGGTGTCGTTCAAACGCTTTACTCCAACTTGCGGATTCTGAGGTTCCAAGCATTTATTCCTCAATGGTTGTTGGGAATAGAGATATCTTGTTCCTCAGAGATACAAGTTTTATAAACCATCTACAAGAAATACTTACCTCCAGAAACTGCTTTGGTATAACAGTCATCAGATTTCTCCAACTCACTCTCCTCTTCCTAGGATATTAGATTATCTGTTAGAATTGAAAACACTGGATGTTTCTGTGAATTCCATTAGGGTTCATTTAACACCAGTAACAGCCTTTCATACACTCATAGGGGGTTTTTCACTCTTCATTCACCCAACTACATCATGATTCCTAAGAGATTTGTTGAATGTCTCCTCAGAAATCAGAGACCTACTCGTAGCTGAGACCTGAACCTAGTCCTTAATTCCCTTTCTGAAGCATCTGTTTGAACCACTTGCTATGTGTTTGTTAGATTTCTTTATGAAGAAAGCCTTTCTGATAGTGATCTCTTGTGCACAAAGGGAATGAGAATTGTGGGCTTTAATGGTGGATCGCCCATTTACAGTATTCAACAAAGCTAAAGTGTTGGTACGGGGTCATCCAAGATTGTTACCTACAGTGTCCTCAGAATTCCACATTAATCAAACCATTCTTCTCCAGACTGCATTGGACTAGTCAAGAAGCCATATTCCGTACTCTAGATGTCAGGATGGCATTGGTCTTCTAGCAAAATAGGACCAAACCATTTAGAAAATGTCCTAGATTATTTGTATCCATTGCGGGCAGAAACAAGGGTTTGGTAACCTCAAAACAGAGGCTGTTAAAGTGGATCTGTGGTTATATTAAGACATGTTATAACAGAGCTGAAGTCCAACCCCCTTTGAGAGTAATAGCACATTCTTCAATAGCACTATGTACTTACTTAAGGATGTACCAATTGCAGACATCTGTAGAGCGGCAACTTGGTCTTCTCTTTGTACCTTTTCTAATCATTACGTCCTAGTGTCTGTGGCAAGATCAGATGCTGCTGTAGGCAACTCAGTTCTCTCTTTTCTCTTGGACTCTGCTCTCAACCTCCTACCTCCTGAGGAGGGTACTGCTCAGGAGTCACCTGAAGTGGCATACCCACAGGAACTTTACTTGAAGAAGGAGAGTTTACTAACCTTCTGCAATAACTTGAATTCTTTGAGATGTGTCCCCCTGTGGGTGCTTCGCTACCCATCCTCCTCCTTCTCTGCTTTGAAGTTGTCCTTGTGGGACTTTGCAGTGGAGAAGGAAGTGAGGGTGGTTTTCCTGAGCAGCCCCATATAGCCTTTGTCTTGCATATGTAGGCTGAATGGGTACCTCTGCCAAAAATCATTGATCAATTCCAGTTACTGCACATGGTGAGTAACCTCTCTTTCCAGCAGCCAAATTATTCTTTTCATGGAACCAAAAGCAAAATCTCCTATCCCTAGCTGTCCTCGCTCAGAACCTGCAGCTTCTAGAGTGAGATGGAGGAAGATGAAGTAAAGAAAGGAAAGCTTTTCAGGGAGGAGGAGTGATCCTTTTGTTAATGGTAGAAGGAGAGATGTATATTACTTATACAGGTTCACCTTTGTATATGTCAGTAGTAAATAAGTAACTTTCATTAACAGATCTTTCAAATTATTTGTTTTTTATTTGAACCTGTAATATTGGAAATATATTCTCTGTGGTTATGTGTTCTAAAATATTAACAGTTTGGTGTTCCAGAATATTAAGTTAAACCTTGGCAGCAAATCAAAGCAGTGGAGTAAGCAGCTGAAACTAGGACAGCAAGGAATTGTTTTGCTGTTCACTGAAGGAAGTCTTTTTTTTAATGGCTCTGACCATTGGCTCCCTATCAAAAACACCTTATTGGGACTTCATTTGGATGCAAGGCTAGTATTGTCAAAGTAATTACAAAAACAAGAGCAGAATATAAAAGAGCAAAGTTTCTGAGAAAGTTATAATTTATGCTTACATATGATATTTTAATGCTTCCCAAAAAACCCTGTTTAAATAATGTTCAGGATCTGACTTCAAAGAAATTTAGAGTGAAGGCCAACACTGTCTTTAAATCACCATTATGGCACAAATTAGATGTGTGATATATTTAATCTATGCTTCACTGCCCTAAACCCAACAGGTTGAGATGAGATTTGAGAGCAATCTTATTTCTGAATTTCTTCCTTACGTTTGTCAATGCTGATAAAATGTTGTTTGATCTTATATATTCTAAATGATTGTATATTTTTACTAACAGCATTCCTTGATGGAACTTCAAATCACTGTAGTGTGCATTGGAATAAGAAGACTAAAGTTGTTAGTAGGAAAGGGTGGTATGACTTATTAAGTTAAGGTGCAATACTGAGTCAGGGTTGCCAGGCATGTGGTGGTGCATAACTTAAGATAATGAAGAAAGTAATGTTCTATCATGCAAACTTTAAATATCTAAAGGCAACACAATTAGCCTTGCCTGTACCTCATCACTTTCTTTCTCTGGTATTAATTTTTAATTTTACTTTATAGCTGTATTATTTAACTATCAAGTGTATCTGGACACAGTTTCTATGGCCCACACTGTATGATAACTTATATTTGTTTTTACATTTGCACATGTTTTTTTAGATTATTGAGCAATTGTTCATGAGGAGGTGTGCTAAATATAGTCAGAATTTACAATAAATATTGTCATCTTAAAACACAAATCCTGGACTTCTCTTCAGCATGGCATAGTTTAAATTTTTAATATAAAAATATGACTGTGTGCGGTGTGGTGTGGTTTGCTGAACTGCATCTTCATTTTTTTTTATTTTTTTTTTTAGATATTTCATTCAAGTTTCCCCTTTTTGTTTTTGGATTCCTTCTTCACCCTGAATGAATGTTTGCTCAGCCTGTTGATCTGTCACCTCTAATAGTGAAAACTCAACTTTGAAGGTAGCAATATGACAGGGTTTTTGATCATTACTATAGAAATCTGCTTTTTTAAAACCCAGTTTCTGTTGCCAGTTTGTCATAGCCCTCTTCATTTTGAGGACTAGTTTTGTTCTGTCTGGAGACTGTCACCAGCACCTATCATGGAGTGAGCATTTGCTGATGACTTGGACTATCTGTGTATCAACCTTTGTTGTATAGTATCACTTAAGTGTGTTTCCTGTCATTGGGTGATCTTAAGGATGTAAATACTTTTTTGTATGCCTAGAAACCATACCTAGGGTCTGTGTTGAGGAATTTTAAAATTACTAAAAAATCTTTTGGAAATAAATTGTACTTGAATAGTCCGTTAACCAGTTACAGAACGCTTGTCTCCACTTATATGTTCAGTGTTGTATTGGAAACCTTCCTTGATTGAAAAGGATTATTTTTAAAGTAATACAAATATTAATGGTCATTACCTTTTATGAAAAAAATCAACCGTGAGTAATTTTAAAATATGAGTACAGGTGCTTTTACATGAAGAGCCAAAGGTATGTTTGCACATGTGATTTTAGCTTACTAATATTCTGGCATATGAGGGTTGTGATATGCATAGGACTGGCTTTATTATCCCCATTGTAGTGAGTTATATCTAAATATCAAAGACCACAACTTCATAACTAAATTAAATTGATTGATTTTTCTGATTTTTTTTTTTAACTTTGTGTAGCTAATTGAATTTCTTTGTTTTGTTTTAAAGGATCAATTTGATAACTTAGACAAGCATACACAGTGGGGCATTGACTTCTTGGAGAGATATGCAAAGTTTGTAAAAGAAAGGATAGAGATTGAACAAAACTATTCAAAACAATTAAGGTAAGTTGTTGTATTTTTTTAAACAAATCCTACTCCGCAATCTTGCATCTGATGAAGTGAGCTGTAGCTCACGAAAGCTTATGCTCTAATAAATTGGTTAGTCTCTAAGGTGCCACAAGTCCTCCTTTTCTTACTCCGCAACAGTTACTCTGAATTACATTATCAGATGGGTAGATAAATATTTGATTCTGTTGTTCAAGGTCTGTTTTTCATCTGTCGTCTGAATTAGATCATTAGTTACTTTTCATGAGAGACTGATTTTTCTGATCTTCAGATTTACCAGTCCAAAGTGCTCTCCCCCCTTGAGTCTTTTGAACCTGAAAGATGCACTCAATGGAATCTTGAGACTTTTTAAAAACTACTGATACTTCTGCACTGGTTTTGGGGTTTGCGTTTAGCAATCTTTTCGCATTAGCCAGCTCTTTGGTTTCTTCTCTGTTCAACAAAGTTTAGAAGCAGACGCTTTAACATCCATTTCTTATGTTGGATTGGCAGAATTCACTTCTTTATGTTAGAAATCTGATAGAAGTCATTCGTGAGCAGAATTTTAGAAGATTGGAATATGAGAATTTAAGGAGCTCAAGAAGTGATTTAAGTATGCAGAATGCAGCACCATTTCACAGCGCTGTGTTGGTTTGTTTTGCTCATTCTATCTGTTTAAATGAGGAAACCATTTTATTTGGACACGTTAATCAAAAACTTTTTCACAGACAGCACAAACAAGTCACCTCTTTGCTTAAGTAACTGAAGCTTATTTTTTGACCACCTTACAGAGGGTTATTGACTTCAGATTTGTCTGTGCCTTGATTTTTAAAATGTTGATGCTTAACTGTAGAGGCCTGCATTGTCTATATGTGAACTTTTATCTACTTTGTTCTAAAAGTTATATTATCTGTATTATTATGTCAATATTATATAAAAACAAACCTTTCATTCTTTCATTTTTAATATTGTTTTGGATAAGATTTGTAATTCCTCCTGAAGAGTATACTGCCTTGGAATTCTTGCATAGTGCACTTTATAAATGAAAAATGTATACCCGTATAATTTACTCTAACCTAGTGGCCACCAACCTGTAGACCATGATCGACTGGTTAAATCTAGAACATCTGCCAGCTGATCATGATCTCTGGCCACTAAAAGTCCAGCAGCACAACGGGACTAAGGCAGGCTCCTTGCCTGCCCCAATCCCACACCACTCCCAGAAGCAGCCAGAACACCCCTGCCGCCCCTTGGGGAGGCAGGGGTCTCTGCGCACTGCTCCTGCCTGCAAGCATTGCCTCCGCAGCTCCCATTGGCCACAGTTCCCTATTCCCAGCCAATGGGAGCTGTGGGGGCACTGCTTGCAGGCAGGAGCAGTGTGCGGAGCCATATGGGCCCCCCCCCCCAGAGGCATGTTACCCACTTCCAGGAACAGCATGGGACCGGGATAGGCAGAGAGCCTGCCTTAGCCCCGCTGCGCCACCAACTGGGAGCCGCCCAGGGTAAGTGCCATCCAGCGTGAACCCGCACCCCAACCCCGAGCCCTGAGCCTCCTCCTGGAGCCAGCACTCCAACTCCCCTCCTGCACCCCAACCCCCTGAACCCCCTCCCAGAGCCCCCTCCTGCACGCAAACTCGCTTCCAGAGCTTGCACCCCTCACCACCTCCTGCACCACAACCTCCTGAGCCTGGAGCCCCCTCCGACACTCCAAACCCCTCGGCCCCAGCCCAGAGCCTGCATCCCCTCCCGAACCCCAATCCCCTGCCCCAGCCCAGTGAAAGTGAGTGAGGGTGGGGGAGAGGGAGTGAGCAGGAAGGGGTGGGGCCTCAGGGAAGGAGCAGGATAGATCCTGTGTTGCACTTAAATTAAAAACATAATCTTGTGAGTAAAAAGGTTGGAGACCACTGCTCTAACCAGTCATTTTCTTGAGCACAATTAAAGAGGAGCAAACGAAAAGGTGTGTTGTGTAAAACTTGTGATGTCATAATACGTTACTAGGGAACCAAAGAATAAGCAGGTTATTGATTGTTGCAAAGTTTCAGCAGCATGAGTCAGGACAGGTAGACCTGGATATGCAGTAGGTTAACAAAGTCATTCAGTGATATACATATTTAATTTGTCCTTAATTTATGATTAAAAAGAAGTTGGTTTTATTATGTGTCAAATTATTATACCGTCAGTGGATACTTGTAACTGAACTATCAGATGTTGTTTTTGATACAGTAACTGTTGTTGATGAAAGGGAAGAGGTTTGTTTGGTTTACTTCCTCTTTGTCAAATCAAAACAATTCCAGAGATTCTCCTTTTTGTTTTTATTCTGTTCAGCACATTTCTTTCATGCTAACATTGTTGTAGTGGGAGATACAACTTTCTGTTATGTGATGCAGAAGTATAACTAGCGTAACTTCAACAAAAAATAAAATTCTGAATTTGTTCAGCTGCTTTAAACTGGAGTGAGGCGGAAAAAGCCACTCACTCCTTGGAGTGAGTGTTGTTCTCTAATTATGTAATATTCCATGATCTCTAGAATCATCTAGTTGATTTGAGTCAGTTACAGAAAATGTTTTGCTTAAATTATAATGGTGATTATCCTCTGACTAAAGTATACTACTGGGTTGTTGTTTTTTCTTCATAGCAGATTAATGTACATTTCAAGTCACCTTGAGACATTTACCTAAATTGCTATATATAAAAAACAGAAAAACGTTATTTAAACATAAGCTTAAAAGTTAAGTTGGGAATGCAAATTACCACCATATGTGTTTGTTTCTCAAATCTGGTTTTCTTTGATTGGAGCTGAAAACTTAAGCTGTTGTTTATTATCCAAATGTGGATCTGGCAAATTTTCTTTTAGTGACTACCTTAAGAGCCAAAGCATATGAACTTTTATATTCCAAATAGATTATTTTATTTTGTACTCAGCTACCACGTAGTTCCTTTCTATGGTGTTTTGTCTTCAGTTGAATGCTTTTTCTGATAACTTATTGAGATATTAAATTAAAACACTTTTGTGATCAGTGCTCACCATAACTGTTAGTTGATGCTATTCCAATCTTTCAAGCTACTAGAGTGCCATTAAAAGTGGAGCTTTTCCTTTAACTATCAAAAGGCCTGGAAGTTCTAATTGCATGGCTTCATAGTCTGTGAAAGTAGACTTTAAATATAATTCACTTCCAAAATCTCCCTTAATGGAATATAAAGATGGTGGGACAAATTCAGAGTTGGTTTCTCCAGCTGTGTTAAAATCATTTAATCAAAACAACTTTTAGAATGTCAGTGAAACTGCACTCACTTGTAACGCTGCTTACAGCACTGTATGGACCTAAAGAAAATATGCAAAATTCAAGATAACCACACCGCTATACAAATATTTACAGTAAATTGCTGTAAGGTAGTGACTGAGGCACTTGATGAGATTTACATAACTCCATCCTACGTTACAGAAAATACACACATTTCCTTGAAAGCTACTACTACTTTCAAAGAGAGTTGAATTGGGAGATCCGTGATGTGGAAGCAGGGAAAGAAAGAGAGGGTTTAAGGGCAGCCATTTAAGTGTCAGAGACAGAACAACTGTTGAGCTAAGTCTTAGCCTAATATCGTGAGACCTGTAGAAGCAGTAGGAAACAGCAGAATAGTCCATGTGACCTATCCTTGAGATAACGATGTTTTGAGAGGAGAAAGTGAGAAAATACTGGAATAGATAGTAAATAGCCTAAATAAAATGTAGATGTTTTTAATTTCTGTACATCACAAAGAGGTATAAACGTTTTTGTGATTTTGCTTGTACTTTGGAGAAACTGAGGCAGAGATGCTCTCTGCCAGCTGTATTCTTCCCTTGTAATTGCTCGAATAAAACTGTCTCTGATTTTGTTGCTTCCAACCTGAGAGTGGAGTTCGTTTTCTTCCAGAGTGCTATATTTTTAAAAGTACTAAGCATCTTAACCCCTAGATTTCATTAAGCAATAATTATTGCTTGCCACCACATAACTTGAGTCTTTTCACCAAACCAGAGAGCAGTGTGGTCTAATCCTGCCACTAAAAAAATTGACCATCCAACTTTCATCTGCAATCAAATGTTTTTAATCTAGAGCCCTCATTTTGTCCCTATTTTATTTTTAGTTATATTAATTTAGTGCTTGTGCATGGTGCTGAATTGACCCTGTTAGACTGTGAAATCATTTGTTCGTGTACAGACTTGGGGCACAGCACAGGTAGTGGCAGTCCAAGATTCTCCGCTCCATCCTGCTGGTGTGTGGAAATCCTTTTCTAGAAAGGCCACAGTTAGGGATGAGTTCAGTGTCTGTGACCTTAGTAACCCTGAGAATCTCTGCTGAAGCCATTAATTAATGTGAAAAGTGGTGCCCGTATGTACAGTGTGGATATGTGTCCATTGGGTAAGGGGTCATAACTAGACTGGAAGGATTAGATTTTTATTGGTAAATATGGATTTCACCCTTCGCACAAACTGATGAAAACACATTTCCACTGATACTTGGCCTATTTGTAAATTTCAGTTAAGAAAAATGCTGCTTGAAAACTTACTAGAGTTTGAATTAAGGATATTTACTTGGTATATTTTGACATGTGAAATTGACAATTTGTGTTTTAACCGTTATAAAGCTTTAACTTTTTCAATCTAAATTTATACTGTTGTTAAATAATTATATATGACCCTCCCATAATTTCCTACAAATGCAAAAATTTAAGTGGATAAAAGTTGTGGGAAAAGATGCTTAAAAATAAACATTGATATTATCCATCAAAATTATTCTTTTTAAATATCAAATTCTGCGAACCTTAGCCATAATTCATTTAACATGGGCTAGCAATGCAATGACTTTCAATCATTACTAACCGGGGTGGGATTTAAATTGATGACCTAGTGGTAAAAAGAGTCGTATTCCATTTTCAGCTTTCTAAGCCATCAACTCTCATTTTCTATCCTCACAATGACAGAATGAGTTTTCTTTATACTGTAAGTAAAAAGATCATAATAATATGCTCTGTTAAAATAGACTCTCATTATTTTCCAATGTGTTTGTTTTGTATTGCAGAAGATAATTACAATGCTAAACAAACTGTTCATCATAAACTCTTTTAATAAATCTTGTGACCTTAAAGATTCAAAACGTTGTGGGTGGAAGAAAAGATTAATCTGAGTTGTCATTAAGAACCTGACAGAATAAAACACTTTATAGTCTAGATTCTTACTGTTCAGCTTCACTTTAAGTCCCCCATGCCTGTACATCTGGCAGATCCCTATGTCAATGGCTTGCTGATGGGGGTATAAGTCTGCATAGAGCTGGGTGATTTTTTCTTTTTTTTTTCTTTTTGCAAATCGTATCTTTGCCGAAAAATGCATTTTTTGGATCTCTGAATCCATTCACAATTCTGATAGAATTCAATAAATAATTTTTACTACTTCTTTTTTATTTCAAAAATGTCAACAAATTTCATTTTGACCATTTTGAAATGCTTTATTTCAACTTTTTATTTTGAAATGGTATTCCACTTTGAAATTTGGCCAATTAAAAAAAAAAAAGGGGTGTGAGTGTGAAAACACCTGAAAATGATCACATTGGGAAAAAAAAAAAGTTTGTGGTTGACCCAAAATGTTTTGGTTTATTTGAAACAGTTTTTTTCCCTCCAAATTCTTGATTCATTAAAATGTTTGAAAAAATAAAATTTGGGCTAGATCGAACAGATTTTTTTATTTATTAGATTTTTTTTGGTTTGGCCTCATCATCTGGACAGACCAATTATCTTTAGATTCCAAGAGCTAAGCTCAAGTTTAGATACAAATGTCAAACATTTCTCTTTTTTCCAAGAGATACCTGTCAGCAAATACTTTCTAGAGGTGTTGCCTGAGCTTCTATTCCTGATGTCCTCACAAACCCCCTGGCACCTAAGAGTTATTTTCCAGGACATCAGTTCATTTGCTCTCTGCTTTTCAAGCCATAGTTTTCTCATTTTAGAATATCCTTTTGTGCTCCTTTGATCTCTCCATGCCTTCCGTTTTTCCTCTGACTCTTGCACTCATGATCTGTCTTTTCATGTTTATTATCTTGTGCACTTATTGAAGCCTGAGCTGTTTACTGTTTGCTGAGTCCTTAGAAAATCTGACAAAATTTGATGCATCAAATTACAAATTCATGTGAGCCCAAATGCAGTCAGGATCCAACTGCTAGTTAATTTGGTTTAAATGCTACAGCTTATGTTGTTTTTGTTTAAGGGGGAAGATTGTCGTAAGGTATTTCTGTCTTCCTAGAAATGATGAATAAAAACAGCATCACACTGGAAAAATAAAACTAGAACAGAAATCAGCATGCTACTAAGTCATCAGTAATCATGACCCTCCCCCACTGCCATTCTAAACTGTACGCTTTATATTAAGTGGTTTTCCTTTCTTATCTGTAACATGCCAGAAAATCTTCTCTTGCACAGGCTCTTGCACAGTTGCCTAGTTACAGCATTGTTATGCTTGTTATGGATTTCACCTTCTGAATAATAATGAGGTGTATTTTAGGAGTTCCCTGTTTATAATGTAAGCCTCTATATAAAGAGTGTAAGGCAGGAATATAAAATAATACCAGAAAAAGCAACATAGGAAAATTATTGTGGGTGCCACGGAAGAGGTTTTGTCTTTTTTGACATGAGAAAAAACACACACTATCCAGATATATGGAGACTTGTCTGCTTTTAATCTCTAACAGCACAGCAAATAGAATTTGCACACACACAATGGACTCCATGATATTGGAGAAAAATTCTTGTCTACACCTGGAGAGTCACAGTATTGCCCTCTGAAGTAATTTTTATTCATAAAATGATTTAGAACAGCAAAAGTTGAATTTGTGAAATAGTTCTGGGCATCATAGGCAGACTACTATGTAGCTCTGTACCTTATTGGTGTTGATTATATAATCTCTTATGTTACACCTTTTCAGAAGTTTTGGATGGAAAAATGAGCTCCCCTTTCAGCTAATATTAGGAGCTATATTTTAATATAAAGCAGGAAAGAGATGCGATTATGAGCTCAGTCTTTCGAAGAGAATAGCATGATGAGTATGCTAAATTGAGGAGGTAGTCAGAAAAGTGACTATAAAAATGGCATTGTAGGTTGCTTTATTACTTTATTGTAGAGGGCGCTGGTAGTGATGCCTGTAGTTATAGTTAAAGTTGCCTAACACTTTGATTATAAGACACTGTTTTCAAGTTGCTTATAACTTTGACAAACTTTAATCATTGAGGCTGAACTTTCCATGCCTGATGTCTGCTTCAGGCTGAATATTTTTTGAAAATTTCAGCAAGAACAGTTATGCCATTTCTAAGAATAAAATTATGAAAAATACTTTGCTTTGCGTTATGATATGGTGTAAGAATTTTCTTAAGTAGCTCTAGCACCTCCAAGCTTTGCAGCACTGACTTGGAATCGGGCAGAGGGCTGATCCTAGTGTCAGGCATGTGCCTTTTGCCATTCTTGTGAAAATCTGCCAACGTTTGGCCAAACTATAAGCCTCTGAAAAAAATCATAGTTTGCACATGCTCAGTTTGGCAGCAAAATTCTCAGAAGATTCTGTCTGCTCTGCATGTGCTCTATCCCTGCACAGCTCCATTGTGTCAGCCAGACCGTTTGTATGCCATCCCACAGAGCGACTGAACGTGATCCATCCCCTCACAATGGGGTGGGCATAGGATTGAGACTGGAGCTGAGGGAACAAGAGTGGAAAGATCTGTAGCTACTAAACACACTCCCTCTGGAACGTCACTGGACCCAGGATTCCCGAGACTCAACACTCTGCTGTCAGTAAATAGGTGGGAAACCCACTGGAAAAACATCTTCTTGAGTGGTTAGGTGACATAGCAGATGACATCCTACTATGCATATCCGTTACTATGGGCTATATGGGGGTCAATATGGTTATGATGGATTTTTTTTTTTTTTTTTACTTTTTAAAAAGTAGGAAATTGCATGTAAAAATAAAACAATATAGTAAAATCATGTTAATGTTGCAAAGTCAAGCACTCAAAAATTCGGAAAGTTGGAACTGCTCTGGTTATGAATCAGGGTTGTGTAGTGAATGAGGTGGTTGTCTGCGTGACCCCTGCCTCATTTGTTGTGGAAGTTGGAAGATGTGCATTGAACGAGGCAGGGAACTGCAGGAAGAGAAAGGAGCATCTCATGATTCAAGTAGCTGAGTACCACTTTGGAGAACTGAGTTCTGTGTCTGCCTCTGCCAGAGTTCCTGTGGGATGCTGGCCATTGCCAAGCCATGCAGCATTCCATGTACATGAGGAGAGGGAAGTAAACCCATAGTTCCTTGGCTCACAGATCAGATTAAGATCTCTTCTTCTACACTGGCTGCTGCTTATATTTTTGTGCACTTCACCATTGAGCATTGCTTCATACCCTTTCCATACAGAGGCAAGTATCATTCCCCCCAGTTTACGTATAAGTTAAGAGAGGTTGCACAAGGTCTCTTCTGGTGAAACTGGGACTAGAACCCAAGTCCCTACTATCTACTACTCTGTCATACTGCCTCTTCTACAGAATGTTGCAAATCTATGTACTTAAAACTACTTTTCTAACTACTAGGTATACTTCCTTCACAGAGGTAGGAATAGAATGCAAAAATCCTCATCTCCAGCATTCTGTTGCTGCTTGTCAGTGGGTTACACAACAATTTGCTGAAGTATCACAACCTCCCCAAAGGGCCTGGTCCAAATAGAAAAATAACACTTCTTTAGCTCAAGTTTAGATGTCTGTGCTGGGAATCGCATGGTTCAGAAATTCAACCTTAATGCTAACCTGGGGAGGGTGAGGGTTGGGAAGGGTTTCTTCTATTTGCACATGATGGAATTTCTTCCCCCTCCCAATTTTTCTCTTTGAATAATTAGCTTATTTAATACAGTGAGAAAACATCCTTAGACACTTTTATGGTTTAAAAACCATCCTATGTGATAATTGTGTTGCAACAAAACACAGGTGGTCCACATTTTGGTGCTCTGTCACACTGAAAAGTGTGAAGGGTGAGCGTATTAGTAAAATAAGTAGACACAGTATGGCTTTTGAGTTACACAGCAGAGCAAGAGAGTGCTGTTCTTGCAGTCATCCTTTCAGTGTAACTGCACTTTTAAATCCTAAAACTGAACAAAGGGAAGCCTGGGCAAACGCTATTCTACAGCAATATGTAAATAATATGCTAATTTGTACTGTTTTTTATTGTTTGGATTGTAAATATATAGGATGGATAAAAATCTGGCATATGAAATATGCAGTATTGGGCATGGTATTAGCAGCCTAAAAAGGAGAATATACAGCAGTTAGCTCTGCTATTTGTCCTTCTCA
This sequence comes from Lepidochelys olivacea, assembly GCF_965140295.1. Classification (NCBI taxonomy): domain Eukaryota; kingdom Metazoa; phylum Chordata; order Testudines; family Cheloniidae; genus Lepidochelys; species Lepidochelys olivacea. Next base: position 74,434,020 of record NC_140418.1, on the reverse strand, counting down.
TTGCAGCTACTAAATGGATTTCATGGTGAAGAAAGTGCAATATAAACAGTATTTTACAGAAATATCTGGAGAAGAAATTGATATGCTTTCAAAATGCCTATAAAGAAACCTGATACCTCTTCAGACTGTACTCACTGCCATCGTCTGTTGGCTGCAGAAGACTCTTAACAATAAAATTGGGTGATACAGATTCTATTGTGAAAGGTTTTAATAAGTACTGACAAGAACTAATGCTCTGCAAAAGTCCATGACTATTACGGAAGGAAAGCTAAAGAGTTTTCTGCTAACATGACCACATTGGACACTAGAGCTACTGAAGTAGACTCTTAAATTAACTATCAGAAAATCTTCAGTAAATTCAAGCAAAAACTGAAGAGAATAACAGCTTGCATAAAACGTAAAATCTGATCATATGATAGAGACTATTGGAATTACTGGAAAATCAAATCAAATGTAGAAATGTTAGATTTAAAGATGTGCCAGTGGCCAAAGAAGTGCCAGATCCTCTTGTATTTTGTTAAAATTATGGTTTGTTTATTTCACTTTGACACAGAAAATTATTCTGTATTTGCTGAAAAAGATACAAAATTCCTTCTAGACAGAGGCAGGGAGATCAGTAATGGAGCTATAATTGCAACTTTTGTGGTTTATAAAAAGTGAGAGAATTTTGAAGACTGTTATAATAAAAAAGATACTGCAGTATGAAGATGGGCTCTTTGTCCATATACTGAAAATAGGAGGGTGGGGAGAATTAATTGTGGGCTTGTTTTTTTTTTTTTTTTAAAGGAAGGGTTTCATGGTGTCCTACAGGTACCTTTCTGGCTTTCAGAAAAGTTTGTTACCTGTGGCAATAAATCTTTTTTTTAGGACAGTAAATCTGGTGCAGCCGGGTGGGAGTGGCGGAATATATGTTTTGGAGAAGGATTGTATTTGAAAATTGACACTCAAGTATTGTTTCTCTCTCTCTCTCTCTCTTTTTTTCCTTTTTGTAAGATTGTGGGCACGTTATGTTGCTTTGGCATGTCACAGGATTCTTTATAATGTTGTTCTACTGCATTTCCAAATTTAGGCACTAATCCTGCAGTTATTTCTGTAGCAGTGCATCCCTATGTTATCAGTGTCTGACTAGAGGATTTAGTACAGCAAATGTGTTGATCAAGATTGCATTCCTGCAGTGTGTAGCATGCAGATGCATGGCTATGTCCACTCATTAAAGTAAATGATGCTTCTCACAGGCACAGCAGTCTGTCCACATGCTACATAGAGCGTATTAGGGGTCTCAGTCTCTTTTTTTAGATTTTTTTTTCTTAGCTTTTGAACTGTTGATGTTTCCAGGGACACTGATGATGTTTTCAGGTCTAAGGTATTGCCTCCATTTTTTAAAAAAAAGATTCTGCATCTTGCACCCTAAAATCTGCTCATGTTCAAAACAATGACAAAATAATTTGTCTGAATGTCTGCTGAAAGCTAAACCCTGGTCACCGGATTTCTCTGCAAACAGTCATGAATGTGGTACCCAGAATGACTATATGATTTGCACGTTGCTTAGCTGTGCCTGTCTATATCATTTGGGTGTCCAGATAGGATAGTAAATGTAATATAAAACCTGCTGTTTGTGAGCCTTTTAAGTTGGATGTGAATAAATGAGGTGATTTAGTTACTATGGCAACAGGTGCCTTCAAATATATATTACTCTGTTGGCTTCACTGAGTTTACACCAAAATAAGTTTGCCCTGTGAAGTTGTATCAAATTCTTCGTTCAAATAGTTTACAGTATGTGACCCTAGTGCTGCAGAGACCTTCACTGGTATAAGGCTCTCCCCATGAAGATCCTTTGCAGCACTGGGGCCTATTTTTTATCACTATATCCCTCTCCAATTTTTTTTTTTTTTGACACTGCAACTAGAAAAATGCTTTTATAATATAGTATATGTACTTTTCACCTTTTAACAGAAATCTGGTTAAGAAGTACTGTCCCAAACGTTCATCAAAAGATGAAGAGCCCAGGTAAAATATATGCATTTAAAGTTTTACATATATAAATAGCAAATACCACTGTATATTGTTTAATCTTTTTTATCCTTAATGGAACTTTTTCTGTGTAAATATTTTTGATGGATAAATTAGCAAATGAATGAAATCAGGACTTCCTTTGTTTGGGTTCTTGTTCTATAACAATTAAATATCACACTTTACTGTTCCCACTATTGGTGTCTTAAAGTTTTAGGTGTTGTCAATTTGTATTAGCAGCTTTCCAAATTAAACTTCATTTAGCAGAAGAGTTTGAAAGTGAAGTTTTAGTGCAATATATATATTATATAAAATTATATATATATTATATATATATATACACACACACACACATATTCTGGCATTACTTTTATAGGATTGGGAATAATTTGGCCTTAATGTGTGTGTTTCTTTTTCTTACAATTTTTATTAACCCTTTGAGAATCCTGGTAACGTTCTACCAATGCAGCTCTGCAGACTTGGGTTTTGACTGCATGCTGAATTGTCATTTATTTTTGGCTAGTGAAACTCAAGTGTGTTACCCTGGCAACTTACTTTGGCTCCAAGAGGCAAAGTAGATTTGGATGACCATTTGTGAGGGTAACACTGCATGTTAAGCAATTCCATTGTCAATGGTGTAAGGATACATCTACACTGCAGTGGGGAGGTGTGATTCCCAGTTCCGGTAAACGTACATGCTTGAGTTAGCATGCGGGGTGGCTGCGGGGACACAGCTCGCATCGTGTGTATGTAAGATCTCCCATGGAGTTGTTCTTTGGAGGCTAGCCTGAGCTACCACCAGTGCTGCCAGGTTTAGCACACTTGCTCCAGAAGTGCTAGCACGTGTATGCCCACAGTCACTCCCAACTACAGGGTAGACATAGCCTAAGAGAAGTGCTTATTTTGCTGGCCTTGTCATTGATGATATTTGATGTCTGATTAAAACACAGTGCTAGTTTTTAAAGTATAAATAATTGGACTATGAATGAAAGAATGGTGAAAACTTAAGGGTAGCATGTGGGATGGATTTCACGTTGCAGCCAGGGAAGTGCTATGCAGAAATGCCTTGGGGAACCCCACCAGAAACACCTCCAGTTCTATTTAAACCCACCTCCAAAGAAATCTGGACGGCAGGAGTCAGGATTTCCAAGTCCACAATGGAATTCAGGATGCCAGCTTTAAGAAGATGGCAATATTCCATTATTAAAGAAAGATGCATATTTTAATATGGTGACTGTTTTTGTTTCTTTCCTCCCTTCCACACACACTTTCTACCCTTATTTTTGCCCCTCCTCCTCCCCCTTTTTAGTGCCAGCCATAGTGGCACCTTACCTCCAGCCAAGAGGTGGGCAGGCAAACAGGCAGCTGTCTCCAGAGCTGATAGCAAACTTGTTCTGTAGATCATCCATCGGGATGCATATGAGTGGTATGATTGGCATGTTCCACCCTCAAGACCAAGCACATCATCTCTGCAACAAGTTCAGCCTCCGAGCCTAGGGACCTAAGTCCGTTCCCAAGCTCAGGCCTCTCAGTTGGCAGCTTAGGATACCACTAAACTGCAGGGCCTTTCAGGTAGTATTCTTATTCTTTCTTTTCCACTCCCCAGAATCCATGTTCTTATAAACTATGTATGAAGAGACATTAGAATGTGGTACATCTTAGGCCCAACGTCGGCTTTCCCCACTGTGCATTTTCACTGTAGTTCAACATTAGTCTAAGGCTTATTTTACAGTGTATCTAATTTTAACACACACTATGTTCTCTTAATGGCTAAGTAAAGAAATCCTTAGTGAAAGTAAAAGTCAATTTCACCTTGTGTTTTCAATGTGTATTTTGTCAGGTTTACATCCTGTCTAGCCTTTTTTAACATCCTTAATGAGTTAAATGACTATGCAGGACAACGAGAAGTAGTAGCAGAAGAAATGGGACACAGAGTCTATGGAGAACTAATGAGATATTCTCATGATCTAAAAACAGAAAGAAAAATGGTAATTCCTATATTCTTATCCAACAATCGTGTATAAAATGACTGTTTTCATTCAAAGAATCTGTATACTTATTTGTCCAGTCAGTAGTATAAATGTGACAGTAGTGTCAATTATAAGTTTTATGTGCAACTTAACATAACATCAGAGTAGCTCTCTTCAATACATATTTACTTGCTATGATGTTCAAAATACAAATATAGAATAGTGCCCATTAATAACTTTTGAGTAAATAACCCTGGTCTATCGTGCTGTTCTTGCATGGATAGTAATATCTCCAATAAAGTACCTTGATAAATTAGTAAGCAATTGACATAGCATACTGAATGTAAACTAGAACAGAAACCAGTAAGGTTAACAGTATCTGAGATTTGTGAAAATGTCTTATTTATGGCCTTACAGCATCTTCAAGAAGGGCGAAAAGCTCAGCAGTATCTTGACATGTGCTGGAAACAGATGGATAATGTGAGTTTTTCTGTTAATAGTGTACAGTTCTGCACAACTGTTGCCATTACGTTTGCGTTGGTGTTTAGTTTAGCTGTATCACTGAATGATCGCATTAGATTTATTGTTCAGTAGCCAAGACAGAATACAATGTACTTGTAGTTCATTACCTAATTAATTTCTCTGTAAATTGTTGTTCTTTGTAGGAGTTACCTTTTTGGGGTTTATGTGATGTAGAGAAGTAGCTTTCAAATATATTAGAATTTTCTTGAAAATAACACTCAATCCTATGTCCTGGAGGCATCTACTAGCAATCCTTCAGCCTAGCAATCCTTCAGCTATCAGTCCCTTTTCTCCTCGCCTGCTCTCATTGTAATCACCTACAGTTTAAGAAATAGCTTATTTTGTGGGACAGTTTCACTAGTTATGTTCCATCTTTTCACATTTTTATAGATTTACTGCTGCCTCCTTAGTAGTTGTAGTAGATTTTCCAAGTTTCTGTTCTTACTAATTAACCTCAAATTAACTCAACTGTGTTTAAAGACTTGAAGGTATGTAGCATTTACTTATGCATCATTTAGGAAATCAAAGCTTTAAGTCCGTCATCAGCATTGGACTTGATCAAGATGGCTTGTAACAAAAGGTTTATTCAAGAATGCTGCTATGTCTATTGTATAGTCCTTTTTTGTTTATTTCACTTTCAGTCAATATAAACTCTGTTTAATAGAGGAATACAGGCAGAGTACTCCAGGGTTCCATTCTTTGAAAGCCCCAGTTTAAAAGGAGGCAGAACAGAAATTCTACTTTCCATGTCTCAGTGATACTTTTGAAGTGATATTGACAAAGATTCCTCCTGTGCCAATACGCCATCCTTAGAATGTGTTGCTTCTTGGTCAGATATCCTAAAACAATGGTGAAGAGGTGGAAGATTCATATTTAGGAAGGCAGAGTTAGAAGAATGAAAGAAATTTTTAATTTCACATGCTTTACATCAGGGGTCGGCAGCCTTTCAGAAGTGGTGTGCCGAGTCTTCATTTATTCACTTTAATTTAAGGTTTCACGTGCCAGTAATACATTTTAACGTTTTTTTAGAAGGTCTCTCGCTATACGTCTATATATATTATATAACTAAACTATTGTTGTATGTAAAGTAAACAAGGTTTTCAAAATGTTTAAGAAGCTTCATTTAAAATTAAATTAAAATGCTGATCTTACGCCGCTGGCCCACTCAGCCCGCTGCCAGCCTGGGGTTCCGTTCACCTAGGCTGGCAGCAGGCTGACCGGGGCCTGCGGCCAGGACCCTGGCTAGCAAGGGGCCGGCAGCCAGAACCCTGGGCAGGCAGCCAGAACCCCAGACCAGCAGCGGGCTGAGCGGGGCCGGCGGCCGGGACCCCAGACTGGCAGTGGGCTGAGCGGCTCAGCCCGCTGCCACTCAACCCGCTGCCGGTCTGGGGTTCAGTCCGCCGGCTCCTGCCAGCCAGGGTTACGGCTGCCGTTCCTGCTCAGCCCGCTGCCGGTCTGGGATCCCAGCCCTGCCCACATAGAGGAGTACCTACCTTCTCCCTGGTTCTACCCCATTCTCTTCCTCTCTCTCTGCACTGAGCTGAGGGTGGGAGTGCACTGAGCACAGGGTTGGGGGTGAAGGAGCAGGCTGGGGGTTGGGGTGCAGGGTCTGGCCAGGAGCTAGAATGAGGGAGGGGGCTCAGGGTTGGGACAAGAGGTTTGGGTGTGGAGTGCTTACCTGGGCAGCTCCCATTTGGTGCGAGGGGTGGGGGTGGGAATGTGGGGGGTGCAAGAGTTAGGACATGGGGTTTGAGGGGGCTAGGTATGTGTGGAGGGTACTGGAGTCAGGGCTGGGGTCGTGGGGGGTGCAGGGGTCAGGGCAGGAGGCTGGGGTGTATGGTGGGTGCAGGGGTCAGGGCATGGGGTGTGGGGGGGCTAGGTATGTGGGGGGTACTGGAGTCAGGGCTGGGGTCATGTGGGGTGCAGGGGTCAGGGAAGGAGGCTGGGGTGTGTGGGGGGTGCAGGGGTCAGGGGAGAGGGCTGGCTGTGTGTGAGGGGGGTGCAGGGGTCAGGGCAGAGGGCTGGCTTGTGTGAGCGGGGTGCAGGGCTCAGGGCAGGGGGCTGGGGTGTGGGGGCGGAATGTAAGGTGCAGGGATCAGGGTAGAGGGCTGGGGTGTTTTGGGGGTGCAGGGATCAGGGCAGAGGGCTGGGTGTGTGTGAGGGGGGTGCAGGGCTCAGGGCAGGGGACTGGGGTGTGGGGGGGGATGTAAGGGTCAGGGCAGGGGGCTGGGGTGTGGGCTGGGGGTGTGGGGTTGCTCCCAGCCCCCTGCCCAGAGCGGCTCATGGCAGGGGGCTGGAGGGGATATGCCCTGATTCCACCCCCCTTCTCCAAGGCCCTGTCCCCCACCTCTTCTCCGCCTCCTCTCCGGAGCAGCGAGCGCACTGTGGCTCTTCTTCTCCCACTCCCGTGCTGATCCGTGGCAGGGAGAGGAGAAGGGGCAGGAATGCAGCACGCTGGGGGAAGAGGCAGGGGAGGGAGGAGCTTGCCTGCCCTGCAGCAGCAGCTGGCAGGACCAAGTTTCTTCATCTCTGGGGGCGGAGAAGAGCAGGCCGGGGCGGGCAGGATTTTTAATGGCACACTGCTGCCTGCCAGGGTACCGGTCTGGGTTTGGCAGCAGGCTGAGCAGGGCCGGCAGCTGGGACCCGGCAGGCAGCAGTGTGCCATTAAAAATCGGCTCACGTGCTGTCTTTGGCACGTGTGCCATAGGTTGCCGACCCCTGCTTTACATAAAGAAGAGAGGATAAGCAATAGGATTTCAAAATACTTCATTTGTAAAGTGTCAAGAGAGGGTAGCAGTTGGTTGCTGAAGATTGTTCATAAAGGTTCAACATTCTTTCTTGGAAATCTTGCCTATTGTCACCAAATTTTTGGAAAGGAAAGTGCTAATCAGGAAGAAGATTACAAAAACATTTGCATTTCTGAAACATTTCCATTGAACCAGTGCCAAACAGAAGGAAGGAAGAGCGAAGGAAAATCATTAAATCATTTTAAGGTGAACTGACTTCAGAACAAAAGTGAAAACTGAGTTAATCCCAGATTTCTATGCTGAGTGGTCCCCATTTACCAGACTGAGGGACATGCAGTGCAGAAATAAATTTTTAATTAACCCTTTTTTTCCATTCTCCTACATGAAATCCACTGGGCACTGCTCAGGTAACTGAAGATGGTTATTTAAAACTTATTTCTGTGCTGAATGCTCCTCCCATGCTGGGTAAATTGGAGAGGCAGTTCTGGGTTTGTCACAGTTTTAATTTTTAGCTTTCCAGTTCATCTTTGAAACTTCAGTATTACAAAGACTAACTTCCCTCTTAATGTCAGAATAAATTAGAATTACATATCACTGCACAGGAAAAATCTTAGTGATTTTTCTGGAGTCAGTCATCTGTCTTGGAAATCGATGTGATTGAACCTGAAGAATTCTCGATATCTGCATAGGAATATATTTCAGTCACTATGGATTTGTGATGGAAAACAGCATTACCGGTCCTGAAAAACACCATTCCGGCAGATGCTAGCACTTCATGTGCTCACATACTTTGATCATTTATTGGTGTGTATGTATCTTCCTTAATGTATTGTTTCAAGTCCCATCTAATTCTGGCTTAAAAATAAGGAATTAACAGGGCCTTGGTGAACATGATGGGTAACAGCCTTTTCTCACTCTGGATGTTTAATAGTGGGGCATAAAATAGAGCCATCATGTGTCAACAGTCAGAGACCACCTTACAGTAAATGTGTTGAGAATTGCAGTCTCAGTAGGTTGGCAATACTGACAGTGCACTTCTCTGTGAGATATTCTCAAATATATGAAGATTAGTTGTCTTTGGCTACAGAGTCTCTCAACAAATCTCTGAAGGCTTGATCTATGCTGTGAAATCTGACAATATATGACAGATTTGTTATCAGTAAGGTTAGCTAATATGATGCCAAGTATGGGTTAGTGTGGTCAGTGTAGACCAGGACAAACATTGTTCAGCATTGTATCAGAGGGTCTAATTTTGGTTAGCTGAGACATTGCTGAACACTATTTGTTCTGGTCTATGCTCACTGCTAAACCATGCTCAGTATCTTGTCTATTAACATCATTGTAACAAATTGGTTAAAGAAATGAATTTTAAAATTATATAGATGTCTGGGTCCAGATTTGGATTTTCTTTCCCAGCCTCTTTCTGCCCCCCCGGGTAATCTGAGCTAAAATCTGGACCCAGCTGTTCTTTATAATTAAATTTGTCTCTGTAATTGGGTGTTCATAATTTGGTTGCTTGTATAATAATTTTAAAACCTATTTTGAACATTTCTGTGCTGGAACCCCATTAAGGTAAATGGAGCAAGTTGAAACCTCTGGAGAAAAGGTGGTTTGACTGCAGATCGAACAAGACAGCAGTGCTTTGATTTTCAGGGTGAAGGCTCTTCTCAGCCAAGATTAATGGAAATTTTAAATGGAAGCTTAGATATCTAGGTTTTGAAGTTGCTGTAAAAATAAAACCGTACTATCTGTTGGTTTGTTAGAGCAATATAGTTTTCATGATTTTTATAGAGCAAAAAGAAATTTGAAAGAGAGTGCAGAGAGGCAGAAAAGGCACAGCAAAGCTATGAAAGACTGGACAATGACACAAATGCAACTAAGGCCGATGTTGAGAAGGTAAGACCCATGACACTTCTTCCTCTCCGCATTCTTGTTGTTACTATTATTAGAAAATGTTAATTTTTGTTGGCTTTATTTTTTGTAGCAATATTTGAACAACATAATATATTTATTTACATATTTTAGGCAATATCAAAGTTACAGTATAATTCATCTTTTAAAACTCAATGTACAGTGTAGTGAGGCATATTGACATATTTTAGTCTTTTAATTATTCAAAGGATGATCACAGAGCAAATTACAGATAATGTCTAAGACAGAAGCTGTAGATGGGGATATTCGTCTGATGTAATTTTTGGTGTAATGTGCTTCGAATCTAGTTTAATGGTTTCTATTTTATTCTCCTTCTGAACCACCTTTAGTCCAATGGCTGCAGAGGAAGTTTTTATGGCAGTTCCTGAATATGACCTGTAGATTGACATTACAAATTTAATGGCACTCACATTCCTTCCCTTTTTGTTAATTATAGGGAGAAATGTTTGTGCCTCCACATCCACTGTGACTAATGTTTTTATGTAATTGGTGGGAAAGCTAGTTAAAGTAATGTTACATTTCTTTTGAGAGAACACAAATGAGGCATGTTTGTACTGATGTGACTTCCCATTAGGCTAAGCAACAATTAAACCTGCGTACACACATGGCAGATGAAAACAAAAATGAATATGCTGCACAACTACAGAACTTTAATGGAGAGCAACACAAACATTACTACATTGTCATTCCTCAGATTTACAAGGTAAAACAATATTTAATAAAATTAATTTCTTTATTTTTTGAGGGGGAAGAGGATTTCAAAATCTAAAACTTAAAGAAAAAGATAATCTTGGTAGATCACTTCCATCACCTAAGCTGGTAAAGATGTCTAAAGCATATCTGCCTAGGTTTTTATTAGGTTACATTTATTGTTCATAGCAATTAGATTTAGAAATGTAAATAAAATACTGTTGTAGTTTCTGTGAATATTGTTATAAATAGTAAGCTTCCTTTTGTTTGCTTAAAGAATACTAGAATCATATTGCAAAAGAAGAAAAAGTTTCTTTCAAGGACATACATTCTGTGCAGCATTCATTTAATATAAAGTGATCCATGGACGGCAACAAATGGGAAATCCCTCAAAGGTCTTGAAGTCTGTTGAAGCATTTGGGATAACACTGGGAACCTCACAGGCTACTCATCATCACTCCCATAAACACACTGGTCATTGGGGCACCATCATTGATGAGCAATCCATTAATTTTCTCCACCCCTGGTGATTGTTTGTCAGTGCTTGAGTCTCCGCAAAGCCCATTCCTGTCCACTCTTTTATATTGTCAATCCATCTCTTCTTTTGTCTAATTCTTCTTCTCTTCCCCTGTACTGTCCCTTGGAGGATGATCTTGGATAGGCCAGATGATCTTGTTACATGGCTGTACCACTTCAGCTTGCGCTTCTTCATGGTCATCAGGAGGTCTTCATATGAGCCAGCGCATTGGGTGATGTTGCGGACCTCTTCATTAGTGACGTGGTCAAAGTAGGAGATACTTCTGTAAAATCCTGGGCATCTCATTTCTACTACCTGTATTTTCCGTGCAAGTTCTGCCGTAAGGGTCCATGTCTCGCGCGCATACAGAAAAATGGAGATGACCAATGCGTGCAGCAGTTTCAGTCTGGATTCCGGGGAGATGTTCTTATTCATCCGAATTGGCTTTAGCTTTGCCACTGCTGCTGTTATTTCCGCAGTTCTTGCCTGAATTTCTGCCTTGGATCCTTCATCAGTGATGACTGCCCACAAATACTTGAACTGTTTCACTGTCTCCAGCTCTTGTCCACTGACAGTGATACGTGAGCTGATCCCATCACGTTTGTTTGTCGTCAGCTTGGTTTTCTCTGCACCGATTTCCATGCCATATTTTGCGAAGGTTTCATCCAGTTGTTTCACAAGATTGGCAAATTCATCTTTATTGCCTGCCAGGACATCAATGTCATCAGCGAACCGAAGATTTGAGATTGTTCACCCCCAATGCTGACTGTGCATATGTGATCTTCTAGGGCATCAGTCATTATGCGCTCCAAGTAGATATTGAACAGTGTGGGCAAAAGAAGGCAGCCTTGCCGGACTCCAACAGTAGTGCGAAACCACTCTCCCATTGTGCCATTGATGAGAACTGTACTGCTGGCCTTGGCATACAGTTGTTTAATGGTAAGAATAAGCTTATGACCAACATTGTACTTATTCATGGTTTCCCAGAGAGCTTGGTGCCATACTCTGTCAAATATCTTCTTGAAGTCAACAAAGACGTGGTAGATGTCCTGCTGGTGGTGTAAGTATTTCTCACATAGAACACGAAGGTTGAAAATCTGTTCTGTAGTACTTCTTCCAGCACGAAAGCCGGCCTGTTCTTCAGCAATGATATTGTCTGCTTGTGTCTTCAATCTGTTCAATATGACTTTCAATATCACTTTGTTGGGATGGCTAAATAAGCTAATGGTCCGATAATTTTGACACAATTGCAGGTTGTCTTTCTTTGGCAGAGTGACAATTAGTGACTGTGTCCATGTGGAGGGCCAGTCACCGGTCTGCCAGATCTTGTTGCAGATTTTGGTGAGTTCACCTATTACTATTTCTCCTCTGAATTTCATCAGTTCAGCTGGGATGTTGTGAATACCTGTAGCCTTTCCATTCTTGAGTGATTTCACAGCTGTCTCCACTTCTTCACATAGTATTGGAAAGTCATCCTCCTCTGTTCAATCTGGGCTGTCTAAGACACTAGGATCTCCATTTGTCTGATGGTTGTATAGATCAGAGCAGTAGTTTGGGGTCCACCTATTGATGATGTCCCTTTCTTCTGTAAGACTGTTCCCTTCTTTGTCTTGAATTGCATTAGCTTTGGTCCATCTTTCCTTCGTCAGATTTTTTACAACCTGGAAGTTTGCTATTTTTATAATTGATACGCTCTTCAGTTTTAGAGCATTGTTTTTCAATCCATATCTCCCTGGCCACCTTCATTCCTTTCTTGATCTTTCTGCCAATCGCTCTGTATTTATCAGCTCCTTCAGTGTGTTCTTGTCTCTCTTATGTTCTCTTCTAATATCACACATTTGTAGTATTTCATTTGTGACTCATGGTTTTGTCTTCTTACAGTGTTTCCCAAGGATGTCCATTGCTGCCGCATTCATTACAGCGTTGAAATTGTTGGTCATTGTTTCTATGTCTTGCTCTAGATCAAGCAGCGGGGCAAATTTTCTGCCAGTCATTGCTTGGAATGACTCTGCAACATTTTGGTCTCTGAGTGTGGTGAACTTTGGCCTGACAATTTTCCTTAGCCGCAGCTAAAAATTTAGCATCACAAGGTCATGATCACTTCCAGTATCAGCATCAGGGAAACTCCTTGTTTTAGCTCTGTTAATCCCAGAACAAAATCCATGTGTGCCATGTTGATCGTCTGGATGTTTTATGTGCTCCTAATATGTTTGCAAGAACCAGATTGTTACAGCTGGCAAACTCCAAAAGTCTCAATCCTATCTCATTGGTTACCGCAATACAGAAAGGGCCACAATAATCTTGCCAATCTGCCTGTGCGTCAGTACCCACTTTAGTATTCCAATCTCCTTGTACAATCAGGATATCTTTCTTGTGTACCTTATCGATAATGTCTTGGAGCTGGTTGTAAAGATCTTCAATTTGATCATCGTCCTAGTCTGTTGTAGGGGCATAGACTTGTCCAACTGTGATATTAAACGGTATTGCCTTTAGACGGATGTGGGTCCGGGGACCGAATAGGCCCACTGCTCCTCCTACATCTTGTAAGAGGTGATTAAAATGGGGCTGCCTGGAGAGGATGGGCTCCGCCAGGTTAGAAATTTGTCCAAGACACACCATATGATGAGCAAGTCAACGATGTCCATACCGGATTGATTGCAGCCCGGATTAATAATGACTGTGCCATCCCACCAGGGCAGACGCGACAAGTATACTACTGGTGTAACCCCAACAAAGAGGATCCGTGGAAGAGGTAACATCACCATAGCCACATGGAATGTAAGGACATTGAGACAAATAGGGAGGTTGAAAGGACATGTACGGAGTGGTACAATACACCTGGCACCTGCTAGGAATCTCTGAGGTCAGATGGAAGAACTTTGGAGAGGTACTAACGGAAGAAGGCCATGTACTCTATTACAGTGGAGAGGACAAACATGTCAATGGCTTAGGATTTCTTGTGCATAAAGATATCAAGAATTCAGTTTTAGGATGCCGCCCACCATCCAGCAAGCTCATTTCCATCCATCACAGGCTATTACTGAGAATCAAAGTGAGAGGAAACAGAGGAAGAATGAAAACCTTGAATTCATTTACAAGTTTAATAACCTGAGAACACATGAGATTTTCCAGGAGCATGGGAGAGGATCGCAAAAGAATTATTTATTTGAAACTAGGAATCTCAGGAGGAAATTTTTCTTCCTTATTTTTTTACCAGGTGAAGAATGCTACCTCCAGTGAATCTGTCAGTGGAAGACTAAGGAAGGAATTATAGTGCATACCTGAGACTGCAGAAATCCGTGTATTAAGCAAAGACCCAAGAGGAACATTTTTGATCAGAGACTTGGTTTATTACATTTCTCCAGGGTTAAAATAAATTTTTTGTTATGAGAAATTACTCTTGTTTCCTGAAGTCCTTAGCAAATATGATCCCAAAGACCTAGTTTTACTTTATAACAGAGTCTTTCAACCTTTTTCCATATGCGGACCCCTAAAAATTTTCAGATGGAAGGTGCAGATGTCTTTGGAAATCTTAAACATAGTCTGCGGATCCCCAGGGGTCAACAGACCACCGGTTGAAAACCTCTGTGCTATGGTACCAAAATTGTTTCGCAGACCCCTTAGATATAGTCTGCAGACCCCCAGAGGTCCACGGAGCATAGATTGAAAACCACTACTTTCTAAGGCTCTTTCTTGGTATTTCTTTTTATTGTTTATTTGCAAGTGTTGAGTAATATTTACAAGCGAGTAATTACATGACTCAGCTGGTATAGTTTTATCTTAGGGAGATCACGTGAGATGCTGCTTGAGATATCTGCTTCTGTTAGGGTAGATTTAGCAAAGACTTAAGCCTACCTCAGATGCCAATTATTGTAACTAATAGGCTGAGTTTTCAATAGATTTTTATAGTGTCTTTTTGTAGTAAGAGTGAGGTGAGCTCTGGATATGCATCATTATATAAATAATGGATTATTGTTGTTGTTTTTTTAATTTGCTCAAGGGTCTCTGCGATTTTGAACTTAATGTTACCTTTTTCTGTTTTAAATGTGGGACTGGCCAACATCCACTGAGATACTTGGATAAGAAATAGTTCTAATTGGCTTTCATTACAAAGCTTATATAACATTGATATTTTTTCTTATTTTCCAGAACACATCTCTTGCAGGATAGGGTTTGTTTCTTAAATGGGATTTTAGAATTGTGTCCCATGATATTCATATCTTTTCCCAATGTTTTTAATCATTTCTGTTCTTCTGTCCCAGTGTTTTTAATCATTTCTGTTGGCAACGTGTGTCAAATGGAAGGAAAGTTCAAAACAAAAACAAGATTTTTTTTAAGAAGCCTCAAATTTTTGTTAGCTAAGACTAGAAAGAATTACATAGGTGGGGGAGGTTAGAAGATGGGAAATTCAGCCAATTGTCCTACAGTATTTTCCAAATTTTATCTGAAATGTTTCTTAATTAAAGGAAGTGTCTATGTGATTACGGGGGTAGAGGACAGAGAGGAGACTATGATAATAGGAAGCCTTGTGTTTCCAAATATTGTTTTTAATAAAGAGTATCCAGTCTTCCTGATTACACTGTATTCTGTACTTCTTTTGCTAAAAAAGTGTCAATGACAAAAGTATTTAAAGAATATTAATTTTTATCTAATTGTATTCAGTTTTGTACTAATACTGGATAAAGAAATTCCATACTTTGTTATAAAATGGCTCCTGAATCTGCATACTTAACAGGAATATCAGTAAACAAAATCATCATATTATCTTTTTCTTCTTTGTAGCATCTTCAAGAAATGGATGAACGAAGGACCATCAAACTGAGTGAATGTTATAAAGGTTTTGCTGATTCTGAGCGCAAAGTTATTCCCATAATCTCTAAATGTTTAGAAGGAATGATTCTTGCAGCAAAATCGGTTGATGAACGCAGAGTAAGTGAATTCAGCTCATTTTGTTTTTTAATATGCATGAGTAAATTAACTAATATGGGAGCCATGTGGCATATTATTGAAAGAGGGGAAAATACACTAAATATTTCAGATTTATATTGTCCACTTATCTTTTAATCTAAAAGATCCAAATCCTGAAGTTAACGTTGTCTTTGGGCATTTTACCTGAGTAAGAAATGAGTTATGACTTCAGGATTTGGTCAAAATGCTCATTTCCTGTTTTGATGTCAGTTGTCTACATCAAAACTTTTTCGTACTTTTTCATCCTTTTGGCTCATCACTGTTAATGCAACCCCACTGGTACTTAGTACTCAGGTTGGCTTTGCACAAATGATCACTCCATCTTAATAGTCTATTTTGAAAACTATGGTTGGGTAGCCAGGCCTGGATTAAACCAATGTGAGTTTGTGATCTGGAGGCTTCTTGACTGGGAAGTGGGTTGACAGCAATTTATTTTACATGAGCTGCTGAAGAGCTGTCTGAAATAGACAGACAGCAGTTTGATCACACAAAGAACTAAGTGTAACGACTGGTATGGTTGTAAAGTCCAGTACTCACAAATTAGGAAATTCCAGAATTGTCTGCTTGTGCAACCTTAATTTGACCCCCTGGTACATAGCATTATGACCTGGTCTTTAAATTACATGATCACACAATATAAATGTAAAATACTGTATTATGGGATTGATCCTACTCACTGAAATGAGAGTTTTGTCATTGGCTTCACTGGTAGCCACACTGGACCTTATGTTTGTAATATATAAAATATTTTATATAAGGAATTATATTGGGAAAGTTTTTTTCATGTGTAATTAAAACAATTTACAGAAAATAGTGTATATGAAAGCTCACTAATTTGTCTGAAAGAGGAGGTATAAAAATTAATTATTACTGTGGAATGAAGGCAGATGCAATATTTGGTTTAATCTATAATATTAATATTTAAAAATTCTGTGTGTTACAGTAGCTAAGTATTATTTTATAGCTGGAAGATTTGAGTCAGGGATTTATTGACATACCCAAGGCTATAGAGAGAGTCAGTGTCAGAACTGATCCTATAAACTTTGGATTTCCTGGTTCCCTGTCCCACGGGCTTAGCCTCTAGACTATACCTTTGAATAGATTAGATCAGTGGTTTTCAATCTTTTTTCATTTGCGGACCCCTACAAAATTTTGAATGGAGGTATGGATCCCTTTGGAAATCTTTGACATAGTCTGTGCACTCCCGGGGGGTCTGCGAACCACGGTTGAAAACCTCTGGATTACATGATAGTACAAGTGCTAACAGGAAGATGGTATCTGTAAGCGTAATTATTCAGTTAGAAAGAATATTCATGTCTGGAATTATATTTTATGCAGTCCATATTGCTTCTGTTGTCTTGGGTGAGTATGTTTATGGCGTAGCCAGTGGAGTAAGAGTCATATGTGGAGATTTTTTTTTTAAGCTCACTGATGTTGCTTATGTACAGGATTCTCAAATAGTGATAGACTCCTTCAAGTCTGGGTTTGAACCTCCTGGAGACTTCCCATTTGAAGATTACAGTCAGCATATTTACAGGACTGTCTCTGATGGAACCATCAGTACACCAAAGCAGGAAGGAATGAAGATAGATTCAAAAACCACTGTGGGCAAGGCTAAGGGCAAGCTGTGGCTTTTTGGAAAGAAGCCAAAGGTAAGAATTGTGAAGTTACTATTCCCAAATAACAGTGTGCTCAGGATTTGTAGTTTGTGGTACGAGGAATTACTTCTTTTAAAGGTGACTCACAAAAGAAAATTAAATTACATGCTTTCCCCTTTACTTTGCAGGTAGAGGTACCAAATGGATTCTACTATTTATTGCTGGTTTTGCAAGTTTGTGATAATATTTTCATAAAAATGCGTTCTGTTTGAAAACACTAAATATTTGGTCATATAGTAAAACTTCTAATTTTTTGGAGTTTCATATGGGCAGGTGCCAAAGGGAAATCTTAAGACTAAACAGATAAAATAATTAATAGCTATAAAACTACTTTTGATAAAAATGTTAGAACAGAGATGTTATTCCTCTCTTACTTCTGTGCATGTAGGTTTAATTGACACTTTCTGTGAAAGATGCCTTCATGGACCAACAAAAAGGGCCACTTATACTGGTGTTGGCTATTTAAATAAGTAATCGAACATACAAAGATTAAATTAAACCTATTTTAGATCTTTTTTACTTGTTCCATATTAGAGCATAACAAATCATTTAATTATTCCCACAAATTTTAATGAGGACTTTCAGTGCTGCTAGTCACTAGCAACTTAGTGAAATAGAAAAGCTTTATTATGATGAAAGAACTACTCTCCAGACTTCTTTTCAGCTGGGATTTATGTTTTTGCAGATAATATTCCAGATACACAAGTCTTCTCTAAGGGGAGAGATAGAATATCTAATTCCTGTATCCTCCTCATAGTTCATTTCTAATTGCTTCTGTGTGATAGCAATTAGAAATGTAGAGATTAGGACTGAATTTAAATTAAAGGACACCATCAATTTGAAAATCATACTTCTGCCTGAAAATTTTAGCCATGGCCTCATCTGGTGTAAATTGGCTATTTCCATGGAAGTAATGAAGCAGATTTACACCTGCTGAGGACCTGGCCTTTTGTTCTTACTTTAGTTACAATTAACACCTAAGATGACTGTAGTTGAAAGAAGGTATCAGGAAAAAAATATCTCTCTCTTCTCCAGTTTTACTTTGTACATTTGATAGCACTTTGTATATAGTCACTGTTTACTTTATAGAATCATGCTACAATTCTGCAAATACTTACACATTGAGTAGTGCTGCTGAACAGAGTGGACCAAATCATGTATAAAGTTACTCATATATAATGGTTACGTGCATTGCAGAATGGAAGCTTATGTCAGTGTTTCTCATTTTCTGAAGGAAAAAACCAATGACAAGAAAACATACTTTTTTTTAAAGTATTTTTTAAAAAATCAGAGCATTATTTAAACAATTTATAACAGAAACTGGATTTTTTTGATTGATTTAAAGAAATTCTGGTTGACAAACTAGCTGGATGTTCAGGTAGCCTTTGTGACTTGATGTATCTGTGAATCTGGTGGGTTTTAATTTGCATTTCAAGATACTTGACCTCTTCGTAGATGGTAAGTTCCACTGAGATGGTAGTTTTTTGAAAGGGGAAAGAACTATAGAAGATGGAGGAGAGGTGTATAGCAGGTGAGGGAAAAGCAGATTAGAAAAGGAGCTAGGGAGGAGGAGGAGATAAGATTAGAGGCAGGTGCTTTAAAACAAAAGTGGAGGAAGGATGAGGACATTAAAGAGGATGTAATGGTGAGGAAAGCCATACACCTAATGTCAAAGTCCAAAGGCAGTGAATCTACCTTACCTACTTCAGTAATTCCCCACAACTGGGATTACAAATTCATCTTTCTGTGACTGACCTATTTAGGGATATCATGATGGTAATTCTGGGTTTAGCCTACCACATATAATGGAAAAAACCTTACAGAGAAGGAGGAGCAGTGCAGGGTGGGGAAGAGCAGGAGTCTAGAAGGATAATAGCAGGGGTAGGGCAGAGGTTCTCAGACTTTTGTACTGGTGACCCCTTTCACATAGCAAGCCTCTGAGTGCAACTCCCCTTTATAAATTAAAAACACTTTTTAATATATTTAACACCATTATAAATGCTGGATGCAAAGCGGAGTTTGGGGTGGAGGCTGACAGCTCGCGACGCCCCATGTAATAACTTCATGATCCCCTGAGGGGTCCCGACCCCCAGTTTGAGACCCCTGGGTTAGGGAATACTGAAGATGCTATTGGGAAGTATTAAGGAAGGAGACTATCTCAGGTACTTGGATATTGCTAGGATCTTGGAAATTGCGTGGAAAGTTTTCTTAAACCTGTATCTGTTATCTGCACCAACTTTAACTCACATGACTAATTCTGAATAAAACAGTTTAGAAAAATGACTATATTTGCTCTGCAAACTGTTCTAAAGTTGATGGTGGTAAGTCTTCTAGTAAAACATGCTACGAACCGTTTTTGTGTTGGATGGAAATTTTGTTACTGAAAGACAGAATTTTCATTTTAAAATTACTTTGAACATTTGGCTTATTTATTTCCTTTCTTTATTTCCATATTAGCCACAGTCCCCACCCCTTACCCCTACTAGTTTATACACATCCACTACTCCTAATGGGTCCCAGTATCCCATATTCTCCATTGAACCAGTGCATTATTGCATGAGTGACATAAAAACAGGGAAGGCCAGAATTCCTTCTTTCAGAAGCCTCAAAAGAGGGGTAAGTTTGATAAACAGTTGAAAATGCATGATGGGCTATGAAGTGTGTTTGTGGTGTGGCTTTTCTGATACCCTCCACCCTCATTATAAGGCTCACTCTGGTGTAACACGGATAAAAGGTCACTTTTAAGGTAGTTTACTCTCTATTACACAATAGTTACCTTCATTTTAAAAACTTTTTATGACATTAAAAATGTTTGACTCCAAAAGGAAAGTGTTATAAAGAGGGTGCTGAGTATGTGTTTGAAATCTTTTGTTGTTGTTGTGCACATTCACAAATGTCTTACCTCCATCATGTAATGCATTTTTGCAGTAATTTATTATTGGGTATATAGTCATCACTGAACAAATTGACATGTCTTATTTTCTGATGTCTTACTAAAATAGTAGAAGCTGACTTCTGAGAAACTGAATTAAAATGGAAAAACCCATCTCCCGTTGTAGTTGAAATGCGATAGCGTGCAGCTTTTAACATGTTAAACCATCATTCATTTCTTATAATGGATTATAATTTTTTTACTGTAATGTACATTGATAGTTAAATTGCTTTTGTTTCCTAAAGGATTTTTTTTGTAAAAACCTTCCATCAATTATAAATTACTACTAAATGTCACTTTCTGAGATTTATTAGGGGAGTGCATTTACTAATTTATAATAGCATATTCAGCAAATGGAATTTGTTCCGTTGACAATAAAATTGAAAAGTTGAAATGGTTTCCTAGAAACATATATTGTACTAGTGAAAAATGAACTGGCATTATTCCATTATGTCAGTGAAACATAGTCTTTCTTGTTTATGTAAAATTTATAGCATTTGTTGATCCCCATAATCAGAAATTTAGATATATTTGGTTGGATTTATTTCATTATTTTTCTGATATTAAAAACGAAATAAACCCTCTGTTTCATTCTGTATACAATCATGGCGGATTCTGTTGCTCTAGAGTGGAGATCAAAGTCCAACGTCATATGGCAATCCAGTTAATGATTAGAGGAGCCCTGGCTGTCAGTTGATTACATTTCAGATTATTTTAAATTTACATTCTTTAATTTACCTTATCTAGTGCCCAGTTACTCCAAGACCCTCCAGTTACTCTGTATACCACCCCTTATATACAGGAGCCTAAGTTGCAGAAGACCCTTGTGGACATCTAAGATCTTGATGAAGGACAGATTTCCCCTTTCTCTCCTGTGTCAATTGATCAAAACTTGCTTTGGCCAGGAGAGTATAAGGAAACTCCTTCAATGCTGTTCATTAATGAGATATGGGAGGCTGTTGAAATAACACTAACCTTTTCTGCTTTCTCCTGATTACTGAACATGCCTGCTTCTGATTCAGGAAGCAAGGTCTGATGGGTTTTAACCAAGTAGGCTATTTTATTACATGTAAAAATCATCTAGTGGCAGTTTTACTGTATGAACAGAAAATGAAGTGCATTTTAAATGAAGTTTTTTATTTTAAAATGCACTGATCACAATCCAAAACAGAAAGGTTAGCGAATCTGATCAAATATGGCATTAATTAAAATTTACAAGGATCATTCAAGCTTTGACAGATCTGAGCTCAGCTCAGTGTAAGTCCCAAAGTACCAAACATTATTCTCTCTTGTAAACCTTCAGGACAGCAAATATAATTTTTAGTTTCATTTTTAAAAATTTTGCAATATTGTGCAAGCACTTTAAAATACTACTTTAACAAATATCGAGGGAACTGATGCGTCCTTTTGCAAGCTGAACAATTTACCATAGTTGTAAAAAAATTTCCTGTCATATGGCAATTTAATATTTTTATATATTTTGATGGAAAACATATACAGTATTTCAGATATTGTACATTGTCACTATTTAACACACACACACACACACAAACACACACACACACACCCCTGTTATTTCCACTCTTTTATTGCTGTAAAACATTTTCTCAATGGTATTGACATTCTCTGCTATCAAGTGGCATTTTAATTTGCTTTGTTTTTTAATTTAAATTCACCAGTAAATTGGCAAATAGTATGCACAGAAGCTGAGTGTGTTGGATATTTTGTTTACCTGCCCTGTCCAGGATTTCACTCAACGGATATTTGAACAAGGCCATAAACAGGAAACGGCTCTCATTACTCTGTGCTTTGTGCATCATCAAGACTCCCCATCAGCAACTGTGTGTAACAGAAAACAAATTAAAACTGTAGGGGTTTTCTTTGTTCACTGTTACCGTGTCCATCTGAAATGAGCATAAATGCAGCTATGTTGTTTATTTAATGTGAAGGAGAAACCCAAATATCATTCCATGCTATAAATCAAGGGAAAGTGATTCTGCAAACCAGACACATCAGATAATGGGTAGTTTTTGTCACTTATTTGTTAAAATGCATTATTATTTATTCTACTTCAAATTTGTAATTGTCAAAGAGTTTAATGCTGTGAAAGGTGCCAGCTTGATATCAGTTTGAATGGAAATCCCAGCCTTAAAACAGGCCTATCATAAGAAATGGAAGTGCAAACCTCACTCATGCTTCTCTGCCAGTTCTTCTCACTGCGTGTCTGGGGAGATTACCTCTAGAAAGCAGAGTAGTTCAGTCTATATCCCCATTACATTATTAGAATTTACTGAGCTTGCTAGACAGGGGGTTATTAATAAAGGTGGATTTTTAGGTAGAAACTTGTTAGAAAGTTGCTTAAATGAGACCTCTAACCTTTCACGTATGCCACTCGTCAGCAGTCAGACAGTAATACCATTTGGTCACAACTGATGTGGTGAATATGGATCATTGATACATTGATGAAAGGGTCCTTTCTAACCCCTTCATGGTGCTCTGCTTGAGAAGCTTAACAAGTTTGGTAGGATCACTCTGAGTGTATGGCACGTCCCTGGGATATGGCACCTTGTTGGAGCCGTACCAGTCTTGTCTATCATAAGGTATTGCTTTGTCCCAGGAGAAAATCCTGTTTGTTCTCACAGTTTGTCTGTAGATTTTAATATTTTTGAGTATAGCGCAATGATCAATTGAACAGTTTAAAATGTAAAATTAAATTTTTAAGCTTGAAATGGCAGAGAAGGTATTTTGCAGCTTCCACGGGAAACCTCTCTATTTTTGTTCTATTGGGATATTAACAATCTTGAAGTGATGCAGTGTATTCCTAGTCATGATTAACCAAATTTTTGTATATGGTAGACCAGCCCATCGTCATCATCAAATTCTTCTGCTTTGTGCAGTGTTTGCTGTATATTTTGTTTTTCTCTAAATATATATTATAAATACTAAAATTAATAAGTCATTAAATGACGCCATGCATTGTAATTCCATATGGTAAACTACCCATTATCATTTCAATGTAAGCTTTAATTGCCAGTAATTCTCTCAGCATAAGTGCACTTCAAACTTGTATTTTGCTGTTTTTGTGCTGATAGTGAAGTGCATTATTTAATTTTGAGTTTGTAAAATTTTATTTTGAAATAATATTTTAAAGATATATTTTTAGGAATAAACCTTCACTTCCTAAATGATGATTGCATGTGAATAACTTCCCGTTTCTTTCTGTTTTCAAATGAACTGTTCAGTGGTCGGTGAAGATGGTAAGCCTGTGTGCTGATCTGTCTGCTGTACTTCTGATAAAATAGCATGAAAGTAATCTTTTGAAATTGTTTCCATATCATAATTGCTTTGAATCAGGTGCTGAAATACATTTTCAGATTTTTCACCTTGTATACATGGTCTTTCTTTTTAATCATCCATGTGCAGTGTGAGCTAATTAGACCTGTGATCTGGATGCAGTTTATCTATGACTTAGAGTGAAGGTGGACAGATTTCATGTGTTGGTCATAATGAAAATATATTTTATGATGTATCAGGGATTGATAGAAAAGCTGTCATATAGTTATATGAAAAGATTGTGCAAGTTTTATAAAGCGGGAAACATGAATAAGAATAATAAAGGGTCTTTTGGACTTAATTTGTAGTGGTTGAAGGAAAAATACACCTCTTTCCACTTGTATTGCCAAGCTCTCAATTTGGATGAAAAATTCCAACACACGCCTATTGGCATTTAGTTTCCTGGAGTGAATCAATGATATTCACAATAAGAGTCCTGTTCTTCTAATTTTACTATAAGGTACCACTGATGTAAAAAGGCGGCAGGGTGGATGAGAGGGGCAGGAGGAAAGTTTGTCCTTTCTTGTTTCTTTATGATGCGTAAAGAAAGCAACATGGTGGTGGCTGTGTTTTTTACATTAGAAATATCAGATCTTGATTTCCCTGGTTGTACTGAATGACTGAAGTAGTAGTGGAATGATGATATCACAAGTGACAAGGGACTGAAAACCATGCAGTTGAGAAGGGAAGAAATTTTTAGACACATTGTTTAAAACTTGGTGTGGGCTGGTGTTGGGTCAATGAATGCCCATTTAACTCAAAATCCTGACAGTTGGGAGAACTGCACTGCTTGTTAAATTCTCCCCTTTTCAGGTTGCCTTTAATGCCAGATTCTTTTTCAGTGTTTAAAACAGTCTTCTAAGTAACTAGCACATGAAGAATGCAGCATTTTTATCAATCGGTATTACTGTATTAACCCTAAGGCTTGAACCTTTTTTTTTTTCTCCGCTACCCGAATGCATATTCTCTCTCTCTCTCTCTCTCTCTCTCTCTCTCTCTCTCTCTGACATGCATGTCTGTCGTTGAGGTGTGGGCTTTTGGCAACAACCTCTTAAAATTCATATGTATAAATACCCATGCACACTTAATTGAGAGGACATATGGGGTCTTATTCCTGCAATATACTAAGGTGAGGGAACTCATACTGCCCATAATCCATATTTTCTGTAACTTATTTGGTAAAAGGATTTGAGCATTTGAAGTTAGTTTTTTATGCAGAATTTCAATAACCATCAATGTTTGAGCAACAAACTGTTCTTCGAGTAGTGTCCCAATGGATGCTCCACTTATTTTTGGATGAATACCACGATTGTATTCTTTTCCTTTGGCAGTACCCAAGTAAAGTGGAAAACAGACTCTCTAGGCAGATTGCAAACCATATAAACCTATTGATTTCTGGATTTCAGTTGTAATTACTATTTGGTACAGTATTGCATGCTGTCTGTTAACTTACTAAATTGGCTTTGATTGCAAGGACTGGACTAGGAGGACCTATGATTCAGTTTTTCTGTGTAATTGTTTACAGATCCATAAATTATTTATTGTGGACCTAACCCAGCTATTGAAGAAACTGTCAGCATTTCTGTTGACTTCAGTGGGACCAGTATTAGGCTGTAGGCATAGTTGTATCTACAAAGTAACTTACAGCAACTAAACGTTATTTTACAGAAGTATATATTAAGATAATTGTGGAAATACTGATGATGGGGTGTAGTTCACCAATGTTGATAGAATTTAGACAGTATGAAAAAATGTTTTTTGGTTAGATACGGATATTGCTCCTGTTCATTAAGTGATTGTTGTAATATTATGAAGAATACTTTGAACTGGCATTACTGTACATGAAAAGTACTTAGGGTTACAAATTTTGCTGACTTGCACATTTACCAGATCTGCCGTGGGCAAATTAATTTGCATATGAAACAAAGAAACTAAGTCTAAATTTCCTCACAGCTTAGCTGAGATGGTTATTCATTTTGATTTATTTTCTGCTAGTGTGTATTCTAAGTCAATTTATTCCCCATCATGTATCACTCTTGTGATATGTATCCTATAAAGATTTTATTAAGACTTCTTGTTTGATTATTTTTTGACGATGCCTAAAAGTGCACTAGGCACTTCAGGATATACATTGAGGGAGAGATGGTGAGTCTTTCGAAATGCCTATAATCTATCTTGTCACATGATGTGACTGAACAAAACAGTAGGGAGGTGACAGAGTGAAGAACAAGGGCTGTGACACTATGATCATACATACTCAGTTTAGATGTATGCTTGATATAGCCGTGTATATAGTATAGTTGCTAAGAAGGTTCATTCTGATACCTCATGTCAGAGAAAACTGTTTGTGTGTGGATTGTCAGTAGAAATAACTATAGACAGAATTTTCCAGTGTTTAATGGTATTTAACTTTGTTGCAGGGTCCTGCATTAGAAGATTTCAGTCATCTGCCACCAGAACAAAGACGTAAGAAACTGCAGCAGAGAATCGATGAACTCAACAGAGAACTACAGAAAGAAACCGACCAAAAGTAAGTGTGTCCTTCACAGCTTACTCCATTTTTTGGACACCCTTATCTTTATGACCATTTCTTTCTGTGTTTCTTTTTATAAGCCAGAGCTTTCAAAAGTTAAACTACTCTAAGTAGTATGTCAATTGTTGGTCTGTCCACCTTTATAGTATATGTGCTCCATCGTTATCAACTTTGTTGTTCTAGCAACTGAGTATCCGTTTTATATTATAAATTATAAATACTGTATCTAGACTTGTGAATGCTCAACAACTCTGAACATCGACCTTAGGTCTGTCAAGCTGGGCATCTAAAACTAGTGGATACATTAGAAAACGTGGGCATTAATTCTTAAGAAACGGACCATATGCCAGGAACCAGGCAGCAGAGGTGAATTATAATGAGATTGAAGATGGGTGGAAAGACTCTGTATTTGAACTCTGTATGTCTTTCAAGAGGGAGGGCAGTGGTGGGGAGGGAGGCGCATAAGCACAGTGGGATGGAAGACAGGATACTGGGCTTTGCCCTTGGGGAGAGGCTAAGGAAATGAGGGCCTTATTTTACTCCGAGAGTAGAGGATGAGGGGACAGGACTGGGGCGGGAGACAGTAGCTTCTCTTGGGGCAGGAAAGAGAGAATTTTTATATTTGTCCTCTGTGTGTCTACGATGGTGTGGTTATTTGTGTTACTGTAGAACCTAGGAGCTCTAGTGATGGACCAGGAACCCATTGTGCTAGTTGCTGTACAAACATTGTTTTAGTATTTATTGGACTGTTAAAGACAAAACATGTTGTAATGTAATTGTCACTTGTAATAATTCCTGGGCATTCCTATACCTCACTACAGGGATGCACTCATCAAAATGAAAGATGTTTATGAGAAGAATCCACAGATGGGGGATCCAGGCAGTTTGCAGCCAAAATTAGCTGAGACTATGAGCAACATGGATCGTCTTCGAATGGAAATACACAAGAATGAGGTTAAAAGCTATTAAATTATTCCTTGGAAAGTGTATTGAAATAGGAATATGTTGGTGTTCCCTGTAAGTCACAAACATAGGAACCAGAAAATTTCTCTGTTTGAAGAAGACAGTTTTCCATGGAGCATCTTTCCCCCTCGTATGTTAATGTAGCTAGACTGAGATGATATGCACTGAGTAATTTAATGTAAATTATTTTCTACAGATTTATTTTTAAGTTATTCATGTTAAATGGTTCAAGATGTCAGTTTTTACCATTTTCTCAACACCACTCCTGAGTATTAAACTAAGATGATAGCTTTGTGCTTCAAGCCAAGTAAATAGGAAACTTTGCATGATGATTTGGTATTTAGCAGATATCTATATATTTATTGGCACCTAAATTCTACACTGTTAAGTGTATTTGAAATCGTACATTTAGTGATATATAACATTTGCTGGTTGAGAATTCTCTGGTAATATTGACCCCAGATATTTTCTGACTTTTTTCCCATAAGGCCTGGCTCTCTGAAGTTGAAGGTAAAGTAGCAGCAAGAGGAGACAGAAGGCACAGCAGTGACATCAACCACCTTGTAACACAAGGAAGAGAGAGGTAACTATTTTAACTATCGTTACGTTGAAGCTTTACTGGAATTCTCAGTAGATTTTTTTTATTTTTCACAGCTATTCCCACCATGTCCATCTGGCATTTAAGTGCGTGATACCCACCTCTTCTTCTCCCACATTCCCAGATACACTATGTACGTCCTTCAAATGGCATCTTTTGGCCATAAGGTTCTAGGTTTTACTTCTTTTCATACTTGCCACTTCAGTGAAATAATGAATTTTCCATTAGAACACATGAGACAGAGTAGTCAGGTTTTAGGTAATTCAAGGTGAAAACGGTATATGACATCACCGAAGGGTCACTCTTTCAATTAATGTCCCCTGTTGACTTCTATAACTTCCCAAACATCTCAGATTTTTTTTCCCCATTTCGCTCCTCTGTCAGATCATCCCCATTGCTGTATCTTCCTTGTTAAACGTTAAATTTGGGCTGTTCTAATAGCAGAGTTCAGTTCAAGCCTTTAAAAAACAGCTCTGCTCCTTCAGAAAATAACATTCATTAATACTTAATCCATAATTAAATATTGCCAACCTGTTTTCCTGATGTGTTCACACTGATAGCCTAGAACAACTTTGAACAACCTTTTCTGAGTTGCACTAGGGATATGGAAATGTAACTTTTAAAGTTGTGTGTGTGGTTTTTGAGAAATATACAGAGTCCTTACTCTCCTCGTTGCATTATAGCCCTGAGGGGAGCTACACGGATGATGCAAACCAGGAAGTCCGAGGCCCACCACAACAGCATGCACACCATAATGAATTTGATGATGAATTTGAAGACGATGATCCCTTACCAGCTATAGGACACTGCAAAGCAATTTATCCTTTCGATGGTAGGGTTAACTCTGTATATTGTGCTAATTTGATTTTAAAAAACAGAACAAAAGACTGATGGATTATTTCTTATGAGAATCTTGCATTTCTGTTCTCTTTGTTTTAAAAAAAAATGATATTAGCAGCAGTGTTTTAAGGTCATGAGAAGTAGTCCATAGATCAATTGAATTCTTTGGCAGAATAGTACTTTTATATTGTTGTAACACAAATATTAGAAAAACAGCTACTGGCATATATTCAGCTTTATAACATGAGACCAGATTTTTGTGTGCAAGCCTATGTTTGTCCATATGTTCCCTTCCATAGATTATCAGTACTTCCTGTTTATATAAAGCTTACTTTTAAATCGTGTCTGAGCTGTGAGACTTTTTTTTGTCTGTTTTCCCAGGTCACAATGAAGGCACTCTGGCAATGAAAGAAGGGGAGGTTTTGTACGTTATCGAGGAAGACAAAGGAGATGGATGGACAAGAGCTCGAAGACAGAATGGAGAGGAAGGCTATGTGCCAACATCATATATAGATGTAACTCTAGAGAAAAACAGTAAAGGTGCAGTAACCTATATATAACAACTAAGGTGGCAGCTTACTACTCTACATTCCACAGGGAAAATACTGAATCACACAATTTCATAGAAAGTGTTAGGATATCTGAAGGCATTTGTGTGGTCTGTTGTTCACTGTGTGAGCTTGGCTAGAGACATTTTTTTTTCAGAGATGTTAGTACTAAAAGTAAAAAAAAAAAAAAAAAAAAAAGTCTTAAATTAAATTGCTCTGCAACATTTGCCTTATTTCTGCATTTACCTGTCTGAGGTCCTTTAGTGTTTTCATTTTACAAATCACTGGATCCGCTCCATTGATCAGGTCGTCTTGTTTTTATACTACTATTTTTAAATCCATTTTTAATATTCATTTGCTTCAGAAAGTAATTTTGACAAAATTCTGTCTGTATAATAATAAACTTGAAAATAACCTCTGTTCCAAATTGCAATTTCTGAAAACCTCTTTAGGATCTATTGTTCGTGCATCAGCAACTTTAACTACCACATACTTAAAACTCCAAAACAAAAAATAAGTAAACCACTCTACAACTGACTGAGCTCAGTTACTGAAAGTGTTCATAATTGTCTTTGCTTTGTAAATATACTAGCAGCTTTCATGTCATAAAAGGGAAAACATTTTCCTGTTCTCAAAGGTAAAAAAGCACAATCTACTCAGGATGGTCCATTAAAGATAGAGAAAGTACAGTATGATGACCTACCCTTTTATTCTCCTTCCAGCAGCTATGAACCTAGAATGTTGTCTATTTGATACTACTTTGGCTTGGAAATATTTTTGATGTTACTATATGGTTAAAACATAAAATGTGTCTTTCTGAATTCCCATTCTCCTTTCCACTCTTGAAAAGCTCTTAGTCTCTTTTTCTGAGTTCTAGTAAATGTTTTACATTCCCAGTGTAAAGGATCTTGTACCATAGCTAGAGGCTTTACATTTAATCACTTGTGGGTTAAAATTCAAACATTAGATCTACAGCCATTTTCCTTACCTAATTTTAAATAATGAAGGATAGGAAGGTACATTGCACTAGTTTATTACTAGACAAATAGCTGTTCTGGAATGTATGTTGAGAATAAGCTTGAAAGGGCTTTTGCTTGCCATCAGATATGGTTAATTGTTCAGGGATTAAATAGAATAGCTATTCTATAGCCATTTAGGATGGTTGATTAGAATTGAGAAGGCTTCTCTGTTTTCCAGATGCTTTCAATAACTCTGTTCTTTTCTTTTTCCTCTTGGACTGCAGGTTCCTGAAGCGGGTTTCTGAGAAAATGGGCGAGATGTTGAAGGAGGTTACATGCAGCTGCTTTTGGGGGAGGGCATTAGGCTGGGAGGGCCAGCAAAAAGAGGGAAAAGCAAGTTGCATGAATGCATGCAGACATACATTTATTCACTAACATTCTTGGCATTTCCATACATAATTAAGAACATGTTACAAATTCTTAAATTTCTGAAAACTCCATTATGGCAGAATAGAAAGGCAACCAGATTTTAAATAGTTCAGACTCATGGTCCTAAGTTCTGAAAGATGTACAAACTGTTCATCAGTTTGTATTACATTTTGGCTGTCTCAGCTGTCTTCTTTTCCTACCCCATTTTAATTGGCAATCGGAACCCTGTCATTTGTCCACATCTGCCAGTGCCACCTCCATGCTCGCCCTAACCTCCTCCTGCATGTCTAGAATTGTCAGGCACCCCTGCATAACACTTTTTATTATTTCCATTGCTTCTCATTTTATTTTGCATTTGTAGCAAAACCACTTTGTTTAAATATTTCCAGCACTAAAGTTTTCATCCCAGTGTCCATGCGTGCTGCTATAACTATTCCAATGCAACCATCGTTACATTCCAGTTTTCTTGGCATTATAACTGATGTAAACCTTTATGTATTTATGTTGATTTGGGGAAAAGACTATATCTCAGCTCTAGCCCCTGATGCAGTCACAGGATCTCCAAGAACTGTGGTTCATCTTCAGCACTTCAGTAGCCTGTTGTGAGCACTGAAAACCCGGCATAACAACAAAGAGAATCGCCACTACAAGACAAACGACTGTTTTCAGAAGTCAACTGCTTGCCACTCAAATGCTGCCTTAAAACTAGAGAGTGCCTAAATCTGTTGATTGCCAATCCTACCACTACAGTATCCCACGAAGGGCTTTGTGTCTCAGCTCAGTATGACCGCCTGTTACTCTTTCCAAAGTGCAGCAGCTGCTGAGGTAGCCAGGGTAGGTGTTTGTTTTCTAGAGCTCTACCTTAACATAATACATGGTGCATCATAAATTTTATGCATTGAAACTAAAGACATGTAAAAAAAAATTATGAAAACTCTTTGATTGTTTTTTAATTTTGGGTTAGGAGGCTCCAGTGGTAGTCTGTTTTTAGCTGATGCTTCATTGTATGAACCAGTTGAAATTTGAGTGATACTTTGTAATGATCTATGTGCACTTTTACTTGTAAACAATTGACATTTGGATATGTTTATACGTGTAAATATAGCTGTCTGCAGTGCCCCTATTGCTTATGGTGTCTTTTCTCCCATTTGTGATTCTATTAATAAAATAAATCTTATCTGATTCAGTGGGGAACACTAGAATAGGGGACGTAGTGGGAGGGAGACTTGTATCATTTAAAGCTTCATAAGCCCAGCCACTTGCTGTTTGTGGAATGAGCTAATATTGTCTCTTTCACAGGGTTTGAAGCAATACTTGGACACAGCAGTGCTGGATTCTTTTTTTTTTAAATGAAAAATTCAGTGTTGTTAGAAATTGTACTACCAGTAATACTAAATCTGAGTGATTTCTTGTGTGGAAGTGTATTCCTTTGTTATGTATACCACTATTACACAGCTGACCTAGTGTATTACATTTGGGGGCTATTAAACTCAAGTTTAGATTTTTGGATATTGTATACAGGGTTATTTATATAAGGTGACATTACTCAATACTGACAAACTACATAATGTAGTTTTTTTTTAAACAGTGCTTTTTTATTTTAAAGTTAGAGAAGAGGTGGAAATGTGAGCTGATATTTTGGCTAAGAAGCCTTTGGTTGACTTGGCTAGATGCTTCAGAGGTCACTGGTAACACTTCCTGGTAAAGAACTAACTGTTCTTTTCATGCTACTGTTTGTTTTTCTAAAAGTGGAATTTGCTTCCTTTGGAGGCAAATTGCTTTCATGAGGGATAGTGCAACCTGTATGAGGGTTATTAAATATAGGGGGAAAATTTGTACTTGCACAGCTAGTTCTAACTCATTCTGAAATTTTGAACATGAATTGTCTTAATCTTACATTTTCCAGTAATTTTTAATCTTTTTGTGCACATGTTGATTTCTTAAATGTTAAATGCTTTGTTTAAAAATAGTGTTCTCTGTTGAGAATATTTTAATGGAATAAAAACTTTTCATGGTCAAGATAGCTTCCTTTTTGTCTTCTGTTACAAAACCATCCCTGTACATCAAATGTTTTATACTGATCCATTAATAGAGGGCCACATTATGTCACCCTTAGAGTGGTACGTTGCAGTGACTTCATTAGGCCTACTTGTGGCATGAGGAACAAAAGTGGCCGAAGCTGGCTCCGAGTTGCTGAAATATATACAGGGCAGTGACTCTATATGCCACAAAATGACTCTTGTGGTTACAGTTTTATTTATATAACAATTTGTATTTGAAAGCTACATATCACAAGAAACACCCTCTATGTATATATTATGAGGTTATGGTGTCAATAGTAAACCTGTCTTGAACATAAGCTTGTTTCACCTTTTTTTAAATGTGGCCGTATCAGGCCTTCCCAAAGGATTAAAGCATGAGTTTGCCATTTGATGGGCCAGATTAAAATCTGTGCAGGGTGAGGTGTGTTTCTTTACTAAAATAGATTGCTCAATCTAAGGATTTTATAGCATATGCCTCAAGGGTATCTCAATTACTTTCAAAGTCAATGCACAGGAATATTTCTTCTCCCCCTCCGCAGGAGGGATTTTTAAGTTTTTACACGCATTGAGACATTAGTGCAATTCTTCTAGCTAGCCATCCACAATCTACCATAATCATATTAATGCCTCCCTCACACTACAGTAATTCATTATCATTTTGTTTCTAATGGTTTACTTAGAGATCTGGCTTTTGGGCCTATCATTTAAAGTGCCAAAAAGGTCATTAACTTGCTTTCTTTCGCAAGTGGAGACAGTTAGTGTGCCAGGTAGTGGTCTCTGGTCTCAGTGGAGGAGAGGGCCTGTTTGTGACTCGTATAG
This sequence comes from Lepidochelys olivacea, assembly GCF_965140295.1. Taxonomy (NCBI): domain Eukaryota; kingdom Metazoa; phylum Chordata; order Testudines; family Cheloniidae; genus Lepidochelys; species Lepidochelys olivacea. Next base: position 74,401,010 of record NC_140418.1, on the reverse strand, counting down.
CGTGTGAGGTCCAAAACTGCATTGAGCTTTGTTTATATTTAAGTGTGGCCCTGGAGCGCACAGCGGTGATTTCCATGTAATAACCTCAGTTATTAGTTTGCTTTTCCTCCTTAGTCCCCATGTGGACTCCTCTCCTCCCCACCTCCAATAATTAGGGGATTTGCGTAATTAACTACAGGCAACAGTAATAAAATCACCTAGCTAACTTGAGTGCAGGGATTTGTATAACTGAGAAATAATCACACACTTCAGTGGGCAGAGAAATTTCTAGTTCAGTGTAAGATTTTAATCAGCATCATAACTTTTGTCACTGAGGCTGTGGTTATTTATTTTTCTTGATCGCTTATGGGGGTCCTTATGAAAATCCAAGTAAATTAAATTTGACTGACTATCTACTATTTGAACTTCCTGAAATAATCCTAAAGCACTAGAGATGGTTTCTCTTGTAGAAGGCTGATTTCATTTGACCATTATAGATATTGCTATAAAATATGGCACAGGTATATTACTCTTACAGTGGAGATGAGGATTCTGAGTAAGCCCTTTTGAGAGTTTATCAATTTAAAAAAAAGTTAAGGAAAAACCCATTAGCAGCCATGATCTACATTGCAGTCACAGCTGCACCGACACTAATTTGCTGTCTCCCCTATTTCATAAAATACCATCCAATGTTGATGGTTTATTACAGGTGAGCTTTTCTAATATCTCCATGACTAGTTCCTCAAAGACTTGAACTCCACCACACTTTGCCATCAGATTATACAGTTCCTCTTAATTGTATACAGCAAAGATTGATAGATTAATCTAGCTACTACTTACTAACCTCTGTTTCCTCCTGTTTGCTGGAGAAGACCTGAGATACAGGTGCAAACCTCTAGCTAATGGTGAAGTTGAAGACATTTTAATGATCTTGATTGCTTAGCTATTTGTTCTTCTCATCCCCTTGTTTGGGCTTTTTCCCCCCACTCATTTCCAGCACACATGACATAGTTTGTACTGGAGCCTGAACAACAAACCAGAACACTCTTGAATAGTAACTTGTGCATTACGAAGTCCAGAGTAACTTCTAAATACTATTTTCCTGGGAGACAAATGGTATCAGCTCATGGGTGCTATGTACCTTGGTGAAAGAATATATCAAACTCTACCCTAATCAACTAGTTAATTTTCTGTTCCATTACAGTCTCAGCCGTTTCTTCCCCCGTCGCCAGGACAGTATAAAAAGGACACTTTCTTAACAGATCACATTATTTCCTGTGATTATAGTGTACAATGACCCACTGTACAGTATTTATATTTTAATTCACAACTATGTACAGGTTCATATTAAGGAATATCATACAACTGATACTTTCTAAAATACCTATCGTTTTTTATTTACAGTACACTGTTTCATTATTGATAACATTAAGTAAAACACCAATAGTAATGACTAGTAGACATCAATAGACACTTTTGTAAATCACAAGAATACATTATGCAGACTATCTTAAATTTGACTGTTCAAGAAATTATTAAAACATGGTTACATATTAATAAATAAATTATTCATTTAGAAATCAGTAGCTTTTAAACAATTCATAAATGTGCATTGTGCAATTTACAAATCCTAAAGATCCTGTGAATGCTAGAAGCTTGTACAGTGACAAATGGGCAATTTCTTTTAAATGGCAAACTTGAAGTAATCATATCTTAAGGGTCCATTTGATATTTCATTGCTCTACCTGTTTCACTGGAGAAGGTTCTAATTTTCGGGAGAGAGCAGTTAAAATCTGGTTGAATTTCTCGTATCTCTCTCTCTGATTAACTTGTGCTCCTTTGCTGCCCCATAACAATCTCATTTGAAATTCTGTCTTGAAGATCTCACTCATCTCATCATCTGGCTGAAAACCTAATGAGGAAAACAGAAAATGCATAACAGTGTATGACCTGAAGAAGAACTCAGTGATTCAAAAGCTTGTCTCTCTCAAAATTGGTCCAATAAAAGATAATACCTCACCCACCTTGTCTAACCATCAAATTGGCTTTTACTTGGTGATGGGGGGCGGGTTCTAAGGTTATTGAACTTTTCCAAAAGTACATCTATGCTCAAATGTTGGGTTCTTTTTATACTATCGGCTTTATCTCCAAAATAAATATTTGGAGATATTAAAAAGCTGGGTAAATACTAAAAAACACTTCCACTGGCCATGCTGTGGGGACATGTAGATGACTTTGGTTTAGTTAAAGATCATTGGCACAGGATATACTCAGAACCAAGGAAAACTTTGGCTCTTGATAGTGCGTAAAAAAGGTCAGACTAGGAGATCATAATGGTCCCTTCTGGCCTTAAAAATCTATAAAGACTGTTAGGTGAAGAGGAGATGGTGTAATGGCAGCTCCTGAAAAATGTAGAGCTCTCTGAGAGTATATACTTGCCTGCAATAACTTTATTTTTCATTTCCCTGCACCAGCAGAAAATCTGTTCAGTGTGATTAATATTGGTCATAGTTCTTGCAAACACACAAGTGGAGTCAGAATTTTTTTTTGCAGGCAAAATAATCACTTGAGCTGGAATTTAGTCCGATTGGTGGGGTTAATAGATACCGGATTTGAAGAGCTCTATGGGCTCTTCAATGAGAAGGGTCTCAGTTTTACGGCACTTCCAGGAGCACAGAATCCCTGAAAACCATGCTGGGTCTTTGCTTCCTGAGTCAGAAGATAGAATACCGTCTACTGAACCACCTGCTTCCCTTGCCGGTCGTCTAGCCACATACTAAGCCACTTTGACCGATCTTAAATTATATGAATGGCTGCAAATTGTCATCAACTCCTTATCAACATATGTTGAGAGTCCTCTTAGCTTCTTACGTGCATATTTACTTAAAAGGTCACAATGGCTCTGACTTAACAGATAAATGTGTATAGTGCAATTGCATTACCATGCTGCTAACTGGATAAATACAAAATGACTGTTTAACTCGAGCCAGCCTGATGATTCACTTGAGAGTGTATTCGGCTACTGTGGCCTGGAAGAGACTTTGATTTAGGAGAATCGCAGCCTTGGGAGAGGAGAGAAGAATGTATTTCTTGCAGCAATTCCTAGTCCACTTAAGTGAAAGACCTTCTCAAAGATATTCACAGTTCTGTACAACAAGAGTTCCTACAGAAGATAGGTTAGGAGGGTATGAGCTAGTGACAAAACTTCAGCTAAGGGAGAGTCAGACACAAAAGGAATGTAGAGGATTTTCTTTCGAGAGAATCTAACAGCTAATGGAGAGACTGATTCACTAACAAAAAGCAATAAGAAGCCATGTAGGTTTAACGTGGAAATACTCCTTTTCATACAGTACGTTTCCTTCTGTAGGGCATGCTGCTGAGAGTTGCACACAGTAGCTGTAGCATCATGCCCTCAGACTAATCCAGTCGAGAGGGGGAGATAGGACAAAGGCAAATTCCTGGTCAATTTACATGTTAACTTTTCTCAGATTTGTCAATTGCTGAAGAAAAAGCCTGTACCAGATTTTCTAAGCTGTTATTTCAGTTACTAATAAGAGCCTGGACTCTTGGGAGAATATGCAGTATCTCTTCATTACTTTAACAAAACACCTCTCACATTCTGCTCACTCTGAGAAATATTGAACTGGTGAAATGTGCAGCAAGATTTTACTGCTGCCAGTGTCCCTACCTTCCAGTATCCTTTCCGCAGTCATTCGGTACATGTCAGCATTTTGTGCTATAAAACGGGCTGTGGCTAAATGCTTGAGCATTATTTCACAGCTTTGGTCGGTGTTTTCCCACAGGTCCATCCCATCAAAAATGACAATCTGTCGCTCCATCAAGGTAACCGAGGGCATCAGCAGGGGCACGGTTATGTTGTTTTGGGGAGCGCACACGGACTCTGGAAGAGATGCAACACAGCCACTCAACAATCGTAAATCCTGCTAATTTACAAGCTAATTATAGTACATTCTTCCCTAAACCAGTTACAAATAGCATTTGTTTTGAGTATTTTTCCCTTCCATAATATGCCTCTGTAATCCTTCAAATTAGCATCCTCACTATTCATCCCTGCCCCCCAGCTTCCAGTTAATATCCTGATAAATCTAGAATCTACTGTAATGCTGAAAAATTGCAGCTGGTGCAGGGCAATAGCTCGCATCCCATCTATGTTCTCTGCTGAAGTATTAGGAATCGAAGGCTAGAGCAACACAGGAATTGAAGTGCATCAGTGCCACTTTAGACACTTATGTTCAAAATTCAGATCTTCAAATCCCCTCTCAGCTGCCACCTTACCCTGAAGGTGCATAAAGTCCTTTGGTGCCTAAGTTTCTGCCATTAAAGTACGCTGCCTGTGAGCAAGTGCACAGCCACTTAAGTCCTGACGCAGACAGGATTTACAAACCAGGCATGCAGCTCCTGCTCCTCCTGGAATGTGGATGCAGCGGGCATGAGTCTGAAATGGGAGCAACAGCAGCAGCAGCTACACGTGGGGCTCAGAGTTTATGGGGCTCTGAGCCTTCCCACAAGTAGAAGCAGCAGCACCCCTGTGACTTGACAGGGCCGGAAGAACTAGCTCAGGTGGAAGACCCTGATCCGCTTCCTTCCTTCTGCATGAAGATTGGTTTCCCCTGCTGCTTCCCTCTCACCTCCAGGATGCAGCGTAAGTAAGGGTATGGCTACATTGCAATCAAAAGTGCGATTACGGCTCAAGTAGACATACCTGAGCTAGCTCTGATCTAGCTACCTTGACGGGCAATAACAGTGAAACTGCAGCAGCAGAGGTGACAACAGGGGCTGGCTGCTCTAATATATATTCTGGGTCCCTAGTGGGCTTGTAGAGCTAGCTTGGGTGTGTCTACACAGGCTGCAGTCTTGCTTCTGAATGCAGTGTAGACATATAGGAATCTGCCACACCACCGTTCTTCCTCCTTTGCAGGGGGAAAGGGAGGCTCTGCACAGATTTGCTTTCTACTAGTCAGAATCCCGGTGAAGCAGAAGGGCCTTGTCAGTTCCCCTGCCCTCCTCGCACTCCATAGTGGGTGTGGGGAGGGGAAATGCTGGGAGCACAAGGGGTGTTACACTCTGGTTTGGCTAGCTATGGACTTACTTGCAGATATGGACTCCTCTGATTTATTCATCCCTGTGCCGTGTTCCATCACACACAACGATGCAGTGTCACTTCAGCGCATGATCACATATAGCCACCAGAATGAGTGAAACGCCACTTCTGTACTGATCTACTATATTGACCGGGCTGAGGCAGTCGTACAGCCTGCCTGGTCTGTGCTATGGGAGTTGAAGGCATTCACAAGCTAGTGAGTAGGACTATGCTGAACTGACTCCATTTCTGTGTATGTCCGTTATTACATTAATGGAGAGGGGAAGCAAGGTAAAGGCTATTCAGACTGAAAATCTGTCATTTGCAGTAAACGACTTAGTCTGGTTCCCTTAATGAAAACAAATATGGTGAAGGCCAGTGTCACACACGTCTGGCTGCAATCCCACGTGCTACACACTCACCTCTCCCTTCATGCAGAGCTTTGCTGAACGGCTTCAACTGCTTTTCATAAGTAACGGCAGTTTGGGTGTAGTGGTGCCGTAAAGTCACCCATGTTTGTTCCAACCTTGCGATCTGTTCAGATGCAAAGAAGAGAGTCCAATTTTCATTTTGCAACAATTCTTAAGTAAAGCCACTATGCTGCTTCTGGCAGACACCAGAGGGTTAATTCGGATTGGTCTGAATCATAATAATATGATACCATCTCTTGTTTAAGCTTATGCAACAGTTTGCCTCTTCCACTGGATCCTGACATTAATAAATAACAATACCTTGATAAAACTTAATACCACTGAATAAAACATCCTAGTATTTAGGCAAAATAATTGTGTGCTCCTTGGGGAAAAAGCCACAACCCAATGTTCTGTTCCCATGAAGTGGCCCTTTCCGGTCATCTAGGACAAGTTTCAAATCACCACAGGCCAAGATACAGCTAACAAATTCCTCTCACTCAAAAATTAAAGCAGCATTCCTGGTGCCACATCTGGCAATCTCTCCTTGCAACTACTGTCTCACTTTCCTTGTGTAGTAGTAAACTTTCAGCCAAGCATTTAGCTGATGCAATAACAGCATGTTTCTCTGCTGAGTGATTTTAAAAGGGCCCTAAACTTAGATTTAATGTCGGGGGGGAAAACATCAGGGTTTTTTTTTTTACTGGATTGACAAATAAATAATTGCTATACCATGTCCATTTGCACGTAACAAATGTACATTTCTTTGTTTACAGACCAGCTATTCTAAATACTCTGTGTTTCTAACGCTGTTATTCAAGGATTAGATATGAGAACTGTCTCCCAACTGGCATGTGTGATTGGAAAATTTTGTTTAGATAAATGTTACTAGCTGAATTCAGATAACATCCATTCTTTTGGTATTTAGGGTTTTTACTGCTGGTTGCTCAACTTTCTCTCATCAAAGTGTTAATCTCAAAAGGTCATCTATACCCTGCAGGATCACAAAAAAAGCTTTCACCAAAGAGCATAATAGAGATATATTCAAAAGAGGCAAATTTCTGTAATTGCAAAAAATAATTATTTGTTTCATAACAAATTTGTTGGTTTTTTTAAATAGTACAGAAGAAATGTCTTGACGCTATCAGACCTGCCTTGCTTTAAAATAAACAGACCGTTGTTCTATAAAGCAAAGTTTTCTTCTTGTCCTGGCATTGAATGGAATGAGATTGTTATGATCAAAAGTATTGTAAGTTCATAATGGCTAAACTTATCTTAGCTCTTATGACCATCTGTCTGTCTACATGGGGATGGGCCTTCTATAATGCCCATTCCTGTCACATCTAAGCACTTGTCTAAGGGCTTTAAAATGTTGAAAAAAATCAACTAACGAAAATTAAGCTCTTTGAATACCATAAAGGGAACCTTGTTTTACCTGTGGCATTTCAAGTGCTTTCATGACAGCAGAGAATGCGTACAAATCCCCCAGGGAGTCCTTCAGTTCCATGGCTACCTGGATGATCCTGTTTAATGTTGCAGCCCTCTCTTCTAAGTTTCCTGTGCAGCCCAAAATATCCACAGCTATTCCGATTGCCATGGTGTTGTGTCTAGAGAGAAGCAAGTCAGTGATATCTAGAGTAAACTATTGAAATGATAAGAAGTGATCAAATAACAAAGGCAACGCTTAAAAGACCTTAATGTCCCTAGACAGGATTAAATGGATGCTACTGACAATGCTGCTGTTACATGGAGCTCAGGGACAATGGTACGCTTATGTGATATAGACTGACCATATATTGGAGGCTTCAGGGAACAGATCTGCCCTTATGTTATTGCACACCTGTGATGGGGTGTCCACCTCACACAGTTCCTGAAGGGGTAAGGTGACTAGGTAAGCCACTTAGACTGCACCTAGAGGAAGAGCCAGGGAGCAAGGATTAATGAGAAGAGGCTCAGCTGGACAGGAACAGGTGGGGCCTGTATTAAGCCCAGGAACAAAGAGCAGCAAGGGGAAGTAGTTTGCAGTCACTGCCTGGGAGAAGGGAGGTGTGTTTGAGGCAAAGAGATAGGTAACCTGCAATTACTCCCTGGGAGGAGGGAGTTTGGGCTGGTAAACCCAGGGAAGGAGGAGAGCCAGAGAGCTAGGAAAGGCTCAGGGGAAAAGCAGCAGGAAATAGGATAGGGCAGACCTTGGATGCTGAAGAGAGGGCCCCAGAGCTGGAACCTGGAGCAGAGGGCGGGCTCAGGTTCCCCTACCAGAATCAGACTCTTAATACCTGGTTTTTTCCTCCAAGCACTCCCTCCATGGAGTTGCCTGATGATCTCCAGGAGTCCTCCTAAGCACAAAGCTGTACAATATCTCTGTGTCCCAATAAACTGCCTCTCAGTGGATTTCAACATAGTATACAATACTGTAAAGTGTTTATTGGGGAAGGAGGGTGTTTCTACCTGGAGATATAAGACACACCAATACCAACAACAGACTGATATTCTAGCCAAGTGTCTCAGAACTGAAGCACAATGTAACAAGAACGTATACCTTTCAATTATGTCCAAGCGCAATTGGTGTCCATAGGGCAATGTAATGAGCTCCAGACCTGAGCTCACTCCCATCCTCCTCCTCATCTCTTCAGAGACCTCTAGTATCCTAGCAACCTGTCAAGTGCAAAAGTTCACACACACTGATCCAGGAAGTTGACTTATTTAAGGAAAGGAGGAGTTTGATTCCTTCCTACTGTTACTCTAACTCGCTGTGTAGCTAGAACACTAATATAAAGCCATTTAAAAATATCCCCGTTAAACAGAAACATGCTGAGTACATTAAACACAATGAGGTTTTGTGCAGAACTTAGAAATGCTTTCCTTTAGTGAGACAAGTGTATGAAAACAAATAAGAATTATGGCCAAGAAATAAGGACTAATTCTTTGATCTGGTTTTTAAAAAACAACAGAAAACAAGCAGCATCATAAGGAGATTTTCTTCTAGAGAAGAGAGCCGTAGGGCTTGTGTCAAACCTGCAACAGATCTGATCAAGCACTCTACCAAAAGCAAATCCCCACACATCCAACAAAAGCATGGAGTGGCCTCGTGGCTTCTTTGCTCTGACACGAACGCTCTGTGGCCAAGATACTTAACCTCTTTGCCTCACTTTCCTCATCTGTAAAATAGGTATAATACTGTAACACTGCTGCTTCTCCACGCCACAGGACTCTTGTGAGAATGAATTAATGTACACAAAGCATTCTGAATTTGGAAAGGACTATGTGAGTACTCCGTGTCTGACAGTAATTCATACAAAAAAGCCTCTATTTTCCCTCCCTACTGCATTAGTCCTTGCCTTTCAAATACATAATGATTATTTGTAGTTTGCTACATCTATAAGAACTATTAATCTGTATTAATCTTAATAATGTTCATATTATCTAATGAAATACTTATGGGTATTGTTTTAATGTTCATATGCTGACAAATTTCTAATCTAATCTGCCTCTCTATCATAGCATCTAAGTGCCAACCTCTATCTTCAGGACTGTATTAAGGCAATATGGGGCCTTAGGCACACCATGACACTGGCTACCCAATGGCTTTACCCCCCAGACGATCCCCATTTCCTCCCAGAGAGACAAGAGTGGTGGCAGAGGGCCTCATGGAGAGGCCAGGGTTAATCTGCTTGGGTGAATAGATCAGAATCACTGCTCATCTCCTCCTGCCATACATAGATCCCGACTTGAGTGGAGTTAGTGTGTGCCACCAGAGCACTAGGTCTGGGAGTTAACAGCCCATTGAGATGAATGGGACAGTTTCTCCTCTCACAGCTATTGTTCCAGGCGTTCTACAGACAAGCAGACATCAATACCTCGGTTACACCTGGTAAATGTTTGAGTGTTCCTCCACAATTCTGAGGGCTACAAACTTTATTTTTTAAATGAAAGCTGAGATTCTGATGTAATCAGACTTCAGGATCTGGGGTCCTATACACAGATTTATAGTGTGCAGGCTTTAATCTGGCCCTGTTTGTATGCAAATCTGTTGTAATACTTTAGAATTCGATGGTACCAATAGAATATATCCAATTCCAAACAAATGGCAATCCTTCAATCCCAGCAGCACAGGCAGAGAACAAGCTGTCATTTCAGGTTGCATCTAAATGAGTTCGATATTCACAGGATCAGGGGGGAAAAGCAAGATCGAAAGAGAATGCATAGGCACTTTGATAGGGTCAAACTGAGTGAAGCACAACGTAGCCATTAGAAAGAAGCATCTCCAGCCACATTTGTTCCAGGTCTTTTAATATTCCATCATGGAAGCAGAGTTCTTAATTAAGTTTGCTAGGCTAATTACAGAAGCTAAGATTTCCTATTAAACTAGGGTATACCTAAGGGAATTACTTCAGTCAACACACACTTTTGCTATTTGATTGCAAGCCATTCTTCTTGTTATAATGGTTTTAAAATTCCATTTTTTAAAACTTTATCTGCGGTAGAAGGAGAAAAGGTACTATATTAGTTAGATTGTGCCGGGCTTTGAAAAAAAAGGGTTAGAGAAGTGCTATTATTAGAACTATTGGTTTTCTGAAGAGGCTTAGAAAACAAGACCTATGAGGAACGTTTGAAAAACTGGGCATGTTTAGTCTTGAGAAACTAAGATTGAGGGAGACCTGATAAGTCTTCAAATATGTTAAGGGCTATTATAAAGAGGACTGTGAACAATCTCATGTCCACTGAAGGTATGAGAAGAAGTAATGGGCTTAATCTGCATTAACTGAGATTTAGGTTAGATATTAGGAGAAACTTTCTAACTATAAGGGTAGTTAAGCTCTGGAATAGGTTTCCAAGGGAGGTTGTGGAATCCCCATCACTAAATTTTTAAGTTGGACAAACACTGTCAGGGATGGTCTAGGTTTAGTACATCCTGCCTGATGTCTTCTCGGGGTCCCTTTTAGTCCTATGCTTCTATAATTCTATGACTGTAAGGAAGCCACATTCTGGCATTTCTTCCGGAAGGGTGGTGCAGAGGTGTAGCTGCTGAGTGAGGTTCCCTGAGCCATTCTGTGTATGAGGAACAGATGGGCATCGGAATGGCTCAGGGGGGCCTAGGGAAGCACATTCAGAAGCAGTCAGTGCAACTGCCTCAGAAAGAAACAGTGTATGCGACTTCAGCATCTACTGGTGGATGCCAGCAGGTGGTTAGGGCGGGTGTGCTAGCCACACCCATACCTGGCTAATCATGCTCCCTTGGGGCTGTGGAGCCACTAGTAAGCACACTAGCATTGGGGGAGTACTAGCAGTAACATTTTGTTGGGGAAACTGGCACAGCCTGGTTCTTTCTACCTTACAGTGTAATATTCATGTTAGGCAGGTTCACCTGTCATTCCTCAATACACCTGAAATCAGTGCTGCACTGTTTGTTCATTTTTATGGCTGACAGTAGTCACGTGTCCCATTCGCCAACCTGTCTCCCAAATGAGTCTTGGAGACACTGTGCAGTTCTCCATGTAAGCTATTAGAAACCACGGGGGGCGGGGAAGAGCCCTTGCTAGGTCACTGAGAACGCAAAACTCTCTTCTAAATCTTATGCTCAGTGAGTGGCAGATGAGACAAATGCTGTACCTTCATGAGGCAAGTTTTACAGCAAACATTGTAGAGAAGAGTTTGTTTTGAGTTATAACTAAATGATAGTCACAGCATTATCCATTTCTGCCTCAGGAGGAGCCATTGCCCCTCTCTGGATATTGGGGAGGTGGTGTACATTTCTTTAGCGTAATTAGAAACAATATCACTTCTCACAAATATAGTTCCCAAATGACTGACTGAATTAACTGATGCACTGATTTTACCTCATGTGAGTGTGCAAATATGCCGTTTGAAAATCACTACAATGCACCATCTCTTTGGCCTCCGGCGCCCTTTGGAAACTAACTAACCTTGATTATGCTTTCACAGTAAAGCACTCCTAACAAGAAGCAGCAGGGCTGGAAAGGCCTTTCCATTCTTTCTGCAGTGGGCTGGCTGGTGCTTCCATTATTTAGACTCAATCAAGAACCATTCAATTCCAATTCCAATAGATTGTATAGAGAGTTTAAAGGGGTGTAATGGAGCTGATGGCGGTAAGAAGGAAATGCTATTTGAAACTGTGCACACGTAACGCTGACAGACCCCGGTCGTTGGGGGGTGGGATTGAACCTGGGACCTCTGGAGCTCAATGCATGAGCCTCTATCACATGAGCTAAATGCCACCTGGCTCTTAGCTAAGGCTGTAGAGCAGACTCATTAATTGCTCTCTCAGTGCCACTAGATGGGACAGAACACCACACCCAGGTGGTGTGTGGGTTACACACAGATCATGTCATTCGAATCACAGGCATTGCAATTATGACATATCCTAACTCCCCTGGATTTCATTAGACCCAGTGCTACTGATTTCAATGGGAATTGGGTGCCTAAATAACTTTGAGGATCTGGAACCAGGTTCACACTGAAGAAGTGCGAGGCATACCACGCTTTCTCTCAAATACTGTGTCTGTAATGGATACAGCATTCAACCATCCACTTCAAATGACTTAGAATTCAAATGGGTTTCATGTTCCCTTTAAATAAAATCATTATCCTATAAAAAGGGCTGTTTGTACTTGAATTTCTCTCTTCTTTTTTCCATGTTGCTGATTCCAGAATCGCTGCTCAAAGATTTGCCAGTATAACCAAGCCTGCCTCCTTGTAAAAATATCTGTGTGCTTCTGATGCTTACCAAGGTGTGCAATAGAGGATACAAATGGCATGTGAGGAGAGAACTGCATCTAAACGCTCTGCAGGCCCCTTCCACTACCTCTCATCCTGTCAAGGCCCAAAGGCCCAAACAAGGGTTAGAAGAGCAGTATTCATACTGGAAGCTAAAACAGATTGTATTCTATTCAGGTTCTTAGCTCATGCCCACCATTTTGGTATCTGAGTGCCTTCCAGTAACATGAGCAATGTGTGGTGTCCTCATTCTCTGATATGGGATTCATTCCTTCAGAATAAATACCATTTTTCCTAGTCTCAGTTTCACGATTCAGCATTTCTGCTGTAAATAAATCTACAACAAACAAAGAGAACATCAAATTTGTGTGGAATGGAGGGAAATATAGCTCTAAAATTAGGGACAACTAAGAGGGATTTTTGGTCCAGAGACAAATTTGTAATCAATCTTCCTAGGCTAAAAGCTCTTTTCCAACCCTACCCCTTGACAAATCCCTGCAAATCCCCCAAGTAAATATATACATTACCTTAGTCCCAGATCTCTCCTTTAATTCTTTCAAATCTCTGTTTTAAAAAAGCTTAATCTGGCAGGGTATCTAGTGACATGCAGAAAAGTTAATGCCCTTTACAATTATTAAAAACCAAATAATCAATTACCTTGCAGTCCATTCTAAGCATATGCCGGGCAATAATCTTTGGATTACTGTTGGTGAATAGCTCCTTAACTCTTTTTAACATTGGTGTTTCAAGTGGCTTGTTTTCAGGAGGAAGAAGTTTGGATTCAAAATCATTTGGTTTAAAACTGGATACTGTCTCAAGAACAGGTACTACAAACATGCTGCCTTCTTCAGCCATCTCAGCCCAAGCTGCTAATGGATCCATTGAGCTCTGTAAGGCATCATCTTCATGGATCAGATAACTTGTTTCAGAGTTCCTGAATGAGAGCAATCCATTCTCTTTAGCTATCAGATGCTCCACATAGCTGCTGTTCTGAGACAGAGGTTGCTGTGTTGCTCCACAGTCTATGGAAGTGGCAGGGTTTAATTCACAGTAGTGTGCCTCTGAACTGTGCCAAGCTAAAGGAGACTGAGGTTGCCTCAGCAAGGGCACTTTGTTGGGTTTAGGCGGAGGCTTGGGACAGAGCTGACTGTCTGATCCTCTAAGAGCTTCTCCTACTGGCGACTCAGAAGCGATCCTCTGAACTACTGTGGGGCTTAGAGTAGGTTCACTGCCTGTTCTAAATGCAGGGGAATTTGAACATGGGCTTGTATCTACTTCAGGTAACTGAGATGGATGCCTTGAACCTGTAGGTGAAGAACAGAATCATTTTTTATGATGTAATAATAGCATTAAGGCAAAACTACATATAATCCTGAGATACATTTTACAGTTCTTTTTTGTTGCTGTTGTTGTTTACTGGGGGAAGTGTTTCAGATTATGTAAATTCTTCATTCTGTCAAACACTGTTTAAAATGTATACTTTAAGAGATGAGCTACCAAACAGATCCTCACAAAATCCCAGATACAGAGAGCAGCTGGGCTGTAATGTCACCCTGTGGTAACACTGACAATAACCCACAACCCCACAGCACACAAAGGCTGTACAGTCAGAGCTGGAAAGTCCTGGCTTGGAATGGGAGTGAGTTTGTAACTTGATCTGCCAGATAAAAATGGAATCTAGCTGCACCACACGAGGCCTATGAGTCATTTTTAAGAATGACATGTTTTGAAAAGAAAGAAAAACTTCCTTAAAGTGGAGTCTGGGCATGTAGTGAGGTATGAAAAGAATGAACTTCAGGGAATCTACTTCTGTAACCCTAAAAGACAGTTGACTCAAATATGAGGGAATGTGTGTACACTGTAATATTTACACACATAGGCCCCATCCTGCAGTTACCACACAGGCAAACATCCCATTGACATCAAATGAGGGCTGGCTGCAGGATTCTTAAGACCAGAAGCGGGCAAACTACAGTCCGCGGGCCACTTCCGGCCCGCAGGACCATCCTGCCCAGCCCCTGAGCTCCTGGCCGGGGAGGCTAGCCCCCGGCCCCTCCCCCACTAGTCCCCCTCCCCTGCAGCCTCAGCACGACATGACGCCAACGCTCTGGCCCACCGCTCCTGCTGGGCAGCGCGGTGGCAGCGTGGCTGGCTCTGGCTGGGTAGTGGGGCGTTCCTGCTCTGAGCAGCATGGTAAGGGGCGGGGGTTGGATAAGGGGCAAAGGGTTCCGGGGGGGCAGTCAGGGGACAGAGGGCAGTTGGATGGGGCAGAGGTTCTGGGAGGGGGCAGTCAGGGGACAGGGGGGTTTGGATAGGCATGGAAGTCCGGGGGGGGCCTGTCTGGGGGTGCAGGTGTGAATAGGGATTGGGGCAGTCAGGGGACACAGAGCAGGGAGGTCGGATAGGGGGTGGGGTCCCAGGGGTGCCTGTCTGGGGGCGGGGGTTTGGATAGGGGTCGGGGCAGCCAGGGTACAGGGAGAAGGGGGGTGGGGTTTGGATGGGGATGGGATCCTGGGGGGTGGTTAGGGGCCGGGGTCCCGGGAGGGGGTGGTCAGGGGACATGGAGCATTGGATGGGTTGCGGTTTCTGAGGAGGGTAGGAAGTGGGAGGGGGCGGATTGGGGGTTAGGGCCAGGCTCTTTGGGGAAGCACAGCCTTCCCTGCCCAACCCTCCATACAGTTGCACACTCCGATGGAGCCCTCGAGCCAAAAAGTTTGCCCACCCCTGCTTAAGACAGAAGTTCCCATACTGTGGCCCATGGAGAACTTGCTGGTTGTCTACAGAGAGCTGACTGATTACTTCACACTTCTCATTACCCCAATTGCTACATTGCATTAAAGACCCCCCAGACTGTAAGGTCTCCAGAGTAGCGACTGTCTCCTACTATGTGTCTGCAAGGTGTCTAGGGGCCTGCTCCTGATTGGAGCCTCTAGCCACCATCATAATATAAATAAATACATGAATCACACATGAAATACTTTCCTAATTTTACTTTCAGGGTAATTGCTATAGTTACTACATCAATGTTATTGCAATCGTGAATGGGTGGAAGGCAGTTCATCCGATCACAAATGGGAGGGAAAGCAGTTTGTTCAATTATGTCTGGGAGTACGGTGGAGGAAGAGATGTGCATGACTAGACAATCTCCCTCTATTAAGGTGCGGGCCACTCCACAGAAATGTTTGAGAACTCCTGCCTTTAGAAATCAGTTTAAAACCCACAACACCCATTTCCTTTTATTTTATTTTTTAAACAGATTTAGTGCTCTACAAAAGTTCAAGATTGACCGCCTTGGAAACCAAAGGCCAGAATTTATCCACAGGGCTACTAACAACCTCAGCTCAAGCTTCCTCACACAGTGCTCCTGTTTGGCATATAAGGGGGTGCCCTTACAATTTTCCCCCCTAGGTATAGCTTGGAGGGTAGGTCGGGGGTGGGGGTGGGGGTGGGAAGGTAAGCAAACTTTCTCTGGCAATTGGGCAAGTGCTAGTAAGTCTTCTATCAGTGGGGTAATGCAAATGAAACTGATCACATTCTGGTAAATTTCATATTGCTGCCCCCCAGGAAAGTTACATGGGGCAGCAGCAGGGGAAGAATTGTGATATAAGCAGAGATAGGAAGAGCAAAGGGGGATCAGAGGAACAGAGTGTACAGCTGCCCCACTTCCTCTTCCCTAACCACCAGCAGTAGCCAGGGGTGGAAAATAGCAGAGTACTGATTCTGCATTAGCTGCATTACCCGCCTAACAGCAGTGAAACATACCAGATTGCATCAGGTTTACCACAGCTGCTCAAGCCGCTATGGGCACGATGGTATCAGTGAAACTGTTGAGGGTCTTGTAAAACTCTAGGGTTGAGATGGTGACACTGCCAAGAAGTGGACCTATTCGTGCCAATCATGATCATCATTTTTGTGATGTGTAAACCTAGGCACTAGGGTGCCATACCAAGCTGATGGGTGCCTTCTAAATAGCATGCTTGACTCTAGTTATTATAATGAGCCTATCAACTCCATTTCCATGGACCACTGAACAGTCATCAGATGCTAACTGTATTCAGTACCCTCACACTTGAGACCATGAATTTCACGCAGGCTCCATCCAGTCTCTGAAAATCTCCAGCATTTTAAAATGTAACCTGAAGACAGGGTAGAAGGCTGACTGCTTGCTGGCATGCATCTTCTAAGGAGTTATTAGAAATCTGCCTACAGACATACCTATTGGCAGGTAGCTTTCTGACTGGTGAGCCTTTAGGGAGAATCTTTTCTCCTGGACGTGATCCAAACTAGCTGGCTGGCTACCACTTTTTTCTTTGTTTCTGAGGGGGAAAAAAGCCAACACAACAATATATCATTAAAGTGCAGTAGGACAATCTTAACATACAGGACCAACCTTCAGTTGTGCCAGAACTAAGGAGAGTCCTCAGCTTCCCACTTACAGCCGCTTAAAGGGCCCTTAGTATGGGTGAAGATCTGGCTCTGAGCATTCAGTACTGAGAGTTATTGCTTTGTGCAACATGGCAACAGGTCTGTAATTGTACAACATGGCAGGGCAGAAATTAATGCTTTACAGGTTCTCAACCTTTTGCATGCTGTGACCCCCTCTTACAGCAGAGGAAAGATTTGTGACTCCTTTTCTCTCCTAGCCATACAGGAAGGGAGGAGGGGTGTGTCCCCTGGTTGGAGTGTGTCTCACAACCCTCAGGTTAAGAACCCATTCTCTAACACAGTGATACTCAGACCTCAGTGGTTCAGGAGCCAAACTAACAATCAATATTACCCAAAAGAGCCACAGTAGTTTGAATTCATTGTTTCATTTACTATAGAACTATACATTCAGATTTAAACAATATGACTGGAGAAATATTTAGTTTATTCTCACAGCAAAATGGCTGACCAAGTATTATTATTATTTTATCAACTACAATTGGTTAATAACATAGTAAAAGCATCCTGATTGGTTAATAATTAAATCACACCACTGTTTTAATATCATGTGCTGCAAATAGCTGCAGGAGACATATTAAAGAGCCGCTTGCGGTTCACGAGCCTCAGTCTGGGTATCACTGAGCTAACAGAAAAGAAAGCTGCCCTTCCATTTCTGCCCTGGTTCAGCCACAGGAGAGTAAATAAGGACATGCTTTGGTTGACATTCCCAGGAAAAGCAGATGCAGAATATTATTTACAGGCTTTGGATGAACGACTGCTCAGCCAACATGCAGTTTTCATAAAAGGCATTAACAATGTCTACCAACTGCATTTCTCAGTTCAAGAGCAGACATCATTAGCGGTCCAGACCCCACTGCTGCACAAGCAATCCTCTGCATCTGTCTGAAGTTCCATGGACTTCACTGCGACTCCTCGTGGGCTAGCCCCTCCTCCCCCAGAGTCCCGTTCAAGTCAGGGTGGCTCCATACAGGCATAGGTGTCCAGCTGTGCAGATCAGATTCCAGGATCCAGGCCAGACTCCCAGACAATGATTTGGAATTTTTGTCGTCAAAAAGTTGCTTTAGCAGTTTGGTTCCCTTTTTTGTTGGCATGCTAAGACTTTTTTCAGTACAACACCTGAACTGAGCAGTAATGAAGAACTACGCTCCATCAGCTGTCTCCTTCCAGACAGTCAGCTTTATTAGTGCACTTTATTTTAGTCATCTCACGTTATCTCTTTTTAACTATCTTAACCCATTTGTGGCATTTTTTTTCACAGCAACAGAAGAAAGAGGGCTCACCTTGAGAAAAACAACAAACTTTTTACTTTTTTTATCCTTCAATTTACGTTTAGTATTTTTATTATTTCTAAGCTACAGCACAAGCTGCACCATTACTGTACTTGCAGAGCCTGAGTCTGATTTCACTCACTCTGGTTTGACACCATTAACTTCAGTGGAGAGGCTCCTGATTCACACCAGTGTGAGTGAAAGGAGAACCAGCACTGCAGAGCCCAAACACCATCTCGCTGAGGAAACAGATCTCACTGCAAAACCCCTGAATCATGTTTTTTCAAAGATATTTTAGAGCTGATTATTTTCAAAATCTGATTACACCATTCATCTAGTTTGTTAGAATATCTGTACTTAAATTAGGCTGCTGCCATAGTCAAATGGCATCAGTAATCTCTGTGTTTTACATTAATATAATTGAAGACAGAGTTACCTTAAAGCTCCTTATTACAGCTGTTAGTCCTCTAAGGCCTGAGCCAAAGCTCACTGGAGTCAGTGAGAGTCTTTTCACTGACTTCACTGGGCTTTGGATCAGGTCCTTAAAATGAGTTATTAGATGAGACTGTGAGGCCTGATTCTTTCCCCATGAAAGTAGAGGATAAAACTCCCATTGACTTCAATGGGAGCAGGATTGGATTCTTGACTCCCTTTTAAGGATGATGGTGGAACAAGAGAAAAGTACCTTAAAAGATTTCCTCTGGTTAAGCTGTGCTCCTGGGACTGCACGCCGCATATACTGAGCCTTACTGCTGTCTCTGTTTTGCCTTCAGTGATATTGCATTCTCTTTGTCGAACTGGAGATACTCCGTACTTTTCCTCTAGACACCTCAGTGGCACGGTCCGGTTGATAGGCTGAAAAATAATTGCTCCACTCTGCTTTGATATTGGCCTGCGATTCCCCACATAACATCTCACTAACCCAGGGATGCTGTCGAAACTTTCAAGTTCGAACTGATACTGAACACGGCAGTAGGCTTCATTGAGTCTGAGGACTGTCCTGTTGATTTTGAAATGTTGAGAGATGTTTTTCCACTGACAGGTAAGAACAAAGTTTCCAGGACTGGAGAGAGAATCCCTAATCAGGAAATCTCCGTCTCTCTGAACTAGGCTTTCTGCCACCTTAGAGAGAAAACATACAAAAACAAAAAACCCACATTTAGAATCAGAAGAGGAATACTCAGCCTGGGCTAGTATCACTTCAGTAGAGTCTTGTTATTTAATCCTAAATGTCGGGCCCAATTCTGGCGGCTCTGTGAGCACAGGTTTAAAACCAGAAAAGACAGGATAGAGGAAAAGCGTGGGGCAGAATGTTGCCCTCTCTAATTCTGGCTCCTTCTAAAATCCACAAGCCATTCCACAGACTTTCTACAACAGGAATCTGGAAGGACCTTCTAGGACAGGGCCAGAGAACGCAGTTTGTGTGCATATTTCCCCAATTTGTCAAAAGAAACTAATCTGTATATACCTCAAGAGAGACAAAAGAGCTATTTTTAAAATGGGTTTCACACCATTCTTCTCTTTGTTTTGCAATATGCACATAAAAGCTGAAAAAACCCATTTCTTTTAGAACCAAGCTGGCCCTTCCCATTGGACAAACATTAATTCATTAATTTTCAAACCACAGAGCTGCCTGTTTCTGGCTGCTCTGCCCAATGTTCAGCATCTGCTGATGGCAGCAGGAAAGCTCATAACTATGAGAAACAGCATTTGCCAGGTGCATGTTGATGACGAGCCAGCAGGGGGAGCTCATGATGTTTTTCCATTCATAGAATAGACTATCAGGGTTGGAAAGGACCTCAGGAGATCATCTAGTCCAACCCCCTGCTCAAAGCAGGACCAATCCCCAATTTTTACCCCAGATCCCTAAATGACCCCCTCAAGGATTGAACTCACAACCCTTTTTGGTGTAGACGACCAAAATAAAAAGATAGCTACTCCAAATAACTATTAATCATTATTACTACTAGTATGCTGTTTTATCATTTCAAACTAAAGAAAGGGAGAAGATTGGAACATTTTAAAATTCTGGATAATCATATTAATCTAAATTCAGGCCAGCAGCTGAACAACAATATTAGAGGACAGAGTGTAGCTCATCTACAGCACAGAGGAGCATTCTTACCTCTCCTCATTGGATGATTTTTTATTTGTTAAAAGTATAAGAAACAGTGGATTTCTTCCCTCAGTCTCATTTCTCACCAGGGCATATTAAGTAAACTATACCAGACACTGTTTTTTTCTCACACTGGAAGGCATTCCTTTCTACTGAATTGCTGATCTCATGCAGCCTCTGTAACACGCCAGTATTAACCTGTCTGTATCTGTATATGAAAGCCCACAGCTTTGCCTGTGAAAGGAAGACCCTGGAGGGACGTACCTGCCGAGGAATGCGTCCATGGTACCAAGCATGGCTACGTAAGTCTTCGCTGCTCAACTGCAGCTCTTCCTCTAACTCTTTCTTCAGCTTTTCTGGGGTGTTGTCCATAATCTGCCTCTCTTTAGAAAACTGCAATAAAGATTAAAAGGTTTGACTGTGCCAGGTTTAGTCATTAACATTTTATATCACTCAAAACTTTCATCCCATATGTCACACAATCTGCAAAAGCTACTGGAATATGGGTGCTACGTTTAACAAGCTGACCTGCCTTTGATCCCTAAGTTGTATTTGCAAAAACTAGTGTCAGGTGAGAAGGTGCGTAATGACGACACACTGTACTGAGTGCATAATAAATGGCCCATCTGCCTATCGAGAGAGAACATGCACCTACTGAGCCACTTCAGTAATTGCATCTTCCCAAGATAAGAAGCAGAGATGGGTCCAAAGCTTCTGCCCCCGCCCCAAGACTTTGTAGTTTAATTCAGATCTGAACTTTGCTTTTTTGCCCCATTCTAAGAAAGCATATCCTAAACTATCAGGACAGATACAGAGTGTACAATTCAGTACTTATGCTGCATGAGAAATATCTGCCTTATTAAAGGCAAGTTTCCCTTAAAACACTTACTTCTAAGTAGAAGTACAGCCTTATTGAAGCCTGCATCTTCTGGCATTTCTCCTTATTCCTTCCTGAAGAGAGCAAAAATCTTGGTTCCCGTTAGGGCACCTCCCTACAATGTGTAAGGTCTTCTGGGGGATTCCTCTATCTCCATAATATAACAACCGTAAGATCTTCTATGGGATTTCTCCCCCTTTCAACAAGCGCAGGATATTCAGGGGGTTGCCGTGTCCCTCTATTCCCAAATGACGTACCACTTCCATCTGGGGTCCTTATTCTTTCTCTGGAGTGTGACTAGGGTGACTAGACGTCCTGATAAAAATCGGGAATGTCCCGATATTTAACCCTTTGTCCCGCATCCCGATCAATGTACAATTGGGACCGCATCTGTCCTGATATTCAAGAAAGGAGGCAAGCGGGAGGGGTGAGTAGGCGAGCAGCAGGCGGAGGCAGGTGTGAAGAGGCGAGTGTGTGGGGGGGGTGCGAAAAGGCAAGCAGCAGGCGGGGAGGGTGAAGAGGTGATTGGTGAGCCAGCGGTGGGCGGGTAGGAGGCGATCAGCGAGCCAGCAGCAAGTGGGGGTTCTCGGAGCAGGTATGGGGGTTTCTGGCAGCGGAGTGAGGAGGTGAGTGGTGGGTGGGGGGACTGAGGAGGGACGCAGTAAGCCAGCAGCAGGCCGGTGGGTGAGGAAGGGCACGGTGGCGGGACGGAGGGGCCGAGCAGGGAGGGGGTGGGACCTGGGGCAGAGTGGGAACGGAGCCTGGGAGAAGCAGGGGTGGACTGTGGGCAGGGTCGATGGCACCCCAATGTGTCCCGATATTTTACTGTTGTGATCTGGTCACCCTAAGTGTGACTTTGGTGATCCATGAAGGGTGTGGCTCCTTCTCCAGAGAACCACTAAGGATACTGTTGTCCAATTTTCCAGAAATTCTCAAAGGGGAGACGTTCTTTGGACATTCTAACTTCCTCTGCAAGGCCTGGGATTTAAACTTAGGGTTTGATGTTGCTGAAATGCCTTCAGAAAGCACCATATGTTCAACTATCAAATATTTTAATGGGATTCGGCTATTTGTGGAAACCGACATGATGCTACACTGATCCTGGAAAGAGACAGATGATACCTCCAAAAAATAAAATAAACAAGCCAGAGCTAAAGTGACACGGAACGTTGGACCCCTGATAGGAGGTGGGTTACAATGAAACAATAACCACAGAACATTTTTCCCCCTATGGACAGACACTTCTTTTTTTTTAAGTTATTTGGATGGGATCCAAGGCGCCCAGATTCCTTTCAGAGGACACTTTGATTGAATGGTACAATTTATGGATTGTTTATAAAAAGACTGGAGAACACTGCTGTTCACCCACTGATCACAGTCTTTCTGTGATCGCTGTGCTCTCTAGAGTTTCCATCATTGCGTCCTTTCAGCATATAACAGAGAGCAGATGCTGTGTGTTTTGAGCTCCCATCAACAAGCCTCGGTGCAGTCTGGGATAGACCAAGTTACAACTGTTTGTTAGAGAGCATATTCTTGATGGAAAAATTTCAGGAGAGGTGGGTGTTCTGCTGCCCACATCATTTAAACAGATTCATTCTAAGATGAATTTTCTTCCTATCTCTTCCAAGGAAAAACTATGTGCCTTTTTAGACAATAAATAGTTGAAGGTTTAGTTTATACAGTTGAGGTCAATGAAGCACTATAGTAGCACTTTAAACCCCCCTGCAATTTTGTTTGTCAGCCATGTTACCATGCTGTTTACACAGGTGAACATGGTTAACAGGGATACTCATGTTGTGCAACAAGGGACAAGTCCTGCTCCTTCTCCTGCAGCCAGGATGCCTCTCTGCTTCAGGGATCGGGCAGGATTTGGGGGTTGGGTGTATATCCTATACATGGAGCTCCCTGCACAGCAGCATGCAGTGATGGGAGGGCACAGAAGGCCACAGCTTGGGTGCAGAAAGAATCATGTAAGGGGCTACGGCAAGGACTCTGGCCACTGATGTAGAGGAGTCTCGACAAATCAGCTCCCTGGTTGCGTTGCAGCCTGTAGGGGAGAGGATTTGTAGTCTCCCCATCCCTCACAATACCTGTGTTTGGTGCCTGGCTCAGCTAGTTGGGCCAAGCACTCAGTGTAAGATTCCTCCCACATGCACTGCATAATTTAGAAAAACGGGGGCATAGATATAAACAATAGGCCAAGTCATCCCTCCCTGCAGTAAAGCAAAGTAAATGAGCATTGCACAGGGGACCTTCAGAGGGGTGGGGTGGACGGAGCCATCCTTCCTGCAGCTGTGGCCTGTGGAGCACTAATGAGTCACTTTTGCAGCTGCTACTTCAGCTCTGCACAGCTGTTTCACTCTCCCCTGTGGTGCATGTGAGTGTCTGTGCATGAATGAGTATCCAGTAGATCAGCAAATTGGCAGATCCACTGAACTCAGCTCCAGCATCGTCATCACTTAGCTGCCCAGCGCAAGATTTGCACCAGTGATCTTTAAATACAAGGAAAGGTGTGAAAGATTAAAAATATTATCCTACACTAAATGGGTTAAAGCTAAATGAGATACAATTATAGCATTTGTATGGACTAAAGAGGCATACTGTTGCATCTGCATGACAACATCATGCCGATTATATATTTGCAGTTACTTAGGGAAGTTAGTGTCAGGGCGGGCTCCAGGCATCAGCTTTCCAAGCGGGTGCTTGGGGCGGCATTTAGAATGGGGCGGCAGCCCGTGTCCCGCGGCGGCAATTCGGCGGCTGCTCTGCCGCTCTTCCTGCCTCAGCGGCAATTCGGCGGCGACTGCCTGGGGCTGCAAAATTGGTAGAGCCGCCCCTGGTTAGTGTACAAATCTAGGATGGGATTTTCAAAAGTAATTAAGGGAGTTAGCTGCCCAGTTCCCATTTTAAGTGGCTAGACGTTGGGCACTTAAATTGCCATAGGGAGTTTTAAAAATACTAGCCCAAATCAAAATAACTCGGTGCACAAATGTAATTCTAAATATCTTGTATATACATCTACTGTATTAGATGGAACACATTTATCAGACAGTATTTCTGTAGTGTAGTTGTTCATGGATTGTAGCTCCTAAATAAAGAGTTTTGATGTAATCTATTGCTTATTGCAAATTTTCTGGATATAAAGAAAGCAGTATTTATATCATTAATCAAGGGTCGCTCTAGAAATGAGACCATTTCAGTGGTGGGTGACGCTATTACTGTATAATGGAATATGACTTTGTGACATGCTACAGGACCAATCAGGATGAAAGATGCTACAGGTCTATAAAATATAATCATGCCAGACCTTCAGCTCAAGAGTGAATTTCAATCATAGTGAACAATGCTGACAACTAACTTTTATCTTACAGATGGAGGCTGGGTTATCTATCACAGCTGTTCTCATCAGGATACAGGAACATATTTAATATAATACAGGAAATAAATCATGGGTAACTGGATTATTCACTAGCTTTAAAATGAAAGTAATGAAACAGTGTGCTCATATAAGAAAAACATTTTTAAGGAATCCAATTTAGCCAAATAGTTAACATTCATGATCAGCCTTTTAAACTCACAACAGACTGGAACCTAGAATAAAAATGGTTAGATTTGAAACTCTTCAGGGGAGGGACTGAGTCTTCCTATGCATCTGTGCAGCACCTACCACAACAGGGGCATCCTACAGACAGTACTACCATTAGCCCAAATCTATTTATAAAACTGTGGTGTTTGTACTTAGAGAGCAACAGCAAATAAATCATATATTAGATTCATTTGTCTTGACTTTTTTTTTTTTTTTAAATTGAGCAGCATTTGTCTTAATTTTGTGTCTTGGACAGAGACAAACGCTTTGTCAGCAGTTATCTAATAATAATAAACAATAAAGAGGTTTGAATGGAGCGTTGCTTCTACCATGCATTTGCAGAGAGATGGTGGAGTGGGTGATAAAAGTCTTTTCAACCTCTAAATATGATCCTATTATTCCAATCCGTGTTGTGACATAACTCACTCGGACAGAGAAACAAGGAAGCATGCAGCTCAGATTCCTCAGGATCTCCAATCGGTAATAACAACTCCTTCATATGCAGCCCTGATACTGCAAGGAGAACCATGTAGGCAAATCCCTGTGCCTGCACAGAGCCACTTTGACTTCATTAATCCACAAGGGCCTGCCCAAGGGATTCCCTCAGTGTTGAATTCTGCTAAGATCCCAGTGGGAACACATGGTCCCAAGCTTTTAATTTTCAGCAAAACGTTTAAAATGACCACTGCAATTATTTTACCATTTTTCCAATTAAACTTGCGGCGTTTATCACATTGTACGAAGGATTTCCCCTCAAGTCTCATTAAATCTAGGATCACAACCTGTCATTAATTCCATAGGCTTGTTTTGATACTATATGTGATTTTGCATTTCAAAGGCAAACATAAGCTGTTAGGTGCAATGAAGATTGGAAAATACCAGTGAAGTTCAAGAAAATCAAATTCCAAAAGATTCACTCCATTTTGCCTGTTTAGGATAAACTATCAAAAGTGACTTGGATTATCATCATATATTATATGTATGAAATTTGACAAACCTATTGTTCTGGGAAGTTCCTATTAAAATATACTATTCTCACATCCAAATGAAAATGATTATTTTTATTTGTGCAGATGGGATTCTTCCAAAGAGACCTCTCTACTACAGCAGGCCCTAGTTCTTAATCCTCCATTCAGAACTAATTGCATTAGGATAATTTTGAACGGTGCCCATTGCTCTGTAGCAACTTTGGGCAGGTCTACACTACAGCCTAAAATCAATATAACTTACGTCACACAGGGGTGTGAAAAAGCCTTCCCTCCCACCCCAAGCAAGGCAAGTTTTGTTCTGTTCCACTGACACAGCTTCCACTTCTCACTGAGGTGGAATAATTATGCCGACGGGAGAGCGCTCTCCCTCGGCATAGCGCGTCTTCACCAGATGCACTGCAGCTGTGCCGATATAGTGCTGTAATGTAGACTCGCCCTTTGTCTGCAAGCTAAACTCATAATTGTTGTTTATCCTGTAGACTAACGGGGCAGATTCCACTCTCCCCTACACAAGTGTAAATCTGGAGTAACTCCATTAAAGTCAATGGAGACACATCAGTTTAATACGAGAATAAGGAGGAAGAGAGTCAGGCCCACTGTTTTACATACATCCCCAAAGCTTATGTTGCTTCTGCTTTGGAGGCTTATCTCAATTCTAATGGGAAGCAATAAACCAAATCTGGTTTCTATCTGAGTTTGAGAGTCAGGTATTATATAGTCAGAGAATGGGTAGAACAAATTAAATAATCTTAATTTACACTAAAAATGGATAGGAAGCAACGATAATAATAATAAAACCTAACCTAATCCAAATTGGCTGGAATTATGAAGACACAAATGGTTTTCTTTATAAAATATATGTTGGAAACTGTTCAAGATGTTTACTGCACAAAATCTCCAGATGAATTTTTGGTTACCCAGGGGATTCACTGTCATATCTCTGTGTAGCCTGTTGGTAAAGTATTATTTACTCAAAGCACATCTAAGGACTGTTACAGTTGTTTCAGTAGGTCTCAACTTTCCTGATAAAAGGTAACCCGAAACCCTGATGAGGTTTTCATCAGACCATTCGCTAGTATCTTCTGCTCATGCAGCTTCCCTTATGTCCTTCATCCTCATGATAGTATTTCAATTATTTCCTGCTGCTATGGGCACAGTTTAGCTAGCAGACATTTAAATTAGCCCCAAGAGGCAGCCTTGTTATTTTCTGATTCTTCTTGCTTTGAAAGGAAAAGCTCAACTTTTGAGAAGGCTTCAAAGCAGAGAGCAGTATTAGAGATCAGTGAATCAATTAGGAAAAAAAAGGGGGCATCACCTGAACCAGGAATTGAACCAACCCTACACCTTGCCCAAGGTTCTAATAAATTCAGCTACATATCCCACAAACCCATCTTTTCCCCAACCCACCACAGGCCTCCTGCTCTTGGTTAAGTCCATCCTGAAGTCTTTGCTAGCCTAGTTGCAATCTTCAGATCTCACAAGTTCTGGCACTTTCTTAGAATAGATGAGGGGAGGAGGGAGGTATGCCCTGGCTTCAGATACTGAGAAAATCCCAGAATTCACATGATTTGAACAGAGCAGCTGTCCAGAGTGCTAGACTGAAAACTCCCAAAGGAATAGAAGCACAGGTGAAAGGGATGTTGGGGATTTGGGAGGTGAGGGAGAGCAAGACAGGAGAGGAGAGGAGATGAAACAGAGGAGAAGTATTGAGGAAAAGAAAGGGAAAACTCACAAGGTCTGGAAAAGCTTCCAAACTGTAGGGAGTGAGTGGGGCTCATCTGAATCCAACCCCAATTTTCTCAGGTTGCTCCTCTCTCATAATAATAAGAGAAGATTTGGCCTAGATAAGGTAAGAGAAACTCAATATTTACTGTAAAACTCATGGCTTCCGTTTAAAATGTACACTTACTGCAGTAAGTTTAACCTTGCCTTCTTTTGACATTTACTGTAAGTACCTGGCACTGCATGTATAAAGATATTTAAAGGTATTGGATACCACAAAACATCCTTTACAATTCCCTACCCCCTAAACTACTAAACAAGACAGACTTGCATCAAGTATTTCACATGTATAGGTGTAATCACCTGCAAAAAATATCCCTAATGGGATGCTATTTGAAAGCATTGTGTTTGGTCCTTATTCTCTCCTGCCTGGTGGTTTTATTGCACTTAGCCTGTAAAACTGCAAGCATGCAAAACCCAGACTAATTTAAAACACTACTTTGGGGGAAGTGGAGGGATGGAAGACTCTCTTGCTAAATGGTACATCTTGAACCATAGCACTGACTTCTCTGCTTAGATTTCCCTTAATTTCTCACAAAAAATGGAAAATGTTTGTGGAACTAAGATGGTGTGTGACAGATATCGCAACCACATGCAACATCTTTGGGGATCATAGTACATTAAGTGTGTGAATGGTTTATGTATCACTATGGGCCAGGAATTGTATGCAACTCCAGGAAGAGGGATGCCACAACTCCTCCATGAACTAAGAACTGTGGGGGGTGATTAAGGTAAATCACTCTAGGACAGGTGTAAACACCTCTAGAGAGGTACCAACCCCTGGGGAGGCTTGCATATACTAGTTCAAACTGGATTTTCCAGAGACCAACAGATAAAGAAAGAACTTTTGGCATAAAAAGGCTGTATTTAAACAGACCCAATGCCTTCTTTCTGATCCAGCAAATGAATAGGACTTTCTGTGTAAGCGCCCCCACCCTTGCAGAAGGATTTTGCCTACTAGAGCCTCATATATTGATGCATGCAGCTTCTTCTATTGTTTTTAATGTTTTCCCTGTAATGCTTTTACCTGAGGAATAAATGTGCTTGTTTAGAAGAAGCTGTGTGTTAACTGGTAGCTACTGTTCAGAGCCCTTGAAGGGAAAGCAAAGCACAGGTGCTGGCCTTTAGCTAGACTGGCTTGCTGGGGATATTGCAGTGTAGGGCAGGGAGCTGTGCAGCCTTAAAATCCCCAGTCAGAAGGGACTGGGACAAGGGTCCTCAGCCAGAGATAAGTGATGGCCGGACACGTGAGAGCTGACTGGGCATTCCTGGACAATGTGAAACTTTAAGTAAATTAATACAATGGCAGCAGCTACAAGAGGGGCACATCTTGACTATAGCACACAGCCCATATTTTTAGGTCAGGTACTGGGAAAATCCAGAGGAGGAAAGAAGTTTTCCCCAAGGTAGCGTTCCATGGCTAATACTGCAGATTCAGGGCTTCAACACACCCTGCAGCTGCTGCCCTCCCCAGTCATGGAGGAGAATGGCAGGTGGCTACCCACTTCCACACTTCACAGAAGGTGTGGACCCCTGCATAATCTCCCTGAAACCCATCCCCCAGCACAGTGGAATCACACCAGTTCAAATGAGGTCAGAGCCTTCTACATGTAGGGGTGCATGAGACAGAATTTGGCCCAAAAGAGGGAGACATAAAACTGATCTAAACTGAATGATGTAACAAGGCAAGGTCAGGCCCAATTGCCAGCTTGTTCAGGAGAAAGTTTTGAAGTTCAGACTGATTTAACTCTCCCTTTGAGATGTCTCTATTTGATTCACTCTACATTTGAGATGGCCAATATATGGGCCAATATATGGGCACTGGCTGAAGAATCGTGAGTCTCTAGTGTCAGCTGGGAACTTTTGGAGGAACAACTGGTGAAAAGTATCAGTAACAGGCAAACTTCAATCATCATCTCACTGACTTTCTTGAAATTCAAGTCAGTCACACAAGCTGAGTGTCCTTTGCCCACCACAAGGCAAGGAGCGTGGGGCCCTTCTGACATTTATGGAGATGTTCCTGAATGGAAGAGCCACATGAACATTGATCTGGTTTATGCCCAACAGGCATACAATACAATATCACAGGGTTCAGTCAAGTGCTCACTGAAACCAACAGAAAGAATCTCATTGGCTGCAGTGGGCTTTGGGTCAGGCTTATGTTGTACAATCCTTCACTCCAGTAAGAAAATAATACCCTCCCTACAACCCAACTGTAAATATAACTCAATCCTTAATTCCTGAAACGACAGCATTCACAGACTAGGGAATATGGTTCACCTTTAGCTAATGGAGCCTAAAGCTTTGAATTCTTATGTGTCACAATCCTAAAGTTCCTATTCCACTGTTGAATGGTACTTGCTCAGGAAAAATTCCCCTTAATTGCAATGGGGATTTTTGCCCGAGTAAATCTTAAAGACTGCCAGATTTGGCCCCATGTGCTTATGCAAATGTATTTGAGAAATGCTTATGTCCAATCTATTACTAAGAAGCCAAATGCTGATGTATGTACTCACGTAAAGCTCCCACTTCAGCAAATGGGAATAGGCTGAAGCAAGTACAGAGTAAAAAGTAAGCATGGAGTTTAGGAGTTTGAACAAAGAAGGAAAATTGTGGTAACAAAGGCACAAAGTAGCCTTGGGTAGTTCTCAAACATAAAGACAATCGTTTATCTCTTTTAGCAACACATTCCGTGCACCATCTTCACTACACCCACTATAGCCATGCTCAGAAAAAGAACTGGGGTAGCACAGATATCAGTTACGTGTGTGTTAGAGGGCATGTGGGAGTGGAAATCTTATGAATTATGTAAAAGTAGCATGAGAACTCAGAGAGAGGAGCTTTCCCCTTGGAAGATCTTAGGACATGCAGACAGGTCAAGAAGGAAAGAAGATCTTTTCAAACATGATTTTTTTAAAAAAATCAGCCTTGCTACCAAGGATGCAAAACAAACCTCATTGCAGATCCTGAAGTCAATGGGGAGCCAAGCTTCAGAGAGTTATGTGAAATTTCATAGTATCTTGGTAAGTTATTCCTTCCCAGCCCAGACTCTCCAACAACAACAAATTTTATGCCAAAAACAAAGATCCAAAAGCTGGGCTGTGGTGACTTGCTAGCTCATGGTATCAGACTGAATATCCTTCATGTGAATGCTGAAACTGGATACGTAAAGCCCAAAGATACCAGTGAATCAGATTTAGATTGTCATGTAGTGAAGAAATATTAGTTAAAAATCACCATCTATAAAAAGCCATTGCAAAGGCCATCTTTCTCTTGGACGAACTTGCAAGGGTGGCCTCTTATAAAAGGCTGCCTGCCTGGGTTACATTCATAACATTAGGACATTACTGGGTGATGTGGTAGTTCTATATACTGGAAGTTTCAAAACCTGGCAGCAATGAGAACTTGAACGGCTTTCCCCTTTTGAACAGCTTCAGAAGATGGTGAATCATCAGCTGTATAATTAGGCTGTTATGAACAAATATAATATTTGAACAGGTTCTCCCCTTCCAATCGTAAAGAACATATTAACTGAATAGAAGTTGCAACACATTCAGGGCTAAGATGGGGGCTGTTTACCATTTTTACCATGGTTGCATCTGAATTTTCAGATTCTGAATCCCAAAAATGACAGATAGAACTTTTAAAAGGAACCATTTTCAGTGGCTTGAAGCTCACATAATAAATGAGCACAGTTTAGGGGAAGTAGAAGTGCCTCTGCCCATTTCTACAGACAGCTGCCAATCACACTGCAGTTTTCTGTAAATTGCAGTAAACATCTGAACTAGGTGGTGATCCTCATTCTTACTTACTGTTAGTAATTGAACAGGGGTGCACTTACTAAAACACACACACACACACCCCCATTATCATGATATAGCGTCATTAGGCTATAGAGTTTCTGAACCATTACTAACCATTACAACGTAACTAACCATTACGTTGGACTTTACACTCCAACTACTAAAATACCACTTTAGCTGCTGTATTTCTGATTTTCAAGAGTCACAAAGGTAGGTATAATGCATTATCAGTGCTCAGACCCCGTACATGTCACTACAGTGCATGGTGGGACATATATCAGCGTCCATGTGCTAGGCCAGATTCTGCTCTCAGTTACAACTCAAGTCAGTGCAGTTACTGTGGATTTACCTCAGTGTAACAGAACAGAATTTGGTCCTGTGTCTCAAATGCATCCCTGGTATAACTCTACTGATGTCAGAGGATTTATTCAGAATGAACTTGTCCTCGGTAACTGCACAAAGCTGATCCCTAACAAAGTAAAGGATAAATCTCATCTAAATATAATTTTTTTCCATTGAAGTCAATAGGTTTACAGTGGTGTGAGAGAACAACTAGCCCTGAGTTCTTTATCAATGCTGGCACCGAAGTGCATTGGCGTGCTAGAGAAAGGAGGCATTCAGCTCCCTCTCTTGGATCTCATGTTCTCTTGCCCCCTACCCATTTCCATGTCTGACTGTTTTCCCCTCAGCAAGGGTGACCCACTTCCAAAATGTAGGCATGTCTAAAAATAGCAGTTCATTGGATTTAATTAAAGATAAGTCAGCAGTGCCTTCTGGAACACATGTATTGAAATCTATTTTAAATGCTGGAAATCTCTTTAAATAGAACCTTATTTTTGAAAGAGACCAGCTGTAATTTGTTTCTTCATAAAAGGCTTTATTCTTTTCCCATACAGCAAACACTATTAATGTTTCGATTTCTCCAGAGACTATATGGATTAGACCAAATGGAAAATTACCATGACAACACCAGTGTTATTTTAGATATTAGAAATTCATGCCAAGTTAAACAAAAGGCATGGACAAGAATGATCGTTTTAATTCAGTTCTGATAGCAAACAATAAACCCCAACTTCATTTTGAAAGTTGTAGAGCAACAGAACTACAGTGAGAACCTTTAAAATCCCAATTAAAATTAAAAGCAATAAAGTTAACAGGACAGACTCTCCTTTCTTTGATACTGGTGACTACTTCAATGCGGTTGCATCAGTGAAAAGGAGAAGAGAATCTACAGTAGGGTCAAATTTTCAAAAGTGCCAAAGTGATTCAGGAGCCCAAATCCCACTGACTGTCAGGGAGACTGTCTTTAGGCCCTTACGAGCATAAATCTCACTGAAAGTCACTTTTGAAAATAGGACTAGGCTCCTTAATCACTTTGGCACTTCTGAAAATGAGACCCCTAATATTTTGAAAATGAAGATTAAATATTTCAGGAGGGTATAGGATTTTGTCCCACCAACCATACACAGTGAATGGAAGGTGAAGAAAAATTTAATTACCGGCGCACAGAACAAGCCTGCACTCTACTGAACGCAGTTAGCTTGGGCTGGTGGGGCACTGTGCACATTCCACTCGCTCGCACTGTCAGCAGCATTAACAGGCTTGGGAGAGACACACAACCTGCCTTCCTCAGCAAGGTAGCCATTTGATGCAATCATGTTTGATGCAATCATGCAGCTACATACCCGGCTTGTGTAACAATCTGTAGCATGCGTTTTTGTTTTCAAACATAAATCAGGGATCAAGTCTGGGTTCTAGGATTCATTTCAACACAAGCTAGTCTGTAATAATTACAGAAAGCCAGTCTTTAAAATAATCTTAATGTTTGCATTAATTAAACTGTACAGTGGCTGCATTGTGTCTAGATAGTGAAGGCATCTCCATCAGTGAGGACGCTGTCCAATTCTAATCACAATGACAATACCTTTTAATGCTGATAGATGCTCATCTCTGAAAGCCTCAATGCATCTTCTTCACACAAACAAGCTGCCATGTAGGCTCACATATCTACAAACTAAACCCATGAGAGCAGCTCAAACGGAGAACCTGTTTATATGGTTTGGCTATTGTGGTTTTTATTAGGGATGGGGCTGAACTGTAAAACTGATCCAAAGCTCTTTGGAGAGACTTCGATCACAATTGATTGTGGCTCATATGGAATGCGTCCCACTCGGTGTCTGTAAAGTGCTTAGCGCATTTAGGATATTACATAATCTCACATTTTAAATCTACAATAAAATCGGAATTGCCTGTAGGGTTTTAAAATGATACTATAATAAAAGAAAAACTAATGACCTTGACCCAATACAAGTGTATGAGATGCTGTCACTGAAAAGTCCCACCTATTCTTTATAGCATTTTGGCTCCTTTGGACCAATACCAAGGCTTAACTTCTGAACACTATTACCTGAATAGAAAGCAAAGACTGAACACAGTGGCCTAAATTTTCAAATTTAGGTGCTTAAATTTAGGCACCTAAATCTATATTTTGGCATCTAAATCAAAGCAGCCTGATTTACAAGGTACTGAGAACTTGAAGCCATAGGTGCTGGAACTTGGGGTGCTGCTACACCCCCTGGCTTGAAGTGGTTTCCATCATATACAGGGTTTACAGTTTGGTACAATGGCTCTCAGCACCCCGCACTATACAAATTGTTCCAGCACCCCTACTTGAAGTTACTATTTATTTCCATGGGATCTGCTGGGGCTCACTATCTCAAACTCAGGGCACTTTGATTTAGGTGCCTAAATATGGATTTGTGCATTCAACTTCAGGCAAGTAAGTTTGAACATTTTTAAGCCTCTCCTTCAGCCGACAGTACACTATCAAAAGGTACTTCCATTATATGACCATCACACACTGTATCTAAATGTCATTTTAAAACAAACACTGTTGAATATCAACGAGTATGCAGTATAGTTACTGTTATTGCAGAAGGGCACCTACCTTAACTCCAATAATGGATTTACGGTGATAAAAACAGCAAAGAGCTGTTATGAGAGTTTGAAAAACATTACAATCCTTAGGCATTTTCAAATCCTCTGTTCTGTGGACCCTTTGGATTAAAAGCAAATGGTCATCACCAGCAACTTTCAGGAGTTACTTTTGAGCTCTTTTGCATTGCCCTCAGCCTGCCAGGGCTCATACACTCCCCCTTACTCACACATCAATCTGGGACTATTTCCTCAGCTAGTGCAGATACTATCAGTTCAGTGGCTTCAGGCATGCTAGCTTCCAGCCTGCCATGTAGAGAGTGCCAGAATCCGCATGTGATCTATCACACTCACCAATGAAATTCTAACCCTCTGGGAAAGTGCCTCTATTTGGGTATCCCCTTGGATCAGAGTTGCAGTGTACAAATTTTTGAGCCACAGGCTCATGGCAGACTCTTTTTCTCAACAATGTACAACACCTGAGTCACTCACTGCACTCCTAAAGATTTGATTGCTCACTCCTGCTGTCTCTGTTCAGTCACAAAGTATCTACATGTTACATAAATAATTCTGTTTAGCACACAAGTGATAAGGAGAGAGACGGAGAGTGGTTGCCTAGGGCTTGCATGACTCTGTTACTCTTCATAATCAAACAAAATGGTATATACTTAGAGTGTAGATAACCAAGGAAAATGTCAAATCTGTTTATTTTTAATTCGGAAGCTTCTGGCAGCCAGTCACAGGAAAAAAATTGGGAGAAGCCAATTATATCAGCACAGTCATTATTAGCGACATAGCTAATACAACCTTTTGGAGTTTAATTAAGACCATCAACTAACAGCCAGAGCCTGGTGCAGGTCCCACGTAATTGGGCAAGCTGTTAGAAAGGAGAATATACTGTGTAAGTTTAAAAACTTCAGCGTGGATATAAAGTTAAACCTTATCCTCACAGAAGAAGAAGCAGTCATATTTATATATATATGCTGCTCTTCTCTTAGAGAGCACAGTTCCATCCGGAGACCTCTGCAAGGCTGTGGCTGTTAAAGTATTCCCTTTCATCTGTTTCTTTTAATCTCTTCTTGTATTGTGGAAAAAAGTAAATAAAGCATTGCTGATTGGCTCTCTCAACACGGTCATATTTCCTCTTCTCCTACTCTTTTCCTTTCCAATGCATTAGTTCTTGATTATGCTCATAATAAAGAAAAAAAGCAGCACTTAAAATTTTCCTCAAAAAGATACGGTCACAAATGGATTAGTCACTGCCCTCTACTGGATGGAAGCAAAACTGGTCAACGATCTATCTTAGTCCCTGTATAACTAGGAACTAACAGAGAGTCTTCTCTAACTCAAGTGTTAGGGACCTGTGCTTTTGGAGGAAAGACTGGATTTTTATACAACTTCATTACTGTGACAGTCTGAGTGGCTATGACATGCAGCACAGCAATAGCTGTGAGATTCCTACATGACAATGGAATTGTTACAATATTTTACGAAGTTAAAATCTATAGTACCAGTGGAGAGGAAAATATTAGGAAATGAAGGATGAACAAAGGTAATGGCTATAGGCAAGAAGCTGGATTTAATTTAAAAAATAATTAACGTCCACAACATAAATAGCTTCTGGAACTCACTACCACAGGATACTAGGGAGGCAAATAGTTTAGCAAGATTCAAAACAGGATCGGACATTTTTATTTATGATAACATCTGCAGATGTTTAATTTTAGTTATTTAATTTTAGATGGATTTTTTTTCCAGCCAGAAGTATTTGCTGAAACAGATTCACTGATACTTGTTCCAGAAGCAGTTCAGTAGGAGGTGGTTTTCATGCAAAGCTCCTTTCCACACCATTTGCCTGCTAAGATCACTACAAACACACATACTAAAAAAAAAGAAAAAGCCCTGTTGTCCAGTGGGTGCCCGCCTGCTCCTGACCAGGGTGTGAGCAAGAGAGCTCTGAGGCTCATGTGCAGAAACACTGGCTACTGGCCTGTAAACTCACAAATTGTTAAAAAAAGCCCTGGTTCCAAAATGTGGCCACTTCTTATGGATACAGAGCACAGCAGGGTTCACTTCTCTTAGTATTTTAAATGGAAATGAATTATACAACATTGCAATTTATAGGCCTGATCCTGAAACCCGTACTTATGTGAGTATCTCCTTGGAATCAATAGACCAAATTCTGATTCTGTCTCATCTGAGTTTTTCCAGATTTACACAACTGCAACAGAGAAAAACTGTCCCAAGGTATGTGCATGTATGTGGATCAATCACAGAAAACCAAAGTTTACTTGTGCAGGGGCCTGATCCACTGCCCACTGAAGTCAATGGAAAGAACCCCAAAGTCTTCAGTGGGTGTTGGATCAGGTCACCGCCCTCCAAGAAGTCCCTCACTTCAGAGCTCTATGAGCTGTCAAAGTTTTCAGTTATTACTCTCTTAGTGAATGGAAACCTGCTGCCCCCCACAACAGTACATCCGCTCCAAACATCTGTGCAATGTTGGAAGTAGCCGACCATGGAGATAGATAAAGTTTGAGGGCCTGATCCTTTACTTGAGGTGTGTGTATGGTATGTGTGTCTCCAATGAACTTAAAGGTGCTCATCTGCATGTCTCAGTGTGGGACTGGGCCCTAAAGCTGCAATTACCCAGCTAGGGAATTCAGAGTCTGCGATTTCTTTGAAGACTGGCACTCTCTGTTCCAGTATTTATTTTAATGTGCAATGATTTAACTCTAGAAACCACAAATTTGAAATGCAGGCAAATAAACCTGTACATTATACTGACTGGGTCTCCTTGGGGCTGGTATGCATGCTGCAGCTCTTCACTGGGGAATAAACAGAGAAAGTCAAGTCAGTATTGACTCTCAGCTTTGCTTTCACCATCCTCTTCCTCCCTTTCGTAAAGACACGGTTTCCACCACATGGTTTCAGTCTGGTCGGGAACGAGGGTACTATCACTACAGAACTGTCCAGCTAACTTCCATTTTAACCATGGACCATCTAGTCATCGTGGCGCACACAAAGTTCTGCTAGTTCAGGAGCACTGAGTCCAGTGGCTGACAGGAAGGTGATGGGTGGGAGGCCAAAGGGCTTCTAATAATAAATAATAATAGTAGAGCACACTATTTTGCCCTTCTATGGTATATTTCATCCAAGAAAGCCAAAGCATCTTTCAGATATTAAACTTGGCCCTGCAGTACCACTGTGAGACAGGTATTATGGGTACAGATGGACAAAGTCAGTCACCTGGGGCTAGAAATTCAGAAGAATTCAAGTCCCATCTAGATACCTAAATAAAGGCTGTACTTTCAAAAGATTTGCACCTAGAACCTCTCATTGTGACACTTATGGCCAGACTTTCCAAAAACACTCAGGAACCTACACTGTCAACTTTGCTGAAAACCTGGCTCATTGTTTTGGTGCCTAAATGAGAACTCAGCCTTTTAAATAATCTGGCCCAAATTACAGATGCTGAGCTCCTCTGAATATCTGTGTGGCCCACAAGAGCTGCAATGATTTGTCCAAATCCGGGATGATTTGTCCATGCTGGGGCAGAGCCAGAAGTGCAATGGACGGGTTCCCGATTCCCACTACTCTGCTTTCACCAGTAAACAACACTGTCTCCTTTTTTTAGCTGACCACAGTCGCTATTCCACATCAGTGGGTATGATCAAGTTTTTAATTCAGATACAAATTCTGACTAATTCCTTCACGCAAGCAACTACAAGTACAAGTACAAGCAAGTACAGTCTATCACCAAGAAAACACGACCGGCTGTGAAGAGGTTCAAATCATGTCATCTTTAGGACTGGTTCTAAATTCACCCTCTCAGATACCTAGATATATTAGATACAAAAAGCACATAGCTACCAGTCTGTGTAAACATGGGGCTTTTAAATATATGGGAATGGGGGAGTGTGTGAATTCTGATCCCACCCTCCCAGGGTGAGGGGGGCTGGCTGAGAGAGGGACTCTAAGAAACTCCTTCTCAAAACTGCACCTTCAGCTGAGCCCTGCAGCTCCTCTCACACCAGTTACAGACATTCAAAATATCTATCAAGGATTCAGAGAGAAACGGGCATTGGGAAAGATCCAACCACTATCTTGGAGTTTGGCTTTTTTCATGGTCAGGTCTAATTTAGCACACATTAGTCCATGACCATGGAAACAAGGGCATTTCAGGCTACCTATGGTGAATAGCTGTTCAGTTAGGCCTGGTCTACACTATGGGGTTAGGTCGAATTTAGCCGCATTAGGTCGATTTTAAAATGAATGTGTCCACACAAGCAAACCCATTCCGTCGACTTAAAGGGCTCTTAAAATCTACTTCTATACTCCCCGGTGAGGGGAGTGGCGCTAAAATCAACCTTGCTTGGTTGAATTTGAGGTAGTGCGGATGCAAATTGACGGTATTGGCCTCCGGGAGCTATCCCAGAGTGTTCCATTGTGACCGCTCTGGACAGCACTTTGAACTCCAATGCACTAGCCAGGTACACAGGAAAAGCCCCAGGAACTTTTGAATTTAATTTCCTGTTTGGTCGGCGAACTCAGCAGCACAGGTGACCATGCAGTCCCCCCAGAATCGCAAACGAGCTCCAGCATGGACTGAAAGGGAGACACTGGATCTGATTGCTGTATAGGGAGAAGTATCTGTGCAGGCCGAACTTCGATCATAAAGAAGAAATGCAAATATATTTGCCAAAATCTCACAGGGCATGTTGGAGAAAGGCTACAACAGGGACACACAGCAGTGCCGCGTGAAAGTTAAGGAGCTCAGGCAAGCCTACGAAAAGACAAAGGAGGCAAATGGTCACTCTGGGTCAGAGCCCATACATGCCACTTCTATGATCAGCTGCATGGCATTCTAGGAGGGGATCCTACCACTACCCCACCATTGTCTGTGTACACCTGCAAGGGGGGAGTTTCATGCAACAGGGAGGAGGATTTTGTGGATGAGGAAGGGGAGGAGGAGGAGAATGCGCAGCAGGCCAGCGGTGAATCCGTTCTCCCCGTCAGCCAGGACCTTTTCATCACCCTGGAGCCAAATACCCTCCGAAGGCGGGATCCCCGACCCTGAAGCTGGAGAAGGCACCTCTGGTGAGTGAACATTTGTAACTACAGTACAGGGTTTAAAAGCCATAGTGTTTAATGTTTGATTTGCCCTGAAGAATTGGGATGCATTCGCGGCCAGTACAGCTACTGGAAAAGTCTGTTAACGTGTCTGGGGATGGAGCGGGACTCCTCCAGGGACATCTCCATGAAGCTCTCCTGGAGGTACTCTGAAAGTAGTCTGGAATCATTGCAGCACAAAGCATGGCAGCAAATGGTCCTGGGTTTTGGTCGCATTCAAGCAACATTCGGTCTATATCGTTCTGTGTTAGCCTCAGGAGAGTGATATCATTCATGGTCACCTAGTTGAAATAGGGGAATTTTTGTACGGGAACAGTAAAAGTACTCCCGTTCATGCTGGGCTGTTTGCGCTTGGCTAAAAGGGATCATCCCGGAGAATAGCCACGCGGTGGGGTGGGGGGAGATGTGTGCTGCTCATCCACCTGAAAACCTCAGTCCCTCCTTTCAAATGTGAAACCCAACTGGCATTGCTTGCTATGGGAAAGGATGGTGCTGCAGTTTGAAACCATTCCCACATGTTATGTGTAAAAAGCCAACCCCGCATACCCTTTGCCTTACCACGGCTGCCTGGAAATTCTGCTGCCCAGCCATGTGTGATGTGTCACCATACCAGCAGGTGCTCAATATAAAAGGCAAAATGCGACCTAAAGCTCATGTGCTGTCTGCTGTGAATTGCTTGATTTACTGTGAAAGAGTCTCCCTTTTGTTCTCAGAAATGTATCATCTTAAATTTTACTCTCCCTTTTTATCTCCCCACAGGTGCAAATGTTTCTATGCTCCCCCTATCATCTCCATCCCTGAAGTTATCGCAGATTAGAAGGCGGAAAAAACGCACTCGCGATGACATGTTTTCCAAGCTCATGCAGTCCTCCCACACTGATGGAGGCATTCAGTGGCAGAGGCCAGGAAAGCATTAAGTGAGCATGAAGAGCAGAGGCAGGAGGCGATGCTGAGGTTAATGGGGGAGCAAACGGACACGATGAAGTGTCTGGTGCAGCTGCAGGAAAGCCAACAAAAGCACAGACCCCTGCTGCCATTGTATAACTGGCTGCCCTCCTCCCTAAGTTCCATATCCTCCTCACCCAGAGGCCCAAGAACGCTGCGGGAGTGGGGGAAGGCTCCGGGCACCCAGCCACTCCACTCCAGAGGATGGCCCAAGCAACAGAAGGCTGTCATTCAAACAGTTTTGATTTGTTGTGTGGCTACAATAAGCCATGTGGCCTTGTCCTTCCCTCCTCCCCCACCCCACCCGGCTACCTTGTCAGTTATCTCCTTTTTTTTTTTTAAATTAATAAAGAAAGAATGCATGGTCTCAAAACAATAGTTACTTTATTTTGAAGGAGGGAGGGTGGTTGGCTTACAAGGAATTAAAATGAACAAAGGGGGCGGGTTTGCATCAAGGAGAAACACACACCAGCTGTCACACCGTACCCTGGCCAGTCATGAAACTGGTTTTCAAAGCCTCTCTGATGCGCAGCACGTCTTGCTGTGCTCTTCTAATCGCCCTGGTGTCTGGCTTCTCAAAATCGGATGCCAGGCGATTTGCCTCAACCTCCCACCCCGCCAAAAACGTCTCCCCCTGACTCTCTCAGATATTATGGAGCACACAGCAAGCAGCAATAACAATGGGAATATTGGTTGTGCTGAGGTCTAACCTGGTCAGCAAACAGCACCAGCAAGTTTTTAAACGTCCAAAGGCACGTTCTGTCACCATTCTGCACTTGCTCAGCCTATAGTTGAACTGCTCCTTACTACTGTCAAGGCTGCCTGTGTATGGCTTCATGAGCCATGGGAGCAAGAAGTAGGCTGGGTCCCCTAGGATAACTATTGGCATTTCAACATCCCCAACAGTAATTTTCTGGTCTGGGAAGTAAGTCCCTTCTTGCAACTGCTTGAACAGCCCTGAGTTGCTAAAGATGTGAGCGTCATGCACCTTTCCCGGCCATCTCATGTTGATGTCGGTGAAACGTCCCTTGTGATCCACCAGTGCTTGCAGTACCATTGAGAAGTACCCCTTGTGGTTTACGAACTGGTTGGCTAGGTGGTCCAGTGCCAAGATAGGGATATGGGTTCCATCCATTGCCCCACCACAGTTAGGGAACCCCATTGCAGCAAAGCCATCCAGTATGATCTGCACATTTCCCAGAGTCACTACCCTTGATAACAGAACATCAATGATTGCATTGGCTACTTGAATCACAGCAGCCCCCACAGTAGATTTGCTCACTCCAAACTGATTCCCGACTGACCAGTAGCAGTCAGGTGTAGCAAGCTTCCACAGGGCTATCGCCACTCGCTTCTCAACTGCCAGGGCAGCTCTCATCTTGGTATTCTGCACTTCGGGGCAGGGGAAAGCAACTCATAAAGTTCAGGGAAAGTGGCCTTACGCATGCAAAAGTTTTGCAGCCACTGTGAATCATCCCATACCCACCACACTATGTGGTCGCACCAGTCTGTGCTTGTTTGCCCGGCCCAGAATTGGCGTTCCACTGTATCAACCAGCCCCACTGTCACCATGATGTCCCAATTGCCACAGCCCGTGCTTTCAGGAATGTCTGTGCACATGTCCTCATCACTGGTGCTGGTGTCTCTTAGCCCAGTTCTGCATATACTCCAGGATAATGCAAGAGGTGTTTACAATGCTCACAATAGTAGTGGTGAGCTGAGTGGGCTCCATGCTTGCCATGGTATGGTGTCTGCAGGAGAGCAGAGTTGCAGCGGAAGCGGTGGACGATGATGGATGCCATGAGAATAGATATTTATACAGAACAATGAGAGGACCTGCGAGGTGGATTCATGGCACCAGAAGAGCAGGAGAGCAGAGTTGCAGTGGAAGAGGTGGATGATGATGGTTAGCAGTCGTACTGCACTGTCTGCTAACAGCAGCACCTAGGACACAACAGTAGCGGTGACAGTGAGCTGAGTGGGCTCCATGCTTGCCGTGGTATGGTGTCTGCACAGAAAAAAGGCGCGAAACGATTGTCTGCCATTGCTTTCATGGAGGGAGGGGCAACTGACGACATGTACCCAAAACCACCCGCGACAACGTTTTTGCCCCATCGGGCATTGGGAGCTTAACCCAGAATTCCAATGGGCGGTGGAGACTGCAGGAACTGTGGGATAGCTACCCATAGTGCACTGCTCCGTAAGTCGATGCTAGCCACGGTAGTGAGGATGCACTCCTCCGACTTAATGCGCTTAGTGTGGACATACGCAATCGACTGTATAAAATCGAGTTCTAAAAATTGACTTCTATAAAATCGACCTAATTTTGTAGTGTAGACATACCCTTAGTTGCTAAAAGCAAGAGAAGTTTAATAATGCTGATTCCTTACGAAGAGGGAGTAAAGGCTTAGGACAGCAGAGAGGGGAAGAGAGCGTCTGATGTTGGTATTTTGTAAGTTGTTACTACAGTATCTAGGCCCAGTGACTAGAGTGTAGTCCAGACATCCAGCTATAAACAAGGATGATTACTGACCCTGCACTATGTATATGTAGTCCCCATGTAAAATGCCCACAGTCATTTTACAGGTACATTCATGTCTTAAATGACAAACTAATAGTTTTGTAAACTTCACTTAGGGCTTGTCTACATGGGGAAATTTACTGGGATAATTATTGCGATATAATCATACAGCTGTAGTTTTACTGGTATAACTCACCGTGTGGATACTTATTCTGGAATACAAGTGTCTTTTTCCGGTTT
Source organism: Lepidochelys olivacea (assembly GCF_965140295.1). Taxonomy (NCBI): domain Eukaryota; kingdom Metazoa; phylum Chordata; order Testudines; family Cheloniidae; genus Lepidochelys; species Lepidochelys olivacea. The sequence goes on along the minus strand of NC_140418.1, from coordinate 74,358,148 downwards.
AGCTTATGCAACTTTGAAAAATTTCCTCATGTAGACAAGGCCTTAAGGCTTAGAGAACGATTGTGCCAGCTCTGCTCACCATCAGTGATATTTTGCCATTCACTGATTTCCATGGAGCTCTCTGGAGTGAGGCACTGCTCAACATGAGAGGAGGTGGCAGAATCGGGCCCTTAATGAAGAGCAGAAATGGCCAAGTTCTGCCCTGATATACATCATGGGGTTTAACAAGCTCTAAGTCAGGGTAGAATTTGGCTGTAGATTCCAAATTTGACCCAGATCAACTTCAATCTCTTTCGGGTTTTCAAAGACAAACCAAAAATCACAGCCAGAGATGGGAACAAGGACAGGAAAAGTCTGTGAGATTTCCCTTATGTGGTTTCCTTCCAAATCTTCTGAACAAGACCTGGTTGCCTCTCTTTCCTTCTCCTCTATAAAAATAGAGGGGTTGGCCCTGTGCCTCCAATAGATCCCCAAATGGGCCCAACCTCCTGACTTGAATGGGTATTCACAGATATAACTGGATGTGATTTGGCCCAGTATGTTTTGATGTGGAGGTGCATGTTTCTCTTTGGAAAGGCTTGTTATCAAGCAGCAAATATAACAAAGCTAAAGTATTGCATCCACAATCTGAGCTGAACAGCATGGCACAAATAACAAATAACTGGCAACTCATTCTGTGACAGTAAAGTAAAGGATCTGTTCAGAAGTGACTACTCACAGTGCATGAGTGCCAGTAATAATGATCCTGGCCCTCAAGAAAAATAATACTGTCCAATTTAATATGACAACTGCTGGCATCCTTTACAAAAACAGCAGTGTAACTGTTAGGAAATAAAGACATCTTTCTTTCGGTAATGAATACTGCATCGTTATACTGAATTAATCCTAGCCAACAAGCATGTAAAAATGGGATATTTGTATTTATCAAGGCTTAATGCCAGTCTTGCATTGCTCTGTTTGTGTCTGTGAGAGAGAGAGCATGCATATGGGCACCCCCTCCACAAAGAGTTAAAAGAGTCCCCCTTCGAGATGGGGTACTCTATCCTGGGAAGCAGAGCCTCTAAAAAGATTTGGTGGTCATGGTGCATAATCAGCTGAACATGAGCTCCCAGTGTGATGCTGGAACCAAAAGAGTTAATGTGATCCTGGGATGCACAAACAGGGGAATCTCGAGTAGGAGCAGAGAGGTTATTTCACCTCTTTATTTGGCACTGGTGCGACCACCGCTAGAACACGGTCTCTAGTTCTGGTGCCCACAGTTCAAGAAGGATGGTTGATGAATTGGAGAGGTTCAGAGAAGAGCCACAAGGAGGATTAAAGGATTAGAAAACATGCTTTATAGTGATAGACTAATGGCTGCCCCCCTGGAACCCGTGCCACATCCAACACCCCTTCTCCCTGACTGCCCCTAGAACCCCTGCCCCTGACTGCCCCCCTCTCCTTCCTGACTGCCCCCCTGGGACCCCTACCCCCATTCAACCCCCTTGATCCCTGCTCTCTGACCGCCCCGACCCCTATCCACATCCCCGACCACCACCCTGAACTCTCTTGCTCTCTATCCACACACACACAACCCAGCTCCCCGCCCCCTTACCGCGCTGCCTGGAGCACCGGTGGCTGGCAGCACTACAGCTGCATCACCCAGAGCACCAGGACACGCAGCCGTGCCACCTGGCTGAAGCCAGCCACGCCACCACGCAGCACAGAGCACTGGGGGAGGGGAACAGCAGGAGAGGGGCCAGGGGCTAGCCTCCAGGGCCAGGCGCTCAGGGGCCGGGCAGGAGGGTCCAGTGGGCTGGATGTGGCCCACGGGCCGTAGTTTGCCCACCTCTGGTTTAGATGCTTCAGATTGGATTTTTTTTAAATCACGTGGTTAATTTTGCTTTCAGATTCCATTCATAACACATTTCCTCACAGTCCTTACTTCAAATAGTTGTCGGTTTTCATAAGGTTGTTATAAATTATTTCAATGAGCCATTTATTATGTTGAAATGCAGGATCGTCTCTTCTTGCAGTACTTCAGTTCCTGGATGGTGAAAAGACCCTTGTCCCTTATGCCCAGGCCCTTTATGCCACATAAAAAGGCCAGAACCACAGTTGCCAATTTTCAAGTGGTAAATAAGCACCCTGACTAAATAAGCACCCCGCTGTGCATCCCTGACTCTCTCTCCCCCCACCCACTTTTTCCCTGCTTGCCAGGAGCCGATCAAAAAAAAAGAAGCAACAAGCTACAAGCCAAACAAGCTACAAGCCAAAAACTAGCCAACAAGCAATTCAGAAGCCAATTAAGCCAAAAACAAGCCCAATTTCTGCATTTTTTCCGTGGATTTGGCATGTCTGGCCAGAACAGTGTAAAGGGGCTGAAAAAGTCCCAGATCTGAGTGGGGGGACAATTTAAGTCTGCAGTTGATGTTTTGAAGGTATATGACACAGGAAATTTATTTTCTTGCACTCAGCGACCCAGAGCGTGGGTTGCTGTCAAGATGTATGCAGGATGGGATGGTGAAAAAATGGCTTTAGACCACTTTTTTGGATCCTTTATTTTCCTAGGTCATCTATGCACCAAGCTGGTTTCCCTATGTAAATTAGAGCAGCCCAAAGGCTGACTACGAACAGCTTACTGGTATTTGGCAGTTCATAGGAGCTGCTATACTTTTTCTTCGCTAACAGGATTCCCTCGCACTCTGGTGATTCTCCCATAACCAGCTACACCAGCTTTATGGCTGCTTTGTGCCAGCAGTGAAATACAAAGAGGCCACAAATCAGGCCAGGTTCCAGTCCTGTGTCTCAGTAACATGTCACACCAGGCCATAGATTCTAAGGCCAGAAGGGACCACTGTGATCATCTATTCTGCTCTCCTGTATAATACAGGCCATAGAACTTCCCCCACATAATTCCTAGAGCAGATCTTTTAGAAAAACTTCCAATCTTGATTATAAAATGGTCAGTGATGGAGAATCCATCACAACCCTTGGTAAATTGCTCCAATGGTTAATTACTATAACAGTTAGAAATTTACACCTTATTTCCAGTTTGAAAACTTCAGTTTCTATATTCAGCTTCTTGCTGCTGGATTGTGTTGTACCTTTTTCTGCTAGGTCGAAGGACCAATTAAATACTTGTTCCTCATGTAGATACCTATCAACTGTAAACAAGTTGCCCCATAACCTTTTCTTTGTTAAATTAAATGGATTGAGCTCCGTTAGTCTATCACTATAAAGCATGTTTTCTAATCCTTTAATCCTCCTTGTGGCTCTTCTCTGAACCTCTCCAAGGAAAGAGAGAATGGGTTGGATGGGGCGGTGGGGGTTAATAGGGGCAGGGGCCCCAGGGGTGGTCAGGGGACAGGGAGGGGTAGATGGGGCAGGGGTCCCGGGGCGGCTGTCAGGGGACAGGGAACAGGGGGGATTGGATGGGGCAGGAGTCCCGGGGGGGCTGTCAGGGGGTGAGAAGCGGGGGGGGGGTTCGGGCCACGACTGGCTGTTTGGGGAGGCACAGCCTCCCCTAACCAGCCCTCCATACAATTTCAGAAACCCGATGTGGCCCTCACACCAAAAAGTTTGCCCGCACCTGATCTAAACCCTAGGATGGCAACGCTCTTAACTTAATTATAAGAATTTCCCTTTCCCTTAACAGGGCCCTCTTTATTAACATGTGAGAAATACACAATGCAGCCCATTTGTAGTGGCCATCATTGCCATCAGCAGAGTGCCCACTCCCCATTCTTCCTTGTACTTAGTCCGGTCCCATCCCCTCTGTTAATCTGCTGAGGGAGATGCCTCCACACAGTGGCACCACCTCCCTAGTTATTCACAACAGAATAATGCACATAGTTTACAAAGCGCAGGTCATTGGAAGGGAAGGGTGGGATGATGTCCAAAATGGAAGGGGGTGAAGGCACTCCTGAAACCGCTACCTAAAACTATCCCCTTCCTAATTCAACTGCATGTGGACCTAAATTAAATATACAAAATCCTGGTGCCAAAATCCCATCACTCAGCCGTCTGTGTATAGGGCAATCCTTACTGGGATTGACCTTTTCTTTCCCATATACTCTCCACCCTGTTATCTTTGCTTTTGCAGGCTGTTGTAGCTGCGGCTTCTAATCATAATTCAGTAGACACAGCAACAGGTGTAATCTCACTTGTTTGCACTGCAGGGGAGTGGTGTGGGAGAGGTCAGTGTAATTTCCTTTTTCTCGGTTTGATGGTTCTATGAGGCAATGTAAGAAACTTTCTATAGCTGTCACAACAGTGGCAGAGATGGCAGCCTGCCATCTATCTGGTTTTCAATACACTTTGGGCCAGATTTTTGATTTTTGAATGTATTTAAGTGCCTAACGATGCAGATAGGTGCTTAGTGGGATTTTCAAAAGTGCCTAACCAGGTTAGGCACCTGACTCCCACTAACACCTATCTGTATCTTTAGGAACCTATATACCTTTGAAAATCTGGCCCAAATTTATAACTACAACAGGCCATTTTCACGCCAAAACACACTCCCACACACACCCTGCAAGAGGCTAAGCTGCAGCAACCTCTTTCTTACCCCCTTCAGCCACCTCCTCTTCTTCCCTTCCTCCTGTTAAGAGCTGATGTAAAAAGCTGCACAGAGGAAACCATTTGCAGTGCACAACACCAGCAAGTTTTATTGGTCCTACAACACCCAAGAATGATGCTGCATGTTTCTCAGCACCATCTGCTGTCTTCCTAACTATTCGCATATATACAGATGTAGATGACTTGTAAAACCTCCCTCATCTCTTGATTCACTCTTCTTTAACTTAATTTTTAACTTACCCTTCAGACAGTTTTTCTTTCATTGCCATCACAGTTGGTTCACGTTCTCTGTCAGCCTTTGTACCTGGCCTTTTCTCCTCCCCTCTGTTGCTGACACTGTGTAGGCTGTCACCAATCTAACACCTGTCTTGCCTGACACTATGCTGAAGGGGCCCTGCCTCTAAAACGGATTGATTTCCCACAGCATGGCAACACCACAAAAATGTTTCATGTTTTAACGATCGTAGTGGGATTGTGATCAGCTCAGCAAACCAGAATCAGTTCTACTCTGGCAGGGTGGGCAGTATTTTCAACAGTGGAAGCCTAAAGTTAACAGTTTAATTCATATGAGACATCTAAATAAATGATCAGATTTTCTAAAACGCTGAGTACCCATCAGCTCCCTCTGATCACAAAGGGTTGTTGGATGCTCAGCACTTTTGAAAATTAAATCTATATTTAGGGGGCATAAGAAAAATAGCCTGGGAGTTAGTTTTAGACTCCATTTTAAAAAATCTTGACCCATGAGTGCATGTGTTTGGGGATGATTGGTTCTCTTCTATTTACCCACACACAAAACTTGGTGTAGTTGAACAGAGGCTATAGGATCATATTAGCGCTCTGAGTAGATATTATCTTTCAACAATTTTTATTCAAGATATTGGGATTTTCAGAAAAAAACCTGGCAACAGTTGGTCCTGGATGACCAGGGTAAGGCATTTGCTGAAGTGACATTGTAACATCATGGGTATCCAAGTAAATGAATCCAAAAGAATTCAGCAAACAAAGCAGCTGGAGCCCTCACACTGCAGCATGTGCCTACCCTAGAGCAGATGGGAGGTGACATCACCCCACCCAAAAGAGCACTTTGTTCCACCTAACATTCCCCCAGCTACTCTTCCAACCCAGACCCACTTGCAACTCAAAGAAGGAGGGAAGAGAAGGGAACTACAACATATCAGGAGGGTTTGAAGCAGCTTCCCCCTCAATGAAATGAGTGAGACACATCATTTAAAAGGAACAGTTTTATTCAAATCAGATGCACATATAGAGAAAACTATAGCATCATGCTACAAAAGACAGGGGAAAGGAACTTCAGCCTCAGAGGACCACTCCTTGAATAGTTATACAGCCTGAAATTATTACCATAATCTGCCTGGCAACAAATTACACTCTAACTCCCCCTTGTGGCTCACAGTATATTAAAACGTTCTGCAAAGTCTGTTGCAGAAAAGTACAGCTGTAATCTGGTTTCCTTCCAGCTATGAAAGAGTCAAACACAGGCTCTTGCCTTTTCTACACTAGACAACTGAACCATTGTTGAACTGCTCTCCTTGAATGAGTGTTGACGACAGTATCAGAGACAAAATCATTTCCAACACCACGTCAGGATCCCTTGGATGGTGTGATCCACGCACATGGATTCAGCTACCACCTTTTACCATCCTGGGTAAGATCAAAGCAACGCTCACTGAATGGGGAAAATGTTTTGAAGAACAAACCAGGATACTCTCCTTCCTTTCTTCAAAGCTGTCTGCCCCTATTGGTCACAGTCGTGCCAAGCCTCAGTATTCTGTTCAACTCAGCGCTTAGCCTATAAGACTAGGTACCATCAGTGATTAAAGATGTCATCTTCCAACTCCAGCTTGCTAGGGAACTTGCTCCCAAAGAAGGTTCTGGCCACACTGATCCATGTGCCTGCCACCTCCACACTGGATTACTGTACCTGTATCTGGGGCTGAAGGAGACAGCAATGCCAAGCCTCCAACTCCTCAATGGGACTGGCTGCCGCAGGTGCATAATACTGTTGCTTTGATCCCTTCTTCAGCTCCCAGTCTGCTTTTCTTGCTAGTGCAATTCCTTTGTCCTGATCTTCAAAATAATCAATAGATCAGGACCTAGCTACCTCAGTGACCACAGTTCCATCCATTACTCACCATGACCACCTGCACTCCTCTGGGACAATACTGCCCATAAAATGCAGGATGAAACGGGAGAATTAGAGACATTTTGCTCTCGCTCAAAGGAAACAATCCCAGCAGCCAAGAAAGGTGCAATACAGAAGGGATAAGACTTCTGTGCCTGTATGGATAGCTATCGAAATCCAGCTCTACTACAGGTGGTTTCACTATTTCATGTCACAGAGAAAGAAATAAAATCAAATCAGAACACATTTTAGCAACAATTCCACTTCCAGGAGACTCCACCAATGAATACATAATCAATCAATTTCCCATTGTGTTGATTAATAAATCAATTAGTTAATGTTTGTATGAGCCTTTGAAATTCAAAAATGTTGTATAGGTGCTAAGTATTACACACTGCATTGCCTATTCATCCCCACTTTATACAACATGTAGTGACAGGACTCATGGAAACAGGAGACCCATGAATGACAAAAGAGAACAAAGACCACAATGTGCATATTGTTACCATTACCCCCTTCTCGCTCCCCCTCCCCCTCCCCTTTATTATTTTATTTTATTATTTTTAAAGAAATGCTCCTGGCCTGGAGCCTGATGCAAATCCCATTAAAGTCAGTAGGAGTCCTTCCATTAAATGTAATGGGCATTGGATCAGGCCCTGGTGCCCAATGTCTCATGGCTTGTATCATGTCAATAAGAAACATGTTTTGTCTTGCATTTCAAAAATAATCATGCAAAAGACAACGATCTTCAGTACAAATTTATGATTTTATAAGGTGCATGATTCTGAACCACAAATAAAATCTTGTGTGGTGTCATTCCTTAAAAGTAAGCGTTGTCCTGTATTTTTAATGTCTTTGAAAAGCAGATGGCCACTCTACTGTTACCCACACTTTTGCCTCACTGGCAATGCCATTTTGATTCAATGACATTATTAACAGCAGCATATGACTCTCCGCATTTGGAAGCCATAAATATGGATATTTTGAAGAAAAATAAAGGACACTCCAATTTCTTCCAATGAAATACACGGGAGGATTAAGAGTATTGTCATGAAAATCTGGACAGTCCCTGAGACATAGAAACAGGTGGTATGTTTCATAGAAATACAGACTTTAACTGATGGCATTTACAGCAGAGATTTATGTTTTATCTCTCAGCTCCTGGAATACTTCTTCTCCCCAAAAAGTAGCACTTTTAGCCAATTCCAGGGATACACAGCAATGGAAATTGGTTTGCAAAACTGTTGTTTACCACAGAAGAATGACCAACAAGAGATGTGTGGCTTTTACTATACAACAGGGAGAGATGTTTGATGCCTTTACTACAGATAAAGCTGCGGAGGAAGAGGGATTTGGTGAATTGAGCATGTGTTTAAGATTCAGAAGTTCCTGGTTTCTACTACTAGATCTGACTCACTTTCTCCATCTGTAAAAATGGGTTGATAATAGTTATCCACCGCAGAGGGGTACGGTGAGGATTAATTAGTTAGCAGATGAAAGCACCACCTGAGCTCTAAGTATGCCTACTGGCGCCAAGGTACCATAGAAATTGGCACAATATACTTTTATAGATTTTGAGCTCAAAGCTCAGCTATCGCAACTGTAGTGAATGTATAAGCTTTGATGTTTCAGGATCAACCAGAACTTAGAGTTAATGATTAAAAATAAATTAAATCAGAATGTGGTTATTAATAGAGTCAGTGATGTATAATGAAACTACAGAGATAAGATTATTCTTTAACATGCAATCCTGGAAAGTAAGTGATAGTCACAGAAACATCATTTTATGCATACCCAAGTCAGCAAAACTACAGCAGTATGTAAGAATAGGCATTGCTCCATACCCCAGAGTCACCAATCCTACCTGCATCAGTAACAAAAGTGGAGAGAAAGAGAGCAAGAGTCAGCACTACAGACGGATCACCCAATGAAAGGTGTGGGGTAACTTTCTATTAATAACGACCGCCATTCACTTTTGGGTGAACTAGAACCGATGAGATAGTTATCACTCAAAAGAGAGAGAATTCTAATACCTACCATGTATTCAAAATCAGATCTTAGTGAGAAAAACAATCAGGAACATCTAGGCATGGAAAAATCAAAAAGACTAGTGTAGGAAATTGTATACTGGCCAAGCATGAATTAGACATGCAATAGGAAATTGTATTATATAGTTTTACATAGTGGTAGGCATACTTTTTGCATATTCACTGGGGAAAAAACAGCTTGGATTTATGTCACTGTAACAAAAAGGACTGTATGTGAATTACTATTTTCCAACTTTTCATCGTAGACTGACCTGATGTCGACCACGTTGTCAAAAGCTGTGAGGATACCCCATAAACCTATATCTGCATGGGAAAAATTCCAGCAACAATCATGGACAATATTATTCCATTGAGAAATTAAAAAGATTTCCATGAATTTAAACATATAGGGTACAATTTTCAAAGGTGCCTGGGGGAGTTAGCTACCTAGTTCTCATTACATTTTAATGGGATTTGGGCATCTAACTCCCTTAGGCTCCTTTGAAAATCCTAGTTGTAACTATTAGACCAAATACACTGGGCTGATAGAGCTTTTGGGGGGAACAGTAGAAACAAATATTTAAAAATTTTAAAATAGGGAATGTTCATCCTAAGAAACACAAGGCATATATGGATCCAAAAATGTTTAACAACGTAGTTGTCATTTTCCACTTTGCCTCAGAAAAGCACTCTCATTCCACAGTAGAGATAAAAGCTTTAAGTCTTCTGACAGCCATGCTGGGAATGAATGACTCTTGCTATAAGCCATCTAAGTGACCATTCTTTCTCAATTATCTTTATGTTTTTAAAGTGAAAAACTCTATTCAGTATCATTCTACTGACCTACACTAGAGGGCAATGCATACCATCAGGCACTCCCCAAGTATCACATTTTCAAAATACTTTTTTTTTTTTTTTTGATCTGGAGACAAATAGATAATGAACTGACTCAACAATAGTCTAAATTACTGATAATCTCTTCTGTCTGAATTGTTTTGGTGATCAACAAAAGGGTTGTGTTAAAGCCACATTTGCAGGTGAAGTTCTGTTGAAAAGTTAAATGTAAAAAAACTCTTTCTAAAAAGCTTCCCGAAGTGACGTTATGAAATAGCCTCCATGCCAGTGGGTTTCTTCCAGTTTGACAGTTTGTTCATAGTTATCATAGAAGCTTTGTAATGTATGTTTAATCAGATATGTAGGAAGATTTCAGATTTCTACTAATCGAGGCATATCCTCATGCTGCTACCCTTATTTGCCCTCCTATCTCCTGCTGGTGCCACTATTGTAACAGGGGCAAAGAAACAAAACTGAAAAATTTTGGATCTGAAAGGAATCCTGTTGCTGCTTGGTGTTGACAAATTCTATCGGAGTCTCCATCCCAGCTCTGATTCTTAATGGATAACGCTCATGGACAGGGTTAGAAATCTGGCAAACTCACTGCTCACAAGTCATAACATGCATCTCATTGTGCAAGTCTCCAGAGGACAACATTAAACAGAAGCTCATTTTATCAGCATGAGCAGATCTAGATGATTCAGTTGGGAGTTTTTCTGGAATGGGCTGATTTCAGGACAGGGTGAGGCTTCCGTAAAAGATTATCACAGTGTCTTGGGGGACAATACTGCCCATAAAATGCAGGATGAAACGGGAGAATTAGAGACATTTTGCTCTCGCTCAAAGGAAACAATCCCAGCAGCCAAGAAAGGTGCAATACAGAAGGGATAAGACTTCTGTGCCTGTATGGATAGCTATCGAAATCCAGCTCTACTGCAGGTGGTTTCACTATTTCATGTCACAGAGAGAGAAATAAAATCAAATCAGAACACATTTTAGCAACAATTCCACTTCCAGGAGACTCCACCAATGAATACGTAATCAATCAATTTCCCATTGTGTTGATTAATAAATCAATTAGTTAATGTTTGTATGAGCCTTTGAAATTCAAAAATGTTGTACAGGTGCTAAGTATTACACACTGCATTGCCTATTCATCCCCACTTTATACAACATGTAGTGACAGGACTCATGGAAACAGGAGACCCATGAATGACAAAAGAGAACAAAGACCACAATGTGCATATTGTTATCATTACCCCCTTCTCCCTCCCCCTCCCCTTTATTATTTTATTTTATTATTTTTAAAGAAATGCTCCTGGCCTGGAGCCTGATGCAAATCCCATTAAAGTCAGTAGGAGTCCTTCCATTAAATGTAATGGGCATTGGATCAGGCCCTGGTGCCCAATGTCTCATGGCTTGTATCATGTCAATAAGAAACACGTTTTGTCTTGCATTTCAAAAATAATCATGCAAAAGACAACGATCGTCAGTACAAATTTATGATTTTATAAGGTGCATGATTCTGAACCACAAATAAAATCTTGTGTGGTGTCATTCCTTAAAAGTAAGCGTTGTCCTGTATTTTTAATGTCTTTGAAAAGCAGATGGCCACTCTACTGTTACCCACACTTTTGCCTCACTGGCAATGCCATTTTGATTCAATGACATTATTAACAGCAGCATATGACTCTCCGCATTTGGAAGCCATAAATATGGATATTTTGAAGAAAAATAGAGGACACTCCAATTTCTTCCAATGAAATACACGGGAGGATTAAGAGTATTGTCATGAAAATCTGGACAGTCCCTGAGACATAGAAACAGGTGGTATGTTTCATAGAAATACAGACTTTAACTGATGGCATTTACAGCAGAGATTTATGTTTTATCTCTCAGCTCCTGGAATACTACTTCTCCCCAAAAAGTAGCACTTTTAGCCAATTCCAGGGATACACAGCAATGGAAATTGGTTTGCAAAACTGTTGTTTACCACAAAAGAATGACCAACAAGTCATTCTTCAGTGCCTCAGTCAAAGGATTCTTTCCCAATCCATTAACATTTGTGATGCCAATGGGTTGAAAAAAATATTTTCTTCTTGCTATTCTCATGGAAACTCTTTCTAAATGGTCTTTTGGCATGTGAGTGACAAACAATGGCAAGAAAATCAGTAAGAAATCATGATTACTGCCAATGTTCATATAAGAGCCAGACAGCTGCAAAAGTTAGTTCCGTTTAATTTGGGAATAGTAATAAAAGGTATGGTCTCTACAATATTTTGATTTACCACCAGTAAATGTCCCCACATGAGCTGCAATGCTTCCTGTAGGGGAGATCACTCTATAAAATACTGGACAGCACTGCAAAGCTACAGAAAAAGTAGGTTGACAGAGAGGCTCTGATGCCAGGCAAAGTTTTGTTTTTAGACACATTAGGGTTAAGCCCTCATAATGCTGCTATTCTCGCTATAACACTGTTACTCCCTGGGCAAATCTCACAAGTAAGATGGAATAAAACCTATAGAAGAAAAGATAGTTAGGTGATATGGGGCTGGGGTAAACAGGTACAACTCATTCTCAATGGAGTGTCACAAATGAAGGATGACAGTACTGCAGTTAGAACAGGAGGACTTGTGGCACCTTAGAGACTAACAAATTTACTGGAGCATAAGCGTTCGTGAGCTACAGCTCACTTCATCGGATGCATAGAATGGAACATATAGTAAGATACACATATATACACACAGATAAGTTGGAAGTTACCATACAAACTGTGAGAGGCTAATTTTGTAACTTCCTTATGGCAGCGGTGAAATGGTTTCTCCACATTGATCGCTAAATATAAACTTTCTTCTTAATCATACTCAGCAGACAGTCACAGATTTTGTTTTTCTTTCCATTGAAGTTTTAACACACATTTCCAGAGTAAGCCCACAACTCATCAGTGATGCATTAAATTCTTATTTCTGTCACTATCAGCACACTGCATGGAAACACTACGCAAGATTTCCATGTAAGGAATGCAATTAATCCATTCTTCCATCTTCCCACCCTCTCCTAGCAATAATAAGAGAAAATCAACACTTTATTACAAAACCTCAAAGATCTTAGTAGTGGATAGGGGAGTGGTGGGTGGCTATACTTAGTTCATACAAATTTGATTGCAAAAGCTCAAATACAGTCCTGTTACACATTCGCAGCTGGCACCTTTTGATCCTTCCCCCCACTCCCCACAGGGCGATGGAGTTTGTTCTGTGGATGTGCAGACTCAGGCACACACACACACAAAACCCAACAAAAAACAACCACAATCCCTGCATAGGCAGTCAATGCCTCCGTTATTTGGTTCATCAAACTTGTAAAAATCTCACAGAATGTACAACGTTCTATTGTTTTTATAAAACTCTTTCATGACTTTGTTATCAGCCTAACTCAAAGTAGACTGGCCTGTTTTCACTTCTGGAATGAAAGGGTATTCTCAAAGAGCCATTTAACTGTGGCCATGGTTTCAGCAGTACTGTGAGCACAAAGGAAGGGTTGAAGTCATGTTGCAACTTTTCAGTACTCAGGCTCCAACACATCAGTACATTTTTTTCCCTTAGAACTGGTTTATGCATAATTAGCTCTCTTTTTATCAACTGGATGACATAATGCATCATTATTCAAGATGCAATAAACTGCCATTTGTGAACTTTAATTTAGATTCAAGTATGAGAAACTCTATAACATGCCTATAGAGTCTTCTGTGACAAAGAACATGTTCAAAGGATTAATGTTACAAATAAGCAGTCTAAAATATCTGGTGTCATTGAGCAGCATTAATAGGAAGGAAAACGAATCCTTTTGCTGTCACTCTTGGTAGAGCATTTTCTAAACAGGTCCCTCAATTTATCTCCAAATGCAACTAATTATTTACTTCAGCTCCAGGCAACAGTTTTTGGCAAGGAGAGACAAAGTACAGATGAAAAAGTAAAATGATACAGCAAACCTACAAGGGTGTGTTAAATAACAGATTATAAACATCTCCATCTTTTATGGTGACATCTGGCTGCAGCTCTTGGTGTGCGTCTAACACCGCTATACTTTGTTTATTGTGCAGACACTTGGCGTATTGTAATTTTCTTGAATACAGCCAGTAACTGTGTTATTTTTTTCCTTACTCCACAATGAATCCCCTCCGTTCTATTTAAAACTGAATTGCAGCTCATCTGGGAATGTTTGTCATTTCCAAGCAGGAGCACTTTTTGAACCAAGTACTCCATGGCAACAAGCATAAGTGACCTTCAAACAAGCATATGTGCATACTACAGGCCGACAGAGCCCAGCTCCCCAGTTCACAAATAGAGGACACTGCCAGGAAGGAGGGGGAGCTGGAGGGTTCCCAGCACACCCTGAAAGAAGGAGGCGGCATGCAGGAAACTCCATACAAGTCCAGTCTGCCCATCATCATCGAATCATAGAATCATAGACCGGGAAGGGACCTCGAGAGGTCATCTAGTCCAGGCCCCTGCACTCAAGGCAGGACTAAGTATTATCTAGACTATCCATGACAGGTGTTTGTCCAACCTGCTCTTAAAAATTCCCAATTATGGAGATTCCAGAACCTCCCTAGGCAATTTATTTCCAGTGTTTAACCACTCTGACAGTTAGGAAGTTTTTTGTAATGTCCAACCTAAACCTCCCTTGCTGCACTTTAAGCCCATTGCTTCTTGTCCTCTCCTCAGAGGTTAAGAAGAACAATTTTTCTCTCTCCTCCTTGTAACAACCTTTTATGTACTTGAAAACTGCTAGCATGTCCCCTCTCAGTCTTCTCTTCTCCAGACTAAACAAACCCAATTTTTTCAATCTTCCCTCAGAGGTCATGTTTTCTAGACCTTTAATCATTTTTGTTGCTCTTCTCTGGACTTTCTCCAGTTTGTCCACATCTTTCCTGAAATGTGGCGCCCAGAACTGGACACAATACTCCAGCTGAGGCCTAATCAGCTTGGAGCAGAGCAGTAGAATTACTTCTCGTGTCTTGCTTACAACACTCCTGCTAATACATCCCAGAATAATGTTTGCTTTTTTATACACTGGTTTTATGCCAGGGTAGATGAGATTAGAATCACATGAAAGCTCTTTCCCCCAAAGAGTTTACAGTCCAAACAACCTGATAAACAATGGAGTGTAAGAAAGTGTAGCATCAATGTATGGTCATAGTAAGTACCATACTTTATGTTTGGGTACTTATATTTAAATTTATTTTCAGCCATCTAATTTAACACTTTGCAGTAGGAAGGTGTAAGGGCTTGTGAACAGGCTCCCCTATCCTCTCCTGGAAAACCCTGGCTGGTAAGCCCTCTTGGTGAATTGAGCAGCACACATGTCCACCAAGGTATCTTCACCATGTGCATTTATTGTTTGTCTCTTTCGTAAGCTCCAGGCACAATACAACCATATAGCAGCAGTTATGAGGAGCCCCCTCCCTTTCAGCACCCTGGTTTTGCTTTTTATACTGCCTGTCTTCCCTCCTGGGTTCACCAGCTGGTGAGCTAATTACCTCATTAATTCATCAGGCTACCACCAGGTGTAAGTGCTCCCTCCTACCTTCAACCCACTCAGTGCCCTGATTGTTCTAGGTGACCAGGTGCTGGCTTTAATAGAGCCCAGTTTGAAGCAGCTCATGACACCCTGCCACAGGGCTACAGAGCTATGTTTTCTTGCATGCATCAGACAGTTTGGTCTTAGGAAAGTTCTCTTGCTCACAGCTAGAACCACCAGAATCCTATCTATTCTGATATCACATATCAACAAAGTAAAATGCTCTTGGTGTTTTTTTTATTGAGTTTTTCCCTTCCTCATTTTATTTACTTCTAAGGGTTAATTTTGTTGCTTATCTCTTATCAGTGCCACTTCCTTCTATAACAGGCTTGTGTCAAAGATTATCAAATAAGAAGAGGTGAGGTAACTAATGGAAAATCTTGAGTGTGCTTCAACTCCCTGAGCTCAAGCAAAGCAAACTAAGACTTTGTGCCTCTTGTCAAATACACTTGTTAAGTGCAAACTGCAGTTATGGGTAGGAGCACAGCTGGATGCTACAGGAACCTCTGCACTGAACTTTGGGACTTTACAGGGACTTTACTGTTCTTCAGTTTACAAATACTACTTTCCACCTATAGCATCTTTTATCCAAGGAGCTGGGAGAGCTTTACAAACATTAATATATTAATCCTCACAAGGTGAGGTTCAGCAGGTTATAAATAAGCACAACGAAAGAAATTGAGAAGACACACAAAATTAAAGAAGCAAAAACCAAAAAGATCTTTTAATATAGTTTTTAAACTGTTAAAAAACATTTTTAAAGAAAATTGATGACTAGTAGCTATTGAGATGTTCCCTTCTTTGTGCAGCAAGATCAAGAGTGAGGTCAACACAATTCTGGAAATAATTTTTATCATCTACAATTGCACAAATTACAAGATATTGTTTTGTGTAGGTCCTACACAAATTGCAATTATTTCTTATTCCTATATGTATGTTTTAAGTAGCTATTTAGAATCCACAGGATTTTTCCCATCAGGGAATTTTTATTCTAAGGCAGGTCAAATTCTAGGCCTAAACTACTTGACAATTAATTAAAATGAGGGAGCAGGAGAGGGAAGTGGAAGAGATGGGGTTACAATGCCCTCCTCCTGTCTTACAAACTTGTTCTGCCATGCTACCCTCCCCAGCTCCAAAATCTTAATGATTAACAAACATCTCAACTACTGACAAAAGTATGGGACCTACTCCTGTTGGAAAGGTTACAAGCATCAGAATTAGCACTTAGTCTATTATCTTTTCACAGCATCACTTCCTGCTACCAAGCACACTCGTGAATGACCAACACAGAACCTTGTCTTCCTCCCTGCCATATTCATAGACTCTAAGGCCAGAGGAAACCACTGTGATTGCATAGTTTCACCCACATATAACACAGGCCATAGAACTCCCGCAAAATAATTCCTGAACTATACCACCTGTTTTTAAAAAATCCAATCTTGATTTTAAAACTTCCAGTGATGGAGAATCCATCACAATCTTTGGTAAATTGTTCCAAAGATTAACTACTATCTGAAAACTTAAGCCTCTTTTCCGGTCTGAATTTGTCTAATTTCAAAGTCTAGTCATTGGATCTTCTCTGCTAGACTGGAGCCCATTATCAAATATTTGTTCCTTATATAGGTACTTACAGACTGTAATCAAGTCCCTTAACCTTCTCTTAGGTAAGCTAAATAGAGTCAGCTCCTTGAGTCTATCACTGTTAGGCATTAGGAACCTTACCCAATTTAGCCACATCCTTCTTGAATTGTAGATACCAGGACCGGACATAGTATTCCAGCAGTGGTTATACCAGTGCCAAACACAGAGCCAATATAACCTTTCTGCTCCTACTTGAGATTCCCATTTATGCATCCCAGGATCACATTAGCCTTTTTGGCCACAGAGTTGCACTGTGAACTCATGTTCAGCTAATTATCCACCATGATCCCCAAGTCTTTTTCAGAGGCACTGTTGCCTAGGATAGAGTCCCCATTGTGTAAGAATGGCCTACATTCTTTATTCCTAGATGTGTAACTTTAATACATACGTATTAAAATGCAAATTACTTGTACCCGGCTTACCACGTGATTCAAATCACTCCATTATTTACCCCTCCCCCAATTTTTGGTGTCATTTGAAAATGTATCAGTGATGATTTAGTCTTCTTCCATGCCATTAATAAGAATGTTAAATAGTGCAGGTCCAAGAACCAATCCATTCATGACCCACTAGAAACAACGCCTGCTATATGATGATTCCCCATGATGCTGCCAGGTATGACCCTGAGCAAATCAGCAGTGACTACAGGGCTCTGGGAGCCAGGTGTCTAAATACCTTTGAGGAGCTGAGCCTAAGGGATCAGTGGTGTAAGATGCCAATTCAGTGGAAATTGAGGATGCCAGCACTTTCAGGAAGCATTCACATCAAGAAGAATCCCCCCTCGTGTTTCCTTGGATGTTCCTATATTGCTTGCCCAGGATTGAGTTTAGAATGAGCATTAATGTATGCTCCAGAATGTAAATGATCAAAAGATTTAAAGTGACTCCAGAACTTCATTGTTGCCTGAGGGTCAGATAAAACATACTATGCTGTCTTGTCTCAAATCACTTTAGACATACTGCAAACACCAGGAGTCAGACTCTCAGACTGTAGGGACAATACTTGTAAAGGTATACACAAAAATATTGGCCGATTAGTTCAAATCATAGAATCATACGACTGGAAGGAACCTTAACATGTCTTCTAGTCCAGTATCCTGCACTCAGGGCCGGCTCTAGGTTTTTTGCCGCCCCAAGCAAAAAAAATTTTGGCCACCCCCCCTTTTTTTCCCGTGCCCCCCCAGCCCAGTCCCAACTCTACCTCTTCCCCCGCCCCATTCCAACCCCGCCTCCTCCCCTGGGCACGCCACATTTCCCCTCCTATCCCACCCTCCCAGGCTTGCAGCGCGAAACAGCTGGCGAGCCTGGGAGGGAGGGGGGAGAAGCGGAGCAGCGTCGCACTCAGGGGAGCAGGCAGAGGCAGAGCGGAGGCAGAGGCGAGCTGGGGCACGGGGGTGCGGGGAGGTGCTGGTGGGTGCAAAGTACCCATCAATTTTTCCCCGTGGGTGCTCCAGTCCCAGAGCACCCATGGATGCTGCCCCTGGAAATGTGCAGCCCAAAGCACGTGCTTGGTTTGCTGATGCCTAGAGCCAGCCCTGCCTGCACTCAAGGCAGGACTAAGTATTATCTCGACCATTCCTGACAGGTGTTTGCCTAACCTGCTCTTAAAAATCTCCAATGACAGAGATTCCACAACCTCCCTAGGCAATTTATTCCAGTGTTTAACAGGAAGTTTTTCCTAATGTCCAACCTAAAATTGCCCTTGTTTCAATTTAAGCCCATTGCTTCTTGTTCTATCCTCAGAGATTAACGAGAACGTTTTTCTCCCTCCTCCTTGTTAACAACCTTTTATGTACTTGAAAACTGTTATCATGTCTCCTCTCATCTTCTCTTCTCCAAATTAAACAAACCCATTTTTTTCAATCTTCCCTCACAGGTCATGTTTTCTAGACCTTTAATCATTTTTGTTGCTCTTCTCTGGACTTTCTCCAATTTGTCCACATCTTTCCTGAAATGTGTCACCCAGAAGTGGACACAATACTTCAGTAGAGTCCTAATCAGCACCGAGTATAATTAGTGTTAGTGTTTAACCTAGCAGCCTTGCCTTAACTAGTGTGGACCAAATCCAGACCTGGCTCTGGCTTTTTAGACCAGAGATGAATTTGTAGCTGTATTTGTAAAGAGGAAAGTGCCAAATCTATAAGGCCTCAATTTCAGATTGGCCAGGGGCGGAGGGTAATCTTTTTGAGATATGACCTATTTCTTTCTTCTACTTCCCCAAAGGCCCTACCTCACAGTGAGAAATGTGGGATCATTTAACCAATTTAATTCAAACATTAAAAAAAAAAAAAAAATTAAAGCCGTTACTAAATAGAGAATATTCATGATGTAACAGAGGTCTCTGAATATCAGAATATATTCTCCCAAAAAAGAAACAGTCCTTGGTGGCCAAGTACTCTATTTTCTAAGTGTTTGCTTCACACAATATAATTAATTCTTTTTTCCCCTAATCTGAAAAATTTGATTGCAGTACTATTCGATTGCATTCGATCAGAAACGGAAAATAGATTAATAATTGGCTATCGCTGATTACGTACACTATAAAATATTTGGGAAAGGATTTTGATGTTATGAAGTGATACAGTACCTTCACATATTCCATAGCTGGATCCAGGATATTCTGACCTCTACAAAGGAAAAACACAGTAGTGAATCAAATGTTTTCTTATGCCAAAGAGATGCTTTCAAGAGCAAAAAGTTAAAATAGTTATTGTTAAACTCTAACCTAGACAAATCAACATTTTGTTGCTCTAATGCCTCATGCTCTCTATACTTTAACAAATATATGCAGCCTTGTTTCCCTCCTGAATGTCATTACTGAACTCTATTAATTCATTTGAAAACTCATTACACAGTTTTGAACAAAGAAAATCTAGAGAACAGCATCTCAACAGATGGCTAAAAATAGCTATACGGCTAGCCTTTGTAATCCAAATGCTCTCTAAAATTCTTGAATATTATGCAAGTAAAGGGCGTTTATCTGCTTTAGAATGAGGAAGACCGCTTTCTTCACTGAAAGAACTGAAAGCAAATCTTTTATCTGAATGCTTAAATGCCTTGGAAGACATTTTTCCCCCAAACTTGAGCTAACCCACTGAAGGATTTCCATTTGTTAAATTTACTTGTGACCATATTAAAGTAATGAATATAAATCATTCTAATTGATGTTAGCCCTAAAAGTTGTCTAGAAAAGACAGGGATAATGTAAGAAAATGAAAGTACAGCATCTTTCAGTTTCACTAGAGATAAAGCTCTGGTGCGCAGGAGGGTGTGGGAGTTAAACTTATATTTATAATTGAAGAAACTTACGTGGTTCTTGCAAGCTCTGTTACAACCATAACTAAGCCACAATATAGTCACTGTTGTATTACTTGCCGTAGAAATAGAATGTTAAATCAATAGAGCTCTATTTCTTTTTTAAAAAAGAGTCTCCTTGCTATTTTCCCATCTGCACAAATGGCAAATATTCCCAAAGGTGTAGAAACCTAGGAGGACAGTCCACTCATCACAATTACAACTTTTTCTACAAAATGCAATTAATAAAAAACCCAAGTATTTACAAGATTTTTATAAGAGGACAGGCTTACAAAACCTACAAGCTGTGCTTGGATTGTTTCTATAGAACTTAAAGGCACATATAATACCACAGTGTTCCCTTTAAAAAAACCCTTACAACACACACACAAAACCAGACACACCTGTAAGGGAATATGAGTTTGGTGTGAAAACCATGAAAAGGTCAATTTGTATAAGGCTATTGACAGGACTTAAATTCTCATGTATTTCCTGGAACCCCCTATGTTCCCCCCGTCCCCCATTCGGGGCTCAGGGCTTCAGCCCCATAGGTTTAAAAATATTTACTGAAGCTCTGCTCTGGACAGCTCTGGCTGAATTTAAGCCCTGGCTATTGATCATATTACATCTGGAAACAGCATCTTGCACAGCAGGGGGTTGTTATGATATAATGCTTTTAATGTAATATGCAACTTCAAAATGTGTAGGAGTTGAGTTTCTCTGGAATCAGTCTGACCTGGAATTCTCTGTCTCCAATTTCTCAGTGTTGTCTGAATGTAGCTTTAAATAAACTCAATAAACTAAGCTATTATATATCTAATTTTGGGTCTGGGCTCTTAACTTTTAATCCAAAACATAACAATTAGGGAAATAAAACACCACCACCACTCCCCAAAGACATTTCTACAATGAGGAAAATTTAGCTGCCAGGCTGGTATCAGCAGCTGCTATTGTTTGCTATCCAGTCATTCACAAAGGCCCAAATTCTATTCCCAGAGAAATTAATGTGTTTTGCTGGCGAGTTCAGTGGGAATAGGATTTGGCCCAGTGTAAAAAGCTGCTTTTTAAAAGTGACTTGCAAAGAAAATCATATAGGTTTGTGTGCTTATTTCTCTTTTATGATGCATAAATAAGGAAAGATTAATTATTTATTTGCCTGGCCTTCTATTTGATTTTTATATTAGAAATTAGGAATGGAATTTTCAAAACACACTAACTGGTGGCCCAACTCTACTTCTATTAAATGCTGAATGCTTCTGAAAATCCTTGTCCACCCTGTTTTTCCTGGACAACTGAAGAACTACCAATGTCATGATACCCAAAATACCAAGAGAGTGAAACATGAGCATTAAAATTAACAACTAATTTATTTGATAGCTTCTGAAATAGTAATGAATACACTTCATCCTCTACTATGCTTAGTTATACTGTGTTCAATACTGCCTCGGCTATACCCATTGTGAGGAATGGATGATTTTCCTAGTGTAAAAAGAAAAGGAGGACTTGTGGCACCTTAGAGACTAACCAATTTATTTGAGCATGAGCTTTCGTGAGCTACAGCTCACTTCATCGGATGCATCCGATGAAGTGAGCTGTAGCTCACGAAAGCTCATGCTCAAATAAATTGGTTAGTCTCTAAGGTGCCACAAGTCCTCCTTTTCTTTTTGCGAAGACAGACTAACACGGCTGTTACTTTGAAATCTGTTTCCTAATGTAGATAAGACTATAGAGTTTTCTAGGCTAGACAGTGCCTAGACATTTAATGACACCCCCGCCCCCCCAAAAAAAAACCCTAAGAAAAAGCAAACCCATCCAGATCTTTATCCATCATAAAGAAACAAGAATTCACCCACATTTTTCCCCTGTACAGCCTTATGAGATAGAGTGGGAGGGATTATTTCCTCTGCTTAAAAGATGGAGGAGATGACACACGGACAGGTTTAGCATTTTTCCCAAAGTAACACACCAAACTGGTGGCAGACCCATGAGTAGAGCCCAGGATCTGCTGAATCCCAGAGCTGTGTTAGCCACATGTTCTCTCTGGGCTGTATGCACAAAACCATCGATAACACCCAAGACCACCATATGTAAGTATGAAAAAACGCACACACATTCTGATTTTATATTAAGCAGTTCGGGTTACCAGCAGGAAAGGGGTATTTTGATATTTTCAAATGACTTCAGGTTGGATGACAGGTGCTGCAATCCCAGCCATCTCCAAATGAACTGCAGCTGACAATTTGTTTCAATACAATATAATATTAAGTTCTGTCTTTCATGAGATGTTATTAAATTTCAAATAAAGCTAATGTTTATCTTTTTATTTAGCTTGAGTTTAGAGAGCTCTTGATTGGTCTCTGTTTACTCACAGTATGTTTGCAGTAGAGAGCACTGCTTGACTTGTGTAGTATGTAAATTGTGGGTCCACAAGTAAGTTTACATTTTACATTTGGCTTCCTAATGATCAGATAAAAGCCTTATTTCCATGTAAACAAAGGTACATTTGATGTAGGTGTTGCTTAATAGCACTTTAAGGGGAAAGCTATTAAGTACTTTAAAAGAAAAAATTGTAACAAAGCAGTTTGCAATTTAGAGATTTGGATTTAAACTATGAACTACCCAAGTTATACGTCTCCCCCTGCACCACAACCCCAGGGCAGACAAGCTTGTCTCTGTCACCAACAGAAGTTGGTCCAATAAAAGATATTACCTTACCCAGATACTAGTCTGAAGCAGATAGTAACACATTTTGGATCATCTGAACACCCTGCAGTGGAGTCAACACCCTTCCCGTCTTAACAGCGGATTCCTTACCAGTCAGTGGGAAATCATTTTGGAGCTGAAAAATCCTTTGTGGGGGGGGGACGGGGGGGGAAGGAGCATTGTCATGCTAGTGTGCAGGGCCACTAATTGTGTCCTGCTTTGCAGGACTGCGATGATGCAATGTACAGGACATAGTGGATAGATTTATAGCAATAGGAGTCCCAAACTGTGGTGGAGCAATAGACAGCATGCATCTCTCTACTGATCACCAGGGATGCTTCACTGACATCAGTGTTGGCTGGCCAGAGAAAGTGCATGACTAAGGCTACAATTTTGTCATGGACATCTTTAGTAAAAGTCATGGACAGGTCACGGGCAATTAACAAAAATTCTCGGACACCATGACATGTCCCTGAGTTTTAGTAAAAATGTCCATGACAAAACAGGGAGGGAGGGTTCAGCACCTTGCCCTGCTGTGGGTGGGAGCTGCGGCCCCTGCCCTCTGGCTGGGAGGGACCCCCTCCTGTGGTGGCTGGAGAGCTGCTGGGGGATTCCCCCTCCGCTGTCCGCAGCATCGGGGGAGCTGCCGGTGGTGGCAGAGGTACCCTGCAGCTCCTGGCCACCAGGGGAGGTGGAGGTACCCTGCAGCTCCCAGCAGCTGCAGGCTGAAGTCACAGAGGTCCGCGGAAGTCGTGGATTCCATGACCTCCATGGCCAAATCGTAGCCTGATGCATGCATGACACTCGCATCTTTAAGAATACAGAGCTGTTCAGAAAACTACAAGCAGGGACATTATTTCCTGAATGGCAGATTACCATTAGTGATGTTGAAATGCCAGTAGTGATCCTGAGGGACCCAGCCTACCCCTTGATCCCCTGGTTCATGAATATGTACTCCAGCCACATCAACAGCAGCACCACAAAAAGATTCAACTACCGGCTCAGCAAGTGCAGAAGGACAGCTGAAGGTGTTTTTGTTAGACTGAGGGAATGATGGCATTGTTTATTCACAAGACTGGATCTCTGTGAGAAAAATATCTCAATGGTTATAGCTGCCTGCTGTGCCCTGCGTAACGTCTGTGATGCAAAGGGAGAAAAGTTGCTGCTGGATGTAGTGGATTGTCGGTCTGCTGAGTTTGAACAGCCAGACAAAGGTCTATTAGAAGATCTCAATATGGAGCTATACAGCTGAGGGAGGCCTTCAGAGAGCACTTTCATAGTGAGGCACAGTAACGCGTTGTGGTGTACTTTGCTTTACCTGGCCCTCCTGTTTTGGGGCCTGCCAGGAACTGCATGCTGTGTGGCGTACATTTGTGAATATAACACTGTCAATGGCCCTATTAATTTTGTGGTGCTTGCTGTACACTTATGATTATTACACTGTGTTTGTCACCAATCCTATGAGTGGTGTCATGCTGTACAGTAACATGTAACTAGATGCTTTCTGTATCACTAAGCATTCTGCAACTGAATTATTTTCCAAATAATAAAATTTTATTCAGTAACAAAAGCAGTGGGGAAAAAAATCTGTGCAGTGTAAAAGCAAATACATGCAAAACTTAATAAATTAATAGTACAGAACTTAACAACGGGAAAGAACATTCGTGTCCATTTTATCTACACATGTATCAATTGTGGTTCTCACAGATCAGCATATGCAAAGCTGTGGCTGTCCTTAATGTCCCCCAGCATGGAGGATAGGGATGTGGCCCCTGACACCACATAGAACGTTGAGTGGGGGGAAGGTGTAGGAAGATGCTGTAATGGGAGTTCTCCATGGACTGCAAAGGGAGGCGAGCCTGCGATTGTTGAATCTGTAGGTCCACAAGAGTCTGCCACATCTTTGTTTGCTGCTGTAGGACTCTCATTATGTCCTGGTACATCTTCCTCTCCTTTTCCTGCTGGGACTCCTGGGCCTTTCCCAGTCTGCTCTTCCCTTCTCAATGTAGCCTGAAATATTCATCCTCCAGGCATAGACGCTGACTTCTGCTGGCATTGGTGGGTGCTTGACCCACCTCTGCCCCAGACTCCGCCCCTGCCCCGCCCCATTGCAACGCCTTCCCCAAATCCCAGCCCCACCCCCTCCCTGCCCCTCTTCCAACACCTTCCCCAAATCCCCGCCCCAGCCCCGCCTCCTCCCCTGAGCGTGCCGCATTCCTGCTCCTTTCCCCTCCCTCCTGGAGCTTCTTATGCCATGAAACAGCTGTTTTGCATTGGCAAGCGCTGGGAGGTAGGCGGAGAAGCGGGGACGTGGTGCGCTCAAGGGACAAGGCTGGGGTGGAGGGGAGGGGGGCGGGTATGGGAGGTTGGCTGTCGGTGGGTGCAGGGCACCCACCAATTTTTCTCTGGAGCACCCACGGAGATACACCTATGCCTCCAGGCCCTCTGCTCACGGTCTGGCACAGCACTGGGTTTGCAGGATCTCACTGAACATGTCATCCCGAGTCCTTTTCTTTCTCTTCCTCATCTGGCTCAGGTGTCATAAGTGTGGAGGGGGAATGCTGCATTTGCAGCAGCTGCAGATAGAACACACTGAGGTACCATTGTCAGTATAGTCACAATGGAAAGTGAAAGTTGAGGTTCAGGACTCCCTTCCTTTGCTCTCCAAAGTTTTAAACAAGACATGCTTTTTGACATGTCTGCTTCAAAGTGTTTGTTTGTACACAGCACCACTCACAGCACTGCACTCGCCATTGTGAGTATGGTGCTCCAGGCATGAAGGAAGTGAGGAGGAATTGCTTGGTTGGAGGAAACCATGAGTATAGGGCAATGGAACCGAACATAGTCACTGTTAGTGGGGATTTTAGCTGATATCTCAGAGTAAAATAGCACAGTCGCTGTTAGCACCCCAAAGCCGCCAAAGCCTATATGCTGCTAGCCTGTTAACTTTGGCAGGCTCCATTGCAGTAATCGCAGAGTAGTGTGGGAAAGTGTCCTACTGCGGAGGAAGAAATAAGGCTGCCATCCCTAGAAGCCTTTGGAAGAGGACTGCAGAGTACCTCCATAACGTTATATCGAGATCTCTCAGGAGGATTCAAGGGACATCCCTGTGTACATAAACAAGCTGCTCCGCACGTCCCCTTGAATCTATCTCTACAGAGGAATGAAAAGCAGAGGATAACTCTACCTCTCTTTGTAGTACCGCTACCTCATCTAGTCTGAGTAAATTAATGAAAAATCACTAGCTAACTCCTACTAAGTTGGGGATGCCAGCAGAACATCATTGTAATGGGAAATTCATTTATACACTTACCTGAGGTTTTTTTCCCCTGCATCGGGCTCACCAGTGCTCAACTGGTGGGACTGACTGGACTGTGGTTGAGTCTCAAACAAGTCTTGGCTCATGGCATAGCTGGACGACCCCCCCCCCCCCCGTTTGCATTTCCCACATCCTTTTCCTCTTCCTGTTCCTCACTGTTCATAGCAGACGTCTGGGTCTCAGCCTCCTCTGAGGTACCTATGGTGGCACACGGGGTGGCGGTGGGGTCTCCACCAAGTATGATATCATACGCCACCAAGTATGATATGCAGTTCTTTGTAAAAAGTATCAGGTCTGTGGCTCAGCACTGGATTAACTGTTGGCCTCCCTGGTCTTCTGTTATGCCTGCCACACATTCTTCTCTTTCATGTGGCACTGCTGTTCATCCCTTTTCCTGCATCCCCATGCAATCTGCTCATTGATGTCCATTTCTACAGCTGCTCCACAGCTGTGAATGCACAGCCTCTTCTCTCCCCAGCCCCAGGAGATCCAGTATCTCCTGTCTACTCCAGCTAGGCAATCAGGAAAAGGCATTTCAAAAATGTGCAGGGTTTTAAAGAGGGGGTAGTGTGGCACTTCGTCTCTGTAAGCATAGGTGTCGACTCCATGGCTGGAGCACCCATGGAAAAAAAATTAGTGGGTGCTTAGCCAGCTCCCCCATCTCTCCCAGCACCTCTTGCCTGCTGGCAGCCCCGCCAATCAACTCTTCCCCCCTCCCACCCAGTGCCTACTGCCCATTGCAAGCAGCTGTTTTGCAGCATGCAGGAGGCTCTGGGAGGGAGGAGGAGGAGTGGGGATGGGGCACGCCCAGGGGAGGGGTCAGAACTGGGCAGGAAGAAGCAGGGCCGGAGTGGGAAGAGGTGGGGCCTGGGGAAGAGCGGGGGGAAGCTGGCACTTATGTCTGTGACCCCTGAGCAGTGGAGTTCTCAACTGTGACCAGAGTGGTCAGTATTGGGCATTGTGGGACAGCAGCTGGAGGACAGTTAGCGTTGACATAGGACATGCAGTGTCTACATTCACACTATGCTGAGCTCAGTATGTCAACCATTTGAGGAGGTAACGTTACTTCATGGCACTAACAGTGCGCTTTTATTGTTGGAGACAAATTTAAGTGTAGACACATGTACAACTAGGTCAACGCAAGCTGGCTTACATCAACCTAACTTTGTAGTGTAGACCAGGCCTTAGTATGGGGCTTTAGTAAAGGCAGGAATAAGTGTTGCCCTAATGCCCCTCTTTTAAATGCCACTGCAGAAAGCAATTCATGCCAGGGGAGAGAAGACGCTCCCTCATTCTACCCCATGGTATTTATGCCAATTTTCAGACTGAGGTATTTGGAACAGATATTGTTTTATATCATCTCAAAACTGTTTGTGCGTTATTAGTGAAGAATCAAGAAAGGAACTAAAAAAATGGCAATAAGCAGGAAATTTGGGGTCTGCTCTAACTTGTGCTTTGCTGCCATGTCCCTTTATGGGCTGTATTGCTGCAGCCCAGAATCTCAAGTATTTGAAAACACGGAACCTAATAGCTGAACTACTCCACCAAAGAAATTCAGGATCTTTGTCTCCTGAGCCAATATATTTAATTCTGGCATATTTATCCTTAACGAGAGAGGATTTTCTGTTCCCCCTATCTTGTGGGATTGTAGAGTTAACTTGTTACAGCCTGAATATATCTAAGGCCCTGTCTTCACTAGCAGGGGTTGCCGGATAGCTACACTGGGCATCTTTAACTCCACTCATGGATTCATTTTTTCATATGGTTCTGTTTGTACACTGTTCATATATAAATAGCTCTTGACAAAAGTATAAAGTTATTAAAAATATGTATATTTCATTTAGTAGACACTCTTATTTTAATGCCAGAGATAAAACACCTGCTCCAGCAGTTAGTGTTAACATTAAAGGCACTTGCACGTATAAATCCCCTTTGTGCTGAGATGAGAGAATATCCCTTAGGGGTTATTGGTAAATTAATTAACCAAAAAGGTTAACAGTTCAGGCCATGGTAAAATCTCCTCTCAAAGCACAGGAATTCACCCTTACAACCTCCATTTTCACTGCTAATATTTGCATGGACAGATTGAGAAAACAGCCCTAAAGGACAATTCACTGGCGGCTGCTTCTGTTTAGACTCATCTTATTAATGTATTAACCTCTGTGGAGGGGGATGAGGATAGACATGTCCCTCAGTGTAATTTCCAAAGTGTTATTAAACTCTACCTCCACAATATACAAAAACTTGGTTTTAAACCTCATACATAAGAAACCTACCAGAAGCTAGAGAAAGTTACCCCCCACCCTTTAATTTATGACAATATAGTATCAGGACAAAAATATTTGTAAAGAACAAATAATCTAATCCAGCATTTCTCAAATGTGGCCACCATGGCCACATGAGGCCACCAGGGGCTTTTCTTACAGCCACAGCCTCCTGGGTCTAATGGGGGGGAAGGGGAGGACAAAGTAGAGGTCCCTCCCGCTCCCTGTTGCTCCTGATGTACTTCCTTGGTGTTGGTTGCTGGGGTCGCCAACAAGGGTTAGGCCAACGTCTGGGGCACCACACTGGGGGAGCTGGCAGCCGGTGAATTCCCCACCTTCCTGGTGTAGTGGGGCTCAGGCTCCGGGCCTGGGCTCTGGCTGCATGGCGGCAGGCCCCAGCCTCTAGCTGCTGGGCTTCAGGCTCTACTCCCCAGCTGCCTCCCCTGTCCTTCCATCCAGGGCTTAATTTGTCCCCAGGCTTGGCAGGGCTGAGTAAGACTGCTGTGAAAAAGTGATACTTGTATGTTGGTTAATATCACTTTTCACAGCAGACTAACTAGCTAGCAATAAATAAATTACAATGATTTGGATGTGTCTATGTGCATATTTATTTGTTTTTCCTAAAGCTAATTAAGTACTTCAGGAAAAAGTGCGAGAGCAGCCACCAGCAAAAGTTGGTGGCCGCTCTGAGGCCACCAAAAAATTTGTCCTGAAAACCTTAATCTATGTTAACAATAAAGATTTAAAATAGTTTGGCAGAAAAAAATATTTAAAAATCTAGTTTACTTTTCTCTGTGCATTTTACATTTATCTCAGCTTGGACACAGACAATAAACTAGACACTTCTATGTTAGTTTATAGTCCGATCTGCTCTCAGTGACCAGGCACACAGCTGTAATGTCTGAGCTGCAGGCCCTGCAAGTTAAAGTATATTTATTGGGAGAGCAAAGTTTGGATCTACACTCAACTTGATAACATTTGTCTGTAATGCAATAACTTTTGAATACATCTGATTAATTCTAAAATTTCAGGGTATGATCAACACATCCCTGGGCAGAAGAACCCTATTTATTTTGGTGGAAATCAGAAAAAACAGATGGGGGGGAAATGTGGGGCATGCAGAGCCCCTTGCATCTGGTTAGCAGAGCCAAGTGCTTCAACCACCTCTGTGATTTTCTATAGATCAAAGAACGGGTTGATGGCAGCCATTAACACATTCCAGCACAACAATGCCTTCCAATACAGTTGAGAAATGTTAACACAGTAAGTAACTTATCTCCCACACAGCAAGAGAAGAAATAAGAATGGGGGAATCAATGATATAGGGGGAAGGAGGACATGGAGGACACACAAAGCCCCTGGGCAAGTTGGGAGGGGTGTTGGGGTGACTGCAGGAAGTCTGTGAAATAGAGGGGGTGATACACAGAGAGTGCAAGTGTGTATGTGAGAGAGAGAGAGAGGGAGAGAGGTGTATGTGGGGGAAGAATAGAAAAATGCAATGTTTGTAATAAATCAGCCTACAGAAGCAACAGTGTCTCTCTCACACACACAAGTGATATACTTACTTTTGTGGCTGTATGCCAACATAACTTGCAGCAACCAAAGTTTGTTGCATAGACATGCCCCGACCCCTAGAATTTAAAACAAAAAACACCCTATTTCCAATCAGTGGTGTTTGTTTTTTGTTTTTAAAAGGAAAATATTTCTACTTGTCTGATGTTTTGTAACATTTGGGCCTATACTGACCTGACAATTAACATTAAGGCCCCAGTCTTAATCTTAATGGGCTCCACAGGAAGGTCCTTGTGTCCATGCAGAGACCCACTAAAGTCAGTCTATGCACAAAAAGTTGCAGTATCAGGGCATAAGGTTAAACTGCTGATTATTATGTGTGTAAAATGTAACCTATAGTTCCATACCTAGAAAGTGCAGTGTGTGTTGTGGTATAGGAGGCTCTGACTGACTTTCTAGTTCCACTTTATAGAATTAAATAAGCATGGACATTTCAAGGGGAAAGAAACTGCTCCACTTGCTGTGTGGGCGGCGCTAAGGCACAGAAAAAGACTAGGGTCCCACTGTAAAATAATACACTGGCATCAATGGGGTATTATTTGAAAACAGATTCACAGGAATGTTTAGGGTTTGAAATAATTCTGTCATGTTTTTCCTTTTTTAATAAATGCTTCTAAAAAAAGGGAGAGGAAAAAAAAAACATTGAAAGTGTTGCGAGAAAAGAGAGTACTTCTCTTCTGTACAATCTCCTTTCAGTTTATTTCTCCAGGGGTGACTGAAATTTGCTATCTGATCCCAGATATGTCTCATCACAAAATAAATGGATGAGTGTTTAGAGAAACAGGAAAACACTTCCTAGCTTTTATTAAAGAGCATATAGGTTCACATCTGCTATATCCAATAAACAGATACAGTCTAGGGCAATAAAGTATGCCCTACCAGCCTATTCCTATTTAAAGGAAATTGTCAACTCATCATCTCATAAATTGGGGGGAGGGGGGAGAGATTAACTAAAAAGTAGATGTCGTTTCAGGTATTACACTGGTTTATAGTTTTGCAAATACATTTTCCTGTTTTGAAAAAGGAATCAAATGGGAAACAGACGAAGACCTTGATCCTGCAAACATGCAAGTACTCCCACTGAGTTCAATGGGCACGGCAAACATCACTATAAATTAATGTTTTATTCACTGCTCTCCATAAAATAGGAGAAACAAGACATATGTGAAAGTGTAAGTTTTAATGGAGATAGACAATACTCCACAATTTTAGCTTAATTTTAAATTGTACTTTGATTTTCAAAATACACCTATCCATATACTTGAGGTGCTCATACAGTAAAGGCAATTAAAACATTACAAAATAAAGCATTACGCAACCAGCCCATCAGGACTATTTATAATCAGGATTATCAATGGGTATCCCTCCCAAACACCTAACCCTGCTCCTTCTAAAAGCCTGTAAGAACAGCTGGTCATGAAGGTCAGCAGGCCTGTGCTCTGTTGAACTAAGGGAGAAGCGAATCCCAGAGTGTCCCCTAAAACCACCCTGTGCCTCCAGTTCCCTTGCATTTAAACCAGGGGGCTGTTAGCTCAAGTGGATCTCAGCTGCTCTGATATCACGACAAGGACAGAGGAGATTTTCAGATACTCAGGACCCAAACTATATAAGGTTTTATTAATCAAAATCAACACCTTGATTGATTGCTCCCAGAAATGTTCTTCCTTCATATGTTCTAAGGCCTCGCTCTTACAAAGTATTACCCGAGTGCTTCATCTTAGGCACTTCATTGTAACTGAGTCTCCTGGGGTAGTCAGTGGAGCCACTCAACATTATTGTATCTTTATTATGCTTAACCTGACACATTGTAAAAGTTTCATTATTTTAAGAGACTTTTATAAAGTGCATAAACCCCACCTAAAACATAGCGGATGAGAGGGCCAATAATGACAAAATGCACAGTAGTTTATTTGATCATTAAGAACATATCTGCTCTAGAACAGCAGCCTGTGATAGCAATGGACAGTTCAATGCTAGATTATAGCACTTAATCTGAAACCACAGGAAAAAAGCTTGCTGAAAAAGATGGCTTGAGTGGTTATCAGAAGGCCAAAAGATTGAAATTTGGCTAAATATAAACAAGTTGGATACACTAAGAAATTCAAATCTGTGTGACAGGAAAAGTCTCAACACCAAATTCAGCATCAGAAAGAGGTGTCTATATTTATAGTTTCTAATGGCTAGTTTTCAAATAAAATAAATAAAATAAAAGTGGTTATATTTAATATCACCATGAATGTAAGGCCCCGTCTACATTACAGCTGCACCCACGACCACTACTGTTAAAAACACAAATCAGTCTTATAGCACAGACAGTTAAAAATGCATATTCAAATGGTGTCCCTGGAACCATGCCAAAGCCTTGGATACAAATCAACTCCCAATCAAGGCTTTGGCATTGTTCGGGAAAACAAAGTGGAAGTACGTGGTAACTCAGTCAACAGACAAAAGCGGAATAGTCCGGTCTCTTGACATAGTGGTAGTTTCAACACAGACAGGGCCTTTAAGAATCGAACCATGGCCAGAAGGAAAGAAGTGAATATTACAGGTTCTACTGTTACAATTCCATGTTCTCAAAAACAATGAACAGAGTCTAGTGAAAACCTGACCTTTACATGTGAACATTCTAGTTGTGTACAGCCAGCACAGGCTAAACTAGTCACCCCATAAAAATTAAAGGAAAAGATAAGGTCAGAAACAGAATCCTTCAGCAACTGCAGTACAACAAAACATTAAGGACATCTTATGTAGTTTACAGAAGCAGGCAAGTGTTTGGAATCCAAACCATTTCCAGTACTACAGTCCAACTTATTTACCAGACTGACCCAGATTTTAAAAATGTCATTGTGGCCAAGGAAGGGAATTTGAATTGAAAACTGACTTTGCAACTCTAAATGCAGAAGAAATGGCTATTGAAATGAGCCCAGCCAGTAAAAGCATATAATTGGAAATATTCCCTGTAAATTAATTTTCACTTTGTAGATTTTTTTAATTCACAGATTAATGCACAGTTTTTCTTACTAGCAGCTGCTAAGTGTCAGCACTTCCTAGGAGAGGCCAGTCTGGAGCATGAAAACAATGTAATGCAAATATGTGACCAACCTCTTATGTGCTAAAATACTACAAGGCATTCAGACAAAATGGTTCCATTATACTTATGTATGTTCTTAGGATTGGGGGAAAGCAGCTCTTCTGTCATGCCACCAAATGCTAAGCACCACAAGACACACTTGTCATTCATCCTTGGTGAAGGAAGTCTGGTAGGAATTCTGCCCACGTAAAACAACTCACAGAGACATTAATGTGCATATGTATTAACAGGCCATGGTCAGAAAAGTTACTTCTTCATGCTAAATCTTGCCTGGTTTAGAGTTTGTTACAATCTTAACATTTGGCCTAGGTTCCTTGAAAGGATCATGAAGCTTCTATAAAATCTGGGTCCAATTTTAGGCCCCTAGACCAGTTATATAGTTTTGATTTGAAATTATATGAAATTCTGTATGATAGTTTTGCTATGAAACCCATCAGTTTCCAATTAAGTTCATGCTGAATTTCTCTCTTGATCTCAGAAATACCTAAGTGCCCTATCACTTTATCTGAGTGCCAAACATTTTGGGGTTTGTTCAATCTAAAACAAACCAAACCTCAGGGAATCGGCTCCCAGCACAGATTGAAGCAAAAGAAATGGTTGGCATAAACCCCTGTACAGGAACACTGCAGCAATTCACATAGCTCTAACAGGAAACTTTGATGGTGCATGAAGAAATCCATCAATTCTGGAAAAAATAATCCACGTACTTGTTTAGAACAGGACAGATGGAGCTGAAATGACATTTTCAGCACTCTATTTGGCTATTAAAAATGTAACTCATTACTAGTAATTGAAATTGAGCATCCATTTTTCTCATTATGCGATCAACTGAATAGAGAGACACTAGTTTTAAGTGCTTTTTTTAAGTGCTCTTATTTTCAAGGTACTGTAGTTATAAGAACATACAGAAAAAGTGAGTAGTACAGGTGTCACCATATACCTAGCAAGATGAAGGCGGCGGCGGCGGATTCCATTTGTTGTGCCTTCTGAAATACCAGTGAGAGGGTGGCTTCAGAACTGGAAAGTTGTTGTTCCTTTCTGACACTTTGCAAAATCAAGTTCTTATCTGTTATGCCTTCTTGGATGATCTTCAGAAATTCCTGTGCCTCTCCTGTGAAAGAACAGCTGAGAATGCACACATCATCTTAGCTCTTACATTGAAATCATATTTGTCTATAAGGGTCTGGCAGTTGTTATGGGGGTGATACTGACAGGCTCATAAGGAAAGAAGATTTCAGTTGGCTATCTCCTCAGCTTAGGATCCAGGGCAATGAACTATGCAAATGTCTTCCACAGTTGCCTTCACCACCAGCTTTGCACAGCGTGGGTGGTACCACTAACAGGCAACATTCTTATGCGCAATGATAATACTAATTTGCATTATTTTTAGATGTAACATATTTATGAAGGACATCTTGCTGTGATAAAGAGCAAGGGTGAAATTGCATGACCTCCAGCATTGGAAGACTAGCTTCCAACTTCACTGACCCAGTCAATGGGAATCATAATAATCAAAAACCAGGTGACCTCGGTTATTTTCCTTCCTTTGCTGGCCCAACAGTGCTGTTGGGGCATGGTATATGACTCATCTCTTTTCTCAGACTTTTGCTTGACTGGGGGTTTGGTTGGTTGCATTTGCGGTAAGCCTATTCTTTCAAAAGATTTTGTAGATTTTTTTTTTTATTAAAGTGTGACCATGTGGTTTGAGGTATTTAATAATTAGGCATATTTGATACATAAAAAAGTAAACATAAAAGCTCTGAAGGAATATGCTTTTTAGCATATGTATAAAGTCTACATTTGTGTAGATATTTGGTTTGGCAGAAAACCAGAAAAAAAAACAAAACAAAAAAGTTTTCAACAGAAAACTTCTGACTTGACTAGAAAAATGTTCATGACCCTTCACACCCACTTCTCATAGTACCAGAGCAGCCAAATTAAGTACTTCATATTACTATTCTATCCAGTGGTGTTCTGGAAATACACAGTTCACCAAAAGATGTGGGAAAGAATCTGGGCTGATCTTCAGTCAAGCAGAAGAATAGACATTCACAAAAATCCAACCCTAAACTAAATAAAAGGATGTAGAAAGTGGTGGGTTTTCTGATGTCAGCCAAAGAAAGCAACCCAGAATGACTAAGTCTCATTGCAAGGAAACACTTTTGAGTAATTCTGGTGTTTAAATAGAAACATTCTGCAAGGTCAAGTTAATCAATGAACAAGATCCATGGACCTGGCCTCAAAGGGAAATCCTTTATTTATATTTACTTGACAACATTCAAGAAACAATGCACACAACACACAAAACAACACTTTCAAGACGGACATGGCTCCAGCTCTGAGCCCTTGAATGGACAGTACATGCAGGGAGTAAATAGTATTTTTCTTTGCAAACTGAGAAAACACCAGAATAGAATAAGCAAAAACATTTACTCATATAATATACTGTGCACTAGTGTAACAGCTTCAAATAGAAGATCTCAAAAAACTTTGCAGACAGTAATTAGGCCTTGCAACACCCCTGCTTACTCAGTAAATATTGTCTCCATTTTACAGATGGGGAACTGAGGCAAAGTGAGGTTAAGGACCTGATTTTCAGAGGTACTGAAGAGTCATAGTTCCCATTGGCTTCACTGGGAGCCGCAAGCATCAGCTCCTCTGAAAAATAGGCCACTTTTATTTAGGTACCAAATATGGTGTCTAACTTTTGGTGCCCAGCTTTCAAAAATTTTGCCTGAATATCTTCCCAAAGATCATTCAGTAAGTCTATGGGAGAGTCAGCAGGCCCGCGTTTTAACCATAAAGCGGTCCTTCAGAGCTTGATTAGCCAAATGTAATGGGGCGGAAGAGAGGAGGAAGAGAGAGAAGACACTAAACAGGTTTGAAGAATTGGGGATCAGATAAACAAGAACATTTTCAATTAAAAGTATTTTGGGGACTGTGATGCTTTGGGTGTTCACCCAGACCAGTAAGAGATTGTGTCACTACTTGCCCTGTAACCCCGTGTGTGTCTGTGCTGTACAGATCTGTCTCAGAGCCCTGCTCACAGCAAAATGCCCTCACCCTGCGTTCCACCAACCTGGCTAGTTGCAGGGTGACTCCAACAGCCTCTCCAATCTCAAGTCCTCCCAAAACCACCCCCTCACTGCAGCCCTCACAAAACCTTATCGAGTTGGATGCTCCTTTAGAGAGGCAGTACAAGCACCAGTCTGTTAGTGTGGCTGAGGATTTTACTCTTCAGTTTGAAACACTGCACTGAGATGATGGTGTAATAAAACAAGTTTATTAACAAAGAAGAGATATCTAAGGGATACCAAGTAAAAGGAATTGAGATAGAAAGTAAAAATACACTAAGACTAAAACCGAACTTAACTAACTAGAATCTTTTGTTCAAAGTAGATTTCACCACAGTTCTTCCAGCGTGGGCAGCCAGTTCTTAGCCAGGGCCCAACACAGAGCTCAAAGCGCTTGGTTCTTTGTTTCTTCTAGTGAAGGATATGAAAATGGCTTGCTCTTTCTCCACTTCTAGCCTCTGTTTTACCTTTATCTTCAAAGTCAGGACACTCTCATGGGGGCACAGTTTGTTGTGTCCACCACAAACCTCACGCCATGTTAATTTTTGCAGTGTCTCCCTGCCTCCCATTGTGATACTTAAGTGCCCATCTCCCCCACTCACTAGTTTGATGGCTTTGTTTACCTTTTCTGTAAATGTACTTTTATTGCCTCTTTGCTCAATGTAGAGTCTGTATCACCCATACATACACGACACAGTAATATTAATGATGAGCATGTTACCAGTTCGCATATTATACCTTACAGGACACCCTTTAGATATAGGTTATGACACTATCAAGTTGGGTTACATTGAGCTTGTCAGGACAGTTGAGGCTCACTGCTAGATACCACAGAGCAGTTTGCCTTATGGCACTTGTGTGCTCTGAGGGTCACAGGGAAACGTCCCTATTTGGAAAACAAGCCATTTCATATAATCAAGGTACATTACACAATAGATATTTAAAATATATAATCTACCTTGTGTAAAGTAAAATGTAATTTTAATAAGTAGCTCACATATGATACCATTCATACATGTTTTAAACCAATGCCTGGGAGAAATAGCTTCCTCTGCCCCACAACCAACTGATATTGAAAGATGACTTGAAAAAGTATCAGGAGATATGAGAGGAATGTTTGGAAATAAAAACCAAGGGAGAAATATAAATTAATGCTCAGAGTTGCACGAGAGTATTGTACACTCTGGATACCTACTATATTTTTTCTTTTCTGCTCTTTACTGTATCCGGTTTCTTTCCCCAGCAATTTCAACTGATCCCTGTGTATGGTCTCCACTGTGTTTTCATGGTTTTATTCTTAACTTTAAAAGCTCTTGGAAGAGTGTATTAATATATAAAGTCTCAATAAATGTTATTTAAAAAAATAAATCTATCCCAAAAGCACAATACTTGAGCTTGCAACCTTGACATTCTGTATCACAATTCAATATTTAGGATCCTCTAACCTCAGTTCATAGCAACTACAATGCTAAGCATTAGAACCCTGCTTTATTGTTATGTCAACTCAGTGATGGAAGTGGACAGGGATTCTCCCAATTTCAATAAGGCCTCCAGAGTAAGTTTAAGTGAAAGTAAAACACTATATAAAAAAAGAACCAACTGGCCACAAAAGAAAGAATTTATTCAGTGCTGTGTTCTCTTAACTACCCAAACTGAGCTACCCTAGTGATTGCCTCAGATATACTTGTTTGCAATGCAGCTCCTACTCTGAGGAACTGATCTCTGACTCTCATTCACCAGGAGATTTTACACAGAAATCAGTAGTACAAGAGGGATATCTATCTGTCTTATCAAACTGTAGGAATGCTCAGTGTCAAGTGAGCTTAGACGTATACCCTCACTCACATTGAGTGGAGCCTCCTCACTACCCCAACAGTCCCATTGATTTCAACATGCTCAACATCAGTGAGAGCATCAGAATGTGACCCCTGCTGATTATGACAAAAGCTCACTACAGGCAAATCATAAATGTGCTCTGCATTTGTGTCTAAATGTACCATCTTAATTTTTAGTTATTGAACAAAGGTGCAGATTTACAACATGAGACACCAAGGAGGATGGCAGAATACGGCAATTTCTAGCTTTCCAGAAAAAAAAACCAAAAAACAAACAAAACAAAAACAAAAACCACAAACCAAACCTACTGGCAGAGTATTCAACGTAAGCAAGGGGTAAAGAATCTGGCTCCATATGTCTGCCATCATATATATATTTACCTATGGATGTCACAGCTCTTTTACACACTTACTCATGGCGCGAGTGGACAGTGACTTCAGGTCTAACATCAGTTGCCAGCACTGTAAACATTAGTCAGAGATGTATGGTAGTAGCTCTTGACTAATCTAGCAAGGTGACTGGAAGACCAACCAGATCTCCTACATGGCAGTAGAAAGCACTATTACCTGGCTGTTCTAACAACATCCCTTATTATTTGAGTAGCATCATGTTCTCATTCTGGGTGAGACTTGTCCTTCCCCTCTTGACACTTTTGTTCTTGCTGAGACTGCAGCTATATTCCTAATAGCACAAGTATAAATATATGTAATTTGGAGGCCCTATTCTCTAAAAGAGAGAAGGTACATCTCTTGTAAACTGTACTTGTACAGTAATTGTTATGTGAAGGAAGATTGTGAGAAAGCAACAGTGTATGAGGTCACATTCTTCTTTTGATAACATCTCTGGGTGCACGCACTTTCTCATCACATAAAAATTAAAAGGAGTTCAACAGGTCACAAGCCAGGCCAAACAAGCAGGAAGCAATTACACCTCACGACCATTGCCCTATAAACCATATGGAGAGGAATATTATGTGCTCTGAAGCCATTTACCCAGACTGATTTGTTGGAGGGTAGAAAGAAACAAACAACTGTTCCTGAACAACCTTTCAGCTTGTCCTCAAGCACTACTAACAGTATAGATTCAGTTAACTTCACCCTTAAAAGGAGAAGGCTGATCTGATCTGCCAGAAGAACAGAGCATATACAATTTCGCTCCTTCAATCAAAGGTTGTGTGATGAAATCTGATTGGTAAATACATTTTTACAGTGTAACTATAAATCCCAATGTAGAAGTTCCATTTGGCTACTTTTCTTAACAATGCCAATTCTGAAATCCAAGCAGCAAAATGGGATCTCATATTCTTTGTACCTTATTAATCCACTGTGTTATACTCAAGTTTGTTCTGTTTTTCCTGACTCTGGCACCCACCCAAGACAATCTTGCCATTCTTATGGGATTGTCAACAATACTTTGCCTATGCTCCGTGACTGTGTTTTTACAACTTTGCACCCTAATTCTTCTTCTCTATCACTTACTAAATAATGACAGGTTTCAGAGTAACAGCCATGTTAGTCTGTATTCGCAAAAAGAAAAGGAGTACTTGTGGCACCTTAGAGACTAACCAATTTATTTGAGCATGAGCTTTCGTGAGCTACAGCTCACTTCATCGGAATTGACTTCAATGGAGCTAAGATTTCACCCTTTGAGTGTAACATGTGGGCAAACCTAAGTAGATATCCCACAAAATGGTATGAGGAGGATGTCCAGAGCCACTGAAGGATCAGCATCTCTGAAAATCAGGACATTTAGGAACTGATACAGTGTTCACTGAAGTTAATAGAATGACTATCTGATGCAGGTTCTTAGTCTTCACTCATTATTGTAAGTAACTGAGGCTTTCAGTAGTGGTCCCAAAAACTTCAAGTGGAATTGGATCGAGCTTTTGTTTAAGTGTCTAAGTTTAGGTACCGACATTTAAAATTTTTGGCCAGAATGTTTTTATCTTTACTAGGACAACTAAATAGACCTGCCTCTCACCACACACACACACCCCAGAGATTTCTGAATCTACAGGAACAAAGCAACAAAAATTATTAAAATTTACAATATTTAAAACTTAATCAAACTACCACCTAAGACTTTTTTTTCATTTTAATCTATGAAATAAAATGCAAAAATTTCCCTTATAATTAGCAAAATGCATCAGATTTCATTTTTTGTGTAATAATTACATAGAAGCAGACCTAAAACCTGGCTTGTGACTTTGGGCCATCTCACTAAGGGCTGGACTCAAGCTGAGCACCAGCTCACGGTCATGCCCATGTTGGCTCAGCCATGCCAGTGTAGCCTTATAAGTAGAGGACAGGAGTTCTAGAAGAATACAGTACAGCTCTTATAAAACAAACATCTGGGTTAAATTTAAGAAGGTACCTGAAGTGGAGTTTCTCACTCTTCCTGTCTTGCAGGGGATACTCCTCTAGGACATCTTGAATCAAAGGTGACTGCTGCCTATGTGTTCTGGAGAACGGCAGGGTTCCCATATGGCTAAACATATCACAAGATCTAATGGGAATGGTCCCCTTTTTCTTCCTAGGGAGAGTGCCATGGATAGAAACATCTTGATAGGAGTCTAAGCGATGCTCGGTCAGAGGAGGTTTGCTGCTCAAAAGATCCATAGAAGAAGCCAGTGAGAACTGATGGTTCATCTGTATATTTCTGTGGAGACTTGAAAGTTTTCCAGCAGCTATCATTCTCAGCTCTGAAAAATAAAAATTACCCACAGCGTTCATCAATCACTAGTGCTGCCATTTTAAATGAAATTAAACAACATTGTTAGCTGTTGTCTCTATTAACATTACACTTCTTGTATTAGAAGGCAGACAATTTATATGCTTTTCAAATATACACTAAATTATGACCTAATCTCATAAATTCCAATCCTGCAGATTATTATACAAATGTACTTAACCTTTATGCATGTGAATAGCCCCATTAAAATAATTGACTTAAACACATATGCAAGTGTTTGCAGGATCTGGGCCATAATCTGCTATTACCTACAAGGTTTATCTTCTTATCTGTTGTTTTACCTGGAGTTCTGAGAAACCATTCCATTTGAAAGGTCAAACATCAGTCTGGAATCATTAACTGAAACTGAATTGTCAGGAAAAAAAAAAACCAACAACGTACAGACCAAGGCTTAGTTTAAAAGATTGCTAGTCTAAACTCAGTAGTGGGCACTACAGACCTGGGGCAAATATTTTTAACAGTTTGTAAAACAAAGGATTTTATCCAAAAGAGAAGGGCTATAGATTACTGGAATTCTTTTCTGTAGGATACACAGGCCAACTGAGTCAAATTCACTACTGGTATAAGTGGGATGCAACTTTACATTAGAGGTGAATTTGGTCAATTATACCCTGGCCTACAACAGAGAGGTGTCTCCAACATGAACAAAATTACAACACTTGGTGTAAATTCATAGGGTCAGATTCTGGCCCCATGATAAGGCTGCTTTCTGCCACTCCACAAATATAAAGTAGCATTAAGTGACTACCAATGGATGCCTCTGGTTTAGGGGAATCCAGAGGTCCTGTAGTGATGGCTACACCGGCTCTATGCCCCACTCCATCCACTTCCAGCTCCAACATCAGGACATTGTTAGAGTGCTGGGGGTCTTTGCGGGTTATTGTAGCCAGGCATAATTTAGAGCAACACTGAGGCTGATCTCACTTATGTCAGGGTTCAGCTCATAAAACTACCTTTACACTCTCCCCCCTCCACTTTAGCTGCACCACAAAGGCCTCGGATGCTGCTGAGAATCTAGCCATGGACTCCACAAATGTGTTGGTGACTTGATAAAAACTCCCTCCCGCCTTTTTTTTTTTTTTTTTTAATAAAAACACTATCTGTAATTAGAGCAAGGTATTTATGGTAGGACCTTGATGACATCACTTATAATGTGAAAGTGAAAAGTTCCAAGTGCAGAGGCTCTGTAGAATTGCTCTTGCATGTTGTGTAATGTTTATGGGAAGTTGTGCTCTTGTAGATGGAGTCAACTAACAGGGATTAAATTAAAATAAAAACCTTTCAAGAGGTCTTTCTGACAGATTATGATGTGTCCCTTGATGTGACCACTAAATCTCAGACCCTCCTATTGTTTACATCTTCATTCAGAATGTGGTTTGGGGAAGTCATTTCTACCTGGTGGCAACAAAAAATATTGCCAGTTCATTCAAAATTTTACTGTGTTGTATAGGCTGCTTTGCATTTTTGATTACCCATGCCAATATAATTGATTCAGAGGTAGGTCCAAACAGAAAATGCAGGATATAGATCCAGGACCAGATTCCCAGCTAGTGTAAATTGGTATAACTCCATTGGTCCATATACTAAACAGAGTATTAAGGCTAAAAAGTTAACTATTCCCAATCAAAGTCAAGAAATGAAAAAAATGAAGGTTCTCAAAACTCACACTAACATTGAGGCTGGAACCTTAATTGCGTAGGCACCCAAACCCATATTTACAGGAGTTTGGAAGTCCCAGCCTAACTTGCCCGCACTGAGCCAACTTTTAGAATTGCCTCTGATTTTGCACCTAATGAGGGTACTTACCATCTTCATAAAAAACCTTGAGACTGATAAGTGCAAAAGTATTATAATATAATAAATGTACTTTCCTCAGCCTCCTTAACTCAAACATATGAGGGATTTCCCTCAAACTTGCTAGTAAATTCATCTCTAGGCTGAGACAAAGCATATGAAGTTTTAGTCTCAAAAGTTACAAGCATGCAAAAACAAGTGGATAGAATAATAGAAGTTGCAATGTAACTTCAGCTATAGTTTTGGCGACCACCAAAATCTGTGATAAACACACATTAACCATAGACTTCAGACTACTTTCTATGTAGCGATATCTAGAGAAAGAGGACCACCCACCTGCACCAATAACTTCCATTATCAAAGATATTAATTTCTAAAACAACAGCCTGACAAACTATTTCAGTGAAACAAGAAAGGCTCATGAGGTTTACTTTTCCAAGTATTAAACCATGAATTTGCTACTGCACATTTTAAAGCACCTTCACCCCCCACATGAGCTAGACCATAAGCCCAGTTTTCAAATGCATACACATTGATGGGATATGTAAGTCTAGTATTTGTATACTTAAATTCACACTTAGGTATACAAAATGAGCATTTAGGTGCTGTTTTGAGAATTCACATGAGAGACATAAACATCCTGCTTTCACATTTGATAAATGATCTCTCCACTTGCAAAGTATATGTAGCTATACTTTAATTTTAATACATAAAAATGTTGATTACATTACAGCATTTCCCCCCTCAAAATAGGTCTACTCAATTTTTCTATAATCATGCCTGCTAACATCCTCACCAAGGGTCAGAAGTAGGACTTGCTACTCCTTGATGGACTCCTAAAAGCAAGTCAAGATTCAGCAACATAACCAAAACAGTCAGCTCAGTAATGCAAATTGCCAGATTATCTGACAAGTTTTGCTTTTGCTGAATGTCAAAGCTCCAAGGAATGAGCCCCTTTTCAGCTGGAGATCCTGGAATGTTTCAATTGTTTCAGTGTATGAGCCAAGCAGGAATGCTTGAATTTACTGTAGATGCAGTCCTAGAAAACTACACTCATTATTAGAGAGCACTCTTTGCCTGCCAAAAGTTTCAATCAACAGCTGACACAATGGGTCAACATACTAGAGGGTTTCTGAACAAAAGGGACTGGAATCCCAGTTCTGAACACTACTGCTTGCTAACATGCAGTCACACTAGAGTAAGAGCCTGGGAAATGGTATAGCTCGCTTCTATTTAGGGCGGAACAAAAACTGTTTCAGTCTCCTATAATGCTAAATCTATGGTAGGAATTTTGTATTTTCATCATAGTACAATATCTCTGTCCCCGTTACTTCCCCCTAGCCCCATAAGAAGAGCAAAGACAGCTTTTGACCATCTGTGAAGCAAATTGGTCTTAGTCAGCTACAGAAGAAACAAAAGACTCCAGATCCAGATCCCAGCTAATAGACAAGATGTTTTCCAGATTCCATGCACAGATTTTGAAAGAACCCACCCACCCACCCTTTTATTATATTGCAAACAGAGGAAGCATGGACCAAGAGGTCTTTAAATGACCATGTACATTAATGAATGTGGATGCATTGGGAAATTTTGCAGAGGGATTGGAAACAGGGTGAAGGCATCTGTCTGCTGGGAAAAACCAAACAATATTACATTCCAAAACAAAGATTCTATTCACATCATTGCTCAGACACCAACCTGATAT
Source organism: Lepidochelys olivacea (assembly GCF_965140295.1). NCBI lineage: Eukaryota > Metazoa > Chordata > Testudines > Cheloniidae > Lepidochelys > Lepidochelys olivacea. The sequence continues at coordinate 74,313,958 of NC_140418.1, read as the reverse complement.
ATGCCTTATAAATACCTAAGATGGAGTATTCAAAAAGCTATTTTGACTCTGATTTGGGAATAAAAATGCCAACATTATGGTTCAATCTGCCTTCCTGAAGCAAACCCCTTTTCCCTACCCCCGCCTTCTCCGGAGATGCTCTGAAGTTTTTCTACCTTACTTCACAGAGTAAGTGGTCCTTTTGGAGAAGGAACAATAAAATAAGTCTAATGGTGAAAACTGTAACTCCAGTCTGTCCAGGAGAAAACTTCTCATTTGGCCACAGAAATTAGATTCATCCTGTCTGCCCCCTTTGTATTTGTGAAATCCCTATTTACAGCCTGATTCAAGAATCCCATGAAGTCAATGGGAGTCTTTCTACTTATTTCAAAGGACTCTGGATCAGGGTCTTAAACCATCTCTTTTCAAAATGCTAAGCGATCAGTGCATTGTTAGATATTTATGAAAACTGATTCATATCACACTCGAGTTCTGCTCCAAAGCTCATCATACAGAAAGATGCCCATTGACTTCAGTGGGGGGTTTGTATCAGGCTCTTTGGATGTATGTCTTACTTGGTTTGGTTGTACTGTACTATAGATACTAACCTCCTTCCTACCCCATCTCACCCCTGTCTCTCACTGCTCTCTCTAGTAATGGAGTTAAGAGGGATGGAGCAGAGTAATATGTGCATATCCAATTCAAGTAAACAAACTCTTTTGGGACATTTAAAGGGGCATAGTCAATTTAAAACACACACCTGTTTGAAAACGTTTTACTTACAGTACTATTATTACAAGTAATCCTTAAGAATATTGTAATTGAAAGATTACAGAAAAATATATTTTTCAGTTTGTTTACTTTGCACATTTGCAAGCACTTTGTGTATAGTCCCTTTCACCATTTTCAATGTATGGTCAGCAAAGCCCTGATCCTGAAACTGAATTGGCACTGGCAGCCTTCTGCACGCAAGTGAAGGACCCATGCAGAGTCAATGGCAGGATCAAGGCCTTCAGTTTTCCCCATTGCTGGCGTGCGTGGTTTTTCATATCAAGAGAGAAGAACCGCACATTTTAAAATAAATAAAAATAAATAAATAAAATTAAAAAGGAAAATGTGATTGAAAAACCACAGAAGTTGGCAGGTGGCTTGGATAGATGTAGTAGCTGAAAACTATTTTGAACTTAAAAAAAAACCAAAAAAAAACAAACCCACTTTTTTTGCATTTGTCTAAAGTAACCAAGAAAATAGTTAAAAATCAAACAAGTCTTCCTGCACCAAGAGGTGCTTCCATAAAATTATCTGGGATTAAAAAATTCCTGCATACTACCAAGCCTTTGATACAGGTATTATAAAATTAATTGGTACTCTAGCCTCCATGGCAAACTGGCCTGAAGACTTTGAAATGAATACAAAGGTTCAGGGAATCCATAACCTGATATGATAAAGGGGGTGAGTGGGTGAGAGCACATGCAACAGTTCAAAGGATCTAAACCTCTATCAGGAACAAGCTAGAGTCTGCCAAGCATCAAACACATGAGATTACAGACAGACCAGAGCTTTGAAAAGGCTTCTGAAAAGATGTCAAATGTACTTACAATTAAAAAAAAAAAAGCTGATTAATCCTTATCCTATATTATGATAAGCTCACAACCTATTTGAACAGTTTTTTATAACCATTATTCTGAGTCAGTGGAAAGCATATAAACAAGGATGACTTGGGCTTACTCAATATCAATTTCAAATTAAAATAAAGCTGTGGCCAGCCAATGTTTCATACTAGATTTTTAACTCGCTTTTGAGAAAAGTTTAACTGAACAAATCCCCCATTGTTTGTCAGAAACGTTTCAGATCAGTCTTTTTATCACATCATTTCATTAGATTTATAATAACTGGCCACAAACTAAATTTTTACTTTTATTTAAAAATGTATGCATAAATACTTCTAATACTTCAATTTTAACTGTTTTTTGGGATTGTAAGTCATTTAAATTGTAACATGATCAAGACAGTTTTGTGGATTTTGATTTAAAAGCTAAAAATGCATTTTGTCAAGCAGAAAACCTCTACTATATCATCATGAATGTTTCTATGATGAACATTTAAAAAAAAAAAATTCTCAGCCAAATTCTGATAACCATACTTAGAGAAGCTCATTCTGAAAGATTCTGAAAATCTGAACACCTCCCAGAAGGTGCTGAGTGCCCTCAAATCCCAGTGAGGTCAAGTCTTTAATTTTTACAAAGTCCTTAACCAGGAAAAATTCCCATTGATTTTCATTTGCCTAAATCAGGAGACCTGGGTTTTATTCCCAACTCTTCCATGACATGCTCTTATTTGTCTTGACATGTCATTTCACCTGTTCCCCACCTATACAATACCTTGAAATCTATGAATTAAGAAACAAAGCTATATAAAAGCTAAGGATTAAGTATTCATATTACTTACTTAATTTTTTACTGAGTCCTAGTATCTCGTCATTTGGCCCTTTCGCCATACTATACAATTCCCTGAAAATGTTACATACCCCTGTTAAGGTAATATGAAATTAGACCCACACAGTGCAACTGCTCATTGATCTTGAATGGCAGATCAGCCAACAAACACCCTTGACTAGGGATAAAAAAAAATTCTGGATCCTCCTTCTCTCCATTCCTGAAGATAAAATGGTTGTCAAATCGGAGTATTTTTCAGCTAGCTCTTTAAATGAAAATCCCTGTTTCCTAGGGGTGCTGAGTCACTGAATCAAATAGTTACTCCTGGGGGGATTCTGTACCACTGCGCGTGCGCAGAATTCATGTCCCCTACAGATTTCTTTGCTTTCCCACATAAAAATGACTTTCTGACAGGGAAGCAAAGAGAATCTGCAAGTGCAGTCATGCACCACTCCCTAGCAGAGCAGGTACATTGTTTCAGGCACCCAGAGCAGCCAGCGGAGAGGTAAATCACCATGGGGCTGGGGACACCTAGGAGCCAGTGGCTCCTATCCTGAGCCAGGATCAGCTGCTAGTCAGGTCTGGGCTGGAGGCAGGAGAGGACAGGACTTCCTCTTCCCTTGCAAGGAGTGTCTAGGGCAGCGTCAAATCCACCCCCAGAAACCTCCCCCCGCTGCAGGAAGCTCAGCATCCTCCCCTGCTTCCTGTCCCCATTGCTCCTCAGGTGTGGATGGGAAGGGTCACTGTAGGGGGAGCTGCTCCCACATCCACCCAACCCCCATGCATACGGACCTCCCATACCCAGACACCCCTGACAAGCTTCACCAGGTACATCCACAACCCTCCTAGCCCTCCATACCCAAACCCCACCTCACTGAATCTCAACCCCCTACATCTGAAGTCTCCTATACCCAGATGCCCTGCCTTTGGACCCCTGCCCCCAGATTACCCCCACTGAGCTCCCTGCACTCAAACCCCCACCCTGATGAGCTCCACCCCCCCACACCACCCTGAGCCCCCACATCCAGACCCCCACACCACTAACCCCCAACGAGCTGCACCCAGACCCCCACCCCAAGCCCCACTCCCCCCACTGAGACCCCCACACCCAGACCCCTCCACTTAGCCCCAACCACCTTCACTTGAAAGCCCATGCAGAGTCCCATTACCCCTGCACCTTGAACCCCCCCAACGAGCCTCTGTGCATCCAGATCCCCACACACACAGACACCCCCCCCAGAGCTGCCTGCACCCAGATTGTCCCACACAGAATCCTCTCACCGCACACCTGGATCCCACCATGCTGAGCCCCGCCACACCTGGATCCTGCCTGGTTGAGCCCACCTGCCTTGCACCGAGCCCCAGGATTTTTCTGCGGCAAGTCCAGGCCTTGTGGTGTGTTAGGTTCGGGCCCAACCTCACCACATCACTGAGTCTGCGTCCTGCGGCTGGGAGAGGACTGCAGGGTGATCTCCCACCTTCAGCAAGCCAGTGGCCTGTGCGCCCCACTGCCATGCTGGAGCCTCTGCATTTATTTCTTGACAAATAAAACTTGCAGAATTTTAAAATATTGTGCGTATAATTTTTAGGCACGGAATGCCCTCAGCAGTAAACTGTAAACCCTGTATATGATGGAAACCACTTTAAGCCGGGGGTGTAGCAGCACCCCTAGTTCCAGCGGCTATGCGGTTTCCTCTCTGTGCAGACAGAGACAGCCCAACCAACAAGACCTCCTCTCTTTTTGGCACGGGGAAGCCATTTATTGTTATCACGTCGTTCTAGTCCCAGAATTTCTCTGCGTTACCAGGCACATCCCCATGAACTATTTCGGAGTTCTTTCCAGTAGTAAACATACCGCTCTTCTATCTTGTACTAATAATGGATTTATGTAAAAAAACAGGAACAGAGCGGGACAGGAAGCAGCATCTTGCTATGGGCTCCTCCTTAAACAAAGCAAAATTATGTAATCACGAATGAGGAGATCGGTTATTGACTTGACACTCAATATTGTATCTTTCCTTTGGCTGCTGTAGGGAACACGAGCCTGAACGCACCAGCTGCTTTTGGCTTTTAAAATAATAGCCATCGTTTGCTTCAATACATAATCAAAGATCGGTAGTTTCCACAGAGCCCATCCCCGTGGTAGCTAAACTCCGAAATCTCTTCCTCTCAAAAGCCTCAACGCTCTAAACGCCTAAAATCGAGACCAGATTTAGTTGAGAGCTACCAAAATAGTTTAGGGTGAGTCAGCTCTGAGCTCTTCTCCTTTCTCCCCTCCCCCTGGGAGACAAATACAACCAGCTATTCATTCGTCATCCAGCAAAGAAAAAGAACAATGTTGTCAACACAGTTACATGGCAGGCTACTTCTCTTTCTTTGCTAGCTTTCGAAGAGATTAGTTGAAAAGTTTGTCTCCTCGAAATGATCTACCTCCAGCTGTGCCCCATTCAATTAATTTCCAAAGCAGCTGAGCCTCCTTTGATACAGTAAACAGGGCAACACATTGTAAACAAGGACCACCACACCAAACCATTAGAACAAATACATATGTTTTTACACGCACGTACAAACCCAGCATATTTTTAACAAAGCTCACTGATCATCTGGAATATGCAAGTGCAAACGCCAGCTCCGTCTGTTCAAACTACATTAGCTGGGATATTTATGGGCAAATTCCAGTGCATCACGATTACCATAGTAACACTTTTCATTTACTTAATAATGACTGTTCATTATATAGACCAAAGATCTCCACATTAAAGTCTCGTAAAAGCACCCCGGTGGAATCATTGTATCATTACTGGGATAGCAAAATACAGAGAAAACTAGCGATGTAAAAATCTTTAAAGACTTCTGGTTCAGTGACTTGTCCCTTCGCATAATCTGAAGTTAGACAAATAATAGGGAGCCACTTACCTCTCTGAAGAGTACTCGCACACTTTCAAATCAGTGCAGCATACCCTTCATCTCGGAGCCAGATCGGTTCGGGAAGGCAGACAGACACTGGCAGCTCTCAATCAGATCTCACAGCTAAAGCAGAACCACTTTGATTGAACAGAATTCTTCTAGTCTTTTGAAGTTCTAATTGAGCAGCCTAGAGCTCTGTATACTGCGGGCAACAGCTCAGCAGCTGCAGACGCAGTTCTGAGAGACACACAAGCCAGCACTCAAGCGGTGATTTACTGCTTTCCAGCCACTCCCCTTGGTAGACTATTCAGGCTGAATCTCCCTGAACCCCCTACATAAATACTATTTACATGCGATGACCTCCCGTTGCCCTTTTCCATGGATTTGAGAACTTTAACTTCTCCCTGTAAGATACCACTGAAGTGATGATTTATCACTTCCTAATACAACCTTTAGTGGGCAATCCAGACGACTACTGTCACTTCACTCCCAGATAATTTAATTATATTAGCACCTATTTTTGCTCACATCCAGACATGGGTGCAACTAGTTTGCAGTGTAAAGTGTATTCACGGAGACAAAAGCCCACCTACCTGTCAATGGTTGTGACCAATTAAAACAGCAGGTGTTGGGTGCAAAAAACAAACAGCTCTTTCCCTCAATGAATTGACAAGGGCTCATTTACACAGAGAAAAGCAACATATGTAAAGATCAGGGTGCCCCAAGTAGACAGAAATGTTGTGTCCCTCCTCCCCATCATTTATCTTCCCCATTGTGCCAATGCAATGCACTGCACGTGGACTGGTACATATACCCAGCTCATCCATCTCCTCTCTCAAGCTAGCATCCCTTTTACTTCTTGTTTATACACAGATGTGTCCTCCTCACACCAAGGGAATTCCTTTGCACCTTGCACCACCCTGTGAGTTCACCTACCACCACATCTGCAACATCACCTGAAGCCACCACAACTCTCACTCTGTTGAATCACTGATTTCACGCCTTGATCACTGCAGCCCCCTCCTGTTGTTCACTTCCAGTGCTAGTCTGTTCATAACAGCAACACGCCTTCCAGAGGCAACAGGTAACTGTTCACAGTGCGGGAGGGCAGTGTAAAGGTTCTGGGAGGCAAGTGACCACCCCACAGAGGTTTTCAAACTGTGGGGCATGCCACCCTAGGGGTCAGTGGTGATGCTAGGGGGCTCAAGCTAACCCCACCTGGTGGGGTTCAGGGAGGGAGTGCCACCTCCACCCCCCACTCACTTCAGCAAGCCACCCAGCCTGTCTGAGTTTGGAGGGGTGCAACCAAAAATCGGGGGGGGGGGAATACATGAGCCCACATGCCTCCCTCCCCACGCATCACCTCTGAATTGCCTTCTCACCTCTGGAAGTAACATTCAGGCCCTGTGTGCCTGTGTCACCTTCCTGACTTGTCAGCAATCCCCTGGAGCTTGAGGATGATTATCTTCCATAAAATGATAGCCAGTTAGCCCTGGTGGATCCGCAGGTGGCTAATGAGGCTGATCCAGGATCCACAGATTTTGTCACAGTTGGGGCAGACATTTCCCAGGGGAAGGGGCTGATCCACAGAGAATAGCCATGTGCTAACAACTCTCTGCTACCAGCATTAGCTCAAGAGACTATAGCCTTTGCTTAGGACCTAGAGGTCTTGGGTTCAAACTTGGCTGCTGCTGATGTCACACTTACAGGGCTAGCTGCCCTTCTGGTCTCTGAGTGCACCCCTTTACCTTTCCTCTGACAGAATCATGCAATTCTCCCACTGTCAGATCAGGACCTAAACTACAGAACCCTGTGTATCAACCATGCTAACCAGCAGGTCTGACTGGATTCAGTACCTGTGGTTCTTCCCTTCAGGAGCTTGTGACCAATGGACTACAGAGACCCAAAACAGCTTTTATAAACCAAAGTACTATTTATTTAACCACAGAACAAAGCAAACAAGACAAAGTGGATTTTTAAAACAACAGGTCTGCATGCTTACTTATCTTACCTAAGGCCCTAGGCAAGTCTGTCTTCCTCCTGACTCCTAATCTCTGGGTCTCAGTCAGTTCCCTGTTCTCTCTCTCCCCCTGGCCTTAAGGACCTCTCTCTAAATCCAGCCAAAAGCTTCTGTTCTCAGTTTCCTGCAGCGTCTTTGTCCTGCTGTCCAAAACCCACCTGCTGAGCTCAGCAGTGTGTCTGGAGGTGGAACTTGAAAGCCAATGGCTCTTTCACTGTCCCTCAAGTGTTGGTGGATAGACAACTCAGTGAAGCCGTTATACTCTTTTCCTGCCTATGTGCAAACAGCCTCTTCTTGAATTAACCTCATGTATTACAATAAACCCCTTATAACAACCAGGAAAGCATACAGAACATATAGTATTCATAAATTATTTCAGTCATCTTCAAATCTATCACTGACCCAACCAGAGGATTATTGCTTACATGCAAAGGTAGGCACATCACCCCCTCATCCTGAAAGATCTTTCTGGGACTGCTACTTTTTTCAAAGATATGCTCACATTCCATACTGGATCCCTTCACTTTTCCAATTCAATATCCCTCTTTTTCTCCTTTGTTAGATGCTGATCCTTTGTTGCTGTCTCCAGTTATCCAGAAAAATGTTGCTAATATTGTTATTTTTCTTTCTTTTGTCTTAGGGCTAGTCTACACTGGCAACGTTAAAGTGCTGCCGCGGCTCTAAAAAAAAGCACCTCCACGAGGGGCGTAGCTACCAGCACTGGGAGTGCGGCTCCCAGTGCTGGTGCACTGTCTACCCTGGTGCTTTACAGAGCTGAAACTTGCTGCATTCGGGGGGGGGGGTGTTTTTTCACACCCCTGAGCAAGAAAGTTGCAGTGCTGTAAATTGCCAGTGCAGACAAGCCCTTATTAATGTATAAGTCACAAATCTAAGGACTTTATTATCATTTTCCTCATAATGTTGCAGCAGCCTGTGAAGAGCTGTCTCTGCCTTACCAGACAGAATGATATTGAATTGATCTCGAGTGGTTGTTTCTTTTTTAAAATATTTTTATGCGCTATTTCAAAATTTTTCATTTCAATCTGAAGTCTACCCCTTTCATTGTCTTCTTTCTTCCCAGAAGCAATTCTAAAGAGCTTTCTTCTTGTCACTTCATTATAAGCTTCCCATATAATGTTGTTGGAGTTTCCTCCATACTCACTGATTTCAAACTATGTTGTGGCCTCGTCTTACACTATCTAAATGACAAACAATTAGCAGTAGATTATTCATTTTTCAGGGCCTCTGTGCCACACCAGAAAGTAGCAGAAAGTGGAACATGCTCACTCCAAACCAATTAGCCAATATCAGGTTATAAAAGGGACAAGATTAGAATATAATCAGCCTTCATTAAGGCTGTGAGTTGTATTTTTTCAAACTGCAGTTTCACTTCCTCATTTTATGGCAAAATTTTCAAATAAATCCTAAAGAACAAAAATTAAAGAAGCTATCTGACAGACAAGCTATGGGGAACAAAGATCCTTCAGCAGAGGTTGCATTAAAGGGATCTAGTCTATTTCCCAAAATGAGTTAAATGTAGTGTCAGGTACAACTCTTACCCTTCAGTCCCCTGGCCAATTGTGATAGCTTTACAATCACATTTTCCTGTTTAAAACAACACTTCCCTCCCCTTCCACTGTGAAAAAAACCACACAAACAACAGGTAAAACTGTGAAACTGATTATACAGTGTTCTTAAATGCACAAAGTAAACAGACTGGGGAAAAATGCAATTTCTCTCTAATATTTTAAAGTTATAGTCCCTTGAGGTGTACTTTGTAATAGGTAATAAAAAGGTATGGACAGTATCATTAAAAAAAAATTGGTTTCCCTTTAAATTTTAGCAACATACAGTGTAGTGCTCCTAACCTGATCTAACACTCATCAAATCTAATCTTCAAAATGTAAACTGAGTGGCTCCAAAAGGCACTGGAAGGATCCCCTCCCCTTACTGCACAATGGCCGGATGCATTATGAAGAAATTCTCCTTTTGACAAAGCATCAGGTAGTGGTTGCTGCCAGGGGCAAGACACTACAGTGGATGGAGCAGTGGTCTGATCTAGTACTGGAAAAAAATGTACACGGCCTCTACCCTATATTCTATTAATACAATGCGTAATGAGCAATAGCAGCAGCCAGAAGGTTTTGCTGCTAGGGGCCATATCTTTTCTGTCAGGCTTCTTCTGGTAGTGTTGGATGAATAGCTTAAAAATCAAAATAAAGCAACTGCTATTTGCTGGCCATACACCTTCCTTTATAAAAGAAGAAATTAGAGATGGACCTGAGTTGAGACACATGATTCATCCGTGCCCACCTTCCTCCTGAACTTTTGGAAAGTTCAGATCTTGGTCCAACTTTTGATCTGAACATCACAACCCAGGACCATATTTCTAAAACAAGTGAGCTAGACTAGGTCCTGGTGCAGTGATACTCAGACCTCAGTGGTTCAGGATCCAAATTAGCAATCAGCATTGCCCAAAAGAGCCACGGTAGTGTGAATTCATTGTTCCATTTACTATAGTACTATATATTTGTATTTAAATAGTATGATAGGGGAAATATTTAGTTTTATATCTATATATTATATATAGATATATTATTCTCTCAGCAAAATGACTGACCAAGTATTATTATTTTATCAACTACAATTGATTAATAACATAGTAAAAGCATCCTAATTGGTTTATAATTAAATCAGTGTTTTAATATCATGTGCTGCCAACAGCTGCAGGAGACACATTAAAGAGCCACTTGCAGCTTGCGAGCCTCAGTCTGAGTATCACTGCCTGGTGTAAAAGTGTGTAACTCTATTGACTTCAATTGGATGAATTTGGCCCATGGAGCTTATTTTTCTTTTTTACTTTGAGGTAAGAACACCTGATCTTAAAAATCAAAGATTCTAAAGGTACTGGAATCCATCTCACTAACACCATCAGTGGACAAAATAATCCACTCCTAGGCAGATCCTGCCTCCAACATCAGACATTTACAGGTAGAAATAACACCTTACAGACCTTTAATGATGGCTGGGGCACATGGCTGCATTGATGGAGCAGTGGGAGAATGGGAAAGAAATATGCGGGAGGCAAGAAAGATATGGGAGCCTCAGGTAGGGCAAGAGAGAGAGAATATGGAAGTGTGGGGAGAGTGACTAGAATATGGGGTAGAAGTGGGAGAAGAAAGGTTGGGCAAGGGGCTAAAGAAGGGCATGGAGAGAACAGAACAGGAAAGAGTAGACAGGGAATAGAAAGCAGAAGTAAGGGAGCCAGGGGAAATAGTATAACGCAGAAAAGGGGAAGCAAGAGAGCTGTGATTGAGAGCTGATGGGAGATTATGGAAAAAATGAGTGAAGTGGAAGGAAAAAGGCGGAGGAACAAAAAAACATAGAGAGAGAGAGAGAGGTTAAGAGCCATATTCAAAGTCCATTAAGTCAATTGAAAGACTTGCATTGACTTCCATGGGCTGTGGATCAGGCTCCAGAGTGGGAAAGAAAGCTACTTTTTAGAGAACAGGCCACAGGGGAAAAAGCCATGGAAGGAAAGACTGTCAAATGGGGAAAGAGGGAGCACAAAAATAAATCAGTAGGTTTCAAATTGGTTCTCTTTAAACAGAAAGTTTGGTAACAAAATATTATACCAACTCAAATGCTAGAGAGGGCTGAGGACTCCTCACTGTTGTTGCGGGGTGTACAGTGGAATATAGTGTCCCTGCCACATGTACGGAGGAGAGGATAACAAAACAAATAGAACCACATAAATGCAATATGGGCCCTTTTTTGAGTATATATGAGTATTTCTGAACCAAGGTTTTTGATACGTGTTGGTGTTTTAACTGCATATAATTTGTCATCAACAAGGTTTCCTACAATTCCAAATAAATAGTAGATAGGCTTCCTTCTTTGTGTTTTGGTTTTAATTGTCTAAAATCCTTCTAAAATACAGATGATTGCACGTGACATTTCACAGTTTTCTGTGGGGAGGACTCTTACCACATTTATATTGTTATTGCCTTCCCAAAGCATCCTCACTTTTGTTTGCCTAGCTACAAGCCTGAGCAGTTCTAAGACATGCTCACTGCTAATATTGCCACATAGCTCAAGAAACAAACAATATAAATGCCAGAAAGAGAACAGCAGGGAGACTTTAGGCTTGTCTACGCTACAGGAACTATACTGTCACTGCTATGGTGGAGTAGCTATGCTGACATAACCACACAGTATAGAACAGTGGTTTTCAACTCGTGGCTCACAGGCCACATACAGCCCAATTAGGACACAGCTGCGGCCCAGCTGTGTGCTAAAAAAATGCAAAAAAAGCTGGCTGAGGAGGAGACAGTGTCTGGCAGCCTGCTGGAGCACTACTGCCAGCAGGGGGCTGGTGAGTGTAGTAGGGGGGCAGGGTGCGGGAGAGTGGGACTCTGGGCAGGTTTGTGGGGAGGGGGAGCACTCTGGGCAGTGACTGGGTGGGGGTGCTAGGAACGAGGGGCTTGTGGGGGTGCTGCAGCACCCCAGGTTTTAGGCTGCCCATTCCCCTGTGGAGGGGTCTCTGGGCAGGGGGTGTTGGGCATAGGGGACTGTGGAGGGTTTGGGGATGGGGACTGTGGTTCTCAGCCTGCAGCCCACATAACACAGCCCATGTCGCCCTGAGAACCACTGGTATAGACACAGCCTACACCAATAGAAGGGCTTTTTCCATCGGTGTAGGACCACCACCTCCCGAAGCAACGGTAGCTAGTTTGACTGAAGCATTCTTCTCTTGACCTAGTTGCATCAGTGGGTGTTATGACAGCATCACTACGTTGCCCAGGGGTGTGGATTTTTTACACCCCTGAGCATTGTAGCTATATCAGCCTAACACTAAGTATAGCCCAGACCTTTAAAAATATATAAACAAACAAAGTTGCTCAAATGACACTGGAATCTCTTCTCTTATCAATGTCTACAGTTTTACGAGGGGCAAGACCTACAACCACCACTTGGGCTTACACACAGCCATCCTTGCCATATTGATGGATGAGTAGAACCCATCAATTTCATGTGGCTATCTTTCTGGAAAATACTGATACTACCTTCCCTTTAAAACTAGGCTAACAGAAGAAGGAAACCTTTTGAAATCATAACCAAAACCAGACTACTCTGGCTGGAAATGGAAGCTGATCTCTGGCCTGGTGATACAGACCACAACCACTAGGTCAACTAGGCAAAATAAAAAGAACCAACATCAGAAAAAATACCTTTTAAAGGTGACGTACAGAGGAGGGGAAAAAAGGTGGGGGCTTGTATACTTCTGTATGATATGTATAAAGAGAGCCTACATTTTGTAAAGGTGCTTTTTCTGCTTGTTTCTTACATTAGAAAGTCAGGTCTTGTCCACTCTGGAAGATTCTACAGCCACTGAGAATTAGCGAAAGTATAATGTCACATGATTCAAGACAGTGAAAGAGACGTTTTTGAGAGAGGAAGGGATTTTTTAGTAAAACTGTTACTTTTTTTTGGTTACATCAATTTAACTTCACTGACTATTAACACTTTGGAAAAGGAAGCCTTTGTTAAAATATTTGATACACTCATCACATCAACTAAGGCTCACAATAAACATGCTTTGAGATATACAGTGTTAAAATGAAAGTGGAAAATGAAGTAATGAAAGTCTCTGAAGAGAAATCAGTTTTATTTGCATATCTATCAACTCCCCCTCCCCCAAAGAGAAGTAGTGAACCAATGAAGGGCAGCAAAGATGACATCGTGGGATGGTTTTCAAACCTCCCCCTGCTCGAGAAGGGAAGAGTAGGTGGAAGAGTCTTCACAGTGCTCTTCTTTACAGCAACAGTCCACTAGCAGGTCTATGTTCCCTTTTTTCTCCAGCAGTAGAAGAACACAATTAACATGGGTTAGCACAGTTTTGTGACAGTGGCCCCTTGTACATGGAAACCAATGGTTTTTCCAATTTCTGCATGATGTCTCAAATGAAAGTAATGAATTAACAGCCTCAGTGAAGATGTTTTTTATTCACCTTCTGACTGACATGGAGATCTAGGATAAATAGGGAGCCAGACAGAAACAGTAAGAATAAACAAAGTTTGAACTTTCAAAGGACTGGGTTGTAGTTTTTAGCTCAGCTGCTTTTGGGATCTGGGACTGCCCGAGGGCCCATGAGGTACATAAAAGCCAGACCTGTATGTTTATAATTTTGTAATTGTGTCTATGCTTTTGAGCTCCTCATTTAAAGCTGGGAAAAGGTGGGAGAAAAATTTCCAATCCTTGAACTTGTGAAGGAAAGCAGAAAGACCACACAGGTGTTGATGTCATCCCCAACTGTTATGCTAAAGGAAGCGTTCAAAGCAGCCTCCTCTGACTCTCGGCAAATGTACCAGAATACTTTGGCTCCAGTCTGGAATCTGCAAAGTAGGTAGTGAATACTACTGAACTGAAAAATCTGGCTGTGATTCCAAGGTTTTTAAGGAAAGCAGAAGAAACACAGTGGGAAAAAGCTGATCTGTTTGAGCATGACTTGTGTTCAACAGCGGGACCAAGTAGGCTCTTTTGTTCATCGCTTTGGCTCTCTGATAACTCTTTGCTAAAGACTGAGGTATTTCTTTATATATGGCTATTTACTAGCCTCGTTGAGGATGGATTTTTTTAAAAATAGCTGCACTGTCTATCTACATTGCTCCTATCACTACAGTATAGTCTGTATACAGTATGGAAGATTATAGTGCTGGAACATGTGGCTGCTGGAGACTGTTTTCTGGGGGATGAAGCCCATTTGTGCTTGCAGGTACCTAGAGTTAAAACGTGAGTGGCAAGTTTATTGCTCTCCCATCTCCCTTCTTAATAGCACAAATCTTAGGCTGCTCTGCCTTGCACCACGAAAGAAAGATCAGAAGATCAGAAAGAAAAAGCAGTGTACTGCAAAAGGAAAAGAAATTCGACAGTAGCATATAGTTACTTATAAAGAAATTTAAATGTAAAAACAGCTTTCCAAACCAGAAGCAGGAAGATAGGGCATGTTAATTACACGTCAGCTTTTTGATCTCCTTTTATATTCACTGGCAATAAACTATGATGATGCTTATATTTGTTTAAATATATCAACTTTGGCCTTTGTTTTTTTAAACCACATAGACTAGGCTAATGGATCCATAAAAGATCTAAACATAGATCCCATTAAAATGGCAATCTCTTTCTCTCCATCTCTCATTCTCTCTAGGAAAATTTATATAAACAAACTAAAAATACCAAGACATATTACATAGCCAGTCTCTCAAAGATAAAGATTTAAATATTCCCTTTTTGGGCAAGAAAATATTTTGATAAAATTGTATTTTATTTCTACAAAATTCCCCAAAGATATAAATGAAGTAAGTTTAAGCCACAAACTGTTGTTAATCAGAATTCAGCTAAATTGGAATTGCATTGAAAAACAAAGTGCTAGCTTTTTGGAATTCTGCAAAAGAAATTATCTCTCTACTTTTTGATGCTGCTCACTTTATTTTCCATTCTTATGGCTACTGTACAATTTCATCTGTATACAAACAGCACAGTCTTTAGGTTCATGACAATCAAGGTACCAATGAATTCTTAAATTAATAGCTTCTAATGCTGGTAAAACCTAAAAGATGTTTCTTTGTTATGTCAAACCAGAAATGTACCTTTAATATTTACATTGCCCTTTCTACAATGACATTTCCATCACACTGCAGGACCCGGTTACAACACAGCAGCCCTCCCCAACACAGCTGAAGCATGGTTTGGTCTTGTAGTGTAATTCAGATCAAATCATATTTTAATCATTCTCTTGAAGGCGGTAGCACAATATTGTAACACGGTTAAAACACTACATCCCATCTACACATAAGATCAAATCCTGCTGTATCTGTGTCAGCAGAGTCCTTTGCTGAACAGAGTTCCCCACCCCCCCCTTGAGACTGCCCAAATCTTCTCCAACTGGCTACAGCTCCCAGTGGGCAATCTACATGTTAGGGATATCTGGACTACAATACGCTCTGGCCACGCTCCCTCCCTGTGCTTCACACGGGGAGCTATAGGGAGGAACAAATGTGCCTGGGTGTAGGAGCTGACTATCAGGGCTGTCTACACTAGGCAGCTTATGTTGACCTAATTATGTCAGTGTCTATACTACAGCCTTCCTCCCGCTGATGTAAGGGCATGTCTACACTTACCTCTGGAGCGATCGATCCAGCGGGGGTCGATTTATCATGTCTAGTGAAGACGCGATAAATTGACCGCCGAGCACTTTCCTGTCCACTCTGGTACTCCACCAGAGCGAGAAGCGTAGGTGGAGTCAATGGGGGAGTGTCAGCAGTTGACCTACCCCAGTGAAGACACTGCGGTAAGTAGCTCTAAGTACGTCGATTTCAGCTACGCTATTTTCGTAGCTGAAGTTGCGTAACTTAGACCGACTTAGCTCGCCTAAGTGCCCTACTACACCAACATAACAACTTCACCTCCATGAGAGGTGTAAGGCTTATGTTGGTATAGTTAGGCGACACAGTAACTATGTAGACACTGCCTCCTTTACATTGGCTGTTGGCTGTCTTGTCAATTTTACTGGCCCCCACTCCCCTAGAGAGCTGGGCGGCTGGACCCCGCTCTGGCTGGGAGCTGTGGGCGAGAAGCCCCGGCAGCTTCCCCACACTGGGAACTGGGGCGAGAAGCCCTGGTGCCCTTTCTACACACACACACACACACACTCCCAGCTGGGAGCCACCGGCGAGAAGCCCTGGCAGCACCCCCCTACCCCGCCACTCCCAGCTGGGAACTGGGGTGAGAAGCCCCAGCACCTCCCCACCCCACTCACTGCAGGGAACCGGGCAACCATGTCAGTTTCACAACTTGGTGAGCCATGACATTGACAAGGCTGCCTGGTTCCCGGCAGGGAGTGGGCGAGGGTTGGCGTGGTGGGCTGACAAGCCTGAAACAGGATGGGGAGAAGCACTGGGTGGCTTCCCCTGCTCTTGGTGGGGAATGGGGAGGGGAAGGTGGGGGCAGCCCACCAAAACCCCGAGAGCCTGAGGGGCAGCCAGGCTCCTGGCAGGGAGCTGCTAGTGAAGCTGAGAGACTGGGCTCTCAGCTCCCCACACTTCCCTTAGGTCGGTGGAAGTGCTCCTGGTGAAGATGCGCACCACCAACTCAAGGAAGGTAGTGTGGACATGCACCACTGCAGTGATTACTGCAGTGGCTGCAAGTCAATCTAAAATAGGTCGACCTACATTTCTATGTTGGCTCCAGGCCCACTATGGACTCTCCAAGGTAAGGGTTGCCCTGGCATGGGGGAGATTGTGTTGCTTTTTGGCTTCTTTGCATTACCTTAGCAGCAAACAAAGAGCCAGAATGCAGCAGAGAACATGGCCATACGTAGAAAGAACCAAAGAGCATATTGAAAGGATCTTAGTTACTGATTCAAAATATATGATGCCTCATTCTAATTTCATCTAGGTTGGATTAAATACTCATAGGAAACAGGTTTCAGAGTGGTAGCTGTGTTAGTTTGTATCAGCAAAAACAACGAGGAGTCCTTGTTGCACCTCAGAGACTAACAAATTTGTTACAGTACAAAATTATTTCAAAATTATTGTATTCGAATTTTCAGAAGCGATTTTATACCTTCGGTCTTGTGTGTCCCCACTAAAGCGCGTGAATTTGGTGGAGTACATCCACAGTACCGAGGCTAGCATCGAATGTTGGAGCGGTGCACTGTGGGTAGCTATCCCACAGTTCCCGCAGTCCCCGCTGCCCATTGGAATTCTGGGTTAAGATCCCAGTGCACGATGGGGCAAAAACATTCTCGCGGGTGTTTCTGGGTGTGTGTCGTCAGTCGCTCCTCCCTCCGTGAAAGCTACGGCAGACAATCATTTCGTGCCTTTTTGGCAAGCAGATGCCATACTGCTTTCAGCAGACGGTGCAGTACGGTGCACTGCTTCTCTCCTGGTACTCTGAATCCACCTCGCATTTCCTCTCGTCTTTCTATGTAATCTCTGTAAGTATCTACTCTTTCTCTTCCTCATCGACCGCTTCCACTACCAACTCGGCTCGGCCATCGTAAACCGAGCAGCACAGCTTCTGCCACCAACTCGGCTCTCCGCTCTTGCCGCGCACCGAGCTTCTCCATGGTGTCTGTCCTGGGCTGCCGCCTCCGTGAAAGCTACAGAAGACAGCCATTTCCTGCCTTTTTTCAGCTATCATGAACCAAACAGCACCTCTTCCGCTGCCACTCTGCTCTCCTACGTTTCACGCCCTTTTTCCAGGATTACCCATGCAGGCATCATAGTGAGGCAATCATGGAACCCGCTCAGCTCTCCGCTGCAGTTTTGACCACTGTAAATACCTCGTGAATTATCCAGCAGTATGTGCAGTACCTGCAAAACCGGGCGAGGAAGCGACAACAGTGTGATTACTATACTGATGAGGGCATGGACACAGACGTTCCTAGAAGCACGACATGTGGCGATTGGGAGATCATGGTGGCATTGGGCCAGGTTCATGCTGTGTAACGCTGATTCTGGGCCCAGGAAACAAGCACAGTGTTGCAGGTATGGGATGATTCCCAGTGGCTACGAAACTTTTGTGCGTAGGGCCACTTTCATGGAACTTTGTGACTTGCTGTCCCCTGCCCTGAAGCGCAAAGACACCAAAACGAGAGCAGCCCTCACAGTTGAGAAGTGAGTGGCCATAGTCCTGTTGAAGCTTGCAATGCCTGACAGCTGCTGGTCAGTCGGGAATCAGTTTGGAGTGGGCAAATCTACTGTGGGGGCTGCTGTGCTGCAAGTAGCCAACGCAATCACTGAGCTACTGCTATCAAAGGTAGTGACTCTAGGAAATGTACAGACCATTGGGGATGGCTTTAATTCGCTGGGGTTCCCTAACTGCGGTGGGGAGATAGACGGAACCCATATCCCTATCTTGGCCAGTACGTAAAAAGCTGCAAGGGGTACTTTTCCATGGTGCTGCAAGCACTGGTGGATCACAAGGGACGTTTCACCGACATCAACGTGGGATGGCCAGAAAAGGTGCATGACGCTCGCATCTTCAGGAACTCTGGTCTGTTTGAACAGCTGCAGGAAGGGACTTACTTCCCAGACCAGAAAATTACTGTTGGGGATGTTGAAATGCCTAGAGTTATCCTCGGGGACCCAGCCAATATTCCAATTGTAATTGCTGCTTGTTGTGTGCTCCACAATATCTGTGAGAGTAAGGGGGAGACATTTATGGCAGGGTGGGAGGTTGAGGCAACTCACCTGGCAGCCAATTTCGCACAGCCAGACAACAGGGCGATTAGAAGAGTGTAGCAGGGCGTGCTGCGCATCAGAGAAGCTTTGAAAGCCAGTTTCATGACTGGCCAGAGTACGGTGTGACAGTTGTGTTTGTTTCTCTTGAAGTTACCTGCCCCTTATATATATGAAAGAAAATAAAGTCACAATTGTTTAAAAAACATTCTTTATTATTTGTTGCACAACACATTGAGATAAATCAGAAGGCAGACCGGGGGTAAGGGGAGATATTGGGTTAGGGGGGTGGAGGAGGAGGGAAGGACAGGTCCAGAAACCAAATTAAAATTTCGGATATGCCAGCTTTCTGCTGCTTGTGAAATCCTCTGGGGTTGAGTATGTGGGTCCCCATAGCCTCCCCTCCCCCCCGTGTTCTTGGGCATCTGGGTGAGGAGGCTATGGAACTTGGGGAGGAAGGAGGGCGGTTATACAGGGGCTGCAGCAACAATCTGTCGTCTTGCTGCCTTTCCCACATTAGATCCACCATACAGTGGAGCACGTCAGTTTGCTCCCCCATGAGCTTGACCATAGCATCCTGCCTGCTCTCATCGCACACATGCCTCCTCTCTTTGTGTTCATTTAACGCTTTTTGGGACTCCGCAATTGTTTGCCTCCACGCATTCAGCTGGGCCCTATCAGTGCAGGAGGACTGCATGAGCTCGGCGAACATGTCGTCCCGAGTTCGTTTCTTCCGCCTTCTAATCTGGACCAGCCTCTGGGAAGGAGTAGATAGGGGCCATGTTGAAACATTTGCACCTGTGGGAGGAGAAAAAGGGAGGGTAGTATTTTAAAAGATACATTTTAGAGAACAAAGGAGACACTCTTTCTCAGTGAAACAGGCAATTCATAGTACACAGTACATGTTCTTTCTGTACAAGGTCGCATTTTGCCTCTTATACTGAAGTGCCTGCCACTTTGGTGTGAGCAAGCCATCACATGTGGCCGGGCAACAGAATTCAGCTTGCAGGCAGCCACGGTAAGCCCTAGGGGCACGTGGGGTTCTGCTTCTTCTGCATTCATTGCAATGCTTTCAAACTGCCGGGCCCCCTTTCCCATAGCAAGCAATGCCTGGTGTGTTTGCCATATAAAAAGAGGGCCTGCAGGTTCTCTGGGACGATTGCTTCACACAACACCTCATCCCCACCTCCCTGCACCCACCACGTGGCTCCGATGAGACTCTGAACAGGGATGAGCCCTTTAAACTAAACGCAAACAGCCCAGCGCAGCTGGGTTTCCCCCCACCGCATGGCTCCGATCAAACTCTCACTCACCGGAAGTGCCTTCTCCAGGGTCATGGTCTGGGAGCCTGCCTTGGGAGTGGGGGGAGGCTATTGGCTCCAGCGTTAAGACTAGTTCCTGGCTAGGGGAGAAAACGGATTCCCCACTTGCCGCCTGTGCACTGTCCTCCTCCTACTCCTCTTCCTCTTCGTCCTCCAATAACTCATCCTCCTCGCTCCATGCAACTCCCCCCTTGCAGGTGTCCACGGACAGTGGTGGGGTAGTGGTGGCGTCACCCCCCATAATTGCATGCAGCTCATGGTAGAAGCGGCATGTAAGGGGCTGTGACCCAGAGCATCCGTTCGCCGCTCTGGCTTTTTGGTATGCTTGCCTGAGCTCCTTGATTTTTGAATGACACTGCTCTGTGTCCCTGGAATAGCCTCTTTCCGTCATGGCCCAGGAGACTTTAGCGTACATATTTGCGTTTCTTTTTTTGGAACGTAGTTCTGCCATAACAGATTCATCTCCCCAACATGCGATGAGATCCAGTACCTCCCATTCGGACCATGCCGGAGCTTGTCTGCGAATCCGGAACTGCATGGTCTCTTGTGATGGTGGACTCTGCGTGGTCTCCTGTGATGGCGGACTGTGCTGATGGTCACCTGTGATGGAGGACTGTGCTGATGGTGACCAAACAGGAAATGAAATTCAAAAGTTCCCGGGGCTTTTACTGCCTACCTGGCTAGTACATTGGAGTTGAGAGTGTTGTCCAGAGCGGTCACAAGGGAGCATTCTGGGATAGCTCCCGGAGGGCAATAACGTTGAATTGCGTCCACAGTACCTGTAACCCAGAACTGTGACCTCAATTTTAGCGCTACTCCACTTGCCGAGGTGGAGTACAGAAATCGGATTAAAGAGCCCTTTAAATCAAAAAAACTGGTTTGGTTGTGTGGACGGAATCAGTTTTATTTCGAATTAACTCAGCTAATTCCGGAGTAACCGCGTACTGTAGACCAGGCCTAAGGTGCCACAAGGACTCCTCATTGTTTTTTCATAGGAAACAGTACGTCAAATACTTCTGGGAGGCAAAATCAGGAAGCACACAAATGGCAGATATGTTTTTGTATTTAACAACAGAGTTTGCAGAAGTGTGGAAGAATCCTCCATCTGTGCACTTAACCAGACCTTTTTAGAGATGAAAAATCACCATTAAGACATGCCTGTGTATCTTCAATAATACCGAACAACTTCTGAGAGTGTCTGCAAGTTAAAATAACTTCTGTCTTGTACTCCATAGAAAACGCCTGAACAACAAGTTTAGTGCTAATCTGGGTTCTTTTAAAATTCAAATTAAGACAGAGTGGAAAAGTACCTTTTACTTTGCAGTGGTGTAATTTTTGCTGAGAAATGCACATTTATTTAAGAGTGGAAAGTAAAGAAAACACTGATGCCTCAGTGTCTGACTTCAGTACAGTTCAGTGCTGAAAAACAAGAGTTTTCAGTGCAAATGATTAGGCAGTCTTGCTCCTAGACACAGCACTTCGTCAAAGACAGACACAAAACAAAAACACTTCATAAAAGGCTGGAGACTAGATAACAGCCATTCGTCCCTATTGTGAAAACAAAATAGTCTGCAGTCATGCTTACCTGACAGAACTGATCTGGTTTACAGTATTCCCAGAGGTTTTTTTTAACATAATGGACCATCTCTGGGGTAAGTCTTTGGGAGACAACACAGTAACTCAAGCGATGAAATTTGGCCCCACTCTGAAATGAATATTTTAGTTACCAACAATTGTCCATTAGCTGAAAAGAGAAATTGAGGGGGAAAATAGCACTCCAAATTGTTTATTTTCCAGAACAATGAACTACTGACATTTTCATTAGAACTTAGCTCAGGAAACTCCAGCACTTCATTACCAAACCAGCCAAGTGATACAGCTTGCAGGGTAATAGAATGATATGTCTAGGTGACATAATATATATGCTGTAATTCAGGAATAAAATTCTTGATTCAAATTCATCCCTGCTATGATTCTATTGAAGCCATTGGAGTTACACTGGGATGAATTTAGCCCTACACATGTGAAGCTATACAAAGAGAAATATTGTGTATAAAAAGAACACAGTATATAAAGACTATTTGCAAACTGTTATGTCATTAAGGGCTTCATTGCCTGAGCCTTTATTTTTCATATTTTCCTTATCTCCAAGGCCTCTGCTAACGTTAAATGTTTTATTTTTTAAAATTCTCATCCACATTCTTCAGAAAGGTTTTTGTATTTGTTGATCCTTCATTGGCATTGGAGTTACAGATACAAATATTTTCATTTGTTTGGTACAATTCTTGTGAGTTAAGCCTCCTTTCCTTGTTTTATCTGCTCACTTAAGAGTTTGCCATTTAGGTAGAGTGATGGTTATTTTATTGGATTTTTGGCAGATCTATTGAGTTGGTTGAACTGACATAAAATGTCTATAAACCAGTTCAGTGGGTGGCTGAAAAGCTTAGCAGCACCTTTGGTTATACATTTATTTTCTACTGTGAATAATAACCCATTCACCACTACAGTATCTAAGGAAGGCCACAAGATTCCAGTCTTCACAAGTAAATGCAAGAGGGTTCCACTCAAAACATCTCCTAGTCTCATTGCAATAATCAAGTTTTGTAGTTTCCTGTTATATTCACAATTTAGATTACAAAAATTAGATACTGAGTCTATATTTTAATGTCTTGTATACTCTGACTTATGAAAGTTAAACTACTCTACTTGACCTCTTCAGAATTATGTAAGTTTTTCTATAATTGATTTAAAAAAAATCCGAAAAAATTATATGGTTGCATGAGCATACAGTTGTTTTTCAACCCTGACACACAGACTATCAGTTCCCAAACACAGAAGACTAGCATAGGTCAACACAGAATATTTATTAATAGTATCCCTACACATGGATCTATTCCCAACCATGTCTTTTCATCTCATCTGAAATGAGTGAAAGGCAGGAACATTATCAAAGTAAAACGTTGGCTTCTGTGAAGTCTGTGACAGCCTTTGCCCATGATATTTTATAGTTATTGGGCATACCACATCATAACTAGACCTTGTTATCTACAGTAATATTTCTCGAAAGATCCTCTTCAATGAACCAGGACTAAATAGTACCATCTTACTGAGTTCTCACTCAGAGGAGAACATTTTGAAGAGTTGCCATACTCGAACAGCCGTGAGCAGAACTTTGGTGCTTAATTGGGAAAGGGACTTGTATCATAATAAAACAAAAAGTATTTTAATTCAATCCTAACAGTTCAGAACAGGGTCCCATATAGAAAAGGAGGGAGGAAAGCACCTTTGTTATCCATTCTTCCTTTAGACCAAACACTCCCTGCTCACTTCTTCTTTTCTCATAAGAGTGAAATAATTTATGCAGAACACCGCTTCGTCTTGGACGAGAGGCTGGATATGAGTCAGCAGTGTGCCCTTGTTGCCAAGAAGGCCAATGGCATTTTGGGATGTATAAGTAGGGGCATAGCGAGCAGATCGAGGGACGTGATCGTTCCCCTCTATTCGACATTGGTGAGGCCTCATCTGGAGTACTGTGTCCAGTTTTGGGCCCCACACTACAAGAAGGATGTGGATAAATTGGAGAGAGTCCAGCGAAGGGCAACAAAAATGATTAGGGGTCTGGAACACATGACTTATGAGGAGAGGCTGAGGGAGCTGCGATTGTTTAGCCTGCAGAAGAGAAGAATGAGGGGGGATTTGATAGCTGCTTTCAACCACCTGAAGGGGGGTTCCAAAGAGGATGGCTCTAGACTGTTCTCAATGGTAGCAGATGACAGAACGAGGAGTAATGGTCTCAAGTTGCAGTGGGGGAGGTTTAGGTTGGATATTAGGAAAAACTTTTTCACTAAGAGGGTGGTGAAACACTGGAATGCGTTACCTAGGGAGGTGGTAGAATCTCCTTCCTTAGAGGTTTTTAAGGTCAGGCTTGACAAAGCCCTGGCTGGGATGATTTAACTGGGAATTGGTCCTGCTTCAAGCAGGGGGTTGGACTGGATGACCTTCTGGAGTCCCTTCCAACCCTGATATTCTATGATTCTATGACTTTTTGATTAAAGTCTTTCCAAATGAGGAAAAGGGATACATCAGCCTTTTGATAATCATACTGTCTGCTAACATTATGATTTGTTCTTAGGATGAAGACTGAGTGCTAGAAAGTGACACTAATATGGAGACCTGTACTGAAAAAAACCAAAATGAGAATGGATTAATGATCCCTATCTTCTCCCCCAAGTATCCCACAAGTAGCTAAACCATCAGCCATTCTTGTTACTGTAATCTTGTGGGCCTCATCACAAAGTTGTATGCTAGGCTGGATCAATATATTCATTTCTCTAAGCCCTGTGATTGGAAAGTAACATTAATCCATTTTCCAAACCTCTAGGAAACATGGCAGATTTCTTACCTCTTTTTCTCTCTGCCTCCTGAAGCAGCAGGATATTGGAAAGGATGTGTGTTCGGTGGATTTGGTTCTCAATTCCCATTTTCCTAAGATCAACTTCTGTCAAGTGTAGTAAGTCCTGTAGCAAACCCCAGGGAAAGAGAACATGGTAGAGAGATATTACTCCAATAGTAAATTAAATTCTCCTTGAGCCACATTGGTGGCCTTCTGTTACTGTGGGCTAAATAACAGCAGGTTTAGGAAAATATTTATTCATTATGTGAAGTCCCTTTTCAATGATAATTCCTGTCACTGAAGCAGGAAGGATTTCAAATTGTCATTAAAACTAGTTAACCATTTTAAAGACATCTGGCTAATTATATGATTATAACAACATATGATGTAGCAGCACTTGGGCCAATGTAACTTTACGTAGGTTAAAGAATGTTTTTCTTAAAAAAAGCCAGTGTTGCGATGAACAAAAATGTGCACTTTTCTCAACACACACTGAATGGTGAAGATTCTTCATATTTAGTTTGGGATCCATGCTGATGGAATTTTTAACAATAAGAAAGGGTTTCTCTTCATTTATTACATTTTGAGAAATGGAAAATACCCACAAGCTAAGACTCTTAGAAGAAAAACTACTACTTTCATACTTCTTTCATTTACATTAATGAAGGGAGATACAGTTCAAATTTGATTGGGGGGGGGACATGAAAAATTATGGACTGTAAAGATTTTGGATAATGAAGAGACTACTTAATGTAATTAACAGCCATCGGGGACATGACCCTGTTTTGAATGACATGGGTTCTGAATAACTGAGGTTGAACAGTTATCTTCTTCCATCTCCCCAGTCTCTGCAAAATCAGAATTAATTTATCAAAATAAGCTGCTGAATAACTCAGGGAATTATTTATGAAGGTCTAGAATGCTTCGATTTTACATCAACATCTTTAAAAGAGAGAGGGGGAAAATCAATATTTTAGTTTGGAGAAAATCCTTTAGGTCACATATGTTTCCTTTCCCCTTTGCTATTTTGTCTTTTGTCTGTGGAGCGTAACAAGGCAATTCTTTGGAATTTGCTCCACTTTAGTGCTGGCAGGTGGGACTCATAACATTTCAATCTTTTGTGGTATCTTTTATGAAGTTGGGTATCTCAACTCTCGGATCATAAAATAAGATTGCATTGTTACAGTTACTTTAATTGCACCATTAAGACCAACAGCAAAGAATTTATTTTTTCAGTAGAGCCACAAACTAGCAAATCTTCATTCTTTTAAATAAAACCATAGTGCCTGAGAGACACTACTGGATTTAGGGCACCCACTTTTACTCTCTGAACCCTCATTTCAGATGCCAGTAATGAGACAGTTCCATAAAGCTGTAGAAGGAAGACCTCACTATTTTTCATTTGGAAGTGTGAAATCAACTGTGAGTATTTCCCAGATGTTGATGCATTAAATGCATGTCAATAGAAGGGGCAGGACTTTCTGATCATGAAACTGTTATGCTTAGTTTCCCCCTCTCACGTTTACCAAAAGGGGAAAATACCAAAGGTGAAGCCACAGAGAAGTGGGAAAGGTTTTAAAACTAGTGCTAATGCTGGCACAGGATCCCTCACCTCCTTCCACCCTCCCCCGCCCCCAAAAAATCGAAACCAAAAAACTCAGCCTGGCCTTCTGCCTGTCCAGCCTTTGCCAAACATAAAAGAATGGCAAAACAGCTCTAGTTCTAGACAACAGACACTGGTGGTAATACAGTGTGGGCTTTTACTGGCAGA
Source organism: Lepidochelys olivacea (assembly GCF_965140295.1). NCBI lineage: Eukaryota > Metazoa > Chordata > Testudines > Cheloniidae > Lepidochelys > Lepidochelys olivacea. The sequence continues at coordinate 74,287,888 of NC_140418.1, read as the reverse complement.
TTTCTGAAGTAGTGTTAGAGAAATTGTTATGACAGCAAAAAATAATGATACACAGACGCCATGATTGTAGAAGGGAGAATAATCTCCTACCTGAAAGTTTTCCTGCTTTATTCGAGACTCCCACACAACACTTTATGTTCCTCTCTAAGAACCAGTTAAAGTACAGGATTGGGAATCAAGAAACCTATGATCTACCCCCAGCTTTGCCACTTGACCCATACTGTAGCTATGGGCACGTTACCTCTCTCTGCCTCAGTTTCCTCATTTGTAAAATGAAAATGATGATACCCTCTGCTGTAAAGATAAAAAGCCCCATGTAAATACTATTATTATTAAAAATACTAACTCTAGATAGTGGATAACATAGGTAATAACTAAGCCATCTGACAACTTAAACCCCAGTTCAGCAAGGTAATTAAGCACATGTCTAGGTAAGCACATGAGTATTCACTTCAGTGGAACATAAATCAGGCACTTTGAATCAGTCTATAGTATTTAGCTCAGAAACTGGGGAAAGAGCATAAAGATGGCAATGAAGTGGAACCTCCAGAAACAGTAAAACAGTAAATGGAAAAGTGACTGGTGGTTCTAACTCTCAGAAAAATCCATTGTATTCAGAGTGGTGCACTAAGCCTATTATTAAGTTTTGAGCAGCAGCTGATTTCTCCCCCAGACAGGCTTTCAGGCCTATTAAACTAAAAGAGTAATTTTGCTGTATGTTTCTTTCAATTTGTTGTCTGCCAACTCAGCCCTCCCAGGGTTCTATATTGGGATCTTTTGTGTTACAAAGCTAGCATGAATCACATAGCAACATGTTTCAACTTACTACTGCATTTTACTGACTGCCTGCTTGGGGACCTAGGTTATCATAGAAAATGAGTATTTTTATTAGCCTTCACAGACTCTAAATTATCTTTGAAATCCGATTATCTTTATTCTGCTTGGATTATCAGATTACCCCTAACACTCTAAATACATCGGGAGATAGGCAGCACAGCTGTGACATGAAAACCACTTTTAATTAAAACCCTATTGTCTGACTCTGTGTAAAATTTGATTGCGGGGAATGACTGGTGAATAACTGTAATTCATTTACAAATGAATCCACGAATGTTTTCAGTTGATGAAAATACTTTTAACAATAATATTTATTCTATTTATTTTTTGACTTTGTGAGATATAATTGAAATATTTAGTGATAAAAATAACAGTTCAAAGCAATGTACAACTGTTGATAAACTTGTACGCTGAGTGCAGTGCAGAATATTAGCGGTAAAGAATTTTTTTTTTTCTGGGATGTGCGGACAAGAGGTTACTCATACATGCCAACAATGCAGACAGAAAACACAGCATGGTAGACAGAAGGGTGATTCTGGTTCTGACTTCCATACATAGGTTTATAGGGGTAGGACTTTCTCAGAATTCCTGCAGAGCTTCTAGAGATGTTGCTGAGATCCCCAAAATTATTGATATGAGGGGCCAGAATTCCTTCTGGTATTGCTGATTCAGTACAGTGGGGAAGAGACACAGCAGAGGTTATCTGTAATTTCAAAAGGCTACCTCCCTCCACTCACTACATGAGTGGAAAGATGTCATAGAAAACTTTTTCTGCACATGCAGCAGGGCAGGATCCCTTTCTAGGACTCAAGAGTACTGGGAGAGAGGGCCTGTAAATTTGCCATCCTGCATACCATGATCCCAAGTGGACGTGGTCTGCCAGCTAGAAGAGATGGACGTCCAGTCCTCCAGCCAGCTAACATGTATGCTGTAGTCAACAACACCTGCTAACCTGGTACGCACCTGGCTCCTGTTTAGAGCAGCAGCAATGTGTTCCCAACAGAATCTTATGTTGGCTAGCATGATTCCTGTAAAGAATGATGCATCTGTTGGTGTTTCTTTTTCTGGCTCAAATTCCTACAGTGAAGGATTTGGACTGAAGTGTTTAAAATGGGGTTAATAGGTGTATAATAATTATAGTACTTTGCACCGCTACACAGCCCTCTGTATTACATACAATTAATTAATCCTCACAACATTGCTATGTTGTAGGTTTTATACACATTTTACAGATGAATAAGCTAAGAGAAACTATGGTTACAATTACACTACTAGCGAGGGGTGTGATTCCCCTGTTTGCACACACACTAGTTCTTCCACTCGCTCTCAATCCCCCTGAAACTAGTGGGTACATACTCAGCAAGGCTAAGCCATACCTCTGTTGCTGCTTCCCACGCTACACTGCTATTTCTACTTGCAGTAGCTCACTAAGAGCTAGTGCGCGTATGTGTACGCAAGCAGGGGAGTCACAGCCCAGGCCTGTAGCGAAGATGTAGCCTAAACGACTTGTCCGAGGTGACAGAGCGAGTCAGTGATAGAGTGAGGAATGGAATATAGGAGTCCTGGTTCCCAGTCACCTGCTCGAGTCACTCTATACTCTCCTGCTGTTGTTAAACAGAATCAGACATAAGACTGGAATCAAGTGGGCTACTGCATGATGTCTTTCAAATGTTACTGTTCCTATTTGATATTTATCTACTTTCAAATGGTAACAAATAGCTCTAGTGACCCTTACCAAACGAATATTGATAAATGTGGTTATGGGCGAAAGTGGGCAGATACAGTGTATCGGTAAGAAGCCGGTACTGGCCCATACGCAACCTATCTTAAAGCGCTGCTACCTTCCCCCTCCTCCGGGCCACTGACAGGAGGGGGCAAAAGGGGCACCTGCCCCGGGGCTGATGATTTAAAGGGGCCCGGAGCTCTTGGCCGCTGCCGCCACTACCGCAGCAGTGGCCGGAGCCCCAGACTCTTCTAAATCACCGCCGGAGCCCCGGGCAGCGGGGGCCAGGCAGTGCGGATGGGCTGGCTGGAGGAGGTTGACCCCCAGCCCCACCCCTTCCACCCGAGACCTCGCTCCTTCCAGGGGCTGGAGCCGGCCCCTTTGCTGGTAAGAATTTAATATTACTTTCACCCCTGAATGTGGTTCTTCATCAGTATTGAACTATATTACTAGTCATGTGTGCCATTGTTCTGTATAAAAAAATACATTCATTATCACTAAACTATTCATTAAATTCAAAATTAGATATAAGATAATGCAACTTATTGGTTACAATTTGGAAAGCAAAAGTTATCTACTTGTTCTCATTTTAGTAAATGTGTCCATTAAAGCTAAAGTCTCAGATTGTCTTGGCTAATACTGGATAAGTGGCACTAGAAATAATAAACTACTCATCTTATCTTGCACTCTGGCAAAGTGTCTGTATTTCATGATGAGTTTTATTATACAGAATTACAAAAGGTGTGGGGTTTTGCTTTTCTTTTCATGTTTGCAAGAGATAAAGGGAGAGCATCATCCTTCAGTTTCCTGTGCTTGAGGCTCAGTTGGACAAGTAATTACTACTAGGCATATTGCTTACTACTTATTCCATGAGCAATAGTTAATAGAGCTACTCTTGGTAGTAAGTGTTACTCTTGATAGTTAGTGCTTGCAGAATCAGGCCCTAATGTTCACCTCTCCACAGTAATGTTACTTAAATTTAAAATATAGTTTTATCTTTACTTAATTCATTATGAAAAATGAAATCCCTGCTCATTTTGCCTTCCTGTCAACCATACACATTATCAAAAGTTCTTCTTTCACAGTTATATACAATATATTTTAGCAATAATGGGTAGGCACGAAGGATTACACACCAAACATGTTCAGATCTTAGATTTGATCCTGCAGTGAGATCTGTGTGGACCTTAGTGTATTTACATAAAGTTATACATTCTCCTGAATGGTCCTGTCTAGCCCCTAGCAGAAGTACTGAGAAATAGCTTAAGTCTGGAAACATTCAAATGAACAAAGTAATATTTATCAGGAATATTAAAACAGAAAAGTTCTACATTCTTGGACAATAGACAACTGGACTTTTGGCTAAAATAAAATCAGTCAGGGAACTATACTCTGCATTTGGGATCAGACTCAGTAAGTAAAAAAGCTTTTTCCATCACTAACTTCTGGGCTCTTAAAGCTTCTATAAATCCAGTGAATAAGGGTAAAGAAAGTATTACTTGGGCAACACTTACCTACTCCAATTCCCACCAGAGTTCTGCTATTTTAATGAGATTTCTATGTTAGCATAAAGCTTCAAAGTTCTCATTTTCTAACTGATAACCTATCTAGTCTGAGACTAATTGTACCACTTGAGACTTTCATAGGAATTTTCCTGAAAAAAAGAGAGTTTCTTACCTCTACACCATTGTATTGTTTATCAAAGAGCATGCAATATTCTGGGAGACCCAGCTGGGTTAGCCAGTTAGAAATGGCTAGATGCTTCATAATCTGTTACTCTCCTCTCCTCACAATGCCTTTGACTCTGCAGAACAAAACAAACAAAAATGTTTAGCTAATGCTAATAATGCTGAGCATCAGTGGAATTCCAACAGAGCACTTAAAATAGCCCCTTTAACAGCAAATGAGCTCCTCTGATTAATGTTATCACCATTAATTCCAAAGATATGAAGAATGATCTGGTCATTGTTTTAGAGCTCCTGTTAATGATGTATTAAGGTTGGTTACGTAAAATTAAGATTGAAGGACAGATCCTCAGCTGGTGTAAATTAAAGTGAATGGAACTATGATAATTTATGCCATCTGAAGATCTGCCCACACGTCTACATGTAATTTGTTGTTTCATTTGTAACCTTGATGTTACTGGGTATGTCAAAGGCTCTGTGTTTCTTTTAGCCTTCTCAGAAGGTGAATGACACAAAGGCTTACAATATAATCATATAATCAGCAATAAATGCTCAGTCCTTCTATTTATAGAAGATATTCCTCAGTACATTTGTCCAGCAACCATGCCTTAGTTCCTCCTTCATGTTGAATAAATTGAGTGATAAAATGTATGAGAGGAAGACAAGAGTGAATGAGACTGTAATGTGTGTGTGAACATGGAGGAAGTGAATGGGACTGTGTGGTTTGTAGGGGACAAAGAATGAATATGATCCTGTGGTGTGTGTTTGTCAAAGATTTACAGACAACCTGGTCACTGAGTTACAGAGTATCCCGTAACTAGGAGATAGAAGCTTCTCCTTTGGCTCCATCAGGATGCTGGCAGCTTTGAATTTGAGCCCTCCTTCAATAAGACCTCCCTGAGCACTTTTTTCACCAATTTCTGTCTTTCTGTTGTTGGGACTCTGTTTTGGTCTCCATCTGCAAGATCTGAGAGCCCACTATTGGGCCCACCTACAATTAATTGATGGATTGGTGTATTAATTAATCTCTTAGACTGCAGTGGCCGATAAGGCGAGGGATGGGGGGGAAAACTTGCCCCGGGGCCACATCCGGCCTTTCAGACATTTTAATCCAGCCCTCAAGCTTCCGCTGGGGAGCAGGGTCCAGGGCTTGCCCTGCTTCGCACGTGCTGTGGCTCCACTTGGCTCCCAGAAGCAGGGGCATGTCCCCCCTCTGGTTACTATGCATAGGAGCTGCCAGGGGGCTCCGCACGCTGCCCCCATCCCAAGCACTGCCCCCGCAGCTCCCATTGGCCAAGAACCTCATTTCTAGCCCCACCCTAGAGCCCACACCCCCTCTTGCACCCCAACCCCCAATTTTGTGAGCATTAATGGCCTGACATACAATTTCCATACCCAGATTCATAGATTCATAGATACTAAGGTCAGAAGGGACCATTATGATCATCTAGTCTGACCTCCTGCACAACGTAGGCCACAGAATTTCACCCACCCACTTCTGCGAAAAACCTCTCACCTATGTCTGAGCTATTGAAGTCCTCAAATCATGGTTTAAAGACTTCAAGGAGCAGAGAATCCTCCAGCAAGTGACCCGTGCCCCATGCTACAGAGGAAGGCGAAAAACCTCCAGAGCCTCTTCCAATCTGCCCTGGAGGAAAATTCCTTCCCGACCCCAAATATGGTGATCAGCTAAACCCTGAGCATATGGGCAAGATTCACCAGCCAGATACTACAGAAAAATTCTTTCCTGGGTAACTCAGATCCCACCCCATCTAATATCCCACCACAGGCCATTGGGCCTATTTACCATGAATATTTAATTACCAAAACCATGTTATCCCATCATACCATATGGCCCTTGGGCCAAAAAGTTTGCCCACCCCTGCGATAAGTGTTGGTCTCCTGAGCAGCAACAGCATCAGGAAGATTACCACCAATATTATTAGAATGAGAGACCTGAGGAGCACACAAGAAACAATTGTAATTTATCACAAGTTCCTTCATTAACGAATCCACTCAGCAGATAAACAATCCCACAACAGCAGATAGAGCGTACAAAATGTTTACCCTATGACAGGCATTACTCACATTTCCTGCTTGGAAACCATGGACTGTCAGTCACTATCTTGCTCATCATCATCACCAGCTGTCATCCTAGCATCTCCCATGGCACACAGGCCAAGTTATTCCTCTGATGAGTCACACTGATGCCTATTTGGGGCAGAGTGGGAGGGGGTGAGGGTTCCGGCTGGGGGTGTGGGCTCTGGGGTGGGGCCAGGGATGAGGCTTTGGGGTGCAGGAGGGGGCTCCAAGCTGGGGGGTGGAGCTGAAGGGTTCAGAGTGTGGGAAGGGGCTCCAGCCTGGGGAGGGGTATGGGAGGCCATGAGGGCTTTGGTTGCGGGTGAGGGCTCTGGGGTGAGGCTGGGGATAAAGGGTTTGGGTGCAGGAGGAGGATCTGGGCTGGGGCCAAGGGGTTTGGAGTGTGGGAAGGGGCTAAGGGCAGGGGCAAGGATTTGGGCTGCGGGAGGGGTGTGGGGTGCAGGCTCTGGGCGGTGCTTACTTCAGGTGGCTCCCGGAAACAGCCGGCATGTGCCTCTAGCTCCTAGGTGCAGGGACGGCCAGGGGGTTCTGCATGCTGCCCCCGTCTGCAGGTGCTGCCCCCGTAGCTCCCATTGGCTGCAGTTCCTGGCCAATGAAAGCTGCAGAGCTTGTGCTTGGGGCGGCGCTTGTGGGCAGGGGCAGTGCACGGAGCCCTACTGGCTGCCCCTACACCTAGGAGCTGGAGAGACATGCTGGCCGCTTCCGGGAGCCGCATGGAGCCAGTCACTGCGGCCAACTGGACTTTTAGCCGCCAGCTGACCAGAGTCAACAGGGTCCCCTTTTGACCGGATATTCCAGTCGAAACTGGATGCCTGGCAACCCTAATTACTGTAACTGTTTGATCTTATAACATAGGGTCACTGATCAGTTAGCTACTCATTTCAGCCTCTGTTTAGGCTTGATGCCTTGTTTTGTTAAGTTAAATATCTTACAGGCCTCAGGTCAGTAGGCCCTGTGTTATAACATTAATTAATATTTATATTTCACTTCTATATCACAAATACACCCAATATCTTTTATCCTTGGCTACACTGGCTCACAAATTATGCCACTCCACTTTACCCATTCTGGATGATTGTGGATGGCAGTAGGGAAAGACCATACTTCACCTTCAAAGAAGGAAGTGTAAGAGCATACCTTCTGTGACGTTATTGACTTGAATGGGGACCGTATAAAACATTGTTGCAACCAAGGTCTGGTAGTGGCACCAAATCTTGTATAAAGGGGGTCAAATAAGGTCTCTAAGACAAGGTTATGGTTTGCTGGTTATGATTATGCTATCTGCATGCATGTATCACTTTTGAATTTAAAGTTGTAAGTATTGGCTCTACACTGCCTGTATTCCAAATTTATGCTATGCTTCTGGATGACACCCCAGACAAGTTGGTGTCAGCTCTGCCTAGCCTGCTTGATGGCCCATTAAGGACCATCAGCTATACAACTGACCCACTGAGAGAAGGTAGATATGCCTTGTGACTCAGCAAAGTATGCAGGGACTTGCCCATGTGACTCCAAACTCCATTTTGCTGTAATTTTCCACAGTAAGAACAAAGAGGTGTTCTTACACCTGGAAAAGACTATAAAAGCTGATGCCTCATCTCCATCTTGTCTTCAATCCTGCTTCATACCTCTGGAGGAACTTTGCTACACTGAAGCTTTGAATCAAGGACTGAAAGACCCATCCCAGCTGTGGATGTACTCCAGAGACTTGATTTGAACCTGCAATCTATTCCATCACTGCTACAAGTCTGAACCAAGAACTTTGCCATTACTGTATGTAATTGATTCCATTTAACCAATTCTAGCTCTCATCTATATCTTTTTCCTTTTATGAATAAACCTTTAGATTTTAGATTCTAAAGGATTGGTAACAGCGTGATTTGTGGGTAAGATCTAACATGTATATTGACCTGGGTCTTGGGCTTGGTCCTTTGGGATCGAGAGAACCCTTTTTCTTTTCCTGGGGTATTGATTTTCATAACCATCTGTCCCCATAACGAGTGCACTGGTGGTGATACAGGGAAACTGGAATTGCTAAGAGAATTGCTTGTGTGACTTGTGGTTAGCCAGTGGAGTAAAACCAAAGTCTTCTCTGTTTGGCTGGTTTGGTTTGCCTTGGTGTGCATAGAAACCCCAGCCTTGGGCTGTAACTGCCCTGCTTTAAGCAATTTGTCCTGAATTGGCACTCTCAGTTGGGTCCCACCAGAACCAGCATCATTATACCTTCCCCCACCTGGCAAACATGGAGGCATTCTGTCTGTCTCAACTCTCAGCAGGTAGTCTCCACCTATTATCACTGGTGCAGTGCAACTTGCTGTACCATGGCCTCAGACTGTACAAAGACTGTGGTTTTGAATCTTGTCAGAGGAGACCTAGCTGGTAGTTTGCGGGTAGATGGCCAGTCACATAGTGCTGGCTCTCCTTGTTTCCAGCTGCTCCATTGCATTAAAAAACAAATAGAAATTAAATACTCTCCTAATACCACTGCTCCATGTAACAAACTGCTGTATTTGCCACAGAGTTATGGACTTGTGAACAGGAGGACAGACATCCACAAGGCAATTTCTATTAGAAGGCGGAGCACACAATGAATAAATTTGAAAGCCTCTAATCTAAACCTATGACTTGAAGCCTGAAAGTTTCAGGACTTCTCCAAAATATTTGAGCACCAAGACCAGAAGAAGGACATGTTCATGTTCAAACATGCCACTGTCTTTAAGTCTTAAATATATGTGTTATCTTTTCAAATATTTTTCCTTTTTTGTCCACTGTGCAAGAAAAAGAATTTTTACCAGCTCTGCATAAAACCCAGTGGAATTATGATTTTTTAGCAAGACAACACTTATTCTAACCTGCCTGCCTACTCTAAATGCGTCACTTCAAATTGCCCACAGGCTGATGTATTATGGTCAGCAAAGAGCCCTAATTGCTTACTGTCAAACAATGTGATCTGTTCAGTGTTGTTATAATTCTTGGAACATTGTAACAGTGCTGAGGTTATACATTTAACTGCAAAGCCAAAACCACTACCTTCTGAAGAAATGCATGACACAATGCAGGCATTGGGTGCCTTAAAATACAAATATGTCTTATTCCCGGAAATGTTTAATAGGAATTTAGGCTAGAAAGACTGCCTTTATTAGCCTGCGGAGGGTCTCAAAACAGACAGTATTTTGGAAGTCACTAAAGACTTGTCTACACTTACCGGAGGATCGACGCTGCAGCTATTGATGCATCGGAAGTCGATTTATCAGGCCTTGACCCACTAAATCGACCACTGATCCCTCTCCAGTCGACTCCTGTACTCCACCTGATCAAGAAGAGTAAGGGGAATTGATGGGAGAGCGTCTCCCATCAAAGTCGCGTAGTGTGGACCCCACGGTAAGTAGATCTAAGCTTTGTCAATTTGAGTTACGCTATTCACGTAACTCAAATTGCATAGCTTAGATTGACTTTTCCCTTTAATGTAGACAAGGCCTAAGAATTTACTCTTGATAGTCACTTTGGAATGGAGCCAAAAGGGCTACATTTCAAGGACATGAATATACCGTTATATTGTGAAAGGTCCCCAACTCAGGGGGAGCCTTTGGACTGCAAGATGATCAGTAGGAAAGATACACTGGTTTCTGGGGAAGAAGGGGAATGGTAAAGAGCAGACAGGTGAGCTTATGAGACTGGTAAGTAGAGCTGGCCAGAAAATGGAAATTGCCTTCCCACAAAATTTTGTACATGGAATGATGCTAATCAATGGCACATGGTATTATCAGGGTATAAAATATATAGGAATAACAGAGTAGGTTGTGCTGGTGGGTGAGTGGCACTATATGTGAAAGAAAGCATAGTAAAAATATAGTAAAAATCTTAAATGAATCAAACTGTACCACAGAATCTCTATGGATAGAAAATTCATGCTTGAATAATAAGAATATAGAAGTAGGAATATACTACTGACCCACTGACCAGGATGGTGATGGTATTGTGAAATGCTCAGGGAAATTAGAGAGGCTATAAAAATAGAAAACTCAATAGTGGCAGGTTTCAGCTATACCCATATTAACTGGGTACAGGTCACCTCAGGATAGGATGCAGAGAAAAGTTTCTATACACCATAAATGACTGCTTTGTGGAGCAGCTAGTCCTGGAACCCACAAGGAGAAAGGCAATTCTCGATTTAGTCCTAAGGGGAGCACAGGATCTGATCCAAGAGGTTAGTATAGCTGAATCACTTGGTAATAGTGACCCTAATATAATTAAACTTAATATCCTTGTGAGAGGGAAAGCACCAAAGAAGCCTACCACAGTAGCATTTAACTTCAAAAAGGGGAATGACACAAAAATGAGGAAGATAGTTAAATGGAAATTAAAAGGTACAGTTATAAAATGGAAATGCTTGCAAGGTGCACAGACACTTTTTAAAAACACCACAATAGAGGCTCAAATTAAATGTATACCCCAAATTAAAAAACATAATAAGGGGACCAAAAAATTCCACCATATCTAAACAAGAAAGAAGTGGTGAGAAACAATAGGGCATCCTTTAAAAACTGGAAGATAAATCTCTTCTGAGGAAAATAGAAAGGATCATAAACTCTAGCAAGTCAAGTTAACAGTATAATAAGGCAGGCCAAAAAAGAAAGAATCTGAAGAACAACTAGCCAAAGACTCAAAAAGTAACAACACATTTTTTTTGTAAGTACATCAGAAGCAGGAAACCTGCCAAACAATCAGTAGGACCACTGAATGATCAAGGTGCTAACATAGCATTCAAGGAAGGTAAGGCCACTGCAGAGAAGCTAAATGGAGTCTTTGCATCAGTCTTCATGGAAGAGGATGCAAAGGAGGTTCTCACGCTTGAGCTATTGTTTTAGGTGACAAATCTGAGGAACTGTTCCAGATTGAGGTATCAATAGAGGAGGTTTTGGAACAAACTGATTAAAAATTAAACAGTAATAAGTCACAAGGACCAGATGGTATTCACCCAAGTGTTCTGAAGGAACTCAAATATTAAATTGAAGATCTAAGTGTGGTACGTAACCCATCATTTAAATCAGCTTCTGTACCAGATGACTGGAGGCTAGCTAATGTGACACCAATTTTAAAAAAAGGTTCCAGAGGCAATCCCAGCAGTTACAGGCCAGAAAGCCTAGCTTCAGTACCAGGCAAATGCGTATAGTAAAGAACAGAATTATCAGTCACACAGATGAACACAATATGTTGGGGAAGAGTCAACATGGCTTTTGTAAAGGGAAATCATGCGTGACTAATCTATTAGAATTATTTGAGGGGGTCAACAAACATGTGGACAAGGGTGATCCAGTGGATATAGTGTACTTTGACTTTCACAAAGCCTTTGACAAGGTCTCTCACCGAAGGTTCTTAAGCAAAGCAAGCAGTCATGGGATAAGAGGGAAGGTCCTCTGATGGATCAGTAAGTGGTTAAATGGCAGGATACAAAGGGTAGGAATAAATGGTCAGTTTTCAGAATGGAGAAAGGTAAACAGTGGTGTCCCCCAACGATCTGCACTGTTCAACATATTCCTAACACAAGTCCTGTTCAACATATTCATAAATGATCTGGAAAAAGGGGTAAGCAGTGAGGTGGCAAAATTTGCAGATGATTAAATCATTAGTCAAGATAGTTAAGTCAAGTCCAAATAATTACAAAGCATCCGCTCAATGTTCAGCAGCAGTCAAAAAAGCTAGCAATGTTAGGAACCATTAGGAAAGGGATAGATAATAAGACAGTAAATATCAAAATGCCACTATATAAATCCACGGTACGCCCACATCTTGAATACTGTGTGCAGATGTGGTCGCCCCATCTCAAAAAAGATATGTTAGTATTGGAAAAGGTACAGAGAAAAGCAACAAAAATGATTAAGGGTATAGAAAAGCTTCCAGGTGAGGAGAGATTAAAAAGACTGGGACTGTTCATTTTAGAAACGAGATGACTAAGGGTATGTCTACACTACGAAATTAGGTTGATTTTATAGAAGTCGATTTTTAGAAATCAATTTTATACAGTCCATTGTGTATGTCCCCACTAAGCGCATTAAGTCAGCAGAGTGTGTCCTCAATACCATGACTAGCATCGACGGAGCGGTGCACTGTGGGTAGGTATCCCACAGTTCCTGCAGTCTCTGCTACCCATTGGAATTCTGGGTTAAGCTCCCAATGCCTGCTGGGGCAAAAACATTGTCGAGGGTGGTTTTGGGTACATGTTGTCAGTCGCCCCTCCCTTCCTCCCTCTGTCCCTCCGTGAAAGCAACAGCAGACAATCATTTCACGCCTTTTTTCCTGGGTTACCCATGCAGACACCATACCACGGCAAGCATGGAGCCCGCTCAGCTCACCACTGATGTTGTGAGCACTGTAAACACTTCACACATTATCCTGGAGTATGTGCAGAACCGGGCTAAGAGACGCCAGCACGAGGACGATTGTGATGAGGACATGGACACAGACATTCCTGAAAGCACGAGCTGTGGCAATTGGGACATCATGGTGGCAGTGGGGCTGGTTGATACAGTGGAACGCCGATTCTGGACTGGGCAAACAAGCACAGACTGGTGGGGGCCGCATAGTGTTGCAGGTATGGGATGATTCACAGTGGCTGCGAAACTTTTGCATGCGTAAAGCCACTTTCCTTGAACTTTGTGAGGTGCTTTCCCCCGCCCTGAAGCACAGGAATACCAAGATGAGAGCTGCCCTGGCAGTTGAGAAGCGAGTGGTGATAGCCCTGTGGAAGCTTGCAACGCCTGACTGCTACTGGTCAGTCGGGAATCAATTTGGAGTGGGCAAGTTTACTGTGGGGGCTGCTGTGATTCGAGTAGCCAGTGCAATCACTGATGTTCTGCTATCAAGGGTAGTGACTCTGGGAAATGCGCAGGTCATACTGGATGGCTTTGCTGCAGTGGGGCTCCCTAACTGTGGTGGGGGAATAGATAGAACACTTATCCCTATCTTGGCACTGGACCACCTCGCCAACCAGTACGTAAACCACAAGGGGTACTTCTCAATGGTGCTGCAAGCACTGGTGGATCACAAGGGACGTTTCACCGACATCAACATGAGATGGCCGGGAAAGGTGCATGACGCTCGCATCTTTAGGAACTCAGGGCTGTTTGAGCAGTTGCAAGAAGGGACTTACTTCCCAGACCAGAAAATTACCATTGGGGATGTTGAAATACCAATAGTTATCCTTGGGGACCCAGCCTACCCTTTAATGCCATGGCTCATGAAGCCATACACAGACAGCCTGGACAGTAGTTAGGAGCAGTTCAACTATAGGTTGAGCAAGTGCAGAATGGTGGTAGAATGTGCCTTTGGGCGTTTAAAAACTTGCTGGTGCTGTTTGCTGACTAGGTTAGACCTCAGCGCAACCAACGTTCCCATTGTTATTGCTGCTTGCGGTGTGCTCCATAATATCTGTGAGAGTGAGGGGGAGACGTTTATGGCGGGGTGGGAGGTTGAGGCAAATTGCTTGGTGGCCGATTTTGAGCAGTCAGACACCAGGGCACAGCTAGGCATGCTGTGCATCAGAGAGTGTTTGAAAACCAGTTTCATGACTGGCCAGGCTATGGTGCGACAGCTGTGTGTGTTTCTTCTTGCAGCAAACCCACCCCCTTTGTTGATTTTAATTCCCTGTAAGCCAACCACCTTCCCCCCTTTGATCACAGCTGGCAAAGGAAATAAAGTAACTATTGTTTTGAAACCATGCATTCTTTCTTTATTAATTTAAAAAAAAGGGAGATAACTGACAAGGTAGCCCGGGTGGGGTGGGGGAGGAGGGAAGGACAAGGCCACATGGCTTATTGGTAGCCACACAGAAATCAAAACTGTTTGAATGACAGCCTTCTGTTGCTTGGACCATCCTCTGGAGTGGAGTGGCTGAGTGCCCGGAGCCTCCCCACCCTGAGTTCTTGGCCTTCTGGGTGAGGAGGATATGGAACTTGGGGAGGAGGGCAGCCAGTTATACAATGGAAGCAGGGGTCTGTGCTCTTGTTGGCTTTCCTGCAGCTCCAACAGATGCTTCATCATGTCTGTTTGCTCCCACATTAGCCTCAGCATTGCCTCCTGCCTCTGCTCTTCACGCTCACTTAATGCTTTCCTGGCCTCTGCCACTGAATGCCTCCATGCATTCAGCTGTGCCCTATCAGTGCAGGAGGACTGCATGAGCTCGGAAAACATGTCATCGCGAGTGCGTTTTTTTCACCTTCTAATCTGCGATAACCTCAGGGATGGAGATGATAGGGGGAGCATAGAAACATTTGCACCTGGGGGGAGATAAAAAGGGAGAGTAAAATTTAAGATGATACATTTCTGAGAACAAAAGGGAGACTCTTTCACAGTAAATCAAGCAATTCACAGCAGACAGCACATGAGCTTTAGGTCGCATTTTGCCTTTTATATTGAGCGCCTGCCGGTATGGTGACACATCACACACAGCTGGGCAACAGACCTCAGTTTCCAGGCAGCCATGGTAAGCCTTTTGGTACGCGGGGTTGGCTTCTTCTGCCTTCATAACATGTGGGAATGGTTTCAAACTGCAGCGCCATCCTTTCCCATAGCAAGCAATACCAGCTGGATTTCACATTTAAAAGGAGGGGCTGCGGTTTTCAGGTGGATGTGCAGCACCACCTCCCCGCACCCCACCACATGGCTATTCTCTGGGATGATCCCTTCACCGCTCCCCCCCGCCACATAGCTATTCTCTGGGATGATCCCTTTTAGCCAAGCACAAACAACCCAGCATGAACAGGGTCCTTTTACTGTTCCCTTAAAAAATTCCCCTATTTCAACCAGGTGACCACGAATGATATCACTCTCCTGAGGCTAACAGAGAAAGATATAGTCCGAATGTTCTTGAATGCGACCAAACCCCAGGACCATTCACTGCCATGCTTTGTGCTGCAATGATTCCAGACTATTTGCTACTGGCTTGGCGTGGTAAAGTGTCCTACCATGGAGGATGAAATAAGGCACTCCTCCCCAGAAACCTTCTGGAAAGGCTTTCAGAGTACCTCCAGGAGAACTTCATGGAGATGTCCCTGGAAGATTCCTGCTCCATCCCCAGACACGTTAACAGACTTTTCCAGTAGCTGTACTGGCCGCAAATGCATCTCAATTCTTCAGAGCAAATCAAACATTAAACACTATGGCTTTTAAACCCTGTACTGTAGTTACAAATGTGCACTCACCAGAGGTGCCTTCTCTGGCTTCAGGATCGGGGATCCCGCCTTCAGAGGGTATTGGCTCCAGGGTGCTGAAAAGTTCCTGGCTGACAGGGAGAACGGATTCACTACTTGCCTGCTGCACATTCTCCTCCTCCTCCACAAAATCCTCCTCCCTGTTGCATGAGACTCCCCCCTTGCAGGTGTCCATGGACAGTGGTGGGGTAGTGGTAGGGTCCCCTCCTAGAATGCCATGCAGCTGATCATAGAAGTGGCATGTATGGGGCTCTGACCCGAAGCAACCGTTTGCCTCCTTTGTCTTTTGGTAAGCTTGCCTAAGCTCCTTAACTTTCACACGGCACTGCTGTGTGTCCCTGTTGTAGCCTCTCTCTACCATGCCTTGTGCGATTTTGGCATATATAGTAGCATTTCTTCTTTTTGATCGGAGTTCAGCCTGCACAGATTCTTCTCCCCATACAGCAATCAGATCCAGTGTCTCCCTTTCAGTCCATGCTGGAGCTCGTCTGTGATTCTGGGGGGACTGCATGGTCACCTGTTCTGCTGAGTTCACCACGCTGACCAAACAGGAAATGAAATTCAAAATTTCCCGGGGCTTTTCCTGTGTACCTGGCTAGTGCATTGGAGTTCGAAGTGCTGTCCAGAGTGGTCACATTGGAGCATTCTGGGATAGCTCCCAGAGGCCAATACTGTCGAATTGCGTCTGTACTACCCCAAATTCAACCCGGCAAGGTCGATTTTAGCGCTACTCCCCTCGCTAGGGAGGAGTATAGAAGTTGATTTTAAGAGCCCTTTAGGTCGATGGAATGGGGTTGGTTGTGTAGATGCATTCATTTTTAAATTGACCTAACACGGCTGTAGTGTAGACCAGGGCTATGGGGGATATGATAGAGGTCTATAAGATCATGACTGGTCTTATAGGTGAATAAGGAAGTGTCGTTTGTTCCTTTACATAACGCAGAAACCAGGTGTCACCAAATTAAATGAATAGGCAGCAAGTTTAAAACAAACAAAAGGAAGTGCTTCTTCACACAATGCACAGTCAACCTGTGCAACTCATTGCCAAGGGATGTTTTGAAGGCCAAAAGTATAATGCGGTTAAAAAAAAAGAATTAGATAAGTTAATGGAGGATAGGTCCATCAATGGCTATTACCCAAAATGGTCAGGGATGTAACCCCATGCTCCGCCTGTCCCTAGACTCTGACTGCCAGAAGCTGGGAGTGGACAACAGGGGATGGATCACTTGATGATTCCCTTGATGATTCCCTCTGAAGCACCTGGCATTGGCCACTGTTGGAAGACAGAATAATGGGCTAGATAGACCACTGGTCTGACCCAGTATGGTCGTTCTTATGTTTTCATCCCAAATCAGGACGAAAAGTCAAAAACATGAAAGTTGCCAAGAGCCTTCAAAATTGACAAGGGCATCTGCTGCGCTGCCAGCCAGGCAGAGAGGCTGCAGGTGGAGAGCTGACACTCTGTGTCTCTCCTCCTCCCCCTTGCCTCCAAATCTGGCTACTCCAGTCAGGCTGTAGTGCCCCACCTTGAAGGCTCTTGTGTTTTTTGCTTTCACCCTGCAGACAGAAAGTGAAATGGACAAGAGCCATTTTATGAAAAGGGCATTTTCCACTGGACAATTATTATGAAGGAAAATTCCCGACCAGTCCAGCTAGGAAGCTTAAGAGCAGGCACGTTGGATAAGAGGCATTTTTCTGGTTCATACGCTTTTGTATGTTCAGCCACCTGTTGCTTAATCAGGAAATCTGGTTAACTTAATTTACTAGCTTCTCCCTGGAAAATATAGTTTTAAGACTTTGAATGTACATAGTTAAATGTATTTTACATTTCTTTTTGAATATCTCTAATACTATTCTAATATTTGGTAATAAAACATCTACAAAAATTGGTGCAGATTCATTGTACTTTTCATTCTAGAACAAAGAAAAAAATCAAATACCAAGAGTGAAAGGAATTCCATGATTTACACAGAGCAAAGAACACTTTAAACAATAAAGTGATAAACAAGGGCTATCTAATCTCACGTGGCCAGCTGCATTTGCTCTGCTATTCGCTTACACCAAAGAAAAACTAAGGGCATTCTAATATAGGCTAAATAGGACCTGGTGGCTTTATGACAAGACACCAAAATGCATTGTTTTCAATGTTCTGTATTCATGCCTCTGTGGTTATTTATATAAATTACTTCTGCCTATTGTTAAGTCTTCATTGCATTCTGTGCAGGCTTTTCCCCACTGCTTTGATGAGCCCTTGTTTTTCAGCTAACTGTCTTTCTTCCTATCCTCTTTTTGTCTACTATTTTTGTTGAAGGCAACAACATAAATGTCACACAAAACTGTTTTTGTTTTACCAGTTTTGAGTAACCACAGGGGTGCTACCTGGTTCCCAAAGAATGAGAGGTTCCCCTTTCTTTGTACAGGTTCTGGGGCAGGAGGAGCAGGATTACAAAGTGGCTATAAAGGTGAATGCCTGGTGGGAGGCTGGGCTCTGCAACCACCATAATAGGGATGGGGTTGAACCCCAGGCTGGGGGAGATTTCTGGGTTTTTTTCAGTTAAAGATGACGTGTTTTGATTTCTGATTATTATGATGATCCCTTTGGAAACCTTAGTGAGTACACTTGTGTTCCAGCATCTTACAACATCAAAAATACAGAATACAGATAAACATAATGGGTGAGATTCTGGGAGATGCTGGGCATAGGTGCCCACCAGAAAACCTGCCAGAACTGGGAGCATGGGAAGGAAGTTGGAAGCTCCTATTTGAGCTCCACTGTACTTTGCAGATCTTCCATGCCAAGCACTGCAAAATGACTTGTAGACCATGGCCTACTATGGTTTGAAGGCCTCCATTCTATGTTTGTGTGTGTTCCTTTGGGACAGGGACTGCCCCTTCTTGTGTGTCGGGAAAGCATCTGGCACATTATGGGTGCTACAACAAACTAGGGTTTTGACCAGAACGCCTGGTCGAAAAGGGACCGTGGTGACTCTGGTCAGCACTGCTGGCTGGGCCGTTAAAAGTCTGGTTGGCAGCACAGCAGGGCTAAGGGCAGGCTCTTGTCCAGGGAGGCTCTGAGCACCAGCTCCACAACTCCAATTGGCCGGGAACTGCGACCAATGGGAGCTGTGGCAGGGGGGAGGCTGCGTGTGGGCAAGGGCAGCACGCAAAGCCTCCCTGGCTGCCCCTGCACCTAGGAGCCAGAGGACATGTCGCTGCTTCCGGGAGCTGCCTGACATCAGCAGCACCGTCTGGAGCCCACACCCCGAACTCCCTACCTCAGCCCTGAGCCCCCTCCTGCACCCAAACTCCCTTCCAGAGCCTGCACCCTGTACCCCCTCCTGCATCCCAACCTCCTGCCCCAGCCAGCAGCCCCCTCCTGCACCTCAAACCCCTCATCCCTGGCCCCATCCCAGAGCCCACACCCCAAGCTGGAGCCCTCATGCTCCCCCCCACACCTCAACCCCCTGCCTCAGCCCGAAGCCCCCTCCCGCACCCTGGACTCCTCATTTTTGGCCCCACCCCGGAGCCCATGCTCCCAGCCGCAGTCCTCACCCCCCCGGGATACCAACCCCATGCCCCAGCCCTGAGCCCCTTTCCCACACCCCACACCCCTCATTCCCCAGCCCCGCTGCAGAGCCCACACCCCCAGTCAGAGCCCTCAGCCCTTCCCACACCCCTGCCCCACCCCAGTGAAAATGAGTGATTGAGCTAGGGTGCAGGAGAGCAAGCGATAGAGGGACGGGGGAATGGAATGAGTGGGGGCGGAGCCTCAGAGAAGGAGCAGGGCAGAGGAGAGGTTTTGGGGCAGGGCAGAGCCTCGGGGCAGGGCAGGAGGGGGGGCAAGGGTGTTTGGTTTTCTGCAATGAGAAAGTTGAAATACCACAAATACAATATAAGTAATACCAAATACATCCTTTCATGCAGTCAGCAGCCAACTCCATGACAAACACTACACCCTCAACTATTCCTGCTTCTGGATCAATTACCTGCATGTGGGGCAGTGTGTTTGGATGCTGCTAACCAGAATAGTGGAGCCTCCATTACTCTGGCTTTGGTGTTCATTTTTGGAGGCAATTTTGTTTAATTCCCAAATCTGCCATATTGGGGTCAGGCTATGCCTGTTAGTCACACACCTGTATTGCAGGTAGGTGCAAATTCATGCTATCTCAGGAGAGCATAGGGAATGCAAGTGCACCTGAGCTCTGAATGGCAGGCAGGTCCAAGGGAGGAAAGGCTTCTTGAACCCGCACCCTGCCATGCATACCCACGCACAATCACGACCTGATTTGTTAGTTATATTCAGGAGATGGTAATGAAGAGTCAGCATGGCTTGTGGCATGGAAACTCTGTCTAGAGGTGAGAGCACATGACAGGGACTCGTAACACCTATGTGCTGTTGGCTACCCTAAAACTGACTCAGAACATGATTTTGGGCAAGTGACTTAACTCCTGTATGCCTTGGTTTCCCCATTTGCAAAAAGGGGTTGATATTACGCAGTCACAGGCTACGTTTAGTAAAGTATGTATAATGCTTTGAGATCCTTACATGGAAGGCATCGTAATATTTATCACCATCATTTATGTGATTATAGAGCTTTTCACATTGCTGGATTAATAGTGATTTTAGCTGTTAGGCCACTGAATAGCTATCCCATGCTATGTGAAATGAGATTATTGTCAAAAAGTAGTCCTGCTAATTAATGACTCTCTCTGTGGCAGTAATGAGGGAGAGGGTGTTTCCAGAAGGGCGCACTAATCAGATAGCTCAGTGGTTTGAGCATTGGCCTGCTAAACCCAGGGGTGTGAGCTCAATCCTTGAGGGAGCCATTTAGGGATCTGGGCCAAAAATTGGGGATGGGTCCTGCTTTGAGCAGGGGGTTGGACTAGATGACCTCCTGAGGTCCCTTCCAACCCTGATATTCTATGACAGAGTTGAAGCCAGTTTATCTTTCGCTCTGTGTGCGTATTACATTACTGTCAGGATAATCTCAGAATAAGGAAGCCCTAGAAAAGTAAAGTAGATGCAGGCACACAGTCAAATAGTTGGAGTGGGTCTGGAGCTAACCACGGAGCGTGGTGTTTTATAGCGTGCAGCTATCATATCCAGTTTGTTTTATTCTGATGTTTTTATAGGGCCCAGATAATCTGTATCCTTTCTTCCATCCTCCGGCCCCCCGCTCCCAAACAGCAGCAAGACATGATGATATACTGCTGTTTATCTACACTCCAATGACAGGGCAATTGATATTTAATATCAGAGTCCTAGTTCAACCATTTTATGAGCAAGTTTAGAGCGAGTTTAACCCAATGCAGCTCTTAGGAAATGGACAGTTGTGTGTTGCAAAGAAAACTAGGCATCGACATTCAAAATTAGCAGCTGATGTATTAACGACTATAATTTTATGGACTGCCATGCCTCATCTATTACTCTATGCATGAGAGCGGGATCAGGTAGGGGGAGGGCATAATATAACAGGACATAAGCACTACATCATAGGTTAAATCCCGGCCCCAGTGAAGTTATTGCTACACTCCCATTGACCTCCACCGAGGCAGTGTTTTATTCCATGTTTCATAACTAGGGGCCCGTATGCCAAGTCATGTTTCCACATTTTCTTGTCCAGATTTAAAGAGTGTTTTCTTTCATTTCATTCAGTGCCCTTTCCACCTCATCAGGACCAATTTCCAGCGGTTACACTCCACTTCCAACTCACCATTTACCACCATCCAGATAAAAGTTTTATGAAAAATATTTTTGATGGACAACCTTATGTCTAAATTCTATTATGATAATTTATACCAGTTGAACTTTGCTTATCTTCCTGGCTTGCCACCTTCAGTGAGACACAGCTCCTCATCTTAATACTGACTGATACCAAAATTATAGGGGGCTTTTGAGAAGGATCAGTCACTTGATTTCTACTGACTTCAATGAAAGCTGCAGGTGCTCAAAATCTCTGGAAAAAAAAAAGCCATGTCTTTATTCGTCCCATAAAGTACTATGCACACCTCTGCTACTGCACACAAGTGTTAAATGAACAAACACTGACTAAGGGGTGCTTTTTTTTTTTTAAGCTGATCACAGTGTATCTGTTTATGCTGAGCTAAATGGTTTAGACAGCATTTTCTTGAGTGAGCCATTGTACTTCTTCAGACTCAGAAAGCATTACAGAAGTGCAGAAAAATTCTGCAAACTGAGTAAACCTAAAGACATAAACCCTTTTCTTCCTACATGCCTCAGTGGAGTAGTTCATTATAAAGTGCTTTGAACACAGATTCAAAAACCCTTGACAAAAGCTTAGACTATACAGCAGGGAGATTTTTAGATTCATTTCTAAATAAGGATCACTTCCATGCAACAGAGCATTAGGTTAAGCACAAACGATAATTGTCATGGAAAAATAGCTGCAATGAATCCAAATGCCTACATTAGCCCATTTAAAATTTCCACCAACAAAAAAATGGTTGTAATTTTAAAAAACTGGCTACGTTTAACCGAGACAATGAAACCCAAAATGGAAAGAAACCTGGAATATTTGTGGGCCAGGAACTACAGTCATTTAGGTAGAAATTTTTCAACAAATGTTTGTCACAATTCAGGGCAACTGCCCTGTATTTCCCCCTCTATGGTCCAGGAAGGGCACCCATTCTTAGTTTCCTGTCACCTCTTTGGGCAGAGACACGCGTCTCTCTCTCTCTCCCACCTGACCTGAGTTTTTCCAAACTGTACAGTTCCCTGTCTACACGGTGTTGTTCCCAGCAAGGAAGAATGGTTATTAGCAGTTTCTGAAATACTACATGGTCAAACCTGTGCATCCAACACAGTTACTTCCTTAATTTTAATATCATACATGGGTGGGGAGGGGTTCATCAAGCAATAGGAGAAGAGAAAATGAAATATAGGAACAAGTTATTATGGATGATGTTTCACTTCTGGATACTGCATCTGATGTTTCATTTCTGGATACACCAGTATTCGTAATCTTCTAACGGCTCCATAATTTTCGTTCACAGACCCTTGATTTTCATTGCCTTTCCATTTAAGCTGAATCCTTGGCATTTAACAAAATGTTTCCTAAGAGTAATGTTATCATGCTATTAGCTAGAAAAAGTGCACTCAATTTATTATAAAACACATGTTTTATATGACGTTTTTCAGTGACAACTTAGATTAAAAAAAGATTGCACTGACAAAGCTACTAACTATAGGACAATTCTTAAAAGTTAAAGACACACTGATTATGTAAGTACTATAAGTGATGTGAATAAAAGTCATAAGAGTGAAGAGAGAATAAGTACTTTTAGCTCATCTATTTTAACATGACTGTGGGCTGGTGTACCAAAAATAAGATCCTATGTTTTCTTCTCAAACTGATGCAAATATGTAAGATCATTAAGCAGCTGATCATTATATAGTCCATATAATAAAAGGTTTCTTCCTACAGGGATACTAGTTAATTACAATTATTTTTAACACCAAATTAACTTTGTTTCTAACATCTCAGAATTCTTAAACCTTCTAGAACCCTGCCCAATTTTATGGAGTTAATTGTCTTCAGGACTGGACAGTTTCCTGAGGTTGTATGTAGAGCATGAGGGAGCAGTAGCAGGAGGAGAAAGGGGATTTTTTACCCTGGGAGGTGTGTTCAGGACAGGATTTTTGCCTGGAGTGAGTCCAGACTTTCCTCACTTTAGTATTAAGACTAAGGGCATGTCCATACAAGGACACTCGGGAACGTTAAGATGAATTAACTGAATTAATTTGGTCTACACTTTAAAATTAGATCAACTTAGCTAGTTCATGCAGGGCTGTGAAAAAACTTTGCATCCGGTGTGATGTAGTTAGGACAACCTAACCCCCAGTGTAGATGTGGGTAGGTTGATGAAAGAATTCTTCCATTGACTTAACTACCCTGTCTCAGAGAGGTGGTTTAATACTACATCCATTGATGTAGGAAGCAACACACTACAGTCCTAAAGGTGTGAAGTTAAAGTGCATTAAACCCCTGTGTGGATGCTCTCATTTGGAAGTAAAGTGGCCTTAGGCCATGTATATGATACAGGTGCTACACAGAAGGGGTTTTTCCATCACTGTAGGTAATCCACCTCCTCAAGCGGTGGTTGCTACATCAATGAAAGAATTCTTCTGTCAACCTAGCCACTTGTACACTGGGGGTTAGGTCAGCATAGCTAAAGCGCTCAGGGGTGAGAGTTTTTACACACCCCTGAGTTACATAGCTATGTTGACCTAACTTTTAAGTATAGGCCAGGCTCTAGTTTGATTTAGTTTAAAGATTAAGCTACAGCAAACTAAATCCACTATACTTCTGAATGAGAGCATCCACACAGGCGTTTAATATGCTTTAACTTCACACCATTAGTTAATTCATGTTAACTTTCCTGAGTGTTCCTGTGTTGGCAAACTCTAAGAGAGGTCTAGAAACACCAAAATTTTGGGCATCCTCCTCTAATCAGTCTCTTCCTCTCAGCACTGCACACTTGATCACTTTGGTGTCACCTTCCTGCATACTCCCAAATGTTCTCGATTTGCCTTTCTTTCAACTCCTTCAGACTTGTATCAACCTAGCTATGCTTGTGTGTACACTTCAGTGTGTCTCCCACTGATATAAGTGCCATATTTTAGCACAACATCTTGGACACCTTTGAAGAGCCTGAGCCACAGGCCCTCAGTCTGAGCAGTGAGGACAAGAAGGTGAAGAGGAGGAGGATGGGAGACATGAGACTGGGGGGAGGGGCCAGCTACACCGCAAGCCCAGGGGCAGCGAGTTATATACACTCGTGGTGCCCAGGCTCCAGCAATATTCAGGGCCCGGGGGCCTGGCTCCCCCAGCCCCGCCTGCTGCCCCCCCACACCTCCCCCGAATGTCCCCCGGACCCCACTTGCTGCCCCAGCTCACCTCCCCCCCCCAGCCTGCAGCTCATGCTGACTCTGCTCTGCCAGCTCCCTGCATCAACTGCTGCTGCAGGGTCCTAGTGCCCCCCATTCACTAATGGCAGTGCAGGCTGCCCTTACCCTGCCCTTCCACCCTAGCCCTGAGCCTCTCCAACGCCCCAAACCCCTCAACCCCAGCCCCAGACAGAGCCCTCATCCCCCCGCATCCTAATCCTCTGCCCCAGCCCTGACCCCCTCCCACACCCCAAACCTCTCATCCCCAGCCCTCACCCCTGCACCCCCTCCTATCCCCAAACCCCCTCCCAGAGCCTGCACCCCCTCCCACTTCCAAACTCCCTCCCAGAGCCTGCACCCCTCACCCCCCGCTACACCCCACCCCTTACCCCAGCCCAGAGCCTACACCCAGCAACCAAACTCCATCCCAGAGCCTGCACCCCTCACCCCCTCCTGCACCCCCACCCATTGCCCCAGCCCAGACCCTACCCCCAAACTCTGTCCCAGAGCCTGCAACCCTCCTCCCCTCCTGCACCCCCACCCCCTGCCCCAGCCTGGAGCCTGCACCCAGCACCCAAACTCCATCCCAGAGCCTGCACCCCAGACCTCCTCCTCCAATCCAAACTCCCTCCCAGAGCCTTAGGCTGGTGGGGGGGCAGAATCTGGGGGGGAGGGGTGGGTTCTGGGCACCACCAAAATTTCTACAACCTGCCACCCCTGAGCAAGCCAGGGCCTGTTTGAGACTCTGTGGCAGTCCAATAAGTCCTGGCACTCAAGCACGGGCAAGCCCAATGCAAGGGAAGGAACCTTGGGTAAGTGAGTAATTGTATTTCCCATTACAGTGATGTACTGATGGTGTCCCAAAATTAAACAGGACACAGCTACTGCCTTTTTCATTAAGCTACTCATACAACAAAGAGGTAATGTTATCTGCTTTTCATTCCCCTGTAGAGTTAGGCAAAGGGGGCTATGCAGAGCACTTTGTTTATGTACACAGGGATGTCCCTTGAATCCTCCTGAGAGATCTCAATGAAACTTCCATGGAGGTACTCCGCAATCCTCTCCTGAAGGTTTTTAGGGACGGCAGCCTTATTTCTTCCTCAATGATAGGACACTTTCCTACCCCAGCCAGTCAGAACTTTGGCAGGCACCATTGCAGCACACAGGCTAGTGGCACAGAGGCCCGGGCAGCTTCAGGACACCAGCAGCAGCTGTGCTCTCTGTGCCTGTTACCCTCAGGAGTGAGATATCAGCTAAAATCACCACAGCCTGTGGGAAGTGATGCCAGTATGCAGTGCCATTGCCCTATACTCAGTTTCATGTAACCGAGAATTTCCCTTATCCCCTGGTGCACCACATAGGCGGCAACTTCTCCTGGCAGCAGTGGGTGCTTGACTCCCCTGGCCCCAGCCCCATTCCCACCCCTTCCCCAAAGTCCCCACTCCAACTCTACCCCCTCCCTGCCCCTATTCAACTCCTTCCTCAAATCCCTGCACCAGCCCCGCCTCTTCCGCCGAGCACCCCGCATTCCCGCTCCTCCCCAGGCCCTCCCACAGATTGTTACGCTGCAAAACAGCTGTTCCATGGCGGCAAGCACTGGGAGGAGAAGCGGGGACGCGGAGCACTCAGGGGAGGCGGCGGAGTGGAGGCAGAGGTGAGCTGGGGCGGGGAGGCACGGTGGGGAGCTTGTCTGCCGGTGGGTGCAGAGCACCCACCAATTTTTCCCTGTGGGTGCTCCAGCCCCGGGGCACACATGGAGTCGGCACCTATGGTGCACCATACTCACTATTGCTAGTGCTCTGAGTGGTGCCGTGAGCAAGCACTCTGAAGAAGAAATGTCAATGAGCATTTCTTGCTTAAAACTTTAGGGGAGTTCTGAATATTTACTTTTACTTTCCATTGTGACTATATTAACAATGGTACTTAGGTGTTTTTTATCTGCAGCTGCTGCTGCTGTTGTGGCCTTGAGGGGCTCCCCCTCACACATGCATAACACCTGACGCAGATAAGAAGGAGAAAGTAGGGGACTAGGGATGACATGTTCAATAAGATCTTGCAAGGCAGAACTGTATCTTGCCGTGAGCCTGGAGAGTGAACACTGCAGACAGCCTGGAGAAGGAAAGAGCAGACAGCAGAAAAGCCTGGGAGTCCCAGAAGGAACTAGAGAGGGAGCTGCACTAGGACATAATGGGGCTTCTCCAGCAGCAAACACAGATGCTGCAGACTCTTGTGGAGCTACAGGTTCAACAATCACTGGCTTGCCTCCCTTTGCAGTCCATGGAGAACTCCATTTTCTCTTTCTCACATCACACACACCCCCCCAGTATTCCATGTGGTATCAGGAACCACATCCTTACCCCTACTTACCAGGGGACATTAAGGACAACCACAGCTTCACATAAAATGACCGGTGAAAGCCATGGTTGCCGTATGTATAGAGAAAATTGGTCCATTTTACTTCTTCCCCTTGTTAAATTCTGTTCCATTAATATATACAATTTTAATGTATTTGCTTTTAAATTGCACAGATTTTTCTTTGCACTATTTGTTACTGAATAAAATTCTATTAGTTGGAAAATAATTCATCTTAATTAGTTCACAACAAATGCTTCAGAATGCCTAGCAGTACTGAAAGCACCTACTTACATGTTACCGTACAGTGTGATAAACTCACAGGATCCGTGATAAACAGTGTAATAATCATAAACGTACAGCAAGTACTGCAAAATAGTGTATTAACAGTATTATATTCAGAGATGTATCCTGAGCACCATCCAATTCCCTAACAGGGCCCAGTACAGGAGGGCCAGGTAATGCACAGTACACTACAATGCATTAATGTGCCTCACTGTTAAAGAGCTCTTTCAAATCTACCCTTAGCTGTATAGCTTGGGGTTAAAAACCTCTTCTAGTAGCCCTTATGTCTGGCAGTTCTAACGCAGCAGATGGCCCTCCACCATCTGAAACTTTTCTCCCTTTGCCTCACAGCTATTATGCAGGACACAACAGGCAACCATAGCCACCAGGAAAGTTTTTTTCACTGAGATCCAATCTTATGAGTAAAAAACACCAGCATCCCTTCATTCTACCAAAAGCACCTTCAAGTGTCATTCTGCACCTGCTGAGCCAGTAGTTGAATCTTTCCGTGGTGCTGCTGTTGAGGTAGCCGATGTATGGCTTCATGAGCCAGGGAAGCAAGGAGTAGGCAGGATCCCCCAGGATCACTACAGGCATTTCAACATTGCCAATGGTATTCCGCTTGTAGCTTTCTGAATAGTCCTGTGTTCTGAAAGATTGAAGCATCTTGCACCTTCACTAACCAGCTAACATGGATGTTGGTGAAGCATCCCCAGTGATCTACCAATGCTTGCATAACCATAGAAAAGTAGCTCTTTCTTTCATGTACTCTGTGGCAAGGTTTTCCAGTGCCAAAATAGGGATTTGGATGCCATCTATTGCTCCAGTTTGGGAACCCCATTGCTGCAAATCCATCCACTATGTCCTGCACATTACAGAGAATCACAGTCTTATGTAGCAGAAAAAGATTAATGCCCTGCACACTTGCATAGCAATGGCCTCTGCACTGCGTTTTCCCCACTCCAAAATGATTTGCCACTGACTGGTAGCAATCCGATGTCGCAAGTTTTCACCATTTGTTTCTCCACCATCAGTGCAGCTCTCATTTTGGTGTTCCTGTGCTGGAGGGCTCAGGCTAGCTTGGCACACAAATCAAGGACTGTGGCCTTGTGCACCTGAAAGTTCTGCAGCCACTGCGGGTCATCTCATGGCTGCATTTTGATGTGATCCCCCCAATCAGTGCTCATTTTCTTGGGCCCATAAGCGATGTTCCACCATCTATAGTTGGTCCATGAATTCCAACAACTTTAAATTAGTTCTCACTATGTCCCACAGCAATCTGTCTTCCACAAAATCATCCTATTCCCTGCTGATTCGGTTGTTCTTATGGCTCTGCAAATACTGGAGGATCATGTGTCCTGTGCTTGCAGAGGTGTGCAGGCTCCATGCTCCTGTCAGAGATGGTGGACAGTGAAGAGGGCCACACGTGTCCATGAGATATTTTTTAAAAAGGCATGAAAATTATGGGATATAGATGACATTATGGGATAGAGACAGTTGCACACAGGGAAGTTGACTCCTTGCTCCCACTCATTCCTGTGCTACTCATTTTTGTCCCACCATGCATTGCCAAAGCTTCCCAAGAGACAGTGGCGGGTTACACATTGGGATACCGACTCATAGCGCACAGCACTGTGTATTGTCACAAGCAGTCCTGGTGAGTGCAAAGAGTGCCAATGCAAGGAGCCAAGTATGCATATGCACAAGAGATAAAGAAACCACAGTGAGTGTATCCTGATGTAACTTGTGTCAACCAAAGTTTGTAATGCAAACATGGTCTAACACAAGGAAAATAGTAGAGCTGGCCAGAGCACAATTGTTTCTCAACACCTTTTGAGGTTTCAGAGTTTGTTTTCATTCTGCATTGGAACAAAAACCAAACCTTTCAAACAGTTTCACACAACAGAACTGTGCCGAAATGTCCACTTTCAGATTGAAAAGATCAGGTTTTTGATTAGTCTCTCTCTCATTGGAGAGCCCACCTTGCACCTCAGGAACCTTACCATCACAAACTTAATTGAAGATGATACATTTCCATAAAACAGCATTTTTGAGGAAAAATATTTTGTTGAAAACATTCTCATCAGCTTGAGACAATAGACGAGCCAGTTTCCCTTTGTGCTTGGATTACAAACTGCAGGGAAATGTTCAAATCCAAACTATTTTCACTGAATTTAAAAAACATTCATAAAACATTTCTAAAACAATTATTCTTTTAAAACCAAAACATGTACTGACAACCTGGAAAAATTATGAGATTGGCTTAAATGTTTTTGTTTTTTTTTAAATTGGGATTCCCTTTTTTAGTCTTCAGTTAAACCATTAGGGTTCACATCTGTGTTACATTTTCAGGCTTCTCTTTATCCATGAGAGCTAACAACTTACTTAAACAAAAATAAACCTGAAATTTTCATGTAATCCCATGATGCTAGTACTTTAGGTAAAATATTAAATATCATGACATACATATCATCATCATTGGAAAGGGCAAAACACATTAAATGTTGGGCTTAATCCCAAATGACATTAAACACATATCAGTTTGTGTTAGTTCAACTTGTTTGCAGCCTATAACATACTGTAAATTTCCTTTCAAATCTTAGTATTAAATTACTTTAACAATACCACAAATCAGTCACACACAAGCAGTTTGCATAAATACATAGTATGGTCACTGGAAGCAATTACATTTTTTCCATTAGCAAGTTACATGGTTGTTTAAAATTCAATGGGCCTGTTTCTCATTTACACTAAAAGTTTTGACTATATGAGAAAGGGTTTGCTGGTATAAACTATACTTGAAAACCCTCCCAGTGGAAACACAGTTACACCAGAAAAATAGTTCCTTTGCTGGTATAGCTTACACCACTTCCTCAAACAAAATAAGCTATACCAACAAAAGGACTGACAGACAGTATAACCGAATCCATAGTGGGACTTTTTCTGGCATAATTATGTTGATTAAAGGGGTGATTTTTACACATTCCTAACTGACATAACTATGCTGGCAAAACCACTCCGGCAGAATGCAGAGGCCTTAAAGTGGATGTAAATTATATTTATATACACTCACTTTAAGGTCGCTTTACACTGTCAGACCAGTGTAAAGTGGCCTTGATGTAAATGAGAAACTGGTGGTAAACAGAAAAGGAGGACTTGTGGCACCTGAGAAACAAATTTATTTGAGCATAAGCTTTCGTGAGCTACAGCTCACTTCATCGGATGCAGTCAGCTTCCTTCCTTCAGCAGTGTCATCTTTCAGTGTAGGACTATACCTTCTCAGAATCACATCATGAAAACCTTGCCACTAAATCCTCTGCTGGTGTAAACTGGTATAGATCCATTGTGTTCAATAGAGCTATGCCAGTTTACTCCAGCAGAGAATGTAGCCCGCTATCTCATCTGAAACTCCCTTTTGTTACCTCTTTCCACTCATATTTCATATCATCTCTATTCTAGGAGTGATTTCCATGTGAATGAATCCCCTGCATTTATCTGAATAGACTACACTGTTTAACCAGGTTTCAGAGTAACAGCTGTGTTAGTCTGTATTCGCAAAAAGAAAAGGAGGACTCGTGGCACCTTAGAGACTAACCAATTTATTTGAGCATGAGCTTTCGTGAGCTACAGCTCACTTCATCGGATGCATACCGTGGAAACTGCCTATTTAACCAGTTGCATCTCCAAGGGCTCCTACTGTCACAGACATTACACACGTTCTTCAGTCTGAACTGAGACAAGTGGTTTTTGTTACAATAGCTCAGATCAGCCTGAGCTAGTACCCTAGCCAGTTTACTAATAGGAATATAGAATATCAAATAATTTACTGAGCCAGCCCATCCATACCTTCATTCACATATTCTAATCCTAATTTAATTTACTTCACAGTTCGTTTGTTCACAGCATTGTTCCAAACTGCCATATCAGGTTTCAGTAGTCAACATTCTGACAATGTTTGGAAGGGCTCATCTATGGAGTGAAAACTCTACAGCCTCTGAAAAGAAATCATTTACATAGCTATTGTGAGCAGACTAGCCTCTAAACTGTCCCTGCAAACTGGAATTTTCAGATCAGTCTGATGAATACCAAAACCTATTCACAAACTGCAAAGAAACATTAGCATCAAGGGTAATTCAACTTGCATGCGTTCATCTGGACAATGGTCTATAATGATAAGATCCTACAAACTGCCACTCAGCATTTAAATACATGCTGAATCAGTAACCTCACTTGCAAATTAAAATTAAAGCTATAATTAATTATAAGTGGATGTCTTAACATCTATTCAAACTCCTGTACCAGAAGAATTCAGTCATAGAGATTATGCTTGTTTGATTTTATACATACATTTCTATTTTCCAAATGTATCCACAAAGTAGTATCACAAACACTTAATTACTCCATCATATGCCAGAAAATGTCTGAGATTTGAGCCTATGGGCTGGAAGCCAATACCTCGTACTAGTAGCATACCAGGACATGGCTACACTTGCAGATGTAGAGCGCTTTCAATTAAACCAAATTTTAATTAAATTTGGAGAGCACAGTAGGGAAAGCGCTGCAGTCTGTCCACAATGACAGCTGCAAGCGCACTGGTGTGGCCGCATTTGCGGCACTTGCTGCGGCATTGGGAGCGGTGCATTATGGGCAGCTATCCCACAAAGCACCTCTTCCCAATCTGGCACTGTGGCTTGTGGGAAGGGGGTATGGGGTGTGGGACACTCTGGGTCCTGTCTCAACGCCCCGTGATGCATTGGTTCACATCCCAGCACTTCCTGTGCTTCCGTCCCCTTTTGGCGCCATCTTTCAAAATTTTTTGTACTGTGTGCTCTGTCTTCCCTTTCTGTCTGTGGGAATGGGGCCCGAACTGCTGACGAATATGCTGATGAGTCTCGCCAGCACGTCACATTTGGCAGTCGAGTTACTCCTTAAGATCCAAACTGACAGTGAGGACTCTGACGATATCAACTCAGGAGTGAACCTATAATGTGGGAGGCCCTCTCGACACAGGCTCAAGAGACCGTGTTTGCCATGCCAACCGGACTCTATCAGTTTACCCAGCTGCCCTTAGGTCTCCATGGGGCCCCTGTGATCTCCCAGAGGCTGATGGATCACCTCCTGAAGCCTCACGCTTCCTACACGGCAACATATATTGATGATGTGGTGGTGATATACAGCTGGTGCTGGGAGGACCATCTCAACGAGGTGGCAGTCATGCTACTGGCCCTCGGGCCTAACCGCCAACCCAAAGAAATGTTGGATTAGGTGGCCAGAGACGACCTACCTGGGGTACACTCTGGGCCGAGGACAGGTATGCCCCCTCATAGGAAAGGGGCAGGTCCTTCAAGCCTGTCTCCCACCCACCACAAAGTGACAAGTGCACCAGTTCCTGAGGCTAGGTGGTTACTACTGTCAATTCATCCCCCAGTTCGCCTCCATTGCAGCCCCCCTAACCGAGTTCCTAACCAAAAAGACAACCTGCAGCGCATACACTGGACCACTGAGTGAGAGGAGGCCTTCCAGACCCTCAAGACTCGCCTGTGTGAGGAGTCAGAGCTGTACAGCCCCAACTTCACCCGTTGATTCATCATCCAGACAGATACCTTGAATGTGGGACTTGGGGCTGTCCTCTCCCAAGAGATCAATGGGGAAGAAGCCCCCCATCCTGTATTTCAGCCAGAAACGGTTCCCCCATGAGTGGAATTATTCAGTTATTGAAAAGGAAGCCCTTGCAGTTAAGTGGGCTGTGGACACTTTCTGGTATCATCTCCTGGGCAACTCCTTTGTGCTCATGACCAATCATGCTCCCCTGAAACGGCTAAACACAATGAAAGAAACCAAATGCCAGACTGATGCCCTAGTACCTTACCCTCAGCCATATGGTTGGTGCAGGAGAGTGAACGCAGGTAAGGACAATGCGAATGCGTACTTTCTAACACACGTGGGGGAAGATAAGTCAGCCAGACCCAGGGAATAGGAGCTGGTCGTGTGTGTGTGTGTGTGTGTGGAGAACAGGAAGTATCAGAGGTGGGGCCTCCAGCTCAGTTGAGCCAGAGAAGGAGCGAGACGCCTCTGCCTTGCTGCTAGCCCCTGCACCAGGGACCAACCAGTTCCAATCCCTACCTCTGGAGGAGGACCCAGAGAGAGAGAAGTTGCTAGGACTGCTGTTGGCTGAATACCCCGAGGAGACAGAGGACCTGTGAGCAACAGAGCCCTACAAACAGATAGGGGTAGGAAGTAGCCCAGGGAAACCAGACATTAGTCTGCGTATGTTGCTGAATCCAGAGTCAACATATTTCAGGAGGATCCCCACTGACTCAGTGGCAGGACTACTTGCCCCAGTAGGGTCTGGGTTGGGACCCAGTGCAGTAGGGTGTGCCCAGGTCCTCCTACACCCTGCTGCCACACCCACCTCTGGGATGGCAGCCTACCCCACTTCAGCCAGGCAGCTTGTCTGTATTTGCCATCTCCCCCACACAGCGCTCTGGCCCACCCGCGACCCCTCCGTTCAACTCCCCCCTCTGCCACCCAGCGCCTCCTGCAGGCCAGCTGTTCCGTAGCATGTAGGAGGCACACGGGGGGTGGAGGGGAGGGGAGAAGTGGGGACAGGGCAGGAAGAGGTGGGGCTGAGTACCCCTGGGACAAGGAGGAAGCTGATGCCTGTGCCCTAAATCAATATAGAATGATATACATTTTAAAAGGAAAAAAAAAAGGCAGCACTGATATACAGAATACAGGTAAAAATAAACCATGAATATTCAAAACAGACCTTGGGGCAGCCACACTCCCCGTATCTCCATTCAGTATGTGGCAGCAGTTGTAGTGTTCTAAGTGGAAGCTGCCATTTTAATTATACTGAGCCAGGGTCCAGTGTGCTGGTACAAAGACTGAAAATTCATAGGACTGAAAGGAGTTAATTATCAAACTGGAAACCAGAGAGTTCTGAGGTTGTTGTATGTTCTATATTTTTTAATGGTTAAACATGATTAATTAACCACATTTTTAAAATGTAAAATAGCTGTTTTACAATACTGCAACTGAGATTTTAAATGTTTCAAATGGTGAAGCTGATTTCAGTTCTACTTTGTGTAATCAAATTATTGAGATGATATCTATCTATTCAATTGCTAAGGTTTCCTTTTCATTACATTTAAGACACTTTACTAATTTGTAATAACTTACTCCTTTTGGAAGTTACATAGCAATCAGAATTTCTTTTCTATTACATCAGAGTTTTGTTTAAAATACTGGTAATTTACATTTCTAATATAGCCTTGTTACAACTGTAAAAATAAAAGGTTTGTTTTGTGATTTCAAGCACAGCCCCTAAGGTAAACAAATCTGTTTATTTAAATAAGGAAATAGAAGGAAAATAGACCTGCAAAGACATTTTAAACTGATCAACCACCTAGATTATAACTGCCCTGCTTATGTACTGAATTTCAAAACAGCAAATAGAACACTGGTGACAGTTCATAGAAATGTCAGCACAAGGGTTTAGATGCACATTTCTTGAGTAGAAGTAATTTAGTTTAACTTTTTATAAACCAAATTAATATTACTGGAAAAGTAATCTCCTTCTTTATGAAATGCAGTGGAGTAGACAAACATTTCTGTTGTAAAGATTCTTGCGGCTGTTTGAAAAGCTGGAGAAGGGCAAAATCTTTTTTGTTAAAGATACCTGCCCATCTAGCTATTGCACAGGGTACGCTGTAGCAGAGTAGAATGGAGAACGTCTTGTTTTTACAGAAGAGCGGACACTCTTAGCTATTTATTGCCTTCTGATTAAAACTGGGTGAAAAAACTCATCTGAAAAATTTCAGAAAAAGAATTTGGGGTTGACTAAAACTATTTATGAATTCATGTAGAGTTCAAATAGATTCCAGTGAATCAAAGAAGTCAAAAGGTTTTGGTAATGTTGAAATGAAATATTTTGTTTCAACTTGAAAAACTGTGTTTAGACTTAGACAAAGGCAAAGAGGACTAGATTCACAAAACAGGAGGTGGTGGTGGTGGCGGCTTCCATATAAGCTTTGTCCAATGTTAGTAGGGCACTCATATGGGAGTGTATGGTTCAGTCCCCCCGCCCCAAAGGAACAGAAGGGATTTAAACTTGGGTCTCCCACATTGAAAGGTAGTGTCATAACCATTGGGCTGTGGGACCTTCAGGTATAGGAGCTCTCAATATTGCCTCATGAAGCTAGCTGTTCCACTTTTATAAATTAAATAGTCATTGGAGCAGGGACTTTACCTTGGGTCTCTGTGATGTTCCCCGCTGGTATTATCTGGACCAGTGATCTACTAGGTCACTCCAATCCTTGACTCTGGGAGCCAGCCTTACCCTGCTCTGCTGTGAGAACTCCCGCCCACTCCTGGGCTGTTTACACAGCCTTTGGCATGTAAGCTGCTCCCAGCTACTTGCAACCGAATGACACTAGCCAATATCTCTGGTCCCATATGCAACCCTAGGAACCTCTGTCTTGCAGTGTCCAGTTATGCCCGCTGGATGCTGCAAGCTTATAGGAGTTTGTCAATTTAACAAAGAAATTGATATATAACAGGCTTGCTATCCCAAGGGGAGTCTCTGACACTTCAAACCAAATGCACTGCTTCAGGTAGAACAAACAGATTAACTACAAAGATAAATTTTAAGTGATTATAAGTCAAAACATAACAAATCAGATT
The DNA here is from genome assembly GCF_965140295.1 of Lepidochelys olivacea. Lineage (NCBI taxonomy): Eukaryota > Metazoa > Chordata > Testudines > Cheloniidae > Lepidochelys > Lepidochelys olivacea. The sequence continues at coordinate 74,252,104 of NC_140418.1, read as the reverse complement.
TGGTTAAATGAAACAAAATGCATTCTAAGCTGATCTTAACACTTTCAATGCCCTTACAAACTTAGATGCTTGTCACCACTGGCTGGCTGGTTGCTCTTCAGCCAGGCTTTCCCCTTTGATCAGCGCTTCAGTCGCTTGATGTGGTGTCTGTAAATGTAGGTGGGAGAGAGAGCACGCGAGAGCGAGCATGGCAAATGTCTCTCCCTTTTGTCATGTTCTTTCTTCCCCCTTGGCTTTGCCCCCTTCCCCTTCAGGGCCAGGTGAGCATTAGCTCATCACAGTCCCCAAACTGACCAAAGGAAGGGGGGTGATTCACTTGAGAATCCAACAGATCCTTTTGTTGCTGCCTAGGCTAGCGTCCTTTGTTCCTGTGAGGCTGGGCTGGGTTTGACCCATACATGCCCTGATGAGGTGTGAACTGCCTCTCTGCTCTTGGAGAGTTTTTGACTGGGCTTATTTTAAGCCTGAAGACACACTTTCAGCCTCATAACTATATACACATGAAATTATAACAACAATGCTGAGTGCATCATGAGCCTTCTGAAGACAGCCAACATGACAAACCTTGCATTGGATATTACACAATCATTTTATAAGGATGAACATGGGGGTGCAGGGTGTTCCCACAGGGTACTGAATGTTCCAGTCTCCCACAAGAGCGCCCATCCAGGCTGTAGAGTCGCTCTCACTCCATTCCCTGGCAAAAGGACTATCCATTGTCATTATGAACGAAAATGGATAGTCATTGGGCCAGAAAGGTAGTGAGAAGGGGCATGCTTGTCTAAAGGGTGATCCATAAACATGCTCACTACACTACATGCCTTTGAGTGACACAGCTGTGCTGGAAGAAGTATGTAGTGTAGAGCTCGTCTTTTTCCTACAACACTTTTCACTGCAGTAGCTAAGCACTACTGTATAAACACTTGTTACCCATAGCCATTGCTGTTATTGCACAGACACATTTTCAGACAGGGAGATAACAGCTGGAAGGACACAATCCCTCCCCACCACATAAATGAGAACAAAATACTCTGCCAGTATCTCCATTACAGATACACTCCAGTCACCCCTGAAATGGTGGCAAATCTATAGAAAACCTAAGAAAAAGTTAAAGCCATAGTTCTGGGAACATTGCTGAACACTAGTTCCTAAAGCTAGTGAGGCTGTTTTCTTCTGTTGAATTTGTGCATTCTTTGCTGCTCAAAACACTGGAAATAATCAGATACAATGTATTACCTCATTTCTCATGAGAAAGTTTCTTCCAGTTCCTTGTTTAAGAACTCCCTTACCAATAACTAGTGGTGTTCCTTTATTAGATTCTGATCTCTGTGTGTCACCAATCATTTCACTCATCATATAATTGATATTTCATACAAAGCATGCTATGTAAGATGCATGAAAAGTCACGATCTGCTGAAACCCATTGTTCTGGCAAAATATGTACATAGTCATCTATATAGTTGCTACTGAAATATGTTGCAAGTTTGAGAGTCTCCACTGACAACAAAGGAGGTGATCCACTCCCAATAGGGCTTTAAACAACCATCGATCAGCAGGAGAGTTGTAATAAAGGAATTTACAATGCTGTAAGAGGGCTGCGCAAGCATCACACAGTGGTGGATTGCTCAACTCTGTAACACAGCAAAGTCCACCAGGATATGTCAGGGCTAGTCTTTTCCAGGCACATGGACTAAGGATATAATATAGGGGTCAATGGCACCATGCTTTTACTTCTCTCCTCCCTCACCTATGCTGGAATCAACAAGAGTGCTGGGATGACAAAGACTTGAACCGAGGAGACTGGTCCTAGGCTTAATGGGAAAGCATCTGTATGAAGAACAATAAGCAACCTGAAACTTCCAGTGGGGTGAGAAAAACAGCTTGACCCAAATACTGCCTAATCTGATAAGGTTTAAGATTTAGACTGTGCACTTACCTTTTATTTTCTTTGGTAACTATCTCTGACCTTTTGTGCCTACCACTTACAATCACTTAAAATCAATCTTTCTGTAGTTAAATCTGTTTTATATTTTACCTAAAACAGTGTTTTGGTTGAAGTGCTTGGGAAATCTCAGCTCAGTTTACAAAGGCTAGTGTGTGTCCTCTCCACATCGAGGAGGGGTGGACTGGGTAATAAACTTACACTGGTCAGGCATTTGACCAGGGCAAGACAGTATATTCCAGGGGTGCAAGGCTAGAGGCTTGGGAGATTTGCAGGTGACTTTCTGTGTGATTCATGAGTGGCTCAGGGAGCATTCACGCAATTAGCTGCATGTGGGGTTCCATATGCTGTTGTGCTAAGTGATAACAGCTCTTACAGGAGTTTTCTGCTTGTCACTAGCAGAGCATTGTGAGAGACAGCCCAGGCTAGAGAATTAAAAAGGTCAGAGTAGTTTTTAAACTAAGGCTTGGGGGAAGCCAACAGGTGCAGAGGAGCACATGGTTCAGACAGAGACATCTCTTAAGGGAGGATTTATTAAAGGAGAGTCCTCTATCCTAGTAGAGGATAGAAGTTGATAAAGTACAGATAGGAACTGAAGAGAAACAGTCAAACCAAAAAGAGTCCCATTCAATTACATTGCATGAAGGCAGACTGCTAAAAATATTGACAAAAAATGTTAACTCCTTGTACACAAATGCAACAAATCCAAATATTGAAATGAGTGAACTTCAGTACCTGATATTAAAGGGGGCTATTGATATGATAGGCATTGCAGAAACTTGGTGGAATGACAATGAATGGCACATGGTATAAGGAAGTCACAGAAACACACCATGATGGTGGGGGAATGGCACTGTGTGAGAAAAGCAAGCATAGAGAGTCAAATATAGTAAAAATCTTGAATGAATCAAACAGCACGATAGAACCTTTATGGATATTATTGAATAATACGAGTACAGTAGTAGGAATATACTCCAGACCACCTGACCAGGATAGTTGACAAGGACTGTGAAAAGCTCAGGAGATGAGAGGCTACCAAAAAAACAAACAAACAAACAAACAAACAAAAAAAAAAAAAAAAAACCCACCCAATAATAAATGGGTAATTTCAACTATCCCCTTATTGCCTGGGCACATGTCAACTCAGGACAGGATGCAGAGATAAATTTCTAGACACAATTAATGACTGCTTCTTGCAGCAGCTAGTCCTGGTACCCACATGGGGAGAGGCAATTCTTGATTTGGTCTTAAGTGGAGTACAGGATCTGGTCCAAGAGATGACTAAAGCTGAACTGCTTAGTAATAGCCATAATGCAGATAAATGTAACATTCTTGTAGGAGAAAATACCAAAGAAACCCAACCCAGTAACATTTAACTTCAAAAAGGAGGAGTACTATACAAACATGAGGAGGCTAGTTACATGGAAATTAAAAGGAACAGTCACAAGAGTGAAATGCCTGCAAGCTGCATGGAAACATTTTTAAAACACCGTAATAGAGGCACAAACTAGATGTATAACCCCCCCCCACCCAAAAATAAAACAAAAACCCACCATACCCCCCACAACCACAGAAGACCAAAAAATGACACCATGGCTAAACAGAGTAAAAGAGGAGGTGAAAGACATTTTAAAAATTGGAAGTCAAATTTTACTGAGGAAAATAGAAATGACCTTAAATTCTGGCAAGTGTAAAAGTAGAATTAGGCAGGCAAAAGGGAATTTGAGGAGCAACTAGCAAGAGACAAAAAAAAAGCTGTTAGTTTTTGTAAGTACATCAGAAGCAGGAAACCTGCCAATCAGTGGGGCCACTGAATGATCAAGGTGCTGAAGAAGCCTTCTAGGAAGACAAGGCCCTCACGAAGAGGCTAATTAAATTCTTTGCATTGGTCTTTGCTGCAGGGGATGTGAGGGAAATTCCCATACCTGAGCCATTCTTTTTAGGTGACAAATCTGAGGAACTGTTCCAGATTAAGGTGTCAATATAGAAGGATTTGTTACAAATTCATTAAAAATTAAACAGTAATAAGTCACCAGGACCAGATGGTATTTACCCAAGAGTTCTGAAGGAACTCAAATATGAATTTGTAGAACTAGCAACTGTGGTATGTACATATCACTTAAATCAACCTCCGTCCAAGATGACTGGAGGCTAGCTAACGTGACACAAATTTTTAAAAAAGACTCCAGAAGCAATCCTAACAATTGCAGGCCAGTAAGCCTAACTTCAGTACCAAGCAAATTGGTTGAAACTGTAGTAAAGAACAGAATTATCAGGCATATAGATGAATGATATACTGGGGAAGAATCACACAGCTTTTAAAAAACTAAATTTGTTAGTCTTTAAGGTGCCACAAGTACTCCTTTTCTTTTTAAAAGGGAAATCATGCCTCACCAATCTATTTGAATTATTTGAGGGTGTTAACTAACATGTGGACAAGGATGATAAGACTTCCAGAAAGTCTTTGACAAGGTCCCTCACCAAAGGCTCTTCAGCAAAGTAGGAAGTGATGGGATAAGAGAGAAGGTCCTCTCATGCATCAGTAACTGGCTGAAAGATAGGAAGCAAAGGGTAGCAATAAATGGTCAATTTTCACAGGGGATAGAGGTAAATAGCAGAATGCCCCAAAAGATCTATACTGGAATCAGTGCTGTTCAACATATTGCCCAGTACACCACAAAAGGTCCATACATTATTCTAGAGAAAATGCCGAGGAGGACTGAGCAGTCTTGGAACCTGAAATTGTCTCTTGAATCTAAACAGTCTGGTTGAAGGTCACGGTTATAACACTGCAGTGTTCAGCTGACCTGCAGATTGTATAGTGAAGTGTTGTTACAGGAGTAGCTACTTGTAGGGCCAAATTCTGTTCTCAAACCCATTGAATTCAATAGAATCGTACAGGTGTAACGAGCAGAATTTGGCCCATAATTTTCTAGAAATGGATTCAAGACATGAAGTTTTCATCCAGACTAGAACTTCCCTAGAGTTTAACAGGTTTCATATCCAATGTTTAGTTCAGATCCATCTCTAAGAGTTTCAGCTAACTCCTCTAAACTAATTAAAAGATAAAACAGTCATGTTTACTGAATTGCAAAATACACTTCAGTCAGAAACTATAGTTCTGCTAGATTGGTTTTCCTTGATGCTCGAATCAAATGACATTAAGAGATCAGCACTAATCTGACGACACCACTGCAGCAAATAGAGCAATATGCCCCCCCCTTTTTTTTTGATTGAAAGATAGAAAAGGCTCCACAACTCAAGTATATTTTCCTTCAATTAAAAAAAAAAACCAAAACACAAAAAAACCCAAGAACCACCCCTTTTATAGGACAGAAAAAGGCCAAATATCTAAAGGGTTCTCAGCCTGGCATCTACTTACAATTCTGTGCACACAATCAATGGCAAGTACAAATTTGAACATGTAAATAGTTGCAGACAGCAATGACTGCATTTAGATGTCTAGCCACCAACAAATCAGGTGGTTAGAAGTCTAAATGTTAGAATTTATGCCTGCAGAAGGCAGTTAGCAAAAAAGGTTATGGACACAAGACTAAAGGTCGTTTAAATTCAGCCAATGCTTTTAACAGGTCAGTTTTTCAGCTGTACCTATGCAGAAGTAAGCACATGGGCAGCAGGTATAATAGGCCAGGAAAGGCAACGCCTTCCCTGGTTCTGCCCCTGATCCACAGCTGGACAACTGGGCTGCGGTGGCTCCCCCACTTCCCTGAGACCCCCACCGCCTCCTCCACTCCACATCCAACCCCCAAAGGTCCCTGCTGCTCACTGCACTGCTGGGGCCAGCAACTCGGGGTGGGGGGAAGGGGAGAGGCCTTCAGAGGCAGGAAGAGCTGCAGCACTGGGGCTGCCCTGGTGCTTGGGGGGCGCGGCAGCAACTCGGTCTGGTGCTTGGGGGGCTAGCTGGGGCATGCAGCCTGGAGCTCCAGTGGTCAAGGCCCCCCCCCCCGGGCTTTTCCTTTAAGGGAGGGTTTCGGGGGCTCCAGCATGCAGGGCCTTGGGCTGAAGGGGCAGGACCAGTGGGCTAGCCTCCCTAAAGCTGGGGTTCACCCACCGCCCATGAGTGAGCTCAAATGAGAAGAGGAGCACAAATGCACCCTTGTGTGAACACAGCACACGGATCCTGGGGCTGATTTTGTATTAGAACAGTCCCTAGCATAAATTAGGCCATAGAGCTGATCCATACCACACTGCCAATGGCTCCCAAAAATTGTTTTGGCAGCTGAGGAAGGCTAGAGTACAGGCATACCTTCTTTCCCCCTCCCCACCCAAACATAGCCCCCCTATGCTGGGGTCAGGAGGGGGTTGTTCTGGAGCCACTGTGATAACTGTAAACCACTGGAGGATTTTCCAGCACAGAAGACTGACACACAAACTAGCTCCAGAGAATACATCAGCTGGAGACCAGCACAAAGCTGCCCTAACAGACCTAAGAACAAGTACCAACTTTTTCTAAATCTTGTGCAATATTTCTTTAATCACATGGAATTCAAGTTATAAATGCACTGCAGTCACAGTCTTTCACAGATGTAAATTGACCATCTCTCTCACCAACCGAAGTTGGTCCAATAAGAGATATTACCTCACCCACCTTGTCTCTCTAAAGCCACCTAGGCAGGTCAGCCCGATACTAGCATTCAGCCTTGCTATGCAAGAAACCTAAGAACAATTTCTGTTCCAAATCATTTGATAATGCGGACAACCCATCACTTCCAATTCAGGAGCTTAGTGAACATGCTTTATCAGCTACTGAGTGGGTCTGATGGGTTCCAAAGATAGTCTGTCTCAGTTCTCCTTGTCAGAAAGGCATGGGAGGAGCCTAAAGTCTTTCAGATGAACAAAAAAAACAACAACAACAAAAGTCAGAGGGCAAGAAAAATCACATCATAGGGTCTTGCCATAACGTGGTAAATGCACTTGAAACTGAATATGGTTAGTAACTTCTTCCCCAATTATGCTCTTTCCAGCCTAAATACAAATAAATTAGAGGACATCCTGGTACACAGAACCAGTAACCACAGGCACGAACCCTTCTAAAACTAAAGGCTGTGCCTCGTCACACAAAAGAGAAGCAAAAACTGGATGCAGGCTGCTATTGTAGCTAACTGCAAAAGTTTAATCTCACATTTAAAGTCATTCATTGGTGGTAGCAGCCCAGTGGATCATGTAAGAATGTGTTACTCTCTTTCTTGAGTCAGGGCTGGTTTGATACCATAGTGATGAGCACTCAACAAGTCAGAATAACCTCAGGTCACGCATTTAGTAGGCAAGTGAAGGTTGAGAGGAACTACGTTATACTATTTCCCTGTGAGTGATTATACATTTTGCACTCCAGCACCCCCTAGTATCACCTGATGATCATCATTACATTATAGGGAAAGACTCCACTCTCTCAGTGGTAAGATCAGTGCCAGAGCAAAGCCATGGACATGGAAAGGAAGAACAGGATTCTAAAGCATATACTGGTGCCCCCAATTGGAGAGGCAGTTTTTGGTTCAAAAACATTGGAACCAAAACACACATGGGCTGATAGAACACCAAAGAGAGAGCTCTTGCTATCATAATCAAGACGGGGCAGAGTTCATGTTTGAATAACTCTCTTTGCTTTTAAAGAAGGTGATTTTGAAGTCTGCATATTTTAATATAACAAGGTTGTGTTTCTTTTCACAGATACAGATTTGCTAAAACAACTCAGATTTGCAGATTGCATTAAAACAAAACCCAGACACTTTTCTGTATGTCGTCATATTTATACCTCGCCTAGAAAATGATGCCTATGAGCACAACAAAATTTTCTGAGCGCAGAAACAAGTACAGTCATGTGAAATTTACTCTAAAGTTATGCTCCGGTCAAAGTGGGAAAAGTAGACATTATACTGACTGGACATTACAGCTGCTCCTTTTCAAAACCTTTTTACTGTACTCCGACATTATTGGATCAGACATTTACAAGGAACGTGGACAAGTTTACATCTTTCAAATCTTTTACATGTGTCTGTGTCTATCTGAAACTGATAATTTCATCCTTGCCCTTTGTTAGTAAATTTAAATAGAACCAGATACATAAAGAAAGAACGTTTTCTATAGTCTCTCTAATTTCTTCAAAGGCAACTGAAAAGACTTTTTAAAATAAGATGTATTTTTCCTCTTTTCCTAGTGACTCAGATGGCTGCCCTAATTTGTCAGAAAATTCAGAAGACTGCAAAGAACTACCCTTCATAAAACACATGAGAAAGGGCCTTGCTGCATTAGTGGACTTCCAACGTGTACACTACATGCAAGTTTTATGAAAGAGAAAGACAAAGTAAAAATCTCACTATGGTTATAAAAAATTATAAAGGAAGTAGATAACACTGAACGTTATCTAGTTCCTTGTAGATTTTTACAGCACCTTGTCATATTACTTGTTTAGAGTTTGCTGGACTCAGAACTTTAAAAGCCATGCTGACATACTGCAGAATAATTGCCCTTGCTAGGCAATCTAATCAAGATTTTAAATTTCCTCTGAGCTGTAAAATCTGCACATAGATAAACAATAGCTCAGGAAAAAACTTGCTATGCCTAACAATTTCTTTATTAAAAGATTATCAATTCCACAAATATAAAGCTGTATTGATTAGAGATTATATATATAATAGTTCTTACCATTCAAGGTGGTTGTCATATTCCACTAATATCCTTAAAACTGCAACAGCATCTTGTCAGAAGACACACCTTGAAAAGTCCTTCTGGCCAATCAGAAAAATCAGACCTGGCTAGGAGACAACAGCGGATGAATCACAGTAGTGATAGTCAAGCCTGGGGGGGGCGGGGGAGGAGGGGGGGTTGTTTTCTTTTAAATGAAGGAGAAAGCTCTGTGCCATTTCCCAAAGGAATACAGGGAGCTGTTTCTCAGCTTTTTTGGATTCCTTTCTTTCTAGATGAAACTACATCCCAGCTACATTGACTGTAAGCTGTAATAAATGAAATACAATAGTGCATATTTCTCCATTGTGTGTATTTCTAAGACATTTAGAAATTGGGATAAAAAGTTTTAGAATTAAAATGCCTTTGTCGTGATGTAAGCACTTTTACAAAATAATTAGCTCACAACCCCTCTTCCCTCGATCCAGATCCTCAGTGGAACTACACATATTTACACTAGATAGGCACTGGGTCTCCGCATTTTTAAATTTTGTGACATAAGCCAATAAAGCCAAGAGTCTAATAGTTAAAAGCTAATACTCATTCTGCCACTTGCCCTAACTATCCCCGTGCCAATGCATGGATGTTCCCTACACCTACAGGACATTCTCTAGCACTTTGGCTAGTCTGATCTTAAGTGCTCTATTAACTTTGTTTTGCATATTTTTTAAAAATTCTGAAGAGATGCCTATGAGAATTGTCACAGTAGGTCCTATTATTGTCTGTTGTGAAGATATGTATGTCCATACAATATATATACACACAATTTTTTAAAACAGATATTGACTGATGCCAATGACTCCATCAAATCCAACAGGGTCTTATGCATTATTAGGTAAAGTCTTACTACTCCAGAAGTATCATTACAATTTATCATGCATCATCATTATTATTTGTATTATAGTAGCACCTAGGAGCCTCTACCAGGATCGATCTCCCATTGCGTTAGGCTCTTTACAAGCACATAGTAAGAGACAGTTCCTGCCCTGAAAAGGTTAGAATCTGAAGAAAAGACAGATGTACAAAAGATGTAAATATAAATTACAGTGGTTTCTTAAGTTTTTCCATACCCCACGTTACAACAGAAAAAAGGTTCAGGAACCCTTCGCATCTAGTCAGAAAGAAAAGGATGGTGGCAGTGACCCACCTGACACCTATTTAGGAGTCTGACCCTCAGGGGTTCACAGTCCTTAGGCTGAGAGCCCAAGATTTCTGTGATTTAATCACAACACAACCTTTAAAGCTTCTGTCAGGCTCCTCAACTTCAGAGTCTTTCCCTATATCTCAGGCTTTTCTAGGACTCTCCTTCAGGTCCCACATGTTTTTCCTCCAGATCTTCCTCTTTCAGATCCCCTCTCCATATTCCCAGACCTTCTAAACATTGCATCTTCCACCTTCCTTTAACAATTACACTAAGCCACATTATCTCAAGGTTTGGATGTTGTGTGCACGGTCTACTTCATGATATTGCCTCTCACCTTGTCAACCTGTGCCTGCAAGTTACATTCCGATTGTTGGGTTTCAGAGTAGCAGCTGTGTTAGTCTGTATCCGCAAAAAGAAAAGGAGTACTTGTGGCACCTTAGAGACTAACAAATTTGAGCATAAGCTTTCGTGAGCTACAGCTCACTTCATCAGATGCATGCAGTGGAAAATCCCACTCTCCTGCTGGTAATAGCCCACCTTACCTGATCACTCTTGTTACAGTGTGTATGGTAACACCCATTGTTTCATGTTCTCTGTGTATATAAATCTCCCCACTGTATTTTCCACTGCATGCATCCGATGAAGCGAGCAGTAGCTCATGAAAGCTTATGCTCAAATAAAATTTGTTAGTCTAAGGTGCCACAAGTCCTCCTTTTCTTTTTATTCTGATTGTTGTAAATCCTGTGCACTAGACAACTAGCCTCTAGGCCTGTTGCTGAAACACAAGGGCGGGGGGGGGAGGGGGAGAAGAGAGAGGGCATAAGCTTCCCTCAGGCTGTACAGTGCTTATCATCCAAAAGATTTTAGATCCCTCACTATTCAGAGCAGCACTCTGCAGAATATATAGGCAACTAGACCATGCAAAGATAAAACAAATACAATCACCCTTAAGGCTTTAACCCCTTCTTTGAATGATGTATACACTAATTTAAGCACTAATTTAATATCTTTTAAAATGGTGGTATGAAGTTTGAGCATTTACATTATTACATCAATGATTATAATGTAAAAATGTAATAAGTATAACAATTTTATATATACACCATGAACTGTCAAAAAAAAAAAAACCACATAAAAAGTGACTAGCTCCTCTCCAAACTGTACCTTTAAAAAGGTTTAATGTTGTGTATTAGAAATCAGATGCAAGTGCCAGCCTCATAAGGTATTATCATTGACATATCACTGTTTTTTGGCCCAGAAGTCCTGCACTGTCACATCACCCACAAAGTCTGATGATCATGTTGTAGGGATTCCTCTGGGAATTTAGGGTCCTGTCCTGCAAAGGAATCCATATAGGTGGACCCTAACATCTGCTTGGAGTCCCAGTGAAGTCAGTGAGCCTCTACTTGGGTGTCAGTGTTCACCCATGTGGAACCCTTTTTGCAGGATGGGGGTTATGACTGTGTTTGCATTGAGTTTTGGTTTTCAACATAAAATTTATTTTTAAATATGTTCTGCAACCTAGCCATTGAAAATTGGCAAACAGAAGATCAGCAAATATGCAGGCTTGTTTACAATTGCGTTACTCAATTACTCTACCCCAGGGTGAACTATGGTGCACAGTGAAAAAGGGATCTAGTGTCCTGAATTATTCATAAACTTGCAGGTACCATACCCTCAAAGTTCCAGCTGGTAATGATCTATTGTTTTGCTCCCGTAATAACTGGTACAATACTGATCAATACAGACTACACAAACTAACAAAGTTCTGACACTGCCTCATTATCTCAGAGCCCATGTTCTTTTATGGGAAACTATATGAACATGCAGCAGTTAATTCTGTCCTTAGGACTAATATCCTTTTGGTTGTTTAATCAACACTCAGTATCTGCCAACATTTTGGCAACAAAAAGACATTATTTCACTGTAGTGCTCTAAATCAGCACTGAATATTCGTAAATTCTAGCATCAGAGCTTGCACTGCACATTCATCACAAAGAAAGAAACCTTTGTTTATGCACCATCCACACAGAAGAGCCTTTGATGTACTGTTTTGAGTTTCTTCATATTGTAACTTCTGCAGAATGATGAACTGCAGTAACTTCAGGGACAGGCTCTACATGCCAGGGACTGTGAGGGTGAATATGGCACAACGCATAGGTGGGGAACAGGTGTTAATCATCTTCTTGCTCAGTGCTCTTCATTGATGGCTCTTCTGGATAAGAATGGGGTTCCTGGGTGGATTAAAGTAGTGCAGAAGCTTTAAAATGTTATGCTGCTCTGAAAAGAGACTTTAAAAATGGCACTGAGATCTGTGTTTACTTTCCCTCAATGACTTCTGAAGGAAATTTGCTGAGTTTACAAGTAAAAATAAACTTCTTCTAATTGCCAGCCTTGAAAACTCAATTTGGGTCTGAAAGTCAAGCTGTATTGCTTCTGGCTAGTGCACCATGTATCTAGCTACCTAGGTGCTTCTATAGCTTCCATCAATGTAGTAGATGAGAGCTTAATGATGTGTCTAGCCTCTGTTTGCCAGAAGCTGGCAATGGGTGACAGGGAATTGATTACTTGATGATTATCTGTTCATTCCCTTTGAAACACCTGGTACTGGCCACTATCAGAAGACAGGATAATGGGCTAGATGGACCTTTGGTCTAACCAGTATGGCCATTCTTATGTTCTAAGATTCTGCAGGGTATTTTACCTAATCTACATCTGTGAAACCCCTTGGTCTTCAAATTCTGTCTTCAGTTAGGTCTGGGGAAGACAGCTTAGGTTCTGATCCTGTAAATGATATAGAACTCAATCAGGATTTGGATTGGGCCAGACAGTACATGGTGGTTTGGCATAGGGGCAGCATTGTGAAGCTGCTATGGTGTTCTACAAAACTTCAGCTTTCATTTTCTTTTAAAGTAAGTTTCTAGCCATTATGATTGTGAAGAAAACCTCAAAAATGTGAGCTGAATGCAGAAGTGTTTTCAGGAGACAGGAAAGTCTGAAACAAGAGCTCTAAGAAGAGTGAACTGCCCCATTTGTTTCAAAGAGGTGTTAGCGGAGATTCCCCAAGATGATTTAAATTTAAGATTTAAATGTTAACACTGTTAACTATTGCATCCCACATGTAAGAAAGAGGAGGAAGAATCAAATCTATGCAACCTCCCATAAGCAATGCCTCATTCTGGTGTCACTAGTGGGCGACATTTGGGTTATACAGTCACTGCAGTGCAAGTGCACCTGTATTCTCCCTCTGTGGTCCACCAAAAGCACCCAGTTTTAAGCTTCTGTCTGCCAGCTATCACCTCTTTGGCAGAGACACATTTTAAGCAGTTAAAACACCAAAGCACGTTAAGTCAGAAATCAAGTCAGAAACGAGGCACCGTGCATGTGAGGTCACGCTATGTGGAGGATGTCATCTGAGAGCAAAATAGCATCCTCCATGTGGCAAAAGTGCCAGTATGTCATTCTGCTGAAAACCAACCCCACTGCAATGCAGCCCTCAGGGAACTGTGGGAAGGCACTGAAGGACTATCAGCACCCAAGTTAAATAACCAGGGTTACAGCCTGTATCCACACTGCAAAGTGAGCAGGTTAAAGCCCAACTTAAAGTAAAGCCAGGGCTCTAACCCACACCTCCAACCAGATAAGCTAGCCCAGGTTCAGAGCACCTCCAAACCTGAGTTAAAAAGGTTTGTGTGTGGGGATGAGAGGAGCAGGAGAATTAAACCAGTGCTTAATTTGTGCCAGGGTTTGCCAGGGCTGAGCCCCAGAACCTCTAGGCTTGCTGTGTCACTTACAGGGGCACTGGAATCGGGTGGGGGGACAGGTTAGGCGGCCTTGGCTGTCCCACTTTTTACCAGCTATAAGGTCAAGCAACGGGTAGAGAGGAGCGAGTGGGGGTGGGGGGAAGGGGCAATGCGAGGGCTCAGGCTCAAGGGGCAGTGCCAAGGTTTGGGCATTTGTGGCCCCTCCACTTGTAGGGTACTTCCTCTACTCCTGGTCAGTTCTGAAAGTAAAAAAATTGCTTGAGCTCCAGCATCTAATTGGTTGAGCCCTGGCACCTCTTTCATTACAAATTAAGCACTGAACTAAACCCTTGGTAAGAGCACAAGTTAATTCTGTAGTGAAGACATACCCTCTCCTCAGTGCAATTTTTAGATCTACTTTTGTTGATGAGACTATTCCATAAAATTAATTCTTTAAGACTTATTTATCTACCAGCTGGTTTGCAGGGAACACTTAAGCCATTTAGATTGTTCCTCTGCTGTGTTTCTATATACAAAACATTAGTTATAACTGCAGTTATAACAGAGTCAGGAAAGAAAAATCCTTTACGTATTTATACAAACAGCTGCAAATTTGCATTTTGCTGACGTTCTGGAGCTATGGCAAGAAAAAAAAAAGACACCCCAGAATACTGATTTTAAAAATACCAACACACACAATTCTCACCACATTAGAGAGCTGTACTTTACTAGACATACCTGAACCGTTCAACATTTATGTCACTCAGCCATCTGCTTGCCTGGCCTTTTAGCCTCTCATTTAGATTTTCACTCCTGCTCTCTGATAACAGAAATCCCTGTTGGTTTACTATGTTATTGTCTATACGCTTTTGGCAAAGAGATTATTTTGTCAGATGTGGAATCAAATTCAAAATAATTAATATTACATAATGTGGATGTATTTACACACATGGAAGGAGGACAACTGGATAAACATACAAAACAATACTGGGCATAGTTTACATAGGTTTCAGTTAGAACTGTATGTGAGCCTAGAGTCTATAGGTTTTAACTTGTTACCACTGAAATTAATAGCAAAACTCCCATCCACATCAATGGGAACTTTGCTATTAATTTCAGTGATAACAAGCCTGGGCCAATTATTTGCAATTGTATATTCAGCTTTTGAGCTAGAAGGTCTGATCCTGCAAAGGCTGAGTGCCATCAGCTCTCACTGAAATCAACACAGAGGTAAGCGCACTTACCATCTTTTAGGGCTGGGCCCTAAACCAAGGTATTTTCTTTCCAGGCAGGATTCCTTAGAGAAGGGTGGTTTATACCTGAGAAGGGAAATAAAGGACTTCCTGATGACACAGTTTTGACCCAGACCCTACAGTGAAGTCACCAGACCCAGGAAGGGATCCAGCATATGAGATTTATACCATAGGGTGCGAGAAAGCTCTGCAGTGTTGTCTGAGTGAAAACAAGTAGTGGATGTGGATGGCTGGAAAAATAGAGCTGAGAAGGAAAAACCCTGGGATTAGGAAAAAGATCTGGCTGGGTTTGTGTGTTCTCCTTGGCTCTTTTTAAGGAAATGTACTATTAGTACAGCAAAGGCTATTGTTAAGGGATGTTTGGACATTTCATTCCTCCCAGCTCTCTGACTTGGAGCTGATGGGAACATTTAAAAACTCAGCATTTTCACATTAATATATATAGTGACAGAACAAGCAGACCACCTTACTAATTCTTCTGGGAATTAAAAATATATATCTGCCTTTTCTCCATGACTAGTAGTTTCGTAGCTACTTAATATTCAGGTCATAGCAGTGACCAGGATTTCCAGCTCAGCATCTGGCTGGCAGCCTCCAAGTCAATTCTATTATAGTGAATTTCCCCTCCTCTCCATCAGAGCGGAGCTCATTGCAAACTACTCCCCAATTTGAGGATCAGAGTCACAACCTCCCAATATGCTTATAGTTACCAACTATCCATTTAGTAAGTCATCTCCAGTTGTCCCACACCCAAAACATTCACAAAGATTTTATCCCACCGTTCCTGAAACATGCCTTTAAAACTCTGTGCTCAACACAGAGACAGTCCCTGCACTGAAAAGTTACAGTCTAAGGGTATGTCTACACTACGAAATTAGGTGGAATTTATAGAAGTCGGTTTTTTAGAAATCGGTTTTATATATTTGAGTGTGTGTCCCCACAGAAAATGCTCTAAGTGCATTAAGTGAATTAACTCGGTGGAGTGCTTCCACAGTACCGAGGCAAGCGTCAACTTCCAGAGCGTTGCACTGTGGGTAGCTATCCCACAGTTCCCGCAGTCTCCGCTGCCCATTGGAATTCTGGGCTGAGATCCCAATGCCTGATGGGGCTAAAACATTGTCGCAAGTGGTTCTGGGTACATATCGTCAGGCCCCCGTTCCCTCCCTCCCTCCGTGAAAGCAAGGGCAGACAATCGTTTCGCGCCTTTTTTCCTGAGTTACCTGTGCAGACGCCATACCACGGCAAGCATGGAGCCCGTTCAGCTCACTGTCACCGTATGTCTCCTGGGTGCTGGAAGACGTGGTACTGCATGCTACACAGTAGCAGCAACCCATTGCCTTGTGGCAGCAGACGGTGCAATAGGACTGGGAGCCGTCGTCGTCATGTCCGAGGTGCTCCTGGTCGCCTGTGTGAGGTCGATCAGGAGCGCCTGGGCAGACATGGGCGCAGGGACTAAATTTGGAGTGACTTAATCAAGTCATTCTCTTTAGTCCTGCAGTCAGTCCTATTGAACCAACTTATGGTGAGCAGGCAGGTGATATGGATTGCTAGTAGTCAGTCCTATTGCATCATCTTCTGCCGAGCAGGCAAGAGATGAGGATGGCTAGCAGTCCTATTGTACCATCTTCTGCCGAGCAGCCCTGAGATGTGGATGGCATGCAGTCCTTCTGCACCGTCTGCTGCCAGCCAAAGATGTAAAAGATAGATGGAGTGGATCAAAACAAGAAATAGACCAGATTTGTTTTGTACTCATTTGCTTCCCCCCCTTCCCCATCTAGGGGACTCATTCCTCTAGGTCACACTGCAGTCACTCACAGAAAAGGTGCAGTGAGGTAAATCTAGCCATGTATCAATCAGAGGCCAGACTAACCTCCTTGTTCCAATAAGAACAATAACTTAGGTGCACCATTTCTTATTGGAACCCTCCGTGAAGTCCTGCCTGAAATACTCCTTGATGTAAAGCCACCCCCTTTGTTGATTTTAGCTCCCTGAAGCCAACCCTGTAAGCCGTGTCGTCAGCGCCCCTCCCTCCGTCAGAGCAACGGCAGACAATCGTTCCGCGCCTTTTTTCTGTGCGGACGCCATACTAAGGCAAGCATGGAGGCCGCTCAGCTCACTTTGGCAATTAGGAGTACATTAAACACCACACGCATTATCCAGCAGTATATGCAGCACCAGAACCTGGCAGAGCGATACCAGGCGAGGAGGCGACGTCAGTGTGGTCACGTGAGTGATCAGGACATGGACACAGATTTCTCTGAAAGCATAGGTCCTGCCAATGCATGCATCATGGTGCTAATGGGGCAGGTTCATGCTGTGGAACGCCGATTCTGGGCTCGGGAAACAAGCACAGACTGGTGGGACCTCATAGTGTTGCGGGTCTGGGACGATTCCCAGTGGCTGCGAAACTTTCGCATGCGTAAGGGCACTTTCATGGAACTTTGTGACTTGCTTTCCCCTGCCCTGAAGCACATGAATACCAAGAAGAGAGCAGCCCTCACAGTTGAGAAGCGAGTGGCGATAGCCCTGTGGAAGCTTGCAAGGCCAGACAGCTACCGGTCAGTCGGGAATCAATTTGGAGTGGGCAAATCTACTGTGGGGGCTGCTGTGATGCAAGTAGCCCACGCAATCAAAGATCTGCTGATATCAAGGGTAGTGACCCTGGGAAATGTGCAGGTCATAGTGGATGGCTTTGCTGCAATGGGATTCCCTAACTGTGGTGGGGCCATAGACAGAAACCATATCCCTATCTTGGCACCGGAGCACCAAGCCGGCGAGTACATAAACCGCAAGGGGTACTTTTCAATAGTGCTGCAAGCTCTGGTGGATCACAATGGACGTTTCACCAACATCAACGTGGGATGGCCGGGAAAGGTGCATGATGCTCGCATCTTCAGGAACTCTGGTCTGTTTCAAAAGCTGCAGGAAGGGACTTTATTCCCAGACCATAAAATAACTGTTGGGGATGTTGAAATGCCTATAGTTATCCTTGGGGACCCAGCCTACCCCTTAATGCCATGGCTCATGAAGCCGTACACAGGCAGCCTGGACAGTAGTCAGGAGCTGTTCAACTACAGGCTGAGCAAGTGCAGAATGGTGGTAGAATGTGCATTTGGACGTTTAAAGGCGGGCTGGCGCAGTTTACTGACTCGCTTAGACCTCAGCGAAACCAATATTCCCACTGTTATTACTGCTTGCTGTGTGCTCCACAATATCTGTGAGAGTAAGCGGGAGACGTTTATGGCGGGGTGGGAGGTTGAGGCAAATCGCCTGGCTGCTGGTTACGCACAGCCAGACACCAGGGCGGTTAGAAGAGCACAGGAGGGTGCGGTATGCATCAGAGAAGCTTTGAAAACCAGTTTCATGACTGGCCAGGCTACAGTGTGAAAGTTCTGTTTGTTTCTCCTTGATGAAACCCCCCGCCCCTTGGTTCACTCTACTTCCCTGTAAGCTAACCACTGTCCCCTCCTCCCTTCGATCACCGCTTACAGAGGCTTCACATTCATGCATTCTTTATTCATTCATCACACAAATAGGGGGATGACTACCAAGGTAGCCCTGGAGAGGTAGTGGAGGAGGGAAGGAAAATGCCACACAGCACTTTAAAAGTTTACAACTTTAAAATTTATTGAATGCCAGCTTTCTTTTTTTTGGGCAATCCTCTGTGGTGGAATGGCTGGTTGGCCAGAGGCCCCTCCACTGCGTTCTTGGGCATCTGGGTGTGGAGGCTATGGAACTTGGGGAGGAGGGTGGTTGGTTACACAGGGGCTGCAGTGGCAGTCTGTGCTCCAGCTGCCTTTGCTGCAGCTCAACCATACACTGGAGCATACTGGTTTGATCCTCCAGCAGCCTCAGCATTGAATCCTGCCTCCTCTCATCACGCTGCCGCCACATTTGAGCTTCAGCCCTGTCTTCAGCCCACCACTTACTCTCTTCAGCCCGCCACCTCTCCTCCCGGTCATTTTGTGCTTTCCTGCACTCTGACATTGTCTGCCTCCACGCAGTCGTCTGTGCTCTGTCAGTACGGGAGGACAGCATGAGCTCAGAAAACATTTCATCACGAGTGTGTTTTTTTTCCCCTTTCTAATCTTCACTAGCCTCTGGGAAGGAGAAGATCCTGTGATCATTGAAACACATGCAGCTGGTGGAGAAAAAAAAAAGAAAGGGACAGCAGTATTTAAAGAGACACATTTTATAAAACAGTGGCTACACTCTTTCAGGGTAAACCTTGCTGTTAACATTACATACATAGCACATGTGCTTTCGTTACAAGGTCTCATTTTGCCTCCCCCCACCACGTGGCTACCACTTCAACCCTCCCTCCTCCCCGTGACTAACAGCAGGGAACATTTCTGTTCAGCCACAGGCAAACAGCCCAGCAGGAACGGGCTCCTCTGAGTGTCCCCTGAAGAAAAGCACCCTATTTCAACCAGGTGAGCATGAATGATATCTCACTCTCCTGAGGATAACACAGAGAGATAAAGAACGGATGTTGTTTGAATGCCAGCAAACATACACTGCAATGCTTTGTTCTACAATGATTGCCGAGTACGTGTTACTGGCCTGGAGTGGTAAAGTGTCCTACCATGGAGGACGCAATAAGGCTGCCCTCCCCAGAAACCTTTTGCAGAGGCTTTGGGAGTACATCCAGGAGAGCCGTGAATGCCACGGCAAATTAATCCTTTCACATGCTTGCTTTTAAACCATGTATAGTATTTTAAAAGGTACACTCACTGGAGGTCCTTCTCCGCCTGCCGGGTCCAGGATGCAGCCTTGGGTGGGTTTGGGGTGTACTGGCTCCAGGTCCAGGGTGAGAAACAGTTCTTGGCTGTCGGGAAAACCGGTTTCTCCTCTTGCTTGCTATGAGCTATCTTCTTCTTCGTCCCCAAAACCTGCTTCCGTGTTGCCTCCATCTCCATTGAAGGAGTCAAACAACACGGCTGGGGTAGTGGTGGCTGAACCCCCTAAAATGGCATGCAGCTCATCATAGAAGCGGCATGTTTGGGGCTCTGACCTGGAGCGGCCGTTTGCCTCTCTAGTTTTCTGGTAGGCTTGCCTCAGCTCCTTAAGTTTCACCCGGCACTGCTTCAGGTCCCTGTTATGGCCTCTGTCCTTCATGCCCTGGGAGATTTTGACAAAGGTTTTGGCATTTCGAAAACTGGAATGGAGTTCTGATAGCACGGATTCCTCTCCCCATACAGCAATCAGATCCCGTACCTCCCGTTCAGTCCATGCTGGAGCTCTTTTGTGATTCTGGGACTCCATCATGGTCACCTCTGCTGATGAGCTCTGCATGGTCACCTGCAGCTTGCCATCCTGGCCAAACAGGAAATGAGATTCAAAAGTTCGCGGACCTTTTCCTGTCTACCTGGCCAGTGCATCTGAGTTGAGAGTGCTGTCCAGAGTGGTCACAATGGAGCACTCTGGGATAGCTCCCGGAGGCCAATACCATCGAATTGTGTCCACAGTACCCCAAATTCGACCCGGCAAGGCCGATTTAAGCGCTAATCCGCTTGTCAGGGGTGGAGTAAGGAAATAGATTTTAAGAGCCCTTTAAGTCGAAATAAAGGGCTTCATTGTGTGGACGGGTTCAGGTTTACATCGATTTAACGCTGCTAAATTTGACCTAAAGTCCTAGTGTAGACCAGGGCTAAGGCTATGTCTACACTGAGCACCTTACAATGGCCTGGCTGTGCCACTACAGCCACGCTGTTGTAAGGTGTGCAGCATAGCAACTCTTTGTTGTCAAGAGAGAGAGGTCTCCTGACAAAATAAAACCACCCCCAACGAGACGCTCTCCCACCAATGAAGCACTGTCCACACCATTGCTTTTCATAGTTAAATCTTGTGTCATTCAGGGAGGTGTTTTCCCCTCACACCCCTGAGGGACAAAAGTGCAGTGTGGACATAGCCCTAAAGATAATCTCAGAGAAGGCAGACACACTAGGACACCCAGAGAGACATAGGCACCAACTCACTGGGTGCTCCAGCCCTGGAGCACTCACAGGGAAAAAATGGTGGGTGCTGAGCACCCACCAACAGCCCCCCATCAGAACCCTCCCCATCCCCCCAGCGGGCCCTGATGATCGGCACCTCATTCTCCCTCCCCACGCCTCCCGCCTGCTGCAATCGGCAGTTTTGCGGCATGCAGAAGTCTGGGGCGGGGAGGGGGGGCGGAGAAGAGGAGCGAGGACATGGCATGCTTGGTGGAGGGGGAGGGGGTGGAACAGGGCAGAAGAGGTGGGGCAGATGGTGGGGCTTTGGGGGAAGGAGTGGCGTGGGGCCTGGGGCAGAGCCAGGGAATCGAGCACCCCCTGGCACATTGGAAAGTCAGCACTTGTGCAGAGGAAGACATTTGATGAGAATTTTTTTTCTTACTCTGTCCCCTGTAATGGGTTTACTCTACTCACTGCTGGATGGCACTATCTGCTGGCAGTTCTGGGGATTGCCTCATTCAGGCCAAACCCCTTCCAGCAGATATACCCAGTTAGAGAAAGGCTGCAGAGGAGAAACTTACTCTCAGGAATCACAGCTGTCCTCTCCATGATTCCAGGTCACTATTGTGGTTTCCCCATCCAGCTGGGGCAGGTGGAGGCGGGGTGAAGTGTATCAAGGTTCCTGCTCTCTAGCAGTCCTCTGCTTCACTGCCTGATGGTGCCACTCCTGCAGTGGCTGGCAGGGAAACCAGGCATACTATCTACTCCAGGTTCCAGTTCAGGGACCCTCTACACAGAGCCAAGGTCCATTCTCCGAGCTACTTCTATACGTCCTGCCCCTCCCCATTCCTCTGGGTTTGCCAGTCTCTTCCTTCCCTCCCTCCTCCCAGGCAATAACTTTTGGCAACTCATCTTTGCAGCTTCTAAACACTCCTCCCTCTTACCTGGGAGCAACTGCAGACTCCTTCCCTAGCATCCCTTCTGTTGCTAGCCTCCCGGCTTGTGTAGAAGCCCTGCCTGTCCCTCACAGGTGAGCGTCTCTCTAATTAGCTACCTCCAGCCTCAAACTCCCCTGTTTGCAGCCTAATTAGATGGTTGGGCCCACCTGGGCTAATTCTGCTCTTGCAGGGCCAGTGTGGGGAGCACACCCTATCACAAACCCTCCCTTTCTCAACTGCAAGTATTCTCCTATTCTAAGTCATCTACCCCATAGCTCCCACACCTGGGCTCTCAAGTCATTGCTTTCTTGTCTTAGATACACAAATGCAAGAACCCTGGGAAACAAGCAGGGAGAACTGGAAGTCCTGGCACAGTCAAGGAATTATGATGTGATTGGAATAACAGAGACTTGGTGGGATAACTCACATGACTGGAGTACTGTCATGGATGGATATAAACTGTTCAGGAAGGACAGGCAGGGCAGAAAAGGTGGGGGAGTTGCATTGTATGTAAGGGAGCAGTCTGACTGCTCAGAGCTCAAGTATGAAACTGCAGAAAAACCTGAGAGTCTCTAGATTAAGTTTAGAAGCATGATTAACAAGGGTGATGTTGTGGTGGGAGTCTGCTATAAACCACCGGACCACGGGGATGAGGCGGACAGGCTTTCTTCCAGCAACCCACGGAAGTTACTAGATCGCAGGCCCTGGTTCTCATGGGAGACTTCAACCACCCTGATATCTGCTGGGAGAGCAATACAGCGGTGCACAGACAATCCAGGAAGTTTTTGGAAAGGGTAGGGGACAATTTCCTAGTGCAAGTGCTGGAGGAACCAACTAGGGGCAGAGCTCTTCTTGACCTGCTGCTCACAAACTGGGAAGAATTAGTAGGAGAAGCAAAAGTGGATGGGAACCTGGGAGGCAGTGACCATGAGATGGTCGAATTCAGGATCCTGACACAGGGAAGAAAGGAGAACAGCAGAATACGGACCCTGGACTTCAGAAAAATAGACTTTGACTCCCTCAGGGAACTGATTGGCAGGATCCCCTGGGAGAACAACATGAGCGGGCAAGGAGTCCAGGAGAGCTGGCTGTATTTTAAAGAATCCTTATGGAGGTTACAGGGACAAACCATCCCAATGTGTAGAAAGAATAGTAAATATAGCAGGTGACCAGCTTGGCTTAACAGTGAAATTCCTGCTGATCTTAAACACAAAAAAGGAGCTTACAAGAAGTGGAAGATTGGACAAATGACCAGGGAAGAGTATAAAAATATTGCTTGGGCATGCAAGAGTAAAATCAGGAAGGCCAAATCACACCTGGAGTTGCAGTTAGCAATGGATGTTAAGAGTAACAAGAAGGGTTTCTACAGTTATATTAGCAACAAGGTGGTGGTCAGGGAAAGTGTGGGACCCTTACTGAATGGGGGAGGCAACCTAGTGACAGAGGATGTGGAAAAAGCTAATGTACTCAATGCTTTTTTTGCTTCTGTCTTCACGAACAAGGTCAGCTCCCAGACTACTGCACGGGGCAGCACAGTATGGGGAGGAGGTGACCATCCCTCTGTGGAGAAAGAAGTGGTTTGGGACTATTTAGAAAAGCTGGACGAGCACAAGTCCATGGGGCCGGACGCGCTGCATCCGAGAGTGCTAAAGGAGTTGGCGGATGTGATTGCAGAGCCATTGGCCATTATCTTTGAAAACTCATGGTGATTGGAGGAAGTCCCGGACGACTGGAAAAAGGCTAATGTAGTGCCCATCTTTAAAAAAAGGAAGAAGGAGGATCCTGGGAACTACAGGCCAGTCAGCCTCACCTCAGTCCCTGGAAAAATCATGGAGCAGGTCCTCAAGAAATCAATTCTGAAGCACTTAGCGGAGAAAAAAGTGATCAGGAACCGTCAGCATGGATTCATCAAGGGCAAGTCATGCCTGACTAATCTAATTGCCTTCTATGACGAGATAACTGGCTCTGTGGATGAAGGGAAAGCAGTGGACGTGTTGTTCCTTGACTTTAGCAAAGCTTTTGACACGGTCTCCCAGAGTATTCTTGCCAGCAAGTTAAAGAAGTATGGGCTGGATGAATGGACTATAAGGTGGATGGAAAGTTGGCTAGATTGTCAGGCTCAACGGGTAGTGATCAATGGTTCCATATCTAGTTGGCAGCCAGTATCAAGTGGAGTGCCCCAAGGGTCGGTCCTCGGGCCGGTTTTGTTCAATATCTTCATAAATGATCTGGAGGATGGTGTGGATTGCACCCTCAGCAAGTTTGCAGATGACACTAAACTGGGAGGAGAGGTAGATATGCTGGAGGGTAGGGATAGGATACAGAGGGACCTAGACAAATTGGAGGATTGGGCCAAAAGAAATCTGATGAGGTTCAACAAGGACAAGTGCAGAGTCCTGCACTTAGGACGGAAGAATCCCATGCACTGCTACAGACGAGGGACCGAATGGCTCGGCAGCAGTTCTGTAGAAAAGGACCTAGGGTTACAGTGGACGAGAAGCTGGATATGAGTCAACAGTGTGCCATTGTTGCCAGAAGGCCAATAGCATTTTGAGATGTATAAGTAGGGGCATTGCCAGCAGATCGAGGGACGTGATCATTCCCCTCTATTCGACATTGGTGAGGCCTCATCTGGAGTACTGTGTCCAGTTTTGGGCCCCACACTACAAGAAGGATGTGGAAAAATTGGAAAGAGTCCAGCGGAGGGCAACAAAAATGATTAGGGGACTGGAACACATGACTTATGAGGAGAGGCTGAGGGAACTGGGATTGTTTAGTCTGCAGAAGAGAAGAATGAGGGGGAGATTTGATAGCTGCTTTCAACTACCTGAAAGGGGGTTCCAAAGAGGATGGATCTAGACTGTTCTCAGTGGTAGCAGATGGCAGAACAAGGAGTAAGGGTCTCAAGTTGCAGTGGAGGAGGTTTAGGTTGGATATTAGGAAAAACTTTTTCACTAGGAGGGTGGTGAAACACTGGAATGCGTTACCTAGGGAGGTGGTGGAATCTTCTTCCTTAGAAGTTTTTAAGGTCTGGCTTGACAAAGCCCTGGCTGGGATGATTTAGATGGGGATTGGTCACAGTCTCTCTCTGCCCCTCACCTCAGGGCTCTTGTCAGACACAGTCTGTGACTGACCCCTTGTATCACAGGTGACCATCTTGCCTGCATTCGCCACTTGGACTCGATGACCTCCTGAGGTTCCTTCCAATCCTGATATTCTATGATCTCTGACCATGAGCTGCAGCCTTTTCCTGCTCCTGCATAGCACCTCTGAGTTTCTCCCAGAGGAGCTCCAGGGCATGTGCAGCCTCCTGCTAGGCCTGCTCTACAGTTAACAACTTCTCTGTCAGCTGGTCCACCCAGTCCTCCAGCACCCTGGCTCCCAGGAGCTGAGTCCCCCCTGTTTTGTGGTTTTTCCTCAGCGTTAGCCCCTCCCAGGGAGGAAAGTAATTAAAACAGGGACTTTCTCCTCCGCCCCAGCTATAGCACCTTCAGGGCTGGGCCTCTGGCCTCCTAGTCCTGGAGTGCCTTTCCCATGCCTGGCCCTTACGACAACTTGTTTCTTTCCTGCAGGATTCTGTACAGCTGCTGACTAGTTACCCGCACAATACAGTCTTGTAAAATACACTTGGGTTTCCCACAGTCTCTGCTGGTTCTCCAAAATCTGTCCCCACATAGCATGGACCCACCCCTGTTGCATCTCAGCTCTCCTCTGTGGGAGCAGCAACTCTGGCATCCATCCCCTCTCTCCGTTACGGCCTCTTGCAGCAGGGTTCAACCCCCTCACAGTCTCTCTCTGCCCCTCACCTCAGGGCTCTTGTCAGACACAGTCTGTGACTGACCCCTTGTATCACAGGTGACCATCTTGCCTGCATTTGCCAATTGTGACAGCTTTGCTCTTCTCTGTGCCGGATAGCACCACCTGCTGTCAGTTCTGGGGATTAGCTCAATCCGACTGATACCCCTTCCAGGAGTTACACCCTACCAGTTTCTCCTCTGCATTCCCTCTCTTGCTCTCAGGAGGCACAGCTGTTGTCCTCTTCATGATTCAGCCCTCTCACCAGCTCACTATTGTCGTTTCCCCAACTGGGGGAGCATATCAAAGTTCCTGCTCTCCAGCAGTCTCAGGTAGTCTTCTGCTTCACTGCCTCACAGTGCCACTCCTGCAGCAGCTGGCAGGGAAACCCAAGCCCATCCTCTACTCCAGATTCTGGCTCATGGACCCTCTACACAGCTGCCAAGGTCCATTCCCTGCACCTTGCTGCCTTTCTCTGTGTCACTTCCATACCTCCTCTCCTTCCCCACTCTTCTGGGTTTACCAAGCTCTTTCTTCCTTCCCTCCTAGGGAGTAACTTTAGGTAACTTGTCTCTGACTCTGGAGTCTTCTGTTGCCAGCCTCCTGGCTTTTGTAGAAGCTCCACTCACAGGTAAACTTCTCTCTAATTAACTGCCTCCAGCCTAAAGCTCCTGTTTGTAGCCTAATTAGCTGATTGGGCCCACCTAGCCTTGCAGGGCTAACGTTAGGAACACACCCCCTCTTCCATTTACATTCAGGTGGATGAGACATTTGACCAATGAGAGTTAGTGTTTGTGGGCCGCATGGAAGTTAGTCTTTAGGAGTCATTTGAATAAGCAAAGGAACATGGGCTGGCATATTGGAAATGAGAATGCATTTAATGCATCTTGTGGCATGGTAGAAAGCACAAAGACAGGACTGGCAGCAGGATGCAAAAGGGACACTGAGACTGGTATTGTTGGTAAAGCAAACGAAGCGAGGGGGAATATAATAAGAAACAAGATCATGGATATGGGCTTGAGCAGAGTTGTGCAGGACCCTCATGGGAAGGATAGGAACTTTGAACTAGTTATGATGGGCAAAGGAGAACCAGTGGAGGGATTCAGAGAGGTGAATGATGTGGTCTGATTTGGCAAGAAAGAACATTTTACCAACTGTGTTTTGAATGGATAAGAGCGGAGGCCAAGGGGAGGATGATACATCCAGGAGGCCAGGGCAGAAGAGGGTGAACTAATGAGGTAGAGGATGCATGTTTTATCTGTTAAGATAGAAAAGAAGGGTCAGATTTCTGAAATGTTACCATGAAGGAAGCAACAAGAATTGATAAGGGCCTGATGTGAGGGGAGAAGTCTAAGATGACTCCAAGGTAGGAGCTTGAGTGATGAGAAGTATTACCCACAACAGTGGAGAAAGGTGGAGATAGAGAGGGCACAGGAGAAAAATAAGGAGCTCTGTTTTGGCAGCCAATATTTAGCTAACAGCAGGCCATCTAGGATGAAGTATCAGAGAGCTTGATATGCATGGCTGAACAGAGGAAGACAAATAAGATGTGTCATCACCAAATTATCATTTATTATACAGGAGCACCTGAAGGCCCCAGTCAGGATTGTGCTAGGTGCTGTACAAACACAGAGTAAAAGACAGTTCCTGCCCTAAAGATTTGACCACCTAATCAAAGATCAACTGAAACAGAGATGGTAGCTGAAATTGTTTGGCTCACAGAATTTACAAACTCCACCAGTGGTGTCCCTGGGCCATATCTTTTGGTCTGACAAACCTTCTGGGATTCACAGGTATTGCTTCCTGGTACTTGGACCCATCCTCTGACTGTGTCATCCACCCAGTGGCCAAACGGGATGAGAAACCAGTTGCAGATGGACGTCATTGCTCCTGGCCCAGGGTTCTGAGCAGGGTTAGATGGCACAGTGGTTAAAATGCTGGTGGCCAGCTTACTCTAGTGTTCCCATTGCTACTGTCAAGATGAGAGAGTGTGACAATGGGAAGTTTGAAGAAGATTATTAGTGTAGACAAGGTTTTGGCTTTAGAAGCTTGCAGACTCTTCAGGTATTGTCTGCAGAGTTAGTTAATTCCACAGAGACATCACAAAGCTATCAGAAAGACAAATTTTTGTTGTGAATAACTCCTAAATTTATCACCCTACTTTCTAAAAACACTCCAATAAGAATCTGCATTGAAGACACGAACAAAACAATTTTTAATTTCTAGACTAAGACCCAGATTTAGAGCTCTGCTGTAGCCCTTCTAAGGCACAAATAAGGATGGCAGAATCAATCTAAAGAATTCCCCTATGAGATAGGCATTATCACCTCCATTTTACACATAAGGAAACGCAGGTTAAATGAGTTGCCCATGGCAAGTTAGTGACAGAGTCAAGGTTAGAACCCAAGAGTTCCTGGCACCCAGTCCAGTGCTCACTCAGACCACATTGTTCTCCTTGGACTTGGGCATACTAAGAAAATTTGGATGCATAATCCATCACTGACACATTTCCACCAACTGAGAATTATAGGCTCAAACGTTTCCAGTGTAGACACAGCCTATTTAAAGAACAAACCCTTATGACCTAACACGCATTTTCTGAGCACCAAAAAGTCACAGAAGGATAATTTAGTTAAAAGAATAAACTTCCAATGTAAAAAAAGGTACATTAAAATGATCCAGTGAAAGAAATAGATGGAAAAGAAGAATGCACACACAGTACTGTGCTAGCAGCTAGTTTAAGAAAACAGTGGAACCCTCTTAAATGAAAGTCTGTAAAAGGGACAGACTACTTAAATTAATATTGTTTCTGCAATTAGACCATGCATTCACCATGCATGTATTACACACACTCAGTAAATCAAATTCAGAACTGGGTGAACTGGCAAAGAACACAAAATTCAATCAGGAATAAAGCTTTTCATCCTTTCAGAATGTGCTTAGCAAGCTCTTTCCAAAAGTAGTGACGCTTACCCCTCCCTTCCACCCAGCAAAGTTCTGAACAGTTTATAGGACTCTGACCTCTAACAGTCTTTCAGCCAGCAAGAGAAACTCTCCATACAGTACAACTAGTGCAGAACTTTTCAGGTAATCAATCACATACTCATGTGAAGGTGGCATGAGTCTGGCCTCTCTGCCCTTCATCAGAACAGGTTACACTTAGTGCAGGGTAAAAAAGCTTCGCTCAGGAAAGAAAGGTAACACCAACATTTTAAACTTGGATTTGTTACACAGAGAGAGTTCCAAAGACATGCTTGGCAAGAACCAGCAATATCTCCTTTATTAAAGAGAGCACACACTGCCAACTCTGTTCACTCCGAAAATGAGATGTGCTGGGCCAAATTTTGCTCACATTTATGCCAATATAAATTTGAAGTAACTCCAATGACTTCAGTAGAGTTAGTCCAGATTTATACTGATGCAACAGAAAGCAGAATTTATCCTACTGTTCCCCTATTCCCACACTGAACCAAATGACCTACCTACACTCATTGCACTACACCACTATCCTTAAACCCGCACTTGTTTAATATATGCAGACCATTCACAGAGCGCACTGATGAAAGGGAACAAAGAGAGTAACTGTATTTAAAAGGCTGGAGAAGGTGAGGATTTCCTTGGTCTGCATTCTCTTTTAAGATTATTGTTGGAATCATGTTCTCATCATTTACACTTAATTATGTGCTAAGATTGTATAACAATAGGCTGGACTGTCTTTCAACACCTTCATAAACCCAGTTTTAAAGAAATATTATGTATTTTTTCAAATTATTTTCCCAAGTTGTTAAAAACAAATTTCTCCTCATGCTATCAGTCCTTTTCCTTCCTTTGCTTTATAAGTAAACCACTCCCTGGTACAGGCATCCCAGTCACCCCACAAGCAGATTACAAAGGATGACACCACATTGCCATTTTTGCAAAAATGGCAAAGGAACTGAGTAATGGAGTAGATAAAAGCTGACCCAGCAGAACTGCTTCACTCCACATGATTTGGTGAAATTATATACAGGGATAGGGTCACTTGGTGAACTGCAACTGAGCCATGCATTCTTTAACTTCAACTTTCAGTTAGGTTTGGCCTAAGGAACAGACACAGACAGACACATAAAACAAAATAGTGGGCACCAAGTCAATAATAATTATTATACTTCTGCATAGCAACATTCATTCCAGGATCTCAAAGTGCTTTGCAAACAATTAGCCTTCACAACAATGTGAGAGAGACAAGGTGAGAGGTAAATAGCTTTTATTGGACCAACTTCTGTTGATGAAAGAGACAAGTTTTTGAGCTCCACAAAGCTACAACAACACTGCAATTCACACCATGTGACATAGAAAAGTATTAATATCTTCATTTTACAGATGAGGAAACTGAGGCACTGAAGAATTAAGTATCATATCAGAGGCAATACAGCATGTCAGTTGCAGAGCTGGACCTAGAACCCAGGAGTTCAGACTTTAATCACTAGGCCGCTGTCTCACAGATACACACATTCTTACTCTGAACCACAGAAAAAGCACTAAAATGTCATCTCAATTGAGACACCATAAGCTCTAACAGAACTCTGAGACAGGCCCTGCTTAAGTATTTTACTGTCTGACAGTAACTTCTGCATTTAAACTTGTGTTACCTCTGAAAACATTTGAGTTGGTCATGTCTAGACTTCAAAATGCCAGAGTATTTTCAATTTAGATGAAAGCCAAGGGTTTGGCAGGTCTACCTCCATACAGACAGTCAAATATTTGAAACTTCAACTCCTCCTTGAGTAGATATATGAAGCCGTTCCCCTTCAGGACTGACTCAGAATCTGAAGTGAACCAAAGCATTATGTCCCAGATCTTTGAGGATCTGGATGAGGTAGAAGTAATATTGATAATCTACTTAATTGCAATGGAAATGACAACACCACAATAAGAGACTGAGTAATGTTCTGCAGAATGCCAAAGAAAACAACCTGAAATTGAACAAGGACAAATGTCTAAGCAGGCTGAATGAGATCAGATATCTAGGATACATATTCAGTAATTACGGAGTTTGACCATATCAAAGAAACATGGAGGCAACTGTACAAATAGATTCCAAAAAAGGAGGCTTTACAGAGATTCAAAGGTATGTGAATATATTTAAAAAATTCATCCCTAATTTGCCACAATTAAATTCTCCTCTCAGAATACTGCTTGAGAACAGGACAAAATGGAACTGGGAAGAGTGGCAAAAGGAACATTTTGAAGAATTAAAGTAGTTATCAAAGCACCCTACTGTAATATTATGAGATTAACGAAGAGACTAAGATCTCAGTCAAAGCAAACTCAAATGGATTGGGATCACCCGGTGATTTATGCTTCCAAAGCACTGACTATAACACAGTAGAACTACCCACAGACTGAAAAAAAAAAAAGTGGGAAGAGTTTTGGTTATGAGTAGTTACATGAATATGAACAGAAAAAATGTCAAAGCACAAACAGACTGTTGGAAACTATTGGAGACTATTGTGCACAGTATGGGCCACGCTTCAAAAAAACTATCATGAAATTGCAAAAATACTCATCAAATGTGAAATACAGACCCTATAAGGAGCTTATTATAGTGCACATGATTTCAAGAGTGCCTATAAATAGTGAAAGCAAGGTACTGCTGGAAGCAGAGCTCGAAATATATGACTCAAATACTTTCCACATAGGAAACAGAAATTGATAAGATCAGTTAAAAGTCACTGATCCAACGCACAATAGCACATGTAGGATCTGCCTCAGAACTGTGAACCTCAAACGTTTGCCTAGAATGCCGTCTAACTGACACCCTGCCAGAAGACATGGCTCAAACTTGAAGCCCCTTCAAGCTTCCCGTTACCCTAGAGGACAGCACTCTGAGAGGTTCTACACATGAACATGGACAGATTTGGCACCAATAGGGAGCTGGCTTGATGTAATTGTTTAGCAAATTGTTAGCTCTTCACGTCTCCAAAATGGATTTGTACATGTAATCAGTGACATTCATAACAAAGGGCTTGAATCCTGAGAAGTGCTGAGCATCTCCTGAAATGGGCTAAGTATCCTCAGCTAAACGATGTCAATGGGAACTGAGGCTGTTCAGACTCTTGCATAATCAAGTTCCAAGTTTTCATCTGTGACTTAGATGTAAACCACATTGGATCGTGGCTCATCTCTGTTCCCAAAGCCTGACAATGACTCTCAATTGTTCAAAATTTCCCTTTGGCTATCAATATCTCAGACACAACTGCAATGCTTGAGGTGCAGGGATGATGATTTAATTAAGTGGATTTAATTTTCATGTTCTTATGTTACCCAGGTTGCTGTAGAGACTTGTTTCTTTGTTCATATGAAAAGTGAAAGGCTAAAATATAATTTGTATTTATTCCAAAAGATGATCATCTAGGCAACAGGTATGTGAGTAAACATGAGTGAACTTTAAATAATGCCATTCCTCCCCAGTTCCCCTGCTGATCATCAGTTATTTCATGTGACAAAATGAGTAAGGGATCACGGTCAGTGCACAGGTGCCAATAATTCTTCATGCTGCGGGGAAAAAAATGTGCAAGAATAGGCACCATATGTGGCCCTGGGTCATGGGAATTCATCCCTGCACCTCATTTAACTTGGTGCAGGACTGAAGCAGAGGCAAAATGGTAGCTCTGCCCCTCCCCTATCTTGGAGCTTGCTGTGGGCTGCTTTAGTCCCAGGTATATGTTAGCACAGCCTCTGGGCTGCCATAACACATGCCCCAGAGACAACTACTCTGATAGGCTACTCTGGCAGCTGGGAATATTTGGGTCAGGAACATCCTGGCCATGCAAACTCCCTCCCTGACATGTCCCAACATTCCCCCTTCCTCTCTCTGCCCCCCTGCAGGATTCTGTTGTGGGAGGTGCAAAGCTATCTATATTGTCTCCATGCATGTTGGGGACTTTGCCTATGTCAAGGGGACCCCCCCCCCCGAGCGGCTGTTAGGGTGGCTGTATGTGGCCCCTTTATGCAAGCACAGCCAGTGTAAAGCTACCATAATACATCCGTAAATGTGGTTCTCAATGTATTTAGCATTAAGACATTTCTGAGAATTTCTACCACAGCTAGATCTGTGAAAATAAAAAGCAGAGTCTGGTACACTTGTGCTGTCCTGATAATCAGCCAAAGCCACATTCACAGATTCTCAGAGGGGAAAACCTGAGCTATAATTAGATTACCAATCCACACACAGTACCAGAAGAGTAGTGTGGACTTTCTTAAAGGCCGTAATCATCTCACAATTATCTCTGTGGCAGTTAACCCATGAGGGCTCTACAAGCTTCCCCCATCTGGCAGCTTTTACTGTTGCTAAACTGGATGCCAACTCCCTGACAGACTAGCTTGTGTGCCTTGCCAGCAAACTCTTTAGGGTTCTGCCAGACCAAACCTTGCCTAGCAGGTAACAATCAGTGAATTCCAGCTCCTGAGTTCCTCAGAACTGTCTCTCTGCAATGCACAACTCCTATCATGGTCTGCCAACAGAGGTTATTAAGTTCACTGCTCCCTTAAAAAGACATCTTACTACCTTAACTGGGATTAGCAAACACGCTGTTTTAATTAAAGCACTAAACTGGTTTACAGTAAAAAGTAAGCCAAGTTTATTAAACAAAAAGATGTAGGCTTAAGTGCTATCAGTTATAAGGAATAGAGATAGAAAGGGCTACAGGCAAACAAAAGTGAAAATACGCTTCTATGACTAAGTCTGATTTAACAAACTAGAGTCTCCTGTCCAAAGAAATATTTCTAAATAAGTCTCTTTTCCAGCATGGCTGACCAGACTCTCTGGCCAGGACCCTTCACAGAGCTCAGAGTGCTCTGATCCTTTGTCTCCTTGGGTGAAGGATAATTTAGAGGTTCTCTCCCCCTTTTTAAATAGTCCAATAAACCTTCGAAATGTATTCTGACGGGTATCTCCAGATAATGTTGCTTTTCTCTGCTGGGTGTAGAGGCCATGCTGTCTCATGTAGATTTCAGGCTGGTTTCTTCTCCACTGGTGATTTTTACAATGCAAATGATCTCTTCCTGCAACCACCCATACAAATGAATAGCCCGTTGAATCTGGCCACGCCTGGTTTGAGGTGTTGGCCTCTTTTCTTTGTCTAGAGAAAACCTGGTTATCAACTCCCCCTGACAAGCTTGGTTTAAACACATTTTAGTCATAGATTTCCAGCATATCTATAAAATCCTTTGTTGGTTTACTCTACTTACATCATGCAAGAATATTAATGATCAGTGAGTTATTAGTTTTCCAATTATATTTACCCAAAAGATGGACTGTATCATGTTATGACAACAGTGTGCTAGCTGGCACTGGGGAGCTGTTAGGGTCACAGGTTCTCTTTCAGGGGTGATTTTAGATGGTTCCTCATGCCCTCCCATTTCCCAGAGACATGTCCCTTGGGAATTGCTCATGGGGCGCATCCTTAGTGCCTCACACACATCCTGGAGGCAGGTTCTACTCAGCTAACTGACAGACAATCAGATGGTCCTTAAAGGGACAGTGTACCTGAACAGCAAACTCCTGGTTGATAGCCTGAAAAAACAGGAGAGATCAATCAGGCTAAGGATTCTTCCAGCCCCCGAGTGGTGAGGCAGGCAGCAGCTCCTCACCAACAGTGAGACAGGTGATTATGTGCAGAACCCTCAAATGTCCCTGCAGCATCAATTGCACAAGGACCCACTGAAACTGTCCTTTTAGAAACATTCCCTGCCCCCATCTTGTAGGATCAGAGCACTCCACATCCCCTTATATGATCTAGGGAAAGGCTCTAATCTTCTAGCCACAGGTGTGTGCATTTTTCATGTAAATTGTTGAGAAGTGCCACATGGCAGCTTGTTCCCTTCTCTCTCTCCTCTGCTGCAACCAAGCAAACAGGTCTCTATAGCTCTGCCACTCCACAACTGAGAAGGAGGGGAAGTAGGAATAGGTAGAAGGACTCCTCAGGAAGTGGCAATCTCATTTATATACGCTGGCTCTGAGGTAGCTGTCTCAGGCCATGTCTACAAGACAAAGTTAAGTCGACTTCATGTAGGTCACCATCGAGCCTCGATTTAAGCAAGTTGAGCTTGCAAGTCCACACTACGCTCATTGTGTTGGCAGAGTGCATCCTCACTAGCAGGGTTTACATTGACGCACGAAGCACGGCTTTGTGGGTAACTATCCCAGAGTGCACATAGCTGAGTGGAATTTTGGGTTGGGCTTACAATGCCTTATGTGACCAAAACATTGGTGCGGGTGGTTATGGCAACATGGCATTACCGTCCCACGATGCACTTACCTCCCTCCCTCCCTGAAATCAACGGCAAACAAACCAAGCCTTTTTCGTAAGCCTGGGTTATCTGCATGGACACCATAGCACCATAAGCATGGACCCCACTCAGCTGTACACTGTTGTCGTGAGCATTACCAACACCTTGTGCCTTATCCGGTAGTATTTACATAGCCGATACAGAAGCCGCTATGCAGAACAATGTGATGCCACGCAAGCAGCCCAGCTGGAAGACATAGAGCAAAGAAATTCGCAGTTGCTAGCGACAGTCACGCATCACCTTGACATAGTCGAGTGCTGTTTCTGGGCATGGGAAACAAGCACTGATTGGTGGGACTGCATCATTATGCAGCTATGGGATGATAAGCAGTGGCTGCAGAACTTTCGAAGGCATAAGGCCACTTTCCAGGAACTGTGTGAAGAGCTTTCCCCAGCCCTGAAGCACAGCAATACTAAAACAAGAGCTGCTCTGGCAGCGGAGAAGTGAGTGGTGATAGCTCTGTGGGAGGTTGCAATGCCAGACTGCTACCGGTCAGTGGGGCATCAGTTTGGAGTGGGTAAATCTACTATGGGATCTGTTGTGATCCAAGTTTGCAGGGCCATCAACAGACTTCTGCTAAGAAGGGTAGTGACTTTGGGCAATGTGCAGGACATAGTGGATGGTTTTGCCAGGATGGGGTTTCCTAACTGCGGTGGGGCGATAGACGGAATGCATATCCCTATCTTGGCACCAGACCACCTTGCCAAAGAGTACATAAATCAAAAGGGGTACTTTTCAATGGTGTTGCAAGCACTGGTGGATCACAGGGGCCATTTCACTAACATCCACGTGGGATGGTCAGGAAAGGTGCACGACCTCTGCATCTTTATGTTGCCGGCACCCAGTGCCGAGAGGCTGAACAACAGCTTGAGTGGTTCGTTACCCGGTGTGCTACACCCAATAATCACAACGGGGTGGAGAAGCAGAAAAGTTTATTTGCAGCTGCAAAAAGGTACAGGGAGAATAAAATCTCAAATCCTGCACAACAGAGCAGGAAGTTACACAGGCTTTTATACATCCTTTTTCCCAGCATACTTATCCAATAGCAAGCTGCTCCAAGTATCCATATAGCCAGCCAATCCAGTTCCCAGCTAGTTCCCTGATTCTCTGTATCATTTGTTAAACTATACATAAAGCTGCTTTATTCAGCATTGTTCTTCCATATCTCCCCTGTTTGGCCTTGCTTAGTTTCAGGCAGTCTGACTCTGCAACATACTGTTGCAGATTCTCAGCATAACTGCTGTGTGTGCCTCCAGGCGGGGGGGGCCAAGGACACTTGGGCCTAGCACACAGAGCTGCTGCGAGTGCCTCCAGGCAGGGGGGGGGGGGGCAAGGACACCGGGGCCTAGTGTGAGGGGGCTTCATCGACACTTGTGGTCTTCCATCCCCTCGAGTTACCTAGTGGCCATGCCCCAGTGTTCCCAACATTTAGAAACACAGGTCTGTTTAGAAAGCTGCAAGCGGGGAATTTCTTTCCAGACTGCAAAATAACTTTTGGTGATATTGAAATGTCAATTGTGATCCTGGGAGACCGAGCCTATCCTTTGGTCCCATGGCTCATGAAGCCATACATAGGCAGCCTGGACAGCAATAAGGACCGGTTCAACCATAGGCTGAGCAAGTGCAGAATGGTGGTGGAATGTGCATTTGGATGTTTAAAAGGTCGCTGGCAGAGTTTCCTTACTAGGTTAGACCTCAGTGAAAGCAATATCTCCATTGTTAGTGGTGCCTGCTGTGTGATCCACAATATCTGTGAAACAAAGGGAGAAAAGTTTCCGCTGGGGGGGGGGGGGGGAGGGGGTTTGAGGTAGATTGGCTGCTCAAAATTGGCTGCCAGGCAGACACCAGGGCAATAAGAAGAGCACAGCGAGGGCCTCTGCATCTCCATGAGGCTTTGAAAACCAGTTTCAACAATGACACAGAGTAAGGTGACACTTAGCTGTGTTGTTCCTTACCAAACTGTCCCCTCCATTGCATTTTCTCCCCTGTAAACTCCACCCCCACCAACCACCCTGTGTTGAATGAATAAAGAGCCTTTTCTCAATCCGTTCAGTTTGATTGTGCACCCAAACACACAGAGACAGCAAAGAAAAGTAAGATATCAGCCCTTTTGCCCCACGTTAACACTGTGGGGGGAGAAACAAGGACAGTTGGGGGAGGAGGATGTAGAACTGGGCGATGATGGCAGCTGGTTCAGCATAGGCTGCAAAGGGACTCTAGCACACAGCGGCCTTTCTTGAACTTCAACATGTCTGATTGCTCCTTCATAATCCACAGCATCTCTTTCTACGTGGCATGTTCTTGTTCTCTGCATACTCTCCTGTCCTCCCTCTCCATGTTCTCAGATAGTGTAATCCTCCATGCTCTGAGCTCCGTCTTGTTACTCTCGGAGGCATGCATTAACTCATTGAACATGTCCTCACGAATCTTCTTTTTCCACCTTCTAATCTGGAAAAGTCTCTGTGCCAGTGTGGAGGATGCACTGACGGGCAAGGTTTCAGCTGCAAGGAATGCAAAGCACAAGGGTAGCACTCACAGTACATACATTGTTTCTCGTGCAAGGTTAATTTTTTTTTTTTTAATAAAAAAACCCACCCCTCAATGCACTTCACTGCAAGCCACAAAGTAATGACAACCGCTGGCTATTCCAAGAGTCTGTTTGCTGCTCCAGCCATGGTGAGTAAGGCCATGAGGCATGGGCGAGAGGTCTTGTGCTGCTGCTTTTGTGAAGACATCCTTGGAATGGAACTTGAGAAAAGCCCCCTTTCTCCTAGCAACCTGGATGGTGCTTGAGGACAGGCACCAGTGTAAAGACCCCCAAATAGTTTGTTTTTTAACAAAAGCGGCACTGGGTTGGGGGGAAGGGAGACAAACAGGAAGCTGCCACCCCACCCCACCTCACCTCTTCCCCGCCCCCCCACCCCCCCGATGCTTGCAATACACAATGATCCCTTCCAATCACAACCATGGCACGTTTGGGAAAGCATGGTTGTATGACCCAGATTTCACCAAACAGGGGGGTAGATTATTTGTTGAATTGTTTGTGGTTTAAGGGCTAGCACTGAAAACTTCCCCCGTTTCCCCTAGGTGTTCCTATGTGATCTCTCTCTCCTGAGGGTAACAGAGGGAGCAAGGAAGCAGATGCTGCAAGCGTCTGGATATAGACCTGGTCCTTATGCTGCAATGCTGTGTGCTGCAATGATGCCAGCAGTTAATACTGGAGTGACACAGGAAAGTGTCCTACCATGGTGGATGAAATAAGGCAGCCTTTCCCAGAAACCTTCTGCAAAGGATTGCAGAGTACCTCTGTGAAAGCTTCCTAGAGATCTCTGTGGAGGATTCCCAGGCCATCCCCATGCACATAAACAGTCTTTTTTGGAGAGCACCCTCTGCGTAGCTGGAGTGGCCACCGATACCCACTACACCTTTTTTGTTCAGATTAAACATAAAAAATATTGCATGTAGCCTCTACAGTTTGATTGGAAATGTGTACTCACCAGAAGTGCTTTCCCTGGCATCAAGCTCCACTGCCAACTGGTCCTGTGAAGGGATGGGCTCCAGGGTTAAAA
Source organism: Lepidochelys olivacea (assembly GCF_965140295.1). Lineage (NCBI taxonomy): Eukaryota > Metazoa > Chordata > Testudines > Cheloniidae > Lepidochelys > Lepidochelys olivacea. The sequence goes on along the minus strand of NC_140418.1, from coordinate 74,213,749 downwards.
ACTGTTCTTGGATGTCAGGGAGTATGGATCCTCCATTTGCCTGCCTCACATTCTCCTCCTCTAAGGTCAATGATGTCCTCCTCGTTGTTGCTCGAGGTCGCCCGGGGCTCCTGGGAGGTATCCATGGAGTGCTTTGGGGTAGAGGTGAGGTCGCTGCCGAGAATCGCAAGCAGCTCCTCATAAAAGCAGCATGTCTGTGGGGCACAAACAGAATGACTATTCGCCTCCCTTGTCTTCTGGTATGCTTGCCAAAGCTCCTTTATTTTCATGCAGCACTGCTGTGTGTCCCTGGTGTAGCCCTTCTTATATTGACCTAAGTTTGTAGTGTAGACCAGGCCTATAAGACTGCCTCTCTTTCTTCATGGTCTCTTGGGCTCAGCAAGTAGGTTTAAGCTAATATTGCCCCAGGAAACACTTGATCACATCAGGAGCAAGGCATTCTCCTTAAATAATGTGCAGCTCTGCAAATTGCTCCATCTGGATAGCCACTATAGCTCAATCTGCCAGCCTTTCACAGGAGATGCAAGACACATCTCTTTATTCAAGCTGTGATTCTGGCAGACCAGGTGCCAGCTCATGCCAAGGTCCTTAGGCCTCACTGAGCATGACAAATGAATAGCTGGAAACCAGACTGTCTCACCTGTGCGTAATATTGTTAAGATATGTAATGGACTTATATCAATGTGTATAGTGTTTAGACTTTATGAAATGCTTGTAAATTACTTCATGCATTAATCTAACTTACAACTTACAACCTCCATATCCCATGTTATATGGTAATTCTTAAGTGTTGGTTCTAGACCTATAAAATGTTTGTTTTGAAACTAAAGCTCACCAAACAGGAAAAACAGTCACCTAATGCAAAATGCTGGATTCCTACAGAAGGTGTTATCTCCTCCTACCAATCAGGAAGGACTACTGAATCGAAATGGACCATTGTGGAACAAAAACTTTGTTGATTGCTTCTCCCACAGTCCTGAAGAGGGTATGTGCCCAAGCCCTCATTCTGTCACAATTTAAATGCTGGGGGAAGGGAATAAAAATGCCTGTTAAAGAGAACTACTTATCCATTTGCTGCTTGAACTCTGAGGGGTTGAGGATTTCTAAGCATATGCAAGGAGTCCCCAGCTGTTTTGCCTGCATTAGCCCTAAAGGACATACAGAGTCTGATTACTATACAAGTTTCCATTACCTGTTGAAACCTGACTGAAACTCAATTGTGTGTGTATGCTTACCTGCTTTAACCCTGTAATTAACTCATTTCTTTTTCCTAGTTAATAAACCTTTAGTTAATTACAGGATTGGCTACAAGTGTTGTCTTTAGCATGAAATCTAAGGTGCAAATTGACCTGGGGTCGGTAACTGGCCCTTTGGGACTGGGAGTAGCCTGAATATTTTGTGATCATTGGTGTAAAGTGACCATCTATCACAGAGTCAAGGTTGCCTGTGTGGCAAGATGGGTCGGTGACTGGCCCTTTGGGACTGGGAGTAGCCTGAATATTTTGTGATCATTGGTGTAAAGTGACCATCTATCACAGAGTCAAGGTTGCCTGTGTGGCAAGATGGGTCGGTGACTGGCCCTTTGGGACTGGGACTAGCCTGAATATTTTGTGATCATTGGTGTAAAGTGACCATCTATCACAGAGTCAAGGTTGCCTGTGTGGCAAGATAGATCGGAATGCTGAAGGGGACTGTCTGTGACTCCATGTTAAGGCTGTTATAGTGTCTGAGGACTTTACACTTGTTGCTTGGTTGGTGAAATCTAAGTAGAGAACTCACAACCAGTTTGGGGTTTGTGCCCTGCTTCTTAACAGTCTGCCCTGAGGTTGGTATTTTTGCTCATGAGCCACTCCAGACAGTGTGACACAGGCTGATAAGAATGAATGCTGGAATGCACAGGGTAAACAGTCTCCTTGAGGACTGTAATGGGGTGGCCATCTCCAGACTACCCATTCATGGCATGGGGTGATCCTACAGCATCCTTTGCTCAGTCTTCCTCTGTAACTTCACAGAGGCTCTCTCATACCAATTACACCCTTACTTGGGCTGGTTCCAAAATTAAGTCCTCAGAGTCCAAATCAAAAAGCTTTTACATTCATCCTTCCCCACTCTTAAGCAAGCTGCTCATAGGCCTTCCTGCTGGAGACTTCCCTACCTTGGCAGGCCATTCCCAATCCTACCTAGGTGGAGTTTTTTCACCCCTGGTGTCTCAGGGTCCCCTGTAGGAGCCTTCTTGTTCTCTGCACTCTACAGGCACCCCCTAATGTTCTATAGCCCGCTCATCCCAACTCCAAGACCTTCCATTTCTATACCAGATTGTGTCACATGACCTCCATTTTCCCCAACTGAGGAGGACAGCTGGCTGCATCACAGCTGAGACCCATTGGCCTCTATAGGGCCAGCCACCCTGTGACAATCAATGTTTGGACCCTGAAGGACATGCCCTATATTTTATTGATGGGAATAGTTATAATGTTGTGCTATTCCTGGCTCTGCCATTCATTCCTTGGCCAAGTCACTTTAACCTCCCAGTGCCTCAGTTTCCCCATCTGTCAAATGGGCACAATGACGCCCAGATTAGTACATTGCTTTAAGATCTACAATTATAAATCCTAAGTAATAAATGTTGTAAAGTATACCCAGATATAATTGTAACAGGCACCTTATAAATGTGTGGATTAAAATAATCTAAAAAGAATCAAAAATCATAAATATAATGAAGGTGCTTGATCATTGCTAAGGGTACTTCCCATGGAACATCTCACCTACATTGACTTCAAATCATAGGACAAAATAGTTATCTGCTGTCACTCACAGGATCTAGTAGTTCATCAGTGGCCTACTGCACCTTCATGACAGTTCAAAGGGACTGTAACGACAGTAGATTTGGCACCAGGAAATTCCTCCTGTGGTACAGAGCCAGCATATCAGCACTACAACATGCATTTTCCCAGCCTCCTCGAAGCTAGAGAAGTGTGGGCATGTCCAGAGCATCCTTCCCTCCATAGGAAGCCAGATGCAAGCAAAGGGCAGTCGTGAGACTGCCTGTGACAGAGGCGTGACTCAAAACTGCAGCGCCTCCAGCTGGTTGTCCTGGGAATTAGCTCTGCATTCTCTTCAGGTGGTGTCTCACTCGCCATCACCTCTGCTCCTGGACCCATGTCACCGCAAGGACTGCGGCGTCCTCTTCAGGACACAGCCCTCTGGATGTGTCACACTCGGTTCTGCCCCCTTCCGTGGCAAGCGCAGTCTACTGTTTAGCCACTTCCCCAGTAGTGAGGAGCTGGGGGGAGGGACCCGGGCCCACCCACTACTCCGGGTCCCAGCCCAGGAACACTATATATAGCAGCCACGTACTGCATCCTCTCCGACTCCTCTGTGGATCTCCCTCAGCCACTTCCCCGCCACTCCAGTACCCTCTTTGCCCTAGCCTCAGGGCCTCAGCCTGCAGCACGGTTATGTCCAGGGTGCTTGCTGCCCTCAGCCTGCAAAGCAACCAGCCTACCTCACTCCTCAAGCACCCAGGAGTGACTTCCTCTGCTATGCCCTGCAGCCCTTCTTATATGAGCCTGCCAGGCCATGATTGGCTGCTCCCTTCATACCCTTTCTAATTGGCTGCCTCTGGCACAGCCTCCCCTAGGGCTGCTTTTCTGCTAGTGTGGGGCAGCTGCCCCAACACACTACCCTAATCTGCATCTGCAGTTGAAGCATCCCCGAGCTAGCTCCAGAATAGGGAAGGCACAAAAGTAACATAAACTCACTTTTTCACCTTCTTAGCACAAAGCAGAGCTTCAGTACAGGGATGAATCAGACTCACAAGATCTTATTCTGCACGCTGCATGTATTGCCCATGAGCTACTCTGATAAGACATCTTATTTCCCATGCAGCAGCACCACCTGCTGCCCAACAAACAGAGACTGCACTGGAACTGTAGACAGAACAAAGGAAGAAATTAATTTATTAGAATAATTTGGAATATCCCTTTGGGGTTCTTTTGTTTAACTGTTTTATTAACCAGTAACCTTTACTTATTTTACTTAGTGGAGGAAGGGTACGGGGTCAGTTTGTCAGCTGGTAAATTCCATGTAGTGTGTGATACAATCTCCAGCTTCCCAGATCAGCCCAATAACATGCCACACTTAACATCAGCAAATGTCTTAATGTACCAGGAGGATGACACAACAAATCAGGGAGCTATATGAGTCAAGAGATGCATGCCTTTTAAAATGTATATTTTGGGGATCCTCTGAAAGCCTCTATTCCCTATTGTATCCACCCTCAGAGGAGAACTGAATGTGGCTTTAGGACCTAGGTCCATGGAAAGTCCCTTAAGTCTTCTCCACTTATCTTACCCCCTTAATCACATAGCAGGACTTCTTCAGGGACCTCATCAGCAGCCATCTTATCCTCCTATACCAGGATGTAAACAAACTAATCACATAGAAAATCTGAAAAAAAATAGAAGAGGCTGGTATGAATCTCAGAGGCCTTCATATGTACATATTCAGCATCAGACTTCTCACTGTGAACTCAGGTCTGATTTGTCACTGTCTGACAGCTTGTGCAGTCATTTATTCCTATGCTAAGCGGTATATAATGATATCAAATCAGAATGGAAGCATTTGAAGAGTCTCTTTAAATACATTAGGAGCAAGAGAAAGATGAAGGAAAGCGTAGGTCCTCTACTTAACAGGAAAGGAGAATTAATAACTGATGCTATCAAGAAGGCTGAGGTATTTAATGCTTATTTTTGTATCAGTCTTCACTAAAGGGGTTAATGGTGAAAAATAATGGTGACCAGATACTCAATACAATTAATAACTACATGGGGAAAGAACACAAACCAAAATAGGGAAAGAATAGGTAAAAGAATATTTAGATAAGTTAGATATATCCAAGTTGGCAGGGCCTGGTGAAAGCCATCCCAGGGTACTTAAGGAACTAGCTGCAATCTTGGAACCATTAGCAATTATCTTGGAGAACTCAAGGAGGACAGGTGAGGCTCCAGAGGACTAGAAAAGGGCAAACATAGTACCTATCATTAAAAAGGGGAACAAAGAGGACAGGGCAAATTATAGACCAGTCAGCCTAACTTTAATACCTGGAAAGATATTGGAACAAATTATTAAACAATCAATTTGTAAGCACCTAGAGCATAATAGGGTTATAAGGAATAGCCAGACAGGGTTACTGGCCTAGTGGATGGGGGGAAACATAGATGTGATATATCTTGACACAATCCCACATGACAAAGATTTCTAACCATCAGAGGAGTGAAGTTCTGGAACAGCCTTCCAAGGGAAGCAGTGGAGGCAAAAGACATATCTGGCTTCAAGACAAAGTTTGATAAGTTTATGGAGGAGATGCTATAATGGGATAGCCTAATTTTGGCAATTAAGTAATCTTCAACTACTAGTGGTAGATATGCCCAATGGCCTGTGATGAGATGTTAGATGGGGTGGGATCTGAGTTACTATAGAGAATTCTTTCCTGGGTGCCTGGCTGGTGAGTCTTGCCCACATGCTCAGGGTTTAGCTGATTGCCATATTGGGGTCGGGAAGGAATTTCCCCCCAGGGCAGATTGGCAGAGGCCTGGGGGTTTTTCGCCTTCCTCTGCAGCGTGGGGCACAGGTCACTTGCTGGAGGATTTTCTGCACCTTGAATTCTTTAAACCACGATTTGAGGACTTCAATAGCTCAAACATAGGTGAGAGCTTTATTGCAGGAGTGGGTGGATGAGATTCTGTGGCCTGCATTGTGCAGGAGGTCAGACAAGACGATCATAATGGTCCCTTCTGACCTTAAAGTCTATGATTCTATGATTCATGTAAGTAATCTAGGGAAATGTGGTCTAGATGAAATTACTATAAGGTAGGTGCACAATTGATTGAAAGACCATATTCAAAGAGTAGCTATCAATGGTTTGCTGTTAAACTAAGAGGACATATCTAGTGGGATCTTAGAGCATGATTACAGATCTTGACCAAAAATCCTGACCTTGTTGATGTTAAAGGAAGTTTTGCCATGGACTTGGTGCTGGAATTTTACTCCCTCTGTCTTTGAGGACTTGATTTAGCAACAGGCACTCACATCATTTGGAGCCATGCCACAGGTATATTAATCACTCAAGAATTCAATTGTAAGCTACACTTGTTTTCATTTACATTTGGGATAATTCAGTCATGTAATCTGTAGAATTTTCACTCTCTAATTTATCCTGCTTTTGATCTCTCCACCCACACATTTTTTACAGAGTTCAAAAATATCTTCTAATTGGAACAATCTCTCTCTCTCTCTCTCTGTGACTTGACTCACACACTCATCATTCCAACATCAAACCCAAGCGCTAAGTAATTTACAAACAAAAATAAATACATAAATCCTAGAGAGCTAACAATCTAAGGTCCCCGTCCCATGAAGACTTACGCATGTAATTAACTTTCTACAATGTGAGTGCTCCCACTGACGTCTTTGCAGAACTGGGGCCCAAATGGTAATAATGTAAAGATGAAAAACTCATGGTTAACTGTATTATTTCATTTGGGTATCTAAACTACAAATTCACCTATGAATTGTACACACAAATGCCAAAAAAAATGTGTCTCTCATCCCTGCCCACCTCTTTAGTTTACACTTTTTTTTTTTACATCTTGTTTTTCAGATTGCAAACTCTTTGAGGATGGATCTGTGTCTTTTACTAGATGTCTGTAAACCATCTAGCACAATGGGGTCTTGACCTGGTTGAAGCCTCTAATTATTAATGTAATAAATAAATAAAATAATTAAGATAAACTACACGTGCAATATTGGATAGTCATATTTTGATATTTTACTTTACATAGAAATATCTTAGAATTTCATTCTGTTGGTACCTTCAGCAGGTCAAAGAAAATCTTATGTAAGAAATTCGTTCCCCTCTGTGAGATATGTTATGAGCCAGATTTTGCACTATATATTTTGCAAAGCCATTTTATGTTCCTTGTAATCATTCTGAATTGATCCATTGTCATAACAGAAAACAAGACCAGCTCTGAAGTAATTTGAAGGAACTTGTACAAAAACAGAACAGATAAATCCAAAAGAAAAGGAGCCTTACAGTGTTGCTCTTTTCTGGGTTTCATGCTTCACAAGCACCACCATTTGTGTATAAAGGGCCAGTGAGTGGGAATTTATCAATTCTAAGATTGCCAACATGGCCTGGTAATTAATGCAGAAAAGTTCTACCAAAGCCATATTATCTGCGCAACAGATAATCACATTCTGTTTACCTAAATCCCTGCTGCAATTTCAACTGTACAGATAGTCTTCAGTTCCCATCCTAAATGGTTGCGTAGGATTGCTGTGCATTACATAGTCACAGCTGCCCAGCTGCACCCCAGAGGTGGTTGCACTTCAGAAGTATGTGGAGGAAGTATGTCTAATTTATTTCACATTTGTTTTTCTCAGGTTTGATGTCAGGTGCAAAAGTGTTTCTATGTCTTCCACATAACTTCAGAGAGCTCAAAGGTTTCAGGAACAACGAGGAGTCCGGTGGCAGCAAAGGTTTCAAGCAGACCCAACAAATTTTTTTTGTTTTACCATTGCTGCTATGGCTCCAGAAGTAGAGCCTTCAAGTTTATGTTCCTTCATGTTTATGACAAAGCGAAAGCAATGTCAAGAGAAAGCATTATTAATACTCCTATCAACAAACACAGTGATATAAAACATGCTTCATACATCTAAGACTGATTTTATTTATGGACCTTGATTTAGTGCTCATTGCTATAGTACTTGGATAACAGGACCCAATCCAACAAACGCATATGCATACTTTACTTATGTACATACTTGTAAGATCAGTTCCACAGTATGCTCTAAAAATAATTTCTCAATACTAAAGATCATAAATGATTAATAGTTATTTGTAGTGAATAATAAACACAATCATGTTTAAATGCACAAAAATATTAAACAAAGTAAATGGTTAATGATAGACATAACATTATTACCATGATTTGTTAATGTCTGTACAGAACTTTGAATATGTGCTGTGCTATTACCATTGATTTATTTTGTATAATAAATAAATAAGCATAAACCTAATTATTTGAAATAAAATATAGAGATTTAATATTATATTCATTAGTATTGATTCAAATATAATTAATCAGCAATAAAATATAATTTAAAATTCTTTTCTAACATAACTCTCCTTTTTAAAAGTTTTTTAACTAAATTTGAGAAGCAGCAGTTTAAGAAAGGCCTGGAGGAGTGAGTGGGGTTGTTTGGGGACATGATTCTTTTCAGGACCTAACCTAATTGGGTTAAGTAAAGAACGGAGGACCGCATCTCTCGCTGTCGACCCATTGCCTTCAATACAGCAGGGTGGCGCGCTTTGGCTATAGGTTGTATGGCTGATGTGCGAAGAGTCCAACAGGTGGCTCCGTGGCGCAATGGATAGCGCATTGGACTTCTAGAGGAGGAAGGGATTCAAAGGTTCCGGGTTCGAGTCCCGGCGGAGTCGCAGGTTTTTTTTTTAATTATTTTTTTAAAATAATTTTAATTTTTACTTCGGGAAACTTTCCCCGCCGCGGCACAGACCGACCGGAGCTTCCCGCGGCTACCCACCGTGGGCCCTGCCTTCAGCTCCCAGCGGCCGGCCTCGGAGCCTCCGTGAGCAGGCGCTCGGGGTAGCGGCTGAGGGGAAGCCGCGCTCGGCCTGCCCCGACGAGCTTGCGAGCGGCACCTTTCCCCCGGCTGCGGGAGGCGACAGAGCGCGGCCGGGGCGGGTCGCTCCCTGGCCACGGACCCCAGGGCTCTGCTCCCCGGGCCCCGCTACGGGCTCGGCGCGACATCTGCGGGCCTCTCCCAGCCGCCAGGGGCGTCTTTGAGCTGGGGAGCGAGTCACCCCCACGGGCCCGCCGCCCGCTCTCCCGTCAGACCCGCGGGACTCGCCGCCCGTCACACCGGGCAGCGCCTGCAACGACCCCCGGCCCCCGCTCGGTACGGGGTACGGGGAGCCCCGGCCCGCCCCAGGCCCAGCGAGGGGGAGCCACCCCGCCTCTGCGCGCGTCGCACGAAGGCGGAACCCAGCGCGGAAGCCGGGCGCCGGGGAGCCCGGGCTGCTGCTTTCTCCGAGCCCCTCTGTGGCACAGGAGTCCCCCGGGGCGCGCTGCACCGGCGAGCCCGCCGGCTGGCCCAGCTTTGGGCCAGGACCCCCCCGCAAGCAGCCCAAAAAACAGGCGGGACAAGGCCCGCAGCGCAAGGCCCGAGGGACTCCGCTCCGGTCACTCGAGCGCCCGATACATTCACCTGGCCCTGGGGTGAAAGCGGGGACGTACACGAGCAGGCTCCAGCTCGCGGGCAGCAGCTCCGTCCTAGACCCAGATTAACACCCCGGGGTCTCTGCATTAGCATGAAGCCTCCCGGGAAAGCGTTTATCTCGGGTACAGGCCTGTGTTAACTTAACCCCGCACAATTCTGCTCAAGCCCCTGCTGGGGTGTGTTTATACGAATAAAAGATCTTGGGTTTTTGTGCTGCTAAAGAGATTGTAGGCTAGGGGTAGTAGATTTTCATTCCAATTTTATAATACTAGTACCCATGCTCTATACAGACAGTCCTCGACTTTACAACCTTCGATTTAAGTACAGGCAGTCTTCGGCCTTAAGACACAAGGGGTTGCTGAAAACCGCGTTGTCAGTCGAAACGTTGTAACTCCAAACTGCAATATATGCCATTGCGGGACTGAGCATCAGAAAATCAAAACCAATGGTCAAGTTGAATCTGGGTGTCAATTCTGAATTGACATGGCATGTATTGCAGTTTCGAGTTACAACGCAATTTTCAAGAACCAAGGGTGTTGTAAGGCCAAGGACTACTTGTACTTATAACATCTTCAGGCCAAAGTGCTTTGAGACCTTTGCTTGTAACAGCTTCTGTTACACAATAAATGGTGAACAGCAGGTACATCTCATCCTAACACGACCAGTAAGTCTGCAGCAAATAAGTGTCTTTCCCTCTCTCTGTTTTCAGAGATTCCAAGGCCAGAAGGGACGACTGTAACCATCCAGTTTGAAATCCTGCATAACACAAGCCATAGCACTTCCCCAAAATAAGTCCTAGAGCATATATTTTAGAAAAACATCCCAGCTTGATTCTAAAATTGCATTTACGGAGAATCCACCATATTCCAGTGGTTAATTACTAGCACTGTCAAAAATTTATGCCTGAGGTCCAGCCTGCATTTCTTTAGCTTCAACTTCCAGCCAGAGGTTGTGTTACAGCTTTTTTCAAACAGGCCCTGCTCCCAATTCCTTATCCATGAACTCAAATTATCTTTTTATTCTACACTTTTTAAAAGGATCAGAGATTTGTGTGTCTAGTTCATAGAAAAAAAAACCCACTGATCATCTTTCCTCCACCAACACCACTAGAAATGCAACCTTTAACTTTAGAGCTCATTTTCCTACTAGGTGAAACGATAAGGACTTGTAAAAATATACTCTCAACTCCTCAAAACAGCACGTATTTTCAAAAAGCAATCCTGTAGCTGCAATGTCTTTAGTCTGTATGTACAATCTATCCTGGTGCATGCAAAATATACAAGTTATTGTTCTCTTTAAAGAAACACCCCTTTGCACTGATCATTTGAGAAAGAGAATAATTTTCCAACAAATTTCTTTAAAAGTAGGTCAAATTCATCCTTGAGGGCACCGCAATGAAGTTAGTGTTGAATTTGGTCTGTTATGTTTGTTACTGTTTTCCTCTAAAAAATATACACATTCAAAAATGAGACAGAAGTGATTAAAAAAGCATTTCAATCATCTTTAAACCTAACAAGAAAGAGGAAACCCTATTTTAACACCACCACTTAAAAAGCAGCAAAAAATTTCAAATCCTGACTTTTAGTCATGTGCATTAATATAGTCTTTTCTGTCTTGCATAATCTCTCCTACAGCTCCATCTCCTGCCAATTGCTTTAATTATAATCACATCACTTGTCAGATTTAAAAAAAAAAAAAAAAAATCACTAAGGGTGAAGAAGTGGGCCTAACAAACTTACAATAAAACCCATGCAGCTACTAACAAAATGCAATTAAATACTGGCACAGCATAATCGTCCTCTACCACATAAATGTTGTGGTGACAGGCATTTCTTTCAAAACAGGAGACATTAATCCAGGCACCATATTCATAGCACTGAATTAATTTTGTCTGACACTCTCCTGTGCACCAGCTGACTTATGCAACTTCAAATCTCTTCTCAGACTTCACATTTTGGTTTTGTTTCCACCATTTATCTCAGCTCTGACACTTACCCATTACAAAAAAAAGGGAAACAGTATGAGATAGTTTATGGAATCTGTTTTCTATGTAAATGCTTCACTTACCCAACAGATGTATTTCCTTCCCATTGTTTACTGTTTCTCCTCCACCTTGTCCCTATCCTTGTACTCACCATGCTCTAGTGCTATCATTTATGGAATTTTATCTCAGGACCTTTTCTTATACTATTACAAATAATTTATACAATAATGTTGTGAATGTACACAGTATTTTACAAAGCTAGATAAGCTACTCCAAAGAGCTTACAACGTAAATGAGTTCAAGAGGAAATAAATTGGGTTTCTGAATGAGAAGAAAGGAAGGATTACTTGAAGGGAGTGTGGGAATATAAGGATAAGGAAAGCTCTCCAGGGAAAGGGAGCAAGTATGATAGAAGGAACCCAGCTGAGGGTGGAGAAAAGAGCAAAAACGCCAAGTCTTTTAGGTGACAAGAAGTTTTAACATGATGCAGTAAGAGACAAAACCAATAGAGGAATTCAAGAAGAAAAGTGACATGGTTGGAGAGGGAAAGCAGAATACAACATTAGGTGCAGAATTTTGGACCAACTGAAAAGCAGAAGGATATAAAAAGCAGGGAGGCAGGTTATAGTGATCAAAGAATTATGAACAGCATATGGGCAAAGTCTTTTAACAGAGAAAGGGTGGATTAAAGAGAAAGTGACAACTTTGTAAAATATTAGCAACAGGGTTTGAAGAGAATCACATAACATGAAGGACAGAGTGGTGTTCCTTATGGAAAGGAAGAGGAATCAGAAGAAAAGACACATTCCGTTTTGGAAAGATCAAGTTGGTGGTCAGAGAGGCAACTCAAAAAAGAGACTGGAGAGTCAGGGAAAGGTCAAGAAAGTAGTTTGAGAAACCAGCTGCATAAAAGTCGCAGCCTCTTAATTTTGTTCACTACAAGGCATTGTAATGGCACCATATTAATAGTACCAAGTTGATCATGGTACCATTGCTGATATAATGAAACTATTCGTAAATAATCAGATTTTATTATTTGTATTACACTACTGGTTGGGAGCCCTCATCATGGACCAGGACCCCATTGTACTAGGCACTGTACAAATAAAAAACAAAAAGGCAGTCCCTGTCCCAGAGAGCTTAAGACGAGACAAAAGATGGATATAGACTGGCAAGGAGTACAAGAAAACAAATCTACTCCTAATATTCAGAGAACATGCAACAGTCTAGGGACACCTAGGCCATCAGCAAGTGCATACTGTATATAGAAAACAACCACATCACCTGCTGCACCAAAAATCACAGGTTTCTACCCCTTGAACTAAAGAGGAATCTCTCTTGGCAATAGTAGAGCTTATGTTTTCAGGGCAGCCTATAGAAAGCAGTATGATTACAAACTGAAATATCTGAGCAGGTCACTCCAGTACAGAACAACAAAGAACCCACGATATTACATACTGTTTACACACACAAAAATTAAGTTTCTCAAAACACAGTTCTTTTATAAATCTATTTTCTATAGGCTTGTTTTATCTGTGTTGCTTATCAGTGATTTGGCCTCCTGTTAGGCTTCCATTTGGCACAATATGTAATAGAGCTAATGTATTCTTTAATTAGAACTCAAGAATGCAGCAATGTGCTCATGTTCTAATTCTAAATTTAAACAGTTTTTAACACTTTCTTAGTATCTTACCTTTTATATCAGTCTTGTATAAATAGTGCAGGCATGATATTATGCCTTGATAATAATGTTAGCATAGTCAATAAGTTAGCTTTTAATTTAAGATACCACATCTTCCTCTTATTTTAAAATGTCACAAAAACTCTTTGCACAGAAAATATATTCTAATTAAAATAATTTTAAAAATAGCTACAAAAATTCTCTATAATTTTATACAAGTTCATATGACCATTGTTCATAATACTCTTAAACACTTCAAAAATTTTCTTATGCCAATTTTGTTCTTTCCTGTTTGTCCAATATTGATATTCTTCTGCCTCCACATTTCTTACAGAGCACAAGAGAGCACAGTTCTGGTTGTATTTCCTTGTTCTTGCATTATCATCAATGATGTATGCACAGGTCTGAGATACAAATACAGGAATGACGATAGTAGAACAGAACTACATCTCAGCCAAGATTTACAGGAGTGATGGGTATCTGTATTTGTATGTCCTGAACCTGACACTTTAACTTAGCAGTTTCAAAATGCGAAAACTTGGTCCTAGCCTGTCTCCAATAGTGACTAATGCTGGGTTGCTTTAGAAAAAACAAATGCAAGAGAGAGACATGGGAAAATTTCTTCCTAACTTCGGTTGGTGATCAGTGTATGGCTTGAGCCATGGGGGTTGGAAGCTCTTCTAAGGCTATCTTAGTTGCTCAGAGCTGAGGACATTTTCAGACACAAATGTCCAGTCTCTTAATAAAATTTTTTTACTACACTATTTAAGTCATATTTCCTTTTGTCGGAAGCTATAAAATAGGACCATGAAGGCCATCTCTACACATTTTACTTCTATCATCTTTTCTCAGTTTTTCTTTCCCTTTCCTCTCCTGGACAGTCCACCCCACACAATCCCACTACTGTTGAATGAAGTACCAGTAATTTCCTACCATCAACTTCTGTTCTACCATTACATTTTCTGTATTATTCTCTATCCTAACATTAGTAATTAATTTGAACTATATTAGCTGCAAGAGAAGTACAAAAATATTGTAGGGGTCATTCAAAAGCTTAAACTTTTACTGAAAATACATGTGATTATGCAAGGTGATGGACTGACAGGCTGGGAAACTGAAGTGCATGGCACCTACAGAATCTGCAGGGGCAGTGCAAGCTTTCCACATCTATGTACCAGTTTCCCTCAATCTTGATTTGGAGGGACTATCACTAGGGTTGAAAAGAGTTCTTTCTCCTCATCCATTCAGTTCTTAGCTTCTCAACTAAAACTGCCAACAAGAATGGAAATTACCATAATACCACTTGTGGTAGTCTGTGTATACTAGAAAACTGACTGACCCCAGGGAGTCATTTCACATTAATGGCTAACCAACAGGCAAGTGGTAAAAATACATAACCCTCAACAAAAAAAAAAAACCAGTGGATTTAAAAAAAGTTAGATATGTAGAATCTGGAGGATAATCTACACCATGCTATGTTCAGTCTTCAGATGTGGAAAACTCCACCACCAGAGATCAAGCCGAACGAGAATTACTTTTAAAATAGCATGCAAGAGTCATATCCATGCACAAGTCATTTCTCATTAACCGCTGCTAAAGAATAGCCCAGCAACAACTCTTACTGAGGCAATGGATAAGGAACAACTAACTTAAGCAATGTAACAAGAGAAAGATTAAATGTAAGCTCCTTTCAACAGAAATTGCTTCATAAATTATGTAAATAGGGGCTAGACTCTACAGAGACCAAGAAGTAGGCAAAAGTGATGATGCCTTACGTTTGGCACTATACCTTGAAATCTACATTTTTACCCTTTAAGTTAACATTAAATTAGACCAATATAGTATATGAACATCCACTTAAAGATGACAGATTTCACGTGGCTTTATCAGAGTTAAAACTCATCTCCATTTGTGGACAATTTATTTTTCCTGTATAACACATAACAGAATGTTATTTTTACCAGGTGTAAGTTTACGGTTTTGAAGCATCATTGCTCAGAATCTGAATCGCTGCTCAATGAGATTTTAAAAAGTCACTGATTACTGTAGGTTGAATACATGTGTTTTTATAAACTCCGTCAGTAACTATGAGTCTTTAGTGACAAGTGCCTGCAGGTTTTCTAGTTTCTCACAAAACTAAAAAACCGAGGATTGCAGTTTTTAATAAAGGTTTTTCCATTAAAAAAAAAAAAAGGTATTTTAATCCCAGCTCTTTCACATGACCATTTCTATCTACTATTTATTTGTACAGGTTCTCTGGTTTTTCCTTTTTCTATGAAGAATGAATGATGCTGTCTCTTGCATGTCTATACCAGTCCACAGAACAAAATCCCATTGCATTTCTCAAATCTCATTCTCCCCTGTCAAAATACTACTGCAAAAACAGGGCCAGCCCTGCCCTAACTCAGTCAGTACGACATCTTCAATCTTAAACCAATCAACAAAATGTTCTGTAAACAATTTTATAATTAAAAAAAACAAAACAAAAAAGTTTCATCTTGTTATTTTCTCCCAGGCTTATTTGTGAAATTTCTTCTTCTTCCGATTCTTCTTGCCTGTTGCAAGAGCTGCCTTTTCAGTCATGATCTCCTGGTACTTCCTTTTATTGTATCTGAACAACAACAAAAAGTCAATTTACTTTTATTAAATATGTCAAATCAGCAAGTAAAAGATGAGTGTAGCCTACAAAAATCCTAGATACAAAATAAATATTTTGCCGGAGTAAGTTTAGTCTTGTGTTTTCTGTTTCAAACTTCTTTAGTTTGATAAGTGTATCACTAGTAAAGGAGAAATGACACTGGTAATGTTGATGCGATAGTCAAATATTTGCAATCCTTTTTGAAATATTGCTGGTAGAATGATACCACCAAACTTAGGGGAAAAGGACTCCTGCATCACACAACATAAATGAAACATTTTAGTCTTTTTACAGGCAAGCTCCCCTGAGTAAAAAAGCAATAATTAAAGTGAAATGCAAATTGTAAAAACACCCAAGCATTTTTGCATTAGCAGCTCTTACCTGGAGCAATGGATTTTTACAACATGCACACAATTAGACTTCTAACATGTTTTATGGCTTGCTAAATGGCTGTGTATCCGTTAACGATGCCCAGGCTCAGCAAGAGCTGTGATGCCAATATTATTAATGTTGTCAGAAGTTTATGTTGAATGTTATGTTAATATCAGAGCACACTGAGAGGCTAACAGTCAGTCTTATTCTACTGCAGATTTGAGAGAAGACTAAGATTAATATTAAACAATACATACAGAGTGAAGACATGTTTAGCTGTTTTCCCAGGGTAGATTCTCCTGTTCCTGCATCAATTAGCAGCGTGAACAATGCCACCATTTTAGTGCTTGCTGAGGCTGCTGCTTGCCAACAGGAAACTTGACAAACAGTTGTAACACCTAAGTGCTTTATTCAGTTACTTTATTAATTACTCACAAACACTAAAATGGTCAGGATTTGTCAGCAATTCATCTTTAAACATTGCTTTTAATAAATATTTTTGAATTAATCAATGCCTATGAAAGAGTATTGGCTACAGCTAATCATACTGGTAGGAAATAGCTATGGAAGTTTCCATACCCTACGCTGCCAATACATTTAAAATCCTGACCTGCAATCAACTCCCGGTATCACAACCATGTTTCTCTTGCATGTGCGCACACACCAAAAAATGTGTCATTTATATGAAAAGATGAGAAACTGCAGCAGGGTATCATGTTAACAGACCAATATCCAAAATGGTTTAGGTTGCCAATCCACCCCAAGAATTATAGATGATCAAATATTAACTCATTAAATCATTCTTAAAAAAAAGATATTCAGATAAATTTGATCATCACAAAGGTGCCAAACTGACAACCCTGTAAACTGAAATCCCATCTATATGCATAGTTACAGCCCAGGTAGCAGCAGAGCAGGCTCACTTTCATTTCCCCATCAACATGCCTGAATCCTATTCTGCAAAAGTCACTTCCGGAAAAGAGGAGCTAGGTCAGGCCTAGTTCAATAGGCTCTGTGGTAAGACTGCCACTTGCGTGGACTTCTGTCTCCATTATGGAACTAAACCGAGACCACCAATAGTCCATTAGATAACTGACAATTTTTATATAGTGCATACTGCTTCCAATATACTTATCTAATTCAGTAAAGCATGAATTGATCAACTCCTGCTACTCTGATCTCTGGAATGGAAGTGTCTTGTGGTGGCACTATGCTGGCTCTAATGAATTACTTCTTACATTTAATAAAAAATTTTTAAAAAAACCCCCAAGTTAACTGAAAGGAAAAAATAAGTTACTCTAATCAAAATTGCAATACATTCCTGGATCATACTGCTAATATTACAGTTATAAAGAAGCTTATTTTTAAATACCTCCTAAACTCAGAATCTGCAAGCAGCTCTTCAACAATGGTTCTCTTCCTTTGTTTCTTGGGGATTCGAGCATGGTAAAAGTCTATTGGAGTGTCAACCACAGTTCCAACCTCGGAAAAGAAAATTTAAAATGAGCCTTCCTGCAACATAGTATCAAGGTTTTTGTTTGTTTTTAATGACAAATCCCAGGTGTTTGAAGAGAAAAATGGGAGGAATCATGAAAAGCTGTAACGCAAAGTGCCAAAAGAAACAAGCAGTGTTTTGTATGCATTATCACCATTTTCCTCTCATGTTTAATCCAAAGAATAGCATGTGAAAACAGTGCAGTTGTGAACACAGGAACTGGTACACCATGATAATCACAACCTAGCTCTCGAAATTTATATAGGATTATATTTTTGGTTACCTGAGGGAGGGGCAATTAAATCTTTCACAGGTCTTGTCCTTTATCACTACAAAGTTTTTGCTCAGCAATTACTATTACCTTTTAACCCAGTACAGGATTTAAGGGCCCTACCATGGAAAATGTTGAGCCCACTTCAACTCCCATTGATTCATGGCTGACACTTCTCTGACTTCTGATCTTTCACAGCAGTTGGTTTGGTCACCATGGGGACAAGGGAGGCCCATGGAGCATGTATTTCCTAGTATGGTAAAATGTGTATCTTGATCTTAATTAAATAGAATGCATCCAGATACTATCATGACAGGAAACTTACAATAGCATATAACAATGCTCAGCCTTGAAAGCAAGCCACCAATATTTTGAGAAAAATGAATATTTGTAAAAATGTGTGCTGAATATGCCAAATAGCTAGAGGCAAAGAAGGACTAAGAACCTAACTAAAAACATAAAAAACAACTCCAGATTTCCTGCAAGTTCCACCAGTTTCCAATTACTGTCATACCACAAAATACATTAAGCTGCAATAGCTACAGTAACAGGAATTTCAGTGGATCAATGGAGCCAGTCCACAGAGGAGAATCTTGACTAATAAGAGGATTAAATTATTATTATAGACTTGTAAAAAAAAGACTAATATACTGGAGAAGACCTGCAAAATATGAAAGGTTAGATACAAATTTATTACCATTGTGTGGCGTGAAAACAGATTTTGAAAACAAAGGGATGTATTTCCATCCTGTGAAATCAGTTCCAAGTCAGCAAGCAAAAAAACAATACAGAACACGGGCATATATAGAAGGACATAGATAAGGCTAAATAGTTGGTTGCAACAAAATCCCACTTGTAGACTGTAATCAAGGTCAAAAATTGTAAGTAAATGGAAAACAACATAATTTCATAGTATGTGCATCTAATTGTAAAAGTGAGTTTGGACAAATGGATGTCTAAAAATAACTAGATAGGAAATAAGCATAACTGTTCTGGACTATAAAAGTAGTAACAGGATCTCTTTATTTTTCCTGGTTCCTCACCTGAAAGTATTTGGGCAGACCATCTCTATCATTCTTCTTGTAAAAATGTTTGGGGTCCATGGAAGCCCTCATCTTCAGAGCCTTTAGATCATTTTTCAATTCATTTGTCATTTCTGGAGCTTTCATACCAAACCAGCCATCACCTGTTGTTTTCTCTCGCTCTGCCTATGACACAATATAAAGAACAATAAAACTGCACTGAAGAGCTTTTGTGGTGAAGAGGAAGGAAAAAGCAAAGGGTTGCTACGTTTAAAATAAAAGTATATTTCAGAGAACTTTACAGTCTGATTTTACAGATCATCATTAACCAACCTTAGCAACTGGTGCCTCCCAAGGACCTGATCTATGTTTCCCAAACATTGTAAAGAACAACACAACAAACTATGTAGACGTCACCAGGTAAGCAAAGATATTCTTATAAAAATATAGGGAAAGATGATGTCAAGGAAACCCCAGACCTTTTCAAAACATGCCAATTTAATCAACTCTGCAACTGGAACAAGGATTCTCCTCAGGCCAAGCACTGGGATCAGAATTTGCCCTTTCAGTCTTTGTACTACAGTCTCAACATTTCCAGAAGGCTGAATCTCACATTACTGTTCAATGCTGATATGAATTTGTAGTTCATAAATCAATATACTTAAGAGGGCTATGCATATATGTCACCTCTACATTTTCATATAACAGAGATTAAAAGCAGACTAATTCTGGTTTAGTATGCCAGATGTTACCATTCTGCAACAGTCAGAGGCTATCCACTTACCTTGCGCTGTTTCTTTATCTGATGGATTGACTCCCTGAATGGTGGAACACAGTTCTTTTTTTCAAAATCTGGAGTTATTATACTCTTCTGCAAGAGCTAGATGAGATCATTAAGTTACTGTTTAAATCATGCTGCTGATGAGACTGATCTGAATTGTATTACACATTTGGTTACACAAATAAGATAGCAGAAAAATGATAGGGAATCATAAGCAAGCATCATCTCAATAAAATGGTTGCTAAGTGAGACAAGCTTCCCTGCCCTATGATGGAGGAAGTGGGAGTTCTTAATACCAAAGAGAGCACCGGGCTGGCCAGCTACAAAGTGCAGAAGGCTGGCGCTGGAAGAAGTGAGCTAGCAGACCCTTCTGGCAGAGTAAATGAGCCCATTGGGGATGGGATTGTCTAAGAAAATAACTTTGCTGGAAAGCAATGCATGCCTGTCATCCCACTGACAGTCAGCCTAAAACCCCATCCCAAACAGCTATGGAGGGGTCAAAGTCCCTTCAACTCAGCAGTTCTCATATTAAGCATTATGAGCAGACCTAATTTTGCTGTGCTGTTTTGCACCAAGTTTTAGTTCCTGCTGAGGGTGTAACTGAATCAGACTCTCTCATTTACAACTGACAGCATCAGAATTATTATCTAGAACTGCAATGATGCAGTGTAGCAGAAACTCAATGAATGAAATATAATCTCTAGATAAATACCTGGCATGTATTTGAGTGGACTGGACTTCCTCCTATTCTGTAGGATAATCCGCAGCATTTACAATGCACTGAGGGCTCTATATAGACTCTTACATGCCATATAAATTTAATTTCTATCATAAAAACAAATTTAAATAAATGCTTTGGCCATGAAGAATTTCTCTTTCCTCCAAACTCTACTAGCAAGGCTTTTCTTTTTAAATAAATGTCACAATTGGATTAATTTTAGCATCTTTGAATCCTAGACATCTGTGTAAAATTATAATCTTAGATTCACGTTACCTCTTCTTTCTTTTCCCCCTTTAATTGTTTTATTGCACTTGAGCCAGCTTTTTGTTTTCCTGCATCAAAGCTAATATATAAGCCTCCAAGACTCTTGATATTTAGACCAGGATCTATGCTGCTTGATAGATGTAAACTGAAAGAGAAATGGCTCGTTAATCATTACAGTAATATTAACAATATTTATAGTGATCTTTAATATAGTGATGTAATATTTATAGTGATCTTCCAGCGTACCCTCTGAAGAAAGATAGGATTGAGAGAAAATCCTTCTTCTCTGTACTCCTGGTGCATATCAAATAGCTGTTATAAGGGGGTTTCTAGATTGCAATGCTCCAAAGAAATGAGATAACACAACTAAAAATGGAAGTGGATAGGTATAGCAAATCATACTGTACTTCCACTTGGTATAAAGCATAATATTTATCAATAAAATTTTGTTGGAGAGAACTACAGGGGAATCACTTCCTCAAAGCCTTCCCTGACTTGGTGGGTACATCCCTATCTATGTTATCAAAATATTCCTTTTCAATGTGTTTTGACTTTCAAAATGAAAAATTCAAGGTCACTGCCTATCTTTTATACATTTTGTAATTTGTTAACAAGGAATCCAAACAGAAGAGCAAGAAGCAACAAGAACTAGTAAAAGCAGAAGAACAAGATGGAGGTAGAAACATATTAGATTCTTGAACACTAGTGCCTGTGTGTTTGCTACCATCAGACATACACTGAGATTTCTAATGCCCTTGCCTGTATTCCTAATAATACTTTATATTATTAGAAACTAAATTTTGAAAATGTAATACACATTGCACCATTTGTCCCATTACTGCATTCTGGCAATTCAATTAACTAATTCATAAAATATGTTTGATGGTCAATTTGAGAGGCATGTTTTCTGTTGAAAAGATTTAATGAAAGCTATAAAATGTTAAGAAAACAATGAACTGTGTATGCAATTAACACAACAAACCCAGGCTAGTCAGTTTCAGCCTAGCCTAAATATGCAAAGTTTGGGTTGCAAATGCTGCAGGGGGATGTGTAAACTAAACAAACATTTTCACTTGAATTATAAAATATTTTAAAAAGTGTTTTACTACTGGGTTTTGTGAAATTTTGGGTGCTTAAATAAACAAAACACCCTAAATTTAGTCAAGTGGCTTTAAAAGTCTCATTATATTTATTAATATCGAACTCAGGGACAGTTAAATCTTTCTACTTAGGGTAAGTGTACCTTTGGGAAAGTATTTGTGATCTACAAATGAAAGCACTGTCTATGCAAAGCAGGGTTTTTTAATATGTGGGAACCAAGGAACAGAAAGGTTCAATGGCAAATTAGTTAGGCTTTGATATGGAACCACCTGAGTTCTAGGCTCAGGTCTGGTGCTTAAGAAGCTTTATTTTAAAGCAATTTTTACAAACACTTGGAATGATAAAAGGCTGTGATCTGTTTGCATGTGTGGCTACCTTAGCAAGATAGCGAACTATTTCATCAAATGAACTGAAATAGGCAGGGTTCACAAATACCCATTATTAGCTTGGACAGTGCCATGCATTCCTGTTCCTCCCTTTCATTTAAGTTTTAAAAACCTTTGTCTTTATTTACCTACCTTAAAGAAAAAACAAGGAATGACGTTTGTTTTTTCAACTTCCCAGTTTTGTACACTTTATTTCAAAAACTACTTAAGATGATTAAATGACAGTGTTTTCAGTACTAAGAACACTGCACTCCATCTAAAGAGCTCTGTAATTCATAGCAATGCTGAAACTATGAATTTTTATGAGATTCAGCCAACAAAAATAGATATTGGAGAGGGTGGGGAGAGCCACTCCTGTGGTGAGGAAAGGTACCACTACAGCTGGAAAGAAAGAGCCTCAGGTGGTGATAAAAAGATTTAAAAAAAAACAACTGGCATCAGCTGGATTGAGGGAAACACCACTAAAGGGTCCTTAAAGGACAGCCACACTGGTGGAACCTCTGCATGTCACAGACCTGTGTCTGGATGTATACATAACAGAAAGACTTGTTGAACTGTGGAGCTATAATTTCACTTTGGAGTTCAAGCAACTCCAGTTTCACACATTGATTATATCACAAGAACTCTCTCATTAGTATACTAACAATATGCCTGTTAGAATTGTATGTGGCTGCTTAAGTTATCTGTAAAAAACACTTACATATTAGGCTTTTTCTTTTTCAATAAATATGCATGTTCATCCTCATCTATGAACTCCTCCTCATCTTCCAGATCTGAAGACTCATCTCTTTCACTTTTTTCATCCTTACTTTCTGCATCGCTCCTTCTATCTTCATCCTTACTTTCTGCATCGCTCCTTCTATCTTCCTGTTCTAGGTAATACTTTTTGTTGCCGTCCAAACCAGGTTCTGTGTCAATTACAAACAGTTCTCCATGTGATGAGTCATTTTCTAAAGATTTGTTCAAGGATGACTTCTGATTTCTGGTCTCTGTACAATACAGATTTTCTCCTACATCACTCACTTCTTCCACATCACTGTTTTCCTTTTCATCACTCTCATCACTGCTCAGGAGCAACATAGCAGATTCCTTTTTATTACATGATCTTTTGGTTACATGTGGGGAGGATTTAGTAACTAGTTCTGCTTGACTTTCACCATTGTCTACATTGATAGACATTTTGCAGTCACCATCACTGTCACCACCAACTGGTGATAGGTATATGCCCTTTTGTGGGCTGCCTGTTGTGCTAGTTGGCTTGTCTGCTACCATTAATTCATCTGCATGGGTGAAAGATCTCTGTGTAGCCTCCCCAATATCTGCTTTTTGGTGTTCTGGAATTATTTTGCTTTTACTTGGGGTTGTCTGCCTTTGGGACTTAAAGGACTCATCAAGGCTCTCATGGTCAGATAGAAAAAGGGAAGCACTTTTCAACTGTGATTCTTTTCCAGTTATGTCTCTCTCCTTTTCTAACATTTCCTCTGAGTTATCTACAATTTCAATCTCCTTTATTGTTTCTTTTTTAGGAGATTCTATGGTACATCTTTTTCCTGTTTCTTTAGGACTGCTGGGTGTTGAATCAATTAAAACTTGTTTTGGGTCATCACTTGGGTTTGTATTGGCAGATTCAGTCTGGCATTGGGTCTTGCAAGGGCTGGGTTGTTTATTACTCTGAGTGATGTATCTATTAGATGAAAGAGAGGAAGCTTGCTCTGTATCAGGATCAGATTTTGTGATACGTTCACAGTCAGATATGTCTACTGGTTGGGATTTAATTCTGTCCTCAGTTAACGTCTCATCTTCCAGCCCAACTTCACTAACTTTTTTCTCAGTTTGTCTAATGGTTTCTGCTTGCGCTTTCATTAGCATACTCCTAGTTATTCTTTTGGTAGTTACAGTTGGCTCCACACAAAGACCCGAGCACCATGACTCTGCATCAGAAACCTCTTCAGCTTGGGCTTCACAAACTGGATCTGGGTGGAGTTTAGCTTTGCATTTCCTGCTTCTCGTAGTTCTTGTAGCACTAGTTGTACAGATGCCAGATACAGTTGAAGAACATGACTCAGCTTCAGACACATCTTCATCTTGAGATTTACTTAATTCACTTAGAAGAGCTGCCTTGCTAGGCCTATTTTTGGCTGGTGAATCTGGTTGATAAGGAATTGTGATTTGTCTTCTCCTTGTTATCCTTATGAATAAAGGTGTCTCAAGTTCGGACACGGCAGAGTAATTTGATTCTGCTTCATCTCCATCAGCCTTTGGCTCAACACATGATTTTGCTGAACGCACATTTTTGTCTCTATTCTTAGTTGTTTGTGCCTCAGAGGGATCACCAAGGTCTGATTTTGTTTCAGCATCTTCCAATCCCTCATCCTGAGATTCATGAATGATTTCTGGCTGAGAGTTTACTTTAGTTCTTCTCCTGGACATCTTTGCAGAAACAGGAGTACTAACTTCAGCAGATGCCAGCTACAGAAATAAAAAGAACAACAACAAACAAGACATTTCCACAGAAAAATACACTTTTAAAGGAGTCACATGAGTAATTCTGGCCTCAAATTCACAAGCATTTTGACTTTTAAAATAACTGTCTGGAGAAAGTTAATGTGATGACATACATTTTGCATTATGCAATGTTTAGTACCACAACCTGCAGGTGAAGAAGCTCCATTATTCATCACTCCATTTGCCCACTTATTCCTTTTGCAAACTAGCATCACTTTGCCCACATTGCTTCCTCCTGGCAGAATCCTACTTCCTGAGATGTGTGCTGTTGGAGACCTCACAGATATGCTTTTATGTCCAGCAATTCATTTTCCTGTTGTTGTTTTTTCTGCTTTATACCTCCACACAGTCCTTTATTAAATAAGTCACAATTAACTCTGACAGATTTATGTAACTGGACAGCTGAGAATGGCCTGAGGTCCAGCCATCTCCAGCTGCGAGAACAGCCCCATGGACTGTCCTCTAGGACCACAAGGGTGGTATAAATCACTGTTAGGACACCAGATCCCACACCAACTGGAATTCTATCAGACCCAAGAATCAAGCTATCTTCTGTGCAAGAATAAGCAAAAAACACCCCAAAAATACATCAACTAAACAAAATGCTCTGAATCTAGTTCAATCTGGGTTTGGCAGGCTGCCATAAGAAGCCGATTCCAAACATGGAATTCCTTAACTCAGACACCCATCCCTAGCTGCTAACTGTTTAAGCCTAGGAACTGATAGCAGGAGCATCAGAGGGGATTGTAATTCCCACAATAAGGTACAGAGTCAGCCTTTCAAAGAGCTTTGACCCAGACCATTCATGGCTATGAAGATTACCAACACCTTGAACTGGGGTATTAATAAATAAAAGTCAGTACAAAGACTTGGGTTCAAATGTTATGTATTCATTGAAGCTTGTTCCACGGCAGGCAAATGCATTCTGCAATAGCAGGAACCTTCTGACAGACAGAATATACTATGTTAAGGAGGCTATACTATCTAGAGTAGTCCTAAACCCTCCTAACACAATGGTATCTATGCAACAATGCTTCAGCCGTCTAGCCTTGCAGTGCCAAAGCATGGATAACCGTTGCAAAGTCTGTATCGCATCAAAATACTCAAAACTTCCTGGCTAGCACTGGATGATGAAAGGCACCACAAGCGACTGCTGCTATGTA
Organism: Lepidochelys olivacea; assembly: GCF_965140295.1. NCBI lineage: Eukaryota > Metazoa > Chordata > Testudines > Cheloniidae > Lepidochelys > Lepidochelys olivacea. Next base: position 74,188,062 of record NC_140418.1, on the reverse strand, counting down.
AAAACTGGTAATGAATCTAACAGAATCCCCCACGCTGCGATTCCTATTTGTCAATACACTGCCATTTTATTCTGAACAGCATCTGTCATACAGAGTGTATCCCAAAAGCCCCCCAATCAGTTAAATAGCCAAAGAGTGAGAAAGCCATTATAGAAAAAAAAGATAAAAGAAATGCAGAAGTGTGTCCAATTATTAAATCTCTCTCACGTTTAGCAAAAAGGAAAGGAGTACTTGTGGCACCTGAGAGACTAACAAATTTATCTGAGCATAAGCTGTAGCTCACAAAAGCTCATGCTCAAATAAATTGGTTAGTCTCTAAGGTGCCACAAGTACTCCTTTTCTTTTTGCGAATACAGACTAACACGGCTGCTACTCTGAAACCTCTCTTGTTTAGGGAGCCTTTCAACTGTTCCCTGCCATAGTTTAGAGCTACAACTAATACACAGGTTTCAGAGTAGCAGCCGTGTTAGTCTGTATTCGCAGAAAGAACAGGAGGACTTGTGGCACCTTAGAGACTAACCAATTTATTTGAGCATAAGCTTTCGTGAGCTACAGCTCACTTCATTGGCTGCATACTTCACTTTCAAGCTAGTGGCGGCAGGCAATCGAACCGCTGGAGAAGGGGACCAGCCCGCCTCAGCAACGCAGGCGAGCAAGGACCCGCCAGCACCGTCACCTGCAGGAGAACCAAGAACCGGGACGGTGGGGGGGGGAGACTAACAGCCCGGGCAGCTGCCACCCACCGGGACCACCCAGGCCCCGGTCAATCATTTCTAGCAGGCCCATCACCGGGGTATCTGGGCTGGGGTCACCCGCCGGGAGAGCGGAGTCGGCGGCCAGGCCTAGCACCACTACCCGGCCCTGTGGCACAGCCCGCACCTCGCCAGAGGCCCCCGGGGGCTCCAGGCCGCTCACCCGGGGCTGGGCTGCAACCCCCTTGGGCAGAGCAGGCCCCGCGCTGCAGGGCGAGGGGAGCCGCTCAGCAGCCTAGCCCCGTGCCGGGGGCCCCACACGCTGGGCCGAGCCCTGGGCAGCGCACGCGGCCGGCCCGCGGAGCGCGCAGACTAGCCAGGCCCTGGCAGGGGCTTGCGGGCGCCTCCCGCTTCCTTCCTACCTCTGCCGCAGCCGGGGCAGCGGCCTCGAGCCCGCGCCGCGCTGCTCGCCGCGTGGCCACCATCTTCCCCCGCGTGCCGCAGTGTGCGCAGCACCCCGTCCGTCCGCCCGCCCTGCCCTTCCGGCCCGGGCCGCCGGGAAAAGAGCTCCGGCGGGGCACAGCCACCTCCGCGGCCGGGGCCGGCGAGGAGGGGACACCCGGGGCACGGCCCCGCCTCTGCCGCCTACTCGGTGTCACGGCGGGTCCGTCTTCACGGAGCCTGAGGCCGTGCGGGGGCCTTAACCCCCACGGGGGGACTCCTGTTGGCACAGGGCGTCTCAGCCTCCTTCAGCACGGTTCTGGCGCCCCCAGCTGCTAGGAAAAGCCCGAGCAGGGGAGCCGCGAGCAGCCAGCGCCTGTGGCTCCGGTTTGCACAGCCGCTCGCCGGATGTTTGGAGTCCAACAGGTGGTTCCTGACGGCTGGGGACTGGGCCCCTGCAGGGTGGACTACGGCCGCTCAGCCCAGTCAACAGCTGTCACAGAATCATAGAATATCAGGGTTGGAAGGGACCTCAGGAGGTCACCTAGTCCAACCCCCTGCTCAAAGCAGGACTGATCCCCAACTAAATCATCCCAGCCAGGGCTTTGTCAAGCATGACCTTAACAACCTCTGAGGATAGGGAGTCCACCACTTCTCTAAGTAATCCATTCCAGTGTCTCATCACCCTCCTCCTGAGCTAGTTTTTTCTAATATCCAACCTAGACCTCCCCCACTACAATTTGAGACTATTGCTCCTTAGTCTGTCATCTGGTTCCCCTGAAAACAGCCTAGCTCCATCCTCTTTGGAACATCCTTTAAGTAGTTGAAGGCTGCTATCAAATCAAATCGCCCCTCACTCTTCTGCAGACTAAACAAGTCCAGTTCCCTCAGCCTCTCCTTGTAAGTCATATGCCCCAGTCCCCCATCTGGCCTCTCTCCAATTTGTCCACATCCTTTCTGTAGCAGGGGCCTAAAACTGGATACAATAATCCAGATATGGCCTCACCAGTGCCAAATAGAGGGGAATAACCACTTGCCAACAGATCAAGGCAATGCTCCTACTAATGCAGCCCAATATGCTATTAGCCTTCTTGGCAATAAGGGGACACTGCTGACTCATATCTAGCTTCTCATCCACTGTAATCCCCAGGTCCTTTTCTGCAGAACTGCTACTTAGGCAGTTGGTCCCTAGCCTGTAGTGGTGCATGGGATTCTTTCATGGTAAGTGCAGGACTCTGCACATGTCCTTGTTGAACTTCATCAGATTTTTTTTGGCCCAATCCATGTTAGCCAAGTGTCCACATTATAGCAAGAGCATTGACTTGCAGTACATCTGCACAGCCAGCAGAAGCCCTGCACAGCCAGCAGAAGCCCCCCACAGCGAGCCTCAGATCCTGCAGGTAGTGCCAGGATCTCGCTAGTGTCTCCTCACTGCAGTAGAACACCCGGGGGAGCTGAGTGGGGTTCTGCATATCTAGGGCAGATGTCCCCTTATGGTGCACGTAGCCTAGGTACAGTAATCTGCACCTTACAGCATCTTCTCCACTCCTCTAAGCCTGGCACAATAGTTAGACTCCCTTGGGGAGCTGGTTATTCCCCTGCCTTTAGCATTCAATTTAGAAATAACCCTACACATAACCTGAGTTCTATTCTGCGCTCACACATCAATACTCTTGGTCTACAGCGTCACTGACAATTTGGCAGACCAGGTAGCACTGTTGGAAGGAGAAGAGGTTAGCAGTGACTAGATAGGAGTTGCAGGAGGGTGTAGCAGTCAGGCAGAAGTAGTGTACAGGACATGAAGAGCTAGCAAATTACTAGTTCAGAAGTATGGGTTAGACTTGTGGCAAAAAATTTGTCCCATGAGTTCTCAAGCTCATACTTCAGGAGTTCTCAAACTGGGGACCAGGGCCCCCTCAGGGGATTGTGAGGTTATTACATGGGGGGGGGGCACAAGCTGTCAGCCTCTACCCCAAACCCCACATTTCATCCAGCATTTATAATGGTGTTAAATAGATACAAACTTTTTTTTAATTTATAAGGGGGGTTTGCACTCAGAGGCTTGCTGTGTGAAAGGGGACACCAATACAAAAGTTTGAGAACCACGCCTCTAGTTAGTATTCTAGCATGCTGACTAATATTTATGACAACTTGTTTGGGAAAGGTCTGGCTAGAAACCAATAACAGACCACTAGAGACTCAAAAAACTAATTTTATTTTAACACATTCAATTAATAGGGTGCATTCAGCACTATAAATATTTTGTTAAAACAAATGCTTTGTTTTGTATTTGCTTCATACATTACAGCTCTAGCTAAACATTTTACCAACAAAAGAAAGCCAACAAGGGAGGATTAAATAAAACCATACAGGATTTAAAAAATTACACATTTTGCCTAGTGACCTAAAATGACTAAGTCACACATTTTTGTTGTATTTTCCAGAAGTAAGGCTGAATTAAGATTCTCCCTTTCACAGTCTATTAGTGAAAAAACTTTAAGCTTTGCTAAATTAGGCAGCTAATAATAAGGGAACAGTTAAGCGACCAGTAAAATTTAATCATAAGGTTAGAAACACTTGCTTTTGAGGTGCTAGAAATAGATTTTTTTAGCCAAATTCTGCCCTAACTCGGAAAAAAAGAAAAGAAAAAAAGTATTCCAGGCTACATCCCTGGAACATTGTGCACTACCAGATGAAAGAACAAGTTCAAAAGTCTCATTCCCAATGTCCTACTCCTAGGGATCAGCAAGTGAGAGGTGATTCATAGAGGAGGTGCTGCCTCTGTCACTCAAAATCAATTCCTAGTCAGTTTAAAAAAGAAAAGGTGGTGCTGATGTGCTACAAAGGAAGTTGTCTTGTACTTTGTTAGATTTGAAGAAACAGCATTTCTCCAAATAGATTTGTCAGGATTTACATAATCTGTATTTTAGAAACATTCAATTTATGAAAGGGAATCTTTACTAAGTGCAATACAGGAACTACATAAAATTAATGAAATCTTGCAATTATCTTTGTCATTATTTGATCACAGGGATAAAACCATGCCCACACCAAGCTGTCTAGTTTCAACATTAAAAAGAAAATTGTACATAATTATGTATTTCATTTATCCTAGTCATTTATTTTATTACACTGAAAAGCTTTTGAGAAAACAATTAGAGGAAAATACAGCACAAGAACAACAATTTAACCTTTAAAACAATTAAAGAGGCTACCCTCCAGGATTCAGTACATAATCAATAGATCTAAACTTGTATAAAGTACACTTTCTGCAAGAAATAAGTTACATACAGTTAAAGGGTGCTTGATTCCCCCTTCCCCCAAACAGTTCATGTAGGCCAATGACCATTGCAGTGATACAACCCTAGAACTCCAACTCCCAAAAAAGAAATGAATGAGATGGGGGGAAATGGCACTAACATGGGTGTCTTGAGTTTGAAGAATTTGGGACTTGCTGTTACTTGTAAGTGGGATCTAGCATTCAGACTGATGAAGGGCATACATGTTCTAAGTACCTCCTACTCCCCACTAGGTCAATAAATCAAGGCATATCTTGAGTGGTCTGATGTTCACCATACATAATATGTCATTTAATGATGGAAAAGCAGAGTCATTCCTGCTTGCCTCCCAGAGATATCAATGCAAGCAATAATATAGTGAAATTTAGAATTCATACAAAGCATACACAAAAATGTAAATCTCAAAGAAGGATATACTAATAATACAGTAATTGCAATTTTCTAAATTTTCACTTCTTCAAATCTTAACTTTTGTATTCCTCCTCTGGAAAGGAATTCCCCCAATTGTCTCTCCCCCAATTTTAATTGCTATTTTGGTTAAATACAGTAATCATTCATCAGGTAATGACTTGACAAATCACTGCCTGGTTGTAATACTGCTTGTAGAGCTAACGAATTACCATGCCTATTCCAATTCGTACAAAAGTTATTTTTCTCTCCACAAAAGGTAATTATTAATATGGTTGCCAATTAGGAACTAAACTGCTAGTGCAATCTGTGCACTATTTAACTATTCTTAGCTCAATTGTCTGTTTTAATGTTTTTAGTCTTGCAGATTTAAACATATACATGTCAAGTAAATGTGAATCCTTGTCAGTCAGACTGTGGTATGCTTTGGACGCAAAGGAGAAATAAAATGATCACAAGTAGATGCTATACATCAGTACCAACCAGTAAGGAGCACCCTTGGCACATAAGTTTTAAATAAGGTTCATTTTTTAAATTTAATACACAAATGACCCTCCATGACCAAAATTCACTTTCTTCTGTCAAAAGAAAATGTTTCTAAAATTTTGCCTCTACACTATCAGTGCCCATTCTCCTCCTTGCTCACCCCATATTCATCAAGTAATTGAATAAGTCTAGAGTATTTCCTAGATATTTTAGTCACATACCTAAATATTTTAGGACTCAAAAGTTTACTACCAAACAACATTTATCAGTGTACTGAGTTTTTGAAAATAACAAAGACTAACTCAGTGGAATGGTTTAAAAAGTATATACACAACTATCTGACCGTGCAGAAAACATTGTGATTTTTCTATGATAAAAATACACAAAAAAGTTACTGTAAATTCATTCCTTTAAACTACAAGCTCAAAGTCTACATAAAACTAAGTTAACAATTACCAGACTACAGCTTGACCCTGCTCCCACTGAAATCAATAGCAAAGCACTTATTGACTTCACTGGACTACAGTGAGCTACAGATAGGAATTGTAGTGAAGAGATCTATACCATCTAAATCACACTAGACAACAAAATGTTTTTGCTGTAGACAGACTGTATTTTTAAAATGCAAAGTTCAGTCTGTGGATATGTTTCAGGTCAGAAAAGAAACTAATAGCCTGTCTTAGATCCAGCATTAGTTTCCTTTAGGTTCAGAAGCCACAGTACTGCACATGTGAAGCTGGCAACACAAGGGAACAAGAACACAGGTTGAATGCTTGTTTGATATTCCGTTCTCTGGATGACACCTGAACATCAGTTAATTCCCCAGGTAACCCAAAATTAACAGACATTATATCCTTTGTACATGATTATATAATGTACATCCCATCAACATCTGTTCTGATTTTAGTCACATTCTTAAAGTATCTGTGGCTGTTGACCACCTAGTAAATAGATTAGGACAAAACCAGGCACATTCTGGCTACAGTTTAATTTGTTTTTGACCACGTAATTCCAGATCTTGGTTTAAATACACAATACATTTCCCAATGTAAGACAGAATATGGCATCACTCCTATCCACATGCTGAACACAGTAAGAGCAATGTGTACAGAAACAAACAGGATGAGCTAATAGAATTTTAAAAAAAAATTCCAAACACAAAGGCCTTTTGTACCATAATGAAAAGAAAACCAGGTTTTCATTCACATGAATTAAGCAGCTTACTTGCTATACCAATTAATCAGATTCCAATTAGAGAATTTTCCTATGGATAAAAAACAAAGAAACCTACTTAAAAATTACTCAACTGCTCAAATACTACATAGCTACCTAATTAGTAGGAATAAGCACTTCAGAAGAAATTCAGAATGTTAAGTTTCTTTCTTGAAAACAAAAATATATACACACATTTCTATATATTACCTTGATGGCAGCCAAAATATACTTAGTGATAATTTTATATTAGTCATAAAGAAAAATATTTTGAATTTCTTTAGATAATCTCAATTAGAAAACAGTTTAATGAACAAACTATTTCATATATTACTAAACTGGTCTCTATGTTAGGAAAGAAATGTGCAGTATTTCACAATGCTGTCGGAGCACTGTGCCTCTGGACAACCCAGGCCTTACTGTCACCACTTTTGGTCTTCATTATAATTTGTGACTGTTTTCACTTCCGTGCAAAGTTTTTATGCAAAAAAGGTGGTATGTTTCCAAAGCACTAAGACAGCAGGCTATTGTCAAAATAAAAGTGTATTAAGAGACATTTCTTTTTGCTTGCAAGATATAGCCTTTGGATTTGATAATGCCTCTGGTCTGAACAATGACTGAATACCGGAGAATCCACAAGGGAGTCCATTCATGTGCTCGACTGTTCTGGATACTTTCCTGAAGAGCTTCTTGGAAACTTGCCTCACAAAGCAGTTCTAAAATTAGAAACAGATATTTACATTTTAACCAAACAAAAATGAAATAATTCCTTTAATTGTAATTAGTAAGAGGTGATCTTTGTGTTAAAAATTTGTTAATTATCTCAGTAAGCAATGTGACAGCATACTTCATGTGGTCTCACTCACACTCTCTCTCACACACACACACTCTGAAGTTTCATGAGGCACAAACTCAAAAGTTAAAGAATTTATAAGAAAGTTTCAGAACATACTTCTCTCCTGCTCTAAGTAATAAACTGAACTGGCTTTACATAAAGTGTTGATTGGAATGACATTAATAATTGAAACTACCAAATAATTGAAGATACCAAAAATAAGATCAAGGGGTAGCTATATATTTTGTAGGGGAGAGTTAAATGACAGTCTCTTGTTTGACATTGATTTTAGTTTAAAAGGTCTAGATTCATATTTAGAAAAATGTAATATGTTTGACCAAATCCAGCAAGGTACTGAGCATTCTCAGTTCCCACTGAAGTCACAGTTAAGGGGTCTCAACACCTTGCAGACTGGGCCCTTAATAGTTATAAGTCTAAAGAGAAAAATTTATATCCTGCTCTGTAAATCCTTCCATTATTCTATAATTAAGGCACACTGGCCCTTATTAGCCAGCATAAGATTGTAGGGTAGGAAACAAATCCCACAAACCACACCCTGCCTCCCCTCTCATGATAGTTATTGGTGTGTATTAATGAATTTTCAATTTGTTTTGGTCTGCAGGTTGCAGTTGGAGTTTCAGAGGATACTGTGGTTCCAGCCAACAATTTCCAACTATGGGTTTCATCCCTGCTAAAAGATTGGTGGACCTGGAAATATGTCATGGGCATCCTGCTGCCTTTTGATGTCATATTCAGTTTGTTGGCATAGGCTCTAAGGACTTATGTGATACTGTTTGTTGACAAATCAGCAGGGTTTTACTTGGTTTAGTAATGTGTCATTTATTTCACAGTATCATAATTCTGGGTGCTAGCTCCTGGCAGCAGGGGTGTTAACTCCTTTTCAGTAGGGTAGATACTGGTTTGGTGACCTTGGTTTAAGCAGGCTGCTAAGCCCTAGTACTGTGATGCTTGGAATTTGAGCATCGACAAGGGGAAGGCGGGTAACAGAGAGAGCATTGATGGCATTGTCCATTTTCACTGTTCCTAGGCCAGACTGCCTCAAGAACTTACCCTGTTATGGAATTAATAAATTTGCGGCCTCTTGCCCAAAAATTCGAGATGTCTGTATTTGTCCTTACTGGTTCCTGCCATTCACAAATTTGCTTAAATGAAAACATATTTCTTTCAGCAGCAGAGGATGCCCAGGAGCTAAAGCATAGACCAAATGTAGCCCAGGAAGCTATAATTTATCAACTCAGTCTCTGAATAAGAAGATGGGAGATTCCTTAAATAGTGGTGGAAACTATACCCTTTCTCCATTATCCTCCACAGGTTGAACTTGCTACCGCTGCATTATATCTGACCTGCACCTGCATGAAAGCCAAAGCTACTTGCAAAAACAGGTTCCCTTGCAAGGCAACAAAAAAAGAGCTGAAGATTTGGATTTTACAGTTTACATAAGCAATCAAACAAATTCAGAAGCAGAAGTATTAGTTAATTCTTACTATTTACTATTTAAAAATTAACGAATAGCATCTTATGCTGGGCATCACAACATGGGGAATAGATGGCCAGCCCTCTGTGGAGAAAGAGGTGGTTAGGGACTATTTAGAAAAACTGGACGTGCACAAGTCCATGGGGCCGGATGAGTTGCATCCGAGAGTGCTAAAGGAACTGGCGGCTGTGATTGCAGAGCCATGGGCCATTATCTTTGAAAACTCGTGGCGAATGGGGGAAGTCCCGGATGACTGGAAAAAGGCTAATGTAGTGCCAATCTTTAAAAAAGGGAAGGAGGATGATCCTGGGAACTACAGGCCAGTAAGCCTCACTTCAGTCCCCGGAAAAATCATGGAGCAGGTCCTCAAAGAATCAATCCTGAAGCACTTACATGAGAGGAAAGTGATCAGGAACAGTCAGCATGGATTCACCAAGGGAAGGTCATGCCTGACTAATCTAATCGCCTTCTATGATGAGATTACTGGTTCTGTGGATGAAGGGAAAGCAGTGGATGTATTGTATCTTGACTTTAGCAAAGCTTTTGACACCGTCTCCCACAGTATTCTTGTCAGCAAGTTAAGGAAGTATGGGCTGGATGAATGCACTATAAGGTGGGTAGAAAGTTGGCTAGATTGTCGGGCTCAACAGGTAGTGATCAATGGCTTCATGTCTAGTTGGCAGCCGGTGTCAAGTGGAGTGCCCCAGGGGTCGGCCCTGGGGCCGTTTTTGTTCAATATCTTCATAAATGATCTGGAGGATGGTGTGGATTGCACTCTCAGCAAATTTGCGGATGATACTAAACTGGGAGGAGTGGTAGATACGCTGGAGGGGTGGGATAGGATACAGAGGGACCTAGACAAATTGGAGGATTGGGCCAAAAGAAATCTGATGAGGTTCAATAAGGATAAGTGCAGGGTCCTGCACTTAGGACGGAAGAACCCAATGCACAGCTACAGACTAGGGACCGAATGGCTAGGCAGCAGTTCTGCGGAAAAGGACCTAGGGGTGACAGTGGACGAGAAGCTGGATATGTTGCCAAGAAGGCTAATGACATTTTGGGATGTATAAGTAGGGGCATAGCGAGCAGATCAAGGGACGTGATCGTCCCCCTCTATTCGACATTGGTGAGGCCTCATCTGGAGTACTGTGTCCAGTTTTGGGCCCCACACTACAAGAAGGATGTGGATAAATTGGAGAGAGTCCAGCGAAGGGCAACAAAAATGATTAGGGGTCTGGAACACATGAGTTATGAGGAGAGGCTGAGGGAACTGGGATTGTTTAGTCTGCAGAAGAGAAGAACGAGGGGGGATTTGATAGCTGCTTTCAACTACTTGAGAGGTAGTTCCAGAGAGGATGGTTCTAGACTATTCTCAGTGGTGGAAGAGGACAGGACAAGGAGTAATGGTCTCAAGTTGCAGTGGGGGAGGTTTAGGTTGGATATTAGGAAAAACTTTTTCACTAGGAGGGTGGTGAAACACTGGAATGCATTGCCTAGGGAGGTGGTGGAATCTCCTTTCTTAGAAGTTTTTAAGGTCAGGCTTGACAAAGCCCCGGCTGGGATGATTTAATTGGGTATGGGTCCTGCTTTTGAGCAGGGGGTTGGACTAGATGACCTCCTGAGGTCCCTTCCAACCCTGATATTCTATGATTCTATGATATCCATTGCTCAAAATGTACTGACAGTTGTAAATGGCCAGGCAGTTTTCTGAATTCTCCTACAAAGTCTCATTCACTTCCAAATCAAGCTTCATCCAGGTACAGTATATAATAATTTAGATCATATTTAATAAGACCTTAAAGTTTCATTCTGTTGGACACATTTTTCTTAGCAAGACTCACCAGGTGATTAAACACACAAATAAGTACCTTACTAGAAAAAAATTGATCTCTACTACACTTTTGCCTACAGCCATTTTAGTTAAATTGAGGAAATGAAACAAAATATCTTGTCCAAGTTCTTTTAGTTTACAGTTCCAGCAATGTATTTGTTTAGATGCTAACAGGGTGAAAGAGATTAGTCCAGATTCAAGAAGAACCAAATTAATATTTTAAGATGATTATTTTATAACAGCATTCTGAGGAGATGGCACATCAGGATGATTTTGGAACCCAGACGAGAAACTGTGATTCTACTATAATGTAGTAATTATGTCACCATGTCATCACAGATATTAAAAAACACTGTCAAACTTTAAATGACATTACAGGTTAAACAGGGCTCTCTCATCCTCTACATTCAAACATACTATTTCAGATTAACCAGCGGTATGTTGCTATAAAAGCTTTTTCATTGCAAGCTTCTGCGTGAAGCTCTTCCCATGTCTTTCATTGTTCTGAAGGGTACAGAATGACACTTGAGAGACTACATGCTTTGCTGGAATTAATAAACCCTAGATTTTAAACATGGTACAGTACACAATACTTTTAGATAAGGCATCCCTTCCCACTGCTTTATTGTTTTCCGATTACAATATCCCAGAAGTCCTGTTGTAGGATTGCTTTTATTTTTTTTCTTATTAAGGCAAGCACATAAGAACTTGATATAGAAAAGAAATGATATAGCGATATACAACTGAATCCAATGCACAGGGCTTTAAAGGTAAAAAAAAGTTTGCACTCAAATTAAGATTATACCCAGTCATGTTCAAAATTACTTTATTCAGAAGGTTTTTGTTAATTTTGTCAAGTAAGTTCAACTACAGCCTTACCTTTTGGATCGTTATGAGTCAACAGCTGGATGTCAAATTGTTTTGCAAATGCTGTGAGGTCAGGTGGCATCACACAACAGGAAGCTAAATTTACCTGGTTACTATTTGGTTTCACCTGAAAGAGAGAGATATCCTTCAGATGGAAAGTCACATTAATATGTTACTTCTACTTTAGACATGTATAAGCATCCTTTACTGTTGAATAAAATCTGCTCTGTATCATTATTTTGAGCATTTTGACTTGAACCTTGTTTTAAACACCAAAAACTGAACAAAGCCCAAGCCTGATCCTGCAAGATGCTGTTGAGCACACAAGTCCTATTGGCTGTAGTGACTGAACTCATCTCCTTGCAACATAAGGCCCAGAATGATGATGGGGTCTCACTTCAGTAGGCTGTGCATAATGAATAATGTTTGGTTTCTTGTCTATTGTGGTCAAGAATATCAGCAGCCCTTTGTTTCCAGTAAAACAGGATGCTAGTTCTAAAAGAAAAACACTAGACTACAAATAATGCAATACATAATTAATTTTCATTCTTCCTGTGGATATAAATTTGCAGCTATCCACACATCCAATTAGTGGCCTAATCCAAAACCCACTGAAGTGAAAGGGATTTTTCTCCATTGAATTCAATGACTTTGGATCAGGCTCTCACAAATAAAGAGTACACATATTCATGATGTAGGAACATTACTGGCCAGAGTAAGATTCCCCCCCCCCCTCCACTTTACTTAAGTAAGACAGCAAAAACAGTACAAATCAAGACTCTTATCAGGAGCCATAAGGATCCATAGTTATTAATTTATATCACTTTTACAGAGCCTGGAGGATTCTGAACAAACAAACAGTTTACATACACTAATATTAGTATGATTAGAATGTAATCAGCTCAATAACAAGCAGATGGCACAGATAAATGGAGACTTGCATGATTTGAATGTTATGGAAGGGACATTCAGTCTCTGCGAGAAGGTCAGTTACATTGCACAAAGAACAGTTCCCACTGTTTGATCCGTGTGCAGGAGGACACACAATCTGCCTAGCCTTTACAGATAAGCTTGGTATTCTAATGATATCTTCCTGAAAGGAAAGGAATTGTATCCAAATAGAGGTTAAAAAATTTAAAGATTCAGGTAATATTCCTGGGAGAAATCTGTGCCACTGCACACATGCAGAATTCACGTCCCCTGCAGATTTCTTTACTTCCCCACAGAAAAATGCCCGCTGACAGAAAAGCAAAGGGAAGCTGCAGGAGTGGTCACGTGCCCCTCCCTAGCAGCACGGGCACATCATTTCAAGTTCCTAGAGCAGCCGCCAATAAAGGTAAATCACTGCAGAGGAGTGGGGGGGAAGGAAGGGGAGGCGGCTGGGGACGCCCTGTCCAGTGGCTCCTACCGTGCTAGCGGCTCAGCTGCCAGTCTCTGCTGGGCTGGGCAGGATGGGACCTTCCTCTTTCCCTGCAAGGCTGAGTCAGACCGACCCCCAGAAACCTCCCCCGGAGCCAGGAAGCTCCACCCACCCTACCCCCGCTTCCTGTCCCCATTACTCCTCAGCCACAGGGTGAGGGGTCACTGTACAGGGAGCTGCTTCCCCGCCTGCCCAACCCCCATGCATCCAGACCACCCTATACCCAGACTCTTCTGCCGAGCCTCACCCCTCCACACCACTGAGCCCCCAGTACCTGAACCCCCACTGCACTGTCTCACCCCTGCATCCAGTGCCCCCGCATCACCTCCCGCTGCACCCTACCCCCAATTCATCCAGAACCCCCGCCCCCCGCACCCTCCCTAAGCCCCACCCCTGCACTCACACCATGCTATCTTGGTGTGCGTGGCCTGGAGGGGCAGGGCCCTGGGGTGTTTCCGGGCCAGGCCTGGCTCATGTGCTGTGTTAGGGTCGGGTGCAGCCTCACCGCTGAGTCCATGTTTGGGGGGTGTGGGGGAGGGGTGGAGAGACTGCTGCAGTGTGATCTCCCACCTCCCTGCTCCCCATTGCCATGCTGGAGCCTCCACATTTATTTATTGACCAATAAAATATGCAGAATTTTAAAATATTGGGTGCAGAATTTTTTTTGGTGCAGAATTGCCTCAGGAGTAAGGTGATTTCTTTTTTAAAAATTGGATTAAAATTGAAGAGTTTTAATTAAAAAATAGCACTATTTACACTTCTAATTTGTAATCAATTACAAAAATCTTCAAAACTCAAATCCTTTGCTTTCCAATATATCTTTGACAAACAGATTAGCGTAATCAGTATCTTAATTTTAAAATGAAAGTCATTTTTCTATTGTTTAACTGGATATGTGGCATACCAAGGAAACAATAGTAAAAACCACGCCTCAGAGTTACTATGGTTGAATAGTCTGTCCTTACCTGTGACCACAGGTACAGTTGCTCTAACAGTGTTTTATCTAGATCAGAGGTACCTATGGCAACAATCTTTTTGTGTTGAACTAAGTTCTCAAGTTCTCCCCAGTAAGGCTGTAAATACTCCAAAGAAAGATTAATTCCATCTTCAATAGGAGGTGGAGCAATGATCACAGAATCTAATTGGGTAACCCCAAGGGCAGAACATGCTGTGGAAAAAAAGAAAAGAAAAAAAATCAATCTGAGATAAGATGATAAACAATAAGCATGACAAGATATCTTTCAAAAACTCAGCTTTACGCCACTTTCATTTCTGAATCACCATTTGAGAGTTTCAAAGAATCTTTGTACCCAAGGACAGTAGCTAGATAAAGAAATTCAGTTAAGAATCAAATACAGAGCTGAAAACTGAATTTCAGATACAATCTTGTGGTGAAAAACAACTTCTTGAACAGAGTCTGTAGCTCTCTATTCCTTTTTTGATATTAACATCTTTGATTTTACATCAAGATTGGCTGATTTATATCATCCTCATTAATGGTTGCATTCTTGACCTCTTGTTCTAGTCTATAACCTCCCCCTCCACAGTTGCCCAAGCACTGGTAAAGGACCATGAAGAAACACTGAGAAGGGCTATTCACATGCCACTGTGACTCAGGAGTTAATTGAAAACCAATACTGAACAGAATGGATCTGGACTTAACATGATTGTGATAAGTAAGATTGTGGCAAAGTTTGGGACATCATAAAGGTTGTAAAGGTTATCCAAGTTATGAGAGGCTTCTGAGATAAACATGAATGAAATTAAATCAACGTAAACTGGTAGGCCACCCACGCATCTCCCTGAATTATGTGTTAAGTGCATATCTGAAAGCCTTATAAATTACATAGTGAATTGAAACATATACATAGTGAAATGAGGCACAAAGGTAAATCTCATTTTCCTTTTGTTGCTAACAAACTCATGGTCATCTGGCATGCTATCAGCATACGTCTACACTATGAGCTATGGGTGTGATTCTCAGCTCATGTAGACATATTTACGCTAGCTCCCATCGAACACATGCTAAAAATAGTAGTGTAGTAGCATGGGCAGCGGCACGGCTAGCCGTGCCGCGTACAAACCTGCTTGAACCCTGGGGTATGTACTCAGCACATATAGCTTGTGACAATCCTCACTGCTGCCCGTGCTTTGCAGTTACACTACTATTTTGACCATGCTAGCTCAAAGAGAGCTAGCACAAGCATATCTACACGAGTTAGGAATCACACCCCTAACTCAGTGTAGATGTACCCTCAAAGTGACATCTTTCCACCCTCTGCTGACTTGCCCAAATTAAGATAGATTTGGAAGAGGACATGGTCCAACAGGAAAGGTGTAATTTGAATTAGATTCATTATGTACATTATTCTAGTTTGCTTTGTACATTAGCAGAGCAGAATCTGTCAATAGTCGAAATATAAAAAAACTATATTAAAACTGAAAGTGACTTTGAAATCTCATTTACATAAGTGACTGGAAGGGGGCAACTGACAAGAATACTGTAACGGAAGTAGTATATCTGTTCTTTACTCAATCCATTTCTGATTTGTAATTTTCATCTATACCTGATCTCTAACCCCTTTAATGCTTTTACAAGTGATTCCAGGATTTTCACACACATTTGTCAAATACATTTTAAGAATCAAAAGACAAGAGAACAGACATTTTCTGACCCTCAGGAATCCTTCAAACCCAATGAACTTTCAAGGTGGTAAAAAGGTCAGTGTTCTTACTTCCTTCCTTTAAGAATTTGTGGTACATGCTTAGCTCCTCTTTGGAGGAACAAAACTTCAGACAGATACTGTCAATATAACACCTATTATTAGCATTACATTAGCTTTTAATAAAATAAATATTTTTAATTTGCTGTTGCAGCATTAATGTTACACTGCTGAAACAAGCATCATATAGAATGTGAGATATCAATACTGCAGTTTCTACAGTGTTCAGAAGCAGGCAGAGAACAAATTAAAATTGGAGAACATTTACTGTTTCAAAAATCACCTCAGCATCAGAAAACAGAACTAATTACACACCTTATGCCAAACAGTTTTGGTTTTTTTAATTAATTTGGTAAAAGAAGACTTTACTCCTACAATTAGATCCACAAAGGTGGGCTCTTGTACCTACCAGAACAAGGGGCTGCGCACACTGATCCAGTTGAAGTTTCAGGATCTAAGAGTCTATATTATATTTAATCTATTACTATGAACTGAACCAACATATAAATTAGACCTTAATTTAGTAATTTTGGCCATTTTGAGAGGCTCACCCTTCCACACCACTGAGCCCCCAGTACCTGAACCCCCACCGCACTGAGTCTCACCCCTACATCCAGTGCCCCCCCCCCAATCACCTTAAGAGTATTACAATTGGTAGAGAAATTGCAGAATAAATCAAGGCAATGTAAAATTCCCCTCTTCAGCACAGAGGAAGACAACCTAAAACCCAAGTATTACAAATTGAAGAATTTTTGTAACAATCAGAAAGTAGAAAGCGTTGCACACAATTTCAGTTTTGCACTTACCCATATCAACTGCATCTCTGATTGAAGAAGAGTTTGATCCTGCGATGAATAGTTTTGCTGCACACCAAAGAAATGTGAGTTAATAACTAAAACCAGCTCCAGCTGTTAGAGAATATACAGTAAAACGCACAGAGCAGTTACATTTCCAGCTATGTACTAGCATTGTATCAATCTTACATTTTGGCAAGAACTAATAAAGAGTACTTAGGACACATGTTAGCTTCTTAAGGAATTGAAAGATGTTTAAAAGTGGTGTTCTAAAAGGTGAAACAGAACTGTAGTTAATATGTTTCTGAGATATCTTCAGAAGTCTCCTAAGACAGGAGGTTACCTAATAAGGGTAGTCTCTTGCACAGGTGAAACAGAGATGTAAGTGTTTTGGTACTTTAAGCAACAATGATAATGACAAGTTTGTTTTTAAAACAGTTAACCTCATAGAACCAACAGACCTCCCTCCCCAACTTACTGAGGCTCAAAATTTAACATCTCTATAGTTTGACCTTCCTCCCTTCAAATTCATCGTATTCCACTGGATAGATCATTATAATAGAATTGTGCCTCCAGTGTTATTCATTAATTACAGGATTTATTAGTTATTTTTTGGACAACCCTAATGTTAAAGGAAAAAGGAGGCAAAGGTTTGCAAAAAAGCATTTAAAATCTGCTTGGGGAAGGTGGAGTAATTAAAAGCTGTACAGAGTATCTAAACATGTTAATGCAGGTCTTTTCAGTGAACAGCAGACAAATTCTGACTCATCTTAAATAAAGATATGAAACTTTGTACTGCTGTCATTTGGCTTATCAGGCACCAAAGGGTAACATTTATGGATATTCTGCTTGTAACAACAGCACATGGGTTCTTTCTATAACTATCTGAAGATTTATCCTTGGACTGCCCATGAGGTTATCAATATAAATATTATGTACACTCACACACTTAAAAAAAAAGAGATACAGACAGAACCTTGGGTCTAGCGAAGCTAGGAACAGAAGCCTTTATGCCACTGTTATGCTCCCCAACAATCCTCAGAGATGCCAGGAGCCACTTTATCCCCAGTGCAATGTAGGGAAGCCTCAAAGCTTCCTTAAGAACTAGCTTATTCAGTTTGAGCACCAATTTAACTAAATCCATTTAGAAACTGCAACTCACTGGTGTGGGCTCTCAAACTGGTCTAAGAGTGCCTTACGCTGATTTAGCTTAGTGCTTGTCGACACTACAAAAATTAGGTCAGCTTATTAGGTTGGTGTCCACACTACCCTCCTTCTGCCGGTGGTGTGCATCCTTACCAGGAGCACCTGCACCGGCTGAAGTGGGGCATTGTAGGACACTGACAGCTGAGTGTGGGGTTCATAGCTGGAGCACCCACCTACCCTGAGGTAACAGCCAGCGCTGTGACCCTGGCAGAGGTGCAATTTCACAGCATGGTGCCTGCCACAAGTGAAATTTACATTATTGCCAATTTCATGGCTGCCTTAGATCAAAGGAGCAGGAACTCAAAGCTGGAGCCCTGAAATTAACAAGAATGTCAATTTCACTGCTGATAGGCCTCCTGCTTTGAAATTGATCAACTAGGCTGGGCTCACAGTTCAATCTGTCAGTCTGAGGTCAGGATCCAGCTGTGAGTCTGGCACTGGACTAATAGCTGGAGGAGAGGCAGTTGTGAGCCTGGTACCAGGCTCAATTTCACAACAAGGGAGCCTAGGAGAAGTGAAATTAATATTATTGCCAATTTCAGGGAACCAGCTGTGAGCCTCTCCCCCCTTGCAAAGTAGAGACAATAGCAGCCATGAACCTGACAAGAATGACAGCAATGTGAGTGACGCAGTCTCTACAGGGACACTGCGTCATCCTAACTACATCCACGTAAGTGCTACACCTCTTGCAGAGGTGAAGTTATTATGTCAGTGTAGCAGGCCACTTATTACAGCAGAAGCAGCATTCTATCATAGACACTGACATAATTAGGTAAACATAAGCTGCCTTATGTCGCCCTAACTCTGTAGGGTAGACCAAGCCTCAGTTCGTTAAAAACTAAGAGTATGTCTACATATAAACCTCTTCAGCTCCTCAGTGAAGAGGTTAACTACACCACCTAGGTGGGGAAAGGTGGAGATTTCCCATCAGAGTAGGTACTCCCCAAGAGGCAGAATTCTCCCATTGACCTAGCACTGTCTGCACTGTATCATTCAGAGGTGTGAATTTTTCACACCCCCTGAGTAACACAGTTATACCAACCTAACTTCCTAGCACAGACCAGGCCTAAGAATTTAGTTCAACTGCTGCTCAAGCTACATGTACACCAGCCCCTTGCTGCAACAGACCCAAAGACTGTTCCAGCTGCTAAGGATTGTTGGAGGAGTTCTATCCCACATACCCTATATCAATTTAGTTACATGAATGCTAATCTCACCAGCCTAAGAATGTTTAGCAGGAAGTTGCACCCATTTAGCTAAATGCATTTCTAAACCAATTTTGTTAAATCAGTACAGTTTGCCCAAGTAGACATGGCCTGGCCTGAGACAGAGAAATCAAATGACTTGTCCAAAGTGAATCAAAAAGATGGGAATGGAACTCTAGTATTTTGAATCTCACTGTATATCTACATGGGGATAAAAACCCCTGGAGCATGGCTGCAGCTGGCCTGGGTCACTCACAGGGCTTGAGCTCAGGGGGCTAAACATTGCTGTGCAGATGTTGGGCAGGAGCCCAAGCTTTGGGATCCTCCATCCTCTCAGAGCCCCAGAGCTTGGGCTCCAGTCTGAGCCTGAACCTCTACACAGCAATTTTTCACACCCAGAACCTAAGCTCCACAAGCACAAGTCAGCGGACCTGGGCCACTCATTGTTTTTTTTATCCTGTGCAGACGTACTCTCAACCATGCTGTCTCATCAGGTTACTCAGTATGTCCTTTTGCAGATTTTTTTTCCTCTCTCCTCTTTTCCTCCTCTTCCCATCCCCAAAACACCCTTCCCTATTTAATTAAATATTAATGAAGAAACTTAAGTCACAAGCCCTGCTCCCACTGAACAGATCCTGCTATCAAACCCAAGTGAACAAGCCTGCTAGCCAGAGCAAACTATTTAGTTCTTTTAAGTTCCCTAAATGTAAAGTATATTCTGCAAAGCAAGAGTACATTTTTTCATTCCTTACCTGACACTTTCAATTCTTCCCTTTCTTCAGGATTTATCTTCTCCATTGCTTGATCTACAATACATTCCAGGACATCTGGCATTTCCTGCAGAAAATACATAACATTTAGGAGCAGTTTGTCAATATTAGAGAGTTAATAATCCTCTGAAGAATTCATTAACTGTTACAACAAAAGCCTTATACCAGGATCAAAAAAAAAAAAAAAAAAAAGCATAAAACACTATAAAGGAAGTAACCTAGTCCTTCCACACTTTAGAGGGGCCCAGCCTACTCCAACGCCAGAGCAGAGAAGGAGCAGGTAACAGGTAAGAGAAAGGCCACATCTACAGTACAGGCACTTCAGCAGCACTGCTGCAGCACTGCAGGTGTTCTGTTGTAGCACCTTTATGTAGATGTTTTCTGTAGCAACTGAATGGATTTTTTCCAGTGATTTTCAACCTGTACGTAGCCCATGGGCCACTTGCGGCCCAATCAGCACACAGCTGCAGCTCATGCAACGTCCTCAGGGCCATACAGGTAGTATTGGACGTGGCCCACAATGGTAAACAGATTGAGAACCACTACTTTTTTCCATTGCTGTAGGTAATCCCTCTCTCTGAATGGTGGTAGCTAAGTTGACAGAAAAATTCTTCCATCAGCACAGCCACATCTGCCCTGGAGGTTAGGTTGCCATTGCTGGGTCAACCCAACTTAAATGTAGACCAAGCCAGAGTTACATGACCAGGTTTGTCTCTGCCCTCAAATACAGAGGTACTTTTGAGGTTCCAAAAAACTTACTGAAACCTAATATATCAACTACATTTGAAGAAAGGAATAGGGGGATTCATTTTGTCCCTCCAGTTATACTTCATAACTGAAAGTTTCTCCTTCAGCACAGGATGGATAATGTTCTTTTGGAGAATTTGACAAATTGTTCTCTTTCAAAATGGCTGCTATTTCCCATTGTTCTAAATGGGACTGTATCCAAAGCTGCTCTCAGTTGATGGCCATTTTGATAAAACCATCTCTCTCTCATCGTTCTCCACGGGACAGAGTTTCACTGCCTCCGGACAGTACAGGCCACTAACATAAGTACAGCTTGTCTCTACTCTCACTGAAAGCAATGGGAAATGACAGCTATTTTGAGAGAGAAAGGAACTCTTTGCGAGCTTTGATGAACTAGACAGTTCCATGCCCTAGCCTCTGATGAGGCTGACACCTTCAGTTATGAAAAATGACAAAAATATAATTAATCACAAATATTTCTTTTCAATGCAATTCATTGCTCCACATCTACTTGAGAATGGGCAGGAGGAAGAGAAAACTAGGAGTGTGTGCACCAGGAAATGTAGGAAGGTGCAAGACGGTATCATTAGCGAGAAAAGAGATTTTATCCCTAGTTCTATCCGAAACTCAGAGTAATCTTTGTTAAAAAACTGCAGGGAACTTTTTTGTAAATAAAAGTGTATCCTAACATGATTCATGGATCAAAACAAAACATGCAATATCATTTTATCTTTTTTATTTCCAAATTTTAGTAGGTGGGCTCTAATATTGAAATGTGACCATACAAAAAGCCACAGGATCTTCAATATCGTCAAGTGGTCAGGATCTTAGTTTCATGTGTTATCTGAAAGTTGGCACCTCAAACGAAAAGTGTCACTTCTGAATCATCAGCAACTCATCCTGTATTATTCTAACATTTCACTTAGAGAGAACTCCCTTACAAACAGTGGCCAGGCCCAACTGTTTAGTCTGCATGACCTCACAAAATAGATCTATAACTCAAACTCCACCATGTTTGCATATGCCACAATTAATTTTCAAGATGAGCTGTACTATCTGAGATTTGTATGTAATGACAAATCTTGTTTGTTAGCCAGGACTTTATGCTGATTAAGTCTTACTTCTGTAGAACACCATAGATTAAACTATCAAAAGCAATATTTGTCTTTCCAGTAACTTATTTAATTTCACAAGTACTGAACCAAGTTCATAGAATAGAATATCAGGGTTGGAAGGGACCTCAGGAGGTCATCTAGTCCAACCCCCTGCTCAAAGCAGGACCAATCCCCAATTTTTGCCCCAGTTCCCTAAATGGCCCCCTCAAGGATTGAACTCACAACCCTGGGTTTGGCAGGCCAATGCTCAAACCACTGAGCTATGTTGTGACAAAGGGAAAATATTTGATTAGTTAAATTCTATTTGCAAAGAAACAATAGACCCCTCACCTGGTTTAGATCGAGGCTGATCTTTGAGCTCCATTCATTCAGCGTTTTTTGAATGCAGTCACGTAGCTATAAAACAACATTATATTATTAATTCATATTTAAGAGTTATGCTACAATTGCACAGGCAAAACATGTTTATATGAAAGTTAGAGGAGCTGATTGAGAGAAAAGGGCCAAGGATGCTATCCACAAAGGCACAGAAAAGATTTTTACTTCAAAGTTCTGTTGGTCGCTTGTACAAGTTAGTTTGGTTCTGCTTACATGTGCTAGTCTCACTCCTCTTTTACCAAGAGTTGGTCAGTAGTGGAGGGTACTGCACTTCATAAACTTTTCAGGTCAGTGCTGCCTTAACCTAAAAGCACTTCTGAAATCTCAGTCTTTCAGCAAAGAAAGAGTATCTTCCTCTAAGACAATAAAAATCTTGTCTAAGGTAACAATTTAATCAGACATTAGAAGAGCACTATATTGCAATGCTGGAATCAGAGCATCAAGATCAGTCATAAACCATTCATTAGGTGTCCATTTCCACACAGGAAATGTTTTTCCTCTCTTCTAGCATTTACTAACTGCATATTTTTTTTTTTTAATACTGCCAGTGCTCCTAGATCATCTGTCACCAAAGAGACTAGAATTAGGATCCTACCTTTCAGTAACACTTTCCCTGAGATCACAGATGCAGCATTAAACTGACTAGGATAGTGATCACACAACTACACGGATCATATTATATCAGAGGTGGGCAAACTATGGCCCGCGGGACCCTCCTGCCCAGCTGGCTATCCCCCAGCCCCTCCCCTGCCATTCCCCCTCCCCCGCAGCCTCAACTCACCGCGCCGCCAGTTCTGTGCTGGGCGGTGGCATGGTTGGCTCCAGCCGGCCAGCACGGCTGCCTGTCCTGGTGTTCTGGGTGGCGCGGTTGTAGCGTCGCCAGCCACCGGTGCTCCAGGCAGCACGGTAAGGGGGGGGGGGGTTGGATAGAGGACCGGGGAGTTCGGGGTGCTGGTCAGGGGTATGGATAGGGGTCGGGGCTGTCAGAGGGTAGGGAACAGGGGGGTTGAATGGGGGCGGGGGTCCCAGGGAGCAGTCAGGGGCAGGGATTATGGGGACGGTCAGGAAGAAGGGGGGGGTTAGATGGGACAGGAGTCACAGGGGGTCCATAAGAGGAGGGGTGGCGCGGATAGGGGCCTCCCCTAACCAGACTTCCATACAAAATTTGGAAACCAATGTGGCCCTCAGGCCAAAAACTTTGCCTGCCCCTGTATTATATTATTACTACACATTATTTTATACTGCAGGCTTTGCTTTAGTAAACATATTACTAAACAAGAATGTTCTATGAGGCCAGTTATTCTGTGGAGAGCTGGAAAGACAGTACTTGGACATGTACAGTACACAACTGATTTATAAGCCACTGCCCTATTTTTCTTTTTAGGTTATTTTTAAATCTGTATGGATACTCATACATTTACTATCATCCTATGAACAATTTTCTTGCTGTCGCTAAGGACAACTTACTCGAACACAAAGGGCCCAATCTTACCAACAGTTGCAAGCTTGAATAGCCAGGCTGTAAGAAAACAGGCCCACATTAGATTTGGATGAATGATGATTTTAAATTGAGTTGGGATATTAGCATGAGCAAGAGGCCTAAAGCATGTGACTAAATAGAAAGCCATCATGAGAAAATTGTGGTGTTAAAACTTATAGTGTGTTAACTTATTTAAGGTTTGGGCTGAAGTAACAGAAATAAAACATGGTTGACTGGGTACCAGGTGCAATAAATTGGTTTCATGTATTATAAAAAACTGCTTCATCTGACCTTAGCAAAGGTCCAATAATTGGCAAGTACTTCACTTGTTTGTTGAAGGGTATAAAAAGCAAACTCTTAAAGGGTTAATTGCTAATACCTGCCAGACCAAGCTGAAGCCAACCAATACGGGTCTAAGAACCCCTGGGCTTAGCCTGTTTGTAAGTAATTTCATTAAATACTTGTAAGTGATGTTACTGTTTGCATGTAGCAAATTGCTTATTATTTAGGCTTTTTTAGGCATGTTTAGAGCAATTGTATAAATACCATTTGTCCTTTGGATTTAATAAAGGAATTTATGGTTAAATCACTGTTGTGGTAATACCCTGCGTAAATAATAATTCTGACACAGGCCCCAAACGTATAAGTGGTTATCCACAAATGTAAAAATTTATTATAAGAGACAAGAATATTTGTGAATGTTAGAGTCTAAAGATTGTTTTATAACCATCTGAAATAGTAAAGAAAGGATAAAAATTCTGCACCAGGTAGACTGCACAAAAGTCTCAAAAGACAGGAATTAATGCCTCTGGGTGATTACAAAAGAAGTGAGGCTGCATTGAGACTGTTCGGGCACAACTCAGGGGGTGTGACCCAGGATCCATTTCCTTCAGGGTGAAGAAAACGTACTGCTCCAGGTGTATATTATATATTGTTCGTTAACAACTCTTCCATCTTCTCACATCCGCCAAATAAAATTGGGAATAAGAAAAAACATTTTCTTCAAATAATATAGCGTGTTTGTTTACTTTGGCTATCACTTTTGTAAGTGGGTTCTTTAAAGTTGGGCTCCTCAGCTCATAACTTGAGGCTCACGTTTTGTAAAAATCTTGGTCAAATTCTTATCTGAATCAAAAAGCACCTTAGAACATTAAAGTAGCATTGTTAAAATTTAACTTAATTTTCCACACTTTATTTATTGGATTTCAATCAACATTAACAGTCACCGAGAACAGTTAATTCTTATAAACAAAAGTTAAAATATTTTCTCTCTCAGGAATTATTGGTAACCTTTATATTAACCACAGGTTATGTAAAATGTTATTTATAAAAGACAAATCTTGGGCTTAAGTTGGCCCAATACCAACGTTAGTTTACAACTTCAATGAACTGGGTCCCCTTTTTTGGTGTCAGTTCAGCTTTACCTGGGCTTGCATGTTAAAACTAACCTGTGATTTCTTGAGTCTTTCCCTTTCAACCAATATTAATTCCTTATTTTCATCAATCATTCTGTGTTCTTATTTCAGTTCCAGAGTTTCAGACCATATGCATTTTTGCAGTACTGGTATACTTCCCACTTAATACTTATACTTTTTAAATATTTTGTTGGCTCATGAAAGGCAGACTAGACTGACAGGCCTGAAGACAAAAGTCCATTTTTCCACATACAAGGCACAACCGGGCCAGCAGCTATACCAGAGATCAGTAACCTTTGGCATGTGGCCCGCCAGGGTAGCTTTCTGGTAGGCCAGGCCACTTTATTTACCTGCCGCATCTGCAGGTTCGGCTGATCGCAGCTCCCACTGGCTGCAATTCACTACTCCAGGCCAATGGGGGCTGCGGGAAGCGGTGCAGGCCGAGGGATGTGCTGGCTGCTGCGTCCCACAGCCCACATTGGCCTGGAGCAGCAAACCACGGCCAGTGGGAGCTGCAATCAGCCGAACCTGCAGACACAGCAGGTAAACAAACCAGCCCAGCCCGCCAGGGAGTTTACCCTGGCAGGCCGCGTGCCAAAGGGTTGCTGATTCCCAAGCTATTCAAACTCCGCCCCCAGCCAATTTCTTTTCTGGAGGAATCACTTCTGAAATGAGAAGATAATGAGCATAGAGATAAACTCAGTTCTTGAGCTTTCTACTGAGACTAAGCATGCCAGCTGTGATGCAGAAACTTATCCACTAGGAATTGGTCTGAGACCTCAGACTCAATACATATAGGCCACTGAACAGCTGTCATTCAGCAACTCAATTAGAGCCAGTAACTTTAAAAACAAAATGTTTCATAATCTCATTACCCACATTCTGTGCCAGCCAGGCACCCTTTTCAGCATTTACCTATAAGTCTACTCGTATCTCATCTTAATAGTTATGAAAAATAAAACTGTAGCTCAATTAAGTTGCCAATGTTGCTTTCATATAACTATTCTAAAAATCACAATCCTTGTAGTTACTGAACAATTCTCAAATTGCTAGATAGCTGCTACCACTACTATTTCTTGTGATAATGCTCAGATAATTTTCATGTATTTCATAGCATGGATAAGATCTGAAACCCATAGCAATATGACCACCACCTCTAAAGCGTGGCACTCCCACAGTAATCTAATGGGATTAATTTAGTGCCAAATACATACTACCAAAGGTAATAGTCATGGAGAGACAGTCTGAAGTGTGTTCAAAATTTTAACAACTGTCATAAGCTTCTAGTCTTCAAAGAGGACAATGATTGTAATATTAAGAGGCGTCTCAAGACTAAAACACACATCAAAGTTTCCTAAGAGCTATCACCATCATAATACTGTGCACTATTGCATCTTCTTATAATGTGCATGGCACAAATGGCCCTATTTACTTTATAGCCAAAAATATAAAAAATTAAAAACTACTCCCTACGCGAATTCCAGTATTGTTACTTGAACCCCTTTATGCACATTTTAAAATTCATTAGCACCTTTCCAGAGAACCATGTCTCACTATGGCTCTTATTAGAAAAGTGTTAACACCCTTCTTCCTTGAAACAGATATTAGACCTGGGTACTCTTTGATCCATATCAGTAAAGACCAGAGCTGTAATAGGATTCCATACCACAATCACGAGGCACATCACAGGCAAGACCAGAACACAATGTGGTAGCAAATTTTTTTTTATAGTAGATGGACTGTCATGGAGTCACAGAGTCTGGTCTCCCAGCCTGAAACCAATCTCCTGGGAGTGACCCCTTTTGCGTGCCAGACCCCAAGGACCTGCACATTTCCACAATAGCAGGCCCATGGCCTCCAAGGCTGAGCCTTCAGCACCAACACTCCCTGCCTTTCTCTGTAGCTCCCTGTAGTAAATCCTGTCAAGCCAAATTCCTGGGGGAGGCTTGTACTATGCCCCTTAGGGTGCAATGCTCTCAGTGAGAATTTGCAGCATTTATGTACCATAAGCTTTAATATCCACAATAGACCAAACTCAAAACTAACTCAGGCAGCTACAGGTCCACTGAGGTTCACCCACTTATTCAAGAGTCTTGGATCCTTGGTTGGTAAAGAGGAACCAAATCCTTCTAGTTTACTCATGTAAGTACTCCTTCCTCAGTCAACAATTAACTCCTGATGAGGTATAGGGTACTAGTATGAGAAAGGTAGCAGAATTTACCCCACTTTAGGAAACATTAGAGCTGTCCAGAGGGCAACAAGTCCTTTCTCCAGCGACGGGTTTAGGTTTCAAAACCTTTGGAACATTTTCACTACATGTCTGTTACCAGCTTGTAACTAAGCACCTGGGATGGGGGACGCCCAGGTTCCAGTCCCTCCTCCAGCCTCTGCATCAAGCAGAGAAGGGACTTGAACCACCCGAGGCTAGAGCCCTGACTCCCAAGCTACAGAAGGTGAGCCACCCCCCCGCTTCCCCACAAGTGACAGCTCGCAGCAGCTCTGCCCCAGTGACTGCCACCCACCTCAAGCCCTAACGGAGAGGGGTGACAGCGGCTTCATACCCCAGTCCCCCCCTCTCCGTGCGGGCGAGGGGGGCATTTCACAGACACTTCCCCACCCAACCGATCCGAGCCCGAGCCCGAGCCCGCGCCTGGCCGGGTGCCTTTAGGCCGGCCGGGGCAGCCCCTCACCTCCTCGCTGGGGGTGGACGGGCACTTCTTGCGCAGCCGGCCCCAGTTGAGCAGGTTGCCCGTCTGCAGGTTGAGGGTGGCCGCGTGGTCCAGGAGAATCCTGGCTCTGCCGCTGTCCGTCCCCATGGGAGCCCGCACTCCGCCCGCCGGTCGCCTTCGCTGGGGTCGGCAGGTTCCCGCGGCTCCTAAGGACTCGGAGCCGGCAGCGGCTGCTTGTGAGGGGGCGCCTGGGGGCTCCGGGCGGCGCCGGGAGGAGCCGGCGGCGTGCGTGCGCTGGCGGGAGCGGGCTGCGACTGCCGCTGCCGGCGGCGGTCTGGGCTCCGGGCTCTGGGCTCCGGAGGGCGATGACTAAGGGGAAAAAGTGCTTTGTAACCGCGGCTGGTCACATGGCGCAGGGACAATGGAGCGGGGCGGGGGGAGCTGGTGATACAGCCGCAGGGGAGGGAGTTCGAGCTGCGGCTGGACTGGAGCCGGGAGGCGGAGTCCGGGCGCGAGGGCAGGCTGGGGCGAGCTGCTCAGGCGCGGCCCTGCTGGCACCAAGAGAGCGGGCGAGAGGCAGAACCAGCCCGCCGCGGGTGGGCCTTTGCCGTTAGTGCGCATGTCCAAAACATCCGAGCATGCGCATCCACGCCATGAAGCTTTTGCCCTCGTCTGGGCTCTTGTGCCACTGTCTAGCCGCGCGGGCCGCGCCCTTTGGCGACAGTCAGTGCGAGGGGGCGGAGCGGTTCCGCCCCGTGGTCTTCCCAGCCGCGCGTGCTAAGGGATTGCTGCTGCAAACTAATGTATTTGTTTAATCGTCATGTTTCTGGATAGACATCTCTATCTGGATGGGTAAAAACCAGGGAGACCATGTTATGCCGTAAACGTTGTTAGATAAAAATTAAATATCCAGTAACTGCATTTCACTGCAGGGGTGTCTGCAATTTAGCACTGGATGAAAAGATCCCTGTAGGCAGGGGTCAGATTGGCTCCCAATGAAGTTATTGGGAGTTTTACCCTTGACTTCAAAGTGAGCAGGAGCAAATCGTAAGAGCCCAGTAGTCCTGCAAGGTGCTGAACATTGGGAGAACTCTGCACCTTGCAGGCTCAAGCCCTATGGCCCAACCTTACAATGAGGTACAGTGGTCAACCTGCTGTAAGCATTCTGCAGTCTCTGTAAATGAAAGGTGCTATAAAACTGTAAAATATTTTTGTAAAATTCTACCAAAATCAAACAAATCTTCAATATTGTTAAATGTAAATGTTATAAATAGAAAAGGTAATAACAAAATGTTGTTTAAGTACATCAGAAGCAGGAAGCCTGCTAAACAACAAGTGGGGCCCCTGGATGATCGAGATACAAAAGGAGCACTTAAAGACGATAAAGTCATTGCAGAGAAACTAAATGAATTCTTTGCTTCAGTATTCACAGCTGAGGATGTTAGGGAGATTCCCAAACCTCAGCTGTCTTTTGTAGGTTACAAATCTTAGGAATTGTCACAGATTGAAGTATCACTAGAGGAGGTTTTGGAATTAATTGAGAAACTTAACAGTAACAAGTCACTGGGACCAGATGGCATTCACCCAAGAGTTCTGAAAGAACTCAAATGTGAAATTGCAAAACTATTAACTATGGTTTGTAACCTGTCCTTTAAATCAGCTACAGTACCCAATGACTGGAAGATAGCTAATGTAACACCAATATTTAAGAAGGGCTCTAGAGGTGATCTTGGCAATTACAGACCGGTAAGTCTAACATCAGTACCGGGCAAATTAGTTGAAACAATAGTAAAGAATAAAATTGTCAGACGCATAGAAGAAAATAAATTGTTGCGCAAAAGTCAACATGGTTTCTGTAAACGGAGATCATGTCTTACTAATCTATTAGAGATCTTTGAGGTGGTCAACAAACATGTGGACAAGAGGGATCCAGTGAACATAGTGTACTTAGATTTCCAGAAAGCCTTTGACAAGGTCCCTCACTAAAGGCTCTTAAGTAAATTAAGTTGTCATGGGATAAGAGGGAAGATCCTTTCATGAACTGAGAACTGGTTAAAAGACAGGGAACAAAGGGTAGGAATAAATGGTAAATTTTCAGAATGGAGAGGGGTAACTAGTGGTGTTCCCCAAGGGTCAGTCCTAGGACCAATCCTATTCAACTTATTCATAAATGATCTGGAGAAAGGGGTAAACAGTGAGGTGGCAAAGTGCAGATGATACTAAACTGCTCAAGATAGTTAAGACCAAAGCAGACTGTGAAGAACTTCAAAAAGATCTCGCAAAACTAAGTGACTGGGCAACAAAATGGCAAATGAAATTTAATGTGGATAAACATAAAGTAATGCACATTGGAAAAAATAACCCCAACTATACATACAATATGATGGGGGCTAATTTAGCTACAACTAATCAGGAGAAAGATCTTGGAGTCATCGTGGATAGTTCTCTGAAGACATCCATGCAGCGTGCAGCAGCAGTCAAAAAAGCAAACGGGATGTTAGGAATCATTAAAAAAGGGATAGAGAATAAGATGGAGAATATCTTATTGCCCTGATATAAATCCATGGTACGCCCACATCTTGAATACTGTGTACGGATGTGGTCCCCTCATCTCAAAAAAGATATACTGGCATTAGAAAAGGTTCAGAAAAGGGCAACTAAAATGATTAGGGGTTTGGAATGGGTCCCATATGAGGAGAGATTAAAGAGGCTAGGACTTTTCAGCTTGGAAAAGAGGAGACTAAGGGGGGATATGCTAGAGGTATATAAAATCATGAGTGGTGTGGAGAAAGTGAATAAGGAAAAGTTATTTACTTGTTCCCATAATATAAGAACTAGGGGCCACCAAATGAAATTAATGAGTAGCAGGTTTAAAACAAATAAAAGGAAGTTCTTCTTCACTCAGCGCCCAGTCAACCTGTGGAACTCCTTGCCTGAGGAGGTTATGAAGGCTAGGACTATAACAGGGTTTAAAAGAGAACTGGATAAATTCACGGAGGTTAAGTCCATTAATGGCTATTAGCCAGGATAGGTAAGGAATGGTGTCCCTAGGCTCTGTTTGTCAGAGGGTGGAGATGGATGGCAGGAGAGAGATCACTTGATCATTACCTGTTAGGTTCACTCCCTCTGGGGCACCTGGCATTGGCCACTGTTGGTAGACAGGATACTGGGCTGGATGGACCTTTGGTCTGACCCAGTGTGGCCATTCTTATGTTCCTAAACTCAACAGGCCTGCTCCGTTACACTCAGTATAAAAATCCAGAATAACCTTATTGACTTCAGTGGAAGTACTCCAGATTTAAACCCAGAATTGGGTCCAATTGAACTATATATGATCTAAAGTAGAAGAGGATTCTTCTTTTGTTGTCTGCAGCTGGTACCTGGGAAGGAAACCTGCTCCTATAAGACAAACCTCTAGCAAAAATATATTTTAAATAACCAGCTAAATGAATAAACATAAAAGACAAATGTAAAAGAAAATGTCAGCATCTCAGAAACAGAAATGATAAAATCAGTTGTTATAAAAACAGAATTCCTGATCATCACAATCAACACTAATCTGTTTTTCTCATGTGTGGAATAATAAATCCCCCCCTTTATGTGTACACTAGGGAGGGATATAACTCTTTCTGGTACCTGGAATTTGCTTCAGCAAGCTGATATTTATCACTGTCTGTTGGTCTCCAGTAATGTTTTGTAAAAGACTTGGAATGATTCCAATGGGCTGCAGCTAGAATGGAGGAAAACACAGTTAATGTTGTTAGATGGCTAAACACCTCTTACTGATGCACCAGATCTGGTTACATCAGTACTTGCTTGTTTCCTGGTGGCCTATAGCCATGATTTAATCACATTATCCTTTCAGGCCTATGATGGCCACCAGAAGAGAGCTTAGTTGCTCATTTACAGTCTGAAGAACAGGAAACTAGTAAAGACACATTACAGATTGAACCAAACTCAGTACAGCCAATTGAAACATAAATTACAAATACTTTTTCTGAATCTACATCACACATTGCTATAACTAGGTAACAATATATCATCCCTTACCCCCAGGGCTTTGTGTCCCAGCACTTGAGATCAGAAGGCTCCAGAATCATCAGTCTATAAGCAATTCTAATGTGGGCAGTTTGACTGTTGCTTTTAAATTTTAGAATCAGGCTTTTCTTTCTCTTTCTTTCTTTCTTTCTTTCTTTCTTTCTTTCTCTGGGTAACTATAATTGAAGGGAACCTTGAGCTACAAATTATAGCTTTGCTATCACCAATAGAATTTTAATTGTGTATGTTTAGTAGGAATTTCCTTCTCTGACCTATGTATTGTGTTAAAGTGGAATTGAATTAATTTGCATAATCTCCCCACATTCCAAAACATTGGGCGTGGACTGTTTCTAATCTAGAAGAACAGTTTAAAATATTTTTATATTCTCTAATATTTTTGATTTGACTATTTTTACAAGTTTGAGTTATATTCTTCTATATACACACATACACAGTGAGTGCAGAAGTAACACTTATCAGGGGAAATGTTAACTAATTTTGAAGTGCAATAATAAAATGATATTTTCTTTTGTCCCAATATAAAAATAGAACATTTAGCCCGGCCAAGACAAAGGACCAAATTCACCTCTGGCTCAAGTGGATGCAACTCCATACATTTCAATGGAGTTGCATCTATTTGCGCGGGCAATTAACTTTGTCCCATAGGTTTTCTTAATCCTTTGCCTTTCTGGTAGAAACCGTTCTTTCTCAGATGAGCTATCCTTTGATATTTTTCTTTATAAAGTTTCCATGCTAAATTCTAGGGTTGCATATGGTTGTAAATCAATGCAGAATACAGCCCACCTGTCTACTCTAGTGGGAAACATTCAATAATGAAAAGTAACATTCTTTTAATGCATTCCAAATTTACAAAAATTGCATTTATTATTAAAATCTCATTACACCTCAGAGCCAGCTTTGTGATTTCATTAACTGACTAATGTCAGTTAGAAATCAAGATTTTTTTTTCTTTGAATCGTCTTTAATTATTCCACTAAAGTCTAAATAGTCTATTATATAACTGTCAGCAGATAACAGAGAAGTCTCTTCATTGGCCTTCCTGAGATTGATAGCAATGATGTGGTTGAGGATTTGGTTTTGTTAAATCCATTCTCCTCTCAGTACCTGCTGTGAAGTACCAACGCTCACAGAAATAGTTCAGAATATTGCAGTTGATAGAATGTATTTTTAGACCTGAAAAATTAATATCATTTAATGAGTACTGGTGATAAGAAAAAAAACTGCTTTTTCTACCAAACTGTCTCTGATGATTTCCACAAAGTCTACACCTCCCCTTCTTTGAGAGAGATAGAAGGAGAGGAGGGGAGGTAGGCTGTGGTGGTTACTGATGTCCCAGAAGCTGTAGCTTCAGAGCAGATATGCATGAAAAAATCCTTTGGCTAGGCAGGGGAACATGCTGTGGAGGACAACCAGAATCTGGTTTTGTATTCTCCCTGCTGAAGCTGCAGAGCCCCAACCCGTGCAGGGGGAGCAGCTGGGCTTCTGCCATCTCTAGATGCAGGAAACAGAGCACCGCTCTTTTCCTTCTACCTGCCACAGGGCTTTTCAACTCGGGGTTGCTACCCTCCTCAGCACATAATGGAAAGTAGTGTAAGGAAAATCTCATGGTACAAATATGGGAGCAACCAGGTTTTGCTTTTGGCTGTTACAGCCCTGATCATGCCAACCTAGATGTTTGCAGAAGCCTGAGCATATTCAGACTGATCTGAGTGCTGTTGTGAGTAATAAAAGTGCTGCTCCTTCTCTCCTGACAAACCCATTACTTGTGGGAAATGCCTAGCATGCTTCTGGGCAATGTACAAATAAACCAAATACAGATTAATGCTAAGAAATCAGGCTTTACTAACCACGTGGGCTATTATTTTTAGTCTGACTGTGCCCCTTACCTTTACCAGGAAGAGAAAAGAAGAGAGAAACCCAGGGAGATTTTGGAGAGATGGGATTGAAACAAAGTCAAACCACTGCCAGACTGCTGGTGTCTGCCATAAACAGTTCCAGCCATGAGCTCTGCATGCTAAGGGATAAAGAAGTTCAGGAGACCTGGCAATTTCTCAAGGAGACAATATTAAAGGCACAATTTCCAACTATTGCGATGCAAAGGAAAGAGGAAGAATAGTAAAAGGTAATATGGCTCCAACAGAAGCTCTTTAATGACCTGAAAACGAAAACGGAATCCTACAAAAAGTGGGAATGTGGACAAATGGCTAAGGAGGACTACAAAAAATGACACAAGCATGTAAGGACAAAATCAGAAAGACTAAGGCACAAAATGAATTACACCTAGCAAGGGAAATAAGCAGCAAGAAGAAGAAGGATAGCTCAGTAGTTTGAGCATTGGTCTGCTAAACCCAGTGTTGTGAGTTCAATCCTTGAGGGGGCCATTTAGGGATCTGGGGCAAAAATTGTGGATTAGTCCTGCTTTGAGAAGGGGGTTGGACTAGATGACCTCTTGAGGTCCTGTCCAACTCTGATATTCTGTGTGATCAAGAGGTTCTTTAAATACATTAATAGTAAGAGAAAAACAAAGGAAAGTGTAGGTCTCCTTCTTAGCAGGCAAGTAGAACTAAGAACTTTTTAGTAAAGACTGAAGCAAGATAGGCAACACCTCAGCCTTCTTGATGTCATCAGTTAATAGTGATTAGACACTCAACACAATTAATACTAACAAACAGGGGGAAGCTATTCAAGCCAAAATAGGGAAAGAATGTTAAAGAACATTTAGATAAATTAGATATACTGTATTCAAGTTGGCAGGGCAAAGATGAAATTCATCTTAGAGTATTTAAGAAACTAGCTGAAGCAATCTGGGAACCATTATTAGCAATTATCTTTAAGAACTTGTGGAGGACAGATGAGGTCCCAGAGGACTGGAGAAGGGCAAACATAGTACCAATCTTTAAAAAGGGGAACAAAGAGGACCTGGAAAATTATAGACCTATCAGCTTAACTTTGATGCCTGGAAAGATACTAGATCAAATGATTAAACAATTTGTAAGCACTTAGAGGACAACAGGATTACAAAGAATAGCCAGCATGGATTTGTCATGAATAAATCATGCCAAACCAACCTAATTTCCTTTTTTGATACGGTTACTGACCTAGTGATGGGGGGAAGTAGTAGATGTGATAGGCTTCTGATACACCCTCATGGGATAGTCTCATAATCAAACTAGGGAACTATGGGCTAGATGAAATTACTATAATGTGGATACACAACTGCTTGAAAGACCATAAAGAGTAATTATCAATGATTCACTGTAAAACTGGGAGGATGTATCTCATGAGGTCCCACAGGGGTCAGTTGTGGGTCCAGTATTATTCAATATTCACTGGAGATCTAGATTAGATATTAAGGGGAAAATTCTATCTATAAGGACATTTAAGATCTGGAATAGGCTTCCAAGGGAGGTTGTGGGATCCCCATCACTGGAAGTTTTACACTTCTCAAGGATGGTCTAGGTATATTTGGTCCTACCTCAGCACAGGGGGCTGGATTTGATGACTTCTCCAGATCTCTTCCAGCCTTTCATTTCTACCGTTATATGCTCTGTATTTGCAGTAGGCATGCGGCGCTGTTCAGCCTGCAGCTCGCAAACAGGAGTCCTGGAAGTGCTCCTAAAGCAGCAGAAGCTGCACCCTGGCTTGCCTGTGGCCGGATCTTCCTTCCCCTTGCGGTGGGGATGGTGAGCTCAGCGCAGCCTGGCTGCAGACAGCACATGGGGACGGGGGAGTGAGTGATGCATGGGACAGGGGCTGGCAGCGCTGCGCTGACCCGCGTGTAGCCCTCGCGGTAGGATTTCTGAACCCAAGGGAAGGAAGGGGAGGGCAGTGGACATCTCCTGATTGGCCAGCGCGCCGGGGACCCGAGTTAAAGTGCAGCAGCGCTAGGAAGAGGAGGAGGCGGCGTCGGCTCGGCTCGGCTCCGCTCCCTGCTCCGGCAGCCAGAGCCGGGCACAACGCTCGCAATCAGCACCCAGGATGGGCAGCAGAGTCACTTTCTTTGAGGTGGGTGCCTGGCACCGAGGATCACTGGGCAGCGGAGCGGGCGCAAGGCTGGCAGCGGAGCGAACTTGGGTGGGGTTCTAAAGAACGGGCAGTGACCGAGGCGCGGAGCCCTGCGCTGCTGGGAGCAGCCCGATCCCTGGAGCTGCACAGCAGGGAGGCTGGAGGCTAAAAGTGACCCGGGGTTTCTGCTGCATTCCCAGCAGTGAGCAAGGTGGGCTGCTGACTAGGCTCTTCCCTAGTGTCCCCATCACATCTGCAGGGAAGCTAAAGGCTACCAGCAACTCAGTTTACGGGGATTAACAGGGGCAGTTTTAAGTTGCAGGCTTTTGAAAACAGGGGGAATTTTATTTACTTGACTTTCATCAAATGTGAAGTACAAGGCCAAACCATCTGTGGCTTCCCCTGGGTGAGTGGGGAGAAGCTAGGCCACATAGACCCATGGTTCAGAGCCTTAAACCAAAATGACACTAGCTCCCCCTCCCCCCAGAATTGTTATGTTTGTGTCATCCACGTATCGGCTGTTTTTCCAGTTTTCAGAGTAGCAGCCGTGTTAGTCTGTATCCACAAAAAGAACAGGAGTACTTGTGGCACCTTAGCGACTAACAAATTTATTAGAGCATAAGCTTTCATAGACTACAGCCCACTTCATTGGATGCATAGAATGGAACATATAGTATATATATATATATATACACACACATAAGCTTATGCTCTAATACAATTGTTAGTCTCTAATGTGCCACAAGTACTCCTGTTCTTTTGTTTTTCCAGCAGCCCTCTCTTCCTGGGGCTGATCGCTCCAACTTGGCATTTTTGAGTGGCTATGTGAAGTGTTCAGGCTCAGAGGGCCAGTCACTGGAGAGGAAGAGGATCTCTGTATCCTGTTGTGGCTAGTTTCACACGGTTACTTGTGATTTGGGGAGGCCGTGGATCAGTGGCACTCATCTCTTTTTACAGCCCTTCCTAATCCCCCTGTTATGTTCAGTCTGCTCTGGGTATATATATCCTTGTTGTTTGAAAAAACAGAGGGAGATAAATGTCACTGGCACCGTTCATCTCTAGCTTCTTGGAAGACCCTTGTTCAATGCTGTATGTTGCAATGCTGTACATAGGTCTTTTGAAACAGCATGAAAGCTTAAAAGCATATGCATGGAAAATCACTGAACCCCTAGCACCTGTTCGTGAGTTTCTTTCATCAAAGGAGATGACTTCTTTATTTGTAAAGGCATTTGCACATTACAGCCTTTTGCATACAGTGTCTGCTATGCTTTGGGACATCGCATAAACTATATATAATAATGGTCACTGATTAATAGAGCTGTATTTTCTGGTTCTCAAGGACAGGTGGGAAAAGTTGTTTGAAATATTCTTGGCCATTTGTAAATGTCATTGGCTATAGATTTTAATGACGTACTTGATTCTTGCCTTAATGTGTATCAAATAAAAAAGTAATTAAGAAAGATTTTAATACATTCAACCTTTTCTGAGTGCATACTAAACACAGCATCACAAAAAGGCCTATCTTACCTTCTGGCATAACTTAAAGAATCTAAATTTAATCAACTACGTTAAGCTCTAATGGAGGGAATGTGTCTATATCTGCTAATTGAAAGTTCTGAAGGCTGGTTCATGTCAAAGCAGGGGGGGTGGAATTTCAAAATAATACTAATTAGCAGCTATCCTTCTAGATAACTGTTTCATTTTTGCAGTCTCTCATTTCAGATTCTCCACCATGAGACTCTCCCATATTAACCTAAAAGTAAATGCAAAAGCCTCTTTAATTAAAAAAAAAAAAACCCTGTAAAATGCAAAATCATCAATAAAATATCTGCATTTAAAAATTAACGATAGGTTTCAGAGTAGCAGCAGTGTTAGTCTGTATCTGCAAAAAGAAAAGGAGTACTTGTAGCACCTTAGAGACTAACCAATTTATTTGAGCATAAGCTCACGAAAGCTTATGCTCAAATAAATTTGTTAGTCTCTAAGGTGCCACAAGTACTCGTTTTTCTTTTAAAAATTAACAGGGTTTTAAACCCATCTGCAAAACAGCTCCTCCTCCATTTACTCGTCAAATCCTAAGATCCATGATTCTGTCTTTTACCAAAACTTAGAAAACACTTCCGATATCTGTAGCACCTAAACAGGATGAGCTAGATTATCTCTGATCCTTACATGGGTGAACAAGATAGAGAAGATGCACAGAGCCTTCCTCCTATGGCCCTATCTATCTTGCCCTAAGGAATTTTAAGAAGAAATTCCCATTGGTATTACCAATATTTCTGCTGCATCAATGTTAGTTTCATTAGCCCTAGCATAGACAAGCACCTGGCAACTTCTTGTACTTTTAGCACAGTGTCAGTTATACCTCAGTAGCCCAGACTATAGGGCCAGACACAACTGCAAATTCTGCTAATTCTCCCTGAGGAACAATCCACTCTATGCTTCACACTTGCCAGTAGAGTAGAGCTGAGCTGGCTGGCTGGCCATGAAGGAGTTGAAGACCATCTTCTTAAGGGGAGGTGCATTCCCTAGGAGATTTGAGAGGCATTAGACCAGATCATCAAGTCTGTCTGAGGTGCACTTCATGCCGGATTCAAGGTGTGTGGGTGATGGCACAACAAAGATGGCTTTGCATTCCTCAGGTCTGAGGGCAGCAGCATACGTTGGGCTGCTCTAACTTACTGACAATAGCCCCACAGGGGCTGTTATCCTGTTGAGGCTCATCAGAGTGCAAAGTGCTTCTGCCACAGGCCCTGTATCTTATGTCATCTTACCAAAGAGGACAGTGTAGGTCTGGAATAGCTGGCTTTATGCAAAAGGAATCCTCCATTTACCTGTGTGACAGGGAGCAGTGCAAAAGGACATATTGGAGGCTGAGGACCTGGCCCAATGTAGCTCCCTCAGGCAAAATGCTCCCCAGAGCCCTTTCTGGGTCGGTGCAGTTCTGCATTAGGCTGTGCCTAAAACATTATCTGGCCCACTAGCAGTTTTGCTGCTAAATGTTAGTGATGTCCGCAATCTTTTCAGAGGAAGTAAGGAATCCTGAACTTAAGTCTAATTAGGTCAGAAAAGAAAGGGGAAAAAATCTAAGTATTTTAAGAGCTCCATTCTGAATCCACTGATATCAGTGGGAGTTTTGCCAATGACTTTAGTGGGCAGAGAGCCTGGCAAATATGTTCTCACCATGTTTGGGGATCATAAATAGTCTGATTTTGTTTTAAGAAGATTTGTCATTCACGTATAAGCCGACTCTGTAGGTCAAGAGCAGCCATTCTTTTTTCTATTGGCCAACACTACTGCCAGGAAACACAACAATTTTTTTGTTCCTTAGACTGGTAGAGATACAGTAAACAACCATTAGGGTCATTTTTGTTGATCACTTACGTTCCCTTCTCACCTCTCTTTTGTCGAGAGGCTTTCTATGCAATAATTCCCAGTTTCAACCAGGGCTCACAATGAGGCAGGGAAAGTCATGCAGTGGCATTCTTATAAGCTCTGCCCCACGTGAGTTGCCAAAATGAGATGCTACTATAGCTTATGCGGATGTATAAGATGATGATTGTTCTGTGAGCTCCACGGGCTACCTCAAGCTTAGTTCCCCTCAAGCGCTGCTTGAATGTGCCCACTGGCTCTGCTAGGCAACTTGGATTTGATTCCTTCTTGAGTGGTGAAAAAAATAGAAGTAGTGAGATTCTTCCAAATGCCACCCTCTCGTGGCACCAAAATGACACAGTAAATTGTGTAGATCCATGATCTTCCCTCTCTTTTCTTACATGAGGAATGAAATAGATAACAATGTTGGCATTTAAATCATCACTAGGCATCTGAGCTAATGCCTAAATGAGCTGAACGGGGCAGAGCTCAATAGCTCAGAGCTATCAGGTCTCTCTGCAGACTCAAGTAGATGTCTGGTCTTGGTTCACCTTTTTGAGATTTTCTTCACAACCGTAACAGCTAGATCCTTTTAAAAAAAAACAACAACAACAAAAAACGAAAGCTGAGATTCTGGAGAACTAGATAACAGCTTTAAAGAGGGGCAGGCATGCCACACTACCACCACATACTGGCCCAGTCTGAGCACTACTGGTAGCAGTGAGAGAGGCTGGAGCGAATAACTGCCCATACAGTTCACCCCACTAATTTGATTACACATATGTGGATAAAATCAAAATATTTTAGTATTTACAATTATAATGCTTCTTTGCATAAATTCAAAATGGAGTTATAAGTATAGAGAAAAGTATCTAAGTTGTAGGCCAGTATTGTTTTATTATACACTCTGAAACCCTTATTATACTTTGCAATTCTGAAGCATCTTCCACTTGAGAATCACTAAGCACTTTACAAACATTAAAATCACACTCTGAATATTTTTACCTACTATTGTTATTGGCTAAGTTTAGGATTATTGTTACTGAAAGATTTTTTTTTTCCATCTTATTTCATGCATTTAACTGACTTGGGACACAGTCAGTTTCACTTCATTTTTTTGGGTATAGTTACAAGGGGACTATACGTTGCCCATGTGCATGTGCGTTAAGGGTCCCGTGGGCGTAGCACCTTTGCCCTTTAACCCCAAGCAGAGAATTGAAAGTGAGGTCCCTGTTCACTAGGAATATAAATAATATTTCTACAATTAATGTAAGGGGGAATTAATTCCTGCACTGTAGCTGTAACACACCCCACACCTGAGGAAATACTCCTAGTGTGTGGAGTCCTCTCTGGCGCGCGCACACACAGCCATCATCGCTAGCTGCATATCACCCTCCAGTGGTCAAGGCTTGCTGGGAGAAGGGAGGTTGTGGCCAAGATGTCCCTTTGTACTGGCTAGCACCAGCTATTGAAATGGTTCACATGGGCCATTGCAGTTGTGGTGGAAATTTGGGCAGCCTTCAGAGCTACTCTAACCTGTGCTGTAGTAGAGTGGCTCCTAGCAGTGCT
This sequence comes from Lepidochelys olivacea, assembly GCF_965140295.1. Lineage (NCBI taxonomy): Eukaryota > Metazoa > Chordata > Testudines > Cheloniidae > Lepidochelys > Lepidochelys olivacea. Next base: position 74,147,569 of record NC_140418.1, on the reverse strand, counting down.
AGGACAGGGGAGACGCACTGCCTTTCCCTTCATTCTCTGGCTGGACTCAGCACTGGTGTAGGTGTGAAACAGGCCAAAGGGAGGATCCATTCTAGCCTGAATAAATTAATGTAACTCCATAGCTGTTCTGAGACTCATGAGATTACCGGATACAGAAATGTAACCAAGAAGAGAAGTTTAATACTTATCCTAGTAGTGACTACTACAGAGAGGGGAAACTGGTCAGTTCATGAGAGACTTAGGGCTCCTCTCAGTTTCAAACAACTTATGGAGTATTTTGTAAAATATTAGTGGATCAGAAGTAGGCAATTCCAACTATTATTCCAATTATTTATCAAGTTGGACTTTAGTCAGGATTATACTGACAACGCAAATCTAACTGTACCACACATTGAAGAAGCACTTCACAAGAGCATTTCTCTGTACAGAAAATCAAAAACAGTCAAATGAATATGAAAAGCACTGCATGTTCTTTCATCAAATGGCAAAGATTTATTATGCTATGGAAAGTATAGGCACATAAGCTCAGAAATACATCATGCCAGAGAAGTGCATCTATATTTTTTTACTGTAAATGAACAAAGTGAACACTTTTATATTCTGAATAATTTATATTTTTTCCATAGCCTCTGATGTTAGTGTGTTCAGATTTGCTGAGTTCTTTAGAAATTCTTACATAGTCATTGTGGGTTATTTGGTAGAGACATGGCAATTTAAGAAGTGACAGCTTTGCTGAGCTGTGTGGCTTTTAGAACAAATTACATCCTTCAGTTGCTGTACATAGAGATCAGAAGTGTTTTTAAAACAATACCTAATGAAGAGGTTCTTATAAAAAGAGTGCCACTTTGAGAAATAGGCTTCGCATGACATTGCAAAGCACAGCCCACCATGTTACTTGAAACAGGGCCCCAATTCTGCAGTGAGCTCCATTGCAAGATAGAGGCCTAAGGGTGGGATCCACAAAGGAACTTAGGCATTGCAACACTGCCTAGAAAATCACAGAAACAACACTGCGATCCAGAAAGCCTGAGTTAGGTGCCTAAGGCTCCCTATACAATGAATGGGGAGAGATAGGCACCTTAGGTGGAGATCCACAAAGCCCACATGCTAGGTGGGAAGCTGCCTAAATTAGCTTATAAGAGATGCCAACAACAGGGGTGTGTGTAAGCCCTGGCCCTCTATTGGAAATAGGACCTGAGTCTGGGCTGCATGGAGGCACCTAGCTTTGCTTGTGATCCATGAACTGAGGGAAGATAGCCGCACCCAAGCTAGGTACTTGGCTGCCTAGTTGCATGCAAGACCCAAAACAAAACATCCAGAGAGGGAAAGAGGTAGGGTTGCTAGGTGTCCGGTTTTCAGCCGGAATGCCTGGTTGAAAAGGGACCTGGTGACTCCAGTCAGCGCTGCTGACTGGGCTGTTAAAAGTCTGTCAGTGACACAGTGGGGGCCCCGGGCTAAGGCAGGCCCCCTGCCTGTTCTGGCTCTGCATGGCTCCCGGAAGCGGCCTCCAGGGCCCTGCAGCCCTTAGGCGCATGGACAGCCAGGGAGGCTCCGCACACTGCTCCCAGCCCCAGCACTGGCTCCACAGTTCCCATTGGCCGGGAACTATGACCAGTGGGAGCTGCGGGGGCAGCACAGCGGGTACAAGGGCAGTGCACAGAGCCTCCCTGGCCGCCCATGTGCCTGGGGGCCACATGGACCTGGTGGCTGCTTCTGGGAGCCACCTAAGGTAAGCGCCGCCTGGAGCCTGCACCCTGAACCCCTTTGCAAGCTCTTGCCCCAGCCCTGAGCCATCTCCTGCACCCAAACTCCCTACCAGAGCTCACACCCCCTCCAACACCCCAAACCCCCTCCCACACACCAACCCCCTGCCCCAGCCTGGAGTCCCCTCCTGCACCCAAACTCCTTCCCGGAGCCTGCACCCTGGACCGCACCCCCCCAACACCCTGCCCCAGCCCTGATCCCTCTCCTGCACCCCAAACCTCTCATCCCTGGCCCCACCCCGGAGCCCTCTTCCAAACCCCTCATTTACTGATTTCCTCTACTCTCTTTCAATTATAGTAATCTTAGGTATTTCTTGTAAATATAGTAGAAAAATGTTCAGCATTCAGTTAACATGTCCCTTTAAGATTCTTAAATTAAATAATCAATAAACAAATTACACTTAATATACCTGTGTTTGGAGAAGAATTATCTGGGGCCTTATCTTGCAAACCTTTACTCATCCTTACATGAAATAATAATCCCATTGATATCAACAGAATTACTTGCATAAGGACTATTTATGTGAGTAAGGGTTTGCAGGATTGGGCCCTTGGTTTTCTGAGCCAGATGTGTTTGTAAATCATCAGTTAGGCAGATTTAGTCATTAGTTCTTGATGAATTCATTGCATTTAGGGAATGTCTTAAGTGAAAGATTTTTCAAACTGAAAATGACTGGATAAAACAGAGATATGGTGTCTCTCTCCAGTGATGCCAAATTATTTAAGTGCCAGGACAGTTTTCCCCATCTCTTCTTGAGGATGGACAGAGGTTTTTTTGTCTGTTTTCATGGGCCAAAGAGAAGCACACTTAAAGTTTACTGGTGGTGGGGAGGCTGGTTTGTTTAGTTTTTTAAAAAGGAACTGGACGGTCCTTTTCAAAGGTACAAAAAGGTAGCTAGGTGTCCAACTCCCCTTAAAAGTCAATAAGAATTGAGTGCCTAGCTCCCATTTGTGTTCTTGAAAACCTTCACGCTTGATCCACCTATCTCCCTGAAATCCTCTCTTCAAGTGTTTTGTCTAACCTAGTCAGGTGATTCCTTATGTTACCCCTGTGGTTATACTAAATAACCAGCATGTTGCTCAGTCCCTTCATTTGCAGATAAAGATGGTGTGAGGATCATGTGCAATTCAGCTACAGAAGTGTGTGTTATGATCCTGAGCACCTGCTGTTCCAGATGACTTCAGTAGTAGTTATAGGTGCTTGACATCTCTCAGGATCAGGCCTGGTGTGAGGGTCCCTGTTTCTGGGAGGTTTGCAGACATTGCAGGACTTACAGATTTGGGCTCTGACCTCACAGTGTTTGAAATCATGCTGGAACTTACTGTTGTTGCTAACAACATGGTTCTAGCATGATTTCCCTAACTGGTTTGGATAGGGAGCTGTTCTTGAGAACAAATGTTAGCAAAACTTCATCTTGGCTAGGGGTGGATTGAGTTGAGTCTACTCCAGAAACAACAAGTGGCACCTTATAGACTAACAGATTTATTTGGGCATAAGCTTTCGTGGGTAAAAAAAACACTTCTTCAGATGGTTTTTTACCCACGAAAGCTTATGCCCAAATAAATCTGTTAGTCTTCCACCGGACTCGTTTTTGTATAGGCTAGCTACCCCCTGATACTAGTTTACTCCAGGTGTCCCTTCAGTTTCTGCCGAACTGAAGCTGTCATTTTAACAGCCCTTCTGGCTGTGAAGATAACCCTTTTAATGAGAGCTGGTGTGGTGCTGCCTGCCTAGAGCATTGCTAGAATATTGCAGGTCCTATTACAAAGGTTTCCCTTGCTCTACTGATCTCGAGACTGCATGACTCAGAATAAGAATGTTGAGTTTAAATGCCTGGGGCAGGGTTGCTTGGACTGCAAAGAAAATTATGATTCTCTTCTTTTAAGACGGTTCCTTTGTGCATGACAAAGGTAAGGAAGCTGTGCATAAGATATTTGAATGATCTGGGAACACTTAAAGGGACACAACCAATCTAAACCACATGCTGCTGACTGAAAATGTGTTGAAAAAACATTTTTTTTTTTATTGTTACAAGCAACACTTCAGATTGCTATTGCTGAAACAGCTGACAGGAAAAAAAGTTTCCCCTAGTTTCTTTACATTGTGCATTTGACAACACTTTGTGTATAGTCAGTTTCACTGCTTCCCCTTTAACACAGTTAGTTAAGCCATTACCCTGTTTGTGAGAGTCTTGGGAGAGAATCATTTTAAAAACAGGAAAATGTGATTGTAAAGAAACACCACCTGGCAGGAAGCCTCAGTGTTTGAAACTGACTGAATTTCAAGTTCAGCGTTCCTTCAAGAAAACAAACATATTTGTTTGTCTATTACTATTATAAATATATGTTTTCAGACATAAAAGTTTCAAAGACTTTTTGGTAGGTAGGAGTTTTGCATGTTGAGCCCTAGGTGACTCCTCTGCACTGAAGTCTAAGCACAGAAGCAAGAAAATTCTGAGGGGCTCTTTTCCCTTGTATTATATCCATTGTTGCCTTTGTCCCATAAACTTTGCTAAGTAAATGATCTGTGCCTGTCAAAGCTGCTTCAAGCACCTGTCCACATTGCCTCATAAGACCCCTGGGCTAATCCTGCTCCTTAGCAACAGAAAATCACAAAGAACAAGAATCCTAGAGGCTTCAAAGTCCTCTACTGCCATCTTCAGCCCCAAAGATTTTAGGCATTATCTTTGCACTGCAGTTGGGAACAGGCCTCCCAGCTAGGGTTGCCAACTTTCGGATTGCAGAAAACTGAACACCCTTGTTCTGCCCCTTCCTGAGGCCACGCCCCTTCCCCGCCCCTTCTCCAAGGCTCCACCGCCTCTTCCACTGTTGCTCACTCTCCCCGGCTCTCGCTCATTTTCACTGGGCTGGGTAGGGGTGTGGAAGAGGATGAGGGCTCCAGGGTGGGCCCAGAAATGAGGGGTTTGGAGTGTGGGAGGGGGCTCTAGACTGGGGCAGTGGGATTGGGTGTGGGAGAGGGTACAGACTCTGGGCTGGGGGTTCAGGCTCTGAAGTGGGGCCAGAAATGAGGGGTTTGGGGCGGGCTCTGGGCTCGGGCATGGGGTTGGCGGACAGGGGGGTGAAGGCTCCAGCTGGGGGTGCAGGCTCTGCTGTGGGGCCGGGGCTGAGGGTTTCAAAGTGCAGGAGGGGATGCGAGTTCTGGGAGGGAGTTTGGGTGTGAGAGGGGGTTCAGGGCACTGGCTCCAGGCCGCACTTACCTCTCAGAAGTGTCCCGCATTTCCCTCCGGCTCCTCTGAAGAGGCGCGGCTTGTTGCGCTGCCCCCATCTGGAGGCACTGACCCCACAGCTCCCATTGGCCATGGTTTCTGGCCAATGGGAGCTGTGGAGCTGGTGCTTGGGTTGGGAACAGTGCAGAGCCCCTATGGCCGCACCTCTGCCTAGGAGCTGGAGGAAAATGCTGGCCACTTCTAGGAGCCATGCAGAGCCAGGGCAGGCAGGGAGCCTTCCTTAGCCCCACTGACCAGAGCTGCCAGGATCTCTTTTCGACTGGGCATTCTGGTCAAAAACCGGACGCCCGGCAACCCTACTTCCAGCCTGCCCAGGGGTACAGGCATGTGCTAGTGGGGCTCGAGCTAAAAATAGCAATATCTAACTACCTTGTCAGTAGGTAAGAACAAGGTTCTCAGATCTGACGCCATTAGGAAAAAAAGAAAAGGTGTTTCCCATAAATCAGCTACTTCACATGCATCCTACAACAAATATGAGGCTAGATATATTCTGACATACACACATAGGTCCGACCTGAAGAACAGCTCTGTTAGCTTGAAAGCTTGTCTCTTTCACCAACAGAAGTTGATCCCATAGAAGATATTACTTTACCCACCTTATCTCATCCACACACACAATGCTCTACAGAAAGGGGGGTAATGGGCGCTCTGACAGACATTTAACTATAACATTGCAAATCACAGTGCTAATACATATAATTACCTTTTGATTTCCGAGAGGTAACTGCTGCCTCTTTGGGGACACATTTATTCCCTCAGGGCCAAGTCCTGGTTCTGTTAAAGTCAAGGACAAAATGGCTGTTGACTTGAGTGGGAACAGCATTTGGCCTTCTGGGTATGAGATAATTCTATTTCATACACCTTCTCTGCAGGTCTGGCCTCAAGAAAAATGGCACCCTGGATGAACTTGTATTTTGGTGCCCCTGGCCCCCAGTGGGCTCCCAGGCTCCCCACCACCCCTTGCACCTCTAACACCTGCATCCCCCTCCTGGACCCATGAGGGGAAATGGAGCTGGATGAATAGAGGAGATGGCATTGCTGCCTACTTTCCTCCTTTGAACGTTGCTGCTCTGTGCACCCTTGGGGTTGGGGGAGTGAAGTCAGAGCTCCCCTCCTCCAGGTCACTTTGCTCTCCCCTTGCGCAGCCCAGATGGGGAGAGAGCAGAAACTCCTGGTGCTCGCCTCACAGCACAGACTAGGTGGGGAAAGTGACCTGGATGCATGGAGTGCTTGGTGGTGCACCACCTGCACCACAGCCCCTTGGGGGGGCATGGAGGAATGTGTGTGTGGGGGGGGAGAGGAGCAGTGTCTGTGTGTCACCACTCCCACCCATGTTCCTCCCCCAGGAGGAAGCAGGTAGAAATCTGGATTTCCCCTCCACCCCCGACCAGCTGGGAGCAGTTTCTGACTCTACACTGGCAGTGCACACCTCTGGACAGCTCACCCCTTCACCATGGTGCCCCTGGACAGTCGCCCAGGTGGCCCACCCCTAAGGCCGACCCTACTTCTCTGCCTGAATGTTGTTGGGTATGTACAGAATGTGATCACCACATGTCAGAACCCTCATTCAGTGTTTATTCTGTAGTGAGTATGTTATGGAATATGAAACAATATTGAAAATACTGGAGATATCCTTAGTATTGAATAAAAGCAGGCTTACCCTACCCTCATACGCAGACATGCCAATGTGATCAGTGGAGACAGTGCAGTCCAGTGCATGCTGGGACTTTTCAGCATGACTGGGAAGTAGGTACCACAGGGCTACATTGCCAATGCAAGTAAATACCCACTGAGTCAGCATTAGCTTTTGTGGCGCCCCTGTTCACTTTCTGAAAGCCCCATGAGGGCTATTTTTAAGGAGGCAGAATAGCTGCACTGGAATTGTGCTGTCAAGGCATTAGTGAGGGCTAGGATCCACTGTGGAGACATAAGGCCTCTGGCACATATTGAGGTATTTTTGTGTCTTGTGGGCTAAACTCCTTCCCATTTCCACAAGGGAGCAAATCCTTCTACCCCACTCCACCCTTCTCAGTGAGAACTACATCTTGGGGTTTGGAGTCTCCTCCTACGCTGGACATTCATTCTCAGACAGAAACTTGTGGCCTTAAGTCAAAGAAGACTTATCTGTACAAATACATGACAAAAGGATCACCAAGGTATTATGGGCTCCAGACCTTTCCTATATTGTCCTGTTAAACACTGACAGTTTGATTCATTCCCAGTGACGTCAAGGAATGAAATCTTGGTCCCACTGAAGTCAACAGTAGTTATGCATCGACTTCAGTGGGGTGATTTCCTGCAATAGGACTACTCACAGAGTAAGTTATTACTCTGCATGAGGAAGGTGGCAGAAGTTGGCCCTGATGTTGCAATCTGTTTTTTCCATTATGTACTTTAGGAATGAGAGATAGAAGCAGAATAGACTAAAAGATCTTGGTTTTCCTCTCTCACAGACTGCTGCAAGACAAACTCTACTGACTTCAGTGGAGTTGTTCCTGATTCACATCAGTCTGAAATCAGAATCAGGTCCCGAGTGCAGCTTCACCTGCTTTTCTCACAAATAGCTTAGTATGACCGAGAAATCTCAAGGGAAGGGGGATATACTTACCTCAACTGAAATAAAGGAACTGTTTAGAGGGAGAAATTTGATAACTGAGGATAAAAAAAATTAAGTGATTGAACCTAAGAACAAATCATGTCATGGCCCTAGCTAAATCTAAGGAGCCTCACCTATGTAAGCAGTTTAATAGAACAGGCAGGATTAATTTATTTTGTGTTGCTCTTATTCAGGGATAATTTTTCCTAGACTATAAAATAAGCTTTTTTTAAAAAACAAAACAAAAACCAACTGAGTGATTTTAAAAAATCAATACCGTATTTGCTTGTGTTAGTACCCAGCAGGATAAACTGAAATTTGGTGAGGCTATTCCAAATAAAAATGTCAACAAGTATAATTTCTAGGATGTGATGGCATGATCATTGTGTCTTTGAGTATTTTCAGAATGCTTATCACATCATTTTTGAAGATCAGTTGATACAGTTGAGAGCTGTATTAAATGCCCAAGTATGTCCAAAACAAAATATAAAGTCTCTAATTAAAGGGACACAATGATTAAAAACTGTATATCCCAAAAAATGAATGTACATACCTGTTTTATTAACAAAACTCAGCTTGGACAGTGAAACTGAGCAGTTTCCTTTTTGTTGATAGTTTCAGTTTCTGTTCCCCATGCACAAACACAATGCTGCAAAGTTTGGGATGCAGACACGGCAGGGAGTACTTACAGTCAACCCAATAACTTATTTCATTGAAAGAAATATATACCTCTCCCACAAATATTCCCATTAGTTATAGCTTCTGTATAGAATGTAACTTTGGAGCCTCAAGTGACTGGAAAATAGCCCTTAGAAATATTGTTTAAAGGTTCTCTCTCTAATACTGCAGAGCATGCCCCTGTAAAAAACATTAGTCATTCTGAATTACAGTCTTGGGAGGGATTTAAAGCCTGGTCTATATTTCAAACTTCAATGTGCTCTATTTACAAGTAAAAAATTATGACTTTTCTGTCTGTGCCAAGCTGTGTCTGACTTTTGCAACAGTAAAAGATTTGGCAGGACAAATTCTTCCCTCAGTTACACCTGTGAAACTTGATGGAAGTCTAGCTTGCTATCCCATAGCTATGTTGTCTCCATTTTACTAACAAGTGTTTTGTTGTTTTTTTTTAAAAGGCAAAATCTTATTTTGGTCAACACAGTAAGCACTTGTGGCTCTGACTACACAGAGGGAGAAGATCTGTTTGGTAGGAAGTGCTCTTGCTCCAGAGTACAACTGCACTTAGAGATTTAAAGACCTGCAGTTGGTCCTGATCAAAGCTGCCTCTTGGTTATATCAGAAATAGTTATATTAGCACAGTCAGACGACTGGAAGAAGGTGGTACTTCATCCTTAGCAATGATCATATTTCTAAAGAATGCCCCAAGAGCTGCGAGATTAATCAGTCAGCAAACAGAGTTGTCATTTTGTTTTCTATCAGGTGGAAATCCTTGATTGGAAGACAAAGCAACAGCTGTGCTTTCTGGATAAGGTAAATGATAATATTGTTAAAATGGCAGGTGACAGTTTTTAATTTTCTGTAAGTAAATGGAGTGCTTGTGAAAGGAGATGGAAAACCCTTCCTCCTCCACTGGAGACAATAGCCTAGGCAGCGGCAGAGCAAACTTGCCCACGTCGCCTTACAAAATCCCTCAACCCCTTTCTGGAAGGACCAGAGCGCAGGGAGCACTTCCAACTTCATTCGTATTCAACCTCTCAGCTGAGGGGGTCTACAAGGGTGCCAGTTTAGTACCAGTTGTGAAGTGACCCTAGAGAGATTTCACATAAGCCGCAAAACTATCATCATGTTGTAATAACTTTGGTCATTATTAACATGGATGGATTTGCAACATGAGCTAGAGATTAAATGCTCCCTTTTCCTATTACGAGTGGCTTGAGCTGTCCATACTAGAAATAGAATTTTTTGGCCATGTTTCGGAAAGTTAAAGGAATGCTGTCAACTTGAAAAATCACATTTCCACCTGCACATTTTTTTGTACCTACTGATCATCTTCCAATACAAATGAACAGTATTTTTTGTTGCCTAGGTGGAACCATGTGCCACGATTAGTGATATCAGATTGATGTTCCATAAATCATGTAAGTATAATATTTTCAAAGAAACATACTAAGGGTACAAATCACATCAGAATATCCAGTACATAAATATTTAAGATAAAATTATATAGTTTGATGGAGCATGTGATACACACACACACACACACACACATTAACGCAAATAATCAGCAACTGAACACTAATGTAGCTGACATTTAAAATAATTTTTCATTAGCTGTCATCTCCTAATTCATGCAGATCTGTGCTTTGATCTGTAACTTGTTTTATTGTTTGTTATAAAAAAAACAACAACAAGAAGTCATAAAAATCTCCAACCAAAAACTTCTTCTCTCATTCAGTTGCAGTCATTACAACAGTGGATAATCCAAAAGCAAATACTGTGGATAATTTTATGTTTTCTAATTTGTCTTGCAGATCCCAAGTGGTATCCAGCAAGGCAGTCAATAAGACTTGATCCCAGTAAGTACCAGTTGAGTCTAGAGTAACAAGGCTATGAACATAGTGCTTGCATAGAGGGGTGCCACATCTTGCCCTCTCTGCTGGTATTATCTGCTATAAGTGGGAGTTTTGCTGAACTAGTTAACATTATGAAGGACTTTACAAAAAGGAGCCCACACAAGCTGAATTCTTTGAACATTTATTGCTCAGAGTCCCACAGATGGGTCTGGTGACAATACCCACTGTTTAGTTAACTTGGGAGTTTGCACATTGTTTTAATTTGTTTTCAACTGTTGAGCACTTGTCCTTCAATGGAAGCAGCATATAATCTATATATTACCTGCACCTAACTGCAATGAGATGGACCCCAAAGTGGTGCTCGTCTGTGAAAAGTCTGAAGGGTTATGTGCTAGTGTTGTTAATTCACAATAATTTCGTTTTATCGCAGGTGGACATTACAGTTTTCTCATGTGATAAGATAATGCAAAATGAATTAATGGGAATATAGGATCTACAGACTTAGCTGGTGCCAAATGGCTGATTCAGTTAATTTAGTCACAGGTATTTCTGGTAGAAAACTCTTGTCGCATGGCATTGGTGCACAAGGGAAAGCATAACTGGAGAAAAAATGTTAATTCTCCATAGTTATTCAAATACAATGTAGCACCTTTTCCCCCCTGCTACTAAGCATACAGTTGTTTACACAATCCCTTTAAATGATTATGCTAGTAAAGATTAACGCACTGTGTTGGGATCAGTCCCTGGGAAAATACGTGCTTGAGCGGCTGTGTTTCCTTCCTTTCCTTACGTTATCAGGCCCCATCCAGTGGCTTATGCTGGGAAAGTGGTCACTGGGAAACAACTGGAACTATCGGGATTCCCCTAAATGCAGGCACTTGCCACCAGCCCAAAGCAGGCATGTGTCTCATAGGTCAAACGTCCGAAATGGAAAGATGTCAGTTAAACAAAAGAGCTTGAAAAAGAGTTGAATATAAATTGCATTCTACTATGCAGAGAGGGGGAGATCCTGGTCTGCTCCATACCTCCTGCCTAGGACCAAAACCCTGTGGAACAACCACATATCCATTGGACTGAAGTGGAAGGCCACAAAGAGATTACATAGGGGCACTCTTCAACCTCTTGCATGGATGAGGAATGAGAAGGGGACTGGTTAGTGGGTCCATGATCTATGTAAATTCTCTCTCCCTACAGAGAGAGCAGTTACACACCCCCAGTAGTGTCTACCCGTTTTCTGTAATGGAATATGCTACTGCAAAGCAGGGGATGAGGATTCAATTGATGGTGTGTTGGTTTCAGTGGTCTTCCGTGGGTGCATAGCAAATTCACTCCTATATTTTTTCCTATTGTTTTGTATGCAAATATAAGGAAACAGAAGCACACTGCATTTGTTTTATCAAATGGCACCCTCTTACCTAAGACTCTGGTAAAAGCATGTGTCAGGCCAAAGAATCCCACAGATTGGTCTAAACAGACTAAAGGGTTTCTTTAGGGTTAATATGGTACCAGAGTTTACTTTAATTTCACTGTGATGAGTATAACTACTTCTTCTTCTCAGAAGGAAAATCCTTGAGAGATGAGGAAATCCTGCAGCATCTCCCAGTTGGCACAACCGCTACACTATATTTTAAAGATTTAGGGCCACAAATAGGATGGACTATGGTGAGCTATGCTGCAAGCCTGAGACATTTTAATTAATGCTTCTCCTTAATTAATTCTTGCATCACTTTCTCTCTGCATTTATTTAGAATGTCCATGCGCTGCCTGGTCTGACAGCAGATGTAGACAGTGGAGCTTCATATTCAGTGACTCTAATCTTAAGAAGCATTTAACCAGAGAACCCAAAAAAAGTACATCATGAAATCCTGACAATGCACCCCATGGAAAAACAGCAGTGATCGCCTTGCAACATGGTAGCCTGGCACCCAGGAACTAAGTGACTATGTAACTTCTGTTCCTTGGGCTGTCCGAGATCAGGCTCATCCTGTTGTCCTGGCAATCAATCCTGCAAAGACATATGAGTGACTTTACTGATGTCAGTCAATTTCATTGACTTCAATGGGTCTACTCATGAGAGTAAAGTTACTCACATGCATGTTTACAGTTCAGGTCCTGGGACACTAATGACAGCTGGTCATTTCAGTCGCAGCATGAATTGAGTTTCATTTTGGTGAATAGTTTTGGCTGAATAAACACTGAAAACAAACATTTTGAAACTCAAAGTTTGCTTTGAAACTATCAAAAGGAACCATTTCAACATTGTGTTTTGAATCAACATTTCATTTAGAAACCAAGTGTCGCTTCAAATACACCTTCACACTCTTTCATTTGACCCAAACAATTTTTTTTTTCTTTTTAGTTTTTCATTGTGTCAAGAAAGACCACCACAAAAAATCATTTCTGGTTTGAAACTACCCAAATATTTTTTCAGTTCAGCCACCAAACTGAAAAATCAGTTATTCATTCAGCTTAACATTAACAGAAATTGAAAACAAACGTTTTCTGCCCTCCTAATTCAGAGAAAAGTTCCATTGTGGCAGCATTAGCCTGTAGCATTGACTAGGTGGTAAAATAAATGGTGGCTCTGAAATGAGGTGGAAAACTGTCCCTGCACAAAGCCTTCTGTGATTCCACAACACACATATTGTCCTTTAGTTTTAATTTAAATGTCACAGCATGAAGGTAAAGTTAGACAGCAATTTGAAAACATATTTTTAGTTAACATAATTAATATAATCTTATTAATGACAAATAGCAAAGACAAAAGTAATAAACCCCCCCTATAATTTTAAATAATCACTTTTCATTGAATATAAATCTTCAGATTATCACACTGGAGCCTATGTTAGAAAAAGACGACTACCAAGTAATCCTAAATGCAGTAAGATGATCAGAACAAATAATTACAATATGAGCAGGTTATCAGATCAAGATGCTTTCATATCGATGTACAGTGAAATACCACAGCATATCAAAACATGATAATGTAAATTAAAGCATAGACCCTACCACATGATTGTCCTGTGAAACATCTAGACCCTCCCTCACCCTGCCCTCGTTCATCTTATTCAGACATAACCTAAGACAAACTTTAGCTTTAGCAAGTTTAAAGAAAAAATGTCTTCCCATCTACAGTCAATTTAACCTTTGCCAGGAAGACTGCTGATGCAATTACATCATATAATATCACCAATACCTCAACACATTTTCTGGACATATGAGTAGCTCTAACTATATCAGAAAAAAGTGGTGATTTTTTGTTACATAAGTTCAGTACATTTCCCTTATTTCTCCATAATTCAGACATGAACCTACTTTAATTAGTTATGGAAGCAAAAGTAATTATAAAAATTGAGGTCAAGTTAAAGTGATGCTGGTATGAAGTATTTCTATTTTAAACAAAATTGACTCATTAGAAACTAGTTTCTTGCCCCCCACCTTTTTTTTGGAGAAATTCTTTACCAGCATTCTTTTTAACCTACAGTCAAAAAGTAGTTTTATAGGATACCAAGATGAAAAATAAAGGCTAACATTATATAAATATAATTTGCATGCACATTTATCACAACTGTATGTGCTCCCATGTTAATTGCAAATAACTTGTCACCTGTGCATGTAAATACTTAAGTTGGATGCCATTACTGCAAATGCAAGTGCACATTATATGTATGCATTTCTAACAATCTCAGTCTATAATTCCAAATGTTGTCATGCCAAAAAAACCCACAAAAACACACCTCCATTCTGGATTGGTGGAGGAATTTACTAATCACAAAACGAAAACAAAGCACTGCCACTGATCTGCTCTGTCTAATTATTCTTTCTCTCTCTCTCTCTTTCTTTTTTTTTGGGGCAGGTATTTTTGACAGAATATGCAGGTCCATTGTTCATCTATTTTCTGTTTTATTTCCGCATGCCTTTTGTCTATGGGCTGGATGACAAGATTACATCAAGCCCACATCCAGTGGTTAAGTAAGTTCTGTTATGAGCCTCAAGCAATATTTTTGTAAGCATCCTATTTTTATTCCAAATTTCTTGCCACACTTGTTTCTGTAGCATTCTTAAATGCTTTTGTCTTGCTATTTCTAGCTTGGCATGTATCTGCCATTCTTTCCACTACATCAAAAGGTTGATTGAAACAATATTTGTTCATCGGTTCTCCCATGGGACTATGCCACTGAGGAATATTATTAAGGTAAATTGTGACAAAAATCTACCCACAGCCCTCCAGTAAATACAATCTGGCCACTCTCTGCACTGCTTCATTAGCACAGTGTTTTGGTGTGGCTTTTGTGGTAATGCACAACAGCTCTGATTATGTAAAGCTGTAATTCTTTTACAAGATCTCACAATAACCTTCCCATTGTAACCTACATGCCACCCTGCCATTATAATTGCTGTCACAGTTTTCCCATTGCTCTTTCAAGATTTAATACCTTCAGTATTCATTCCCTTTTTCGCCCGCTAGGCGCTAGCTCTCTTGGGTGTGAGGATTTCAGAAGCAGTGTTATATTTTAAGGGGGCACAGTCTAGTAGTACGTAGCTAGAGGTTTTCAAAATATTTTTAATCTGTTTTTTTGTAATAGTATCATAGAATCACGTCTCTCCTTGACAGTTATAAATTTGGCTTTGCTTCTTGTGTAGCATAAAGCACCATGGCTGTTCTACATTTCCTTCCTGTCCTGAGCACACCTTAGCAACAACTCTGTTCTGGGAGCAGGGGCTCACCTGTGCTCCCTCCGTTGTCTGCCTGCATAGTGGTATGAGAGACTGCATGGATATGCAGTAACTACAGACATTTTTTTAAAAAAAAGAGGCAGCAGAATACTATATTTTAAAATAATATTATATAGAATCTGGAAGATAGCAGATTATGTCATATCCTAATAGCCCGGTTTTACGATATTTAATATTTTGTGTTTAGACTATTCCTTTAAAATACATCTGCATTTTAAGGGATTGGTAGTCTGACCTGGGAACAAGAAGACTCTAGTTTCATATTTACACCCTACCAATAGTCCTATCTTTGTTATTACCTTACTGATCATCTGACTCCCTGCAGCTGATTAGCATTAGCTTTGTGCTTCCTAAATAGGAAAAGGGTCCTAAATATTCAGCTAGTAGCATGAGCTGGGCACTGGTAGTCACAGTGAATTTTTTTTGCACAGATTTATTTTCATTGCTTTCCTAAGCAGAGATGTGTACAGGTTTCTATCAGGCTAGCAGCTCACTTAGAAATGTCTACTCTGGACAAGTGGTAGCTATTTTACATTAACAACATTAGATGCGTGAAAGCAGGACAATTGTACCTTTAAAGTGAATTCATACAGTGCATTAAATCATCACTTGTCACTGGTGTCTGACACTCCTATTGCACCACTCCAGTCCAAACAAAATACAGCTGCTAAAATCCTTATCTTTGCCAGTCATTCTGACCAGGGCTTTTGAATCACTTCCCCTTCTCCACCACATCAAGTTCACAATACTTGTCTTCATCTTCAATTTCATTCATAACCATGTGTCTCCCTACTTATCTGCACTTGGGCCTGATTCACCTCGCACTTGCTCTGGTGTAATTCTGTTGATTTTAATGGAGTTATTTGTGATGAAAAAATTAATATCGGGTTGACCCTTAATGAATTTTTTTCAAATTTATCAGCACACCAAAAAATTTTTATAAAAATTTTCTGGTCAAATTGAACATTTTCATTTGAGGGTGTTTTTTTTTTAAATTAAAATAAAATTTAAATTTCAGAATGAAAAGTCATTTTTAATTGAAAGATTTTGAAAATGTCAAAATCCAACATTTCTAACTTTTTAAAATATATTTAAAAAATATATTTTTGAGTGAAACAATTCAGAAAGTTCAACATGAATTTGCAATAAGTCTTGGTCAGCCCAAATCTGCATTTCTTGGTGAAAAACATTTCACCGGAACAGTTTTACCAACTCTAATCCCATTATCTTTACCAGCCTCAACATACTTGGTTTTTTTTTCCTCTCACAGCCATATGTGCTTCTTCCATGCCACCACATGTGTGTGGAACATTCTTCCTGGGTTGTAAAGACAGTTCCCCATTTAAATTGGGGGGGAAAGGGATCAAGTTGATGTAAGGTCCAGTGGCCCAGACCCTTAAAGGAATTTAGGTATATAACTTCCTTTGAGGATCTTCCTTATTACTTTCACTTTGTGGGAGGAGAAAGGAGTGGGTGTACAGATTTTCAAGGACATTTAATTATATAGGAAATTTGGGCACCAAGAAACCATTTGTGAGATAGCAGGAGCAAAGAAATGTCGGACTCCCTCCCTCCCCCCCCATTCAAAATGGAGCAATTTTAAACACCTTAGAACTTCCAAACAACTCCGTGTAACTTTCACTAAAATTCCATCACTCCCCTATCATGATGTGTGTGATTTTATATTAGGCCTACTTTTTTTTATTATTATTCCTAATTAAGAGACAAATTGTTACACTCCATTCTAAAAGGAAAGCCCAGCTCAGCCTTAACTTTGGAGCCATAAATATGGTTTAATAATATATATGTACATATCTTTTTACCTAGTCTGACTACACATTTTTCTCCAGCACTCAAATATAGGTGGTAGGAAAGGCCTCCTATTTTAGATACATCATTGTTCATATAGGGGCTGTTGCTTGTTTGTCCTCTAGGAGAAGTCAATTATCTTAATTTAGCGAGAGACAATCAAGTTCCTTGTGAGCATGACTTAAAGGGGATGGGATTGGACATTTCTGAGAGGGAGAAGGGTTTCCATCCATCATATTGGCTGGGAGACCCTTCACCTTTGTTTCACATACATGGCAGTAGGGTCATTTGGGCTCTTTTATTGCTTCATTGTGCTCTCCAGGACCTGGAGGATATGAGCAATTTTTAAGAAAAGATACAGACGTAATTAAAATGGAAACAGACATGTCCTGCCCATGAAGGTTCTACTCATTCCTAGTAGGAATCAAGTAAAAACATTACACGGTATAAACAAAGCTCCTTTTGCTAGCACTCCATATACTCTTGAAAGGTTGTGTTACTTTGTTAGGCCCTGCTAAGCAGTGTCATCTGCTGGGAGTCTGTGTATGAAGAATGAGTTGTATACTGCCAGTTTTGATATGACTGATACTGCTTTCAGCAGTGGCAAATCCCACTTACTTTAGGAGTCTTTCCTTAAAACTGAACTATGTTTTTGTAGTAATTTGTGTACTTTGGTTGTTCACATTAATTACAGCATTTATTGTTGGGATCAGATTCCCAATGTTTAGATGATGCTTTAGAACAGGGGTTCTCAACCTTTTTCTTTCTGAGGCCCCCCCAACATGCTATAAAAACTCCATGGCCCACCCATGCCACAACAACTGATTTTCTGCATATAAAAGCCAGGGCCGGTTTTAGGGGGTGGCAAGCAGGGCAGTTGCCTGGGGCTTCGGCTTCAGCTTCAGTCCCAGCTGGCAGGGCTCAGGGCTTCAGCTTTCTATCCTGGGCCCCAGTGAGTCTAATGCTGGTCCTGCTTGGCAACCCCCATGAAACCTGCTCACAGTCCCCCAGGGGGCCCTGGGCCCCTGGTTGGGAACCACTGCTTTAGAAGGATTTTTTTTCCTGCACTAAAAGCCATAGGCATATACAACTCAGCTCATGGCAAGTCCCAAATTTATAGGAGAGTTTCCTTGTAAGATTCCATTTTAACAGTCTGAGCCCTTCAGGGCAGAGACTTTCCCCATAAGTCTGTACCATGCCTGGTGTGTTTTGGGTGATACTGTAATACAGTAATGAACAGCGAGGAAGGATGGTCTTGGGGTTCGGGTGCTGGACTAGTACACAAATATCTGAGTCTGGTTCTGCTGCAGGTTTTCTGAATAACTTTGGGAAAGTCACTTAACCTCTGCACCTGGGTTCCATTATCTGTAACAGAAATAATCATGCTTTCTTTGGCCCACCATTTGTCTGTCTGGCCTGTAAACCTGCAGTAGGGACTGTCTCTTTATGTGTTTGTACAGTGCCTTGCACAATGGGGCCTCACGCTTGACTGAGGCCTCTGGGCTCTACTGTAATATAAACAATTCTAGGAAAAATTATACTGACATTCATCACAAAGCTGTGAAGGCAACCACCACCCTTGGAGCATGTGAGAGTTTACTACCTCTCAAACCATCAGGTAAAAGAACCACATTGTCAGATATACTACATTCAGCAAGTCTGGTTTGCAGATGTTAAGATTCTGATTTCAGATACACAACCAGTGGTGAGCTGGAGCAGGTTCACACCGGTTCATGGGAACCGGTTGTTAAATTTAGAAGCCTTTTTAGAACCGGTTGTCCCTTGTGGGGCTGAAACACCCATGGGGAAAATTTGGTGGATGCAGAGCCCCCACCAGCAGCTCCCCACTCTGTGCCCGGCCCCAGCTCCCCCTCTGCCCCTGAACACACCGGCCCACTCTGCTTCTCCCCCCCCCCAGCTTCCCGCAAATCAGCTGTCAGCCTGGGAGGGCTGAGGAGCAGGCAGCGGCTTCGCACTCAGGTCCAAGGAGGTGAAGGCGGAGCGGAAGTGAGCTGGGGATGGGGGGCACGAGGAGGGCCGCCCGCACTGCAGCAGGTAATCCGGGGGGGGGGGGGGGAAGGGGAACCGCTCCCCGCCCCAGCTCGCCTCCGCCTCCCTGGGCCAGAGCACGAAGCCACCACCTGCTTCTCAGCCCTCACCAGCTTCCTGTGCAAACAGCTGATTCATGGGAAGCCGGCAGGGGCGCCAGAGAAGCAGGGTGGGGCGGGGTGTTCAGGGGAGGAGGCGGAGCGGAGGTGAGGTGAGCTGGGGCCAGACGCGGGGCGGGGAGCTGCCAGTGGGTGCTCTGCACCCACAAAATTTTCCCCATGGGGGCTCCAGCCCCAGAGCACCCACGGAGTTGGTGCCTAAGGCACTACCTTTCAGTGGGGAGAGCAGCCGCTCCCCCCTGTTCGCCCCCAGCTATGCTACCCCGCCCCGAGGGACCTGCCAGATGCTTTCCGGGAGCCACCGCTGGGACTCCCCACCTTGCCCCCCAGCAGGTCCCTCTGGCTCTTGGGGGGGGGGGGGATGGGATGGACACCCACTACGGTGGCCCATGAGACCCTCCTGCCCGGTTCTGGGGGCAGTCAGGGGACAGGGTTGGATGGGGCAGGGGTCCGGGGGGGGGGCACGACCTCCTCGTGGGGTGAGGAGGGAACCAGTTGTTAAGATTTTGGCAACTCATCACTGTACACAACCTCTTTGGGCATTACTGCCAAAAATGCTGTTTCACCATATAGCCATTATCTACAGCTATCTTGTTTCTCTCTATATATATTTAATAAACAGAGCCAGTAACATAACTCTCCTCTATATGAAAATAACTCTTTCTGAAAGACCTGGACTTTCAGCTGGTCATGGTTTTGCCTTCCATTGATATCTTGGCAGCCAGAGAAAATCTCATGTAAAGTGTAGGAGTTACCATTCTCATTCTTTTTAAAGAGAGACTTTTAGACTATGCAGATTTGCTGCATTTGAAACCCATAACAATCTGGTTACTTTGGAATCATGACTCAGCCGAGCTGTGTTTTCCATTAACTGACTGACCGCCCCATAGCGAGAGCACCTTGATTCTTGTGCTCTTCCTTTCTTCTCTGGCCCCAGTCTCCTGCCCTTTTTCACAAAGTCTTATCTCCACCACAACCACCCGCTGTGTCTACTCACTCAGTCCCTGTGGAGCATTCTCTCTCTTCTTAAAGTCAGGACGGCCTCTCCTATAGATCTTCCTCCACACATCAGCCTCTACTTTTTCTTTGCAGCTTGGGTTCAGTTTTGCTGATAACATCTTTCTCAACCAGCAGCTCAGAGCAGTTTCCTGGCAGGGTCTCTCGAATGCCACCACCACCACCACAACATAGGAGTTTACCTTTGGTTCTAGCAAGTCTAACTGAGAACATCTTGGAATGGTAGTAGGTAAAAATGTGAGCCACAGTTTCTTAGAGGAGGTTTTGGCTACTGCAAATAATTGGAAAATCTATATTTTGGATATAAAAAGAGCTATCAGTCTTACCACCCATCCCCCTCCACCTCACTGCTGCTTAGATTAAATTTGCATCAATTCTGGATTGAATGGCTAGATTTTCAGAATGGTGGCATAATTCCTTAAATCTGGAACTCTTAAGGTTAAATTGTATAAAATAACAACAGTTAATGCCAAGGGGAAAATATCATTCATTACCATTCAGAATCAGGCTTCGTGTTGCATGAGGGTAGAATTTTGCATTTTTAAAATGTTCATTTTTCATGTTTTTATTGATTTTAATTTTTTATTGCTGTTCTATACGATTAAAAACATTAAACATACAGTCTATTTGGGAAGTCATTTTTTAAGCCATTGTGCTAATTAGTGAAAACACTTTGGGGTTTTTAGTTGACTCAGCAGATTATATGTACATACCCCTGTTGACTTAAGTGGAAAGTGTAACAGGCCAATAGTAAAACTCATTGGTGTTTGATTTTGTGAAATCTCTAGAAATAAACAAAACTAGGAACCAGATTCTCCTGTGGTATAACTCCATCAGCTTCAGTGGTCTTATGCCAGTGGAGAATTTGGCCCCTGGATTTTGAATATCCTAAAACATATTTCCTTTTGATTTAAATCATTATTTTCCTGGTGTCAAAATTTAAAACCATGATTTTCTAATTAAATAAAGCTAGAGCTATGTGGATGGAGCCAGGACTGCATATATACAGACATCATTGCTGGCAGTGGGGATTGAATTTGGAAATTTCAGAGAACAGCACAATCTCTTGCCACTTTAGCTAAAAGGAATAACTCTAGCTGTTATATAGTGACAGGTTCCTCCTATCCTTGATGGAGCCAGTCACTTCAGGAAGACAGTAACATGCACTAACCCACTATATCACATATGCAATCAAAGACTCTAATTTGAAAGTAATACCTGCCATGCCTCTAGGACAACTCTGGGAAGAAAAAAAATGTCAGCCAAGTTCACGCTTTATCTGTAATTTGTTGACCTTCAGTAAAATGTTGGTGCCTATATTCTGAACTATGAATGCTCAATTTAGAATAGAACATGGACATTCACCTTTGAGTTCTACTATTGTAAATTTGGAACTTAGTTCCAAATTTAGTTACTACATTTTTATAAAAGATAAACAGAATTGTTAACATGGCTTCAGCTTGGCTGTGTTCCCATATGTTTTATATTGTATCATTTGTAAATATTTTTATTATGGTAACTCCCAAAAGCCCCTATGAGGATTAGGACCCCATTGTCCTGGACTTGGTACAAACATAGAAAAGATACAAGCCCTGCCCAGAGGGGCTTACAGTCTAAAGACACAAACTGCTAAAGGATAGGAAATGGGAATACAATTATGTATGTATTATAGTCTACTTTTATGATTGGGTTTAGACGAAGGATGTAGAGCCAAGATGGTCTTAACAACCGCAACTCTGAATTTTAAAATAAACTTGGGAGTAAGGCTGCAGTGGTCAAAGCCAGAAAAGAGGAGCTTGTGGTAGTCAAGACGTGAAGCGATGAGGGCGTGGATGAGTTTTGGCTGTGGACAGGGAGCAAAGGCTGGATTTAGGAGTGTGTAAGAAAAAGTGGAAGGATTTAGAAATGTCCTGAATATGTGCATCCTGCGAGAGAGTCGAGTCAGAGGTGACACCCAGGTTATAGGGGAAGAGAGAGGGAAGGAAGATGATGAGCTCAGTTTTGGCCATGTTGAGTTTAAGGTGATGATTGGACAAAAATGTCAGAAAGACAGGCTGAGATACTAGATTTAGTGAAGGGGGAGGGTGCATCCATAGAGAGGTAGATTTATGAGTCATCAGCCTCAAGATGGTAGTTAACACCTTCCTTGCAGAGGAGAGCACCAAGAGCTAGAATATAAAAGTAGCAGAGGAGAGGGCCAAGGATAGACATCCTTGAAAGGGGAAGGGGAAGAGGAGCTTGGCAAAGAAGACACTGAAAGAGCAATCCGAGAGGTAGGAGGAGAAGACCATGAAAGAACAGAGCCATGGAAACTAACACAGGACAGAATTTCAAGTAGGGAGAAACTGACATTGCAAAAGCTTCCAAGAAGCCAAGGATGATGATGCTAGAGTGTAGGCCCTGAAATTTGGCCAGTAACAGATCATTAATCTAGTGAGAACAGTTTCAGTGGAGCATAGAAGGTGGTAGCTGGATTGGAGAAGGTCAAGAACAGAATTAAAAGCGAGAAATTCAGCAAGTGGTTGCAGACACCACATTCAGTGCATTTGGAGATGAAGGGGAGGAGAGAGATTGGGCTATAGTTTGAGGAAGACATAAGGTAGGTGTTTAAGATGGAGAGGATTAAAGCATGCTTGTATGGGAAGGGAAAGGAAGAGGCTGGGAGGGAAGTTGGTCATAGTTCACCATTTAAAACCCATGATGTTTCTATATGTGGCAAAACAAGTCCTGTCTCCCCTAGCACTTGGTCTTTATGGCTCCTCGTCTCTGATCTGTGCGCAGTGAAACAGAATGGCTTCCCAGATAAAACGCTCCTTTAGCTTCAACTCTTTGGGCCACATTTTCAAAAGCAATTTCTAGACCAAACAGTCTGTACGCTCTCTTTGCACTGAAGGGCAAAAAAATCTCACTCCAAGAGCAATACTTCCTGCTTATTTACTGTTGTCTTTTCCTGTTCTTTCCCTTCCACTCCACCAAACTTGGTATGTTGTCATTTTTGTTGCATTATCTGCAACTTGCAATTTGCCCCCAAGTGATCATTATCACTATTTCTTTTGGTAATCACTAGTCTAGATAACGCTACTGTTTTCCCTACACACACAGGACAGTTGATATCTTTATTATAAAAAAAAATTACTTATTTTTCAGAACTGCTTCTATTACTGGGGATTTGCAGCTTGGCTTGCTTATTACATCAATCATCCTCTTTATACACCTCCTTGTAAGTAGCAAAATGGCCCTCAGAATAACTTGAACCTTTACCTGGGTATATTTGAGTGCTAATTATCCACTTTTAAACATTTTGTTTTCTAGCCTATGGACAAAAACAGATAAATTTTGCTGTGATCATGTTTCTGGTAGGACTTTTACTTTTTTTTTTATAAATTATTATTAAAGACTCTCCTTTATGATTTATTAGTCTCGGGGTGGGGTGGGGTGGGGAGACTGTCAAAGATTTATTACTGGAAAGCTCAGGACATAGAACTAAGACTGATCAGCTTAAGATAGAGACAAAGCTGTCCATTTTGACCAGAACCTGGACTTCAGGGAAAGTTTTGGCTGAGTAAGAATTTCAAAATTGGTCCGTTTAATCTGCAGAAATTAGGTAAGAATTTGTGTGTGGAGATGCACACTCAGCCACATTCATCACAGTGATCCTGGTATTACCAGAGTTTATCAAGGGTTGAGAATATCAAGTAGGTCATAAGTAGCTGACAGCTGGCCTACTACAGAATTATGAAAGTGTTAATATTCAGGGCAAGGGTTTCATCTTGCTGGCTTTCCATATATTCTGACAGAATTCCTCTGGAAATAGAATCCTGAAAGTGTCCTTTCACTTACCTCTCCAGGACTATTTTATTTCCTTGTTATACTAACATTGCTTCTCATAGGAAGTATCCATTCTCTCTAGTGCAGATGTAACCTATCTCCGCATTGAGAAGAAAAAGAATTACTATAGTGTCAATGATTGGAGGATCTCATAGCACTTTTCAAATGTGAAATTTTATTAGAGTTAGATAATGGTGGATAATTTGAGCCACATAGGTTAAAGTGACTTTCCCAAGGTCAGACAGCACAAGTGCAAAGCTGGGAATAAAACTCAGGAGCCCTGATTACCAGTTCTCTGTTCTACTCTGGCCATAATCCTATATACAGACCATTTCAATCTATTTTCCACCTAACTAGTGGTGGAAAGCATTGCCTAAAAGCAGGTGGGAAAATTGGTTAATGGAACTTTGTGAATCACATCAAGTCCTTGCCATAAGGAGTAGAAGTCGTTATGGACCAGCATATCAGTATTTATGCAGCTGCACAAATATGCCTTGGGATTTTTGAGAAATCCAAACTGCCCAATTAATTTTTTTTAAACAAATCAGCCCAGTCAAAAGGTAAAGAAAACACGCTGGAATCCACTTTATTCAGGGGTTATTGTGTTAGGGTTTGGCTGGGAAAATAGCTGGAGTGCATTGTACCTTCTTGGGACTTGGTTAACACTTGCTAGCTGGCAATCTGACAGGTGCAAAGCAGAGTGTAATATGGACTCTTGTGTATGGAAAGATGAATAGAACAGATGTCTCCTTACCATCAGTCCAAAATCTTGTTTTGAGCTTAATTAAGATCTAAACACACTTTTAATCCTGTGTTATTTAGGCTGTTTCTCAATGGGGGTTGGGGCCCTTTAAAAATATTTATCTAGGAACTGGCACTGGGAAGAGGAATAAGTGGAAGGAAAGCATTTTCCTTTATTGTATGCTGCTTCTTGCAGATATGTGAAGCTGGAAATTTCTCTATCCACGTTGCACTCAGTGACCTGAGAAGAGATGGTAAAAGTTTGTTCCCTACCTTTGTGCAGTTAAGTTAGCTCTTCTGCAGTGACCTACACTGATGATTGGCCTGATCCTGCAAGGTGCAGAGAGCCTCCTGTGAGGGGCTAATCACCCTCAGCTGGCCTCAGTGGGAGTTGAGGGTACTCAGCACCTCATAGGATTGGACCCTAAAGGAAGTTTGGGTATGTAACAAAAGCACTTAGGGCCAGATTTGTGCCATTAGTGCATGAGCCTGTGTAAGCTGCACTGGTGGTTCAAAGTGGGATGTGGGCATGATATTCGGGTTGGCTAGTTCTTCAGGGGATGCTAGCAGGAGCTGTTCTGTGGAGAGTGCAGGGTCCACTAATATGCCTGGCTTCTGTCCAGGGCACAAGCTGTGTGTGTGCTTGGAAGTTAAGGGCAGTGGCTCCCTTGTGCTTTGCTCCCTCTTTGTGGAAGGGCTGCGTCTCATAATATTTGCTAACTGCATCCACAATTTTGATATAATGTAATCTGTAGAAATACCGTTCATTTCTGGGGTCTAGGAAATGGTGCAGACACTTCCTATGGGAATGACTTAGTGCTGGCCAGTCAGCATTGCCAATGATCTTTCCCAAGGATGCTTCTAGGGATGGTACTGCCAAATACTGTGTGCAATCCTTAATGATCCTATAGCACTTCCCCACAGGCACCCTAAGCCTTCCTCTGGGCTCAGTGGAGTCCTTATTTTCCCAAGTCTATCTTGCCCATCTCTTCAGTAGGCAGATTTGGATTGTCTTTATAGCAAACTACATGGTACATAGGAGCGTCAGTATTCTGTGGTTTATCTTTTGTGGTTCTTTTAATCTGTAGGATCCAAGATCCGTAAGATCCCTTATCCAACAAAGAATCCTTTCACATGGCTGTTTTTCTTTGTATCCTGTCCTAACTATACATATGAGGTATGTATTTTCCTCAGTAAACCACACTAAGATTTAAGTTTTGCAGGTTACATCTCAATTTATACTATATTATTAAAATAAACATATAAGAAACTTAAAATAAAAAATATGCAAGCCCACTTCATATTGCCAAACTCTAAGTTCAATCTTTCAAAGAGTTAACCCATGACAGACATCCTAAAGTACCTTTTATGTGAAATTTACTTCTGTGCAGAAAGACTGCATGAAGCCATTGCATGCTTCAGTCTCTCAAAATTAAAATCTAAATAGGATGTGAGTGGTGCATAGACCTGGACCTGCGAGTGGTGCATAGACCCAGACACCGTCCTGGGCACAGCGGTGAGTGTCAGGCTCTGTGTCTTCAATGCACGCAGCCCCACTGAAGTAGGATTTATACAAAATCTTGATTTCAGGGAGTTTCATTGGTGTAAATGAGAACGTTTGCCTCCAGGGCTGCATAATGTCACATTTTAAGCACTAATTTAGGAACAAACACAAAATAGGTGGAGACAAGGGAGAGAGGAAACTTAAGTCCAAAACAACACACACACACACACACACAATAACCATGATGAAAAATGGGGAGCTTTTGTTTGGAATTAACAGGATGCTACTGACTTTGTGAAAAATAATTGGTACCAGAAATAGCTTTCGGTAACCATGGATGTATTGTTTACTTACATTAGGGAGGGATGTTTTGATAATAGAGGTATAAATGTGAATGCTATCATCAGAAATATTTTTAATTTCCTTGGCCATAACAGGTGGGGGCATGGATCAGCTTCACCATCATGACTCAGTGCGTCCCGGGTGAGTAAGGTTTTCTTTCTCCCAACTAGATGATTTGTTCTCAGGACAAGAGAATGCTGTTTCACTAGCATTGATGTCGTTTCTTTTTTTATATATCTTTTTATAGTGGGATTGTTCACATTTCTTTGCTTCACTCAGATGACAGTTTGGGCAAAGGATAAACACTACACCTACGTACGAGAATTCAAGGATTATCCAAGTCTTAGGATGCCAATTATTCCTTTCTTACTGTAAGAAGAAAGAACTGCTTGAATACCTGAGTGGAGCTACAGGAGGACAAAGCTGATGGGCTCTCTTTATTGAGAGACCTGCTGGCAAATGAGAATTCATTTAGATAACTAAACCAGGGTGGTTCTGCTGCATGGTATCTCCATTGCTGGGGGAAATTCTATACAATTGGAAGCTACATCTCCCTAATATTCTAAATTTTCAGAAAGTCATATTGGTTGCCATGGCTTTATTGCTTCATTGGCAGCCAAGGGCCTTCAAGGTTCACTATTGGCCTAGATCCTTTCAATTACTGACAGTTGTAGCTTCCTGTACTGGCCTGGTTGGTTTTGTGGATCACAACGAAGCCTTGCCACCAGTAAGCTCCAACTTGTGGAACAGCATTCCACAGAAATGCTGATTGACTACATTGGAAAGGAGACCCACCATTGATTTCTGGAGTCATCACCAGGTCAGCTGATCCAAAGGTAGATGTGTGTGCTGCCTCCCCTTGCTGGAGAGAGAGTGCTATGGGGACAGTTGCTTCATGGGGAAATGAAGTTACAAAGGAGGGAAATAGGAGTACTCAGAATAAAGAGGTGAACAATAGCTCAGATGCCCGAGTTAGCCCGACCACACACTTTGACAAGTCAAAACCTTAAATCACAAGTCACTATGAATAGAACATCCCCTGTTAGGAAAACTCCTTTATCAATAAATTGCTCACCAGCTAGTAGACTGGATTTTGAAGATGTAGTATCTTCAGTAGCTGTGATATTTGGCCTGTTTTCATAAAACAAGTCATTACGATACCAAAAAGAACTTTTACCTAGAGGTTTTATGTTAGTGTTCTCTGAAGAGTTTTTAATGTACTTTGTAAACAAATGCACTGACTACAGTCCTCAAAATGATAGTTCTGTCCCTGTTTGTAAAGCAGGGAGAAGGAATCGGTTACATAGTGAACTTTCTATATTTTGTTTTCCACAAGGTGTTCAGTTTAACTTGGAAGGTTTTCTATAAATCTATTCAAGAAACTACTGCAAATCCTGTCGTAATGATTTTTTTAACTACTTATTTTAGAATGTATCTACAAAGAGAACAATGTTTTTTCATGATGATTTATTTACCTAGAAATGACTTATAGAAAGATTTTTGCAACGATTTGTAAAGATAAAATATGCAATAAATTCAAGCCTACATTTTGAACTCTGTCAATAATTATGGCAACAAAAGATGATGTATTATAGATGGTTGCAGAAGTTTCATAGTTTATATATAAATATAAAGCAAAATGGTCTTGTATCAAATAAAAAGTTACATCCACTGGATAAAAAACAAACCAACAAAATCCCTGGAGTTCATTATTACACAGCAAATTCTACCACTGGATGAATGGCTTAGAAGCATGTAATGATTAGTGCTGTGAGTAATCAAAGCAATAAATCATTATGAATGATTTTTCATTCTGCTATTCTATGGTAGTTTGACTGGGAGACAGAAAGAGAGCTAGAGGCAAAACTAGTGTCAGGGGTGAACTTCAAAATGTTTGATGGTTCAGTCATATAATCCTCCAAAAATGCTGGGGTCCTGTCTGCCACAATTGCCTCACTTCTCATCGACTTCAAAGGGGACTGCATGTAGGCTGAAATTCCCCTGTCTACAGATGGCCAGCAGAAGGCCTGGGCAATGCTTACATCCTGGCTTGAGCCCTGAGGGCTCTGCACAGAGGGAAAATTTAACTTCATCTGGCGACAGGATCAGGCCCTGGATGTCAGCCTAGACCACCAAGAGATTGCCTACTTCCTACTTTGGGCCAGATCAGAAATACTGAATATTGCACACAGACTTTAAAAAAAACCAAAACCAAAAAATTTTTTGGTAGTTTCACCTCCATTCCTGCAACCAGGAAATGAAGGGCTGTGTATTTACTTTCATTATCAAAAGTCACCAAGCTTTTTCAAATATAAAAGGGTTCTGCTTGGGTGAGAGGTTTGGGTGGATTCTCCGGTGCTCTAATGGCATTGCTTGACATTACAATGAGGCAACCTCTAAGCAGGAGTATTATGTCCTGGCCCAACACAGTCCTTGGCATTTTAAGAAGGTGGGTGCCCATTTCTGGTTGCAATTTAATTTGGAAGGTTTTTTTAAAAAAACTACCACCATCTTAAAGGTCCAGCATAGAAAAACTGTCTTTAATGCTTTCTTATGTCAGTAAGGAAGAAAGAGTTGTCTCTCTTTGCAGCTTATAATGATCCTGTGTGACAGGAGGATTCTATTATAAACCAAGCATCTTCCGTTCCTTTGACCCTTTCAGTGTGTACCTCCTGTCTCTCTCCAGCCAAGGCAGAAGAAGTTTTTTGTTGCTAGTTAGTTGTGAACTCAGTACTTAGAAAGGTACAAAGCTTTATTTGAAAACTGCCCTGAGCAGTTTCTTCATTCTCCATACAGCTGTGATATGGCACATCTGTGAGCTAACAAGCTCTCAGTGTTAGCAGCTGCAGGGGAGTTCTATGCAGCTGCCTATTGAGGAAAAGCTGGGGACACCTTCACCTCCCGACTGGCTCCAGCAGCACGAGGGTGTAAAGGAATTCCTTCATCCTCCATCTGTTGCTTAGCAAAGTTCACAAATACCTACAAGAGGAGAACAGATCAATATAACCAGCCTCTCCAGAGGCCAGGCAGTTGAACTACTATTGCCACTTGCATCACATCAGATTCTCTGTAGGCAAGAAGTGTGAAGCAGAACCCAGAGGTATGTGTAGAAATGAAAACTGCCCATCAGCGGAGTTCACACATTTTTCTTTATCCTATACTGAATACATGTACAAATCCACCTTTTATGTCAGCTGAGGTAGGGGGCAAGGCTCATAGAACATGCACCACACTGGTGGGCAAGGGAGAAGATGTAGTATCCTAGAGGCACTGTGCGGAGGTCACAAGCAGTCATAGGTGTGTGGGGAGTATATCCGCTAGCAGCCCCCATGACAGCTGCATAACAGGTGTCATCTGCACAGACCCATGGCCGCCAGCTGGGTGTGATGCCCTCTAATGACAGCGTGTGCTGCCAACAGACTGCCCCGTGTTGCTGCTTTTAGTGTGGAAATGCTCCTGTATGGAAATCAGTGGCTTCTGAGGAGGAGGGATAGGTACACAATTAGTTGATTGGGTATTGCAGGGCCTCTGGACACAAGGCAGTCAAAATCTCATTAAAACTAAATCGAAGAAAACAAATTGGCTATTTCAAATTCAACAAATCTCATTCTGAATAGCAGAATCTGGTCTGATCTGCTCACTACCACTCCTGTTTCTGTACTGAGAATCCAAGGGGGATCCTAACGGAACATGTCATGTGCACTCCTGCCCCTGGGATCAGTTGTCACTGCAGCTTCACAGGGCATCAGGGTATGCATAGGTCTGATCCTGCACTTTTACCTGAGGGCACTGAGCGTTTTGTCTGAGTTAGGGGTATAAGGTAAAGCCCTTCAAAAGTTG
Organism: Lepidochelys olivacea; assembly: GCF_965140295.1. Taxonomy (NCBI): domain Eukaryota; kingdom Metazoa; phylum Chordata; order Testudines; family Cheloniidae; genus Lepidochelys; species Lepidochelys olivacea. Next base: position 74,117,445 of record NC_140418.1, on the reverse strand, counting down.
GTTTAACAGACAGTCAAGACAGATCTAGACCCTAACTTATTCTGGGTTTTTCCAGATCCCTATTCCAGATTCCTCTCCCTAGCCAGCCAGATCTTCTCATGGGTGACTTTACTGCTTTCTTACTCACCTGATCCAAAGTCGTTTGAGAGACTGAATATTCTTCAATGTTCAGGTTTTCTTTGTTGGAGAGAAGTAACCGAAAGATCCTGGCCAGTGAGGAGGAGCAAATCTGGTACTGCAGCATGTTACAGTGTTTCTCTCTTTGTAAACTGCCTGGGAAGTTGACTTGTATGAAATGCTCAGCTGGGCTTGGATCTGGACACAGCCCTGGTTTAGGTGCTTTAATTTTCATGGTGACAATATATCCGTCTCCAAATCTGAGAAACACACATGGGTTTGGTTGTTTTATGAAGACATGGTTTTACTATTCAATTGGGGGAAATCAGCTCTCAGCAGTTAGCTATACACTCAGAAATGCAGAGGCAACGTGTGGGGGTGGAGGCCACGCAGGGTCATGTGCCCCCCCCCACCCCAGATTTCTGCCAGGATGGGAGTTGGGCTGAGGGGGACATGCCTGGGAAAGGCATCGGCATCCTACTGAGCTGCGCTTGGAGGCACCCGAAGCAGAGAAGAGAGACACGGCTGGCAGCGCAGCTCCACCAGAGGCGATACAGGGAAGCCCTCTGAATCCTGTTCCTTCCTCACCTCTGTTACCTGGTCAGCAGCCGGTGTCCTGAGCCTGCTCTGGCCCACACCGCACCCACAGCAGGGAGGCAATGGGAGAAGTAAGTGGGGGGGAAAGCAATGCTGGTTTGGAGTGGGTGTGGGAGGCACAGGCAGAGTGGGAAAGGGCCTAGATGCGATGCACGGGGCAGTGACATGCCTCCCCCCTCCCACCCTGGACCTTTAGATTGTGTCTGCCCACCATGAAGAGTTACAGGTCATCTCTGCAGAAACATGTGAAATGGAATCCTAGAGCGATCTCTATTGAACTGCTCTGGGAAGCTGAAGAATCCACGTGTATTCTGAAGAATTGGTCTATAATGTACTCGGGTGATTTGAGGGTCCAGGGGCCTAACTTAATAGTCTTACATATTAAAGAGTTGCACTCATAAAGTGGGCAGTGTGTTATTTTTAATGAACACAGGTCTAGCGCCTATTTTACGTAACACCTGGATGGCTGCATAATCAGATTATTTGAAACTTGTACTCTGCATGAAGTACAGGCTGTGGTGTATCTTGAGTGTCCCCATAGTCACCAGACAATTCTTTAACAACTCAGGATACAAACATTCAACTTACTTGTATTTTAAATGTTGAATAGTGCCCAGGCATTTGAAGGTCCCCTTCACCATTATGGCTAGACGAGTGCAGAGAGCTTCACATTCTTCCATGCTGATAAAACAGAGAACACAGGTTCAGGATTAGAGAAGGATTTCCGCCCTTCTTTGACTCCAGTGCCGCTGGTAGGAAGCAAGGTTTGCATTACCTGTGTGAGGTTAGAACTACGGCTCGCCCTTCTCGGATCACACTGACAATAGAGTTCCATAAAAAGCGTCGGGACTGAGGGTCCATCCCTGTAGTGGGTTCATCCTGAAGGGACAATATTAATTAGAGTCAAAGATTTTGATAAAACATGTCCAAGGTGTTAGTTTGAGATTTCTTAAAATTGAATTTGTTTTGTCTTTTTAATAGTAAAATGCAGATAGGAATACAGTGTGCCCAGTGTGGGACATAGCTATCGGGAAGGCCATTGCACCCAGCAGGGCATGTTACAGTGGACAGTGCATACCATGACACCAATGGTTCAAAATCAGCCAGTGTAGAGTCTTATCTCTTGATCTCTGAAGCATTTGTAATACTTCCACCACCAAAGCAACTACGTGCCAGTACAATGGTAAGCAGAACAGAGCTTATTCAGAAGCCAGGCTGCAGAGTGTGTAAAGCTCAGTGAGACAGGGTGCTGGGCAAACGGCTACTGATTCAGCCCTCTGCCATGCCAGCTTCCATTTAGGGGAATAAATTAGAACTGGCTGGGGATAACTTGGCCCTAACTGGGGAAGCAAAGACAGCTGCTGCCTAATTAGCCTGGGGCTGTGTAAAAGCCTCAGGGGAAGGAAGCCAAAGGGGGAGCAGAAAGGAAGGGAAAAGGCAGGGAGTGGAAACAGGGAGGTAGTGCGTCCCTCCCTCCCACAGTGAAGGATCAACTGTACATGGTGAAACTGTGATGGGAACTAGCCTGTGAATAAACTGCACCTATGGTTACTAACCCCAGGGTTTCAGAGTGACTTTGTGGACCTAGCAGAAATAGGAGCTGAGGTGGCCCCATCACGCTCTGTTGCATGTAGAGGCTTCTCCTGGATTCCTTGCCAGCGCAAGTGTCTGGCAGCCCGGAGATAGGGGAGATCATGCAATGGCTGGTCAAGCAGCAGGAGAAGCTGCAGAAGGCAATGCAGAGTTTTCAGCAAGCCCACCAGCTGGAGAGACAGGCCTTGCTCACTTGGCAAGCAGAACAGCAGAAGAGCCTGCAGGAGTTCATTAAGCAGCAGGCCGGCATCCAGCAGCAGCTCCTGCAGCAAGTGGTGAGTCCCACAGGAGGGGATGGCCTTCGGGCACCAGACATAGGACTGTGTAAAATGGGCCTGACAGATGACCCCGATGCCTTCCTATGCACATTTGAGCAGGTAGCCAAAGGGGATGAATTGGACAGGGCAACCTGGCCCTGCGACTGGCTCCTCAGCAAGCCAGCGAAGCCCAAGTGGCTGGCATGGCCCTACATGAAGAACAGGCCAGGAATTATGAAGTGGTAAAGGCAGCCATCCTACATCGGGTGGGGCTATCCGTGAAGAAGTATAACCAGAAGTTCCAGTCAGCGAGGTGGACATGAGGGTTACAGCCCTGGGCATTCACCCAAAAGTTAATGGACTAGGCCACCCACTGGCTGAGGCCGGATGCCCAGACAGTGGGGGAAATCATGGACGCACGGTGCTGGGGCTGGGCCAGCGTTCTGCTCGGCCTGGTCCAGTGGCCTGGCACTCGGAGGGGCTGGCAGCTCGGCTTGGGGTGGGCAGCAGCAGCTCGGCCTGCACTCGGGGTGGGAGGGGCTTGGGCCAGCACTGGGGCCGGGCCAGCAGCTTGGCCCAATATGGCTGGAGCTCCTCTGGTCACGAGGGGCCCGCAGGGCTCCTCCTTTTAAGGGGCGGTTGGGGCTCTGGCATGTGGGGGCGGGGCCTTGGGAGGAAGGGGCGGGGCCAGCCTCCCCAAAGCAAGGGTTCACCCGTTGCCCATGACTACCATGTAACTAGAGAGCACTCAATGCTCCCTTTTATCATGCAAACTGAAGTGTTACTATATGATTTAATAGCATACATATTGACAGTAATTGCATATGAGTTAAACCGTTACTGCCAACACAAACAACTGGAAACTTGTGTTACTCTGTAACAGGGCTCCTGGCTCTTGCTTCTGTCCCAGTCTACCAACTACACTGAGTCCCTTGTGCTGGTCCAACACCTTGTGCAGTTTATTTACAAATGGATTCCCACCACCTTCATAACATATACAGCTCCTGTATCAAGCAAGGGAGAGCAATCTCTCCCTTCCCTACCTGCCTGCTTCCTCCCTTTCCACTTCCTTCCTGTGCCTATTTGTGGGCTCTGCCTAATGGCAGAATTAGCCTGTCTGCCCTGCCCCACCCACAAATTAGGCACCTCTACTTAATCAGCTCCAATCTGCTTTGCTTGATTGGAGCTGCTGGGAACACAGTGCTGACTCAACCTTTCTTGCCTGGCACTCTGTCACATACTCTAACATTATAATTTAAGGAATAATTGAAATATTATTTACATGTTTTATTCCCAAAACGCTGTTGATGGAAGAGACTAGCTATACTCCACCTGCACTTTTCTTTTGCTAGGTACATCTGATGGCACTGTCAGTCAGGTATGGCCCATACACAGCCAGGTATGTTCTTCTGACTGTAATGGTTGTTCTCTGGTTCATTCTCCATTAAAAAGCAGAGGTGGCTCTGAGACACAAAACGGATTTGAATTTTCCCTAAATTCAGTGATGTTTGGATCCTAGATTTTAACTCAAGCCCATCTCTGTTGAAAAGTTTTCCTATGGCAGTCATGTAGGGCCCAATCCTATGAGGTGTTGAGCATCCCTGCCTCCCAGTGAAATCAAGCTAGTGAGAATGCCATTGGCTTGAGGGTACTCAGCACCTCTCTGGATCAGCCCCTTATTGCTCACACACAGAATGCATTATCACAGAGCTACTTTACTGTGACACTTACTAGCAGGACAAGAGGAGGGCAGCCTATCAGGGCAATGGCAGTGGAGAGTTTGCGCTTGTTACCACCACTGTATGTGCCTGCCAGCTGGTCTGCATACATCTGGAGACCCAGCTTCTGAATCCCCCAGTCAGCAACCTGTGGGAGAGAAAAGTCATTCTTCTTTCACAAAGCAGATAGTGAACCGCATGCACAGCTGGTGATAGCTGCACACTTGCCACTGCTAGGCAGCGCCACAGCAAAACCTCATCTTTTAGCACATGTATTTCAGAACTGGAATTAGGGTGAGTCCATCAGTGAGCACAAGTGTTTGTGATGATGGGTGAAATTTTGCTTCTCTACAACATTCTAATTTTTTCCTTTAGAATATGCTTTTCATTCTCATTCTCATTCTCTCTCTCTCTCACACACACACACACACTCCTCTCTAAGACAAGAACAAAATAAACATGTAATTTGGAGAAAGCACCAGTCCAGCTTTAAGCCCCAGTAGCCACATTTTTAGCAAGCCTTAGTCAGGTTTCTGTTTTTAATCCCTCACTTTTGCAGGTGCAGTTCATGCCTCCAGGATGACTAGGTACCTGGATTTCTGGTGCAATCATGAACTTAGCTGTCCAAATGACTTGAACCGCACCCAGAATTTCAAGGCACGGAAAGTCAAGCCAAATTTAAAATTATTGTCCTTGATCTTAGAGGGGCCCAATCAAACATCTAAAATATTTATCGTAACCAAGAAAGCTGATGAAGAGACTGTTCGTACCCCCTCGATTTCCTCTGCAGGAACCCCTCGCAGGCGTGCATAGAGATGGAGGTGTTCCCGGCCTGTGAGGAGGTCATCAATAGCATCAAATTGTGGACAGTAGCCCATGTTTTGATGGACATTAGAGATGTGGGTCAATATACTGGAGAAAGAAAGGAAAAGCAAAGTCTGTTGACTGAAGAAATGCTAATAGCTAGGTCTGGGATAGAGAATCAGACGTCCTTTCTACTGTGGGCAACATCTCCCTCATTAGTGAAATCAGCCTAGAAATGAATTTCACAGTGTAAGACTTTGCTAAATTTTCAGCTGCAGAGCAGGTGCTCTACTGTATGATGGCTAGAGTGTGGTGAATAAGGTCTACTCATTCCTACTAAGCGTGCAAAGCCATTTCCCCTTCCCTTGTTTTTTCTGCTGCAGTTAAATCATAGTGTGTAAATTGACTTAAAGACAAGTAAAGTTAGCTCCTATTCAAGCAGCCATTCAGCAAACTGTATTTTGTTAATAGTGTTTATTTCTAGATAACAAATCAGGCAGTTTAATCTTAGAGTGCATCCTCTGGCGTACATAGGTAGGAAACAGTGTTGACATTGCTTCTGGGTTGGGAGGAAATGGAGGGAGAAGTGAAATAAAACAGATAATTTCTTGTGGCCTAAGTTACTGTCGGCCTCTGCTGTTTGAGAGTTACAGTCTGCAACGCAGTATGGGCCGAAGCATTAAACAACAAACATTCTTAAAGAGCTACGGCATTCCACATGGAAAGAAAGATCTCTATAGCACAATGAAACATTCAAAATGCCAGATCATGAAATATCCAATCACAGTGTCACCCTAATGCAATTGAAGCATCCATTCACAGTGTCACCCTAATGCAATTTAAGCAACAGCTAGAGATCGCCAGAGATGGGCCCCAAGTCCCAAACCCCAGGTCTAAAGAGCCCTAGACATTAGAGGGTGCTGATCCTTCTCTGGATCTGAATACCCCCTGTCAAGTTTCCTTCCCCACTCTGAACTCTAGGGTACAGATGTCGGGACCTGCACGAAAAACCCCCTAAACTTATTTTTACCAGCTTAAGTTAAAACTTCCCCAAGGTACAAACTATTTTACCTTTTTCCCTTGGACTTTATTGCTGCCACCACCAAGCATCTAACAAATATATAACAGGGAAAGAGCCCGCTTGGAAACGTCTTTCCCCCAAAAAATATCCCCCCAAGCCCTACACCCCCTTTCCTGGGAAAGGCTTGATAAAAATCCTCACCAATTTGCATAGGTGAACACAGACCCAAACCCTTGGATCTTAAGAACAGTGAAAAAACAATCAGGTTCTTAAAAGAAGAATTTTAATTGAAGAAAAAGTAAAAGAATCACCTCTGTAAAATCAGGATGGTAAATACCTTACAGGGTAATCAGATTCAAAACACAGAGAATCCCTCTAGGCAAAACCTTAAGTTACAAAAAGACACACAAACTGGAATATACATTCTATTCAGCACAACTTATTTTATCAGCCATTTAAACAAAACAGAATCTAACGCATATCTAACTAGATTGCTTATTAGCCCTTTACAGGAGTTCTGACCTGCATTCTTGCTCTGGTCCTGGCAAAAGTAACACACAGATAGAGAGAACCCTTTGTTTTTCCCCCACTCCAGCTTTGAAAGTATCTTGTCTCCTCATTGGTCATTTTGGTCAGATGCCAGCGAGGTTATCCTAGCTTCTTAACCCTTTACAGGTGAAAGGGTTTTTCCTCTGGCCAGGAGGGATTTTAAAGGTGTTTACCCTTCCCTTTATATTTATGAGACCCCCATACCTGAGGGAGCTCAATAACTGGTTGATTTTTGTTGTTGAGTCTCATCTCTAGCAATTACATTAATTAGTTGCAAATCTTCTAACACAAAATCAATCACACAACAAAAAACATTCAGCTAATCCCTGTATCCATTTTTGTTCATTTTTCAGTCTAAACTTCCCTAGGATCTTGCAAGCAGCTGTCTCCACAGAACAGAGCAAAAGAAATTAGGAACTTCTCAAATAAGGCGGCTTCATTTTGCTGGACTCTTAATTGATTTGATTCAGGGTGAAGCCCTCTATTTATCCACAGGACAGGTACAGCAAGGGCAATGGCAGTACAAACTTCTCCCCACCCTCTGTATCTGCTGAGACTGTCAACACAGGTTGCCAGTGAGTGCCAGCCGTAGCAATGGCTTCTGTGATGTGAACACATCCATTGGTGATTGGGCTCTTGTGGTGTTTTTAAAGAGCTTACCTTCTGCCAGCCACTACAGCATCACCAGATGTCACGTCAGTATCCCCAGTCAGCATTTTGAAGGTTGTCGTCTTGCCAGCTCCATTCACTCCCAGGAGACCAAAGCACTTTAAATTATAAAATTAATCACATTCTTAAGTATTTCCCCTTGAAAACCAATGGGATCATAAAATATGAATTGATCTACGAAGTGTAATCTAGAGCTATTGAATGACCCACCTCTCCTGGACGAACGCCAACACAGAGTCTGTCTACGGCGGGCCTGTGTCTGCCTGCATAAATCTAGAATGAGAGAAGAAATAAAAATTCCTATTACAAGACATCTATAGCAGAGGGAATCCTCTGAACTTCACAGTTTACTAATGTTGGAGTTAGGTGACTGCAAATGCTTGACAGGAATAAAATATAATCTTAGAGCAATTAAAAAAAATGTGCAAACATTCCACTGAGTCAAACATTTGCCCTATTTAGGAGCCATTTTACCCATTATCATCCTAATCGAACCTGCCAGTTCAGTTCTAGGCATTATGGAGGTAGCTCCCAGAATCTTCACTGTAACAAAATGTCTCTGATGTACCAAACAAGATAGAACAATAAAGGAAATTAAGACTGTGAGGAGTGATGTAGTACTTCCATTCATAGGGCGACAGCAATGGGTATGTCGTCTTAATGTCTGTACCTCGGGCTGGGGCAAGAGGCTGAGAACATCATGCAGATGTTTTCAATCTTTGGAGAGAAGATTAGCTAGCACCACACAGTGGGTCTGTCTACACTGCCGTCAGGATGTGTGATCGCAACACATGTAGACATACCTGAGTTAGCTTTAATCTAGCTAGCTTGCATACCGATTACAGTGAAGCCGCGGCAACATGGACTTCAGCACAGGCTAGCTGCCTGAATAATTACCCAGGGTCCCAGGTGGGCTTGTACAGTCCAAACTGAAGCCCATGCTGCCATGGCTTCACTGCTCCAGGACCTGAGCTAGCTAGATTAAAGCTAATTTGTGTATGTCCACACACATGCTGCAACCACATATCCCGACTGCAATGTACACATACCCTGTGAGAGTCTCCTAGTCTTATAATGTGAAACCAGCTAAATGAGAGAGAAGTGGAGACTGGGATTCACAAATGGAAACCGAACAGCCCATAATGAAGGGCTAGGTGGAGAATCACGGTCTATGGGAGATGGTAGATCTTGGATAGGGTTAGGCTGGGTGTGAGTAGGGAAGCTTGTCCTGTCCATACTGGACTTTTCTATATCAAAATCTATGACTTTGGTTTGATTTCTTTGATCAGAGGGCAGTAGGCAAGTAAAGGTGGAAAACCTTGCTTTTAAAATTTTATTGGTTTTGAAAACTATATTGTCCACTTGTTCAAGTGCATTCTGGAACAATATTCTGTCAATAGACTGCATCCCAGATAAGTTTCTAACTAAACCGAACATACATTTTAAAATTCTCAAAATATTACCTTGGTCAGTTCTTGTAATGTTAAGATATCTGTTTTGTTTCCTCCATTCATAATTCTTTGTCTTTCCTCTGCAACATCCTCATCTTCATCACTAATAGGCACCTTAGCAGGCTCAGAAAACCTAAAGAAATGCAACAGATTCGTTGAAAAAAATGTGAATAGCATGGGGCACAATACAATTACAATAGCAGAGCCTGAAATCATAGTTAGATGATTGCCAGGAAATGTGACTAGATGAAGAGAGAAGACCTTAGTTTTATAATATGACATTAACTGGAGCACTCTTGGATTTGAGTAGACTTCTCCATCTTAAACCCCAAGTACTGTGAACACATGGGTGGATCAAAGGGGTTTGTAATGGGACATCAATCTGTTCATTCCTCCATCAGTAATTTGAATCTGACACAACGCAGTGCTCAGTCAAAGCCTTAGATATACAGAGCTGATGGTCTCAGTCTACTTCTTAATGGAAAACTGTCCATGTGAAACTATATCCTTGGAACCCTTGCTGGCAATCACATCTGCGAATGAATTACACTCTCACGCCTGGAGGAAGCTCCCTGGTGGGAGTGAGGCAGTTTTAAGAAGCAGTGTGGGAAGCTGCTGCCCATGCTGTTACTGTGCTGTGCATAAACAGAGGGCTGCAGTCCATGGGACTTCCTGGCCAGCACCTCTCATCAGCATTTAAGTCACTTGGAAGCTTTAAAAGTTCACTTTGGGGACTAAATACCACAGTTTACCTAATACAATAAGTTAACCCTGAAACTCTAATTCAGAAAAACATTTCTGTTTTAAGAGAGCAAATAAGCATCTACTTAAATCCCACGGAAGTAATGAAGTTAATGGGACTTAAGTATATTCTTAAGTGCTTCCCTGAATCAGGGCCCTAGTGGCTGAGGATGATGCCAAAGTAAACAGGGTGAATCTTGTAAAGCCACCACAAATGGGAGACTTCCAGGAGAGAAAAGGCATCACAGTGGATAACTAAGACACAAAGCTTTTGTTAAGCTTGTATGAAAGTTTTTGGTTATCTCTGAGTCCAAGGGTTTTTGGACATACCATCTTGTGGGGATCTGATGATGCTGCATAAGGAGATTCAGAGCAAAGTATACAATGCCTTCAACTGCCATGGCAACCAGGTTCTTTCCAACAAAATCCCACTGGAATGGATTCAAGACATGCTTCTCACCTTTGGAGTGAAATCACGAGAAAGCAAGGTGAAATATAGCCCAAACACAACACTGCTCCTCAGAACAAAACTCATTAGTGTAATGACTTCAGATGCAAATCTGTAATTTATGTGATTACCAGGCAATGTCTGCAATTTTCCCAGGTGCCCTAATAAAGACTCTTATTGAAAACTCAAAACCAAATTCTAAAGGCACTCATATGTGGGAGCAAAAATGAATGCTGTCTCCATAGATATGAGGCCAGTGGCAGATCATATCTAGACATTTTCATGGGGTATTCTGGTGGCAATTTTCCTTTCTGAGTAAAAATTAATAAACTTTGTGTTGATCTATCACTGCCTTTCCAGCAAGAAGTTCTCTTTTATCAAAGGCAGCTACAGCACCACACGGGGGGCATTTAAAGAAATGCAGCCATTTTTAAAATTAGTACGAAGGCTATCAAAATAGCAGACAGCAATTAACATTGCAGACATATATCCCAGCTATGATTGTCTAGGGGATCAGGTAGCTCAGAGCAAGGAAAGCAGGGACTTCACTTATTAGTTTCAATGCCAGTCTTCAAAGCCCTGCAGTCTGGTAGAGGATGTTAGTGTTTCTGTCTTCTCAAACCCACCCACTATGAAAGGGCAAAAAATGAAGGCAGATCAGAATCTAAGTACAGTAGAAATGGTTTCACTTAGGACACAGACTACTGGTATGGGCCATACCCCACGCAGCATTTAAAGTTGTATTGGTGTATTGCAACTCCTTTAAAAGGGTTGAACTTTTGTTCTGACCATTCATGACACACATACAGACATGAAAAAGTTGGAAATTTGAGAAACAGCCACCAGTCCTTATATATCTTCGGTATGGACATGGACATGGACATGACAGGTATGGACATGATCAGCATTGGTTTCAAAACGTTCCTTGAAGTTACTAGCTATTACTTACCAAACCTGGCATAGACATCTGTCACTGCTTGGTTCATGGCTAGGTCAATGAGTCCACGGCCCAGGCAGAAATGTGGGAAGATCATCAGCATATTTTTCAGTGTATTATTGAATTTCTGCAAAGACTAACATATGGAAACAACATATGGAGTGAAACTCAGGCATCTTAGAGCATTTTATTTAAGAAAAAAGTGAAATGAATACTCAGTTCTCTGTCATATCAGTGAAATTAGGTCTTCTCTGTTCTGAAAACAGAGATAATGTTAGAGTATCTATCAGTCTATACACCAAAGACTTGCAAAATAGAACATAGGGATATAGTTTGTAGTAGGACAACTCTAGCAAATGAAGCAAATTAACAGGGAGTTTTATGTGGAAAAAAATGCCAGTGAGAAAAGAAATGTTTTCTTCACCTTCTTCACACTGAAATATTATTGTATGTACTGTAGGCAATGTGTCATTCTGTCCCCATCCATTATAAACTGGGACAGGGACTCTTGAACAGAAAGATTCTTGCTCGCCAGTTATGATGTCTTTAATGCCAGGAGTATAACTCTAAAAGGACGAGCATAATCTGGGAAAGACTCAGTCTCAGAACATAACATAACATTGGCCTGTTGCACCTCAGGCTGAGCAGCACTGGCTTGTATTGTCATGTTATCACAGCAAGAAGTTGTGAAGGAGCACACACACGATTTTTGAAAATACAAAGGAGAATGGATAGATAACAGTGCCAGAGGGCCTGATAACGCTGGCACATGAAATCATGAAGCTAGGTGAGCCAAAACCATCATCTTTTCCAGGCCAAGCAAACACGCTGTATCATCACATGTACCACTCTGAGGAAGAAGCTGGCTCCTGGCAGTGGCTCAAGATGGATTTTTTCTCCTTGATCAAAAGCACTTCACTGTCATTCCTTTGTGTGTGTGTGGCTGGTAGCTCAGCAAGTCAATTGTGCCTACCCCCACTTCATTTGGTTCCTTTGGCTTCACTCAGAGCTCTCCACCCTCCAAGTCCACATACAGCCAGTAGCGTCTTCCCTACTCACTCCCAGAAAGGTCAGCGGAGGGCGAAAACACAATTACTACAGATGGTGACCCGCCACATACTAGGCTGGGACACCTTACATGCAGTATGCTGTCTTGGCACAGCTCTTTAAATCAAGGTCTCCATGAAAACATTGCTTACTGGGTTATTTTCGAACAACTCCAGGATAAATGTAATGGCACTGCTGTTGATACCAATGAAGAGATTAAGACAAGACAATGCAACATAGGCAGTGCTAGGAACACTGAACAGGTAGGACGCTGGGTACATCATGGGAATTACTGCCCACCTGTGTGAAAGACAGAAACACAACGTATCAGCTTCTGAGTATTCCCTTTAGTTTGTCAATCAGAGACATATGCTGAGCCCTCCTCTCCTTGTCCCATACATGGCGAAATCTCAGAACTAATCAGAGATTTCATTCGGACTCCAAGCTTTGGTTACCACACAATGGCTTTTTTTCCCCATCTGCCTAGTTCTGTTCGCTGCTCAAATGTGAAGCAACAGCATCAGGTGAAATTGATGAGATTTTAGCAAACTAACACCTGTATGGCAATCACCACCACACAGCAGGTGACTACCCTGACATCTCTGGACAAGCCATGAGTGCCACAGCTGAACTCTGTATCTATGAGAGAAGCAGGTAAAGGTTAGATGTAGTAAATGAGCTGTGTGGTTTTGCCAAATACCACTATTTCAACCCCTGGAACTGGCCAGAAAAATCAGACACAATTACTTACTAGAGGTTAACAACACTTCATCAGTCAAGGATTTTAGTGATTATAAGGGCAGCAACTGCACATAAGTGAAGGAATTGCACATGATTAATTTTCTATTATAAAAAATATCATGGGTGAAATTTTGAGGTCATAAAAGTGAGACACTAACACGATACTGGTTTGAGCAGAACATAGCAGAGGTTGATACTTTACAAACTTATGTTCTCTTAGCTCTACCAATGCATCTCACACTTGATCTGCAACCCAGCTTGGGGTTCCCTATGCCACTACTTATGACACAGAGACCCCTTGGCAAAGTGTCCCCTGTTCTTTGCAAACAGCTCTCGCCTCAGACCTGACAGACTCACTACACCTAACACATGTCTTACAGAATATTTATCCATAAAGAGCAACATGTAGGGTATCTACAGAAAGCTTATAACTTGTCAAGACTCAATCATTGTGAGATGTTCCTACAGGTAATATTTAAGGAACAATGTATTTATACTGAAAGTTTGCTTTATGGAATTGGAGAAGAAATTAGTCAGCAGCAGGTAATGTGTCTCAATGAGGACCCCTTTAACCAAAAAGGAGTTGTCACCCTCCCTAGTCAGTCAGCAAGGTAATGCAAGGTTCTATTGTCTATCCTTGCCACATCACAGAACAGTCAATGGAAAACCATCAGAGACAATGACATACAATCAAAACCACTCAAAGGTAGAAAAGAAACTTTGCAACTAGGTCAGGGTTCGCCCTGCCTGTGAACAGAAACAAAGGACTTCACTAAAGCACAGTGTGGGGAAAGACACTCTGGATCCATTCACTGAGGAAACCTTTAAAGGGCAGGGGGCTTTCATGAATATTTGGATCCTGATTATTGAGAAACCAGCCAGCTCTGCAAAGTACTGAACTTTGGGGGAAATCTACTTTATTATATTGGATAGGTAACTATTGATAAATGTAGATCCAGCTTCCTCTTTTATATTGTAAACACTTGTTTCCCCCCACTCTCTTGTTTCTAGTTCAATCTTTATTTTTCTTAAACAAACCTACTTTTGTTCTATTATAAGTGCTCACAAGTGCTGTATGGTTTACAGGAGTGCTGGTTTAAGGACAAAATGGCAAATTGGGGTACACTGCACTTTTGGGTGCAGAGAATCTGGAATTTCTGGGAGTAGCCAATGTCAGGGGCTGGAGACCACTGCAGAATGATTCAAAGGGATTTGGGGATTGGGGTGCACCTACTGTTAACCTGCCTGGCAAAGGAAGGGCTGGCATAAGCCCAGGGGAGAGTGCTTGAGTGGCAGAAGGGCTGACAGTGTTAGAGAGAAGACACCCACTACCGCACAAAAGACTCCATCTTGTTAGAGGTGAGGGTAAGAAGATGACTAAGGGCAGGTCTACACTTAAACTGCTGCATTGGTGCAGCTCCACCAATGCAGATGCGCCACTGTAGCACACGTGAAGATGCTCTATGCCGAGGAGAACTTCTCCCATGGGCGTCGTTAATCCCCCTCCCCAAGAGGCAATAGCTGTGTTGATGGGAGAAGCTCTCCTGTTGACATATCGCTGTCTGTACAGGGGGATAGGTTGGTATAACTGCATTGCTCAGGGAGTGTGGATTTTTCACACCCCTGAGTGACAGAGTTATACTGATATAGATCTGTAGAGTAGACCTGGCCTCAGAGTCCTGAGTACCCAAAGAACTGTCACACTATATCAGGTGTTGATTCAGCAGCAGAACAACAGTATGCTTCTTTAACATACTGATAATGTTGGGCAGCAAACAGTCTGACAAGGAGAAGCTGCAGTGACAACTGTGCTGAATTGCTCCAAACTGTGTCATACATTCCTGGTATGTACAAACTGGGGGCTAAGTAGATGACACAATTTCACAAGTTTCACAATTTGCTGCTAAAAGAAAATCACAAGATGATGCAGTGGGGATCGTGCACTAGCTCTTGCCTCTGAAGACGTATTTAAAACCTGGCTATGGTCACAAGTGGAAGTTGAAAATGACTCACATGGGATGCTTTTTGGCAAACATTTCTTCATTTTTACAGATGCTTTTAAAACAACAGAAACACACTCCTTTTAATATAGTACATTCTTATGCCTGTAAAATTCCTCTGCCTATTCTGATTAAATGCTTTTAGGTGTCTTTAACTAGTGACCACACTTCTTAGTGATTGCACTATTGTAACTTTGAAAAAGCATGGGGAAGTGACTAGAAATAAAACAGTATCCATCATTTATTTAACGTTTTTCATCTTCAAGTACTTTGCAGACACTAAATGATGCTCAGCAGTTGTATAATGCCTTCCATCCAAAGTGCCTGACAAACCTCAGCACATTAAAGGTGACCGCTAAAGAAAAAGCAAAATTGGATTTCTGCCCATTCTAGGCTTCTTTGTGGTGTATGAAGGGGGCCTGGAAGGCCCCTGTGTTTAAAGATAAAAAGCTGCTTGTTGTTTTACATTAGTAATTCAGATCTTGTCTGATCTATTTTATGTAGCGGACACTGTGGACAGCTGCAGAACTAGTAGGGTTGTGAGATTAAAAGTGAACCCTGACTAACTGAGAGGGGAAGTGAATTTTATTCAGTCTTGTAAAAACTCTTTTTGCAAACACTTATTTAACTGAATTGCTTAAACAGCTGGAAGAAATGGCCTATTTGTTAAAGACTGAATACATTCCACCCCTTCAGATAGAGGCTGAAAAAGTTCACAGTAGATATTTAAGATTGCCAACGAGTACCTCAGCTAAACCTCAGAAAACAAGATCTGATATTTCTAGAATTTCTAGGAGTAGAAAACAAACAAAATATATGGGTTAAAAAAAAACATTTAGACCTTCTTTATCTGTCAGAAAGCAGCAGAACAGCACACAAGTCCAATTTCACCTTTAAGACTCAATACCTCTGTGAGGTACGTAAACATTAGTAAACCCATTTTGCTGCATGTGGCAGAGCTGGGGATCAGAATCCTTGTGTCAGTTACAATTGTAGGCTGTGTCTCTTTAGTACCTAGCTCTTATACAGCACTTTTCATCAGTAGATCTCAAAGCACTTTACAAAGGAGGGTCAGTATACTTATGCATTTTACAGATAGACAAACCAAGGCACAGAGAGATGAAATGTTCATCAAATTCACCCGAGTGAACAGAGCAACTATACCTGGATTTCTTGAGTACCAGTTCAGTACTCTACCCACTAAGCTATACTGCCTCCTTTGTCTTTATCTGTGGTTGCACAGTGTCTAGCATAATGGAGCCTCAATTCGGATGGGGACCTTTGTGCCCTACCATAATAATGGCTATTACTAATAATTAGCCATAAAAAGTTCCATCCCTCCAAATCCTGTCCAGCCCAATTAGCTAGTTAATTCTCAAAACATCCCTGTGAGATAGTAAATAAATATCATGTCCTGACTTTGCAGATGGGAAGACTGTGGTAGAGGGCTTAAGTGTCTTACTCATGGCCATATAGTAAATTATTGTTGGGGCTGGGATTAGAACCAACAAGTTCCTCGTTCCCAGTGCTCTGTTGTGCCCACTAGATTATACCTCTTTAAAACTAGACATCACTCACTACCAAGCTTAGCAACCTGAAATTTGTTTCTAACATGAAAATAAAGGTCACTGCCTGCTTACTAGACTCTACATGAATAAATTGCCTGGAAGACTTACCCATAGAGAAGCAGCAATGCAATAAGTACAGGGAGATTGCTTGGAGACGTGTAGGCTTTCTTTTCAAATCCAATGAATATACCCACAACCATACCAGCACTCACTGTGTAATTCACCTGTCACAGCAAAGGAAGAAGTGTGATGTGTGAGCCCTGTAGAGCTGCAAACATTCCCAGGCCTACTGATCTGCTCCAAAACGGTTTTAAATTGAGGGGCATTGGAAATAATGGGTTAGATCGTGCCTTTAGCTGGCAGGCAGCCCATCAGAAGGGGCAGTTTGTAAGTGATCTGCATAGAGGCACCATGCCTCAGAGAGGCACAATTCCTCCTCCCCAATTGTCCAAAGTATTGGCGTGTGGGGAAGAGAAATAATTTGCAACAGCTCTTTCTGTGGGCATGTCTACGCTACAAAATCAACTTGACTTAAGTTAAGTCGACCTACAGCCACTGTAGTAATTAAAAGGAGTACTTGTGGCACCTTAGAGACTAACAAATTTATTTGAGTATAAGCTTTCGTGAGCTTGAGCTGTAGCTCACGAAAGCCTATGCTCAAATAAATGTGTTAGTCTCTAAGGTGCCACAAGTACTCCTTTTTGCGAATACAGACAAACACGGCTGCTACTCTGAAACCTGCAGTAATTAAATCGGCTCTTTGTGTCCACTCTATGCTCCTTCCGTCGGCAGAGCATGCCTATACTGACTGAAGTGGGGTATTGTGGGGAGCTGACAGCCGGAGCCCCACTGGTCAATGTAGTTAGGTCAATGCAGTGTCTGTGTAGACACTGTGTTGTTTACATTGTCTGTTGCTGCCTTTGACAGCCAGGCGGAGGGGCTCTGGCTGTAACCCCCAGGGCAGCGAGGCTCCTCTGTAGGGTAGACCAGGCCTGAGAGACCCTCACTCCCACTCCTGCGCCCTTGTGTCTTTGTTTGAACAGGGACACAATGTAACCCAATGCAAAGTACAAGAATTGCTCAGGATTCCCTAACAATCCCTTGCTTGGTTCCCCTATCTTCCTACATAGCAGGTTCCTAGGATACTAAATTTGTCCAGGGTGGTGGTGATGTCATGCCATTTGGGGAACAACAGAAATCTAACTGCACTTCATAGATTTATATTTCCAGCCTGGGCTAGCAGGATGAGGACTGTAAACTCTAATTTATGTAACAGATATATATATGTAAGGTATTGGGGCAATAGAAACACAGATATATTAGATTAAAAGAACAGTTCTTGTTGGCTTCACTCCACTAAATTGAACTGCTGCTATATACCAATAGGAGGATAAAGTGACAGCAAGCTCAGCCATCCCCCTGCCCAGTATTTATGTTTATTACTTTAGTAATACTATATGACCAGAATGATCAAAGGTTCATAAGGCACAGGGAAAGGCATTTTTATAGCATAAGAAGCATTAGCTAATATGTCTAGAACAAGTGCTAAGACAAAACTCCTCGCAATGATTTTAAAAGTTGATGGAAGGCTAGCATGACTGTCTGTTTCAGTACGGTGTACAAAATCCAGACTATCTACTTTCTTCCCCTCATATACTAAATTACTGCCCTCTATATCCTTCCTGTGAGGTCCTAGCTGAACCCCTGACGATCCCTTCAAGTGCTCATGTTTTACGCACCCTGTGGACCCAACCCTAATGTACTCTCTTCTTTTTAAATGAGAAGGGCTGGAACTGGGCTCCTTCTGGAGTCTGCTATTGTCATGAATATAAAGGGAAGGGTAACCACCTTTCTATATACAGAACTATAAAATCCCTCCTGGCCAGAGGCAAAACCCTTTCACCTGTAAAGGGTTAAGAAGCTAGGATAACCTCACTGGCACCTGACCAAAATGACCAATGAGGAGACAAGTTACTTTCAAAGCTGGAGGGCAGGGGCGGGGAACAAAGGGTCTGTCTGTCTGTGTGGGATGCTTTTGCCGGGAACAGATCAGGAATGCTCTTCAGAACTTTTGTTAAATTAGTAAGTAATCTAGCTAGATATGCATTAGATTTCCTTTTGTTTAAATGGCTGGTAAAATAGCTGTGCTGAATGGAATGTATATTCCTGTTTTTGTGTCTTTTTGTAACTTAAGGTTTGGCCTAGAGGGATTCTCTATGTTTTGAATCTGATTACCCTGTAAGGTATTTACCATCCTGATTTTACAGAGGTGATTCTTTTACTTTTTCTTCAATTAAAATTCTTCTTTTAAGAGCCTGATTGCTTTTTCATTGTTCTTAAGATCCAAGAGTTTGGGTCTGTGTTCACCTATGCAAATTGGTGAGGATTTTTATCAAGCCTTCCTCAGGAAAGGGGGTGTAGGGCTTGGGGGGATATTTTGGAGGGGAAGACGTCTCCAAGTGGGCTCTTTCCCTGTTCTTTGTTTAACACGCTTGGTGGTGGCAGCATAGGGTTCAAGGACAAGGCAAAGTTTGTACCTTGAGGAAGTTTTTAACCTAAGTTGGTAAGAATAAACTTAGGGGGTCTTTCATGCAGGTCCCCACATCTGTACCCTAGAGTTCAGAGTGGGGAAGGAACCTAGACATGGTGGCAGCGGTGGTGTACTCTCTTCTTTTTAAATGAGAAGGGCTGGAACAGGGCTCCTTCTGGAGTCCGCTATCACTTTGCCTTAAGCCTGATTCACACTGAAAAACTGGATCCACCTAGCTGTGGCACTTGGGGCTGTAAAAAATTTCTCACCCATACTGCTGTAGTTAAGTTGCATCCTGGTGTAGACTCGGCTAGACTGATGGAAGAATCCTAGCTCCCACCTCTTGGAGAGGTGGATTAACTGCATCAATGGAAAATACTCTTCCATCAATGCTGGAAGCATCTACACTACGGTACTGTAGCTGTGCTGTAGAAGTGCAGACATGGCCTAAGTCAGTCAGAGAAGTTCTTCCCTCCTGGCCTGGGAAGTGAAAGCCAAGCTCTCAGCACAGCTCTAAACTAGCCCCAGCGACGGCGTTATTCTATATTGCAACAATACAAAATAATAGTATGTACAGAAAGATACAATTGTATGCACTGGAAATCCATGAGGTTAGGCGCTTAGTACAAGCTACCCAGGTAATGGTTTAAGAAATGAATAGTTTGCTGGGCTTGGGATCTACCTCACTAAACAGGTCTACAGGTTCCAAGCTAAACCAAACCCAGGAATAGCTCCAGACAAAGAGCTCCAACTAGCAGTTACTCACGATGTCCCAAATGAAATTGGTTAGCCAGTAAACAGCAGGGCTAACACCACTGACAAACTGGAGGTGCTTGGCCTTTGTCACCCGTTCTTGGATCAGATACAAAACAAAACTGGCCGGGATGAAGGACATGGCAAAAATCACACAGATGGCAACAACAACATCCACCGAAGTGGTCAGCCTGCAACAAAGCAGAGGAGGGAGGGACCGTATGAGCAAGAGTGAAAGTAATTCATAATGCCACTAGAGAGCTCTGAGCCAGCACAAGCAGCTACAACCCATACTAGCTAACACCAGCAGGAAATCCTTGAAAACTACAGGCGGTTTTAATGTCCAGCTATCACAAGGGTATTTTGGAAGTCAAGGGTTATTCAAACGTTGGGAATTTGTTAGTATATTTTGTGGCATTAAGTTCAGGGTTGTAACTAACAAGTACACACATACAGATCGATCTGCTCCCTGCACACCCACATGACACTCGCTCC
Source organism: Lepidochelys olivacea (assembly GCF_965140295.1). Taxonomy (NCBI): domain Eukaryota; kingdom Metazoa; phylum Chordata; order Testudines; family Cheloniidae; genus Lepidochelys; species Lepidochelys olivacea. The sequence goes on along the minus strand of NC_140418.1, from coordinate 74,097,409 downwards.
CCTCAAGGCAGCCCTGCTGTTACAGACCATACTGTCACTCAGGTGCAGCCAGACAGAGACATTCAGCAATGGGGATTAATAAAAGACCCAACACAAGGACCATGCACAGCTGTGAAAATGCCATGGTATGAGAGCTCCTTGGGCCAGGGAACATGTTTGACTGTGTGTCTTGTACAGCACCAAGTACCTGTGGGCACCTAAGAGCCAAATTATGATGCCTTTACTCTGGCTTTTCTGATACATGGCACAGGCGTGCCTATACCCATAGTTATGTTACCAATGGAGATAGCCTGAAGGTAGGATGGGAGAGCCTCTCTGCAAGGAACAGTAATGAGCTTGTCTCACAGGCAAAGAACACAGAAGAGATTTTTTACCTAACTTCTGACTATGATAAAATTGAAGGAAAGGGTCCCCATGCAAATGGCACATAAAGACATATGCCATGAATTAAACTATACCACTCAAGCTTCAACTTGGTGGTTGAGCTCTCAGGGATGAAGCGGGGGGTGGGAATAGGCTGAATGGAGAGGAAGAGAAATAAATGTGTGAAAGAATCCAGGGAAACTACTGCAGCTTACACAGTGACTTCTGAGAGCTGCTCCTTGGTGAGGTTCAGAGGATGATTTATTGCAGTGATCCCATATTCCTCAGGAGCTTGGCCTTGTCGCAGATTGGCTCTCAGGACTGCATTGTTGGCTACATTGAGAAAGCTTACCATGGCGTGCCAGCCTTTATTGTTAAACCACACCTATAAGAGCCAGAAAGCAGAAGTGTTTTAAGCAGCCTGCACTACTAACACAGAGCAGCAGGAGGCCACATGGCTGCCTTTTGTTTACTTCTCAGATGGAAAATGTCAACAGGAATGTGCATAGCTCTGAGGGTTTGTTAGATACCTGAAGTGACCCAGCAGGGGGAGCCCACACGTTGTATTTTAGTGAGATCATTCCAAAACACTGGTTTTAAAAAAGCTTTCCAACAATGGGGCAATGGATTTTACAAAGTCAGCTTTTTAATACCTGAAAGATATTCTTCGAAAGTGTATAGAATGGCAACAGGATAACAAAACAAAATAGAAAACTACTACATTAAACATAACTTTGCATGTATCAAGTGTGTCCAGTAAAATTACTTATAAGAAACAGACATTACAGAGTCAAGGTGGGTGAGGTAATATATTTTATTGGACCAACTTCTGCTGGTGAGAGAGACAAGCTTTTGAGCTTTCACAGAGCTCTTCTTCAGATCTGGGAAACTTACTCAGAGCAGTGACACACTGGAACAATTTTTATAGTGGGGGTGCTGAACCCTGTATATGATGGAAACCTCTTAAAACCAGGGGATGCTGCCGCACCCCTGACTCAGGGCATGTCTACACTTACAGCGGCGCAGCGCACTCTATGCTGATGGGAGAGAGCTCTCCTGTCAGCATAAAAAACCCACCTCCATGAGCAGCGGAAGCTATGTTGGCAGGAGAAGCTCTCCTGCTACATAGCATTGTGCACACTACTGCTTATGCTGGCGTAACTTGTGTCTCTCAGGGGGGTGGAATAGTCATAACCTGAGAGTGTCACAACTTAATACAAGGTGGATCAGGTTGTTTAGCACATTTAGCACGTTTAGATTGTTTAGCATGTATTTCAAGGAACCATTCAAGGTGAAGTGGTCCCTGGAAATATGTATTAACTACTTGTGCTAATATGTATTAACTACTGTTCCACTTTGTAGTTAGCTGTGCCACTCTGAATAAATAGGTTTCCCAGACCTGAAGAAGAGCTGTGTATAAGCTTGAAAGCTTGTCTCTCTTAGCAACAGAAGTTGGTCCAATAAAAAATATTACCTCACCCACCTTGTCTCGCTAATATCCTAGGACCAACACAGCTACAACACTGCATACAAGAAACGGACATAACATTTAAACTCTCTTTTTAGCTACGGACAATAATGTTCTTACAGAGTGGAATCTGGCTCCAAAACAGCAGTGTGTTTCCAGACTATCCTCCCCACATACCTTAATGTTGTCTTCAGTTTCCATGTATTTAAGGAAATTAGACATTTCTTTAGCAACAGACATCGCGGCTTGACCCTAAAAGTCAAGAAAACAAAGTCTAAAATCAGCCAGCAGAATGAGATTTTGGTTCTACACATTTGCAACATTTGCTTGCTGTATTTTAACAAACAGACAAAATATTCCTGCTTACCCCTGTTATATTCATCATTTGGCCAAGATCTCTCAAAAAATCAACAATTTGATCTCCAGTGACATGAAGGACTGGGAGTTTTCCTCCAATGGAAATTCCTCCATACCTAGCAGAAGAGCATACTTATATTATAGATCCAAATCTCTCTAGTCAACAGAAATACTAAAAGCTGCTTTAGTAAATGTTTGCTTTAGATACATAATTTATGTGTAAAAGCCTCCATTCGCTAACAAACCACATAGCTCTTAGAGATTTTGCAAGTATGTCTACACTGTCAGAGTTATATCACTGGCAGTTACATTGCTGTTCAGAGAGGGAAGGGAAGGGAAGGGAAACCTCTGTTGTGTGTTCACACTGTCAGCTGCCTACGCAATAGTGTGTTCACACTTGCGTTGTTTGCATCGGTACTCGGAGAGGTACACTCTGGGCAGCTATCCAAAACAGCATCTCTTCCTCTTCTGCCACTAAGAGTTGTGCGAAGGCAGAAGGGGTCTCAGGGCATCCTGGGTCCTGTCCCAATGCCCCATGATGCATTCCTTTGTATCCCAGCTATTCCTGTGCTTCCGTCGACATTTGGCACCATCTTTCAATGGTTTGTGTACTGCATGCTCTGCTTCTTCGGTCTGCAGGAATGGATCCTGCACTGTTGACCAATATGCTGCTCACTCTGACTAACACGTCAGGAGTGGCAGTGGAGTTATTCCTTAAACTACAAAGGCAAGAGGAGTGCGACATTGATCTCGCCATGCGTAGTAGCTATGACACGAAATTGCTTGTGGCATTCACGAAGGTGTTGACTACAGTGGAACCCAGCTTTTGGGCTCAGGAAACAAGCACCAAGTGGTGGGATCACATCGTGATGCATGTCTGGGATGATGAGCAGTGTCTGCAGAACTTTCGGATGAGGAAAGCCACATTCATGGGGCTGCATGATGAACTCGCCCCAGCCCTGCAGCGCAAGGACACGAGAACAAGAGCTGCCCTGTCGTTGGAGAAGCGCGTGGCGATTGCACTGTGGAAGCTGGCAACTCCAGACTGCTACCGATCGGTCGCTAACCAGTTCGGAGTGGAAAAGTCGACCATTGGGCTCATGTAGACGGAAGTGTACAGGGCCATTAATCACATCCTGCTCTGAAAGACCATGACTCTGGGCAATGTGCATGACATTGTGAATGGCTTTGCACAAATGGGCTTCCCTAACTGTGGAGGGGAAATAGATGGCACACATCTTCCAATTCTGGCACCAGACCACCTAGCCACCCAGCACATTAATTGCAAGGGGTATTTCTCAATGGGTCTCCAGGCGCTTGTAGATCAACGTGGGTGTTTCACAGACATTAACGCAGGCTGGTCCAGAAAGGTGCATGACTCACGCATCTTTCAGAACACTGGCCTGTTCAGCAAGCTGCAAGCAGGGAATCAAAGGAGCAGCTGCCCCGGGGCTGGCGATTTAAAAGGGCCTGGGGCTCCTGCTGCCACTGCTGCTACTGTGGCAGCGGCCGGACCCCTGGGCCCTTTAAATTGCCGCTGGAGCCCTGGGTGGTGTGGGCCAGGCAGCGCAGAGGGGCTGGCTGGGGGATGTTGACCCCCAGCCCTGCCCCTTCTGCTTGAGGCCCCGCCCTTTCCGGGGGCATGGTGGGGGGGGGAGAGAGCCGACCCCTGTACCAGTCAGAGTTCAATTTTACTTTTACCACAGCTGGATTGCTGAGGCTCAGTGCTTGGAGGCTGAATTTGAACAGCCAAAGACCGGGGCTATTAGAGGGGGGCAGCAAGGGGGCCATAAGGATCAGGGATGCCTTGAGGCAGCAATTTGAAGCTGAAAGCCACTAATACTTGTTGCTATGCTCGGGAATGCAGTGCTTGTAATGCTAGGAGGTGATTGTGATTGGTGCAGACGCTGCACTGTGAAGGTTTAAGAAAATTGCCTGTTGCTTTGCAGGGCCGTTTGCTTCCAATTAATGGAATAAGATGGCTTTCAAACCAAAACAATTCTTTTATTAAAAAACAACCACCAGAGGAGAGAGACAAACAAAAAAACACATCAGCACTGTGGGGGATGTGGGGAGGGAGGGTCAGCCGCAGGACGGTTAAAGATTTGTGTATGTCCAGGTATCATATGCAACTTTGTCCTTTGGAATACAGTGCAGCGGGTACTGTACTTCAGCAGGGCTAAACTGCGGAGGGACCGGTGTTGAGCGCAGGGGGTACTGGGAGGCTGCAGGGCTGGACTGTGATGGGGGAGGAGTGGAATGCAGCGGGTAGAGACTGGAGCCAGGAGGTTGATAAGTGCGTTGACGGTGTCGGGGGGCGCATGGGAAAGAGTTTTGCGACAGCGGCTGCAGGGGAGGGCGGGCGCGGAGCTGCTCGGTTTGCAGTGCTAGGAGTGCCTGGAGCGTGTCCACTTGATGCTCCATAACATTTAAGAGCCGCTCGGTGGCTTCATTCTGGCACGCTGCGTTCTCCTTTCAGTCCCTCTTCTTGCTGTCTTGCCACTCCTTCAGTTTTTGTTTTTCGGCCGTGGAGTGCATCATGACATCATGCAGAAAGTCCTCTTTTGTTCTTCATGGCCACTTTCTAATTCCGTGCAGCCGTTCAGCCCGTGATAACAGAGAGGGAGGCTGGGCTCCCAAGGTCATCTCTGTGAAGCCAAAATGCAACGTTTTACAGAAGCAGTATTATTTGCCACACAGAGACCACTAACTCAGTCGTTTAATGACAGGTTTCAGAGTAGCAGCCGTGTTAGTCTGTATTTGCAAAAAGAAAAGGAGTACTTGTGGCACCTTAGAGACTAACCAATTTATTTGAGCATAAGCTTTCGTGAGCTACAGCTCACTGCATCCGATGCAATCAGTGGAAAATACAGTGGGGAGATTTATATACACAGAGAACATGGAACAATAGGTGTTACTGTACACACTGTAACCAGAGTGATCACTTAATGTGAGCTATTACCAGCAGCAGAGCGGGGGACACCTTTTGTAGTGATAATCAAGGTGAGCCATTTCCAGTAGTTGACAAAAACATCTGACAACTGCTGGAAATGGCCCACCTTGATTATCACTACAAAAGGTCCCCCCCCAACCCCGTCCCGCTCTCCTGCTGGTAATAGCTCACCTTAAGTAATCACTCTGGTTACAGTGTGTATGATAACACCCATTGTTTCATGTTCTCTGTGTATATAAATCTCCCCCCTGTATTTTCCACTGAATGCATCCGATGAAGTGAGCTGTAGCTCACGAAAGCTTATGCTCAAATAAATTTGTTAGTCTCTAAGGTGCCACAAGTCCTCCTTTTCTTTCAGTGATTTAAAACATTCACATACCTATCACTAACCGGCTGACCCCAGGCAAGCACACATGAGCCACAAGACCCCCAAAATGGTAAGTAACTGCAGGGGCAGGGGAAATGAGTGTTCCAGGACTGTACTGTACACTGGGCATACGGCTCTTGGGGAGAGCCAGCACTGTGTGGGAGGGGAGGGCTTATAATCATTCCTGTCCCCACATTTTCCACAGGTTGTGTTTATTATGGAAGATATCTCAGTGCTGAGGGTGAGCAGGGAATCAAGGAAGGGTCTACTCCAAGACTGTGGCTTCTGCCCTGGCCCTTATGTGGCTTGCCTGTGTGCCCCAATGATCCCTGCAGCCCCAGTGATAATAGAGTGGCACGGGAAAGTTACTCTTAATGGGACAAGAAACAAAGAAGCTCTGCCAAAGAACTTGCGGCAGTGGATTGCCCAGTATCTCCCTGAGAGTTTCATGGAGATCTCGGAGGCAGATTTCCGTGAAGTGAGGGAGTCAATTAACACCCTGTTCCACTGCTCAGACTAGGCATGTGGTGGTACGCGCATCATACAGACACAAACCTACTTTCTGCAACACTCCTTCACCCAACAATTCACTTCAGCAATTGCCAAAATCAAGGACACTTACCAGGGGCCTCCTCTCCTGTTTGTGCTTTGCTGTGACTGGCTAGCCTCCTCTGCAGTAGAAAAGAGCTCCTGGCTGCATGCATGTCAGACCTCCTCTACCTCTGGGTCCCCCTCCCCTTCCACATCCTTGTCCAAGATTTCCTCCTCCTGGCTCGGGCCACTCTCAACTGGCATGCGAGCCACCAAAGTATCCACAGTGGTCTTCGCAGTGGATGTGGGGTCGCTGCCGAGTATCGCATCCAACCCTTTGTAGAACCTGCAGCTCATGGGCACAGCACCGTAGCAGCGGTTTGCCTTCCACGCCTTGTGGTAGGTGTTCTGCAGCTCCTTCACTTTGACTCTGCACTGCAGTGTGTCCTGGTCATGGCCCCTTTCTGTCATGCATCGTGAAATCTGTCCATAGTTATCATAATTTCTATGGCTGGAGCGCAGCTGGGACTGGACGTCCTCCTCTCCCCAAATGCTGACGAGGTCCAGCAGCTCGGCATTGCTCCAAGTGGGGGATCGCCTGGTGCGTGGAGCAGGCATGGCCACCTGGAAAGATGCGCTGAGACCACTGCACGCATCACCGAGCAAACAGGAAGGGGACTTTCAAAATTCCGAAGGAATTTAAGGGGCGGGGCTCACGGATGGTCACCTGAGGGCAGGGCAGTAGCATTCAAACAGATGACCAGAGAGGCGAGAACAGGCATCGTGGGACACCTCCCGGAGGCCAATCGCAGCGCTGTAATCGACCAGGGTGTCTACACTGGCACTGCAGTGCTGCAGCCCTGGCGCAGGAAGCCGTACGCCTCTCGTCGGGGTGGTTTTTTTACAGCGCTGCAACTGCGCAGTTTCTGTGCACCAAGTGGGTTGGCAGCATGTGCCCCTCAGGAGTTACAGCGCAGAAAGCTGCTTCACTGCGCAGAAACTTGCCAGTGTAGATAAAACCAGATTGATTTTAAAGTGATGGGATTATTCTGACAAACACTGTTAAAAAAGGATAGTGATTTGTACCTTGTGAAATCTATAGATCAAAACAATTTAGAAACTTGACCATTTCAATTCTGGCTCCCCCCTTTTCTTAGACATAATAACCCAACTGCATGGATACCTGAAGCACCTGATTACCTATTGTTTTCTTAACACCTCATTAACTTAGTGCAAGGGAGCATCTCAAGCATTCATGAGGTGTTAATGAGAGAAACAATAGGTGGATAGGATGAGAAAAAGTCAGAGCAGGGAAATGGCATGGGAACACACTGAGTCAGAGACATGAGGTTGCACCTGGCCTGGGAGAAAATGAAGCTGGTGCTGGTTTCCTTGTGTGTGTAGGGCCTTCACAGCTGCTGGGGGCAGCTCCAGTTGAATACAATAATGCTGCTGTCAATTCCCCAATGACCTCCATCCTTAACTCATGCAGCATACTAGTTTCTGTAGCCACCCCTTTGTCTACCCCATGCTATCTGCCACAATTCACCTCTCCCATTCGGGGAAACATTTTTAGGTTCCAAAGTTAAACAGAAAAATCACTGCTTTGTTTATTTACCACTGTAGTTGATAAATCAGTTTCCTACCTTTGCTCATTGACCCAGTATTTACTCTTCAAACTGCAACAGAAAAGGAGATTATGAAGCGTTTCAGATCAAACTAAGGGTATGTCTACACAGCATTTTGAAGGAGAGAGAGTGAGCCTCCCAGCCTGGCTAACTGACTCAGGCTAGGGGGGCTTGCTCTCATGCTCTAAAAACAGCTGTACAGACAGCACCTTGAAGCTGCAGCTGGGGCTGGAGCCCAGGCTCTGAAGCCTAGGGAGAGGGACAGGCTTCAGAGCCCAAGGTCCAGCTCCTGGTGCATCTCCAAAGCTCTGTCTATTCAGCTATTCTTAGAGCACTTAGCAGAAGCTCCATTAGCCCCAGTCTGTTGACCAGTGCCGGGAGGCTTGTTCCAAAATGTTGCATTCACATACCCTAAATGGCTTGCTCTGGCTCAGATGAACTTTAAGCATGTACTTAAGTGCTCTGCTGAACTGAGGCCTCTATGGGCATACTGAGTGTTGATGACACTGAGATGGGGATTTATCATCAGGAGTCCACAAACTTTCTGGAGTGGGCTTTTTGCTTTTTTATTGCTGCCAAGGTTCATACCAGGATAAGGGCCAGAAGAGGGAAGAATGGAGACTGAAGGCATCTCCAGATTAAGCAGAGGTGAGCAAACGATTTGTAAGGTCACACACAGCGGTGCTGTTCTAGCTTTATCTTGAATCAACATCAAAATGGTTTATACCAACACATCACAAGAGTTCATGGTGTCTCCTAAGGAGGGCAGGTGCTAGTGAGAAAACAACACCTTAGGATAGTTAATCTCAAGGACATTTCAAGCAGTGCGGGGAGTATTGGAAAGATAGCACAGACTGAACTCTGATCTTGGGGTATGTCTGTGCTGTAATAAAAGACTTGTGGCGTGACCGCAGCTGGGGCTCAAGCTCATGGGGCTGAGTCTGTGGCACTATAAAACTGCAGTGTAGATATTTGGGCTGGGGCTGGAGACCCTGGTCCCAGCCCGAGCCTGAACAGCTAAACTGCAGTTTTTAGCCTCAGAGCCTGAGCCCCATGAGCCCAACTCAGCTGACCCAGGCTCTGACACTCGGTGCCGCAGGTGTTTTATTGCAGTGTAGACATGTCCTTGGAGTCAGGTACTCTTGGGTTATGTCTACACTGCAATGTAAGCCCAGAGTTAGTAGAACTCAAGTTAGCAGACCCCGGGTTTGTTAACCTAGGGCTTAAGCACCCACACTCATTCATATCCCCAGGTTAGGAACTGTTGAACTCTGGGTCTCCAGCATCTATACTGCATTATGTGGGTCCACGTCCAACTACCCATATCCCAAGTCTTCCTAGTGCCCTCCCAAAATGTGACCACTCTACCCCTTTGTTTGTGATGCAGTGTGGGAAAACTTCACTGTCCAGAGGACAAAAAAGGTCAGTGGATGTCAAGAGCGCAAGCCCAGTGGGGCTGAGTCCACACTGCAAAGCAATAGGGCTTGAATCCCTGGATCCCAGCTTGGCACAGGCTTGGACCCTCCTGGGATCTGGGTTAATACAATTTGTGTGTAGATGGAAAGGAGTGGGGGGAGGGGTTAGATTTGAGCTTGAGTTTGAAAGGCTTACACTGCAGAGTACATGTACCCTTGAAGTCTAATCCCAGATCTGCCTCTACGGGCTTGTCCACACATAAAAGTTGTACTGCTCTGGCCATACAGGTATAGTTAAAACAGTACACGCTGCTTAGGGTGGATGCAGTTATAGTGGTATAAAAGTGCTTATATTGGTACAGTTTAATCCCACCCAGGAAGGATAGTAATCCTTATCTACCTCCCAGGCTGGTGAGGGTTAATGGCTGTACACTGTGAGCGAATAAAGTGCTATGTCATATTACTGCTACTGAGGATATCACAAATGTGTATTCTATGCGGAATGTGACAAGCAAATAGAAACCTCTCAGCGAGAATGACCCCTACCTTTCTCTGATCAGACTGGGATAAGTTTTCACCAGGAAATCAGAAATGTTTCTGTGGGTGAGATCTTGAAGAATTTCTGTGCTGCGCTGCACTCTCTGGGAGGCAAAGAAAATTCAACCAGTTAGAGCAAACCAACCAGTTACAGTCCCTAAGCCCATCAAGTGGATGTTTGTCTGGAAAAACCACACCGTTGGTTTTAGTTCACGGGATCTCACCTGAAAGTAACTTTTATCTAGCTTTGATTTGTGTGGATTCCCAACACCGCTGAAACCAAAAAGTTCCACCTGGGTTTGAGTCAACTCTGCTTCACTGGGGTTTGAGGGGAAATCATGTGAAAGTTCCACAGAAGTCTGCAAGGCTTGAAACAAGCCATCCTGGATTCACTCTGAAACTTTACCTGCTTGCTAACTCTACCCAGTCATCCAGAATCCAGGCTCAGAGCAGGGGAAAATGTATTTCCCATCTCTTCCATACCTAACGCAGTGCTGTTTACTAAATGATTCACACACACATATTTTGCTGGATAAGCACCTTCTTCCCTACAAAAACAGGCAGTGTAGTTTATTTATCACATAACCTCACCGCCCAACTGACTGGGGTGGCTTTAGAGGTGTATGTGGCCGTTGCATGGTACCTGTGCAGGAGGAAGGCCTCCAGCTCCTGCCGGGCATTCCGGGAGCATAGCGAGCTTCTTGCGAGTGCTGCAGCTGCAGGAGGGAGAAGGGTCATCAGGGCTCCATTTGTGGGTCAGAAACAGGTTGGTTACGTTCGGAGGAATAGGTGGTATGCTCCAGGCAGTTGACATATTACTGCATGGGTAGTCCCTGTACAGAGGAACACAGTATCTCTTAACAGCGCCGTCATATAGCTCACCAGAGATCATAAACACATGAAAAAATGCCACTGTAGTTGAGATGTTTGCTCCTTTTGCACTCCTCCCCTGCAGTGTGTCGTTACCAGTGAGAAGAGTATCTCCCAGTCAGAGAACCTTAGAGTGCTTGATAAACACCTGTGACTCAAATGCCACACCTGTGAGGTTATTGTCCCCATTTTGCGGATGGGGAACTGAGGAACAGTGAGGTTAAGTGATTTGCCCATTGACACACATTAAATCGGTGGCAGAGCCAAGACTTTAACCATTTTCTCCTAGCTCTCTATTCTAAGACCATCCTTCCTCCCTTGTTCTCTCATCACACTGTACCTCCCATCCATCCTCAATGCTTCGAGCTTCATCTTGTTCTCACTTAGGTCATACCTACACTACAGGGACCCTGGTGGCTTAACCACGGCCCTGTAGCTAGGCAACCCACAGCAGCGGAACGGGGAGGAACACCAACTCCCCAAGTGATGGTAGTTAGGTCAACAGACGCATTCTTCTGTCAGCCAAGCTGCATCTCCACCAGAGGATAGGTAAGCACAGCTACAGTATGCAGGGGCATGAATTTTTCAGATCCCCTTAACACAGCTGTTATATTGACCTAAGTTTTAAGTCGTGCTACACTATATAGAGGAAAGGAGATGAAACAGGAGCCACCAATGGGCTGGCAACATCCAAAGAGGAGAAAGGAATCAGGCAGTGGGCAGCAGGAGAAAGGACAGTGAAGGGGTGCAGGCAACAAGGACACACATGCAGGGGCATAGGGGGAAGAAAAGAAAGGGTGGGAGAGGGAGAAGAATTTAAGAGTCAAGGCACATAGTGTGACTGACATTTTTTTCAGAGCAAACAGTTAAAAATTCACAGTTACTTCCCTAATAGTTACTTTTCCACTTAAGTAATTGCTGTAGCCGCCTTTGCTGTCTTCTATCTATAAATATATAAAAGTGTGACTTGTTCTTAGCCTGATTGCATTATTTTCTCACTATTTGTTGTCATCTCCAAACATCATTACCAGGACTAAACATGGAGCATGTGTTTCAGTGAAAAGCTAGCCCACATCACTCTCAGTGTGGTATCTGCACCCCACTGGTTATATCTTACAAGGGACAATTTCTTCTTCAAGAGAGAATATCCAATGACTTACTGAAGAGGCTCTTCCTTCATGCAACGATTTCCAAATCCTGGCTTATTCAGGAAGGCATCAGTGAGGGAAACCATCTGCTCACTGCCAGGCTGCTCATTGCTAAGGAGATTGCACAAGATTTACTGTATAAAAACCTGTCAGACTGCAGAAGTAGAATACACAAAACCAGCTGGTGACAGCATCACACAGCTAGACACCAGTGGCAGGTTAAAGATTTTGCCGCCCCAGGCCCTGAAATAATTGCTGCTCCCCCCCCTCCCCTGAGCGCACGGCCAGGTCCTGCTTCTCCCCGCTCCCTGCCAGTGTTTGTGCGCGAAACAGCTTTGCCAAGGAGGGAGAAGAGGGGGGAACGCGGTGCGCTCAGGAGAGGAGGCGGGGCCGGGGCGGGGATTTGGAGCAAGGAGGTGGCGGGGAATGGGTGGAGTTGGAGCGGAGGCGGAGGGCGCGAACCTCTGGCTGCTATTATAAATTTGCTGCCCCTGCAAATTTGTCGGCCTAGGCGTTAATACGCCGCTGGTAGACACACAGCTTCTTCTAGGCAGACTCCTCTTAGATGCTGATAATCTAGTCTCTTCAATAGGATATGGTACACAAACCTTAGAAAGATTCCAAGAGGGCTTAAAGGTCAAAGAAATGGCCATTTTTTTCCTGAGACCAAACCACCAATTTTAACATACACTTAATACAAATACACACTCCCCTTTGTAAGCTTGGGATCATCGCACTCACGAGTGAACACTGATCTTCATCTCAGACCCACCCAGAATAAACTGTCATACTGGAACTCAGCAAACACAGAGAAATCATAGGACAAGTATCACATCCCCTCTTTTTAATAGGATGAGGCCAAAGAAAGAATTCTAACCATGTCAACAAAGTATCTAACAACATTAGCGCGCTGCCGGTGCCAGGTGCTATATACCAGTGATTTTCAAACTGTGCTCCACACACCACTAGGGGATTAGTTAAGCTACTTTGTACAAATGCTTCACAATCATTACAGCCTTCAAGTACTGATGCTTTCTGATGGTTATATCTAGGACTCTTACGGTTAAAAGAAACATTTTTCACCTGATAAACTAAAAACAAATGTGTTTCTCTGTACCCTGCATGATGCATACTTTATATCTTTGCCAAATGTTTCTTTGGTGTAAATTCAATTGTGATCATATTTGTGGACAGCACAAAGGGTAGTAAATACACAGGAAGTCACAGGCAAACTGCCAAGTGACCTAGAGGTTTGGCAGCTAATGAACAGAATTTGAGTACTGACAAATGTAAAATCTTATGCCCAGGAAATGGAAAGCAGCAGCTACCAAAATGGGAGGGACACAGCCAAGCAGCAGCAGCACCCCTCACATCAAAGCAAGTTTACTTTCATCTTCTCTTTAGCATTGTCCAAATAGTACATATAACTAAGTATAACAACCCCCACCATACGTCATCTGCAGGTTTTGAAGCTGCAACCCTCAGCACCAAAGCACAGATCTACCACTGGAGCTAAAGGAACAACTCCATAACTTGTTGGAAGTTGTTGGCTTTAGTACTCTAATTGGACCAGGTACTAGAGGGGAACAGGACACTTTAAACACAAACTCTAGATTTGGCACATGGAGGTTGGGAGATAGGCCATTCACAATATGAAAACGTTTGAGAACCATTCTTTTGCAGTAAGACAATAGACACAATGGGCTGGATTCTCCACTCATGCTAATTTCATGTTAATGAACTATTCTGGGATAAGTCAGAGGGGAATAAGGCCCAAGAAACAGCAGATATAACCCAGCAGTCCTAAATGCTAAGGAGGAAAGGGGATGGGAGATCTAGTTTAAAAAACGATTCCTCTCACCTGAAGAAAGTAATCTGGTATCCATAGATCCAAGGATGTAGTATTAAGCTGGGATATTCTCCAAATGGAGGGATAATAACTGTAAGTATCAGAGCTAACAACACAAAAGTAGCTGGGAGAACAATCTGCAGGAAACAGGAAAAACATCATAATGTGCAATAACATTTGCGTACAGCTCAGAACACACATACACAAAGGAGGGACAGCAAGAGCACATGGATCAGGCCTACTTCTGTTCTCAGACACCACCATTTCATTCCCAGCACTACCAGCAGCCAGAGCTGCCATAGTGCTGGTTTTTACCAACATGGACTATATCAGGGACAGTCTCAATCAAAGCAAAACATTTTGGAGGAGGCAAATTGCAGAGAGAGAGAGTCTATAGTGTGTGTACATGTGCTTGAGTGTCAGATGCAGAACATCTGGGATATTAATTGGAACAGCCTTCACAAGGACATTGGCACCTGTCATCATCACCACCCTTGCTTTTGATGGAGGTATCCCTGTGGCCACTAGTGCTGAGGACTCTTTAGGCAAGACTCAGTGACAGTGATGAAGGAACGAGTGGTACCTGAGCAAGGAAGTCCTTACGGCTACGGGTAGCACGGTGGAACCGTTTGATGAGCAGTGCTTTGATTTGCTGACGGACAAGCTGAGAACCTTTCTTCTGCCGGGACCCTTTGCCTTCACTCCCATCCCCTGTTCGGCCTGCAGGTGTTCGAGAGGCTCCATTGGTCTCCAAAGGGGGTTGTTCAGCCTTCTCTTTTTGCTCAATGCAGGTTTTTCTGAGAGTGAAGCCATTTTCTTGAGCACCTCCTAAGTTTTGGGAATTGAAGTGATCATGTGCATTACTCCCTAGGAGGAGGGGCTGAGAGGCTATTTCAACCTTGTTCATCATTGCTGGGTAAGCTCCTTTAGAAGTTTAGCCCGGTGGAAGCAGATATTCCCAAACCTATATATTCCTGTCAGCTACATTGTTTTGCATTACAACCATTGCAATGATGCTCCATCAACTGGTACCAGGCAGGCTGGTTACTGCAGCCTTAGTTCTCTATTCCATTCCCTTTTTTCAACACTATGGATGAGTTAATCAAGCCTCTGGTGAACATACTGATAGACAGCAGAGTGCTGGATGCCAAAACCACTTATACTTTAGAGACTTGAGAATGGATTTTGTGGTTAAGGATCTGATCCAGCAAAAATGGAAATCTGACTTCTATTGACTTCTCGGATAATGGATCAAACCCAAAATCAGCATCACTTGCTGATCAGCTATATAATTAACAGAAAGACATATGGGACTGGAAGCTATTACTCTCGTTCTTAATAGGCTATCAGAATGCAGAATGTCCAAGAAAAGAGCATCAGACACTGAATATCATGGATATCTACCTGCATTCTGTGATCCAGGGTCAGCATCTGCTGTGACCTTCAGGAAAACCTGCCAAAGACATGCACACCTCTTGGTTAGTAAGACCTTTGGAGTCATCCTGCTTGTGAGATGCTAGACATCATCCTCTAAAATGACATTTGCAAATAACTCTGGGTACTGCTGCTAACTACAGAATCAAAGATCCACTAGCATTTGCTTGGGAAGCAAAAAGGTGTGGGGAAGCAGAGAAACAGAGATAAAAAGCGAGGAACATTTGAGGCTAACAAGTCATGGTCCATTTATAAACAGATCTGATGGGCATCCAGGTTTGAATTATTTCTGAATTCCCATCTCTAAAGATCTGCTGTGTTACAATGGACATTACTTGGTTTTTCTAGGTTTTGAGGGGATTACTATGGCGCCATGTTTTGGAACTTGAGATCTCCCAAAAGGATTTCTGGAAGGACTGACAAATATTTCAAAGCATCCATTACCTCTTCAAGCGGAGTGTCCGATATCCCAAAACTGCTGAGTCCCAAGTCAGCTAGGGTTTCTTCCAATTCTCTGAAGAGACTGGCGTAAGCTCGCTGTTTAAAGTCTTTACTGGGCAAAAGGTAGATGAGTTCCTGACCAATACTTTCAATTAACTTTGCTTCTGGAACATGATGATGAATCAGTTCTGTAAGCTCATTCACATCCCCTGTAAAGAGTCAGAACAGTGTTCAGAAAATGAGTTTGAAACTATTAGTCTACAGTCAAGGAAGACCCAAGCTTCCACTTTACAGTCTGAGCCCAAGATCTTAGAAGATGTCTCAGACAAGCGGTTTGTCACAGAAAGGTAAGCAAAACCACCAAGAAGCCTTAGCGATTTCTAGGTGACAGTAAAATACACGCATTTGAGACAATGCTGACAAAGGGAATCTCAAAAGCAAGGTTCTCTAAGATTTTAAGTGGCAGTACACTAGGAGAAACAGCCATGTTTCAGAAGAATAGGTCTTGGACAAGATGAATGATCCCAATTCTTACCATCCAGTTCTCGCTCGGGACCTTCCGCTGTATCTTTAGGTGCGCACCTGGAACAGGAACATGAGCACTGAGATCCACAGCTAGGGGAGTGCTAGTACAGATAAGTAAGAAATAGGATGTTAAGTGCTTCAGATGCATATAATGCATGCAAACTAGTGTGTAAGAGTGTTATCTTCAGGGATTGTTTCATCAGCTTTTACACAGCTTCAGGGCAGTAAGAAATTTGTCTTAGCTGAAACATCTTGAACATATCACACTCAGACTTGCAGTCTGAGGACTAGCATAAAAGACATACAAAAATTAAATTTCACACAAGCATTGCATCACACCACCATGCATGTGGTAACCACATGGAATTCTAAATTACGTGCATTGGGGAAGTTGAATGAACAATGGCCATACATACAGACACTATGATGTAGTGGGGTTTACAAACTGGGACCTACAGGATCAACAACAATCCAGATCCCTCTTATCTGAGTTGCTGGAGAACTGCTTTTGCCAGGACTAAGTGGCAGGCTGCCATAGTTCCTGAGTTACCTGCTCTAGGGAGACATGATCACATCTAGTGTATTGCAGAAGGACTCATGCTTGGACAAGTGAGACTCCACAGGGAGATGTTCAATGTAAGTGGGGCGGGGAGAGATTTTCATATAGGCATCAGCCTCCAGAACTGGCTGCCCAATTGCCATTTGTGCCTTTGAAAAGCCCTCTGCCCTAAGGCATATACATTCATAAAACTGGAAAAGCTCTGTTAAGAGGTGAATATTTAAATCCCTAAATAGTCCTCTAATTTCATGTTTTCATTGCCTTATTCCCT
This sequence comes from Lepidochelys olivacea, assembly GCF_965140295.1. Lineage (NCBI taxonomy): Eukaryota > Metazoa > Chordata > Testudines > Cheloniidae > Lepidochelys > Lepidochelys olivacea. Next base: position 74,080,693 of record NC_140418.1, on the reverse strand, counting down.
AGGATACACCATTTACTGTACAGTCACCTTTGTCCACAGCAACAAACAGCAGCTACTCAGGTTCTGATCTGTTGCAGTGAATGAATATTTGAAGACTGCTTGTGCAACGAGGGAGAAGAGAACTTACTGAACCCCATTCTCCTCCCCCTTGGGTGTTTTTCATCTTGCGAACCAAGGTGAGATAGAAGCCAGATCCAAAGCAGGTCTTTAGGAAGACAGGAGAGCCTGAGCAGAACAATTTTCCTTGGGAAATGATGGCCACCCGGTCTCCAAGGATGTCTGCCTCATCCATGTGATGCGTAGAGAGGATGATGGTTCTGCCTAGGAGAAGGAATACAGAGATGCTCTGCAAGGTACTGTTCCTTCAGTACAATCAGGGCTGTATGTGGATTACAGGGATTAATATAGAACTTCTGAAAGACATTCCCAGGAATAAGAGCCAAAGATTTCATCACGAGTTGATCCTATAGGGTTGGGCCTTATTCATGGCAAATAGTGGCGATGCAGGCAAGATGGCAAGTGCGCAAATTAAAAACAAAGAGCTGCAGAAGTGACAGATGCTCCCACATGAGCAGGCAAACTCCCAGTGAGGCCCATGAGCATGCGACACTCATAACAGCACCGCCAGCTGCATCCCAGGATGACTTTGCAGAACATATGTTACATAACTGAACATGTCTCGATAGTTTAACACATATTAGCTTGAGCATCCATAAAAGGAGAAGCTGACAAGGAACTAGGGGCTGGCTAACCCAGGGTGGGAAGAAGCTCACACTGAATGGAGCTAGTCACAGAGTAAAGTACTACTCACAATGAATAAGAGTGACAGAATTGGGCCCATTGATGAGAAATCTCTCCAGCACTCATCCTCAGAAATGAACAGCTTCATTTTTTTTTTTAAAACGGGAGTGAGGCATTTGATAGGTTCAGAAAGAAGCTGAAGCTCTTCCTTACTGTAGCAGTTGTAAGCGCAAGCAGCAGGATACCTAAACTTTTCCAAACCTGTTCGGCTCTGGGCCCAGCTCTGTCTCACTTACTCTCACTGAGTCGTGCCTCACACTGTTAAGGAGTCCCACTGAAATAAATTAGATCATTTGCCTAGTATGACTCTACTCTGTGTGAGTTAGATTAGCAGAACTGGGCCCTCTGAGCACAGTTTAGTCTGCTCTCTCCTTGTAACATTAAGTTGCTATATCATATCTCTAGCTTTTCTGACCTCCACCGTAAACCCCCAGGTCATGAGACAAGTGGCTTATGTGAATTTACCACTCGTGTAACCTGTTTGTGCATGTTCATACCCTTTACTTTAAAAAAAGCTTATGCAACAGACATGCTTATTTGTGAAAGGGCTTAAAAAGTTTTCGTCTCTGGAGCGTGTTACCTGAGCGATACTTCAGTAGAAGATCCCAGATAGACCTCCTGGAATATGGATCTACTCCAGAGGTGGGCTCATCCAAGACGACCACCTTTGCTTCACCAACAAAGGCAATGGCAACAGATAGCTTTCTCTGCATGCCACCTAAAGAGTGCAAGGACACAACTGTGGGAGTGAGAAGGAAGAGCAGCACACATTGCAGCATGTGATGATAGATGGCTGATTGTGTCTGCTGGAGAGAGACCAGGTAAAATAAGAACCACTCTCACTCCTGAACCTTGGCCCAGAACTTGAACAAATACACACATTTTTGCTGTAGTTCCAAAAATTTAGCTTAATTTTTTCATTACTTTTCATTTTCATGCAGTGTCTGCATTTTCTGGTTCTAGCTTGGAGCCAAAGCAGGAAGTTCTAGAGATGGTCTAAGAAAGTTTGTTTTCATGATATTGTCGGCCCACATTTGCAGAACCTAGAGATCAGTGAAGTATAAGAACTCCTGAGTACTTATCTAACCCAACCTGCAACTCTGGACATTTATAGGTGTATCCATCACTACACCCACATGCTGCCCCTCCTTGACACTGTACTACATACAGTTTTACCTTTTAAATGACATGAACAGCCCTTATAAAAATATTACATTATTCTAGGGTATTCACCCAGGACACTGAAGCAGCAGTATGGGAAGGTGTTGCATTTTGGACTATTACCACAGAATAGTGGTGGGGGTTGCGTTATGTTGTTAAGAGAACACATATTTTTGTATTTAAATATATATTTTTATTCAGCATCATTAAAGTAAGTTTTATACATCACAGGTACACTCACAGCTGATGCCTTATGGACAAATTCTGCCACCCACACTGCTTGAGCAAGCCCATTGAAATTCATGGGGCTCCAATTCACTACTCAAGAGGTAAGGGACTACTTAGTGTGAATCATTGGCAGAATTTGTCCCCATGGAACTAAAATGGTAATAGAACAAAAACGGTGCAGAAGATTTTGAGAACAAATCCTTGGGCACCTGACAAGTTTTGAGCCTCTTCATTTCTTTTATGGGGGAGACCTATATCTTCCAGCATCATCTCCATCTCCAACACAGCTTCCTCTCGAGACCTCCCTTTCAGCTGGGCATAAAACAAGATGTGCTCTGCTACAGTGAGGCTGAGAAATCAGACAGGAAGACATGGAGACAGTTTAAATGAAGAACCAGGTTGCATGGTCCAACATCAGTCAGTTCATTATAGCATTACCCCCTTTGAGGAGAGGAACCGGTTTGTCCCTTACATGCGCCAACATTGGCTGGCCTGCAACTCCTCAGGATCACCCTGACCTTCCTTGCACTTGCTGCTTCTCTGCCTATCCACCTACCGTCTTTCCAAAATGGCACCCCCAACCATCAGCACAGCCTACTGCCAGGATTTTGAGGAACTGGGCCCTGGATTATTGTGTGCTTTGATTCTCATGTTAAGTCCCTCCCAAGCCCTACCACAATGCAGTACCCATGTCAGGAACACTTATTTCCCCTGAGTAATAACTTTGGGCCCAGCCAGTGCAAGTAGGGGATTCCCAGATGACCCATGCCTGCCAATAGTGGGGAGAGAGGGGGGAATAAAATGTGGGCAGCCAGCTTCAGCAGTGTTACTGAGCGTGCTCAGTCCATGTGAGCATTATCAGTACAAACCAAGCAACAAATCTGGGGGGAGATGGGGGCACATGACCTGCATGTCCTCCACCCCCCATGTGTCTCCTCTTGGGGATTGTAGAAAGGGTAAAATAGTATCTGTCCTTCAGAAATACTGACAGGAGAAGAAGGAAGGAGGATTCTGTCTGAGTTACATGTACTTCCAGAAGAGCACAGAGAAACAACATGGGCTTCGGGGACATCCCAAACATCCAGACAGGGTGGAAGGGGCTCAGTTCTTGAGTATGGCATCAGATGGCACTTACTGATTAAACAAGATGTTGTACTGAGGACACATGCCTAAACTCTGCCGAATTGAGTCCATATGCATCTGGATGTCCTTGCCACCAACCAGGACAGTTCCAGATGTGGGTGGGAACAAGCCTGTTAGGATTGATCTGGTCAAACAACACAAGAAAAAAAAGCAAATGGACAGTCCTTAGGTTTCACATATGCAGAGACACTTCTTTCATGGGCCACTAGGTGGCACATGACGACTTCTTATTCCGGTGGTTGCTGAAACACAATCCCACTGGGAAGCATGGACACATCTAAATCTAGTCCTAATAAAATACACAAGTGAGACCCTGGGAATGCGTACAGTAACTCTGCTAGTGTGTGGTTCTGGGTTTGGTATCAATTGTCTATATGGTCCTCTCCTAGGCTAGAAAACTGACTCCAAACTTGGTTTGCACAAGAGTTTGATCTGGTCCTTGTTGGCTGGCCAAACGGTGTTTAAGTCAAGTTAACCTGAACTTGTACTTTTCAAACCAGTTCTCCAGGCAAGTTTCCCCAGCCCTGACTACACATGACCTAGAATGAGTCTCCCTGTGGCAGAGATCCAGAATAATGGTTCGAAGCCTTGAATGCAGTCATGTAACAGTGCTGCCCGTGGGTTATACAAGGGCTACCCTGCCCTCCTGACCTGCACTCTGCTTTGCTGTAGACTGAAAGGAGTTGGAGACTGTATGGTAGATCACTAATGTGTGGATTTGGTATTACCTGCTGGGTACAAACAGAAAACACATGTAACCCCAGGCTTTTTAGGGCCGTTTTAAATTGGATTGTCGTGTATTTCATGCTCTCCCTTTTCTATAGTCAGCATGTCCCTACATGGGGACAACCTGTCCTTACGTGCTAGTTGCAGAGGTGGTAGCTAGGAAAGAGAGAAGCTAGGAGAATGGAAAGATCAGCCTGCTGCTCTACAGAACTCAGGGTCAGAGCAGCAGGGCAATGCCCTGGATTTACACAGCCAGAGCTTCTTCTAACACTTACATGGTGGTTGTCTTTCCAGCTCCATTGTGGCCGAGGAAGGCTGTGATTTGGCCCTCATAGAAAGTAACATTCATGCCATCCACTGCTGGCTTGGGCCTGCCTGCAAAAATCTTCACCAGGTTCTGCGCACACACACCCGGGATCAGGTCTGGAGGCTCAGGTTCAAAAAAGGTGTTTACTTGAAAGGCAAGAAATCAAGAATGAAAAGGGAGTTAGAGCCACACTCTGGCCACAGCTCTCAGCACATCATTGCTTACAGCAGCACAATCACAGTGTAAACTACAGCACAAAGTCCCAGGTCCCAGTTGTCCCCTCATACCAGTTTTGAACTGGGGTAGATTTATTGACATCCATAGAGTTATTCCTTATTTACCTGGGTAAATGAGAGGATTTGTGGAGACACAACTCACTCAGGCAGATGAAGGTGACTGTGTTTAGTGTTTGTTCATATGTGACAGAAAGACATTGTTTAGGTTTCATTGTCTGTCTGTGTGCTGGGAGATTAAACCAGCCTGGAGATGGAGCTATATTTCCAGCTAAGCCAGTCAAGTCATCAGCCCAGATGTCCCTTTTCTTTTATTTTTCTAGGCTGTTAAAATTTTTTTATTAAAGTTAATGTTTAAAATCAAATTTACACAAGTTAAGAGGGAAGGTACTGTACATCTGGGGTCGGACTTGTGTTATGGGGGATTGCAAGTATTGGTTACAATTTATCCACTGACGCTTTAAAAACTCCCACACCCCAATCTGGATCTATGCTGGTTGTGATATGTAGGTACCTCGTGAACCTTTAATAAAGCTTCCTTTTAATCCTAGTGGGGTGAAATTCACACTGGGCAGAGGGCCAGCCCAAGATCTAGGTACCACTTAAGATGAGCTCTGCACAGGGGTGAATTTCCTCTAGGGATCACAAAAGCATAATTTTAAACTTCACCATGAAGTTCTAGGCAAAGCAAAGACCATCTGAAGGAAATTAAACATGAAGACAAATGATAGGAGTTGAGAATATTTATGCTACAGACCCTGTGCACTTCTATTTACATAACGCATTTAAGGATTTGCAGGGAGGGTTATTCTGCAATTGTGATTTACTTCACTTTTCAACCCCCAGAAGGGCTGTACTGAGGTGCAGTCCAGGCTGCCTGGGTGTGGCCAATCCTGTTGGTGAGCCCCGTCTCCATCAGCAACTCCCATGGGTCTACCATTCTAAACAAAGCTAGCAGAGGAGCACCAAGTGGCAGGGTGGGTCTATTGGGCACTGCAGAGCAGCTACAATCACAGGACTGGACTGTGCAGCTTTGTAATACAAGACACAGCAGACCATTTCTTTGGGTCTTGCACCACGAGGGAGTCGAGGGCTCTCAGTACTTCACTGGATTGAGTCCAAACACCCTGGAGTACCTGGTGCGTGTTTGAATGCTAAGACAGGAGCACGCACACACAGATTCCAGCAGCCTGACTCTTCTTGATCTGCAGGGAACATTGGTCAAGTTCCCACCACAAGTCTTACATTTGACATGAGTTCATTTCTCGTTTGCCTGTAAAACTCCTGGACTCAGGCTAATGCATGTGTTCTGAGGGTCTATCCCCAAACTCTGCACCTTTTTTGTGGCCATCCTGACGCCTCTGCTCTGCTGGCTTTCCCGTGGGGCTAAGGACTGGTCATTCTCCTGACTCTACAGGTGGATGTTGATAACATTGTGTTGTTTGTTGGGAATGTAGATGAGGGCTTAGTGCAAACTGCCTGAAGTTCACCAGCTAAGGCAGATTTATCTCATGCCAGTCATTAGACTGTGCCCTGCTGTCTTGAACTGGATTGGCTTATTGCTAGTTCATCTATCCTTTGCACCACTGTCCAACTCCAGTTATACCCACTCATGCCAGCTCTGAATCCCACTGAGAGTGCCCCTGCCCCTCCTACTGGTAAGTAGAACTTTGAATTGAACTTTGCGATTGTTTTATTGTGTACTGTTCACACACACCAGTTACTATGTAGCTGGCTGGAGACCTCATGCCAAAAATGGGGAATGCAGGCTGTTCCCTTTAGTGACAGGCAAAGCCCCTGTTACTGCAGTTTCAGAGCTGCTGGAACTTGGGAGCTGATGAGCAGAGCAAAGCAAAGATAAAGAGGTACTAGAAGCAGATTTGCTAAAATGACCTTTGCCCCTTGCCCGGCTTGTTCCTTTTGAAGCACTGTCCTGTTTCCATTCACTCTGAATGCAGGTCATCAATACCTACATGAGGATGAGCTCTCATGACCCCAGTTTTACCTCTAGCTTTTCAAGAGAGTCTGAGAGCTGAGCCCTTAGCTGTCTGTGGTGGTGGAATCTGCTGTGCAATCACCAGCTTGCTGCCATGGATTCCTCTGGGGACCACATGCAGAAAGCTCATCTGTCTCCCCACAGAAGGCGGCACTGGCCCTTGAATACCAACCAGGTCTTATTCAGGAATGTTTAGATGGGAGCTAATGTCAGCATCACACCGTAGAGACAGAACAATTCACATATATCCCTTTGGAACCAGCCATTCCCCTACATACACAGGGCCTGCTGCAGGATGGGTTTTGGGAGAATTTTTTGCCTTTATCTTAGCTCATCTCTCTCAAGTCTTGGTATTAAAGTCATGGCCACAATTTAACCCGAGCAAGCCAGCATGTGTGTCCCTCAGGTGTCACTTAGCAAGGGTACTAACATGCTGTAAGAACAGACAGTATGGGTTTCCACTGGAAGAGACCCAGCTGTAGAGCCTTTATGGTAGAACACTCTCCTCCAGAGGTAGCCATAGCAGCCCAAAGGATAAGTGGCTGTGGACCACAAGGAGCAACAGTGCAGTGGCTGGGTGTTTCAACACATCTCCTGAGAAAGTTCTTGAGGCAGAGCACCTGTGGAGTCCCTGGCAGAAATTAAAGCTGCACCCCAGTGGAGGGCTGCCAGCAGCAGTACCATTGCCCGCTCTCCTGGGACAGCACTGACTTGGTGGCAGATCGGAGCTAACCAGCACAGGATAGGCTATACAACCCATCACTGCTGGTTTGTGGGCAGCTCTGTGCTTTCTCAGAAATAAGGGCTCAGGTCTATGCTCCAACATGGAGTGCTTCTCTTGTTTCTCACATGTACACAATTCTGGTCTTCTGCAAAGTACCTGGGGATTAAAACGTTTCTCACAAAGTGTCATGGTTACTCAGGTTGCTCTCTCTCTCTCTCCTTACTAGTCATTTCATCTTTGTCCTTTGCCTCTGCCTTAGGCTTCCCCTGCTTGGCGCGCTCTTTTTTTCTTTTGTGTTTACATTTGGATTCTTTACCATCCTTCTCCCTCTGGTTGTCACTCTGTTCTTCCACCTTTTCAGGCTCATCTGCTTCCTCCCTCATGATTGCAGTCTTTTCCTCTCCTGGGGCCTTCCAGGCTGGACTGCCTTCTTTCCTGGGACTTTTTTCTACATTAACCAAAAGTTAATTTAAAGATTACCATCATCTCTGGAGATGTATTGGGAGAAGTGAGATAGTAATAAATTACAACAGTACTTAGCTCTTAGCATTATTCATCATCAAAGACTTTCAGTGACATTAGGAACATAGCAATTGCACTCTGACCTATCAGACTAATGATCCACCTAGCCTAATATCCTCTCTTCCAAGTACTCAAGACCAGGTACTACAGAGGCAAGACTGACATCTTTTCAATTCCATGGCGGAAGTTTCTTCCTAATCCCAGGTGCTTAGTGGGCTGGTTTATGTCCTAAAGCATAAGGTCTGATATGCACTGACTGTGTTGGTAACTGCAGACTATATTCTTCAGAAACCCCTCCCTGTTAGATCCCTATTTTGCAGGTGGGGATCCGGAGGTTAAGTGATGTAACCAAGGGCAGAGTGAAAGAGTTAGCATGCAGTTCCCAATCATGTGCTTCGATCATATCTCTAGGAAGGAAAGCAGCTACATGAATTTATGTGGAGGGGGGACAAGGGAAGCAAGAACAGTGTGTCCTAGGATGGGTTCCCCCCCCCCCCACAACGTAGCTAGAAGGAGAGGTTCACTGTTTTGCAATACATTGAAATGATCTGGAACTATCAGTCTATACCTAAATTTTCATTATATCAGAGTTTAGTCTTGCCCAATCCTGTTCCGATTAAAGGCAATGGAAAAACTCTAACGGAGTTGAGTGGTACACAATTAGACCCCATAAGCAGGTTTCACAGTAGCTGGAGGCGCACCTCCCAGCCCAGGTAAACAGTCTTGTGCTAACTCTGCACACTGAAAATAGCAGTGTGGACGTTGTGGCATGGGTGGTGGCTTGGGCTAGCCACCGAGTACAAGCCCGCCTGACCCATTGGGTCTGAGCTCAGATGGCTAGCCCAGACTGCTGCCATGCTGCAATGTCCACACTGCTATTTTTAGGGTGCTGGCCTGAGCGCAGCTATCTCAGGCCTGTCTGCCCATACTGGGAGGCACGCTCCTGGCTGCAGTAGAGACATACCCTAAGCAACTTAATTGCCATAGGAATACACGGGTACAACTACTTAGTTTTAAAATGTATCAGGTTGATTTAGCATTTTAGGGCTTGTCTACACTTAAAACACTGCAGCACTTCATTGAAGATGCTACCACACCATGGGTGGGCTTCTACTGTTGGTGTAGGTAGGTCATGTCCCTGAGAAGTGGAAGCTAGGTTGATGGGAGAATTCTCCCACTGGCGCTGTCTACACTGGGGTTAGGTCGGTTTAACTGCATCACTCAGCAGTGTGGATTTTTCCTTATTTCCTATTGTAAACCAGGCCTCTGGCTATGTCTACACTTGGAGCTAGAGGTGTGATTCTTAGCTCAAATAGACATATTCACACCAGCTCTCATCAAGCTAGTGAGCAAAAAATAGTGTAGCTGCAGTAGCGACTTAGCTGCTCTGAGCACAACGCTACCCAGACCCTGTGGGTGCATATTTTGGGCAGCTCGACCATGCTGCTGCTCACCACTGACCGTGTTACTCCAGTGACACTACTATTTTTAGTATGCTAGCTCAATAAGCACTAGTGTGAGTATGTCTGCTCAAGCTAGAAATCACACCCCTAGCTCTAAGTGTAGACATAGCCTTATTTGCTCTTGGATTTCCTGGCATTTTCCTCCCCCCCACCCCATGTTTTTCCTAGTGCATGACAGCTTCTCTAAAGGAAGAAAGATATAATTGTTCATTATAATTGTTGCCCTTGTGACCCAGATGTGGCAGGGCTGTGGGAGAAGCTAATTTAATAAGCTGAAGAACTAAAGGACCCTAGTCCTTCAAATAGATGAACTATTATGTGCTTCCCATGGAGCGATTCCTCAGAGATCTAAGATCTTTTCAGTTTTACCTTCTCTAGAAAAGAGGAGGGGGTGAGTTATGACAGACTGAATTCTTGTGATCCAGTAGGGGCCTGTCCTAAGGTTACCTGAGATAATATCCTTTCCCTCTAGCCAAGAGCAGCACTAGGTTCTCCAGATTACTACATGTAATTCATCATCCATAATTATGACGTGTCAATTTTTTCAAAATAATTTTGATCCTGGAAAATGAACTGCTGCTTGGGGCAAATGCTCAGATTTCATTTAGGCAGTAACACTTCACTTGAACAATTTGAAAAGTGCTATAAAGAAACCTATACCAGAAGACTTTAGAGTTTAAAGGCTCCCTGTCTACCCCTCTCCTAGGCACACCTGGCAGAAAATACAGCACTTATGGGGCATTACGAACACTCTGAAAGTAAAAATATTTTTCTATTAGTATTGAGGGGCATCCCAAAGGTATGTGCTAAATGCTAAAACCCTCTAAGTGACTCTATGCTATAAGTGTGGAGTTTTCAAAAGAGCCAAAGGGAAATGCATGGCCCACCTCCTATTTGTGCCTTTGAAAATCTCCCTCCACACCTATATACAATGTAGTTCGCTCCCCTGCACCCAGTGCCTCTTTGGCTGATGGGTGCAACGAAGCAGAGACAGAGAATGGACTCTAGCATCTTGGGTCGAAGGCGCAGGGGCCTGCTGGGAGCAGGACTTCAGGAAGACACCATGTCTGGGAGACTGTGGTCCAAAGCCATTTTTGCTGGCTATAAGCATGGCCTCCAAAACCAGAGGGAGCACACTGCCCTTCTGAAAATTGATGGAGTTTATGCCCATGATGAGACTGTATCCACCTAGGATCTAAATTTGTACTAAAAATAAAATTCAGAAATTGTTAAAAAAAATATCCAGGCCAACCTCTGTAATTCTGAATTCCCCTCACAGTGGGAAAGCTGTTTATTCAGTTCAGAACATACCACAATATAAATCCCCTTTAAGGAGATCAATGTTGCTGTTTCTTTCCTCTCAACCCCAACATGTGGGCAGACTGGGAGGGGAATTTCAGAATGTTTGCAGAGGAGATTAGACCCTTCTGGTCTAGAAGCAACTTCTTGTGCCCAGACCCCTTGCAAACAGTCCATCAGAGCTGACGAGGGGTCATATTGTGATGAGTAGAATGACCATGCAAAAACAGGCAAAGAATGATTCCTTCATCTCTCTGCCCGTTACAGTAGAACCTCAGAGTTACGAACATCTTGGGAATGGAGGTTGTTCGTAACTCTGAAATATTCGTAACTCTGAACAAAAGGTTATGGTTGTTCTTTCAAAAGTTTACAACTGAACATTGGCTTAATACAGCTTTGAAACTTTACTATGCAGATGAAAAATGCTGCTTTTAACCATTTTCATTTTAATGAAATAAGCACAGAAGCAGTTTCCTTACCTTGTCAAATCTTTTTTTAAACTTTCCCTTTATTTTTTTAGTAGTTTACATTTAACACAGAATTGTACTGTACAGTATTTGTGATTTTTTTTTGGGGGGGGTCTCTTCTGCCTGATTGCGCACTTCCAGTTCCAAATGAGGTGTGTGGTTCACTGGTCAGTTCATAACTCTGGTATTCATAACTCTGAGGCTCTACTGTATTTCTATGAAAATACAATGAGCCAGATGCCGTTCTTAATTCACTAGCATCAATTAGGAGTGCTTAGATAGGCATTCTCAAAATAGGCTATATATACATACATGTGTGCACATACACACAAAAGGGGCACAATTCTGATCTCACTCTAGTGTAAATCAGGAGTAGCTCCTTTGAAGTTAATAGTTACACTGATGACAAAGTAAATGGGAGAGACTCAGGTCCAGAGTGAGAGGTGTAACCCCAGTGTAAACATAGTGTAATTAAAAACAGTATCATATCCATTGTGACTCAAGTCACCAATATTCTAGGTTGGGTAATAACAGCTCATCAAATATCCTCATATGCATGAATTAGAGAGATGTGGCTCTGATGTTCCCAGCTAAATTATGCATGCTTTAAAAGCCCTCCGATGGAACAATGACTCATCCTCTAATAACTCTCTAATAATAGTGGGCCACTCAGAGTTCAAAGCCACCTGCTAAGATTCCCACTGTACGTCTGTCTCTAATCTTTTCAGTGACTCACATAATGAATGTACAATGTATTCACCTCTAAACGGATCAGTGGGTTTTGAAGTTATTTCCGAGCACCAGAGTTTTCAAATAACTCACCATCGGCAGTTGCTGTTTTCTCAGCTTTTGGGTAGCCAGACCCAAACCAGTAAGACTCCTGCAGAGGGAAATACCAAGGCCGTGGTATCCCATACTCCCCTAAAACACAAACAGACCCAGTCCATACAGAGAGTCCACATTCTTCTATGGGCTGGAACTCAGGTATGCAACTTTCATAATGTAAATATCAATACTTGGAGTTTCATTAGCAATCCTGTTCCAACATATTAGAAGATCTAACAAAGCACAGCTACCCACTATGCTTCCAACAGAATAACCCCAGTTTCCAAATATTTTGGGAAAGGGAGGGGAAATAAACACATTATGTGTGATCGGAGCTAACTTTAGTTTTCTAAAGCATAATCTGGTTTAATTAAGGAATTCAGCTACCCCCTGCCTTGGGCTAGTTTGAACCCTTAAGACCAGGCACTAGCTGCCAAGAAATGTCCAATTCCAGCAGGTAGGCTCCTGACCCCAAGCAATGATTTCTTTTTGAAGTCCCCTTCAAAATTCTAGAGACTGAATGGGTGAAAAGCTCATCATGTTTACAAAGATCGCACTGGGCCTGAATGCACAACAGGCATCAAAATGAAATTAAGAGGCAGCTCAGGCCAAAATTTCAACATGCAGCTTTCCAGGAAAAACAACTAAAAAATGTGGTGTGATGGCAATTTACACCCGCTAAGAATCTGGTCCTCTATGTTTAAAGTCTTATTCTTTGTGAGCCTGCCTACATAGTGTCTTCTGCCACTTACTCAAAATCAGCAGTAAGATTTGCAATAAACACTGCTGTGTAGTCTATTTCTGTGTGATAGTTACTAGAATGCCTGCTCATTTACACTTCATTTCTCTGGATTGGCTTTCTAACAAGGAAAGCTCTAAACAAGGACTGGATGACTCCCCTAGCTGTTTGGGTAATTTCCAGAGAAACTTTTTGCAAACAAGCAGTTTATTCCGTCACTGCTTCAAACCTGATACAAGAACTTTGCAATGATTGTATGTATATGATTTCCACTTAATCATATACATACAATATGCATCCGATGAAGTGAGCTGTAGCTCACGAAAGCTTATGCTCAAATAAATTGGTTAGTCTCTAAGGGGCCACAAGTCCTCCTGTTCTTTTTGCGAATACAGACTAACAGGGCTGTTACTCTGAAACCAGATATAGGACTGTATGTTCTTTGTAATTAAACAGGACCACATGATCAATTTCTCCTCCTAATAGAATAACCCTCCACACTCTGAAGTTTGGCTAACCATTGCCACCTGCTTCAACAACAGGCAGTGGAGCTATGGTATGTGTGCTAGAGCAGCAAATCCATTCAAAGGCAACCCCATTGCTTCTACAGCTTTTAATGTAGTATTTCAGTCATGTTTAACATGAGGCTAAACAACTTTTTTTAAGCTACAAGGAAATGCTCTTGCCCATGAAACACTCACTTCTTAATTTGTACCATGTTGCTAACATCACACCCAGGATTCTCTATAAAAGCCTTAAAAAACCATCCTTAGGGAATGTTCTCACCATCAGTGAGAAGAACCGTTTGTCTCATGCTCCACAGGAATTATAACCACACCAGAAGAAACAGCTAACATAAAGGAGCCACAGCACAGTAGTGAGTCAGGCGCTTGTAGTTTGTATTTTGTGCTTCAAAGTGCATTGTCAGGGCTTAAACATTTTCACTACAGCACGTCAAAATTTTTCAAATGAAAAAGAATTTTGATGAAAAATGGCATTTTACAAGCATAAAAATTTTGCAAAGAGATTGTTTTATTAAATGTTCCCTTTTTTGACCAAAAACACCACAAAAATCTGTTTTCCTTTCTCCCCACCCTTTTCACTTGCAAAATGGAAAAACACATTATGGAAAGGAAAAAGTGAGAAAAAGGAAATGCAAAAAAACAAAAATGGTTCCAGACTAGATTAGACTTGTGGTTCATCTGATCCGATATTCTGTGTCGGACAGGGACCAGCACCAGCTACATCAGAGGAAAATGCAAGAAGACAGGCAGATGTGGGGTAATCTTCCCCTCCCCCCATTAAAGTCCTATTCTACTCCCTAATAGTTAGAGATTAATTTAGGACAGTGTTATTTACAACCACTACCACATATGAATGGGAGATTGACATACCTGGAAAAACATTTTCAAGGTACCATGTGAGCATTCCATAGAGCAAAGCATCAAAAAGCATCATCTCAATGGAGAAGAAAAAACTGTATTCATCTCCCTCCAGAGGACTAGTCCTGATATTGTTCCACTGTAGCCCAACACCTTGCTCTTCATAGCGTGACAAGTATTCTGTACCAAATCCAAAAGCCACTGGAGAAAGCAAGCTCTGGAATAAAGGTGAAATAATAGGGATTCAGGCAAGGGGAAAGCCCACATCAATAAAAAAAATACTTTTTGAGTTGAAGTATGAAACTTGGTTGTGCACACGAATGATCAAGATTAGCAGAAGGAAAGGGTTTTATTTTAAACACAATCTAAGGTACAGTAGGACTGGAAAGTCAAGTATTCGGAAAAGAACACTGGGACACCTTTAATCTCAGGACTGGTGGCAGCTCTATGAAGGACTTAGACACAATGATCCAAATTTAACCCTGGCGTAAACAGGTTCAGCTCCAATTGACTTCAGTGGAGCAGCATCTGCTCACATGAGGGTGTAACTCATTTGTTATCTCTCCATATGGAGACTAATGGAGATGACTTTGGCAGTTTGAGCTCATTCAAAAAGTGTCTTGTCAGCCTCAGCAGAATGAAATATTTGTATGAAATAAAATGTAGGATGGTGGCTCAGGTCTCCTCTTCTTTACCAGGTGTACTGTACTCTCACATTGACAAGAGAGATACATGAGGGCACAAGAAATACCCAGGCAAAGGAATTCTACGGTGTGCATGGAGTGACAGTGTTTGTGCAGCAGAAGGGAAAATTCACAGAAGACCCAGCCTCAGCAAAACCACAACCCCCGCCCTTTTGGGGTTTCCAGTTGATTTACACAGTTCTTGTTCAACCAAACCAGCATAATCTCTGGCCACCATTTTCCATGATGCACTGCAACAGCTCAGCGAGAGGGGACACTATGCTGCATCACAGCAGATGTAGCCTGGCACAGCCCATACAGAATGGAGGCCTGCGCCACTGTGATTGGATCTGTGAAACAAAATTTTCAGTTTTTAGGTGAAATTTTCCCAGTTTTTGATTTTTTACAAAACGTTGACATTTTCCATGGGAAAATCTCACACGCACACACACCAATCCAACCAGCTCTATTTCAGTCTGTGAAGCTCTAAACAAGCAACATAAACCCAAACACAACACAAAACACAGGGAAACTCTTGTTTTGCCAGTGCTTCCCATCCTGGTTTCCATCAGCAAGGGCCCGATTCCCTTCTTTTACACCAGTGTAATTCCATCGACTTCAGCACCCTAAAATCCTGTTAATACTCCAGAGTTAAGGGCATTGAGCTTCTCACAGGATCAGGTCCTTGATCCAGTTTTATTGCCTTCATCTACAGAACCTGAAATGCTCTATCCCAGGGGTGGGAAAACTATTTGGCCCAAGGGCCACATCTGGGTATGGAAATTGTATGGCGGGCCATGAACGCTCACGAAATTGGGGGCTGGGGTGCGGGAGGGGGTGAGGGCTCTGGCTGGGGGTGCGGGCGGGGACTCCAGGCTGGGGCAGGGGGTTGGAGTGCTGGGAGGGGTGGCGGGGGGGGAGTTGAGGGCTCCAGCTGGGGGTATGGTCTCTGGGGTGGGGCTGGGGATGAGAGGCTGGGGGTGCAGAAGGGTGCTCCAGGCTGGGACCAATGGGCTTGAAGGGATGGAGGGGGATCAGGGCTGGGGCAGGGGTTGGAGCATGGGAGGGGGTCAGTGGTGCAGGCTCCGCGGCGCTTACCTCAAGCAGCTCTTAGAAGTAGTGGCATGTCCCCCCTCCAGCTCCTATGCGGAGGCCCAGCCAGGCAGCTCGGCGCACTGCCCAGTCCGCAGGCACCGCTCCTGCAGCTCCCATTGGCCATGGCTCCTGGCAAATGGGAACTGCGGGGGTGGTGCTTGGGGCGGGGGCAGCATGCGGAGCCCCCTGGCTGCCCCTACGCATAGGAGCCACGGGGGGACATGCTGCTGCTTTCGGGAGCCGTGGGGCAAGCCCCCACTTGGAGCACCGGAGCGGGGCAAACCCCGGACCCCGCTCCCTGGCGGGAGCTTGAGAACCAGATCAAAACATCTGAAGGGCCGGATGTGGCCCCCAGGCTGTAGTTTGCCCACCCCTATTCTCTGTCCTGTGCAGTTAGAGAGCCTGATCTACAGCAGAGTTAGAGTACCAGTCAAACCACTATGCCAACAATTGTAATACAGATGGGACCACAATGTATTCTGCAAATCAAAGGAGTTTGCCTTTGAGGTTCTGGATTTGGCCCATATCTAGTTTAAAGGGGACATTTTCAAGTCAATTTGAGCCCCAAATTTTATTTATATAAACACACGCACTTTTTAAAGGTTGGCAAATGCTCACAGGAATACAAATGTTTGAATGAAAACAGCTTTCAGTGAATTTAAAAGTCAGTTAAAAATCACGTTACAATAGCTCTGTCGCACTTGTGTTAAAATACAGTTGGCACATTTAAATCTAAAATCATTTTAAAATGATAATTTGCATCTTCACCACTTCCTCTGTTTACTTACATTTTGCACCTATTTGTTTCTAGCTGGTTGCACTTGCTGGCTCTCCTGCTACAGCACACTGCAGCGAGGTACAGGTTGCAAACACTGCAGGGGCATGTCTACATCAAAAAGACTAGTTTTACTGAACTTTTTAAAAAAAGCCATGTAAACCATTCTAGTGACTACGGTTTGTCAGAGGCTTATTCCCCTAGATATCTAACTTCTCAGCCTAAATTACTTGATAGTGTCCCTCTGAGTCAGGAGTAACTCCACTGAAGTCAGTTGAGTTTCCCCAGTGCAAAACCATCATAAGGAGGGAGGACGGTGGCTCAGGTCTCTTCCTCTTTACCAGGTCCTGTACTCTCAGTTACTCGCACGCTGACTAGAGAGACAGAGACAGGGGCACAAGAAAGTCAAGACAAAGGAATTATACAGCCAGAGAGAGCCTGAGGTCATAGATTTTCAAAGAGGGAGGCAAAAGGCGCCTTACTGCCATAATCTTCAGGTTAATAGTCATGCGGTCCTGCCACGCAAAGCAGACGACGTGGGGCAGGTAGAGGGTGAAGTAGAGGACTCCGCTGCAGGCGGCTGCCAAGTTAGCTTTGGAGAAGAAGGTACTGAGCAAGAAACACTGCATTATGGTGGCTGTGGTGAACGTCAGCAGAAACAGGAGGAGGATGAGAGGATTGCTGTAGTGAAGCACCTTGCCACACTGTAACCAAAGGAAACCAAATGAGTTTAGGTACACTGCTGTCTCACAAGCTAGCAGCAGGGCTCAGAACTACCCTTGGTACCAGAGTTATAATGGTTAATCGATTTAAACTACCCACTCTACCTAATCTATTTAACCTCTCTCTCCAGGCATTTTTACAATTAAAAAAAAATCACAGCTAAAGTAAGTCAGTGGTCTAATTTCATCCCTGCTCGCTGGCTCTGAGGTACCTGGCATTGTTGCCAGTCTCACTGGTTTTCCAGCTCAGAGTTCTATTTGATGGCTCTCTGTTGTCTTTGTTACAGACAAAAATCTGATGTTCTCCCTCTGCATTGAAGGAAAGTTCCCTGCAGACATTACAACCCTACAAATCCAAGTGAGACATGTCTGCATGGAAACCAATTCTGTTAAAATAAAATTGTCTGAACTATCAGAACAAATTCCCATTCTTCTCCCCGGGACCCCACACCGGAGAGAGGTTATGGGGAAAGTTGGCTGACACACATTTAAAAATAAAAGCTTGTAGGCAGATTATAAAGCACTATATTCTGCACTTGAATTACATTCACATTCCCAGAGCCTGTGAGGGCTGAAGAGGATGACTAAGATCTCCCAGAATCCTTTGTGTAGAAAGTAACCCACTGGATGAACTTGTGTTGACCTTTCTTCCTTAATGCTTTTGAATCTTTAATGTCCCCTCTTACTGAAGAGTGTGGTCTCAGCTGACTGTCAGCTTACTCCTAGAGGGAGAAGGGCTGCTTTGTTCCTTAAGAGCTGATCTCCACACAATTTTTGTACCAGTATAACTAGGCCAGTTAAAGGTGTGATATTTTTACCAACAGAGTTATACTGGTGCAGCTCCATGCGTGGATGCAGTGGTACTGGGATAGCTAGTCCGGGTCCCCCATGGGTAGTGGAACAATTATTTTGGTATAAATACATTTATAGTGGTATAACAACCTCCACCCTAAGAAGCTTGTACCACTTTAACTATACCAGTACCCTGTGTGTGTAGACAAGCCCTAAGAGTGCAAATACACTGGGAGAGCTTATGAGGACAGGATTGATTAGAGAGAGCAGACTGAATTCTGACTCCGTATTTGTAACAATTCAGTGCAGTGGGGAAAATGTCAGGTAACTCTTCCCTGCCAGAGCAGCACCCATTAAGGAACCAATCACTCTAGCTCAGTTAAAGAACAGTTAGTCTATCATCTAGAAAAGGGTTGGGTGGCTTTGGAAATTGGGTCCAATTCTAACATAAGCCACTTTGAAAAAGCAGCAATTCTGAGACTAAGGAGCCAGGAGAGTTCTTGCCAGGGAGTGAGGGATACATTAGGCTTGAGTCAGTCCCTGGTGCCTCTCTCCCCCATTTGTGATAGTGTCTTAGTTTCAAAGCAGGCAAGCACAGCCTATGATAAATGACTCAGACAGTGAATGAAAAGATAAGAATTCCTCAGATTGAGATCTTCTACGTTTGAAGCAGTGATACTTATTGAAAGACTTGCCCTGTATACTGGAAATGCAACAAATGGAACATGACCTGTCAGTGTAATCAGGCCTGACGCATCCTCGTGCAGACAGTCTTACAATAAGTCTCATTAGTGAATTTATCTCGCTCTGTCTCTGCCAAGTGCTGATGCAGCCTGGAGGACTGCTTACAAGAATGATCATTCTACGTGCTAAAATCAGAGTAGACCACCAGTGGTTCTGGTCTCCTTATGTATAGTTATTGTTTCTTGATGGACAGCTAATATTAACAGTGCAAACATGAACTGCAGGTTTGGGGCTTTCTAAAGTCACTCCCAAGTTAATCCTTACCGTAATTAGTGCTGTTAGGAGAGACACACTCACAGACATCATGATGAAACTGTCTAGGAACCAGGTGTACCAGATAACCCCATTAGTAACTCCCCGGTTCTTCATGGCTTCTTTCAGTCTCATTTCCTTCTCCAGCACAATGCTCTTCACTGTCATGGAGACTGAATAGATCCAAGCCAGCACCATGAAGATAGGGAAGGAGCGGTTCAGGGTGATCATGAAGCTACCCATGCAGGGAGAGAGGAGTGAGTGAAATGCAGGCAAAGCAGGCAAGGATTGGGATGAAAAGGAAGAAAGAAAGGGAAAAGGAAAAAGAGGTATAAAGAATTCTTTGACTTTATTACGGCTGAGCATTTCAAAGGAACCTAAGGTTAGGCTTCTCTGAAAATGCCAGTCTAAGACTGTAGTAACCGCTCTCAAAGAACTTTACAAACAATGAATTAAACTTTGCAGCCCCATCCCCAGGGGCTAGGTGTTATTGACATTTTACACATGGGGAAACCAAGGCACACAGCAGTTATGAGACTTGACCAAGGCCACTGAGTCTGTGGCAGGGTATAGATCTCACTCCACACCTCACTTTCTGAACACTATGCCATGTTGTAATTATTATAACTTGCAAAGAACGTTTTGAGACAGATGTTAATGGTAAGAAATCAGTCTCCCATGTAAAAAGAAAAGGAGTACTTGTGGCACCTTAGAGACTAACCAATTTATTTGAGCATGAGCTTTCATGAGCTACAGCTCACTTCATCGGATGCATGTCTCCCATGTGTTATATCTTTGAAATGTTTCCCCAAGTTTAAGTAGCAAATAAATCAATCAATATTAACTATTAAAAGCAGCCAGATGCTATGTTGCTATGCTGTATGCAAAACATCATTCATGGAAGGTCTTGAGCCTGTCACAGATGGTCAGTGCTAGCCGTTAGCTAACAAAATCTGCACTACTGTGTCAGACAGCTGGAGCGCTCCCTCTCTCTATTAACACTGGATCAATTTTAGGTCACAACCTGGAACCTTTTATGCATGGCTGCCATAGTTTTGTCCCCAATCCCTACAACAGATATGAGCAGTAAAAAGTAGCCATGGAGAACACATTTAGGATGACCATGAGCTACGATAAAACACGTTTCCTGCTGGCATCTCTTTACATGTGTTGTGAGGCGAGAGTAGCATTATGGGAGATATTGGACTCTCATTTTGCACCGCTTTTGTAATGGTGACATTTGAATGAAACTGACCAAAAAGTCAGAGGACGTCCACCCCCCACCCCCACTTCTTTCTGTATGGGGTAGAAGCATGGGACTGTAAAAATCAAAGGAAGAGACATTCTTCAGGAGTAGTCAGACTGATCTGAGTACTAGCGGGCCCTCTAGTGTGTTAGCAGGGCAGTGCCAGTCAGCAAAACAGGCAGGGAAACATCACTTTCCCGCCAAAAACTTCCAGAGAGCAACCTGGACTGCTGAACCAAAAGAAAATGCTTTGTGGAGGCAGGCTGGGCAGGGCCTCTTGCTTTTGCCTCTTGTGGGAGCTCTGGTCCCCGGATTGGCAAGCAGGGTCCCAGTGTCAACCCAAAAGCAGCATACCTCTTCCAAAAGCATCTAGCCATTTTATTTAACTAAGTTCTTTGAAGGGGCCACAACTAAACACAGTCTCTCTCTGTGGTTTTCTGTGGTCAACCCTCAGCCATATGTGACTGTTGTAGGCCTCAGGCTATGTCTACACGTAAACCGCTACAGCAGCCCAGCTACAGAGCTTTAGCTGCACTGCAGTAGTGCTTCAGTGTAGACACTCCCTACAGTAACAGAAGGGGTTCTTCTGCCACCGTAGGTAACTCACCTCCCCAAGAGGGGGCAGCTAGGCCAATGGAAGAATTCTTCTGTCACCTTAGCGCTGTCCACACAAGGGTCAACCTAACAACATCTCTCGGGGGGGGGATTTGTCATAACCTTGCAAGACGTAGGAATGCCAATGTAGCTTGTCAATGTATACCAGCCCTCACCAACCTTTGCCTGGTTTGGGTTTCTGCAGCTGCAATAATCTCTCTTGGTGAAAAAAAAAACAAAAAAACCCAGGGCCCATTAGCACCTTTCTGTCAGAAGAACAGGTATTGAGAAGTGGGGAATGATAACACAAATGATATACCCCCTTGCAATCTGCAATTAGCTGCGGTGTTAGTAAGGGAGACAGCAGCACTATTCATGCCTTGGGATTCCTGGACGTAGGACTGTGCCTGATTCAGAGCCACAGTGTTATGGGGAAATGCTCTCTACGTGGGCCCATTTTAATCATCAAAAAAGTTCATTTCTTTTTAATTGAAATCTTCTTTTCCCCCTCCAGATCTCACAGACTCAGCTATGAACTGTGCAACTTTTTATGTGCCTCGAGTTTCGAGGCATTCTCCTGCTGCTATTAAAGTCAATGGGGTTTTCTTGCTGATTTCAGTGGGAGCAGAATCAGACTCTTCAGTCTCCTTTTTTAAAGTTCCAAAGTACTGGACTTTTTCTGCTTCTCCAATTTCCTTATCTGTGTTAACCAGGGAAGCACATCCCTGGCTCCTTGGGGTATTTCACGAATGCCATAGTCCTGGGATTTCTTTCTGGCTTTTAAACAAGATCAAAGGCAAAAGTAGTCAAGCCTCCTGAAAATCCACTGCATCATCCAGCCCCCCGATTAGTTATCAGAAATAGAATCACTAGCTGCTCTTACTCACATATCGTCTACAAAGCAGGGATAGGGCATTTGCTGCAGGTAGATTCCTGATGGCACTTCAGCGTTAGTCTGGGTCTTTATAATCCCATGCTCAATCATGTCTTGCAGATACGCAAACCCTCCCCAGATATAACGTAAATCATCCACTGGGTCAGCTCTTGGACCAGGATCCCAGTACCTGAGAAGAAAAAAACACATGGAAATCACTGAGGCAGGCAGGCACTTTAAAAGAGAACACTTAGCAGAGAACTTCCCGGCGGCTTCACCCAGTGCTGTTCCTTCCAAGTTACGGCTGTCAGGCTCCGCTACTTGAGAAGGGGTCAGACGTTCATGAGTCAGAAAAATTAGCTATTGTTTTGTTTTTGAAGTTCTATATACTGTTATGTAAAACAGTAATTTTGGCCAAAAATGCATAAAGGGGGTTCAAAATAAAACAGCGATTATATATTGCAATGTGCCAAATTTGTTCAAAATGTTTCTGGTATTTATGGATTTTGTTTTGTTTTGTTTTAAAAGTATTATGGCTTCATCTAGATGGACTCACTCTCAGCTCCCAGTAGCCTCTGTAAAATCTCAGCTTTTTATTTTAAAAGTTTTTTTCTGGATGTTGAAAGCTTTGAATGGATTTGCTCCACTATGTTTGTCTGACCTTTCAGCTTCTATCCTAAAGATCCAAATCAGATGACTATTTCATTTGTCTGGAATTTAAGCTTGTGACCAGGCCTGGTCAAAAACTGTCCATCTATGCTGTTTTTTGAGTGGAAAATTGGATTTCCAACTAAATTACGTCTTTCACAAAACATATCTGCTTTCTGCAGAAACATTTTGCTTTTTTTTTGACAAAATATTTCAGCTGAAGTCTTTTGGTTTTCAGCTGAAATCTTGCAGTGAAAACTCAAAAATTTCTGTGGAAAAATCCAATGAAAGCAAACTTTTTTTTTGTTTGTCAAAAATTTCTGCTGGGGGGCGCGGGGAGGGAGAACCTTCAAACCGTTTCCCCTTGCGACACCAGAAGTCACAGTTTTCAGTAGCTGTTACACACCTCTAATGTGAATAGCCCTTTCTTTAACCATTATAGTATTTTCAACCACAAGTGCTCAAAAATCATGCGTCAGGCCCCAAATGCTCCTGAAATTGGCTTGCCAAGTGGCATTGGAGCATTTAGAGATCATGTTTTCAAGTTCTTCTCTGCAGTCATGATGTCTAGAAGCTTGCTGTTATTTAAACTGAAAGCTGAAACTCTCAGGTAAATATGGGATTCCAACATTGGTAGCTTTAGGAAAACTGCAAATATCATGTGACTTGCCATAAAATCATACACGCTGGGAACACTGCTTAGAAACTCCCAGCCCATATAGAAGTAGTCTCAGAAAACATGTGTGCTAATACTTTAAGAAGAAAATCCAAGGTGGCAGAGGACCCTTGTACAGCAGCGGCAGCAACATATTCTGCTGCATAGGGGGAGAAGACTGGATGTGCATGTCAAGTTTGGCAACATGCAGGGGGCAGATAAGTAGAACTCCCTGTCCACTCCCCACATGCGGAGGTCCCCTAAAGACCCTGTGCAGGCTACTCCAGCCATCAGAGTCCTCCCTTCTACCCTTCCCCCCACTCTCCCAGCCCCTGACGCAGTTGCTCAGTGCCAAGCACTAGGGTCTGGATATGACTTCTGCTTTGCATTACGCATGTGAAACACCACTGAATTCAATCAGCTCTCCCATTTGTATTTGAATGCAGACTCTGACCCACCCTCTGGCTCCCAGAATGTTGGAGAGGGTTCCCATGTTTTGTGTTACTGGTTCAATGGCAGGCGCAGCTGAGGAAAGCAGAAATCATCACCTGTCTTTGATTTTATTTGTTTTCTCCACTGCATCTATATCCATCCGGATCTTGTAGTTCACATGTGGTGGCAGCTTGCTGGCCTCGGAGTGTATGTCAGGGAAGACTACTCCAGCCCAGAATTTGTTTTCCTCCAACATATTAAGAGCTTGATGAGTCAATTGGGTTTCATCAGCAAGACCTTCAAATTTATCCAGGGTCAAGCACTGCAGATAATCACAAAGGTGACAGCCTTATGGGACTACAGTGGCAGGGGTTATACACTGAAAACACACAACACTGGTTCGCAATGGGGCAGG
Source organism: Lepidochelys olivacea (assembly GCF_965140295.1). NCBI lineage: Eukaryota > Metazoa > Chordata > Testudines > Cheloniidae > Lepidochelys > Lepidochelys olivacea. The sequence continues at coordinate 74,056,750 of NC_140418.1, read as the reverse complement.
AAAGTAGGTTAGTTAACTTTGGCGGTAGATGTCACTTTTCAGCTTTAATACTTGTATTGAAATTGTGCTCAAAACTGATTTTTCCTCCCTGAAGACTCCTCACTTGGTCCAATTCTTATGGCAAATTCAATACACACAATAGTTAAAGACAACTGAAAAAATGCAGCAACCACCTTACAACTAATTCAATAAACCGAAGAGGGAGGAACTGACTGAAGTAATCATGAAACACATTTTTGGAGACAGCTCATAAAAGCAAGTGTCTTCCCAGCAAGATAAAGAGAAGAGAACACTAAAGCTGCAAGCAACCCTCATCTCTATAAACAAACACAGACAGAGGGAATATTCTGAACCTAATGCCTGGAAAATAAGGATCACATCCACCAGGAGGGCAAACAAAAGTACCAGCTAAAAACGGTGGGGGGGGGGGGGGATATTATTCACTACCTTAGCCCTTTGCAGGACTACAGTATCTAGTGAAAACAAAAGCTCATATCTGATGGTAAGATCATAGCAAATCAAAGTTAAATAGTTGCTTTAAAATGGAGCAAACACTAGAAAAATATTTGTGGGGAAATCACAGCAAACCATTAGATAAACACTGATGAGGAGCTGGTATCAGTTTAGAGGGATAGAGGAACTAGAATTGTTATTCTCTTTAGTGTTTTGGGTGTCTTAGTAGCCACACACTGAGTTTCTGAAAAGCTGTATTTCTGCCATGGTAGTTCTCCTGCAAAAAGCCAATGGCTAATATAACTGGCATGGGCTGTTGAGTCAGGCTGCTTTTGTTGACAGTAGCAGCAAGGTTTGTCCATCTTTGATTTTCATGGAGCATATTTGCAAGTACTGTGAGTACATGAGTGAATTTTTCAAATAAGAGTTTAAAACAATTGTGCTCACAATTTTTTTTTGCATGAAAAACCCTGAATTTGTACAAATTGTGAGGAGACGTCAAACAAAAACCAAATATGCTGGTTTGCATGTGCAAGTCCAGATATTTTATGCACACTAAAAATGAAGGGGCAGATTGTGACAGTATGCCCTCAGCTGGGGTAGTGTGAAGCAGCCATACCCCAGGGCAAGTACCAGGAGGCACCTGAGGATACAGTGATTCTCAGAGCCCCCTGGTGATCAGGGAGAGCTTGGCTTCTGATCTGCCCCTTTGGAGAGTGCATGTATGCTCCATTCTGCAGACCTGGATTACGGTGGGGAACAGGGCCGTGGCTCCATCTCCTCCTTTTTGGCATAACTTACCCTCCATAGCAGTATTAGTAGGGACTCTGTACTCAAGAGTGCAGGGATTGCAGTTCTTCTGGCCCCCACATGGGGGCACAGAGTGGGAGGATTCCTTACATGGCCTTCCCGACCTTCTTTATACATCTGCACAATCTAGCCTTTGGGCACAATTTTGGGACTTGGGTTGAAGCCCCTTTGAAAATATAGTCCTTGAAGTGAAGAGATCGCCGAATAAAATGCATGTGTCAGCCAACAGGTGCCGCTCATATGTCCCTCCTAGCCTGCTGATAGCACTAGCCTAGCGACAGCAGGACTTGAAGCATTACCTCATGGCATGGAACAATGACAAACTGTGACCCTCTGGACAAATGTGAAAAAGCCCTCCGGGAACCCATGAGGAGTTCCTACAACAGTCATTGATAATCTGAGTGTGTCACTTCAATGGGAAGCTAATAATTATTTTTTTGGGGGGGGGCACATCAGAGCATTATTACTGCCTTTTCCTCAGCTGCAACTGAGAACACACGGCCTCCAGCACAAGGGTATTAAACTGAGACATCCCCATTCACTGCCTGCTTCTATCTGAGACAATACCACAAACCTGCCAGTTTGGTCAATATGGAGATCTGTGCTGTTTGAGATCCGGTCCTACAACCTATTCAATGGAAACACAAACACCATTCCCAGAACAGTTGAGAGAATACTCTGCCACAAGAATCTCCATGATCTGCTACACCTGTGCACCCTATCCCATAGGAGGGGTTGATCAGGCCCAAGGATGAAAGTCTCCAAATCCCACTAACCAACCCAGAGTCCCCCAGTCAGAACACTTTCCACTCTATTCAAAATAATTCCATTATTTTAATTCCCCCCCAGAAATTATTTGATCATCAGATAACCATAACTTCAGACGTTTGTGACACTGCAGATATCAAGATATACTAGAGGCTTCTCAGTAAAGCAACCCAGGATATCTCATGGCTCTAAACAGCAGCAAAATATTTAGGAAAAGCTTAGATTAAATCAAGTGACAGAATGAGATGATCAAAAAGCATTTGTTCTTGTGTCCACACTGGTACTGAGCTTAAATAATTCCTCTCCCTCCCTGGTATTTATCCCTCTGATATATTTATAGAAAGCAATCATATCTCCCCTCAGCTGTCTTTTGGTTAGGATAAACAAGCCAAGCTCCTTGAGTCTCCTTTCATAAGGCAGGTTTTCCATTCCTCGGATCGTCCTAGTAGCCCTTCTCTGTACCTGTTCCGGTTTGAATTCATCCTTCTTAAACAGGGGAGACCAGAACTGCACACAGTATTCCAGATGAGGTCTCACCAGTGCCTTGTATAACGGTACTAACACTTCCTTATCTGTACTGGAAATACCTCGCCTGATGCATCCCAAGACCGCATTAGCTTTTTTCACGGTCATATCACATTGGCGGCTCAGTCATCCTGTGGTCAACCAATACTCCAAGGTCCTTCTCCTCCTCCGTTACTTCTAATTGATGCGTCCCCAGCTTATAACTAAAATTCTTGTTATTAATCCCTAAATGCATGACCTTACACTTCTCACTATTAAATTTCATCCTATTACTATTACTCCAGTTTACAAGGTCAACCAGATGCTCCTGTAGGATCATAGAACCATAGAATATCAGGGTTGGAAGGGACCTCAGGAGGTCATCTAGTCCAACCCCCTGCTCAAAGCAGGACCAATCCCCAACTAAATCATCCCAGCCAGGGCTTTGTCAAGCCTGACCTTAAAAACTTCTAAGGAAGGAGATTCCACCACCTCCCTAGATAACGCATTCCAGTGTTTCACCACCCTCCTAGTGAAAAAGTTTTTCCTAATATCCAACCTAAACCTCCCCCACTGCAACTTGAGACCAACTTACTCCTTGTTCTGTCATCAGCTACCACTGAGAACAGTCTAGATCCATCCTCTTTGGAACCCCCTTTCAGGTAGCTGAAAGCAGCTATCAAATCCCCACCTCATTCTTCTCTTCCACAGACTAAACAATCCCAGTTCCTTCAGCCTCTCCTCATAAGTCATGTGTTCTAGTCCCCTAATCATTTTTGTTGCCCTCTGCTGGACTCTTTCCAATTTTTCCACATCCTTCTTGTAGTGTGGGGCCCAAAACTGGACACAGTACTCCAGATGAGGCCTCACCAATGTCGAATAGAGGGGAACGATCACGTCCCTCGATCTGCTGGCAATGCCCCTATATATACATCCCAAAATGCCATTGGCCTTCTTGGCAACAAGGGCACACTGTTGACTCATATCCAGCTTCTCGTCCACTGTAACCCCATGTCCTTTTCTGCAGAACTGCTGCCAAGCCATTCGGTCCCTAGTCTGTAGATATCCTGGTCCTTCTCTGAATTGGCAATACCTCACAGCTTCGTGTCACCTGCAAACTTTATTAGCATACTCCCACTTTTTGTGCAGAGGTCAGTAATAAAAAGATTAAATAAGATTGGTCCCAAAACCGATCCCTGAGGAACTCCACTGGTAACCTCCCTCCAGCCTTTCAATATGATCCGCTGTAGTCTCCCCTTTAACCAATTCCTTATCCACCTTTCAATTTTCATATTGATCCCCATCTTTTCCAATTTAACTAATAATTCCCCATGTGGCACCGTATCAAATGCCTTACTGAAATCTAGGTAAATTAGATCCACTGCATTTCCTTTGTTTAAAAAATCTGTTACTTTCTCAAAGGAGGAGATCAGGTTGGTTTGGCACGATCTACCTTTTGTAAAACCATGTTGTATTTTGTCCCATTTACCATTGACCTCAATGTCCTTAACTACTTTCTCCTTCAAAATTTTTTCCAGGACCTTGCATACTACAGATGTCAAACTAACAGGCCTGTAGTTACCCAGATCACGTTTTTTTCCTTTCTTAAAAATAGCAACTATGTTAGCAATTCTCCAGTCATATGGTACAACCCCTGAATTTACGGATTTCATTAAAAATTCTTCTAATGGGCTTGCAATTTTATGTGCCAATTCCTTTAATATTCTTGGATGAAGATTACCTGGACCCCCTGATTTAGTCCCATTAAGCTGTTCGAGTTTTGCTTCTACCTCAGATATGCGAGTATCTACCTCCATATCTTCATTCCCATTTGTCATGCTACCATTATCCCTAAGATCCTCATTAGCCTCATTAAAGACTGAGGCAAAGTATTTGTTTAGATATTGGACCATGCCTAGATTATCCTTAACCTCCACTCCATCCTCAGTGTTTAGCAGTCCCAAGTTTGTATTTTGAGCCTCAACTCCAAAATCAGTGAGACTCCAGCACAGAGGGTAGCTGTATTTAGCCTCTAAACTGACTGGGAAGAAATGTATTCAGTTACTTCACAGAACGCCAAGAGGCTAACTTGTTTGATTTTATCTTTTTGATCATCTCTTGCAGGTCAATAACCAACAATTACTCTACATCAAAGTGCTCATAGAGACAACTTGTTATTTAACTGGCAGACATCTTTGAAATGTAAAGACTCCTTTGTTTAACTTTTCCATCTTGTGAATTACATTTTGCTTTTTTTTTTTTTTTTTAAATCTGAAAAATGCTTGTAACAGAATTAAGGTTCTTGCATTACTACAGCTGATAATATTCTGAAAGACTATTTTACATTTAGGGGTTATGTGTGGTAATATTTTTTTAATTGACAGTAAAACAACAAAAGAGGCACTTAAACCACCAGTGTTATTACTTTGTAGCTTTGCACTCGGATAGCATCTTTTATACAACTATCACCAAGTGCTTTAGAAACATTAACTAACATATAGTGCTTTACAAACTTTCAATAAGCCACACAATTTCTCTGGTAGGTATTATTCCAGGTGGGGAAACTGAGACACAGAAATGGCCTGATTTTCAGATGGGAATAGAATCTAGGTTGGGTTGCCCAGCCCAGATTGGAATAAATATTTCTCTCTGAGTGTCATGATATTTTAGCCCATTGAAAAGAGATTAAGTGGAAGCCAGAAGTCCTGACTCCCATACCTTTGCTCTAACCATTAGACCATGCTACCTCTAACATTAATTATATCGAAAAGAAACAGTAACGGATGGAGAGAATAATTTGTGTGTTTGTGTCACTATGGTAGAATAAATTCATTTTCTGTTTGGCCCTTTTTATTTAATCTTATCTCCAAATACCACAGGCTCTATGTAAATAGCAAACTTAAAAGACACTAGAATACAAAAGTACATGATTGCAAGGCACAGCTACTGCCTTGGCTATGAAAGTTCTAGTGCAGACCCCACAGAAAGCAGAGTATTGCAGGTCAGCATGCACGATAAGTTACTCTGCTAACACAGTGCGAAGAGCAGAAGTAAAGTTAATATGGTCATATGCAAAAGTCATTGTTTTTGCTGATACAGACTAATATGGCTACCACTCTGAAATATGCAAAAGCTTCTCTCTCCCTCTGTTGTGATAGCTACAGATAGGACGAAGCTGATTAGGCCTTCACTTCCTGACTTCTTCGATAGAAGAGATAGTTTTTCTTTGTGGTTAAAGCACAGGACTGGGACTCAGGAGACCTGGGTCCTATTCCTTGCTCTGCTACAGACTTTCTGTGTGACCTCAGGCAAGTCATACTCACTTAGCCTCTCTGTGCTTCAGCTTTCTTAACTGCTAGTGGTGTTGTGAGATGTAATTAACATCTGTAAGGCACTTACAGATTCTCAGGGGGAAGGTAATATAAACAGAAGTATGATTACCATGAGCAATGGCTTCAGATTGTCAGCCCTATTCTGCCCCAGGGTTGAGCCCATCATATTTATCTGTGCTCAAAAATTTACAAATCAGAGTCTGTATTTTATTTCTTTTTCTCCCTTCCTCATTAAGACCCCACCTCACCCCACCCAATCATACCCATACCCATCTCTTGTTTAATTCCAGCTAGACTTATTTACCCCTTTTGCCTGCACCCAGGAAGCTAGAGGCCCATCAAGGCCATTCCTAGAAACGCTGGGGAAGTAATTGACACACCCTTCAGCCTAGCCCCCATGACTGAAAATAACACCTTTGCATGATTTGTTAACTTAGTTAATGGGATTCTGAACCTATCATTAAGCTTGGATTGCCCCAGTCAAATCAACTTCTGATTATAATGCTTCTCAAAGGACCTGTCTGAGAATGTGTCATGTTACCTTTAGCTCTGGAAGTGAAAAGAACAGATATGCGCTATTACACAGCCATTGGCGTGTCACTGAGAAAGGCAATGTAAAGACACTATTAGCTCTTTCTTTACCTAGCAAAATTGCACCGAACTTGCTCTTTGGTGCCTATGAGTGGCCTCAGTATAGTCCTAGAGAATGGAAGCTCTAGGACAAAGAAATGGTACACAGCCATATTTTCAGAAGTGGCCACTCATTTTGGGTCCCTTTGTTGCAGGGCATCTGGACTGAAACACTTTGGGTACCCCAAAACGGAAATCATTTTAGAAAATCTGCCCATCAGTCTCTTTGCTAGTTCAGGTGTGATAGTTTGTCATCATACCATACCAAAGGTGCAGGGGTGCTTTTATAATCTGAATTACAAAATAGCATGGAGAGATCCCTTACATGAGAAAGTATTATAATCCACAATTTTGCTGCTGCTGTGTTTGGACTGATTCCTGTAGAATACAGTGTTATATTTTTTTAAAGCGATAATTAAATCTGATTGGGAAGAAGCAGAGCAGGACAGTTGCATTCTCTTAGCATGACCATCTGAATTGGATTCCTTCTGGCTACTCCCCATTATGCACAGGATCATATATAAACCTCTAACTAGAACCTTCAGATTTAGGTACTATTATCTGGGGAATATCTGTAACATTCTGTTGTATTAGCAATCTTTAAATATAATTATAATTCTGGTTTTATTTTAAAGCTTTCTGCTCTGAATCCCCGTTACACAAAAGTTCCATAGAATTTAATAGAAAACGATGTTTCTAATAGAATCTTTGAACCATCTTATATATTTTAGAGAATTACACAATACCATGGATGGTCAAAAACCAATAGAAAGAAGATCATTCTCTGTTAAATTCTAAACATATTAGAGCAATTTCTCTAGAACCCCATTGGTTGATTCCCTATTAGATGCTAAAGGATTTTTCCAGAAATGAAGTGGTTCTGGGTCCATGATAGGCAACCATCTGAATGGCTTTTTAAATGTTTTTCTCTCGAGTGTGTGATGTAACTGCACCACACACAGAACAAGGTGAAGAAGAAGAGGAGAAGAGGTAGGCTTCATAGCGACAGGGCACCTGGACAGTCTTTAGAACATAAGTTCCTCTGGGTAGTCTGTAAACTCCTGGGATGTTTGGAAAGCAGCTCGCACTTTATGGTTGCTCCCATGTATAAATAATACTAGTAATGAGAAGGAGGACAGAGTGGTTTGGTTATTTATATAGACAGTAGGGAGGGAAAGTTGATTTTGGTATTTGTCCTAAGAAAAAGGCAAAATAATGAAATAACCAATATGTTATATTAAACAAAAGAGGCAGGAGTTAAAGAAAAATGAAGCAAAGTGAGGTTTTAAAAAATAAACAAAAAGAGAGGAATAAAAATATGAATTAAACTGGTAAAAACCAAATGACTATGAGTTAATTAAGAGAAAGGCAAAGAGCCCAGGGTTAAAAATAACAACAGGGAAGAGAATTTACAACGAATTATCACCTTGTGTTTTCATGCTCTCCCTGCACTCCCTGCCCCTCCCAGATACATCCATGGTTTGTATGTTATCTCATTAGGTGATAAGCTCTTTGGGGCAGGCACCTGTCTGTTTTCATCTCTCTAACTGCCTAATGCATTTTTTTGGGGGGGTGGGGGTGGGGGGAGGGGAGGAGCTGTAGAAAGGGCTCTAATGCTTCACACTTCTGACATCATTGTGGCCACAAGTGATGCTAAAAAAGCTATTCACTTTTGTTTTTTATCTAAAGAAAAAGCATCAGTATTGTGCAGTGATGAATTTCCCAGAGCTAGTATTTCTTCCTAAATAAGAAGTAAAAGGAAAAGAGTCACTGAAATTGTGGTTTGTCTTAATGCAAAAATCATTTTGAGAATGAAACTGTTATACCTGCCAGATCTTTTAGAATCTACATAAACAATAGCTTCTAGGGAAGGGAGCCCAGTGGTCTTTTTCCTGAGTCCCATTCTCTGCTTTTTTACCAACTCCCCATCTGACCTCGGACAATTCACATGAGGCTTGATCCAATGCCCATTAAAGTCAGTGGAAACATTGACTTTCAGTGAGATTTGGATCCAGTGGTTAAACTCAGGGTGGGATTTTCAAAAGCATTCAGAACCCTGCTCCCTCTGAAGCCAATGGTCGGCGTTCTGAAATTCTCGCTGTGTGTGTGTCACTTGCCGCTTCTGTAAAATGGCAATGATGACATTTTTCTGTTTCCTGTGTATGTTTCCAGACTCAACTAATACTTTTAATAAAGCCTGTGGGGATCATCAGATGAAAGTTTCCCTATCAGAGTAAGGCATTTATTCTTTGGTTTCAGAGTAACAGCCGTGTTAGTCTGTATTCGCAAAAAGAAAAGGAGTACTTGTGGCACCTTAGAGACTAACCAATTTATTTGAGCATGAGCTTTCGTGACCTCACGAAAGCTCATGCTCAAATAAATTGGTTAGTCTCTTCACAAAAGCTCATGCTCAAATAAATTGGTTAGTCTCTAAGGTGCCACAAGTACTCCTTTTCTTTTTGCATTTATTCTTCTGTCACTTTATTATTTTAAAACAAGTAAGGTGAAATAACTGAAATACCTTGTGATTTAAATCTCTCTGTCTTAGCACCCATAGCATTTAAGCACTGATGATGATGCTCTGATATAGTCTCTCTCTAAGGATTTCCAGTGGTGCCCACCACCTAATAAAAGTTCCAACCTTACCTCCAAATACTGATTAAACAAACGCAAAGCTTGGTCTGTGACATTGAAGATATTCCGCCAATCAAAGTCTGCCACACCCTCTTCGCGGTTTTCTGGACATCCATTATGGAGGAAGTTGATCACATCTTCAGCAGTTAAATCTTCAGCAACCAGCTGTCGATTCAAGAAGTGTCTCACTGTGGGGTTCTTCAGAGTGTTCTGGGAAGCACATCAGTTCTGATTTACTACATCACTCTTTACGTGCTTTAGAACGAGCCCACTCTAGCTGGAAAGGTTTACATGCCATCCTATTGAGTCCCCAATTAATGGGAAAGGGTAGGCCACGGAGTTATGTCTGTAAAAAGGCATCTAAGAGGGAGAGTTACAAGCAACAGATCTTTGTTTGATCCTTAATTCTATTCCTCTTTACAAGGCTTGGAATACGTCTGAAACATCAGTTCCACATGCAGAGAAAACAGCTCTCAAACAAACACAGCATTTCTCAATATGAATTGCTCTTTATATCTAAGCTATATGAGTTACTTAACCGTTTGCTCTGGACTTTAGGAGACCCAGCATATTGATCCTTTTGCCGATGTAAACAGTAACTTTTGCAGAATCCTTCCTTGCAGGCCCCTATATAGGGGACTTTGCCAGAAGGGAGAGGACATGGCTACCGAGTTGCTATCCCCAGCTGCCAGAATGGACCTTGGGGCTAGGGGCAGCTGGGTGCAACTTGGAGCAGCCCTGAGACTGCTCTAAGTTGTGCAAGGGATCAAACCACCCCTGGCTGACCCAAGGATCAGGCGGGTATAAAAGAAGCATAATACCACTTTTTCTCTTTCATTTCCTGCACCAAGCAGAGCTTAGCTAGACCTGGGGATCAGGTCCAGTGTCTTCATAATGCATATCAGACAAGTCTGCAAAACAAACCCAGTGACCACAGACCCATACGTTCTTAGGAATCATAACATTGCTTCATGCAAAGGTTGTTCTTCCATCCAAACTTTCCAGGTTAACTCTCCTATCCCCTATGAAATAAGGAAGCTGAAGGGCTGCTCTAATCACAGTTCCCCAGCCAGGGCACAACATACTCGGATCATATTCATTTGCAGGCTGCTTTGAAAGAAGTGCCACAGCTGAGGTCCCACTTCTTCCCAGGCTTTGGTCAACAGTCTGAGGCGCTCAAGTTCTTCAAATGTGGAGTTTGCCTGAGGCATTAACAACCAGAAAGGAATATCAATATGTTAGAGAGATAACCCAAACACATACAGACCACTCAGGGTCAGATGCATGCAATGATGCTGACCCTAATGATTTGTAGCAATCCAAAGCTTACTAATCTAATTTAATTTAATTACAATAACTCAATAAACACGATAGAAGAGACATTGTGGCAATGGAGTGTGACAGAAAGAGTGCGCCTCACAAAGGGCATTCCTTGAATTCTGTTGGACTCATCCAAGACACCCATAGCACATTTCTTCTGTGTGTTTAACAGAAGCAAGCGTGACTAGATAGATAAATCTATTTATATAACCCTCTTCCCTCAATTGCAATAATAGCTGCACACTTCATAAACATTTATTTTTTCTTAACATCCTGTGGAGGACAGAAATATTACTACCCAGTTTTACCAATGGAATCACAGAGAAGCTTGAGATTTAAATACCAATCTCTTGAATTCCAGTCCAGTGTCTGAACCACAAGACCATCCTTCCTTTCCATTTGCCCCTGGAACAGCCAGCCTGCCCCCTTCCCCACACCCCATATAATATTCTGCTCTCTTCTCTGCCGTTTCTAATCAGTGTTAAAAAATGGGTCCAATACATTTCTTTTTCTGAGAAGAAAGTTGAAACTTTGTTCATCACCACTGAAAAAGACTTCTCAGGCCAAAGAATCTTCACAGAACTATGGGTAATTTCCCATTATCCTGTCTCACTTACAACTGGTTTTCCTTTGCCATCAAGATAGAATAGTTTCAGGCTTGCAAAGAGGGAGTGGGCCAAATTCTGATCTGGTATACACTAATATAATCCCACTGACGCCTAATTCCACTAGTGTGAGAGGAGACGCAGGCCCTCTCTTCCAATTACCCTTAAGTATAATCTTAACCTTGATGTCATTGGTTTGAAATCTCTGACTTTCAGGTCTCAGCGAATGTCACAATTTCTTCCTTCCTATGATTCATTCTAGACATCAAAGCAAAAAGAACTCTGTGAAGAAAAGGTCACGAGGGCAAAATGGTTGGGTTATTCATTGTGGGGGATAGCTGGTTAAAAATACTAGTTGTATATATATCAGAATTTCTTACATTCTTCAGTATTTGCCTTACAGCAGGAGAATCAGGAGCAAAGAGGATTTTTCCCATCAGCAGGGGCTTCACAGCACTCCATGCTATTTTGGTTAAAGGGTTTGATTCCATGCTCTGGATCAATGCATTACAAAAGGGTGCTACAGGAAAAAATTAGGACAGATGTTATGTAACCATACCCATGCTCTATTGTTTATAACATCCTTCAGGCTTCAGTCTGCCCAAATCACAAATGCAAACCTCTTTGACTCTGGGGTCTGAACAGGCTACTTTGTGCTGTACCTAAATAGATACACAGTAGCTGAAAAGCAACACAACAGTGTGGGATCTCAAATACATCTTTACCCAGGGGAAACAAGTGGCAAAGTTTGCTGAGTAGATTTTAGGGCTGCAAAACAAAGACAGGTTTCAGAGTAGCAGCCGTGTTAGTCTGTATTTGCAAAAAGAAAAGGAGTACTTGTGGCACCTTAGAGACTAACCAATTTATTTGAGCATAAGCTTTCGTGAGCTACAGCTCACTTCATCGGATGCATCTAAGGTGCCACTAGTACTCCTTTTCTTAAAACAAAGACACGAAGCAGTTTTGAAGCTGAGACACAGTGAATTTCAATATTTGCTAGTTTTCATTCATAGGACATTTCGAATGGCAGGAAACTAGAGAACCCATCTGTATCCCCCTCTCTTTTCTTAACATCTATAGTTTTTTCTCCAGTGATCTACCTTCTTGTATGGTTGTTGATATTGTATGTAGTTATTTCTATGCCTGCCCATGGTAGTTTAATCCACACAGGAGGTGTGTCCAAACTAAAAGCCCTGGGACTGAACATCCTGAACTCTGAAAAAGTTTGCAACTGGATCCTAAGATATAACTCAGTATTAAACTCTCTGTGTAAAGAATTTCCATCTTATTCTTTTAGAGTAACAGCCGTGTTAGTCTGTATTCGTAAAAAGAAAAGGAGTACTTGTGGCACCTTAGAGACTAACCAATTTATTAGAGCATAAGCTTTCGTGAGTGAGCTGTAGCTCACGAAAGCTTATGCTCTAATAAATTGGTTAGTCTCTAAGGTGCCACAAGTACTCCTTTTCATCTTATTCTTGCATTTAGCACAGTCATTTAGCTGGATAGCATTTCTTTCATCTGTTCCCTAACCGAGGAAGCAGAGTACTGGGCATGTGTCGACAGATCTATAATCCTTGGTGGCTACACATTCATAGAGAGAAAGGGGAGTTAAATGGCAGCAGGGTTTAGGATAAAATACAGGAAGCATCCTACAGCAGCGGAGCTCAGATCCTAGGGTATAACTGAGCCAATAACAATATCTATCGCTACGTGTTCCATGTTCTATGGACAAAAAGATACCCAGCACCAGTTATGATACAGCTGTTAAGGCACAGCAGAAATAGAAAGGGCTCATATACAAGCAATGAAAAATGTTTAAGGGCATGGAAAGACTTCCGTATAAGGAAAGACTGTAAAGATTGGGAAAATTTAGACAGGAGGCAAACAGGAGGGGGCCTAATGGATATAAAATAATGAATTGTAGAGATGGTAAAAAAACAGATGTCTCTATTTACCCTCTCTCATAATACAAAAGCAAGTGGACAGTCAATGCAACTGACAGGCAACAAATTTAAAACTGATACATGGAAATACTTTTTATATGATACATGACCTGTGGAACTCATTGCCACAATATATGATTAAGGCCAGGAGTTTATTTATCTGCATAACAAGGATATCCACAGTACACTATACAGGATTTTTTTTTTTTTTAAAAAAAAGAAGATATGTGCTTGCAGTCATAAATCAACCATTAACTGATGGACTTAAGAAAATTCCCTTTTGGGCAAGTTATTCCAGAATTGTTCACCAGGAGGTCCTGCCTACTGTCAGAAACAAATACTGGACCCAGTACACCAATAATCTGGATTTAATATGGCATTTCTTACATTCCTATATTGTAAATGAAAGTATGCTTCGGTCAGATTTATCATCATAGGATTTCCTGTCTCCAGTTCCCAAATGTGAAGGGTAACCATCCAGGCACTAATTGTTCAAACCAACTGCTTAAAAACACCACTCTGTAGTGCTATAGCCAACCCCAAAGACTTAAGTGTATGCAGGAGTTGATGGGAAAACTTACTGGTTGTATTGTCATAAAAATAAATGGATTCCTTCTTGGTGGAGTCAACCCCTAGGAAGGCTTTGTAGTTATTATCTTCATACCAGTTGAAGGAGAATATTCTGGAACCACTTTCCTCTGGATAGCCACAGAGAAGATTAGACAAGGCGCTGATCAGGTGGCTGAAGGATTCTGGCCCTCCACCTTGTACAAACGGTTGCAGAACCAACAAAAAGTCCTGAATGCTTGGCCTCCTGGCTAGCTGTAGCAAAACAAGACTTCTTTATTAACAGCAACCCTCCACAAGAAAACCAGAATGGGTAGGACTTGATTGTGCCCAGCCCTCCTGGAGGTGAGCAGTGGGACCTGAAGGTGCCTTCTCCTTTTTTATCCCACACTAGCAACAAGACAGTTTTGGTGCTTGTGCTCTTCTGCCTTACTGAAAAATGCTGTTATGTTTCATAGCCATTGAAGTTTACACCCATATTTATGGTGGGGAAAGAGACTAAGGATGCATTTTCCAGAGATCATCACTCCTTGACCATTCCACTGATGTAGCCTGGATTCTTTCAGATAAATCAGATGTTTGTGAGACAAACTGGTGGATCAAACAAGGGCAGAGGAGCGCTGTGCACTGCCAAAAATGGGTGATTCAGTTCATTATCAGATTGCTTACCTCTCGCACAGCTTGAGACACATTAGACAGCACTCTCCCCCAGGATCTCAGGTCAACGCCTTGCGCCTTACTGTCTAGAACAGTGGGAAGCTGTGATTAAATTAAAAATAGAGAAGAAATGAGTCCAGTGTCAACCGGTCAATGGTGTCTACTACCCAGTTACACTACGGGGAACGGAAAGCTCTGTTTAAAGGGCTGTCGATTCTCCTTTAGCTCAAGCGGTAGGAGTCTGTTTTTGAACAGAAGGTTCAAAGTTCTGTCCCAGCTATTGACTAAATAAATTGTAGCCCTCCGGGATTTTACACAGTTGGGATGTGGGGGGGAAGGAGTCTGAGTAAAGTAACTAACTGCTCTAACTCTCAATGGGATGAAATGGCCATGGGGCACTGAAAACACAGCTGGAGATTTATGTGGTGCATGGTAGTCCTGGCTTCATCCCTTTCCTCTGCTATACCAGCAACAAATATGGGGAATGGCTTAAAAGCCCTTGTGTCAGGTGCTTTGCATTGGGGTTATCCTCCTGGACCCATAAAAATGGGTTTTTAGGCCAGATTATGCCAGTGGTGTGGCTCAAAGCCCCATCCTGCAGTGGAGTATCTCATTTGCTCTTCTTCCACAGGCTGCTATTTTCTTTAGGATTACAACAAAATATAAAGCTGGTCTTTTAAATTAACTATTACATTTTATAATCAGGCTGTCTCTTAAAAAGGTTCCTTTGGAACTGCATGTCTATACTGCTTTCCGACCCTATGCTCTTTCTTCCTTTCAGATGGCAGTAGTTAAGAAAGCAGAAGAAGCTCCACTCTGCAGATAACTAACAGGAAATCACAAAAGTAGCAGTTTCATGGAAAGCACATGCTTGTACCTTAACATGTCAGTTACATTGAATGGAGGAGCTTGCTAAAAAAAACTGCCTCAAATTATGTTTTCAC
This sequence comes from Lepidochelys olivacea, assembly GCF_965140295.1. NCBI lineage: Eukaryota > Metazoa > Chordata > Testudines > Cheloniidae > Lepidochelys > Lepidochelys olivacea. Next base: position 74,041,583 of record NC_140418.1, on the reverse strand, counting down.
TTTCCCCTGATGCCTCCAAGAGCCTAAAAATGGATACAACTCTGAAAGGCCATAGAGCAGCCTTTTCTTCTTTGAAAGATTTTGCAACACTGAACAGAAATCAGTGTACACAACAAAAAGCTAGCAAAGTTCCTCCTAAGCAAACAGAAAAGACCCCAGGATAAATACCCTACATGGAAACAGCTTTCATTAGCCAGAGGAGAAAGGAAGAGAAATTGTCACCTCCTCCTCCATAGTACACAGAGCAATGCATGTGTGTGCTAATTACTGTTTTTAAATATTTCTAGCATGATGCATCTGATACGATTCATATATCACAGAAAGCCTTCTAAATAGATGTGCTCTGGAATAACTGAATGATTCACTAGGAGGAAAATTCTTCCCCACTGACATCCTCCTACATTACCACAGCATGGGGCTGAGACAGGACTGGTGGGGAGTGGGGCATGTGCAGGCAGTGAGCTTCTTCCACCCCAAATATTATAGAGCACAGTTCTATAGCAGCTTACTGAACCCCAATGTACTAGGAGTTGCAGCACAGAGTGGGATGGAAATTTGTCCAAACGTTTTCAGTTTCACTGGGAGAGAAGGTGACATCATTAGAAAATGGAGCCCTTCAGAATGGAAGGGATTCTTTGAGCCAATACAGGCCCCAATTCTGGAAACCTTACTCCCAATGGGCTGGCTGACTCTGCACTGCCTTGCACTCTGCAGTCATTTACTTCTGTGCAAAGTGAGTGTGAAAATGCAAAGCGGCAGTGCTTTGAAGTGTGAGTGTGGTCGCCCGCGAGCACTGGGAGATTGCTCTCCCAGGGCTCCTGGTAATCCACCCCCATGAGGAGATTGGCTCCCAGCTCTCAAAGCCTGTTTACACTAGCGCTTTAAAGTGCTCTGACTTGCTGCGCTCAGGGGGGTGATTTTTCACACCCCTGCGCCAGCAAGTTAGAGCACAATAAAATGTAAGTATAGCCAAGCCGTTAGATATGTGGTGGGTTATGTTGTACAAGTGTAACCACATGGCCATATAATACAGAGTGGCCTAAGGCAGTGAAGACAAACAGAGCCAGTGTCAAACTCACAGATATTCTTAATCCAAGTGGTTCCATGTTAATCCACTTGATACTGCATTGAGCAAGACTGATTACACATGAAGCAGGTGAAGAAACACTTGATCAGGGTGGATTTTTGTATTTCAGTGAGCAACTGATTCTGCATTGAGTAAAATTGTAATTCCCCCCTGAGCTGTGTTAAGATATTAAATAACTTTATCTTTGTGTTTATACTTCATATAACTCGAGCATCTGAAATGGAGAAAACACGACAACTACCCAACCAGCTGCAATAACAGCAATGCTCTGGAAAGAGGCTTACTTTCCTCACTGCAGCGAAACAAGCCCAGATAGCAAAGGAAGGGATCTTATTACTCTGCATCCATTTTACTATCAGAACTGTGATTTGCTTTCATTGCCACCAACAAGCCACAGGGTTGTGTAGACACATGCATGTGTGTGTTAATACATACACACCCCTCAATTTTAAATCTGTTCACAGATTTAAACAATAAACGTGTAAGTGGAATCAATTCCAGGGCAGCGAAGAAGTGCATTTCAAAAGTACCTGTGGCAAAGAATGTTTGTTTATTATACAGAATCACTCTGTGTGGCTAAACAATGTTGAGATGGGCTTTGACTTGAAGAGGGACTTTTACACTTGAGAAAACTCAGATATATTAGACAGATTTATTATTTAATGTTTATATTGCTGGCGAGCAGGGAGACCTCAACCCAGAAGTAGAGATTTAGTCAGGGGTATTTTTGGTAAAAGTCATGGACAGGTCACAGGCTGTGAATTTTTATTTATTGCCCGTGACCTGTCCATGACTTTTACCAAAATTACCTGTGACTAAATCTTAGCCTTACTTATAACCAGTAACCTAATTATCTGCCCTAGCAAAAATGTAGATGTCTGCTTAGAACATGGGTGCTATAATGCAAAGAAAATCCTTGAAGTAGAATACCAGAAACAACACACGCCAAGCAGATTTGTGTTAGTACTCACCAGCTGGAAAAGCTTAAAGAAATCAATATTTGCGTACAAGGAGTCTTCTATTTGTTGCAGGTTCTCCTGGGAAAGGGCACACATTGCATTGTACACAGCATGCATACCCCTTTGGCTGCTGAAGATAATGAAGCGGTTGAGTAGGGTCTGGCTACAGGCGATGTCTTTCAGAGTCAAGTCAGGGACTCCATAGGCAAACTGCAGCCAAAAGCAATTCACTTTTATCATTGTGGAACTTTCAGGCTTTTCAATAAGAACTAGAGACAATACTAATGCTTTGGTGGTTACAATTAGACCCTACCAATGCCTTCATGGACTGTAGGGTGACACCACCTTCTGAAGCCACAGCCCTCGAGTGACCGCCAGTTGATGTCATGTGTAATCACCTCCCCTAGGCAAGGCTTTTCTCCCCTCACTGGGGAATCCAAGTTGTTTTCAGAGACAGAAGTATTCTTGTCCCCCCCCACCACCTCAAGAAGGGCCTGTGTCATATCCAGTCATCCTGCTGGCTAAGGAGGAATGAATGTGGCTCCCACATGTATGTCAGTGTTGCCCCGGAACCTGCCAAACATGCCATGTGACTCTACCTTTGGTATGGGTCAAGCATGCTCCTAACCCTGGCTGACCAGAGAGCAAAGGGCCAACCCTATTCTGATTCTCAAACTTCCAATGACAACGAAGGTCTGGTCTACACACATATTTTGTACCACTGTAATTATTTCAGTTAGGGCTGACTTTTTACCAAAATAGTTATAGTGGTACAAGTCCTAGTGTGGCTGCAGTTATACTGGTTCCTTATGCAGATATAGGTTACTGTGTGCATACAAGGAGGGTTGTGCCACTTTAACTGTGCCAGTATATTAAAGCATCACAACTTGTGTGTGTAAACAAGGCTGTAGGGAATGTGTCATATGACACAATTAAAACAACATTCACATATGAAATACAGGACACAACTGAAATTAATATTTTAAATGACTGCTTATATTTTGAGCGTGTGTGCAATTCAAGTTATTAGACAATGCAATACCCATAGCCAGGCCTGGCATCGCAAAGGATCTAAGGAGACATTCCCCCCCACCCTGATCTTCAAGGGCCCCCAAATTATTGTCAGAAAGGCCAAAATATGTGCAGTATGTACAATCCTTATCCATGATATAAATTATAAATCACAGCAAAATCCTGATACAGTAGCCAAATTTTACTTTTTTAAACTCTTAAAATCCAAGATTTTCCCCTGGGGCCTAACTAGTTCCTAGACACCTTGAAGGTTGTTTGTTTTTTTAAACAGGAATATCCAGAGGCCCCCCCAAATACCCAATTCCCTTCCCACTGCCCCAAATGGGACCCTAGAACCGGCCCTGCCCATTGCACTATGGGAAGGGTAGGCTCTCGTGCTGGGATAGGCACACTCGGCAATGGCCCTGCTTCAGGCTAATCTGCAGCAGTGATAATCTCGTCATTAGATGATCAATCTTCAAAAGTTAAATATGACCGATCAATGGAGTGTGGCCTGTGACTGTGCCACGTGATGTCCCCTAGGGGTGAGCTGCTGTTGCAAAGTTACTTTATACTGATGCCTAAACTCATTAACACTATGCGAGCCAGATATTCTAAGGGCTCATGGCTATATTATTAGCACAATCTGATAGTAAGGGAGAGGATAGAAAGCAACAGAAGACATGTCAGTACTGACTGGACTTTTAAGTTTGGTTTGTGTTTTTCAGGCAAAATCCAAAGAGGGATGGGTGAGAACAAGTTAAAAGTTGGATTGTTCCAGTTTGACTGAATTAACCCACTGTGGTAAAGGCATTTGCTCAAAGCTTGGGAAGCACAGACAGCATTTTTGAATGTGGACGCAAGAGCTATATCTACACTACATTGTAAACCCGGGTTTGTGGGACCTGTGCTTGTGGAGACAGTGTTTCCAAGTCCATATTTAAGCGTCCACACTGCATTGAAAACTTGGGTCTACAATTGCTGGACCTGGGTCTCACAACCAAGCTAACGCATTATACTGCACTACTACTGACTTGGGTCTGTGGCTTGAGCTATGTCCACACTACAAGATGACAGGGCTTGGACAGAAGTCACAGTGGGACTCCCTGCCACTCCAGTCAATCCTGTTCTGAGTAATTGGCGACCCGAGTCAGAAGATTTGCGTGTGTACGGTAGCAGGGGTTTGGGCTCAAACCTGAGTCTAAGCCCCAGTTTAGAAGGCAGTGTGGATGTATTCAAAGTGTTTCACAAGCGTTCCAGATGCCTGGCTTGGGGTTGGCAATACCTAAGTTCCAGGCTCAAAGTGAGCTGCACTGATGACTAGTAAGAATGCTTTGTTTGGATTTGTAAAGCAAGTGAGGAAACCATGACGTGGATGTTACTGATAGGGATTCATCGCAGAACTGCAAGAGGTTATTTTATTTACACAATGTAGCTGCCCTGTGAGACTGCCCAGGAACAGAAGAGGTTAGAAGCACACCCAATCTCCACCCTTTTAAGTTGTTCTACAATGTGGGCTGTAGCCAACCTTTTCTAAGCTGCTTATCTTTTTCTGTGCTGCAACCCAAAAGCAACTCTTTAGAGGAAAACTCTACTAATTTTATCAGTGTGTCACTGTTTAGCCAGAACACGCAAGCTGAAGTACAAACTATTTTTCAACTAGCAGGCTTTTTGATCAGTTTTTGCTTTCATTTCAGTGTGTCATTTCCTGCACACCCAGCATGGTAGGAGGTTGGAGCTAGAGCAGCAGCTAGCTGTTTGCCAAGGAGTGAGACTCTTGTTAACAAGTTTCTTTGAGGTTGGGGGAAAGAGAGGGAGAGATTGCGTTTAACTATGTAAATGTGTAAAAGATCCAGATCTGGAATAGCAGAAGATCCTTGAGAGGACATATGGTCTTGTGATTAAGCCTCTGTAGCAAGACTCAGAAGATCTGTATTCTAGTCCTGGCTCTACCCCCTTCTCCAGCAGGGGCAAGCTATATGGGCTGCAGTTTTCAAAGGGGCCTATGGGAGTGAGGCATGCAATTCCCACTGAAAGTCACTCCCACAGGCCCTTTGAAAATTACAGCCTTAGGCCAGGTCTACACTAGAGACCTATATCCGTATAACTAAGTCGCTCAGGGGTGTGAAAAATCCACGCCTCTGAGCAACATAGTTATACCAGCCTAACACCCCATGTAGGCAGGGCTACATCAATGGGACAGCTTCTCCTGTCAATGTAGCTACCACCTCTTGGAGAGGTGGATTAACTACACTGATGGAAGAAGTTCTCCCAGCGGCGTAGGAGCGTCTTCTCTTACATGATACAGCGGTGCAGCTGCGCAGAAGCAGCATTTTAAGTATAGACCTGCCCTTAATCTCCCTGTGTCTCAGCTCACGATGGGTGAAGCGTGGCTAATACATGCTCTACCTCATAGGGTGAAATTAACCTTTGTAAGGTGAGCTGCTGCTACAGTGACTAGTGCCAAAAGCCTAGAAATAAACTGTACCCATGGAAATCTACAATGGCTGTCAACAGAGCTTGTTGAAATTCAGAATGTTTTCTGCAAAACATTTTGGTTTCTTCAAACTGGCATTTTCCAATTAAAAAGTATTTGGTTGGAAAATTCCTGACCAGTGCTCATGGTCAACAATAGGTCTCCTTTGGCTCTTCCTCAGCTGGTGTTAAAAATGGTTCGGATTCTGATGTAGAAAGAGCCAAACTTTTCATAACACCATTACAGAAAGCATGACAGATATCCACGTTACAGGAAGTCAGGATCATGCTTTCTGCAGCTGTGTTGAAAATATTTTGGCCCTGTATATAGCCAAACTGTTTTCAATACTAGATAAGGAAAGGCACCTGGGAACCCACTACTAACAACCAGTCAACAATGGGTCATTTCCTTAGGATAGCAGACCTAGGAGGGGGATGAGGAGTGAAAGAAAATGTGAAGTGAGCCCCAACAGGGTCCTTTTCTGTATTTTTACTTCAGAAGCACTAGAGAGACCTAGCTTTTCAGCTCCTCAGCTGGTGTAAATTGACAAAGTGGCATTGAGGTCAGCTGAGATATGCCACTTTACACCAGCTATGGATCTGGCTGGGTGTGTGGGGGGGCTCACTGGGTGAGGGAGCTTCCCGTAGCTCTAGTCAGCCCTGTAGTGGATGAGTAATCTGGCAACCAGTCACACCAGCTAGAACCTGTAAAGTCTGAGAAGAAGTGAATGCAAGTTCATTAATCCCCTCTCCTGCTGGCCACAAGCAGGCCCACACATTTCCAGCATTTGTGCTTTATGTGACAATGAAAAAGAAGAATTGTGTCATTCAGCCTGAATTATTGCCCCCTCCCCCCCACCACACACAGCATGGAGAGCAGTAATCCCAGGGGTCTGATTCAGCAACGTTCATTCATCAGCACAGCATTCCTCTCAGAGCTCCCCAGCCACTGGCACACAGAAGGCCAAAGACAGCCTGGACTTAGTCACATACAATCCTCTGAGTAGCTACCTCAGGAATGATCTGACTTGCAATTTTCACTGTGAATTTTAGATCTATTATTCATTAAGGATCCAGGACAGCTGGTCTGCTTTTCACTGCTCCCATCTTTCTCCACGAGACAGTGCCATAAAGCCCCTGTGTGATCCAGCTGACATCGGGGAAGTGAAGTTAAACGTTTCTACCCACAGAGTTCTCTCTTGCTGCTCACCACATTGTTGAGTTAAAATGGGGCACAGCTGCATGATGTTCCTGAGCCAAGTCTTTGATCACAGGGCCAGATTCATTGCTAGGCAGTGTAGCTACCAGATATGAACTCAGCTGCTTTGGAGTAATGCAGGCAGCAAACCATAGTGCCTTGGTTCAGTCCATCCCCCAGGTATTTTTTAAGGCCAAAATAAGTCTGGATTCTGGAAAAACTAACGAAGGGGGAAGAGGCGCTATCACCCATCTGGTGCCTCCAGCTGGGCAGCTTTTTATTCCTGAATGTACAAAGATTCCACTCCACACAGATAACTGCCTTGCAATAGCAGGTGGCTGCTGTTATACTAAAAGGCCTTGTCTACACTGGGTAGGGTACAGGTAGCTACATGCCACAGTGAAAGGCAGGCTGCGCCCACACTGTTGTGTAGCTACATGTGTGGTAGTGAAAGGCTCCAGGACACTACACTACTAAAAACAGCAGTATAGACAGGGGAGACACTGCTTAGGCATGTAGAGAGCCATGTAGGGAATACATGCTAGGGTTCTGGCATGCCTTTCCTCTTCTCAACTAAGCAGTGCCTCATCATCTACACTGCTGGGGGCGTTTGCAGTGTATGTACTCTACCTGCTGCTGTAAGTGTAGACATAGCCTATATCAACCCACCTGTTCAGGGCGCACTTGAGAATTAATCAGCTGGAAAACCACTGAGTCTGAGAGGCCAGCATCATTCAGCAGAAAGGACGTCAGAGACTCCTCTTCTTTCAAGAAGTCTCGGATTCTTAACCCTCTTCCTGAATGCAGAGGGAAGCAATGTAAAGAGCACTGAGAAGATGGACAAGGTGAATTAAAGAATGCCCTGCTTAGACCCATGGAAACTGTGTGCTTTGGCCAAGGTTTTCAATAGTTACTAGTGACTTTGAGGTCCACCACGAGACACCTGAATAGCGCTTTGTTTTCAGAAAATATTGAGCACCCACCATCTGAAAATCAGATCTCCTAAACAGTGCTTGAATTATGGGGGAAAAAGTAGGGGGCCCTTAATGAACATACGTATTTAAAAACACACACACGCCAACCTGACATCTCCTCCGTCCCCCGCACTTTGAATGAGACAAAAGTGAGGTAGCCCCTAAAAGCAGTAAGAGGGCCTTCCCCATAGTTGAGCACGGCTTTTAAAAGCTCCTCAAGGTAAGCAACTGAAAACGGAGGCACCCAAAATCACTGGTCACATTTGGAAATCTTGGCGTTTTCTTTTGAAGTCATGTTTTGTTTTATATATTCAGTTACTATAATGTTGTGACGTCCCAGTCTCCCCCTCCCCCTTCTACTGGGTGTTGTACAAACAACCTTTGACAATCGGTGTCATTTACACTCACTTCGCATTCACTATCAACAGCAACATGCGCAAACAGCCTAATTTTATATTTTGTAAGAATGGCCCTTTTAAAACTTTTCACAGGCAAAACTTCATTACTCTTTTCAAGGGGCATGTCTCAAGGAACAGCGTTAAAGCTTTATAGTCCCCACTATTAAACAAATCCTACTCAAGAAACAATACACACAGACACAAACACACAAGAAAGGCCACAAAATTCCATTCCTTCCATCTTTATGATAATATATATAATTGACAGTAATGGGTCCAAAACACCTTAACTCCTGATAAGGTTACTAATGAGCCAAACCCTGAAAACTCTTGCTGAAGTCAACAGGAATTTTGCATGAAAACTGTCCAAATAGAAGCTCAGTAAGGATCTCAGAATTTGGCCCATAAGTTCTGCACCATTACTGTTGAATGTTCTAGTGTATCTCATAGATAGTGCAGATAGTGCCACCCATACTTAAGGTTGCTGGATACCTCCCATTATAAGATCCTGTTTTCAGTTGCTTTTAACTTCACCAGACTAGTGTTTGGGATGAAATTTTCCATGCTAGATGTCTGCCTCACACTAAATTGTTTTGGAAAATTTCAGCAAAAACAGTTCAGCTGTTTCTCAGAATGAAGCTAGGGGAAAATGGTTTTTTTTGCCCATATTGAAAACAGTTCTTATAATTGTTTGAGAAACTCTAGTCCTCCATGCTTTGCAGCAGGCTCTTGAAATTTGGCTGGGGAGCTTGAGGAAGAAGGGAGGTTGCACTGGTGTCAGGATGTGTCATCTTTTGCCATCCCTGGGAAAATCTGCTAAATTTGGCCAAGTTCTGAGCTTCTGAATATCTCAGTTCACACTCAGTAGAGACTTGTTAGGGTTTGGCAGGTAAATACGCCAAAGATTCCATCAGCACTGAACACGCACAGGAGTCTAGGGGCTGAGCAAGACCTTCCCTGTAATTGCTCCTGCAGGAAACCTAGGGTTGCTGTGGCACCAAGGACAGGAACTGAGAGCAGGGAGACTGTATCCTGTGCTGTCTGTGCTCCCCACTGTTCGTGCCTCACCAGTGTGGAGGAGGGATCAGGCTCACAGGCATGCAGAAAAGTTAGGAGCTGGGACTAGGGAAATGGCAAAGGGAGAGACTGGGTGGGATGGGGACTGTGATGGGGTAGCCGAGTCTTGGGACTTGTTCAAAGAGCCAGGGGAAGGTGGACTGATACAAACAACCTTAATTGTGGCATTTCCTAATTTTTGTATGCTTGACTTTTCCCCCTTAATGTTCTCTTAACACAGTTTATATATGTAACTTACACACACACACACACAGAGCTAGTAATTCCTTCCATGCAGAGGAAAGAGTAGTGCTTCTCATCCTGTTTCTTTATCCCCCTGCATGAGTTTTGTTGGCTGCTTTATGAACAAGCAGAATACAACTTTTATTTTAAAATAAATCAGGCTATTGACTTTTTTTTTTTAAACTGGGATTCTGAAGCAGCACTAATATTGGGCTACACAGGATGCCTGGCAGCTGGAACACACTTGTTTATTTTCTGACTTAAATAGAGTTGACATGCCCTGTAAAGGAACACCAAATGCAGAACTGGGATTGCAAAGAAAGTTGAAAAGCTTGAAAAACCTGGAGTGCAGCCCTGGAACTCTGAACTTCAAAGCTCTGGCATTTTGTGCTTTCCCTCACTCCCACAGAGCTGATTGTTTGGAATCAGTTTTTGCAGCTCGCTTCCAAAATGCAGCTCAGAATATATTTGTGTTCTTAAAAAGCCTACATTTTGGGGTATTTTGAGGTGCCCCAAGCTATTCACAATGAGTTAGTCCCCTCAAGGCATCCATACGGTATATGCACACACCATCCTAGAACACCTGCATCAGATGAGTTTATTGGAGTCACTGTATATATTCTTATTAACAAATATTTGCTGAGTCACAATATTAGATTTTAGTGCGCACGTGCGCATACACACACACACACACACAAACAAACAAACACACTTCTGAGGTGAAGGACTTGTAGCTAGAATAGGTCACTGCCACACTCCGGGGCAATCCATTTTTGTCCCACTAATTTTGGGAGTGTCCTTTTAGAATTTAAATCAATAATTTGTAAGGCCATTCAAATACAGAATGTTTAAATGTATGTTTATCAACAGGCAGGTGTGAATTGTATGGTCACTCCTGACATTATCTGCAGAGGCGAGGATTATCCAGCTCTTGGGCGGGAATGTACTACAGTCTAAAGAATATAATGAAACAAATTGCCTGCAATTCTTTCAGGATTAGTCCTCATTGTTTCCATAAACTGGATCATAATGCGTAATTCCTCCCAGATTCTGCCCAAGTCATGGATTTCAGATGCTTGGAGTAGAAGCTCTTGAGCATCTTGATACACTCTTGCTAAGCTGAAAGAAGAATCAATGAGTCATTAGAAAAGACTAATGACACAGAGCAGGTAAGACAAACCTTACATGTCATGGGAAACACGGAAACAAAGAGCATGAGGCTCTTCACACACAGGTTAATCTGGTCATACTGTTCACTAGACATATGGAGCAATGTTTGGATCTGGATTAGAATCCAAACTTCCACAAAGTTTGAGCATGTTAAAACTTGGGATTTTGGTTAAACCCTTTGGAATGGCTTTAACGTTGTCAGGCTATAGACATGTCAACCTCTATGGATTCATTACAGCAGCATCAATCTAACGACTAGTACAGAGAGACTATTTGAGCTATTGTAACAGAGTCAAAGTTTGCACTAACCAGCAGCAACCTACAAGCCCAATTTGAAAATGAAAATTACTTTGAGCCTAATTTGGTCATGCTTGCTCATGTTGAGTAGTATTTTACTCAGGGTGCAGCCTTCCCACCCCATAGAGTAAGGTACAGTAGTACAATACAAGTAAGGGTGGAAGAATCAGGCTCTGTATTTGTGGAACAGGTACAAATAAATTCTAATAAGTAGCAGTGAGAAACAGAGCACATCTAGGTATTGAGCTGTCACGGATGACCACACCCTGTGCAGTGGGCATGAGATAGAACCTGGACATACATCGGTGGTGATACACTGCATTTTTTTAAGAGTGCTATATTTTTCCATACAAAGACTGATACTTTCAACCTAAATAACTTATTTTAGATGATAGGAAATAGCAAAACAAGAAGGAAGTCAAGTCAAATCTCTCAGAGAGCACAGTAAGTTTGCCTCTTCTGATGTGTTGAATCTGATTTGCCTCACAAAGCAGCAGCAGGAAAAAAGAGACTACCTAGAAAAGTAAAGATAGCTTTAGATAAGCTATTACCAGCAGGAGAGTGAGGTGGGGGGAGAGAAAACCTTTTGTAGTGATAAACACCCATTTTTTCATAGTCTGTGTACACAAAAACATCTTCTGTATTTTCCACAGTATGCATCTGATGAAGTGCATGTGGGGGGGAGGGATAGCTCAGTGGTTTGAGCACTGGCCTGCTAAACCCAGGGTTGTGAGTTCAATCCTTGAGGGGGCCATTTAGGGATTTGGGGCAAAAATTGGGAATTGGTCCTGCTTTGAGCAGGGGGTTGGACTAGATGACCTCCTGAGGTCCCTTCCAACCCTGATATTCTATGATTCTATAAGTGAGCTGCAGCTCACGAAAGCTTATGCTCAAATAAATTGGTTAGTCTCTAAGGTGCCACAAGTACTCCTTTTCTTTTTGCGAATACAGACTAACACAGCTGTTACTCTGAAACCTAGAAAAGTAAAGGTGCATTATTCAGAAAACAAATACACTAGCTCATAGGCCACTCAGTTTGATTTAACATTTTAAATGTTCACAGATAAACAAAAAAAGAAAGTGGAATGAAAAGGGAAAACCAAAGTGGGCCAGTTTCAGATGGCTGCACCTTTGACGGCCTTGATGTTGTTAGCTCATGGATGTTTCCGCTTTGGAGTCTCTAAAGCAATGTTACTCAGATTGAGGCTCATGAATTGCAAGTGACTCTTTAATGTGTCTTTCTGTAGCTCTTTGCAGCACATGATATTAAAACATTGTGATTTAATTATTAACCAATCAGGATGCTTTTCCTATATTAACAACCAAATGTAATGGATAAAATAATAATACTTGGTTAGTCATTTTGCTGTAAACTAAACTAAATATTTCCCATCATACTGTTTAAATATGAATATATAGTACTACAGTAAATGGAACAATGAATTTCACACTAATGTGGCTCTTTTAGGCAATGTTGATTGCTAATTTGGCTCTTGAACCTCAGAGGTCTGAGTATCACTTCTCAAAAGATAAAACCACCCCCTGACAAGTGGGCATGTGGCCATTACTTTCTGCATGTTTTAACAGATTTTGCAATTGTCCTCATTTTACTCTAGATGTCCTTGCCCTGCTAAACTCTGTGACTTGCATGAGTCAGCTATAATACACGACACACAGAAGCACTTGCAAAGATCATTCTGACCAAAAGATCAGAATTTTGCCCATCTCCCCATGAGTGAATTTAGTGTTTGAGAATTGACAGACTGAGGGAAGTCTTTTATATGTTACCAAGACATATAAGCATGGGCGGAGTCAATGCAAGCTTTCCCACATTGCCGGTTTGCCCCAGTCCTGATTTAGAGGAAGTATCTCAAATGGTGGGAAAGACAACTCAGGTTCTATACTCTTAAATCCTGGGCCTTTGTTCTTAGATTTCTACTATAATTGGCAACTGAAGTGGTGGTTTTTGTGATGTGGACACCTGTTCACTGGCAATTGGAGGGACACCACCAAACTCAATTCACGCAGGCCATAGAACTGCCATCAGATGCAACCTTTTGGTCTTTATTGACCAGGGCTAGATCTAGATCTACATGCTACAGTTACCTCCATCCTGAACCATCCAGTCTTCCTGGATGCTCAACTTTCTGCCAAGGGCTGGATTTTAATTCACACTGCAGAATAATTCTATAAAATACCCTTTATCATGAATCCACCCCATTGATAGGGGATGGGGATTACAGCCAATCTGAGGGTGGACTTTGTGTCTGAAGTTATTCCATGACTGCTCACCAAGATCTGTCACATCTGTGATATGCATTAGAGACAAGCTGCTAGGCATTTCTCTAGGACCTCAGTATACTAATGCAGCCCCAACCTAGCACACACATCTCTTCCCTGAATGCAGTAGGTTCATCCTTGCTTACATGGAATTGTTGTAGTTAGACACAATGCCAGGAGATTCTCCACGGGTGGGGCTGCGGAAACAAGGATTGTTCATATTACAGAAGATGCCTTGTAACCATGGCAGTGTTCCTGCAGAGGGCATAGCCTTATTTGGAAAATGGCCTGTGTATATGAAACAGAGAAGAGAAGACAAAATATTAATTGTTGGGTTTCATTCCTAAGGCAGCTTGAATGAACATTAGAGCTTCACACGTTTTCTTGTTGCAAGAGGAATATTATGGTTACTTTGTTAGCCAGGAAAGTTTTTTTCAGGTTTTTGTCTTTGTCAAATAAAAAGACATATGTTCTGTGTATTATTTTCAAAACCACTCAGAATTGGTCTAACTCTGCTCCCTCTGAAGTCAGTGGTAGAACTCCCATTGATTTCAAAGGGAGCAGAGTTAGGCCAATGCTGACCATTTTGAAAATCACACCCTCCACATTTACTAAAATGATTATGTTAAGGACCATGTCATATTAATATTCACAAATGTGAGAGTTAGAGGGGAGTAATTCCAGGCCTTCCAACCAAATAATTAATTTAATAGAATCATAGAAGATTAGGGGTGGAAGAGACCTCAGGAGGTCATCTAGTCTAACCCCCTGCTCAAAGCCAGACCAACCCCAACTAAATCATCCCAGCCAGGGCTTTCTGAAGCCCTAGGTAACCTATTCCAGTGCTTCATCACCCTCCTAGTGAAATAGTTTTTCCTAATATCCAACCTAGACCTCCCCCACTGCAACTTGAGACCATTGCTTCTTGTTCTTTCATCTGCCACCACTGAGAACAGCCTAGCTCCATCCTCATTCACCTTCCTCTGTAGCATGGGGCACGGGTCACTTGCTGGAGGATTCTCTGCTCCTTGAAGTCTTTAAACCACAATTTGAGGACTTCAATAACTCAGACATAGATGAGAGGTTTTTTGCAGGGTGGGTGGGTGAGATTCTGTGGCCTGCATTGTGCAGGAGGTCGGACTAGATGATCATAATGGTCCCTTCTGACCTTAGTATCTATGAATCTTCGGAACCCCCCTTCAGGTAGTTGAAGGGTGCTATCAAATCCCCCCCTCATTCTTCTGTTCTGCAGACTAAATAAGCTCAGTTCCCTCAGCCTCTCCTCATAAGTCATGTGCCCCAGCCCCCTAATCATTTTAATTGCCCTCCGCTGGATTGTCTCCAGTTTGTCCACATCCTTTCTGTAATGGGGGGGCCCCAAAACTGGATGCAATGCTACAGATGTGGCCTCCCCAGTGCCCTTGATCTGCTGGCAATGCTCCTATTAATGAAGCCCAATATGCCATTAGCCTTTTTGGCAACAAGGGCACACTGTTGACTCATATCCAGCTTCTCGTCCACTGTAACCCCCAGGTCCTTTCCTGAAGAACTGCTGCTTAAGCCAGTCGGTGCCCAGTTTGTAGCAGTGCATTAAATTCTTCCGTCCTAAGTGCAGGACTCTGCACTTGTCCTTGTTGAAACTCATCAGATTTCTTTTAGCTTAATCCTCCAATTTGTCTAGGTCACTCTTGACCCTATCCCTACCTTCCAGTGTATCTACCTCTCTCCCCATCTTAGTGTCATCCACGAACTTGCTGAGGGTGAAATCCATCCCATCATCCAGATCATTAATGAAGATGTTGAACAAAACCGGCCCCAGGACTGACCCCTGTGGCACTCCATGTGATACCAGCTGCCAGCTAGACATCAAGCCGTTGATTACTATCCATTGAGCCCAATGATCTAGCCATCTTTCTATCCACCTTATAGTCCATTCATCCAATCCATACTTTTTTAACTTGCTGGCAAGAATTCCGTGGGAGACTGTATCAAAAGCTTTGATAAAGTCAAGATATATCACATCCACCGCCTTCCCCATATCCATGGAGACAGTTATCTCATCATAGAAGGCAATCAGGTTGGTCAGACATGACTTGCCCTTGGTGAATCCATCTTGACTCTTCCTGATCACTTTCCTCTCCTTCAAGTGATTCAAAATGGATTCTTTGAGAACCTGCTGCAGGATTTTTCCAAGGAATGAGGTGAAGCTGACCAGTCTGTAGTTCCCCGGATTTTCTTTTCTTCCCTTTTTAAAAGATGGGCACTATATTTGCCTTTTTCCAATTGTCCAGATGTCCCTGATCACCATGAGTTTTCAAAGATAATGGCCAATTTCTCTGCAATCACATCAGCCAACTCCCTCAGCACCCTCGGATGCATTAGATCCAGCCCCATGGACTTGTGTGCATGTCTAGCTTTTTTCTAAATAGTCCTTAACCTGTTCTTTCACCACTGAGGGCTGCTCACCTCCTCCCCATACTGTGCTGCCCAATGCAGCAGTCTGAGAGCTGACCATATCTGTGAAGACCGAGACAAAAAAAGCATTGAGTACTTCAGCTTTTTTCACATCATCTGTCACTAGGTTGCCTCCCCCATTCAGTAAGGGTCTCACACTTTCCCTGACCACCTTCTTGTTGCTAACATACGTGTAGACTCCCTTCTTGTCACCCTTCACATCCCTTGCTAACTGCAACTCTAATTGTGCTCTAAATCTGCCCGATTACACCCCTGCACCTTCGAGCAATATTTTTATACTCCTCCCTAGTCATCTGTCCAAGTTTCGACTTCTTGTAAGCTTCCTTTTTGTGTTTAAGCTCACTGAAGATTTCACTGTTAAGCCAAGCTGGTTGCCTGCCATATTTGCTATTCTTTCTGCACGTCGGGATGGTTTGTTCCTGCGCCCTCAATAAGGCTTCTTTAAAATACGGCCAGCTCTCCTGGTTGCCTTTCCCCCTCATATTAGCCTCCCAGGGGATCCTGCCCATCAGTTCCCTGAGGGAGTCAAAGTCTGCTTTTCTGAAGTCCAGGGTCTGTATTCTGCTGCTCTCCTTTCTTCCTTGCGTCAGGATCCTGAACTCGACCATCTCATGGTCACTGCTGCCCAGGTTGCCACCCACTTCTACTTCCCCTACCAATTCTTCCCTGTTTGTGAGCAGCAGATCAAGAGAGGCATGGCTCCTCGTTGATTCCTCCAGCGCTTGCACCAGGAAGTTGTCCCCAACACTCTCCAAAAACTTCCTGGATTGTCTGGGCACTGCTATATGTCTCCCCCCTCCCAGCCGATGTCAGGGTGATTGAAGTCCCCCATGAGAACCAGGGCCTGTGATCTGGAAACTTCTGGGAAATTTCTTGGGAGGATTTCCAACAACAGGCCTAATTCTGGCCAGATCTATAACCTTCCAACACCACCGATATCCCAGAGGGTAAGTCAGACTAGCGTTTAGACCAATATGTGCGTAGAGCCAAGCAATTACATTTGGAAATGAGAAGAGGGGTTATTGGCAGAGCAAGGTGCCATCAATGGCAGAGAACTAAGCAGCACTCAGAATCCTCAGAACAGACAACTCCCAGTATCTACTATTAGGATAGTATTGGTACGGCTGCTGCCTTTATAAGCAGGGAAATGGCCCATAAATTAACATAGGATTTTTTGTTGTGTTACTTTAATTCAGGGACATTATATGTCCCCAAATTACTAAAACTATAAACTACTTAGGGCAGGGCCATCTTTTTATGTGTACAACACTTAGCACAACTGGGCCTTGAGTCCTGATTGGGGCCTTTAGGCATTAATAATTTTTATTGCAATAATAATAATTATTATTATTTTAGTTTTATAACATATATTCTTACATTCATGTTGGCGATAGACTGGGTTAGCCTTCCTCAGCCAGACAAGGACAAGAAATAAAGACAAAGGCCATGCAAGCTCCACCAGAAAACGAAGCTGGGGAGAAAAAAGTGTATACAAAATAAATGTGACATAATTAATCCAGTAATTTACCAAATAAACAGAGCCCCACTGAACATCACCATGAACCCAGTGCTCCTCTCCCTCCCCTGGAAGAATGTTTAAAAACCAAGGGCGATTAAAGAGCTAAGGTGAAAAAAAAGAGGAGGCAGCAGGTGCTAAACAGCTAAGAATAGAGGACTAAAATAATAGCAAAAAATAATAATTCTAGACTGTTGTTGAGAAGAGCAGCTAGTGCGACAGTGACGCAGGACTGCCGGGCTGGCGGGGGGGAGGCTGGAGAAGAAGAAGAAGAATAGTAACCATGCACTGAGCTTCTCATGAAATGGGATTAACAGCCTCTGTGGCCCACAGGAAATTATAGGGATGAAAAAGGACAAGGTTCATGTAGCACACCTGAAACCAATGCCTTCTGCTGAGTTAGCAGTTGTACCCCCACAAAATATATTTTCCCTTCAGATGCTTGTCTGGCTAGTTAAAACTATTCATTTTTTCCCTTTTGATATCTTTCTTTGATAGCTATAGCATATAGCAACTACCACACATTCCACACTTCGCTGGTCCTTTATTAGTATTGTTTGGTGCTGTATGCGCTGGTAGAGCTTGCTGTGTTTTTCTGTTCCTATCCACCTTGCGTTACATTTTTCTGTAACAGCTACAACAGATTCTTCCGAAATCCTGAGTAGTTAGTTTGCACATAGGAAATTCTCCCCCGGGGCACCAGATATGTACAGCAATCTGCAGAATGCATCATTTGCCCTGGGTCTTCTTCAGGCTAAATGGTGACAGGGGATCTAGCAGAAAGAAATTCCACAGTATAATTAAAAACAGGGTTTTGGAGCTGCCCTGTCTTTTCCACTGTAACTTTGTCTATTAGCTTTAATTAAGCTCAGCCTAGGTTTATGGCCAAAGGGTGGAGAAATTTTTGCCAAGCAAGCATTTCCTATTTTACACATTTAATCTTGAGTTAAAAAAATGCAGTTTAGTGCTTCTAAAAGCCAGACAGGAGTTTGGGTTGTGGGGGGTGGGGGAGGCGGGAGCACTGCTAGACCAAGGGATTGGGAAACCTGACACTGTGCAGATCCTCCTGTTTTCCCACCTCTCTGGCCTGGAGTAAGGAATAGCTGTGCAGTTGGGATGACGCCTCTCTGTATGGTGACCAGACAGCAAATGTGAAAAATCGGGACGGGGGTGGGGAATAGGAGCCTATATAAGAAAAAGACCCCAAAATCGAGACTGTCCCTATAAAATCAGGACAATCTGGTCATCCTAACCTCTCTGTCCCCCCCAGCTTTCACCTCCCCAGCAGCTAATCTGGCCACAAGGCCTGGATTTTCCCTAAAAATTAACATCCACTTGAGTTCATTTGTTAGGATGGCTGGACAGGCCCTACCACCAGTGATTTTAGTGGAAGAAAAATCAAACAGGCTCCTAGGGTATGTCTTCACTGCAGAGTTCTCCAGGGTTCTTACCTGGGTGTTGTTGCCTCTAATCACCTCCTGTCCACATACAAAAATCTCAGTCTCGACCCAGGATAGCTGGCTCCTCTCACGTGCGAGGCTAAAACCGTGTGCTGCTTTCACTCAACTTGGTAACCCAGCTAAAAGGCCACTTGAGTGCTGACAATACTCTAATGCCTTCCCACAGTTCCCTGTGTGTGCTCAGAAGGAAAGACAAGTTCTCCCACAGCTCACTGGGAAAGAATCCGAGTGGCTCAGCTCACTGCACCATACAGAGCCATGGGCTAAATGCCCTCAGAAGTTGCAGCGCCTCGCACAGGGGAGCGCACTGCCACTTAGTACAGCGCTTGCCATGCGCTCGGCCCACACTCAGAAAGGGGCACAGTGCCCAGACCATGGCCCCACCCCCCTACTCTGTTTGTGCTCCGCCCAGAGGCCCCACCCACTGCTCACTCCTCTTTGCCCCATCTCCCTCGCTCGCTTCTCTCCGCCCCGTAGCCCCTCTCCCGCACCCACAGCTGGCTCCTCTTTTCCCCCCATGCCTGCCGGCCGCTCGCTTCTCTCTGCTCCCTGACCCCTCCTCTCCTTCCCCCTGCACACCCACCACTATCTCTGCCCCTACCCTCTGGCCCCTTGCTCCTCTCCATCCCCTGGCCCCCCTCGCCTCTACCCCCCATCTCCCACTCCTCTCCACCCCATGGCCCCGCCCGTCCTCCATTCCCCCCCCGCTGCTCACCCTGAAGGCATAGTCCTTCCACTTTTAAAAGAGGGGGGCCATGGCCTCCTGACCCCCCCCATTCGGGCACCCCTGTTGCCAGGTGTCCGGTTTTCAATCCGGAAGTCCAATCAAAAAGAAGACCTGGCAGTGTTGGGTCAGCACTGCTGACTGGACACTAAAAGTCCGGTTGCAGGAGTATCCGCAATCAGCCTCCCCGCCAGGAGGGTGGGAAGAGCAGCTGCTTCTGCCTGGAGGAACTGCAGCTCTGCTGGAGAGAACTGGCTCCCCTGGCTCTGGCAGAGAGAGGTAGGTGCTGGCTCCACGCCACCCTGGGAGGGATCCTATCTGTCCCCCCTGCCCCACTGTGCTTGTCCCCCGGCTCCTGCCTCACTCCAGGGACTGATCTGGGCAGCCCCGTACTAGCACAGCCCTGCCGCTGCGTCTGACTCCCAACCCACAGCCCCTGGTATTCCAACCCTGGGATCCCCCTTCCAGCCTGGCTAGTGGCCCTCACTCCCAAGCCATAGCCCCCTGCCAGCCCATCCCTGGGCTCCCCCACAGAAATTAAGGAATAACGATAGATGAAGGCAAAAAAACCCCACCCTCTTCAGCGCAGTGAGAAGCGCATTAGACAAGACTTTTTAATTTTTGTTACTGAAAGTTGTGCATTTTATCCTCTGTGCAGCTATTGAAATCTCAAGGATTTTAATTCTAATCCTGCTCCGGTATATATACAATATATAGCCTTGTTTTACAATTTTACTATTATGTAGAGTTTACTACCATGTCCAGAAGTCTTTGATTTTTAGATGCCAAAGAAATTAAACACAACTCTTATTTACCAGATTAATTACATTTATCTTTTAATAATAGTTTTAAGGTCTGGCTTTAGAAAGTGCCATGTACTGAGTGGTCAAAAATGGTATTGTATATTATGAAGGACCAAATAGCTTATAATAGGCTCATTTATGGGGAAAAGTTTCATGCATGTTTATTCCTGCATTTCTTGTAAGTGGATAGTTGGTCCAGGTGATCAAGGCCGGCGAGTTATATATGGACAGCAATGGGAGAGGGGACAAGCAGATTTAACATGGAGACCAGCAGATTGATGGATTGGATCCTGCAGTCCTTAAGCACACAGGTAGTCTAGTCTCCATTGACTTCAAGGTCTGAAGGAGCTATTGCAGAGGGCACAATGGCTGCTGTATTTCCTGCAATTGCTGCCATTTCCAGTGCTGCCTTCGTTATTAATTTTTTTAAAACCACAAAGTATTTGGGGTTAGCATGAATGTGAAAGATACTCTGTGAAACCTGACTTCATATCAGTAAGTCTCAGTTGAGTTTGCAAAATTGCACGCAACATGAAAGGTGGCCTAAAGCAGCTTCAACTAAGATCCGGTGGCAGATGACTGGCTATTTCTATTATAGGGCTCAAAGACAAAGGCACACTAAGAATCAGGTCTGTATAGGGAATCATTTCAACCCATCCCACGATTCTGTGATAGCCGCAGGAATGTCTCACTTACCATAGTTCATGTCTCGTGTTTAAGCCATATTGTCTTTAGTTAGGGTTACCATACGTCCCGGTTTTCCTGGACATGACCCTTTTTTTTCATCCTCTGTCCTCTGACCGGGTACATTTTTGAAATAATAGGAAATGTCAGGAAATGTCTGCTCCTGACATTGCAGCTCAGAAAGAGCAGTCTCCATGCCCTGATTGGTCCCTCCCCTGCATTCTGCCTGCCCCGGCCCCAGCCAGCCTGCCAGGTAAGCAGAGCCACCAAGCACCTCTATGCTGGACCACCTGCCCTCCTGCGGGGCCTCAGAACCCAGCCAGGAGGGATGACAGGGCCTGGCCCTGGCTCCCTGCCCTAAGGAGGGGGAGAGGCCCTCAGGGAGGCTCTGACTGAGAGCTGGCACTGCATCTTGGGCCTGTGCCCGCCATCCAGCTACCATGACAGGGAGCACAACACTACCACCCACCTTGAGTGAGAGGCACAGGTGCCCCCTCCAGCATCCACCAGGTACTTCCTACAGCACCCCCCAAATATCCCCTCCCAGTACACATACCCCAGTCCAGCACTCCTCCCCCACAAAATACCCCCTCAAGCAGCCCCCAAATAGCCCTTCTAAGGGGACACAACCCACCTGCACCCCCCCAAATATTCCCTCCAGCACCGTACCTCCAGCTCCCCTTTCCCCTCTCCTGATAGTGACTTATTTGGGAACTTGAAATTTGGTAACCCTATCTTTAGTTAGAAATATAAGGCCTGATCCTGTGAACTCCCTCAGCTTCTTTTGACTTGAAGCCAGTGGAAACGGCGAGCTTCCATCACCTCAGAGAACCAGGCTGTAAGCGCTTGTCTACGCTGGCAATTTACAGCGCTGCAACTGTCTCGCTCAGGGGTGTAAAAAAGCATCCCCCTTAGCGCAGCAAGTTTCAGCACTATAAAGCTCCAGTGTAGACAGTGACCCAGCGCTGGTAGCTACGCCCCTCGTGGAGGTGGGTTTTTTAGAGCGCTGGGAGAGCTCTCTCCCAGAGCTGTGCCATGACCACACAAGCCACATTAAAGCGCTGCCATGGCAGCGCTTTAGCGTTGCCAGTGTAGACTAGCCCTAAGATAATTTGGTTTAAAGAAATAAAAAATGAACAATAGTAAATAAGGCATTTATGTAATATGTATTAGTTGCTCTGTCCTAGAGAAAGTATTACGTGAAAGGATTTAAACTGTTTCTCCAATTCTTGCTTACCTTGTTACTGTTGTCATTCAACCATGTAATAAAAAAAATTGAGCTTTTTTCTGTGCAGTTGGATTCACATCCAAATATAAGTGCACATGAGTGGCAACATTAAGATTTGGAGCCAGACTTGCCCTAAGTTGTGGGGTACACAAGTCATTTTTGTTGGTGCCTATCTTTACAGCCAAGCACCAAAACCTCAGTACCCAGAACTATCTTCACTGTATGCCATGCTGTTTGTCAGATACTCAGTACAATGACCTCTGTTCTAAATTTACTCTGTAAAGTGTATCTTGCAAACAAATGGACGAAGCCTACAGACAGGCCTACAGACAGCACAGCCGATTTCACTCTGTGGTACGCACGTGTTTAGCAGGCTGATAAATGCACCAGTCATTTGACTATCTGCACTGTATTATTCTCAGCATGTTCTAAAGCAGAAACCCGAAGACTAAGGTTTTATCTTTTACCTTTTGCCTTTTCCTGAGTGTCCAGTTCTTCCACAGCAGAAGTCTGACCTGTCTAAGGAAGCTCATTGTTCTTCTGCATCAACAGCGCCACAAACCTGTAGTATAAAATGCATCCATCTTTATCTCTTACACTTGGGCTCAGATAATACCTGAAACAAAATTCTCAGCAGAATAACTGCCTTTAACTTCTGTTCTTTTTACATCTCTCTTTCCCTTTACTTGCCGTGCTTTTCAGTTATACCTTATACATCTTGTTCTAGACAAATGTTGAGCTACAGAATATGGTGTTTTTCCCTTGTTGGGAGCATGGTTGTCATGACTCATTTTTCTGGGTCAATAAACAAGAGGACATATTTTTCAAAGACCTCTTTTTACTCATTTCAACTATTACCCTGGCATTGAAGGAAACATTTGATTTATTACCTATAACTGTTTCCTTTTTTATTTTTAGTAGAATCAAAGATGACAATGACTCATAGGTTAATCTAATCTCTCCGATACCTGGATTTTCAGAAGTTTTAGAATAAAACCAGTATTAGTTACTTGACACTTCAAGGAAAACATTTAAGGTGAGTTTCTCATCCCCTGAGAAAGTGCTTAAACCTCAACCAAAGATAAAAAAAAGGCCAGCCTTGGACAGAAGACGTGGTACTAATTATGAAAAAACCTGCTAGAAATCACCTCTTTCTTTTCATTTTGAGCATGGAAGAGATTAGGGCAGGAAATTTAAGACCAAATTTAGGTCACACTGACTGTGCTGCATATCAGCTGTCAGATAAAAAGAGAAAAACTCCACAGCAGGAGTTTTCATGCAAAATTACCAGCACTGACGCCTGGAGGGTTCTCATTCTTTGTAGGTTAACAGTCGCATACACTGTTCATCATCATCCCATCAGCTCTAATTGCTCATATTACAGACACAGCACAAAAGGAAGTCAGATTGGCTATAGAAAACTATTGCAACACAAGAGAGCAAATGGATTATGTATTATGCTTTGAAAGGATGCACCTCTGCCTGTTACACCATTGGGTGGAGGCAACTGGGTGGGGGCCACAAGGAAACATATTTTTCCCCCCAATTCAAAACTTTGTGTTTCAAAATGTAGTTCTATTTTAAAAACAAGACAAAAACAAACAAAAAGGGATCAAAACACTTTAAAATAAAACAAAAAGTTTAGTTTTGGGTTGAATGAAATATTTAGTTTCGCCCAAAACAAGTATTGTTTTTTTTTTCAGTTTAGCCACCTAACCAAAAAAAATCAATTATTCCCACAAATGGTTGTTGAATGCTGTAATAATGCTACAACTGAAGAAACAAAGCTTCTTAATGCGTGTTGGTAGACTGAAGACCCAGAACAGGCATCACAGTCTCAGTGAAAGGGAGGTCCAGTATTCGGGGGTGAGGGTGGTGGTGATGGGGAGTGTTTCCTTTCATGCTGCTGGTGGAGTTTGAGGCCAATCCCAACGCACTACTGGTGCTGGGAAGGAACATTAATTGGGACTCTGGAAAGGGAAGAAAGCCTGACAGAGTTACAGAAATAACAAAATATTGAATGCAGGGGAACAAGAAAACTTCTTCATAAAGATGGCTAAATCTTGTTCACCCATGTTCAGCTGAAAAGCAGCCAGCTACCCACCAGCTAAGCAGAATTTTACAGACAAGAGAGTGTGGACACACAGATATTCATTTCTGTAGAGCTGAGACTCTGGTATAAGGAGGACAATCCTGGTGTATTTTCAAATACTACAATGTGCACTCAGATTATGTAATGGGCTAATTTACTACCGAATGGTCATTTTTCCTCCTCTTCATTCCAATTTGGAAACAGGCACCTTCAGTTCTTCTGGAGACACACGTATCCTTCGGGAGCATCTCTGAACAATCAGTTGTCGAAAGGGACATGGTGACGGGGGAGATAAAGTTGAGCATCAGCAAGTTGATAATGACAATTTGGCAACAGCACTAGTGACTGCAGATTCTGTGTGTAAACAGGCTAACTAGCAATACAATAGTGTTCTCAGAAAGAGGGTCCTAGATCTTCATTGATGACAGCTCCAGCAGTAACAGGCTTGAAATTGCCAATACATCATTTTGATCAAAAATGCATATACTGAGCAAATATATAGAGGAAGAACAACTGTACGTGGAAGCTGTTAGTGTGGGCAGGGTCTATGATTCAACTGGAATCTTCAGTGAGGTCCCGTCTAGAGCTGCAGACTAATCAAAGCACTCTCTTTATTAAAGATGAAGGAGAAATGTGCTGGGCACAAAGGCCAAGTTCTGATATGTTGCATGTACATACTGCATATAGGCAGCTGCCAAGAAACCCACTGTGATACTTCCAAAACTGGTGGTCAACACTGAGGTTAAACTCCCCAACCAGTCACAAACTGTGCTTCTGATCCCTCACACTGGTTATCAAGAAACTTTAAAATAAATAAATATATCACATCCCCCTTATTGCATTCCAGTTCTCTGGCTCCCAATCAGCATCTAGACCCAGTACAGTGAGAAGTTATTTAAAAAACTCTGCTTACATATACAAAATGTTCTTCTGAACCCCAAAGGGCCAGCCACATTGCCAGGTCAATATTAGGTTGAATCTTACCCCAAATACCACACTGCCAGCCAAACCTTTAGTGTCTAAAACTAAAGGCTTATTATAAAGAAAAAAGAAAGAACAAGGAGAGAGCTGTTAAATGATAAAGCACTCAGATACATACAGAGATTCAAAGTCCATGTATCAGGTTCTTAGCAATATTGGTGAGTTTGCTGGCATGAAAATCCTGGAACACATCCACAGCTTGGATGGTCATTCAGTCCTTTGTTCAGAGCTTCAGTTTGCAGAAAAGTTACTCCAGAGGTAAGAGCAAGAATGAAGACACAATGGAAATGAAGTAGCTGCCCTTTATATTCCTTTTGCCCTGTGATTTGTTGCATTTCCTGTGCCCCAAACAAAAGCTTCACAGCATCTGGCATGGAAAAGCCTTAGGGTTCTGTTAGGGTTGCCAACTTTCTAATTGCACAAAACCGAACACCTTTGTCCCACCCTTTTCCCCACCCCTTCTCTGAGGCTCTGCCCCTGCTCACTCCATCCCTTCTCCCTCTGTTGCTTGCTCTACCCCACCCTCACTCGCTCATTTTCACCAGCCTGTGGCGGGAGTTGGGGTGCAGGAGGTGGTGAGCACATCAGCTGGGGATGAGGGGTTTGGGATGAAGGAGGGGGCTCCGGGCTGAGGCAGGGAGTTGGGTTGTGGGAGGTGGTATGGACTCTGGCCTGGGAATGAGAGGTTTGGGGTGCAGGAGGGGGCTCCAGGCTGGGACCGTGGGGTTTGGAGTGTGGGAGGGGGCTCCAGGCTGAGGCAGGGGGTTGTGGTGTGAGAGGGGGTACAGACACTGGGCTGAGAATGAGGAGTTGGGAGTGCTGGAGGCGGTTCCAGGCTAGGGCCAAGGTGTCCAGAGTGTGGAAGGGGGTTCCGGGCTGAGGCAGGGGGTTGTGGTGGGGGAGGGGGTATGGGCTCTGGGCTGGGAGTGCGGGCTCCAGGGTAGGGCCAGAAATGAGGGGTTCAGGGTGGGGGAGGGGTGAGGGCTCCAGCTGGGGGTGTGGGCTCTGGGGTGGGGCCAGGGATGGAGGGAGTTTGGGTGTGGGAAGGGGCTCAGGGCTGGGGAGGGGGTTGGGGTGCAGGCTCTGGGAGGGAGTTTGGGTGCAGGAGGGGGCTTGGAGGGAGTTTGGGTGCAGGAGGGGTGCAGGCTCTGGGAGGGAATTTGGGTGTGGAAGGGGGCTCCAGGCTTGGGTGCAGGAGTTTTGGGGTGCAGGCTCTGGGTGGTGTTTACCTTAGGGGGCTCCCCAAGAGCTGCAACATGTCTCTCGACTCCTAGGCGGAGGCACAGCCAGGCGTCTCTGCGCACTGCCTCTGCTCGTGTGTGCTGCCCCCGCCCTGCTCCAATTTTCTGCAGTTCCTAGCCAATGGGAGCTGTGGAGCTGGCGCTTGGGGCAGGATGGTGGCAGAGCATGGAGACCCCATGGCCATCCCTCCGCCTCAGACCCGAGGGACGTGCTGCCACTTCTGGGGAGCCGCGCGGAGCCAGGTAGAGAGCCTGCCAGCCCCGCGCCAACTGGACTTTTACAGCCCAGTCAGCAGTGCTGACCGGAGCCACTAGGGTCTCTTTTCAGCCGGGCATTCCAGTTGAAAACCGGATACCTGGAAACCGTAGGTTCTGTCCATAGGCATGCTCCTGCATGCCTTGCTGACTCATTAGGTGTAGTCCCTGACTTTTTCTATGAGTTCATTGTACAACTGATGACCCTTGATGGGCCATCCAACAGGCTAGGCCATGCTGATGCCAGTTTATCTGCGGGTGTCACCCAGAAACACAGCACAAGTTTTGAAATGCAGATATAACATACATATCTATAACTTACAATACAAATGTGATACAAACATAAACAAGATCATCATACTTGGCAAATCATAACATTTTCACTGATGCCTTGACATATCTGGCACAATTCATTGCAATTTTATAATATTGGTATTAATATTAATATAAAATGTCTCACAATTCCATACAGCGTCACACCCACACCCAGCAGAGGCAGCTCAGTAGGGTGGGAATTAGACATGCCTTATCTAGCTCCCCCAGCCACATGGGAAAGCTTCTCCACAGGCCTTCTGCAACAACTGTGGACAGGAATTCCTATGTTTATGCCTATACGTACCACCTGGCAATGGCCCCTTCCAAGTCTCCCACACATAGTAGTCCTCTTCCTGGCTCCATTAGCTGGACTGGCACATAGGACAATTACATTCATTCTGGGAGATCTAGGTATTTTTGCCACTGTGTTCTGAATCTCATTGAGATTTCCAGCAGCAAGAATAATTCTGGGGAATAGAAGGGTCAATAATGGAGTTATCCAGACCCTGCTTAGAAATTTAATTTGCTAGTTAGACTTGCTGACGGTAGTAGGGAAAGAGTCATAATACAAGCGTTCCTTATCTGGGGAGGGACTCATTAACAAGGGACAAGCTAATGATCATGTGGAAATTCCCAAAGGAATCCCTTATTAAGACAGCAACAAACCACTGCATTATTCATTTGACAGTGTTAAGAATCTGCTAATGCTGTAAAATTAAAAGAAGAATTTAAAGGGACCTTTCCTCTTTGCCTAAAACAAACTATTAAAGTTCCCTTTATGACATTAATACTTGAAGTAATTTTGGCACAGAAAACAAAAGAGGGAAGATCACAATCAGCTATTAAGTCACATTTCAACAATGGCTCCAGTTTTTCTGAAGATGAAGGAGAGTATATTTTTGCATCCAAAAGCAGCATCATTAGTGAAGGCTTTACCAAAGGAAAGAACCTCGATTTCCTATTTTAAAAAAAATGAATCGTTTTAAAGATGTGGGTGCTAGATTGCCTTGAATTTGGCCTATTTAGAGTATTATAATTACACAGGCTGAGATTAAGACTCCTGCATAGGAAAAAATCTTAGTGATATAAGGACTAGGTGGAGAAATGAGATGAGACACAGACCTAGATTCTGCAGCCGGACAACTTTAGTTTAGAATAACCCAGGGTATGCCCTTAGTATTCCTTCCTCCTGCATGGAGGTTTGGCGAGACCTACAGAAAGAAGAGAATTGTAAGTTTTCAGATACAGGCCCTATTAGGTCAAATAGAGCAAAACACTATAATAAAATCATGGATAAAGAAGTCAGGGTCAGAAGTATGCAAACTTCTCATGAGATTAGTTTTGCTCTGTCTTCAGTTTTAAAGGCAGAATGCCAGCCAGAAAGATCAGTGTAGACTTGAAATCGTTGTATTAATGAGCAATCTGAATAGTCAGCTTCCAATAGCTGGTACTAGAAGAAATATAATTCTCCAGCATGTTAAAGCTTGAATTGTTGAACTTTTTTTTTTTGTATGGGGGGAAACAAATTACAAATGGGTAATTCAGTTTTTTATAAAAAGGTAGTGCAAATTCGCATCTATTACT
Source organism: Lepidochelys olivacea (assembly GCF_965140295.1). Classification (NCBI taxonomy): domain Eukaryota; kingdom Metazoa; phylum Chordata; order Testudines; family Cheloniidae; genus Lepidochelys; species Lepidochelys olivacea. The sequence continues at coordinate 74,013,077 of NC_140418.1, read as the reverse complement.
ATTTAGAATGGTACTTAGCTCCCTCCTGATCCTCACGCACACACAGGATGTGAGCTAGGTACATTGCATGTGTTCATTTGTGCTTTGTTAATTTTGCTTTTACAGGAAGTGATCTCCCTTCCAGGAGGCTGGGCAAAAGGGCCAAGAAAAATAAAATACTTCTATCACAAGAGGATTAGCGAAGCATGGGAAGTCTCTTCCAAGGTTCCTGCTTATAGGAAAATTAAAAAACCCTATTCTTGCTCAGTTTTCTTCGCTGGGCTATTACAGAGTAGAAGAATTATTTTTACATCCTAGAAAGAAAACCCTGTCCCTTATTGGCTGAAGACAGTCATATGATGAGTCATGACATTTCTATATTTCATCTGAGATCTGCAGTACTATGTCTAGAAAAGAGTTAAGGATATTGTGTATAAGAAATAGTGCATCTCAACTGGCTCCCCTGAGCAGTAAGCAATGGCTTATCTCATCCTGGAACCAGGTAGTAAAGCCACTTTTTCAGTGGTTAGTAAGGGATCCCTTATAAAACATTACACTATCAATGACTCCACATTATCAAGGGCTAACCAGTATTTATCTAAGCAATACAGAAACAACTGTAAGTTTAAAGAATATCTACAGCATGCTCAATTCTGCTTTAGGAATGTGAACAACAGAATATCCATTGCAGATTTCTTCCCCTCCATTTGCTTAGCAACAGTTTACTTGTTCACTAGTTCTAAGAAATTCCTGTCCCCACCCGCCCCCCAAATTGTTCTTGTACATGATCACCACCCTTTAGAACTTTAAACAGCAAACTGCCTGAAGTGCCAGAAATTCCCCTCTAGATGCATGTTTGACAAGACAGATGCGGGGAAAGAAAGGATCTTTTGCCACTGTGTAAAAATCTAATCAGTCCATACAGCTTTCACCACTTTTTCTGAGCTCTAGCTGTCTGATAAAGTGGCGTAAGTCTCATCTTTTTCTACTACAACCTAATTGTCTTGTGGGAATTTTGTAGGCTCTGTAGATAAATCAGATCCTCCTAATGTTTAGGCCTAGTAACTTGGAGATTCAATTGTCCATAAAGGACATTAAATATAAATTGACATATTGGATGGATGTGTACTCTCAAAACTCAGTTCTGTTGCCATATTACCCTTGCTAAAGATTCCAGACAGGTTCACTTTATACCTCAGTTTTGTTTCCATTGTGCCCCCACGTTTCTCAGGTCTGACATTCAATGCTTTCCAGAAATACCTGTAAGATAAGGGTCAGTTTGTCCTCTCTGTCAGCCTTTCAATTTCCTCACGGATCATCACTCTCTACCTTTATCTCTTCCTGTCCCTACCTCTAGAGGCCACACAATATGGCTGGAGAGCCAGTCTCTCTCTGGAGGCTGATGAAGTCCACTCTCCATCCTACTCTTCCCTCTAGATTTTAAAGTTACTAACAACGTAATCCAGCAACAAGCTCACTGAAGAATACAGTATATCAAGCTGACAGGAAGCTGACTGCAGTGCTGTTGTGGCCGCGTCGGTCCCAGGATACTAGAGAGACAAGGTGGGTGAAGTAATATCTTTTATTGAATCAACTTCTGTTGGTGAAAGAGAGAAGCATTCGAGTGAACATCATAGGCGCTGACTTCCCCACTTTCCCTTCGGTGCTTGATCCCCCTCTGCCCCCGGTCCCACCCCCGCTCCACCCTTTCCATGCAGCCCCACTCCTGCCCCACCCCCATTCCAACCCCTTCCCCAAAGTCCCCGCCCCAGCTCTACCCCTATTCCAACTTCTTCCCCAAATCCCTGCCCCAGCCCTGCCTCTTCCCCACCTCCTCCCCCACCCCCAGCATGCTGCCAAACAGCTGTTTGGCGGCGGGCAGGGGAAGCGCTGGGAGATAGGCGGAGGAGCAGGGACACAGCACGCTCGCAGTGGGGGAGAGAGGGAGTGGGGAGTTTGGCTGCCAGTGGGTGCAGAGCACCCACAAATTTTCCCCCATATGTGCTCCAGCCCCACAGCATCCACGGAGTCGGCACCTATGGCTAACAGAGCTCTAAGGAAGTGGACTGTTATCTATGTTCTGGACTCAGAGCTCCACAGAAGTGCATTCAAGTAGCTCAGTGGTAAGTTGCGTTCTACTCTATTTAGTTTATTAAATAAAAGCTACATAGTGGGCCTAGATGGCTCATCCCAAGTCTCAAGAACAACTCAGTCCCGACTAGTCTCTGCCCAGGGGTCTAGAGCCAAAAGCAGTGCTCCACAAAACGAACAAGTACCGCATAGCTCCAGATCGCCATGAGTTGGGACGCACAAGCATTGCGGCAGCAGCTGCTCATGTCAGCCTCTGGCTCGCCACAGCCACTGCCACAACCTACTCCACTGCCTCAGCCTTGTGCCTGCTGTTCAAACACTCCAGGTGAAGCATTTCTTGCTGAGTAAGGACCGAGAGCAGAGTGCTCCTCCAGAAAGGAGAAAAGGACTTAGAAATGGGGAGTCTGGCCTTTTAACTGGGCTCCCAAGGCTTTTCACAATCTTGCACAAGCTGTTGCATCATGGAGTTTTGCCAGGAACCATGGCACTGTCTAACTGCAACAGTGTGTGGATGCAGGGCAAAACCACAACCCAACAGCATGGCTACCGTTGCTGACACACTGGACCCTCAGTGCTTACACTGGTGCTATCCTAGCAGCTCAGTGCCATAGTGTAGGTGTAGCTCAATAGTGCCTACATCTGCTCTATTTCAGAAATGACAAGTCATTGATATCTGACAGCCATTCAGGGACTTCTGCCATCAGTTTGATGGTCCTGGTTCAGCTTCAGTTGGATAGATGTTCAGATTACAACTGGGTACTCTTGCTGTACTCAGCAAAGATATGAGGGGTGGAACAAGGCCTGGAGACAGAGGTCCATTCAGGCCAGGGTGAGATACATCGGTGATACAGAGTGGGGGAGCTTGCATGGCTTCTGCCTTGTGCTACACCTGTTCTGCGGATAAGCAGAGGACTTAGTCTCCAAGGCCATCAGCAATCCACTACTTCACACATTCAAACAAACAAACATTAAACTTTGTAACCAAAAGTCAGTTCTGAGAAAGGAGGCACTGGTTGCTACTGCATGCCTGCACAGAGGGCTGTATCTGAATAACGGATTAAATTAAACTGTAATCACCCTAATTAGATAATACCATCACATTGGAAGGTGGGGTGAATTTGCTTTCCAGTTCCCTTGCCTAGGCTGTGCCTGTGACCTACTTCTGCTCTGTGTGAAGGTTGGGATTTGTGAGAACAAACATGAAATGTTTTTGTGGAGCATTTCAATACACACCGGGATTAGCAAACTCAAACTGATAGCACCTATAGTTTGAATACAGGTTCTTAGCTAGCCCCACTACAGTCAGCATCTTGTCACTAAGGATTTCCAAAACATCCTTAATTGTTGCTAGTAAATAAGATATTCCGCTTAAAGTAAATATCAGACTATAATAATAAGTGCATATAACGTAAATGCATATTTGAAGATAGACCTTGTGCTATTCTTATCAGGGACGACGTAAAGCTCTCTCTGAATTGTGTGTATATACATGTTCACGCAATACATGCATGAGTTTCAGGTGGCCTCGTGACTTATAAATTACAAAGCCACAATTGAGTTATGCTGGTCATCCTGAGTCCCAGTTAAACCTTTACACCATCCCACCCTATCACGTATTCCGGACATGCTGCCATTTTAACAGAGAAGCTATTTTTAAAATGGCAGCGTATTACTGGGATATTTTTATTCCTTCAGTTTGCACAAGGAAATTTCCGTAAGTGTCATGAGTCCAATCAATTTAGGAGAGAGCCCTCCAGCAAATCTAGGGAAGACAAGAGTTCACATCCCTGCTGTTTTTAAGATAAGCACAAGCAGGAAAAAAAAATAGAAAAAATAAAGTGTGTGTGGCACAATCTCATGCTAGCACTGTAATTAATACACCCCTCTGTGTGGTAGTGGAACGAAGGCGGCCAGTGTTCTACACTGTCTGAGAGACAAAGCCACTTTTTTTTTTAGCTTCCATACAATTAGTTACTATATGTCTTGTCTTGCAGGCATAGAGGTCAGGACCCCTGCCCCCTTCCAGCCCCATATGGACATTTTAATACGTGCTTGCACATTTTGCTGAGCTAAGCTGTATACATACAAAGCTATGTACACATGCCAATTCCCTATATACACGTGCTCACTGGGGCTCGGGCTTCCAAAGGAGTTTAAGGGAGTTAGGCGCCCCAGCAACTCCTTTTAAATTCCTTTGAGAATCCGAGCCAGTCTGGGGGTTTTGCAGCACAGGTGAGATGAGCACACAGAAATTTGTCCTTTTTTGCCCCTACATCAAACCAAGCACATCTTAAATTAACATTATATGGGAGACGTGAAGGTTAAGGGTAGAGAACTGATAGACAAAGGCTATTTTCACATTCACAAAAAAAGACCTCTAACAACTTAATAACAAGCCTACCTAGGAGCCATTTTCCCTGTGTCGTGGCTGGGCAGATGCCTCAGTGCAGCATGACCCTACATCATCCAGAAGGAACCTCCCTTCTTCTGAAGCAATTCATTTCAGACGTGCAAGTACGAGCAGAAAAATCTTTTGAGTTTTAAAAATATCCTTGAATACTAGGAATGTGTTCTCTTCTAACCCCGGGGAGCTGGCCTATAGATACTATTTGTTCATCTCTGTAAAACAAAGGGCATCAAAGCAGTATGGGCTTCAACTCAGATCTGTCCTGATGTTCTGATCAATTTTCAGAAAGAGCAAATTATAATCCATTCCTCTCCCTTGAGTCACAGCAGGTCCGTAAGGTACCGTCCAACACTATAGATAAACATTTAAAAATCAAAATGTCTACATATCATAGATCACTGCCCCAAAGGGCATTTAAATGGACAACACACAGATGAAGGATGGGATGCAACACAAAGCAAGTGATGGAGCGGTGATGTATCTTGTTGGTTTCATAAGTTCCTTGAATTTTGTATCATTCATTTAATCTTTTTCAATTTTGGAGGGGTTTATGTATTTTGTGACCACTTCCCTTGGGGTAGGGCTGGGGTGTTTTTTTTTTAGGCCTTGAAGAAGCACGTACAGAGAGACTTAAAGGAGAAGGAGGTGGAGTTGTGGCGGGCTGGATCAGAGAGGGCATTACAGGGATTTGAAGCCAAGTGGAAGTAAACATGGAGAAGAGAGAGAGAGAAGGAAATGAAGGGAGAGGAAGGAAGGGGAAGGGGGAGCAGAGAAGGAAATGAGAGCTATATTGTGCACATTGTTTCTGATATAACAATGTGAAGAGATCATTGATACGAAATCAGTAAAGAGAAGGAGGAAAGGGCCAAGGAAACCGCCTTCTAATGACAGAAATCTAAGAATCAAAGAGCAATCAGAGTACTACTGAATCCACTGCACATCACAACAAGGACAAACTTAGCACCACAAACTGATTCCTCCTGCAGCGTGTACCCGGAGAGTTGGGCAATATAGAGGATCCGTATATGGACGGGGCACATACTTGTAGAACAAGTCCAAAGCATACTTGATGCACACATAGTGAATCTGTTCTTTGCTTATGGCCAAAGCCTGATTTTACACAAGAATACTCTCATTCAGGCCAATTGTGTTTTGTGTGAGGAAAGCAAGCAGGATTTGCCCACGCTATTTAACACTGTTGACCTTTGATGCCTTTGAATGGCAAGGGCTGTTCCTCTCTCTTTTAGAGTCGCAAACATTAAGATTTTTCCAGATTCCTTTGTATCACTGTCATAGAAATGGATTCCCAAAGCAACTTTTGCACCTAGAAATCAACCTTTGTAAAGTAACAAGTTGCCCTCTACAGCCTCCTCCTGGGAGTTGTACTGATACCACCCACTTTGATTTTGTTGTTTTCATTTTTGTGTAAATAGCAGCATATCATTAATAGACAACACTCAAAAAGCTTTTGCAATTGAACCCTAAATTGGTTTGCTCCAGTTTCCCTACCACACTCTGAACGCTTTACAGAACATGTGAAATCAGCATTCAAATGGACTCAATTAGGCCTTTGCCAGAGTACAGAAACTAAAGAATTCATGGATTTGCAAGAAAAAGCAAGGATTTAACTAGTAACAATAAAAGCCTGGAAAAGTCACCAACTTACCTCACATACGAAGAGGCATGGAGAGCATTGCCCTGCTAGAGGACATTAAAAGGTTTCTGAAGGGATGTTCAGCATGGCTGGAAAGGAATGCATCTCTTAGGAGCAGTTAGCACTTGCAAAATAACACAGCTCAGTTGTAAGGAGATTGTTTTAATCCCCAGCTTGATGTGGAATAACTCAGTCTGAGAGTGTAAGCGCCGTTACATGAAAAACATATGATGTACACTGTGCACATACTATGGAGCCAGCACAAGAAAGTTGATCCTTCCTTGAGAATTGTCTTGTGACCTGAACAAATGCTACATTTGAAACAAGGGCTTCAGGACTACAGCTCCAGTAGCATTAGGGACCCCTGCAAAACAAAGCATTGTCATGACTAATTAGGTCAGGAAGTTATGGAAATCAGCACTCTACCAAAGCTCCAGCAGGACTGGGTAAGTGTAGTATAACTAGAGAGAACATAATTACCATGCAAATCAGGCACATGGAAAACAGCTTGCCAAAGGACTTGCCCACAGGATATCAACACTTTGACTCCAAGCACTATTGCACTTGGCAAGCTTATGGTAATATCACAAAGGCAATTCAGTCATTATAAGCTCTTAATTGCATTAAATATTGTCTAAATGTGAGTTCCCTATACTATGAGATTTGCATTAAAACCTAAAGAAATTATCTATAAAATTAGCATCTCCAGTTAAAAACAAAGCCAAAATCGTCTCTTCAAGGTTTGTAAGAGGTAATGTGGTCTAGGGCAGGGTCTCAATCTATTCAGGGTGGTGACCCCTTATTTGAAGTCAATATTTGTCATAATTCCCCACCCCATTATATTTATAGAAAAAGTAAAATGTATCAGTGCTAACAACGATCAGCCTAAAGAACTAATGGGTGTGTGTGTGTCCTGAGACGCTGACAGAGAATACTGGAGCTCGAAGGGTGAGGGTGTGCAGAAAGTGAGAATTTGTTTGCACCTCATAATCCCTTTTTTTGGTGTGACCCCTTTTGGGGTCATGACCGACTCAAGAAACACTGGTCTAGGGGCCTGGGAGTCAGGAGAATTGGGCTCTATTTTTGACTCTGTCACTAGCTTGCTGCATGACCTTGGGGAGGTCACTTTACCTCTGTGCATCTATTTCCCCGCCCACCCTCTGTCTTGCCTGTTTAGATGAGAAGCTTGTTAGGGCAGGGACTTTCTAGCACAACTGAGCTCCCATCTCAGTTGGGCTTCCTAAACACTACTATTATGCAAACAGCAGGTAATATAGTAATGGCAGATGATATTTTTTTAACCAGATGAAACCTAGCATACAAGATCTTTTTTTAATTACACAAAAGGGGGGAAAAGATTTTCAAGTAACTTTAAAAAAAAAGGTGAACCAGTTTGTTTGTTGTCTTTTCATAAATACAGGGATTAAAATGTGAACAGAAATTAGTCTCAATACTTTCAAACCAAATTTAAATGACAATTTTATTTTTACAAAGCAATGAATTTACACTAATAACTGTAAATAATGCAGTTTTATATTACAACTTTGTGCTAGCATAGTCTTGCAAAATGGTCACAAAAATCTTTCCCACAAGATTGAGCAGTCATACAGACAAACTCACCCTGCATTCCTTACACTAGCTGCCGAGAAAGTGGCAGATTTCATTAAAAAGCCATTTCTTGGCAAGAAGGTACCCGAGTTTAGATCTTCATAAGTCTTCTGCTGTTGATTAGCTGGACTCTGACATTGGCTTCCTTTTGGGAGGATCTACCATCGCATGGGGGTTAGCAGGTGATTGAACCTTTGTTGTAGTAGCTTCTAAAGGGTATAACTTACTCCCACGGGATATGTGCTGCAGGGTTACCAGGAGCATGAGTCAGTGCAGAATTTGGGCGGACTCTTCACTTTCTGGCAATATGGAGGATATAGAGAAATAGTTCTCCATATTTTGTCAGGAAGAAATAGAACTAACGCACTTAGAGTGGAAACTACCTAGCATTCATCAGTTATGCTGTGGGAGCCCAATACATTTCTCAAACACCATGCCTTTTTTTTTTTTTTGGCGGGATGAGGGTGCGGGGTGGAACTAGACAGCCCTGTATTGTGGCTAACTAGAGGAGGGAACAGGAATGGCTTTCCCTTGTTTATTGCTGGACACAGCTACAGTTCAGGATTTAGTACATTAGTGAGCACACAACTTACATGAATCTGTTCTCTTGTACACAGAGTCAACCACATCCTCACATACTGAAAGACCCTAATCTCTCCCCATTTGAAACACCATCTGAAGCTGCTTGGCCAATAGAGTAAGTGGAACACAGATCAAGGGATCACTCTTTCAGGAGGAGACTGGCCTCGCCCAGTCAGTTTTTCAATAAATCTAAGAGGTTCACCATTTTCAGCTATCTGCTGTGCATCTATCAGTGAAATTGTACGCCTTTCCTGCACTATCAGTTCTATACTCTCCCCTACTCCAAAATCCATCTGTCCCTAGGCCCTGTTCCAATCTCTCCTCGTCTCTAGGACTCCCCCTTTCACATCTCATGGAAGTTCCTCTGAGTTGCTTCCCCATTAGTCAACTTTTCCTAATAGCAGCAGTGGGCCTAGCAAGCACAGGGCCCTTTTGCATGGCTGACAGAGTGAATCTACAACGGTGGTGGGCTGGTTGATTAGTTAGAGAATAAGTCTCCTTAGGTTTTTGAGGCTAGGGGAATGGAGGGAGAAAATGGTGTTTTCCTCACACCCATGAATTCCTAATGGGTTGATTGGGGAGTTCTCACAGAAGCTACTGTGCAGTATAGTGGGCTCCCCCATGGTACAGCAACTGCCTGAGTGAGCAGCAGCCAGGCTAGTCTCAGAGAGGGCTGAAGTCATTTTAGACAAGGAGAGTGGGCATTAATTTTTAAGCCATCTTGTCCCTCCACATAGACTCCTAAGCACCACTCTAACAGCACACTGTATAGAGCTGGCCTGAGGAGTTTTTTTTGGGGTGGGCGGGGGGGAGATGATCGTTTGGCACACCCCTCCACCCCAAAGTCATGACTCATTTTATGTGAGATGTGGGTGTGGATATTTAGGACCCCCACCAAGCTTCCTGCTGCAGAAATGAATGTCAGCTGCTTATTCCTTCCAGCCCTCCTGACCAGTGTTTTATCAGCACTATCCTCTCATTAGCTTTATGCCATGTCCACCACTTTGCCCATAGTCTTTTCAAGAATACCTACTATTTTGGCCCACTGATCAAGCTTATTTCTTCTTCTCTTGAAGTGGAACCTGTTCTCACATCTCAAGAAGAAATCTTCAATCTCTCCTAACTTGCCATTTTTGACCTGCCTACTGCTGCCAGACAGGTTCTCACACAAATTGCTCTACTGCCTTTTAAGCCACTTGCTCAAATGAAAGAAATAATTCTGGACATCTCAGAACTGCCCAGAGGCAGAACTGTTTTGCAAATGCACAAGTCATACTTCCATGGGAAACTGGAAGTTCAGCTTTGTGAATCTAACATTTCTGTTCCATAAACTAAGTTCAGAGTATAGCCACTGCAGTGTCAGGGTTTACGTTTGTTTTGTTTTCAGGAAGGGAAGTTTGATGACACCTTTAGTTTCTTAAAGCAGGAACAAAAATGACCCCTTTTTCAAACTGAAACATGAAAGTATTTCAGTACAGATGTATTAATACTAAACCCTAGCAAAGACCAAGAGTCTGTATTTTAATAATTTAGAAGAAAGCAAGATATTACAGAAACCATGGAGTCAGCAAAATGTTAACAAGTTAATATATTTTTTAAGCAAATATAGCAGTGTACATATAAAACATTTAATACAAAGTGAAAAACCATTAGATGCACCTACTAATGCCGATTTATAATTTTATTTTTTTTTGGTTATTTTCACCTATTTCACCATATCTCAAAACTATACTCTTCATTTCAGATACATTAGGCAAGAAGTGAAATTGATCTACAGCAAGGGAAATCACTGGCTATTTTGTAACTGGGAATGACAGCACCACTGCAACAGGTAGTCACCCGAAAGTCATCTGAACTAGCTAGGTGGTGTGTATTTTTGATCCACTCACTAAGTTATACTACCTCTAACTGGATTATGAAGTCATTTCTGGTTTTCACTACTACAGCTCAGTAAGTGCATCTTTCTGTACAAATAACATTAAAGTGACAACATTGAAAACTGGCAACAAATGAACATATTGGCATAAAATATACATATATAATACACAATTATAGGCCATGTTGGCCAGTATGTAATCTATTTAGGAGCAAAGCTTTAATTGCAAAGACTGGAAAACTGAACAGAAGCTTTTACAGAGCAAAGCACAAGCTTTGGTTTATGCTATAAATAATTCATTTCACCCAGGAAATTGAAGCTCAGTGTCTTACCAAGTGCACCTTCTATTAGCTCCATCTACATTGGGAATACATTTAAATAGACCTTTATGAAACTTTACTGAATTAAAAAAACTCAACTTCATTTTTCCTTCACAGTTTCCTCCCCCACTTTTAAAATGCTGTGTTGTGTGTATATATATTCCTAATATGGCACAAAAGTGGGATCCTCAAGAAATATTTGCTGCCCTATACAAAATGAGCTTCCCTGTGTTCTAATTCTTGCACACGTTTTGGTCTTAGTCTCTTATAGGTGGGCTTCAGGTCTATGGGATGAAGGTCCTCGGAGCTCATTTTTTGTTGATTTGCATGCTGTCCAGGAGCACCTGATACAAGTGCAGAGTTCCTTATCAGTTTCACAGTGTTATCTTGGGCAAGAACAGAGCAAGCACTGGCTGCTGCACAAGCATTAGGAACAGAACCCTCCTCGTTTTGCTTAGCTTTATTATTAGAAGGAGGTTTATAAAAAGTTCCTGGTGGTGGCTGCAAAGTTCTTGGTGGTCTGAAAGCACCAAGAGGATTAGAATCTGGACCATTCCCTTCTGTTGTCATCCTCGCAGATCTGACAGGTACAGTGTATGGCTTATTGGGAAGTATGGCATTCACAGAATTGTTACCAACAACGTAGGATGAAGATAAGGCACATGCACTCCCACTCTCATGTGCTCGGTTCTCCTGGGGTATATTGGTCATAATCATTGCTGTCCTTGGAGTTATATCATATTGTTTATACTGCTTGTCCCAAGTTTTCCTCAGAGTCTGTGTGTCGTAACAAGAAAGTCTGCAACAGGCATTAACAGAAGGAAGTGCCTTAGTCTCTGAAACCTCTTCAATGGTAGGACTCCTGCCAAGCTTTTCTGGACTTAAAACTCCTACATTTCCTGAGTTTCTCTCATTCAAAACACACGGAGGAAGCATTCGATCTACAGGTAAACTCACAGGACGAATAACTGGCTTTGTCCTTGGAGACCGTAACTGAACTTTGGTTATTTGGCGACTAGGTTTTATAGGTAGCAAATTATTGACTTTACAGCCATCTTCAGCTAGAGAGAGAGACAGTTCATTGTCTTTGTCTGAAACTGGCATCACAGTATTGCCTAGAGGGAACACAAATGAGTTTTACTTTGTCATTTTCACTCGATAACACTTCACAGATTCAGTGTAACTTTGACCATTTGGGCTTATTAATATACCCAACTGCATGATAGCTGAAGAAAAGGAAATAAGTTTGTTTAGAGTTTTGTAACCTCAAAATTGAGGCAACAAGACACTATAGAAGCCATTAGTGCCGCTAAGGAATTAGACTGCAATTCCACAAGTGTTTTTTAAACCAATCCCAACACACTGAGTTACCAAGCCCCTCTCCACCAAAACAACAGTTGAAATAGCATTTCCTAGAAGTTGTATGTTTCCCCTTCTCCAGTCCATTGGACTCGAAGTACAAGAATTTGATGGAATCAACTATGAAGTGTTATGGAAACTATACATACATTTTAAAAAGAGACTGAGGTGGCTGAGCAGTTCCAAGTACTCACCAACTTAACTCCCCTCCCCCATAAAGAAAGCAATAAACCCTAAAAATACACATTTTAATCCAGATTTATACTTTATGCCCTATTCAGAAGAATAAGGGATTTTGCCTCATCATGCTGGATAACACTAACTAATCCTGCTGGACCACTGTTTCATTGCATTATTTATTAACTAATAAGCCTATTTCTTTTGAAGGTACCAAATACAAATCCAGTACAGATAAAACAAATACTGGACTACTGCATCTGATCTAAGTCATGAAGACAGTCCTGGTAAAGTGTGTCTTTTTCATAATGTAAGCCACAAAAGGCAATGGATGCTGCAGGGAAAAAATTCCACAGCAAGGAGTTGCGAAGTTTTTGACAAGAGTGAGCTTTGAGCACCCCACACTTCTCTACTCATTTTTGGGACAGTCTTCCTAGACGGGGCCATACAAGCTTGTATAATACACACATGGAATCTGGAGAGGTGATGGACTGTTCCAGGCCTGGGCTTTAATCGGCCAAATTTATAGTGGGGCACTTAGTTTTGCCCTGCGTTAAACTCTTATCCCAGGAAGTGGGGCTGCAGACAGCCTAACCTAGATTTAGGCAGATGTTGAAAGAGGTATTGCCCAAGGAGACATTTAGCTTCTCTAGACAACAACTGTAAGTATATTTTCTGCTGGAGTGCCATCCTCTCCTCCACTGTTCCCAAATTTTAATTTAGTTATTTGCTACTATAAAAAGGGCTGTGTGTTGCCAGCACTAGGCAAATAGTTATTATACCTATGTACAAATGTATTATTGTTTTTGCACAAAAACTATTTAGCACAAGGCAGACCTGCAAAAAATGTTCTTTGAAAAATGGTTATGTAATTAAAGCAGCTAACCTAGCTCTTTTGGAGTAGGAATATTAATATCCAGAACTGTGGTAGCTGGGGTTTCTGATGGAGAACTCCTCTGGCCAAAGTCATCCTGTTTAGTTCCAGAGAGTGGCAGTGAGGTACGTTCTAGGGAAGAATAGAAAGGCAGCTGTCAAACGCATCTTTGCGGCTAGGTCCCATAACCTGTGCTGAAATCACCTATATAAATACAACAATCCAAAGACTGTACAACAGCCTATTAAAATTTAGCCTAACATACTGAAGAGTTGTTGCTTTTTTTTTTTTTTTTAACAAACAACACACACTAGGTATATGAAATTTGGCTCCATGAATACAAGCTTCTTCAGGGCCACCACAAGCATTTAGCCCTTCCTTCCTCTAACAAACATGAAGGGTACATCAGAACAGCGAATGCTAAGTAGCTTTGGGAGTTTGGCAGACTTTTCCCTTGTTTGCACTTAATTCACCTTCACAGAGTAAAAAGATGTATTTCATCCTAATGTATTTATGATTGGTATTTGTTCACATAGCAATATACTGCCTTAAGATTCATGAAGAGCCACTAACCCATCACAGATGCATCTGATCTCTCTCTTTTGTTCTTGCTGTCATCTAGTTGCTCAAATGATGAAGCCATTTCTGAAGCTTTACTCTCACTTGGAATTAGCAGGATGCCCTGTCAATAGAAATCAGATCAGAAGTGAATGCAGATTGAAGAACAATATATCTCAGACTAAAATATTAAAAGATTTCAGAGCGAGGTATGCAACATTCCAAAATGTAGTCCAATCCCACACCCCTTCAACATGGTATCAATTCTAGTTTCACGACAGTTACTCACTTCCTTTACAGCAATAAATGACTTCCTTTGCTGCTGTGGCGCTCTCTCTTCTGTAGACAAAGCAGTTTTAAATGGAGCAGCATTTTCTTCAGACTGAACTGCAGTTGAGAGTGGCTGCAGTGAAACATCAAAGATCTTTTCATAGTAAGTTACGAGCAGCTCTACCACCCGAGCTTGATATGGATAGTCCACAAGCGAAGAGAGAGAAACCGCGGCGTCTGTCTGACGTGGTCTGATTAGAGTTGGGCCAAATATTATGCCAAGATTGCTAGCTGACATTTTATTTTCATCAGATTGTTCAGTCACTCTGTATAAAAGCAAATGTGTCAGGTTATAAAGGGTTTTTACTTCTTCGGAAATAATACTAGAGATATTCTATTTTTCCAATAACTATGCTGAAAAGAACTACAAAGCCCACACATGGGCTGGCTGCTCTTACCTACAACCAGGAAGGCAGTATTCTGCATGAAAGGTCTTTTCCAATTCAGCTTATGAAAAGTACATTAGAAGTGACTTGTGCCAGCCACCATTAATCAGGATGTGGGAGGAGACATCCAACACATATTATACTTTTTATAAGATTTGTTTTAGCTTTGCAGTTCACCTTTAAAATATCAATCAGTATCATTCTGGGCACACAGTACTGTGCACTCCTATTGATGAATAAATACAATGTGATTCTTAAACTTAAAGGTGGACTTAAGTGTACATGTAACTTCTTAAAAATGTTTCCAAGGCCAAACTTTCAGCAGTGGGTGCCTAAATAAGTTTGATCTGATTCTCAAGGGTACTGAGCACCCTTGGCTCCTATTTATTTCAGTGATATTTGTGGGTACTCAGCAGCTCTGATAAATCAGGCAATAAGTCTGACTTTCCCTTGGTTATCGTGAAGCTGTGGCCAGAGAGCTCCTACACAAAACTGTTATCTAATAGCATGCACCAGTTTAACAACCAGCCCTATCATGTAACCTAACTATATGATATCAGCCTTACCATAGGAGCCTTGAGCTGATGCTGAGGATGGGAAAGCAAAGTTGGAAAATGGTTGTTAAAAATGTACAAGGTAGTTCTGCAAAGTTCTGCGTTCGTTTAAAAAATATGCATAAAAAAAAAGATCCTGATTCACCCACTGTATCCAAGCCATGTTCTCAGGTAGCGAAGTGGTAGCTGCAGGGAGCCAGTTGTAGCTCCATGATTCAGAGCCACCTGACCCCTGTGCCCATAGAGAATTGGTGTAGTGGAGCTCTGCTCCGCCATTCCCCCTCCTCAGAATGTATTATATGCTGGGGTGGGAGAGACAATGGAGTCCCCTCCAACTGCTATATACAGGCAAAGAGTTTCCCTGCACAGGAAGAATTCTCCACTGACCATCTCCAGCTGCTCTAAGGCTTACAGGATTGCAAAGTGGCTCCTAGTCATTTAAAATTATATACATTTTGCAACTCTACATCACCACTTGATGTTAACCTGACCCTCCTTTCCTCTCCCCCATACTCCCCACAGTTCACCTCCATGCTCTAGTTACATTCTGTGGTAGCTAGGACCTTACAGAACAGTGTAGAATGACAGAACAGGAGGTGGTTGGCCATAGCTCCAGGGAACCAAAAAATGAAGATGCGCAGGTTTAGTGTTCCCGATATGTTGAATGCCCAAACAGCAGTATTGGTAAGGAAGCAGCTTTCAGCACATCAGGTTAGGAAAAGAAAAAACCCACTGTTGGCTGACAACAGGGATGGGACAACCAAATGCTGGTCTCAATAAACAAAATATAAATTTATGTCTTGCCTGCTGGTCAAGACACCAACCTGCCTTTGAAGGACCAGTCAGTCATTACATTCAGGCGCATCCAAATGCAGACCTGCCTCTTTCCAGAGGAAGATTAGCAATTCAGAAGAAATGGAAGATTTATCTTTTGTTTTTTGCCGGCCACTTTGCCAAAATTTCTTCTCTGGCAACAGCACGTGGCTACATACATAAACCCTCTGTTTGAGGTGCAGCATGGGGTACAATTGCTATTCAGGAGAAAAAAAAAATCAGGAGGCCAGTTCTCATTTGCAGGCAACACACCCAGAAAGTCTACATTCAGGTCAGAGCAGTAGTTTATCCTTAAGGAACACAAACTAACCTTGAAAATAAATGGAGCTATATGCACAAATGAAACCCTGTAATTTTCAGGACAGATATCCAAAACTGTGGGCACATTACCTTAAAAAAAAGGTTTCTTAGCCTGCAGTACATAACACTGCTTATTTTTCAAAACAACATTTGCAGGTTACCTTTAAGGTCTGTCTCTCACCTATGAAGATGTCCTACAAGGTATTGAAGAGTGTTATAGTTTGGTGTAGGCAGCTGTTTGAGGAGATCTTTCATTTTAATGATTATTCTGTTCAGTTCAATACAAACTGACTGTCTTTTCTTTGATCTGGGGCTAGTCTGTTTCACGACCAGTTCCTCATTAACATTCTGACTCTCTTTCGCAAGTCCAATGAATTCGTTGTAAAGCCGAAACAAAATCAAAGGTTCTGGGAGCTAAGGGAATAAGAATATGTTAGAAATATATTCATGTCTACATTTTACCTTGTCTATTTCCTTCCTGTCTACTACCAACTGCTGTCTAGTCTAGAGCCTTTCCTTTCCTGGAAGGGTTATTTAATTATTGCTCTTAGAATTCTCCCACAATTTAGCAAATAGAGGCCTGGATTAAAAAACAAAACATTCCTATCAAAATACCATGGCGTGCTAGTAAACAACAGCCTCAAATAATTAATATTCATGGTAAAGAGGCACATATTACATCAACAGTGACTGTTATGGAGTAGCATATTATAGTAACATTGCACATGTGTGCAGACACACACTAAGACACTGAAGTAGTACAATATCTTATATTATACCACATATTGCTGCTAAATTTGGACCATAATTGTTACAAAAACAATTTTAACATAGCTTTCTAACATTTCTATTCTTTTTGTTCTTTTTAAAATTCCAATGAAAATGTTCTCCAATTAAATATTCCCTTGCTTTGCGTTGCAGTAGTTCATGAGAATCTGAAGAGAGTCTCAAAAGGACAACAGCATAAAAAAGATTAAGTGACTTGGACTATTTTCATTGCCCATGCTCAGACACAAAATCGCAAAATTAAACAGATCTTTTAAAAATTAGTTTTAATAATCAGCAGTGTTAATAATAGGATTTAACTCAGGGTCTCTAAACAATGTTATAGCACTTTCTTTGAACTCTCACTAACATGGGGGGTACTGGAAGTCTCCAGTACCATCAGTACCTTTAAGAATGTACTGCTCTTCCTTTGGACACCTACCCTCCTTTAAAATTTGGACAAGCTTCCTCTCACAATTTTATCACTGAATCTAAAAACTAACACTGATACCATGGCCATCTCCTGAATAAACACTGTAACTGTGTGCTAGTTTATTGGTAGGATACACCATTTGCCAAGGACCAAGTTGAGAACGCAAACCAGTTTCACCTGTGACACCAAACAGATTTGAAGCAAAGTCTCCAGATATGAAAGGCTGGAACATTAACCCATTATTTCAACTGGCCTCACAAAATACAGCACTTCTGAGGGATTACTGTACTTCTTGGGTGGCTAAAGTCACTCTGCCTCACAATACACCTCAGGCATGTAATAATCCCCCAGAAATCCATAGCCAGTCAGATTTTACAGCCTAAATTGTACTGAAATTAAACTTTAACACCACAAAGAATGCGCTTCAAGGTAAAAATGTTTTCCTAGAACTTGAAAGTGTTCTAATTACAGGTTTCTAGCATGTGTGTGTGTGTGTGTGTGTTTTCAGCACATAAGAATCATTCGTAACAGCCAGGCCTAGCTAGAACTATACTGAAAGGATTAGACACATGGGAAGTAACAAGACAGCAGGTAGTCATGTTACTTATTTTCAGATTTTCCTTTGAAGTGATTCAAGTTAAAATTCAGTCTTCGTATAGTGCCACAAGAAATCCTAATTTTAATGAACAGAGATTTTAACTATCTGTTAAAGTAGCAATAAAAGGCTATGGTGGCATTTTGAAAAGCACCTAAGAAACTTAATGAGCACAAATCCCATTGGAAGCCATTGGGACTTAAGCACTTTTAAAGCTTTCAGATTGAATTTTCAAAACATCTTTCTTCCCCAAAGAAAATGGTCTAATCCTGCTGTATTGACCATTTTATGGAACATGACACTCGTTTATAGGAGTTTAATCCAAACTTTTTGGTTAGACCTTTAATAAATCCGGCTGCCACTTAAAGGGCTGGATTGTCCTTTCACATGAACTTTCATAAATGTCAAAAAGGTACATCATGCCCTCAAATTAATTTTAAAAACTAAACCTCACTAGAAAGTGGCTACAGGAAAAAAAATCTTCCACAAATGGCATCAATACTTATGTATACTTCCTTGAGTGGAAAAGCACAATATAGTATCAATTCTAATGATAGTTTCATTAATTTCATTGCCTAGCACCATGAAATCCAATTTGCAGAGTGAAAATACAGGATATTCTATTCAACAATTTTCTTCAACAATTACAGGGCTACTGAAGGAAGCATTTTTCTCCACTCATGGAAGAAGAGGTTTGCTATAACAATAGCTTTGCTTTGCTGTCTGAACTCTAGAGTGGTCAGAGTACATACCTGGCGAAGGTATAATTTAAGGACGTTACTGATGTCATGTGCATAGAGCTCTGACAGTTCCACCAAGTCCTTTCCATTTTCAAAAGCTTGACAAAGCTTTTCAACTCTTGATTTGGCTCCATTCACACGATAGATACCCTGAAATGGGGAAAAATCAATCAAAAAACAAAACAAAGAAAAATTGTTCTTTTTGCGCTAACCGCAACTGTGAAACACAGATTTGAATTTGACAGTACAGTATTATCAGTTTAAACTATTTTTAGACAAGATTGTTAATATTTAATCTTTATAATGTTGAGTTAAGCTGTACCTTTACAGTCAAGGCTCTGCTTTCAATTTCAGAGGTACATTTTTTGATGATGAAAGGGACGCCGTCAGGGACACTTTTAGCAGCTTGAGCAAATTCCACCCCAAACAAATGAAGTCTTCCATGCAGTTTTTTGTGCCCACACTGAATAGCTAAAGTCTCTAAACATTTCTTGTGGCAAGTGAGTGAGCACTACAAGAAATAAGGGACATAAGAAAAATAATGTCATATATCTCAACATAATTGGACAGCACTAATCTTTCATATTTAGAGTTTGTTATCCCATATGTTGTCTAGAGGGCAAGTTTACAGTTCTGTAGGGCCTTGCTCTTTGGCTACATGTTAAGGCTAAAAGGTCACAACATTGTCTGGGAATTTGTAGCTTATTGCTACCAAAAGAATACGAGTGTTAAACTTCCCATTCATCTTCACATGAATGCCAACAATCAGCGGCTGTACAATATACTGCAGTGTTTTCCGACCTCTTACCTCCTCACATTCTGCCCCATGGAATACCACTAGGCTGTCACATTCTCTGCATTTAGATGGAGCCCTCAACTTTCGCAGCTTGTGTGTTAGAGCTGCCTTGGACAGAAGAGTGTTTCTAAAAGGTCCTGGTGAACTGGCAATTTCAGACGTTAAATCATTTAAACCTTGAAACAGAATTTTGCTGTTACGATAGTTTCCAAAAATAACTGGTCAAACATACATTTTGAGGATACAGCATAAGTTAAATTACTCCATAACCAGTAATCACCTTTGAGGAAATAACTATTACACCAAACCTGAGAAAGCAATAGTACATTATATAGCCTGCATAATACATAGAAATTAATAGCTGAATAATCAGCCCTAATATAAACTTTAATCCATCATACACGTGACCCTCGCTAGAACGCGGGATTTGGGATCCATGTGCAGTACTGTGTTAACAAGGGAACCGCGTTAAAATGAAATGCAATTAAAGTAATTAAATTTGGGATCCATGGCCGCAACCGTGTTATATGCGAATTCGTGCTATATAGACGTGCATTCTAGTGAGGGTCTGGTGTATTAGTAAATGGTCTCATATAGAGTTCAATTTTGTTCCCATGATCAACTATGGATTTAAATGATGGCATTTAGATTTCTAACAGATTACCCCTATCATTCAGGCAGCTAGCTGCGCAAGTTCCATCATATGTGCCCAAATAATTGTACATACAAAATCGGAAGCTGCCTTTACAGAATTTGGCCTATAATGGTTAAAATACTCTAGAAATCCTTTGACTAATGCTTCTTCACTGCCATAAATTTATTCAAATTTTATATGCAGACACAAAAGAGAATATCAAAATACACAGACCTCTAAATAATTCTATTCCACTCCTATGACCCCAGAGGTAGTATTTTAGAGTTCTAGAAAAATTGTGCCATCACTGGTAATTCTTGTGATTTGTTATTTACTGTAACTAAGTTTTTATTCAAATTAATGTTGACAAACCTCAAACACAAAATCTTACTCATAATTTTGTGTTTTCAGGTTTTATGAAATATAAGAAAACAGTCTAGAAGCTCAAGTGGTATTTGGTTTTGTTTCTCCAATGCTGTCATTGTCAAAAAAACTCCTCATGTCAATCTAACAGTATGTTTTTCACATTTAAGCTGGGGGATCAAACATGATGCTAAGCCAACTGGACTTAAAAAGAATAAAACCTCAGTTAACATCCTAAACATCTGGATCTTGCAGATAACTCTCTCTCCTTTCCTGGGTATTGTACCTGGCAATATAGAGAAGACCCAAATACTTGAGATCCAGCAGTGTAGCTCTTGCTGTGAGCACTAATGCTGAAAACCCCTTGGCATCAGATGCGGAGATAACATGAGCTAAGGGTGATCAATGAAGCACCATCATTAGAAGTGTTCAAATGAAGATAGTACATTAATCTAAATATAGAGAGGACAATACTGCACTACTCCATAGAAATTAACTAGATGACCAAGGTGGTCCTTTTTGGCTGTGAGCATGTCAATTTTGTGAGCATGTCAACTGTAGATGGATTCAGTTTGATTTTACAGAGCAGCTAAAAACACAATCACCCTTAAGACCAACAAAAGCCTTCCACTAACTCACTAGAATGTAGGGTTCAGAAACATAGCACATTACCACAGTCTGAAGGAGAAGGTGGTTCCCTTTCATCAAGATCATCTGCAGATGACATAGTGCCAGTAGACGGTGTTCGGGGAAGCCTTCTCTTGAAATCCGCTATGGAAGAGAAGACATATTTTCAGACTCTTGAAAATACAACCTGCCCAACTGCGTATTCTCAATATGGGCTCAATCTAACTTCCACTAAAGTGAATCGGAATTCTTACATTGACAAAGAGTCTCTGGGTTAGGTTCAAGGAGAGGATTTCAAATCCAAGTATAATTGGGAATGAGCTGTACCTGGACTAGCAGATGGAGAATCCATGGATCGTGATTCACTGCTTCCTCCTGCACTTTCAGAGTCACTGCACATTCCTCCACTTTGGTTGCCAACTGACCACGATCTGAATGGTGGGGGTCCTCGCACTGCTTTAAAAAACAAAACACTAAGACCTAAACACAGCCTGCTGTGAATGCTCTTACCTGAGGGGATCTTCAAGCAAGGTTGTAGAAAAAGAGGACTATTACTGCAAGCTAAGCCAAGTTACATAAAAAAATCTCCACTGAAAATAAAGTTGTTGCATGTATTCTTGAAAAAGTTTTACAGTATGTATAAAAACAAGTTTTAGAAACTTGCCATTAGTCATGTTTTAGTGACCAGCTGAAACCAAAGAGGTATTCTTTAAGCGTTAGATTAAAAAGCATCTTAAAAATTGCTTGTTTTACTCTATTATTGAAACAAACATTTTAATACATAAATTTATTATAAGGATGTGCCGTGACTTGCATTTCACTGGTTTTGGCAATGACACTAGATTGCTCAGCTAGTCAGTTTTACAACCGATTTATATGCACTAGCACACATGCCGTGTTTAGGATGCAAACAAAGCTTTATTTAAAATACAGCTTTTTTTGGCTAAATGCTATATTGTGGGCCTAAGTTACTTACCAAAGCTCTTCTAAAAAAATGTTGGTACCTATTACCTATCATATGGTACATCCAATTACTGGCAATTGGACACATCATAGTCACACCTGCTTAAGATGACCTTTCTATTTAGAAATGGAAGCCTAATGAAATAGGGAAAGCCTACCTTGGATATCTGTGCTGCTGGAAGACCTCTTCTCCCCAGGTTTTTGGGAACGACAGTAAGATGGGCTTCCAATATCTTCTAAAGACTGGGTGGGAAAGTCTCCTGAACACTGGGATAAGTTTCCATGTGATGCATGGGCACTGTTGGTTAGTTGTTTGCTAAAAGCCCTTTAAACAAAAAAAGCCACTCATTGGAAAGGGGCCTGAATACAGTATTCAATTAAAAACTCCCAAGGCATTAAAATGCTTAATATTTTTACCGTTCACATCAATGGCAATCTCAGTGTATCATGGCAAATATTTAGGGCCAACTATTGCTTGTCAATTACATCAGGGGAGTCACACCTATGTAACAGAGCAGAATTTGGCTCTTGGTATTCACGTACCAGTAGTACTTCTCATACAATCAATCTTTGAAATGTCTCCATGAGGTGATTATTACCCCAACTTTGCAGATTGTGAAGTTACAGCAAAAGTTAACATATTTGTCCAAGACTAGAGGAATTCAGTAGAGGATCTGAGATTAGACCTCAGCAGTTCCTGCCTCCTAGTCCTGTACTCCCCTTTCAGGCTTTGTCTACACTGGCAAGTGAACGACAAAAGTTTTGTCGTTCAGAGGTGTTACACCCCCCTGAAAGACAAAAGTTTTGTGAAGGAAAAGTGCCAGTGTGAACATCATTTTGTTGGCAGGAGCGCTCCCCACGCTCATTGGGGGTGAAAGATTTTTGTCACTGGGAGAGCTGTTTCTTGCCAACAAACAGTGGTTACACTGCGTGCCTTTTAGCTTTGAGCAGGGGGCTGGACTAGATGACCTCCTCAGGCCCCCTCCAACCTTGATATTCTATGATTCTATAACTTTAATAAGGATCAGAACAGTTAGACTATTTACTATATTTTTAGGAGTACATAAGAGACTTCACAGTGCTGCAGAAAAATTCTAGTCTGTGGTAAGTCTGCTCTCAAGATGCAAGGAAAGAAAGCAGTTAATCTAATTAGTCTAAAACACTGAAGCACCCTAAGGACAAAATGGCTTACTGGCCAGCTGTAGCCTTAGGAAAGCCTGTGCTTAATCAGCTCTCCTCTACCCAGGAGAAGGGAATTGTTTTGAAGCCTTCTTTACAAGAGAGCAGTTACAATAGAGTGTTTTGGTAAATACAATTCTGAAGAATAATTAAAAGTGACCATTTCAAGTGCACGAGGAATCACAAAGCCATGTGGAAAAAAGAGTAGCATGGTGTGGAAAAAAAGAATCAGCTGTGAAACACACAAACGCTAGGAGGTACATATGCAGTGGTTTTGGAATGCCATTCTCCTACTGACTTTTTGGGTATTTGCATAGCTAAAGCCCCTTAACTCTGAAAATTCACGAGTATGGGTCTAAATTAATGGAAGGCAGGACATTTACAGACAAGTGCTAAGAATCTCAGCCTTAACTTTGAATTTCCTGGCGTTGGCTGGTGCAAGTCGGACTCAAGCATTACCTTTCTGTATTTAGTTTCCCTTTTGAAACAGGATGACAACACTTTCATGTAGAACTGTGAAAACAGAGTTTGGAATGGCTATTTTTGCTCTTAAATTGTGAAGTGCCACAATGACAATTTTACACTGAGTTTAAAAGACTGAAAGGCATTTAGCCTATTGACGTGCTCAGTTGAGATGCTGTTTTGCAGTCTTTCCAGTAAAGCATGATACATAACCAGAATTCGAGGTGAAACAGTAAAAGTTCCCATAGTACCCAGAAAATGGTACTCGTGTGGGGTAAGTGTTCTAATACAGTTGTGATTAAGGCAGCCATCCCAAACTCATGCCAATAAAAGCTTTATGTCATTATTAACAATTCGTTATTACGGTAACATCTAGGCTACACCAGATCAGGGCACTATTATGCTAGAGGCTGGACAAACACACAGTACATTCCATTTATTAGTGATGCTGATATTAACTTAAATTTAATAGCAACATTTTGTCAGGAACCAATCCCATCTCATTGACTTTAACTGTTAATGGGATTTGGATATTGGCAACAAGCATGTCACTTTCTAACAACTTTGGGGGGGGGAGGGGCGGGGGCTCGGAGGAAAAGAAAGGCCACAGCCAGGTTTGTGGGGCTGCAGGGAAGGAAGTCCTGGGGCTGAATAGAACCTTCCCTTGCATTCTCTAGGCTGCGTCCTGCCCTGACACCAGTGGCTTGAGCCCAGCACGTCCCAGAACTTTTTCCCCTGGCTGCAGCAAACGTGCCTGCAATTGGGGACCCACCGGCCACACAGGAGATAATAGACTGGGGCACCTGCATCCCTCCCCAATGGGGGGAACCCCTGCCGGAGTCCTGGCACTCTGGGCTCAGATGGGAGACTGCAGGCAGGGCAGCAGCAGAGAGTAGGACTGCAGTCGGATGTCAGGGCACTGAGGGCCAGTGGAGGTGCACAGTACCTCTTCCTGCACTCTCTAAGCTGCGTCCTGCCCTGGGGGCCCAGGTTCTGCACATCCCAGTACTTCCTTGGCTGCAACCCTGCAGGCAGGTTTGCAGGGCTGCAGCCATGGAAAGTAGTCCTGGGGCATACCAAGCACTGGCCACAGGCAGATCTGCAGGACTGCAGCCACAGAAGGCATGTCCCACTGCTTCCTTCCCTGGCTGTAGCCCTGCAAACCTGCCTACTGCTTAGTAGCTATTTCCAGATAATGGCAACTTTTTGCTGGGAACCGAGAGGTTGCTAATAAGCAGAATCTACTGTACCCCAGAAATACTCCATGCAACAAAATGCTTGAAAACCTAAGACAATAGACAGCCATGAGGATGTGGGTGTCAGCAAAAGCTGCACAACCCATGTACTTCTGATACCTTCTCTCACTTCCACCTTCCAAGGTTGCTTCACTAAACTCACGTTCACTCCTGTTACAGCATGTCTTACAAACTACACAAACAGTTCAAGATCAAGCTCTTTCATATTACCAAATAGCTACACCTAGGCATTAGCAAGTTGATTCTAGTGATTGAATCAAAACAATTTATTTATGTTCTCTCTAGTCCTAGTATAAATAAAGGGGAAAATACAACACTCGGCTGGGGATTTTAGTTATAGCATTGACGTACTAATTTAACGTAGTTACTGGATAATTCAGACGGGTGTAAGTCACAACTCATGGTAAAATGGCAAGTTCTATTATACTCTTGAATGAATTTTGTTTCACTGCTAGGTGCATCCTTCTGTAAACATTTTCCTCACATTTAATTTCAAGTAAACAAGTGTCATTAATATTAGCTCTCACCCATCGACCTGGGAACTCTGAATTTCAAAAGAACCTGATTCAACGGGAATGTCTTCTTTCGGCAAGCTTTTCACAAACTCCGAATACTGCTGTCCTGGGTCATAGAGCTTGGCGTTCTCACAGAGCGTCTGACAGTTAACTGGAAGAGATACAACCTGTGCATGCTGCATTTGGAACAGGTTAACTGTTGCCTGTTATGAAATAAAGATTAAAATAAAGTTTGGGGCATTTAAAAACATTTACGAGACAGTTTATATGTAATCCGCCCCTAAGTTAACTTTTATTAGGGGAAAAAAATTATTAACCCACTTTATCGAGGACTCAAACAAGCTTGCCAACTCTATCATTATAAATATTTTCTAATACTGGACTAGTCAGAGAAAACCCATGCTCTGGGTGTCCCTACACCCCTGACTGCCAGAAGCTGGGACTGGACAACAGGTGAGGATCATTTGATAATTTCCCTATTCATTCCTTCTGAAGTATCTGGCACTTGTCACTGTCGAAAGGCAGGGTACTGGGATAGACAGACTGTTCTTCTGACCCAGTATGGTCTTTCTTACGTTCCCCAGGTTTCCAAGCACTAGTTGTACCCTCTTTACCCTCCATGTCCCAATCCACCTTCCCTGTACATCTATCCCACCTCCAGCTGCTGAACACAGCACCAGTGTCTCTCCATTTGGATTGGTGTGACCAGCAGAGCTTTCTGTTCCTCCCATCAACAGGACAATAGCCTCTATCAGAGTGAAAGATTGGGAGTTCCAAACCCAAGTTGGCCTATATCCTATATTTTAAGGTAACAGATGACAAGATTTTCCCCAGGATGCAGACTAATTTAAAAGGATATTGGCTGAGGAGGTCTGCAGAGGGATCAAAGAAGGAATCCTCTCCTCACAGGCCAGGAAATAGGAGCAGAGCCACCCCTCATGTCTGCTACTGCAGCCTCAGGGTTACGGTAATCACTGCTGCACTTCCACCCTCCTCCAGAGGGGATGGATTCTTGCTTTGTAGATTCATATACCCGTGGCTCCACCACCATTGCTGCTTTGCACTAGCAAGGAGGGAACCCCATACAGCTGAGTTTCACAATGTGAACAGATCTGGGTCCCATGGGTAAGTATATAAATACTATGTAGCAAAGCTGTTGTCATCATTGGGAACTGACATATCTCCTTCTCCTCCTCTGTATTTTGTCTTTTCTAACAAAGTTTAAAATAGCGAGTTAGTCTGCATAGTAGATTAGTCATCTAAAAGACCAAAGGAATGGGGCTTAGCTTCTCTCCCTCCTTCATCCGTCCTCAAACTAGTACCTGACTGATTATATTAACATGACAGCTTCTAGCCTTATGGAAGCAGCATTTCTAAATACAATCTCCTTTTTGCTTATGCAGGCCTATTGAATTTCATATATTGTAGCCAATCAAAACTGAATTAATGGCAGCTTCAAGCACATCAGTGTTAATGGGTTCAGAAATGTACTTGTGTTAAGGTACTAGCTTTCATTTTGTACTCTTGAACATGGAAATGTCTTTTCTAACCCTCAAACGAAAACATAATTGGAACAAAAGCTGTACTCATGAGTAACAGGCACAAAGTAAACCCAGGGCAAAGGTGCTCTGCAATGATCAGTGGTGTTCATATAGAAGTTTACAAAAATCCCATCTACATTTAAAATTCTTGCAAGGCAGTAGTTTATGGGACCTTTCTATTATTTTCAATGGGATGCCACTACCACGAAAAAACACATTATTTTTAAGTAGTCAGCACTGTAAGCTGCTATTCTTTTACTCTGTTACCCCTTAGGTAAGTGTATCAACACCCTACTCCCATGAACAGCTATTTAAAGGTTATTTTCTAAAGCCTGACTTTCTTTTTGAGTTTAAAAGTAGTTTTTTAAAGGGTCTCCTTACAGCTTTAAGGGTAAGATCACACTGAAAAACAAGTTCCCGAAGCTGTGTTAAGGTATCACTTTTGAAGCTTTCCAGATCATTTCGCTTTTCTTCAACTTCTGCCATGCTGGCTTTGTAGTGTTCACAGGCCTCTTCAGCCTAAAATAAAAATAATAATAAAAAAAAAAAATACTGCAAAATATAGGCAACTGGTGGACCACAGAGCTTTGGTGCCAGAAATAAGCTAAGAAAAATAAAAATGGATCAGCAAGCTTGTAACTGAGGGTTCCTATAAAAAAAATTAATATCTAAAAAAGCATGGATTACGGTAAATTACAAGCAAAACATGGGCTTACTTCCCTCTCATTGTCCAAGCACAGGCAAAACCCAAGAACACTGTCATTGCAAAAAACACTTTTGGAATAAGCAAATAGAGCTCTTACTTTCTGAAGAGCCTCCTCTTCTAGCTTTCGCTTTTTCTCCAACTGTTTGCTGACATCTTTCACAAGACTGCTGCTTGAACTCAGATGTTCTTCCTCAGCACGACTGGTGGAGGATTTTGCCTTCTCATACTCCTCTTGACGCTGCAGGTACAGTAGCTTTGCTTTTCTTAGCGTAGCTTCTAGTTCTTGCTATACAATATACAGTGCAAAAGAAATGAAAATCTCTTTGCATCAAACAATGTAATTATGCAACTGGAAAAGAAGCTGCTATGTAAATGCCTCCATTTTACAGTGATGACTACAAGCAACATTTGAGGAGCCTACACCCTACAGCATAACCCTATGGGTTATGAACTGCAGCCAATGAAAGCTGTGGGTGGCTTAATATTGGTTTAGCTGTCTAACTTTAGGCACTCAAGTTTGTAATTTCTGGCCTGTATATTGAACAACTTTTGAAAATGTTGGATACTCAGTGTTCAGTACACAGAAATACCAACCATTTTCTTCTGTTCTCGCTGCCAAAGTTCCTTGATCTCTTTCCTTTGTTTATCCAACTCATTTTTTCTTCCTACGAGAGGCTAGATCAGAAAAAATTTATAAGCTATAATAATGAAGTCATATTTTGTTAGAAACTATGCTGCTATGCATTGTAACAGTTACACGAGAAATAAAATTTTACCTGCACAAATTTGTTAGTCTGGAGAGCAGCTGCTGTTTTTTGCCAAAGCTGACTATTCTCAATATCATTTTGAAACGCATTTATGAATATGGATTGGAATGGCATGTAATCCTAGGATTAAAACACAAAAGAAACTAGTAACATTGCAGGGTAGAAGAGGAGGATGTAGTCATTCCAGATCCTCTTAGAATTGAACTAGATCCTCAGGTTTTTGCATGTGTGAAACCCAGAATGAAAGCTGTAACATGAAGGTTATTGTTATAATTTTTCTCTAACAATTTCACTTCCATTAAGAGAATACTTAAAAAGAGAAGGTTCAAACAAGTCTAAATTTTGTGGTTATTAAGCACACCGAAAAGCACCACACAAAACAGAAGCATGATGCAAGGTAGCTTTTGTAAGGAATGTAAGGAACTTTTACTGAAGTTAATTACATAAAGACCGCTCTATACTTCCAATAGATATGTTTGGTCATCAACATTTCCACACAGAGTCAAATCAGATTCAGAAGGGTTGAGCTGATAATTTGCCACATAATCTCCTGTGTATTCACTTATACAAAAATTAACTCTTCAGTGCCCAGAACTGGGACTTCCAAGAGCAAGGAATTTATTTTAATTTTGAAGTTGGATACCAGCCTAAATATCCCATTTGGTATTTATTTAATTTTTTAAAACTTAAGAGAAGTTTTTAAAAAAATGGAATTAATGGAACACTCACCTGGGGTCCAACAATAGCTTTAACCGTTTCAGCCATTTTTGCTAAGTTTTTAGCACATTCCACTTCTGTGGGGGGAAAAATTGGATTTCACACAATAAAAGTTAATAGTATCAGCAACATGAAACTTTGTTTGCATTCTTATTTTAACAAAAAAGGGCAGACACACCATCTTCATTTTGTTACAATCTTTCAATCGCAGGAAATGGGTAACAGTTCTATTCACTTCAGTGAAACAGCTCCTAATTTAGAAATCAGATTACTGACAGCCCGCAGCACAAGCCTGACACCAGATTTAATTCCACCATGACAAAGCTGATTACATGCCAGAAAGAGCCACTCACCCAGGCTAAGTTTTCTTTCAATCCATGCGACTACATCCTTGGCATATTTTGACCAAGCTTTAGCATAAGACAGGGCCGACTCAATTCCACTGTCATTTCTTAGGAGCATGCTATCGACCTCTTCAGCCCGAAGATGTCCTGAAAATAAAATGTCAAATGCAAAGAAGTGAATTTTAGCCATGACCACACACTGACAGCGAAGCCAGTATAAGCCAACTGTGAACACTAAAGCAGCTCTGATCTAGAGTAGTTTTTTAATGCTAGTTGACTCTAAATAGGACTGACAGGGGTTTTAGAACAAATTAAAGGGTCACGGTATTTTATCTTGCCTAGCTGTATGGTCAGTATAACTTTCTTAAAAAAAAAAAAAAAAAAGGATAACCAAAAACACACTAGTCTCAATTACACACAAATGTGGCTCAGTGCTAATCCATTTTTTCCAAAAAGTTAATAAGCACAAATATGGATTCTCTCTCAAAATTTAGATTCCTGAATTAATTTTTAGTCTTAATCTTAATATGCCCGATTAAAAAACCCCTGAAGTATCGAGTTTATTTAGAGAATAGTTCACAGATATGAACATATGCAAGACAGAATGTACAAATAAAGAAAGATGCTCATTCATGTAAAAACATCTACCTGTATCTTGAACATCTTCCCGTTCATGTAGTGATCCCACAGACTCCACAGAAAGGTTTTCAAAAGACTTGCAGGTAATAAAATAAAGTGTGTTAGAGCAGAATAGTCAAACCAAGGACTGAAAGCATACTAACAAAACAAGAGGAGCTACCTGCCTTTAATGTTTCATAATTTATCACTGACACAGCAAGAAACAGAGCTGGGCTGCTAACTATTCATGCTTAAGAACTTTTAAACTCCTGAAACAGTTTAAATGCTAGGGAATTTTTACTTGTCTTTTAAACATTTTTGAGCAGTAGTCTTCTCATTGTTTAACAAAGCAGTTGACATTTACTGAATCCGCACATCCTACCCTACGCACAGACACACACCTTTCAGCAAATCAATGGAGTTCTGGACAAGAATCAGGAAAGGGACAGAACTATGATAAACTTTTCCCCCACCTGCTCACCAGTATTCATTATGTACATTAAGGCTAAGTATATAGACTTCCCAAAGAAGCGTTATGAAAAATCAAAAGAACCAGATAGAATTTCATCCAATTAATATGCTTAATGCTCATCATTATCAGAAAGGTTTCTGCTCTATCTAAGAAGTTCTCTTTACTCCGCCCAGGAAATTTCCTCCAATACTTCATTTACCCCTGTCTACGTTAGTTTTGTAAATGACTAAATTAATCCAAACAAATTCAGGCAGCAGTTTCATGGAGAGTATAATATAGAATATAGAAGACACAAATGTAACTGCAACTTACTCTGAGTGTTTAAGAGAACAGATTTGAATAAAACCAACTGTGGTGGATTTGACACTGGACACAGACTTAAGGTTAAACATATTATAACAGAGGTTCTCAACCTTTTTCTTTCTGAGGTCCCCCCAACATGCTATAAAAACTCCATGGCCCACCCGTGTCACAACTGTTTTTCTGTATATAAAAGCCAGGGCTAGCATGAGTGGGTAGCAAGCAGGGCAACTGCCTGGGGCCCCATGCCACAGGAGCCCCCACGAAGCTACTTTGCTCAGGAGTTGGCTTCAGCCCTGGGTAGTGGGGCTCAGGACCCAGGCTTCAGCCCCATGCAGTGCAGCTTCGGCTTTCTGCCCTGGGTCCCAGTGAGTCTAATGCTGGTCCTGCTTGGTGGACCCCCTGAAACCTGCTCACAGCCTTCCAGGGGCCCCCAGACCCCTGGTTGACAACCACTGTATTATAAGATACCAATAGTAATATCACCATCAAGCTTTTTATATGGCACTTTTATCTCAGCGCAACTGACCATGGTAAAGTCTACTAAATCACTGCTCATTCATCCAGCCTCTTCCAACCCATAATATGTAAGATGTATATCTGACTTCAATCATCGAGAGGGAATTAGAAATTACACAGGCAATCTTCTAACGGTTACTGTAGACTAGAGAGCCCCCAGTCCCATAACAGAGTGAAGTCACTACATACCCTTCTACTTAAGTAGGGTTTTTTGTAGAGGGGCAGGAAGAAAGATATTCTCAGTGCAATAGGAGAAATCTATCCAAAGCTTCCAACCAAGAAGGTCTTGCAAGCAAAAAGGCAAAGGAATGCAGAATTTGGATCAAGTCAAAGACACGTAGTGATCCACTGCCACTCAGGATCTCTATACATTTCTCTGATTTCCTTCAGACTTTGGACTGGCAGGGTCTTCAAGTAGCTTATAAGTGGCACACAGCCTCTGGAGATGGATGAAGGCACAAATGTAAAAAGTTTGCCTTGCATCAGTGAAGGGACACCTTTATGAAATAGAAGTTGTGATTACATTTTCATCTGGAATGGACCTCTAGGCACCAGATCATTCTGGTCCAGACCCTCAGCTATTCCACTCCAAGTGCCAAAGTTCTTTCACCATATTCCTAGTACATCTAGTGATGGAGCCTTGCCAACTGCCGTAGGTAGACTCATTTCTCAACTAACCTCTGTCAGGTAGACTGTCCTCTCTTCCCACTTCTGCCCTCCCCACTCAATAAAGAACTTCTCTTCTAAGCTCAAGGGAGATCCTTTTGCTCATTTCAACTATTCTGAGGAATTTTTCCTTATCCTTTGTTACTCATTCACTTGTTAAGAGTAGTAAAGGTAGTAGACTTGCCTCTTAGTTCCTCTGCCAAATCATACGGTTTTTCAATCCTATTTTCTGTTTAAAAACCTATGTTTTGCTCCCCTGTTTTGCCTCAATTTGCATGGAACTGCCTGTCGCTATATGGAAAACAACAAAAATCACTCTACACAAAGTGTATATTGGTGTATTTGGCAGCAAAGTTTTCTACTCTAATCTTTTTCAGCTACGGGTGTTATTTTTAGTCACATCAGATAAAGTTTCAGACAAGAGGGATTTGATTGATATGTCCATGTTAGTTTAACCATCTGTGACAAATAATTCCTATGTTTCTTCCCAACTCTGTTCTTTATATTACGGACTGCGGCAAAGTGTTATTTTTAAATATGCACGCATACAATGACCTGGATCACATGCACTTGTATACACAACCATAATTTAGGGTGCATGTCCAACAAATCAAGCTTCTCCAGCTGCTCCATCTAATCATCCTCTCTCCCATAAGGAAAGAAAAGGATTAAAAAAAGGGGGGGGGCCTTGAAATAGTGGTGAAACCTGGTGACCATTATGAACAGATATGATAAATTAGAGTCCCATAGTCATCTTGGTGCAGTTTCACTTCCTCCCTGGTTTTCTTCTTGCCCTGACATTTAGAAGTGTGCCGTCTTTGGCTCTCTTAACCAATTTCTGCATTTTTGTCTCTATAGGACTCATTTTATTCCCACAGATTTACTCTTATCCTGCAACTTCCCCATTCCTTAAAAGTCCCCTTTTTCCTCTTACAAGACCTTTAATAAAAACGTTCAAGTAATTTCCACATTTTTCATCCACTGGTCTCATTACAGAATCCATTACTGCTATGATCTGACCCGCTGACGAAGCAAATGATCTTAATGAGGCTTGTATAATTAAGGGTTTGTGGGATTGGACTTTTTGCTCTACACTTTATGTTATTCTTCAGTAGTCTCCCTTTTTTTAAGATTCTGCCCAAGGCAAACTTCTTAGCAGGTCCCTTACTCTCTACAACTTTATCTATTAAGATACACAAAATTAAATAAGAGCTACACAAATTATGGGTACTTGGTCTAAGACTCCCGATCACCTCCAGGTTTAAGACATTCTCCCCTTTATCTTTTTCAATCATCATAAAAATTAACCCATTCTAGAAACTAAGCTAAACTTTAAGCATCACATGAGTAACTGAAGAAACACAAGCACTTCTAGAATTTAATTTGCAACAAGAGTTTGAAAATAAGTTTATCTATCAAATATGTTTACTTGTTTAGACAATTTTTCTTCCTGGTTTTTCTAACTTTTCAAATGGAGATTAAAATCAACCATAGCCTGTTTCAGTTCTGGTAACTTCCTGGTTCAGGTTTTGGTAGCACTAGTTTTGTTAACAGTTTTGCAGACAGGAATACACTAACTTACACTACCTCGGACTGTCCATTCAGCTTCCAAGCAGAAACCACTGAAAGTTCTTCATGGATTTCCTAAGATTCCAAGGGGGCTTGTTTGCCAGTTAGTTTTATGGCAGGTGAAATCTGCTTTCTAAATTATTTCAAAATTTCTTCATCAGTTCCATTATTGTTTGGTTTTGACTGTCTTTTCATCCCAACTTCATATTTTCTCATTCTCCTAATCATTTAGCTACATGACATTCATGATTTACTCTTTAGGATGCTCTCTGCACTTCCAAAGAAACCATGGTTAAGCACATTTGTCGAGGCCAAAGTATGTTATATAAGTACTTTCCTTGCCTGCATGGACAGAAAAATAAGTAATAATTCTGCGTTCAAAAGTAATTAACACACATCTAAGTCCCTGATTAAACAGTAGCAACATTTTTGAAAAATTTTCCCCACTGTTGCAGCTGAACAAGTGTTAACTTTGGGAGCCCCTTTATGTAGATGGCCCACTGGCTGCCTTATCTAACTCTGTTGGGAACAAGTCTATACTGCATAATGCTGAAAACTGTTACAGTTGCTGGAAGCCTGTCTACATGAAGGCTTCTGAAATTAAACAAACCCCACTTTCCCTAGTGTAGACAAGGCCATGGAGAACAGTGTATTAGCCTTGCTATAACCATAGATCTCTAAAAGTTAAACGCCTCCCCCCCCCCCCTTTTTTTTTTTTTACAGTACAGACAAGAAAACTTAACATAACAAGACTTGACCATAACAATGCTACAGAACTATATTTTAAAGATGTTTTCTAGTAGCATAGACCACGCCTAAAATAATGCACTTACATTTGAGCTTTCGTTCTTGATACTCTAACAGTTTGGATCATCATATGCACTGATTCTTAACTATATTTTCTTGTATACAATATACACCGGGCATGGCTTACCAAGTTTTTATTTTTTTCCAGCCTGGACAGCACTGATAATATACTACATTTTATATATTTATTCATGAATCATTAAACTTGTGCTCTGTTTCTAGGCCCAAAATGCTTACTTTTAACAACCAGAACCAACTTTTAAAAAAACACACACTTTACTGGAATCAAACAATGTAATTGTTCTGTTGGATAAACTTATTTTAAACGTGAAATAATCTAAACAAGACTGGCAAAAGTGAAACATCACTGGTATTAAGAACATGAAAATATTTTATACAAGGAAGCCTTAATGACACTATAAAATGGCATTTACATTTTAGCTGGTTTAATCATTCAGAAAATCATAAACAAATTAATCCAGAAACAAGGATATTCAAAATAAGATGGAGACTGCAAATTTCCTTTACAAACATTATTCCACACTCCCAAAAGAATGTGTTCAGCCTACCCGACTTCTACGAGATACAGGAAGTCCCAGTGATGAACCATTGTCTACATCTCCCATAAGGAAGTCTGAAACACTGCCATGAAAACAGAAAAAAACTGTTTCATTTGTTTGTTACTTCTGAGCAGAATTTCTACAAGTCACTCCAAACAGAAAGTTAGGTGCATATTAAAGAATCCATCTATTTTTTTTAAAAGCTCTGCAAAACAGTATGCTCAAAAATAATCTATTTTATTTTAGCATAGTCAAACTATCAAGTTTTTAAACTATCTACAAGAGCAACAAAATCCCAAGACTGCTCAAGGTGTAGTTTACTTAAGTTCATGTCTCAACCAAACTGTATCCAGAAGACAAATGAATATTTACTATTCGTCTGTATTAATTCTGTTCAGCATTATTCCTTTTAAATTCCAACCTATACCACTTACACGTTTCCAAAGGTGAATGCCAGTGTGTCAATAGATGAAAATATTTCACTGAAGAGTTCTCTCTTGTTTTCTTCATTCACTTCTTTGAAGTTCACAGCTTCGGAAACAAACAGAATCCAAAGAAAAAAGAAATTGTTCATGTTTGCAAAGCATACAGAAAGATTCACACAACAATCTTGTAGAAATCATCTATAGAGAAAGGTAACCCTATACTTCATGAGAGTATATTTCTAGAATTGTTTATCAAACATTATTTAGGAGCAAACTAATAAATGTAACTCAGGTTCAGGGCAAACAGACAAGCACAATAACCCAAAAAACTTCCAAACTGGGAATAAGGTTACCACCTTTCAATTCCCTACATTTCCCTATTCACAGTTAAGGTCTGTGTGGAAGCTCCTTGGGGGAGGGGGAGGAGAGAGGAAGCGGGAGCAAAGGAGGAAGGATGGCCACTCACAGGAATGATTCAGTCACCTACAAGGCAGTGGGAACACACATAAATGATTTAAATATTGATATAGGAAACTGCCTATCTTCCAGGCTGCTCAAGTAAGTCCAAACACAGTTTACCAAAACAAAAGGGCTCCATACAAATATATTCCTATTTCATATCTGAAAACAGAAATCCTATATCTAGATTAGATGTCCAGGGAAATACCATACGTTGTTTCCTTGGCAGAAACCTTCATTCACTATTAGCCCTGTAATCTGGTGACCCAGCTTAGTAACAGTTGTTCTGTTCCACTATGCAAGTTGGAGGCAGTGGAGAGTAGAGAGAAAAATCTCTCTACCACCATCACATGTGATTTCAAAATAGGAAAAGGGTAGGGTCGCTCGTCACACTATCTTAGTGTTTAACACTGTAGTATTGGAGCAACTGACCCTGACTAGGGCCTCAAGGTGCTACTGTAACACAAACAATAATGAAAAGGGAAAAATGATTTATTTTGGTAGCTTGTGTCAATACCCTGGGGGTAGAAGTGAACTTCTTACAGGCGTAATCAAAAGCAAGCGGTGGCAGATAGACGAGGGGGAAAAGCAGGATTTTTTCTATCCTACTCCCAAATTAAACCCCCAGCAAGGATGCAAAGAGAAGTTTTCTGTTTCTCTCCAAAATACTCTCCCCTGAACCCGGGGTGGACCTCGGGTAGACAATCTTAGTGATTTGCCCAAGCCAATAGAATTTAGATTAATATCAATTCCTGAAGGCTTAATTGGGCAATGTGAAATTCTGGTTTACCCAGATGCCATAAAGTTTACACACACACCGCACCCCCACCTTTTGCAACATTCATGACCATATTAACCCAACACAAATAATTCAACCTATTTGTATTTGTAGCGCTTCAAACATACAAAAATTTAAATATGGAAATAAACT
The DNA here is from genome assembly GCF_965140295.1 of Lepidochelys olivacea. Taxonomy (NCBI): domain Eukaryota; kingdom Metazoa; phylum Chordata; order Testudines; family Cheloniidae; genus Lepidochelys; species Lepidochelys olivacea. The sequence continues at coordinate 73,976,459 of NC_140418.1, read as the reverse complement.
AGCTGTATGTATTTCTAGAATCAGTAACTCCAACATTAAGTGAAAATTTAATTCATTGTACAGAAATTTCTTAATAAGCTTATGCTTTTTAAGGCTTCAGCCTAAACTACATTAAGGCTTCCTGCCAGATGCTTAAACCCTAATGGGTCACCAAAACAAAGAACATACAGTAAGTAAATCAGGTATTCTCAGACTTCCTTTGTGAAAGGAAATGTTTTCACTAGTGAATTAACACAAATTCATTCCTCCCTCCTTGCATGTACTCAGCATGCCAACTGATTTGCCAAAAACATTTTTAAAAGTGGTTTTCGAAGAAGCTAGCCTGACATTAAGCAGTCCTGTGCTGTATAACAATTCTTTGGCATATGAAGAACATACTGTAATGAAATGGCAACAATAGTTTAATAGTAGTCACATGACAAAAATACCAGCAGTTACTACTGTAGTCATTGTTCCCTGTTAAGATCAAGGTTTCTCTCTCCCTTTCCATGTTATATTGTGTGATTAACATGAAAAACAACGCCTCTGGTACTTCTGAAGAAAAAGAAATACACGCTATAAAGTTCCACAGAGCAAACATATTAGATTACAGGTTATGAGTGGATTTGTAAAAATCAACAGAAGAAAACATTTTGAAAACCCTCAACTTTGCAGAAATAATAAAAGTCTATAAATAAAGTCTTCCAAACTTAATCATTAAGCAACAACATTTAACTAAAGGATTTATGAATTACCATCCATCCATGATTGGAAAAAAAACAATAAAATGCAAGCACAAAATCCTGCCTATTTGAAAAATCATAAAATATATCAACTTATCAAACACAAAGGACTTACCATGAAAATATTTAATAAATCCTCAACCAAAATATCTTCAGAGAAGCAGTGCTTCTCTCACTGTATTAGTGAAACATTTAACATACAACCTCACCCTAAAAAAAGGCTGTCTGCACTAAGAATCAACTTTTCTGTTCCAGGAAAACTCATGCTCGTCTTGTTAGGCCTTCATTTTCAGTGATGGAAAAAACTTTCCCTTTTAGAATCCATCACATTAAGTGGGGTAACAAAAATTATACGACAAAAGAAGTTTCAGGACTCCCACCTCTCATCTAATAAGATTGCCAAAAAATCCTACCAATAAAGTTGGATATAGAAGCTTTCTTCATGTCTCTTACTAGTGCATTGCTGATGTACTTAACATCAACTTTAAACATGCACACTCTTTCCCCAGGACATCCTGACTGCACACAATAGCTACTGACAACAATGGACTGTAGTAATATTTCCCTGTCTGGAAATGGCATCTATCTATAGTGGTGCAAGTTTCAAAGTGAGCATGCAACTTAATAGCATTTGCAAAGGAAAATGTTAATTTTTTTAAGTCACACTATAAAGATAACATACCTGCCATCTAGTGCCTGAAAGGCAATACGTGTAATATATTAAAGGTGAACTGTATTCTTAAAGGAACAAGAGGGATATGTACTAACAGTCAGCTTGACTAACAATCAGGACATTTTAAAACAGATTTCAGATTTTATATCTTCAAAGCCAAAGAAACCAGAAGCTTAATCCAAATAAAATGCCTAACACAAAACAGACTGTTTGGAACACTATGATTATGAATATTTTTAGAAATAAGAATTCCAGAGATATTCCTGGAGATAGTTACCCATGCTTCTCTAAAGCCAAGAGAGACTTTGAATCTGCTCTTTTGACTGAGGAGATAGTCAAACTATGGTCTCCACTTAAAAGTTTTGTGAGTATAGCTATGTCAGTTAGGTTGTGATTTTTTTGCCGATAAGGATCTTGCCATCCATAGCTATTAATGCAGACACAGTTATACCAGCAACAGTCCTTTTGCCAGTCTGTGTCCACGCTAGGAGGGTTTCCTGGTATAGCTATACTGACAAACCTTATGTGTGATATTCTTCTCTGCAAAGGCTAATTCTACCATACTCAATTGAACAGCCCTAACAACGCTACTACTCCTTTTTCTCAACAAGATGCCTACAGTTCTAGCCTCCCTCTGTTGCCAAATGATTCAGTTACTTATCTATACAACAAGTTCGCACAATTTTGTTTTATCTTCTTAACTGGATGACTCAGGGGGCACACTGGCTTTTGTATTCCAAGGTCTTTAAATAATAGCATTCTAAAGGTAAAATATTTTTTTTCCAATTACTTGAAGCCTTGTAGCTGTAGTTCTTCTGTTCAATGAACTTTCAGTTTAATCTCTGCTCTGAATGTAGGACTTTATTGACAAAACAAACATCAAAATGCCATGAATTCCAAATACTAGCTTATAGTCACCATTCCTTTCATAGGTAGTAAAATGATAGAGTTTGTGTCCATAATTGATTCTTGGCTACAATTTATGCTTGCCTAAAACCCCCATTCTGCAAATTCATACTTTCTTGAAGTCAGTGAAAAAAAATGCAATCAAGTCATACATTAAAGCAGAAGAGATGCAACAACACTCTACACTCTACCTTTGGCTACACTTGAAGACCACTCAGAAGCTATAGCTCAGGGGTGGGCAAACTTTTTGGCCTGAGGGCCACATCTGGGTATGGAAATTGTATGGTGCGCCATGAATGCTCACAAAATTGGGGGTTGGTGCAGGACAGGGTGAGGGCTCTGGCTGGGGGTGCAGACTCTGGGGTGGAGCTGGGGATGAGGGTGCAGGAGAGTGCTCCAGGCTAGGACCAAAGGGTTCGGAGGGCAGGAGGGGGATCAGGGCTGGGGCAAGGGGTTGGGATGCGGGAGGAGGTCGGGGTGCAGGATCTGGGCAGCGCTTACCTCAAGCAGCTCCCGGAAGCAGCAGCATGTCCCCACTCTGGCTCCTATGTGGAGGTGCGACCAGGCAGCCATCCCTGCCACTCCCATTGGCCGGGAACCCATTGGCGGGGGAAGCATGCGGAGCCCCCCGAGCTGCCCCTATGAATAGGAGCTGGAGTGGGGACATACCGCTGCTTCCAGGAACCACGACACACGTGGAGCGGGGCAAGCCCGTGACCCTTCTTCCTAGCAGGAGCTCAAGGGCCAGATTAAAACATCTGAAGGGCCTGATGTGGCCTCCGGGCCGTAGTTTGCCCACCCCTGCTAAAGCTATTAGCGCATGTACAATGTGGTTGCTGGTCTGCTTGGTGGTAATAGCCATAAGGAGCCTTTTAGACCTAATCTTCTGGCACCAGCTTCCTATTTACTTCTGAGCAGGAGTGGCAATTGTATGTGATTTTCAAGCCAACTGTTTGTAGATTCAGCGCTAGGACTGGGCATTTTCTAAGAGTGCCCTCAACACTGGAATTAGCTTCCTAGCTGATCTAAAAAGAGGACTTGTCTGCACCTGCCTTAGTTAATTAGGGAACACTAGGTTTAATTGTGACCAGCTGACAATTGTATAGGAATAGGAGAGACATATCATGCTTATGTCATCATGATGGCATTTCCCAGCATAGCTGTTTCCCACTGCCAGTTTGTTACTTTTAGCAGCTGATGGAAAACAACTTTTTTCCTAAGCTTTTGATTTAGGATGGATGCGTGAGTATTGGCTTATTTGAGCTCTCTTTACTTTGTTTCTTAATACACCACATGCTCACTGCATGCTGTACATCTGCCTTTAGAGGCATCACTAAGTGCATTTTAGGAATATAAAATTTTTCATAAATGTTTAAGGACAAATGTGTATGGAACATTGTTGCAATATCATTTGCTAGAGATCATTAGGGCAAAAGCACATTGTAGCTATTGGAAGGTCTAATCTTATATTGCAGTTAATCGTGGCAGTTTTTATCTTGGTATATTGACTGACACAGGAAAAACCACTTAACTAAAAGTAAACTGAACTTCCATATTCATATACTGAATTCGTTGAGATGCTGACATATTTCTATTAACAACACGATTTAACTGAGACAAAGCGTCCTGTTTAAAAAGAGCAGAAGTTGCTGCTAGAGCTTATTCTTTTGTTATTAATCTTAAATTATTCAATTGTGAACAATTCCCTAACACCATTTTAGGGCTGATTTTGTCTTTCGAATTCTACTAATAATCCCCCAGCCCCTAACACCTTGCTGTATCTCTCTGCCATGTGTATTAGCAAACATACATTGGCTGTGCAACAGCTGCAATCCATGCCGTTCTAGACATCAGCTACAAATGAAACTCTCACCAGAACTTTGCAATAAGAGGTTTTTTTTTTTTTTTTTTTTTTTAAAGCTGGTATGAAGAACGAAGGCTCAAATTCACTGATGGCATAAGAAAGCACATCTCCACAGCAGTCAGTGCAGTGAATTTGGCTCCAAATTTATAACTTGTTTGCATCAGACTAACTAGGAGCAGAGAGAGAGGACATGTTTGTAAGTTGTCCAATTATCTCAACGGGGTAGGCAAATTGGAAATATTTGACCAGTTCTATGCGTTGCATTGTTCGATCAGAGGCTTAAATTCAGGATTGCTTATGTACTTTTAAATTGTATCCCAAGTGGGAAAATTCTTCATAAAAAGGGCTTCGGCACTGAAGGCACTTCCCAGGTGCCTGGTCCTCTGCAGTCTGTTTGGGAAAATGGCTCAAGAGTGAAAATGGCTCAACAAGTGAAAGGATCCACTCCTACAGTTGCAGTGTCAATGGCCTGCCCTACTCTGCTTTTCTGACCATGTCTGTATCAGCTTCTCTTGACATTGTTTTAGAACTCTCATCCTCAACTTCCCAAACTAGTTTAGATTAGAGCATCCATGGAGTTGGAGTCTGGTGGTGACACACAGCAAGGAATTAAGAAGTTGGGATCTGGGAGAGGAGAGTCAGTCTACTTCATGACCACTGAAAAGCTGCGCAAAGACTCCTGTGGTTGAGAGCTCAGATTAAGATAGGTGCCTACTTCCTATAAAATCACCTTCTGCTTCAACAACTGGCACAAAGCACATGCTGCACACAAAGCATACACGCTGTAAACATGCCTGTCACAAAACAGCTGGCTCCTGAGGGGGCCAGGCTCCAAGTCTACCTGTGATAGGCTCTGCTAAGGAGAACAAGCCAACCCAGATCTACCTGCAAGTAGTTAATTGCTTATTTGGCTGGGCAGCAATTAATTAGCTAAGGAACACCCATGCGGCTTAATGAAGGGTTATGAGACTTCAGACAGAGTTCCAAAAGACAGGAAGGAAACTCCAGCTGAGAAGGAATTCTCAGGGAAGTTATTTAGGGAGCTCACCAGTAAAGGGGACCGAGGAAAGGTACTCCTAAACCAGAGGGATTCTGAAAGGGGAGCACACTAAGAGAGCCAAGTCCCTAAGGAGAAGGACTTTACTAAACAGCAGCAGGTTGTCCGGATCACAGAGGAACTACATGCCACTCTGGAGAAGAACTGCGGTGATTTGAGCTCTGAGAAGGAATCCTTCCCCAGGTGATGGTAAGAGTCCCTCTAGGGAGGGAAGGAGGCTGGGTTGAGAGCACCTTAATGATAAGGAGCCTGGATGAGGGAGATGAGTGGATTTAGATGGGACAAAGAGATTAAGATTAACTCTGCCTCCCACTAAGGATGCTGGGGTGAAGGCTTGCCTGCATGTCTGATTGGCCTTTGGATAGATAAATTAGACTGAAGGGGTACACTTCACTACATACATGTCTCATTGGAGAAACTGAGGCAGTGACAACTGTAGTTCTGCACTTGGCCTCTGGGGAGGGCATGAGGAGTGATGTGCCAGCTGCCCCAGGATAAGTACCCACCTTAATACCACTCTTGTGGAAGATTCCTACATAATTTAAAAGTAAGTGATGCAGGTGGTTTTGAGCCATTCCACAGAGCATAACATCTATGCTAGAGAGTATTGCAGCGTGATTCCTAACCCATAGAAAGCAAATAATAAAGAAAGATAATATATGGGTTTAAAGTACTTTCTGTAAAAGTCTATAACTTTCATGCTTTTAACTTCTAGCAAATTTTTGCATAGGATGGATTCTTTCCCCTTCACAACAGAGTTGCAGAAAGTGGGTCCTGGAACACTGGTGGGAAAGGCAGTCTCAGGAAGGTCCCTCAGCCCTCCAGCAATCTGGCAAAGTGGCTCAAAAGAGCTGAGCACGACAAAGGGACTTTGCATTCAGCAAATATTATACTTTAGGTGAAGTGAGATCATTTTTATACAAGTGCAAATTCTTCAGGGAGGGGGACAGGGAGGAATAAAATTGCAGGCACTATTTGAAAGAGCACCGTTCACATAACAACTCATATTTAAATCCCCAGGCACATGAGGAGAACAGTGAATGACTAAGGCTAACATTAAAACATTTTTCACTGAAGTCTTTTGATAGCCAGCAAGTGACGAATACAGTATTTTATTAAAAGGAAGATGGAAATTTACAGTAGTTAGGAAGAAAGTAGCTACACATTAGAATTTAATCAGGTCACCAAATCATATCCCCTCAAAATGTGCAAAAGGTTCTATTAAATTTTAAATCCCCCCAAAGAATCAGAACCTTGGGTTTCTAATCTCTTCTGAAACAGCTCTTGAAGCAGTGTGATGCATTCAAACTAGAAACATGTTAGAACTCTGGTTCCTTTCCAGCTCAAGGGAAAGACTGTTACTTACTGTAACAGCAAAATCACTGGCCACCACACACATTTTCCCTGTGTAAAGGTCTCTCATTCCATGAGGCAAGACTCTACTTAGCACTTGTCTTAACATACAATGCACTGATGCAGCTGTGCCGCAGCGGCATTTTAGTAAAGATGCTATGATGCCAATGGGAGAGCTTTTCCTGTCAGCATAGTTAATCCACCTCCCTGAGAGGTGATAGCAGTGTTGACAGGAGAAGCTCTCCCATCAACATAGCACTGTCTACATAGGGGTTAGATCAGTATAACCACATCGCTCATGGGTGTGGATTTTCCACACCCTTGAATGACACAGTTATACTGATGTAAGCTCACAGTATAGACCTGACCTTAAATTTTCTAAATGAGCTATGGCTGCATGCCAATACTTCATGTGTACATAAAAAGCTATAGCCATGCTATTGGACCTAGCTGGGCTCACTTGCTGAAAAAAGACTGGATGATGCAACTGCACTGTTATACAATGCCCTTTTTATTTAAAGCATGTTGATAGTAATATTGTCATATACTCATTACTAAGGTGCTGGTTTGTCATGGGGCTAAAAACATCATGGATACTGTAATTTTTCTGTTTGACCATGACTTTTCTGTCTGTGATTTTAATAAAGCAGAGTTTCTCAAATGGTGGGAAACAGGAAGGTTGAAGGTAGGTCACCAGCCCAGTGATAAGGGGAAGCCCCACTGGGGTGGGAGGGATGGAAAGAAAGTCAACAACCCTGCACTCAGCTTGCAGAGGTTAGGCATGACAGTTCGGTTTGACCAAGTTGGAATTAGGGTTGTGGTGCGAGGGTGGAGGATGCTGCTGCAGGTGGTCAGTGCCCTCCTCAGTGGGGTGAGGAGGCGGTGAGATTTATATATATTGTATTTAAAGGGGTATAGCTGTTTTCATACATCTGACTTTAGACACCATTTCCCCCTAAAACATGACTTTTACCCAAAAAAAATATAGCATTACACAATATACAATTATGTTTCACAAAAACATTGTGTAGTCGCTCTATTACTCTCAAATGCTGATAAAACTGTCCATCTAGTTTCAAACTTTGCAAAAACCAAACGAACTAACAACATATGTTCTGGTTAATTAGCACTAAACGGAACACTAGCTATCAAGTCTATTTCTGGTGTGAGTGAACAAATTACATGGACTAAGTCTGGGCTTTAAAGATGACCTGCAAAGAAAGTCAAATGGAGTTTGTACTCATGCTATGATTACCAAAAAAAAAAAAGTTTTGAGCCAGGGGATGAGACGAGTGTTTTTAAAGTTTACTCTTCTGCTTGTTTTTTTTTTATATTAGAAATTCAGGTCATTTGCTCCGACAGTGCTGACAGCAAGTACAGAACCAGTGGAGTTATGACTTCACAGGAACCTCCATTTCCGGGAGAGCCCTACAGGAAACTCTGCTTGCACCAGGAAGAGACAGAAGACTGGGGTTCTAGTGTATGCAGTACTTCTAAAGCACAAGCAGGAGGAGCTACTTGGCAAGAAGAAAATAACCATAAGAAGTATTACCTCCATGTAGGAGAAGGATACAGATAAACCGAACAGTATTCTTAACTGACATAGCAGCAATATCTATGCCAGAGGGGAGGGGAAAAAATAATATGTTGGACATCGCTACAAAAGATAAGTAGAGAACAAGAGAAAATACCTAGAGCAAGGAAAAAGTTATATAAAGAAACACAAGATGTCAGCACAGAGAATCCCTGCACGGCTCTTGACAGAGGAAGAAAAGCAGATGGGATTTTTACTCACACTTCAGAGCATTCTCCATGTCATGTAGGCAGGGCCTAGTGACAGCAGCCCTAGCTAGCTCCACAGTAACTTCCTGGGCGACAGGATAATCCTAGGACTACACAGAAAGTTGTATCCAAGCATACCTCCCAAGATTTCTAGTGGCTAAAGTGGAACAAGTCTTGCCCTCAGTGGGTGGCAAGCCTGGCGGGTGGGGAGAGAAAAAGTTGCAGAGCAAGCCTGCCCACAGCCATCTGTGAGGGACACAAGCCACTACTACTCATAGCAGTGACTCCTGTCCCTCATGGATGGCTGGGCTCAGCTTCCCACTCTGGGCATCACTCCCTGGACCCTGGTGCATGGAGTCATAGTGCTGCTAACTCAAATTTGGACTGGCCATCCCCCATCAGGGGGCCAGCTCAAATCTGAGTGGCACTGCTACCCCGCTTGCCAGAGCCAGGTCTCAATGTCCAGAATGGGGAGCCGAGGCCAGCCAGCCCGCCCTTCAAATGGGACAGGAGCTTTTGTGGGCAGCCCTGCAAAACCTGGGACTGCTGGAAGGTTATTATAGAATCATAGAAGGTTAGAGTTGGAAGGGACCTCAGGAGATCATCTAGTCCAACCTCCTGCTTGAAGCAGGACCAATCCACAATTTTTGCCCCAGATCCCTAAATGGCCCCCTCAAGGATTGAACTCACAACCCTGGGTTTAGCAGGCCAATGCTCAAACCAGAGCTATCCCTCCCCCCTGTCAAAGGTTAAGAGTAGAAAGCACTGCCAGTGCAGAGAGAGCTAGAATGATTATGCGGGTCACCCTGGTGATGTCTCTTCCTGTCTGGGCTGGGTCTGAAGCCAGCTGGAGAACTGCAGCAGCAAGTGCCCAGAGCAGCATGTGCCAACATCTACAACTCTGATATTCTGTTCTTTATGGACAACTTTAGCACATTCATTTTGTCCTCCAATTTTGGGACTACAAAAACAAGGCCTATCGAGCATTACAGATTTGTATTACTGATCTGGAAGTTTATTCAATCAGGACATGATTTCATATCTTCTCTACACATTTATATTATGAACCAATTGAAAGCTGATAATATTAAAGAGGCATTCGCTGGAAGATCAAAGTAAGCCTATTCAGGAGGGTAAATCTCATGTAATGACAAATGTACTAGTGTTAATCTTAATTACATACATGTACAGTTAAACAAAGACTGATATAAAGAGACAGCTTTCAAAGCACTAGGTATTATTACAGTTTGCTTCCTGTAGTACTGTAATTCAATTTTTCCTTTATTAAAAATGGAAGAGCAAGCTTATTTAATAATACAGCTGACTTAGGGGAGTGGTGGGGGAAGAGACAGACTTTAAAATGTACTGGACTACTCAGAAGTTTAAAATAATTTGTATAAGGCTATTTTCCTTTTGCATATCTGCAATCTAGATCATAAAGTTTTATTTGTTCCAAAGCTAATACACTGAAATAACAGACCCTGGGTGTTATAAATTACTAGTTCCCCATTTTTCCTGAATTTGAGAGGTGATATTTCCTTACCTTTCACCTTTGCAATGACTGTTCCTGCAGCACTAAGAATGTCAACTGAATTGAGAGTCTGATGTTTACTTATCACTGCCTTTAGGACACGAAGCAGCTCCCCTAAACGTTCATGAACAACATGATGCAGACAGTCTTCATTTTCTGAAAGAGATTTTTAAAAATTGGGTCAAAGCAATTAGAAAACTATCCTTCACTTCTGTACGTCCAGTCTCACAATGACACACATTCAAGACTTTTGGGTTGTGTTCCCTACTGTGGTTAAGTTTGCACTGAAATCTCAACTTCACTAATAAGTTCTAAGCTAACAAAAGTTACTTTGTGTGTCGGTATTTGCCAGTAGTTTTTTTGCTTCATTGTTATCTACAAGATTAGAAAATTCATTTCCCCAAAAGAATTCCAACCAAATCACTAGAAGGCTAGGGATGCTATGATGGAGGTCCTCATACCTAAGAAAATAAACAGGCCTAAACCATGTCCCTGTTGTTCCCTTACCATGGTATTAGGGAATTGATTTCATCCACCTCTATTTTGAAGGAATTCAGGATAAAGTCTGAATAATGCCTAATGAAACAATAATCGTTTTTTAAAATATCTTGGAAATATGGCATCAACCAAAAGCATAATAGCAAGTTTAGTGCGAGAGAGCACATTAAGATTAGCTAGCTTTTAGCCTAAGTGTCAACCAAAAGGTTTTCAGCATCCTATGATGCTTAGTCCAGAAAAACTAGAACAAATTAACAAGCAGGGATATGAAATGGCATACATGCCTTTTCACAGCATAGTTCTCTTGGTATGCAGTTTTTCTTTAGGTATTTTTGTATGCATGGTACAGGCTGAACCACAGACTCTTCCGTTCCATTACGGAAATGGCTTTGGTGCACAGAGTTTAAGTTTCACATGCACTAGAGTGCTGCTTTGTAAGCTGTGGTAAAAAGCTGTCAGATTCATGAAAGACTAGCTTATAAAAGAAAGAATAAAAAGAGGATCTAATACAAGCTGATTCACTTCCCTGTAGAGCAAAAAGGGATGACTTACTGTGACGTTTGTGATCGTTTGTGCATAACAAAATCTAATACCTGGAAGCTGAAGCTAGACAAATTCAGACTAGAAATAAGGTGAACATTTAAAAAACCATTGGAGCAAATGGAGCATCTTTCTAAAAATAAAGATATGTTCTAGCTTGAATCAAACCCATAACTTCTGGTGAAGAACTGCTTGGTGAAATTCTTTGGCCTGCATTATGCAGGAGGTAAGACTAGATAATCACAGGAGTCCCTTCAGGCTTCAGTCTACGGGCTTGTCTTCACTACCAGGATAAGTTGACCTAAGTTCTGCTCCTCCAGCTATGTGAGTAACTTAGCTTAGGTCGACTTACCCCGGTGTCTTCACTGCGCTCTGTCAATGGGAGATGCACTCCGGTAGACCTCCCTTACTCTTCGATGGCAGAGCACTCTGCCATCGATTTAGTGCATCTTCACTAGACCTGCTAAACTGACCCCCTAGCTGAATTGATTGCATCGCTGTTGATCTCCCCATAGTAAAGACCAGCCCTATGAAAGCTTCACTCTCACTCTTAACTACTTAACAGTAACTACTATTTGAGGTTGGGGGCAGTTATAGAAAAGGAGCATCAGGAAAAAAATAGATGGCAGTGGAATACTGACCTATATTGAAACTAAAATTGGATCACAGCAGTATCCAAACAATCCCAAGAGAGTACTGCACTTTAATATGCAACTCATTCTAAAGCAATTTGGAGCCTGAAGAATTAGAGAGTCTATAAAACCACCTTCCACTTATGCATTAAAAGCAACATCTGTAAAAACAGAATATTTCTCAAGCCAAAAATTACATAGACAGTTAAAGTACAACTGGTGCCAAACTCAAGTTTCAAATACATATTAAAGTCTACACTTTACTATGTTGGAGTATGAACACATTTTCTACTTAAGTCTCTCTAAAAAGGAGACATTTGGCTAGGTCCAAATTAGGCTCATCTAACAACATAAGTAAAAAAAGCCGTGTTCAGTGGCTCAAACTGCTATCTGTTTGCATTATGATACTGCACTATTTTACAAAAATATTTGAAACACATTTATTGTTTCCAGTGGCAGGAAAAGACAAAAAGGTCTGTGATGAAAGTAATGCTGACAGAAAAATGCCATCATGAACTACGGGTGAACTGCAGTCAGCAATTTTAATTTATCCAGGACAGGAAGTCTCTTGTGTTCTTGTCCATTTGGGGAAAATATATAGTACTGGGGAAAGAAACAGAAGTGTAATATGCCAGGTTAATAATAGAATTTCTATTACCAATCTGCTCTATCTAGTTCAATTATCACCTTAGACAAGAAAAAATATGGTTTACAATGAAAAGACAATACCCAGGACAATGTAAACCCAACAAGTTTCTAGGCTGACCCAATCTCACTCCACTTTCAAGAAGTCACATGATCATATTTGCTTTCAATTTGCCTTCCTCCTCCTCTCCCACACCATACAATTTACCTTATCTATATGAAGACAAATGAGAATTTCGTCCATCAATGAATATTGCATCAAGTTCAAGCCCTTTGTCCTTATTGTTCTGTGCTGTGATACCTAAAAGAACACCTAGGTTTCTAGAATGACTGAGATCGACTACTCTGAACGTCTCCACAATCGAACTATTGCAGAGGTTAGGCTGGTTTGTGTAAGAGACAAGAGTCTTCTTGGAGACCTCCTGCAACAAACATTGGCCCTCTTGATCTCCTAAATGAAAAGATTGGGCTGTGAATCCGGGACTTTCTGCTTCCTTCACTATCACTCCCCATAGTGAAAGTTTTGTTTTTTAAAGTTGTATCAGCAACACAAAACCAGACATTTTCCAAAGCATGCAAGAGGCCTGGATTGGGAGAAGTCGTGTGTGTGTGTGTGTGTTTGGGGTGGGGGAGATCCAACCCCAAAACCCAACTAGAGAGATGTGGGGGGTTCTCTTGTGTTTCGGGTTTTTGTGTTCTCACAAAGCTAAGAAAGTGGCTTTTCAGACATTAAAGAGTTCAGTAGCTTGCCTACGACAGATAAACTTTGGTTTGAATTCAACACCTGCCTTTCTCTAGTAGAAAACAAGACCATCCCAAAATTAAAATACAACCACCAGAAATGTCATTTTTGGACGAGGTGTGGAGAAGGGGAATGGGGGTGGGGAATCAGAATAAATGTATTAATCACAAATCAGGCTATAATGTGATCAATATTGCCAGTCAGTCTTTTCTCCGAAGTTTTCAGCAAGTCTTTAGTTCAGAAGGCAATATAAGCTAAAAAGCTGAAAAGCATAAGAATATTACTAAAACTTAGTCAGCACATAGTTTAGCCTTCAGTTCCAAAGATACCAGGAATTAGAGCCTCCCATTGCTTTATGGCTACTCATTCATCTTCATCAGTGTCAGAATACCACAAGTTACCCTATTTTCTAATTTTGGACACATTTCTCAAAGGCAAGCTTTTGTCTAATAAAGATTAGCAAGCAATAATGGCCTTGCAACTATGGATTCTACTCATCCAAAACAAAATAAAGTTCTATAATCAAGCCTGTCAGCTTCAATACAACTTCCTGCCAAGTCAGTTTCAATTACATTACATACAGTTGGGAAAAGCACTGTGGTATCAGTGGGGTCAGGTATTGCTTAATTTCCTGTGGCTTTTCACCAGGCCCAAACGTTTTATGAAAAGTTGTATGTTCCAAGAAGTGTTTTTGAAAACAGGTTACACAAGTGGTAAAATGCAGAGATTAAAATTAAGATTACATTATGCTTTGTTTAACAGCAAAGAAAAAGATATGTTGGCTGCTTCATTTCCTACATTGTTCTTTAAATCTATGCATGAGATCAAATATTAGAAATCAACTTAACAGTTTTTGTTTATGGATTTTCTGCAGCGCTCTTTTGCAATATCACTTCAGACTAGCATCCATGTGGACTATTATGGAAAGCACACACTAAATTATAAGATAGGTAGTAACTTCCCAACTATTCAGACACAAAGCTTTTAATGAAGATTTCAGTTTAATATGAAGTTATACATGATGGATTCAAAGTTACCACAAGGCCTATTACCTCTGCTCACTGGTGTACCCCAAATGTTAACAGAGGAAATATATCTAGGCAATCTATAGGGTTTTTTTTTTAGATAAAATCCCATTTCATGAGGGCTAGCAACAGATCTCTTTGATTTATCAGAAATTTCCATTCCAGAATCACAGATAGTAGAGGCTGGTTCCCCCTAGACACCAATATCGAGTAAATGCTGTTTCCATTAAATTCTTCAGAAGGATTAAAACATGTTATCAGCAATTACACCATATAGATCACATGACTGAAGATCAGCATCAAAACAAAACAGATCCATTTAAAGACAACTTTATTCTAAAGTCTCATTCATGCCAACTCAGTCAACTCCCATACTGTTTAGTAGGAAACAAATCAGCATTCTGATCTGCACTGGATCCAGATTATGAGACTCCCCAGTGAGCATCGCCGACTAAGCAAAATGACCGTACAACAATGAACCGCGCTGAAACTGTCTAAGCCAGGCATCTGCAGGTTTTGGAAGATGTCCAAGGTTAGCCCATCCTCATTTTTGTATTCTCCCTCACCAGCCACACTGACTGACAAGACTCCATTGCATTACTGTCTAATCTGCCAGAGGGTCATGATCAGTTGAAGTCAAACATTGAAAATATTTCTTAATGTTCTTTAACATTGCTATAGATCAGAAAAATATATGGCCAAATCAAAAAGTTATCATTGCTCTTTAGTTAAGTCCTAGGAGATATTCTTATCAGACAAGCAATCATAGCAACTCCGACTGGTATGTCTAAGGATAGTCATATTTGATATCACGGGGCAGAAGACACTTTAAGATGCGTGGATGGATAGATGCATAAAGGCAAAATAGTGTGTGTTGATTCCTAATGCACAAGTATCTTTCTGTACACCATACAACAACTAAGGGAATATCTACACTTGAAAATTAATTCAGGTTCAAGTGAGGCATGAATTTAAAGTGCAATAAGTATTCCTGTCCATGTGTAGACAGACCTTAACCAAATCAATAACATGCATTTAGCTCCCTAAACAGGAACCAGAAATCATGCACAGAGGAAAACCACCAGAAATTAACAGAAGAGAAAAAATGTTAACGCTGCCACAAGTAAGTTTAACTCTGAATTTTGTTGTTTAAGGCAATCTGTGATGTCTACTGTCAGTGTGGCATTTCAAAGGAGATCCTCAATTATTAATACCCGAGATACTTCAGGATTTTGAAACTTCTGATCCTACATAAGCCTATTTTTCAATTTTAAAAATGTAGTTATTGCTTTACTATCACCATAAGATATTTCTCAACCAAGGCCAACATAATATTGCTACTACCCAACAAAAAGTCCAGTCAGCTGAAAGATTGTGACACAGGAGGAGTTATTCTGCTGTTAGTATACTAGCACACAGGTCATAGCTTGCTACCGTTAAGGTTTCACAACAATTGCCATTATAAGCTTGTGGTCTCAGCCAATCAAGTTTCTACTTCTGTCTCACGGACAACAGTTTCCCCAGGAACTTCCCATTCTGCAACCCAAACCATCCCTACGTGCATCTGAAGAAGTGGATATTCACTCACGAAAGCTTATGCTCCAATATGCCTGTTAGTCTATAAGGTGCCACAGGACTCTCTGCCGCTTTTACATCCCTACGGAGTCACACTGAGTTAAGGACTCATGAGGCAAGATCCCACTTCTGGTTTAGGGCCCTTGCCTCTGCCCCAAAGTGATTTTTGGGGGAGAAAGCAGCAAACAATTAACTGCTTTTGAGCAGAAGGAGGTTGAAGCGTGAAGAGGGATATACTTTCTATTATTATAAAAAAGTCTCTAATCACTTTTGAACAGCCCAACAGCCGAAATATTTAGGGGTTGAAAGGTGAAGTCTGGCACGGAAAAGCCCCTACTGGGAACAGAAACTTACCTTGTTCTAGAAAAAGTTTTGATTTGATCAAGTTATGAGTCATTAAAAAAAATCACATAACATGCAAATTTCCCCCTAAGATCAAAGAAACTGTAATTAATTGCATATGAGAAATAGAATACAATTATGTAATTGAGATTACTACAGTTGTATATTCAAAAGGGCATTGGTTAAAGTTATGCACCTAACCTTATCTTTGGCATTTCCTCATTTCTGAGAGCTTACCACGAGATCACACACTTCTGGCTTGTCTATATGAACACAGTTTGCAGCAAGCTGGGGTGTAACTCTACCCCACACTAGCCTGCCATGTACTAAGTGCCCACTAAGTGATACCATTCAATCTACTCCCATTTCAAAATGGGGTAAATCAAAGCACACTACAGATTTTTTAGTATAACAGTAGGCTCCACACAGACATTTAGTGCATTGCACACTAGCACAGCTTGCTGCAAACTAAGCATTTGTACAGAGAAGCCCTTTATAGATTGTGTAGGCTGAGCTTATTGCACACACCAGGGGCTCCTTGCATTTCTCCTCCCTTGTTCCCTGTGCATCTCCCATTGCACTTTATTTCAGGGACTCCCTGCAACTTCCCCTACTTCATCCCCAATTCTTCCACAGAAGCCAAGGACTCTGAACCCCTCCCCCACATGCCAGGATCTCATATTACCTCCCTCTCCATTTGAGGGGCTGTGTGCACATCCCCACTGCGTCCTTCTCCCCATCACCATCGTTCTTTCTATCTGGGAGATAAGTCATTCAGAGTGTCAACATGTTAAATTATTGGGAGGATGGAACATATGAGATATGGAACTATGGCTGAAAAGCATTATTGGGTGACATCAGCCACTTCTTTGATCTTCAAAACAACTGCAGAACCAATAGCTGTCGTTCTGCTAAACAGATGGCAGGGCTCCCTGTGTCTCCCATTTTCCCCTTTCGGTTTTCCAATTTCCCGCCAAATCAATAGGGTTCTGTCCATTGATGCCTACAGCACTCCCTGAAATTCTGGAACTGATCAGGTGCAGCATGAAAGGGTTACTCAACTTGAGCAGTAATTGTGGTTCTTCGAAGTGTGTCCCCCTATCAGTGCTCCACTGTAGGTGTATCCATGTCCCCGCACCTCAATCGGAGATTTTGGGTAGCAGTGTCTGTTTGGCCTACACATGCACTCACTCCGTCTCATGCTCTGCTTCGTGGCTATCTAGAGCTGCATGGGTAAACTGCCCTCAATTCCTTCTCTACTGCAGAGCTCATTGGTAAAAACTCCAAAGTAAAGGAGAGGGTGGTTAGTAGAGCACCCATGCCGGGACACATCCCGAAGAGCCACTGTTACTGAACAAGGTGAATAAACCTCTCTTCCTTGTTTCAGAATGTTTTTGATGAAAACTATGGAAGTGGAAACATCTTATGGAATGAATTTGAACTCCAGATGGAAGAGCCCCTATTTCTCTGATCCTTTGAGCAAAGTGATGGCTACTAAGAATACTGTTTTCATAGATAGATGTGTAAGCAACCATGGGTCCATGAGTTCAAGAGGAGGCCTTGTGAGGCACTTGAGGAGAAAGTTAAGATCCCATGTTGATGCAGGATGTCTGATTTGTGGGAAGAGGTTATCCATACCCTTGAGGAATCTTTTCATAGTAGGATGAGCAAATATGGAGTAGCTGTCTATCTTACGATGGAAGGCTGTTATGGCTGTGAGATGCACCTGTACTGAATTTAGAGATCATCCTGATATGATGGGTAACATGTTTTGAGTAACACCAGAATTGGAATTTTTTCCATTTTTGAATATACATATGACAACTCATTATTTTTCTGCTATATAAAATAGCACCTCTTTCACATATGCTGAACAAGACACTCTATGCTTTCGAAGGATCAAGGAGCCAGGCCTTGAGTGGAAGAACCTGAAAGTTGGGGTGATGGATCTGTCCAGCATCCTGAGAAAGGAGGTGAGGAAGGGGCTAAAGAGTGATTGGCAGGCAGATCACTAACAGAGTAAAGTATGGGAACTATGTTTGCCTTGGCCTGTGGGAACTCTGAGAATAACCATTGCTCTCTCTTATCTTGAGCATGACCTTCAACATTATAGGAACTGAAGGAAAGGCATAAAGGAGATCTGTGTTCCAGTAAAAGAGAAAGGTGTCTCCAAGAGAATGACGATCCAATCTGGCTCTGGAGCAGAACAGAGCATTTCCTGGTTTTGGCTATGGCAAATAAGTCTATTTCTGGGAGTCCCCAATGGGGAAATATGCTGTGGAGAATAGCATGGTCTACTTTCCATTCTGTGTTCCAGAGAAAAATTCCTGCTGTGGTGTTCTGTATGCCTGAAAGGTAGGCTGCTGATATATTGCATGCACCAAATTTCACAGTTTCATTGATTCTAGTCCTCTTCCTAGAGATTTATTTAAAACATACATGCTCTGTTGTCTATCATAATATTTGTGTTTGCCTTTGATTAGTGATAGGAAATGTGAACAGGCATTCCTTACCACTCTGAGCTCTACCAGGTTGCTATGCAGTGGGAATTTGAAGGGAGACAATTTGCCTTGAACCATATTCATAGATTCATAAATATTTAGGTCAGAAGGGACCATTATGATCATCTAGTCTGACCTCCTGCACAACGCAGGCCACAGAATTTCACCCACCACTCCTACAAAAAAACCTCACACGTATATCTGTGCTACTGAAATCCTCAAATCGTAGTTTAAAGACTTCAAGGAGCAGAGAATCCTCCAGCAAGTGACCCGTGCCCCATGCTACAGAGGAAGGCGAAAAACATCCAGGGCCTCTTCCAATCTGCCCTGGAGGAAAATTCCTTCCCGACCCCAAATACGGCGATCAGCTAAACCCTGAGCATATGGGCCAGATTCATCAGCCAGATACTGCAGAAAATTCTTTCCTGGGTAACTCGGATCTCACCCCATCTACTAGCCCATCACAGGCCATTGGGCCTATTTACCATAAATATTTAATTACCAAAACCATGTTATCCCATCATACCATCTCCTCCATAAACTTATCGAGTTTAATCTTAAAGCCAGATAGATCTTTTGCCCCCACTGCTTCCCTTGGAAGGTTATTCCAAAACTTCACTCCTCTGATGGTTAAAAACCTTCGTCTAATTTCTAGTCTAAATTTCCTAGTGGCCAGTTTATATCCATTTGTTCTTGTGTCCACATTGGTACTGAGCTTAAATAATTCCTCTCCCTCTCTGGTATTTATCCCTCTGATATATTTATAGAAAGCAATCATATGGTTGTCTTGATTAACAGCCCACCAGAGATGCATCTGTTGTCAGTATGAAAGTTGGAGGTGATTGAGTGAAGGGAACCACTGCACAGACATTCTGCGGATCTTTCCAGTATTTGAGAGGATTTTTGACTGTCAAGGACATCAACAGCAGTTTGCTCCATCTGTCCGTATTTGGTGCGTAAACCGTTTTGAGACATGCTCGAAGGCAATGCATGTTGAGTCTTGTATGACTTATTACAAAGGTGCTTGCAGCCATATGTCCCAGTAGCTGAAGGCAATTTCTGGCTGAGGTCTGGGGGCTGGCCTGGATTGTGTAGATTAAGTTAGTTAAGGTGTTGAACCTGCGTAAGGGGAGGAAGACACTGGCCTTTACTGCATCTAAAAAGGCACCTATGAATTCTAGATGTACTGGCAGTAGTCAATTCATTTAGTTGCAGTCCCAGCCACATGAATACAGCCATAGTTTTTTTGCATGGCTGACAGGGCGTCAAAGGATAGTGACTTGAGTAGACAGTCATCTAGATATGGAAATATAATTCCTAGTTTGCAAGATGAGCTGCTACCACAAAAGGATCTTCAAGAACACTCTGGGTGCAGATGATAGGCCAGATGGAAGTACCTTGTATTGAAAATGGTGAATCTTAGAAAACTCCTGTGGAATGGTTGGATCACGATAGGAAAATAAGCATTTTGTAGGTCAAGGGCTGAGAACAAGCCTTCGTGGTCCAGTGATGGAATTACTGGGGCTAACAACCAACTTGAATCCTTGTGTCTTTACGTATCTGTTGAGTGATCTCAGATTCAGAATGGGTCTCCATTTGCTGTTCTTTTTCAATATCAGGAAGTATTTGGAATAGAAACCCTTCCCTCTGTGTTGATTGGGAACTGCTTCTATAGCACCCAGCTTTAGGAGATGCTTGATCTCCTGATGTAACAGGTGTTCGGGAGAAGGGTCACTGAGAAGAGGTATGGGGAGGGAAAGAAAAGTGGATTGAATAAGCATTGGAGAGGATTTCTAGTGCCCACTTGTCTGTTATACGTTTCCAGTTTTGTCAAAAAAGAACAAGGTGGTTTCTGAAAGGATGTAGATGATCCAAGTTTTGCAGCAAGCAGTTGTGGGAGCGGGTAGCTCAGGGCCTCGACCAATGCATCAAAATTGGTGTTTTGGTGTTGAGGGTTGTGAAGTTGAGGTTTGGGGCTCTGTCAGTCTTCATTTTTGTATTAGTTGCCTTTTCCACTGGGATTCATAGTGTCTCTGGGATGGAGGGAATTGAGCAGATTGGGATCTTTGTGATTTCTGAGATTTGCTGTATCTCCTTTTCTGTGCAAGTGTATAAATCCCCAGAGAACACAACGTGACTTTAGTCTTTTAGTGTATGGAAGGATTTGTCTGTTTTTTCCACAAACAGTTTGGATCCTTCGATTGGAAGATCCTCCACAGTAGTTTGGATTTCTCTTGGGAAACCAGAAACGTGAAGCCATAGAATCATAGAATCTCAGGGTTGGAAGGGACCTCAGGAGGTCATCTAGTCCAACCCCTGCTCAAAGCAGGACCAATCCCCAATTTTTGCCCCACATCCCTAAATGGCTCCCTCAAGGATTCAACTCACAACCCTGGGTTTAGCAGGCCAATGCTCAAACCACTGAGCTATCCCTCCACCTCAAAGAAGCTCTCCTCATTACTATTGCTGTTGATATGGAACAGGCAGCTCTGTTAGCAGTATCTAACAAAGTCTACAATGATGTCCTCACATGAAGCTGACCCTCAGTGATAGTGGCTTAGTACTTCTTTCTCTGATCATTTGGGAGATGTTCAATAAAGGCATTGAGCTTTAACTAACATGATTATATTTCGCCCTAAGAACTCCATAATTAGCAATCCTAAATTGTAGGGTTGCCGACAAGTACGATCTCCTGCCAAATAGTCCAGTCGTTTCCAGTCCTTGTTGTTCGGTGTTGATTTAGCGTTGTCTGTCTGCCCCATTTATTTACAGTATCTACAACAAAGGAATTTGGGGATGGATGGGAAAATAAAAAAAGTCCACATCCTTAAAGAGGACATAATATTTTTTATCTGCCCTTTTGTGTGTGGGCGGTATTGTGGCTGGTGCTTGCCAGATGTTTTTTGCTGGGTGTTGAAGGGCCTTGTTGATAGGAAGTGCAGGATGTCAAGCAGCTTGCGTTGTGACTCCTTCATTTCTTCAAGGGGGACATGAAGTGAGTCCACTAGTCTCTTGGTAAGGTCCTGGAATTGTCGGAAGTCATCTGCAATGGTTGGTGGAGGAGACAGAACGGCTTAGTCAGGAGAGGTTGAGGAGATGTTTGTTGCTAGAGTAATTGCCTTGTCCAGTCTTGCTTCCTGTTCCTCAACAGTCTTCTCTTGAGGATCAGGGGATTTAGAAAGGGAAGCTGAGGGAGATAGTCTTCCTGTATCCTGGTGAGAGACACCTGAGGTCCAAGAGAACTGGTGCCTGTAGGCTGCCTATTGGTCCCAGTACAGTCGCTGGGGTGGTGCAAAGGGCACAGGTGGTGTTACCTAAGCATGTCCATACCAAGAGGGTGGGCCTTGTCTCTCATGGCAGTTCTGTGTCTCTGTGACTGTTTCTAGGTGACTAGTCCCTTGACATTGCCCTGGGGAGCTCTCCACTGAGATGAATATATGTCATTATCATCCTCCTCTTCTTCATTGCTCGATAGAGGTAGAGCAGTTAAGTATGCGGATGGTGATTGTCTTGGTACCATGGGGAATTTAGGGAACCAAGATGTTGTTGGAACTGAGTAATGGGGTTTCTGGCATTTCTGAGACCAACAGGTCTTTGGAGAAATGGAATTCCTAAAGTACCAAGGTACATCCTCATCAAGTTAGTCAATCTACAATGGAACTAACAAGGTTTATTATTTGCACATCTAGGGTTTCTAGAAGTGATGTGCCATTAGAAGCAAGGAGTAAAGTTGTTTTCAGAAATACTATGGGTGCAATTTGACAAAATGTTACCACCAGTAGCAACTCTACAGCATTACCTGTATTTCCTATTCCAACTGAAAGGACTACCATTTGACTTATTTGTGTTCCTGTCTCACACCCACATGCCCATATGGCTCCCACTGCAGAAAGGCTGGAATCTACTATATTCAGCACATGGGGTTTTGACTAACTGTGGAAGTGGATTGCAGATTTGAAGGAGCTATAATATAGGAAATTAACAAAAAGATGCTTACTTTTTATATCTTAAATATTTAAGTATCCTTTGGATCACAGTGCTAGATACCTTATAATAACCAACTAGTATGAGAGTAAACATTTTTAGGCACAAAGAAGGGAATGTACTATTATGACAAAAGAAAGTCAGACTATTTTGTAGTTGCAACATTAAAGGCATTTTGTTTTGTTTTGAATTTACACTGTAACAACTCTGCCCAGTGACACTTAAAGGCAACCGAGCTATAAGATCCTGAAATGTTCCAAGTACACTCACCTCTACATTATGGGCAGTGCTGATGCAGAGTTCAAAAATCATGAGCTCTGACAAATTAGTGCTGAGTTATTTTTAATTTGCTTTCTGGTTTTTGAGCCTTTCATATGCATGTTTTCAAGTTTTTCTCTGCAACTATGAAGACTAGACCCTTTTTACCATCAGGTTTGCTGTTTGGGAAAAAAAATCGCATGTTGGCAATGCTGTAAATGGTGTGCAACACCTGTTAGAATCATATCCCTAGAGTTGTAGTGGAAACACAACTAAAGCGCATATACTATTACCTACTATTTACTTGTTAAGATGATTTCACAAGTACACTGCTACAAATTTAAAAATGTACGATTTGTAGTTTTACAAATTCATATGATCCAGCACTGGACATTATTTTAACATCATACAATACGTATAGGCCAGCAGGCATTCATCAAGCCTTACACCGTGATTTGTGGATTGCAGAAGACCCTACACACCCCAATCAGGGATAGACGTCTGTGGTAGTCATAACACACAACAAAAAAATGGTTCCTGGCCTGAAGAGCTTGCAATCCAAGCATACGATAAGATCACAAGTGGATATAACAAGACAGAATAGTAAAATTAGCTGTAGTCTCTATTGCATTCTTTGTACCATTTTCAGCTATTTTCTTTCATTCTGAATGCTTCGATACTTTAGGTCCACACATTTCTCTCTGATATTTACATTTTTTCATCTTTAAATTATGATTCTACAGATCAACACAATATATTAATCTATCATCTTATGTTTACCTTTGTATGGTAATTACTGAACATTTGAATAAGTTCATTCAAAAGAAGCTTAGCTTCTTACTACAGTGTAACATTCCAAGGATCAATCTGTTGGTTATTGGTTTAAACTTACTTCTAAATTAAAAATGAATACTAAAGAAGGAATCATACCTATTTTCATAGGGGGGGAAAAAACAACCAAGAGTACTATGCACGCTTTGTCCAAAACAGGATGAACTTTTCAAGCTGCCTTAATTCAAAGCCACTGATAGTACATTGATGTGGCTTGTAACCGATAAAGTGACTATAAGACTCCTTTAAGGATGATCTGTGCCGATTTTGATTTAACAAATGGCCTTTCCACTATCACTGATCAGCTCTGTAAAGCCATATCTTTGTACACAACATGCAGTCATTTTTTGTTTTCAACTCTTCGTATTCAGAAAACCTTCAGCATACTGAGAAGCTGTCTGCTTTTATGGATTTGAAAGAATAAATTGCCTTAAACAGATTTCGTACCTAGAATTCAATTTACAAGCTTACAAGTACAAGCTGGCCAATGCCTCATTTTTGTTAATTAGTATCATGGCAACCATGAATTCAGCCTGCTTGTTGTCAGGGAATCATATTTTTAAAAAGGCACCACAACAAGTTCAATAACGTGTATGCTATAATTCATAGCAAAGTTCTATCATACTAAATTGTAGCGAAGGTAGTAAATTCAAGCCAGTGAAGCATTATATGGAAAGTAAATGGGAATCAAGTATGACACAGATCTGTTATCTAATACACCAAAACAAAAACGTGATTCTCTTTGATGAGATCTGAGGAGTAGGGAGAGGAAAAACCAGAAGAAATCAAAACTACAGAACCTAGATTTGAAAGCAGTTTGCAACATGATGCATCAGTCTCAGGAGTTTACCTTGAGAAGGACAACAAAGATTTAATTCAGTGGGGTCTACAGAAAACATTTGAAAATTATTCTCAAAAAAAAAAAAGACAAATTAAATTTGTTCCTAAGTTAGGTAATATACAGAAGCTACCAATGTTTACGTACAGTTATGGCACAATAATTTGGTACCATAAATACATTTCCTAATAGGAAAAAGACAGTTTCATATTTTGGAAATTAGCGATTAAATATTGAGTTGTAAAGTATCTAAGATTTTGTCTTTAAATTTTTTAGGGAAGTACATACCTTGCCCTGCTGGCACTCAGAAAGACTTCTGCAGCAAACTGCTTCAATACTTTGTCAGCCCCATACTTCAAATCATTATGCCAAAAAGGCATTTCAGACCTGTGCCCAGAAGTATTACAGTTCCAGGTAAAATTTCTAGTCCAAAGAGGTTTTGATAAGCCTCTGAACTTTTGGATGCATATCCAACCCAAACCTTTCATGTTTGCCTCTCACTAACTGGTACTGGGCTAGAATGACTTTCATATATAGACTGTGTGAGCTAGATTTTCCAGGTTGCAGTGGTTACATGGAAGTTCTGCTAATCTGTTTCTCCAAAAAGTTATTGTTTTTCTTCTTGGTAATCTTTCCAATCTATTGTAGAGGAATGAGAATTTATACACTTAGTTGCTCATCCTGATCACTAGAAGAGGATAATCAATGGGACAGGAGCAAAAAAAAGTTTAAAAACATTGGGATCCAACTGTGACTTGCTGCCCTAATGTGGCACACCTCTTCCCTTTTCCCTCCACAATTGTGATACAGTACATTTTATATTGTAACAGAGGGGTAGTCGTGTTAGTCTGTAGCCACAAAAACAACGAGGAGTCTGGTGGCACCTTAAGGGTATGTCTACGCTAAGAAATTATGTCGAATTTATAGAAGTCGATTTTTTAGAAAGCAAGTGTCCCCCCATTAAGCGCATTAAGTTGGCAGAGTGCATCCACAGCACTGAAGCTAGTGTCAACTTTCGGAGTGTTGCACCGTGGGTAGCTATCCCACAGTTCCCGCAGTCTCCGCCACCCACTGGAATTCTGGGTTGAGCTCCCAATGCCTGATGGGACAAAAACATTGTCGTAGGCGGTTTTGGGTACATGTCGTCAGTTGCCCTTACCTCCGTGAAAGCAATGGCAGACAATCTTTTTGCACCTTTTTTCCGTGCAGGCGCCATACTGCTTTCAGCAGATGGTGCAATAGGGCTGCAAACCGTCGTCATCGAATGACCGCTTCCGCTGCCACTCTGCTCTCCTGATGGTCTCGCAGGTCCTCTATATGACCATCATCATCCGCCGCTTCCGCTGCAACTCTACTCGACTGCTCTTGTCTCGCCAAACCACAGCAAGCATGCAGCCTGCTCCGCTGTGGTGTCCTGGCAGCGGACGGTGCAGTAGGTCTGTAAAACTCGTCATCCAACCACCGCTTCCCCTGCAACTGTGCTCTCCTGCAGACGCATTACCATGGCAAGCATGGATCCTGCTCAGATCACCACAGCAGTTATGAGCATTGTAAACACCTCGCGCATTGTCATGCAGTATGTGCAGAACCAAAACCGGCAAAAGTAGGCGAGGAGGCGATGGCAGCGTGGTGACGAGAATGATGAGGACATGGACACAGACTTCTCTCAAAGCATGGACCCTGGCAATTTGGCCATCCTGGTGGCAGTGGGGCAGACTGATGCCATGGAACGCAGATTCTGGGCCCGGGAAACAAGCACAGACTGGTGGGACCACATAGTATTGCGGGTCTGGGATGATTCCCAGTGGCTGCGAAACTTTTGCATGCGAAAGGGCACTTTCATGGAACTTTGTGACTTGCTTTCCCCTGCCCTGAAGCACAAGAATACCAAGATGAGAGCAGCTTTCACAGTTTACAAGCGAGGGGCGATAGCCCTCTGGAAGCTTGCAACACCAGACAGCTACCGGTAAGTCTGGAATGCTGTGATCCAAGTAGCCAACGCAATCACTGAGCTGCTGCTATCAAACGTAGTGACTCTGGGGAAATGTGCAGGTCATAGTGGATGGCTTTGCTGCAATGGGATTCCCTAACTGTGGTGGGGCGATAGACGGAACCCATATCCCTATCTTGGCACCGGAGCACCAAGGCAGCGAGTATATAAACGGAAAGGGGTACTTTTCAATGGTGCTGCAAGCAATGGTGGATCACAAGGGACGTTTCACCAACATCAACGTGGGATGGCCAGGAAAGGTACACGACGCTCGCATTCAGGACCTCTGGTATGTATGAACAGCTGCAGCAAGGGATTTAATTCCCAGACCAGAAAATAACCGTTGGGGATGTTGAAATGCCCATAGTTATCCTTGGGGACCCAGCCTATCCCTTAATGCCATGGCTCATGAAGCCATACACAGGCACCCTGGACAGTAGGCAGGAGCTATTCAACTATAGGCTGAGCAAGTGCAGAATGGTGGTAGAATGTTCATTTAGACGTTTAAAAGCGCGCTGTTGCAGTTTACTGACTCGCTTAGACCTCAGCGAAACCAATATTCCCATTGTTATTACTGCTTCCTGTGTGCTCCACAAGATCTGAGAGAGTAAGGGGGAGACATTTATGTAAGGGTGGGAGGTTGAGGCAAATCGCCTGGCCACTGATTACGCACAGCCAGACACCAGGGCAATTAGAAGAGCACAGCAGGGCACACTGCATATCAGAGAAGCTTTGAAAACCAGTTTCATGGCTGACCAGGCTATGGTGTGATAGTTCTGTTTGTTTCTCCTTGATGAAAACCTGCCCCCTTGGTTCACTCTACTTTCCTGTAAGCCAACCGTCCTCCCCTCCCCCCTCGATCACTGCTTTCAGAGGCAATAAAGTCATTGTTGTTTCAAATTCATGCATTCTTTATTAATTCGTCACACAAATAGGGGGATAACTGCCTAGGTAGCCCGGGAGGGGTGGGGGAGGAGGAGAGGAGGGAAGGACAAGGCCACACTGCACTTCAAAAACTTATTGAATGCCAGCCTTCTGTTGCTTGGGCAGTCCTCTGGGACAGAGTGGTTGGGTGCCTGAAGCCCCCTCCCCCGGCACGCGCTTGGGCGTCTGAGTGAGGAGGCTACAGAATTTGGGGAGGAGGGTGGTTGATTACACAGGGGCTGCAGTGACACTCTGTGCCTTTTCTGCACCTCAACCATATGCCAGAGCATATCAGTTTGATCCTCCAGTAGCCTCAGCATTGCATCCAGCCTCCTTTCATCATGCTGCCCCCACCTCTCCTGTTGCTCCAGCCATCTATCCTCGCATTTATTTTGTGCTTTCCTGGACTGTGACATTGTCTGCCTCCATGCATTCTGCTGGGCTCTTTCAGTGCAGGAGGACTGAATGAGCTCAGAGAACATTTAATTGCGAGTGCGTTTTTTTCGCCTTCTTATCTGCGCTAGCCTCTGGGACGGAGATGCTAGTGGCAGCATTGAAACATTTGCAGCTGTGGGAGTAAAACTGAAAAAGACACGTTGGTCATTTAAAAGGATGGGCTGATGTTTTTGGGTTAACGTGCAGCACAAACCCAACTAACCTCCCACCCCACCCAATTCTCTGTGATGATGGCTTCACCACTCCCCCCACCGCGTGGCTAACAGCGGGGAATATTTCTTTTCAGCCACAGGCAAACAGCCCAGCAGGAACAGCCACCTCTGAATGTCCCCTGAATAAAATTCCCCTATTTCAACCAGGTGACCATGAATGATATCACTCTCTTGAGCATAACAGAGAGATAAAGAATGGATGTTGCTTGAATGCCAGCAAACACCGGGAGCACACGCTTGCCATGATTTCTTATGCAATGATTCCAGACTACATGCTACTGGCCTGGCGTGGTAAAGTGTCCTACCATGGAGGACTCAATAAGGCTGCCCTCCTCAGAAACCTTTTGTAAAGGCTTTGGGAGTACCTTTAGGAGAGCTTCATTGAGATGTCCCTGGAGGATTTCTGCTCCATCCCCAGACACATTAATAGACTTTTCCAGTAGCTGTACTGGCTATGAATGCATCCCAAGTCTTCAGGGCAAATTAATCATTAAACATGCTTGCTTTTAAACCGTCTATTATATTTACAAAAGGTACACTCACCACAGGTGCCTTTTCTGCTTTCAAGGTCCGGGAGCCCGGGTTGGGAGGGTATTGGCTCCAGGGTGATCAACAGTTCCTGGCTGTCGAGGAGAACAGTTTCTCCGCTTGCCTGCTGTGCACTATCCTCCCCCTCCTCATCTTCCTCGTCCCCAAAATCCTCATCCCTGTTGCATGAGACTCCCTTGCAGGAGTCCACGTACAGGTGTGCGGTAGTTGTAGGGGCACCCCCTAGAATTGCATGCAGCTCATCATAGAAGCGGCATGTCTGGGGCTCTGACCCCGAGCAGACGTTTGCCTCTTTGGTAGGCTTGCCTGAGCTCCTTAAGTTTCACATGACACTGCTGCCAGTCCCTGTTATAGCCTCTGTCCTTCATGCCCTTGGAGATTTTTTCAAATATGTTGGCATTTCGTCTTTTGGAACGGAGTTCTGATAGCACAGATTCGTCTCCCCATACAGCGATCAGATCTCGTACCTCCAATTTGGTCCATGCTGGAGCTCTTTTGCAATTCTGGGACTCCATGGTCATCTCTGCTGATGAGATCTGCATGGTCACCTGTGCTGATCAGCTTGCCACGCTGGCCAAGCAGGAAATGAAATTCAAAAGTTTGCAGGGCTTTTCCTGTCTACCTGGCCAGTGCACTTGAGTTCAGAGTTCTGTCCAGAGCGGTCGCAATGGAGATATCTCCCGAAGACCAATACCGTCAAATTGCGTCCACGTTACCCCAAATTCGACTCAGCGATGTAGATTTCAGCGTTATTCCCCTTGTCGGGGAGGAGTACAGAAATCGATTTTAAGAGCCCATTAAGTCGACAAAAATGGCTTTGTTGTTTGGATGGCTGCAGGGTTAAATCGATCTAACGCTGCTAAATTCGACCTAAACTTGTAGTGTAGACCAGGGCTAAGACCAAGATTTATTTGGGCATAAGCTTTCGTGGGTTAAAAAAAAACACTTCTTCAGATGTAACTGTTAGTCTTTAAGGTGCCATCAGATTCCTCATTGCTTTTATAAAATGTACTGGAATCCACAGAGTACTAATATAATTACACTTTAATTTAAAGCATAAATAAGAATCTGATGAAGAAAGTAAAGAGGAATATCAATCCAAACTGATAGATCTGAGCAGCAGACTATTACAGATCTAACCATAAGATTTTCATTAACAGTATGACATTATATATTTTATTTCCCAAAAACGATTAGATGTTTTATCTGATGAACCAGATATTTTCCATTCTGGAATTGGAAGCACAATTTAGGAAAATAAATATTTGCAATGAAGTGTCAGATCTCCATTTGAGTGATTACAGCCTGATCCTTCTGAATATTCAGCTTTTGCAGGAAGACTCTAGACAATCTCTCATTTGTATGCTTAGGACACATAACAGCTAAATTAATGTATCCTTTTTTAAAAGAAAACAAAGTTGTCAAATCAAAATGTCTGTATTACTTACTTCTCAGAAGAGATACCAACACATACCAAATGTAGTTTTTGTTCTAAAAAAAAAGCAGTGACAGGTATGTCTTTAAAAATGCACATAGATTTGTACATGAAACTGTCAAAAATCCTACATTTGCGCCTTCCTTTAGTTAAATATTTTCAGCAAGTTGACTTGTCAACTGACATCAGCAAGCCAGTTGTTGCTTTGCATCCATTTCACATTTAAATTCATAGATTAACTCTCCTTGTAATGGGAAAAGCGTCTTTGGAAAAAGCCTACCACAAAGTAGCTTTTCATCAGTCTATTTCAATATGCCCTATGCCACATTCCTTCAACTTTTGTATTTTATTAGCCTTGAGATTCCAGTCTCAAGAAACCTAGTTGTGTTCAGCCATGCAGTTTAATCTTGAGAATATATTAAATTTTTAAAACCAGATTTAAAGCCTATATTTTGTTTTTAAAAGAGAAGTAAATATAGTACAGATAATTATTGGAATCTCTTTGTTTACCTGCTTCAGACGAGGAAGACTGAACACAGTGCTTGGCCTTATTAACCAAAAACTTGCTAATCCTCCAGTGTCTTCCAGTAGTTTGACCACATACATTTCAGGGAATAAAGTTAAATGAATACATTGCTTTGGAGCCTTTACTTTTGGCACATTTTAATCATTACAGAAACACTTAGACTGTATTAATATTGATGTTAAAATTGTAAGTGGTTTTGTGTATCTAAGATTACATTTCCATAACAATTATATTAGCAATGAAATCAAAGTTCTCATAATCCTTTTAGAAAGTCAGAAATTAATTAAAAATCGATTTAAAAATATTTAAAATTGTTATACATTATTGGGAACATTATGCTGTAATTATTTCAATGCCTGAGGTGCACATGAGATTTCACAGAAATGTTGAGAGATAGTCCCTTGTTTGAACAGTTTACAATCCAACATATTCTCAGAATATCATATCTTTTTTTAACTATTTAAAGTAAATAGCTACCTCACATGTTGGTCCAAGTTCTAAAAAAAGTCATATTGTTACTTCTATATCATAAAGGTATGAAAAACAATTCAAGAAGGAAAACATTTCAGAAAGGCTATCCTCAGAAAGTTGATATTACTATCCCATGATCAGGAAAAACCCATTCTTGATGATAAAAAACAAAACAAAACCTTATACTGGACATTCAAAATTAACCTTTGCTAACCCATATCAAGAGAGATTAGAAAAATCACTTAACCTTTCACTCATTTTACGTTTTAGCATCCTGATCTATCATTTGTTCTGCACAGCCAATCCCTCCTCTTTTGGCCTAAGCAACTGATTGAATGAAGAAGCTATTACTTACTGACAGCCCACCTACTCAAAGGCCACACAAAACCAGGATTATGAGATTATAGAATGTTAGCAAAGAGCATTAAAAAACAACAACAAAAGAACATAAAAAAGGAAAACTTGCTACTTTCTAAACTTTATTATTAGTGTTTTATATACTGCGTGGTAAAGTTAATTTTTCTTTTGATAAAAAAATTTGAGCAAAATCAACTTGAACTTTAAGTAGGATTCAAATCAATATAGTAATCATCATGGGGTATTAACTGGAGAAAGAAGTGCTAAATCAAGATAAGTCTCTGTTTCATTTTACATAGCTCACTCATGGGAGCAACAGAGGAAAGTACTAAGATATACAGAAGTGTGTGAAAATTTTATTGTGGGTAGAATGTCCCAACTAGCATTAGACACAAAAACCAGGGCATGTGACTAGTTCAGCTGCTGTGATGCAATGTGACTGGAAACAGACATACAACATAACTTTTGAAATAGAGAGAGGACTGAGACACTCAAGGCCAGTCCTTGGGCTATTGCATAAAGAGCACTCAATTGCACAAGGTGCTGAAGAATACGTAAGTAGACATGACCCCGGCCATGAACATCTTACAATTAAAAATGACACAGAATATACGGCAGGAAGAGACCAAATCTGTACATACATATACTTTTTGGCTCTGTATTTGTACAAGACTGTCCCCAACTGCCACAAAAGCCTTTAGCCTAGCTATTAAACACTGACCAAAACCAAAGAACAATTGGGGCTGTCCAAAAGCTACAGAATGGGAAAAGGTCATGGCCAGACTGGGGGAAGTATTTTTGAATAAGCTACATATAAAATACCTCTCCCCCATTCCTAATATAAGGCATATGTAGATTAAAGTTAAATTTCCATCATCAGTCAGGGCTGATGTCATTAAGCACTTTAGCCTCATCTGATCTGACAATTTTTTTTAATTATTAAAATCTACCTCTTTATTCCAGACCTGCCTTTCCATCCAAATTAAAATTTTGGCCTCAATTACATCTCCATGTGGATATCTAATCAGCAGCTCAATCTCAACATGACTAAAACAGAGCTCTTAATCTTTCCTCCATCCCATCTCCTTTTTCAGTTATTTTGGACAACAGCACCATCCTGCCTGTCATTCAGGCCCACAACCCGAGAGTCATCTTCAACTTAGATCTCTCTCTCATTTCTAGACTATGTCTAAACTTTGCAGATTCTTTCTGCACAACACCTAAAATACATCATTTTCTACCCATCCACATAGCAAAAATTCATCCAGGCTCTCATCTTTCATCTCAATTACTAGAGTATCATTACAGTACTCTGGCCTTGACATATGCAGTCTTGCCCTCTCATATCCATTCAGAATGCTGCTGCAACCATCATTCTCCTAGCCCAGCGGTTCTCAAACTGTAGGCCGGGACCCCAAAGTGGGTCGCAACCCTGTTTTAATGGGGTTGCCAAGGCTGGCGTTAGACTTGTTGGGCCCCGGGGCCCAAGCCCAAGTCCCACTGCCCAAGCTTGAAGCCGAAGCCAGAGGGCTTCAGCCCTGGTGGCAAGGCTCAGGTTCCAGGCCTCCCACCTGGGGCTGAAGCGCTAGGGCTTCAGCTTTGTACCCCCTCCCCTCTGTCCAGAGCAGCAGGGCTCAGGCTTTGGTTCCCCCCTCCTGGGGTCATGTAGTAATTTTCGTTGTCAGAAGGGGGTTGCAGTGCAATGAAGTTTGAGAACCCCCATCCTAACCTATTGCTTTGACCAGGTCACCCCTTTCTTTGATACGATAGAGAAGGGGGAGCCAGTGGAGAGATTCAGACATAAGCTATTTGTCTCCACTTCCAAGGCCCACGTGACCCTACCTTCATCTTGCATTCACTACTGACATGTTGATTCATGCCTCCCATCGACCAGTGATGTCAGCCTCCACAGCCCACTTGTTAAATTTTTGAGCATGCACCTTTCTACTTTCTCCCACAGGTTCAAAGGCCAGAAGGAACTACTGTGATCACCTAGTCTGACCTCCTGTATAACAGGCCAGAGAACTGCCCCAAAATAATTCTTAGAGCATATCTTTTAGGAAAACTTACAATCTTGATTTAAAAATTGCCAGTGATGGAGAATCTACCATGACCCTTAGTAAACTGTAATCACCCTCGTTGTTAAAAAAATGTATGCCTTATTTCCAGCCTGAATTTGTCTAGCTTCAAATTTCAGCTGTTGGATCTTGTTACACCTTTGTCTGCTAATTTGAAGGGCACATTATCAAATATTTGTTCCCTGTGTAGGTACTTATAGACTGTAATCAAGTCATTCCTTAACCTTTTTATTAAGCTAAATGGACTGAGTACATTGAGGAGAACAGGAGTACTTGTGGCACCTCAGAAATTAACAAATTTATTAGAGCATAAGCTTTCGTGGGCTACAGCCCACTTCATCGGATGCACTGAATGGGACATATAGTAAGAAGCTATATATATACACATATACATATACATATATATATATATATACACATATACATATACATATATACACACATACAGAGAAGATGGAATTTGCCATACAAACTGTAAGAGACTAATTAACTAAGATGAGCTATTATCAGCAGGAGAAAAAAAAACTTTTTGAGTGATAATCAAGATGGCCCATTTAGACAGTTGACAAGAAGGTTGAGGATACTTAACTTAGGGAAACAGATTCAATATAAATTTGTTAGTCTCTAAGGTGCCACAAGTACTCCTGTTCTTTTTGCGGATACAGACTAACATGGCTGCTACTCTGAAACCTGAGTACCTTGAATCTATCACTATAAAGGCATGTTTTCTAATCCTTTAATCATTCTTGTGGCTCTTCTCGGAACCCTCTCCAATTCATCAACCATCTCCTTGAATCGTGGACACAGCTGGACACAGGACTCTAGCAGTGATCTGACCAATACCAAATACAGAGGTAAATAACCTCTCTACTCCTAGTCAAGATCCCTGTTTATCCATCCAAGGATTGTGGTAGCCCTGGCCACAGTGTCACACTGGAAGCTCATGTTCAGCTGATTATCCACCATGAATGCCCAAATCTTTTTAGAGTCCTTAGAGTCCACCATCCTACAATCTTTTGTTCCTAGATGTATACATTTACATCGTATTACATGCTTGTGCCCAGCTTACCAAGCGATCCTGATCACTCTATATCATTGAGCTGTCCTCTTCATTATTTATCACTCCTCCAATTTTTATGTCATCTGCTAACTCGATCAGTGATGATTTTGTTTTCTTCCGGGTCATCAATAAAAATGTTAAATAGCGTAGGGCCAAGGATCTTGCAGGACCCCACTAGAAACACAACTGTTCCATAATCATTCCCCATTTACAATTACATTTTGAGATTTATCAGATAAGCAACTTTTAATCCATTTAAGGTCCGCCATGTTAATTTTATATTGTTCTAGTTTTTTAATCAGAGTAGCGTGCAATACATAAAATTTCTTCCAGAAGTTTAAATATATTACATCAACACTATTACCTTCATCAACCAATCTTGTAATCTCATTAAAAAAATCAAGGTAGTTTGACAATATCTATTTATTATACCCATGTTGATTAGCATTAATTATATTACTCTCCTTTTAATTCTGCCTCTCACACTTGAGAGAAGTTCCCTGTAATTATCCCCCTGCAGACTCCTCCTTTAAACTCTCTTTTGCGTGATGCTGACAAAACACTGACAACAGTCAGGCCACGGGTGTGCTGAGACCTCTGCCTATCATGTAGCCAATATTGTCTCACTGTTTCCTTATACTCCCCCGCATCCTTGTCTGTAGCCATCTGTTGTCTGTCTTATAATTAAGGAAAAGATTTGGTCATGGATTTCGTGACTATCAGATCTCTGCGACTTCTTCGGCTTTAGCCCCCCACGGTGGGGCACGGGCTTTGTCTTCAGCTCCCCATGACCACACCCTGATTCTGTACATTTATACTATGACTGCTCTGTGAATTTTGCACAATTTTACTGTGACAAAAATCATATCCATAGTTATAATGGACTGTAAGCTCTCTGGAGCAAGGAATGTCTTTTTGCATCCTGTTAGTGCCGCACCTGGTACAATGGAGTCCTGGCCCATGATTAGGAACCCTAAGCACTACAGTAACACATTACTAATAATGATTTGACAATATTGTTAAACTGTTCAGGAATACAAGAAATTGATTCCCTACAATGCTTGGTTCATATCACTATCTCCAATGTAAAGAAAGGATTTGTGTGAACATTTAGCACTTCCAGTAAAGTACCCCTTCAAAAATGTCCTTCATCTGTAGCTACTTCAGGAAACAAAATTAGAAAAGCTTTTCATAAAAGCATTGGTTCATGAGTTCAGCTGAGAACATAGGGAAATTGAAATATAAAGGGTTGTGGCCAAAAAGTAAAATTTGGACTGTATACCAACACACACCACCACCACAGACGAACTCCAGACCAATGAAGCATCCAAGTTGGGAACCATGGCTATAAGTGCCTTTTAAGGTACATCTTTTGGAGATCACATACTGTAACACACAAGAATCACAGCTGAGAGAGAGTTCTATAGAATGCAGGACTTAAAACAAAAAAGAGATGAATAACTGACACTTCTATTTAGACCCTTCCCTACCAGAAAGCATAAATTCCTGTTCGGTGGCCATCCGCAATGCAAAAATTCATTTTGTAACCGACAGAGA
Organism: Lepidochelys olivacea; assembly: GCF_965140295.1. NCBI lineage: Eukaryota > Metazoa > Chordata > Testudines > Cheloniidae > Lepidochelys > Lepidochelys olivacea. Next base: position 73,940,545 of record NC_140418.1, on the reverse strand, counting down.
AATCCAATCAGAATAATTTAGCATCATTCTCTCTATTCCGATCTCTGTTGGCAACTTCATTTCAGTCAATCCTTCCATAACTGCTAACTGACCGATTCAAGAAACATCAATGCCCACTCTGTAGAAGATCCCCCCTACTGGCCCTCAGTAGTGGGGGTGGGGGGGAGGCAAGGGGCAAACCATTTTCACATATTACAGTAATACCAAACAAGTGGAACAAGATGCCTAGAACACAGTTTGTAACGGGTGTTACATATAATTCATCCCTCTGTGCACTAGAAGTCAAACCTTTGTCACATCCAGGAGAGGTGGTGGCAACACACTCACAGCTGGAAGGATTCATTATCAAAAGAACAATTTCAAAGAGTAGGAGTACCTCAACACTTCCATCAGAACTGTAACTACAACCGTAACACACTAAAGCCTACTTAAACTACTTTAAAACGGTTTCTCAATGTTTTCACACTGTGCATAGTTATCTGTGTATTTAAAAATTGTCTCCAGGCTCTCAAAAATAGACTAAAATCCTTAAAATAAGAATACATTTTCCAGGCTCTTTGCAGCCATTATTTATTATTTATTTTATTGATTTTAGTCACTGGGGAGGAAGCAGTTTAAGCATGGCTTGTGAACCTACAGATAATGCTACTTGGCTGTAAAAAGAAACAAGTACAAGAAGAATACTGTACCCACCCTAGAAATACAGATAAAATAGAGGCTGGGAGAGTAATACCAAACTATCCTGAAATGCAAGATATCTGGCTATAAATTCTTTAAACTAACTACATGTAACTCTTGCTATATAGCGAGTTCAACTTGACTTGTGTGTACGACTCCCAATTCAGTCTGGTAGAATACTATTTAAAAGCCAGGGCATGCAAACAAGATGACTAAAATAGTATATATCGAACTTAAAATAATCTATTTGCAACTTGAGCTACATAATAACACTGTTACTTGCCCACAGTCTTTTTGGTAGCTGAAACAAAGTTTCCCCTTCCTAAGGGTCTGCCTTCAGACACTGTGGTCATAATTGTGACTTGTTCTATCTGTGGTAACAACCAATGGCTCCTCCAAATTGGAGCCTTAGATCCAACAATAGCTTGATAGGAAGCACTGTATAAATTACCTCAGAACCTTTGCCTGGCCATCTGGCAACTCCATGGAAGGACAAAAGGGAAAACAGCTGCCTGTGAGGCAGAGGGACATCACTTAAGGTCCTCTATAATGTTCTGCAGGTCCGAAACAGCCGAGATGTACCCTGCATCCATCCTCCCTGTGTTTGAGTCTAATCAACTCAGCCTAGCACTGCTGTATGCCAGATAAAGATACCTGAGTAACAAAGACTGGAGTCAAAAGACGTTCTTGAGAAGCCGAGTGAAGAGAGGTCTCCAAGGGAACGCCACAGCACTGAACTTCACAAAACACAGATTTCCGTATTTTTCAGTCGGCCACCTTCTGAAAGTAGTCATATGATACTTCCCCATTTTTTCATGGTTTATGTTTTTAATGCAAAATACTAAATTCAAAAGTAATCTCAGTTTAAAGAACTGCTTCCATGTAACCCTTGCATAGTTTTAACAAAACAGATGAAGGAAAAAGCCTTCTAAGGGCACTATCAATTACTTTAGTAAACAAAATACCGAATTCAAGTATGTGTCCTAAATTCATACCCTTCAGATACAAAAAAGGCAGAATTTAAAATGATTAATTGGCATGTACACTGAGGCAAGAAGAGCTATATGCATTAGCACAATCACTGCATTGCCTTAAATATCATAGCAACTTCAACACCTTAGATTCAGATTCTGAACAATGAGCACACACAACTTATCTACAGTAGTCCTATTACGTCTGAGCAAAATCCAGTGTCTGCTTTAATAGCTGAGAAAGTGTTAGGTTCTTTTACTTGTCTAGTTTGATCAGAATTACTAAATATCAAGTTAAGAATCCTTTTCAATTTGCAATTTTAGCTTTACCCACCCCATCAATTCTGAGATAAGAGGCACTCATAATAAGCATTTATGGGAAGCAAATCAATTGCAAAACAAATCATGCGCTCATATTTCTTCAAATGTGGGAAGCAGAACTTCTCTTTACTCTCTGATTTGAAGTTCCTGAATCAGCAAAATATACAGTAAATTAATGTGTCCATTCTTCAGAAGGGGTGCAGAAGTAGTTGAAAATCTGAAGCAATTCCTTTGTTCCTTGCACATTCCTCAAACCCCAGTTCCCATTTAGAACATTAATGCTATAAATGACCTAAAGAACAATGTTTCTTGTATTTGGGTGAAATGAAAATGTTAGACAATGAAGTTTGAGTGTGCATTTTATCTGTTCATTTGATGCCATAGAAGTTGTCATTTTAAAGTATGCTTATAATCAAAATGCTTATGTGAACAAGGAACCTTCTACATCAACGTATCTGGTCTTAAGAGGCAACTGAGTCATGATCAAGTTACTTTATTGGGGGTATGGGGGGGGAGGAAGACAATCAAGCTTTTTATTGTTTCCTATTTTCATTGTTTCCACATGCACAACATTGATATTTATTTCAGTTTATGACTTCACTTTTAGAAATAAGAAAAGGAGTACTTGTGGCACCTTCGAGACCTACCAATTTATTTGAGCATAAGCTTTCGTGAGCTACAGCTCACTTCATCGGATGCATACTGTGAGCTGTAGCTCACGAAAGCTTATCCTCAAATAAATTGGTTAGTCTCTAAGGTGCCACAAGTACTCCTTTTCTTTTTGCGGATACAGACTAACACGGCTATTCTTCTGAAACTTTTAGAAATGATGCTATAAAATGCAAGAAGACATTCATTCTAATTAAATTATTAAATATAGAGATTAACAGCATTCAGTTGCTATAGATGAACTATTGTTAATATAATGGCAGAAGAGCCACATTTCTAAAACTAGGAAACATGGAGACCTTTTCCACTTCTGAACACGGAAACAAATTCTCACAACAAAGGTGGCAACTTCAAAAGTATTTTGCATTGGCCTAACTGCTCCCACTGAAGTTAGTGGGAGTTTTATCATTGACTTAACTGGGTAGAGAGTTGAGCAATGCTGAGTGTTTCTGAAACCCCCAGTCTTAAGGTTTTCACTAAACCACACTGTATTACACACATCAACATCCAGGACTGGATTAACTGTAGGTCCTGGTCTTCACTACATGGTTAGGTTGATGCAAGGCAGCTTACATCGAACTAGCTGTGCATCAACCTGACTCCTGCAAATTTAAGAACAAGCTATCGAAATGTAATAAAAACCATGTATGAAAAGATTCCAGAGGACGCATTACAGTGTATTGATTTCAGCACAAAACAACACTAAAATAATTCATGGACAAGTTTTCAAAAGCATGGTCATCTTAGGCATGTACATGCTTCAATATCATGCTTGTGACATTTGCACAGGTATATGCATGTATACTCAAAGCTAGGATCACACAGAAGTGTGTGTACTTGAACATTTGGCCCTCATTTTGTCTATAAAATTTAACATGTTGAAGTGTGTCATTTAAGATCTTTAAATAATTTTTGAAGATAAGGCTACTGAATTTAAGTGATATGCAAAGACAAAGGATTGCATTCTTCTGCACTTCTGAATGATCTATAAGAAGGCCTGAACAGTTTGCTTCTGTCCACAAATCTCCTTCTGCTCCTTTTTATTTTATAAATATCATAATTATCAAATCTAGCATTCCTAGAAGGATCCAAGAGCTGGAGGGAGTGTTCTCAAGCCTCAACTCATTGAGGTGGGGATACTTGAATATTTAACAAATCGTTTCCCCCAACTGCTTGTCAGCCTTTTTCAATTAAAAAAAATTAAAGCAAAAACAAAAAAAAACCCCATCTGACTAAAAATCCTTGCCCACCCAGCTGGTCAGGTTTCAACTGTTTAACCTCCTTTGGTGTTGGTCCCACTAGCTGTTCAGTCCTCTAGCAACTACAGGAAAGTAAAGATCTACTATTTTTAACAGAATAGAGAGGAACTTTAATAACTAATATTTAAAGTCTTCTCTGTACATCATGAAGATGCAAAATATAAATAAAAATACCCCGCCCATCATTTTCCCCATTTTTGCAGATCATCTTTAAGTGCAACAAGTGTAATATAACCTCTCTAAGAGTGCATACTGGTATTTTCTTGATGAAAATATTCTAAGTAGGGCTGTCGATTAATCGCAGTTAACTCACATGATTAACAAAAAAATTAATTGTGATTAATCGCACTGTTAAACAATAGACTACCAACTGAAATGTATTCAATATTTTGGATGTTTTTCTACATTTTTATATATATTGTATTCTGTGTTATAATTGAAATCAACCTGTATATTATTCTTGATTACAAATACTTGCACTGTGAAAGAAAAAAATAATATTTTTCAATTCACCTCATACAAGTACTGTAGTGCAATCTCTGTGTCGTGAAAGTGCAACTTACACATGTAGATTTTTTTGGCTACATAACTGCACTCAAACACAAAACAATGTAAAACTTCAGAGCCTACAAGTCCACTCAGTCCTACTTCTTGTTCAGCCAATCGCTAAGACAAACAAGTTTGTTTACATTGACAGGAGATAATGCTGCCCTCTTCTTATTTACAATGTCAACAGAAAGTGAGAACAGACATTTGCCTGGCACTTTTGTAGCTGGCATTGCAAGATATTTACGTGCCAGATATGCTAAACATTCATATGTCCCTTTGTGCTTTGGCCACCATTCCAGATGAAATGCTTATGACGCTCGTTAAAAGAAAAATGTGTTAATTAAATTTGTGACTGAACTCCTTGGGGGAGAATTTTATGTCCCCTGCTCTGTTTTACCCGCATTCTGCCATATATTTCATGTTATAGCAGTCTTGGATGATGACCCGGCACATGTTCATTTTAAGTACACTTTCACAGCAGATTTGACAAAACATAAAGAAAGAACCAATGAGAGATTTCAAAAGATAGCGAAAGCACTTGACCCAAGGTTTAAGAATCTGAAGTGCCTTCCAAATCTGAGAGGGATGAGGTATGGAGCATGCTTTCAAAAGTCTTTAAAGAGCAACACTCCAATGAGGAAACTACCGCACCTGAACCACCAAAAAAGAAAATCAACCTTCTGCTGGTGGCATCTGACTCAGATAATGAAAATGAACATTCGTCGGTCCACACTGCTTTGGATTGTTATCTATCAGAACCCGTCATCAGCATGGACGTATGTCTGCTGGAATGGTGTTTGAAGCATGAAGGAACATATGAATCTTTAGCACATCTGCCAGGTAAATATCTTGCAACGCCAGCTACATGAGAACACCTGTTCTCATTTTCAGGTGACACTGTAACAAGAAGCAGGCAGCATTATCTCCTGCAAATGTAAACAAACTTGTTTGTCTGCGTGATTGGCTGAACAACAAGTAAGACTGAGTGGGGACTTGCAACCTCTAAAGTTGTACATTGTTTTGTTTTTGAATGTAGTTATTTTCTGTACATAATTCTACATTTGTAAGTTCAACTTTCATGATAAAGAGATTGCACTACAGTATTTGTATTAGGTGAATTGAAAAATACTATTTATTTTTGTTTGTTTTTTTACAGTGCAAATGCTTGTAAGCAAAAATATAAAGTGAGCACTGTACACTTTGTAGTTTGTGTTGTAATTGAAATATATTTGAAAACGTCGAAAACATCAAAAAATATTTAAATAAATGGTGTTCTATTGTTTAAGTGCGATTAATTGCACAATTAATTTTTTTAATCGCTTGACAGCCTTAGTTTTAAGTTGTTCTTAAAGACAGATATGTAAATTATTTTAAGTCAACAAAACTGAACTTTCCCATAAAAGTTTATTTTACATTTTGAACATCCACATGTGCTCAAGACACACACCCCTACTGACTGTTGATCTTAGACTCTATAGCAACAAGTGAACATTTGGTCTGAAGGAATGCAGACTATGTGGCTGGGTGAGGGGAAATAGTATCAACCACAAACCAGTTTGCTAATCAAAGGGTCCATTTGGTTGTTATTTAACTTTAAAACAAACAACAAACTAGTTGAAAGAGTAGTATTTGATATCCATAATTAACAATCTGTATTAGACATTCTGCAGCCAACTGTACAGACCCAAAAAAACAACTTCGTTGGAAGTGAACTTCACAATTTCTTTTGTTTTCTGAGTAACAGATACAGCAGTATAATTTTTCCATACATGTGATATTTTACAGTTAAGATAAGGAGTTCTGCAATGAGCTAGCAATATTAATATGGCAATTATTTCCTGCCTAGTTAAAGTTTTGGTCGCAAGATTATTTTTTTAAATACACTTATTCTTGAAACTCCATCCCCATCTTCACCTATTTTTGACAGTTCCATACCACTTTCTCTTTGACAGCCATTTAGAAATCTATATATATGTCACAGAACACACCTTAAAGTGAAGTTAAAAATGCAGGCACATCAGTGGTTTGACGGTATATTACCTTTCAAGAACGTTATTGTTGATAAAAATCCAAAAGTTAAAAATCCAGAAAACAAAGTTAGCAAGTTCTATGCCTGTGTGTGTTTTTTTAAAGTGGTCTTAAGGCCTGCTGCCCAACAGATGAGCAAGGAACTCTGCTCCTCTCTAGCAGATCTTAGGAGCCTGATGAGTGTGGGAATATCTATTTGGTCTGATGGCTATGAAGACTCCTATTAGCCACCTTGTAAAGGAGAGTTCTGATGGTGCAGATCTGAAATCTACAGAAAGAACCCTACTCTCACGAATCTCTATAAGGTTCTAAAGTCTGAATACCCAAGAGTCTGCAATAAATGGGAAAATATGACAAGCAGGATGCTTGGGAGTCAGAACTACAGGTACTTTGCCGGGAAGGGATGGCAGACCACCAAGAGGGATATTAAAGTCTTAACTCACATTCACCACCCCAGGTTTAAGTTAACATGAGTTCAACTATTAGGTACAGTATTGGTGCTGCAGACCCCAGAATCACTGCAGGCCAGGTGGTCACTCATACATAAGGCTACGTTTTAGTCACGGGTATTATTAATAAAAGTCATGGACAGGTCATGGGCAGTAAACAAAAATTTACAGCCCGTGACCAGTCCATGACTTTTACTAAAAATACCCCTGACTAAAACTGGGGTGGGGTGGGTGGGTACTGCAGGTGCTTGGGAGGGGGACACAACCCAGGGAAGTGCTGCGGGTGCAGGTGGGCGCAGCCCAGCGAAGCAGCGCGGGTGCTGGGGAGAGGGTGGGTGCTGAAGAGGGGGGTTGGTGGGACTGGATCAGGCTCCTTACCCAGCTCCTGGGCAGCAGCAGCCCTAGCTCCCTAGAGCTCCACGTGCTGCCTACGCTCCGCTCCAGCCCAGGCCCCGGTTCTGCAGTTCACATTGGTTGGGAACCATGGCCAATGGGAGCTGCAGGGGTAGTGCCTGGCTACCAGCAGAGGCTGCATGTGGAGCTGAGGGAGAGGAGCCCCCCCCAGGTAAGCAGCGGCCCCAACTCCCAGCCCTCCCACACCTAAACTCCTGCTGATGGGGAGAATGTGTGTGGTGGGGGAGGGGTGGGGAAGGGAGGGGGAGATAGATAGAGAGGCATGAGACTGCCCCAGCAGCAGGCAGTGCGACTGACCTGGGGACTGCCCGAGCTGCTCAGGCGGCTCCTGGGCCAGCCACACAGGGCTGCTGCAGACGTCACATGACAAACACAGAGCCTTACTCATACACAAATGCAGGCAAATGCATTTAAACATACGGTTAGTCCGTTATGGATTAAGTTTGGGCAGCAGTTATGGAATATAAAAAGGCATCTGAGGCACCATGTTTCAAACCCAAATTAGTTTTTGGTATAGCTATAAAACCATCAGAGAAATGAAACAAACTAATGATCCTAGAAGTGATAACACTAATAAATATTGCTGTAGTTCAAGAGCATCTCTACACTGCAATCCAAGACCCATGACATGGCTGCGGTTGGCCCAAGTCAGCTAACTTGGACTCATAGGGCTTGGGCTGTGGGGCTATAGAATTACAGTGTAGAAATTTGGGCTTGGGCTAGAGACGGGGTTTTAAGTCCCAGCAAGGAGGGAGGGCCTCAGAGACAGGCTTCAGCTGAGCCTGACTGCCTACACTGCTATTTTTTGTCCCACAGCCCAAGCCCCATGAGCAACTGTCATCTGACTTGGGCTCTGAGACTCAATGCCACGGGTTTTTCGTTGCAAAGTAGACATACTCCAAGTTGCCAGAGTCCTGAAATTCTGCAGTTATTGTAAGAGGATTCAACCATTTAATGGTAGATGTTAGTTTATTTTTCCCCTTTGTCCAGTGTTGTCCACCATGGCAGAATCAACATGCCATTCTTTACCTCAATTATTATGACCTTTCCCCAAGATACATGAAGGTTTCTTAATGAGCAAATGAACTGCTTAGGTATATGACAACATTATTTTATGCTCCTGTGACCACCGTTAAAGATAGATGCTCTCTAATAAAGTAATGATTTACTTTCTGTACTTCCGTAAGTTTCTTTAAGAATTTAATATAAGATATGATCAAAGAGGAGGTCAACAATGGCAGTCTTAAAACAGTCTGAGAGGCAAGAAATGTAGCTTATCTTGCCTCTCGTGAATTGATATGCTGCCTCCATAATTGCTGCTGGGAAAATTCAACACTTGGGGGAAAAAAAAAATATATCAAAAAAAAAAAAAAAAAATCAAGAGCTTGGCTCAGAGCAGCTATCCAAGTTACCTGCCACTCTCACGCATTCACATCCTCAGTTGCGATTCAAGGGACTCTCAGATGTCTTCAGACCAATCCTCTTATTGGGAAAGCAGTAGCTTTCACCGACATGCCAGAACTATTCAATTCGAAAGGCACTGACCAGAACAACAGATCTGAAGATGTTTACTAAAGGAATACAAACTATTCTTGATATTGTAACAAGTGATCATTGTATTTTCTCTTTAATTAGCCCCTGCATACTACAGCTAATGGTTGCTGTCAGATTCCTGCATTGATTCAAGATAGGCAGGCTTTCCAGTCAGCAAGTCTCTAGGAAGCAAAATGTGGAAATTTATGTTTTGGTCTAAGAAAAAAATGTCCGTAAAGAAACAAAGTGGAATGCAACAATGATACTACAATATTTTAAATTTGATTAAGACACTGACCACAACAGGACCATCAAGGCCAAGAACTAAAGGGGATGCAGGAAGCAGGGGATCTTTCATCTTTGACTCCAAGGCTTCATCTACACTAGATTAAGAGTGGGAAGAGTTTTAGAGTTGGTAGCACTAATAAAAGGTTTTCAGACCTTAAAGGGGCCCAATTTTTCAAAAGAGCTGGACATCCTCACTCCGAAAATCAGGACTCAGATATCTGAAATTAGGCAGCTCTCAAAATGAGGCACTCAATCACTAGTCATTTTAAAAGTCCTGGTCCCAGTGTAACTAGAATGCAGGATTTCTAACCAGTGTCATCCAGCTGTACAGATGCTGGATCAATGGAAAGTCCTAACGCACATGCTCCTTTATGGAAGTCATCTTCCCAGTTCCCAAACACAAACAGGAAAGTAGATGCTCTCCCTCTTATATTATTTCTTTTCCTGCCCTGCAAAACCCATCTTGTCTTCCACTTGTTTGGGGGCAGAGGCATCCATAGGCATCGTTCCCTCATGGTTGATCCAGCAACTCCCATAACATGGCACCTATTCTGCTCTGTCTGACTGAACAGGAAAGAGCCATAATTGGTGCTTTAATCTCTCTGGCAAGGCTGTTTGCTCTGCTCTGCCCTTGGCTGGCTGTATGACAGCAAGCCAAGACATCTTATAGAGTGCACAAGAGTTGTGATCTGCACATATGTAAGACACTTGATTTTACATCAGTCATAAAATATGCCAACCTTGACCAAGGCAACTCCGCAACTACCCCAAATTAACACTCTCACTTTTCACCGGGACATAAAATACATGAGCAGAAGAGGTACCTTCCTATATTTCCCCTGCACTGAGAGGAAAATAGCCCCTGTGCAGTGCCATACTTTTCCTAACAAAGTATTTATTCTGTTACATATAAAAGAGGAAAGCCTGCTACTCATTCTGATCCGAAATGTAACAACACACTTCTTTCCAGCGCTATGGACTCAAGTATTCCAGTATCTACTTCAATGGTAGCTAGTATCTGAGACCAGGGCGTTATCAGACTCTTAGGCCTGGTCTACACTACGAGTTTAGGTCAAATTTAGCAGTGTTTTCTCGATTTAACCCTGTACCCGTCTATACAATGAAGCCCTTTTTTCAAAGTAAAGGGCTCTTAAAATTGATTTCTTTACTCCACCCCCGATGAGGGGATTAGCACTGAAATCAGCCTTGGGGTACTGTGGACGCAATTCAATGGTATTGGCCTCCGAGAACTATCCCAGAGCGCTCAGTTGTGACCGCTCTGGATAGCGCTCTCAACTCAGATGCACTAGCCAGGTATACAGGAAAAGGCCTGCAAACTTCTGAATCTCATTTCCTGTTTGGCCAGCGTGGCGAGCTCACCTGCACAGGTCACCATGCAGAGCTCATCATCACAGGAGACCATGCAGCCCCAGAATCACTGAAGAGCTCCAGCATGGACCAAATGGGAGGTACAGGATCGGATTGCTGTATGGGGAGATGAATCCGTGCTGGCAGAACTCCGTTCGAAAAGACGAAATGCCAAAATATTTGAAAAAAATCTCCAATGGCATGAAGGACAGAGGCTATAACTGGGATCCGCAGCAGCACCGCGTGAAAATTAAGGAGCTCAGGCAAGCCTACCAAAAAAACAGAGAAGCAAATGGCCGCTCTCGTTTAGAGCCCCAGACATGCCGCTTCTATGATGAGCTGCATGCCATTCTAGGGGGTGCAGCCACCACTACCCCAATCCTGTACTTTGACTCTGTCCAAGGAGTGGGAGGCAACACGGAACTGGGTTTTGGGGGCGAGGAAGATGATGATGAGGAGGAGGTTGTAGATAGGTCACAGCAAGGAAGTGGAGAAACCAGTTTCCCCAACAGCCAGGATCTGTTTCTCACCCTGGACCTGGACCCAGTACCCCCCGAACCCACCCAAGGTGGGCTCCCGGATCCTGAAGGTGGAGAAGGGACCTCTGGTGAGTGTGCCTTTTTAAATAGTATACATGGTTTAAAAGCAAGCGCGTTTAATGATTAATTTGCCCTGACATTCGCAGCCAGTACAGCTACTGGAAAAGTCTGTTAACGTGTCTGGGGATGGAGCAGAAATCCTCCAGAGACATCTCCATAAAGCTCTCCTGGATGTACTCCCAAAGCCTTTGCAAAAGGTTTCTGGGGAGGGCAGCCATATTTCATCCTCCGTGGTAGGACACTTTTTACCATGCCAGGCCAGTAGCACGTAGTCAGGCCAGTAGCACGTAGTCGGGAATCATTGCAGAACAAAGCATGGCAGTGTATTGTCCCGGTGTTTGCTGGCATTCAAACAACATCTGTTCTTTATCTCTGTGTTACCCTCAGGAGAGTGATATCACTCATGGTCATCTGGTTGAAATAGGGTGGTTTTAGTAACTGGACATTCAGAGGTGCCCGTTCCTGCTGGGCTGTTTGCCTGTGGCTGAACAGAAATCTTCTCTGCTGTTAGTCACGCGGTGGGGGGAGGGGTGAAGCCATTATCCCAGAGAATTGGGGGGGGGGGGTTAGTTGAGTTTCTACTGCATGTGAACCCGGAAACTGCACCCCCTTCTTTTAAACTGCCAACCCATTTTTAATGGCCAACCCAACAGCTACTTCGTATGGGAAATGAGGGCGCTACTGTTTGAAACTATTCCCACATGTTATGAAGGTTAAAGAAGCCAAAAAACTGTGGCTTACCATGGCTGCCTGCAAGCCGAATTCTGCTGCCCGGCCCTGTGCGAGTGATCTCTCACACCAAACTGGCATACCCTCAATAAGGCAAAATGCAACCTTGTAATGAAAGCACATGTGCTATGTAATGTTAACAGCAAGGTTTACCGTGAAAGAGTGTACCCATTGTTCTATAAAATGTGTCTTTGTAACTACCACTCTCCCCTTTTTTTTTTCCTCCACCAGCTGCATATGTTTCTCCTTCCCAGAGGTTGGCAGAGATTAGAAGGCTAAAAAAACCACACTTGTGATGAAATGTTCTCTGACCTCATGCTGTCTTCCCACACTGACAGAGCACAGCAAAATACGTGGAGGCAGACAATCTCAGAGTGCAGGAAAACGCAATATGACTGCAAGGAGAGGTGGCGGGCTGAAGATGGTAGGTGGCGTCAGCTTGCTGAAAGAGGGCAAGAGTCAATGCTCAGGCTGCTAGAGGATCAAACTCATATGCTCCAGCGTATGGCTGAGCTGCAGGAAAGGCTTCAGGAGCACAGACTACCGCTACAGCCCCTGTGTAACCAACCGCCCTCCTCCCAAGTTCCATAGTCTCCTAGCCCAGAAGCCCAAGAACGCGGTGGGGGGGCCTCTGGCCACACAGCCACTCCACCCCAGAGGATTGCCCAAGCAACAGAAGGCTGGCATTCAATAAGTTTTAAAGTGCTGTGTGGCCTTGTCCTTCCCTCCTCCACCACCCCTCCCAGTGCTTCCCTGCTCCATCACCCCTCCCGGGCTACCTTGGCAGTTATAAGTAATGCATAAATATGAAGCAACAATGACTTTATTGCCTCTGCAAGCGGTGATCGAAGTGGGGATGGGAGGGTGCTTAGCTTACAGGAAAGTAGAGTGAACTGGTGGGGGGGGGGTGTTGTTCCATCAAGGAGAAACAAACAGAACTGTCACACCGTAGCCTGGCCATTCCTGAAACTGGTTTTCAAAGCTTCTCTGATGCGCAGCACGCCCTCCTGTACTCTTCTAACTGCCCTGGTGTCTGGCTGCGCATAATCAGCAGCCACACGATTTGCCTCAACCTCCCACCCCACCATAAAACATCCCCCCCTTACTCTCACAGATAATGTGGAACGCACAGCAAGCAGCAATAACAATGGGAATATTGGTTTCGCTGAGGTCTAAATGACTCAGTAAACTGCGCCAGTGTGCTTTTAAACACCCAAATGCACATTCTACCACCATTCTGCACTTGCTCAGCCTATAGTTGAACAGCTCCTGCCTACGGTCCAGGGTGCCTGTGTATGGCTTCATGAGCCATGGCATTAAGGGGTAGGCTGGGTCCCCAAGGATAACTATAGGCATTTCAACATCCCCAACACTTATTTTCTGGTCTGGAAAGTAAGTCCCTTGATGCAGCTGTTCATACAGACTAGAGTTCCTGAATGCGAGCATCATGTACCTTTCCCGGCCATCCCATGTTGATGTTGGTGAAACATCCCTTCTGATCCACCAGTGCTTGCAGCACCATTGAAAAGTACCCCTTTCGGTTTATATATTCGCTGCCTTGGTGCTCCGGTGCCAAGATAGGGATATGGGTTCCGTCTATTACCTCATCACAGTTAGGGAATCCCATTGCAGCAAAGCCATCCACTATGACCTGCACATTTCCCCAGAGTCACTACCCTTGATAGCAGCAGCTCAGTGATTGCGTTGGCTACTTGGATCACAGCAGACCCCACAGTAGATTTGCCCATTCCAAATTGATTCCCGACTTACTGGTAGCTGTCTGGTGTTGCAAGATTCCAGAGGGCTATTGCCACTCACTTCTCAACTGTGAAAGCTGCTCTCATCTTGGTATTCTTGCGCTTCAGGGAAGGGGAAAGCAAGTCACAAAGTTCCATGAAAGTGCCCTTATGCTTGTGAAAGTTTCGCAGCCACTGGGAATCATCCCAGACCTGCAACAGTCTGTGCTTGTTTCCCGGGCCCAGAATCGGCATTCCCCTCCATGAACCTGCCCAATTGACACCATGATGTGCACACTGCAGGGGCCCGTACTTTATGAGATGTCTATGTCCATGTCCTCATCACCCTTGTCACCGCGCTGCAGTCTCCTCCTTCTCGCCTGGTTTCGCTTTTCTTGCAGATAATGGTTCTGCATATCCTGCTGGATAACGTTCGCAGTGTTTAGAGTACTCATAATTGCTGTGGTGATCTGAGTGGGCTCCATGTTCCCAGTGCTATGGCGTCTGTGCTGAAAAAAGGTGCAAAACGATTTTCTGCCGTTGCTCTGCCGGAGGGAGGGGCGACTGACAACATGGCTTACAAGATTGGCTTACAGGGAATTAAAATCAACAAAGGGGCTGGCTTTGCATCAAGGAAAAACAGAATGGCCCCCTCAAGGGCAGAACTCAAAACTCTGGGTTTAGCAGGCCGTTGATTTCACGGAGGGAGGAAGGGAGGGAGGGAGGGAGGGAGAGAAGGGGGAGAAAATGAATACAAAACAAATCTGGTCTATTTCTTGTTTTGATCCACTTCTTCTATCTTTATAGATCTTATTCATCTGCAGATGGTGCAGTATGACTGCTGGCCATCATCATCTCCTCGCTGCTCATTAGAAGACGGTGCAGTACGACTGCTGGCAGGACTGAATCACCATGAGACGAAACTTAAAAGGGAAATATCCTGGCCGAGTCACTCCCATGTTTGCCCAGGCGCCCTGACCGACCTCACAGAAGTTGGCTAAAAGAGCACCCTGGAGTACGGCGACGATGGCTACCAGTCACTGTCTGCTGCCAAAAGGCAATGAGCTGCTGCTGTGTAGCAATGCAGTACTGCGTCTGCCAGCACCCAGGAGACATACGGTGATGGTAAGTTGAGCAGGCTCCATGCTTGCCGTGGTATGGCATCTGCACGGGTAACCCAGGAAAAAAGATGTGGCATGACTGTCTGCCATTGCGTTCACGGAGGGGAGGTAAGGGGGGGGGGGCTGATTATATGTACCCAGAACCACCCAGGACAATGTTTTTGCCCCATCAGGCATTGGGATTTCTACCCAGAATTCAAATGGTCAGCGGAGACTGCAGAAACTGTGGGATAGCTACCCACAGTGCAATGCTCTGGAAATCGACAGTTGCCTCAGTACTGTGGACGCACTCCGCCGACTAAATGAACTTAGAGCATTCGTGTGGGGACACACACAATTGACTGTATAAAAAAAGCTTTCTACAAAACCGACTTCTATAAATTCGACCTAATTTTGTCGTGTAGATCAGCTCTTAGAAGCCATACTGCAGATTTTGATCTTTAGAGACATTTGATATTTAAGGGTGACAATTCTGTTTTGTAGTTATACAAGAAAGCAGAATTCCAAGATACTACATTTCCATTTTAGAGCATAACTACATACATTACTTAAAGTGACTGGAGACAGGAAGAAGCTATGATGAATCCAGAAAAAAAGAAACCATTGTTCATTAAAAGAACCTAGAACCATTCATACAGCATATAAAACTATACTCTGAAGTTCACTTGTTACTCTTCGAGGTAAGAGTTGTTATTCTACACTCGAAAGTACATTCAGATATATTAGAATTAAAATCTAAGCACATAGTATAGCTAATTCAGCATTTTAATACCCAGACGCAAATTTTACCCTTGTAATTACTCAATGTACCATCAGGATACTGATTAAAGATGCAAAACAGTGAATTTCAGAAGGTATAGTCACGAAAGAGCAGTGCACTACACATTTCTAAGCAGTTAAAAAGGCTGAAATGTAAATCCATCAACTACTACATCAAAGCCAAAGAGCAAAAAAAGCACTTCTTCCTTCTCTAATTTGATACAATTAAGGATCGCTATTGTAACAAAACAAAACATGGTTCTAGTAGAGTTTCCTGAACATTCTATATAAGCCAAGTTAATGGAACTGGACTCACACTAGGAACAGCTATAAGCACTCCCACCTGGTCTCCTGAAGTCAAACTGATGGGGATCTAAATGAGATAATTCAGAATGATGTCACCAACATAGTGCATGGTGGGGCATATCACAACAAAACAAAATCATAGTAGCACCAATCTGCATAAGTTTTTTTTTTATTTTAAAAAATAGCATACTGTATGAATTTGCAAAGTTAAATATTTTGGAATTATTTTGGTCAATATTAAACTTTGCAAGTTCTGTCCCATACTTTTGGCTCCAAAAGGTGAGAACATTCACTTTAGTAGCTATACATTTTTCCTTTACAGAATGAACAAGGTGGCTTTTTTTTTTTATCTCCTGGAGAAATTGGATAATGTAGGGCAATCACTTCTTTTCAGGAGCAATCAATCCTGTGCCTCTAAGGAATCCTATTCTGTCCTCCCACTTGCTCAGCATGTGAGAAGCAAATGGGCTAGTTGCATGGGTTACATGAGACGCCTTCAATAGGTGAAAACCACCAAATTTGGTTCCCAATAGTACAGCTCATCACCTTTCTCAGAGTCTATTTGAGACTAAGGCATGGATGAGAGCAAACTGGCTGAAACTCAGTCCAGACAAGAGGTGATGTTGGAGGGTTGAGAAAAGCAACTGGATGGTATAGTAAAGATTATACTTGTTCCTCTGGACCAAAGGGGTGTGTCTGTAATTTGGGTGTTCGGGTTAGATCCCCTGATACCTGCTTTCAGAAGTAGCCAGAATAGTCTTTTTTCATTTAAGCTCATTGATTAGGAGCAGGGTGGATAAAAATCAATGATTTTTTTTTTATACAATGCTTTTTGAGGGCGGGGGGTGGGAGAGAACCACTATCTAAAGATACATTATAGCTCCAAAACATGTCATCATGGAATAGTGATTATAAATTCTAATTCTACAGTATGAGAATATATTCATGTAATGTTTAAGAAAAGTTTTGTAAATGAGTTCCAATAGTCCATGGATTAGGGACCCAATTTTATGGGGTTCCAGGGGCTTCTGTATAGATTATTTAGGTTAATCTTTCTATCTACCCAATGGGACTCAGTGCTCAGTCTAGAAGATACCATCAGAGATGCTTAGTTTTGCAGTTCTTAAACGGTGGATTTGTGTCTCCAGAGATAACATGTTGTTAACAGCAAAAATGTTTTTAAATAAAAATAAATAATATAATATATAGATGTGAGAAACAACAGACCTCAACCCTACTGTCCCTCTGCAAATTCGTGTACACAGAGTCAATCCCTTACCTCTCTCTAAAAGTGCAAAGTTTCAAAAAGTTCAATGAATAGAAGACAGTTGGGGGCAGAATAGATCTGGACAAGAAGTCTGGAGATAAATGGGAAAGGGGAGGGACAGGCAGTAGAAACAAAAGTGAAACTGTTTGAGCAGCATATTCCAGAAGTCTTGAGGTCTGAGTGTAGCCTTCATTGATTTGAGATCTACCATACCATTCTCTCATTAGAAGGGAAAACCTATAATGGCAGCAGGACATAAAAGAGACCCAGTTTGGGAGTATTTTAATGAAGTTCCTCTACCTGTGGGTAAGACAGGCATGTGTGCAAAATGCAAACAGTGCAACAAAGAAATGCAAGGCCTGGTTGCCTGAATAAAACAACATCATGAGAGACGTTCCTTCTCAGGAGGAAGCTGCGTTGAAGATGATGAAAGGAACATGTCTGAACATGCAGGATCTTCAGGTTGATAACAACCAACAAGAATGTGTTTTTATGTAGAAATTCATGATTAAATTGAGTCTTCCTGACTAGTGATTTAAATTATGATTTAAATAAATTTGATTTAAATCAAATCCACTCTGATTAGGAGATTGCAGTCTTCTCTCCCAGATGCAGACCTCACTACTATGACTCATAACTAGGTTTGACAGAATTTAATTTTGACAATTAACTTTTATTTTAAAGAAATTTCTTCTATTTTTAACCACTTTAATGTTTACAGTTGCATGAAATGAAAGGGGGGTTTGGACAGTGCTGAGAGCAAGGCTGCAGAGAATTCCCAGAACCAACAGCGGGGCTACAGGGGGCTCATTTTATGGCTGAAGGGCCCAAAACACCCAGCCACAAGGAGCAGGGGAGACTGCAGTCCTGGCCAGTCAGGAGTCTAAGGAGGATGAGTTCCCTGGCTACAGGGGAGGCCACCTGCTGCTGAATGACTCCTGCCCAGGTACGGCGCCTGGACTCCCAGATGGTGAGAGGGTGAAAGAGAGCGCACACAGCTGCAGAGGGCTCCCTGTGCTGCTGCAGTACTGATGACACCCGATCCCTGCAGGCACAATTGCAGGGGGAAGGCTGCACTTGTGCAGGACTGCTACCCATACATTTTTTTCGTCAATTTCAGTGTCTCAGCTGAAAGACACTTACCAACTTCCATTTCAATCAAATTCTGCCAAGCCTACTCAGAACATTGTCAAGCCAAGATCAGATTACTGCAATGTGCTCTGCTTGTGGCTACATATTAAACACATACTGAATCTGATACAGAGTGCAGCAGCCTAACTGTTAAAAGACATCTCTCACTTGTGAACCTACAATACTTGTGCTATGTGAATTGGTCATCTGCAGGTTACTAGGTGTAGCTCAGTGCATTGGGCTCCACCTCCATCCCCACACTACACAAAAAGCACAACAGGGAGATTTTCAAAGTCAAAGGACAATCAGGCATCCAATTCTCATTGATCTTTAATAGGTACCTGACTGCCCTATGCCTTTGAAAGTCTCCCCCTAGGGGTCCCAGAAGCCGCCTACTCAAGAGATCGCCACCCTCTCCAGGCATTACTGCTGCAAGTTACAGTCTGAGGAGGCAGCTTTAGGACACACTTCAGGGCTGACCACCATACAGGTGCTTTTGAGAGAGGGATGTGACTTACGTGTGGGTCATTTTTACATTTGCTAAATGGCCTAGTGAGTTATTTTTTGTATTTAAAAAAAAAGTGTTTTGCTGTGCTTTTAAACTCTTATTAAAACTGTCTGGAGTTTAGGCTTGCCACCTGTTTTGGTATGTTTTAAATGTAAATAAAGAAACCTGAAATTTGAGGCACCACTCAAGTAAGAATATAGCATCTCCACTGCTTGATGCACCTCTAAGTAACCAGATCTGGTCCCAGTAAAGATGCATAGAAAAGGGTTACTTATATTTTTTTAATCACTAGAGGAAAGGGATTCCTCTAGGTCACTAGTAGACTTTAGAGTGTCCCAGGAATTCAAAATGTAGTGTGATATTTCAAATTAGATTCACAGCAAATACTGAATAGCTCATGTGTCCATTTTCATCCCATTGTGTAAGAAGAGTGTTGATGTCTTTATACTGGGCTGGCCCATTATTTTGATTCCCTCAATGCAGGAGAAGTATCTTTAACCTCACAAGACCCTAATGCAACTGACAGTGACCGTAAGGGATGACGGAATCTATTACTTCAAGACACCTGGGAAATGTAGGTCAAATCTGGAGAGTCTGCTGTTTCTGACAATACCCAACAAGGATAAGGATGCCTAAGCCTCATTTTGAGCTATGTGAGAACAGCTGTTTTCACCAAGAGATCTACTAACTTTGATTAATGTAATTTAGCCAAAATAGATTCAGTCTTGAAATTCTTACTCAAGTGCAGAACTTAGACCAGGGGTCTCAAACTCAATTTACCTTAGGGCCAGTGCCAGTCCTCAAATCCTCCCAGTGGGCCAATAATGTCACTCATGCCGCCCAGAACTCTCCCCCCCAAAACTCCACCTCCCAAAGGCTCTGGGAGGGAGTTTGGGTGGGGGAGGAGGTCTGGGGTAGGGGATTGGGATGCAGGCTCTGGGAGGGAGTTTGGGCGCAGAAGGGGTGAGAGGTTGGGCTCTGGGAGGGAGTTTGGGTGGGGGAGGGGGCCTGGGGTGCAGGGTCTGGGCTGGGTCAAGGGTGGGGGTGCAGGAGGAGGGGGTGGGGTTGCAAGCTGTGTGGGAGGAGGGTGGAAGGGTGCAGGCTCTGGGAGGGAGTTTGGGGATGGGAGAGGGTGTGTGGGAAGGGGGTGCAGACTCTGGGAGGGGGTCGGGGGTGCGGCGTGACGCTTACCTGGGGCTCTAAGGCGGGGCTGGCCAGGGGACCTCCTTGCACTGTGCCCCCAGGCACTGCCCCTGCAGCTTCCCATTGGCTGCAGGGGCACTTGGGGTGGGGGCAGTGCGTGGAGGCACAGTTGTGCCCCGCCCTGGGGCCGCAGGGAGGGGCCAGCAGACACGTGGAGCAAGCAGGCAGACGCCACTCAGCTACGCTGCACTGCTGGAGCCCCGGGCCATTTTAAATCGCCCCAGGGTGGGGAGAGCACCTGGGGGCAGCGAGCGCCCGGGGGCTGCAGGTGCGGCCAAGGGAGAGACCTGGCCCCAAAACTGCTGGAGCCCCGTGGGCCACATTGAGACCCCCGACTTAGACCGAGACTTTCCCCTTTAGCCTCACTGATTTATTATCTGGCCAGAGAAACAGAGAAAATTGATCTTTTAACAACTTATGGACAATGACAGATCTTGGAGTTGGGTAAAGTCCCTCTCAGGGAGAACCTGCTTCAGCTGATCCTCCCATCTCAGGAGCACAACACTCACTTTGAACTTAATGCCTGGAGTCAAAAAGAAGGGGTATTCAGAGAGAGGGATAGACACCGGTTAGTCTGCATACTTATTTTTTTTTTTTTTTGCCTTATAAAGTTTGACGATTGTGCCACAAGAGCTATTCAAAACCCTCTTCTGATGAATTTAGAGTGAAGGCTCCATTTTTGATCCACTCAAACAAGCTGCCATTTTCAGTTTCTCCACAGAGGTAAACTATTTCTCTAGCTTGGTGCCTTGGGACTTAAAAAATGGACCAGGTATCTGCTAACTGGAAGACTAAACCTACTCAATAGAGGCAGACACAGAAACAAGAATGGGACCAGTCCCACCAGTGAGGTCCCTGGGCACCACGCTGATGAGCATATCAGCCCCCCAGAACCAAAGCTTCCGAAAAGGAAAGAGGCCTGAGCTTACTTCCCCCAACTGTTGTAATTTTTCTTGACAGGTATCCCCTACTCTATGGCTACTAGGCTGCTATGAAGGGTGGAAAAGAAGTCCAAAATTACTCTACTCTTTCCCTCAACTACCATTTTTTGGTTCTTCTTATTCCGTGAAGAACTCCAGAGGCTAGCTAGCAGTGCTACTGCTCGCAAAGCAACATGAAACTGACATGATTCAAAAGTTTCAAAGCCTCCCAAACAGCCATGCACTCATCAAAGTCTGGTTAACATTGCCTTGGTGTATCACACCTGATACAGCTATGAACCAGAGCGAAAGTACAAAAGCTGTCAGCATGATCAGAAAAATGGCACTGGATAGTTTACACTCTGTTCATGAGAGAACCTACCAAGCGCTATCCATAAGCACTAGAAACAATTTTGCAAGAGATAAAACTTCCCACTCCTACCAGCGGAGTGGATTTCGCAAACTCTATTTAAGTCTCACTTTATCTAACAACAACAATTGCTAGATAGGACAAAGTTCTGACTAAAGCTTATTAAAAACCATGAAGAACAGTACTGCAGAGATTGGCCAATGACTTTACCTTAGGTTAAAAGCAGCACTCTCCCTGAAGTCCAAGCAGCAAAAATACATCTTTTAGGAAAGTCTGTATCAAGATTCATTTAATCAGTGCAAGTGGAAATGCCACTGCAGTGGACATAAAAAGTGAGAAGACCCAAACACATAGCATTCTCCCCTCTGGAAATCTCTGCAGTTCAGTATTCATGTAATTATTTATTGACCACCAGTATGTTTGCTGCTTTACAAAGCATTAGATAAAGTCCACATTCAAAAGGAGTTTATAATCAGACACAAATACATTCTTCAATGCAAGGTAACTTACCTGAATAGTTTACCCAGGAGTACACCACTAACTCAGAAGAACCAGAAAAATGATAAAACTGAACCATGGAAAAAACTGCCAAACACTTCCAACAGGGAAAATAAATGCTAATCCAGTTGGAAATTTAGGACCTATTGAAATCAATGAGACTTTGGATATTGACTTCAATGCGAGAAGGGTCAGCCCCTGAAGATTAGCTGAAGCAATCCGTGCCAGATCAGGGTACTGGGTAAGTGGAGCCTCTGCGTTATATAACCTTCCTCCTTAGGCCAAAGCCTGCAATATTAGCACTAACAATAACAGCTGCAAAAGAAGTTGCCGATCTGCATTGAAAAGGCAAAATATTTATGGAGTCAAGACATCACACTTAATAGAATCAGGTAACGTTTGTCAGATAAATGAAGACTTGTAGGTAAAACACAGCAATGTTGAAGTGGCAGAGGCCAATGAATGGTTGCTTGTTATCAACTTAACATACCTATGTATGCTACTGAACACAAATTTTTGTTTGGCAAAATTAACATTTTGCCCAGGTCTGCCCTTCCAAGAGAATTCTGGTACTTCTTAGCTTATAACTTATTTTAACTTTTCAATGCAAAATTGAGAGATCCATCGGCAGCAACAGGGGAAATAGCATAAAGTACCTACATCCAGTGTCTTTTGACTTCCAGTATGAGATCATCAGCCTTTCCATGCACAACATGAGGTTGTTCTATTGATCGATGTGCATCGATCCACTGTATGACAGAGAAATAGTTGACAGTACTACAGAAAACTTCAGCAAGTAGACTTTGGGTTCTCTGAAAAACTGAAGTTTTCCAAAGGATAAAAGTCTGCAAAAATAAAGCAGCTCTTCTCATCCTCTCCAGGAAGACTGGTAGAGAACTGGAGGAGGCTCCTTAGGAACTGGGGCTCCATAGTACAATACTGTGGTTGAGTGCAGTACATAAATTCAGACAAATGGCTTCAGAGAGCCTGGACACAGCAAAGAAGAGCATGTAGGATGGTACACACTGACCAAGGTTTGCCAGCTGTCTGCTGGAAGCCCTTAACCCAAGCAGGAGGAGAGACATTGACTTTGGTTGCCCGCTTTTAAGTCACATTATGAGGTCACCTGAGGAAATAGAAAAAGCAGCAGTTGAGAGCTGCATCTCCAACTGTGCGGTTATGTGCTATAAATGCAACTGCCTGTCCTCAAGGGAACAATGTTTTGGTGAATCTAGGCACAGACGACCACATTTTTAGAAGGTATTTAGGCACCTTAGGCACTTTTGAAAATCTCAGCAGGCACCTATATACCTTCAAAAGTCTGGCCCAGTGATCTTAATTAATCTCTGAAGACAGCATCATTTTGAAGAAAGTTACACCAACACCTCCAACAGATTGCTTTACAACTGTTTGAAGGTGAACACAACTGGAAAATTATAAATTAATTGCAGCTTTACTGCTAGTTGGAAAGATATGATTTAACATACTAATCATGAAGTCCTGTATCCTGACTCTGGCAGTACTAATACCAGACAATGCAAAGGAAAGTTTCAAATGTATATATATAAAAAAATGCACCAAGTCACTGAAGTAATGATATCCAAAGAAGTCAGGAGAAATTCCTTCCTGGCCCCTCCAGTTGATTGTTTTACACTCAAACTTGAAATTAGTTGGATAATTTCAGAAGGTGGTAAATCATAAAATATTATTAGCGCCAAGAGTTATCCATTCTTTTATATGTAAACAGTTTGTTGTCTCAGTGACCTCCTGTGTCAGAGATTTCTACACGTAAGTTACATGTTGTGTGAAGTTGCTTTTCCTTGTTTACACTGAAATTTGCCAGCTGCTAACTTCAGCCTAAATGCTGAGCCAATTTATTGGTCAGCAGTACAAAGAAGAGCACCTCAGTTTGAAAGAAAGTTTGCCTTTGCATTATTCATTTTCTGAGATTCTTATATTTACTGTTATACACGTTCTTAGTCTGTGTTGATATATTTTAGACAAAGTGTCAAGTAACAGCACCCAATAGCTGCAGAAAAATTTTAAAGAGCCATCCTTTTTAAAGATTGTTAATTTCATAAAATGACAGAAGTGAAAACAGTTTAATAAAGTCAGTGTGTGATCCAGACTAAAAGGAGATTGCATAACCTACCTTCCACACTATATCTTGGGGCCTTTGAGTTTATTTATTAAAACTGCCTCTGTGGCTGCTAGAATACACTTGTGTTCTTGCAGTTGTTTCCTGTGAACTGTCCATTCAGATATTAAGAGGTGCCAGACAGACATGTTTGACCACATCAACCCGTGTGTCTAGCTACAGTGAACCATACTGACGCTTAAGTCAGTATTAGGCTTCAAAGTTACCTGTACATTTAAGACTTGTTCACCACTTTTATGGCGCAACTCTTTCACTCTAACGGCTTTCTGGTGCAACTCTTTCACTCTAACGGCAGACTCAAAACAGTATATTGTTTACAATATGGTGGCTATAGTCACATCCTGAATCTCTTTTTTTCCTGTCTAAATAAAACAGATTCTGGAGGCCACCTCGACATAGGTGGGAATACCTCAAATGACAGTAGAGTAGCATTTTCCATTCCGGCTTACGTTTATTGTCTTTGTTTGTGACCAAAGGCAGTTATTAGGGTGATCCTAAGTCCTCTAACCCAGAAATCCTCAGAATATTTATGTGAGAATTGTAACACTGATCCAAAATCTAAAAAGAGTAAGGTAGAGGACGCCCCACACCACAGATACAAATATAACCAAAGATCAGATTTAAGAAATCATAAGCCACATTAGCAACAGCAATAAGATTTTTTTCAAGTGGTTTCTCACCGAGAAGCTGCAAGTATTAGACCATATCCACAAACTAGCTCTAGCTATTGTACAGACTACTGTGTCTACTAAAAGTGTTTAACGTGCTACAGGCTTCATGAAAATCAGGACTTCAATGGATTTTTCCTTTCCTAAAAGTAGATAATTAAGTCAACTTGCTCATTACAAGTCTAGAATGGCAAATAAGAGAAAAGGGGACAATTGGATGGTAGTGGTGGAAGGAGGAAAAGGAGTTGCAACTATCTACAGGTAAAAATGGGTGGTGGGAAAAACTGCTATTAGCAGTCAATGGATCCCATACCAGACTAGTTTGGACATAGCTCTTATAGTATTAACAAGAGGACCCCTCTTCAGAAAAGCTTTCCTGCTGTTAACCAAGAAAAACTGATAGCATTTCCCTTTCAGGAAAAGGAAAAAAAAGTGATGTGTTCCAAGGGGACAGACTAAGAAAGCAAGTTTGTAGTTTTCACCTGCTAGCAGAAGATGGTAAACAAATACCTTGGCCTGGAAAAAGCGAGTGTTACAGAAAAGTTAAACTCCATTAAAATTAGACCTTTTAAAGCTCCATTCAAATTATTAACACATGAGCCTATTAAACAGTAACAATTGTAATAGCATGGAAAACTGGATCTTGGCCAAAATATCAACAGTATTCTTTGTAATTACAGAAACATCAGTCAGTTGTTTAAAGGACTGATTTAAAGTTTAACTATTTTTCCAGTGTCAGTTCAGCCAGTCTGATGGGAACCAGACTTTCCCCTCCTCCCTTTTACTCAAGTCTTACCAACTGTATCAGCTCTATATGTTATGTCTCATTAGGAAACAGAATGCACTGTGTTTGCTGAGGAAACGTAGCACCCAAAGTAACATCCACCACTTCCTGTAATCATGCAAGTATTTGGCAGAAAGAAAAAAACACAAGTAAAAACCACAGTAATGCTTGCTTCTGTTCCTACTGAGTACAGCTATGTGTGTGAATTTCAAATCAGCTAAGAAATAGGATAAAGCAGTTGACGCACCTTCTGAAAGAATGGCTTCTTTCAAATACAGTAGCACATCTGCAAATTTTCTGACATCATTCACCAACTGCATGATGTATTCTGGATCCACAATAGGACTGTCATAGCAATCAGAGTTGGAGCTAATACTGCTCAGAGAGTTGCTCTTGGTGCTGCGCCCCATTCCCCAGTTTCCTGAATTGGCGATGGTGAAGAAATTGGATGTAGACAGTCGGGCTAATCCCAAACCACGCTTGTTACTTCCACCGTTCTGTCGCAACATCCCAGCTGATGCAGTACTTATAAAATTCTTGCAGCTAACATTCAATGTCACTTAATGTCCATTTGAAAGGCCAAAGACGAAGTCCTTAAAAATAAGGGGGGGGGGGAGAGAAAGAGGGTGATATTTAATGGAAGAACAACATTTAAAAGGTAAAACTTACATATTTTCATGCATTGTCAGTATTTTCAATGTTAAGTTGTTGGATACTGAAACATTTAATAAAATAGTTTTAAACTCCTTTGATTATAAGAAGTTATAAAGCAAATAACTAATGCTAGCATTACCTGAAGACCAGGTGGAGGTGGTGCATGAAGGTAGTCTATAAGCTTTGTCCTGGAACTACACAAACTAATTTCTAAATTTACTCCAAAGAACTGTTCTCTTTCCTGAACACATGTTCATGAATCCCTAATTGTAATAAACTCTATAATGCATACACTGAGGCCGGGTCTACACTATAAAATTTTACCATGGCTGAACAGTTGCCAACAACCATGAAAAATTGGCATAATACTAAACAAAAACACATGGACCACTAGGCCATGTTCAATACCATTTCAGTTAATAAAATTGTTGGTTACACATGGTAAAATTTCATATTGGCCTACCAGAGTTCGATGGAAAAAGGAAAACAGTCTGAAAAAGACTAAAATTTAATTGCAACATGGGATTTTAAGCCAACTGCCATTTTTTTGTTTTTAATAACAGTAACTCACATTAAAAACACAAAGGAAGGCAAAGAAGCTACTGAGATTCCAAAAATGTAACTTCTTTAGTGTGTCAGATATTGAGATTCAATCTGTAAAACCTACAGGAGTTAATTTCAGGGAGTTCTATTTTATTTTAGTTTTAGCACAGCACTTTTTAGCAAGTTCACTCCCAAAGAAAGTTTATACTTTGGAATGAATAAATTGATACAACTAAGGAGCCATCTGTATTCATTTAATTTAAGAAAACCAAAGTCATTCCTACTTCATTGTGCCAAGTGAAGTAATTCACTTCAAAGCATAAGCCTCCAGGAAGCAAAATCAGGTATGGCTCCATTTTGATAAATGACTATCCGCTCAACACTAAAAGAAGAGAATTTATGTTTACAATGTATGTTTAGCTCAGAGGAAAAAATTGTAAACTGCATTATAAAGACTTTGAATTGCAGAGATTACAATACATTTGTTCGCACCTCAGTGAAGCTGCTAGTTTAACTATTTCTATTATAAACATGAGAAAACAAGAATTTATTATAACACAATCGTAGGTATTTACTGTAGGTTGAAAGCATTATTGCATACATTTTTAATAGACAATCTAAAGAAGCCAGTAACTCCTCTGTTTTGAATACTCCCACCATATGTTCTGACAGATAGTATTCTCATGCATTTCCATTACTTTTTTCCATTTTGTTTTAAAATTACCAGGAATAATAAAGATGAAGAAATTACATAAAAAAAATTATGCTACAGCATTTTGGTCAGATGCTTAAAAAGAAAGAAAATTTAGAGTTTAACTAACCCAGTTTAACTGCCTTGATAATATTTGCTGTTTTGAAGTAGTACGTATAATACTATAACAAAATATATAAACAATGCTGAAAATAAAGTAAGTAATTCCAACATACCTATATTAATAGAAAGCTGCTAAAGTGTGTGGAGGAGGTGATTACAGGTGAAGTTTACATTAAACAAACATACCGTTGAGCAAAACATTTGTGCAACCTTTCTCAGTTCCCATTCCCTACCCAGAAAGCTACTTTGCAATCCTGTCTTTCACATAACCAGTCCCCCTTGATATGACGATGCTTTTACATTTCCCTCTTTTGAAAATGTTTTTCTCTCCTCTACTATTGTGTGACTAACTCACACAAAAAGGGAAAGATAGCAATGACTATTCAGGGGTCACAGTAAGACATATATAAACACTTTAAAATACACAAAAATTGAAAGATACAAATGAAAGAGATTATAGAAAAAAGTAATATTAGGAATTACATATTTATCCCCTTCAGTCAAATTTTTGCTGTAGATACGCTCTTCTATTTTTTCCCTCACTTGTACTGGTCATAAGACAGAGGGAGGAGGAAAAAAAAGAGTGTTCCTCACAGAACACAGGTATTTCATTACTAGAAAAAGTTTTTTTTTAGGCTAGAGTCTCTTGAAGGAAGTCCAAAACAACTGTTATAAATATCTCCAGACTTCGGATAAGAGCAAGTAGTTCCCATCACAACCGCCCCCCCCCCCGCACACAAAAAAACCCAATACACACACACACCCCAGACCAACGATTTCAGAAATCTGCTCTCTCAGCACAATTTTCTCTCGCAGGCGATAAAGTTCCTTTACAGGGCCACGTTTTGAAGAGTTCCTTTGGAGCGAAAATCTACAAATCTGTTTTTTAAAGGGACAGTAAAAATCTCTCAACCCGGATTGTTTATAAAACGCAGCCAGAGCACACAGGAGTGCTGCCGTGCAGCTTCAACTGGGCCCGATTACAGCGAGGGTTTGCCTCCCACACGGAATGTCTCGCATTCCTAGCAGGACTCTGTACGGCAGGCAGGGGCCCCCTCGACCAGCCGATGCAGCCCGCTGCCAACTCGCACGTCCTCGCTCTCCTGCCCAGGATTTACATACAATGGAGAGGAGCCGCTCTCGCCGCAAACACACCGCAGGGGACGGGGGAGGCTGAGCGGAAATGGGCGCAGGTAGCAGCCCGCCGGGGGGGGGGTGTCTCACCGGGGGGCGAGCCGAGGGGGACGGGGCACTTCATGGGGCAGAAGACTTAGGGGACGCTCCTAGCCGCCCCTCGGTCCCCTTCGCTGGCCGCAGACACGGAGGACGCCCCGAACAGAGGGGCCCCCAGGCGCTGAGCCCAGAGCGGATGGGGACGCAGGGGGAGACGGGCCCGCCCCGCCGCGGGCGCACGTCGCCCGGCAAGGACTGGGAGCGGATCGCGGTAAGCCCCACTCTCGCGGCGACAGCCGAGTCCCGAAGCCCCTCAGAGCCGCCTGCCGGACCCCACTCCCCGGACCCAAGCCGCGCCCCCAGCTCCCCCGGGCCCGCCCCTCGCGGCGCCTGGCGTGGCCCCTGCAGCCCCATGTGGGCGCCCAACGCTCCGGACCGACAGCAGCCGCCCGGGCCGGACACCGGGGGCGAGACGCGCTCCCGGGCGGGGTCCTTACCGGGCTGAGCGGGACGCCGTGAGATGGCAGCAGAAGCGAGTCCCCGAGCGCAGGCAGCAGTCGGGCCGCGACGGGCCCCTGCGCATCCCTCCGCGCTGCCCATTGAACTCGCACCCTCCGGCCAGCGCCGCAGCCGCCCGGCCCCCGACCGCTCCCAGCCCCGCCCCCTCGCGCCCGCCCCCTCCCATTGGGCAGCTCCCTATCAGAGGCGGGGCAATGGAGCAACAGGTTGGGAGCGGGACGGGGAGCGAGGACGCGACGCTGAGCTGGCGGGACTCAGCGCCGCCCGTGGGGGACGGGCCCGCCCTGCCGAGAGCACCGCTCAGAGGGGAGCAGGCAGGGGGCGGCGTGGCGTGTGCCTCCGCGCGCCAGGCACTACGCCGGCCGCCGCTACGCCGCGGCGTTCAGCCCGTAGCCCCATGCAATGGGCCAGACGGCAGCGGGCGGGGCGGCGGCGGTAAACTCGGGAAGCCGGTGGCGAGAAGCTCGGGTGTGAGGGGGCTGGACTGGGGCCGCTGCGACTTGCGTGCAGTGTCACAACTGAGGGGGCATGTTCATCCCCCAGGTGAGGTCGCCGCCCCCACCCACCTCACAGCAATACTAGACGGTCGTAAGAATCTGTTGGCCTCTTTCCAGCCACAAGTTTGCAAACCCAGCCACAATAATAATAATTACTGAAAAAGCCACGTTGTGCAGCAAGCCCCTCATCAGGCTTCTCCATTCCCAAGCCAGGATCACCGTCATCTCTGCTGTCACCTCTGAAGCCTGACTCTCCGAAGAGAGGATGCTGGCATTGTTTCAGTGCTGTCCCACTCCTCCTACTCATTCCTGATCTCCATTGGGGTGATGGAGACATTGTTTTCTTCCTTCTCTCTCTCTGACCATCACAGTACAGATGCCTTGGCGCTGTCCTCAGTATTTCAGGTGGCATTGATGGGTAAATCCCAAGAGTATGGTTTAGTTCCTCATAAAATAATCAGATTTTCCTGACTGCCTTGGGCCTTGCTTGGGGCTCCAGCCCTTTTAATTTTTTTCCCTGGTACTGATTAATGGACTAAATGATGCTGTATTCAGCATCCACTTGGACATTTGGTCATCGGCCCACCAACAGTTCAGCCGCAACTGGATTTTCTTGTTGCCCCTGTTGGTCATCGCTGCCAAAATGTCTGCCTCATACCACCAAGCATAACTGGAAAACAACACTGCCAAATCACCAGGAGAAAAAAAAAAGCTGCACCACATGTGATCGTAAGGAGATGTCTTCTGAGACGCTGATGAAGAATTGTCTTGCTACATCAATGGAGAAGAGGTCAATGCTATGGCGTGTACAACACTATTTGTTTGGAAAAGGGGCTTCCACAAAACTTTACCCTAGGCCTATAAAATTCAGAAACTAGACCAGACAGACCTCCTAAGAATTAATTGGTGCACTGTTGGATAACAATGGGAGGAGTATTAGTACTATGCAGGGTACTAAATTAGCATTTGTTATTTATGCTGGTTCTGCATTAGTGTATACTGGGATGGAGGAGGACTACAAGGTGGTTAGCCTTGCTTGAAGCAAGTCTACTCAAAATGTTGGTGTGTGTGCCTGGGCATTGTTGGAATCATAAAGACATGGTATATTACAGTCATATTAGGAAGCTCAAATAGTGGTTAACATACCAAATTTCTCCAAAAAAAGAAAAGGAGTACTTGTGGCACCTTAGAGTCTAACAAATTTATTTGAGCATAAACTTTCATGAGCTACAGCTCACTTCATCGGATGTAGCTCACTCCTTTTCTTTTTGCGGATACAGACTAACACGGCTGCTACTCTGAAACCTCAAATTTCTCCAGTGTATACAAGGCTTCAGACAAGAACTTATTTTAATGTAGCAAACTACTATATACAAATATAAGTTAAATAAACATTTATGTTGCAAAGTCAAGCACTCAGAAGTTAGGAAATGTGAGAATTAAAGCGGTCTGTGCCAGGTTTACTTGTGAAGAGTTTAAGTGATTTGCCCAGCATCACCAGGGAATTCTGTGGCAGAGGCAAGGATAGACTCCAGTCTTCCAGGGAAATATTCAACTTCCTAAACCACAAGAACATCGCTTCTATTCCTGTAATTCCCTGTCTCATTCACTACACATCTTCCAACATCTGCAGCATATTATGTCAGTGTCCTAAAAACAACAACTTCCTTGACTACACAACCCTGATTCATCACCAGAGCATAGTCCTTCCTGTGCTCTGAATGAAGCAGGGGCATTTTGGAAAAATATTACGTGATCATGTAGTTAGAGACTGTATCATAATGCATATGCAAAAGATAGCCAAATTAATATTGCATGGACAGCTTTAACTCTAGCATTCCCTAATTTCTGAGTACTTGATTTTTCAATCTTAATTTTCTTTTAATGTTTCCTCATGTGGCATAATATTGAAACCCATATGGTAAATCAGCGAGTTTGTAACCTTTAGATAAACTGCACAGACCTCTATCACTGGAGCGAAAGGAATAACGGATAGCAAATATAAATTGTCATCCTCTATCTGGTCCAGTGATTAGAGGGGAAAGACACACATTTTGCTAGTAGTGACAGCTATTTGCTGACAACAGAGGAATGTTTGGACTTTGGTATAGTCAAGGTCCAGACTCCAGATAAAATATATATATATAAAAACTCCAACAATAATTATAATAAGTAAATAAAAAGATGTTGGGGTCCTTCCAAAAGCATCTGGCAGTCTGGATCTGGCCCATGGTCTACCTGTGGACTACCCCTGCCCCACACCCTGGTGCCCAGTCCCAGTCTCTCTCCCTGTGCTCCTCATTCCTGTCTTTCCCTCTTGGGGCTCTATGTTGCAGTCTCCTTGCCCAGCCAGTCTCAGTCTTCCCTTGCCAGCTCCTCATTCAATCTGTCTTTACCTCCATTCCCACAGACTAGTGCCCAGTCCCTCACCTCACCTGAACCCTGGTCTCCGTTTCCTCCTCTGGCTCCCAATCCAAGTCTCCTTGTCCAGCAGTCCCAATATCTCTCCCCAGCTCCAAGAACCAGTCTTCCCCCAGGCGACTGGACCCAATCTACTCCATCCATCCTCCCCCCATCCTCCCTCAAGTCCCAGCTCCTCATCCTGTATTTCAGTCAGTCTGCTTCTGACTCCTCCATGCTGCCAGGGCACCAGCAGGGGGAGCACTAAAAGCACAGGAGAGATCATCTTCCTCCTCTCAGTTCCTGTGCCAAGTACCACAGTGGCCACTGGCTGCTGAAAGGAGCAATTGAAGGGAAAGTCCTGTTCCGCCATTGCAGTCATAGGCTGGAGCATGTTCAATATAGGTGGAATCTTCAGAGATATTAAGTTGCCAGACTTTAACAAGTCTCTACTGAGCATGTACAAAATGATTTTTTTCAGAACCTTATAACTAAGCCAGATTTAGGCAAATTGTCATGGAGATGACAACAAAGCTAGCCCTGCACCCCTGCCAAATTTCAAGTCCCTGTTCCAAAGCATGGGGATGCTAGTACTCAACAAAATTGTTGTAAGAATTTTGTTTAATTTGGGCAAAACAACATATTCTACCCTAATCTTATTCTCAGAAATGGTTGAACTATTTTAATTGAAATTAAAAACAAAAAACAGCCTGAGGCAGACACCCAGCATGGAAAATTCAAGCCCAAACAACAGAAGTTTGGCAAAGTTATAAGCAGCTGGAGGGAAAAAAGGGGTCTTGTAATGGGAAGTGTCAGGCACACTTAACTATAGGAGGCATTACCAGCTCCAGCCGTAATAATGGAGCCTAGAAAAATTAGAAGAGTGACATTCATAGATTTGTGCAGAATCAAATTGTTTTGGTTAGAAAAACCCACTCCAAATATGATGATCCTGTGGCTGCAGCGCGCACTGTTGAACTCTGTGGACTGTGGTCCGACACTCCTGGAGCAACAAACCAAATTATGACATTACTTATCTCTTTAATTAGCAGTCCATCAGCATACGACAAATAACAAAGTCTTTGAAATCACTTAATAACAATAGTTTTACTGGGTTAAATTTCAGCACTGTTAATCAACATTTTGTTTCTTTCCTTTCCTGTAACCATTTGCCTAACTATATGTTAATGTTAATTTATAAATCCACTAAATGGTTACAAGCTATCCAAGTCTGCTGATACTAAATTTAGAGAAAAAGCAAACAAAGAAGAACAATGCAATGAGGTTCAAAAGGATTTGGATAATTCAGGGGATTGATCCAGCAGATGCCAAAATCATGGAAGGGTAAACAACCGTAAAGTAATTTAGTGGAAGAGCAAGAAACCAAGTTAGGGAATATGTGCTAAATGCTACAATGATCCATCATAAAATAAGGAAAAGGACTTGAGGAATTATGGATAAGTCATTGAAACCATCAGTTTAGTGCACAGCGGTAGAAAAAAAAAGGCAAACAAGGAATTCCACCTTTATTCACCAACAGATAGGACCCAAAAAATTTGAGATTGTTACTCTCTAAGGCCAGGTCTTTGGATGGTTGGGGGGGAGATGCCACAGTGAGGGGCAAAATATATATTTATTATCATATTTAGCCATGATAGGCTACATAGAACTAGTGGCCCTGAAAATCATGAATTGTCCCTCAAAGGTGATGCAAGGCTAGAGGTATTTTGTGAGAAATGCAACTGGACATAGAATGACCCAGTCTGCAATCAACCTCAGATAAAAGGATTGCAGTGTATGTGGCCAGTGCTGTGTTTCCAAAACTTTAACAAGTCATTTCTCAAAAATGTTACCCTTCAGTTGGTGATCAACTGCAAAGCCGGTGGATGGTCAGGAATAGGAGGAAGGATTGTGTGAAGCAGGCAAATCCCAGAACCTCCTTCAGTTGCCAGAAGTTCCACTGACTAGTATAACTCACTCAATTCCTGTCCTTCAGCTGCCACAGCCCTTCAGAATCCTCCTAGAAGTACCATTCCCTGCTTTAGTTATTGCCCTCAACATTAAAACAAAGTGCCATTTGGACACTGTGCTGATCAGCTTTTGTTACCCTTATGCCAGATAAAACAGTTATGAAGCAAAAATTCCACTCTAGGTTAGCAACGAAACTGATATTTCACAACAATGATGAACATGGATATGGTGGCAGCTACAAAATATGCCTTTTTAAGTGTGAAAAAAGATCCATCATATCTTTTTACAATAATTGAAGAGGGGTCTCTATAGAGAGATGGCTTGTGGCAAAGGTTAAAAAAATTAATAAATTGAAGAAAGAACATATGGTGCTTTTAGTGTTAGGGGAGATCAGGTGATGAAACAGGACTCTTAGCTTTTGTGCCAATCTCAAAAATGTTGTTTGGCATCCAAAAGCAGTTTTATTGCCAGAGCTCCCAATTATGCTGGGGACTGCACTACTATATCAGTAACAACTGCTTTTGGATGCCAGCAAAGGCATGCAAAGATGGCTTTTGGATGCACAGATTTTGAGCAATGTAACTATTCTGGTTAGGGGTGTGATATTTTTATCAAAATAATTACAGTATACTAGTACAACCCCTGAATGCAATTACTTCCTTGTAAAGGTTCTTTATTATTCCCCTCTAGTGCGGGAATAAACGGTTGGTATAATGCATCCTTACTAGGAGGTTTGTAGTGTTTTAACTGTACCAGTATAGTTAAAGCAGTATGTCATAAATAGAGAGAGAAGGGGAGCGTAAAATCCCTCCTTGGCAGCTATACTGAATCGCCTTACCTGTAAAGGGTTAAGTAGTTCAAATAACCTAATTGGCACCTGACCAGAAGAACCAATGAGGAAAGAAGATATTTTCAAATTTGTGGGGGGAAGGTTTTGTTTGTGCTCTCTCTTTGTTGTTCCCTCTCCGGACGGAGGGAGAAGCCAAGCAGGTACAACATCTCCTGAAAATATAATCCATCTAAATTCACAGAAACTGTATGTAGGGCAAGGAACTGCATTAGATTATCTTTTGTTTTAGCGTGTGAATTTTCCTATGCTACAGAGGTAGTTTTATTCCTGTTTTTGTAACTGTGAAGCTGAGCCAGAGGGGAATCCTCTGTGTTTTAAATCTTTTTATTACCCTGTAAAGTTACCTCCCATCCTGATTTTGCAGGTGTGATTCTTTTACTTTTTCTTTATAATAAAGTTCTTCTTTTAAGAACCTGATTGATTGTCAGTGTCCTGAAGACAAAGGGTCTGGTCTGTACCCTCATTGCTTAGGCAATTGGTTGGTATATTATTCTCAAGCCTCCCCAGGAAAGGGGGTGAAGCAGCTTGGGGGGGATATTTGGGGGGGATAGGGATGCCAAGTGACCCTTCCCTGAATTTTTGTGTAAATCACTTGGTGGTGGCAGCAATACCGCCCAAGGACAAGGAAAGGAATTTGTGCCTTGGGGAAGTTTTAAACTAAGCTGGTAGAATATAAGCTTAGGGGGTCTTTCATGAGGGTCCCCACATCTGTACCCCAGAGTTCAGAGTGGGGGGAGGAACCCTGACACAGTACAATTTCTGTGTTTAGGTAAAGCTTTAGTTTTGACTCTATTACAACTGAAAAACTAGTTTAAATTGGGCCCCTGATTTAAGTTGATGTACCCTCTGGAAGACCTCAGCGTACCCTCCGGGGTACGTGTACCACTGGTTGAAAACCACTGTAATAGAGCCATACTACAAATAGTATTATGTAATCCCACTCACATATAACCCAATCCTACCATCCCTTACTCACTCAAGTAGCCTTTGTCAGAGGGTGGCTGACCCCTGTAAATGAAGTAGTCCATCACCCCTGTGCCAGAACAGATGCTCCCAGTTTGGTCAATTGGGAAGGTAGGGTAGCACCCAGAAGCTATAAAAGTCCAGGAAGTGATGCACAGGGTTAGAGAAGATTGAGTTAGTCAGGGGAGGATGAGAGTGGTTAGGGCCTGGAAACTATACAGTTCCTAGGAGAAGGCAGGAGGAAAATAGTAAGATGGCTTCCTGGCTGGTGTCTCCAAGCCAGACAAGCAGTGTCGGAGGACCGAAAGCCAGTGACCAGCAGATGGAGTTCTTGTCTCTAAGCTGGAGAGTTGGGGATGAGGGCTGAATGCAGGAGAGCAGTGGAGGAGTTTACTTGCCAACATCTACTGTTCTGGAGAGCTGAACCTAGAGGAACTGTGACTCCAAGGGGAGTGAAGGATGTTTCCCTAGTAAAGATGATCTCTCAGCAGAGAGACTGGGGGACTTCCTGCTGGGAAGAGTAGGATGGAAGGTCTGGGGGGGCTATCCGAGTATAAGGACAGGAGGGGATTGCACTGGAAAGCTAGGACATGAGGATGTGCTCGAGAGCTGTAGTGGAAAATCAGGATATGGTGAGAGATGCCAGAGATAAACATTGCATGTAGTGTTTAGACCATGGTAGTAGAACTTCTGTTATGATTTATATATGCATGGAACTCTTAATAAATTAAGCCCACAAGGGCTACCCTTAAACACGGTGGACTATTTTTTGGGACTCTGGAGGAGGAACCCTGTGCTAGGTGTGCCTGTCATACTGTGGCCTGCTGATAGAAGGTGCTCCAGTTGGGGTTGCCCAATGACTTTATCTCACAAAAGTAATTGCAGTGCCAGGATTGCAAGATCAGACTCATAAGACTTTCAATATCAGCTCAAACCAGGTATCTGTGATGTCCTTCATTATTCAAGAGGTAGTGGCCAACATGTGACACTCAGGAGAAAGTTGGGGGTTGGGGGAGTGAACAGGTAACTCACCTCAGCAGTTGTGCAAGGATGTACATTGTGGGAAAAGGCAAATCCTCCCTTAAACCCTGCACTAGTTCTTACTTCTAACAGCTAATCATCCTTTTTAGTTGGTGGCTCTTTAATGTGGTTTGACTAGGATATTGGGTAGAGCAGTTCTTCTGAATTGCAGACAAATACATCAGTGTATTGGCATGCAGGAAAGATGTGTGTTCTATCTCAAGCCAAGTTTTTATATTTTAGCAGGTGCAGAATCAGGATTATTATGTCCATTATTTCTAGTGCAATGGTAGCCAGAGATCCTAGTAAGGATCTAGATCTTATTGTAGAAGGTCCTATACAAAACATAGGAAGGTAAGTATCCTCTCATAAACGGTTTGTCATCAATGAAGAATTAACTCAGGCTCTTACTCAAGAGTGCTTTCAATCTGGACTAGCTGGGGGTATGAATCAGAGCAACGGTTCCATTTTCAATCAGGTTGGTAACCCATCTACTTTGCAGTGAGGATGCAGTCTAAATTACTTGAGTGCTGATGGTCCTCCAGTGTCTTCCCACAATTCTGTCTATGCATCCAGAAGGACAGGTAAGTTTTAGAGACAATCCTCTATGCCAATGTGGGCAGCCACAAACCATGACACACATTGCTGAGGACGGCAAAATAACTCAACATCCTGGAGATCTTCATGCCTTGAACATAATTGATAAGAATGCTATGGCTTGGCTTGACCAGACTGCATACGCCAAATAATAAATAAATAAGTTCTTCCACAATTCATTGGGAAAAAAACATACAGAAAACCATTGCATGTGCCCCAAGAAGTCCTAGGTACACACACAAGACAGCACACTAGTGAGGATGCAGTAACTCAGGTATGACAGTGTAGTGTGATAGCTCACACTGGGCTAAATTAACTTTCATGCTCAGACTCAGGTACCAATCATCTGGGCTAACTCTTTAGTGACAACATACACAAATAGCTTGTAATCTAAGACCATGATCCTGCAAAGACATTACAGAAGCCTAACTGCATGCTGAAAGTAGTTCCAGACCTCAGCTGGATTATTCACTGTGCAGAAAGTTAAGCATGGGTGTAAATCTTTGCATGATAAAGACAAGCAAGATGTGAAGTGTTGGGGAGAAGGATATAATCAAATATGTAAAAAGGGATGCTGAAATCCCTGCCAAGAAAATATTTTATTGGTAGCTCTATAGAAGACAGAGCTGGTGTTTCACCAAGGAAGTAGAATTGTATTTTCAGCTGTTTGGTCACGATTGTAACAGCATCATCCCTGTCATCTCATGACGACTGTTGAGTCAGATAAACAGATAGTGGTATTACTATTTTCAGAGAGTATTCATTGTGGGATTGCTCCTTAGAAGAATTTTAAATGGTAAAAGCAGCACCTCTGAAAAAATCACAAAGTTGCTATTCCAAAAGCAATGCTGTCTTGGCTCTCTCTTGTTTTGTTTCTGTTAGTTTGAATTGCGATGATGAATTTGACTAGTCTGAGGACAGTAGATGCAATGCTGATGTCAGATTAGAATAACATGGGAATAGAATCTGGTGGCCTCAGTTTTAAATGAGATCTTTGTTGCTTAATACTATTATTTAATATTTTGTTATACAACTTGAGCCAGCTCCTTTATACCTTACTGAAGTAAAACTGTCATAGATTTTAGATGGATTTCTGCCTGAACAAGTACAAGATCTGGACCATTATTATTAACTAATGTACGGAAATCAAAGATTATTTAATAGAACAGGAGTGAGTAAATAAAATTCATACTTGAAAACATGACTGGGAGCATAAGAAGGAGTCAGAAGAATAGGGGAGGATAGCAAGATAGTGGAACTAATCCATTTTTGGTTAGTTTGCTTGAATTAATAAATCCAATTTGATTCCAATGGGCCTGATCCAAAGTCAATTGAAGTGAATAGGAAAACTTGATGTAGTTTCAAGAAATGTACATGGCATAAAAATATATTGAGTATGAATCTATTCTTTTTTGAATAGTGCAGTAATTAAAACAGATTTTTGAATGGATTTTATGTTTAAATGGACAAAAATTGCATTTGTATGCCTCTCACTAGTAAAGTTGAAAATTAACTCCCCTCAGTTCTTGATTGATATAAATTGATAGGAATGAGATATTAATTCTACAGCATTCTTAAAATAGCAAAAAAATAGTTGTATTCAATAAAAAAACCCACACAAACAAAAAACCAATTGTTTGCTAAATAGTGTTAACATTTTGTCACTTGTACACCAGCATCACAGTAAACAGTGCGGTTTAAAAGTGAAAAGAATAGTTTACAAACTCAAGCCTACAAACTCATGTTAAGGTGTGTTTTTTTAAACACAGTAGTAGTAATATAACAGTGGTTAGAGGCCCGAGTCAAGGATCAGAGTCCTAAATG
Organism: Lepidochelys olivacea; assembly: GCF_965140295.1. Taxonomy (NCBI): domain Eukaryota; kingdom Metazoa; phylum Chordata; order Testudines; family Cheloniidae; genus Lepidochelys; species Lepidochelys olivacea. The sequence continues at coordinate 73,901,436 of NC_140418.1, read as the reverse complement.
CCCCTTAACTTGCCCAAGCCCAACTGTGGGATGCAATGTGTGATGAAGACCCAAAGTGAGGGGCACAAAAGTGTATTTATGCAGGAAACTTAAAATCCTGTGAATTAATTCCTGTAGTATAATGAACTATTGTTTAACCTCAACCTTTATAAGTCTTTATTTTTATGTAAGTTCAACAGTTAAAGTGAGGACACAATTTATGTAGAAGATAGGTAACTTTTGGATTGAAATTGATGACATGCTTCAGAATGAGGGAACTGAGAGCCATAGGGTCCCGATTGTGCTAAGTGCCGTATAAATATTTAGTTAGACATGTCCTTTCCCCAGCTTACAACATTAGGTCCCTATCCTGCAAGATGGTCTCTGGATAGATCCCTGTACCTTTTCTGAGCAGGTGTCAGGCCTTAGTTAATGAGAAGATGCAACAGTTGGATGCAATGATCAGTCAGGTTGAGAAGAGGGTAATGAGTAATATGACCTTGTTTATGGAGTAGTAAAGTGCTTTCCAGAACAGTTTTTAAAACTTTCATGTAGCACACTATAGCGTGTTCAAAATTAACTTAGCTTTGTGCCAAGGTAGACATGGCTTCATTCACAAATCTTAACAAATCTTTGTTTAATTTCATTTGGAATTTAAAAGTTATAATAAAAACAAATGATCTAAAATACAATTCCCTTAATAGAGTTTAAAACTTGCAATGGCTGGGAGGTAAGACTTCACTATTTGCCACTGGGGAAAAAAAATGATTTCTAAGGACCTCTGACAGGTTAGCAAAGAAAAGCATTTAAAGAGTTTGTGGGAGGTGGTTGTGCTACATCAAATAATTGTCCTGCTTCACAGCCACACAAAACAATACAACAGTTAGTTAGTTTAGGGTTTAAAGGGAATTTTATGGTCTATTGTCACATACACTAGAAAAGGGTTAAATTGTTCAGATTACCCTTCTCCCAGGTGGAACATAAAACCACACCTTTTCTCCTGGGGTGGAAAATAAATATTTCCCTTGTCTTCACTGTGATAACAAGCCCCAACAAGGAAAATCAGGACACATTCCTTCCTTGCTTTATAAGCAGTCAATTGATTGCTCCCAGCACATTCCAGATCTGCTAGGAAACCTTAATTGTCTTCACCTGGGGGCCCTTGCCGGAATTCCTGTCCACTACTACAACCTGATGGAATGGAAAATTCTTCTCTTTCTCCCAATCCCTCACTGCCAAGTCCTGAATTGGGTTATACACCCCGCTCCACAGTCAAGTGTAATTCCATAGCTTCACTTATTATGTAAATATGTGTGAGCTCTGTAGGTGCAAATGGCTCTCTAGAAGTACATGTTTATAGGTGTGGTAAAATATTTTGAGTACAATTTATCATCATAGATTTAGAACTGATAAAAGATAAATAAGGGAATTTTGACCATAATGGGGAGAGGTGATAGGTGAGGTTATTTAGTTGTTGATTTTATAATTAATCGTAGTTATTTCATACAGAGTTGTCTGAGGACAGAAACAACTAAAGGCTATTTTTGCTTGTGGTTTTGCAGAAGTACAATAGAGCATGACAATGCACCATTTGGTGCACACTATTATTGCAGAGAGTAAGCCAAATCTCTCAAAGCCCTCTCCACAATCCAGACACCAGTTAATCCTTCTCATAGGATGGATCTATAAAAGACCAAATTCAGTTCTCTGAAGGTGTGAGTTGTCTTAATGGCAAAAAAAATCACACAGAATAATTTGGGGGAAGTCATGAGATCTAAATCACAGTGGAATGTAAATAACTCTGGAATCAGTAATGTACAAGACAGTTTATACTCATTTCTAAACAAAACTAGAAAAAGGGGATAACGAGCAGACTCCAGTATACACACCTAATCAAAGTAGCAGATCAGGTAGTAGTCCATGATGAGTCTTGAAATTCTCCAAGAACTCAAAGCCTGCCAAGGACAAGGAAGAAACCTCTGGGGCTGATCTTGATCTCATGCTGGTTTTACACCATATATGATTTTACTCCTGATTTACACCATTGTAAGTCAGATCAGAAGTAGGCTCACTATTTTTGAGATTCTCTAAATTTGGAACAACTGCATTTTTAGAAGCTCTTGTCTGTTTTTCCTTTCCAGATTTAGTTATATAACTGTTTGTGATGGCATCAAAGTGGTATTAATTATTTGAATGAGCAGTTGTATTGAGCATATAGCATGGTCTTAATATATTGCTTCATGGAACACAACTTTCAGAGACCAGATGTGTGCCTGAAATGCACAGCTAGAGAATAGGGTAAAAAAAAAAATTCTCTTTTGCACACTAACATAACTGACCAGTACCTGAGGGAAAATGAGAGGTTCATTGAGATCAGCAATAAGAATATGCCACAAATAGATGAGCAGAGCCCAAGACAGATGCACAGACAGTCTTGTAAAACTGTCATGAGAATGAACCAGTCCAGGCACAAAATCTACTCGCTCTTACAATGATGATGAACCATCAAAAGTTATTCACCCCATACAAGCAGAATTTTGCAAGGGCATGGCATGGGTACTCTGGCAGAATGGCATACAGGTGCCAGCAGGTTTGCAGCACTATCTGACCTTTACTAGAACAGGCATGTTATGGAAGATGCAGGAGTTGGAACTCTGTGACTGAGCTTGGAGCTCTACCCCATGCAGGACAATCAACAGGAAATAGGATTAGAAATAAGAAGGTGGCAGTAGCTCTGAATTCCTTACAGAGCCTGGTAGACTTCATATTATGCTGTTGCATTCCACAGTCTGGAATGGTATGTTACTCTCCATTGTACTTCTTGGATGATCAGAATGGAATCAAATTGTCAGCAATGGAAGCGGACCGTCCAGTGGTCATGATTTATAGTAGAATTAACCAAATAAACAGGTAGGACTAAGGTCCTAGTGCACAATTGCAGGAAGTACAGATAGGAATTTTTCAGAAAAAAAAATCTATCATTACTATACCAGTGCAGCTCCACCACTGGCGTTTTAACTATTATATAATCTAACTCTGCACAGATCAGATTTAGGAAACATTGTTATGAGGAATAAAGACTTTGGAATAGCTTTGAAAACAACTGCCTCCACCTAGAAAAGCTTTCTGGCATTTTGTGTAGGTACCTAGAAGTTCTCCAGGACAAATCCTGGAGATACCTGTTGCCAGCATAAGCTTCAGCATAAACCATACCAATGAATAACAGTGTCAGCTCTTTATTCAGGCATCCAGTTGCATAAGAGAGTAGATGTTGACAAAGCTTTTGACAGATATTGCAAGCCCAATATCTTTGGGACCATATATATTAATGTTATGAATGTTTATATATCATTGTGGACTGATGTATCAGAATTTGCAAGATTGCAAACATGTGGATTAGCAGTGAATGGAGGGAACTGATAATATTAATGTATCCACATTTTCTTGCTGACTGGAAGTCTGATTTTGGTTCAGAGCCTCAATCAACAAATTGGGGCGACATTATAATTCTAGGAGCCTTATGTGACAGTAAGTGGATAAAATACTTCTGAACGAGGAAGGGCATCGTGCCTGGCTAGGACATCTGGAATGAGTTCTTTATCCTGAGTTTGTCTGAAACAGCACACTCTGCAGTGATTTCTCCAAAGTGCAGATAGCTGACAGCAATGCAGCTAGCCCTGCTCAATTGATTGCACTAACTCTATCCCACAATGCAATGCCTTCTGGCTTCCAGTGAATGTTCTGTACTAGGGTCACGTAGTGTACTGTGTCCTTTCCCTAAGCAATCTATGGGTCAATTCTGCCTTATATAAAAGTGTGTTTCTACCAGTTGATAGGACTTGATCCAATGCCAATTAGAGTTAATGGAAGGCATGGCCTTGAGCCAGTTTTTGCTTCTTTATGGTGGATATTAGAGGTGTTTTTTCTGGTTTTTTTTTATACTAGAAACTCAGATGTTATTCATCCTCACTTTCCTGAGAGATCATAGATGACTGAAAACACCATGGGATCATGACATCGGCAAAACCATGCAGGTCCTTTTAAAAGCAGCAAAACGATGCACTCACAACAGTGAGAAAATTAAAACATTGACTCAAAATACTCGTGCTCTCTTGGGAAATGTAGCCTTTGGGTCTCAGGCTAGTTCTGAACCTCACCACTCAGACCCATTTTGAAGATGAAAGAGGGTCAAAACTGATTGTCATCTTTAACTTAGTGAGTGGCAGAAGGGGGGAACTAAAACAATGACGCTTTAAATGCATAAAATGGAACTGAATGACCAGAGAAGCTTCTGACAACTAAGGAGCAGCAAAAACAAACAAGTTTATTTTGCTTGTGCTCATAAAAAACAAGATGGTCAAAATGGAATTAAATGTGATGGGGGGGGGGGATGACAGTGAGAAATTAAGGACATTAGCAATTCCACCTGAGCAAATCTTGATAGTCTTTTCAAAGACAGATCAAACTGTGAATGGAATGGGTTACACCCTATAATCCTGAAAGAGATGGCTGAGAAGATTACTGGTGTATAATGGATACTTCTGATGGCTCTTTGGAGAGGGGGGAGGAACTCTTTGAGCAAGACAAAGTACATGTTCTATTCACTCAGAAAGGAATTACAGTAGGAAGAACCAGGAAATTAAAGACTAGTAAAACTGGCCCTGGTGGGACAGATTCTAGGAGCATTAGTAAGGGATAAAATCAGATAATATTTGGAGCAGTATGAACCCAATAAATTTTCTAACTTTGATTCATAATAGGTAAATCTGATCTGACTTGGTGATAATTTTTTTCAAATAGATAATGTGGATCAGATAAGATTGAATGATCTACTTGAATTTCAAAAAGATGTACTGGTCAGTATCTACAAAAAGAAAAGGAGGACTTGTGGCACCTTAGAGACTAACCAATTTATTAGAGCATAAGCTTTCGTGAGCTACAGCTCACTTCCTCAGATGCATCTGAGGAAGTGAGCTGTAGCTCACGAAAGCTTATGCTCTATCTGAGGAAGTGAGCTGTAGCTCACGAAAGCTTATGCTCTAATAAATTGGTTAGTCTCTAAGGTGCCACAAGTCCTCCTTTTCTTTTTGCGAATACAGACTAACACGGCTGCTACTCTGAAACTGGTCAGTATCTATTTATTTTTAATTTTTATATTGCGACCCCTCACTATAGAATCTGAGCTCCATCCATGTAAAATCCATAGTAATAGTAAAATCCCTAGTGAATTTCATGGAATCTCTTGCACTTCTCCCTTTTCAGAGTCAAAACACTGCTTGGGATAGGTTTTTTTGTTTGTTAGTTTTGCTTGTTTTTTTAGGAGGTGGCAGTGGAGGGGTTTAGGAATAAAAGGAGTAGTCAAATAGTGAACATTACTCATGGTGAAAAAGCAACATTTCCTAAAGTTGGTCAGACTCGGGATCACCTAATCTTTTGAAGACTGTTCCATAGCTGGATGCCCTTGATCGAGAGTGCTCTGTCCTTAGCTCTCGCCTGCTTCATCCTGAGTTTAGTGATCTCTGCATTGTCTCAGAGGAGTGCAGTTGTCACAGCAGTTCACAGTTCAAAATTTGGCCTTCAGTGTAGCTGGCATTTGATCCATTTTTTGCTTTGAAAATGTGCACAAAGGCCTGAAACTGCCATTGGAAGCTGACTGGGTGCCAGTGGAGGGACTTGAACTCACACCTGATGTACTTAGGGTGGCCTGAACCACGGAAAAGGGGTGCAGCTGCATTTTATATTAGCTGGAATCTGTGCATCATCTTCACATTCAGTTTTCAATACAATGAGTTACAGTAATCTAGCAAGGAGGTAACAAATGCATGGATTACTGTGGATAGGTCCTCTTCTGGAATGAAAGTATGAAGTTTCTTAGCAAGCCGTAGTGAAAGAAAACATTTTTTGGAAAATGACGGTACCTGGTCATCCAAGCTTAGTGAGGAGTCAAACAAGATCCCAAAGCTTGGCACCACTTTGACAAATTAGGACTTCATGCCTTCAGTAGAATGCCCTTGGGCATTTATTGGAAGCATTTTCCCGGCTTCATTTTGGTCTTGCCTGGGTTTTGCTTGAGCCAGCTACTTTTCACCCAAGGGCTAATTTTTTGTAGGCATTCTAACATTTTGCAAAGGAAGCACTGCACACCTCAAGAAAGGTTGCAGTTTTGGTCAACCAATGTGACCCTCCAATACTAATTTACTTTATCATTCCTTCTTCATAAAATCCTTCCTCATTTATTTGTTCATTCTCAATATTTTATATATTATATGCACTCCTCATCTCTCTCTCTCTCTCAGCATGACATTGTTGAAGAGCAGCACTGTACCAGATTAAATTAAAGAAACAATCGTGTTGGCTGGTAACCATTTTGTTCGCCAAGTTTCCACTGCATGGAGGAGTTTAGTTTGAAAGAACAGTTACTACTACCTTTGCCTTTTCTGCACATAAATAAATTCAACATGGTTTTAAAGAAAACAGTTTGTAATACACTTTAAAGCTAGCTAATTGCTCTGTAACAAAAATGAAAAGTATTTGTGTATAGTATGCAGACGTTTAAAGAAACATGGAAGGGTAAATTTAATATAGTTTTTTTATTCTTTACTTGTATTATAACACTTTATTATAATGAGAAGAACTTTAGAAATGTAGGGTTTGGTACTACAAATCTTAACTCAAGCATGTAGTCCATAAGGATTACATGATTGAGGCTGGGTTTGTGGGTTGGGGCTCAGTTTACTTGTAACTGGTTATTGCTTGTAACTGGTTATTGCTGGGCTTACATTTTGGACTTCTTGTAGTGAAAATAGATTAGTACATTTCTTTCTAGTTCTCATCAGCTTCAAAAGAGTTTAAAAATCAAACAAAATACTGGTTCCATTTGTTTTACTTAGTAACAGTACCATAGGTTTTGTAAAGCTTTTTTTTAACCCCCCCCGAATCTAAATTTTCTATCTAAGCTATCTGACAATGTCTCTTTAAGTAGATGTGGTCCAATTTCTGAGGGCTGCATAAATGATTAATATAGTTGTCACTGTTTATAAGTTTGATTATACTATTTTCTTTTCACTTCCTGCAGCTATAAACAGAGTAGATAAATCTTTTAGAAAAAGTCTTAGTTTATGCAATTAACATGTTTTATGTTTTTGTTAATAATGTTATATTTTTATCTACGTTTTGGAAAATAAAATTGTAATTTTTTTTGAAGTCAGGAAAGCAAATTAAAAGCTGCATGGTAGTTCACAATGTCAGGAGCTCAACAACCGGGAAGCCTATAAAAGCATGCCCTCAACTAATGGGTTTAATACTGGTGTTGATCACTTCCTTTACCATTAGCTTTTTCAAATAACTATTCTCAGATTCCCTTTGAAAGGTTTACAAAACTAAATTGCTGGCACCATCCTGTGGCACACTCAGGAACTACATGAATTTTGGAAACAATCCTGCTGCTGCTGTAACTGACTATGGCCTTTCCCCAATGAATGTCTAGAATCCCGTAGTCATGGGATTTGTGTCTTGCACTCAGCCTCGCTGCCCTTCCTTGTGACCAAAGGTCACACCAACTACTCATCAGAAGAGGAAGCTCATTTACTGGCTGCTGGCTGAGAGGAAGCTTTCTCTCGTACCATAAGTGGTAGCCTGTGACCCTCTTCCCCCTGTTACAGCGTTAAACTTGACCTGGGGATTGTCCCAAAAACAAAGGCACCCATGACTATGGTTTTCCAGATGCAAAAAAACATTGCTTATTTTTTTGTCTAGACAGGTTCTAATGTGGTTGGTAAAATCTGATATTTTTCTTAAAGGCTTATGGTATACTTTAGATAGTCTACAGATGACGTGACTTGTTAAATCCTGATCATACAACCAATATTACTCAACTGAAATTCTGTCTTTGACTTCTTTGGCTGCAGGATCAAATTGTTATTTTCTACACTTTACATATCAACCCTAGGTTTCTTTTCAAAATGATATTTATTTTCATAATATGATACTATGAGGTTACAAAATTTAATTTAAGTGTTTGTCCTAAAGTAATTTATGCAGTTACTTTAACATTTATAGAGCCCCATCTTAAACATATTCAACTTGATTGTAAAGTGATACACCTGCCACTTTCCAGGTTAATACTACAATAATTTACAATATGACAGTGCTTTGCTATTGAATCTTTTCATATGAGATGCACATATTGTATGATGTTGCAGCAGATATCATGTTATGCACACTCACTTGGTGTCTTTTACAGCCCCAGCTGATTATAATACTGTAATTCTTTGAGTCCCGGTTTCCCCATTTGTCAAACAGAGATAAATTAGCTAAATTCACAAAGAGGACTTAGGCATTGCAACACTAAGCATTGGACTGCTACCCATCTCTGGCTCACCTCTCCCCTTCACTATCTTTGTGGCACCTTTTCTTTCTCTCTCCAGCCTCCCAGCATTCCCTCTTCCTATTTTTTTTTTTAATTCTCTCCCTCTTCCCTCTGAGATCTTAATTACTTCTTTCTTTCCCTTCCACACCCCAGGTAAGATTAATTTTTCTCCTTCTCCACTCCCAGATCCCACTTCACCCAAAGGTCTGGAATCCTTCCTCCCCCCAGGTTTTGGCTCCCCAACAATGGGGCAGCTGGGGTCATTGTTCTGGTTTCTATTGCTAGACTGTCTGACAATCATCCTCTCCTTGGCCAGCTGTGGCTCAGGTTTCTCTCTGCCTTTGCTGCTTCCTCTGTGAAGTCTGAACATGGAGAATTGAGGAGAGCCTGGGGAGGAGCAGAGACAGATTGTAACTGGGAGAGAGAAGACTCCTTAGTAATCAGAACAGCTGCCTCAAGCTGCTAGGATGGGACAGCAGGACAGGTACCTCTGCTGAGCTTCCATCCTGAAGGTCATGTGATTTCAGGGCTGGGTGAAGTAATCTCTGTACAAACTGCAATGCACTTTAGGACCCTTTAGGTTGAAAGGTACTTGTAATGGGATGCCTTTAGAGTCTTTCTGCTAACTCACCCTGGAAGCCACACCAGGAAAATCCTCTTATTTCCAACCCAGGATTGTAAAAAGATTAATAATTTCTATGAACTAGGGTTAGGACCAGAGAGTTCTTGCAGAGAGAAATATGACCAAGCTCAGGAAAAAGTTTAGGATTAGGTTTATGTTTCTTGTTTAATGACAAAGGCAAACTCCAGGAAGGCTTGACCCACAGCCATTGTGTGATTATTGTAGTAGGAACAGGGTGGGGATACTACCTGCTTATTATATTATTTATTTTATGTGCTCTGCACCCATCTGAACAGTGAAGAGGTTAAACCAGGGGTGGGCAAACTTTTTGGCCCAAGGGCCACATCTGGGTATAGAAATTGTATGGCAGGCCATGAATGCTCATGAAATTGGGGTTGGGATGCAGGAGGAGGTGAGGGCTCTGGCTGGGGGTGCAGGCTCTGGGATGGGGCCAGAAATGAGGAGTTCAGGGTGTTGGAGAGGGCTCCAGGCTGGGGTGAGGTGCGGAGTGGTGGTGAGGACTCCATCTGGGGGTGCGGGCTCTGGAGTGGGGCTGGGGTTGAGGTGTTTGGGGTGCAGGAGTGTGCTCAGGGCTGGGACCAAGGGGTTCAGAGGGGGATCAGGGCTGGGGTAGGGAATTGGGATGGTGGGGCGGTGGCTCAGGGGTGCAGGTTCTGGGCGGCGCTTACCTCAAGCGGCTCCCGAAAGCAGCGGCATGTCTCCCCCTGGTGGCTTTGCTGCACGCTGCCCTGTCCACAGCACTCCTGCACTCCCATTGGCTATGGTTTCCAGCCAATGGGAGCTGCAGGGGCAGCGCTAGGGGCAGTGTGTGGAGCCCCCTGGCTTCCCCTACATGTAGGAACCAGAGGGGGGACATGCTGCTGCTTCCGGGAGCTGCACAGAGCAGCCCCCGCCGCTCCTTCCGGTGGCCGCGTGGAGCAGCCTCCAACCCTGCTCCCCGGCTGGAGTGCCGGAGTGGGACAAGCCCCAGACTCCGCTCCCCAGCGGGAGCTGGAGGGCTGAATTAAAACGACTGGTGGTCTGGATCTGGCCCTTGGGCCATAGTTTGCCCACCCCTGGGTTAAACTCACTAGGGTGAAGGAGGAAATCCTTCCCTACACTATAAATTTTGATTTAGCTGTTGGGCATGAAGGAATGAGCCTTCAAGGGATAGCAATCAGAAGGGTGGGGCTTTGGGGGTGTTTGTGGGAAGGAGTTGAATGTCTTTCCACACTGATTACAGAAGACACATCACCATATGCTATGAACCTGAAATCTAGTATTTTTTCCCGCTAGAAAGGAGTATGCTGAGCAGTTATTTTCCTCTAGTGAAAGAAAGATTGATGTATTTATTTTTCCTGTATGAGAGAGAGCAAGAGGGGGGGGGGGGGGGGGGGGGTGTGTGTGTGTGTGTGTGTGTGTGTGTGTGTGTGTGTGTGTGTGTGTGTGTGTGTGTGTGTGTGTGTGTGTGTGTGTGTGTGTGTGTGTGTGTGTGTGTGAGAGAGAGAGAGAGAGAGAGAGAGAGAGAGACCCTGCCAAGAAGGAAAGGAAAAGTTGTTTGACACTGAGAAGTAAATCTGTCTGCTTTGACAGCCTGAGCATGGAAACTCTTTTGCTTTTTTCCTGGCCCATCTAGAATAAAATTAGGGTCACTAAGTAGGGTTAACTGTTATTTATAACAACTACTAATAAACTCTTTATAAGGGAGAACTACCACTTTCTTGTGTATTTGGGCCCTTAACAGTATAGCTCAGAGGAACTGTAGAATTCTATTTCTTGAAATATTACTGCTTCTCTTTTCATTTCCTCTTTGAATTTTTAACAAATATTACTTGGTATAAATAAAAAAAACTAAGAACATATAAAATAGGGGCCCATTTAAAACTCTGGTAGCCTATTTCTGTAACTTTGACCTCTTTTGCTCTGCCTTTTTCCTGGATTGCCTTCAGTTTTGCTTATGTTCTGTTCACTCTTTCACATAATGAAATCTCTTTCTACCATCTCCAACAACCTCTTCCAGCCTTAATTGTTTGGCTGCCCTTCATATTGTTAATCATAACCTTGTCTTTTGGCTTCTGTGGTCTTGTTCTTTCATGTTTCTCTGACCACTCCTTCAGCATCTCCGCCGCAATTACTGCTCTCTGGCACTATCCCTCAGGATTTTTACCTTTGTCCCCTTCTTTTCTTGTTCTATGTTATACTCCTGGGGATCTCCTCCATCCATTTGCGTGATACTGAAGTCTCGATCCCTATGTTACATAAATCTAGGTGTGCCCTTGCAGTGTCACATGTCACCAAATCTGGCTGGTTTTCCTCTTTCTATGACATTGCCTATGCAATCTTAATTTGGTCCTCTTATGTGTATGCATTATGATTACATGATCACATACTTTTTTTTACCAAAGGACTCCTGCTTCATTCAGTGAATGGGTAGTCATTAATATTTATTTTTATCCTCCACATTCAGTGTGTGATTCCAGGCCTTAAAATATTAATTTCCTTCTGGGTATTTCTGTGGTGTGTACATCATAATGTTTGTGAAGCACTCATATTAAAGAATTTATCTTCACAATACCCCTTTCAGATTCAATGGTATTATTGTCCATGTTTTACAGCTGGGGAACTGAGACAGAGAGATTAAGGTCAAAATTGTCTAAAGTGTCCACAGATTTTGGGTGCCCAAATTGAGACTCCTACAGCCTGATTTTTTAAAGTTCTTAACATTTTTATAGCACTTCATATGTTCAAAACAAAGCTTCAGTCAACTTCAGTTCAAGTTGCAAGAGCTCTAAACATTTATGTAAATCAGGTCATATGCATCTCATGTTGGGCATCTAGAAAATGAGGCATACGCAATTATGAGCCAACTATGAATATTTTAGTTTAATTGACTCACCGTAAGTGGCAGAGGAGGGATAGAATCCAAATCTCCAGGATGGCATTCAGCTTCCTTAAACATGAGACCCTCCTTTCTCTCCCACTGCAGTTCCCTGCCTAAGTCAACACACACCTTTCAGCTTCTATGAAAGCAGCAGGGATGCTATTTAGGGAGAGGGGGGAGGCACCTGTCCCCCCTGAGTTTTGTACCACAGCGGAACAGGGGTGTCATTTCAGATTTTGGTTGGGGTACACCCCCCCTCCCTAAATGGCACCCCTGAGGGCCAGCTCTGTGACACAGCATGTCAGGCTCACACTGCCAGACCCTGTACCCCTTCTCTGGGGAGTGACACCAGCAAGGGCTGAACTTTGCAGTGTGGGAGATGATCACCATGCTGCAGATGTCCGACAACGTCTGGTGGGAAGGCCAGAAGGAGAATGGGCTGCGCGGCTCATCCAGGGCAAGCTGCATGATTAGGGGAGAAGGGGCGCAGGAGGGGAATGCAGGGGTTAGGGGAGAAGGGGAGCAGGAAGAGAGAGGAGAGGTTAGGGGAGAAGGGGACACATGAGCATCAGCATAGGTACTAGGAGGGCAAGGGGTTTACAAGTGGGGTTATGTGATGGAGCATACATGAAATGTGCTAGGTGCTGTATGGATCTGTCATAAGGGACTGTGTGGTCGATTAGCCCAGGATGGGGTTGTTGCCTTCCCCAGACCCGCTGTCTGGCCATGCTCCACTGGCTGTGCTCATGCTCCCTAACCTGTGTGTAGGGCTGAGCCCTGGCAGAGCCATGTTGCCAGCCTGGGGCCTGGCCCTTCCCAGCGCTGGGGGAGAGAGGGCACCTGAGGTTAAGGATCTCATTAAAGTTGCTAATCACCAGTTGTACCTGACTAGAGGGTGTTTAAACAGTTTAAATAGACTCATCCCCGGCCAGGGTTTCTCTGTTGACAAAGCCAGGGTGCTGAGCTGCGCAGCTGTGGCTCTTGGGAGGCCTGGCTGAACATCTCACTGACACACACCCACGGGGCACTGCTCAGGCCACTCACAGAGTCATTGTAGTCCTGGGGCCTTTGCTGCACACAGGGCTGACCTCTGTCCCTTGGTGTTGACAAACCTTTGACCCTGACAGAACTGCCTGGCAGTGGCAAGGAGGAAAGGCCTCCTAGAGCCCCACATGGCAGCAAGTGCCCCCTGGCACTCAGCTTCATGGAACTGGGGAGTCCCAGGCTGGGATTCCAGCTGAGGGGGCTCGGGAGACTCAAGTTTTTCACAGCTACTGCTGAAATGATGGTCCATGTCACTCACACATGGATTTCAAATTACAGTGGCCAGCTTTTATTTGACCTTTTGTTCTGTTTGTAACAACCTTTTCACTGCACTGAACAGCTCACTGGGCACTGGGATGGCAAAGGAGTAACTCAGGGAGGTTCTGCTCCGTTGTAACAGTTCCATAGCCATTTGGAACTGCCACATGCCACTGTGCTGCACACAACAGCCTTGGAGAGCTTCACAGCTGCAGCTGAGGCAGAACCCCCAACACTTGCACCAAAGCACCAGGGCCCTGATGCCTGAGCTAATGGACAATCTCTGCTATCTGTTAGCAGTAGGGCCCATGACAGCTATGGGAACCACGAGAGGTACATGGTGCATGTACACACCAGCTGTTCATTACACACTTGCCTAGATAGACAAAGCTTGCCCTCAGAACCAGCTGTTCAGAACTTACTTCTGACATCAGCATAAGAAATCTCTGTGCACCAAGCGCTTCCACTCTGTAATCTCCTCTGTCTTTGCTCGGGCTTGTCTGAGATAGGATCTTGGGCCCTGTCATTCTCAAATCCAGAATTCTTCCCAAAGAGCAACAGGCCACTCAGTGGCTGTAGCACCCCCGCCTCATATGGGTCTTTATCCTGACCATGGGGATTGAAATGGACTCCTCCCATTCCCAAAGCACAGGTTCCTCCCCACCACCGAGTTGAATGAGGGTCTTAATGGTTTAATAGCAGGACACAGCTGACCAGTTCTAACTCAACCTCAAGGCTTGGGATTGGAAATATATTGTTGTATTATCTCCTGATTGTTCTAAACTTACATATAAACTTAAAATATGGCTTTAATTGGAGTGTGTGTGTGTGTGTGTATATATATATATATATATATATATATAATTTCTTTATATAGGAATTAGATACAGTGCTCCTGTAATCTAATCGAAGTTATTATCTGCAAAAAAACCCTAGAGTTTTCAGGTGCCTAAGTAGCCCCTGGAATAACGGTTAAAGTTGTACCCCTCCCGCTAAAATCTGAATTGGCACCTTTGCAGGGGTCCTACAAACGCCAGCCTCATTCACTACACAACCCTGATTTGTTCACAGAGCACTGTCCATCCTGTGTACTAAGTGAGGCAGGACTCTTGTGGAAAAATTAGTAGGTGATTGTAAAATTAATTATTATCATAATGTATATACATAAAGGGACCAAATTAAGATTGCACAGCAAACCTTTATTCTGGCATTTCCTAACTTTTGAGTGTTTCATTTTTCAATCTTAATAGTCTTTTAACTTTTTTTTGTAATTTCCTACACTTTAAAAAAAGCAAATTTAAAAATAGAAATTCCATCTTGTGGCATCATATTGACACTCACAGAGTTCATAATTAGGATTGGAACATTTAGAGCCATCACACAGACTTCTGCCACTTGAGTTAATGGAGTAACTGACGGCAGTTATAAGTTGTCAGCCTGTATGTGGACCAGCACTAGAGGGAGATAAGACATACACTTTGCTGTAGGTTTCACAGATAGTCACTTAGAGCAGTGGAATGGTGAGACTCAGGATTGTTGGGTTCCATTCCAACCTCTGGAGGAGAGTGTATTCTAGTGGGCACAGACTCTTCTGTTTATTGCCCCCAAACTTGACTCCTTCTGTCCCATCTCCTCCAACCTGTCCCAGTCCTTTTTTTTTCTATCTCTGGCTCCTTGTTCCTTTCCCATTCTCCTTCCCTACCCAGTCTCAACTCCTTAGGCTTCTCTTTCCAGTCCCACTGTCTTTGTCCAGCCAGTCCTAGTCTTCCCCTCTGGGTTCACTGTAGTTAAGGTTCTGTTGTAAATTTCATTTCAATTTCTGTTTTATATTTTAATTATTAAATCTAGTCTCTAAATATGACACATTAACTCTTAAAAGGACAAGTGAATTTTCTATTTTTTTTTTCAGTAAAAGATCTTACTTCAGTGATAGAAACATTTAAATGCCCCTTAAAATTCCCCAACCCCTTTTTCTGGGTTCTCTAGCTAAACAACATTTTTCTTTGTGGCAAAAATAACAGTGGGCTACCTCAGAGGTTCATACAGAGTCTAATGTTGTTTTATATACACGGTTTCTCAATGGATAAACACCCATAAAGCACCTCAATACAAAATAAATAAATAAATACATGAAAAAAATTAAAAATCAGTGTTCCCCTCTTCTAGAGCTATTTATTTATGTAGGCAGTATCTCTGCTCCCTGACTTTTATCTGAAGGCTTATCTACACAGAGCAGGGGTGGGCAAACTACGGCCCACGGGCTGCATCCTGTCTGCCAGCCATTTTAATCCGGCCCTTGAGCTCCCTCTAGGGAGCGAGGTCTGGGGCTTGCCCCACTCCAGCACTCCAGGCGGGGAGAAGGGTCGGAGGTTGCTCTGAGTAGCTCTCAGAAGCAGCGGTGTGGCCCCTCTCTGGCTCCTATGCATAGGGGAAGCCAGGGGACTCTGCTCTGCATGCCGCCCCTGCCCCAAGCACCACCCCCGCACCTCCCATTGGCCAGGAACCGTGGCCAATGGGAGCTGCAGGATGGCACCTGAGGATGGGGCAGCGCACAGCAGAGCTACCTGGCCATGCCTCCACGTAGGAGCCGGAGAGGGGACATGCCACTGCTTCCGGGAGCCACTTGAGGTAAGTGCTGCCCCAAGCCGGCACCCCTGAGCCACCCCCCTGCACCCCAACCCACTGCCCCAGCCCTGATCCTCCTCCCGCCCTCCAAACCCCTTGGTCCCAGCCCGGAGCACGCTCCTACACCTCAAACCCCTCATCCCCAGCCCCACCCCAGAGTCTGCACCCTTCCTCTCCCTGCCCCAGCCTGGAGCCCCCTCTCCTCATTTCTGGCCCGACCCCAGAGCCCGCACCCCCCAGCCAGAGCCCTCCCCGCCCTCGTGCACTCCAATCCCAATTTTGTGAGCATTCATAGCCCACCATACAATTTCTATACCCGGATGTGACCCTCAGGCCAAAAAGTTTGCCCACCCCTGACATAGAGCAATAATGTGGACCATGCGGATGTGATTTCTAAAGCATACTAATGTGTTGTGCGTTAATTAGTCTGCGTAGACCCTGCTGCTGAGCACTAAAGAACCCCTAGTGTTCTTTAATGTAGCCCTGTTTGAAAAAGTACTACGTATACATACAAAGAGAAACCCCAAATCCCCTGATTTTTTGGCATCTACATAGAACTCAAAAACTGCAGAAAATAAACCCTGAAAAATAAAAATAAACCCTGAAAAACAGAAGCCCTATTTATATATTTAATGATAATATATGTAATGATCTGGAAATGGAGGTGAGCAATGAGGTAGTGAATTATTTAGTTTAGTCAAGACCAGAGAGGTCTGTGAGGCAGTTCAGAGATCTAACCAAGCTAGGTGACTGGGTAGTACAATGGCAAATTAAGTTAAATGTTGATAAATACAAAGTAACGCATTTTGAAGGGGGAAAACATAAAGTACTCTTACACACCACATAAGGTTCTAAATTAACTGTATTAACTCAGGAAAGGGACCTGGGCATCATTGTGGACAGTTCAATGAAGACCTCTCCTCAATGTGCAGCTGCCATCAAAAAAGCGAACAAGATGTTAAATTCCATAAGGTATGGGATTGAGAATAATAAGAGAAAGTATTACAATATTTGTATATAAATCAATGGATATCTGGAATACTGATTGCCCCATCTCAGAAATGGATATTGCAGAATTTAAAGGGGGTTAGAGAAGAGACATAACTATTACGGGCATGGAATAACTCCCATATGAAGAGAGATTGGAAAAACTGGGATTGTTTACCTCAGAAAGGAGACATATAAGAAGGGACATGATAAAAGTATATGAAATAATGAATTTTATAGAGAAAGTGGATCAGGGATATCTCTGTCTCATAAGTATGGATGTGATTTTGTCATGGTAAAATTATGCATAATTCATGGTACTGTCATGGCAAAAAAATAATGCATGACACAGTCATGGTAAAAAAAAATTATTTTCATACTTTGGTCATGGTAAGGGCATAGACCATGCTGAGGTGCATTAAAGGTTTGTTAGTTTGCTTTGATCTAGTCCTCTTTGGATTAGATGAAAGTGTACTAATGAACTGTTAATGTGCAGCACCAGGGTGCACCAATGTACCACCTGCTCACCAACATCCTGAGAGCCTAGGACTACGAGGTCCAGATCCCTGGTCGTGGGAGCCCTGGGCGCGTGAGACCCCCACAATGAACCGGTGCTGAGAGTGTGCAGAGTCGGTTGGTGCTACGCCCGGCTTATGAGACAGCTCAGGGTGTCCGACACCATCAGGTGGTCCAGTGACATCTACATAGAGCACATCACAGGACACCGTCAGTACTAGGATGAGTAAATGAGACCTCCGGTCAGGGATATCACCCACTTTCTTCCCTGACGAACCAAGGGACACACCCCATCCATGTACCTATTTGCTACACCAATACTGACTTGGACTCTAAATTCATTCTATGGGTGACTTATTCACTGACACTTTAAAAACTACCGCACCCCAATCTGGGTCTATGCTGGTTATGTACTATGTATGTATCTTGTGAACCTTGTAACCGATACTTGTAATCTCTCATAACTCAAGCCTGACCCCAGATGTACAGTACCGTCCTTCTTAACTTGTGTAAACTTGATTTTAAACATGAACTGCTAATGTGCAGCACCAAGGTTTACATGAAAATTTCATTAGTTCGCTTTGGACTTGATCAAGGCAAACTATTAAACTGTTAATATCTGGCAGCAGGGTTCGTATAAATCAGGGTTGGCCAACCTGTGGCTCTGGAGCCACATGCGGCTCTTCAGAGGTTAATATGCAGCTCCTTTCATATTACTATGAAAGCTACAGGCACCAACTTTCCAATATGCTACCGGATGCTCACTGCTCAACCCCTGGCTCTGCCCCAAGCCCCAGCCTCAGCCCCATTCCACTACTTCCCCCAAAGCCCCCGCCCCTTCCCCTGAGTCTGCTGCACCCTTGCTCCTCCTCCCTGCCCCCTCACCCCGAGCCTCCTGCACACCACAAAACAGCTGATTGCGGTGGACAGGAGGCGCAGGGATGGAGGGTTAGGTGCTGATCGGCAGTGCTGCTGGTGGGTGGGAGACACTGGAGGCAAGGGGTGGGAGCTGACGGGGGGGCTGCTGATGTGTTACTGTGGCTCTTTGGCAATGCACATTGGTAAATTCTGGCTCCTTCTCAGGCTCAGGTTGGCCACCCCTGATATAAATGGCAACATTCATGGTCACAGAAGCTGGGAAGGGGCTCCTGAGGGAGAGAGACTAGCTAGCATGCAACAGCCTGCATGAGGAAGGACACTCTGCCCTGAATGGGCCAGATGGTTCCTCAAGGACTCACAAGGGAAGGGTGAGATAGGAAGTGTGGGATATTGCCATTTCAGATGTTTATTATTTTGTATGAGCTGTGCTCTCCTGTGCCTTATATAATTAAGTATAAAAGAGCATAAAAGTGTTGGACTGTGTTTAACTACTTCACAACTGTTGTGTGTTCTTGAAAGAGTTAAACTGTAACCCAGAAGCTTCACAACTGTTGGGCAATAACATAGCGCTGGAACTGTCTTGTGCTCCCAGCTTCCATCTCTACACCCCACATCATACCTGCTCCCTGCCCCTTCCTCCCCACTTGGCCCTGGCCCTGCATGCTCTGGTCTACACTTGCCCCTTGGCATAGGTGTCTTGTGGATTGGGGGCTCAGAGTAGGGGAGGTTTTAAGATGTGGGTTTATTGGGGAATAGGGCTTGAGGAAATGATGAGCAGGGGCAGGGTAGGGATGTGGGGCTTCGGGGAGTGCAGATATTTTAGGGGGGTGTTTATTTGGTGTGTTGCAACAGGGAGTTGGTTTATTTGGGGAGATGGGGATTGGTGTGGTAGTGAGGGGGATGGGCGGGTGGCTAAGGCAGGACGAAGTTTTATGGGGCTTGGGGTTATTTGCGGGATGTGAGTGAGTTGTGGTGTTTATTTGGGGATGGGGTAGCAGGGTCTGTATGGGTTTAAGCAGGGGCTAGGAGGTTCAGTGTGGACTGTGAGAGGAGGTCAAGGGGAGGTGGGTGAGCTGTGCGGGGTGGGGTGGAGGCTATGGTGGAAGCAGTGGAATGGGACTGTTAGCGCAGGGAGCTGTGTGGTGTGGTGACTGCACCTGGCTGTGTCTCGCTCCCTCCTCCACAGCCTCTTCCCTGTCTCCTCTCCTCCCTGTATCTTGCTCCCTCCCTTGCTGACTCCAGCTCTACCCTCAGGCCCCAGGGGAGGATGGATTCACCGCCAGTGCACCAGGGACAGAGCTGGCTCATTGGGTGCTGGCAGCAGCATGCCAGAGCCTCACATCACCAGGAAAGGTGGGAATGGGGCAGAGTTGGAGGAGGAGGGAGAGGATTGGGGAAGGAAGGACAGACTTGCCACCAGGCTCTGAGGACTCCCTCTCCTCATCCTGCTGCTGGACAGCCCGGTGGCTCAGAGCCAAACTGGCCCTCATGCTACCAGTGGCAGGGTTTCACCTGCTGAGCGTCAACCAAGCAACAGACACAAGCCAGGCAGCACAGATACCAAGGAGCAGCAACAGAAAGCGCAGCTGGTGGGTACTCATTGCTGCTGCTGAATGATATCTGAATGGCATTCTGGCATGTTCCGGCTTGACTACACCACTGCTGCTGGGTGGAGTTGTGGGAGAGGGCTGTGTGTAAGTAACTAGGGTATCTTGGGGGGTCAGCACTGGTTCTGGAGGCCTGAGGTGGGCTGAGAAGCCCCATTTCAGAGAAGGAGTGGCAGACTGAGTCATTGCCCAATAAATGTGCCAGAGGCCAAGGGAGGAACCACTGCTGAAGCCTGCTAAGGCTCTAGAAGTTTACCACTCCCCAGGGCACAGACAACACCCTTCAGCTTTCTCTGGGGGTGCTCCATCCCCACTCGGCCCTGCCCCGACTCTGCTTCTTCCCCCAAAGCTCCACCATTGCCCTGCCTCTTCCTGCCCCCACTCCGCCCCCTGCCCTGAGGTTCCACCCCATCCGCCTCTTTCCGCCCCCGCTCTGCTCCCTCCCCTGAGCACACTCCACCCTTGCTGCACCTCTTCCTGCGCCCGCTCCTCCCCCACCCTTCCAGGGCCTCTGGACCAGTGATCTGTTAGGTCACTCCAATCCCTGACTCTGGGAGCCAGCTTTACCCTGCTCTACTGTGAGAACCCCCACTCCCGGGTTGTTCATGCACAGACTCTAGCATGTAAGCTGCTCCCAGCTACCGCTGCTTGGATCGTGCAACCAAATTACACTAGCCAATATCTCCAGTCCCAGACACAACCCTAGGAACCGCCGACTTGCAGTGTCCATTTATGCTTACTGGATGCTGCAAGCTTATAAGAGTTCGTCAATTTAACAAAGAAATTGATATGTACCAGGCTTGTTATCCCAAGGGGAGTCTCTGACAAGCTTCAGATCAATCTCACTGCTTCAGGTAGAATAAGCAAACAAAATAACTACAAAAGAAGCATGTGGCTTCCCCCTGCTGCAGAAGAATCAAGGAGACTCTCTCCCATTCTCTCAGCAGTTCCTGAGACCTTACCCTTTCCCTTGGGGGTCCCAGCATAAAACTTCCTCCTGCTGCAGGCAAATACTTTAACCTGAGCTACATGGAAAAAATCATTAGAAGAAGCAGGTCGACTAGGAGGTGTTCTATTACCCCCACAGTCAAAACACTTTCTAAACTTTCCCACACCACATGGATTTTACCTAGTGATACGAGGAATCTGCTTTTGCCCACCCCCACAATCTCTGCCATTTGGCCAGATAGCATACTGGCCTTTGGGACCACATTCTGCTTAACCAGAGAGATCTGGGCCCCTGTATCCCTCTGCCCCAAGCACTCCCTGCCATTAATTTGGACAGCCTTAACATGCTCCATATCTCGTTCTGCAGAGGCTAATCTCACAAAACCAATATGACAGGTTTCAATTGCTTGGGGCGTTTCTGTGTTGAGGACAGCAGAACTAACGTGAGCTATTGGTTGCCTGCTTCCTACTAGCACTGGGCATTTATCCCTCTTCTGATCAGTGGAATTACACTGATAGCACCTTCTGGGCTCTTCTGCTTTTACAGGAGATTTGGGATGAGGGTTAGAGGAATGTTTTTAGGTAAGAATGTTTAGGCTCCCAACCCCTTCTCTCTTCCCGGAGCAAAATGGGATCGTCCCTTCCCACCAGTTTTGAACCCCTCTTTCTATTGCCTGCCCTCAATAGACACCTGAGTCTGTTCAAAGGCATCAGCTAAAAAAGCCATCTCACCCACAGACTTTACATCTTTATCCCATAGACACTGCTTTACTTCGGCCTTACATATGCTTAGGAAATGCTCTTGAGCAACAAGATCAAGCATTCCTTCAAAACTTGCCACCTCTTTACCCCTCACCCATTTTCCCAACAAATCTTTCATTTTGTTTACACTCGAAGGAGTGGGTGAAACTGGGTGAGAAGAGGCAGGGCAGGGGTGGAGCCTTGGGGGAAGGGGTGGAATGGGGGCAGGGCCTGGGGCACAGCTGGGGGTCAAGCAACCCCCAGCACTTTGGAAAGTCAGGGCCTGTGGATCAGAGATTTAAGATTAGCTTTCTACTCCTTCTTTCATGTACGTTGAAAGGTCAGAACTGACTTGAGATTTCAATGGTACAGCATAACAGCCCTTTTTTCTCTCTGATCCTGTTCACCTATGGTTCTGCATGTGAGCAGCAAAGTAAAATTGACAAGATCTTGACAAGATAACACTAAATTTCTTATTAATAAAATAGGCTTAACCTATTGATTATCTTGCAAACTATGTGTGACCCATACGTAACTCTATAGTTGGGATACACAGGAAAAGATTGAGGGCTTGGCTACACTTGCAAGTTAGACGCATTAAATCAGCCCCAGACGCCCTAACTCCTGAGGTGTCCACACTGGCAAGGCACTTAGAATGCCTGGACTCCGTGGCTGGAGCGCCCCTGGTAATCCACCTCCACGAGAAGCATAGAGCTTGCTGCACTCTGGCTGAAATGCCAAGATGTCAGTGTAGACGAGGTGTTCACAAAAAATGTGAATTAAAAATCTTTTAGTCATTTTGGTGCAAGTTAGTTTGTGTGACACTTTTACTGGAGGGGTGGCGGGTTAAAGGGGATTTTGTCAAAGTTAGCTTTAGTTAGTTGAGGGGATAGGTTAAAAACCCCTGTAGTGTGGGCACAACTATATCCGTATAAAAGTGCATTATACTACTATAATTATTCCTGTACAGGAATGGGAATAACAATACCAGTATAAAGCCATGTCTACACTAGAAAGGGTTTGCCAGCATAGCTATATCAGCAAACCCTCCTGGTGTAGGCCTAGTTTGCCAGCAAAAAAGTGCTTTTGCTAGTATAGCTAGTACTGTTTTGGCAAGCAAAATAAACTAGATTGTCCAAACAGCTTTCATGCTGCTATAATTGCATCTACACTAGGGTTTTGCTGGGTGGCACCTGCGGATGGGGCAGCGTGCAGCAGAGACACCTGGTCGCGCCTCCGCGTAGGAGCCGGAGAAGAACATTCTGCTGCTTCCGGGAGCTGCTTGAGGTAAGTGCCGCCCGGAGCCTGCACCCCTGAGCCACCCCATGCCCCCCAACCCCCTTCCCCAGTCCTGATCCCCCTCCTGCCCTCCAAACCCCTCGGTCCCAGCCCAGAGTGCCCTCCTACTCCTCAAACCCTTCATACCCAGCCTGGAGCCCCCTCTCTCACTCTGAACTCCTCATTTCTAGCCCCATCCCAGAGCCCACAACCCCAGCCAGAGCTGTAACCTCCCTGCACTGCAACCCCATTTTCGTGAGCATTCATGGCCTGCCATACAATTTCTATACCCAGATGTGGCCCTTGGGCCAAAAAATTTGCCCACCCCTGCCTTAGTCTCTGGCTAGTCCCCATTCTATGTTAATCTTCACTATTTTGCCTTCAGGGTGGTGCTTTGCATACCTGTTGTCAGTCTTCTCCTGTTCCTGACTCTTGGCTAGCCTGCTACTTCTGACTGACTGTATCAGGGAAGGTAGAGAATGCCAGATTGCCATTCCTATTCCCTACAGCCACTCTTAACTGACACACAAACTACAAAATATTCCTCTTTAAGGACATTTCAAACCCACAGTGGCTAGGAGTTTTCTAAACTACCAATAAATTAGCTGAACTTTTCCCAAGTCTGATTCCTTTCTTAGTTATTACAATAGTAACTGGTCATATAGGTACATGCTTCCTTGAAATCCTCAGCCCAGAACCCATCCTGAATAGCTGGGCTGAGAACTCTGTTCCACCTGTTTAACAGGAAAACCTCTATCCATCCTGTCTCTCTCACCCCCCAACCCCAACCCTGAGTTCTGGGCATGTTATCATTTTCATCCCCCACCAACATAGTATAGGCATTTTTGGAGTGAGGCGCAAGAGAAAGTGGTAGGAAGAGGTATAGGCAATCAAATGGCTTCATAGTGCCCCAAATTTTTTTCAGTTGGCCCTGCCTCCTGCACTCTTTGCATCTTCAGTGTGTCTGCATATGCCTTTTTCTGTATTGTCAGGCAGTGCACATATTTTTGTTACATTTGTGATGATCTAGTCCCTGGAATCTCATGTTCCTGTATAAAAGTAGAGTCAGCATACAGAAACACAAAGCATGCATTTTCTGGAGTCAGGACTACTTTATCTACTTTTTTTTCTCTGCCACTGACTCACTATATACTTTGGACAAGTTGATAATTTCTCTGTGCTTCAGTTTCCCCATATGTTAAGTGAAATCTCACAACAATGTTTTGAGAAATAATGCATTAATATTTTAAGGGCATGAGATCCTCAGAAGAATAATGCTAGAGGTATTATTGTTGCCCCTCTTATTATTCAGGGCCATGCGGATGTTCCAGTTGGTAGCAGAAATTGATGCAGTCTGATATTTTCTTTGATGTAATCTTGTTTACAAGGAATGTACAAAGTCCTGCTTTTCCAAATGCAAGAACTACCAAGAACAAAAGGAGCAATTTCTTAGATTACAACCCTAAGCCTCTTCAGCCAGCAAACACAGAAGCTCTCTCTCTCTCGCTTTTTCCAGGATCCCAGTGTGTTCACCAACTACTGCTGGGCTTTCTTGGTTTTTTTTCCCTCTGCCCCTCTCTCTGTTCTCAATTTCTGTATGTTCCATCTTCCCTCACATGCAAACATACACCCCAACCTGGTGACACTAGCCAGTGGAACCACCTGCCCACGCAGTGCTAGACCTAGTGTACACTTAAAATTTTGATTGACCTACCTATGTCAGTCAGGGGTGTGAAAAAATTCACACCCCTGAGCACAACAGTTAAGCAGACCTACACCCTGCAATACATGCAGCTAAAATTCTTCCATCATCCTAGCTACCACCACTCAAGGAGGTGAATTACCCACATCGATGGAAAAACCCCTTCTGTCCATATAGGCAGCATTTACACTATGGCGCTGAAGCAGCATAGCTGTAGTCCCACAGCTGTAACACTCATAGTTTAGACATAACCCTAGCCATCAGTCTGAACAAGGTTGTAATTTAACCCATAACACATTTTCACCCAGCTCATAACAATACCTCTCCCTGGAGTGTTTTCCCCAGGAATTGAAATTAGGGGGGGGTGTCTGAATTTATGGGGGGGAGGAGGGAGGGACATGGTCAGGACCTATGAGGGGTGAGACCGTGAGGATGAAGGTGGGCTGTATGGCACCATAGTAAAAACTGAAAAATATTTCATGACCATTTTATTAGATTTAACTCATGTTTCAAAATCATCACACAAATTAAAGTTGGCTACTCAAGTCTTCTATAAAGTGCTACATCCACACCCTTCTTGGATTTTTGTTATAATTTTGCGCAACCTTGTTAATGAACTTCTTGAATGCAATGCGTTCATCTTTGGTGGCTTCTCGTGTGTCCGGTACTTCCATTCTTTCAATTGATATGCTCACTAGTTCATTAACATGATCAGGTAGAAGATGACTTCTTTCAGAACACAAAATTCTGTTCCATGATGAAAAAGAATGCTCAATTGTAGCTTTTGTGACTGTAGCATGAGATGAATTCCTACTTCTTTCATCCCAGAAAACATAGCATAAAGATTGGGTCAAGCCACTAGTCGTGATAAAAAAGAAGTTGAAGTCAAATCTTCATTCATTCGTTATATGATATTCCATTCTGTGTTCAAATTCTCTCTTCTGTCCTGAGCACATGGCAGTCCCATTGCTGGTAGTGCCTCACTCCACTCAACTGGAGGTGTTTTATAGGACAGGGATCTGTAAAAGCTACGCAGAGGTTCAGTAGAATCTAGAAGTTGCTGTCGTACATTTGTAAGAGACAAGTCTGTGTACTTTTTTAGTTGTCTTAACAAACATTTCTTGTCCTTTTCACCTAAGGATTCAGTATAAATGCCTTCATTAGTCAACTTCTGGACTGAAGTCTTTGCTTCTTGCAGTACTTTTTCAATGGATAGCTCTCTGATTGATCCAAATGTACCTTCTATTGCTGGACAGAGCTCTACTACTGTTGTAGCAGGTGCCTGCATGGCATTGTTTAATGACCCAAGTGGTTTCAATAGTAGACTTACAAGAGAGCCAATGGCAATAGACTTCTCTGAATGTAGGAGCAAAAGTAATCCACCAGCCTCACTACTTAGATCCATCCCATTTTGGTAGATACTTTTCAAAGCCAGTAACAATGGCTGGAGTAATTTTAAGACAACAGCCAAGGATCTCTCATGAGAAAGCCAGTGGGTTTTCCCAGGTTGGACTAATTTGAACTTCAGTCCCAGTGTATCTTCTGTATTTTCCAATATATTCAGTCTTTTTGGACTCTTGCTGAAAAAAGAACATAACGAAGACATTAATTTTATAGCTTTTTTAATGTCTTTTGAAGAGTCTGCAGCTTGTACTAGTGCTAGTTGGAGTAGATGGCCTCTGCAGTGTGTATAGGAGAGATTAGGGTTACACTTTTCTCTGAGCAAAGCTTGTACTCCACCATGTCTTCCAGAGAAGTTTGCAGCTCCATCAAATGCACAAGCAGCCATCTGTTTGGGGTCCAACTGACAAGCATTTAATTCTTCTAAAATGTGGGTTGTCACAGATGCAGCCAATGTGTCTTCTATAACTTGAACATATAGAAATGCATCTACTGGCCTACCACTGACATCAAGATAATGTACACAATGACTTAATACTTGATGCCCATTTGCATCTGTGCATTCATCAGCCATGTACGCAAATGTTTTGAATGTGGTGAGAGAGTTCTTCACTTTTTCAGCTGTTGAGTCTTTCACTGTTGCACCACATCCTTCTAGCCAGTCAGTTGAATTTCTTGTAGAAAGATAGTGAGCATTTGCTGGTCTTGTTTGGAACCAGTGTTCAACTTCAGGATGAACAAGTGACAATGCACTTAACATTGGCCTCCAGTTTGCAGTGTGTGGTATCTCTTGCTTAAATAGAAAGTACGATGCCACAGCCATGTTTGTTCGCATGAACTGTGTTGTGTCTCCATCATTCTTAACAGCCTCATTAACAGTCACCGGTGTTGTACTTGGTCAGTGGAGACTCAAAGTTCAGAGGTGCTTTCACGTGAGTTCACCTCCCAGGTTGGGGGCAAGAAGGCACCTTACTTGTTCCTCCAGCTGCTCACTGTTCGCTCTGGCCACTGTTTGTTGTGCCACTGTTCACTCCATCGCTTTGTTGCCAATGGCTCTGCGCCATCACCTTCTGCTGCCACCTGCCACTGTGACCTCTGTGAGTTGGCCTCTGGAGGTTCCATCCAGCTCTCAAGGATTTCAGCTGAGCTCTCAGTGGGGGAACCTTGCTGCTAGTACAGACTGGGCCATCTCTTCCACAGAAACACTGTCTCACAACAGGTCTAAGCACTTAGACCCGATTATCAGTGATTTCAGCTGCAGTGGTCACTTAAGAAAACAAAAGACTATCTATGGAGCCTAATCAGCTCTGTCTTTAAACAGCAGAGAGGGTGAAATAGTACTTGTGACTCAGGCAGACCATCAAGCAAAACACCTGTCCCTACCCTCTCTCTTGATGCCCTCAGTGAGCAGAGGCTACATACAGTTCTACTGCCCTTTACTCATACAATAAAAATAACATTTCATTACCCCCCCAACCCCGCATTCAAGTGATTTGTAACCCAACCCCAGCCAAAATCTATCACTTGGGCAACACAGCTCTGTTTGCTGGATACCTAGGTAGATTAGGTGTAAATGTAAATACAATCTGGTCCTGAAGCCTTTCCCCCCAGCCCCTAGCTCATCACTAGCTGTCAGGGAGAGCTCATTTAGACTTTGCTTACAAATAATAATTTGAAATTGTTAGGTTGGCCAACATCACTGAAATGAATGCACTGACATTGTCCTAAAAAACAACAGCTGTATAAGGAAGCTAGCCTATGTTCATACTTTTCAAATCTATTATACTTTTTCAGATACACGTATTTTATCATACACTTTATATACTTTTAAAGTGTGTATTAATGTTTCAATTTCAATTAAAATGTCCAAACAATCACTAAATTGGCAATACTGCATGTAACTAGTTCACAAAACTGGGGGTGGGTGGGAAAATTCGGGGGGTGTACACCCCCCAAGGAGGGTGTAGGGAAATCCCTGTCTCCCCCACCCCTACTGCCCGCCTCAGCTTCACCCTTCATCCTGATGAGGCCTAAAATGGTGATGTGCCAAATTCACATTCCCTTTTTCCTACACTCAGGCTATGTCTACACTTGCAGCTGTAGAGCGCTGGGAGTTAAACCAGCCCTTGGAGACTGCAGCAGGGAAAGCACTGCTGTGTGTTTACACTGTCAGCTGTAAGCGCAGTGGCGTGGCCACATTAGCAACTCTTGCAATGCCACAGAGAGCAGTGCATTGCGGTAGCTATCCCAGTGTGCAAGTGGCTGCAGCGTGCTTTTCAAATGGGGGTGGGTGGGGGTGGAGCGTGACAGGGAGTGTGTTGTGTGTATGTGGGGGGAGAGACAGTGTGTTTTGGGGGGCAGAGAGCATGTCAGCATGCTGTCTTGTAAGTTCAGACAGCAGCAGGGGGAAACCCCATCAGCACCCCCCCACACACAAACATGTCTGCCTTGGCAGCAGCAGCATTCCACAGTAATGCTTTGCTTTGTGTACCGGAGCAGATAAACATGCCGACTGTCAGAAATGGAGCTTTGAAAGGGGATATCTGCATGCCTGCAGCTGAGTTCAAATCAATGACCAGACAATTCACATCTTTTGTTATTCCATGGCAAGGCTGTATGTAGCTCTGCTTTTAAACTTGTGCAACTTTGCATGTAGACAAGCTCTTTACATGCAAACAAGGCCAAAGAGAGGTTGACATTGGAAGATTAAAATAGGAACTGGAGTCAGAACTAGAAAATACGTTTCAGAACGAAACGTATTTCTTTGAGCTAACTTTTCCACTGCTTAAAAAAAAAATTCCCCACAATCAGTGGATAGAGACAAGAAAAGAAGAAAAAATCTTTTAAAATAAGGTGGTCAAACGTCACAGTGGTGAACGCAGTTTAAATACCACAAGTTCTAAGGGCAAAAAGAGAAAGAAGCTAGACAAGCAATCTGAAAGCTACAAAAGCAGATATTGTCTCAGATTACACACACTTGTTTTTGTACCTAAGGCACCACAGTCCCTCCCTGCTGCCTGGAAATACAGAGGCATGTTTCAAAGAGTACAGTTCCCAGCTAGGTGCCAATTTTTCAGCAGTTATTTAGGTGTCTAAATAGAAGTTGGCCTGTCATGTTCTGGGGTGCAATCTAGAACAATGAGGCATTGTATCACCACTTGCCCTGCAACGTAAGGTGCCTCATAGTGCATTGCTTTTGTAGCACTCAAACTGGGCCACTCATAAACAGCATGCAGGTCACACCCTGAGTATCTGGGTATAGCTACAGCCCTGGTCCAGCAATGCAGACTCCAGTGTCAGCAACATACCAGCCACATTCTGGCTTCCAGCAGCCTTGGTTACTACCTGTAGGATGACCTCCACACACGCCCAGTGCAATTTTCCCAAAAGCATGTGCTCTGCACTGTTCAGCCCTCTCCTAGACTGTTCAGCTATTAGCAGTCTGTTGCTCCCATAACACTGAATTAGTTTTGATTAAAAACTAAAACAAGTTTATTTAACTACAAAAAGAGATTTTTCAGTGAGTACAAGAATAAGGTATTAAAATCAGAAATGGTTGCAAGAGAAATAAAGTTAAAACAGGTTTCAGAGTAACAGCCGTGTTAGTCTGTATTCGCAAAAAGAAAAGGAGTACTTGTGGCACCTTAGAGACTAACCAATTTATTAGAGCATAAGCTTTCGTGAGCTACAGCTCACTTCCTCAGATGCATATCGTGGAAACTGCAGCAGGCTTTATATATACACAGAGAATATGAAACAATACCTCCTCCCACCCCACTGTCCTGCTGGTAATAGCTTATCTAAAATGATCATCAGGTGGGCCATTTCCAGCACAAATCCAGGTTTTCTCACCCTCCACCCCCCCACACAAATTCACTCTCCTGCTGGTGATAGCCCATCCAAAGTGACAACTCTTTACACAATGTGCATGACAATCAAGTTGGGCTATTTCCTGCACAAATCCAGGTTTTCTCACATCCCCCCCACCCCCATACACACACAAACTCACTCTCCTGCTGGTAATAGCTCATCCAAACTGACCACTCTTCAAGTTTAAATCCAAGTTAAACCAGAACATCTGGGGGGGGGGGGGCTTACCAAACTAGACTTGGTTCAAGGTAAAATCCTTATTACACGTTCCCAGCAACATTACTAACCAAATTCTCAGATCAGGAACTCCCCCAAAGTCAAACAGCTAGGCTGATTCCTTTGTCTTCTTAGGTGAAAGGGAGCAAGAGAAAGAGACACAGGGGTGATTTTGCCCCTCCCTTTTGTAGTTCAGTCACCTTTGAAAAGCATTTTCCTGAGGATTTCTCCTAAATAAAGTTCCATCCCACTGAGATGGCACAGAGTCTCATGGTGAAAGAGGTTCCGTGCTGTTGCTTGCTAGAATGCAGATCCATCTGTTCCTGCCCTCCTTCTTTGCTAAAGAATGGCCACTTGACAGGTGATTGTCAATCAACTTTGATGATACCTGGCTAGAGGCCTTAGCTTGTCCTTTGTCTTTGACTTGTCTGGGAAACACGACAGTCATAATTTCAGTTTATGTTCATATAATGTAGCTGCACATATGTCACCATGATAATATTGACCAGCGAGCTATTCATTTTCAAATGATACCTCACAAGGCATAGTTTGTACAAAGATTATTGCAATAGTGTGCAGGGTGTGAATGCAGGGGTGAAAATCTGGCCCATCTGTGCTGTTCCAGGCTCTTGCAACTACTGTGTCTTTATGAATGCGTCCACTGAACTCAGTTTCTCAGAGATAAGGTGCAGAAGCAGAGGCTAAGGGAAGAGCAGGGATTGGGTGAGGTGCAGAAGCAGAGGTGAAGGGACTTGCCCAGCAAGATGGCACTGGAAACCCCTCACTCGCACACGCCCATCCTCCGAATCTATTGCAAACAGCCGCGCCCCAGCCGCAGGTGAGGGGTCTCTCTGGGCTAGAGGGGAGCCGCCAAGGCCAGGAAAGCACTTCGTGGTCCCCTGTGTCTGCAAAGGGGAATGAGTCGTGGGGCACTCGGCCTAGGGCACAGGGGCCGAGCTGCCCCACGGCAGACGGGGCCCCCCCCGCGGGGCCAGGCCGGCCGCATAACGGCAGCTCAGGACGCGCGCCGAGCACAGCCTGGGCCCCCCCCACACCGCCTTTCCCTCGGAGCCTGCCTGAGTGACAGGAGGGGCTGAGCCCGCAGTAGAGGAGCCGGCCTGAGGGGGCGGGGCCTCTGCCCTGCCCCCCCCTCCCCGCTCCCGGCATTCCCTGCGTCAGCCTCCTTGCCTGGGCTCGGTGCGGGTCAGTCCCCCAGCCGCTGCGCTAGCTCTATGGCCGCCTACAGCAAGTACCTGACCGCGCGCCACTCCGTCGTGGCCGGCGCGGCCGCCTGCCTCCTGCTCTGCCTGCTCAACAAGCGCCGGAGAGCGGCCACCAGGCACGGGTAAGGGGCGGCCCAGGCTGGCAACGCCGGTCCCCGGAGTGGGGGGAGGGGAGAGAGGGGGTTGGGCTGGCGGGGGGGGGTGGAGAAGTGGGGGGAAGGGTAGTTGTGGCTTTTATGGAGACGAGAAGGGGGCGCAGGAGAGGCAGATGGGGTGGTTGAGGGACTGAGAAGGGGAGAAGTGAATGATGTTTGCGGGATGAGAGAGAGAAGAAGGGCAGAAGTAAGATGCGGAGAGCCCTGCTAGTCTCCCACCACCCCTAGGCCTGGCCAGGAGAATGCTGGGGTTTATTTGTCTTTAATGCCAGAGCGTGATCTCCTCCCCCCTGTGCATGACATGTTCTGCCAAGAAACCCCCTTCTGTTCGGCAGACAAAGCTGTCTTTCTCCCTCACCATTCGCTCTCCCTCAGTCTGGTAAGTGCTGCTGGAGAGAGAATTCACAGACATACAACTTTGAGAGTTAAGGTAAATTATATCCATCCTTAACAAATAATGGGCCCTGTTGCACAGAACGGTGATTGGGCTGTGAATAATGTACCTCTGTTCTATGCTATATGTTAGAATAGTGAAGTATGTTCCATCAATAAGAAATTCAGGGAGAGGGAGATCAGATTCTGTATAGGGTTACCAAGTTTGGTTGGACGAATTCCTGGAGGTTTCATCACATGACTTTATCTTTAATTCCTGTAGACTCCAGGACAATCCTGGAGGCTTGGCAACCCTAGTTCTGTAGCGTATGAGGTTGAAATTTTGGTATATTTGTTTTCATATGTCATTGTGTTAACTAATCTGTGTAATTGAAGAGTGAGTTGTGTTATGAAGTTTTTCCTGTTGGGGAAATGTAGGAGAAGGTGCGTGATATGTTAGGAATGCATTTTAAATTCAACCTGCCCTTTGCTGTCACTCTTGCTGGACTGAGTAATTGAACATGTATTACAGGCATATGGCATACCTAACACCTACACAGTACTTAACTTCAAAGTGTTGAATAAACATAAACAAATCAGGATGGTGGATCTAGAAGATGAAATGGTTTGTAGCAAGATATACTGTAGTAGGTGTAAATAGCAGATTTAAGTAAGAATTTAGCAATGATTGAGCAATAACTCAATTTTATTTTGGTAAGTGTCTTTCATACAAATGATCATAAAAGCTTCACAATATTAAAAAATTAATTGATACATTATATATTAAGAGCTACCAATAGGGCAGGTTCTGAAAGCTGCTTCATGATGGTGTGTTGCACAATGACAGAAACAGTAAGAAAGGACTCCAACTATTGTAGGAAGTTGTCAGTTTATCAGAATGACAGTAAAAATGGTATTTCTCAGGCTATTTTTTTAATTCAGCAAAATATGCCAAAGCAATTTGAGGTGAAGAGCCAAACCTGTGTTTCAAAATTAAAGGGTTTGGGGTCTTATAGGCTTTTTGTAGTTATTTCTTTCGTTTGCTTGGACAAGTTAGGCATAATATTGCTGTGCTGATTTTGTTTGAGGACCTGGAAGTGGTGAGATTGGAGAGGCATTCAGGTACTACAGTCCTAGGTTTTCATACTGTACCTATCTAAATATATTATACTTCTGCTGCAAGTGGTAAGAAGAAGCTCTGTGTCAAAAAGATTTATTTTCATAGGTGTCAGTGAACATGTAGAAGTGGGAGTTTAACCTTAATTTAAGAGACTTGCATATGGAGTGTGTCATTGTGTGTGATGCCTTGGGTTTTGCCAGGTGTAACCCTAAAAATACTGTTCCTAATGATCAGT
Organism: Lepidochelys olivacea; assembly: GCF_965140295.1. Taxonomy (NCBI): domain Eukaryota; kingdom Metazoa; phylum Chordata; order Testudines; family Cheloniidae; genus Lepidochelys; species Lepidochelys olivacea. The sequence goes on along the minus strand of NC_140418.1, from coordinate 73,868,409 downwards.
TATATACTTTAGAGAGGAGCCCAAATGCTGTTATTACAAGATGAATTAGAATGGTGTGGAGAGTGTACACATATCTGGGGAGAAGAGATTACTTCCAACTAATTAAACAGGCGATTTGAATTAAAACTGCCTGACCTAATTTGGCCTTCTTTCTGTGTCCAGACTGCCAAAGAAATTTTCAAGGCCCTTACAAATGTATCTTGATTGCTGTAATTTCATTCTCCTCACCTTTGACTGATACAACCTTGCCATCCTCAAATCTAATCCAAATGCTTCTGCTAAAATAATTTTCATTGCTTGTCACTTTGGTCATGTCATCTTCTCCTCAGTGTTCCTCCACTGGCTTCCTCTTCTCCAGTGCATCCAATATATATATGTCTCCTGTCAGTACTTTTAAGGCTCTCTACAACTTAGTTAGACCCTATCTAGTAGTTCTAGTATGTTTTTGTGCCATCATCTCCAATCTTTATCACATATCCAGCCTGTCATAAATATAAGGGAAGGGTAACCACTTTTCTGTATACACTGCTATAAAATCTCTCCTGGCCAGAGGCAAAACCCTTTCACCTGTAAAGGGTTAAGAAGCTACGGTAACCTAGCTGGCACCTGACCCAAAATGACCAATGAGAGGACAAGATACTGTCAAATCTGGAGGGGAGGGGATAAAGGGTTGGTCTGTCTGTGTGATGCTTTTGTCAAGAACAGATCAGGAATGCAGCCTTACAACTCCTGTTAAGTTAGTAAGTAATCTAGCTAGAAATGCGTTGGATTTCCTTTTGTTTAATGGCTGATAAAATAAGCTGTGCTGGATGGAATGTATATTTGTTTTTGTATCTTTTTGTAACTTAAGGTTTTGCCTAGCGGGATTCTCTATGTTTTGAATCTGATTACCCTGTAAGGTATTTACCATCCTGATTTTACAGAGGTGATTCGTTTACCTTTTCTTTAATTAAAATTCTTCTTTTAAGGACCTGATTGATTTTTTTCATTGCTCTTAAGATCCAAGAGTTTGGGTCTGTGTTCACCTGTAGAAATTGGTGAGGATTCTTATCAAGCCTTGCCCAGGAAAGGGGGTGTAGGGCTCGGGGGGATATTTGGGGGAAGACGTCTCCAAGTGGGCTCTTTCCTTGTTCTTTGTTTAAAACGCTTGGTGGTGGCAGCGTATGGTTCAAGGACAAGGCAAAGTTTGTACCTTGGGGAAGTTTTTAACCTAAGTTGGTAAGAACAGGCTTAGGGGGTTTTTCATGCAGGTCCCCACATCTGTAGCCTAGAGTTCAGAGTGGGGAAGGAACCTTGACCTGGTGGCAGAGCAGTGGGATCATTTTGAACCAGAGACCATTTTGAACCAGAAGCACAGCAGGATTTTAAAAGGTTTTGTAAAAGTTGATTGCAGCTGTAGATTCTGTCTCTCTGCCTGCGGGACAGAGCAGCAGGCATAACAAAAGGATTTTTCTGTAGGCTGAGAACAGCTATCAAGAAAAAAAAAGGGGGGGGGATATCAGGTTACAGCACAGCAAAATTGTACAAGCCAGTTTTTTCTTGTTTTGTTTTCTTTCTAATTCTCGGGTGTAAAGTTAGTTAAGAACAGAGAGGTTAGGATGAGAGACTGCACTGTTCAACAGAAGTTGGAATTAGCCAGATTTGAGGTTGAGGAAAAACAAAAGGAACATGAAAGGCTGGTAGAACTCAGACAGATGGAAATGGAGGCAAAAGAAAAATAAATGGCAGCCAAAGAAAAAGGGAGGCTGCCCACAGGAGAAAAATGGAGGCAAAAGAAAAGGAGAAGGAAAAAGAGAGGAAACATGCACTGGAGATGGAGAAGGCAAAGGCTCATCGGAATATATCGAATGACCCTAACAATCCTTCCCCAACAATCCACAAATGGGAGCGACTATGTCCACAGTATGATGAATCCAGTGATATTGCTGAATATTTTCTCATCTTTGAGAGACTGTGCACACTCCCATCAAATTCCTGAAGCTCACAAGATGACCACATTGGTCGCAAAATTGACTGGAAGAGCTCTAGACATATTCAGTAAGATGCCTATTGATGAGGCTTCTGACTATAATAAATTCAAGGATTTGGGTTTAAAGCAATTTCCAGTTACACCTGAAATTTATAGAGTAAAATTTAGAGCCCTTAAGAGAGGACCTGGGCTAAGTAATGTGGCTTATATAAACCAGATTCATAGATACTAAGGTCAGAAGGGACCATTATGATCATCTAGTCTGACCTCCTGCACAATGCAGGCCACAGAATCTCACTCACCCACTCCTGCGAAAAACCTCACCTATGTTAGAGCTATTGAAGTTGTCAAATCGTGGTTTAAAGACTTCAAGGAGCAGAGAATCCTCCAGCAAGTGACCCCTGCCCCATACTACAGAGGAAGGCGAAAAACCCACTGGGGCCTCTTCCAATCTGCCCTGGAGGAAAATTCCTTCCCGACCCCAAATATGGCGGTCAGCTAAACCTTGAGCATATGGGCAAGATTCACCAGGCGGATGAAGGATCTGTTAGATAAATGGGTGAAAGGAAGGGGTGTAACTAGCTTTGAAGGAATGTGTGATTTGATGATTTAGGAGCAATTTTTGAATATGTCCAAGGAGGATATAAAACAGTGTTTAGGGGATAAGAAAATGGACTCCACAGAAAGCCTTGCTTCTTATGCTGATCAATACGAGCAGTCCCAGACTGCTAGAGACCTGGGGCAAACCGGAGCAAAAGGGGTGGAGGGAGGAGAGAGAAACAACCCTGGTCGCAGTTGGAGCAGATACCAGAAGGGACACCCTCAGACCACACCCTACTACCGGGGGCAGCCCAAGTCCCCAACTACAAGCCAAGGAATACTCCAGACACCTTATCGTCCTGCCACACTGTTCTCCAGCAACCCACCTTGCCCCAGTGACCCATCAGCCGGATGATGTTTTGAATGTAATGAGCCGGGGCATGTAAAAGCCAACTGCCCCAAGGACCCCAACAGATTACAGTTCATTGCATCGGAATCACACCAGAGGTCCTCAGGCCCAGATGCCTCCCAGATACCCTCAGAGTGGAGGGAAACTGTGAGTGTGGGCAGGAAGAAGGTCACAGCGTGGAGGGACACTGGACCACAAGTGTTGGCTATCCGTGCTTCCTTGGTGGACCCCAGTTTAATCAACCCAGAGATCCAAGTGACCATTCAACCCTTCAAGTCCAACTCTTTCAATTTGCCTACAGCCAAGTTGCCTGTCCAGTACAGGGCTGGTCAGGAATGTGGACTTTTGCAGTCTATGATGATTATCCCATCCCCATGCTGTTGGGGGAAGACTTGGCCAATCATGTGAAGGTAGCCAAGAGGGTGGGAATGGTCACCCGCAGCCAGGCTAAGCAAGCTGTCACACCTAGCTCTGTTCCGGAAACTTCTACCAGGACCCGGTCAGAGGCGATGGAACCGGACCCCATGCCAAAGTCTGCAACAGCAGTAGTAGAGCCAGTCTCAGAACCGGAAACAGCGGAACAACCAGAACCATTGTCAGCACTGAATCCAGTACTTGCAACCCCAACACCAGAGGGCACCACTGAACCTGCACCGGCAGCAGCAGATAACCCTACACGAGAGGCTCAGCTGGAGCCTGAACCCCAACATAGTGCACCAGCGGAGAGCGGTTCACAGTCAACGGAAACAGCCCCATCACCTGCATTGCTTCCAGAGGGACCAAGCCTAGGCCCACAATCCAATGAGGAACTGATGTCTCCAGCATCAAGGGAACAGTTCCAGACTGAACAGAAAGCTGATGAAAGCTTCCAGAGAGCTTGGAAGCCGGCACGGAGCAACTCACCGCCTCTCAGCTCTTCTAATCGATCCAGGTTTGTTGTAGAAAGAGGACTTTTATACAAGGAAACTCTTTCTGGTGGACACCAGGGAAGACTGGCATCCTCAGAGACAGTTGGTAGTTCCAACTAAGTACTGAATAAAGCTATTTAAGCTTAGCCCATGATCATCCTAGTGGCCATGCTGGGGTTAACAGAAGCAAAGACCATTTGGGAAAGTTGTTCCACTGGGAGGGAATGGGCAAGGATGTTTCTTCCTATGTCCGGTCTTGTGAGGTGTGCCAAAGAGTGGGAAAACCCCAAGACCAGGTCAAAGCCCCTCTCCAGCCACTCCCCATCATTGAGGTTCCATTTTGGCAAGTAGCTGTAGATATTCTGGGTCCTTTTCCAAAAAAGAGACCCAGAGAAAAGCAGTACATACTGACTTTCATGGATTTTGCCACCCGATGGCCGGAAGCAGTAGCCTAAGCAACACCAGAGCTAAAAGTGTGTGCCAGGCACTAGCAGACATTTTTGCCAGGGTAGGTTGGCCCTCCAACATCCTCACAGATGCAGGGACTAATTTTCTGGCAGGAACTATGGAAAGCCTTTGGAAAGCTAATGGGGTGAATCGCTTGGTTTCCATCCCTTACCATCATCAAACAAATGGTGGAGAAGTTTAATGGAACTCTGGGGGCCATGATATGTAAATTCATAAATGAGCACTCCAGTGATTGGAACCTAGTGTTGCAGCAGTTGCTCTTTGCCTGCAGAGCTGTACCTCATCCCAGTTTTCACCATTTGAACTTGTATATGGCCGTGAGGTTAAGGGGCCATTGCAGTTGATGAAGCAGCAATGGGAGGGGTTTACACCTTCTCCGGGAACTAACATTCTGGACTTTGTAACCAACCTACAAATCATCCTCTGAACCTCTTTAGCCCTTGCTAAAGAAAACCTAAAAGATGCTCAAAAAGAGCAAAAAGCCTGGTTTGATAAACATGCCAGAGAGCGTTCCTTCAAAGTAGGGGACCAGGTCATGGTCTTAAAGGCGCTCCAGGCCCATAAAATGGAAGCATCGTGGGAAGGGTCATTCACGGTCCAGGAGCGCCTGGGAGCTGTTAATTATCTCATAGCATTCCCCACCTCCAACCGAAAGCCTAAGGTGTACCATATTAATTCTCTAAAGCCCATTTATTCCAGAAAATTAAAGGTTTGTCAGTTTACAGCCCAGGGAGGAGACGACGCTGAGTGGCCTGAAGGTGTCTATTACGAAGGGAAATGTGCTGGAGGTGTGGAAGAGGTGAACCTCTCCATGACCCTTGGGCGTATGCAGCGACAGCAGATCAAGGAGCTGTGCACTAGCTACGCGCCAACGTTCTCAGCCACCCCAGGACTGACTGAACGGGCATACCACTCCATTGACACAGGTAATGCTCACCCAATTAGGGTCCAACCTTACTGGGTGTCTCCTCAAGCTAAAACTGCTATAGAACGGGAGATCCAGGATATGTTACAGATGGGTGTAATCCGCCCCTCTGAAAGTGCATGGGCATCTCCGGTGGTTCTAGTTCCCAAACCAGATGGGGAAATACGTTTTTGCATGGATTACCGTAAGCTAAATGCTGTAACTCGCCCAGACAACTATCCAATGCCACGCACAGATGAACTATTGGAGAAACTGGGACGGGCCCAGTTCATCTCTACCTTGGACTTAACCAAGGGGTACTGGCAGGTACCGCTAGATGAATCTGCCAAGGAAAGGTCAGCCTTCACCACACGTCGGGCTGTATGAATTTGATGTGCTCCTTTTCGGGCTGTGGAATGCACCCGCCACCTTCCAAAGACTTGTAGATGGTCTCCTAGCGGGATTAGGAGAATGTGCAGTCGCCTGCCTTGACGATGTGACCATATTTTTGGATTCCTGGGCAGAACACCTGGAACGTCTACAAAAAATCTTTGAGCGCATAAGGGAGGCAGGACTAACTGTTAAGGCTAAGAAGTTTCATATAGGCCTAAACAGAGTGACTTACCTTGGACCCCAGGTGGGTCAAGGAACTATCAACCCCCTACAGGCGAAAGTGGATGCTATTCAAAAGGGGCCTGCCCCAAAGTCAAAGAAACAGATCCAATCCTTCTTAGGTTTGGCCGGATATTACAGGTGATTTGTACCGCAATACAGCCAAATCGCCGCCCCACTGACAGACCTAACCAAAAAGAAACGGCCAAATGCAGTTCAGTGGACTGAAGAGTTTCAGAAGGCCTTTAACCAGCTTAAAGTGACACTCATGTCTGACCCTGTACTAAGGGCCCCAGATTTTGACAAACCGGTCCTAGTAACCACAGATGCGTCCAAGCGTGGGGTGGAAGCAGTCTTAATGCAGGAAGGACCAAATCAGGAGTTCCATCCTGTCGTGTTTCTCAGCAAGAAGCTGTCTGAGAGGGAAAGCCACTGGTCAATCAGTGAAAAGGAATGTTACACCATTGTCTACGCTCTGGAAAAGCTACGCCCATACGTTTGGGGATGGCGCTTCTACCTGCAAACCGACCATGCTGTGCTACAGTGGCTTCATACCGCCAAGGGAAATAACAAAAAAACTTCTTCGGTGGAGTTTAGCTCTCCAAGATTTTGATTTTGACATACAACACATCTCAGGAGCTTCTAATAAAGTGGCTGGTGCACTCTCCAGTGAAAGTTTTCCAGAATCAACTAACTATAATCTCTAATTATACTACTAACTACTAAATATTGTTAGTCTTTATACAGTTAGTAGTATATTTAGGGATGCCTGTGTCTTATTAACTCTGTTTTCCCCTAGAGCTCCAGGAAGAAATCACATCCAGTGTTTCACCCTATCTGTGATTGGGGGGGGGGGCATGTCATAAATATAAGGGAAGGGTAACCACCTTTCTGTATACACTGCTATAAAATCTCTCCTGGCCAGAGGCAAAACCCTTTCACCTGTAAAGGGTTAAGAAGCTAAGGTAACCTAGCTGGCACCTGACCCAAAATAACCAATGAGAGGACAAGATACTTTCAAATCTGGATGGGGGGGGGGGGAAACAAAGGGTTGGTCTGTCTGTGTTATGCTTTTGTCAAGAACAGATCAGGAATGCAGCCTTACGACTCCTGTTAAGTTAGTAAGTAATCTAGCTAGAAATGCGTTAGATTTCCTTTTGTTTAATGGTTGGTAAAATAAGCTGTGCTGGATGGAGTGTATATTCCTGTTTTTGTGTCTTTTTGTAACTTAAGGTTTTGCCTAGCGGGATTCTCTGTTTTGAATCTGATTACCCTGTAAGGTATTTACCATCCTGATTTTCAGAGGAGATTCTTTTACCTTTTTCTTTAATTAAAATTCTTCTTTTAAGAACCTGATTGTTTTTTTCATTGCTCTTAAGATCCAAGGGTTTGGGTCTATGTTCACCTGTAGAAATTGGTGAGGATTCTTATCAAGCCTTGCCCAGGAAAGGGGGTGTAGGGCTCGGGGGGATATTTTGGGGGGGAAGACATCTCCAAGTGGGCTCTTTGCCTTGTCCTTGAACCGTATGTTGCCACCACCAAGCGTTTTAAACAAAGAACAAGGAAAGTTTGTACCTTGGGGAAGTTTTTAACCTAAGCTGGTAAGAATAGGCTTAGGGGGTCTTTAATGGAGGTCCCCACATCTGTACCCTAGAGTTCAGAGTGGGGAAGGAACCTTGACACAGCCAATTATCCCACAAGTATGTATGCTTATTTTCCATGATGGCCTTTTTACCTGATATAATCTTCCACCAAAAATCCATTCATCCACTTCCCTGTCCTCCAGACTTTTTCATAAGCCTTACTTCAGCCATGTAGCTTTCACAATGTTACCAGTCAAAAGCTAGGCAAATGATGAGTTACACTGTATGCACCATTAGGCTACATGAAAGCACACTCTTATTACTGTTGCCTTGCCCTGCTTGCAGTCTGTCAGTTTCATTCACCTATTGCATCTTGTCATTAATTTAGATTGTAAATGACTTGGGGCAGGGATCATTTTACCAGATTTTTTTTGTATGGCCTCTGAGTTATTAAACTATAAATAATAATCAACAGTAAGCTCTTGTGCAAATCTCAAAAAATTATTTCGAAGTGTGTTGCACCATTTAAATCCTGTGGGGCTATTACACAAGGTGTATGTGTTTTTGGGGGTGGGGGGACAGAGTGGATGTTCTGGGGGCTTCTTGCTGGTCCTGAACAGATCTCTCTAGAAGGGGTAACGGACTAGAACTATGGATCTAGTAGCTGGGTAACTGAGTAAGGGGTGTGGAAGAGTTGTTGCCTCTATTCCACCCTGTAAATTGGTCTTTTTTGTGGGTGGAATTCTTTCCTCTATGTAGCTTCTCTGTCAGTGCTGATAATATTGCTTGAGTGCAGGGAAAAGTGAATTTCACCTTTAAAAATTTCTGGACTTTGAAATCCTTTTGTTTGAGGAGTATCATGAAGGATGATGTAGGTATTGTAAGCCCTATTTAGGAATCAAATCATATAAAATAAAGGTTAGAAAATCATTTTCTTAAGTAAATCAAGGAGTTGCTTGTTCGGAGAGCCAGAACACGTGTGTCTTGCACAAAGTGTCATAGTACCTATCCTAATTTTGCTTTATGCAAGGCAGTTGCAAAAATGTTTCTTCTCTGTCAACTTTCACCTGCTTGTTTGATGCCTTTGGGATTAAGGGCAAGGTAAAGTATGACTCAAGTCCTGTAGTAACATAAAAGTTCCTTAAGTAGTGTAATAATCATATATTGCGTATCTTAGTAGGGGAAAGGTCAATTACTACCTTCCAGTTGAATGTGTCTCAACATTTTGTTTAGAAGATCCACAAAACTAATGAATGATGTTATAAAACTTAAAAGTGTAGTATCATTTAGGAGCATTTGTTCTTTTGCATTGTGATGCATTCTCCTAACCAAACTATGCAGAAGTTATTAAAAAGAAATGGTACAAAACATTGTTTTACTGGAACTACTCTGTTAGTATTCTATATTAAAACCTCTGACTGAAATATCCGTATAGTGGAATGTTTCACAATAAATTGCCCTGTTTTTCAATCAGTATTATCCTCTCAGACATGATTTTTGTTTATCCGGAGTGGACTAGACTTGCTTAGTTTACTTCCAGAGCTGCATAAAAATATAAGTGAAGTTGTGGCTTCTGTTAGAATTTTAAATTTAGACATATGTGATACATAGAAACTAGTCCTATTTGAGAGATTACATCATGCTGAAATGTTTTTTTTCCCCCAAGTACATCAATTAAGATTTGTTGATGTGAACAAAAATTATTCCAATTATTGTGGTCAGTGTCTGACAGCTGAAAATCGTTGCTTCTGTTAAAGGGACTGACTTAAAATCTGTTTTAGCTTTTAAAAGCATGGGGTTCTATTCTCCACTGGCAGCCATTGAAATAAATTAAAAAGAAAGATTGGACAACCAAGAATGAAATCCTGCCTCAGTCCTTGCCCCATATCACCAGAGCTCAATAAGCAAGTTTAATCTTTTAGTACTTTGTCACAAAAGTCTGAATTTTGAAATGGCTATTAGTGTAATCAAGTAAATAATTGATACTGAAATAACAATTGTGTGAACCATAAAGTACATGAAAATATTGATAGATTTATATAACCAGTGGAGATAACTCTCAATCCATATACCTACCATATACCTAGTATACTTAGTACATACTAACTTTGTGTCTAGGCAGAGATCTGTTTTGGTATGGTGTAATTATAATATCTGATTGCATACAAACGCATCCTGGGTGAAATTCTGCCCCCTGGAAGTCAATGGGAAAACTTACATTGACTTCAATAGGGCAGGAAGTTCCAGCATATATTTTGTCATTCATAGCACATCTCTTGGGATGTGTCCAACCAAAAAGAAGATGGAGTGATACAATTTTGCAAGATCTAAGAGCTCTCTCTATGTGAATTACCATCAGTGGGAAAAATATGCCCTTGACAGAGTGACCAAGGACCTTCAGGTAGAGACAGGGAATAAGTAAGCTGGTCATAAGCAACCTTCTTGTGGTTTCACTTTATTCTTCCGCTTGTGGTTAGAAGTAGTTACTGGGCCCAAACACCGTGTGATTTGTAATGTAACACAAAATGTAAAATATTTTTGATTTGGTAGTGGTCCCTGGTCAAAACATTCTAATGAGTAACTGTTAACTTTTAATTCTCTTTCTAGACATATTTCAGATTAATTCAAGGTGGTACTGGAAGAGTAGAATTCTTTGGTGTTTAAAGACCTGTGAATTCCAATGTAATATAATTATTGTATCCTTAAATAATTTGCCATACAAGAAGCAATTCATCTTTGAATATTTTACTTTTTGAGATTAAAACACTGGGCTAAGTGCTATTTTTGGATGCACTGGTGTCACCCTCCTTTTAAGTCAGTCACATCTGGGGGTAGAACTGGTAGTGACACTCTAGTTAAGGTTGCCTCACATTTTCCATTATAAGACCGTTTTGAGCTGCTTTTATCTTTGTAAAATTTAAATTGGGCTGAAATTTTTCAAGTTTGGTGTCTGCTTCAAAATGAATTTTTGTGGAAAGTTTCAACTAAAATGGTTCAACTGCTTCTGGGAATGAGGTTGGGGAAAATACATAAGGAAAACAATGTTAAAAATGTTGACAGTTATTGAGACGCTCTAGAGCCTTCATGTTTTGGAGCAGAAATGTAACATTTGATAGGGCGTTGCCTATTGTCAGGGATATACCTTTCGCTGTTCCCATGAAATCTGGCCAAATTTGGCCACTTACAACTCCGTATGCAAATCAAATTATCACTAGAGTTTTGGAGGCCAGCAGCTAAATTTTCCAAAGATTCCCTCTGTACTGACCATACTCCATCTCCCCACAGCTCCTACATGTCAACAGGGCTAAGCATACTACATCCCAGAGTTACAAGAGCCGAGCAGGACTTTTCCTACATTTGCTCCTCCTGGGTGTTCAGTGGCACTGTAGCACCAGCAATGAGAACTGAAATCAAGGAGACTCCATACTGGTGCTCGGGTAGTGTGGAAAAGGAAAAAGGTGCCTACATGGAATGCAAAGGGGGGAGGCACAGAAGCTGCCTGGAAGCAATATGAGAAGAAGGGGACATGGACTGGAGCATGGAAAGGGATAGGATAGGAGCAGAGGGGTAGAATAGGGATAGGCTGCTAGAGTATAGGGGCAGAATGTTTTATAATAGCGCTCAGCAACCTTTGCCACGCGGCCCGCCAGGGTAAGCCCCCTGGTGGGTCAGGCCGGCTTGTTTGCCTGCCGGGTCCTGAGGTTCAGCCGATCGCAGCCACCACTGGCCACGATTCACTGCTCCAGGCCAATGGGGGCTGCGGGAAGCGACAGCCAGCGCATCCCTAGGCCCGCGCCAATTCCCAGAGCCCCCATTGGCCTGGGGCAGCGAACCGTGGCCAGTGGGAGCTGCGATCGGCCAAACCTGCAGATGCTGTAGGTAAACAAACTGGCACGGCCTGCCAGGGCGCTTACCCTGGTGGGTCGCGTGCAAAGGTTGCCTATCCCTGTTCTATAACCATTGAGCACACTCCCTTCAAAAACCTGGAATTGACCCAGGATTTCTGAGCCTAACATTCCTTTGTTATCTCTAGCAAATAGCCGTGAAATTTACTGGCAAAACTTGACTTTTCCTCTAGATGGCCCAACCACTACAAGGAGAACAATTTACTAGTGCTATGGGTTTTTTAGCTCAAGTGGCAAAGGTCTGTTCTGTAGACCTGAAGGTCCCGACCCTGCTGACGACGCATAAGGTAGGGGATAAGCATGGTTCCATGATGGAATTTCTGTTTTTTCTGTTTGCTTCCCTAAAGGTTTAGGGAAATTAAAATCCAAAAAAGGCATTAAGAAAATGTTATGGTTGAAAAGTGAAACACTCAGAAGTTAAGAAAATACCAAAATTAAGGTTCCCTATACAGTAGTATGTGATCATGTAATTAAAGACTATATCCTAACGCATAAAACATCAGGAGACCAAATTAAGGTTGTACAGGCAACCTTAGTTTAGTCATTTCCTATTTTTTGAGTGTTCGACTTTGCAACTGTGACATTCTTTTAACATTTTTAAAAAATGTAATAGCTACTAATTTGATTGTTTCTAAAGTTATTTAAGAAATATAGTGCTTGGAAACTAATTGGATTGTAAACTCAGCAGAGCAGCTATGTAGCTTCTGTGAACTGCCTACTATTTCCGGGTGCTATATAATAAAAATAAATAGATTGGTCTCCTTTAGATCCCAGTGTTCTTACATCACTGTAAAAGCTTCCTTACAAATCAATATGGACTTTGCTCATATTACAAATACATCATATGATCACTTTCAAACACCTGCTGTAGTTCAGGTGAAAAGCAATATATACTCTACTGTTGACCTAAAACACACTTGGAGCCAGGTCCTCTTAGTTGAAAGGTAATGTATTATCTGATTACAATACTTATGGTCTCTGATTACCCTGTGATCAGCATACCACATAGAAAAAGAAGCCTGGAAAAGCAAAAAAATGTTCAGAACTTGATTACTCTAGAAATAAAATCTCTTAAAGAAACTTGATATTGATTCTAATGTTTCAGGTAATGAGAATTGTTCCTCTTTTTGTGTGTGTGTGTAGTAAAACTTGGTTGAGTAAAAATACAGCAAAAGAAATATATTTTACTTATTGAGTGCTGATGGTTGATTGGCTTTGTACAAATGTAGATAATACAGTACTTAATACAAAGCCCCAGAATTGTGTGCTACTTTTGGTTTCTAGCTTACATATAAAATACATAATTGTCTCCAGTGAATGCTCTTTGGAAATAAGTGCTACTGATGTTACTTTTTAATAGTAAAATATGGGTATAGTTTAAAAGAAAATGCAATACCTATTGATTAGCAGTGTTAGAGAGTTAAACAATTAGTTTAAACTTTGTGCTTGTCTACATGGGGGTTTAATCCACACTAACTTCCGTTGGTCTGATCTGGAAATATCTGCATAAATGTAACACAACTCCTTGGAGCGCTCTAACTCTGCATTTATTGTGAACTTTGGAATTCTCATTCAGTGAGTGCTAATGCAAATTGAGCACTTGATGCAAATTGAGCTAGTGCAATCTATTGTTTATGTGCACGAATTGCTGCCGCATGCTACTTTGATAATCATCCAGCAGCTATCCACACTGCATTGAAGATATGGATGACTGAACTGTGTGTTTATTGTGAGTCCTCCACTGCTCTGGGGCCAAGCTGTCCAGATGGCCCCTCCCCTGTTTAAAAGCTGGCTCAGTCTCAGGATTGGCTTATTTGCTCAATATTCCTCTAGCACCCTTTACAACATGCCTTGAGCAGTTGCTTAGAGCTGCTCTGAGACCCTAGATTTCATCGCCATCTGGGGAGAAGCAACGGTGCAGGAAGCTCTTGGGCCCAGCCACCATAATAAAGATGGGTTCATGGACATTGCTAGTCAGTTGTTCAAGAAGAGTCACAACCAGGATGCCTTCCAGTGCCAGATAAAGAGCAAACAGCTCATGAGAACTTACATTAAAACCAGAGATGGTAGGAAACTGTCTGGCTGTGGATATATAGCCTGTCCATTTTTTGAGGAGGTGGACAGGTTTTTTCATAGTTAGACCACTACTGAACCCAAGGAAGTTGTGGACTCTGCCCTCCTCTTCTCTCTCTCTGCCCCCCTTCCCCCTCCCGATTATTACATTTCCTGTGACTGCTCCCTGATTTTTTTTATTTAAAAATGCCGCCCTCCTTGCACTATCTAAAGGCACTGACCTCCCGCAGCGGTACCCTCCTCTTCTGGCACTGCAGCCCTAATCCTTGCCCTGTGCAGAGCGGAGGGGGCAGTGGGCTGGAGAGCAAGTCTGGTTTGCACTCACCCCACAGCAGTGGCTCCTATGTCCCACGGACTAGGCCTGCTGCCCTGCACTCACCTTGCAACAGCAGCTCCAGGTCTTGAGACCTGGCATGCGGGGTTGTAACACTGGTCATGTTTGTCCATGTTCCCCCTGTCATGACGGAGGGTCAGCTGGGTCTAACTTGAGTGGCATGTGAGCTGGTGCTGTAGGTCACAACACGCAGACAGGGGAGCTGGATCTAGCTCTGTGAGACAGGAGCCACAGGAACTGCTGCTGCAGGGTCGGTCACAGACACAAAAAAAGACACAGGCAAACAGACAAATCACTCTGACTTTTTTCCTGCCATGACAAGTGTCATAAATATAAAGGGAAGGGTAAACCCCTTTAAAATCCCTCCTGGCCAGAGAAAAAAATCCTCTCACCTGTAAAGGGTTAAGAAGCTAAAGGTAACCTCGCTGGCACCTGACCAAAATGACCAATGAGGAGACAAGATACTTTCAAAAGCTGGGAGGAGGGAGAGAAACAAAGGGTCTGTGTGTCTGTCTATATTCTGTCTTTGCCGGGGATAAACCAGGAATGGAGTCTTAGAACTTTTAGTAAGTAATCTAGCTAGGTACGTGTTAGATTATGATTTCTTTAAATGGCTGAGAAAAGAACTGTGCTGAATAGAATAACTATTTCTGTCTGTGTATCTTTTTTGTAACTTAAGGTTTTGCCTAGAGGGGTTCTCTGTGTTTTGAATCTGATTACCCTGTAAGGTATCTACCATCCTGATTTTACAGGGGGGATTTCTTTATTTCTATTTACTTCTATTTTTATTAAAAGTCTTCTTGTAAGAAAACTGAATGCTTTTTCATTGTTCTCAGATCCAAGGGTTTGGGTCTGTGGTCACCTATGCAAATTGGTGAGGCTTTTTATCCAACATTTCCCAGGAAAGGGGGGGGGGTGCAAGTGTTGGGAGGATTGTTCATTGTTCTTAAGATCCAAGGGTCTGGGTCTGTAGTCACCTAGGCAAATTGGTGAGGCTTTTTACCAAACCTTGTCCAGGAAGTGGGGTGCAAGGTTTTGGGAAGTATTTTGGGGGGAAAGACGTGTTCAAACAGCTCTTCCCCAGTAACCAGTATTAGTTTGGTGGTGGTAGCGGCCAATCCAAGGACAAAGGGTGGAATATTTTGTACCTTGGGGAAGTTTTGACCTAAGCTGGTAAAGATAAGCTTAGGAGGTTTTTCATGCAGGTCCCCACATCTGTACCCTAAAGTTCAGAGTGGGGGAGGAACCTTGACACATCCTGTTTGCTTTTTTGACTGCTGCTGCACGCTGCATGGATGTCTTCAGAGTTCTCTGAAGACGTCCACGCAGTGTGCAGTGGCAGTCAAAAAGATGACTCCAAGATCTTTCTCCTGATTAGTTGTAGCTAAATTAGCCCCCATCATATTGTATGTATAGTTGGGGTTATTTTTTCCAATGTGCATTACTTTGCATTTATTAACATTAAATTTCATTTCCCATTTTGTTGCCCAGTCACTTAGTTTTGTGAGATCTTTTTGAAGTTCTTCACAGTCTACTTTGGTCTTAACTATCTTGAGCAGTTTAGTATCATCTGCAAACTTTGCCACCTCACTGTTTACCCCTTTCTCCAGATTGGTTATGAATAAAGTGAATACGATTAGTCCTAGGACTGGTTATGAATAAAGTGAATACGATTAGTCCCTTGGGGAACACCACTAATTACCTCTCTCCATTCTGAAAATTTACCATTTATTCCTGCCCTTTGTTCCCTGTCTTTTAAACGGTTCTCAATCCATGAAAGGAGCTTCCCTCCTATCCCATGACAACTTAATTTATGTAAGAGCCTTTAGTGAGGGACCTTGTCAAAGGCGTTCTGGAAATCTAAGTACACTATGTCCACTGGATCCCCCTTGTCCACGTTTGTTGACCCCCCCCCCGCCCCTCCCAAAGAACTCTAATAGATTAGTAAGACATGATCTCCCTTTACAGAAACCATGTTGACTTTTGTGCAACAATTTATGTTCTTCTATGTGTCTGACAATTTTATTCTTTACTATTGTTTCAACTAATTTGTCCGGTACGGACGTTAGACTTACCAGTCTGTAATTGCCAGGATCACCTCTGGAGCCCTTCTTAAATATTGCTGTTACATTAGCTATCTTCCAGTCATTGGGTACAGTACCTGATTTAAAGAACAGGTTACAAACCATAGTTAATAGTTCTGCAATTTCACATTTGAGTTCTTTCAGAACTTTTGGGTGAATGCCATCAGGTCCCAGTGACTTGTTACTGTTAAGTTTCTCAGTGAATTCCAAGACTTCCTCTAGGACACTTCAATCTGTGACAATTCCTCAGATTTGTCACCTACAAAAGATGGCTCAGATTTGGGAATCTCCCTAACATCCTCAGCTGTGAAGACTGAAGCAAAGAATTCATTTAGTTTCTCTGCAATGACTTTATCGTCGTTAAGTGCTCCTTTTATATCTTGATTGTCCAGTGGCCCCACTGGTTGTTTAGCAAGCTACCTGCTTCTGATGTACTTTAAAAACATGTTGTTATTACCTTCTGAGTTTTTGACTAGCTGTTCTTCAAACTCCTTTTTGGCTTTTCTTATTACATTTTTACATTTAATTTGGCAGTGTTTATGCTCCTTTCTATTTACCTCACTAGGATTTGACTTCCACTTGTTTTTTTTTTCCATACTCCCCCTGCTATGGCATCTGCAATGGCTAGACCTCCAGGACAGGGCTTTTATCAGTGGCTGAGTAGCTGGCTAACCTGAGGGTGAAGAAACGGAGAACACAGGATGACATGTTTGGCAATCTCATTGCAGACTTCCTTTTCCCCCCCCTGTTCTCCCAAATGAAAGCAATGGAGAGCTGGAGATTGTTTTTGTGGTCAGAGAGGGAAAAAGAAGAGCAACTATCCAGAGAGAGTTGCACTGGCCAAAGACACTGTAATTAAAGAGGGACAAGCAGAGGCAACTCCTAAAGGCAGTATGGAAGCAGAATGCTCTGCTGGAGTTCATACTGTCTGTTGGCCCACTGTCAATCTAGTGCTCTCAATCAGGACCCAGACAAAATCTGCACAAAAGATGTTTCCCACTGTACCCCCACAGCCATGCTCCCTTTCTTTCCCTGGTTCCAGCTCAGGGCAGCGAGCACAATTACATGTGGGAGCCCAACTCTTTGAATCATCAAATACCCCTATTAACTTTGGGCCCCAACACGCAACATAAGTACAACCCTACTGGGTCATAGAATATTAGGGTTGGAGGAGACCTCAGGAGGTCATCTCGTCCAATCCCCTCCTCAAAGCAGGACCAATCCCCAACTAAATCATCCCAGACAGGGCTTTGTCAAGCTGGGCCTTAAAAACCTCTAAGGGTGGAGATTCCGCCACCTCCCATGGTAACCCATTCCAAAGGTCCATCTAGCCCAGTGTCCTGTCTTTCGACAGTGGCCAATGCCAAGTGCCCCAGAGGGAATGAACCGAACAGTGATAAAGTGATCCATCCGCTGTCACCCGTTCACAACTTCTGGCAAACAAAGGCTAGGAACACCATCTCTGCCCATCCTGGCTAATGACAACACCAGAAGGGAGAAGAATGAGAAGAGGCAGAGGCAAGAAGTATAGTTGCCTAAGAAATGGAGACACTCCCCCTCCCTCCCCCACAACACTGTTTAACTTTAAGACGTTTCTTTATTGTTCTAATCAGGTTTATTTTTGATTGTTTAATAAAAACTGTTAGAAATTCATTTACAAAGAATCTGCAGTGCATGGTGCAACAGAGCAATTTCCTGCAATATGCTTAAAAGACAATATTGTGTTAAGTTTATGTATTATTGTGGGCTAGGATTGTATGTAACCTCTTTAGAAGGGAGATGTGATAGATGTAAGACCTAGGAGTTCAGAATACTATATTGAAAATGTGCCAAACAAGTTAGGACCTTTGGGACAATAAGTGTTAAGAGGATTTTACTGGGGAATCTCTAGGCGGAGGTTAATGCAAATTACCCAGTTCTGGTTATGCAAAAACCTAGTCTTTTGAAGATGTGCCCTTAGAAAAGGATGAGTGTCTGCTGATTACCTGTTACAGAGGGCCAAGGTCAACAGCCCAAGCTATATAAAGAAATGGCTGATCTGCCCAGCCCAGGTCCTATTTCTAGATTTAAGAGAGATGAACTTGTAACCACAGGGAAACCCCACTTGTGGGTTTTGAAGGACTAAAAACCTACCAGAGCCATAGGTTGGAGTTGAAGTGACCTCTGGTAAGCTTTTTAGCATGTGTGTAGGTTGTTTTAATATTGTTTAACGTATCGTATGCAGTATATACTAAAACAAGATAATGTTTTTATATGTTTAATGCTTTTACCTTGAGAATAAATGTGCTTGCTTAGAAGGATCTGTGTTTAACTTATAACTGTGGATATAGTTGGTCATAGTCTTTGGAGAAAAAGCCAAGCTCAGGCATTGGCCTGTTTAGGCAGACTGGCTTGCTAGGGATATCACAGTGTAAATCAGGGAACTGTGAAGCATTAAAATTTCCAGTCAAAAGAGAGTGAAACATAGGTTTCCACACAGGAGAAGGCTGGGAGTTGGAAGCCTAAAGCAGGTGCCCTTAGTGGACTACAGAGGGGGAATACAGGTGCAGTTGCCCTGAAACTGAGACACTTGGTGTTGTCAGACGTCACCAGTGTGGTGCTCTGCTCTATTCAATGTTGATAACAGTCAGCTGCATGCATGTGTTCCCTCTGTGTGCTGCCCCAGCTCTGCAGATCACTGGCACAGCAGACCCCGAGAGAACGCCCAACTCTGATAAGGTACGAAGGCACCCAGCCAGGTTTATTGTCAAACAAAGCACAGTAATAGTTTCCAGCAGACTTTACAGGACATACTGCGAATATGTGCCCCCTGACAATGGACGCAGCTCAGTCAGTGGCGGGACACTCCACTGCCCCCTAGGCTGTACAGAGACACTGCCTCAGGGATGCATTCTTATAACAAACAAGTTACATATCGTTTCTGACGTATTGAGGTGCAACCTCTCTACGTAGCGAGGTGCCGCCTCTCACCTTGTACATGTTGGTTTGAACAAAACAACTCTATCCATCATATTACCCTTTTGCCCCTGTCTTTAGGATGGGTCAGCCTGTTACTTGTTATGTGTGTGGAATGTGCAAGTATCAGAATGTTCTGGTATCTCTAGTGTCCAGTACCTTTTAGGTATGTATATTTTTGCAACATCAGCCATTTCCTTGCCAACTTCTGTGAGCAGGGCCTGCCTCTAGCTCACAGCCTAACTTTGCTTTATGTTAGCAAAGTCTTGACCATTCATTTAGTTCAGGCCTTAGGCCTCATACCGGGCCTCTGATACAAGGGTTTATGTTTCAGGACTGTATCTTCCCACATTTGGTGTACACACAGAATTACTCCTGGGGGAATTTTGCACCACTGTGCAATACAGAAATGAAAGTTGTTTGCACCCCCACTCCGCCCCGAAATGGGATGCAGAGATGTTGGCTGCCACTAGGGTCTGCTTGACCCAGCAGAGCCCAGCTCACAAACAGAAGATAAGGCCAGGGATGGGGGAGGGAACTGGAGTGTTCCTAGCAGCTGCAGTTCCCAGCACGCACTAAAGGAAGGAGGTGGCGGAACTGCGCAAGAAACTCTGTGCAAGCCCGGTACCCAGCATCAGACTGTTTCTCCCTCTGGATCCTTGGGCTCTGTGGGGTAGAGGGTTTGAATGTCTGGGCTGGGGGCCGGGGGCCACAGTTGGCCTCTGGGGAGTAGGGGATGTGAATGTCTGGTCTGGCAGGGGGACGGCTGGGCTCTGGGTGGGAGGGGATGAGAGTGTCTGGCCCCCCGGCTGGGCTCTGATAGTGAGGGGGCAGAGAAACAGGGATGGGGCTGTCATATGGGTTTCTTTAACTCTCTACTCCTGGGGGAATTTTTTCCTGTATCTGTATTGTTACAGACATTTGCTGACAGGTATTTTTGAATAAATTACCAAAATAATTGAAACTGGTGTGTTATATAGAGTTATTTTGACAAATATAATTTGCAGAATTTTGTAGAATTTTAAAACGTGCACAGAATTTTTAATTATTTGGTGCAGAATTCCCCCAGCAGTAAAAAATGTAATTTTTGCATACAAAATTACAAAGTCACAGACACAAGCTAAAAGGAGTGCCACAGTGTGCTACTTCTACCACCCATAAAGGAAACTGCAATTCTTCCAATCCATTTCTCCTCTTCTTCCCCTCCCCATGGTTAACAGCTGGATGTACAGCTGTACACTTTCAAGCCTGATACTCAAAGTAAACTGTGGGACCATACCTAAGTTTTATGTGTATTCCAATGCAGAAACAAAGGCAAGTTCCAAAACACACTTACAAATTCAGGAAGTGGCTTTTCCTCCTGTAAATATTTCAGAACCAGTGTTTGCACAATACAGTACTTAAGTGTTTGTTCTACTTGCATAGTTTGGAAGTGAACATGGTTTTTCAGGGACACTGGAAACCTTTCACCACTCATTTCAGAGCATTGCGAGTTGGTTTCTCATTGAAAAGGAAATCAATTTCATGGAGTCAGGTTACTTTCTAAATGTAAGTTATTTATTTATGCTGTATACACCAGTCCTTGAACAGAGGTCGTCACAAACAGCGTGAAGGCAATCCCCTTTCAGAAATCTCACTCCAAAAACTAATGCTTGGTTTGAAGGAAACAACTGAAATATTGAGAATAGAGCAAACACTCTTGCTGATTGCAACAGGCCTCCAAAATAACTCTCATTACAAAATTAGCAACAATACATTTTTTCCCAGTCTGTACGCTGTTCGCAATTTAAGAAAAATAACTTGTAAGACTAATAGCACCATCTGGTGACTCCTGCCATAATACTGTATCCCTCTTCTTTGGCCCACAATCAATAACAATTACTCTACACACCACCACTGTGCCTCTCCCTGTGAACACTTCTTAATAGCAACATATTATAGTAGTTCACAAATCCAATATGTCAAACAGTCCTTAAATGATTAAAATTTTAAAGGACAAACATCACCCAAATCAAACCACATAAACTAGGAAATACAGTATCATCATACAGAGGGCAGAGTTAAAGTTGTCTAGATGGCTGCAATACCCAGTATTACAATAACTGTTGACTTTTTTTGTGGTAAAGACTGTCTGGGTGTGTCCATTTGGGAAGTGTCCACTGTCTGGGTGTGTCCATTTCCATACTTCCTGATTTTTGTGGTTTTGAAGTGGGTGTTATTTGCCCTTAGCAACTGTAACTGTACTTTTGTTTGACGCTTTTGTCTGTTACCAACGTTTATTTAATTATAGACATTTCTGTGGCACTCATCACCAAAATACCTGAACACCTCACATCCAAATTATGTCAAGAAGATAGAGCTCTTCTTCCTTATCCATTTGACATTTCTCTACAGAGCAGAGTGAGGGTGAATTCCTTTTGTGTAGGTATAACTATTACATAATTGTTTAGGAAAGTCTTTTTTTCATATATGTATGTTGCACCTTGCTTTGCAAATGGTGAGATTGTGGCTTGACTTGTGTGCAACTTTGTTCCATAATTATAGACTCTTCATTCAGAACACCCTTCTCTCTGCCACTGCAAGAAGACATACTGTTAATTCCGCTTATTAGCAACTCCTCTGTTGCCAGCAAAAAGTTGCTATTATCCGGCAGTTACTAATAAATGGAAGGCCGGTTTGCAAGGCACCAGCCAGGGAAGGAAGTGCTGGGATGTGCCTTCCTTGGCTGCAGTCCTGCAAACCTGCTTGTGGCAGAGAACAGCATGGTGTGGGTCTGCACGCTAGATGTAGAGGCTTTCTACAGGAGTGGGAGTGTGGGATATTTGGAAGGGCTGCGCCATACTTCCTCTGCACTCTCCAGGAATCAGAAGTCTAGGTACAGTCCCCCAGCAGGATGCAGCCCAGGCTGTGCAGAGAGAGGTGCCACACAGCTCCAGCTTCTGGGCTGCAGCCCATTATCTCCTGTGTAGTCCCTATGTGTGCAGGCTGGTTTCCAGGGCTGCAGCCCCTGAAGGAAGTGCTGGAATGGGTTGAGCACTGGCTTCAGGCAAGTTTGTAGGGTGATGTCCAGGGAAGGTGCATCCCAACGCTTCATTTCCAGGTTGCAGCTCTGCAAACCTGCATGCCTGGCACTTCCCAGTGCTTCCTTCTCTGGCTGCAGCCTTGCAAACCTGCTGCAGGTGGGGCATTTGTTCCAAAAATGTTAATAAGCAATATGCCATTGCCGATATCCAAATCCCATTGACGTTAAAGTCAATGGGACAGGATTCATAGAATCATAGAACTGGAAGGGACTTCGAGAGGTCATCTAGTCCAGTCCCCTGCACTCAAGGCAGGACTAAGTATTATCTAGACCATCCCTGACGGGTGTTTGTCCAACCTGCTCTTAAAAATACCCAGTGATGGAGATTACACCGCCTCCCTAGGCAATTTATTCCTGTGTTTAACCACTCTGACAGTTAGGAAGTTTTTCTTAATGTCCAGCCTAAACTGCCCTTGCTGCAATTTAGGGCCATTACTTCTTGTCCTATCCTCAGAGGTTAACATCAATTTTTCTCCCTCCTCCTTGTAACAGTCTTTTAAGTACTTGAAAACTGTTATCATGTCCCATCTGTCTTCTCTCCTCCAGACTAAGCAAACCCAATTTTTTTCAATCTTCCCTCATAGGTCATGTTTTCCAGACCTTTAATCATTTTGGTTGCTCTTTTCTGGACTCTCTCCAATTTATCCACATCTTTCCTGAAATGTGGTGCCCAGAACTGTACTCCAATACTCCACAGTACTCCAATTGATGCCTAATCAGCACGGAGTAGAGCGGAAGAATTACTCCAGAACCCATCCCTGCGGGACCCCACTTGTTATGCCCTTCCAGCATGACTGTGAACCACTGATAACTACTCTCTGGGAACGATTTTCTACCAGTTATGCACCCACCTTATAGTAGCTCCATCTTGGTTGCATTTCCCTAGTTTGTTTATGAGAAGGTCATGTGAGACCGTATCAAAAGCCTTACTATAGTCAAGATGTATCACATCTACCGCTTCCCCCCATTCACAAGGCTAGTTACCCTGTCAAAGAAAGCTATCAGGTTGGTTTGACATGATTTGTTCTTGACATATCCATGCTGACTGTTATTTATCACCTTATTATCTTCTAGGTGTTTGCAAATTGATTGCTTAATTATTTGCTCCATTATCTTTCCGGGCAAAGAGTTGGATGGGAGGGTGACACCCAGGGAGCTTGTGGTGGGGAATGGAGGAATGCAAGAAGCCACTGGTGTGCAATTCGCTTGGCCTACAAATGCTACAACATGTTCATGTTCTTCTGTCAGGACACTTTTTACATCACCATCACGATTTTACTCCTATCCAAATCTTTTGGGAATTTTCTGCTCCCTGCCTGATTTCTCTGTTACAACGCTTCCAGCCTCAGCTACATTCTTGGTTGCTGAGGGCAGCTGAACTAATATTCTGCCCTCTGGGTACCTCTTAGATGGCCCTTACACCTGAACAGTCATTTTTATTTACACTGGATAACACACAGTGCTTGGTTTCAGAGTAGCAGCTGGGTTAGTCTGTATCCACAAAAAGAAAAGGAGTACTTGTGGCACCTTAGAGACTAACCAATTTATTTGAGCATAAGCTTTCGTGAGCTACAGCATCCACGGTATGCATCCAATGAAGTGAGCTGTAGCTCACGAAAGCTTATGCTCAAATAAATTTGTTAGTCTCTAAGGTGCCACAAGTACACAGTGCTTGGTTTACGTAAGCAACTAAGTGTGTGACCCTCTTTGTATGTAAGAGAGAGGCCTGGAATAGTGGAGAATCTTTTTCTAAACCCGAATGTATTTGGTCACAATATAATGCAGTATTGCTCACAGCCACCACTCTTGCTATCTGATTTTGAGGGTATTCTTTGGCCTTTGAATCCACTGAACATGTAACCACAGTTCCTACAGAAAGCTTTACAATAAGATAATAGAATCTGGATTAGTGCCAGTGTGTACCAAGCTGAAGAAATGAGGCTCTTAAGGAGGGGAAAACAGAGAAACCAAACAAACCCTACAGCAATCAGCCTTTAGAAGTAAGTTTGTAACAAACATTCTGTGACACAGCTTTTTATCAACCGAATACCCTTATAGCTAAGACATACAACTTTTACTATTTAAAATGACAATGGATTCACTTGTTAGTTCTTTGTGTTATGTAATGGAATTTACATTTCTCTGGTTTTTTTCATTGTAGGGGTTGATTATAAAACAAGCATTTCCTTGTCACTGCTGTGAAGTTCATGGCATGTGTGACTTGTGAAACACTGAGCCTCAAATTACCATTGCTTCATCTCTCCTAATTGTGCTGTTGTGTCACTGGACCTGTGTACTGGTATAGTTACACCAGCAAAGCCTTCCTTGCTCTCCCTGCTCCGCTTTGCAGGTCTCCTCTTCCATCTTTCCCTTTTCCTCCCCTTCCTCCTACCTCCTCCCCTTTTATGTAGTTCAGTTCTCTTCTTTCTTCTGGTTGGGCCATGACACACATGGATCCTTCCAGCAGGGATTTGTTAAAACGTACACTTAGTGCTGGACCCTTTTTCAGTGCAGTCAGAACAGAGCTTTCAGGTGCAAGTGTTGGAGGATGCTACTGTTGCCATGGCAGGATGGTTGGACACATTATAGGTACTTTAGTAGCCACCCAGCACAGACATTGGTGCTGCTTCTGGTGCCTGCCTCTTTTTGCCTGCTACTTCTGATACCCCATCTTGGGTTTCTGAGGTGACATCTGCAACTGCATGCTGTTACAGCCTCAGGGCCTCTGCTAAAAACTTATTTTGGAACTAATCCGTTTGTTGAGAGAACTTAATTTGGGGCTCTAAACTTTGAGCATATTTAAATTTATTCTGTGTACGTTCTGAATGTTTACCACCTTTCTTCCCGTCCAGTGATTCAGTGTTCTCATATGCCCAAGTATTCTGTTCTAGAAATATTGGAAAGGAAGTGACTTTGTACTTTGAACTCCTAATTAATGACAATTGTTAGTAAATGAGTTTTTCTTTAACTGTTTCGAGAAATACAGGAGGGAAAAAAGTTCTTTCAGAAATCTGGTTTCAAGAAGTCTAATTTCTTCTGTAAAAGGTTTATCTAAAATAATAATCTCTATTATAATATTGTTTGTAGTTACATGTCAAATGCCATACAAAACATACTGGTTCAGCCCCTGTATATAGGGTGAAACATCAAAGCTAAAATGACTGGATTTTTAACTTGTACCTGGGCACAGATCTCTCCATTTTAGTCAGTGGAGCAACTGCAGATCTGCTTGGAGAGTCTTCATTTGTTAAATGAAAATCCCAGCAATGTATAATATAGAAAACAACATATAGCATAAAGTCCCAGGATTAAGTATTTTACTATCACTGAGAGTGAAAAAACGTTGTAATGTTTCTGTTAAATACATAGTTTTGAAAAAAAGAGTGGTCTTATGGCTAAGGCAGTGGTTTAGAACTAAGAAAATAGGAGTTCAGTTCCCAGCTCTGTCAGACACTTGCTGTGTGTAAGCCATTTAATCTTTCTGTGCCTCAATTCCCTCTCTATAAAATGGGGGAAGATAATGCTTTCCATCCCTTATGGGTATTCAGAACATGACATCCATTTATTTGTGTAGGGTACTCAAATACAACAGTGATGGGAGTGCCTGGTAAAATGCCCAGATTTATATACTGGTAAATATACTTGGTAAATACTTTTAAGATTTACAGGTATGAATATGCAAAACTAATGGCAATGTGCTTAGAATCTTCGAAATCTGGACTAATAATTTCAGCAAATCAGTCCATGGTTTTTGGTAATTATGTGCAAGAAATTAATCAGACTTGTCGAACATAAGCAAAAACATAATCCTCTTAATCTTTTTAAAGATTATAGTGTCAGGTGAGACTTCTGATGGCTTGTTTAGTTCTACTGTACTCCTAAATGTAAACAAAATGACAAGACATTCTGAACTAGATTTGGTACAGGTGCATAAAGTGCACTTGCAATTCTCAGATTACATAAAATACTTTGCTGTATAGTGTATTGTACTGTACCATATAGATGCCACGTCTTTCCTGAAAATCCCCTTGCTCTTTTAAAACTTTCTAAAGAGGCCAAGATATTGCAAAATTAAGTACCAAAAAATGTTAGAAAAAAGCTAAGTAAAATCCTTTTTTCCTCCACAGTAAGAAAAATGAAAAACCAACATTGCAGAACAATGAGGTAATTATTTCTTATTTTTTATTTTAAATAATACCAATAAAATATGGTTTAGATTTAATTAATCTTCTTCTTCCCAAAATTGAACTTCTTGTATTCTTTCCAAATCTGAGCTATCGTAGTTGTAGCTAAGAGGATGCATAGATTTGTGGTGGTTGGTTTCTTGATTTTGAGTACTGGATTGTGGGGTCTTTTCTTTTTAAAGAAGGTACTGAAGCTTCCTTTTGTAAGGGAAAAACACAAAGCATTTTATAAATTTAAGTTTCAAAATGTACCCATTTTATTTATATCAGGCTTCAATGTCTTCAAATTCTTTAAAGGTTACTTTCCAAAGGAAAAAAAAATAGCCTTGTGCCTTTTTGCTTTGTCATGGTGCATAATCAAGGCCTGACGGGGTTTGTTTTGTTTGTCTGTCTGTCTGTCTTTCATTAAATGTTCAGGTCTTATGTGCCTGGGACAACTCCATGATCACTAAAGAAGTAGTAGAAGGAGTTTTTTAGCCACTCTAGAATTTTAACATCTATTAAACTTTTATGCTTTATTAACATTTGGCGGAAGGACATCTTACAGATTCAGCATACCTATCACTTAATAATATGCCAAGGTAGTCTGTTCTAGAAATATGGGAAAGAGAGTCTAATTAGTGATAGTTTTTGGTAAAGTGCTCTGAATTCTGGCCTAGACTAGAAATATTGAATGGAATAACTAAATGAACTGTAAATCAGTCAACCTACAGCAGTGCAAAGCCTTAATGTAAAAGCACATAAACTGTTTTAAATCCTGTTTACATAAATTTACCTTAAGTTGCTAGATCAGTTTAATTGTATTTTTACAACTTTTTCAACTGTAGATCAGCCCTGATATGTAAAGAAAGTACACGAGTAAAACTGGAATACCAGATTTGGCATTCTTGGTTTTTTTGTTTTGTTTTGTTTTTTTAAAAAAAGTGTTTTTTTTAAGGGCGGGTGGACCCTTGTCAGGCTGTTAATGCAGTATTAAGCAGCAGAAGCGCAAAAAAAAAAAAAGCGTACATTTTAGATAGTCTTTAACAAATATAAGGTCTGTATATTTGGGACCTTTATCTGTAGAGGCTGAGAGACATGAATTGTTTAGTTCCAAGATCATCTTGTACCCTAAGACAAGATAATTTTTAAAACCTTTCTATATCATTGTTTTTTCACTGTGTAACAGATAATTTAGCTATAGCAAAGGAATGGCTAGAAAGATTCCCGGCCCAGTCTTGCTGAATTGACTACAATGGGAGCAGGGTCCAGCCTCTTTGTTACTATGAATAAATGTTATGACACGAGAAAATGCCTTTGCTCTTGATAGCTAGGGACAGATCTTGGTCTTGTGTACATTAGTGTAAATCTAGTGCAATACCATTGGCTTTGATGAAGTTACTGCAATATCACATCACAGTAACCAAGAGAAGAATCAGGACCATTTTGTGGGATAGAAGCAGATTGTAAAATGCTGACCTTTTTGTATCAAAGTACTTTACAAACATTAAATTAACCAGTGTTACAAGTTTGGCAACATGTCTTGTAACAATCACTGCCTATAAACAGGTTTCAGAGTAACAGCCGTGTTAGTCTGTATTCGCAAAAAGAAAAGGAGTACTTGTGGCACCTTAGAGACTAACCAATTTATTTGAGCATGAGCTTTCGTGAGCTACAGCTCAGTTCATCGGATGCATGCCGTGGAAACTGCAGCAGGCTTTATTTATACACAGAGAATATGAAAAAATACCTCCTCCCACCCCACTGTCCTGCTGGTAATAGCTTATCTAAAGTGATCATCAGGTGGGCCATTTCCAGCACAAATCCAGGTTTTCTCACCCTCCACCCCCCCACACAAATTCACTCTCCTGCTGGTGATAGCCCATCCAAAGTGACAACTCTTTACACAATGTGCATGATAATAAAGTTGGGCCATTTCCTGCACAAATCCAGGTTCTCTCACCCCTCACCCCCCTCCCAAAAACCACACACACAAACTCACTATCCTGCTGGTAATAGCTCATCCAAAGTGACCATTCTCCCTACAATGTGCATAATTAAGGTGGGCCATTTCCAGCACAAATCCAGGTTCTCTCACATCCCCCCCACCCCCATACACACACAAACTCACTCTCCTGCTGGTAATAGCTCATCCAAACTGACCACTCTCCAAGTTTAAATCCAAGTTAACCCAGAACATCTGTGGGGGGGGGGGAATAGGAAAAAACAAGAGGAAATAGGCTACCTTGCATAATGACTTAGCCACTCCCAGTCTCTATTTAAGCCTAAATTAATAGTATCCAATTTGCAAATGAATTCCAATTCAGCAGTTTCTCGCTGGAGTCTGGATTTGAAGTTTTTTTGTTTTAAGATAGCGACCTTCATGTCTGTGATTGCGTGACCAGAGAGATTGAAGTGTTCTCCGACTGGTTTATGAATGTTATAATTCTTGACATCTGATTTGTGTCCATTTATTCTTTTACGTAGAGACTGTCCAGTTTGACCAATGTACATGGCAGAGGGGCATTGCTGGCACATGATGGCATATATCACATTGGTGGATGTGCAGGTATACGAGCCTCTGATAGTGTGGCTGATGTTATTAGGCCCTGTGATGGTGTCCCCTGAATAGATATGTGGGCACAATTGGCAACGGGCTTTGTTGCAAGGATAAGTTCCTGGGTTAGTGGTTCTGTTGTGTGGTATGTGGTTGTTGGTGAGTATTTGCTTCAGGTTGCGGGGCTGTCTGTAGGCAAGGACTGGCCTGTCTCCCAAGATTTGTGAGAGTGTTGGGTCATCCTTTAGGATAGGTTGTAGATCCTTAATAATGCGTTGGAGGGGTTTTAGTTGGGGGCTGAAGGTGACGGCTAGTGGCGTTCAGTTATTTTCTTGTTAGGCCTGTCCTGTAGTAGGTAACTTCTGGGAACTCTTCTGGCTCTATCAATCTGTTTCTTAACTTCTGCAGTTGGTATTGTAGTTGTAAGAAAGCTTGATAGAGATCTTGTAGGTGTTTGTCTCTGTCTGAGGGGTTGGAGCAAATGCGGTTGTATCGCAGAGCTTGGCTGAAAAAGGACACTAAACTTTCTAAACTACTACATGCTACAAGGGGCCACAGCAATGGTTCCCTCAACCCACCTAGCAATATTGTTAACCTATCCAACTATACTGTCAGCCCAGCAGAAGCAGCTGTCCTATCTCGGGGCCTTTCCTTCTGCCCCTCCTCCCCCACGAACATGATACAGTTCTGTGGTGACCTAGAATCCTATTTTCGACGTCTCCGACTCAAGGAATATTTCCAAAATACCTCTGAACAACATACTAATCCACAGAGACCTTCCTACCAACACTACAGAAAGAGGGATTCTAGGTGGACTCCTCCTGAAGGTCGAAACAGCAGACTGGACTTCTACATAGAGTGCTTCCGCTGACGTGCACGGGCTGAAATTGTGGAAAAGCAGCATCACTTGCCCCATAACCTCTGCCGTGCAGAACACAATGCCATCCACAGCCTCAGAAACAACTCTGACATCATAATCAAAAAGGCTGACAAAGGAGGTGCTGTTGTCATCATGAATAGGTCGGAATATGAACAAGAGGCTGCTCGGCAGCTCTCCAACACGAGTTTCTACAAGCCATTACCCTATGATCCCACTGAGAGTTACCAAAAGCAACTACAGCATTTGCTCAAGAAACTTCCTGAAAAAGCATAAGATCAAATCCGCACAGACACACCCCTGGAACCCCGACCTGGGATATTCTATCTACTACCCAAGATCCATAAACCTGGAAATCCTGGGCGCCCCATCATCTCAGGCATTGGCACCCTGACAGCAGGATTGTCTGGCTATGTAGACTCCCTCCTCAGGCCCTACGCTACCAGCACTCCCAGCTACCTTCGAGACACCACTGACTTCCTAAGGAAACTTCAATCTATCGGTGATCTTCCTGATAACACCATCCTGGCCACTATGGATGTAGAAGCCCTCTACACCAACATTCCACACAAAGATGGACTACAAGCCGTCAGGAACACTATCCCCGATAATGTCACGGCTAACCTGGTGGCTGAACTTTGTGACTTTGTCCTTACCCATAACTATTTCACATTTGGGGACAATGTATACCTTCAGATCAGCGGCACTGCTATGGGTACCCGCATGGCCCCACAGTATGCCAACATTTTTATGGCTGATTTAGAACAACGCTTCCTCAGTTCTCGTCCCCTAAAGCCCCTACTCTACTTGCGCTATATTGATGACATCTTCATCATCTGGACCCATGGAAAAGAAGCCCTTGAGGAATTCCACCATGATTTCAACAATTTCCATCCCACCACCAACCTCAGCCTGGTCCAGTCCACACAAGAGATCCACTTCCTGGACACTACAGTGCTAATAAACAATGGTCACATAAACACCACCCTATACCGGAAACCTACTGACCGCTATTCCTACCTGCATGCCTCCAGCTTTCACCCTGACCACACCACACGATCCATCGTCTACAGCCAAGCTCTGCGATACAACCGCATTTGCTCCAACCCCTCAGACAGAGACAAACACCTACAAGATCTCTATCAAGCTTTCTTACAACTACAATACCAACTGCAGAAGTTAAGAAACAGATTGATAGAGCCAGAAGAGTTCCCAGAAGTTACCTACTACAGGACAGGCCTAACAAGAAAATAACTGAACGCCACTAGCCGTCACCTTCAGCCCCCAACTAAAACCCCTCCAACGCATTATTAAGGATCTACAACCTATCCTAAAGGATGACCCAACACTCTCACAAATCTTGGGAGACAGGCCAGTCCTTGCCTACAGACAGCCCCGCAACCTGAAGCAAATACTCACCAACAACCACATACCACACAACAGAACCACTAACCCAGGAACTTATCCTTGCAACAAAGCCCGTTGCCAATTGTGCCCACATATCTATTCAGGGGACACCATCACAGGGCCTAATAACATCAGCCACACTATCAGAGGCTCGTATACCTGCACATCCACCAATGTGATATATGCCATCATGTGCCAGCAATGCCCCTCTGCCATGTACATTGGTCAAACTGGACAGTCTCTACGTAAAAGAATAAATGGACACAAATCAGATGTCAAGAATTATAACATTCATAAACCAGTCGGAGAACACTTCAATCTCTCTGGTCACGCAATCACAGACATGAAGGTCACTATCTTAAAACAAAAAAACTTCAAATCCAGACTCCAGCGAGAAACTGCTGAATTGGAATTCATTTGCAAATTGGATACTATTAATTTAGGCTTAAATAGAGACTGGGAGTGGCTAAGTCATTATGCAAGGTAGCCTATTTCCTCTTGTTTTTTCCTATTCCCCCCCCCCCCCCCCACAGATGTTCTGGGTTAACTTGGATTTAAACTTGGAGAGTGGTCAGTTTGGATGAGCTATTACCAGCAGGAGAGTGAGTTTGTGTGTGTATGGGGGTGGGGGGGATGTGAGAGAACCTGGATTTGTGCTGGAAATGGCCCACCTTAATTATGCACATTGTAGGGAGAATGGTCACTTTGGATGAGCTATTACCAGCAGGATAGTGAGTTTGTGTGTGTGGTTTTTGGGAGGGGGGTGAGGGGGTGAGAGAACCTGGATTTGTGCAGGAAATGGCCCAACTTTATTATCATGCACATTGTGTAAAGAGTTGTCACTTTGGATGGGCTATCACCAGCAGGAGAGTGAATTTGTGTGGGGGGGTGGAGGGTGAGAAAACCTGGATTTGTGCTGGAAATGGCCCATCTGATGATCACTTTAGATAAGCTATTACCAGCAGGACAGTGGGGTGGGAGGAGGTATTTTTTCATATTCTCTGTGTATAAATAAAGCCTGCTGCAGTTTCCACGGCATGCATCCGATGAAGTGAGCTGTAGCTCACGAAAGCTCATGCTCAAATAAATTGGTTAGTCTCTAAGGTGCCACAAGTACTCCTTTTCTTTTTGCCTATAAACACTGGCATTAGTTGATTGGAATAGTTCATTTGATGTTTAAAATGATCATCACTAATATTTTTTTCCTAATTTTCAGTGTTGAAATTAGTGTAGAATCTGACATTATAATCCTTTTTAAAAAACAAAAGCCTTTTGAAAGTTCAACAATTTCAGGTTTCTTTTTTTAAATAAAATGCACCTTTTTAAGCCAAAATTTGTATGTTTGATTTTTAAAGTACAATATAAAATAAGATGAGATTTCAAGAGTTGCTAAAAAGTAAATGTCAGTACTAGGCACTTTATGCTGCATAACCAAGGCCTGAAATGTTTTTTCTGCTTGTTTTTAATATTAGAAATTCATTTCCTTTCTAGTCCGGAAAGACTCTCTGTGACTGGAGACCTAGAGAAACTGATATTTTAAGAACAAAGCAAGTGAAAGTTAGGGCAGGGGAGTGATATTTTAGTCACTGTTTGGCTTTTTTATTAACAATGTATTTAATTTCAGTGACTAACACTTTAGTGAGAATGTATGTCTTCAAGATTTTATTCCACCCCTTCAATTAGTATGAGAGCTCATGATAAACATGATCTAGCACATCGTCCACCAAAACCAGAGAAGATGGGGCTTGACATTTATGATACTTCTAAACTGAAAAGTAAGCACACAAAATAAACAAAACAAAAAATAAAAAACAACTTTGGTGAAAAAGGAGCACAAGCCCAATTTTTAAAGAAATACTTTGCAGGGCACCTCTATTTTTTTAATGCGCTGTAATCAGTGTTCCCTTTAATTTTTCTCACCTAGGTGCGGAATGAATTTTGTTACGTGCACCAATATGGAGGTGATGTATTGGTGCATGTAACAAAATTCACGTGGTGGGGGTTGGGTCCAGGGGTTTGGAGTGTGGGAAGGGAGCTCAGGGTTGGGTGCAGGGGGTAAGGGCTCTGGCTGAGGGTGTGGGCTCTGGGGTGGGGCCAGGAATGAGGGACTTGTGTAGGAGGATGGTCCGGGGCTACGGCAGGGAGAGAGGACTCTCTCAGCTCTCTCTCACCGCAGCAGTACCTGGGCCGGGGGCAGGAGAGGCGCCTTTCCCCGCTGTGGCAGTGCTGGGGCTGCAGGATAGGCGCCCCTTCCTCGGCCACAGCAGGTTGGAGGCCAGGCTAGGTTGGGGCCAGGGGAGGGCTGCTGCTCCCCCGTCCAGTCCCTGGGCGGGTTCCCTGAGTGCCTGCATGGCGCTAAATAGACTGGGACCTTAGGTTGTAATAGTTTCCAGAACAATTAAGCAACATGGCACAAAAAGCAATTTTTTCGTATAATTTCTGCAACATAGTCCTAGGCCGGTGTACCCTAGAGAAATTTATCATGCTAAAAAGTGTTTATTGGTTTTGGCCTGTTTGTAATGTGTTCTGCGTCCACAAGTAAATGTTCTCAAACAGTTTAATAAATGTGCTAAATACCATTTGGACTGTACTTGCTTACAGCAGGGCTGAATACAATGCGTGAACCATTGTCAGTGATAGTATGGACACAGGCTACCTGAAGTTCAAGTAACCCTCTTAATAGTTCAGTGCACAGCTATTTTTTTGAAATCTCCAGAATGTCCTGTTTCTGGAAACTGTGTTGGGAACTGTGGGATGGGTATCCAGAACAGGTTGCAAGTGGAACAGTTTAGATCCATGCTAGTGTGGATGTGATGCAAACCTGCAAGAGCTGTTATAGACACAACAAACTGTATGCCATGAGTTCAGTTATAAACTGTTGAATTCTAGAGAGCAGAGAAGGCCTGAGAGTTTGGTCAAGCCAGTGGTCCAATGTTCATTGCTAGAATTTCTTGTGGCCTGATCTGTTGTCTGTCCACTGCCTTTGTAAGCCATGATCCTGCAAACATTTGAGTGCATGTTTAAATTTATGCACCACAGTACCCCCATTGACTTCAGTGGGATATCTTGCATATAAGAGTGTGCAGAATCGGGGCCTTACTGTTACTATATTTGCTTGATTTTTAGATAGATTTGCTGCTAATTTAAATTTACCAAAGGTAATTGAAGCAGATATTTATGAAGTCGTTGGGAGGTGAACTATCTCCACTTCAACAGGTTAATCATTAATATTTGGAGGATTTTCTTGCCATGTTGTATTAGGAGGAGAACATCACCAGACAGACATTTAAATTGATTTATTTAACTAAAACAACATTATGTATTCTGGATTTTTTTCTTCAAAAGCAAACATATAATATTTTAACAAAACAAACATGAATTTTTTGAATTTAGTTAAACATTCAAGTTTTTTAAAATCAGGTTTGGTTTTGTTAAAATTGTTTTTAACTAAAATAGTTAAATGAAATTTTTCAAAAAAACAAAAATTAAACTACGTCAGCCAGGTCAACATGAGAAACATAAAATATTGGCTTCTGCAGCTAACTTAGTTGTCTTCACCTTCATTTTCCTGTTTGTTCATAATCTGGAAAAGAAAAACAAGCTTTCCTGCATTTTCAGGTCCCAAACGCTTTCTCAATTTGGAATGAATTAGTCCAAAAGCAAATATTCTTTCTACACTGGCAGAAGAAACTACTGCTGTTAAAAGTGAGATTATCACTTCAACAGTCTCTGAATCCAAGTGCTTAAATGACTTCCACTGGTGTGACTTTCTTTAAAACATCATCAGCAAACATATATTTCTTGTATGGTTCCCCCTTAGCTCTGAAGTTTACTATAGTTGCCATTGTGGAGGGATGATTGCTGGATGTCCATGTCATAGCCAACTCCTCTTCTTCAGCAGTTAAGGTTTGACCGTGGTACCGAGTATT
Source organism: Lepidochelys olivacea (assembly GCF_965140295.1). Classification (NCBI taxonomy): domain Eukaryota; kingdom Metazoa; phylum Chordata; order Testudines; family Cheloniidae; genus Lepidochelys; species Lepidochelys olivacea. The sequence continues at coordinate 73,833,650 of NC_140418.1, read as the reverse complement.
GAGAATATTTGCAAGAAAACTATCTGAAGATAGTGCTTGTCCCATTCGTTTTTTTTAATGCTTGTAATTTAACTCTGTCATTGCATATTTCTCTTTTTAAGATCTCACTCAGTTCTTTCCAAATTTCAACAGCATCAGCAATAAAACAGCTATTTCCCTGCATTTTGTTCAACGCTACAGAAATAGGCTTCAGCATGTGAGGGAACTTTGGCCATCTATTTTTTCATAATTTTGTTCATGAACTGTCATCTGAGTAGGCCAGTTCTTGATACAGTGCTCAGAACAGTCCACTACTGAGTTCCGTTGCATGTCTTGTGGGAGAGTTAGCTTGGTTCCTCCCACTTTTTTCAGAGCAGCTGCTGCAAAGTGGTTGTTACGGAAGTATTTTGCAATTTCAACAACAATAGCCATTACTTCTGGAACACTGAAGTCTTTGGTTAGGAGGTGCATCAAATGAGCACTGCAACCGTATGTTGTTAGCTTGGGACTCTCTTCTGAATAATTTCTTCTCATCTTGGATACATTTGCAGTATTGTCTGTGACCAAGCTGTGTACTAGACATTTGAATTTTTTTCACAGTTTGTTATAGCTTTTACTGCTACTTCTTGTAAGTATTCTGCTGTGTGTGCATTTTCTGATGTATCAATTGTTTCTGTAAAGAAGACATTCCCTTCTTCTGTTGTTGCACAAGCACATACAACAGGTTCAGTGTGGACATTGCTCCACTCATCAAGACTCAGGTTAACAATTTTACCCTCTAGACCTTTTGCACACTGCTCAATTTCTCTTTCATACACTTTATCCAGCAATTTGCCTGCGACATCTGTTCTGTTGGGTGGACTGTCTTAATCCTCGTCTTAATGACTGTACCATATTAATGAAGTGTGGGTTCTCAGTCATCCGGAAAGGAGAGTTTGTTGCATAAACAAACGGCAATTTTTTCACCAGTTACCTATTTTTCCTGCCTTTGTAGGTTTTTCATTCTAGTGAGAGAATGGTATGGTAGATCTCAAATCAATGAAGGCTACACTCAGAAAGACCTCAAGATTTCTAGAATGTGCTGCTCAAACGGTTACACTTTTATTTCCGCTGCCTGTCCCTCCCTTCTCACATTTATCTCCAGACTTCTTGTTCAGATCTGTTCTGCCCCCAACAGTCTTCTGTTCATTGAACTTTTTGAAACTTTGCACTGTTAGAGAGAGGTAAGGGATTGACTGTGTACACAAATTTGCAGAGGGACGATAGGGTTGAGGTCTGTTATTTCTCACCTCTATAATTTATTTATTTTAAAACATTTTTGCTGTTAACAACATGTTATCTCTGGAGACACAAATCCACAGTTTGAGAACTGCAAAACTAAGCATGGTATCTTATGGTATCTTCAAGACTGAGCACTGAGTTGCATTGGGTAGATAAAAAGATTAACCTAAATAATCTGTACAGAAGCCCCTGGAATCCCATAAAATTGGGTCCCTAATCCATGAACTATTGGAACTCATTTACAAAACTTTTCTTAAACATTACATGAATATATTCTCATACTATAGAATTAGAATTTATAATCCCTATTCTATAAGGAGATATCTTTGAGCTATAACGTATCTTAATTAAAACTATCCTTAGACAGGTTTTTTCCTCAAAGGATTTTATCAAAAAAATCTGGTTTAAATTAAAAAAATGTGATTTTTTTTTGACTTTTTAAAAAAAATCATTGATTTTTATCCACCCTGGACAAACCTAATTTTTACTCAGTTCTGATGAGTCTTAAAATGAGCCTTTTGTCAGTATCTCTTGGTCTATATCATCTGTTTTAAGGTAACTTAAAATATAGGTAAACTGATCTGATGCTAACGGAGCCCAGTGTGGAAGATTACCGTATATACTCAATCATAAGCCGGTTCATATATAAGCCAACACCTCCCCCTCCCCCAAGATGGATAAGTAAAAATGGAAAATTTTTATGACCCATTCATAAGACGACCCTATAATTCCGGGGTCGGCAAACTTTTTGGCTCCCAGGCCATCAGGATAAGCCGCTGGTGGGCCGAGATGGTTTGTTTACCTCGAGCATCTGTAGGCACAGAGGTAAACCTAAGTAAACAAAGTGTCCTAGGACGCCAGCTGTTTACCCTGACAGGCCAGGACAGCAACTGGTGGGGAAATTTTTTTGGGGGGGAGAAGCTGGGGGTCAGGGGAGTAACCCCTGTGATAACCCCCCACATGACCCCACCCCTAGCCCAGGACCCCCGCATTCTCCCCATCCCATCCCTTCCCACCTTATCTGGGGAGGGCCAGGAGAGGATGTGTCTGGCCTGGCTGGAGCTGCTCCAGCAGGCTGGGCAGCGCTGCTGCAGCCTGCTCCGGTGGGCCAGACCGGGCAGTGCGGCTGCAGCATGTTCCCTGTGGGCAGGGTGGCACGGCTGCAGCCTGCTCTGGTGGGCGGGGCCGAGTGGCACGGCTGCAGCCTGCCAACCCCGGAGCTGAAGCTGCTTTTGGAGGCTGGGGGGAAAGCAGAGTGGCCAGAAGCGGCGAGACTCTGGCCCCACCTCTTCCCTTCTGGCTCTGCTGGCTGTGCTGCCTATCGTTGCTCCCTTTGTTGGGTGGAGGGGCTGTGTCCCACCTCTCCCTCTCTATACCCGTTCATAAGCCAACCCCCTTCTCTGATGCTTCCCTTTTTTACTAAAAAAATTCGGCTTATGAACGAGTATATACTGGTCTGCATTGCTTGTATCTATCTAGTTTAGTTTTTTATAACTCTTAATGTAACTAAGTATTGAACTACAGTTTTATAAATCATGGCATGTAATTCAGGTATGTTGTAACATACTTTAATTGCAGAGAAATGTCAAGATACCGCACAAGGCAACTTGTTCCTAATGTGGATACGACCTTTTCCCTATCTGCTTGTTGTAACAATTTAACTGAACACAAAAGACCTAAATTTTCTTGTCTCATGTTGTCCATGCTATGCAGAAAGAAGGGAAAAAAGAGCGAGCAGTCGTGGACAGAGTGTTCGTTGCAAGAATATGTCGAATCCTGAAAATAATGGTCCCTAGAACATTTTGTAAAGAGGTAAGCGTTGCCATCCAGTTACAAATAAAAATGATCAAACTTCTTAGTCATGTAGCTTTTTTTTGTAATCATAGCTCAGAAAACATAAATACATTGTTCTCTTACTTGTACTAGACTAGAAAAATAGCATGTCACTAGTGGCACATTAAAAAACATTATTTTTGATTAAATTTTAGAAATTGAAGTTCACAAGTAGATAATTTTAAAATTAAATAGTTATCTAGTCTGACTGTTATAACATAGGCCATGGAACTTTGCTTAGTAATTCCTGAATTGAGCCCAGTAACTTGTGGTTGAGCTGTAGAGTATCTTTTAGAAGGACAGCTAGTGCTGATTTACTATATATGATGGAGAATTGATTACCTTTCTTGGCAATTTCTTCCAGAGGTTAATAACCATCACTGTGAATCGTGATTTAGCTTTTGGGGGCCAAGTTCTGCCTACTAGAGAGCCATTTTGGCCAAAATCAATGAAGGTCTTCCTAGGAAAACTGCTCAGACTGCAGTTTTTTGCAAGATAAAATTCTTTGCTGTATGCACCAACCGGGGGTCTCCATACACCAAACTTGTATATTCTGTAAGCATCTGAAGATATTTTTGGAATGGAAGAATCAGTTGAACTCTGAACGAAAGTTCTGATGTACAGGCATTAGAGGCTCATTACAGATCGCATTGTTCGGCTTTCTAGGCTGAAAAGTTGCCCCTAAATGCTTAAATTTGGTACATAAGCTTGTTCCTTGACATGTCTACGCTTTCTCTCCATTTGTTAGAATACTTGTGTCATGTGTGGTGTACAGTTTTCAGTGGGTTATATGTAAGGCTCCGTGGATTCCGTCACCTACATGACTTCTGCAGCAGCCCAGTGTGGCTGTTCTAGGAGCCCCCTGCGCAGCTCGGACAGCCCATGGGCCAGTGGCTGCTGCTGGGGCAGTCTCGGGCCCCCAGCAGTAGGAGTTTGGGTGTGGGGGGGCTCAGGGCTGGGGATTGGAGTGCAGGTCAGTGCTTACCTGGGGGGGGGGAATCCCTGGAACGGTGACAGGAACTCTCCTAGCTCCGCCCGCAGGCACTGCCCCGCAGCTCCCATTGGCCATGGCTCCCAGCGAATGGGAGCTGCAGAACTGGGGCTTGGGGCACAATGGAGGCAGCAAGTGGAGCTAGGAGCTGGGGTTGCCGTTTTTCCCAGGATCTGGGTAGGAAACCTGCCCCAGCCCCACCCCCCCACCCCTTCAGCACCTGCGGCGCCACCCTGGGTGGCGCCACCCTGGGTTGCACCCCCCCGAGCACCTGCAGCCCTTCCCCGGGCCGCGTCCCCCTCCTCAGCATCCACAACGCCCCCCGGGCCGCGTCCCCCTCTCCAGCACCTGTGCCTCCCCCAAGCACCCATGTTGCCCGCCCCCCATACTCAGGCCTCCCCTGAGCCCCCCTTCCCCCCAGTTTTAGTCAGGGGTATACAGTAAAAGTCACGGACAGGTCACGGACCATGAATTTTGGTTAACTATCCATGACTTTTACTAAAAATACCTGTGACTAAAACATAGCTGTAGGTATATGTAATAAACCATAGTAGCTTTTAGAATGCAGAAAAGTAACCTCTTCTTCAAAAGAGATCTTCCTGATAACAAGTGTAGTAATGGACTTTTGTTGTAGAAAACATTACATATTAGAATCTGTCCTATAAAGTAAGCAAAGTGTTTCCCTTAAAAAGGAGTGGAAGATTTCTACTTTCCTGATAATTTTCCATTAGGTAAACTTTTAATTTTTGTGTTATCATTACTAAACATTAATTATTTGCTTTGCTTGTTTTGTATTAGACAGGTTATTTGGTACTTATTGCCGTTATGCTGATAGTGCGCACATATTGTGATATTTGGATGATTCAAAATGGAACAGTCATTGAAAGGTACCTGTAAATTATTTAAGTAGCTGCTTCTAAATATTGTCTTGTTTCTCATGTGAAATGATATTGTGATGATAGTGGAAGATAGGTTCTGTGATAGATATGAAATGTCTAAGCCAAATAACATGAAATGACATGATATATGAACATCTGCAACACTGATTAAATGGTGATATTTTAAAAAGAAAAACATAAAACTACAAATGTAGGACTGGAAGGGACCTTGAGAGGTCATCTAGTCCAGCTCTCCTGTGCTGAGGCAGGGCAAGGACACCTAGACAGGTGTTTGTCTAATCTTTCCTTCAGAGCCTCCAGCTAGGGTGATTCCAATCTGTCTTGGAAGCCTAGTCCAGTGCTTAGGTATCATTACAGTTAGAAAATTTTTCCTAATATTTAACCTAAGGCCATGTCTCCGCTACCACTTATGTCGGCAAAATTTATGTTGCTCAGGGCTGTGACATAGCTACCACCGCTCATTTAGGTGGGTTTATGATGTCGACTGGAGTGCTCTCTCCCATTGGCATAGAGCGGCTATATGAGGGGGCCATTTAGGGAGCTGGAGCAAAAATTGGGGATCGGTCCTGCTTTGAGCAGAGGGTTGGACTAGATGACCTCCTGAGGTCCCTTCCAACCCTGATAGTCTGTCTGATAGTCTGAGCAATCTTACACTGGCGCAGCTGCATCGGTACAGCTGCACCGCTGTAAATTCGCTAGTGTAGACATGTAGTGTAGGCCTAAACCTCCCTTGCTGCAAATTAAGCTGAATACTTCTTGTCCTACCTTCAGTCGATGTGGAGAATAATTGATCACCATCCTCTTTATAACAGCTCTTAACATATTTGAAGACTGGTAGGTCCCCCCCCCCCGGTCGTCTTTTCTTCAGTAAACATGTCCCCTTTTTTTTAACCTTTCCTCATAAGTCAGGTTTTTCTAAACCTCTTATCATTTTTATTGCTCTCCTCTGGACACACTCTCACTTTCCTTAAGGATGGTACCCAGAGTTGGACTCAGTACTCCATTGAGGCCTCACCAGCACTGAGTAGAATGGGACAATTACTTGATGTGTCTTACATACAACTCTGTTAATACATCCCAGAGTATTAGCCTTTTCTGAAACTGCATCACATTGTTCTCACTCATTCAACTTGTGATCCACTGCAGCCCCGAGATCCTTTTTCAGCAGTACTATCGCCTAGCCTGTTATTCCTAATTTTGTAGTTGTGCTTTTTATTTTTTTTCTTCCTCGGTGTAATACTTCACACTTGTCTTTATTGAATTTCATCTTGTTGGTTTCAGACAATTTGTCAAAGTCGTTTTAATTTCTAATCCAGTCTAGTCTTCTAAAGTTCTAGGAACCCCTCCCTGCTTTTGCCACTAATTTTGTAAGCATACTCTCCACTCAGTTATCCAAGAAATTGATAAAAATATTGAATAGTATTAGACGCAGCACAGACCGTGTTAGACTCCCACTGTATATGCCTCCCCCCCCCCCTTTAACTTGTGGGGTGGAAAGAGGATTTGATTTTTTTTTTTTTAAATCTGAGTTACATGATTCTAAAGTGGGATGCATTTTTTTAAATTGAAGTTAGCTCTTTCATACTGTAGATATTATCAGTCAATCTTTCTTGTTTTGTGGATATTGGTGTCTTTGAGGGCACTATCAGCTCATGAGATAGACATTAACTGTCCCTACAGAGAGCAATCCAGAATGCACTACTGTTGTAGTGTTCCCTATAGTAGATGGAAAAAGTCAGTTTTCCCATTGCAGTTGTGCAGTAATGTATTTTACGGTGCTTTTGACCTGTGTAATTATGCAGTCATTAAAGCAACATTATTTTCTATGTTCTCCACGACCACTGAAGGCAGGACAAGAAGTAATGGGCTTAACATGCAGCAAGGAAGATTTAGGTTAGATATTAGGAAAAACTTTCTAACTATAAGCATAGTTAAGCTCTGAAATAGGCTTCCAAGGGAGTCATGGAATCCCCATCATTGGCGGTTCTAAAGAAAAGGTTGAACACACTCCTGTCAGAGATGGTCTAGGTTTACTTGGTCCTGCCTCATTGCAGGAGGCTAGACTTGAGAACTTCTTGAGGTCCCTTCCAGCCTTACATTTCTATGGTTCTATAATCAGAAATATATATATAGTTGTTGAATTATGTACAATTTTATTTTTCTTGCAGTGCAATCGTAAGTAAGAAATTCTTTTTACATTTATAGCTTCAATCCCACTTGGTAAATAGTTGTTGAAAATAGTAGCATGCACATGCTCTACTGATGCTAAATATTTCATAACTGATGCAGTACTGATGCAATTTGCTTTTCATCTCAAAAGTTTTTGCCATAATAGATTTATTTTGAACAATTTCAGCTAATTTTTAAAAAAAACTCCATTGCTCCTATGTTTTCATATTTGTTTTTGCTTCAAAATATGTGTTTACTGTGGTATTTAAATTAAATGGTGGTGTTGATTCTTCCTTCTTGCCTGCCATCTCTCTAAAAATAAAAATCTATACTTAGTCTTTCTCAACAAACAGAGGAAGAAAAATAAATCTTGATCCTAAATGTAGGCTAACTGCTTGCCTAAAAATAAATTTACAATTCCTCACCCACCCATTTTAATGGATTGACAGATGGTCCTACTCAGTCTCTTTACACCATGTTCTGATATGGTTGCAAGTACTCATTCTCTTTTCCTGTCCATTTGTTTTCTCACATCTCATCTTCTCTGTTGTGTTTTTCTTTGTTTCTCTTCTGTGTATTCTCCCCCCCCTCCTTTCTTATTCCTCTTTTTCTTTTACATATTTTGCTAACTTTTTCCACTTTGCACCTTCCTTTCTCTCTCCTCCCCCCCCCCCCCCCCCCCGAAGGCAGTATGCTGCTGGGGTGAGTAGTGTCCTTTTGTTACCCAAGGTTACTAAGTGCCATGGGAGCAGGGAAGAGTATATGTGAGCTCCTCCTGTAGCCTCTAATGTTAGGGGTCACAACAAGAACAAGGAGAGAAGGCAGGTGGCTTTCAGTGAGCCACCTTCCACTTTACCTGACGTTGTTGTTGATACAACATTTGGTACTGCAGTTTTCCACAGTGATCCTTTCTTATACCCTGTTACCTCTGCCCTCCTGAACTAGTCAGGATCACCCATCTGCCCTCCCTGGTGGGCGGGTGTGTGTGTGTAGTACTTGCTTTCTCTCACAACTAATACGTAGCATGTGGTGGTTTGCAGTGCTATCATTGGTCGCAGCAGAAAAGATTTCAAGAGGTACTTGTTCAACTTCATCGCTGCCATGCCTGCTGTAAGTGCTTTTTTTTTTTTTTTTTTTTGTTAAAAGCGATTTAAAATATAAATTCAGAAATCATGAAGAGATTCCAAATGCATTTCTCAGAACTTTTAAAAGTAAACTGTTTTTAGAATGGGTGGTTTGATTTCACTTTCTGGTTGTAAGAAGTAGGGAAATATTTGAGTGCAGGTTTCTCTATTGGCTGCCTATTGATTCAGCAGAATTGTCTTGCCCTTAATTAATCTTTTAGACTGCTAGGTTTGTCTGTTGGAATTGATGAGTAATTTAAAATCCCTGTTGCCAATTGATGACAATAAGTTGTCAAGGTTTGTGATCAGGTAACTACTGGTACTTAAATAATTTAGTTTTTGTTTTTCAAGCAGATTCAAAATAAAGGTAAGATTTTTCACATTAACCATCTTTCAAAACACATAATGTTTTTAACATTCAGGGTTTTTTTTAAGTGACTTACAGCCTGTTCATATCTCCTAGGAATGCTAAAACAAATTGTTCTGGAAATAAACCCAGCACATTAAGGGGAATGATTCTCCCTAATTAAAGAAAAATGCAACCAAATTTTAAAATAGGCCAGAAAACAAGCTGATACAATTTTAAAGGTAGGGTGTGGGGCTGAGATGGTAAATACATTCTAAAACTGCTTATGAGAGTTAAATGTTTGGTTGTAACAATAAGACCAGTTTTAACTTTTATCAGTACTATAGTATGTATTGTTAGTACTCATTTGATGATCCAAAGCTTTTTAAAATTGAAATAGAAATATAGGCCATGATACCTGCAAATAATTATGCACTTGCTTGACTTTAAGTACGTGAATGGTGTCATTGACTTAAATGAGACTACTTTGGTGTTTAGACATTTGCAAGATCTGGGTCTTAGTTAATTTAAATCAATTTGTGTACAAAGTCTGACTAGGTAAAATTGTGTTTTGAACTTTTACCAATGTAAGCAAGCAATTTGCATGATCTATTTAATCCAACTGTTTTTGGTTTGTTTGTATTAACTTGTATTACTATTATTTATTCCTAGATCTCCCTGGTAAATAACTTTTTGAAGTATGGGCTAAATGAACTTAAGCTTTGCTTCCGAGTAAGACTCACAAAATACCTCTATGAGGAATATTTACAGTAAGTCATAACTTTAATGCTTAAAATATTAAAAGTGCGGTGTAATGTATCAACTGTAAAATAAATCCAAGTAAATATCAAATAAGAGATGGGATAGTTTGTGGAGTTTATAAATGTTCTGAAGTGGCTTTCAGCTACTCATTTAATACTACTTGAATCATTGATTCATTTTAGGTAAAACATAGCAAGTTTCTCAATCATTGTTTTGTTGATGTTTTAGGGCTTATACGTATTACAAAATGGGAAATCTGGACAACAGAATAGCTAATCCAGATCAACTGCTCACACAGGATGTGGAAAAATTCTGTAACAGTGTAGTGGACCTGTACTCAAACCTTAGTAAGGTGAGTTCCTTTAATAAAACTTTAATCTTTTATTAATAGTTGTCATTTGGAATCATTAAACACTGTGCAAACATTACAAGTGTCAAGGAATACAAATAGCATTGAATAAATGTATGGGTGATAAATCTTGTCAGTTTAGGAAGATCACTTTCATTTATGAATTATTGTATAGGATTGAGTCCACTTTATATCTAGTGAATTCATTTCAGTCAGTGTTATGTGAGGGAAATATTTTTCCTTACACAATGGTCTTTTTCCTTATTTGTGATTTTTTTTTCCCCCCCTTCCATGCTCCTTCCACAAACAGTAATTTTTTCCTTTTGGTTTTCTTTTAATATTCACCATTTTGAGAAGGTTGTGAGAGCACAGTCTTTTGTCAATTATTTAGTTTTCAAGGGAAAGAAAATTCTCATTCTTATTTGTCTTTTCTCTTTGATTTTAATATGTGAGTGGTTTGTGTTTCAGTGGTGGGGAAGGGTGAAATGAATAAAGAAATGCCCTCTTTACTTAATGGTTTCAGGTGTGTTTCCTAACTTTGGAGCAGGGAAGCAAAAGTGCCTATCCTGAAGGCAGTTTTGTAATTTAGTGGAGGAGTTTTTTTTTTATCGAAGTGTTCAGAAGTTGGCTCTATGTACAGAAGTAATTGGGTGGGTAAGTGAGCAGAGCTAGCAGGTTTAAAAATACTTATTAGGATGACTTTCTGTCCTTGAAATTACTCCTGCATGAAAGTTTGGTTGGACAATGCTAGATTTGTTGTGAATATAAACCTAATGCTTCACAATTTTATAATAGTGGTATCTAGTAGGGCATGTTTCATTGAGACCTGGTTGGATGAAGCAAGAGACTTTCACAAAATTGAAGATCAACAGAAAAATGTCTTTGAAACAGATATTTATCTTTAAAGGAACCAGTTTAATTTTATAGAAGAATATTCCCTTGCAGTATTTCAGTCCAAATATTAGAAAATGACTATAGATTAAAATGAAATATTCTTGTATATGGAATAGGTCATACAATAGGTCAGTGGTCTCCAACCTTTTTATACCCAAGATCACTTTTTGAATTTAAGGGTAATCCAGGATCTACCCAGTCCCTTCCCCGAAGCCGCCTGCCCCTAACACCCACCCCCGTCACTCGCTCTCCCCTACCCTCACTCACTTTCACTGAGCTGGGGCAAGGGGTTGGGCTTCAGGAAGTGGTGTGGGCTCTGGGTTGGGGCTGAGGGGTTCACAGTGTGGGAGGGGGCTCCGGGCTGAGCCTGGGGCAGGGGGTTGGGGTGCAAGCTCTTGGAGGAAGTTAGGGTGGAGGAGGGGGCTCTGGGCTTTAGCAGAGTGTTGGGGTGCAGGAGGGGATGCGGGGTGCTGGCTCTGAGAGGGTGGTTAGGGCTGGGGTTGGGTGCAGGAGGGGGTTTGGGGTGTCAGCTCTGAGGGGGGGGAGGGCCGCAGAGCCGCGCTGGCCACTTCCGGGAGTGGCGTGGGGCCAGGGCAGGCAGGGATTCTGCCACTGTGGCAGCCCCGCTGCACTGTCGGAGATCATGTTCGACTGGGAGAATCTCTAGGATCGACCGGTTGGTGACCACTGCAGTCGGTGTTCATTGCGCTCTATTTTTTTGTAGTCAAATACAAACACAGCCTTTGTCCTATGACATTTACTTGCTTGACCAAACTGAGTAAGATATGCAAAGTAAACAAAAGATGTTGAAAAGATTTTGAAAACTGTTTCATGAGTGGTACTGGTAACAAAACTAAAACTATTAGATATGTTTTCTTTTGTAAGAAAGAAGGAGAGTCACACAATTGATATATCTCTTCTTAAGATGTAGTTACCATGAGGTATGTGTCTATGGTTCCTGCTTTTAAGATATTGGTGTTTATCGCATAACGTGTACTCCTCTGTTTCTTTAAGTAGACACAGGTGGATAAGAGCATTCTGAGGGATACACAAATTACTGTAACTCTGTATGAGCAATTTTACATTGAATATGTATACAATCTCTGATGTAATATACGGCACTTTGAAAACATGCACTGGAATAAGAAATGCTTTTCCTGGTATGATCCATCAGACTTGTGAGATTAGAAAAATTCTATAGCTTTCATTTAGGAGTTAAAGATGAATATTAATAAAATAAATTAGAACATCATTATGAGAAAACAGTGACTTTTCCCACATAGTGTTCTAACGTACATTGGAAATCTGTTGGAAGTTACATTTTTTAAGTTCTTGTTTTCACAACTCAATACTAGTGATCCATTAAAAAACAAACAAAAAAGCCACCCATCAGTTAGATCAACTTATAGTATTTATAATGTTTTAAATTGCCATAAGTTAGTAAAACAAATTTTTTTAACATATTTTGATCAACAAATAACCCCTTTCAGTTTGGCTTCTATCTCCCATAACAACTGTCTGACCACCATTAGGACACACCTCACAAGGGTGAAATTCTTCCGTCTGGTATATTACTGTGCCAGGGAGACCATTTTATGCTTGTGCAAGCAGCCAGCCAGGATGAATTCAGAGAGCACAAATGTGTTAGGCGATACACCTAGCTAGTATGTTGGGGATGTGAACTTCCTCTCCAAAAGGGAGGGCTTTCAGATTAAGGGCCAGTCTAGTATGTAGTAACTAGCATTCAAAATTGCAGTTGAGTTGCTGCAACTCAGAGAAGTGATAAACTGCATCAGGAGTGTCATGACAATCTGGTGTCATCCTGCCCTTTAAAGTTGAATGTCCCTTGTGCCATATGCATGGCCAGCTGTATGCTGTCACTCCTCATTCCAGACCGTCCCCACTCTGCATGATTGTTTCTAGAAAGGCTAGGATTTAGCCCTTTGTTGTTCAGTTTAACAAGCTTAAACCAAATTGGGAGGTATAATTTTTTAATGTACTCTGCAGGGTGTGTGACGATTAGTATTAAGCACACATGATGCCATTTTCAATTGCTGAGCAAAATATGTAGCCTAAATTATCAGGCTGTCTGGAATGTTGCTTTTTGTTTCAGCTTTTTGTTTAATTATGGAATGTAAACTTTTACAATTTTATGTTAACTGAAGTATGTACCCGATTAATATGCTACAAAATCTGATGATTTTACTCTTTATATCCATGTTTTCTTCTGTGTCTTCTAATACTAACTTTTTTCTGTTGCAGCCATTTTTGGATATAGTTTTGTATATCTTCAAGCTGACAAATGCCATAGGAGCTCAGGTAAATCTATTTTAAAAAAAAGTTTACGATGCTTGAAATAAATCTTTCAGTGTCTTAGCTATTATATCCATTTGGAGATCGATGAAAATCATACTCAGCTACTTTTAAATATACTGTATTCTTTCAGAAAATGGACATCTGTTTTCATACTAGTTATGAAGTGCCATAAAAGCTCACTATTTTGAAGGAAACAAAATAAAAAAACTGATATCTGAGAATTTGGAGGCTTTCAAGAGAACAGATGACTTCTAGAAAGACCTGCAGGTTCTTCGTTTCCTTTCATCAGTTGTACAAAAGGCTTTCATCAGTTGTGCAGTACCTTTTCTAGCTGGATTATGTCTTGTACCACAGTTGTTTACACTCTACAAAAACATATTTCCTATCTCTATAAAACCTACAACATCAAAGGGGAGCTGTTTGTTGTACAGGATTTGGGACAGAAGACAGAAATGTGAGAAGCAACATCTTAGACTTAATATAAAATTTAAGAGTCAGTACAAGCTCTTTTTAAATTATTTGCTTTATCTTCGCAGGTGGGAAAAAAAAATCCTCATACAGGCGTTTTGTGTCTAATTCTTGCTTCATTACTATTTGCTAGTCTTACCTCTGTTCATGAGTTGTAGAAAGATAAAAGAAGTTATACTTTACAGTGGGAGCCTAATTTTCTTTCAAGGAGTACTCCTTCAGCACACATCACACTTTCTTTTCCCCTGGATAAATGTTGCTTACTGATTTCCCATAATTTCACATTGAAGACTGCACCAGAGAATTCATAGTAGGGTCTATGTCTGTGCCTAAAGAGGGAGGAATGTATGGGGTTGTCTTAGAAACTACAGGTGACCTGCATAATTATTAAACTTCAGAATTGTAGAACATGTGATAGTCTCAAGTTTCTAGTAGGAGAGTTTCTTCTCAGTTACATCTGAGATAGCACATATATTTCTCTGTATTTAGAAGAGCAAATGGTATCATCTTGGATTCCATTATGCAACTGCTTTCAATGTTGCCTTGTTAACAGGGAATGCTGTGTACTGTACTTTTGCTATATGAAGGAAATGAAAGTTTTTTTTCTTTGTGTAGGGTAACTGTTTTAGTAGTGCTAAAGTTGTAGTAAACCTATGTGACGATGCTGCCCGTGGGAACCAGCTGAGGTCACTCAATTAGGGTGAACTGCAGACAAACCCCAAAAGCTGGTGGATATTTCAATACTTAGATATACCAAGCCAGCACAAAACAGCTTCTATAGTACCTCACTGGTTACTCAGAAGTCCAAACAATGCAGTTCCCTTAAAGTACCCAGCCTCAAGCCTCCATCCGGACACATAGTCAGATATGATGATGATTACTGAAAATCTTATCTCATCATACAAAAGAAAAGGTTCTTCCAATCCCAAAGGATCAGCCACCACACCCAGGTCCAGTTACACTTCTACCCCAATATAACGCAGTCCTCAGGAGCCAAAAAAATCTTACCACGTTATCAGTGAAACCGTGTTATATCGAACTTGCTTTGGCCTCAAGCATTTCCGTTATTAATAGTCACTTCCCACCCCCTGACTGACCTCTCAGAACCCCCAACCAATCCAACTCCCCCCCCCCCCCCGGCTCCCTGTCCCCTGACTGCCCCGACCCCTATCCAACGCCCCCATCCCCTGACCACCCTGCCCCCAGAACCTCCAAAACATCCAACCGCCCTTGCTCCCTGTTCCCTAACCCCCCCCCCCCCCCCGACCCTCTGCCCCTTATCCAACCCCTCGGCCCTGGCCTGGCACCCTTAACATGCCGTTCAGACACGCTGATCCGCCAGAGTGCACAGCCCCGGCCCCCAGAGCGCTGTATTACTGCGTTATATCCGAATTCGTGTTATATCGGGTCACGTTATATCAGGGTAGTGGTTTATAACTTAGATCTTACCCACAATACGCTATTATAGCCAATTCTTATTAACTAAGCTAAAATTTATTAAGAAAAGAGAGTGTTTGTTAAAAGATCAATATACATACAGACTTGAATTCAGTTCTTGAGGTTCAGATACATAGCAGAGATGAGCTTGTAGTTGCCAAAAGTCCTTTTAGAAATAGTCCATAGGTTATAGTCCAATGTCCATATTCAGGGCGACTCCAGTCAGTGACTGGGGATCTCAATCTTTATGGCTTAAGGTTTCCCCCTCCTGAAACCCAAAGCAGATCTGAGATGAAGAAGGATCGGGTCCCAGGGTTTTTATACATTTCCAGCAGCCTTTTGGCCTGAACAACAGGCTTAACTTTCCTTCTTCTAAACATCATGGCATTTAGCACAGGTAACTTATCCATTAAACAGTTCAGCTACAGGTTACCACAACCTTCAAAGAGACATATAGACTATAATACTATTTCACTCCAGTGTCTTCATAAATGTTAAAAAACCAAAGCTATAGCAATAGACAAGACTTGTTTGCTTACATCACAAGACCTGAACAAACATCTACCCTTCTATCTCTAACAATGCAGACTTACATTTCAAAGCTCTAATCATTTACATATCTTCTTAACCTCCTTTAAAGTTTGGCTATGGTTCAGGTCAATCTGTGAGTTAATTAACTCTTTCTGGCCCTGTCACCTTTTAATGAGATATTAAATTACACTCCTAATGTCATAACCTAAAATTAAAAATCTGTTAAATTAGTAAAATTAGTAAATTAGTAAGTATTTTCCAATCTTACAAACTTTGTACATTAACAAAAATGTTCAGTTTCCAGCAGCAAGTAACCAGTGTGTGCATTGTTAGGTTTGGAAGAAGGGTAAGCAAGCTAGTTAAGCAGCAAATCTTTTGACTAATCATGGCAAACCTGTGCCAGCGTTAACATAAAATTTATTTTCAAATAAACCAAATAAATTCTTGCTGTTTTCAGATGGTTACATAATTTAGTAAGTCTATGTTAATGCAGTATTAACTATAAAGTAACTACAAGAAAAGCGATTTGATTTTAAAATAAAAAAAAAAAAAACTTCCATGAATGTGGTATGGCACGCTGAAAGTTTAACATGTTACATAAGCACCTTTTAAAATGTCCAGGTTCTAGCTTTGAATTGAAATCAGACTTTAATCCTTCTTCATTGTGATGGCATGACTTATACTATTTTTTCAAAGATTTTGAAGTTGTAAAATTATTGCTTAAAGAAATGCTTATCCGTTTTGGCTGAGTGAAGCAAGGTCCAACACTTGATGACATTCATCTGCAATGCCATAACTTTGGAATGCTGTGTCCGATCAATTACAAAATTCCACGGAATGTTATAGAAATCTATGGCACGAATTGGAATTGGTGCAAATTGGAATACTATTCCTTGATTTTCAGGAATATCAGGACCCACAGACTAATCTCTCTGCCACCCGCGGCTGCTGCCTACATACATCAGAGCAGCAGCAGCTTAATTTGCTGTGTGGGAACAGTGTATGAAGTCTGGATTGCACCAGAAATAAGAGACTTTTAAAGGGAAGGATTATAGGGTGGGAATCAGAGACCTGAGGATGGGTGGGGGAATAACTGTGTGTATGGCCGGGGGTGGGGGGAGGGAGCGGGGAGATAGAATGGGGTTCCAGTGTGGATGGGGCAAGAGTGTGAGGGTAGGGGGGAAGCAGCAGGGACTGGAGGGATAGAGCGGTGGAGGGGGAGGAAGCAGGGACTCAAAGAGGACTGGGGTGCTGGTGGTAGTAGGGGAAGCAGGCACCTGGAGGGCACTGGACTTGGTGATCATAGGGGGAAGTGCTCCCCCTAACACACACACGGGGGGTGGGGGGCATAGAAGCAGGGATCTGGAGAGGGGAAAGCAGGGGGAAGAAATGAGCACCAGGAATGTGAGAGACAGTGGTATAGTGGGTAGGGGGACAGGAGTTCCTGAAATAGAGGGGCCGGTGGCACACAGGGAGCTTGGTGGCAGGAGGAATAGAGGGATGCAAGGAGCCTCTGGTGGGTCCAGTGTGCTTGACCTACAGAAGTTACAAGTGTGCAGCTCCTTAGTTCTAGAGTTTTTATAGTCCTGTCTTTTTCTTTAATATTCACAGGGTCCAGCTACCATGATGGCCTACTTGATAGTTTCAGGCTTTTTCCTTACACGTCTAAGGAGACCCATTGGCAGGATGACGATTGCTGAACAAAAATATGAAGGAGAGTACAGATTTGTCAATTCACGGCTCATTACAAATAGGTATGGATTTATTTGTTGAATAAATGAAATCTTTGTAGTATTGCAAGGTACTTACTCAAGTAAATTCTAAAAACGTACTGAATTAATTTTGAGGAAAATGTTTATATTTCTATGTGGACTAATTATTTAATAACTCCTATATCCATTATTTACTCATTTTAAAAGGCAAACTGTAGTTGAGATACTATAAAGCTCTGTCCTACAGTTGTCTTGTGGTAATATTGTAAACTCATCTTTGGTGAGAAGGTAATTAAAATAATGTCTTTTATTAGAGCTTCATTTTTATAGCTAACTTTTTCAGGCTGGTCGCTCTGCAAGGATTGTCTATATTAAAAATTAAATGAATTGTCTTTTTTTTTTTTTAGTGAAGAAATTGCTTTTTATAATGGGAATTTAAGGGAAAAACAGACGATTCATAAAACCTTTCATAAACTGGTAAGAGAGCATAAAATACTTGATTATAGCTTAAATGCTAAATTTTCACTTAACCAAATTCTAAGGAATATTGTTATGGTGGTTCATAATGCTGAATTTGTGCTAGTCTTTTTGTTTTTGCCTCAATCCTTCCTTCAGCTGAAAACTGTATTGTGAGGGGGAGAAATCTTACTGCAAACGGTCTGGCACATATGCACCAAATTAATCGTAGCTTCTTAAAGTACGTCTACACAAGGATAAAAGACCAGCACAGCCACTGCTGGCATGGGTCAGCTGACTCGGGTTGTGGGGCTAAATATTGCTGTGTAGATATTCAGGCTTGGACTGGAGCCTGAGTTCTGGCACCCTGCAAGGGTGGAGGGTCCTAGAGCTCAGGCTTCTGCCCAAGCTTGACTGTGCACACAGTGATTTTTCAACCCCAGAGCCCATGCCCTGCGAGCCCAAGTCATACGACGCAGGCCAGCAGTTGGTTTTTAATTCCTGTGTAGATATACCCTTAGAAATTTAACTCTAAATTTTCTGGATTTCTAATGAGTTTTTTGTTAAACTCTGAACTTCTTAAAAAGTGAAAGTGTTGCTCATTCTTCAAGTTCGAAGATAACCAGTACATCACTGATTGATTTCGTTTCTGTGAACACGAGTGATTGATCAGGCCAATTTGAGCTTTGAACAGTTTGTGATGCACTGAACAAGAGATGCTGCTATGGGTTACTTGATTAACAGCGGACATGCTGCTGGTGTGAGATTTACGCTGCTTGTGCTTCTGCTCTATCTCAGTAGTTCTCTGCTTACAGACTGTAGCTCCAGTATGGATGACACTTTGCCAGGTAGAACAATCATTAGCAAGATCTTCCCATAACTCTGGATCAGTGTTGAAACACCTCAAAGGATAACTAGACTCCCTGTCTTTAAAAAGTTTCTTCTGGTCTCCCTGAGAGCGCTTTCTCTCCTTTAGCTCACCATAAAAGATCATCTTTGGCAGTCTCTCATCTGACATTCTGGTGACTTGGCCTGCCCATCTTATCTGTGACTTCATCAACAGAGTATGGATGCTTGGAATGTCTGCTCACAGGAGAACCTCAGTGTCTAGAACCTTGTCTTGCCATCTTATCCTCATTAGTTTCCTCAGACAACCCACGTGAAAGTGATTCAGCTTCATAGCATGGCATCTGTGCACCGTCCAGGTTTCTCATGCATACATCAAAGTTGGCAACACAATGGCTTTGTAGACCTTCAGTTTTGTTTGTTGACACATGCCTCTGCGCTCCCACACATTTGTATGTAGTCTGCCAAAGGCAAATTGCTTTGGCAATTCTGGTGTTGGTTTCATCATTGATGTGAACTGCACATGACTGTGTACTGCTGAGATAGGTGAACTTGTCCACTGCCTGGAGGATTTGACCATTCACTGTGATAATAGGCTCTATGTAATGCTTTTGTGGTGCAGGCTGGTACATCACTTCTCTCGTCTTAGATATTTATTGTGAGACCAAAATTGCCACAAGCTGAAGAGAAATAGTCGATACCCTGCTGCATGTCAGACTCAGATTTGGCATTCAGGGAACAATCATCAGCAAACAGGAGGGTTACAAACAGTCATTTCCTGTACCTTGGTCTTTGCCTGTAGTCTCCTCAGATTGATGGTATCTGATGCCAATCCTGGTGTGTCAGTCACGAAAGGCATCTGTAAGCATGGCAGAAAATATCATACTAAAGAGAGTTGGGGCAAGCACACAGCCCTGGTTCACTCGATTGGTGACTGGGAATGGTTCAGATGACTCACCGTCGACAGTCCATAATGGAAGTGAGCATGCCATTATGGAATTGCTGAACCATTGTGATGAATTTCTCTGGGCAACTGAATTTTGCCATGATCTTCCAAAGGCCATCCCGACTGACCGTATCAAATGCTTTTGTCAGATCAGTGAAAGTCATATACAGGTTGGAGTTCTGTTCCAGGCATTTCTCCTGAAGTTGATGAGCTGCAAACACCTTGTCTGTGGTCCTCTGACCTTTCCTGAAGCTACATTGACTCTCAGGCAGGAGCCCTTGGTTCAATGTGTTGCACAAAAATTCTGGCAAGAATTTTGCCAGCTATGGACAACAAGGAGGTGCCCTGATAGTTGCTGCAAGATTGTCTGTTGTCTTTCCACTTGTATAAGTGGATGATGGATACAGCCTTGTACTCCTGAGATATAGTTCTTTGAGACCATGTTGACTGGAAACCTTCAGTCAATTTCAGAGTCACGTGCAAGTCTCTGCTAATATAGCAGACTTCTGCTAGTATAGCATCTGCACCAGGTACTTTACCAGTTGATAGCAGGTCGCTTTCGCAGTTTCAGATCAGCGTTGGGGGATCAGCAAGAGAGGTTGATATCAGTCAGGGGCTACCAGTCAATTGCCTCCTCACTAATAGGTGATTGTTGATTGAGGATATTGTTAAAATGTTCTGCCCACCTTTCCAGTAGCTTTTCTTTCACAATAAGCAGTGTGTCACCATTGGCACTCAGTATTGGAGATGTTCCTGATGACCTAGGCCCATAGATTGTCCTCAGAGTATCATAGAAGTTCTTCATATCATTTGAGTCTGCATAGGACTAAATCTCATCTGCCTTGTTGCTCAGCCATGAGTTTTACATTTCTCTAAGTTTGCAATGGACAATCCTTTTGATGTTTTTAATCCGTGTGTAGAGATACCCTTAGAAATTTAACTCTAAATTTCTTGGATTTCTAATGTTTTATTAAACTCTAAACTTCTTGAAAGGTAGTGTACATTGAAACCACTGATATGTGCCAGCACTTCAGTGGAGTTTGGTGTGTGTGTAATTTACTACATAAATTAGTTTTAGCACACAGTATGTAAACTTGCAAGACTGCTACTGGCCAAGTGAGTGATGATCTTACTAGTGAGGCAAGGTGCGTGAGGTAATATTTTTTAATTAGACCAACTTCTGTTGGTAAGAGACAAACTTTGAAGCAACACAGAGCTTTTCGGGTCCTGTAAAAGATACTATCCCATCTACCTTGTCTCTCTAATATCCTGGGACCAACGTAGTTACAGCTACACTGCAGTCTCACTAGTGTCATACAGAAGATGGCAGGTTTTGGAGCAGTCTTGAGGAATGTGCTATTTGGACCCTAATGAAAAGATGACATGTGCTAACTAACCTGTGTAGTAGCCCCTGTTAGTTAATTGAGTGGCTGCAATGCCAGTTTTGAGAGAGAACATGCATCTCATATTCCATAAAGAATGATAGGTGGTGTATTCAGCAAAGGAGTAGGATCAAGTGGGAAATATGAGGGAAGAACTGAAAGCTGTGGACTTTAATTGGCCATACAGAAATGCATGAGGGGTCCACACGCTGGCAAAAGAACATAATTTAATTTTTTCCCTAAAATTCTTGAATAGGCCCTCATCTCCCATCTTGATTACTGTGACACGCACACCCCCTTTGGACCTTTTTGACACCCATCTTACCTCACTTGGGCCCATTTAAAAACTGCCACTACGACTCTTTCTGGCCTGTTGTTCTGACTGTGGGAACAACCCCCAGTCTCTGAATCCATTCACTAATTTTGTTTCCCATAAGACCAAAATTTAGACTATACGTCCTCCTCACCTTGAAGGTTCTTCACTCTTGTTCCATTACCTATCCACTTTTGTTTCTTGCTGTCTGTCATCTTTGTTCTGCCAGTGACATGAGATTTTAATATCTCTGTCTACTTCTCCTATAAACATCTCCACACTTTTTTCCATTCTTCCTTGTAAGTGGTACATCCTCCTTGAATTAATCTGTGAAACTATTAGTCTTTTCATCAAATGCCTCCACCAGACCCACTTCTGTTGTGACACCTCCAAAAAAGGTGAACCAGTTATAGCTAGATGTTTTAGCAGTTAGGATTAGCTGATTTTATTTAATATTTTTTCATTTCCTGATTATTTGAAACTATAGCTAATCTATCTAACAGTGACCTTTATTTCACAACCCAGGTCCTTTATTTGCATCACTTGCAAACTTTCCTCTTATTTACTGTTCAGTTGTTTGTGTGTTCTTTCAGATTATATTGTAAGCACTTGCGGGGTAGGGACTCTATCTGGATTTGCTCAGTGCCTAACACAATTAGGTCACAATCTTTATTGGGGCCTCTTTGATTTACTGCAAAATAAATTATTTTTTTAGAATTAAATTTGCTTCTCTATTGTAATTGCAGGGCGCATGGCAAATATTTGTGTATGTTACATTTTTTCATATGTATTGTTTTTTTTCCAGGTGGAACATTTGCATAATTTCATCTTGTTTAGGTTTTCTATGGGATTCATAGATACTATCATTGCCAAATGTAAGTGTTTTCCCAATGCTAGTGGAATGTTTTTTATAGTACAAGTGGTGTTACAAATATTTTAATATGTGTTCATTTTATGTTCTGATTTTAACTTTTCTTGCTAGAAAACATTTACTTTTAAATATTGCAGACCTAGCTACTGTGGTTGGTTACCTGGTCGTTAGTCGTCCGTTTCTGAACCTAGCTCATCCTCGCCATCAAAAGAGTACCCATTCAGAACTCTTGGAGGTAAGTAATGCAGAATAGAAATAAGTAAAATATAATAATTGCTTGAATTTTGTTAGTTCACATAAGTAAACATAGTTGTATTTTGCTATTTAAGGATTACTACCAAAGCGGAAGAATGTTGTTGAGAATGTCTCAAGCTCTGGGCAGAATAGTCCTGGCAGGCCGTGAAATGACCAGATTGGCTGGGTAAGATTGATAACTGGTGTTCACAGCTGCTTAAAACTATTTTATTTTAGATATATGTAGTTCCTGTACTCCATAGCTGTTGTTTATAAATGGATTGTAGTTTAAAACAAAACAAATGTGCACTCATTTTGCACAGTGCAGCAAAAATATAGACATTAATAAACATCTTATTGTGAGAATATTAGGGAAAATTAATGTTTTCAAGTACGTTGGTAATTTCTGAGCCTATTAGTGGTTGCAGATGTTTTGAATGTGAGATCAGCAGTGATGGGCAGTATGTAAGTAAACCATTTTCCATCTTAATGTAATGTTGTTGGGAGAATATTTTAATATGAAAGTTTTACCTTCAAGCTTAACTTTCTAAAGTGTTAAATATTTCACCATTTTAAGGGCCATCTTGGTAAACTGCAGAGGTTAGAAGATTTCTTTATTGGAATTAGGAAGCTTTTAATGCAGTTCTAGAGCAAAATTGATTATATTCCAGAGTTTTGCAGTATCTGGTGCTTGAGGTAATGAGCCCAAGACATACAACAAAAAATAAACACGTATGTTTTGAAACAGGTTGCATTCAGAAAGTACTGTATCCCAATCACACTGCAAAAATGTGATTACAGTTCTTCCTTATTATGATTTTAATTTTGACAGTGTAGGGTACTTATTAGTAGTTTATTTTTGTGCGTAACAATAAAATCCTTAAAATGTTTCTGAAGATTAATTCTTAATGCATCCTTATTTTAGCTTCACAGCTCGAATTACAGAATTAATGCAAGTACTGAAGGACTTGAACAGGGGCAGATATCAGCGGACTATGATATCACAACAAGAGAAAGGTAATTATGACAGAAGTTTAATGCACAATACTCACACCTTGGCAGACATAAATCTAGTCTCTAATACTTGTTTATCTTTTTTAAAATTTAAGATGGAGATGGAACCCAAACTATTCCCTTGATACCTGGGGCTGGAGAAATTATCAACACTGATAATCTTATCAAGTATGTATAGAAAGTGTAATGTATAGAAAATATAAACCTGCTTTTTAGTCTTGCCTTATATCACTATTTTTAATACAGTTCATTACATATAACAATATTTTATATCCACTTCCTTCTGTACAATGTCTACAGAATTTTTCTCCCAATCCTCACTGCATAAGGCATTCTACAACCTTAGTACTCTCTACTGGTTCTCCAGAATCAATCTCCCTTCTGACCTGTCCTGCTGTCCCCTAGAACATGACTACCCAGATCATTATACTTCCTATCAGTTAAACTACATCTCTTACTAGAATTTCTGCATTGGCTTTCCAACGTTCTCTATATACATTTCAAGCCACTTCATCTTTGAGGCACTTGACAGCTATGGCTTGCCTATATAGTTGTCCCTGACTTTTTTTACAACTCTTTTAGCGCCTTTTAGAACCCTTTTAGACTTTTACAGTCTTTTTAGCCAAGTCTTGCTATAAATGCCAGGAAGAAGCTTTCAGTTAATGTTTGTCAAGATACCTCCTACTCTTCTTTAAATTAAAAAAAAAAAAATCCAAGAAGCAGTCCAGCTCTGGCCACATGCAACTCTGTACCTTCATAGCACCTGCTTGTGTTCTAGTATCCTGTTCTTCCACAGAGTTGACCAGTTGGTAAAGAACTATACGTCATAGTAGTAGTAATGTGTCAATTTTACCCATAGGTTTGATCATGTTCCATTAGCAACTCCTAATGGAGACATTTTGATTCGAGACCTTAATTTTGAGGTAAGTTCTAAGATATAAATCTTCATGTAACACTTCAAAAATGAAGGTGACTATTTCCCACAAACTTATTCTGTTATGAACAAAGAAAACAATCAAGAATAAGAACAAAAGATGTGTGTAGGATAGGGATACTGTCAGTGTGGTAATCATATTTTGTTAATTAACTCTGTTAATAAGATATTGGGCTATTAAAATGGATTTTTTCAAAATTGTATTCCCTTTTCACAGGTAATGCTTTCTTTATTTGTATACCACTTTTTAACATTTTTTGCTTGGCATTGGCACTGAAACTTAAAAACTGTTTCACTTTGGGCTCTCTAGCACTAGCATGATGTTGTGGTACTACACACTCACAAAACTTGTCTGGAAGTGTCTGTGTGTATTTCAACTTTTATAGTTTTAGAAAACCAGCAATTTTACCTATCTTTGGGAATTTATATGGGACTTGTTCAAATACCAGTGCTACACCACTGTATCTGACACAAAACGTACAAAAATGATGAATACATAGTTAATTTTTTGAGAAAATCTACATGAGTAGAAAGGAGTAAATGTTTGTAAATCTATTTGTAAATAGAAATGTTTTCATTATATTTAAAAGCGTTCTCCTCTTTTCTACCCAAACACACATTTTGGGTCTAAACTAGTTGAAAACATTCCACTTATGTAAATATGAGTAGAAATTACTGATCTTTTCCTTATCCTAGCATTCCTGCATCAACAAATATATTGCAGAAGTTTACACACAATAGCATGAATAATTTAACCTAAGACGTAAAGAAATCAGAAAACAAGTTATGGAGTGGTAGAGGGAGAAAGAATATGAAAAGAAAGTGTTACTGGATATTAGTCTGCCTAATTGAAGTGTTCTTTATGATAAAAACCTGTTTGTGCCAACAGTTGAAATAACAGAGTGTAAGTTATATGGTGTAAGATGGATTGTGTCAGCTCAGATGTACCACAGTTTGCCGTTTTCCTCGTGCTGTTTTTATACAGCATGTCCAATAGGTGGCACTGGAAGGTTTTTCCTGTGTTCGATTGTAACGATCGATTTATAGTAAAAAATTCATCATTCTAGAAAACAAAATTGCAATGCCATAGGTGTGCAATTAGTTAAGTAGAATAGTCAGTACCCAGTTTCATCTGATGCTTTGTTCCAGTTATGACATAAAGCAGGAAAAGTAAAATCCCATTATAACAATTATACTAATTTTATATTCTATTCCTGAAGACCTGATTATATTCTTTTGCTTTCTAGAATGTCATTATGGCATCTTGTAATTTTGAAACATCTTTAACTAAAAAGTTTGAATAAAAATAAGGCAATTTAATCCTATAAGTTCCTTTTAAATTGCCCATCAACATCTTTAGGTAAATTCAAGGCCGCTCCCCCCCCCCCCCCAAAATAAAGTTTGAGTTACGGTTAAAAATAAGAATCTGTAACTTCAATGGCTATGCCTTAAAAAAAATCATAAAGCTAGGAAATTGAATTTCACGTTGTATTTTTACAGGGTATCCTTAACTTTGCCTGTGGGATCTAGTGTTTTAAGTTCTTAAAATTGTTAAATCTTGGCATACTTGCTCGAGGGGTACATTTGATGTTTAAATTAAGGATGCTTGTTAGATTGGTAGATAATGCTTGATAAACAAGATGATTACGTATTTATGCTTAATCTCACAAGTGTCATAACAGGCTTGACCATTTAAATTTTAAAATTCAGTGATTTGCCCTGAATCTTGACATTATTATATAGTGCCTACCTTTATTATGTGTGCTAAAGGCAGTCAAGGCAATATGATCCCAGCCCTGAAAGGCTAGTCTTCCAAGCAGGCAACCTGCAGACAAAAGTAGGGAAGGGATTTAACAAAAGCAAGATGATACTTTCCTTCTCTCCCTCCTCCTTCACTGTCTTGCCAATTTACTCCTTCCAATCAAACACACAACTTTTCAGCAATATTTTCTGCTCACCACTCTTCCTCCAGTGTAGCTTTCTCACTCAGCTCCCCCATACCAGACCAAACTGCATGCAGTCCCCCGACCCCTCCATCGTAGCACATGAAGAGGCTTACTCCAGTTTTGAGGTCTTATGAAGTCATGGTCTGGATTTTATAGGGCTGTGCAGGGATTATAATCTTCACATGGTGACCCATTTTCCTATTGTTTAATGTGTTGACATGTATTTTAGGTTCAGTCTGGTGCAAATGTTCTGATTTGTGGGCCAAACGGATGTGGGAAGAGTTCAC
The DNA here is from genome assembly GCF_965140295.1 of Lepidochelys olivacea. NCBI lineage: Eukaryota > Metazoa > Chordata > Testudines > Cheloniidae > Lepidochelys > Lepidochelys olivacea. The sequence continues at coordinate 73,807,330 of NC_140418.1, read as the reverse complement.
TTTTCCGTGTTCTTGGTGAGGTAAGGAAATACTAAAATGAAATTTATCATTTTAAAAAACACACAACCCCCCACCCTAATTTTTTAAGAGAAATTTTCTTTCTATGACTTTTGTTTTCTTGTTGCAGTTGTGGCCTCTGTTTGGTGGATGTCTAACCAAGCCTGAGAGAGGAAAGCTTTTCTACGTTCCTCAGGTAAAGCAAAGTACCATAGTAATTGATAGTTGTATTTTTTGTTACCTCTTTATTTGATGACTGTTACATAGGTCTGTAATGCTGTAATAATTTGTAATTTAATCCCAGAGACCATATATGACGCTAGGAACCCTCAGAGACCAAGTAATATATCCAGATACTGTAGAAGACCAGAGGAAGAAGGGGATATCTGACCAGGTAAAAGAGACATTCTCCTCAATAACCATTATTTGCAGCCATTACTTTTCCTGATTCTTTGTAGTGTGGGATTATTTATACTTTAAATTTGTTAAATGATAGAGAAACCCAAGTCTGTTACCTGGGGACTCCTTCTGCAGTTTTTTTCAGAGGGTTTTTTCCCCCCCATGTAGATCCAAACAGGAAATGTTGATGGAACCATGGCTTCCCTACAGCTCTTTGCTTTGGGAGACTTCATAGCATTTTGGTTTTTCTCTTAATTCACCTTTTCCATTTTTGAACCTGATTGGCTGTAAGATACAAAGGTTCACCAAATCAAAGGTCATCAGTTGTGGCTTTAAACGTGCCACATTAATGGGCTGCTGCTTTCGCCATTTATCACATAACCTCTAGTATTACCTGCCAGCAGATGTCAAGGATGTCATGTGTCTGTTAATGACAGTTTCACTGTTCATTTAAACTTGTTCTGAAGTATCATTCATTTTTTAAGTTATTGGTATAGCAAGTAAGAACATTAGATTTGTTTACATTTTGAAATGTTATTTTTGGTACCAATATCTTGGGTGATAGAGTGATTTTAATATTTTATAGTATTATAGTATACTATACTAATCTGAGAAATTATTGCAACATGAAGTATGTTTAGGTGTATCTGTAAGCATTATTGTTTTGCTAAAAGGTGCTGAAGGAGTACTTGGATAATGTTCAGTTGGGTCAAATCCTGGAACGTGAAAGTGGCTGGGATAGTGTTCAGGACTGGATGGATGTGCTCAGCGGAGGAGAAAAACAGAGGATGGCAGTGCGTGTCTATCTTATACTTACTTGGAAAATACTGTAAATTAGTATAACTAATCTGAAACGTAGATGATATCTAGTCAGTAAATTTTTCTATTGCTTTATTCTTTAAAGAAATAATGTAAGGTTTTTATAATATTAGTGCTCATGAAAATAACTTAAATTACTACAGGTGGGCATTATTATTTTCACATTGTAATGTAGATTTCTGAATGCTTTCTTATCAGATCACCATATTCTTTTCTATTATGTAAGCTCGCCTGCTGGTAATAGCTCACCTTACCTGATCACTCTCGTTACAGTGTGTATGGTAACACCCATTGTTTCATGTTCTCTGTGTATATAAATCTCCCCACTGTATTTTCCACGGAATACATCCGATGAAGTGAGCTGTAGCTCACGAAAGCTTATGGCTCAAATAAATTTGTTAGTCTCTAAGGTGCCACAAGTCCTCCTTTTCTTTTTGCGGATACAGACTAACACGGCTGCTATTCTGAAACCTGTAAAATATTTCTTACCCTTGGAAAGTATACAAAGAATACTATAAAGTGTTCAAATTTTAAGTGAGGTTCAGTAAACGATGGTTAAAAAAAAATTCTTTCCCCTTTTAATTTTCAGTCAATAATTTCTGGTTAAAACTTCTAAGACTACAGTATTAGTTGTGATTGTTGAGAACACTTGACTTTCTACTAACAGCATTGATCATTATATATGTAAATATTTTGGCATTCATCCTTTTTCCTCTAGCAAAAATCAAGCCAGAATGATGGTATGGCAGTACATACACAACATTTCTGGGTTAATAAGTACCAGATAATTGTGGAAAGCTGCTTATGTGTTACACATACACCTAAGATTATATTCTATGACAAACTATTACCATTTTTTAAATTAAGTATTCATATTGACTGTGAGCTGCCTGTCTGCTAGAAGACAAACTGACAAGACAGCAAAGGAAATTTTCATTGCACACTGGCTGTAACTCGCTGTGCTTCAGTATTACTCAAGTCTCTGATTATTGCATGGTAATGTACATATTACTGTATCTGCTGAACACTTAGGAGTAATGGGATGAAATCACACTAAAATGTCTTTAAATAGCTTCATAGTTTTCATTTATGCCTTTTGCGAGAGAGAGGTAATGGTAGCACAAAAACTGACGTTTTTGAGCAATTGTGTAAATATTTCAAACCATTTGTTAAAATGTTTTTTATATTTCCAATAGATTACAATAGTTTCATCTCTTAAATGCTCATTTAGACAATAGGTTATGCTATTATAAAGATGAAGAAACTTGCATTGTGCTTGTGCTCTCTATTCACAAATCGTGTATTGTTTTGCATTCCAGATGGCAAGGTTATTTTATCATAAACCTCAGTTTGCAATTCTCGATGAATGTACAAGTGCTGTTAGCGTTGATGTAGAAGGCTACATTTACAGTCATTGCCGGAAGGTAAGTTTGTTTTGTTTCTGTTTTTTTTAGATAAAGAAAGAAGGCTGAGATGCATGTAAATTGTTCTTTGTGAATGTAATTTCTAATTTGGAAAATGTTAACTTGACGGATTGGTAAAACTGGACTGCAGCAACAATATTAGACATGATAATATTAAATTTCCAAAAACTTGATTAAAATGTGAAGTGGAATCTAGATAACACCCAAAACAATCTTATACTTTTCTTATGGAAAATAACCTTCTCAGCAAGGCCAACAAAACAAAAGGACTTGTAAGTGAACCTATTTTGGAGATAGGAGCCAGCAACACTAGGGGAACTTTCAAAAAGTAAATGAAAAGAAAGTATTTAAAAAAGCATGAAGTTTTAACTTCTTTCCTATTCCCCATCCTCCCCGAGAATTCTCAAAAAAAAAAAAAAAAATATTCTACCCTCATATGGGATGTGGTCGGAGAAATATCAAGGGGGTTGATTTCTTTTTGGGGAAGGGGAGAAGGGTTTGAAAATAGAGCTTATAATGGGAAACTCACTTTAAATTTAACTATGGAGCAGTGATGTCCTTGGAAAGGAAACAAACTCCTGCAGGAATTGAAACCTTTATCCAGATCTCTCCGTGGGAGCAGGAGCAGGCCCTAAGATCGTTTTATAGTAGTAATTTTGATGCTGGATGGGCTCTGTGCAAAAGAGCAGTAGTTATTTCATTGTTTAAGTACATTTACCGTTTGGCTGCCAGGTTGTACTGCTTTCTATTTTGAGGATTTACTGTTGCAAAGTGACTGATAATGCATCCCTCTGGAAAATCAAACCCCTTGTCAGCTGACTCTTACAGAAGGTTAAAATTATTATCACTTTCATTTCTATTTGTTTTAACCATTTACAGCTTAACCATTCAATACAGTTGCAACTGTTGCTTACAGGTTATTTTAAAGGTGAATTTTTCATTGCATTTAAGAAGCACTTCAAGTTCTTAAATCATTAACATCATACACTTTAGTTTGCAATCAAATACATTAAAAACAAAATATTTGGAAATAATTTCCTCCTTTACTTACCTGCTAGGGCTCAAGTTCAGGAATTTGTTTTTTCTGCAAGAGCCTATGACATTGCTAACATCTAAGCATAGGGAGTGAATTTTTTAGTCTGATATTTTCAGCTCCTGCAGGAAAAACAGAACATTTAAATAAATCAGTAGGTTTAAAAAACCAAACCTAAAACCTCTTTTGTTTTTCCTCTAAAATGTGCAATATTGAGGCTACACACACATAGTATAAATGATTTAAGGCCTTAAAGCTTTTCTATTTATTAGTATGAGCTTTTAGTTTCATCTTTTAAAATGTTACCAAGTGTGAGGGATCGAGGAAATTAGTTGAGTTTGTCTTATGGGTGAAGTTTTACTTAATGTTTGTATTCTCTTCTTGCTATAGGTTGGCATCACACTCTTCACTGTCTCTCACAGAAAGTCCCTCTGGAAACACCACGATGTATGTCATTTTTATTTTTGTTGATGATTATGTATTTAGCCTTTTTGTGGGTATTAAATGGACTTTGAGTTCAGGTGCATTCAAATGTCTTGCCTTCCAAACGGACACACTCCTCTCAAAAAATAGTAGCATAGATGATATTTTCATAGTCCAGCAGCAGTATCTGAAGGATTCACAAAAAGCTGTTATGAAAATCTAAGAAATTTACAGTCCTACATTTCTGTTCTGAAGGGTTATCCATATAAATATTCAAAGTTAGTGTTTCTTCGTCTATGGACACTGATTAAAAGAGCCTGTAGCTAAACAATTCTATAAAACTTTTCTGGCGAAGGTGCCAATGCACATGTTTATAAAGGGCCTTTGTGCCATGCAAGATGTATTTTTAATTGTGGGGCTAATCCTTGTTTACTCTATAACTAAGTAAATTATTGGCTGGAATTTAAATTTTGTGTATGTGCGCTGAGGTACAATGAAGAGAACACTGCTATAAGTACAAAAAATAAATCTGATACAGTTGAAATACACATGGCTTTTATAATCCTATAAAATAGTTTTAGCAAACGTTTTCCCTTCCAGTTACAATAAGATATGATTACCCCCTAGAGGGGGTGTGTAGGTGGGGAAGCATAAAATCTGTGGATATTTTGTTCAGATAGGGATTGGGGAATTCAGTGTTCATGGAGATATTGGGTAAAGGAATGTTAAACATTTTAAACATGTAAAACTGTGATACATGTATTCCTTTTGTCCCCCAAGAAAAGGTATTCCTTTTCTCCCCTAAATTCTTTTTCATAATTTCATCTGTTATAGTCCTGAAGTGGACAAAATAAGGATTGTAATTAATAATTGAAGAAATCATTTTACTCTTAGAAAATATATAAAATTTGAAGCTCTGTGGGGATACTCCTTTGCTAATTTCCGTCCCCCAGCACCAGCCAAATCTTTAACAAGGGCCTGATTTTCAAAAAGCACATGCTTAGTTTGTGTATACAAAAATGTACATGAGGGAAGTCAATTGTCTAAGTCCACATTTCTTGGTCAAGGTATAGACTCCAGAGAAAATAATAAAAAAAAACCCATAATAATAATAAGTAAATAAAAATATTTTGGGGTCCATTCAAAAGTGTCTGGTGGTCCAGGTTTGGCCCATGGTCCGCCTATTAACTGCCCCAGTGTATACCATTTCACACCTAATTTATGCACACATTTCTGCAATTCAGGTATTGGTGTAAGTGACTCACTGTGTACAAATACCAGATTTATACACATAATTATAATTATGCATGCAAATTAGACATCTGTCACAACAAACCAAATCCCAGTGATGAGCAGTATGACCAACTAGCAGAAGATGGAGACAGAGCATATCCAAAAAATCATACAATGTTATTCCTCAAAGGCAATTGAATTGGGTAAGCATTGCAATAGGAGATCATCCTCTGACCAGTTGATTTAGGGTTTTAGTTTTTGTTCTTTAACAATTATTTGCTTATACAATTTATTATGATAAACAAAGCTAATATAAAAATATTTTTTGTCTTTTGGTTGATGATGTACATTTTTCATTCCACAGTTTTACCTGCACATGGATGGTAGAGGAAATTATGAGTTCAAGAAGATAACTGAAGATACAGTTGAATTTGGATCTTAAAATCCATAAAGTTGCAACTACTACAGAGACTGATAATTACAGAGAACATGTAGAAAGGAAAAGTACATAGCAAGATAAAACTACTTGGCTTGTTTTTAAACAAATTTAACTAGGTATAGGATAATCCAAAGCAAGCTATTAAGCATTTATTATTATGTAGGATATTGCTAATTGTGTATATGTTGGTTTAATTATTAATATGTACTAAGAATGTCCTTATTCTTGTGGTTTAAAACCTGCCTAAATTAAATTGGGCTTAAATCAATATAACCTGATTCATCTTGGGATGTAAACCATTTGAAGTCAGCTGATTTGACTTTTATGGACCTTCCTGTCCTTCAGTGAAGAACTCTGTTAAAATTAGGGTTACTGCCTCTCATGTTTCTGGCAACAATTCTGGATTTTCACTGTCTAGTCTATGCATACTTTTGAATTATCCCACATGATGCAGGATGTCCTCCCCTTCATAGCTATATCCTGCTATCCTGTACAGTGCCAGACCTGGGTAGAGGCCAAGCTTTGTGATGGGTGTTGTATGTGCACTGTTCCTGGTGCAGGGTGGACTGAATCCAAGAGGGCAGGAGCCTAATTCCCTCTGTTGTTAAAGAGATTAGGCCTGATCCACTGTGGATCTCTAGGCCTTTTCAGCCTGTCTGTCTACAGCTCTCCTGTGCTTCTCACGGTCTCCCATTCTTCCCCCATTCGACAAAAGCAGTGCTGCACTGTGTTCGCCTCCTCCCGCAGAAAAGGCAGTGGAAGCAAATGGGGAGAGTTGAGAAGAAATTGAGATGGAAGGGAACTGACAGAAAAAAAATAATAGTAGTGAAAATGGTATTCTGTATTTCAGGGGTCAGGGTCCTTGACTATTTTTCATTTGGGGTTGTGTAGACACACATGACAGCTCTGGGAAGTTGAGGAGTATGATTTTAGTTCCCACAGCAATGGTGGAGGAGGGAGAATGATTAAAAGACCAATCTGCCTATTGAAGTCTTAGGAGTTTTGCCACTGACATTAATGGGACCAAGAATTGGGCCCAAAATGTATCCTTCTAAAGCACTTACCATCCCTCCATGAAAGCAGTAGCAGACTTTCAATTGTCTCAGTAGCAGACTTTCAGTTGTCCTCTTTGCTCCCATTCCTGGGAAGTGTGGTGATGGTGGTCTTCCCTCAGAGTCCTTCTTTGTCCCGCTTGTTAAAATAGGATGTACCCTGTCCAGCTGCTGTATAGGTTTGGGTTTTAAGAGGGAGCGATGATGGTAGCCTCTGTTTTGCTTTCCACCTTTTTATGTGATGTCTGGGGTCCCACATCTCAAAATTCATCAAAATTTGACTCCATTTCCTGAGGGGTTTTTAGGCAATTTTTATGTAAATTAGTAAATCGTATGACAGTGGTCCATGGACCACTAGTCCATGGAGTGCTGGTTCTTTCATTCCAACTGCCAAATTTTATTAAAAGACAGCTAAAAATACAGTAAATACTTTCTTAATATTACTTTTCCATGTAAACAATTACTGTAGTTGCCACATGATTTTAAGTGATCACAAATGCAAAAAGAGATGGTTTGTGTGATCAGGAATGGGAGGCTGGTGGTCCATAGGCCTATGTACAGTTATAGTCCACACTGTGAAAACATTTAAAAATCCCTGCCATACACTGATGTTCTGGTGGCTCTGTAGTGTTGCACACATGATGTAACATAGGAATGCACTACATGAAGACATGCACTAAATACACAATAAATGTGATCTCTGTACATCTTTTATCAAGGTTTTCTTTTTTTCTTTTTATATAATCAGTATACACTTGGGTGTATATCTTCCTCTTAGTGACTAATTCAGCTCTTTGAATACTGAATATCATCTTTCGTATTAAGATTACTTATTATTTCCCCCTTTTATCTTGAAACTTGAAAACTTGAGGTTATTACACTTCTTGCCCATACCACTCACAATATTAAAATACTTTTACATAGCAGAAGAAATGCCAGTGACCTCATGTCTTAGTACAGGTATCCACTGACATAGGCAATAAATTCAACAAGTTAAATAGCATCAATAAAACTCCAAAAGGCATGTGTTTGAAGCTTAACTGCATCCATGGATCACCTGACACTGAAATAAACTCTTTCATTCCACAAGATGGCAAAGTTAGCTTTTTTTTACCAGTTTTTAATTCAAATTCTTAAACACTGATATCAGACTAATTTATAGTGAAGCAAGTGGTGCTGCTATAGGTGAGATTATAGTGTTTTCATGATAGCCCTATATTTTCAGCATTTACCATAATGGCTGTTTTGTGAAAGTTGTCACCCAATTGCAACTTTTTTTAAAAAAAAGAAATGTTTTAGTAGCTTTTTAAAGAGACACAGCAAAGAATATTTCTCTAAATTGAAATATCTGTTTTTATTCTTTTGACTGGAGAGAAGTTTTCAGTAATGTAAAGTAGTGGATTTGGGATTTTTTTTAATGTATTATTGTATTTTTGACACTAACAAGCAGAAACCACTCAAAGTGCATTTATATATCCTCTTCTGCAGCAAGTTCAAGGGTGCTTTACAATTCAAAATTGATTAGAAACAGCACTGAGCATAAACTTTTTCAATTTTGCCTTAAAAACTAAACCAGATCCAGCTTCATAAACAAGGAGAAATGGGCCGGCTCCTGTAGTGTACTGAAGTCAGTTTGAGAATCAAGGGTCATCTCCTCATTTAATTCCTAAAAGCTATAATTTATATTATGGATATATTAAAGAATAACCTGGTGAGCAACTAGGAACACATAGTAAAAACAATTTAGAAAGATCTTCTAGACCACCATTGTTTAAAGGATTACATAACAGTACCTTAAAAGATAAGCTTTTATTGTCAATGAAGAAATTTTTAATCCAGTGAGAATGATTGAATCTTAGTTCACTTATAAAATGGAGCTGTGGTATATATTGGTTGTAGTCTTTTTTTTAATTGCTCAAGCTGGAAGTTTGAAAATAATGAATTATAATCATAGTGAGAATGAAAGTATTGATGAAAGCATCTCCATATCCTCAACTATGGAGTCTCAAGCTGGTGACATTTCAAAATAGCACTAGTGGTAGTCAGAGATGGTTGCATTTCCATGGTGTTGGGAGATATTCCTGTATGTGTACATATTGTAGTTTGTAAAGCTCTCTGAGAAGAAAGACACTATATAAATGTAAGACATTTAAGTGCCTCTGGATTAATAAATCTGAAGAGAAAATTGCATTAGGCTTTTTATATTTGTTGATGGTGTAATTAGCAATAGTCTTGTGTAACAATACAGGAAAGGTAGATGTTTGACAAACCTAGAACCAATTAATGAGATTTTTGAATTCTTTGGGGTCAACTTTATAAAATTCTATTACATCAGAGTAAGAATTTCATACAGTCAGTCAGTCAAATGGTAATCAGTGTAAGTTAATGGAAAGAAGAGCTAAATGCTATAGGTCTGGGTGAGGTAATATCTTTTATTGGACCAACGTTTGTTGGTGAGAGAGAGACAAGCATTCAAGCTTACACAGAGCTCTTATGCAGGTCTGCCTAAGCTCAAAACTTGCCTCATTGACAGAAGTTGGTCCAATAAAAGATATTACCTCACCCACCTTGTCTTTCTAATATCTGGGACCAGAACAATACTTCATACAACATAGGTATGGGTGTCACAGCAAATAATTCTGGCATGAAAAGGATAAACTCCTTTTCATTTTTGCCAGGCTGTATCTGAAAAAAGGGGAAAGACCTAATTTAAAAAAATCAGAGACTGAGTGTTTGAGCCTTTGACTATATATCCAGAAAAGAAAATGTTTACATTTGGAAAAATAGCTAAGGAGTATGAGTAGTAAACTCCACTTAAACTGAACTGAACTGTGCAGACCAAAGCTCTATAGTTTAGCTCTATTACTTAAGCTGTAGAGAAAATAATTTTTACAGTCCTGTTTGGCTACCCTATCCTCTTGCTTCCTCAGTCTTCCTTCCCAGGGTAAAATTGTCCAGTATCTGAACATTTAGAGTATAGTTGTATGAAGGATGAACCAAGCTTTGCTCCATGAATTAATTCTAAAGCATCTTGTGATGTAGTTTACTTTTCATTCATTTTAATCTGATATACCTATTCCTCATTCTCTTGATTGGGATCTAGATCTTGAGTATAATCATAAGATTATAAAAAATGTGTTGTTTAGCCTTCTCAAAGGATATAGCCCTCTGTTAAAAAATTCCTTAACTGAGAATACCATTTCACCAATCTGGGATACGTATGTAGATTGGGGTGCGGGGAATACAAGATCAGGGCCTCGATTTGTTTTTGTTTGTTTTTAACTGACTCTGCGTGGGTATCAAGGTCTTAATATGTGCAGCTTTTACTACAGTACTTGTTTATAAATTTCAGTTGTTGAGTAAATCAAGTCACTGCCAGACACAAAATCTAATTAAAACCAGTATGTGAGATACACTGCTCACATAAGACTAATAGTTTAATGGCATTGTTGTCAGACTCCCCTATAATGGTGTTGTGTTGATGGTCTTAGTGAAAACTTACAGTACTGGGGGAAACGCTGGAATTGGATCCTGCTGCACATATCAGAGAGAAGTGAAGTTGTAAGTTTTATTCCAAATTGCAGGATTGAGTTCGTATTTGACAAGATGTTACGGAACTTTAGTGCAAAGCAGTTGAAATCTTGATTCCCAGAGACAACCCTTAGAGATCACCAGTTAACCAGAGCTAACATTCAGGACCTGAAAACTGATCTATATGGTTGGACTCTTACACCCCTGCATTGTCCTCTTGAAATCAATGAAGCTTTGCATAGGCACAGAAGTCCATGTGCATGCATCTCACTGCAGGATCAGAACCTAAGACAGTCAGAGGTGATTTGTTTTTCATTATTTTTGTTGCAGTAGCACCTAGAAGCTTTAGTCATGGACCATTACGTGGCTTCAGTGTAAAACGTGATCTATTTGTAAAGAGCTACCCAAGATAGGCAGTCACCCAGTGCTGAGTCCCCGTAGCAGAGGACCATATGAATTGCAATGCCTGGATAATAGGATTTGATTTTTTTTAAAGTAAATGCTAATATTTGTGAAATGTGCCACAAAGGCACCACTAGAAATTGAGCTTTTTTGTTGAAAAAGCATGAACAAGCAGCAGCAGTGCAAGCTTTTCCAAACTACTTTCCACTGTGCCTCAGTTGTGGTCTGATGTGATCACTCCTAGGAATTGGGCATTTGTGTCCATTCTTTGGCACCTCTCATCATATTTTTACCAGGGATTCCAGCTGGTGTTGACAGTAGTTTAGCTTGTAATGTAGATGGTGCAAGATGCTAGTCATCACTATTACATAAAGTATAGTTGAGACTTTGTTGAATATAGCTCAAAGCATGTTTTGTCTTATGGCAGTGGTAGAAGGGACAAATCCATTTTATGCTAGCAGTAGAACCATTTTCAACAGCAGCGGATTGAAGGCCGGAGGACCAGTTGCTGAAAAACGTTGTCAGCACTGGATCAATTTCCTAGTGTAGACACAGCCTAAAACAACCAGCTCACTTCATACATGCCTTTAGCCAACTATCAGATAGCAAAAATTATTTCCTGGGTCAAATTTGAACGAATAACTTATAAGTGGGAGATGTAATTTCTCTTTACTAATCTTGTGAACAAATCCATTCCCTCAGTAAGACAAAGTTAACAGGCTATGTCTATGCAAAGGAAATTCACATTGATTCCTGCTGGGAATTTCACCAGTATAGATGCGGCCATGGTGGTAGCTTTAATCTTTTTATGTGAGTAATAGATTTTGTGCAGCTCAATATGGATTCTGATGCTAAATACCTTAAAATTTTTTGCTTTTGTAAAATTGTCTGATTTATTTAACACATGAAGTAATTTTCCCTTACAGTCTTCCTCCAGTTGACCTCATGGCACGAGACCTAGTTTCACAACATCAAGTTCATTTTCAAGAATCAAGTTTAAGGTCTCAACTTTATCTTCAAGATACTCCAGCAGCCTGGGATGAGCATATCTAAAAGACCACCTAAAGCTCCAGGATTAAGAGCATGGTCCACAACTCTGCTCCTCAGGCACAGTGGAACTTTCTACCACAACGTTTAAAGCTTGTCTGTGCAAGAGTCAGTGCTAACTCAACAACTATTCTGAAACTGTGGAATGAACTCCAGTAGGAACTGAGGAAACCTTCACCATTTTCTGCCCTTGTGTGCCAAAGGAACCCTCCCTCCTTCCTGCCCTCCCCCCCCCCCCCCAAGAAACCCCCACCCCCCAAAAACAAACCACTCCTTACACAATTCTTCCTCAGGGAGAGGAGAGCATGAACTGAATGTAACAGTTGTTACTCTTGTTGCTTAATGCATTACTGCCAGGTGCTCAGATATTACATTCCCCTCCTTACAGTAAGAAAAGTATTCTATATATAGGATTTTAAAGATAAGTGTCAAATTCCCATAGGTACCACTTGAAGATAGTTTGTAGTATGAGGAGAATGGCAACGTAGTATTACACTATTAAATATAAGTTCAGTGCTACATAATAGGATGAAGTAGGGTGGTGAGAGAAGGAATAATGGTATCACACTTGTGTCTTCCTGTTTCTGTAACTCCATTCAGGAGGGACTTTTGGGCAGAAGTATAAGCCACCATTTGATAGTCCTTTCCATGAAATGCAATTAGTAACTCTTTAGAAGACTGTTTCCAGTCAAAACCATAGGGAATTTTCATTTCTACACAGTGTTTATGTCCAGAAAGAGGGAATAATAGCCTCAAACTCTGAGGATGGGGGGGAGAGGACAGATAAATTCAGTGACTCTCTGCAGGGGGTGAATAAGAGCTATACACCACTTGAATCATGCTTTGAGGCCTCTGGTGGTGTATAAATGGTGTGCTGGCCCTCCTTTTAAATTGCACCACCTTTGAATGGCTTCTGCTGAGAGCTGGAGCTGCTTCCCCAGAGCCACCCCAGATAAGAAGAGCAAGTGAGACTCACTCTCTTCCCTTATGCCTCTGGCCTGAACAAGCTGCATCTTTAGTGTTCCCAGTGCAGCATACAGAAATGAAGCAGGGATCCACAGATTATAAAACAATGGCCTATCATACCAGCTGCTGCTGCTTTTATCTTATAAACTCTTCAGAAGTTATCATTCTAACAGAGCAAAAGGTTTTGGGTAGTCTTTTCTTAAAGCCCTGGTTCTGTACCTACTGAAGGTATAAGGCTTTGCTACTGCTCCCATTGAAGTTATGGAAGTTTTTCCAGTGACATAATTAGGAGTGTGTCCTAAGAATGTGCTGTCAAAATCGTCAATAAATCAGAGTTTTAAGTTGTCTGTCTAAACATCACTTCCTCTCTCCAGTAATCAGGCTTGACTGCCATAGTGTTTGTGATGTCATAATCCTATCAGACCTTCTTGGGGTGGGGAGGATAGACCTCAATTTCTAGCATGAAAAACAAGCAGAAGAAAAAAGTATGGCTTCGTTTTTAAATAAAAGATAAAAACCCAGTCAACTTTTTCAGGCCTTTAAACATAATAAAGAAACCAAGAAAAAAAAAAAGGAGGGGACACACAAGGGGAGGGGACTTTTTTTTTTTCCCTCAAGGTCACTATTAAATGACTAAGGCTAAGATTTTGTCTTGGACATTTTTAGTAAAAGTCAGGGACAGGTCACAGGCAATAATGAAAAATTCATGGAAGCCGGTGACCTGCCCCTGACTTTTACTAAAAATATCCAAGACAAAATATCGGACCCTGGGCAGCTGTGAGGGCTGGGAACTCCAGGGCCCCCTACCACCCATGGGGGCTTGGAGCTCCAGGGTCCCCCTGTGCTGTCAGCTCTGAACTGTGGGACTTCCTCCTGCCACCAGCTGTGGCTCTGAGCTGTGAGGGTTCCTCCTGCTGCCAACAGCATAGCCTCCAGGAGTTGCGGGTGTCCCCCCTGTGGTGGTAGGGAGTTGTGGGGCTCCCCATGCTGCCTGGAGGGAGCTCTGGGGGTCTCCTCTGTCTCCCGTGGTGATGGGGAGCTGTGGAGTGGGGGGTGGTCCTGCTGCCTTGCACAGTGGGGGTACTACACAGTTCCCTGCCTCTGCAAGCAGAGGGGGGCCCTGCAGCTCCCCGCGCTGGCTGAGTCACTGAGCTCTTTGGAAGTCATGGATTCTGTGACCTCTGTGACTAAATCCCAGCCTTATAAATGACCGATTTAAAACATCTCAAAGCCGTCCAGTATAATTTTATTCAGTCTTTCATTAAAACTACACAGTAATAGCTATTTCTGCAGGTCCCTTGTGTGGTCACTAAAACAGGTTTCCCTCCCTTTGCGAGTTCACCACTGCCAGCTGTGACTTTGTCCCATAGACACTGAGTTTCCAGACCTTTCTACAGCTCTAGAAGGAAAGGAAATGTGTCAGTTTACACAGTAAACGCCTCTGATTGGCTAACGTTCCCCACCCCCGGGGGAAAGGCAGCTACTGAGAGTGTTTCATGGGCTGGGGGGGCAGTTCCCTCCTGTGAAGGGAGCAGGAGTGCTCCTGGCTCCGGCTAGGGCAGGGGTGGGCAAACTTTTTGGCCCGAGTGCCACATTGGGGTGCGAAACTGTATGGAGAGCTGGGTAGGGAAGGCTGTGCCCCCAAACAACCTGGCCCCCACCCCCAATTTTCCCTCTCCCACTTCCCGCCCCCTGACTGTCCCCCTCATAACCTCTGACCCATCCAACCCCCCCTGCTCCTTGTCCCCTGACTGCCCCTTCCTGGGAAACCCCTGCCCCGAATGCCCCCCCCCGGGATCCCACCCCCTATCCAACCCCCCCTGCTCCCTGTCCCCTGACTGCCCTGACCTATCCACACATGCCAACCTCTGACAGGCCCCCTGGGACTCCCACGCCCTATCCACCCCCCCGGTTCCCTGACCCCTGACTGCCCCAGAACCTCCGCCCCATCCAACCGCTCCCTGTCCCCTGACTGCTCCCCGGGACCCCCTACTCAAATCCCCCCCCCACACTGCCCCCTTACCATGCTGCTCAGAGCATCAGGATCTCTCTGCCCGCATGGCAGCATGGCTGCATGGGAGGGGGAACAGCGGGGGAGAGGCCGGGGGCAACCCTCCCTGGCCAGGAGCTCAGGGGCGGGGCAGGACAGTCCCACAGACTGGATGTGGCCTGTGGGTCGTAGTTTGCCCACCTCTGTGCTAGGGGGACTGCCCAGCCCCCTGTGCTGGTTTGTGGCAGCGTGGGGGAGAAGAAACTCTCTCCCTCGGCCTCGGGTGAGTGACTCCCAGCTACCACCTCCATCCCTCCTCAGCCAGTACCAGGAGGGGAGCAGAGGCCTAGCACAGTGTGGAGCAACAGCGTGTGAAGAGGTGTGTTTGCCAGGCCTAGTTGCTGGAGTGTGTGAGGGGGCAGCCAATTAACTAATGAGGGAGTCTCTGTGTGCGTGGGGTGGTGGGGGGGAAAGCAGATTAATTCAGTTGCGGGAGTCTGTAGGGGAAAGAGCAGATCAATTGAGGAGGCCTCTTTTGCGTGTGGGGGGGTGGAAATGGCAGATTAATTTGAGGGGAGTAGCAGATAGCTTGGGGTGGGGCCTTTGTGTGGGGGTGGACACAGCAATTGATGGGGGTAGTGTCTGGAGTCAGGTGACTGGAGGTTTCTAGCTCCTCTCCCTTGATGTGTGTGGGGGGATCCCAGTAGGGAGAGCACACAACAGCTCCCCTGTCACTGGGCTGGGAGCCCACGCAATGTCTCTCTAAGACCTTATCTAAACTGGGCTTTTGCCCGATTCTAACCACTGATGTAGCTTTACCAGTGCAATCCTCAATGTAGGCAGCCAAAGGCATTAATTGGATCCACTGGGTTTATCCCGGGTTTGAAAGCCTGAGGGTAAACTCCACTGGTGCAAAGAGCAACTTTGCCCATTGATGCTAGGTGTTGTGCTGGAACAGTTTCTTTAAAGGCTGTAATTGGGGCAAATCCCCCGTCAAGACAAAGTCTCATTTCATTTCTACAAATTTCTGCATGTTTATGGAAATTATTTGTTATTTTGCTGGAAGATGTTGGCAGATACTCTTAGTATATGTTCGGAATACAAAAAGAATTATGGTAAAATTAGATGGGGAATTTTCCAAACTCCACTATTAATTTCTATTCCTCATTTTAATTTTTCCTTCCCTCTAATTTCTAATAATGGATGAGTTATTGTTTCAGCCCCTACTTGTATCTTCCTCTGTTCCAGCACACTCACTGCCTACTACTGACATTTTACTACTCTAGTAACGTCTGGTGTCTTACTCTTCTATTACCATATCTTACGTTTGACTTCTTATTTGATCTCATTCGATATTTTCTCTTTGTACCAAAAGTTCTTCGAGTGATTGCTCATGTGCATGTCACAATAGGTGTGTGTGCTCGCCACGTGCACTGGTGCCTAAGTTTTTCCGTAGGGGAGTGCCCCGAGTGATGCCACCATGGCGTGGTATAAGGGGTGCTGTGTGCTCCCCCCACCCTCAGTTCCTTCTTGTTGCCAGTGAAGGTGCTTCGGAACTGCTGTGCTCCAGCTTTCTGCTGTAGCTTTCCCTGTTTGGACTGTCATTTAGTTCATAGATAGATAGTACCTGTAGTGTAAAAAAAAAAAAAAAAAAAAAAAAGTTAGAGTAGAGAAGTGCGCCAGGGTCAGGGCATACCCCAGGGGCGAGGGACCCCTCAATAGCCCAGCCCTGAAGGCAGGGGGACCGTGGAGCTCCCATGCACCGCAGGGGTGGGGGACCTGGGAGCCCCAGCAGCAGTGGGTGCTGAACCCACCTACCCCTTTTGTCAGGGATATTTTTAGTGAAAGTCAGGGACAGGTCACAGGTTATTGCCTATGCCCTGTCCCTGACTTTTACTAAAAATATTCCTGACAAAAAACTAGCCTTAATACTAAGTATTTTTTTCAGTTGTGTAATATTATTCATGAGCTGTAGATGGTGCCATAACCAAAATATCTTTACCTATTGTTCGCTTGGGTCTGCACATTTTGTGTCACTTACTATTCATCCTTTTGCTGAATGATTGCCATTTGTTTTCCAAACCTAGCTGTAAAACTACCTTCTCAGAATGCCTTTTTCCATCATAAATATAGTATTTTCAGTAATTTATTTAATAAAGGAATTACACCTAAACCTGTACAAAGGATCAGTGACTAAATCTTTCCTAATCTTTGTCCACAGAAGAAGAACTGAAAAGGTGCAGTGCCAAAAATTTGAGATGTTCCTTATTAGGGTGAAACTAACAGATGACCAATACATAAATTTTTTATGCCAGATCCCATATTCCTTGCGCACCCAGCTTCAGTGGCAGTTTTTGTGTGTCCAGTGAATTGAAGACCTGTGTGAAGAAAAGAGAAGCAAAAGACTGGATAAATGTAGATCTTTAATTCTAATAGTGTGTATCATCTTCTGTTAGTAATTTAGACAATGTCTTTCACAGTCCAGTGTAATGTACATCTTTCTTGACAATCTCACTGTTGCTTCTCAGTAGCTTTCCAGTTTGCTTCCCACTTGTGCTAATTGTTTCCATTGTCTGAAACTACTTGTATTTCTCTGATGCATCCCCCTTTCTTCTGAAATATCAGAATAAGTTTCTCATACAACTGTGTTATCTGGCGCCCAAATATGGCGGTGGATGCACTAGAAATACCAGGATGGGTAGATAGACAGCTATGTGAAATAAAAGCCTGGGTTATAGTAAAAACAAACCAATTTCTTGAGGCTCTTCGCCATCAGTATGCTTGAGGTTATATTTTCAATTTTTTTTAAAATAGATTGTTTTATTTTTCCAATAACTTTTCTTCATGAGACATGCCAAATCTTGCTCACTGAGAGGGAAATGCATTTGTTTGGGAGCTGAGTAACTTTCAATAATCTTCCCCCCTATAACAAAGAAATTTGCAATGTATTTCATTGAGAGATTTAAAATCTCTGTGATCAGTTTTTCAAATCTGGTTCATTCAGGGTGGTTCCCTCAAGGTCTCTTCATGGAGAGCTCTCATTGAAATGAGTCTCTAATCACCCAGGAGCCTCTGTGGTGGGTCATATGATCCCTCCTGCTCATGGGATCACACCTGGTTTTGAAGACACATGAACTCCTGCTCTGTAAGATAAAGTGACAGCATGCTGGAAAATATATGAATGTGGTTGGCTATTACTCCACATGTTGTTGCTAGTGAAAATTTAATTAACAATTTTAAAGGTATCTTTCAATGAATAGTTCAACTTAATCTACTGTTGTACAGCCTTTCCTTATTTATTAGATTATTTTAAATGAATAAATGGCCATCTGCCACTTGTTTCTTTTTTTACTGATTGTACAAAGGGACAGATTCCCACCCATCCTCTTCCAAAGTCAACTCCATCACATTAAACTTTAGCTAGAAGTTTAAAATTCTGACACACCTTGTAGTGTCCTACAATTCCTGTTGACTCTCTCATATTCTCTCTTCTGCACACACACAGGAACCAGTTGCAGATACTGAGACAGAATTAAGATAGGCTAGAAACAATATTATGTTTACGTTACATTTTATTTCTTCCTGTTAGTTCAATAAATTATTGGATAAGCTGTCCCAGTCATCTTTGAAATGCTGCAACATCCTCTGGCTTGAAGTAGGAGTAAAGCCAGATAAAACACCCATAAAAGCCACAGACACAGGGGGTCAAGATTCAAAGGAGACTTGAATTTTTTACTTCAACTTTCAACTGAAATTATGTTTCCAAACATCTGCTGACGTTTCTGTGGGTACAGCCTCCTCATAAAGAGAGGACTTGGTGCCAGTATTTCAGTGAGAAATAGTGCAGTATGAGGATGCTCATGCAGTTGGTATTTTGACGAAATGTAAGGGGGCACTCAGGCATTCCCTTGGGGAAGGAAAGGTCATTTCCATGGAAAATATCTTTCAAAGACCAGACTTGGGAACTTGCTATGGTTTCAGGCTACGACCTCTGAAACTTTTTTTGCTGGGGCTATATTTCTCCACCTGCTGAAAGAGAAACCCTAAAAGTTTGTGAAATTCTCAGAAGATAACTAATATAGTGCTTGTTATTGAGAACAATCCCCATATACTTTATATTCTGAAATACACCCACCTCTGGAGTGGAATTCAGCAGTCACACTGCACCAATAACACTACTCAGCAATTTTTTAGAGAAATGAGATCTTCCCCAGTTGAACTTAAATGGGAATGTAAAATAGAATAAGTCCTGCCCTGCCCTGCAGGCATAGAAGACTTACAATGTAGAAGAACCTCTCTGCTTTCACTGTATAGAGTGGAAGGCTATGGAGAAAAAATGGGGGGACAGGGAGTGCATATCTGCCGCACATAAAACAGAAGTGCTGTGGGTCATCAACTCTTCACACCAAGGCCAAGCAGCGTCTTGGGAGTGGGGAAAATGGGCCACAGAGAGACTAGCTACAGTATGATGATCCACTGATGTAAAATCTCTGCAAGAAAAGGAGGGATGTGGCAGCCACAGCTAGGGTTACAACATGTGGTGTTTCATGTCCTGAGGACAGCATTCTACCTCTCCTGACCAACAGCGTTGCACTTTACAAGGTCTGTTTGCTCAGGAATTGTACAAGTGGCTAGGATTTGGGCCCATATAATTACCCAACTAGAAATTTTCCAAAGGGATTGCCCAGGGTCTTTAATAGATAGGAGTTTTACAACTTGGTCAAAAGCTAGAAATGTCTTCTCAAATGTTTAACATGATGCAGACATCTGTACTGAGAAGGAGATAAATAAGCATTATTGCACACCCTTGACTCTATTTTGAATGCTAATTTCATTTGATATAGTTTCCATATCTGATACAAACTTCTTATGCAGATGAATATGATTATGTTTGAGTGGATCACAAAACTAAGGTAGTGGTTTGTGCCGAAATACCATGGTGATTGGTGCATCTTCTAAGAATTAGTTGACCACACTTTTATATTTAATGAACATCTATAAATGCAGGTTTCAGAGTAGCAGTCGTGTTAATCTGTATTCACAAAAAGAAAAGGAGTACTTGTGGCACCTTAGAGTCTAACCAATTTATTTGAGCATAAGCTTTCGTGAGCTACAGCTCACTTCATCTGATGCATAAAAGTGGAAAATGCAGTGGGGATGTTTTTATATACACAGACCATGAAAAAATGCGTGTTTATCACTTCAAAAGGTTTTCTCCCCCAACCCCACTCTCCTGCTGGTAATAACTTATCTAAAGTGATCACTCTCCTTACAATGTGTATGATAATCAAGGTGGGCCATTTCCAGCACAAATCCAGAGTTTAACAAGAACGTCTGCGGAAGGGGGAGAGGGGCGGGGGAAGAGGGTAGGAGAAAACAAGGGGAAATAGGTTACCTTGCATAATGACTTAGCCACTCCCAGTCTCTATTCAAGCCTAAGTTAATTATATCCAATTTGCAAATGAATTCCAATTCAGCAGTC
This sequence comes from Lepidochelys olivacea, assembly GCF_965140295.1. Lineage (NCBI taxonomy): Eukaryota > Metazoa > Chordata > Testudines > Cheloniidae > Lepidochelys > Lepidochelys olivacea. Next base: position 73,787,093 of record NC_140418.1, on the reverse strand, counting down.
TCTCGCTGGACTCTGGTTTTGAAGTTTTTCTGTTGTAATATCACAACTTCCATGTCTGTAATCGCGTGACCAGAGAGATTGAAGTATTCTCCGACTGGTTTATGAATGTTACAATTCTTGACATCTGATTTGTGTCCATTTATTCTTTTATGTAGAGACTGTCCAGTTTGACCAATGTACATGGCAGAGGGGCATTGCTGGCACATGATGGGATATATCACATTGGTAGATGTGCAGGTGAACAAGTCTCTGATAGTGTGGCTGATGTTGTTAGGCCTTGTGATGGTGTCCCCTGAATAGATATGTGGGCACAGTAGGCAGCAGGCTTTGTTGCAAGGATAGGTTCCTGGGTTAGTGGTTCTGTTGTGTGGTATGTAGTTGCTGGTGAGTATTTGCTTCAGGTTGCGGGGCTGTCTGTAGGCAAGGACTGGCCTGTTTCCCAAGATTTTTGAGAGTGATGGGTCATCCTTCAGGATAGGTTGTAGATCCTTGATGATGCGTTGGAGAGGTTTTAGTTGGGGGCTGAAGGTGATGGCTAGTGGCATTCTGTTATTTTCTTTGTTGGGCCTGGCCTGTAGTAGGTGACTTCTGGGTTCCTCAGACGTTCTTGTTAAACCCTGGATTTGTGCTGGAAATGGCCCACCTTGATTTTCATACACATTGTAAGGAGAGTGATCACTTTAGATAAGCTATTACTAGCAGGAGAGTGGGGTGTTGGGAGAAAACCTTTTGAAGTGATAAACACGCATTTTTTCATGGTCTGTGTGTATAAAAACATCCCCACTGCATTTTCCACTTTTATGCATCAGATGAAGTGAGCTGTAGCTCATGAAAGCTTATGCTCAAATAAATTGGTTAGTCTCTAAGGTGCCACAAATACTCCTTTTCTTTTTATCTATAAATGTCTTATACAGGATTAATAAATGATTAACAGATGTCTTAAGTGTTTAATCAAGTGTAATAAATTATTATAGACTCCGGCAGTCAGTAGTTTGCTTATAAACAGGGTGGATTTGATTTAAATCAAATTTAAATCATAATTTAAATCACTAGTCAGGAAGACTCGATTTAATCATGGATTTCTACATAAAAGTGCATTCTTGTTGGTTGTTATAACCTTAATATATATTCTTCACAACTCAGAGATTTCATTTTTAGAAGGTACACACTATACATTTTTAAAGTGATTTATTTTGAAAACTTTTCAATTAGTTTTACAGCTATATAAGAAAATGAATGATTATTTGGTTATTTCATTTACCACAGGTAATTGAAGCAGATATTTATGAAGTCATTGGGAGGTGAACTATCTCAAATGCAACACATTAATCATTAATATTTGGAGGATTTTCTTGCCATGCTGTATTAGGAGGAGAACATCATCAGACAGACATTTAAATTCTTTTATTTAACTAAAACAACATTATGTATTCTGGATTTTTTTTCTTCAACAGCAAACATAATATTTTAGCAAAACAAGCATATGAATTTTTGAATTTAGTTAAACATTAAAGTTTTTTAAAATCAGATTTGTTTTTGTTAAAATTGTTTTTAACTAAAATAGTTAAATGAAAATTTAAAAAAAAATTAAATCAACTACGTCAGCCAGGTCAACATGAGAAACTTCAAATATTGGCTTCTGCAGCTAACTCAGTCGTCTTCACCTTCATTTTCCTGTTTGTTCATAATCTGGAAAAGAAAAACAAGCTTTCCTGCTTTTTCAGGTCCCAAATGCTTTCTCAATTTGGAATGAATTAGTTCAAAGGAAGAAAATATTCTTTCTACACTGGCAGAAGAAGCTACTGCTGTTAAGAGTGAGATTATCACTTCAACAGTCTCTGAATCCAAGTGCTTAAGTGACTTCCACCAGTTCACTGGTGTGACTTTCTTTAAAACATCATCAGCAAACATATATTTCTTGAATGGTTCCCTCTTAGCTCTGAAGTTTACTATAGTTGGCATTGTGGAAGGATGATTGCTGGATGTCCAACTCCTCTTCTTCAGCAGTTAAGGTTTGACCCTGGTACCGAATACTGAGAATATTTGCAAGAAAATGAGCTGGAGATAGTGCTTGTCCCATTCGTTTTTTTAATGCTTGTAATTTAACTCTGTCATTGCATATTTCTCTTTTTAAGATCTCACTCAGTTCCTTCCAAATTTCAACAGCACCAGCAACAAAACAGCTATTTCCCTGCATTTTGTTCAAGGCTACAGAAATAGGCCTCAGGGTACTCAGCATGTGTTCAACATTTCTCTTAAGCCCAATTTTTTCATGATTTTGTTCACGAACTGTCGTCAGAGTAAGCCAGTTCTTGACAGTGCTCAAAACAGTCCACTACTGAGTTCCATCGCATGTCTTGTAGGAGAGTTAGCTTGGTTCCTCCCACTTTTTTCAGAGCAGCTATTGCAAAGTGGTTGTTACGGAAGTGTCAGGGTTCCTTCCCCACTATGAACTCTAGGGTACAGATGTGGGGACCCGCATGAAAGACCCCCTAAGATTATTCTTACTAGCTTAGGTTAAAAACTTCCCCAAGGTACAAACTTTGCCTTGTCCTTGAACCGTATGCTGCTGCCACCAAGCATTTTAAACAAAGAACAGGGAAAGAGACCACTTGGAGAAGTCTTTCCCCAAAATATGCCCCCAAGCCCTACACCCCTTTTCCTGGGGAAGGCTTGATAATAATCCTCACCAATTTGTACAGGTGAACACAGACCCAAACCCTTGGATCTTAAGAACAATGAAAAAATCAATCAGGTTCTTAAAAGAAGAATTTTAATTAAAGAAAAGGTAAAAGAATCACCTCTGTAAAATCAGGATGGAAAATACTTTACAGGGTAATCAGATTCAAAACACAGAGGATCCCCCTCTGGGCAAAACCTTAAAGTTACAGAAAACAGGAATAAACCTCCCTCTTAACACAGGGAAAATTCACATAAAACAAAAGAAACTAATCCGCCTTGCCTGGCTTACCTATACTGGTTGCAATATTGGAGACTTGGATTAGGATGGGTTGGAGAAGATGGATTTCTGTCTGGCCTCTCTCAGTCCCAAGAGAGAACAAACACGTAAACAAAGAGCACAAACAAAAGCCTTTCCCCCCCCCCCCCCGCACCCCACCAGATTTGAAAGTATCTTGTTCCCTTATTGGTCCTTTGGGTCAGGTGCCAGCCAGGTTAGCTGAGCTTCTTAACCCTTTACAGGTAACAGGATGTTGCCTCTGGCCAGGAGGGATTTTATAGCACTGTATACAGAAAGGTGGTTACCCTTCCCTTTATATTTATGACTGGAAGTATTTTGCAATTTCAACAACTTTAGCCTTTATTTCTGGAACACTGAAGGCTTTGGCTAGAAGGTGCATCAAATGAGCACTGCAACCGTATGTTGTTAGCTTGGGACTCTCTTCTAAATAATTTCTTCTCATCTTGGATACATTTGCAGTATTGTCTGTGACCAAGCTGCATACTAGACATTTGAATTTTTTTTCACAGTTTGTTATAGCTTTTACTGCTACTTCTTGTAAGTATTCTGCTGTGTGTGCATTTCCTGACGTATCAATTGTTTCTTTAAAGAAGACATTCCCTTCTTCTGTTGTCACACAAGCACATACAATAGGATTATTGTGGACATTGCTCCACTCATCAAGACTCAGGTTAACAATTTTACCCTCTAGACCTTTTGCACACTGCTCAATTTCTCTTTCATACACTTTATCCAGCAATTTGCCTGCGACATCTATGGACTGTATCCTTGTCTTAATGACTGTACCATGTTAATGCAGTGTGGGTTCTCAATCATGTGGAAAGGAGAGTTTGTTGCAAAAACAAACAGGCAATTTTTTCATCAATCACCTCTTTTTGTAATCTGCTGGTTCTCATCACAAATTTATCTATGGTTGTTTCTGGATGATGGAGATTTTTTTTTCTTTTTGCTACAGGTGATATACTGTGGCTATGTGAAATACATGATGTGACTGAAACATTATCATTGGCAGATAACTCTGAAACTATAGAAAATGATGGTGATGTTGAAGGTGGATAGTCTTGAGAATCCTCTATGTTAAGGATGGATTCTCCGAAACAAAATAAGTCAATGCAGTTATTTAATTATTATTACCATACTGCCCATTTAGTATTACTCATTGCATTCACTGACACTCAGTACTACTTTAAAGGTGAAATTGTAAAAGGAAAATCTGCCTATTTCAGCTATTTATTTTTTATCACAACTGCATCTAAAATGATAGTACCATAGGGTAACAACTATATTTTTTGCTCAAACATGAGAATTCAAGAATAGTCCAGAAGGAAGACAGACAGTCCTTTTGGAAAAGTATGAAATAAAAAAAGTTTACCAACCTGAAGATCCTGCATGTTCAGACATATTCCTTTCATCAGCTTCAAAGCAGCTTTGTCCTAAGAAGGAACGCCTCTCATGATGTTGTTTCATTAGGGCAAACAGGCCTTGCATTTCTTTGTTGCACTGTTTGCATTTTGCACAAATGCCTGTCTTACCCACAGGTAGAGGAACTTCATTAAAATATTCCCAAACTGGTTATCTTTTACAGCCTGCTGCTATTATAGGTTTTCCCTTCTAATGAGAGAATGGTATGGTAGATCTCAAATCAATGAAGGCTACACTCAGAAAGACCTCAAGACTTCTAGAATGTGCTGCTCAAACAGTTTCATTTTTGTTTCTACTGCCTGTCCTCCCTTCTCACATTTATCTCCAGACTTCTTGTCCAGATCTATTCTGCCCCCAACAATCTTCTATTCATTGAACTTTTTGAAACTTTGCACTTTTAGAAAGAGGTAAGGGATTGACTCTGTGAACACAAATTTTCAGAGGGACAATAGGTTTGAGGTCTGTTATTTCTCACCTCTATATATTTATTTATTTATTTGTTTGTTTGTTTAAAAACATTTTTGCTGTTAACAACATGTTATCTCTGGAGACACATCCACAGTTTGAGAACTGTAAAACTAAGCCTCTCTGATGGTATCTTCTAAACTGAGCACTGAGTCCCATTGGGTAGGTAGAAAGATTAACCTAAATAATCTATACAGAAGCCCCTGGAACTCCATAAAATTGGGTCCCCAATCCATGAACAATTGGAACTCATTTACAAAACTTTTCCTAAATATTACATGAATATATTCTCATACTATAGAATTAGAATTTATAATCCCTATTCCATGATGAGCAATCTTTAAGCTATAATGTATCTTAATTAAAACTATCTTTAGATAGGTTTTTTTCCTCAAAAAGCATTTTATCAAAAAAATCTGATTTTTAAATTTTTTTTTAAATCATTGATTTTTATCCACCGTGCTTATAAATGATATATAAATCAGATGGTTGTAACACCATCTACTGATGTGCTGACAAATACCTATACCACATATTACTCATGTCTGTAGCATGCTCATAACATCTATTAATGATTTTGTAACTCTTTTTATAAACTATTTGTAAATGTGTATTTAACTTTTCCTCATCTCCAAAGAGAATTAAAGCCCCACCTTTTAGTGTGGATAGATTCTAAGATTTCTAAGTGGCAACATTGTGCTTTGTCTATCCCATCATTCATAAAACTAAAGCACTTACAAGTGTGGGAATGACTAGTTTTGGAAATTTAATGACCTCAGCCTAGTTGAGGTTAAGCAGGCAGAGAGAGACTTTCTTTAGAAAAAAAAGTTATTCCTCTACAAAAATTTAAATATATTGATGTGTTTAAAAAAAGATTTAAATGTATCAAACTTAAGGCTAATAAATGGGCAAGTAGAATATTTTAAGTGGTAAATGAATAAGTGATAAATGAAGTGCAGGATATTTTTTGGAGATTGAGGACTGGATTGCAGGATCTTATGTCCTCTGGCTGCATCTTATGAGGTTATAGATTGTGTAATGGTTGATATAACTTCCATTAGTATGTTCAGAAGAATTCTAGGGAATTCTGTCTACTATGGTCTATTACATTGATTGAATCATCTTTCAAAATTCCATTAATCTTAGCATTATAGGAAGAAGTTCTCGCAAACATATTGAAGTGTGATTCTTGCTTATTGTAGTAGTCCGTGGGAGTTTTGCTGTCAAAATTTATTGGAAGCAGGATCAGGGCCATATAACTTTTTTTTCCCAAAATAGTCAGATTTTGGGGGTTTGCAATGTAATGGAGAATAATCTATGCCCTTTGTTTCAATTTACAGTGAAACTGGCCCAAGAAATATTAGGCAATTTCTTGTAGTAGGAGACTCGTCCAAATGTAAAAAGTAAATTCTGCTGCATCTGTATTAGAAGACCATCATCAGGTAGCAACCAATTTTTGTTACTCTGGACAAGTCTCACTGTATATGCATTCCAGAAAATGTTCTTTCATTAATACATTTTTATTCTATTGCTTTCCTAATCTATCATGTTCAGCTTGATTTTAGACTACTATGGTATTAGTTTTCTTTACTGCCTCTACAGTCCAAGCAATGTTTTCAAATTTCATGAATTTCATTTGTCTTAGTGAGATCTTACATTTTTGTTTGAGTCATAATTATGGATCATTTTAACACTGAAAGAAAATGACTTAAGGATTGCTCATTTGGTACGTTTGTTTGGTAAGGTACCAAATGGTGCTTACAGTGTCCAGAAAGATTAACTGAATAGCTATTTCATGGTGTAAGTTTTGTGCAGAGCAGTGTTGAGTAACACACCGATGGTACTGTATTAGTACAACAAAGCCGTCTCTGAATCACAGCCCCACTTCAGTATTCTTAATACCATATTGGGATAGGAGAGGCAGAGTTCTTAGGCCAAATTCATCCCTGCAATAATACCATCAAAGTCAGATGAGGGGTCTTGGGATATGGTTGAACCTTTAGATCTATGATCTCCAACCTTTTTATGCCCAAGATCACTTTTTGAATCTAAGGGCAACTCAGGATCTACCCTTTTCCGAGGCCCCGCCCCTTCCTCAAAGCCCTGCTCTGCTCACTCCATCCCCCCCCTCCATCGCTCACTCTCCTCCACCCTCACTCATTTTCACCGGGTTGGGATAGCAGGTTGGGGTTCAGGCTCTGGGCTGGGGCCAAGGCATTCGCAGTGTGGGAGGGGGCTCTGGGCTGAGCCTCTGGGTTGGAGTGTAGGAAGGAGTGAGGGGTGGAAGCTCTAGGTGGGAGTTTGCATGCAGAAGGGGCTCCAAGCTGGGGCAGAGTGTTGGGGTGCTGGCTCTGGGAGGGGGCTCAGGGCTGGGGTGCAGGAGGAAGTTTCAGGTGCTGGCTCTGGGAGGGGGCTAAGGGTGGGCCTTGGGGTGCAGGAGCGGGTATGGGGTGCTGGCTCTGGGAGGGAGTCAGGGCTGGGGTAGGGGGTTGGGGTTGTGGAAGGGGTACGGGGTGCTGGCTCTGGGAGGGAGCTTCAGGCTGAGGCAGAGTGTTGGGGTAGAGGAGGGGGTTTGGAGTGCTGGCTTTGAGAGGGAGGTCAGGGCTGGGGGTTAGGGTGCAGGAGGGGGTTTGAGGTGCTGACTCCGGGAGGCGGCTCAGGGTGGGGTTTGGGGTGCAGGAGGGAGTATGGGGTGCTGAGTCTTGGAGGGGGCTCAGGGTGGGGTTTGGGGTGCAGGAGGGGGTATGGGTTCCTGGCTCCAGGACAGGGATCAGGGCTGGGGGTTGGGGTGTGGCCTCCCTCCAGGCAGCACTTACCTCCGGCAGCTCCTGGTCGGCGGCGGGCGTAGCAAGGCTAAGGCAGGCTCCCTGCCTACCCCAGCCCGACACTGCTCCTGGAAGGGGCCAACACGCCGCTGAGGCCCCTGAGGGGGGCAGGGGGCACGTGGCCAATGGGAGCTGCAGGGGTGGTGCTTGCAGGCAGAAACAGTGTGCAGAGGGAGACCCCTGCACCCCCCCACCCCAGGGCCATGTTCCCTTAGCGGCAGCCCCGCTGCACCGCCGGAGATTGTGATCGATCGGGAGATCCTCTAGCATCGACCAGTCAATCATGATCGACCAGTTGGTGACCACTGCTTTAGATTGAATGGTTTATAACAAGCAGGCCGCAAAAATTATTTGACTAATTATAAGTTTTATATGCTACATGGCAATGAAACAAATATTAGTATACAAACTGCTGCATAGAGTATGACAGGTTTCAGAGTAACAGCCGTGTTAGTCTGTATTCGCAAAAAGAAAAGGAGTACTTGTGGCACCTTAGAGACTAACCAATTTATTTGAGCATAAGCTTTCGTGAGCTACAGTTCACTGAGCTGTAGCTCACGAAAGCTTATGCTCAAATAAATTGGTTAGTCTCTAAGGTGCCACAAGTACTCCATTTCTTTTTGCATAGAGTATGGAAGCCTCAACCCTTCTAATGCCTTTTTTAAAATATGGTAAATTACTGCAGGAACACAGTAAAAAGTATTGACACAGAAAGTGGCTGTTACAGCCAGAGAAAACTACCTGTGAGAGTGGCTAATGTGGGACATTTGTGGAAGCAACCAAACAAAATATGATGTATGAGAAACTGAAAACCAAAAAAATGGAAGATGGGCTAAATTATTTTGGGAAGTAGTGGTTAAATTAATGACTTGATGTGCAGAGCACCTCTGAAAACCTAAGGCATGATCTTTTATATTGATACAGGGCCTTGCTGGAAAACCAGGCCACCTATGCAAAATGTTTATTTTCTGCATGTGATAGGGAGTTAAAGGCTACAATGCAAATTCGCAGCTTGACATTTATATTCAAAAGAAAAAGTGCTAGAGTTTTAACATAAATAAGGCCAAATACGTAGCAAAATTCAAAGAGGGATTTCATATATAAAAATGAAAGTACCCAGAATTATAATAGTTCGCTAAATAAAAAGTTTTGGAGTGGATATAAAGCTGCATGCTTCATGGTTTAACCCAGTCTCTAACTATTGGGCATTAGGGTGAGACCTTAAAGGGGACAGATTACCACCCATCTGCTTCCTGTGAGGTTTGTTGCACATTTCTCTGAAGCAACTAGTGCTGGTCACTGTTGGACACAGGATACTGAGCTAGAAGGACTAAAAGTCTGATCCAGTCTGGCAATTCCTATGTTCACAATGTAATACATATTAGCATCATACAAATATTATATAATATCCTACCGTAATGGTCCATGTGATACAATAGTGAGATGTACAACAGAGAGAAGCAGTCCCTTCCTGGTGATTTCTTGATCCCTAGTATCTCCCAAGTGCAAGGTTGTCCCCTTCGAGGATTTTTTTTTCTCCACCAGAGGCTGTTCTGGGGCTGGCACACTAAAATGTGGCAGAGCCCAAGGAGCTGTAGCTCTTAAGAGTATGTCTACACAGCTGTCGCGAGCGAGTCTCACAGTCTGGCCCCACAGATTTGTGCTGGTGGGGCTCATGCTAGCTCACTCAAAGTAACAGTATCAGGGGGTAGCCGTGTTCGTCTGTATCCACAAAAACAAGGAGTCCGGTGGCACTTTAAAGACCAACATATGTATTTGAACATAAGCTTTCGTGGGTAAAACCCCCACTTCTTCAGATGCATGGAGTGAAAATTACAGATGCAGGCATTATTATATTGACACATGAAGAGAAGGGAGTTACCTCACAAGTGGAGAACCAGTGTTGACAGGGCCAATTCAATCAGGGTGGATGTGGTCCACTCCCAATAACTGATGAGGAGGTGTCAATTCCAGGAGAGGGAAAGTTGCTTTTGTAATGAGCCAGCCACTCCCAGTCCCTATTCAAACCCAAATTAATGGTGTTAAATTTGCAAATGAATTTTAGTTCTGCTGTTTCTCTTTGAAGTCTGTTTCTGAAGTTTTTTTGTTCAAGTATGGCTACTTTTAAATCTGTTAGAGAATGTCCAGGAAGATTGAAGTGTTCTCCTACTGGCTTTTGTATGTTACCATTCCTGGTGTCCGATTTGTGTCCATTTATTCTTTTATGTAGGGACTGTCTGGCCAATGTACATGGCAGAGGGGCATTGCTGGCACATGATGGCATATATAACATTAGTAGACGTGCAAGTGAATGAGTCTCTGATGGTGTGCCTGATGTGGTTGGGTCCTCTGATCTTGTCGCTAGAGTAGATATGGGGACAGAGTAGTCAACGAGGTTTGCTACAGGGATTGGTACCTGGGTTAGTGTTTCTGTGGTATGGTGTGTAGTTGCTGGTGAGTATTTGCTTCAGGTTGGGGGGCTGTCTGTAAGCGAGGATTGGACTGCCTCCCAAGATCTGGGAGAGTGAGGGATCGTTTTCCAGGATAGGTTGTAGATGGTTGATAATGTGCTGGAGAGGGTTTAGCTGGGGGCTGTACGTGATGGCCTGTGGTGTTCTGTTATTTTCCTTGTTGGGCCTGTCCTGTAGTAGGTGTCTCGCTCTGTCAGTCTGTTTCCTCACTTCCCCAGGTGGGTATTGTAAGAGAAACAGCAGAACTAAAATTCATTTGCAAATTTAACACTATTAATTTGGGCTTGAATAGGGATTGGGAGTGGCTGGCTCATTATAAAAGCAGCTTTGCCTCTCCTGGAATTGACACCTGTCAACCCTGGTTCTCCACTTGTGAGGTAACTCCCTTCTCTTCATGTGTCAGTATATTTATATCTGCATCTGTAATTTTCCATGCATCTGAAGAAGAGGGGTTTTTACCACGAAAGCTTATGCTCAAATAAATTTGTTAGTCTTTAAGGTGCCACCAGACTCCTTGTTTCAAAGTAACAGTGTAGATGTTATGGCTTGGACTGGAGCTCAGGCTCTGAAGCCTAGGGAAGCAGTCAATGCAACAGCTACACAGCTGTTTTTAGCGCACTAGCCCAAGATATGCTAGCATTAGTCTATTGCTTTCAGCAGTTGTGTAGACATACCCAAAGTGGACACTTGTACAGAGCTGCATCTTTCTCTCTTCCAGCTAGAAAGTACCTGTTATGCCCCACACATCCTTTAGTTTTCTCTCCTGTTGCTGAGGAGATGGCACATTATCACAGTTCAAAACATTATTGCTTATATTGCTACTACTGTGTGATTAAGGTCAAACACTCTAGCATATTTTTAGAAGGGTAGTATGGTAACTGTAGAAGAGGTGAACATAAACAGGAAGTACAAAGGACTGAAGTTGGAACTTTTGTTGATGAAGCAAGACAAATGCTGTGAACTCTGATCTGGGGAAAAAAAAAAAAAAAGCAAGTGAACTTTCCATGCACTGCAGTCTTTGTAGCAAAGAATGTGACAGTACTTAGGGATGTTGGAGGATCTCAACCACTTTTTGAAACTTCAGAATCCATTCTCCATGAGTTAAAACAGGAAGGACAGCGCTCCATTTGCTTTATGTGAAGCATCCTTACAATACACCAAAGAGAGAGAAAAGTCCAATATGTTAATGGTAATATTGTGGCAAGATTTTCTGGCATTAGGAACAATTACTGTATTTTACAAGCATTCAGAAGATCAAAAGAATTTGTTTGCAAACAGAATTTAATATGCTCTTTTCCAGGCATCAGCCCCATCTTGCAGGCAAAGGGTAGATAACCATGCTACCCATCCAAGGAACGTTAATGTAGCCTTGTTTCCGGTCATACTTAAAGTTAGATCCTGAGATAAAATGTGCATACTGAGACTCAGAATGCTCAAACAAATTAGAAAAGCAGATTATGCAGACTAGTTGGAAGACTCGGACTGGGAATGAGCTCCTATACCAATCACTCAGTCCTGGGATTAACATGATATAAATTGCTCATGGAGTGCAAAGTGAGTGTGTGTGTGTGAGAAATGCTACTGTTCCTATTGGATTACACCAAGAGCAAAACAGTGAAGAATTAGGCCCTTTGTATGTAATATTATCTATGGCTATGTTACCGAAGTGGCTGACTAAAGCAGCCTCACAAGGAGGGGAGCTGGCTGTATTTTTGATGTTATGCGGAAACAAATGAACTGAGAATAAAATGGAAGGGCAAGAAACCAAATCCAAATTTTCGTTGCAACAAAAGTGTCTGTGATGTGATCTGAACAGTGAATAAAGCATGCAGGACACCACCACATTGAATTAAAAGCTATTCAGTTAAATTAATTATATATTTTGTTAATATGTTTTAAAAAGTTCTCATAGGCTTTATCTGATATTGCTTAATAACAGTACGCTGTATTGAAGTAAGTTAAATCCTGCTAGAGTCATTGTGAAATTAGTTCTGGCACTATGATTTACTTTTGGAGGAATGAATGAAATAAACAACTTTTATGCAATCTCAATGGAAAATATTAATTTTTCCACCCAGATGAAGAAGGGTTTTAATTTAATTGATCTGTTGGTGAAATAATTTTGTGCAAAAGTGAGCACAGATTCTCTTCATAAAATGACTAATGTTCAAGTAAATTTGTGGTTTAAATATTTCACTGTGTAATATGATTGAGTATTTTAAAAAATACAAGCAGAAAATTTACATCGCCAAGGGTAAATAAGAACTGGAAAAGCAAGTCCTCCTGGGTTTAGATTGGTGACTTCAGCTCTAGTTAACAACTCATTAGAAATAATCATCATATTAAAATTCTGTAGTGTGTGCTAAAGAAGGGTCTTAAAAAAAATCAGAGCACTAAAATAAACCCTATTGAAAATGTGATTATTAAGGTTTAGTCTAAGGAAAATTAGGGTTAGTTTGCCATTATTTGTGTATGTTTAATTTTGGCAGCCAGGAGAAGCTATGGAGAGCTGGAAAATGCTGATAATATCTTAATTGTGCTGATCCAAGGGCTGATTAAATGAAAATGTGGTATGATTATATTGAAAGAGGATGGGGACTTTTCATTGGCTTCCAGCCAAGCAGGAGGAGGAGCTGTGAAGGGCTCACATCTCTGCCTAACCTAGCCATGACATATTTCAGTTAGAGGAGCACTGGGGATGCAGAGAGTGTCCCATTGAGAGACACTGAATTGCACTCTGTGGACTGAAGGGAGAATTTCTGGCAATTTCAAAATGGAGCTCGACTAGGGAGAAGTGGGGGTCCTCATTAGGCTTGAAGATGCCCCACCCCCACCAGTGATGTGGAGAGAAATGCATAGCATCCTGCTCTGTACAAGGCTTTCTTTTATTATATTTTGGCCTTTTGTACAGTTTCACATTCCATATAAGTGCACACAATAAATCACAAATAAGGAAAGGATATGATTCCTTTCTGCACAGCTGTCTGCTATTCATTAAGAAGGTGAGTATGCTGAACTAGTTATAAGGAGTAGGCAGATGTGAACAGGCAAATGTTGATTCATCTAATTATGGGAAATAAAATTCAGTGAGTTCAACACCTTTTTCTGGATCTGCTCCATCATACCTCACTTTCTCACACACACCCTCTTCTAGTGAATTCAATGAGGCACCCAGGCATGAGAGACTACTTGCATGTACATAACTACCCACACTGATTAAACTGAAGACTATGTTCCAAATTCTAATTTCTGATACTGTACACCCAGACAAGCCCCTTGAAAGCGGTGGAGTTGTGCAGGAACAAGTGAGAGCATGCTGAGGCACTCTGCCTATTTTAATCTGCTATAAATTTTCTTTGGTACAATTGTAATAGTCTCCTGTGTTTCAAGGTGCTGGAATTGTGCAGTATTTACTACCAGTATAAACAATAATGAGCATTACAAAAATGCAGGCTTGTAATCTCTTTCACAGTTTGTCACTTATGCAATGCCATAAGCTCTTTGTCCAGAATTGTCATATGAGTAGTGATCCAAGTTAAGCTCATAATCACATTTCATTTCATGCCTCTCAGCAGCAGACTTTCCCACTACAAAGAGCTGAGTTTGCTATACTAGAAGTAAAATTTGTATTTTGCTTGGTTATTGTTGTACCTAGCTTATGTCTTTACAGGGTCTTGCTTTAATGAAGACTGCTATGGATAGTAACACAAAAGTCTGTATGTTTTCAATAATCACATTAATATATGCTGCATGTAGTCTTTTAGTCTAGGACTTGCCTGGCAGAACTCCATCCTTCATTAACTAGTACCAGGGAGAACAATGTGTGACACAGAAAAGGAAATACTATAAAGTTTCAGTAGACTTTAGTGTGATATGTTACACTGATTATATTCAGAACTTAATTCAAGTACATGTTGTCATTAAGGTAGTATGCAAGTTTGTTTCTCTGTTGTATAGAAATATTGAATTCCTCTTTCTTAAATGATCACACATAATGCTAGAACATAATATTGAGAGGATTTAAAACCAAAAATTATTTTAATAAACCTGAGACATTAGTGGGCAACATAATAAAGACCTTGTTGCATTACTAATTGCCTAAGGAAATATATACAGAAGAGAGGGAGACCAGTGATATCTGAAGGAGAGTAAGCAAAATGGATGTGTCCCTATCCTTCCTGAAGGATTCTCTAGGTAATTTTTCTGATTAAAAATGGTGCAGTGTTAGGGCTGGCTAGAGGTGTGCCAGGTGTGTGGTAACACAGGCCTTTGTGGTTCAGGGACTCCTACTCTTTTTACATTCCCTGCCCAACACATCAGTGATCTCCCTTGTCTTCTAGTCCTCCCTGCACACCTTGAAGATGCATTTAGGGATCTGATATTCTCCACCCTCCTCCACTGATGATTGCCTCAGGCTTTGTCTACACCACTGGTGTGCAAACTGGCGGGTCACTTCGGGGGGGGGCGGTATGAAGAACCTTTGGCCTTTTGCCCTTTTAAAACAACAAACATACAAATAAAAGCACAGGTTGGCTTATTTTCAACAATTTGGTAAGTTTCATAACTACAATAGGCCTACTATGCCTTTAAAATTAATTTTGATTCTCATTAATTTTAAGGCATCTAAGGCAAGGCAATAAACCAGCAACATATATAATAGAGTTCAGAGCCCAGGACCTCTCAAGTGAGTCAGATGCTCTAACACTAAACTGAATGAATAGTCTCATCTCTGTTTGTCCCCTCCACCTTCCTGGTGTGACCTTCAAGTCAATCTAATTAGCAGTGCACACAGAGTATGATGCCATAAAAAGTGTCAAGAAAAGAATTTGGATCAACTCACTGTGTTTGGCAGGTATTCCTAGGAGGATGAAATTCTGGAAGATACGCTGTTCTGCAAACCACTTGAGCGGTGAATGCTGATTATATATGCCCCCTAGTTTGCGCACCACTGGGATAGAGTACAGGAGTCAGAGCTAGGAAAACTGCGTTTTATTCCTGGCTCCACTAGGTTGCTGTGTTGCCTTAGCCCAGTTATGAAACATCTCAGGGACTCAGCTACCTAATCTGTAGAACAGGCATACAGCTATTTACAGTACTTTACCTTCTCTTATAGCAAATCCTGTATAATGCAATAGAGAGATTATACTAATAGAATTCTATATAAATTGCTCTGAATGTTTATAGAATGTAATGGAATGGGACATGCCTACTATAGATTGGTATAAAAATTCTTCAAGATGGTATTCATTCCCTAATAAATTCAATAGGACTGTTCCTTAGAGCAGTTAAAATGCTTTGAGATTAGTGCTCTGCAGCTGTCAAACATAACTACAGTATATATTTTTAAAATCTCTAGAGATGATACAGCAAGCCAGGCTACACTAGTAACATATGAAGTGGGATTACTCAGGAATTAGTACAAAAGTAAGAGCAACCTAGGACACTTCATGACTTTGTCTAGTTCAAGAGTTGTGTCTTCTTACATGGTGTTTTCCCCCTCTACGGGGTAGCTAACTGGGTGTTCTGTTTTACAGAGCAATAATCTGGGGCCCAAGTTTCTAAAAGAGGCCAAGCTCTGCTCCACATATTTCTTAGATAAAGTTAAACATGTATTTCTAGAATAAACATTGCTCTGCAATAATGAGTCTTGTTTTTCCATTCACCTTTATTTCAGTAAGAAATTATATTAAATAAGTTAACACAATATATACAAATATCACCAATATAAAAATTCCCATTTATAAAAATCATAAATATATTAGAAACTGTAGTAGTATGAGGTACCTCTAAATCACATCACCCAAGTAGTTCATTTATATAGACATCCCATTATAAAAATAAAAGTGATCTCTCAAGTGTTTAATCATCAGTATAAAATATAAGTGCTAAATTCTTCTTCCTATTGAGTATGTGCAGGAAATTAGTTACCTATTGATTCAAATAAATTGCAAAGTACTCAGTTTAGCACCTGGCGTTGCCTAAAGTACATTTTACAGTTTAGACATGCAATTCTGTCTCTATATTGATTGTTAGAAGTTTGGATCTGTTGTATTATGGTTTTGAATGTTAGTTTTTGATATGGTACTCCCACTTCCTCACAAGTGAACTTGTTAGGATGTCATATAGACACAGTCATTTAGTTTTGATAACTTATATCAACTGATATACAGAATAACCAATTTAAAATTGACTTCTCCATGAAGTGCAGAAGGAATAGTAGTGTTTTCATATTTGTGAGCTAACATTTCATCAGTTTAACATTGTTAAAATTAAAACAAAAGTAGTGGTTTTTGCTTTAAAATATAAAAAAACAAAATGTTTCACAGAAACAGGAAGTGTTCCTTTACACTTAAGTAAAGGCTAATAATATTTAGAGACAGCAGTTTTTTCCCCTCAAGTACCATAAGCTTTTCTGTCTGGGAATGCAGCAGCATTTGAAATAGTAACAAAAGGCACTTCTTGTGTTTTTCCTAAATATCATTAAGTGGCATGGTTTCTTTTTCCTTTGCAGCTTTTGTTTTCTTGCATTTATACAGGGTCACAGACAAGCCAATGATTATAATAAGGATTACAATGGCTGCAGCTGCTATGATAATAAACACTTCGGTTCCATACTCTGGTTGGGGAGAAGAAAAAGCAAACAAAGAATTAATAGCTCATCAGTGCATACAGATTTTCTATATAGTAGTAATTTGCTTTACCTTAACGTCATGACTAACATGGGTCCCAGTCCTACAAAAACATTGAATACCTCCCAGGAGGTGCGAAGACCATTCAGGTCCCCTTGAAGCCAGTCCCTTCCTATGAGGGACTCTGCACCTCAAAGGATCAGGCCCTCAGTTATAGCCATAAATGTCATGCTTGTGCAAAAGTTTTGTATACTAACAGAAACTTATTCTAGGGTTTTAAACTAACAAAAAACAGTTTGGACAAAGTTTACTGAACTCAAATATTTTGTGATATCACATTGAAAATTCTATATTGAGGGAAAGGTTTTAATTTTTGGATGGTGGAGAGAGGACAATGAGGTTTTGGGAGAAGAGGTTTCTGCTTATTAATATAAAATGCACAGATTCTTTCCCAATAGGGAAAGAAGAGGGAGCATAAGGTAGAGCTGAGAGCACTGATTTAAAACCTGGTATGTTTTCAGTAAATTATTTGTCTTGATACCAATGAAGGATAATGCTTTAAACAAAAAAAAAACCCCACAACAACAACAACAAATCAGCCCTACACACACACACAAACCCAAAAACAGTCCCCACAAAGCAACGACTATCAAAGGGCACAATGGATAAGTCTCCTTCCCAGCACCATTCCCTCACTGACCTCTTCATTGTTTGATAAAGAGCTTATATATTTGCCTGGTTGGACACATTTTTAATGTACACAATTTGGGGAAAACAGTTAGGATTATGGGCACTACAATTTGAAGGACAGTAAACCTTAAAGGATCACCTGCACTTGAGAAAATGGACTAGAGCACAGGAAAAAAGCAGGAGTTAGCCTCATTCAAATATATGCACAGCTCCTACTGACCGTTAAGTCTTACATAGTTTGCTGGCACGCATATCTAAAGGCTTCATCATGCAAGCACTCACTACTGGGTCACTAGTTGGGAAAAATTTCATTATATGTAAACTAGTATTTATCAAAGGGAAGAAAAGGGAAACAAGAAAAATATAGGCCCATTGATGAGGCAATTTGAAATCTCAGTGAAAAGTCATCAATGCAGGCCCTGCAAAGAGGAAAAACATTTTTTTTAAGTGAACAGATAATTGTGGATGGTGGACAAAGGTGGAATGTTCAAAAGCACTCGGTGTTGGCCTAACTCTGCTCCCACTGTAGTCAATGGCAATTTTGTGATATGGTAGAAATCTCAGTGATGGTTACCTCATGGGAGATTTCTTCTCATGGGTTTTCTATATGAGAGGGAAATTTTTTTGTTGGAATGCAAGAGATAGCAAGAAAAATAGTCTATTTACTTGTTTCACCAGATACTTACCATCCAAAACATTTCTCTCATGGCTGGTACAATTCACCTTGCTCTCTTGACTTTTGCGGTTCTCTCTGCGAGAGAGAATAATTGCCTGTACATAAAAGCAGTAGTTCTTCCCTTTGTCAATGCTTATTTCAAATTGATTACTTTTTGTTGTTGCCTCTTTCTATGTATAAAGGAAAAAAAGACACTTTCAAGACATTCTTTATAAAAGTTTTAGCTCTTAATAGCATAGAAGTTTTGTAACTATAAAACATACAAAATTAGAGGTATAGGAAGTTGAAAATAAGGGCTTACCTTTCCTGTACTTTGATCTTTCCAATAATAGAGTGTATATTCCAGGTCATTTTTAAAAATCTCTCTGATACTTTTAAAGCTTTTATTGGTAAATCTGTATGGTGTAAGTGGATCTTCAACCAACACTTTCAGCTTGGAGTCAGTTAGTTCATAAGTTTGAATCTCTGGTCTCCCAATTGTAGCTAATGCACACAAAAACATTTTTAGAATTCATTCAAGGCATAGGAAAAACTTTATTGGCAAAATATCCTTTTCACACAACATTCTCCACTACCACCTCAAAACAAAACAAAACACCCCCCCCCCACACACACACACAATCTCTCTACTTTACCAGGTTTAAACACATGTAACATAGTGACTGGCACAGTCAATGCATATTAATAAAATTTCAACCCAGTGCATGGGGCTCACACGAAGCTCTAGACACCACTTAAATCCTGTATTAACAGTGAAGTGGTGCATGAGGTTATGAAGTCCCCCGCAGTGGGAAAGATTTCAGCTACTGCTAAAAGGTGGTCAAACACCACAAGAGCAAGAACCTAAACAGAAAAACTCTAGGCTCAATTCAAGCCCTATTGAATTAATGGGGGTGATGTGATGTAACAGACTATTACTAGGCAATCCTACTTACTCTGATTGTAAGGTGTGAATTTTGGGGAGATTGCGTAGGACGGCTCCTCAAACTTTTCTGTCTCTGAAAGCATTTCAGACACTATGTGTGCAGTATAGGTGTCTTTTACCTTCTCCAGTTTGTCAGTAACGTCACACTCTGTTTCTTTTGTGTGGACGCACACTTTTTCCCAGTTTGAGTTGATTCTGAAAGGAACCAAGAATGAAGTATTGATATAACACTTTCTGAATATAGTTTCATTCACATGCATACATTCATGCATAAGGTATACAATGCCTGGGATAAAATGGTTTTCAGTAATCGTCAAAGTCCAGAATTTTTACAATGTCTTCTGACTACATCATGCTTGTACCTGTAAACCAGTCTGTGAAGATGAGTGGAAAAATCCATACTATGCAAACATGCTTGATTCACGGTTTAAAAAGCTGAACCACGCAACTAAAATTTAACTCACAGTGAAGCAATATATAATTAAGGAAAGATGTTTTCTTCATGGTATGCACTGATTTGATAACATATTTTCATAAAAAGAAAAGTAGTACTTGTGGCACCTTAGAGACTAACCAATTTATTTGAGCATGAGCGTTCGTGAGCTACAGCTCACTTCATCATGAACACTTATGCTCAAATAAATTGGTTAGTCTCTAAGGTCCCACAAGTACTACTTTTCTTTGAGAATACAGACTAACACGGCTGCTACTCTGAAACCATATATTTTCATGTCTGTAAATTTAACAGGAAATTGTCACACTGAATAATTTTGACACTGGTCATTCCCTCCCTCCCCCATCTATATAGAAAGAGGTAAAATGTTCACAAACGCCTCAGTGACTAAAGACAATGGGACTTAGGCTCTTAAGTTACTTAGAGCCTTTGAAAATGTTACTCAAAAGCAATAATACATTTCCAGATATGTCCTAAAGTACCTCTAACTATCTTGAATGCACTTCTGCGAATGTGGAGGAGGGGGGATCAGATATGGACACTATACATAGTTATAAAAAAGAGACAATTAACTAATCTAGTGAATGTTGTCACTTGTTTGCTAGATACAGTATTCTGCATATGGGTATGGGCATAATTAAAACCATGTAATAACATAATCAGTACTAGTCATACAGGAGCAAAAACTTCAGTTCAGATACATTAAGTAATCAACTGCAAAAAAAATGACAAACTTCTCTGGGTGTCTAAATGGCAAAGAGGGGTGCAATTCATGTATTTTTTCATAAATTAAAACAAGCAGATTTTTTAAAGATTTGCAATCAGGGAAAAAAAGTGTGTTTGTCCCTTTTTTCTTCCTAATATAAAAAGGAAGCAAAAAAATTAATTAAAAGCAGAAATATTAAATCTGGCCTCCTTTGTTTTTGCTGGAGAATCAAAGGACAAGTGTGAGGGCTCTCATGTAGTTCAGTTGAAATGGCAGGAGTGCTGAGTGTATGTTAACAAAGGGATTTTCGTCCACATGTTTTTCAGAATTTTTAATTAAATAGGAGTTTGCTCAGATTTCAGTTTCTCGTGATGTCATAATTCTATTAGTTTCAAAGTGGTTTACAGAGTCCTCCAGGAAAGACAGGGAGGATAATACCTGATCTTCATAAAGGGGAAGAAGAAAAAAAAAAAAACACAAAACCCACAAACAACCCATCTTTGCAGGGGGCGTTTTAAATCCACAATAAGGAAGCAAAAAAGACAAACTTTTAAAGTTTGTGTATCTTTAAAGGGGACATGCCAACCACCTCCTGTCCTCTGCCCACAGAAAACAAAAACAAAAAATCCACCTCTCCTGTGCACAGTAACCTTTTAAAAATGCCCACAAACGAAGTCCTAGTTGAAACACAATGCCCTACAATTATTCTTAGCACAGGCACTGTGTTTTTCAAATCTTTGGACCCTTAATTGATGTATATAATTTGTAAAAAAAATTAAGGCTCCAAGGTTTAAAAATAAACCAAAACAGTGCTTGTGCTAAGAATAGTTATGTCCATATTAGCACAGCTTGGAGATCTACAATACTTATTTACAAATCTCATTGTACACATGTCTTCAGTTTAAAAACTAACTATATAGGCCACACCCACCTGACGTATATTCCTTGCAAGTAACAAAGGTTACTTAAACTTACATTGTTTAGTAGTTCTCTCAAAGTTTCTATCTTTTTGGAAGTTTAAATCAGCTTAAAAGCTTTCTTGTGAATCATTAATTGAAACTAATTGTATTTCAGACACTTCTGCCTGTGAAACTACATGCAAGAAAATATGAGACACACATTCTTGAATTAGGACCAAATCCTGCCTACCTTACTTGCACAAACAGTCAGATTCAGTTCAGTTATATTACATACTAAGAGAATTTGGCCCTACACGAGAGCCAAATAAAAGTAAAAGGACTAGATTTAGGCACCTAAAGATGAAAAATAATATCTAGTGGAATTTTTTAAAGTGCTTAATGCTTAACTCCATAATATCTGGATCTTACACAGCAAGTCAGGTGAGCAGACTGCTATACTCACATGGGGTACCATTGAGATAGATGGGGCTCAGTGTGGGTGCAACACTAAACGTGCCTGGATCACAGTGCAGGATTGGGGCCTATGTCCATTTGTGTCTGTAGGCTTGGGCCCTTGGTTGCATTATACCAGTGATTGTCAACCTTTCATTTGTGGTCACTTAATGAATTTCAAACTGAAGCGTGAACCCCTTTGGAAATCTTAAGACAGTCTGCGGACCCCCAGGTTCCATGGACCACAGGTTGAAAACCACTGAATTATGCCAAAAGAAAAAGGAGTACTTGTGGCACCTTAGAGACTAACCAATTTATTTGAGCATAAGCTTTCGTGAGCTACAGCTGAAGTGAGCTGTAGCTCACGAAAGCTTATGCTCAAATAAATTGGTTAGTCTCTAAGGTGCCACAAGTACTCCTTTTTCTTTTTGCGAATACAGACTAACACGGCTGCTACTCTGAAACCTGAATTATGCCATTCTGCTTAAACATTTGCTTTTATATTAATTTTTAAAAGGCTGTGTAAGGAACATGACAAAGCACATTTAACCCTACCCCCTGTGCACAGAGAAAAAATTCACAAGTGTTATTGGGTATTTCACCCATTACTCATGAAATTTAGCCTCCAGTTGTAGACACTGGAACATGCCAGAAACTATTACAGTACAATGTTTTCCAAAAGTGTGCAGACGGTTTATAATGCAGTTTCTCTTTGAGGCATGTTCAGTCATTGTTTTTATGTTAATTCATAGACTGTATGCATAGTGAACATTTCATATTCGTCAGAGTTTTGTAATAAAAAAATAAAATTATGCACTTAATATGGGCTTGGATTTTATTGGCCCAGTGTTTTGAAAAAGTCTAACATTAATTTTATAAGCCATGAATTAGAGTAAGTCTAGGAAGTTAGATGAAGAGGTCATTTTTTAAGAAAAAGAAAAGGAGTACTTGTGGCACTTTAGAGGCTAACAAATTTATTTGAGCATAAGCTTTCATGAACTACAGCTCACTTCATCGGATGCATTCAGTGGAAAATATAGTGGGGGGATCTATATACACAGAGAACATGAAACAATGGGTGTCACCATACGCACTGTACCCAGAGTGATCACTTAAGGTGAGCTATTACTAGCAAGAGGTGGGGTTTGCTGGAAATGGCCCACCTTGATTATACTACAAAAGATTCCCCCCAACTCCTGCTGGTAATAGCTCACCTTAAGTGATCACTCTGGTTACAGTGTGTATGGTAACACCCATGGTTTCATGTTCTCTATGTATATAAGTCTCCCCACTATATTTTCCACTGAATGCATCCGATGAAGTGAGCTACTGAAGTGAGCTGTAGCTCACGAAAGCTTATGCTCAAATAAATTGGTTAGTCTCTAAGGTGCCACAAGTCCTCCTTTTCTTTTTGCGAATACAGACTAACACAACTGCTACTCTGAAACCTGTCATTTTTTAAGTTTACCCAACTAGACTAAGTAATACTGATCCACTTAACTAATGCATTAATCATTAAATTAGAATAAAATTAGTCATATCTATGATATCTCTGCAAATTCTCTCAACATTAAAAAAAGAGGGAATTGTTTTGACAGATAAAAACTCTGGTGGTTTGTTTTAAATGTAGATCAAATTCTACACCGTCTTCGTGAAGGGGATGGTAAACTGGTGCAAAATATTTTGGGCCAAGTTTTCCAGTACTGGGTGGCCTAAACTGAAAGTGCAGAGCCAGGATCTAGATCCATACATTTTATTTCTAGAACAAGCCTGGAATCAGGTACACCTGCACTTGGAAGCAACCAAAACTCAAAATAGAGATCATAACTTTCCTAAAAGTTCTCATATTTGGACTCTGCATTACATTCACAGATTCAAGATATTCAAACATTCTACCATGACTACACTTTTTTCTGCCTCAATCACAAATGTCTTTTTAAAATTGGCATTCACTACCATCTAGTGAGCACAGAGAGAAGGGCAGGGGTACACCAGGCACTCATACCTACAAATTAGATCTACTCACCCAGATATTTCTACTGTATAGACATAGTTGGTTGGCTCGGGTTGCCACTGTAGTATTGTTTTGAAATTGATTGATGACCAAGTTATATTAACTGCTGTTGACAGTTCTGAATTACCTTTAGGAGACAAAAAAAAAAAAAGAAAGTTGTGATGAGTCACACTGTGTAGTGCTCTAGATTTATTATATTCCCTATTTAGCAGAAGTGAGGTTTCTATAAGAAAGTATCTGTGATTATAGTAAAATTCTGTTTGAGAGAAAAAATTCACAGAAATCACACTCGTTTTACTTCTGCCATGGGAAATTCCTTTTTAATGCTGAATGTTGGAAGAAAGTTCCTCCAGTTCCTCTCCTTCCCCTCGGTGACCTGAATCTTTTGTAATTCAGCATAGTTGTTTCCCCTGGCCACCAAATCAAATGCGCAGAAAGACCATTTGATTCATCTAGGAACAGTTCAGAATTGTGCTTGCTTCTAGTGTTTCCTTCTGCTGTTTAAACCAACACAAGCATTTTATAATGAGTTTGCAAAGACTTGAAGGAAATGTGAGATTTTGCATCGTATTTGACATTCATATATACCATGTGCAGTATAGGTAAAATTCATCTGTAGTTATAGTTACTGTGGAATCCAATAACTGAGTTTCCTGATTTTTATTCAGGTGAATTCTCAGCCATAGTAATTGCATATATTTGCATTTTTCTTCTTTTAAAAAGCACACAGACAAGCAAATTGCATACCAAAATAAATGCACAATTTCATTCTATAAAAGTGTCTAATCAGTTAAATAGTTATGCTTATGTAAACATTTTTATAGTGTTCGGTGCATAAAGAAAAATCAGTTAAAAAAAATAAGTGCATGTATATTGTATTCTTGTTTACTCTAGTATTAATTTCTTAATTTTCAACCATTTCCAATCACAAAATTAATGAAGTCTAAATTCACCTTAAAGAACTAGAAGTATGTAAAAAACATACAACACTAGCCAAACCACGGGCGTAGTGCATTAAAGTGTCATACATTCCACACAACCACAATCAAATAGAAGTAATTGTTTTAGAATTTTTTTTATAATCTGTTTGCTCATATGAATATTACCTAATTGATATGTTTTTTTTAACATATAGCCAAAAATTAGAGCTGTCCAAACTGGCGATATTGAAAAGGAAGTAAATAATTCTAAGAAAAATGACAGGTTTCAGAGCAGTAGCCGTGTTAGTCTGTATTTGCAAAAAGAAAAGGAGTACGTGTGGCACCTTAGAGACTAACCAATTTATTTGAGCATAAGCTTTCGTGAGCTACAGCTCATTTCATCAGATGTATCCGATGAAGTGAGCTGTAGCTCAAAAGCTTATGCTCAACTAAATTTGTTAGTCTCCTTTTCTTCTTTTTAAGTAAAATGTTGGTCGGTAACCAGCACATAATTATTAATAAGTTTAAGTGCCTTCACCTTACCGCATTTAAAATACGTTAACATAAAAGATCACTCTCTAACGTACCCATGAACACCTGTAAAGCTGAATCTTAACTTTGAAAAGCCAACTTTGTATTAAAAAGGGAGACAAAAAAATACGGGGCATTCCTGGAAAGGGGAATGGGCAAACCCTACTGCGCTCATGGGCTCCGCTGGCAGATTTCAGCAGAGCCCTGTTGATTTCACTGGTGCTTCCTGGAGGCATGGGGTCCATTTGCAGCATCCGGCCCCAAGTAGGTAACTCCCACCAAACACCCCTGCCATCCCCACCACAGGAGGTAAGACAACTTAGATCTCGGGGAATTCCGACACAACGAAGTAACTCTTGCCCTTTTAGCTACAGAAAAGTTGTACGGGGTTTCTGGCCACCAAACCAGCCACGGCATCTTGCGCCACACGGGACGCTCCCCCAGGGAGGGTTCCTGAGTTGTTTTATCCTCGAAATCCCTCATGCAACTTCACTTCTCCGTCGGCCTCCCCAGGCTCCACGCCGGACACTGTCCCCCAGTCTTTACAACACCAACACCCCCGGAGGAAGCAGCACGTCCCCCACGTATCTCTGCGTGCGCCCCTGGTCCTCCGCGGCGGGCAGGCGCCGCGCCGGCTCGGGGAACAAGCCGCAGAGAGGTAGCTCCATCCAGGGACATGGGACCCGTGCCAGCCTAGCAGGCAGCCCCGACCAGGTGAGGCGCGAAGGCACCTGGTGGCGCTCGGCACGCAGCCCCGGGGTAGTGGCACTCACCTGAGCAGGGGCCCAGCTGGGAGAGCAGCGCGCCCAGGAGCAGCGCCCGGCCACGGGCTGCTGCTAAGGCAGCCAAAGCGCTCGCCATCCTCGGCAGCGGGGAAAGTAGCGGGGATCCGGCCCGGGCGAGGCGAGGCGAGGCGAGGCGGGTACCTGTAACGTAATGGTCGCTGTGGAGGCTGCTGCTGTCTGAGCGAAGTCTGCCAAGGAGGCGGGGTTGACCCTATTTATAGCCCTGCACCGCCCCCGCCGAGTACCGGGGTCTGGGCCGGGCGGCGCGCGGAGCAGACGGGGCGGGCTGGGGGGATGAGTCAGTGGCGGTGATTCAGCTGCTGTGCCCGCCGCACGGAGGTGCGGAGTTCAGAGCCGCTCCCCTCGGCCAGGTGCCGGGCGCCAAGGGACAGAGCGAGCGAGGCTGGGGCCCCGGCGGCTGCTGCGCGCTGAGCCGCGGAAGCTGCTTCTACTGCCGCGAATGGTGCAATGTAGAGGCCGGCAGAGAAGTGAAACCCCAGTTCCTGGGAGAGCCGGGGCAGGCGCTTCTCCTCCCCTGCTCCCGCTTTTCATTTCCTCCCAGCCTGGCGGAGGAGAGCGCAGCACAGTCCGGGGAGCTCTGCTGCTCTCACCCCTTCCCCTGCTCTAGCCGGACCAGCCTCGCTGGCCGGGCCTTCAGGAAGGCTGGGGTCGCACTCCGGAGTCTGCAGCCTGTGCTGTGGTGGCACCCCTGCCCCAAGCACCTTAGTTCTAGAGCGGGGCACAAAATCCTGGTTCAGAGTAACAGCCCTGTTAGTCTATATTTTTTTTGCAAATCCTGGTTCAGTTCATCTGCTGATCCTATGGGGGGGGGGGGGGAGGGTAGAGAAAGAAATTCTGGAACCTCCTCCTGGGCAAGAAAGCGTTTTCAGCTTTCCTCTGAAGAATCTGATACTGGCCAGTTCTGGGGCCATATGCCCCTGGGGTTTGGAGCAGGTGTAGGGTCTCAAACTGGAAAGGAGAGGGGAGGAAGTTAATTCAGACAGGCCTGTTTCTGCAGTGTTCTTTATTTTATTTAGTACCTGGATTCCAAGGTGGTAGAAACACCTTTCTGCACCATGTATCAGGGTGGCCAAACTTACAGACCCTCTGAGCTGCATATGACAATCTTCAGAAGTTCGAGGGCTGGGGCGCACCTGGCAGGGCTCAGGTCTTTAGCCCTGCAGGAGGTGCCTGAGAGAGCTCTGGACCCCACTCCACACTGGGCAGAAGCCCCTACTCCACCACCCCAGTCTGGTAGGTGGAGATGGGGTGGGGAGCTTCACGAGCCACACTTTAACATTATCAAGCCCCAATTTAGGGCCATTTAGGGGTCTGGGCCAAAAATTGGGGCTTGATCCTACTTTAACATTATGTAGCTTGTGAGCTACAGTCAGGGCCGGCTCCACTTTTTTTGCCGCCCCAAACAGCCAAAAAACAAAAACAAACCTCAAACCTGCCAAATACGCCACTGCCGGAGAGAACAGGAACATCGGAGGGAGCTGCTGCCGAAAATGCCACTAACAGCGAGAGCCGAGTCAGAAGAGTCGTCACCGAACTGCTGCCAGGGCTGCTGCCACAGTACCATCCCAAGAACAGCCAGAGTGCCGCCCCTTCAGCAGCGCCGCCCCAGGCACCAGCTTACTTAGCTGGTGCCTAGAGCTGGCCCTGGCTACAGTTTGGTCACCCCTGCCATATATCCATGTAGCTCATATCTGTATCTATATAAAGATCTGCCACTCTTTTTTATGCCCCAGTATTGGCCTCTTTTAATTAGAGCTGTGTGAAACTTTGGAACAAACCCCAAGATGGTAATTTAGTTTTATGCTTCATTATAAATTCAAAACTTTGGCCAGGTGAGACAAATTTCGTGAGTGCATGTGGGCTGATTTGTGGTTATAGGTGACATATGCACAAATAATTGGTTTACATAATTTACATCTGAAATCAGGTAAAACTGTGAATTGGGCTGAGTTGTGCTTTTGGTCCATTCAAACCCCAGACTCAAACATTCAGGAGGTATAAACCCCATCAAAGCAAAACTGGAAAAAATGTTTTGTATGAGATGAAGCACAGGGGTTTGCACAATTCTACTTGGGATGAATTTGCAAATGTGTACCATTGCCATCTACTGGAAATAATTTCCTGCTCATATAAGATATCAGAAAAACTAGGGGAATTGTTTTCATCAAATTAGAAACTTGTAGCTTTTGAAGATGAAAATCTGTGCATAGGTGCTAGAACTAGGGGTGCTGTAGGTCCTGCTGCAACCCCTGGCTTGAAGGGGTTTCCATCATCTATAATGTTCATGGTTTGGTTCAGTAGTTCACAGCACCCCCACTAAACAAATTGTTCCAGCATCCCTGTTTCTTTGTAAACTCTCTTGCCTTCCCATGATGATAATCTGATATGGACCATTCTATGTTCTCCCCCCATCCCTCTACTTTTTTATATATTTAAGTATTTATATAGCACTCATCACCATAGCATTTGAATACTTCTCAAGTGTTTATGGAGTTGGTCTCATAATATCTCTGGAAAGAAGGAACATATTATACCAGTTTTACAGATGAGATGCTGAGAAGATAAGTAACATGTACAAAATCATGTAGGAAGTCTGTAACCATGTCTCATTGGACCCAGATCTTCTGAGTCCCAGTCAGGAGCCCTAACTACAAGCCTATCCATCCTCCCACTATACTGTCCTGACTTCTCCATCTCTTTTTCTGACGAAGACTGCTTCCTTCTCAGCCTCACTTTTTTTTAAAAAAAACCCTCAGCCTTAAAAACAGAAGTTCTTTATGCCGCATGTAGCAGATACTAGATATCCTGTTGCACTTTCCTTCCTGCGTGCCAGCCTACACTATTTTGCAACGACCCCTCTGGCATTTCAGTATTGTTGTATGTATTTGGTGATCTGAAAAGTGTCAAATAAATGTAAAATAGCAGCAATGCTATATATAGAAAATACTATAAAATCAGAAAGGGTATGTAGATTTTATGGTATGAAGCGGACTTCCTCTGTAATCAAAGTTGAATTTGACAAAGTCTAATGCTTGGAGTCTGTGGGGGAGAGAGAGGAAACAAAAGGAAGGAGAGAAGAAAAAGGAGGTCAGTGTCTGTATATGTTTACAAAACATTTCGGTTTTAATTGCCTTTTACTTGCAGGCTAAGCACATAAAATCTTTTAAACAGTCAGATCTGTTTTGTAATTTAAAAATAAGTATTAAAGGATCAAGCTTAGTTCAACCCCCTGTGTTGCATCATAATTCATCTAATCTATTTTAAGGTGCTTACAAAGCTTATAATTTAAAATTATTAATCAGCACCAGCCACACAAAGTCTCGTTTTTCTTCACAGTTTTAGATTAAATTTCAACATTGTATCCCATTATGCAGCTGCACTTTTCCAGCAGAAAGCATGCATTCTTTAACTCCGTAAAATATTCTTATTTTATATGTGGGATTAGATTGTCTTCTGCAATAAATTCATTGATTACAAGATTATGACCTTGTAAATTTTTCAGTCTGTGTATTAATTTGAAGAGAAGTTTATATGGAGAAATCTTTTTCCTTTGGTTACAGAAAAGAGCCATTTATGTGAAGTTTTTACTCTCCCTTAAACTTTTATTTCCATTTAAATTTCCTTACAGTTTTTCTATAAGGAATGGAAAGTAAGAGCATAAGAATGGCCATACTGGGTCAGACCAATGATCCATCTTTCCCAGTATCCTGTCTTCTGACAGTGGCCAGTGCCGGAAGCTTCAGAAGGATTGAACAGAACAGGGCAATTTATTGAGTGATAAATCTCCTTTCATCTAGTCCCAGCTTCTGGCAGTCAGAGTTTAGGGACACCTTCCATAGACACAAAAAGAAAAGGAGTACTTGTGGCACCTTAGAGACTAACCAATTTATTTGAGCATGAGCTTTCGTGAGCTACAGCTCACTTCATCGGATGCATACCGTTATGCATCCGATGAAGTGAGCTGTAGCTCACGAAAGCTCATGCTCAAATAAATTGGTTAGTCTCTAAGGTGCCACAAGTACTCCTTTTCTTTTTGCGAATACAGACTAACACGGCTGTTACTCTGAATCCATAGACACAGATACTCTACAATAGATAATGTATTGGGTCAAGTTCTGCCGCCATTTCAGTGGAGTAGACCATGATATAAGTTAGGGCAGAAGTTTTCCACCATGTATTAAAAGGTGTATGTTTATCACACATCTGCATGCCAGGGTCTGTACTGACCTGTAGCCCTTGCAACCCCCATGCCAGGCCAGAATTTGACTCTTTGTGTCTATTGTGAGGCAAGATACAAAAGGACATTCATTTTTAGGCAAAAGCAAAAATTTCACAGAGTTGCCAGTTCCAACAATTTTATCACAAGCCTTGCAAAATTCAGTGTTCTTTTTAAACCCCCAATTCCTGGAATCTAAGTTTTCATTAAAAAAAAGGAAGTATGTTTCTAGCTCTCATGTTTGCAAAGAAAAGCTTGAAAATGTGACCTGAGTGCATCCTAAAGGCTCAAAGAGGAAATAAAAAGAATCCCAAATACATTTATTTTTTAAAATCTCATGATTTTAAGCCGTCCCATGGTTTTTGAATGATTGGGGCGTTTGAATGATTGAAGTCTATGGGAGTTTTACCATTGATTGCAATGGGGCTAGGATGTCACCCTATATTTTTAAGTATGGATGAAACACAGACAGTTACCATAACTGATGGCTGAGCTGCATCCCCTGGGTCACAAGGATGATCTTTTGGCCTTTTACATGCTTACATTGGAATGAAGGCTATTCAGCACGTAGAAGGTATGCTAAAACTGCTGCATACTCATGTAAACACTCCAGACTTTCATTCTGCGTTGCATATTTTGGGGAATCTCAACCATTAACCAGGATGTAGGGGTTTTATTTGCCATTTTTGTAATGTTTAGCAAATCAGTTTTGATCTATGGCCTGATTCTTGATTGGCCAAGCACCTGCAACTCCTATTGAAATCAGTGGGAGCAAGGGTGCTCAGAACCACTAAAGATCTGTCTTCTTGTGAAGGCTTTGTAAAAACTATTGATCAGACAGTAGAATTTCCAGGAAGTAATAATATAAGCAGTAGTAGTCTGCAGTTATCATATATAAGATGTACTTATTTCAGAAGATAATTCTAATGTTAAGTCATGTAGAAAAAAAATCACTCAAGTGCTGTCTTACACATATCTATCTTATAACTCTCCAGGTCAGAAATCAGTAGAAAAAATGTGAAGTCTGACTTTTCACTGTGAATATGAAGGAGAAGACACTGAAGTAAAACTTCATACTAATGTGAGGACAAACTGTGCCTGATCCTTACAGTACCATGCAGGGGAAGGGCTGTTGATGGGAAAGGAAACAAGAAGCCTTTGCCTCACTGCCCTTTTCACTTTTTGTTGTCTAATGGTCATATAGAACTTGAGTCCCTGTGTTCTGGGGGGGTACTAGGGCTGCTCCTTTCCTGTCTCGTTTGAGGGTGCGGTTGCACCACAAAGAGAACAGGGAGTGATGCCAAGGCCACTATTTCAATATCATGTCCTCGGTCCAATAAATCCTGGCTGTGGTACTGAATCTTAGGTCCTGTGTGCGGTGGGAAAATGACCCATTTCTGACAATCATCAACACAGAGTGACCCCGTCTCCCCTCAACTAGTATTGAAAACAGTTTATCTGTTAGTACAGATGGGACAAAACCACCCACATCATTAGAGAAAGTGTGACTGACCTGGTGGAATGTAGTCCCAGATGAGTGAG
This sequence comes from Lepidochelys olivacea, assembly GCF_965140295.1. Lineage (NCBI taxonomy): Eukaryota > Metazoa > Chordata > Testudines > Cheloniidae > Lepidochelys > Lepidochelys olivacea. The sequence goes on along the minus strand of NC_140418.1, from coordinate 73,755,469 downwards.
ACCAACAGGAAAATCTTTATTGACAACTTTTGCCAATGACAGGTCACATTCCTTCTATAGAAGGACCATTTATGTTGCATTATCATTATCTTTTGTATTAATATGACAGAGATGTGTTTGGCCTTGTGATGGGGTGTCCACCCTGCACAGGACCTGAAGGGGTGAAGGTAGTTAGGTAGGCCAATTAACTACCCAGGCTGCACTTGGAGAAGGATCCAGGGAGCAGAGATTAATTAGATTAGGCTCAGCTGGGGGCCCGTATAAAGCCCAGGAGCTAAGCACAGAATTGCAGGGAAGTAGTCTGCAATCACTCTCTGAGAGAAGGGAAACATGTGGCTAGCAAACCCGGAGAGTGGGGATAGCCAGATAGGTAGGAAAGATTCAGGGGGAAAGCAGCAAGGTATAGAATTGTGCGCAGACATTGGCTGCTGAAGAGAAGGTCCCTGAGCTGGAACCTCGAGTAGTGGGCGGGCCTGGGTTCCCTTACCAGCCACTGAGGAGATGGCACAGACCTGGCAGCGGAGAGCAGACTGCCTGGGACAGTTTGCTGTGAAAGACTCTGATACTCTGGAAGGGGAGGACCCTAGTGATGTGGCCAGAGGGCCAAGTTACAAAGAGGAAGTTGCAGCTCCTGGAGTGAGAGGAGCTACAGGGTGAGAGAGAATAATGAGTGATGAGACTACAAGATGAGGTGCAGCACTTGCAAGGAGTTAATTCCCAGAGCAGCCAGGAGGATGCGCTTCGGTGGTGAGTGGACCCCTCTGACAGGCTCTTCAAAAATAAACCAATCCGTGCTCTGTCATCATGTGTTCATTAGCAGTCTGATTGTACAAGAGACAACTCAGAAGTGAATAAACAGACCCAGACATCAGAAATCTGTGTGCTCATGGACTGGACTTTATTGGCTAGCAGTAAGATGTCTACTGATGAAAAGTTTCTATTCATCTGTAGCTAAAAAGAAGAGTCTTTGAGAGAGTATTAGAGCAGATTATTAATCAGCTATGAGATTCAACAGGCACCAACCAAGAATAAAGAGATATCTTATAGCTGTCCTAGGATATGGACAAGGATTTAGATGTAAAACATTCTTTTTGTTCTGATAATGTTAAGCACCTTTTAAAAATTACTTCATAAGAACAAATGTAGAGAAATGTCGGAAGTACAGGCTCCCAATTTCTTTATCAGAAGAGATTAGTTTGTAATTTAGGGCTTTTCTACACTACAGTTTATGTCAGTATAACTTATGTCATTCAGTGGTGTGACTAAGCCACCACCCCGAGCAATGTAAGTCACACTGATCTAAGCACAGGTGTGGCCAGTGCTATGTCAGCAGGAGAACTTCTCCCGCTGACATAGCCACTACCTCTTGCGGAGGTGATTTTATTATGCTGATGGGAGAGCTCTCTCCCATTGACATAGGGCATCTTCACCAGATGGGCTGCATCGGTGCAACTGCACCACTGTAGTGCTTCTAGGGTAGACCAGCCCTTAGTGTTAGATTAGTGTCCCTAATCACTTGCCACTGGTGACAGGTTATGTTTCCTCATATCACAACAATTCTGCAATTATATGACCAGCCAAGTTAGATAGCTAAGGAATAGCTTTTTGCTGAGCAAAACAGTTTCAACATCATCCACTTTGTACACAAACTTCATACAAAATTACGAACACATAAATAGAATCCATACACTGACACCAGTAATAGTAATGGGTCCATTACCTAGGGCAGATGGGGCTTTGAAACGGTTTTCCATGCAAAATCTTTATAACACTTAAACTAGTGTGTTTAACACTTTGGCCTTCTCCTAGAATAATTGGAATAGCTATTAAACAAAGATATATTAAGTTTGTTCTCTGCTATTGGCCCACCACAATTGTAAAGCATAGTTTCTTGAGAAGGCTGAGCCTATTCCATTTCACCCGGACAATTTCAGCTTCACCTGTGCTACAGGCAATGCTCCTGATTCTGTAACACTTCCTCTTGTTGAGTAGTAGTTAAGTTGTTAGTGTGAATAATCCTACTAATAGAGGCTGTCAGTTTCAGGGTAACTGCATTTGTATTTCCCCGTCCTTTGTCCACGCCAGGAGCATCCAGTCAGGTCTCTAGCAAGCACTTGTCTCTGGGACCCACATCCCACTCCCTTCTGATTGGGGGTTTAAGGCTGCATAGTCCCCTGCCATACACAGCAATGTCCCAGGCATCCAGTCTACCTAAAGGTGAGCGCCTGTGCCTTGCTTTCTCTCCAAGGGCTAGGACCAGCGTATTGCTGGCAGTTTCTAAGTTACCACACAGCTCTTTCTCAGCAGACTATATTTATTCGGAATAAAAAAGCATACAGAGAAAATACAAAAACATTAAATGGATTTACAAGCTTCTGAAACATACCAGAAATCACCTCATCTTCTACCTGGAGAGTCTGGTAGGCCAACATCCCTTCAGCAAGGCTTGAGGACTTTCCTTGGGCATAAGGCCCTTCCTGTGTGGTGAATCAAAAAGAAGCCCCTGATTCTGTTTAAACTCAGCCTCTTATACCCAAAGCCCTTTCTTTGGGTCTTGATCTTTGGAAAACCCAGTTTGAACCAGTATATGCAAACCAACTCAGAGGGTGGCACTTTTAGTCCCAGAGCTAATCACTCCCCATTGGTTTTAATTCCTGGAGGAGCTGTAGTAAGCGTCCCTCATGGAGTAGAACACAATTGTAAACCATTCATAAATTCAATAATGGTCCCCAACGGTACTGCATAGGGTTACAATATCCATCACAGAGGATCTCTACACTAGGAGCACTTTGTCTGTATAACTATACCGGTATGCTATACCAACAAAATGTGCCTCATATCCATGCAGCTGGCAAAACTGTGCTTTTACTGATATAACTTATTCCAGCCTCTACCGCCAGCAGCTTAGTTTTACAGGTAAAACTGCGTCTAAACTAACAGTTTTTGCCAACGGAGCTTTGCGGTCAAGGACCACACCTCTTCATACCCTTGACCAATATAGCTGTGCCCGCAGAAATGTGTATAGCATAGACATGGCCGTACGCTCATGAATAAGACTTGAAATACTGGGTACAAATTTTGCGTTAGCCTTTTTTTTGTCTCCAAAAGAAATGTATACTGAAATACATTCACAATATTTATAGATGCTTTCACCCTGCTTCTCAAATCTTTATTTAACAAACCCTAATGGCCTACATTATTGTGAGATGAATTTATATATCTTGTATCATGTAATTAAGTGCAGCAGGTTGCAGCATAATCAAATAAAGTGTGGTTTAAGAGGAACAACTCTGAAGGAACGAGTCTGACCTACTCATACCTATAGTAATGTAATATACAGTGTACCCTAAAATCTCATTCACAGATCTAATGCTGTCAGATACAGTATTCCTATAAAGAGGTGCATACACATTCCACTGTCTTTTAAGAACTGTCCAGCATTATAAAATTTAAACTTTGGATTAATAAAAGGCTGTATGGCAAATGAGGACATAACTGTATTTAGTACTAGTAAGTAATGCTGAAATAGTCCCAAATTACTGTACAGATCAATTCCTTATCCAATTCCAACCCATTTGCCAACAGAAAAGGCCCATTTTAAACATCACAAAGTGTGTGTGTTGGGTGGGGGGGGAGGGATTTTGTATCAGTACCACTTTCCACCTGGGGATTCAAGCACTTTGCATATATCAATTAATTTAGCCTCACAACACCCAGTGACATGGAAGTATTATCTCCATTTTACATTTCCTTCTTGTCTCGATTTCCTGTTGACTTCTATTCCTTTGTTTTTACACAAGATTATCCTTCCTCTTTGATTAAAAAAGCAAAATAACCAGGGTTTGAACTCACTGGAAAAATGTTTGGCGGGCAGGATTCCGCCTTCCCCTTTGGCAGCAAGTTTTTTTGTTTTTGTTTTTGCCACTTGGGGTGGCAAAAACGCTGGAGTCGGCCCTCACTATAATGATAAAGGAGAAAGCCCAAAAAATAAAAATATTTTTTTCAGATACCTCTTTAAATATCTAGAAAGTTGAGTAATCAACTTGTACCAGCCGTCTGCACTGGGGTGAATTTCACCCAGAATGAATACAGGGTATTTCATGTTGTATTTGCATTGGTCATACACAGTGTTAAACTTGGCAGGCCAAAGTTAGATAAATTCCTGATTACTCAAGAATGTGACTTCTGATACTGTGTTTTTAAAATTCATCCGCTATTACTTTAATCTTGGAAACATAGCCTGATATCATCCATTCTTATTCTAGTAGTTTAAAGCCAGGCACTCACAGAGGCAGAAACTATGTGGGGGTTGTTTTGGTCTGGATTTACTCTTGTCTCCTGTTGGTACAGTAATCATCCCTGCATTTCAGCATGAAAAGCTGTATCCTTAGAAACTTTGCTGACAGTTTCAGACACTGAACATACTGATGAACATTCCTCTGATTAACTCAAAATTGCTGACTTCTCATCTGTTTCTCAATACAGATGTGAACTGTGATGCTTTTATCGCTTTTTGCTGCGTTCTTGTTCTAAAGGGATTTATATTTACACATGTTTATGCATTTAATTTGGTTTCCTTTATTTTGAAATATTTTACTCAGAAACAGCACAAGTAGGATTGTGTGGGGGAAGTTGAAATTGGAAACTGCTCCTTGCTTAGTTGGTTTGACATGTAAGGTTGTGGAAACCTTTTCAATGGGCATTCCTATTTGAAAAAAGGCAGTACTGGGCTGTTTTGATATATGTGTGTGCGCATATGCCTGTGTGGGATTAATACATTTAAGAAAAGTCACATAGCTAAAAGTGACTAGTAGGATCATGCCACTAAAACAGCCCCTGTGCTCACTATAAAATCTACCGGTAGGACAGAACTTTCTTCCCCAGTGCTCATGGCAGCACACAAAAAGCTCCCAGTGTCACAGAAGTCACCATTTGGAACAAAATACATTGCCAGGCTTAAAGTTGTGCCACCAGCCAATGGACATTCACAGGGAGGGAATAGCCCATGAACCTGAGTGGCTATAGTAATACCAGAGCTATATTGCCATGAGTAGTAGGGTTCCTATTTAGTGCTATCTACAGCTGCTGTGTCATGACTAATTCTCCACTGGTTACCTGGCAGGAGATCTTGAGTTGCTAATAAGAAATGCCATCAAAGCACAGCAGATATTATGGATGTAGAAAGAAACAGCAAGGGGTGTGAATTACCTTCTGAGTCTAGGTTCTTGTGACTGGCCTAACTAAACTGTAACATGTACTCTGTCCCAGAGTGGTTTTCCTCTTGGGATTTGCTAGCCACATTGGTGCAGTAAATCTGGCCCATCACTCAGACTGTATTACAGTTTGTTCTGCCATTGCACCAGGGATTACACCAACACAGCAGAATAGCATCTTGGATTTACTCCTTTTCTCATTTTATATCTGTTTTGCACCTCTGTTGCAGAATTTGTCCCTAAATGACTAGTCTTACAACAAAGGTACCCATAGGACAACCATACTTTGGTCATTTTTAGATGTTTTCTTATTGTGTCTGAGCTTGTGTTGTAGAGGGATGCCTTTGTAAAGTCAGTGTGTCTCCTCATATTTACTCTGAGTTTACACAGTGGAGCTCCATTCACTTTAGTGGAGTTATTCCTAATTTACAGTGAAAGTGAGATTGGAATCAGACCTAATGTGCTTTCAGGTTTTTACGTTACTCAAGTTTGTCAAAAATTTTCAATGATAAGTATTTGTGAAAAGTTTCTCCTTCAATGCTAAATCCAGTCCTAGCGCTCAACCTGTCCACCAGATAACCATAATACAGTAACTCCTCACTTAACGATATGTTCCTGAAAAATGTGACTTTAAGCAAAACGATGTTAAGCGAATCCAATTTCCCCATAAGAATTAATGTAAATGTAAATGGGGGGGTTAGGTTCCAGGGAAATTTTTTTCACCAGACAATATACATATATATATATATATATATATATACACACACACAGAGGTTTCAGAGTAGCAGCCGTGTTATTCTGTATTCGCAAAAAGAAAAGGAGTACTTGTGGCACCTTAGAGACTAACCAATTTATTTGAGTATAAGCTTTCGTGAGCTACAGATCACTTCATCGGATGCATTCAGTGGAAAATACAGTGAGGAGACTTATATACACACAGAACATGAAAAAAATAGGTGTTTATCATGCACACTATAAGGAGAGTGATCCCTTAAGATGAGCTATTACCAGCAGGAGAGTCGGCGGGGGGGTGGGGAACCTTTTGTAGTGATAATCAAGGTGGGCCATTTCCAGCAGTTAAGAAGAACGTCTGAGGAACAGTGGGAGGGGGGAGGGGGGAATAAACAAGGGGAAATAGTTTTACTTTGTGTAATGAGTCAACCACTCCCAGTCTCTATTCAAGCCTAAGTTAATTGTATCCAATTTGTAAATTAATTCCAATTCAGCAGTTTCTCCTTGGAGTCTGTTTTTGAAGTCTTTTTGTTGAAGAATTGCCACTTTTCCTCAGACGTTCTTGTTAACTGCTGGAAATGGCCCACCTTGATTATCACTACAAAAGGTTTTCTCCCCCCCCCCCACTCTCCTGCTGGTAATAGCTCATCTTAAGGGATCACTCCCCTAACAGTGTGCATGATAAACACCCATTTTTTCATGTTCTGTGTGTATATAAATCTCCCCACTGTATTTTCCACTGAATGCATCCAATAAAGTGAGCTGTAGCTCATGAAAGCTTATGCTCAAATAAATTGGTTAGTCTCTAAGGTGCCACAGGTACACACACACACACAGTATAAGTTTTAAACAAACAATTTAATACTGCTACACAGCAATGATGATTGTGAAGCTTGGTTGAGATGGTGAAGTCAGAAGGTGGGATATTTCCTAGGGAATGCCTTACTGCTAAATGATGAACTAGCAATTGGCTGAGCACTCAAGGGTTAACTCAATGTTGTTAATGTATCCTCACACTCTGCAAGGCAGCACGAATGGAAGGAGGGGAGACAGCATGGCAGACAGAGACAGACACCATGTGTGTGAGAGAGAGATGCGCATTGCCCCTTTAAGTACGCTGACCGCACTCTTAAGTACACTGTCTTGTTAGGTAGATCAGCAAGCTGAGACCGCAGTTGCTGCCAGGAAGCTCCTTATGTCCTGAGCCTTGTTGTGTGTCCCTCCTGCTCTGTGGAAGATGGGGTAAGTGGAGTGCAGGAGCAGGTGGGAGGGGGACATCCTGACATTAGTCTCCCCTTCTCACCGCCCCCCCCGCACAGCAAGCAGGAGGCTCGGGGAGCAGCTCCCAGGCAGGGGACAGGAGCAGCACATGGCAGTGGGGGGAGGGACAGCTGAACTGCTGGCAATTGGTAACCTGCTGGGTGGCTGCCACACAGGGAACTTAGGGGAGCGGAGAGCTGATAGGGGGAGCTGATAGGGGGGCTGCCGGTCCACCCTGGTTCCAAGCCCCCACCAGCTAGCTTCAACGGGCTGCTCTTCCTGCAAGCAGTGGACAACGCAGGCAGCTGCCAAATGTGTTGTAAGGGAGCATTGCACAACTTTAAACGAGCATGTCCCCTAAGTGATCAGCAATGTAACAACAAAACAACATTAACAGGGATGACTTTAAGTGAGGAATTACTGTAGGTTAATCCATCCAGTTAATCAATTACGGTTGCTAACAAAGATTAAATTTTCCTCAATGCTTGTTAAAACAAGAGATGGTGGCTTGTTTTTAATGCTGTATGTGGCTTACATAACTCCTACAAATACACTGACAGCCCAATTTAGAGCTTTTAAAAGGACAGATATGATTGTCTAATTTACCCATTTAATTGTCTGACCTTGAAGACACAAAGTCTCAATCTGATCTATTGCAGTCCTCAGGTTGCCATTACACCCACAGCTGGGAATTGTAGGAGAGAGCAACCTAAACCCCATTCTGTTTGATTTGGTTATTGAAATGTTTAAATCTCTTGTAGCATAGCTCTGTCTTTTGTGGTAATTTAATAAGAACTAAAAACATAACTGGGTTGAAGTTCTCCAGCAAAACCTAGACTAGGTGTTTCTCTAGTAAATTTCATTTCTGTGATGTTACGTGACTTTATCTTACTTTGTAGATACGTCTATAATTGCTCACCCAGATATGGAATAGGTTAAAGATAAGGTCTATAGTTATTCTGCTACAGCTATGCTGGTATAACTTCCCTGAGTTTGTGATATTGCTTCAATCTTTTGTAATGTAATTAAATGTATCTTTAGGAATCTACCACCATAGATAGTATTGTAGTGTCCTTTCCTGAATAACTCTAATCAAGCATAATTGCACACTCTAGTTTATAATTTACTTTTGTTAAGTATGAGACAATAGAAGGGGACTATATGGCTCAGGGTACGGATAATGGGAAATGAAGTCTTTTGCTTCCCACAGCTCCAATTGGCCAGGAACGGCGAACCGCGGCCACTGGGAGCTATGATCAGCTATACCTGTGGATGTTCAGGTAAACACAGCGTCTCAAGGCCTGCCAAGGGCTTACCCTGAACAAGCTGCGAACCAAGTCTGGGAACCCCTGATGTAGAGCAAATTGCCTTCCAGATCAGAGATGAGTTATTTTACATGAGTTGCATGAACCAGAATACCTTGCTGCTGGTCATCTTTTCTCTGTTTTGAGGATAAATAGAAAATTTAAATCACCAGGCCTGTCAATCCAGCATCTTTCATTTGAAAGACTAGACAATAGAGTGGAAGCATTGCTTAATTCTGAAAGCTCTCTGTGTAATGGGAAAGAATTTGCGTGGCAAGAACTGTTATGAGACAGATTGGTTTGTGTTGTGCGGTTTTTGTATTTACATTGCAGTGAACTTACTAAGCAAATATATGGTGAGGGTTAGTAGTCTTGTATCCATGTGAGTGGGCTTTTTCTGGAAAACCAAACATAGCAAAGCAAGTTAGTATAGTGACATGTTAAATGCCATAGCTCTATATATGGTTATATATACTTTTTTCTTGTTTAGGAACAATAGTGATATAGGGACAGCTGTATTTTTTTACTGGAAGATATTCTGATATCTTTGTTTACTTAAAAATCTTCTAAATAATAGAGAAAGCAATATCCAAATATTAGGCATACAATCTAAAGATCCTGACAAAGTTATCAAAAACAGTTACTGTCTAATTAAACCAATGTAAAATCAATGGTGGTTTTGTGTATGAGTTAAATCATTCTTGAACTGGAGGAACAACTGTAAATATGAAGTGCATTCACCCTTCCACCGAAAGGAACACACAAAACCTTCTTATAAAGAAAGAAGGGGTAAAAATTGAAAGACTCAGCTGGCCCAGAAAGTGCCACCAGTTTATATGTATACCATTAGCTTATTTCAGAGTGGAAAGAGAGAACTTGCTAAACTCTTAAGCTCCCAGTCAGGGATTCCATTAGGCCCTTGAGACTATAAAATAGTAAGCATTTGTACCTTACACAAAATTGTGAAAACTACACCCACTCTCACTACTGTTTCCCAAAGGGGTGAACTGGCAGGGTTAACAGATGTTTAGGGACATCCCTGTCTATCCAGTCCATTTACTACGTACACCTACCAATAGTAAAACTACTCATGATGAACATCTTTTTCCATAACGTCTCTTATCTCCTTTACCCTGTCAGTCAGCATTTTTTTTCCTTGCACTTTGTGTGAAAGCCCACTACATCTCTATGTGGGGGGAGTTTGAATATGAGAACACTGAATGCAGACTTTTCTCCACCAAACTCTGTTCTAGAATAGCGTACTTGTTACAAAACGGATTGCATTGTAAGGCACAGAGGTGTGGGAGGGGCAGAGAAAAGGGCGCTCAGTCCCTTGGATGCAGGGCAGCGCAGCCTAATGGCTAGAGTCAATATGGCGGGGAAAGGTGGGGGCCGCCACCAGGGGGAGTGACAGCCCAGGTAGGGGGGCCTGGGCCTGCCCTGCTCCACCGGGCCCCAACCCAAGGCCCTAATGGAGACGGAGCGGTCTGTCATTGGGTCAGTGGGGAATCCCACCGAAACACGCTGACCTCACTCTGATGGGAGATACCACTTGCTCACCCTCCCTGGGTCACTTCCTACCATAGTTCCAGACACTGCTGTCTGTGTGGCATCAGCATCTCCAAGCTCCTCAGTGTGGATGGTTCTCCAGTGCTCCTTGGGCTCTGGGCCTCCAATCCGGCTCACAGGGTCTCGGGCTCTTGCCGGCAAGGGCTGTAGCGGCTCTTCAGCTGGCACTGTGACCGAAGGTCCTTCCCCTCTGGCAGTCAGCCCAGAGTGAGCTGGGCTGCTCCCTTTGATACTGAGGCAGCAGTTGGAGCATGCCCAGCATGGCCTGGGGGGCAGGACTTCCGCCACCCATAGTGTGGGGTTAGCCCTTTCTTCTCCAGTGCGGAATATGCACACCCCTTCACAAGGCTCTTTTGGGTGCTAGGAGCCACCATGGAATGTTTGAATTCCAGCAGGTGGGTGAAGATGGTTGGGAGGGAGGGTTAAGGCTGATCGGCAGAATTATTCTGGGACCTGGCTGAAAGTGCCAGGAAGGGACTCCACAGTACTTCATTCATAGGCTTACTTGTAATCAGTAAAGTAAGAGTTCATAAGTCAAGTCTGGAGTTGAGCTGCGGTGACTGGGTTTTCCTGCACTGGCTTCCAAGACCACCTACCATATCTGTCAATGCGGCATTCCTCATCCACCTGCACTTGGGGACAAGGTCATGGGAATAAGGTAGCAGAGTGAGGGGTGACACAAAGTAAAATTTCACACCTTTTCACACCAAGGTAAAAAAGGTGCACACGTTGGTGGTGGCACCAGTTACTCAAGCCTAGTAAAGACAGAAGGAAACCTGGGGTCATGACAAGGTCCTTGTTACACACTGCAAGCTACCACTGTATTTCTCTTTATTTGTATTCACTACTTTTCAATTGATAAAATTCTATTTTAAAGAGGCTACTGAGAGAATGAGATTAAGAACATAGAGTTTTGGACATTGCATTTTCAGAAAGATGTGAACAAATATGGGACAGTCCATTTTAGAGCAATAAAAATGATAAGAGGGTTATAAAACATGACTTATGAGGAAAGGTTGTAAAAATTGGGCACATTTACTCTAGAGAAGAGAAGACTGAGCAGGGGACATGATGATGGTCTTCAAACATATAAAAGGTTGTTATAAAGAGAGTGACAGTTGTTTTTTACATAGGTGCTGGAACTAAGGGCACAGAGGGGTGCTGCAGCACCACCTGGCTTGAAGTGTTTTCCATCATATACAGGGTTTACAGTTTGGTTCGTTGGCTCTCAGGACCCCAGCTTTTTTATGTTCACTGAGGGTAGGACAAGAAATAATTGGCTTAGTTTTCAGCAAGAGAGATTTAGGTTAGACATTAGGAAAAACTTTCCAACTATAATGATATTTAAGCAGGGGTATTGGCTTCCCAGGGAGGTTGTGGAAGCCATGTCATTGGAGGTTTTTTAAGAACAGGTTAGACAAACACCTGTCAGGAATGGTCTAGGTTCATTTGTTCCTGCCTCAGCACAGGAGGATGGACCAGATGACCTCTTGAGGTCCCTTCCAGCCCTACATTTCTATGATTCTATATAAGCATGCTAACTTTTCCACAGAACTCCTACAATTATCTGGTTCACAGGATGCTCTGAAGCTGATTCAGGGTTGTGCACTGACGGAGACTGTTGTCTCTAGGACCTTTACCTCATCTGTTGCAGATGTTGGAAGGAAAGTACTATTAGTAGTACCTGAATGGGTGGGTGTAGGCCTGGCCAAGTCTAAAGGCCTGCCCCTCAATTCAGTGAGAGAAACCACTGAGTACAGGCTATTAGTTATTTCTGGGGTTAACAAATGAGAAAACAAGAGCAGGAGTGAGGTCACAGGGAAAAAATCAGGGATGCAGAGGGGATCACTGAGCAGAGAACCCCTGACAATGGCCACTGCTCATCAAAGGCTCCAGGGAGTCTGTGAACATCACCCAGAGGAACTCTGCCCACAGGCATAATCAGATAAGGGAATGGAAATAGGACTCACAGTTGCAGAGCACTCCATGTGCAACTTCCTCTTCCTGGGGCTATGGACAGTCATCTTGGCCAGTGTCAGGAGCAGGTTGACGAGGAGGTCCTCCGACTTTGTGGGGCCACAGATGGGATGTGCAAGGATTAGGAGGTGTGGGGGAAAGTGCATCCCGAACCTCAGTAAGAGGTTCTGGAGGAGCTGGAAGAGGGGCTGCAACCTGACTCACTCTATGTGGGTGGGTGCTGGAGTCTTCCTCTTGTCGCAGAAAGTACAGTTGTCAGGGGAGTTTGTGAACCGTGCTAAGGGGATTCATAGAAACTCTCATCCTGGGACTGACAGGACAGCTGAAACTACGTAAACCACATAGCAGCCTGAGCGCACTCTGCATGCCAGTGCCAGATCAGAGCACACAGAGAGGTTGGACTGAGCCAAAGCAAGGAGAGGTTGGAAAGTATGTAGTGAGTGAGGCAAGGGACTGTATGAAGAGAGAGCATTGTCTCATGGCTAAGGCAATTAAATGTTTCTCTGGAGAACTGGCTTGTATCCCCATCTCTGCCACAGAGTTCCTATGTGATGCTGGGCAAGTCACTTACACAAGACTTTTCACATTAATTGTGTGTTTCATATTTTATGGTTCCCAACTTGAGACCAGGGTCTGAGCACTCAAAATCATAGGCAGATTTACTTTGAATATGTAAAGTGCTATAAAATGCTAAGCATTCTGAGAAACTCAGGTCCTAGGTCTTTCTGATTGGGCACCCAAAATTAGTGGAGACTTTTGACCTCAGACTGTAAACTCTTTGGGACAGAGATTATGTCTTTGCTCTGTTGTAAAGCACCTAGCACAATGGAGTCCTGTTCCATGATTACGGCTCTTAAATGCTACAGTAATACAAATAATTAATAATCTCTCTGCCTCGGCTTCCCATCAATAAAAATTGGGATAACATCCTCTCACCTCACAGTGATTAATGTTTGTGAAACACAGACACTGTATGACGAATGTCATAGAAAAAGCCATGGTAAAATTAATTCTGTATTCAGAGTAGGGTTTGATTACAGTGCAGTAAAGTAAGGCCTGGGGCCACACACTGAAGCCCCATGCATCCTGTGCACTGAATGAGGCAGGGATCCTGTGAAAAATTGTATGCGATCATATATTTGAAGTCTATCATAATGCGTATGCGTAAGGGGAACAAATTAAGATTGCACAGGCAGCCGTAATTTTGGCATTTCCTAACTGTTAAGTGCTTGACTTTGCAACGTTAACATTCTTCCAACGTATGGGTGTGTGTGTGTGTGTGTGTGTGTGAGGGAGGGAGAGAGAGAGGGGTGTTTCAAAGAATAATAGAAATTTAGGGCTGGAAGAGACCTCAAAGTCATTAAGTCCAGTCCCCTGTGCTGAGGTAGGATCAAGTAAACTTAGACCATCTCTGAATGGTATTTGTCCAACCGAGTGTTAAAAATCTTCAATGATGGGGATTCCACAATGTCCCTTGGAACTCTATTCCAGAGCTTAACTACCCCTATAAGAGAGAACTTTCTAACTATATCTAACTTACATCTCTTTTGCTAGGTTTCAGAGTAGCAGCCGTGTTAGCCTGTATTCGCAAAAAGAAAAGGAGTACTTGTGGCACCTTAGAGACTAACCAATTTATTTGAGCATAAGCTTTCGTGAGCTACAGCTCACTTCATCGGATGCATGCAGTGGAAAATACAGTGGGGAGATTTATATACACAGAGAACATGAAACAATGGGTGTTACCATACACACTCTTTTGCTGCAGATTAAGCCCATTACTTCTTGTCCTGACTTCAGTGGACACAAAAAACAATTGATCAGTCCTTTTTATAATAGCCCTTAACATATTTGAAGACTGTTATTCGATCTTCTTTTTTTCAAAATTAAACATGCTCATTTTTTTAACCTTTCCTCATAGATCAGGTTTTGTAAATCTTTTATCATTTTTGTTTTCCTCCAGACTCTCTCCAATTTGTCTACATCTTTCTTAGTGTGGCCCCCAGAACTTGACACAGTTCTGCAGCAGAAGCCTTACTGGCAGTGACTAAAGCACTGTGTCTTACATACAACACTCCTGTTAATACATCCCAGAATATTTGCCTTTTTCCCAATAGCATCACATTGACTCATATTCAATTTGTGATCCACTGTAACCTCCAGATCGATTTCAGCAGTACTACCACATGACCAGTTATTTCCCATTTGTAGTTGTGCCTTTAATTTTTTCCTTCCTAAATCAAATGCCGAGTACCTCTCTTTATTGAATTTTATCTTGATGATTTCAGAGCAGTTCTCCAATTTGTCATGGTTGTTTTGTATTTTAATCCTGTCTTCCAAAGTGTTTGTAACTCTTCCATTTACAAATTTGATAAGCATACTTTCCACTCCACTATTCAAGTAATTAATGAAAATATTGAATAGTACCAGACCCAGGACTGACCTCTTTGGGACCCCACTAGATATGCTCTCCCAGTTTGACAGTGAACCATTGATAACTACTCTTGGCCCTGGTCTACACTACAAGTTTAGGTCGAAATTAGCAGTGTTAGATTGATTTAACCCTGCACCCGTCCACATGACGAAGCCATTTTTGTCGATTTAAAGGGCTCTTCAAATTGATTTCTGTACTCCTCCCCGATGAGGGGATTAGTGCTGAAATTGACATTGCCAGATCGAATTTGGGGTAGTGTGGACGCAATTGGACAGTATTGGCCTCCAGGAGCTATCCCAGAGTGCTCCATTGTGACAGCTCTGGACAGCACTTTCAACTCAGATGCATTAGCCAGGTACATACGAAAAGCCCCGGGAAATTTTGAATTTCATTTCCTGTTTGGCCAGCGTGGCGAGCTCAACAGCACAGGTGACCATGCAGTCCCAGAATTGCAAAAGAGCTCCAGCATGGACCGAATGGGAGGTACTGGATCTGATCACTGTGAGGGGAGATGAATCCATGCTATCAGAACTCTGTTCCAAAAGACGAAATGCCAATATATTTGCCAAAATCTCCAATGGCATGATGGACAGAGGCTACAACAGGGACCCACAGCAGTGCTGTGTGAAAATTAAGGAGCTCAGGCAAGCCTACCAAAAAAACAAAGAGGCAAACGGCCACTCCAGGTCAGAGCCCCAGACATGCAGCTTCTATGATGAGCTGCATGCAATTCTAGGGAGCACCCCTACTACTACCCCACCCCTGTCCATGGACACCTGCAAGGGGGAAATCTCATGCAACAGGCATGAGGATTTTGGGGATGAGGAGAAGGAAGAGGATAGCGCACAGCTAGCAAGTGGAGAAACCATTCTCCCCGACAGCCAGGAACTGTTTATCACTCTGGAGCCAATACCCTCCCAACCCTCCCAAGGCGGGCTCCCGGACCATGAAGCTGGAGAAGTCACCTCTGGTGAGTGTATCTTTGTAAATATAATACATGGTTTAAAAGCAAGAGTGTTTAATGATTAATTTTCCCTGAAGATTTGGGATGCATTCGTGGCCAGTACAGCCCCGCCTTTTAAATGGCCAGCCCAGCGGGTGCTTGGTATGGGAAAGGAGGGCGCTGCTGTTTGAAACCATTCCCACATGTTATAAAGGTTGAAGAAGCCGAAAGGCTGTGACTTACCATAGCTGCCTGCAAGCTGAATTCTGTTGCTTGGCCCTGCATGTATGATCTCTTGCGCCAAACTGGCAGGCCCTCAATACAAGAGGCAAAATGCGACCTTGTACCGAAACCACATGTGCTATGTAATCTTAACAGCTTGGTTTACCGTGAAAGAGTCTACCCATTGTTCTCTAAAATGTGTCTTTTTAAATACTACTCAGCCTTTTTTTTCTCCCGCAGCTGCAAATGTTTCAACGCTCCCCCAATCATCTCCATCCAAGAGGCTAGCACAGATAAGAAGGCAAAAAAAAAATGCACTCGCGATGAAATGTTCTCTGAGCTCATGCAGTCCTCCCGCACTGAAAGAGCTCAGCAGAATGCATGGAGACAAACAATGTCAGAGTCCAGGAAAACGGAAAATGAATGTGAGGACAGGAGGGATGAGGAAGATGAGAGGTTGCGAGAGCAAGAGGAGAGATGGCGGCAGTGTGATGACAAGAGACAGGATGCAATGCTGAGGCTACTGGGGATCAAACTGGTATGGTCCGGCGTCTGATGGAGCTGCAGGAAAGGCAGCAGGGGCACAGACTGCCGCTGCAGCCCCTGTGTAACCGCCCGCCCTCCTCCCCAAGTTCCATAGCCTCCTCACCCAGATGCCCATGAACATGGGGGGGCCCTCCGGGCACCCAACCACTCCATCCCAGAGGTCTGCCCAAGCAACAGAAGGCTGGCATTCAATAAGTTTTGAAGTGCAGTGTGGCCTTGTCCTTCCCTCCTCCCCTCATCCACCACCCCACCCGGTGCTTCCCTCCTCCCCAACCCCTCCCGGGCTACCTTGGCAAGTTATCCCCCTATTTGTGTGATGAATTAATAAAGAATGCACGATTTTGAAACAACAATGACTTTACTGCCTCTGCAAGCAGTGATCGAAGGGGGGAGGGCGGTTGGCTTACAGGGAAGTAGAGTGAACCAAGGGGGCGGGTTTTGATTAAGGAGAAACAAACAGAACTGTCACACCGTACCCTGGCCAGTCATGAAACTGGTTTTCAAAGCTTCTCTGATGCACAGCATGCCCTACTGTGCTCTTCTAATCGCCCTGGTGTCTGTCTGCACGTAATCAGCGGCCAGGTGATTTGCCTCAACCTCCCACCCTGCCATAAACATCTCCCCCTTCCTCTCACAGATATTGTGGAGCACACAACAAGCACCAATAACAGTGGGAATATTGGTTTCGCTGAGGTCTAAGCAAGTCAGTAAACTGCGCCAGCGTGCTTTTAAAAGTCCAAATGCACATTCTACCACCATTCTGCACTTGCTCAGCCTATAGTTGAACAGCTCCTTACTACTGTCCAGGGTGCCTGTGTACGGCTTCATGAGCCATGGTATTAAGGGGTAGGCTGGGTCCCCAAGGATAACTATAGGCATTTCAACATCCCCAACGGTTATTTTCTGGTCTGAGAAGTAAGTCCCTTGCTGCAGCTGTTCATACAGACAAGAGTTCCTGAAGATGCGAGCGTCATGTACCTTTCCCGGCCATCCCACATTAATGTCAGTGAAATGTCCCTTGTGATCCACCAGTGCTTGCAGCACCATTGAAAAGTACCCCTTGCGGTTTATGTACTGGCTGCCAAAGTGGTCCGGTCCCAAGATAGGGATATGGGTTCCATCTATCACCCCACCACAGTTAGGGAATCCCATTGCAGCAAATCCATCCACTATGACCTGCACATTTCCCAGAGTTACTACCCTTGATAGCAGCAGCTCAGTGATTGCGCTGGCTACTTGGATCACAGCAGCCCCCACAGTAGATTTGCCCATTCCAAATTGATTCCCGACTGACCGGTAGCTGTCTAGCGTTGCAAGCTTCCAAAGGGCTATCGCCACTCACTTCTGAACTGTGAGGGCTGCTCTCATCTTGGTATTCTTGTGCTTCAGGGCAGGGGAAAGCAAGTCACAAAGTTCCATGAAAGTTCCCTTACGCATGTGAAAGTTTCGCAGCCACTGGGAATCATCACAGACCTGCAACAGTATGCGGTCCCACCAGTCTGTGCTTGTTTCCCGGGCCCAGAATCGGTGTTCCATGGCATGAGCCTGCCCCATTGCCACCAGGATGTCCAAATTGACAGGGGCCATGCTTTGAGAAAAATCTGTGTCCATGTCCTCATTACTCTAGTCACCGTGCTGCTGTCGCCTCCTCGCCTGCTTTTGCAGGTTCTGGTTCTGCACATACTGCAGGGTGTTTACAATGATCATAACTGCCGCGGTGACCTGAGCGGGCTCCATGCTTGCCGTGCTATGGCATCTGCAGGAGAGCAGAGTTGCAGCAGAAGTGGTGGCTAAAGACAGATGCCACGAGAATAGATATTTATAGAGAACAATGAGAGGACCTGCGAGGTGGATTCATGAGAGCAGGAGAGCAGAGTTGCAGCAGAAGCAGTGGATGATGATGGTTAGCAGACCTACTGCACTGTCTGCTGCCAGCAGCACCCAGGACACAACAGCGGCGGTGTCAGTGAGCTGAGCTGAGCGGGCTGCATGCTTGCCATGGTATGGCGTCTGTGCGGAAAAAAGGCACAAAACGATTGTCTACCATTGCTTTTACGGAGGGAGGGGCTACTGATGACACGTACCCAAAACCACCCGCGACAATGTTTTTGCCCCATCAGACACTGGGAGCTTAACCCAGAATTCCAATGGGCGGTGGAGACTGCGGGAACTGTGGGATAGATACCCACAGTGCACCGCTCCGTAAGTCAATGCTAGCCACGGTAGTGAGGATGCACTCCGCCAACTTAATGCACTTAGTGTGGACATACACAATCCACTGTATAAAATCGATTTCTAAAAATCGACTTCTATAATATTGACCTAATATCGTAGTGTAGACATACCCTTGGAGTACTGTTTTTAAACCAGATGTGCATTCACCTTATAGTAACTTCATCTACACCAAATTTCCCACATTTGCTTATGAGAATGTCATGTGGGACTGTCCAAAGCCTTACTAAAAATCAAGATATATCATCTCTTGCTTCCCTACCCCAGACCCCATCCACTAGATCAGTAACCATGTCAAAGAAGAAAATTAGGTTGATTTTGGATGATTTATTCTTGACAAACCCATGTTGTCTATTCCTTATAACCCTGTCATCTTCTAGATCCTTACAAACTGATTGTTTAATAGTTTGTTCCAGTATCTTTCCAGGTATTGCAGTTAGGCTGACTGATCTATAATTCCTCCAATCCATATTTTGTACCCTTTTTTGAAAACGTAAGTACTATGTTTGCCTTTCTCCAGCTCTCTGAGAACTCACCCATCCTCCACAAGTTCTCAAAGATAATTGCTAATGGTTCTGAGATTGCTTCAGCTAGTTCCTTAAGTACCAACACACGAATTCCATCAGGCCCTGCCCAACTTGAATACATCTAACTTATCTAAATATTCTTTAACCTGTTCTTTCCCTATTTTGGCTTGTGTTCCTTCTCCCCCTTGTTAATATTGTGTTGAGTATCTGGTCATCACTAATCTTTTTTAGTGAAGACTGAAGCAAAATAGGCATTAAACGCCTCAGCTTTCTTGATGTCATCAGTTATTAGCTCCCCTTACCCTCTAAGTAGAGGACCTACACTTTCCTTCCTTTTGCTCTGAATGTATTTAAGGAATCTCTTCTTACTGCCTTTTTATGTCCCTTGCTAAGTGTAATTTATTTGTGCTTCAGCCTTTCTGATTTTGTCTCTACATGTTTGTGCTGTTTTTTGTACTCGTCTTTACAACTGGTCCATGTTTTCACTTTATAGGATTCTTTTTGATTTTCAGATAATTAAAGAGCTACTGATGGAGCCATATTGGCCTTTTACTTATCTTGCTATCTTCCCTTCACATCGGGATAGTTTGCAGTTGTGCCTTTAATATTGTCTTCTTGAGAAATTGCCAGGTCTCCTGAACACCTTTATCCCTTAGATTTTCTTGCCATGGGACTTTACCTACCAGTTCTCTAGTTTGTTAAAGTCTGCTTTTTCCCCAAGTCCCTTGTTCTTATTCTGCTGCTCACTTCTTCCTTTCCTTAGAATCATGATCACTTTCACCCAAATTTCACCTTCAAATTCACAACCAATTCATCCCTGTTGGTCAGTATCAAATCTAAAATGGCTGCCCCTGTGGTTAGTTCCTTCACTTTTTGAAACAAAGGTGTTCCCAATACATTTGAATAACTTAATACAATTGTTTTGCTGTATTACTTTTCCAACGGATGTCTGGGTAGTTAAAGTCTCCCAAAGTACCAGGTCTTGTTTTGCATATTTCTGTTCTTTGTTCTAGATATGCCTCATCCACCTCCACTTTCTGATTTGGTGGTGTATAGAAGATGCCTACAAGGTCATCACTCTTTTTTCTGTCCTCCTTTTAACTTTACTCAGAGACTTTCAACTGATCGGCCTCTCATCTCCTTCTGGACCTCAGAACAAGTATTTAATAGGATATAACATAGACACAGGAAAGAGAAAAAACATTGTTGGTTGAATGTTTTAGATTTTAAAAAGCATAACCGCAAGGATCTGTCTGCATTCCAGGGACTTTTGCTGATAAACAACATTATTTACTTACTGGTGTTAGACAACAGTTAAACACAGGCAGCCCACAGTTGTGTGGAAGTAAAACTTATAAGCTGTCTTGAAAAGCTGATGTTAGTTGGAGCATGTTTGTTATTCTTACTGTTTGATCTCTAATGTTAAAAATCTTATGCTTTGGCCATCTGAGCTCTGTCTCTTGATCTTTACCATCAAACCACACAGAGCACTAGACAATATTGCCATGGCCACCAGGAACACTTAGAAAAGGAAATGGTCAATCTCAATATTATCTAGTTCCTAATTCTGATCCCACTGAAGCCAATGGCAAAGCTCCCATGGATTTCAATGGTGCAGAATCAGGCCCTCCATATACTGTCAATAAACTCTCAGCATGGAAGGGAAAGAACCTTCTATATAAATAACTTGGATAGATAGGAAATATTTTTTTTTAATCTAACCATACAAAGAATTGGATGTATTAACAACAAGATAGAGGAAACCCTTAAAATATATAAACTTCATGCCCATTGTTGGTAAAAATTGGGATTCTACAATAAAGATCCCAATAAAAAGGAAAACACTAAGTTTGTCTTCAGCGGTACCTGCTCCCACTTTTGTGGTTGGTTTTTAATGTGGGTATATGTATCTAGATTAGACTGTCAACTGCTTGAAGAAAATCCTCATCTTCTAATATGTTTGTAAAGTCATGTGTACACCTGTGGAAGTAATGAATAAGAATAATTTTAAAAAAAATCCAGAATCATTTCAGCATGTTACTATTAACTACAACAATGTACCGTGAATTGCCACTAAGAAATCCAATAGACCTGGCAGAGGTCCTGTACTCCCACATTGCCTTCCAGCTTTCCCAGTGTCATAAAATCACGTTTTTAGGAGCCATTCTGACAATGGTTGCTGTCTCCAATCTGCATTTGCAGAGTGGTCACTGGATGCAGAGGAAAACAACATAAGTGGTGACAGACGACATTACATTACATCCGAAATCTCCTTGGGATTGAGAGGTGGACAGTGCTGTGGAGAGGTGTCTGAGGACAGAAATGACAATTCTGCAAGGATTTATACCCCAGACACTCCCATTTCATACCTACTGGAGTACCTAACCGAAGGGTAGTACTAATGGTTCATATGCAGATCCTCCTATGTCCAAAGGTTAATTCTTATCAGATGTATTTTCAGTCTCTAATGCAAACTCTAAGAGGTGGGAAGAAAAATACTTTCATAAAAGCAATTCAGACTGTTTCTGCCTTCAGGTGTCTTTGGATCAATAAAAGTGTGGATTATACTGAGTATTCAGTCAACATTAACTCTAAAATAGCAGTAAGGTTTTTGTTTTCATTTAACACATGCGTGTATATTACATCTATTTGCTAGTGACCTTCAACAGCTACAGTGGCCCCTAGCTTTACTTGCTACTTAATCTCTTTAAAATATTATGCTTGGTAAAGATTGTGTTGATTATAAATAATGTAGGTAAAATGTCCAGAATAAGCAGGGTGGGGATTATGAATCTGGTCTTGCTTTCAATGAAGTCAATGAGAGTGTTATCAATGACTTTTTTTTTTTTTACCAGATCAGACTCTATGACTTCCCCAAATGCTTATTTTAAAAGGCACAAACTCTGTAGCAGTACGCGCTGCACATTAAATTCAACTTACCCTTGTTATGCTATGGTTTGACTCTCAACAGCCTTTAAATCCTGTAACTAACATGTAAAGTCTTGTATGGCAAATAAAATCTTGCATTGTATCTTATGTAATATCTTACAAGGCTCCTTCTTCCCTCTGTCCTTTTGCCCTGAGGGAGGCAAGCTTGGCACAGGCATTACACCCTCATATCAAACACAACTTTGAACCAAGACTGTGTTTGCCTTGGAATTTTAAACCTCTCAAAATGTGGGGGGAGGGAGGGGGAATGTTACACTCTGTTTTTGAACTTGAGACATTCCTCTTTAAAAAAAAATATTATTGACTTAATATTATTGCTGCCACCCCAGTCAGGGATGGTCACTGAATAGGACGCTGGAATTCCTTTCCTGTAAGTTTGAGGTTAATGAGATTTCAAAACTCCTTTCACACTCCTGCCTCTCACAGTCCTACTCTTCTCCAGGCTTGTTGTCCAGTGTTAGTTCCAAAACTATGTTTCCTCCCGTGCCCCCCCTCCCCCCGAAAGAAATCTCTTCTGCCAGTTTTGATTCTTCTGTTCTTTCATCAGTGTTTCATTGTACTTTCAAATGCTTTGTGGTTTCTTGTACAGAGAACATTTAGTTTAAAGGTTCAATGAGAGTTTATGAAAAGACTTTGTGCACTAATTGGAAAATCCTGCATTGTGGTGAATAGAAAATATTCAGTTAATAGTTCTGTTTCTTCCGCTGTGTTCTTTGAATTATTGTATGTTTACAGAGTGACACTGAGACTTACCTCTTTCAGTACTGCTGCTAATTCCCTAACCCTTACATGCAACAGATGAGCAATAATGATTAAGGCTACGATTTTGTCATGGAGGTTGCAAAAGTCACAGAATCTGTGACTTCTAGAGAGCTGTGTGACTTCAGCCCATGGCGGCTGGGAGCTGCAGGGTCCCCCTTGCTGCTCTGAGCCGGCAGGGGTGCCCCCAGGGCTCCTGGCCACCCCAAACTGGCAGGTGTACCCCTGGGGCTCCTGGCCACTGCAGATGGCGGTGGGTGCCCCTGGGGGTCCAGGCTGCCACGGGTGGAGGGGGGACCCCATGCCTCCGGGCCACAGGTGGCAGGGGACCCTGCAGCTGTGAACCTCCAGTGGCAGTTGGGGCCCCGCAGCTGCCCAGCTGCCATGGGTGGTGTGGGGAGTCTGCAGCTTCCCATTTTGCCACAAATATTTTTAGTAAAAGTCACAGAGAGGTCATGGGCTTCTATGGCTTTTTCTTTATTGCCCGTGACTTGTCTGTGACTTTTACTAAAAATATCTGTGACTAAATCTTAGCCTTAATCATGACCCTTTCACTTTGCATGTAATTTGAATCTAGAGGGTGGTAGACCCCAGACATGTGGAACAGACACACTTTCGGATTAGATACTTGGGGTATTTTAGCCAAAAATTCCAAATGCATTACTCACTGGCCCATTCTGATCACACATCTAATACCTACACTGAATTACTTTCAAGAAAGGATGAGACCAGACATCACCTATTCTGGTCATGATGACATAAAAGCAGGAGTCCAGAGGAACTAAAAATCGTGCACTGAGGAAGGGTATTCACACTTTCTTGCTGCCAAGAATAAAATACAGGCTGATTTTGTTATTCTGCTAGTGCTCAATGATGTGAACTCCCCATTGGGGGGAAAAAGCCAGCATGAACACAGTGTGCATTGTTAGTATCCTTGACTACCTCTCCTGTCTTTCATGAGTATTTTACACTGGAAAACTGTCCCACTTTAATCCTGAAAGAAAAAGCCTTTGAAAAATATATTACTCTATTAAAAGTTGGCTTGATTTTTTAAATTTTAAATTGTTTTTAAATTGACACTAGTTTGGATCACTTTTTCCTTGTAGATCAGCATGGCATGCATAACTTGTGCATTTTGGGTTGTCTCCAGAATCGTCACTTAGCAATGGCTGCCCCCTTTTAGCTTCCTTCCTGATAGGGATATTGAAAGAGTGCAAATTTAAATTTTATTAAAGCTACCTCCTCTCCTGTTCACACAACTACCACGACTACTTCTATTGCCATAGCTCCCTAAGGCCCTAATCAACATCAGGATCCCATTGTAGTAGGCACTGGTGCAAATACACAGGATCCTCCCACATAAGAGTTTATATTCTAAACCGAACTTATTTTCATCTAAAGTGCAGTTAGTGTTTTTTTGAAAGCCAGCCAGATATGAAGCCCCAAGCCTATCCTTTCTGATTCTCCTACACAAAGTTTCCCTAATAAAATATCTTATTAAAAAACTTCACAGGCTGTCACTGCAAATTCAGACCTGTATTTTCGCCTCTCTAAAGGATGTAGAGCTGCTCTTTAATAATTTTTGAATACTGTATGTGACCTTGTTATTGGTTTGTGTAATAGGGTATTCGGGGGTGGGGGGGGGAGGAGGGGACGACAGGTGGCCTAATGGTTAGCATACCTGATTTCCAGTCTCTGGTCTCCCAAAAAGGGGAGGGGTAAAGATGACTGGCCCCTGCTCCTAGGTTGGCAGTGTCACTGTCTCTGCCCACTTCAGGGCCTCGTTCTTGTGGGGCATGTTAGGGGGCTGCAGGCAGGGGCAGCAGGTTAGTATAATTTTTGGTGGTGCCCAGAATGGGTCCAAGTCCCGCCTCCCCCACACCTGCCTTGTAAGCCACTATATATATTTTTAAAACAATATAAAAATGTGAGGGCTCTGGGGTGGGGCTGGATTTGAGAGGTTTGGGGCGTGGGAGGGGCTCAGGCAGAGGGTTGAGGTGCGGGGGTGAGGGCTATGGGGTGAGGCCGAGGATGAGGGGTTCATGGTGCAGGAGGGGATCAGGGCTGGGGCAGAGGATTGGGGTGCGGGGGTGAGGGCTCCGGTTGGGGGTGTGGGCTCTGGGGTGGGGCAGGGCCAGGGATGAGGAGTTTGGGGTGTAGGCAGGCTGCCACCTGGCTGGGGCCAGAGTGGAGGACTCCCCCCAGCCCTCCCCACACCGGCAGCAGTGAGCTCTGGGGGAGGGACCCCCTTTTCCCCCCGGCACCACTGTCACTGCACATGCTCCCAGGGCCCCTCTTAGGTCCAGGAAGCCCCTTCGCCTCCCCTGTGGTGGGTGCCGGGGCGGGGGAGGGGGCTGCCATCAAGTGTGTGCCTCTTCCCCTGCTGCTGCCCCTTACTGTAGCCTCACTGGGGTTGGGGGATGGGGCTGCCCAGCGTGGGGCAGGAGCAGTGACTGCCAGCGGGAGGACCCCCCTGTGTTGGTGGAGGGTCTGTCCATCTGAGGCGGACGGGCAGGGTCTGGGTCAACCTGGGTCAGCCTGCCCTCAAACTAGTGGTTGGGGGGCGCTAGGACTCTGTGGCGGCAGTTGATGCCGGATGCTGGCAGAGTGGAGCGCAGCATGGAGCTGCAGGGGGCAGCTGCCCAGGGCGCAGGCAGGGATGCTCCGAGGGAGGTGCATGGGGGCAGAAGGCGGGGCTGGGGGATGCTCAGGGGAGGTGTGCAGGAGTGGCAGGCAGGGCCAGGGGAGAGACCCAGTCTCGAACATTGGTGGAATTGGGCCCCCAGGCCCTAAATATTGCTGAAGCATGGGCACCACGGGCCCATATAACTCGCCACCCCTCCATCATGTCCACCTTCTCCATCAGGTCCCAGCCCAGGGCACTATGGGAAGCATCACCAGCCAAGCCCTCTGCACAGAGCATCCAAACACCTACCTATACTCTCCATCAGTGTGGGGTATGGTCTCCTACAGTCCAAATAACCATGAGTTTAACAATTCAAATGACCAGAATCCTGCAGGACCTGCTGGTTCTCAAAAAAAAAAAAAAAGGAAAAAAGGGGGTGGAACAGAGTTTGAAGAAGGCACTATGTGTGCTGCTCACCAGCACCATGGCCCTGTCTCAGGCTCAACCTTCTATGTGGCTTTCCCTCCAGCCTGTTCACGATTCTCCCCTTGCCTGGGTTTCTGAGCTCCTTTTAACCTGTGCCTCCAGCCAGAACATGCTCTGCAGGCCCAGAGGTGTGGGGCTACCTATCCTTTAGCCCCTTTGGTTACACTGTAGGGTTTATGTATACACCCCATCATAAGCAGACTGGTGGGGGGTATACATAAACCCTACAGTGTAACCAAAGGGGCTAAAGGATAGGGGAGAACAAGCAGGAAACAAGACAATGACTCAAGATAAGACATCCCCAGATAATGGGAGGGCAATTGGCTAGAGGAGGTTGGCTAGACCCATCCCCTTCCCCCCATGCCAAGCTCACCAAAATGGATTTGGGCTAGCAGGTCCAAAAAGCCCCAGTAGAGAGAACAAAGAGTGACCAGATTTTGAAAGGAGACACAGTTGTCTGGGAGCTGTTCACAGGAAGCAGGTTGATACCCACTTGGGGTCTAAAAAATCTAGGCTTCCTAAGCTTCCTACACAAAGAGTAGGGCTTAGGTAAGATAGACATGCATTTAAAAAGTTTATTATTTTCAAAAATGTCTCTTGTAAGTCATATTTTGTTCTGACTGTTAATATTAAACGACTTGAAAAGGCTACTTTGGAAAACTATTTACTGCTGGTCACAGTTCCCAAAGGGAAGTACTGCAGATGTGAAACCCAGTTGGATCTGCTGAGCAGCACAGTTGATTCACAAGGTACTGCAGCCCAGGACCCTTTCTAAGAGTGAGAAGAATGCTGCGATTCTACCCCAGGGAAATAAAGGCATGAGGCCTTATACCTCAGGGAATTGCCCTAAGAGAAGAAGGGGTCAGAGGTGCAGCTAGACCTATAACTGTGACTGACAGCACCATCAGGAGGTGTCCACTTAACTGGGCATATTTTTCCCAAAAACCTTTGTTTGAGAACTTGAATGTACAGAGAGGTCTGATCTTACTAATAACATCTTATATTTTATGTTGTATCTTTTGTGACAAGGGTTCACTCAAGTTGCTGATCGTCCTCAGCTTCCATGTAAGGTGACTGGCAAGTGTTCGTTTCTTTTTTAATCAAGCTTGTGCCCTTTTTATCTTTTTTATGATGTATAAAGGTAACCTGAAATGTCCTCATTTTTTTTTTTTTTTTTGCCTTTTGCATTAAAAATACCAAGAATTTCAACCCTGGCCTTCCCTGTTTCAGCTGGGAGAACTGCTGGGTGCTGCAGAAGATTTTGTTACTCTTCTACCTTAACTGAAGAGGAGAGGGTATTAGTTCTGAACAAAGACATAACTTTCTCCAAAATTTTAGACATTGAAATTAAGTAACAAAATACAAACATTTAAACCATCTAAAAATCCTTTCAGCTCTCAGGTACTCAACTTTCACTCTCTTGACTAGCGTGAGATCATCCTATCACTAGCTTCCCAGTCATAATCATTCACTATAGATTCTGACTTTCTAATGTAATAAAGCAGAACTCTCCCTCCTCCTATCCACCTTTGACAAAACATGTCAGGTCTTCTTTATACATCATGAAGCAGAAAAACAGAACTAAAGTCCATCCCTCTCCCCTATTTTCTTTTTTTTAAACTGTGAATTTCCTGGGTTGCTAATGTTTTGTTGTTGTTGTTTTTGTTTAATTCTAACATTCTTAAAATATTATATAGGCCGGCTCTACACTTAAAAAGTTTTGCAGAGCTACGTCATTCAGAGGTGTGATCTTTATGCAAAATAGCTATGCCTTTAAAAGCCCTAATTAAGGGCATGGCTACACTAGAAACTTCAAAGTGCTGCAGCGGGAGTGCTCCCGTGGCAGGGCTCTGAAGTGCTAGTGTGGTCGTGCGCAAGTGCTGAGAGACAGCTCTCCCAGCGCTCCTCGTACTCCACCTCCACGAGGGGACTAGCTCCGAGCACTCGGAGCCTGTCCACACTAGCGCTTTAAAGCGCTCAGACTTGCTGCGCTCAGGGGTGTGATTTTTCACACCCCTGTACCAGACAGTTAGAGCGCTATAAAATGTAAGTGTAGACAAGCCTGTAGACAAGTTATACTGGCATAAAGGTGTTTTTGCTGCTACAGCTTATTTAACTTGCTAAATGGGAAAAAATTATACTGGCAGAAGCACTATTATGCTGGTAAAACTCCATTTACATTCGGAGGGATTTGCCAGTGTATCTATATGGGTATAACTATTCTGGCAAACCTTATGGGTGTAGACTTGGACATACACTCAAAACATTGATCTGTACATTAAACCTTAATTTCACCTTAGTGAAGTTTTGTGTGTGCAGATACACACTTGAATCACAGATAAATACCTGCAAACTCAACCCCTCAGCTTTACTAGCTTTTACAAATTCTTCTTTGAGTGATTGCAAATGTCCATTCCACTGTAGGTATGCATGCATTCAAATCAATTACCCCTCTATGGAGGCAGTAGCTTTCATCCCTGTAGTTCAGTGTGTATGCTCTGAAAACTCATCAGTCACATCAGCAGTTTAATTCTTAGAGAACTGTGTAACTTCCCAGTAAGATCTTGGATCTAGATGTTTTCCAGGATTTTAGGTTTGATCTAGGAGGTAGTAAAGACGGTTTTCCCACTGTGGAGAAAGAAAAGGAGGACTTGTGGCACCTTAGAGACTAACCAATTTATTTGAGCATAAGCTTTCGTGAGCTATAGCTCACTTCATCGGAACTGTAGCTCACGAAAGCTTATGCTCAAATAAATTGGTTAGTCTCTAAGGTGCCACAAGTACTCCTTTTCTTTTTGCGAATACAGACTAACACGGCTGTTACTCTGAAACCTGACCACTGTGGAAAGGCAGAGTGGAACCCTGTAGACAGGACCCTAGGTGGCTGCAGGCATCTGAAGCATCCTGTTTTCCAAACCTGCTTACAACAGGTCTATGTGCAGGGGGGCCATTTGTGGGGGAAAGCTCCCGCCCCCCGTGAAGTTCCTGCCACAGGTCTACTCACCCTAGCTCCAGATGGAGCTCTTAACTTCAAGGCAGCTTGAGGGTGACATGTGGTAAGTTCGGAAGCTGGGAGCAGCACAGCCTTTGGGGTAGAGAGTTTGTTTTTAAACAGAAGCAGGGTGATTAAGATAACAAAAGGCTTGTCATTAAAGTAAATTAAGGATCCTTAGATGATCCTTTTCAAAAAGAAAAGGAGTACTTGTGGCACCTTAGAGACTAACCAATTTATTTGAGCGGTTTCAGAGTAACAGCCGTGTTAGTATTTGAGCATGAGCTTTCGTGAGCTACAGCTCACTTCATCGGATGCAGTATCATCCGATGAAGTGTTCCCCGTAAGCAATCCAGCTTTTGGCTCCCACCCAGACAGCCAAGTCAAATATAGTGAGGATTACTTAAAATCTTATTCAGCGTATATAAAGTTCTACCAATCCCAAGAGATCGGATACATTACCCATCAGGTCAATGAATATTCATATTTTACCCAAATACATGCTCACAGGCAATTCTTATTAACAAATCTAAGATTTATTAAAAAATAAAAGAAAGTTATTGTGGTTAAAAGATCATTATTGACATCTGTATGTATAAAGGTCTTAGGTCAGTTTCTTTGGAGAGATGGCGAGGTTGCTGATTTGTAAAAGTCCTTCTGGAATCAGTTTAAAAATTAAAACTGCAGTCTATGTGCAGAGTTTGTTCAAATTCTTCCATTAGAAATAGTAAGGCTAATCCAGATGGACAAGGAGACCTCAATCTTTTGGCTTGAATTTCCTCTGACAAAGTTTGCAGATCTGAGATGGTAAGCATCAGGCCTCAAGCTTCCTTTATAGTTCTTTAGTGAGCTAATAGCCTCTTGACAAATATCACAGCAGGCATTCCTTGGATGAAGAACAGGTAATATACATTGTTTCTTTGACGTAAATCTCTATATTTTTGGCACACAATGGTAACTAGCTGCATTCATAATGTGACGGGGCAAAGCCAGATGGCTATCGAAAAGTAGTGGGAGATAGATATATTAGCTCCAGGCTAAACAAATCCCTGGTACCAGGTTAAGTGAAATGAAAGCTGCTCCAGGTCAATTAAGACACCTGGGGCCAATTAAGAACTTTTCAGAAGGCAGGGAGAAGGCTAGGTTCATTGGGACACCTGAAGTCAATCAGGGGCTGGCTGAAACTAGTTAAAAGCCTCCCAGTCAGTCAGGTGGGTGTGGATGTCAGGATCTGTGGGAGGAAGTTGTGCTGTTTGAGAGGCTGAGTAGTACACACCATATCAGGCATAAGGAAGGAGGCCCTGAGGTAAGGGTGAAGTGGAGCTTAGAATATCAGGGTTGGAAGGGACCTCAGGAGGTCATCTAGTCTTACCCCCTGCTCAAAGCAGGACCAATCCCCAACTAAATCATCCGAGCCAGGGCTTTGTCAAGCCTGACCTTAAAAATATCTAAGGAAGAAGATTCCACCATCTCCCTAGGTAACACATTCCAGTGTTTCACCACCCTCCTAGTGAAAAAGTTTTTCCTAATATCCAACCTAAACCTCCCCCACTGCAACTTGAGACCGTTACTCCTTTGCAAAAGTCAAGGAACAACACGTCCTCTGCTTTCCCCTCATCCACAGAGCCAGTTATCTCATCATAGAAGGCAATTAGATTAGTCAGGCATGACTTGCCCTTGGTGAATCCATGCTGACTGTTCCTGATCACTTTCCTCTCCTCTCCTCTAAGTGCTTCAGAATTGATTCCTTGAGGACCTGCTCTATGATTTTTCCAAGGACTGAGGTGAGGCTGACTGGCCTGTAGTTCCCAGGATCCTCCTTCTTCCCTTTTTTAAAGATGGGCACTACATTAGCCTTTTTCCAGTCGTCCGGGACTTCCCTGGATTGCCATGAGTTTTCAAAGATAATGGCCAATGGCTCTGCAATCACATCCGCCAACTCCTGTAGCACTCTCGGATGCAGCACATCCGGCCCCGTGGACTAGTGCTCGTCCAGCTTTTCTAAATAGTCCCGAACCACTTCTTTCTCCACAGAGGGCTGGTCACCTCCTCCCCATGCTGTGCTGCCCAGTGCGGTAGTCTGGGAGCTGACCTTATTCGTGAAGACAGAGGCAAAAAAAGCATTGAGTACATTAGCTTTTTCCACATCCTCTGTCACTAGGTTGCCTCCCTCATTCAGTAAGGGGCCCACACTTTCCTTGACTTTCTTCTTGTTGCTAACATACCTGAAGAAACCCTCCTTGTTACTCTTAACATCTCTTGTTAGCTGCAACTCCAGGTGTGATTTGGCCTTCCTGATTTCACTCCTGCGTCCCCGAGCAATATTTTTATACTCTTCCCTGGTCATTTGTCCAATCTTCTTACAATCTTCTTGTAAGCCTCTTTTTTGTGTTCAAGATCAGCAAGGATTTCACTGTTAAGCCAAGCCGGTCACCTGCCATATTTACTATTCTTTCTACACATCGGGATGGTTTGTCCCTGTAACCTCAATAAATATTCTTTAAAATACAGCCAGCTCTCCTGGACTCCTTTCCCCCTCATGTTATTCTCCCAGGGGATCCTGCCCATCAGTTCCCTGAGGGAGTCCAAGTCTGCTTTTCTGAAGTCCAGGGTCCG
Source organism: Lepidochelys olivacea (assembly GCF_965140295.1). NCBI lineage: Eukaryota > Metazoa > Chordata > Testudines > Cheloniidae > Lepidochelys > Lepidochelys olivacea. The sequence goes on along the minus strand of NC_140418.1, from coordinate 73,724,085 downwards.
TATTCTGCTGCTCTCCTTTCTTCCTTGTGTCAGGATCCTGAACTCGACCATCTCATGGTCACTGCCTCCCAGGTTCCCATCCACTTTAGCTTCCCCTACTAATTCTTCCCGGTTTGTGAGCAGCAGGTCAAGAAGAGCTCTGCCCCTAGTTGGTTCCTCCAGCACTTGCACGAGGAAATTGTCCCCTACCCTTTCCAAAATCTTCTTGGATTGTCTGTGCACTTCTGTATTGCTCTCCCAGCAGATATCAGGGTGATTGAAGTCTCCCATGCGAACCAGGGCCTGCGATCTAGTAACTTCTGTGAGTTGCTGGAAGAAAGTCTCATCCACTTCATCCCCCTGGTCCAGTGGTCTATAGCAGACTCCCACCATGACATCACCCTTGTTGCTCACACTTCTAAACTTAATCCAGAGACACTCAGGTTTTTCTGCAGTTTCATACTTGAGTTCTGAGCAGTCATACTGCTCCCTTACATACAGTGCAACTGCCCCACCTTTTCTGCCCTGCCTGTCCTTCTTGAACAGTTTATATCCATCCATGACAGTACTCCAGTCCTGTGAGTTATCCCACCAAGTCTCTGTTATTCCAATCACATCATAATTCCTTGACTGTGCCAGGACTTCTAGTTCTCTCTTCTTGTTTTCCAGGCTTCTTGCATTTGTATATAGGCACTTGAGATAACTCGCTGATCGTCCCTCTTTTTCAGTATGAGGCAGGAGCCCTGCCCTCTCGCGCGCTTCTGCTTCCTCCCAGTATCCCACTTCCCCAATTACCTGAGGGCTTTGGTCTCCTTCCCCTGGTGAACCTAGTTTAAAGTCCTCCTCACTAGGTTAGCCAGCCTGCTTGCGAAGATGCTCTTCCCTCTCTTCGTTAGGTGGAGCCCGTCTCTGCCTAGCACTCCTCCTTCTTGGAACACCATCCCATGGTCAAAGAATCCAAAGCCTTCTCTCCGATACCACCTGCATAGCCATTCGTTGACTTCCACAATTTGACGGTCTGTACCCAGGCCTTTTCCTTCCACGGGGAGGATGGACGAGAAGACCACTTGCGCATCAAACTCCTTTATCCTTCTTCCCAGAGCCACATAGTCCGCAGTGATCCACTCAAGGTCATTCTTGGCAGTATCATTGGTGCCCACATGGAAAAGCAGGAAGGGGTAGCGATCCGAGGGCTTGAGGAAGTGAGAGCTTGAGGAAGTGAGGGCTGCTGTGGGGGAAGTAGTCCAGGGAATTGTACATGTCATGTTTCTAAAAGGTCAGCTACCATAGCTGATACCATTAGGGTCCCTGGGCTGGAGCCCGGAGTAGAGGGTGGGCCCGGGCTCCCCCCCCACCTTTGCCCCCTGATTAATCACTGAGACTGGGAGACAACAGAGGCTGTACAAGGAAGAATAACTTCTCCTCACCTCCCTTGCTGGCTTATGATGAAAATGGCTCAGTAGACTGTGACCCTTGTCTCTAGAGAAAGAAGGTTTACGTGGAGGGTCACAGTGAGCCTCTGAGGCTAGCGAAATCCCCCAGGAAACGCGGGACCCATGGAGGCAAGGACAAAGCTTTGTCACAATTAGCATAAGGTAATTAAACATTCAAGCAATTCATAGACAGTTTGCTACAAATTTCAAAGATAAATATAGACAATGATATTATTACACTACAAGTTTCATCTAAATGTTAATATTCCTTTTTGATTTCTGAATCAACAGAATATAGTAACAGGAACAGAAGTTGATCATCTACAAGCTAATTAGATCACACTGATAAAGTTCTAACAAATATAGGTAAACACAGACATACAATTAGTATCTACTTCTAATTCTCTGACAATAAAGCTTTACATTTCAAAGAATGTAATGGCTTTGATAGTTACCAAAAAAAAAATGACCCTGTTTACCATTTCAATACTTCTGTAATATGTTCTTAGAGGTTGATTTTGGGTCACTTAGCCTGTTGGTCATTTAACCCTCACTGGCTCAGTGTCACAACATCCTTTGAGTCAAATCCATTCTTTATGTAACTCCCTTGACTTAATTGGAGATACTCCAAGGATGAATTTGGTATATAATTTTTTAGGGTCCATATAGCTACGTGAAGTAGAAGGAGCATTGGAGATGAAATGACCACCAGCAACTGTATCTATTCTGTTGTTTCCATTCAGACCTCTTCTGATCACAACATTCTTTGGGCTGGCATATTATCTTTAAAGCCCTGTGTATATATATAAAAAAAGAGATATGGATAATACAGCAATAGGTTCTTTGAATAGGTAAAGGGACTTGAATCAGACAGAGGCATCTTGGGGCAGTGGCCTAGAAGCAGAGAGAGGCTGTGGAGTCCAGAGACTAGGTATAAAAAAGAAAGAAGAGGAGGGAGAAAATAAAGAGAGAAGGAGGAGGAGGGGGCAGGGGGAGTGGAAAGGGATCTTAGTGGAAAAAGTCAGAGGCAAAGTCCTGGCTTTGAACTATACATTATATACCATATATATTTAAATAAACCACCTGGAACATATTCTCTACAAACTGGCTAAATCCTGTTATTCTTACTGAGTTTTTTATTCAAGCTAAAATTCCTATTGATTCCATGTGGATAAGAGCACAAGGGTGAATTTAAGAATTGGCCCAGAATGTTCTGTGGCCTCATTTTGGAAACAAAATAATTTTTCTTTATACTCTCTTAATCTTCCTGCTTTGTACTAAAACCTGTAGCATTGCCACCCTCTGAGTTTTTCATAAAAACTTGTTTGTTCAGCTATTCCTGCTTTTATCTTGGAGTGGTTCTCAGACCAGATTACTTGACAATTTTTTTGCTGATTCAGAGGTTCCATTCATTTTCTCAATTTTTGCACATCTTTTTTTATCAAGTTTTTTTAAGAAACCCACTGCACTTCTTTGGTGGCTTTTTAACTAAATCTCTGTAGATGGCAAGGATGGAATTTGGACCAAAAAATAATCACGAGAAGGTTAAAAATGTAGGCCCCCACAGTTCTCAATTGATCATGCTTTATATATCCCTACTTCATCACCCTCTTAGGATGCATGGCTGTAATTTATTGTATGTGAATATAGTGCTTACCTAAGGTGCTGGATGGGCACTTCTGGAGACTAAAGTCCTCTAACCAAAGGACAGATAAAACATAGGCAAAAATGTCCCTTAAATTACACCAACATAAAATCTGGGGGTGGAGCTCAGAATCAGGCCCTACAACAGCATATATATCTTTTCTGTAATAGTACTGTCTAGATGTATTACTAGTACATCGAAATAAAATTTACAGTAATGCCCTCATCTGTTCTGGGGTCTGGCTTGTTCTCAATTTGCTGTGCATTGAAAAGATCTATTTTTCACTCTCTGTGTAAGCCACATGCCCCCCAGAAAACAATGTGATAATGCAAACTGGTAGTATGAACTTTTAAGGCAAGATCTGTAAGTGATTTGATAATGTTTTATACCCATTGGGCACAGATGTAGATGACTACACAAAATGCAAGGCAGAGGAGAATTAGACCTATAGGATCTAATTTTGCTTTACATCAATATAAATGAGAAGTTAACTCTGCTAAAATCAACTGGAGTTACACCAGAGTAAAACAAGTGTAAAGAGGATCAGAATCAGGCCCATACAGTCAATGGAGTGGCATATAATTGATTTATTTATTATATTAATTACAGTTATTTTTTGTTGCCATACATGACTTTTTCCTTAATTCTTCCAGATTTTTTTCCTGTTTACAGTTGACTGTCACTCATTTTTTTAAAATCAAGGTTGGGGAAAAAATATACACAACTCCCACTGATTTAATCATAAGTCATATGGGAGTATGCAAAGGCAGAAATAGGCCCATCAGCTTGAAAAACATACACTGAGAAAGGATACTTCCAACGATGGTATAATCCAAACTTGGAATATTGCTCAGATGAAGGCTGCCAAGTGGAAACCTTCCATTTTCCTATCTGCATTTTACAGATGGGGAAATTGAGGCAAAGAGAGAGATTAAATTACTTGCTCATGGTGACAGAACGAATCTCTGTCAGAGCTGAGAATAGAAGTAGAGTCTCTAGATTCCCACTTCCTTTATCTAATCAATAGGTTATGCTGCATCCCAATATATCAAATTATTGAGCATTACTAAGACCCCTGAAAATTAGGTTGGTATAACTACGTCAGTCAGCGGTATGAAAAATCCACATCCCTGAGCAACACAGTTAAACCAGCTTAAATCCCAGTGTAGACAGTGTTGGGAGAATTCTCCTGTCGACTTAGTTACCACAGGCGCTGACTTATTTTTTCCAGTGGGTACTCCACCCCTGAGGCCCCCACCCCGGAGGCCCCGCCCTCACTCCACCTCTTCCCCCCCACAAGCCATGCTGCACACACGCCGCTGGCTGCTCTCTGCCCTCCCCCAAGCATGCTCCAACTGGAGAAAGTATTAAAAAGGGAGCAACCCAGCTCAGAAGGGGGAGAAGGACAGACCTACCCTGAAGGCTCCAGACAAGGTGTCATGGAGTGTGGGGGAGTCCAGGCCCTGCACCCCTCTTCCTGGGATTCACTGAGACTCTCAGCCAGCCAGTAAAACAGAAGGTTTATTGGACAACAGGAACACAGTCCAAAACAAAGCTTGTGGGTACACCCAGGACCCCTCAGTCAAGTCCTTCTGGGGAAGCAGGGAGCTTAGACCCCAGCCCTGGGGTTCCCTGTGTTCCTCCACCCAGCCCCAAACTGAAACTAAACTCCCCCAGCAGGCTCTCTCCTGCAGCCTGTCTTCACATTCCTCCCCCTCCCCCTCCTGGCTCAGGTCACAGGCTCTGAGGTCTCCCATCCCCAGGGCACATTCCCAGGTCAACACTCCCCCCCTCCCTGCTGCGTCACATCCTCACACAAGGGTACTGGAGAAGCCTCCCCTAGGGACTAAGACTGTATGCTGAGCCCAGTTGGGGCTGATGGTTGGATTGCCTTTTCTTTTGCTTTTCACCTTATATTTGTACCGGAAGCTGAGGGGAGAACTGCAGACAGGAGGAAGTGACCAGAGAGGGTAACTCAGAGAACACCTTTGGGGGCCAGACACTGCTGACTGTCTTAGGGTTGTGGGTCAGAACCCAGTGGAGTGGGCAGACCCTCTACCACTGTCCACCTCTCTGCACCTCTGATTAAAAGAGGGCCTGCACTGCAAGACCTGTCAATGAGGAGGTGACACCAGGTGTTCTAACCACTAGGCCACCTAACCCCCATGAGGACTCTTACATTAGGTGGAGAATGCAGGCAACATAGTGTACCAGGGCTGACAGTACACCGGGAGGTGTCGGGCGGAGGCAGGGATTGATGTCGAGGAACTCCTGAAATGGGTCTCAGAAACCAGCAGCAGAGCTAAGCAGCAGCTAAGCAGCTCACTGCCCAACGTCCAGCACATGGTGACACACCTACAATTGCTCAGGGTGACCTCAAGTCTAAGTATGGAGGGAGGCAAAAACGCCAAGCCCACCCACCCTGTTAAAACTAACAAAAATGGGGCCTGCAGACTACCCAGAGGCATTCCTAATCTTTCATGGCTGTCGCAGCCTGATGGCCCAAGGACAGCTGGGCCACTCTATTGGCCCCCTATTGACTGGACTGCCCCATGCATATCAGGGTCTCAATGCAATGACTGGCCAGGACTGTGCTCATGTCAGGGCAGTCAGCCTAGATGCCTTTAACATCCCATCAGAAACCTACCAACAATAGTCCTACCTTGAGAAATTTCCTCCCAGTGCATAGCCACAGGTGGTTGCCCAGAGCCTGAAACAGCACTGCTTGCAGTGGGTCCATACAGGGATATGTATAGGGGTCCAGGTGGCAAAAAAGGCTGTGGTAGAACAATTCACTCAAATCCTTTCAGTGGAGGATGCAAGTGGGTGGTAAGACATCAGCCAGAAACTTTGGCAGAAGCAGTGTCATTGGTAGAGAATTACCTGATGTCCCTCAGGCTAGAGGCAGAAACACTGAAAGTCAGTTCCACATGCCCCTGGTCCCTGCAGAGCACCAATGCCTGAACCCCACCCAGAGTAACTAGGGGAGCTTGGATGCCCAACCTTGGTGGAGGAAGAGTCTGGAAATCTACCCTGCTGACCCAGCCAAACAACTTCATCTGAGTGGATTCCGCCCTTGGGAGAATCAGAGAAACCACCTCCTTCCACTGGCAGCTGTTTTGCATGCGGTTGGCAAGGGCATTTCAGAAAGGACTGGTCATTCACAGACATCGATTACAGGCAGGCCTGGATGACCAATAACAGGGCTTGGAAGACGTTGGTCCCAGTTCAAAAAGGTCTATCAGTACAAGGGCTGAGAGATTCCGGTCATAGCCAGACCTTAGTCTGGGAGGGGCTGGTGGGGACAGGAGGTAAAGCTGCGGACATACATAGTCTACCTCCAGTGCATCCACAAGGACATACTTCTCTCATTGAATAGGGTTATATCACTGACCATGCAAGAACATAATGAAATGATGCAGGCTGGAGTGGCATAGGACCTGGCCTACCCAATCAAAGGATTGTGGGACACCTCCATAGAAAAAGCAGTGCCAGAAGACCCAAGAAGGAATGGGGATGGCCAAGGTGTCAGAGGGAAGAAAGGGGCTCAAAGAAGGATGAAGCCCAGGAGAAGTATCATTCTCACAGATAGATTCTCACAGATTTAGTTGGTCCTGTTGGTCCTTTAGTTGGTCCTGTTGGTCCTGCTTTGAACAGGGGGTTGGACTAGATGACCTTCTGAGGTCTCTTCCAACTCTAATCTTCTTTGATTCTATGATAAAGAACCCATTGCCTGAACCTGACTGGGGCTGTAGGAATTCGCTGCCACCTTTCAACCTAGATCTGCACCTCACTCTGAGCAGGGTTTATGAGCAGCTTGTCCATGCAGGCAGTAAAGTATTAGACCTTCAGCAGTTGAAACAGTGGCCCCATTTTGAACTGATAGCGGAGAGGCCGTACCAGACAATGAAGGATCCTAAAATGGGTAGAAGTAAGAATGCAACTCCTAGTGCTAAGGAAATTCCAGAGGTGGGGTGTGGCAATTGTTCCATATAGCTGTGTGTGGGGGTCACTTGGGGAGGGAGAAGGCCCTTGACAGGGTGACCCTGAGGGCGTCCACCTGGAGGTGCAAGACTATTGCTCTTCATTTTCAGAATGTCAGTGGAGGGGCCAGAAAGAGGTCCCAAAGTCCCCCCTGGAACCACTTGTGACACTGTATGAAATATGGGAGACACTTTATGATTGTGCAATATTTTCAAATTGCAAGGAATCTGACCAGATAAGCCATGTATGGTATCTGTGAAAATGTTTTAATTTGCCAAGTATGATAATCTTGTTTATATGTTTGTATCACCTTTCTGTTATGAGTTATAGATATGTAGGGCATACTGTATTTCCAAACTTGTGCTGTGTTTCTGGGTGACACCCTCAGAAAGGTTGGCATCAGCACGGCCTAGCCTGTTTAATGGCCCATCAAGGGTCATCAGCTGTACAGTAAACCCATTGAAAGACCAGGGACTACACCTTATGAGTCAGTGAGACATGTACGGGCATGCCTATGAAGAGAACTCTTAAGGCTTTTCCATGCCATGTGCTGTAAAGCTTGTGTTTGGGACACAGGAAGTACAAGCCACATTGCAAAAGGAATATAAAGGGCAGTGGCATCATCTCCATTTGTTCTTCATTCCTGCTTCTTACCTCTGAAGTAACTTTTCTACAAACTGAAGCTCTGAACCAGTGACTGTATGACCCTTCCAAGCTGTAGATGTGTTCCAGAAGGACTTTCAAGCCAGCAAATTCACCAGTACTGCTGAGAACCTGATATATGGACTTTGAAGTCTTTTTATGTATCTGAGTGCTTTATCATTTAAGCACTCTCGTTCTTTCTTTTTTTCCTTTATAATAAACCTTTAGTTTTAGACGCTAAAGAATTGACTTGTAGTGGGGTATGTTGGGTAAGATCCAACCTAATATTGACCTGGCAATGTGGCTGGCCCTTTGGGGTTCAGAAGAACAGTTTGTACAGTGAGAAGAGTTTTTAAATAACTCCTCACCTTACTGCACCTAGGTGCTGATTGGGAGCCAGAGAACTGGAATGCAATAAATGGGGCTGTGTGATTTCTTTTTTCAGCTTCTTGATAACCAGCGTGGGGAATCAGGAGCACAGTTTGTGAGTTTAACTTCAGTGTTGACCACCAATCTGGGGAGTGTCTTCTCTCCTTTTTGCAGCCTGCCCTGACCTTGGCCTTTTCAGTGAGGGCTACCCCAGGCACCCCCGTTGAAGGAGCTCCCTTCAACAGAATAGGTGTACACATGGCGGGACCCATTAGAGAAGCCTGAAATGGGGCACAAATACATGCTAGTAATCTTGGACTATGCCACCAGATACCCAGAGCCCATTCCCATCCAGTCAGCAACAGTGGCTGTCATTAATATTTTAACTCATAAAAGTGTTTGCCTGGGTGAGGATCCCCAAGGAAATACTGACAGATCAATGGATGAATTTCACTTCACAGTTGATGAAAGAGCTATGCGACCAACTGGAGGTCAAGTCCTTAAGGATGTTCGTGTATCACCCTGGAATGGGGTTGCACTCACCCCTTGTGAGCACCCCCTGTCCCAGTGCATGTGCCTGCACTCCCTCTCTCAGTTTGTGGTGGGTCTTTGGTGACTCAGCCCTTCGGCCAAGTCATACACAGTCTGTATGTGAAATAAAAACCCTTTCTGGCAGGATGGGGGCTCGGGGAAGGGTTTCTCAGAACTTATCAGGTATCTGTTGGCTGCGGAACTTTGTTGAGCTGAGGCCAGGACCACATACAGTGACTGGTGAAATAGGGTGGTACCGGACGCATGGCTACCAAACTTCTGAATGAGGAAGGAGATAAATCTGTGGGGAGTTTCCCCTGATCACTATGAAAGTTCTGCTCCTTGTGGACACTGGTAAACCCACATGGGTACAGCTCAGTGAGAAAAACTGGGGACTGAGGAAGCTGTGTATAGCAATACAAATAGTCTTGCAGAGGTGTGTGATCAAAATTAAAAATGTCTCTCAGATTCAGTACTGGGTTTACTATGGCGCCAATGCCATCGCCACACCGGCCCACGCTCTGAAGGGGCCCATAACGACTACATGGGGGCCCACAAAAGATTAACCTGTCTCTGTGCATAACCCATGCCCAGGGTTGATGAGCTGCTTAGTATATATCCAACCTTGACTTGTTGAAGGGATATTGGCAAATTCCCTTGATACCTGATTCTAAAAAGGAAAAAAAGGCTTTCTCCACACCATGGGGGCTGTACCAGTTATAACCAGGGCCTTCGGACTTCAGGGGGCTGCTGCCATTTTCCAGCAGCTTATGGACAGAGTGTTATGGCCACATGGATCATATGTGGCTGTCTGCATTGACCACAGTATCATCTACAGTGAGAGCTGGGTCAAAAATAAGAGGTATGTTGCTGTGGTATTACAGGCTCTCAAGAAGGCAGATTTGATGGCCAGTCCAACCAAGCATTGGCTGGTGTGGCGGAGCAAGGCCAGATGGCCATAGAAAAGTAGTGGGAGATAGATATATTAGCTCCAGGCTAAACCAAATCCCCGGTACCAGGTTAAGTGAAATGGAAGCTGCTCCCGGTCAATTAAGACACCTGGAGCCAATTAAGAACTTTCCAGAAGGCAGGGAGAAGGCTAGGTTCATTGGGACACCTGAAGCCAATCAGGGGCTGGCTGAAACTAGTTAAAAGCCTCCCAGTTAGTCAGGTGGGTGTGTGTGTCAGGAGCTGTGGGAGGAAGTTGTGCTGTTGGAGAGACTGAGTAGTACACACCATATCAGGCACAAGGAAGGAGGCCCTGAGGTAATGGTGAAGTGGAGCTTGAGGAAGTGAGGGCTGCTGTGGGGGAAGTAGTCCAGGGAATTGTACATGTCATGTTTCTAAAAGGTCAGTTACCATAGCTGATACTATTAGGGTCCCTGGGCTGGAGCCTGGAGTAGAGGGTGGGCCTGGGCTCCCCCGCCCACCTTTGCCCCCTGATTAATCACTGAGACTGGGAGACAACAGAGACTGTGCAAGGAAGGATAATTTCTCCTCACCTCCCTTGCTGGCTTATGATGAAAATGGCTCAGTAGACTGACCCTTGTCTCTAGAGAAAGAAGGGTTACATGGAGGGTCACAGTGAGCCTCTGAGGCTAGCGAAATCTGCCAGGATATGTGGGACCCACGGAGGCAAGGACAGAGCTTTGTCACACTGGGCACCCAAGCAATCACCTTCCTAGGATATGCCTGCAGGAGTGTGGGGGGCAGTTACAATCCTTGATGGACAGAGTCCAAGCCCTAGCAGGCTGCCTAATCCCTTCCACAAAGAAGCAAGTCCAGCAGTTTTGGGGATTACTATCGATGGTTAATCCCAAACTTCACTACCATTGCTGCCCCTTGACAGATCTGGTAAAGGACACCACACCCAAAAGGGTCTTTTGTACCAAAAGTTGTGATAAGGCATTTAGGGTACTCCAAGACTAATTGACCCAGAAGCCAGTACTATTCCACCCTGAGTTCTCGAAGCCCTTTATTCTCTAACCAGATGCATCCAATGTCAGACTTGGAGCTGTGCTAGTTCAAGAAATCAGAGAACACCACTCTGTTTTCTGTCTCAACAGGAAGCTGTTCCTACATGAGGTAGCCTACTCAGACATCAAGAAGGAGGCTGTGGGAGTGAAATGGGCCACTTGTGCCATACACTAGTACTTGTGGGGGCAGCACTTCTGCCTAGTAACTGACCATGCACCACTCTGCTGGCTGAACTCAATGAAGGACCATAACCCACACATTATGCAGTGGTACCTTTCGCTGCAGCCATATTGCTTTCAGGTGGTACATCTTGCAGGCAAGGAAAATAAAAATGCAGAGTTCTTTTCACATGATGGTGAGGACACAAACTGGCCCCAGAACACCACAACCCAGGGGAAGAGTGTGTGATACAAACCCCATGCCTGGCTGGAAGGCATTAAAGGAGAGTACTGGGCCCATGTAGCCTCACCCCTTGAGCTTGGCAGAGCATGCTTCAACTGGAGAAAGGGTTGAAAATAGAGTAACCCTGCTAAGAAGGGGGAGAACCATAGACAGTAGTAAGTGACCCAGGGAGGGTAACTCAGAGGGCACCTTTCAGGGTCAGATACTGTTGACCCTCCTCAGACCCTAAGTCAGAGCCTGGTGGAATGGGCAGGCCCAAGCTCCCCTACCACTGCCCACCTCACCACACCTCTGATTAAAAGAGGGCCTGGAATTTAAGGTTTGCACTAACATCTAGGCCACCTCACCCCACCAAGGACTCCATTACAGTCCCATAGATGCTTGTAGCTGTATATCGTCAGTATAATAAACCAGTTTAGTCTGCAAAGCTTTATACTATGTTATGTTAATCACAAACCTTTTTCATTCTGAAAATTAGGAACAGACTTGGTCAAGCTTTCTGCAAACAAATATTACTTCTATGTAGGATTCATACGGGGTTCATGCACTTGGCAACATTCAGGGCACACCCGGAGTGTTGTGTAGGAGCAGTGCACACACGGCTCCTCTCAAGGGCATGAAACTTGGAATCTCGCCCAGATGACTTAAACTGTGGGAAGCCTCCCGGGACTGGGCTCAAGGCCCGAGAGCAAGGAATGCGGTAGATAGAAATTGGTAAATAAGAATATTAAACAAAGCCAGTGTATTCCTTTTATCTGTTGGAGTATGTAATGTGCAGGAGGAGGGAGAGAAATAAAAGAGAGGGTGGAAAGCTGAGAGGCGGACCAGCCCGTCGGCAGACCAGCCTGCTTGCTTGCTTAAAGCCTTGTTCTGTCTTGTATTTGAACCGCAACACTTCTAACAAAACATTTCTTAGCCATACGATTTTTGAAGTTGATATGAGATTAGCTATCCCCTTTTCCCAATGACTGCATTCCAGATAAAGAAATATTTATATTTTCCACCAGTTATTTAATATACAGATCTGACATGGTGACTTCAGAAGGTGGCAAGTCTGTTTTGAATCAATGCCCCAGCATGATTGTACGGGAGCACTATACTGGAGGTGGTTCTGCTGTCGAACGAGATGTAAACCTAGGCCATTTTGTCATTAAAACATTCCATTGTACAGTTTTTGCAGATGGAATCTCTGTGTCTTGGTCAAACTTCCAATGTGGGTAATTCTGACTACATAAACTCTTCCTATTGTTTAAATTGGAGATGTCAGTTTGCTTCACTTCACTTCAGAATTGCTGTCTCAGAATGACTGCTTTGTGTCCACATAAATTTGAGTGCATTTTAGGCCATCTCTATACTGGGACTTTGCCCAGATTACAGCTATCAGTAGCCAGCCACTGCTTTAGCTGTATTGTTACAAACCCCTGTGTAGACACCCAGAGTTCGTATTGCCCACTGCCAGGGTATGTCTATAGGAAGTGTAATTTCCAGCTTGGGTGGGCGTACCTGCTCTAGCTTTGACTGAGCTAGCATGTTAAAAATAGTGTAGCTGCAGCTGCACAGATGGTGGGGCAGGCTAGCTGCCCCGAGTACATACATGGGGTTTCAGGCAGGAGTGTACTAAGAGCTGCTAGCCCATCCCACTGCCACTGCAGCCATGGCTACATTGCTTTTTTTAACTAACTCGATCAAAGCTAGCGTGGATGTGTCTACCTGAGCTGGAAATTATACCTCCATCTCCAGTGCAGACATACCCACAATGACAGGAGACTAACTAGATAGACCACTGGTCTGATCTGATGTCAGTTCCTATGTAAAAGGAACAATGACAGTCACCTAGATATAACTGTGACGGTGCCCCCCATAAGGCTTTATGGAAATATGCTTATGAATGTATATATGACATAATTGGAATATGTTTTACGCTACATATGCCATGTAACATATCTCTGTAAAGGTTATGAGCTACTGAATACATTCCTCCTATTTGTATGCATGTATCATTTTTGTACTTGAAGTTATGAATATTGCTTGATTTCTAAGTAAGCTTTGTAAGGCATTTGGTCAGCTTCTTTAGAAAGGAATTTGCAAAGTTAAGTGCCCAATCAAGAAGCTCTTAAGGAACAATGGATTTTGGAATGCTCCAATCCAGATAAGAAGTCTACCTGAGGACGTTCAAGGTAGCATGTGAACCATGGCTGCTACCTGTAGTTCTGAGTCATGCATGGACATGTGACTTGCCCATGTGACTCCAAAACTCCATCTTGGAGCTGGACTTTGCATAGGAGAGAGGAGGGGGTCTCCACCCACAAGAGAAAGTCTATTTAAGCCCGTGGAAGACCCTTCCATTTTGTCTTCAGCTGGCTAAAGAGAGAGCCTCTCCACCCCGAAGGATACCTGGAAAAACTGGAACAAAGGACGGTAACTACAAGGGGTGTGAGTGATTGCTCAACCCAGACTAGAAGGAGACTAGTCTGTAAAAGGAAGCTTACTGGGTGAGGTTTTTATCTGTTTTCAGTTTTAGACATAGACTTGCGTGTTCTATTTTATTTGCTTGGTAATTCCCTTTGTTCTGTCTGTTACTACTTGGAACCACTTAAATCCTACTTTCTATATTTAATAAAATCACTTTTTACTTATTAATTAACCTGGGGGGGAGGGGCAGGGGACAAACAGCTGTGCATATCTCTTTGTCAGTGTTATAGAGGGTGAACAATTTGAGTTTACCCTGTATAAGCTTTATACAGGGTAAAATGGATTTATTTGGGGTTTGGACCCCATTGGGAGTTGGGCATCTGCCCCTACTTTCCCTGACAGCTTGAGACTCCAGCACCCTGTCTTGCTGAGCCAGACACACCAGTCTGCTCCAACACAGACCCAGGGTCTGAACCACATGCCCCAGAGTGGCAGACTTAGCCGAAAGCAACTTAAGAGGTTGTTAGAGCACTTTGCTGTGCACCTCACTGAGCCAAGAGCTCTTTCTGTGAATCCAGTAAAAATGCAGTGAATGGCAGTATTGGAGGACGTTATTGATGCAAGTTGGGATTCAACTTCACTGAAGCATGTGGTACCTTATTTGTGATGTTGTAGGATTCTGTGGCTTAAGTTCATGGGAACATGCATAGCTAGATGACTCCGTAACAGAGTTAATTATTTAGGCAAACTACCAAAAAGCTCTTTTTAAATGTGTTTATTGCAATACACTCACACTTTTAAATATCTTCTTGTTAACAAATCATCAACATTGCACAAATCCATTCATTCTTGTTCCTGAAGTGAGATAGGCACAAACCTCAACATTTATATCCAAACTTAGGTTTTTGAACATTCTTTCAAAAGTTCAAGGACATTTGTATCTGTGGCTTTAATTTGCATGCCTTTCTTCTTCTTCCAGTCTACCTTGACAAACTGACTTCCATATTTCATTTTTATTATCTGTTTCTGCAAAGCTTGCTAGTACAGCTTTATTAGTTGAAATTAATAGGAAATAAAAGCAGTTTTCCAGATCCTTCACCATTACTCCAAATTGATATTTTATAAGTCACACCCTTTGATTTGTGCCAACATAATTATCAAACTGGCTGGGTCCAGCTTCAAGTGTTTAACATTCTGAAGACTGGGAAAACATTAGCTTTGTTTGCATATACCGCCACCAAAATCATCTTTTCATCTGTCTCCAAATTCCATAGAAGAAAAACAAACAGAACTTGTTTGCTCATTTGAACATTGTCAAGTTTTGAACTTTGAAAAGTGAGATTGTTTCTGTAGCCTAGAATGTCTCCTAAAACATCAACGAAGATTATTTCAGTAAATGATGGAAAAAGCGCCCCTGAAGCTGACAAAGCTCTCACAACTTAAACATGGCTTTTATGGAGAGGAGAACAAGAATCTGGTGAAGATGAAACAAGTAGTGTTAGTGGCTCTCATTCAACCAATATTTCTAAATTATTTTATTTAATCATAGTTTGTTTGTGAAGCTAAAAAAGTTTCCTAAAAGCATGTGCTTGAATGTAACCATATTCTTAAATACATTTCTCCAATGAAAACCTGAGCAACAAGATGACAAACTAGCAGAACGTGGCTAAAAGATTATTGCCAGGATAAAGAAGAGAGATAAGATGGGTGAGGTAATATCATTTATTGGACCAACTTCTGTTGGTGAATGAGATAAGCTTTTTAGCTCCACAGAGCTCTTCTTCAAGTCTGGGAAAAGTAATCAGAGGGTACATTTACAGTGCAATAAAAATTCTCTGACACAAAGTCTCAGAGCCCAGGTCAATTACCTCAGGCGTGTGGGGCTAAAAATCACTATGCAGATTTGATACCTACCCCCTTGATGGGCCTTCAGAGTCTAGGCTCCAGTCCAGATGTCTACATGGCAATTTTTAGTCCTAGGAGCCTGAGACAATGGACCAAGTCATGACCAGGCAGTGGGTCTTTTATTGCAATGTAGACCTACCCAGACCATCACAACTAATTACAAGGTGGAACAGATTGTTAAGCATAAGGAGTTAAACACATGTTGCAAGACACCATTCAAAGTGAAGTGGACAGTTAACACCTCTGTGGTCCTAAGATAAAGGAGAGTTAGTGCATTACAGATTGTTGCAATGAGACATAAAACTAGCATCTCTATTGAGTCCATGACTTGTGGTGTCAAGCAGAGTTATGAATTTAAGCTCACAGACTCACCTTGAAGGTGTTGTGCAGTTTGAGGGTGAGGGCTGAGAGGTCAGATATGGAGAGATCATTTGTGAACGTGTTCATCCATGGATGACAGTATTTCTATATTATCGTTCTGTGTGTTCACTCAAGAGCATAGCGATTGTCTGGTTTTACCCCCATAGTTGTAGTTGGGATATTTGATGCACTGGATCAGGTACATCACATGTTGTGATAGGCATGTGTAGAACCCATGAATCTTGAAAGGTGAGATGTGGTGGGCACTGGTCATTGTAGCTGTGGAAATAGAGCTGCAAGTTTTTCATTTGCTGTTCTGGCCTGGTCTACCAAAGTGTTGTAATTGAGCATAGATTTATTATGGGTGAGGATGAAACGGATGGCTAGGGCAATGTGTTTGGGGTGGATATCTGAATGTTTTCCAGAATAAAGAAAGCTGTTGAAGATACTGATCACTTGTCAAAACTTGCAGTTAAATCATGTTTACTGCCGTTGAGCTGCACCCATTGTCAACACAGTTTGATAGTGCAAACAAGGGCTTAAAGTCTGCACCTCTTTCCAGACCTGCAACAGCATCTCCCAGACTTTTATGTTTAGCCTTGCCAGACCAAGACTGCACTGCCAAGATTATCCACTATGAGGGAAGAAAGGCATGACCTGTAACCACAGTTTTTTCTTATCATTGCCAATCTTTGCTTATAGCTGGTTTCTGAATGGATTTTTGAAATGCTACTCCTTTTCTTTCTACTCAGTTCTTTTATTCAATATGCAGCGGTTGCAAAGTTGTAATTTAAATGTAGTTCCTCTATTTTTTTAAAGAGAAAAGATTGAAACTTCTCTTCACAATATATGCCCATTGCCTGGCAGATTACTTACCCTTAATTCCTTTAGCAGTTTGAGCATATACTGTAGGTTTTGCAGACACTTGGAGCATTCTTGACTGAATCTTCCGAAATGACAGGACTTCTGGCCCATATTCACACGAGGTGTAAATGCATTCAAATGGAGTTACACCAAAGATGACGCTGACCCCTCATGATTTGAATTAGTAGTTTGAAAGCTATCCAGAATGGCAAAGGATTTTAAAGAGAAGTCCTAATGCAGTCTGTTCTAAGAACAGTAGTATCTGCTGCTGAGGCTTCATATGAAACTAGAACAAGAGCTAGTTAATACCAACATCTACTCGTCCCGATGGAGAAAGAGCCATTAATGATCCTTCCAACACTGTAGATTTTGCACTGAATCAAACTGTGGTTTAAATGGATCCGTGTCCAAAAGGTGTTGGTATTGGCATAAGCACAGACTTTTACTTTTCCCCAGGGGTGCTCCATATCCGCTCTGCCCAAGGCCCCACCCTTACTCCACTCCTTCCCCCAAGGCCTTGCCTTTGGACTGCCTGTTCCCACCCCTGCTGTTCTCCTCCCCTGAGGCCCCGCCCTCACTCCAACCCTCCCCCAAAGTCCCACCCTCGCTCTGCCTCTTCCTGCCCCCACTCCGTCCCCTCCCTGAGACCCTCATCTGCCCGCTGGTCTCCGCCCTCCCACAAGCCCTTTCCCAAGCCGCCTATCAGCTGTTTGGCAGCATCACTGATCAGCTGATTGGGGGCACTGCTGAACAGCTGTGGCTGGTGGGTACTGAGCACCCACTATTTTTTTTTCCATGGGTGCTCCACGGAGTCTGTGCCTATGGGTGTTGGTACGCTAGAAGGGAGAAGCACAGCAAGCCAATAGAGCACACATTGTAAGTTGCCATACCACATCAAAGACCTGTCTCACAGGTTTATCCCAACTGTCTCTGCATTCTACTAGAGGCTGATTCCTCCACTGAATAAGAACACCACCCAGTTAGAGACTTATTACAACATTTCAGTGATCTGGGGAGAAGAATATTTTGCTGATAAGGAGGATGGGTATCAGAATGACAGACTGTGGTCTGACACTATGGAACTGAGAATTCTGTACTGTGCAGAATCGGGGCAAAGGATTTTGCCTACTGAAAGTCAAATATTTTTAATAAGATAAACCTTTGCCTAGTGTGCACATTGCACACACGGGAATTTTAAAGTTTTAGCATGTACTGACTGCATGCAGTGTGTTGTATGTACAGAAGCCATGCAGCAATGTGTAGCAGGCCCTGGAAAAGCTAACATCAGCCCAGAAATTTCTTGTGAATGTGTAATGGGGTAGATTCACCACTGGAATGTGTCCCTGTGGCTAGGTCTAGGGATTAGCTAGTATGGCACCCCTTTCCGTCAGTTGCTCATACCATGGCTTCTCTCTTGATGGAACTTCCTCCTCATGACTCAACCCTCCAGCCAGGTTGGTATTTAGTCCTTTGCTTGTGGGGGGTCAAAGTCCCATTGGACAAGTTGTCCATATGCCATGTCAGGCAATCTTCTGGTCCAGGTCCAGTGCTACTTTCCCAGTTGCTGGTACGGGAACCTGTGACTGCCCGCTACTCCAGGGTCCAGCCCAGGGACCTTATGCCTTGCAACTTAGGTCTACTCAATCTTAGACCCTGTGGCTGTTTCCCTGGGCTCTTTCCTACCTCACTTCTCTAGCTTCTAGCCCACCTCTGGATTTGCTAGCCCGAGCCTCCTCCACTCCCAGTGGCTACCCCACCGTTCTCAGCTTCTTGCCAGATTCTGTAGACCAGGATGGGATCCCAGGTCTTATCTTCCCCTTAGAACTCCTCCCTGTCCTGAACCAACTCCCTTTCTCTCTAGGGAGTGACTGCAGAACACCCTGATGCCACCTCCTTTTTTTACCTTTTTTTGTCTTTATGGCAAAGCAGGCTTGAATAGTCATATAGCACCACCAACCATAGTTCCAGAGTACTTAATGGTTTATATTCTCTCACGCTGCCACAGGTGCTGGCTTCCTCTGGCCCCCAGGGGTGCTTAAACCCTGGCTCCGCCCCAAGCTCCACCCAACCCCTTCCCCCCAAGCCCCCGCCCGTTTTCTTTCTCAGCTCTTCCCTGGAGGGGGAAAAAAGGGGCTTGAGGCTACCCCATAGGAAGGAATTCCCAATTGCACCTTCCTGGGTTCTCAAAGGGGTTTTGCACTTGGGTGGTGGCAGCATCTATCCATCCAAGGTCACAGTAAAGCTGTAAACTTGGGAGTTTAATACGAGCCTGGAATGGCCAGTATTAATTTTTAAAATCCTTGTGGGCCCCCACCTTCTGCACTCAAAGTGCCAGAGTGGGGAATCAGTCTTAACAGGGCTATACATTTGCTGTGTAGATGTTCAGGCTCACATTGGAGCCTGGGCTCTGAGACCCTGCAAGGGGGATGGGTCTCAGAGCCTGGTTTCCGACCTGAGCCCAAACACCTACACTGTAATTTTAGCTCTGCTTCTAGAGCCCCACAAGCCCAAATCACTTGACCCAGTTTCTGAGACTTGATGCCACAGTTTTTTGATTGCAGTGTAAGCCTATCCTAAGGTGCTGATGCTGTAATGGATTGCCTGTAGGCGAACTGCTGCTGAGTCAGTTGGACTCTGCGGTGGCATTGCAGTCTGCCTGCATGCTACCAATTTAAGGTTGTTTGCAAAGTGATTTGACTATTGTTTTATTTTAGAAATAATAGAGATTTTTTTTTTTGTTCAGGAAACTATTGTCTCCTGGAGGGGCAGGTTAATTAAAGCAATGGAAAAAACACTTCTGTCACTGTAGCAAATGTCTACGCTACGGTATAACTATGGCATAACTGCAGTGCTAAAACTATGCCACTGTGTCTGTAGTTAGACAGCGTTAGTGTCAACACAGGCTAACAGTAATTGCCCAGTTAAATATTCCTCTGTTGCACAATGAGTGGTTGTCAATACATTCCTTTTCCATACAGCTCTGCTTTAACAGACTAATAGCAAGATACAAGGGTTTCACAATAGCAAATCATTAGCATTTTCCCCCTTTTTTATCACAGCCCCACCCAACGGAGAAGAGAAATTTCACAAACAAATTTGGACAATCTGAACTGAGAATTGCGTTGTTATAGGACTTTTTGTGATTCAGCACTCTAAGGAATCATTTTACAGCTTTTTCTAATAGAAGTCTTAAATACATGCTAGATAATGGGCCAAAAGACTTTTTTCCCATGCTTGGCCTGCAGTAGTTGCATAAAGTAATAGAAATGAAAGCTAGGAAAGAACTATTAGCTCTTAGGTCATCTAGTCCATACCACTCCAAGAGCATGGTTGCTCCTGACTCAAGTGCTTTATCCAGGCCCAGAGACTATGGGGTTTCACCTGTTCCCTTGGGATCCTGTTGTACAGTCTAGATAAATAAATATGACTTGTTTATATTTACTAAGACTAAACTTAAATTTATCTCAATTTTATCCTATTATTTCTAATAATTCCATCTTCATATTTATTCCCTTCATATGTAAACTGCTACTTGGCTTCTTCTTAGCCATCACTCAGCCAAACTATATACTGTATAGTTAGCTCGTTTAACATTTCCTCAGACATCAGTTCTGTGTCCCCTTGAACAGATTTGTTGCTATTCCTGAAATCTCTCCAGTTTGTCCATATCTTCTCAGCATATTACCCCAAATGGAACGCATTAGTGCAAGTGCCATCTCACCCAAGTTGTAAATAGGACTCTGACCGTCTTGGTCCATGATGTGGTGTCCTGGTGTAAAGAGCCCAAAATTTCCCTGGACACTTTTTCTGCTATATCAGATTGCAAACTCATGTCTAATTCGCTGTCCATTATTACCCTCAAGTCTACACTGCTTTTCATCTTTCTTTCTCCTGTTGAATATCTGTGTTAAAGTCTCTCCCTAGATACCTAGCAACCTACCTTAACAATTCAGGGCTATCTAAGAGTTCTAGCCTGCACCATTGAGTTCAATGGGAAATTTGCAATCATCTTTAATAGGAGCAATAGCTACTCCTGAGGGCATTCTGCACCAAAAAAATTAAACATTCTGTGCACAATATTTTAAAATTCTGCAAATTTTATTTGTCAAATAAATGTGAAGACTCCAGCATGGCATTGGGGAACACAGGCCACTGGCTGCACAGAGGTGGGAGATCACTGTACAGCTGCCCCCCCAGGACATGGACTACGCGGTGAAGCTGCACCCAACCCTGACAGAGCGCAAGAACTGGGCCTGCCCCAGAAACACCGCAAGGCCCTGCCCCTCTGTGCCAGGTGCACCAGGTGTGGGCAGGCAGGCTCAGCAATAGAGGATCCAAGTGTGGAGGGGCTTAGTGTAGGGGATCCAGATGTGGGTTGAAAGGGCTCCGGGTGGGGCAATCTGGGTGCAGGTGGCTCAGTGGAGGATCTGGGTGTGTGGGGGATCTAGATGCACAAGGGCTTGTTGGGGCGTTCTGGGTGCAACAGTAATGAGACTCTGCAGGGGGGTCCAGGTGAAGGTGGTTGGAGCTCAACAGGGGTGGGGGGAGGTCTGGGTATGGGAGGAAATCGAGCTGGGCAGGGGGGGTCTGGGTGTGGGGGACTCAGTGGTGGGTTCCAGATGCTGAGGGAGTGGGGCTCAGTGGGGTGGGAATCCATGTGCAGCTGGTTGGGGCTCAGTAGGGTGGGAATCCAGGTGCGGGTGGCTTGTCAGAGTGGTCCAAGTGCAGCCAGAGTGGGGCTCGTTGCGGGGGTTCTCAGTGTGTGTGTGTGTGTGTGAGGCTCGGTGGGAGGGTCTGGATATGAGGGGGTCTGGATGTATGAGGTTTAGCTAAGGAGAGATGGGTGCAGGAAGTCCAGAGGGGGTGGGAGAGTTTCCAGAGCTTCCTACAGCTGAAGAAGAAAACTGGAGGTGGGTCTGACCTGGCCCTGGATGCCGTGCAGGGGAAGAGGAAGTCCTGTTCTCCCCAGCCCAGCCGGAACTAGCAGGTGAGCCCGACGGAGGGCAGGAGCCACCAACCGGGTCTTCTCCAGTCCCACCCCCTGCCCCACAGTGATTTACTTCTCTGCCGTCTGCCCTGGGCACCCAAAACAATGCTGGAGAGGTGACTGCTCTTGCGGCTTCCCTTTGCTTCCCCATCAGAAAGTCATTTTTCTGCGGGAAAGCAAAGAAATCTGCAGGGGACATAAATTCTGTGCATGCACAGTGGTGCAGAATTCCCCCAGGAGTAAATAGCCCAGACTTAAAGCCGGTTACAGCTGTAAACACTCTGAATCATTTATGATAAAAATTATCAACATTTTATTTAAGGACTTCAAATAAAAATTTAAATATTCTCCAGGAACATTTCATTTGTCTACATTGCTTTTTAAAGCTGTTATCAAGGCATCCTGATAATACAGAAACAGTTGGATTTTAGTATTATAATACAAAAATATAAATGTTTGCTGGCAGTAGATACACTAAAGGGGCCACTCAGCCAAACAATCTGAGTAAGTGGCTGGGAGCAGGCCATTGCCTAGGCTTAGCAAGTGCCAATCATGGGAGACGGAATGTGAAATGAATGTGACAGAATGGTGAGGTTATAACGTGGCTGTAATGAAGCAAACATTCAGACTGACCAACATCACTCCTGAAAACTAGTTAGATGAGTATTGCTTAATGTAATACTTATCCTGATGCGTAATCTCACTGAGATACTCAAGGGTGTGTGTTAACATAATATTGCATACATACCACTTGAGACTGAAAGCTTTTGGTGCTAGCAGCACAAAGCACCCGCAGAGAGTCAAGTGTGTTTTATTGATTAATGATTCTTATTTGTGCAGAAAAATGGCCTTGCCCTTTAGTGCATTCCTAGCCTTAAAGCTTAGATTGCAACAGGCCCTTACGTGACCACAGGGAGGGAGAGGGAGAATGCCAAGTCTCTTTCCCTTCCCCTGTTGCATGGCCCCCACTAGGGCCTGTCACAAAGCACAGCCCCTGGATTTAGGGGAGCATGGAGTTTATTCTTTCAGTGCATCCATGGGGGCTGGTGGAACAGGAAGAAAAAGCATGGCCATGGCCCATTCCCCTCCTCTCTCTAGCTAACAAAAAGAGACTGGTCAAACTGCAGGGAACAGGCTGCACCATTCTAATGGGTGGAACAGAGTTATGGGCTCGCCCTACATCACTCCCAACACAAGAATGCATGTAAATTCCACAGTCTAGGGCCAGGCCAAAGTGTCATCTTATAGTCTGGTGATTTAGAGCTACTCCAGCTTTTCTTCCCTGGTATGGTTTCTCTGTGACATTTTTTGTTTTGTTAGATTTTTTTTGGTAGAGCTCTCAATGGTTAAAGGGTAGTATAATTTATTTCAGGTAGTGTTCTTCCTTTTCTTAAGAACTGGAATATATGATAAATCTTGGTGGGGATGGGTCTTTCTTCCTCCAGATATTGTTTCTACAGAGATCAAGTACTGTTATCATCCTTTTGCCCTTAAAAGGTTACCTTCTGAATTTGCTTTCTCATCTGCTACACACTATTAGTAATTCAGAATAGCTACTGTATGTAGTCATTTGCAATAGTTTCTTTGCAATAGCATTTTGAACATCTAAGTGTGAATGGTGTCACAGACAAGCAATTGATGATTGACTAAAATCCACTTGTTAACACTACAGGCTATTAATAGATTGGAGAGTTGTGGTAGGTTGAATAAATGTAAACTTTTTGTAACATGGAATATGGCATAATTTTCAGCTGAGTCATGTGGCAAATGTTTAGAGGAAAATAAATATTAAGATCTGTCTTACCTGTCAATGGTATTTCTAGAGTGTCCATCACTGTAGTAGATACTAGACAATCAAGGAGACAGATTTAAGCGCCTCATTTGAATCACAAGAAAAATATCACCTATACGGTGCAAATCTGAAGACAGAATTTGTCCCTTATTACAATTCAGCAGCAGCAGCAGCAATCCAAAACCTAACCAGACAGTTAGTGTGACTATTTATACATAGTAGTTTTAAGGTAATCGCCCTGTTGATTAAAAAACTATTCCATGTTGTCACTAGTACTGTCACTAGCTCTTACTAGCGCTGTGCTAAATTCTCTCTTCTACACGTGGTCCTTCCAATCAGAGAAGGCCAGATCTTTCAGCCCAGAATGGTAACAGTAACCATGGCTGCTACAATGCTAAGAGGATGTAACAACAATGGAAAATGTTTTAAAGATGGATGGTGGAAGAACTTTAACAAAGGAGAAAATATTTGTTACCATGGAGGATGGCAATCCCTCCTTCTCTCAGTTTGGGATCTCATTTCAGCCACATAAATACAGCACTTAAATGTTTATAAACCCCAAATGCACTTGCATTGAAGGATGTAAAGTTACGTTTTCTTGTGACATTACAGAGGATGAATCCCACAGAAAAGTATGTGATTGTGTCCTATGTGCCTTACTATGATGCAGATGTTAGAATTTTTCTCACAATCAATTTTATGGAACTTGTGACCTCTAAATTCTTTAAACTCTAAAGACTCTGCACTAACTTGCTGATATCCCTTGCTGCATGAGAGATTACTGTAAAGCGAACACTGTGTTGGGTGCTAAGTGGGGTCACAAACATGTTCTGATATTTGATTAAGATTGAGATATTATCCAGAGTTATTCTTACTTGCCTGGCACCTGGAGTCAGGAGTCCTATATCTGACTGTGCCAATAATTTTCTATTTGACATTATCCAAGTCACTAAAGCTCCCAGGGGCTCAATTTCCCCATCTGTCAGTTGATGATAATAATATATCTCTACCATTCAGAGGTGTTGTGAAACCTAATACATGAACCTATTTAAACCACTTTGAAGTGCAATGTATTGTTATTATATTAGGCTAAGATTTTAAGGCACCTAAGGGAGTTAGATGCTCAACTCCCAATGAAATTCATGTGCCTAATTCCTGTAAGTGCCTTTGAATATTTCAGCCTTTATCTATATTGCATAGACAACTACATTTAACTATGTTTAAAGAACGCTATTAATTGCAAAGTCAAGCACTCAAAAGTTAGGAAAGGCAGAAGGAAGTTTGCCTGTTCAACGTTATTTCAGCCTCCTTGTAGATATGTATATGTAAAGATACAGTCTTTGGTTACTCAATCATGTTCTTCCCACCGCCCCCCCCCACCGCCCCCCACCGGACCTCTGCCTCATTCAGCTCATAGGATAGATGGTGCTCACTAACTGAGCAGCTATTCAATATTTTGTTTTCTCCTCATTGTTCAATGAATTTATTGCACACTATTCAAACCCTGCTCTGAATACAGAATTGTTAATGTCCTCATGGGTTTTTGTATGGCACTCATCCTGTAGTATCTGAAAAAATAAAAGGAGTACTTGCGGCACCTTAGAGACTAACAAATTTATTTGAGCATGAGCTTTTGTGAGCTACAGCTCACTTCATCGGATGCATACAGTGGAAAATACAGTAGGGGGATTTTATGTACACAGAGAACATGAAACAATGGGTGTTACATACACACTGTAATGAGAGTGATCAGGTAAGGTAAGCTATTACCAGCAAGAGAGAAAAAAAGAACCTTTTGTAGTGATAATCAAGGTGGGCCATTTCCAGCAGTTGACAAGAACGTGTGAGGAACATTTGGGGGGTGGGGGTGGAAATAAACATGGGGAAATAGTTTTACTTTGTGTAATGACACATCCACTCCCAGTCTTTATTCAAGCCTAATTTAATGGTGTCCAGTTTGCAAATTAATTCCAATTAAGCAGTCTCTCATTGGAGTCTGTTTTTGAAGTTTTTTTGTTGTAATATTGCCACTTTTAGGTCTGTAATCGAGTGACCAAAGAGATTGAAGTGTTCTCCGACTGATTTTTGAATGTTATAATTCTTGACGTCTGATTTGTGTCCATTTATTCTTTTACGTAGAGACTGTCCAGTTTGACGAATGTACATGGCAGAGGGGCATCGCTGGCACATGATGGCATATATCACATTGGTAGATGTGCAGGTGAACGAGCCTCTGATAGTGTGGCTGATGTGATTATGTCCTATGATGTTGTCCCCTGAATAGATATGTGGACACAGTTGACAACGGGCTTTGTTGCAAAGATAGGTTCCTGGGTTAGTGTTTTTGTTGTGTGGTGTGTGGTTGCTGGTGAGTATTTGCTTCAGGTTGGGGCGCTGTCTGTAAGCAAGGATTGGCCTGTCTCCCAAGATCTGTGAGAGTGATGGGTCATCTTTCGGGATAGGTTGTAGATCCTTGATGATGTGCTGGAGAGGTTTTAGTTGGGGGCTGAAGGTGATGGCTAGTGGCGTTCTGTTATTTTCTTTGTTGGGCCTGGCCTGTAGTAGGTAACTTCTGGGTATTCTTCTGGCTCTGTCCACCAGTTTCTTCACTTCAGCAGGTGGGTATTGTAGTTATAAGAACGGCTGATAGAGATCTTGTAGGTGTTTGTCTCTGTCTGAGGGGTTGGAGCAAATGTGGTTGTATCGTAGAGCTTGGCTGTAGACAATGAGTGCTTCATAAACATTAATGAATTTATTTTCACAACACTCCTGTGAAATGAGAGGATTATCCCCATTTTACAGATGGGGAATGGAGGCAAAGAGATTAAGACAAAAGTATCCATTAATTTTGGGTGCAACATTTAAGACACCTGGGACCTGGTTTTTCAGGGTCCTTAGCATTATGTAGCACTTTATATGTTTAAAGCCCAGCTCCCACTGACTTCAGTTGCAGCTGTGAATGCTCAGCACTTCTGCAAATCAGACTTCAGGATCTCCAGACAGGCAACCAAAAAACTGAGGAACACACATTTAGTAATTTCTTCTGAAAAATTTAAGTGACTTGAAACGTGGCAGCCATTTTGTGCCAGCAACAACAGAGAGCAGGGTTTTTGGGTTTTCTTTGAGAAGCAGAATTGAAGAATAGTATATGCCAAAACTGAAAGGGTATAGACGGAATATAAGAAACAAAGCTGAAATCTGGGCAAGACAGTAGGGATAACTTCACTTCTTGGGATGTTTTCAGGTTTTATTTTAGCCCAACAAATGTGGCAGATGCAGAGAGCTGTTCAAATTATATTTATCAGATAGTTTTTCTGAAGAGTTTGATATTTTGTAAATAAGTTATTGCACATATATTTTCTTCCAGCTAGAGAGCTAGGTTGACAACTTGACAAACACAATTATGAATTATTCAAAGTCTTTCACTATATTTTAAAAATAAACCTGATACTTTAAAAAAATTGTTTAGTACTGTGAATTAAATATGTCACTATTCCATGCGGTTGGTAACTGAATTCACAGTACTACCCTAAAAACAGAGATAATGGAAGATGGGATCCAACATGTCACTTTAATCAAGGCAACTGAATAACTAATTCTTTTAGCTAACTCTAGCAGTTAATCTTGATTGTGTCAAAACGGAGGTTGTGATGACACCTAGACCAGATCGTCCGCAAGCTGTGAAACCATTTCCTCTTTCTTTCTGTAGTCTAAGAGTCTTCTGAAACACATACTTTTTGTGTGCGTTATCATTTGCCTGCCTGGGTGAGTTCAGAAAACTAATAGTGTGTCAGTTTTGCAGTGTGACACATGTGACTTGACAAGCCATCACAGACTAACACACACAATTCTCTGCTTGGGGAATTTGCAAAGACATAGTCCTCTAAATCTCAAGGTCTACTACTGTAAGGGTCCAGGGTGTTGGTGGCCTGACCTAGCAGTCACAGCTGGGCAGGAATCTGCACATCCGTGACAGTAGTTGCTGAGCTGGAGTAAGAGGAATTGTAAGAGCCAGGTTCAGCAAACAAGAGTCAAGGTCAGAGATCAGAGATAGCACCAAGCTGGAATCAGGAGGCAGGAATCAGGGTCAGAACCAGGCCGGAGTTGGAGATTGGAGATCAGCGATAGTACCAGGCAAGAGTCGGGGTCAGAATCGGTCTAGGACCAGGAGATAAGGTAAAAGTATGCATGGTTACCCAATCAACTTTCTAGGCAACCCTCCAGGGTTAAACGGTGTGCTTAGCCAATCAGAAGGCTGCAGGGTACTGTCATTCTGACTCCCTTGGGCGGTACATCCTGCGGCACTAACTTACCACAGTGTTCCCTGGCTATAACACAGCATGGTCTTGCAGTCATAGGAACTGGCTAAAAAAATTAGCAGGTGCTTAGCACCCACTGACAGCCAGCTCTTCCCTCCTCCCCAGCGCCTCCAACACATCAGCGGCCCCGCCGATCAACTCCTCCCCCACCCTCTCAGCACCTCCCACCTGCCACAATCAGCTATTTTGTGGCATGCAGGAGGTTCTGGGTGTGAGGGGGAGGAGCGGGGACAAGGCGTGCTCAGCGAGGGGGCAGAACCAGGCGGGAAAGAGGCAGGGCAAGGAAGAAGTGGGTCAGGGGTGGGTACTTGGGAGAAGGGGTGGGAGCAGGGCCTGGAGTGGAGACAGGATGGGGGTGGAGGCTTGGGGGAAGGAAGCAGGTGGGGGCGGGGCAGGAGGCAGAGCAGGGGGCAAAGCACCCCCCGGGCCCAGAGGAAGCTGGCGCCCATGCTTGCAATGGCACTGTGGGAACATCAGATATCCCAAGCTCTGCAGACCTGGTTCTAGTCCATGGATATTTATAGTTACTGCTCAAACTTCTTAGGAAATCACAAACAGATGAACATTTTGGGGGATCTCACATTTTGAAGCATTAGTCATACTGTGGGATTCATAAAGCAACATGGTTCAGCCTTTAGAAACAGATGGAGATTTTTGCATAGATTTAATTGGGCCAGATCCTCAGCTGGTGTAAATCAGCTTAGCCCCATTCATTTCAATGGAGTGACACCAATTTATACCAGCTGAGTTTCTGGCCAACTGTGAGTATTCTCCAAATTATTCTGAGAAGTCTGTTATTCTTGTGTCCAATGAGATACATAGATATCTTGCAGTCCCTTGAGATTTACTATTACCAGACCAGCTGCTGGCAGCTCTGTTGTTTTGTCGCCTAAAAGAAGGGTCAACATACAAGATGCAATACTTCAAAACTTTTAAATGAAAGAAGAACTATTCCTTAAAGCCTGTTTACCAGCAAATGAACAGGTAACATTTAAAAAAAACCGAATGGCATAACTGACAACTAATGTGGGATAAACAAGTGCAATACTGTAAGTTAATGTAGTTGACTAAGCAGACACTGTTCTTTTAAGGTTCAATGTTTACTCCTGGGGGAATTCTGTGCCACTGGGCAGGATTTATGCCCCCCCCCCCCGCAGATTTCTTTGCTTCTTTGCAAAAAAATGACTTTCTGCTGGGGAAGCAAAGGGAAGCCACAAGAGCGGTCATGCAGCCCTCCCTGGCAGTATGTTTTGAGTTCCCAGGGCAGCCAGCAGAGAGGTAAATCACTGTGGGGCAGGGGACGGGACTGGGGAAGACCTGGCTGATGGCTCCTACCCTGTGCCGGGCTCAGCTGCTGGTCCCAGCTGGGCTGGGGAGGACGGAACTTCCTCTTCCCCTGCATAGCATCTGGGGCTGGGTCAGACCCACTCCCGGATTTCTCCTCCAGCTGCAGAAAGCTCTGCAAACTCATCCCGACCCTGCTTCCTGCACCCATAGCTCCTCAGTTGCAGGTGGAGGGATCTCTGTACCAGGAGCTGCTCCCCCATCCACCCAACTTGCATACAACCAGATCCCCTCATACCTAGACCCTCCCGCTGAGACCCCCCACACTCAGAACTCCCCTGATGAGCCCCACTCCCCCTGCACTTGGACCATCCCGATGAGCCACCTAGATCCCCACCCCATTGAGCCTCAACCAGCTGCACCTGGATCCCCACCCCATTGAGACCCATTCCCTCAGCATCTGGACACCTCATGGAGCCCCCCACACCCAGACCCCCCCGCCGAGCTCTATCCCCCTGATGCCAAGACACACACCCCCGAGCCCCAACCACCTTCACCTAGACCCCCCAGTAGAGTCCCATTACCTTTGCACCCAAAACCCCCCAACAAGCTCCTGTGCACCCAGGTGTGTGTTGAGAGGGTTCTGTGTGGGGCAATCTGGGTGCAGGCGGCTCAGTGGGAGAGTCCATGTCCCAGGGAGGAGCTGCACAGGGATCTCCAATTTCTGTGCAGCCAGTGGCCTGTGCTCCCCAATGCCATGCTGGAGCCTACACATTTATTTGACCAATAAAATTTGCAGAAGTTTGCAGAATTTTAAAATATTGTGCACAGAATTTTTTTTTTTTTTTTTGTGCAGAATGCCCTCAGGATGTTCTACAATATGGTATAGGCTAATATGACAAAGTATGATATACAGTTGCAATCAAAGAAATGTAGGGCTGGAAGGACCTCAGGAGGTCATCTAGTGCATCCCCCTGCACTAAGGCAGGATTAAGTATACCTAGACCATTCCTGAAGGGTGTTTCTCTAACCTGTTCTTAAAAACCTCCAGTGATTCCACAGCCTCCCTAGGTAACCTGCTCAAGAGGTTAATTATCCTTAGAATTAGAAAGCTTTTCCTAATATCTAATTTAAATATTCCGTGCTGTAAACTAAGCTGATTACTTCTTGTCCTATCTTCAGTCAACATAGAGAACAAGTGGTTACTGTCCTCTTTATTAAAACCTTTTATTTATTAGATTATCATGCCCCCCTTCAGTCTTCTATTCTCTTGCCTAAATATACCCAGTTCCTTCAACCTTTCTTCACAGGTCATGTTTTCTAAACCTCTTATTTTTGTTGCTTTTCTCTGGACTCTCTCCATTTTGTCCAGACCTTAAAGTGTGGTACTGGTGCCCAAAACTGGGGCCAGTAAGTTTGGCCACCCCTGCTCCATAGCTATGTGTACCCTTTACCCTTCTTCCTGGCTAGACAGGTTAAACTAATTTTGACTCATATAGGGTCAGGATACTGATGATCTTTTCCAGTCCTCTCTCTTGGAATCTTCTTTTTTAAATTACTCACAATTGTCCTATTGTTGCTTAGTCACCATACAAAGTGTCTCTTTGAAACAAAATAAAAAGTTGAGAGTTCAACTTTTTCTAATCTTTCCTAATTTCAGAAAAGAGATTGAGGCCTGGAAAACATGTTCTATTGTGAGAAACTTAAAAAGCTCCTTCTATGTAGTTTATTGAAGAGAAAATTAAGAAGTGAGTTGATCATAGTTTACAAGTACTTTAAATGGGGAAGAGATTCTGATCATAGGTCTTTTAATCTACTAGAAAGAGGCATAATAAGATCCAATGGTTGGAAGCTTTAGCTAGACAAATTCAGAGTAGAAATAAGGTGTAAATTTTTAATAGTGAGGGTAATTAACCATTGAAGGAACAATTTATCTAGTAACATGGTAGATTTTCTATCATTTGCAGTCAGAAATTCAAGACTGGGTATCTATATAAGAGATATGATGTAACTCAAACAGAAGTGATAATCTTGAGGCAGAAATTACTAGGTGAGGTTCTCTGGCTTGTGTTATTTAGGAGGTCAGACTAGATTATCAGAATGCTCCTTCTGGCCTTGAAATCTATTAATTAA
Source organism: Lepidochelys olivacea (assembly GCF_965140295.1). NCBI lineage: Eukaryota > Metazoa > Chordata > Testudines > Cheloniidae > Lepidochelys > Lepidochelys olivacea. The sequence continues at coordinate 73,693,067 of NC_140418.1, read as the reverse complement.
ATTTTCTAGACAGTAATTAAACAGTTTCCTGAACACATTGTAACTCTCATTCAAGTTAATTGAAAACCCTTATACCAGAATCCTTTGTGATTATGATTCCATTCAAATAATAAAGTATCACAATCCTTTGTTAGGTTTCAGAGTAGCAGTCGTGTTAGTCTGTATTCGCAAAAAGAAAAGGAGGACTTGTGGCACCTTAGAGACTAACCAATTTATTAGAGCATAAGCTTTCGTGAGCTACAGCTCACTTCCTCAGATGCATATCGTGGAAACTGCAGCAGGCTTTATATATACACAGAGAATATGAAACAATACCTATTCCCACCCCACTGTCCTGCTGGTAATAGCTTATCTAAAGTGATACAGACAGACATCATCTTCCTTTCCAAATGCAAACAGATGGACATCGTACCAAAAGGACTGAAGGTAAAAAATCCATTACAATCTACATACCACACAGACTATGCTGACAGCTTGTGCCACACGCTCTCAAAGAAACTGCGGAATCACCTGATCAACATCCTCTACAGCAAACAGGGAAAGATTAAGAATGAGCTCTCAAAAATGGATACTCTCATAAAAAACCAACCTTCCACACAAGCTTCCTCGTGGCTGGATTTTACTAAAACTAGACAAGCCATTTACAACGCACACTTTGCTTCTCTACAAAAGAAAAAGGACACTAAACTTTCTAAACTACTACATGCTACAAGGGGCCACAGCAATGGTTCCCTCAACCCACCTAGCAATATTGTTAACCTATCCAACTATACTCTCAGCCCAGCAGAAGCAGCTGTTCTATCTCGGGGCCTCTCCTTCTGCCCCTCCACCCCCACGAACATGATACAGTTCTGTGGTGACCTAGAATCCTATTTTCGACGTCTCCGACTCAAGGAATATTTCCAAAATACCTCTGAACAGCCTACTAATCCACAGAGGTCTCCCTACCAACACTACAGAAAGAGGGATTCTAGGTGGACTCCTCCTGAAGGTCGAAACAGCAGACTGGACTTCTACATAGAGTGCTTCCGCCGACGTGCACGGGCTGAAATTGTGGAAAAGCAGCATCACTTGCCCCATAACCTCAGCCATGCGGAACGCAATGCCATCCACAGCCTCAGAAACAACTCTGACATCATAATCAAAAAGGCTGACAAAGGAGGTGCTGTTGTCGTCATGAATAGGTCGGAATATGAACAAGAGGCTGCTCGGCAGCTCTCCAACACGAGTTTCTACAAGCCATTACCCTCTGATCCCACTGAGAGTTACCAAAAGCAACTACAGCATTTGCTCAAGAAACTTCCTGAAAAAGCACAAAATCAAATCCGCACAGACACACCCCTGGAACCCCGACCTGGGATATTCTATCTACTACCCAAGATCCATAAACCTGGAAATCCTGGGCGCCCCATCATCTCAGGCATTGGCACCCTGACAGCAGGATTGTCTGGCTATGTAGACTCCCTCCTCAGGCCCTACGCTACCAGCACTCCCAGCTACCTTCGAGACACCACTGACTTCCTGAGGAAACTACAATCCATCGGTGATCTTCCTGATAACACCATCCTGGCCACTATGGATGTAGAAGCCCTCTACACCAACATTCCACACAAAGATGGACTACAAGCCGTCAAGAACACTATCCCCGATAATGTCACGGCTAACCTGGTGGCTGAACTTTGTGACTTTGTCCTTACCCATAACTACTTCACATTTGGGGACAATGTATACCTTCAGATCAGCGGCACTGCTATGGGTACCCGCATGGCCCCACAGTATGCCAACATTTTTATGGCTGATTTAGAACAACGCTTCCTCAGCTCTCGTCCCCTAAAGCCCCTACTCTACTTGCGCTATATTGATGACATCTTCATCATCTGGACCCATGGAAAAGAAGCCCTTGAGGAATTCCACCATGATTTCAACAATTTCCATCCCACCACCAACCTCAACCTGGTCCAGTCCACACAAGAGATCCACTTCCTGGACACTACAGTGCTAATAAACAATGGTCACATAAACACCACCCTATACCGGAAAGCTACTGACCGCTATTCCTACCTGCATGCCTCCAGCTTTCACCCTGACCACACCACACGATCCATCGTCTACAGCCAAGCTCTGCGATACAACCGCATTTGCTCCAACCCCTCAGACAGAGACAAACACCTACAAGATCTCTGTCAAGCTTTCTTACAACTACAATACCCACCTGCAGAAGTAAAGAAACAGATTGATAGAGCCAGAAGAGTTCCCAGAAGTTACCTACTACAGGACAGGCCTAACAAAGAAAATAACAGAACGCCACTAGCCGTCACCTTCAGCCCCCAACTAAAACCCCTCCAACGCATTATTAAGGATCTACAACCTATCCTAAAGGATGACCCAACACTCTCACAAATCTTGGGAGACAGGCCAGTCCTTGCCTACAGACAGCCCCGCAACCTGAAGCAAATACTCACCAACAACCACATACCACACAACAGAACCACTAACCCAGGAACTTATCCTTGCAACAAAGCCCGTTGCCAACTGTGCCCACATATCTATTCAGGGGACACCATCACAGGGCCTAATAACATCAGCCACACTATCAGAGGCTCGTTCACCTGCACATCCACCAATGTGATATATGCCATCATGTGCCAGCAATGCCCCTCTGCCATGTACATTGGTCAAACTGGACAGTCTCTACGTAAAAGAATAAATGGACACAAATCAGATGTCAAGAATTATAACATTCATAAACCAGTCGGAGAACACTTCAATCTCTCTGGTCACGCGATCACAGACATGAAGGTCGCTATCTTAAAACAAAAAAACTTCAAATCCAGACTCCAGCGAGAAACTGCTGAATTGGAATTTATTTGCAAATTGGATACTATTAATTTAGGCTTAAATAGAGACTTGGAGTGGCTAAGTCATTATGCAAGGTAGCCTGTTTCCTCTTGTTTTTTCCTACCCCCCCCCCCCAGATGTTCTGGTTTAACTTGGATTTTAACTTGAAGAGTGGTCAGTTTGGATGAGCTATTACCAGCAGGAGAGTGAGTTTGTGTGTGTATGGGGGTGGGGGGGATGTGAGAACCTGGATTTATGCAGGAAATAGCCCAGCTTGATTGTCATGCACATTGTGTAAAGAGTTGTCACTTTGGATGGGCTATCACCAGCAGGAGAGTGAATTTGTGTGGGGGGGTGGAGGGTGAGAAAACCTGGATTTGTGCTGGAAATCACTTTAGATAAGCTATTACCAGCAGGACAGTGGGGTGGGAATAGGTATTGTTTCATATTCTCTGTGTATATATAAAGCCTGCTGCAGTTTCCACGATATGCATCTGAGGAAGTGAGCTGTAGCTCACGAAAGCTTATGCTCTAATAAATTGGTTAGTCTCTAAGGTGCCACAAGTCCTCCTTTTCTTTTTACAATCCTTTGTGACTCTTAATTAAATTCATTGAGAAAACTGCAGTGTTTTAATAAATATAAAAGTATATCTCCAAATGTGGGGCCAGGTCAGGGTGCCATGGCATTCTCACACAGGATTTACTGCCTGGTTTATGGATAAATTATAAAAGTTTGATATGCAACTTGATCACTTGACTAATGAGAGCCATAGAATACCTTTGAAACTCATAGTTTGATGCAAAAGTCTATGGGGGAAAAGCTAAAGTCTAAGTTGGACAGACTGCCAGAAACTCTGAAACACAAAGTGATATTGGACAGAGCACTTATGAAAGTTAGATAATTAAGGGCCAAATCAACTCCCATTGAAGTCAATAGAAAGAGTCTCACAGACTGGACTGGGCCAGCACAAGTACCTGCTTAGCGGTTCTCAAACCGCTGGCCGCATCCGGCCCAATTAGCACACAGCTGCAGCCCGGGCTCCCGGGGTCAGGGTCCTGACAGGGTCTGGGGTTGGGGTCCTGGTCCTGGCTGCCCCCAGGGCGGGGCTTGGGGTCTGGGCATCTGGCTGCTGCCTGTTCCCCCTGTTGCACACTATGGGTCAGGGTCCGGGCAGCTGGCTGCCCCCCGGCACCTCATGGTGGAGTCCAGGGTCAGGATCCTGGCAGCCCCCTTGCCCTGCACAGCTGGGATCAAGGTCCCCTCATAGCAGGGTCCGGGGTTAGGATCCCTGCCCCCCGCCCAGCTCTCCACTCCTGGCCCACGCTGTGGAGGGATCTCTGAGCGGAAGGTGCTGAGCATACGGGTTTGTGGGGGGAGTTAAGTGGGGAGCATGGTGGTTCTCAACCTGCGGCCCAGCTAATACGTTGTGGGCTGCCTATGCATCCCACAATGTTAAATAGGTTGAGAACCACTGGCTTAGGGTGATCACGAGCCTTTTGTGTTCATCCAATATTCTGGTCTGCAAGCAAAAGCCATCACAGAGACAAATGCTTTGCACAATGGCCTCTTATAACTAAGCTGCTGGTTTAAGATTTGTTTTAGGATACATTTGACTTTCGTTTGTTCCTCAGGAAATGAATGTTCTGCAGAACAATAGTAGATAAGTGAGGCAGATTCTACTGTTGAAAGCTGTGAGGTGAACAAGTACAACAATCCTGAAATTTAATTTGACTAGGCAGAGGAGTAGGGAAAACCTGATCTAATGAGACTTGATGTCTGTACGAAGAAGTGGCAGATCATTCTGATACTGCATAAAATGAAGCATTTTCATTGTGAATGAAAAGTCATTTTATGGGTTTATCTACCAAAATGCTCGCATCCCAGAACTAGTGTTGCTGACTTGTCATATTCCACAGATAAATCTAATGTGTGTCAAACTGTAAAAAACATTGTGTGCAAAACTACAATATTATACACTGTATGTTTATTTGTACAATATAGTCCATACTGGGTGGCTGTGGGCTTTTTGTTTTGTTTTTGAAGTGAGTTAGTCAGCACACTCGACCCACAAGAGGCAGCTGTAGTAACGGATCATGGCCACATACATACATATACATACCACACGGATAAGCAGGGATTGAAATGGACCTTCTGTGCAGAAAACAAAACCTCTACCCGTTGAGCTAATGGAAAAATCCTCTAGCTGTTAGGAGGTAGTAGTTTGTTGTAGGCATTCAGACCAGACAATAAAGTGAGATGTGATCACACACATTAAGCCAGTGTGTTATACTAAAATGCCCATCAGGATGCCAGCTGTCCACTGTAGTAACCAGTGGTACCCATGTGGTCTTTGGCTTTATAAATTCCTTTTTATCCCCACCATGGGTCCAATAAATGCCACTGTTCTTGCTGTTTTCACCTGGTTCAAGGCAATAGTTGGTTCAGACATAGGCAGCTCTCACCCCACCAGCCAAGGAAGAACGGGAAGCTATAGGAGAACACTGTTCCTCCAACCTAAGGAGAGCAGGGGGCTCCTGCAGGCTGCAGCGGATGCATGCAGGCACCGGCCGCTATGCGCGACCGGGCTCCCTCCTCGCCTAGGATTACCATATTTCAACAATCAAAAAAGAGGATGGGGGGGGGAGAACCGCACCCTAGTACCACCCCCATCCACTCCCTCCCACTTCCCACCCCCTGATTGCCCCCCTCAGAATCCCCAACCCCGCCCCCTGCTCCTTGTCCCTTGACTGCCCCCTCCTAGGACCCCTGCCCCTAACTGCCCCCCAGAGCCCCATCCCCTACCTAAGCCTCTCTGTTCCTGTCCCCTGACTGCCCCCTCCTGAGACCCCCCCCTAACTGCCACCCTAGGACCCTACCCCCCTATCTGTCCCCTGACTGCCCCAACCCTTATCCACCCCCCCACCCCCAGACAGACCCCTGGGACTCCCACGCCCCATCCAACCACTCCCCGCCCCCTGACAGGACCCCCAGAACTCCCAACCCATCTAACCCCCCCTGCTTCCTGTCCCCTGACTGCTCTGATCCCTCTCCACACCCCCGCCCCCTGACAGGCCCCACCCCCAGAACTCCCGACCCATCCAAACCTCCCCCTGCTCCCTGACTGCCCACCAGCTGGGACTCCCCTTACCACGCCCATGCCGGTCAGACGCTGGCTACACGTGGAGGCAAAACACGCTGTCGCGCGCACAGCCCCTACCCCGCAGAGAGCTGAGGCAGCGGGAGAGGCGGCGGGGGCTTACACGCCCGGGAGCTACAGAACCCGAGCGCTGCGAGGGGGAAACCAGGGGGGTGCACGGGGGCCGCCACCCGCATGCATCTGCTGCAGCCTGCAATAGCCCCCGGGGGAGGGGGGGGCACCGGGCCGCAGCCTGGGCAGGAGGGGCAGGGGGCGTGGCTGCACCCCACTAGCAGCACTGCCGCTTTTGCAGGGCTGTTGCCCCCCTGCACCACACTGGCTCCTCCATGGCTGGGGCTCGCCGCCCCCACAAGCCGACACTCTGGCTCTCCGGTGCCTCTGGAAGGCGGCTCCTCCCTGCCGAGCCAGGGCACCGCTTTTTGGCGCCCCCAACCACTTGGTGCCCTAGGCGACCGTCTAGTTCGCCTAGTGGTTGCACTGGCCCTGGGTGTAGGCTGTGGCCCTTGCTGCTAGGCCAACACAGGGAGGTCACATTGGGGCCTTAGCGAGCTTCTGAGGCCACTGAATCTGCCCAGAAGTGCGGGACCCACCAATACAGGCTCAGAGCTTTGTCAGAACTCATGTTAGCAGTGGGATCTTGGACTTATCATTCACTGCACGGTGGAAGAAGGGGAGAGTTTAAAAAAAAAACTGCACTGGGTTTGGGTGTCCTCACCACAGTGGAAGACGTAATAAAAGCACTGATGCAAGCCATTGCAGCCCAGCAGAAGGCCACCCGAGTCCATGCGATGGCGCAACAAGAATCCATGTGGCTACAACAAGAAACTAACCAATTATTGATAGGGCAGGCCTCCCAGGATCAAGCCCTCTTGGGGGAGATGGTGGAACAGCTGAAAGCCCTCACTGCCAAAAACCAAGGGTCTGAAGGGTCATGAGTATGGAGGGCTGCCGGTTGTCTACCGAAGATGACGGCAGATGACGACATAGAGGCATATCTCCTCTCCTTTGAGAAGACCGCCTTGCGAGAGGCATGGCTCCAGGACCAGTGGGCTAGCATCCTCACTTTCTTCTTTTGTGGAGAAGCCCAGAAAGCTTATCATGACATGCCCGCTGAAGCTGCTGTTGACTACCCCCAGCTGAAGGGGGAGATCCTGGTGCGACCAGGGGTAATGACTGCAGTACAGGCCCAGAGTCCCATGAGTGGAGGTACCAAGAGGGAAGCCTCCAAGGTCCCAATTGTTCAACCTCATTCACCTTGCATGGAAGTGGTTACAACCTGAGGCATGCAACCTGGAGGAAATGTTGGAAACTTTGGGCATAGACCACTATATGAGGGGACTGCCGCCAGATCTTTGTGCATGGATGGGCCAGAAGAACCCCTCCACCTAGGACAGTATGATCACATTGGTGGAGAGACAGATAGCGGCTCGAGAGCTGTCCCAACTACCCAGAGAAGCGCCCCCCCAAAAAAAACAAGTACCCAGCCCCAACCCCGGAAGGTCAGATAACCAAGCATCCAGGGAGCCCCAGGTGGAAGAGGGTAGGGGCCACAGAGCAGCCGGGAACCCGCAGGGGTGGGGAATAGCCTGAGTGGGGAGAACTATGAGGCAAAGACCCCTAACCCAAGAGACAGAGGAGCTCCTAGAGCCCCTAATAGGTGTTACATGTGTGGGGAATTGGGACACCTAGTGACGCAATGTCCCAATATTGAGGAGCCCATCCAGTGTAACCTGGGGGACTGGGCAGACTCATGCACCCTAATCAACCTTGTGGGGGTCACAGTCACCCCACATCAATATACAAAGTTGGTGAAAGTGAATGGGGTAGAGACCATGGCGCTCATGGACTCTGGGAGTGCTGTCACCCTGATTTCGGAGAAACTAGTGAAATGCAGCCAGTTAATAGAGGCTACACGTACATGAGTAACGTGTACATGGGACCATTAGTTATCATCCTGTCATCCCGGTGAGGACTGAAATCCAGGGAAACATCACCAGGGTAAAAGGAGGGGTGGTTCCTAAACTCCCATACCCTGTGCTCATTGGAAGGGATTTCCCAGGATTTGGAAATTTGCTCCTGCCAGAGGGGCGAGAGAGAGTAGAGGACCCTGAAGTTAAGGAATCATCCCTAACAGAAAGTCACCCCCCCTTCTTCATTGAAATATCCCAAGATTTGTTCCCTGTCCTCAAGAAGGGCAGAAAAACCAAGAGGGAAAGGAAGGTGGCAAAGGTTTTGGGCACCCAGATCCTGCTTCAGGGTCAGAATGTTGCCCTGGTAGGCCGACGGGCACGGGAAACTGAGGGAGAGTCCCCCAAAGGGGAGGAGAAAGCAGAAGCTGGTCCCAACCCCAATACCACTGAACTTACCGAGGGGGTAGAGGCCAGCCCTTCGGAGTTTGGGTTGATAGGTCCCGGAAGAGAGACTTTCGGGAGAGACCAGGCAGAAGACCCTGTTAGGGGGCTTATTCCTTCACCCGCTTTACTTCCCTTGCCCTTCTTGCATGAACAGAGAGCAACAATACCCGAAGTCCAAAGGTGTAAACAATTCAATGTTTATTGGGGTGAACTTCCAGCAAGAATGATTCCAGTTTCCTTCCTTAGTGTCCCCCTTCCCAGCTCTGACACCACAGAGCCTTACCTGTGTCCCTGTTCCCATTCCCCCCTTAGCAAAACATGATTCCAATTTCCCTACCCCCATTCCCTGTTCCCATTCCCCCCACACACACACAATTCCTGATTGACTGCAGACTATATAGTAAAACTTGAGTTCTGCTTAGCTATACCTTAACCAATCATTTTCCTGAAATTTAACTAACCAATCCTAACATATTGTAACATGATTATTTAACCAATTATATCCCACCACCTTAATTAGTTTACATCCAGCAAAATTAATTATACAGCAGACAGAAACAATCACAGAACCAGACAGAGATTATACAGACAAACAATAAGAAAATGGGGACTACAGTGATAGAACAACACAGAAATGAGGATTTCACATCCCAGCTATTGATAAGTGAGTTTTTGCCAGACAGGATGCTATCAAACTAAGTTTTCTTTTACATTTTCTAGGCACTTCCCTTTCTCTGGAGGTGATAGGCATTATCAGGACAGGATTGTATTCCTAACAGCCCAATAGCACCTTATTTCAATGTGACTAGTTTGGAATGTAAGGATGTGACTGTTCGCTTTCCAACTTATGGCTGCCTCTGCTGCTTAGCCAAAGATCTTAGCCTAAGAACAGGGCCTTAGACTGTCACAGTAAGAGAAGACCTTTACACCGGCAGACAGTGATTTTGATTCTTTCTTTCTTTTATACCTCTATAACTAGCTAAATGATAAGAATACACCTAAATTCTTAGAGTATAGGCCTTTACAGACAGGCCTGAATATCTATATCCTAACAGACCCCAGATATGATGTCAGAAAAGAGGTGGCTGAGATAGATGGGATGCCTGTGGAGGGAAAGGCCCGAGGGCCAGTGCCCTATTTCAAGATTAAGAAGGGCCTCCTGTACTAGGTGGTACAAATGCAGGAACAAGCGGTAAACCAGCTCCGGGTACCCAAAAACATCAGAGGGCAATATTAAGTCTCGCCCATAGTCACCTCTTTGGGGGACACCTGGGGGTTGAGAAGACCCAGGTACGGATCTTGCACAGATTCTTCTGGCTGGGGGTACATGAGGATGTCTGGTGGTACTGCAGCTCCTGCTCTGAGTGTCAATTGCACAGCCTTCGCCCACATCTAAGGGCCCCTTTGGTATCTCTACCAATCATCGAGATCTTTTTAGAGCGAGTAGCCATGGACATGGTGGGGCCTCTAGAAAAGACAACTGGAGGTCACCAATATATGCTTGTCGTCTTGGACTATGAAACCAGGTATCCAGAGGCCATTCCCCTAAGAAACACAGCCTCCAAGTCCATAGCAAAGGCACTGGTGGAAATTTTTGTCCGGGTAGGGCTACCAAAAGAGATTCTAACGGACCAAGGAATGCCATTCATGTCTAAGTTAATGAAGGACCTCTGCTCCATGTCCAGACTCTGCGAACCTCGGTTTACCACCCACAGACCAATGGCCTGGTAGAGAGAGTTCAACTGGACCCTCAAGGCCATGATAATAAAGGTGGTAAGTCGGGATGGAAAGGACTGGGATACTCTGTTGCCCTACCTTATGTTTGTCATCCATGAAGTTCCCCAAGCTTCCACTGGATTCTCTCTCTTTGAGCTATTATATGGTTGCCACCCCTGGGGCATACTAGATATAGCTAGGGAGATTTGGGAAGAGGAGTCCAATACAGGGAAGAATATAGTTGAGCATGTGTTACAAATGAGAGATGCTACAGCCCGGGTCACCCCCATAGTGCGGGAGCACCTGGAAAAAGCCCAACAAAGTCACTACAACCGCCAAGCAAAGGTTTGGTAGTTCCAACCCGGAGACTGAGTAATGGATGGTGTTAGTACCCACAGTGGAGAGTAAACTCTTTGCCATCGAATAGGTGGCCTGGCAAGCCTTCATCCGCACCAGGTCACCTGGGTCCTGGATCATGAGGAGTACGTTGTCAGCATACGCTGACAGTGCCAACCCCATCAACCTCCGGCGGAGGAGACAGAGGAAGGGCTCAATCGCCAGAGCATACAGCTGGCCTGACAGCGGACACCCCTGACACACCCCGTGCCCGAAGCTGACCGGTTTGGTCAGGGTCCCGTTGAGTCTGACCAGACACTCTGCGGAGGCGTACAGCACCTGGAGGAAACCCACGAACTGGGGCCCGAGCCAAATGCTAGCAGAATGCCCAGGTCCACCCTGTCGAATGCCTTCTCCGGATCCAGGGACAGAAGGGCGAACGACAGACCGTCCCTACACCCGAGCTCCAAGAGATCCCGGACCAAGTACAGATTATCAAAGATGGACCGGCTGGGACAGTGTAGGTCTGGTCAGGGTGGACCACATCCGTCAGCACGGACCCCAGCCAGAGCGAGATGGCCTTCGCTACGACCCTTGTAGTCCGTGCTGAGGAGCGAGACGGGACGCCAATTCCAAAAGTCGCAGGGGTCCCCCTTCTTCGGAAGCAAAGCGAGCGCAGCTTGCCTGCATGCCAGGAGGAGGATCCCACTCTCCAGGGACTCAGCCCAGATGATGACAAGGTTCGGGACTAGGACATCCCAGAACACATGGTAGAACTCCATGGTCAGCCCGTCCAGGCTCAGGGATTTGTTTGTGGGCATGTGGCGGAGGGCTTCTGAGAACTTGGCCAGAGTGAGAGGCAGCTCTAGCAGGTCCTGGTCACCCGCACTGACCGTCGGGAGTCCATCCCAGAGCACTCTACAAGCATCAGGATTGGTCGGATCCGGGGAGAAAAGGCTTGCATAGAAGGCCCTGGCCCTCCCACGCATCTCCTCCGGATTTGTGATGGGGGTGCCGTGCTCTGCCAGAAGACACATGAAGTGCTACCTAGCCCCCTTCTTTTTCTCCAGGGCATAGAAGAAGCGGGAGCTGCGATCCATCTCGCAAAGGAGGTGGATGCAGGATCGAACGAAGGCACCCCAGGCTCGATGGTCCTTGGGGGCCTGGAGCTCCTCCTGCTTCTCCCGGCATGCTCCACAGAGGGATGGATCCTCGGGGCTGGCGGCCAGATGCCTCACCAGCTCTAAGACCTCCCGTTCCAACAGCTCTATCGCCGCATCCCTCCGCCAGCTGGCAGGCCGGGTGTAGTCATAGCAGAAGAGCTGGGCATGCAGTTGGAGCAGCAGCAACTGCGGGGGATGGGGTGGTGTCCAGCAACCAGGTAGCAGAGAAGGGGGGGTGTCTGGTTCAGACAAGGGGCATGTAGCTGGAGTAGCAGCAGCGAGAGCCACAGCCTATCAGCAGCCCCCTGCCTCCCTCCAGGCCCTAGTGGAAGGCAGGGAGCTCAGACGCAGGAGGAACAGGTCCCTGTTCCCTGGGTAGCCAAACAAAGGCTACCCCAGGCAAATCAAGACACCTGACGCCATTTAACCTATCTAAGGATCAGTTAAGGCCATGAGGCTAATGCAGGCATCTGATTACAGTTAACCAGCAAAGGATCAATTAAGGCCGTTAGGCTAATATAGACAGCTGGAACCAATCAAGGTCCCATTTATACTGCTTAAAAGCTCTCTTTCCACTGAGTTCCAGAGGAAGGAGATTAGAGGAGAGGAAGTGATTGCTAAAGCCTGAGGAAGGGTGAAGGTAGAGAAAGAATTGGAGGAGAGGAAGTGTTGGGAAGGCCCGAGGTAAGGGAGAAGGTAGAAAAGGTGGCTGCGGGGAAGTGGCCCAGGGAGTCGAAGCAGTTCCGCTGGTGAAGGGAAAGCTACCAACAGCTGCTACCATTAGGGTCCCTGGGCCAGAACCCAGAGTAGAGGGTGGGCCTGGGTTCCCACCCACTCTACAGAGATCTCCTTGAGAGGGGAAGCAGACCTCAATCCAGGCAGGGGCTGAACAACACCTTCTAAGCCCAAAGGAGCAACAGACACTGTGAGGTATCCCCCTTCCCACCTCCCATACTGACCTGTGATGAAAGTAGCTCTGTGTAGGTTGTGGCCTTTGCTGCTAGGCTAAGGCAGGGAGGTCACATTGGGGCCTTAGCAAGCTTCTGAGGCCACTGAATCTGCCCGGAAGCATGGGACCCACCAATACAGGCTTGGAGCTTTGTTACAAATTATTAATTATTCTATTGCATCACTGTTAAAGTAAACAACTCCTACTCAATTTACAGTAAATAGATTTCTCAGCTCAAATCATCTTCCTTTTTGTAGTATCATTAGAACAAACAAAAAAATCAAAGAAAACAACTAGAGGTAAGCTGCTTCAATAGGTTAAGAAATACTAGATAGGCTCATGGATAGATCTGTGAATGAAGGTTTCATGGACGGTGAGAACACTACGTGATCATAGGACAGTGTAGTGAATCAAAATTTGCCAAATAATGGAAATTTGATAAAATGGAATTTTTTAAATCTTCAGAAACTATTTTTCATAAACAATCCAACCAACATAACAGATCTTTTTGATAAAGAAAAGTATATGCAGAGTGGTCCTATTCTAAAATGTAGCTGTGTAAAACTGGCACTTTCTTACTCAACAGGGTCCTAATCCAAAGCCCATTGAAATCTGTGGAAAGGCTTCTCCTCACTCCTGTGGGCTTAGGATCAGGCCCCAGATCAACTTTTTAGGTGTATTCTGAGCCATAAGTGCTTATTCTGTAATAAAAGTAAGTTTTACTGATTTTTTAATTTTTTTTTGTCCTGTTAGCTGTGCGGAGCAACACAATTGAGCGAGTGAGCTGGATTCTATTTCTTCTTGTGCATTAACAACAAAATTATTTACTAATTTCCAGTTAGTAACACCAGTGCAAATCCAGTAAAGATAATGAGACTGCATACATGTAGCTGAGAGCCTAATTTGGTTTGCAGAATCTTTATTACTGGTGCTGGTGCAAAAGAAGGAAAGAATCCAGTGTGACTGTTAGAGCTCAGACTTACCTAACTCTTTCTACTTGTAAAATAAGCAGAGTTGATATAGAAATAATTGGCACAATAAAAGCCATTTCATAGAATCATAGAATAACAGAGTTGGAAGGGACGTCTGGAGGTCATCTAGTCCAACCCCCTGCCCAGAGCAGAACTAATCCCAACTAAATCATCCCAGCCAGCGCTTTGTCAAGCCTGACCTTAAAAACTTCTAAGGAAGGGGATTCCACCACCTCCCTAGGTAATGCATTCCAGTGTTTCACCACCCTCCTAGTGAAAAAGTTTTTCCTAATATCCAACCTAAACCTCCCCCACTGCAACTTGAGACCATTACTCCTTGTTCTGTCATATGCTATCACTGAGAATAGTCTAGATCCATCCTCTTTGGATCCACCTTTCAGGTAGTTAAAAGCAGCTATCAAATCCCCCCTCATTCTTCTCTTCCGTAGACTAAACAATCCCAGTTCCCTCAGCCTCTCCTCATAACTCATGTGTTCCAGTCCCCTAATCATTTTTGTTGCCCTTCGCTGGACTCTCTCCAATTTCTCCACATCCTTCTTGTAGTGTGGGGCCCAAAACTGGACACAGTACTCCAGATGAGGCCTCACCAATGTCGAATAGAGGGGAACGATCACGTCCCTCGATCTGCTCGCTATGCCCCTACTTATACATCTCAAAATGCTATTGGCCTTCTGGCAACAATGGCACACTGTTGACTCATATCCAGCTTCTCGTCCACTGTCACCCCTAGGTCCTTCTCTGCAGAACTGCTGCCTAGCCATTCGGTCCCTAGTCTGTAGCAGTGCATTGGATTCTTCCGTCCTAAGTGCAGGACTCTGCACTTGTCCTTGTTGAACCTCATCAGATTTCTTTTGGCCCAATCCTCCAATTTGTCTAGGTCCCTCTGTATCCTATCCCTACCCTCCAGCATATCTACCACTCCTCCCAGTTTAATGTCATCCGCAAACTTGCTGAGGGTGCAATCCACACCATCCTCCAGATCATTAATGAAGACATTGAACAAAACTGGCCCCAGGACCGACCCTTGGGGCACTCCGCTAGATACCGGCTGCCAACTAGACATGGAGCCATTGATCACTACCCGTTGAGCCCGACAATCTAGCCAACTCTTTACCCACCTTGTAGTGCATCCATCCAGCCCATACTTCTTTAACTTGCTGACAAGAATACTGTGGGAGACCGTGTCAAAAGCTTTGCTAAAGTCGAGGAATAACACATCCACTGCTTTCCCTTCATCCACAGAACCAATTATCTCATCATAGAAGGCAATTAGATTAGTGAGGCATGACTTTCCCTTGGTGAATCCATGCTGACTGTTCCTGATCACTTTCCTCTCGTCTAAGTGCTTCAGAATTGATTCCTTGAGGACACGCTCCATGATTTTTCCGGGGACTGAGGTGAGGCTGACCGTCCTGTAGTTCCCAGGATCCTCCTTCTTCCCTTTTTTAAAGATGGGCACTACATTAGCCTTTTTCCAATCTTCCGGGACTTCCCCCGATCGCCATGAGTTTTCAAAGATAATGGCCAATGGCTCTGCAATCACATCCGCCAATTCCTTTAGCACTCTCGGATGCAACGCATCTGGCCCCATGGACTTGTGCACGTTCAGTTTTTCTAAATAGTCCCGAACCACTTCTTCCTTCACAGAGGGTTGGTCACCTCCTCCCCATGCTGTGCTGCCCAGTGCAGTAGTCTGGGAGCTGACCTTGTTCGTGAAGACAGAGGCAAAAAAAGCATTGAGTACATTAGCTTTTTCCACATCCTCTGTCACTAGGTTGCCTCCCTCATTTAGTAAGGGGCCCACACTTTCCTTGGCTTTCTTCTTATTGCCAACATACCTGAAGAAACCCTTCTTGTTACTCTTAACATCCCTCGCTAGCTGCAACTCCAGGTGTGATTTAGCCTTCCTGATTCCATTCCTACATGCCCGAGCAATATTTATATACTCATCCCTGGTCATTTGTCCAATCTTCCACTTCTTGTAAGCCTCTTTTTTGTGTTTAAGATCAGCAAGGATTTCACTGTTAAGCCAAGCCGGTCGCCTGCCATATTCACTATTCTTTCTACACATCGGGATGGTTTGTCCCTGTAACCTCAATAAGGATTCTTTAAAATACAGCCAGCTCTCCTGGACTCCTTTCCACCTCATGTTATTCTCCCAGGGGATCTTGCCCATCAGTTCCCTGAAGGAGTCAAAGTCTGCTTTTCTGAAGTCCAGGGTCCGTATTCTGCTGCTTTCCTTTCTTCCTTGTGTCAGGATCCTGAACTCGACCATCTCATGGTCTCTGCCTCCCAGGTTCCCGTCCATTTTTGCTTCCCCTACTAATTCTTCCTGGTTTGTGAGCAGCAGGTCAAGAAGAGCTCTGCCCCTACTTGGTTCCTCCAGCACTTGCGCCAGGAAATTGTCCCCTACAGTTTCCAAAAACTTCCTGGATTGTCTGTGCACCGCTGTATTGCTCTCCCAGCAGATATCAGGATGATTGAAGTCTCCCATGAGAACCAGGGCATGCGATCTAGTAGCTTCTGCGACTTGCCGGAAGAAAGCCTCGTCCACCTCATCCCCCTGGTCCGGTGGTCTATAGCAGACTCCCACCACAACATCACCCTTGTTGCTCAGGCTTCTAAACTTAATCCAGAGACTCTCAGGTTTTTCTGCAGTTTCATACTTGAGCTCTGAGCAGTCATACTGCTCCCTTACATACAGTGCAACTCCCCCACCTTTTCTGCCTCCCTGTCCTTCCTGAACAGTTTATACCCATCCATGACAGTACTCCAGTCATGCGAGTAATCCCACCACATCTCCGTTATTCCAATCACATCATAATTCCCTGACTTTGCCAGGACCTCCAGTTCTCCCTGCTTGTTTCCCAGGCTTTGTGCATTTGTATATAGGCACTTGAGATAACCCGCTGATCGCTCCTTGTTCTCAGTATGAGGCAGGAGCCCTCCCCTCTCACACGCTCCTGCTCGTGCTTCCTCCCGGGTATCCCGCTTCCCACTTACCTCAGGGCTTTGGTCTCTTTCCCCCGGTGAAGCTAGTTTAAAGCCCTCCTCACTACGTTAGCCAGCCTGCTCGCGAAGATGCTCTTCCCTCTCTTCGTTAAGTGGAGCCCATCTCTGCCTAGCACTCCTCCTTCTTGGAACACCATCCCATGGTCGAAGAATCCAAAGCCTTCTCTCCGACACCACCTGCGTAGCCATTCGTTGACTTCCACGATTCAACGATCCCTACCCCATTTATACAGGGACACTTTTCAGAGGAGAACTGCACTTTAAGGCTGAGATTTTAATGGGACTAGACATCTAGATTCCTTAAGAAATCCTTGAAAATACAAGCCTAAATTTTCAGGCTGGATTTTTTCTGAATATTTTTCTCTTGTTGCTGTGCAGAATGTTGTTGCAATGTAATACTGCATAAGGATCAACATGCCCAAGATCTAGTGTGTAGTTAATTGTAATACTGTTTTAATGATTGAAACACATCACCATGTTTACAGAGAGGTTATTTTCTATACTCATGCTAATGACCTTGGAATTTTTTTTTCAAATTGCAGTGTTATTCTGCTTTCTTATTTTACAGTATTTATTAATTGGTTGTAGATCCAAAAGAAAGTTACAGTGAAACAGCTGAACTCCTTCCCCCTAGAAATGAAAGAAATACATAAACATGCCAGTGTAGATAGAAAGATCATTATTCTTTTCTAACTAAAAAAATTAAGTTCACATGTGGCATGAAAAAAAAGTAGTAGTCCTACAGCTCTCTTGGCAACACAGAATTTGCCATTTGGATCCCCAGGCAAGATCTTTGGTGTAAAATTCTTCCTTTTAAAAAAAACAAGGAGTACTTGTGGCACCTTAGAGACTAACAAATTTATTTGGTCATAAGCTTTCATGGGCTAAAACCCACTTCATCAGATGCATGCAGTGGAAAATACAGTAGGAAGATTATATATACACATACAGAGAACATGAAAAACTGGGTTTTGCCATACCAACTCTAAGGAGACTAATCAATTAAGGTGGGCTATTATCAGCAGGAGAAAAAAAACTTTTGTAGTGATAATCAGTATGGCCCATTTCAAACAGTTGACAAGAAGGTGTGAGTAACAGTAGGGGAAAAATTACCATGGGGAAATAGTTTTTAGTTTGTGTAATGACTCATCCACTCCCAGTCTTTATTCAAGCCTAATTTAATGGTGTCCAGTTTGCAAATTAATTTCAGTTCTGCAGTTTCTCATTGGAGTCCGTTTTTGAAGTTTTTTTTGTTGAATAATTGCGACTTTTAGGTCTGTAATTGAGTGTCCAGGAAGGTTGAAGTGTTCTATGACTGGTTTTCGAATGTTATAATTCTTAACATCTGATTTGTGTCCATTTATTCTTTTGCGTAGAGACTGTCTGGTTTGGCCAATGTACATGGCAGAGGGGCATTGCTGGCACATGATGGCAAATATCATATTGGTAGATGTGCAGGTGAATGAGCCCCTGATGATGTGGCTGATGTGATTAGGTCCTATGATGGTGGCCCAGGGCTCCGACGGTGATTTAAAGGGCCAGGGGTCCCAGCCGCCACTACTGCACCAGAGCCCCAGGCCCTTTAAATCACCAATGGAGCCCCGGGGGCTCCTGGCTGCTGCCCCACAGTGATTTACCTCTCTGTCGGCTGCCCTGAGCACCTGAAACATACTGCTGGGGAGGGTTGCATGACTGTTTTTGTGGCTACGCTTTGCTTCCCCATCAGAAAGTCATTTTTCTGACGGGAAGCAAAGAAATCCATGGGGGACATACATTCTGCACATGCGGAGTGGAGCAGAATTCCCCCAGGAGTAAAAGTCTATAGAAGTTGGACTGTGACACAAAGGGCCTGTGTAATATTGACTTCAGTGGAGTTACCTTTATTTACATTGGTGTAAGTGAAGAGAGAATAAAAAAACCTGTATTTTTTGTTTGTGGTTAATATGGATATCCAGAGGTTATAGTAACTTTCAAGTCCACAAGTACAACCTCTGCTTTAAATTCCAGTTCCATTCCTTTTTCCCTCCCTGCCTCCCAGTACCAGTCTCCTTCACAACCAGTCCCAATCTCCCTATCTACACCAACTTCTAGTTTCCCTGTCCAACCCCCTGCCAGCCTGCAGTCCCAGTGTCCCTCCTCACTCCCAGTCTCCTTGTCCCAATCTACTACCACCAGTCCCTCAGCAGATCTGGTTCTTGTCCCCACAACATTTGAATCAGGTGGCTTCCTCCTCCACACTGCCTGGGTGTCAGCAGAGGGTTGTTGAGAACAAAGGAGAGAAAGGCTCCCTGCTCTGATTTCAGGTGTCCGGACTTGGCAAGGCCTGCAGCAGCCCAGAGTGGCAATTGCAGGAAAGTCCTGTTTAGCCACAGGGTAAAGCAGGCCCAGAGCAGGTGGAATCTTCAGGAAAAAATGTACATGCTAAAGTGTAAGAAGTTTCTACTGAACATGAACAAATGGCAGTTTTTCAGCCCCAATCAAATTTGGGCAGATTTCCACAGGGACAGCAAAAGAAACATTCCTGACACAAAGGCCACCCTGCCAAATGTCTAGCAACCCCATGCTTTTTGGAGCAGGGACTTGAGCTTTTCAAAAAAAAGGTCTCCAGAATTTTTTAAGCTGGACAATATAACATAGTCTTCCCAAGCCGTGTTCTCAGAAATGGGTGCACAATTGACCAAAATTGAAAAAATAATAAATAAGCATAATTGACAGACAGACACCAGGGATGTAAATTTTCAGCCTGAATGGTTAAAGTTTCGCAAAGTTATAAGCAACTGAAAACAGGATCTTATAATAGGAAGTGCCTGGCTGCCCAGGTAATATGCAATACTAACATCTGCACCTGTAATTAAAGCCCCTATTTCGTCCTAGAGAATCTGAGATGCTGTACTAGTACACAAAGTTTAAACCAAATTTGAATGCTAAACAGGGGCCAGCCCAGGTTCAATGAACTCAAAATTGAGCAATGAAAAGCATCCCACAAGACAGAGATTGGAACATAAAGGGTCTTTATCAATGGAAAGAAGGAGAGAAATTAAAGCCATGATTAAAATCATGAATATTACATATTGGTTGGGACTGTCTAATTGTTGAGGCATCATTAGAAAATGATTAAACAATATTGGAATAGAATGAATCATGTTTGGTTAACTGATGTCAATATGGCAATACCTCTTCATTGTTGGTTAGTTCACCTGAGAAATAAAGGTATTGTGAAGCAGGGAGGAATGGATAGGTTTAATTCCTGGTATAAAATCTGAAAAGAGTTTAATTACTTTCATAATGCTTTCAAAAATTTATTTCAGATTATGCAGATAAGTCCTGAAATAGAAATAGACAGTAACACATACAACCAGAATACAGACCAAAAAAATCTTTTGCTGAATCTTAATTAAGTCTAGTATCATCATAGAATTTAAACCGAGACTGAATCCTGGCTAGACCATTGCAATGCTTTGTTTTTTTCTGTTATTGAAAAAGAAGATATTGACTAGTAAATAGAGGTAGATACATTTCTGGTCTTTATTTTGTACAGTTTGTCCAAGAAAATAAGGATGAAACTTCCTGTTAACTTTGAAGTAAATGGGAGTTCTGCCTCAGTACTTCCTGAGACCCAAGTTCTGCTTTCCTATCTCTCGATTTTTGAAACACATTCATCTTTTTCTAGGCAGCCTTTCGTGGTTCTCACAGATAGGTATTGGTTGTGTTGGTAATCTTAAACTGAGTTTTATGATAAAAGAAGTATCACCAAGTTGCTTCATATGAATAAGATGATAAAATGATCAGGAATCCAACACTAAAATGTGGTCACCAATTTTGTGCGAATTAAATCCATTCCACTAGTAAGTATATTTTTTCAGTTTTAAACTCTCCTGGTGGAAGTACCGAATCACACTTTAGAAAGATATGAATAATAAAATTTGTTAAATGGAAAGAGAATATATTTATCAACTTGCCATTCTTAATATTAAATATTACCAAGACTATGGTACCCTTGCTACAATATTTGGTGAATACTTGCCTTGAAAAAATTCCCTTACCAAAAAAATTTAAAAAGTAGAAAGTATTTTGAAATAACTCTCCAGAAGTAATCCCACAGTTACATTCATTTTTTGTTTTGTAATTCATTATTGTTGTAGCTTAAATCTAAATAAATAATGATAGATAGCAATGTGGACCATATTCAGATCTGATACACTGGTATAAATTGGGAATTACTGCACTGAAGTCAGTGGAATTACTCTTGATTCACACAGGTATAACTGAGATCAGAAACTGGCAGTATGTTTTTAGGGTATTTCCTTCTTTTTGTACTGGTTTCCAATTGTTCATTGGACAATGATCATTGTCAATGATCATTGGACAATATTCACTGGAAAATAATTGGACAATATTATTGGATAATTAATGATCCAATTATTGGACAATAATTGGATCATTCCAATTATTCATAGGAAAATCCCAATAAATAAATGTTTTTCTAACCTTCATATACTAGTCTGGGATGTTTTATTTGGCCCTGATTCATTCATATATTTCATTTGTATGGAACAGTGCCACATTTCAGACCCAGATTTCCTTTTCTCTTCTCTAGCTCTTGTCTGATGTTGGGTCACCATTTATTTTTGTAAATTACGAGCACAGCAAGTGACGAATTATTAAAATACAATTACGGAAAAGTTTACTCACATTAAAAGACTAGTCGCATCAAGAGGAGTTTCCCGCTTTTCTAATTCCTGTTCAGGTTCTGTCTCACCAGTTGGTGACCAGACCTGCTGGATTTAGTCATTTAGCAGAGATCCATATCTTTGTGTGTACACATACAACTTCATTCAGGACTCATACTGGAATCCTTGTGGTTCTTGGGGAAAAACTACACCCTGTGAGCTAAAGGAAATCTCTGTGGTACAGCCACTATGCTTTTCTGGATATCATATTTGGATGCATAACACTAAGTAACCCTTGAGAATACCACTGTATATAATGGAAGTTCAAGAGGAAATATCTGCTGCTATTAGATTTTTGGGTATGCAGTACATTGTGCTCATTCACTACGTTTATTGGATTTCCTCTTAAAAGTGTGACCAAAAGTGTGCCAGAGTGTTTTTGTAAATATCATACTGAACAAATACTTCTGTATATGCTGGCCAGCAACCTCACTAACTATGTTGTTAACCTCAAAAACATCAGCCAGAAATGTATTTCAATTTTGGACCCTCATTTTCTACATAAAATGATCAACCACTACCAAACCTAACCCCCATCCTCACTCCTGCATATAACTATTTTATTATTTCTACAAAATAAAAATAAGATTTTGAATACAAAAATCCAACCAAATTGTTTATCGTGTTATATTTTATTCCATTTTAAAACATAAATGTAATGCTTATTTAATTTAATAAGATTATTTGTCTATTATCATAGTGCTTAGGAGCCTTAATCATCGTTAAGGATCGTTACAACAGTACCCCATGCCCAGAACAATATGATTGGCATAAAGTGTGTGTAGGTGTTGTTTGGCCTGGCTTATCTGCAGTTACCAATGCATATATAGCTGAGGTCTACAAGGAAATGCAACCTTGTTTCTGTGGATACTGATGGTGCCTCCAAAATGTAAAGGCCTGATATTCTGTCACCTTTGATCACACTGAGCAGTGTCTCGCTCTGTGACTAGTCCTGAATGAGTTCAGTGGGACTGTTCATGGAGTAAGACCCTAATTGACATGAGTGAGAGACACACAGAATCAAGACTCTACTTTCTTGGGAAGCAAAAAGACACATTTCTGAAGGCTTATAAGGACATTTACAGTCCTGGAAAAGCCAAGGCTCCACCTCTGGATGTACTGTAACTCTGTGAATTCCATTAAAATGTCTTAAATGTTTATATTATTGTCAAAATATAAAGACCCAAGAGGATCTCTTATAATGACCGACACATTTCAAAAGAAAATGCAGCTAGCTTTTCCTGCTCAGTACATCTGCTTTCAAATCCCAAATCACTTAAAAGCTTGTGAAATCCCCTTCTCCATCATAAATCTGCAGATTTTGGGAATAAGACTTAGCTGTTGTTGTTTTTTTTAAATTAAGTCCAAACAGACTAGCATTTGTTCAAAGAAAAGCCAATATGATTGCCTTATAAGGAGTTTCGTAGTGGTTCAAATGTGTGTCATAGATGAAAATGGGAGCACTGAGTGATTTTCATCAATAGTACCATAGTAGCATATGAGTCAGGTCTGTGATGCCTGGGGACAGAAGTTCTACTGAGTGATTCTTTTAAACTGTGTGAAATAATAGAGTCAGAAAATCCATCTCTTCACAAGATGGCATTATTTCCTCTTGCCTTTATACCATAATACTGTGTAAGATCCCAACATTTTATTTCATTCATAGTCGAGAGCAAAAAGGCCACAAAAGTCAGACTGAGGCCATGTCTAGACTACCCCTTTTGTCGGTATAACTTATGCTGCTCAGGGTTGTAAAAATACACCAAAAGCCTGAGCGACATAAGTTACACCGACAGAAGCACCAGTATGGACTGTGCTCTGTTGCTGGTAGAGCTTCTCCAGCCGCCGTAGCTACTGCTGCTTGTGGAGGTGGTTTCATTATGTCGATGGGTGAGCTCTCTCCCAGCGGCATAGAATGGCTATTTGAGCAATCTTACAGCAGTGCAGCTGCATCGGTACAGCTGTGCCACTGTATGCTTGCTAATACAGTCATGGCCTGAGATTTTAACTTACCCAGAATCTGTGTAGGTATGTGGTTATGGATAGAGCTGGTCATGAAATGCTTTTCCCCTCTAAAACCTATTAAAGAAAATGTTTTTGGAAAAGTTTAGACAAAAACCAGTCATTTTCAAGTTTCTGTTTAAAAACAAACTGAAAACCAAAAATGCTCAGTTTTATAATTTAAAAATGTCAGGTTTTTTTTGCTAAAAAAAGAAATGTGTGATTTTGGGGAATTTTTGTGAGCTTGTGTATTTTGATTGTAAATGAATTATGTGTGTGTGAAAAATGTAGTTTTTTTGACCAAACCCAATTTTGCCAGTGAAAATGTTTTAACAAACTCTTGCCATGGGGTTTTGGTATGGGCCATTATACAAGTAAAGAGCAGAATTGGCTAGCCATACAGATACAAATTTCTTCCGCATTTGGGGTGTTTGAATCCTGGGTTTTGGTTCATCCTTCACAGATAGAAGGGGCAGCTTCACAGTTCAGAGCTTAATGTGAGCTGAGCAGCCTCACAGTATGTGGTGCATTTAGAACTGGAATTTTGGTTTGGGCTCGCTTCTAATTCATAGATTTTCAGAGACGAGGGAGTCATGTCATTCAGAGGGGAAGCATACTATTTCTTTCTTAGGGCCTGATCCAAAGCCTATTGAAGTCAGTTGGAGTCTTTTTCCACTCACATCATTAAGCCTTAAAACCATACATAGTCTCTTTATTGTTCTCCAGCTAAGCCTATAGGCCATAGTGTAATAGAAGTTTCAAATAATGGGATGTCATGCCAGGAATAATGAAGCAAACAGAGATATTAATTCTAACAGAAAACATCTTGTTATAAGAAATACCCCCAACAAGCCTTGGGAAACTTACATCATTACAAGTTTGTTCTCTACTGGACTGAATGATTACAGTCAGCAGATTTTTTCAATAAGTACAGTCTGAAATTTTGTGAACTGGAAGTTCATGACCAGAAGCCAGACTATACAAAGCAATGGCTTTATATAATTATTACTGGCATCTTCAGCCTTCCTGCACTCCACCCAGACAGAGCCCAAATAGTTGGGGTTTTACATGGGAATTTGGGGGAATGAATTTCACCCTCAGTGAGAAATCATTCCAAATATGTGTAGAGGACCTTTAAATATATTTAAATTACTTCTGCCAATGAATCGCATTCAGATTGTTTTCGCACAGTTCTTACTTACACAACTAACTACAAAGCTAAGCTCTTCATTTCCACCAAACATAGTGATTGGTCTATTTATAACCCAGTGACTAAGCACATAAATTATGATACTCATAAGAAAAGCCTGTTGGTGGGGGGAGTCCTAGTATTCTGTGTGGGAGTGACTAAAAGCAATTTTCTTGGTGCACAGCTGTAAGACATTATATTGTACATTAGCCAAAAAAAAAAAAAACCCCTACATTTATAATAGCCAGATGCTACCTTAGACAGAATGAAACTTGCTTATGAGAATCTCATCTACACAGGCTATTCCCTCTGGCCAGCTACATGGAAATCTAAGCCCTGGTCTACATTGGGGGGTAGGGGGAATAGATCTAAGTTATGCAACTTCAGCTACATACTTAAATTGAGTTACCGTGGTGTCTTCACCATGGTGAGTCGACTGCTTCCACTCCCCTGTGGGCTCCGCATAGTCCTGATTTATCCTCTAACCTAAACTGCAAATCCCAGCCTAAATCTAATCCATGTCCCAACACTGCTTCCCCCTATACCTACTAATTAGGGATGTCAATCAATTAAAAAAATTAATCATGCTGTTAAACAATAGAATACCATTTATTTAAATATTTTTGGATGTTGTGATGCTCTGTATCTTGGGGGAACACCCAGCACCCCCATGTTCATCTTTATAAAATGATTGTGGGGTATCCAATGCAAAGTTTGTCATGGTGGGTGTTTTCAGAAGGCTCATAATGCATTGAACATGGTCGTTATAGTGATGTTATAGTAATTGTTACAGTAATGTTATAGTAAGGTTATAATTTCATGTGTATAGTTATGAGACTGAAAATATATCCTCATGGCTTAAAGCAAGCCCATACAAAAACTCTCCAAGAACAGAGGCAGTTCACACCTTGTCAGGGCATGGATGGGACAAACCCAGCCCAGCCTCACAGGAACAATGGACACTGGCTTAAGCAGCAACAAAAGAATCCGTTAGACCCTCCAGGGAGTCACCCCCTTCCTTTGGGCAGTTTGGGACTGCGATGAGGTAATGCTCACCTGACTCTGAAGTGGGGCAGGGGCAAAGCCAAGAGGAAAGAAAAGGGAGAGACACTTTGCCGTGCTCGCTCTCTTCCACCTACAACTACAGACACCACCGCCATCAAGCGACTAAAGTGCTGATCAAAGCAGAGAGCCTGACTGAAAAGTTACCAGCCAGGCTGTGGTGAGAAGGGTCTAAGTTTGTAAGGACACTGAAAGTGTTAAGATCAGCTTAGAATGCGTTTTGCTTTTATTTCATTTGACCAAATCTGACTTGTTATGCTTTGACTTATAATCACTTAAAATGTATCTTCATAGTTAATAAATCTGTTTGTTTATTCTGCCTGAAGCAATGCATTTGAAGTGTCAGAGACTCCCCTTGGGATAACAAGCCTGTTACATATCAATTTCTTTGTTAAATTGATGAACTTATATGAGCTTGCAGCATCCAGCGGGTATAACTGGACACTGCAAGACAGAGGCTCATAGGGTTGCATCTGGGACCAGAGCTATTGGCTAGTGTCATTCTCTTGTAAGTAGCTGGGAGCAGCTTACATGCCAGAGGCTGTGCGTGAACAGACCAGGAGTGGGGGGTTCTCACAGCAAAGCAGGGTAAGGCTGGCTCCCAGAGTCAAGGATTGGAGTGGCCTAGCAGATCACTGGTCCAGACAACACCAGAGGGGAATGTCACAGATGTTTTCTACATTTTCAAATATATTGATTTCAATTATAATACAGAATACAAAGTGTACAGTGCTCACTGTAATTTATTACAAATATTTGTGCTGTAAAAAACAAAAGAAATAGTATTTTTCAATTCACCTCATACAAATACTGTAATGCAATCTCTTTATCATGAAAGTTGAACTTACAAATGTAGAATTATGTACAAAAAATAACTGCATTCAAAAATCAAACAAACAATCTAAAACTTTAGAGCCTACAAGTCCACTCAGTTCTACTTATTGTTCAGACAAACAAGTTTGTTTACATTTGCAGGAGATAACGCTGCCCACTTCTTGTTTACAGTGTCACCTGAAAGCGAGAACAGGCGTTCGCATGGTACTGTTGTAGCTGGCATTGTAAGATATTTACGTGCCAGATGCACTAAAGATTCAGATGTCCCTTCATCTTCAATCACCATTCCAGAGGAGATGCATCCATACTGATGACTGGTTCTGCTCAATAACCATCCACAGTAGTGCAGACAGATGCATATTCACTTTCATCATCTGAGTCAGATGGCACCAGCAGAAGGTTGATTTTCTTTTTTGATGGTTCGGGTTTTGTAGTTTCTGCATCGAAGTGTTGCTCTTTTAAGGCTTCTGAAAGCATGCTCCACACTTCATCCCTCTCAGATTTTGGAAGGCACTCCAGATTCTTAAACCTTGAATCAAGTACTGTAGCTATCCTTAGAAATCTCACATTGGTACCTTCTTTGCATTTTGTCAAATCTGCAGCAAAAGTGTTCTTAAAATGGAAATGTGCTGGGTAATCATCCGAGACTGTTATAATATGAAATACATGGCAGAATGCAGGTAAAACAGAGCAGGAGACATACTATTCTCCCCCAAGGAGTTCAGTCAAAATTTAATTAACACATTTTTTTAACAAGCATCATCAGCACAGAAGCATGTCCTCTGGAATGGTAACCGAAGCATGAAGGGGCATACAAATGTTTATCATACCTGGAACATAAATACCTTGCAATGCTGGCTACAAAAGTGCTATGCGAATGCCTGTTCTCACTTTCAGGTGACATTGTAAATAAGAAGTCGGCAGCATTATCTCCTGAAAAGGAAACAGATTTGTCTGTCTTAGTGATTGGCTGAATAAGAAGTAGGACTAAGTGGACTTGTAGGCACTAAAGTTTTACATTGTTTTGTTTTTGAGTGCAGTTATGTAACAAAAATCTACATTTGTAAGTTGCACTTTCACGATAAAGAGATTTCATTATGGTACTTGTATGAGGTGAATTGAAAAATTCTATTTGTTTTCTTACAGCACAAATATTTGTAATAAAAATAAAGTGAGAACTGTACACTTTATATTCTGTGTTGTAATTTAAATCAATATATATTTGAAAATGTAGAAAAACATCCAAAAATAGTTAATTAATTTCAATTGGTATTCTATTGTTAAACAGTGCAATTAATCGTGATTAATTTTTTTAATTGAGATTAATTTTTTTGAGTTAATCACATGAGTTAACTGCAATTAATTGACAGCCCTACCATTAATTATTAAAAGTATCTGTCTTTAAACAAACATTTGCACCTCCCCCAATGCATCTTCTCTCCCATTTCATCTTTCAGTGAAGCCATAGTGCTGAATTTTGGGATGTTCATATCTTTGTAGTATTTTGTGATGTCATACAGACATGATCACAGCTTCACGTAAGATGAAGCTAGAGAAGCTGAGCCATGAATGAGTAGTATTTTATCCATGTGCAAATATGTGAAATAATAGCAAAGGGAATACAATGATAAGTCCGGTAATTTATATGAAAAGTGATTTATTTCTTAGAATTCCAGGTTTTTCCAGTATGAAAATCTCCCTTTTGCAGGCTGCACAGGAATGTCAATGACAACATCAAATTAGGGTTGGTGGGTAAAGTATAAAATATTCTTTACAGAAAAACATAAGCCTATCTTAGCATTTCTGTGTTTTGGAAGTTCCTAATGAAGCTAGTTCCAAAGTTTTTGCTTAATAGCTTTATGCTTTTGGCATGCGTGTAATAGTTGGCTGAGCATGGAGGGTTGAAGTTTAGTTCCTGGTCCTGTAAATCATGGTGTTTATCTTTAACAGTTTAACAGGATCATTCTAAGATTAATTTGGGCCTGAGATTTAGCTCTTCAGGGCAAGAATGATGTCTTTCTGTTTGTACAGTACCTGGAAAATGGCCTGCCTCCCCCCCCCAACCAACACTGATTGGGGCCTCTGGGCACTCCTATAACCCATAGGAAATAAATAATCATGTAATTTACAGCTTGTAAAAATAAGGTGCTTACAAAACATATGCACAATTTTGTTTTCAATTCCAAAGTACATAGTTCTTTGTTGTTTAAATGTGCCCCTGTTTCCAACCCAAGTCCTACAGCATTGTACTAGCACCTGAAAGCAAAAAAGTGAAAAGAACTATAAAAACATTGAAATGGACTAGAGAGACAAGGTGGGTGAAGTAATATCTTTTATTGGACCAACTTCTGCTGGTGTGAAATTGAAATGGAGTAGGAAAAATTGAAATAAAATTAGATGTTTAAAATTCATTTAGCTTTAATGATCTAAGGTGTTGCATATAGCACAGTTAAGTGAATGTTTGGGGTTGTTTTTTCTTTAAAACACATAACTTAACACTACTCCAAACTATGCCCTGGCTAAGACAGCCCCCAATGGTCACTTGCCTGTTGGAGCTTGCTAGAGCACATTATGCCTCAGCTACATCCTTCCCAGGTGGGCTGAGAAAGGGGAAGGGCAGAGCCAACTATGCCAGCTTTACACCTGTTAGCTATTCCTTTTATATTGGAGATATAGCAGGCTCCAGGACCTAGGAGATGCAACTATTCAGCACGTCTCAGGATTTGGCCCTCTGATTTTTAACCTGGCAGTATTTCCTACAATTCCTCTTTCTGTGGACATTGTGATATTTTCCCCTATTGGGGGAAGTCTCTGTTCCAGGTAAATGTTATATTGAGTGATTATTTGTCAGTATTCATTTGAGGGATGGGGTCCTTGGCATGAGCTGGTAACTAGTCTGCCAGCATTACACCATATACTGGCAATGACAGTGACACCATATTAGATGTCAAGCAACAAGTATCCAGAGCAGCAAACAACTTTCATAAACTTGAAAAGATTTGGAAAATCTGTCACAGACACAAAAAATCAGACTCATGGAAATCTACACCAGAAATTGGTAAGAATATCAATGCCTTCCAAAGTAAATGCCTGCAAAAAGGACTTTAGAGTTCTTTGGAAAGAGCTTCTTGCAACGTCTGATATTCTAAGGAGAGCAAACCAACAAAGCATCAGATATGGTAAGATGGCAATGGACATATTTAGGACAAGCTTTGAGGATGCCACTGTGAGCCTGGCAGACCAGATGCCTGCTCATGCCAAGACCCGCTAGGTCCCACCTGAACTGACAAATGCATAGCTGAAAACCAGTCTGGTTCACCTGTGTGTTTGCATTATTAAAATAGCTATTAGATTTATAAAAATGTGTTTAGTGCTTAGACTTTATGAAATGCTTGTAGGATGCTGAATGTATTAATCTCACTTAACATCTGTACCCCATATTATAAGGTTATATTAAGTGTTTGCATTGTAAACCTATAACTTCATAACTCAAACAGAAAAGAAGCAATAATTAATGTAAAGGCTGGCTTCCTAAAGAAGGTGTGAGGTCCTGCACACAAGAACGCCCACTAAACCCAAATGATCCCTTGTGAAACAAAGACTTTGTTAATTGCATTCCTCTCCCTGCATGAAGCAGAGACCTGCAAGGGAACTCATCCCATCAGCTTGAATGCCGGGAGAAAAGGAATAAAAATCCCTGAAAAGAAGAAATTGGATCTCTATGCTGCTTGGACTTGGGCCAGGTCTACACTACAGACCTATATCAGTGTATCTACATCATTCAGGGGCATGTAAAATCCACACAAGCAACATAATTATAGCAAACTACTCCCCCATGTAGACAGCACTATTTCAGCAGGAGAGGTTCTCCCACTGACATAGCTACTGCCTGTCGGGAAGGTGGATTAGCTACACCAATGGGTAGGACCCTACCAAATTCACAGCCATGAAAAACGTGTCATGGACTGTGAAATCTGGTCTTTTATGTGCTTTTACCCTTTACTATACCAATTTCACGGGGGAGACCAGAGGGTCCTGACCAAAAACGGAGTTGCAGGGGAGGGTCATAAGGTTATTTTAGAGGGGATCACAGTATTGCCACCCTTACTTCTGCACTGCCTTCAGAGCTGGGTAGCAGGAGAGTGGCAACTGTTGGCCAGGCACCCAGCTCTATAGTCAGCACCCCACCAGCAGCAGCACAGAAATAAGGGTGGCACTTCCATACCATGCCACCCTGACTCCTGCATTGCTGCCTTCACAGAGTGGCGGCTGCCATTCTTACTTTCTGCGCTGCTGCTGGGGTGCCTTTGCCTTCAGAGCTGGGCTCCCAGCCAGCAGCCACCGCTCTCCAGCTGCCCAACTCCGAAGTCAGCACCGGCACCAGCAGCCGTGCAGCAATAAGGGTAGCAGTACCCCAACCCCCGCTACAATAACCTTGTGACCCCCTTCCCCCCCACCCCCCACAACTCCTCTTTGGTTCTAGAGCCCCACAATTATAACACCATGACATTTCAGATTTAAATAGCTGAAATCATGAAATTTACTATTTTAAAAAACGTCTGACCATGAAATTGACCAAAATGGTCCGTGAATTTGGTAGGGCCCTACAGATGGCACAAGCTCTCCTGTCGGCGTAGGAGTGTTTTCATTAAAGTGCTACAGCTGCAGTGCTGTATGTGAAGATAACTCCTTGGAGAGGGCAAGATTTCTAAGTATAAGCAAGAGATCCCCTGTGCTTGGCCTAGGTGAATCATGGAGCTTTTATAGAGCTTGCATATTATAGCAGCTTCTATTACCTTTTGGAACCTAAGACTAACTCATTTGTGTGTGTATGTTTACTTGCTTTAACCTTGTAAATAACTTGTTTCTTTTTCTTAGTTAATAAATCTTTAGTTATTTTATTATAGGATTGGCTGCAAGCCTTATCTTTGGTGTAGATTCTGAGGTGCAATTTACCTGGGATAAGTGACCAATCCTTTGGGCCTGGAAGTAATCTGAATATTATTGTGATTTTTGATGTAAGGGACCATTTATCACAAAGGCAAGCTTACCTGGATGGCAAGATCAACTGGAGTACACAAGGGGACTGTCTGTGACTTCCTGTGAAGGCTGTTACAGTGCTGGAAGAATTCACACTTGATACGTCATAGGTGAAATCCAAGTATAGAGCTCATAACCAGTGTGGGGTTTGTGCCCTGCTTCTTAAGTCGGCCCTGAGGTTGGTACTGTCACTCATGAGCCACTCCAGACAGCTTGAGAGCCACCAATGACTTCTATATCAATCAATAATACGGGCACCACCTGAACAGATCAAAAATGGTGACTAGAGAAACATTAGGCAGAACAATAGAGAAGAAAGCCAAATCCATCAGCATGACATTCAGAAGCCTGAGCAGAGCAGCACAAGACCAAAATAAGCGACAGAAACTGGTGAATGTCCTACGAACCTGAGTGTGGAAGGATAAAGAAAGAAAGATACACTGGCAACTGCATGTGCTGTGCCATGAAAGTGGAGAGCCAGCAGAAAACTAACCAGGGTGATGGAACCTTTCTGCCTCCACAGTGTTTTGCATATCAGACTAGCTCAGAGGTGAGAGCAGGACCCAGGGGAGGGTCTGGAGCAGATGCCATAGTGCATATGCTTGGGCCAGCCACTGGAGAGTAGGTATGACACCCAGGCCCAGCTGGGTCCCATCTTCCAGCCACCATGAGTGCTGGCGGAGATGCCCAGCCTGGGGTGCCCACAAACCACCCATTGGGGTGTGGTGGGAGACGAGAGAAGACACAATGGTGGAGGCACCCAGGACACCAGCCACTGGGGTGGGGGCACAAGTAAACAGAGTGCCAGCTGCCAATGTATAGAGGCACGGGTACCAGGCACCAGTCACTGACGAATTGCTGTAGGACCAGCAGTAGGAACAATGGGGGATGCCCCTTCTAGCCTGGAGCCAGCTGTTCCCTCACCCCTTTTAGTAGCTCCCCTAACTCCCCCGCTTATCCCTCTGTCCCACCCCATTTACAGGGAGCTTCAACCCCTTGGCATGTAACTTATGTCAAGGATTAGAACTTCAGTGCTTGATTCTGCAAATACTACTAAGTGTAGGACTTATTACTGTCAACAGGACCATTTACAGACCAGTCCAGACCTTTACTTATTCCCTCTCTTGACTCCTCAGATCAGACACCACTACAGATAAAGGGTCTTTTTCTGTCACTCTTATTCCCATTGTAGTAGTTTTTTCTGAAAATATTCCCATTGACTCCAGAGGGACTTCTTGTGGAATAAAATACTACTCAAAATGCGTAAGCATTGCCTCAAATTATAAAGGGCCTAATTCTTATTATGCTAAGGCCTCATCACACTATTCTGGTAGGGTAAAGGGGCCTTAAAATGGGCAAAAAGTATTTTTACATTGGCAGGGCAAAGAGATTTTAAAGGCAGAGTGCTGCAAAGGAGCCCTAGTGTAAGCAAGAATAAGGCCCATGAATTTGACTGTGGGCTTATAGATTTGTGATGAATGGAAATTACTTAGAAAGACCTATCAAAAAGTGTCTCATTCATTTCCCTTCCTTGTAAAAGTGTAAGCATAATTTCATGGAAACCCCACCCCCCATTACAACACACCCACCATAAAACTATTTCTGCCTGTAGAGGATTATACTGAGAATAAAAATTACTTCAGCTGGAAAGACTGATGATTTGCTTTGAATGATATGAAAGTGACAGGAAAAAGCTAGACTTTTTTAATGTTAATTTGAAGTTGGGAGTAAAAGACAGTTTCCTCTTCACTTCATTTCTGTTCTTTTTTCCTGAGTTCTGTTCACTGTCATTGTTGCTCAGGCATTGAATTAGTCACAAACTTCACTAACTGCTTTATCTCAGTAATTTGTTTTCAAATGGAGATTAAACTACTCTCGATTAAACTTCAGAACAGTTGTTGATTTTTTCTGAATTAATGCTATCTGGTCACGTTCCTTTCAGTGTTTTAACCATAATCTTACTCAAACAAAACATCTGTTCTGTATCACGCATGTAGTAGTTGTCAACAAGACAAGATGTGGCTTTTTTGTTACAGATCTGTCACATCAATTTGGATAATCACAAACATTTTGGGTCATAGGTGGTAGGTCAGTGAGATTTCTTCTGACAATAGGGTTTTGTATTTATAGAAAGATTCATTTAGTTATTAAAAACCAGGAAACAGACATTCAAGGAGTATAGTCTGATAATGCTTATAACAAAAGAATGACTGCATTTTTGGCTTAGCATACAGAAAGTTATCAAAGAATTTTACACACACTAGTATGTATGCATGTTAATCAGGACATTATATAAAGCCAGTACCACTTCTTTGGGGGATATTGTGCCTATATGGACTACATACATAGGTGCTAGTTAAATCATAGAATACCAGGGTTGGAAGGGACCTCAGGAGGTCATCCAGTCCAACTCCCTGCTCAAAGCAGGACCGATCCCCAACTAAATCATCCCAGCCAGGGCTTTGTCAAGCCTGACCTTAAAAACTTCTAGGGAAGGAGATTCCACCACCTCCCTAGGTAACGCATTCCAGTGTTTCACCACCCTCGTCGTGAAAAAGATTTTCTTAATATCCAACCTAAATCTCCCCCATTGCAACTTGAGACCATAAATCCTTGTTCTGTCATCTGCTACCACTGAGAACAGTCTAGATCCATCCTCTTTGGAAACCCCTTTCAGGTAGCTGAAAGCAGCTGAAGACTAAACATTTGGTAGGGCCCTACCAATCACCCAATGGTGATCGGACCAGCAGATAAAAGGGACACGATCATAATCCTCAACTGTGATGACTACATCAGTGAGGACAACTGAAAACACTCTGATGTCACCTACTATTAAGAACTCAAAGAAGACCCCACTCCACAATTCACATAGGAATTTAAGGATATCATCAAACCCTTCCCCAAACAACTCCAAGATAAATTCTACAACCTCATCCCCCACAAACCCATTCCAAGGACCTCCTACATGCTTTTTAAGATACATAATCAAGGGAACCTAAGTAGACCTATCATACCTGGGCATGGCACTCTTATTGTAGGAATACTGGGACTCCTAGAAACCATCCTCAAACCATTCACCTCATAAAAGGCCAGTTTCTGGAGGAAGTTGATTGTGTCCTGGAGGAAACTCCACAACATTAACCTCCCACCTCAGAACACCATCCTTGCCAACATGGATGTCACTTCCCTATCCAACAACATCCCTCACCATAACAGCCTGACTGCCTGCCTCAAATATCTACAAGACAGTGGCCAGTACTCAGATATCCACCCTAAACACAATCAAACTCATCTATTTCATCCTCACCTATAACAACCTTGCATTTAACAACAAACACTTTGTCTAAAACTATGGAAACAGCCATGTGTACTAGGACGGTTCCCCAATATGCCAACATCTTCAAGGGGCAACTCATGGAAGAATTATGGGGAAAATGCACCACAAAAGCAATACATCAATGATATTTTCATCCTTTGGAAAGAGGAACTAAATTCTTTTACATTTCCACCACAGCTGCGGTAGCCATCACCGTCCATCAAACTCTCTAGAACATTCCCACATCAGCTTCAACATTAGAACCCTACAGACTTTATCTACAAAAAACCCACAGATCACCGCACATACCTCCACAGAGCCAGTAAGCACCCCACACACACCAAGAAATCTGTTACCTACAGCCAGTTACTCAGATACCACAGAATATGCTCCAAGGAGAAAGTCCAGGATAACACACTTAAAAACCCCTTCACCATCAGAGAAGCAGATCACATCATGGAATGGATCACCCAAATACCCCAAGAGAGCTTATTTCAGTATAGGAAAACAAAAAGACTGTACACCCCAAATTATTACCTACCACCCCACACTGGAAGCCATATGGGGCATCAAACAAATATAAGCCATACTTGATAGGGGACCACAACCTTTCTTCTGTCCTTGAAACAAACCACCATTCTTGCCAAGCTCATCCTCAGAAGCAAACTCTCCACAGATCATGACACCTACTCAAAATGGCATCAGACCAGGTCAGAACAAACAGATGCAAAACATGCAGCCATATCTTCACTCCTATGATAATCAATACCCCCCACAACACACCACTCCAGATCCATGGCTTCTACACTTGCCTATCATAAGATGTGGTGTACCACATCAAATGCCCAACAACAACTATGGGGGTGAAACTAGACAATTACTACACACTCTCAAATGAATTTGCACAGAAAAATAATAAAAGACAAAAATATTCTTATCATCCATGAGTGAACACTTTTCAAAGCAACGACTCCATATGTGACCTCACAGTCCTAGTCTTTGAAGGAAACCTGCGCTACACCTTCAAAAGACAAGCCTGGAAACTTAAATTCATGATTCTGCCAGATACTAAAAATCATGGTTTCAGAGACAGTGGTTTTATGACTCATTACAATTTGTAACCTATTAACTCCTTGTCCTATGACCACAGAGGTGTTAATTGCCCACTTCATTTTGAATGGTTTCTTGCAACATGTGTTAACTCCTTATGCTTAATCTGTTTCACCTTATATTTAGCTGTGACACTCTGGGTATATCTACACTGCAATAAAAGACCCACAGCACAGCTGTGGCTGGCCCAGGTCAGTTGACTCAGGCTAATTGGGCTCAGGCTGCAGGGCTAAAACTTGCAGTGTAGATGCTTTGGGCCTGGAGCTGGAGTCTGGACTTTGAAACCCCATGAGGAGGGTGGGTCTCACAGCTCAGCCTCTCGCCTGAGCCTGAACATCTACACTGCAAGTTTTAACCCCACAAGCCTGAGTCAATTGACCCAGGTTCTGAGACTCTGTGCCATGGGTTTTTTATTGCAGTGTAGATGTATCCTCTGAGACGCTGGCTATTTTTCCCACACTCAAAGAAGAGTTCTTTGAAGCTCAAAAGCTTCTCTTCCACCAACAGAAGTTGGTTCAATAAAAGCTATTACCTCACCCACCTTGTCTGTCTCATAACATGTAAAGGAACTCCCGACTGCAGGGCTGTTAACAGGCTGTCTACTTCTATGTGTTAACTACCCATGCTGAACAATCTGCTTTACCTTGCATTTTGCTGTGATGCTGGGAGTTCTTTTCCCAGATCTGAAGAAGAGCTCTGTTTGGCTCAAAAGCTTGTTCCTCTCTCCAACAAACACTGGTCCAGTTAAAGATATTACCTCACCCACCTTGTCTCTCTGACAAAATGTTGTCAGAATAACGAAGTCACACTGGCAAAGTCAGAAACACTTGTCTCCCAATTAATTTCACCTTGCTTCTTTGCGTGCTTTCCTGAAGATTTAGGTTTTAGGTCCAGCCTTCAAGGTTACTTGTTGAAGACAATCATTTCTGGCAGTTCTGTGCTTCCCCACATTCAAGCATATTACCTGTTTTAGCACCTGTGTCTGCTTAATTGCCCCATTTAATATTCTGTGTCTGTTTGTAACTACACTTTTCCATACAGCAGCAGCCCAACACAGTACTTCATTTCATCTTTTTGCTGAAACTAGAGTTGGTCTTTTCCACAAACTTCCCTATATCCCACTAAATCTTCATTCTCATTGAAGACCCTTGGTATTGCTGGTGCTATCTCTACCAAGACTAGATGTATTCTAGATATCAGACATTCTCTCTCTCTCATATCCCCAAAAGCAGGATGGTCATTGCACTCACTAGACCAAATCCTGGTTTTAGTTACACCCTAGAAATCCCACTGAAGGCAGTGGGTTTCATTGTGTCATTGAGGCCTGTCAAGGAACCTTCCCCACTCTGAACTCTAGGGTACAGATGTGGGGACCTGCATGAAAGACCCCCTAAGCTTTTTCTTACCAGCTTAGGTTAAAAACTTCCCCAAGGTACAAACTTTGCCTTGTCCTTGAACCCTGTGCTGCCACCACCAAGCGTGTTAAACAAAGAACAGGGAAAGAGCCCACTTGGAGATGTCTTCCCCCAAAATATTCCCCCCAAGCTCTACACCCCCTTTCCTGGGGAAGGCTTGATAAGAATTCTCACCAATTTGTACAGGTGAACACAGACCCAAACCCTTGGATCTTAAGAACAATGAAAAAATCAATCAGGTTCTTAAAAGAAGAATTTTAATTAAAGAAAAGGTAAAAGAATCACCTCTGTAAAATCAGGATGGTAAATACCTTTCAGGGTAATCAGATTCAAAACACAGAGACAGGTTTCAGAGTAGCAGCTGTGTTAGTCTGTATTCACAAAAAGAAAAGGAGGACTTGTGGCACCTTAGAGACTAAATGTGTTAGTCTCTAAGGTGCCACAAGTACTCCTTTTCTTAAAACACAGAGAATCCCTCTAGGCAAAACCTTAAGTTACAAAAAGGCACAAAAACAGGAATATACATTATATCCAGCACAGCTCAGCTTACCAGCCATTTAACAAAAAGGAAATCTAACGCATTTCTAGCTAGATTACTTACTAACATAACAGAGTTTCTGAAACTGCATTCCTGATCTGTTCCCGGCAAAAGCATCACACATACACAGACAGACCCTTTGTTTCCTCCCCCCTCCAGCTTTTGAAAGTATCTTATTTCCTCATTGGTCATTTTGGTCAGGTGCCAGCAAGGTTATCTTAGCTTCTTAACCCTTTACAGGTGAAAGGGTTTTGCCTCTGGTCAGGAGGGATTTTATAGCACTGTATACAGAAAGTTGGTTACCCTTCTCTTTATTTTTGTGACAAGGGGAAAATGAGGTAACTCCTTTTGTTTAAGCACTGTTAAAGTTGTAAGCACAGGCTGATAAAACTATCAAACTGACAGCTGATGTCCGTACATTTTTCTTCAATGTGTGTGATTTTTTTGTATTATTTTGTTTTGTTTTTTTAAGAAGCACAATAGCATTATCTAAGGAAATAGTGCCAGCGAGGGCATTGAGCGTTCTGGCTTTGTAGCAATGTCTCACCCTTATTCATTTTAACTTTTTAGTATTCATCAGACTCTAAAATGTGCGTTTCATTCAGTTCAGAAACTCATGTTATTATATTTATATTTACTTGTGTTTACAAAGGGGGATTATTCTTATCTGAAATATTGAATGAGTTGTCAAGCAGTTGCATACTGAATGCTGTCTGGTTATTTATTCTGTCATATACTGAATTAATAGGCATTCCATGAGCTGAGTACAGGATGTGACCCCAAAATGTGGTAGTTTGTTATCCCTGTTTTATAGATAAGTTGAGTTGGCCCTGATTCCACTTGCACCAGTGGTATGATTCTTTTCAGGGTCATTAAAATATGGTATCTTATAGGGACAGGAGGGTCTTGTAGAGAGACTGAATTTCCTGGTGGTGTAATAAAGAGGAGGACCAGAATAGAAAAGATAAGTGAGAGTACTCATCGGGAGGATGGAACTTTACTGAAGGGTGACTTGTGATAAACTGTCTTCTCAAAGCTTATCAGACTATTTCCTCGGAACTCTGCACAAGTTTAGTCAGATTTTATAAGAGGTTGTGTTTCAAAAGTTACATTTAGGATGCTGTCCTGCTTCCATGTAAGCAATATCAGTGCTATAGTACTCAAGGAAGAGCTTTAATAGAAACAGCTAGGTTCCGACTTTGAACTTTTAGTAACTGTCCATTCCAAACCTAATAATTACTGAATAATTGCTGCTGAATTATTTTCCTCTGTCTAAATCCAGGTCATAAAACTGGCATTGATTTGAATCCCCAGCCACAGATTTGGTGACTAAATGTGCTTCTTCATTAAGACTGATTCTTTGCAATTCTGCAGCACTTCCAGTTTCTGTTCTTGTTTCCCACGCCATCATCCATTACACAATGACAATGAGGCCACTCAGTACATATGGAAGTTCCAGTAATTACCACAGATTGAGCAGAAAGACCATGTTTAGAGCATACGTGGTTTCTGAGTGATCACAGTAAGAGAGAAAAAGGCTTGAGAGAGTCAGGCCATTATCTGGAAACAATTCAGGTTCTTTGGAACATTGGGGTTCCCCCCACAGACCATTGGTATGCTGCAGATATTTTAATTTTAAAATTTTAATACCAAAGTCAGCCTACTACTCCCAGAAGTAAATATTCAGTTAATCATTGAGTCATTCAATGGGGCTGGTCATATGGCTGAAAGAAAGACTTTTTACTAGAAATGCTTAGCTTACACCAATGACCATCACAGATATTGGACTAACGATTAAGATTTAATTATGTGAATATTACTGGGATCTGGATGGGGATTATTTCAACAGTCCTGTAGCACTGCACGGCCAGAGCAGTCTAAACACAAGGGGGCCACGTTCTCCCTTTTGTACAGACTTCAGTGGCACCAAAAACTAGCCCAGTAGTATATTATCCTCATATTAGAGAGTGATTTTAATGTCATATTTAAAATCATCTATGTATTTCCATAGTCAAGGAACATTATGTGCATTATCTAATTTAGTACCAACTATACCTGTCCCTTCTATATAATGAAAAAATACTGTATGCTATCTCTTATTAATCATCAAGCCAGATCAGTGTGTAAGCAGCACACCCAAAACACAATATTTAGAATTCTAAACAAATTTATCCAGTTATTATTCAGGTGCAGTTGCTGCTTTTCAAAGCAAATTACAGACAATGTTCCTGAATCTCATCACACTTTCACGGGTGTAAGTCAGGACTAATGCCTCTGAAGTCCATGAAATTATATAATATTTTTCACCAAGAAGTTGAAAATGAATAGGGCACTACCAAAAATGAGTGTTTATTTAAAATATATAATTACAAAAAACATGGGAGGTTTTACTTATTGGAAATAAATCATGTGTATATCTTTGAAGGGTGCGTACGAGTTTTAGAGCCATGGTTTATAATGACCACATTACCCACACATGGCAAAGTAGTGAGTAAGTAAAGCAGTCAGTATAATGAGTAACACTTGTAGCCTCTCAGTCTTCCTGCCTGTCTGCATTTGTGTGTGTGACCCAAGTAACGCAGACACTGGTGCATTTTTTTTAGAGGAAGAGTGCCTTACTGGCTCTTTTTTACTGTTTCACTAGAACAGGTTAAAAAGAGACAAGAAATAAAAGTGGATTTGAGAAAATTATAATAGTTCTGTGCAGAAAAAAGAAAATACATGAAAAAATTGCCTGAAATCAGAGTCCCCAAACTGTGGGGCACACCCCCCCAGGGGGGCACGGAGGAACGTCCAGGGGTGTGTGGCAGGACCTGGTCCTGCCCCCAGCTGCATCCCCAGCCCCACACTTGGCCCCATCCCTAGTCTTGGCGTGGCTCCACTCCCACTCCCTCCCAGCCCATTTCCAGTCCAGGGCTGAGGCTGGGGGCATGCTGGGAGCAGAGCCACACCTGGCTGCGGACCCAGTTGCTAGCCCCCACCGCAGCTGGGCTGCGGGTCAGCTCCCACCTTGGCCCTTGGCTGCAGCCCTGCTCCCGGCCCCAGACCCACCTCCAATTGCGGCCACTGCCTTGGCCCTTTTACCCCTGTCTGTATCCCCCCCTCCGCACAGTCACAGCCCTGCTCCTGGCCCGGGGGAGTGGGGGAGGCAGCATCCGGACAGGAGTAAAGGGGCACGCAACCCTGAAAAATTTGGGGACTGTTGCCTTAAATAGTATTCTTAGATTTGTTCACAGCTACTTTAGATACTAGTACTGTGATGGACAATATAGATACTGTATTCTCACTACATTCTGTCCCACAGTTTAGCCCCGCAATATTGGATATGTTCTGTCATCCTCATAAGGAAGTTAAGAAGAAAAGAATCCTATCTTTACCAAATTCAAGTCATGTTGTAAAACACACCTCTTTGCCATAGCACTCTCAGAGAACTAAAGCAAATGAAAAATCCAACAATCCATTCATGAATAACAGCCCATCTCAGTAAGCAGGACAGGGAACTGATATTATGCTCAAAATTAGCGGCCCACAACTACATTCAAGATGAAGAATTGACTTCCCTCGCAGATAGTTTTTGCCATATCTTATTATTCTTACAGGTATATACTATGACAGGGGCTTTAATAAGACCACCACTTAAAATGCATTACATGTACTACTATATGGTGTTGATATCCATATAAACATTGGATTTATCATGCACCTTTGATTTAAACCACCATCTGCTCACTAATGTACCTCCACTGGGATAACACTTACCTTCCTTTTGCACGGCAATTGACATCTATGAAAGAAAAGCCTGGTATAAGAGCTAAATATTGTTAATTAAATATAAGAACGAAATATTGTTAAATCCCTGCTATGCTTCAGACTTATGCTTATTTAAAAAAAATAAAAAAGTCAAACCTGCCACAATGATGTCCTTTCCCTTTTCTCCTTAAATGTGGAATAACCCTGCCCCCCATATCTGTACGTTATATCACCCCCACTCCATTATGTACTCATTTTTATGCACACACATGCATGCACACACAATGGCTGCTCTTAGAAAGTTGGCATTTGCTAATGGATTCCTCAAAGTTACAGTATCTCAATTATTTCCTTTTCCAAGTAGAGAGAGGAAACTGTGGCATCTCACTGTGTGGTGACTGCTAGTAAACTTGTTAGGGGAGATCACAGTGTAAATCAGGATTGGCAACCTTTGGCCCATGGCCCACCAGAGTAAGCCCCCTGGCAGGCCAGGCCGGTTTGTTTACCTGCCATGTCCACAGG
The DNA here is from genome assembly GCF_965140295.1 of Lepidochelys olivacea. Lineage (NCBI taxonomy): Eukaryota > Metazoa > Chordata > Testudines > Cheloniidae > Lepidochelys > Lepidochelys olivacea. The sequence goes on along the minus strand of NC_140418.1, from coordinate 73,651,042 downwards.
TTTGGCCGATCACAGCTCCCACTGTCTGCGGTTCACTGCTCCAGGCCAATGAGGGCTGCGGGAAGTGGCAGCCAGCACATCTCTTGGCCCGGGCCGCTTGCCAAAGGTTGCCGATCCCTGGTGTAAACACATACACATACCTATTAGGGCTGTATGAAATATTAGCAAAAAATGCAACAACCTAGCAATAAAATTATGGATTTAACAGGAATTGGTAAAAGTGATCAGATTTCACAAAACAAAAAATGGGAGGAAAAAAACTGTTCCACCACCCCACCCCCGAAAGGAACCATTCTGAGTGAAATTGACTGCTTTTGAATGTCAAAATTTGAAATTCTACTTTGTTCCACTGATCATTTTTTATATCAAAAGATAAATATTTGCTTTCAGCTTGACAAGTTGTTAAGTTTTGTAATTGCATAATTTTATAGGTTATCCTGTGAAATGTGCTGTATTTGGTAACATATACAAGACATTTTGTATTTTTTATTTGTTTCTTTATGAAAATAAAAGTATCAATCACACAAAAAAAGATACAAATATTTGAATGAACCACAAAATGGTCTGTTTTGTAAAATTTTCATTTAAAGCAAAATTTCTGGGCTACAAAATTCACAGGTACATACTGAACACAATCCTTATTTCTTGTTTTCCACATTTTTTCTTCCCCCCTCCCCCTCCCTGGGCATTCTTACCTCATTCTTGCTGAGTTGGTGGGCTAGCATTTCTAATTACATGAGTCAGATGCTCCTGTTATTCCCCCACAACCCTCCCACTTGTATATTAATCTTTTCCAGATTCATGGAATACAGAAATATACAGCACATGAGAACTCAGAAGTAGTGTCATGAAAGAAGCAAAATTTTAAAGCTAGTATTAAAAATCTTTAATTTGTCTTGCAACCAAGACCTGGATAATCCACTGTCTCTGACCATTTATGTACAGAGTATAAAAACTAATACACAACATGTTGACAAATATCAACCTCAAACGAATTCCATCCAAATAAAGCTCAATATAATTCTCAAACCCTCTTAGCAAAAAGCATGCCAGCTGATCTCAAATGTCACAGCTATGTGTAAAGGTAGAGGTGATCTCTTTAGTAGTCAGAACCCAAAACATGCAGATCTCAACAATCACCTCCTGAAATTGTATTCAGAAGTGAACCAATTTGTAGTCACTTTGGATTTACATTGGTGTAATTGAAACCAGGATTTATCTGTAATGCACTAGCTGTATCTTTTAAGTGACCCTTATCCTTCATTCTTCATAGATCAGAGGTGGGCAAACTTTTTGGTCTGAGGGACACATCTGGGAATAGAAATTGTAGGGCGGGCCATGAATGCTCATAAAATTGGGGTTGGGGTGTGGGGGGAGGAGGTGAAGGCTCTGGTTGGTGGTGCGGCCTCTGGGGTGGGGCCAGAAATGAGGAGTTCAGGGTGCGGGAGGGGGCTCTGGGCTGGGGGGTTGGATGCAGGGGGGAGTGAGGGCTCCAGCTGGGGATGAGGAGTTTGGGGTGTAGGAGGGTGCTCTGGGCTGGGATTGAGGGGTTCAGAACTGGGGCAGGGGGTTGGGGTGCAGGCTCTGGCTTGGGCTGCAGGCTCTGGGGTGGGGCTAGGGATGAGGAGTTTGGGGTTCAGGAGTGTGCTCCAGGCTAGGATCAAGGAGTTCAGAGGGGGATCAGGACTGGGGCAAGAGGTTGGGGCACCAGGGGGAGGCTCAGGGGTGCAGGCTCCGGGTGGTGCTTACCTCAAGCAGCTCCAGAAGCAGCGGCATGTCCCTTCTCTGGCTCCTATATGGAGGTGCAGCCAGGCGGCTCTGCATGCTGCCTCGTCCGCAGGCACCAGCCCTGCAGCTCTCATTGGCTGCGGTTCCCAGCCAATGGGAGTTTTGGGGGCAGTGCTTGGGGTGGGAACAGCATGCAGAGTGGAGTCCCCTGGCTGCCCTTATGCATAGGAGCTGGAAGGGGGCCATGTTGCTGCTTCTGGGAGCTGCATGGAGCTGGATCGCCAGAGCAGGGCAAGCCCCAGATCCCACTCCTCAGCGGGAGCTCAAAATGGCTAGTGGGCCATAATTTGCTCACCCCTACTGTAGATGATGTTGCAGTCTTTCATTACAGAGATCAATGGCATGGATCATTGTTACAAGATCTGCATCTGAGGGAAATGCTTGCAATAGGGTAAGCAAATACAAAGGGACGGAAGCAACTTTGGCCCCCCGTACTACATAGGAAATTGGAAGCAATCAAGGAACCAAAAGCAGCTCATATTGCAGACTCCTATATGTGAGCATAACTCTCACTGACGTTAACAGGATTTAATCTTGTCTATATAAACCCTAACGATTGCTAGTGCAGCTTCTTAGAAACTTAACATAATGCAAATTACTTAAATCTTAACTGCTTTAGCACTGAGATTTAAGAATACCAAACTGAAGAGTGCTTTGTTCTAACATAGGATCAAAGTGGCTTGGTAACATCTGCAGAAGCTTGTGTTTGTGCCTACGTGTCACATGCTCCTTTTATTAGACATTATTTCCTGTCGCCTGAACTTTTTGCCTAGTTACTGCAAACTCACATGACTTTTCAAAAATGTTATCTACAGTCTAGAACAGAGGTGGGCAAACTTCGGCCCACGGGCCACAACCGGCCCGCAGGACCATCCTGCCTGGTCCTTGAGCTCCCGGCCAGGGAGGCTGGCCCCTGGCCCTTCCCCTGCTGTCCCTCCTCCCCCGCAGCCTCAGCACACTGTGCTGCCCGCACTCTGGGCAGCGGGGCTGTGAGCTCCTGCCAGGTAGCGCGGCTGCCGGTCCTAGTTCTCTGAGTGGCATGGTAAGGGGGTTGGGGGTGGAGAGCGGGGGGGTTGGATAAGGGGCAGAGGGTCCTGGGGGGCAGTCAGGGGACAGGGAGCAGGGGGTAGTTGGATAGGCATGGGAGTCCCAGGGGGCCTGTCAGCAGGTGGGGGTGTGGATAGGGGTCGGGGCAGTCAGGGGACAGGGAGCAGGGGGGATTGGATAGGAGTGGAGTCCTGGGGGGGTGACTAGGGGCAAGGGGTCCTGGGAGGGTGTGGTCAGGGGACAAGGAGAGGGGGCGGGGGGTTGGGGGTTGGATGGGTCGGGGGTTTTGAGGTGGGCAGTCAGGCGGCAGGAAGTGGGAGGGGGCGGATAGGGGGAAGGGGCACAGCCTTCCTTACCCAGCCCTCCATCCAGTTTTGGAACCCCGATGTGACCCTCAGGCCAAAAAGATTGCCCACCCCGGTCTAGAAGAAATATTGAGAAGAGAATTTGCACCGGGAAAGGTCACTTTAGGATGAATTGCCTGTTTGTTACTGTTCCGTTTTTCAAACTGGCAGTAAAGATGCTTTTAGTGATAGAAAAGTAAATAAAGTAAAATTCCTCCTACGACCCTGCATTTTTTTAACCAAACTGTCCTCTGCTTGTTGTTTTGCCAACACAAATCTTTTCCACAGTCTTTAGTATCTAACTGCCACGACAGTAACACTATTGCAGGCCATCTAGCAAAGCTTTGTAGATGTCAAGCAATATTTAATCTTGCATGGACAGCACCAAGCTGCCTGCCATAGTCCAGCCAATGTACTTCAATCGTGACCTAAAAGCTTGCCTGTTCCAATCCTAGATGTCACCAGAGAACAGACTGTCCATTACACCAAACTCTGTGCTAAGTTTTATGATGTGAAAAAGTGTTCATCCTGGACTAAACTGAAACCACTAAACTGATTCTGCCTGTGACCCAAGCCAGATTTCAATCAGTTCCCGGTGGTTTAATGCTGTTTCATTGCATGACCCCACCAAAAATATACAATGTTTTTTATTAAAAAGCAGTTAAACCTCAGCTTGAGGTTTCTGGCCAAAGTCAGTTCAGAAAGGGAAAATATACACTGAGAGAGACTGTGCTCAGGTTGTTTCCAACCTTACTATAAGCAGAAGAAGTACTAGAAATGGCCTAGAGCGAAAAACAAAATACAAACAAAAACAACAAAAAATGTCTTCTCATGAGAGCTCCATACTAGTTTTGAAATCGTAGTAGGTTTAAAACATTCGGACAAACATCTAAGTTTGGGGTTGTTTATCTCCCATCCACTTGAGATTTTCCCATCATTGGGCCTGATGCCAAATGTTTCCTGTAATATGCTAAGAACTTCCACTCTCAATGCACAGTACATGAAGGAGTGATTGTAGCATGGGTAACAATAGCAGAGAAGACATGGCAACATGGGCTTCACATCTTCATTTGCTGTGTGGTGGTCTTTTGATCTTCAGTAAGATTTGGCACATATTGGAGACAAGATACAGGATCTCTGAAGCTAACAGCTAGCCTCCATTGACTTTCTAGCGTGTACTTAAGTATCCTTATCTGGGAAGCCATTGTATTGCCTTCCTGTACAGTTCCCATTGAATTCAAGCGTTGTAGGTGTATAATAAACTAACCCTAATAAAAATTACATCAATACAGTCACATGGGGAAGTCTTCTTACCCAATACAGAATAACCTCACTGATCTGATCATATACAGTGTGATCCTCCTTCTCCTTATCTCTGACATGAGTTCATTCTGAATTACAGCAGTGAGAAAGGAAGACTAGGCCCACTGACATCAGAAGGATCTGAGGGTGCTCAGCACCTAGCAAGACAGAGCCCACAAACAAGGAGGATGTCATTCTTGATTTTTTGTTACACTGCAGCAAGGGCATATTAGACATTTTGGAGAAGGCAAACCAAGGACATAATAGTAACAGTACTTTGCATTTTTTCATCCAAGGATCTTAAAGCATTTTACAAAAGGGAGATTTCTCTCTTTTACAGATGAGGAAATAGAGGCACAGAAAGGTTAAATGACTTGGCCAGAGTCAAACTATGAATCCGTGACAGTCAAGAATAGAATCTGGGAGCCCTGGCTCTCAGGTGCCTACTGTAACTGCTAGACTGCTCTGTCATCCCAAGTTTATCTTAACAGCATTTAATTAAATCCTTAAACTAGGAGTAGTTTGTTTAATAAAATTTTAAAAAGAATAGCCTCTATCAGATTTTATATAGACGTGGTACATTTATCTACAGTGTATGTTAATCTAGGTACAGCACAAGTATTTTCCAATAAATATTTCTTACAAATGTTTGCTCACTTTAGAAGTGGTGGTAAATACCCTAATCTCTTCTCACATTACCTATATGGGAAAATAAATAACTATATTTTCCAGGGAAGAAAAATAGCCTTTGCCTGGCAACAGCCAAAAACACAAATGCACAAAGGGAGCATTATATGACCTCAACTAACCATTAACTAGTGTGCACAAAGAAAACAACATGTATGGAGAATGGGAAAAGTCTTAGGTAAATAGCCTGAAACCAGCAAACACAGACTTAGCTGGAGCTTGGACAAAGCATCACCATTCTGTTGAACAATCAAAGAAAATTGCTTCAGTTTAAACACATCAGGGCCAAACATTCAAATAAACCATTATGTAGGGAGGAATGTTTTAAGCAACTGAATGAGCCATACAATTACCAGCCAAACTTCACCCCTAATGCCTCCTGATCTCTTTAGGCTTTAGGTCTCAGGCCTGGAGCCATCATCTCTTTCTTGGGGTTGAATCAAGCTTTTCTCCCACTCTCAGACCAGGTGCTGGGTGGCAGTTCCCTGGGTATCAGCCATGATCACTTTAGAAGTTCTGACTTGGGCTCAGCCTCTGCAGTTTTTCTCCCTCTGGGACATAACAGTGTCAATTTGTGACCAAACAGCTTCCTTAAGACCCGTGGCTGCTCTAGGCAGATAGGCAACCTAGACAGCTGCCTTAAGTGACAGATTTGGGGATCTTCCCAGGTTCCCTCCATGGATGGCACGGGGGATAGGGCTCCCTGGAACAGGGGGTTATGCCAGGTGGGCTCCTAGAAGTAGGAAACGGCCCCCCCAGGGCTCTGGGGAAGCGCTCCTGCCCCCTCTGCAGCTGCTGCCCATCCCCAGTCATTTGGCTTCTGGCCCCAGCTCAGGAGCTGAGCTGCTCAGAGCTGCTTCTAGTGGCACTGCGAGTGCTGCTGGGGCTTTGGCCACAAGCACAATGACCAGCCTGGCTCCATGTTAGTGGCCAACCTGCACCTGCCATGCCACACCCAGCCCCCTCAAACACTGGTGCCCAAGCAGATCCTGGCCCCTGCTGCTGCCACCACTTTGGATTCGCATAGTGGCCACCCCATGCTATGAGCACGACAGAGAGGCGCTCATCCAGAAACGGTATGTGTATGTGTGTGTGTGTGTGTGATCTGGGGCAGAGGGTGCAAGCAGGGATGGACTGGTAGGGTTGGGAGGGGAGAGAGTGCAGGGGGTCAGAAAAGGGTGTGGGGTGCCTGGGTCCTGTTGTGGTTGAGCTGAGCAGCTGTATGGGGAGCAGTGGGGCGAGTCCCTACTGCGAACTTCTAAGAGGATAGGATGGGATTGCACACTGAAGTTTTGCCCAAGGTGGCAGATTGTCTTGAGTGGCCTCTTCTTAAAGCCAAGTGTTATTTAAGAGAAAACATATCTTAAAAATAATAAAGCATACTGCACGCATATCTAGTTCTTCCCTAAGGCTTAGCATTCTCTGCATCTGGGAGACCCAGTTCCTTCAGCCTCCTCCACTGAGCCTGTCTGCCCCGGCAGCTGTTCATAAGCGAAGCCACTCTTCTCCTCCTCAGAGAGGCTTTTTAACTCTTTAGGGCATTTCTGCACAGTACATGAAGGAGTGATTGTAGCATGGATAACAATAGCAGAGAAGACATGGCAACATGGGTTTTACATCTTCATTTGCTGTGTGGTGGTCTTTTGATCTTCAGTTGCAGCCTGACGTAAGATTTGGCACATATTGGAGACAAGATACAGGATCTCTGAAGCTAACAGCTAGCCTCCATTGACTTTCTAGCGTGTACTTAAGTATCCTTATCTGGGAAGCCATTGTATTGCCTTCCTGTACAGTTCCCATTGAATTCAAGCGTTGTAGGTGTATAATAAACTAACCCTAATAAAAATTACATCAATACAGTCACATGGGGAAGTCTTCTTACCCAATACAGAATAACCTCACTGATCTGATCACGTACAGTGTCCAGATCATTATTGCATATCAGTAGTAATAGCTTAATACATAGAAATTCCTACAGCATTCCTGTGACCTTATTACATATCCACTCCACTTCTGTCATACCATTACAAGCAATTTCTGACACAGTATTTGCTACACACACGAGCTACAGTGACACAGCTTTTTCTGGAGCAATCAAATAAATTGGAAAATGTGTAATCTTAGAAACGGAAAGAAGTGATAGAAAAAAACACTGCCACTGATGTTATGGGAGAAGATTCAGCAAGATCCTTGATGTGCAGAGGATGTGGTCTGAATGAACAAGCAGCAGTTCCCAAGAATGAGGATAGCATTGTTGTTTTTATGGGGCTAACATTACTCAGCAAGTCACATACACATGATCAAAATGATAGTATTACAAGATATTTTTATTCCTGTGGGGGCTTTTTTGTTTTAGTTTTTCCTTTTAGTTCTTTAGTTTTCCTTCTTTAATAACAATGGCAGTAGCAGGGCTCGTTACAATTATTGAAAAGTTTATACCAGATTTGAGTCAGATATAATTTCTACCAAATCTATACCATATAATTATATTTAAGTAATCTAGTGAATTGGAGCCTCTGGGCAGTAACCACAGAAATGGGAAAAAATAAATAGTTGCTTAGCATTGCTTACATTTGTTGTGCCCTGGTATTGTCTTCGCTGATTTCTTCATTATGAATCTTATTCTGTGGGTGAAGGGATCATCAGCTGCCATCCCCTTTGGCACGCCGCTTGCTATCCTGGCAATGTGGTTTGGAATTTTCTGTCCCATTAACCTTCATTGGTGCATATTTTGGATTCAAAGAAAAGCCTATTGAACACCCAGTTCGTACAAACCAGATTCCTCGTCAGATCCCGGAGCAGTCGTTTTTCACAAAGCCGTTGCCTGGTATCATCATGGGTGGCATCTTGCCATTTGGTTGTATTTATATTCAGCTTTTTTTCATTCTAAACCGTATTTGGTCCCATCAAATGTACTACATGTTTGGTTTCCTGTTCTTAGTATTTATAATTCTTCTTATTACATGTTCTGAGACTACAGTCTTGCTGTGCTATTTCCATCTATGTGCAGAGGATTATCATTGGTGGTGGAGATCGTTCTTAACAAGCAGCTTTACAGCTTTTTATCTATGCTGTTCATTACTTCTTCTCTAAACTCCAAATAACGGGAACTGCTAGTACCATTTTTTACTTTGGGTATACTATGATCATGGTTTTGATATTTTTCCTTTTTACAGGGACGATTGGAATTTTTGCCTGCTTCTGGTTTGTTAGTAAAATGGGTTAGGGATTGACCACAGATAATTTTTTTAAAGTTAACTTTTCAAATTTGACAATTTAGAAAGAGAGAGAGAGAAACATGTAGAAAGTAAGGTAAGTAAGGGTTTTGTGCATCCATCAAGAAAAAAAAATCACGTCCAACAATTTGGACAGAATAGTTGTAAAAGTAACAGTTGACAGGTGGAAGCCATGGTCTTATTTTGCCTAGAAGTTACAAAATAGGAGACTGCATGGGTCAGGAGATTGGTAATTGGATAAAAACCTTTCATGAGTAAGAATCCATCACAGATGGATGGTGACTGAAAATTGCTACCATCTGAGAGCTGTTTGTTGACTTTTGTGAACTAAGAAAACTGTTGTATAAAGTCATGCTGTAGTTGAATTTTAACTTTGACCAATAATGATATTTGTGATTATCCATACTAGCCTAGATGTAGGTGATCAAATCTTATGCTGCGGGGCATAAGATGATCTCCAGAGGGTTCAGAAAAGAATTTCTTACATTCACACAGCTTTGCACAATTGTTTTGTGTCTTGTGAACAGGTTCACCTTCCTCTGAAGCACTACACATCAGCCATTGCTAGAGGCAGTATATTTAATTTGATGGTCTGATGCCTAATCCAGTATAATAAACTCGTGGCTTTTTATTCTTTTGTCATGGTTAAAAAAAAGCCACAGATACACAAATGCTATAATGTTTTGGTCAATTACTATATGTTTTTAAATTATGAAAATAGAAGACAAAAATACATAGCCACAAGCCACACATATGTAGAATAAACACCAAGCAGGAAACTGGTCTTAGTTTAGCAGTTGTTAAGGGAACTATCCTAACTGCATTGACAGGGAGCAGGCCTTAATTTCTCAGGGCACAACTTTTAGTGGGAGATGCAGTTGTTCAACACACCTTTCAGAATCATGTCCTAAAATTTGTCAGCACTGAGCTCATAATGATGGCTATGATTGTGATTATGAAAGCACAAAAATTGGCACAGGGTGATGTACTTCTGAAACTGCTTTTAACAGTTTTTAAAATCAGCTAGATTTCAAATTGATGGTGTCTCTTCAACATCATTGGTTAAATGCAGGACAGGTGGTGACTCCGCTGAAACTAATAGACTTCTATCAGTGCATATTTTGATCACTGCTTTTAAAAGAAACATTGTTAAATTAAAAATCATACACTGAAAAACAATGATCTTATCAGTGGAAAGCCAAGGGAAGAGGTGTGCTCTAGAACATAAGCCACCATAAGTCACTTTGCCCTTGTCACTTTTCTTTTTGTTGCCTGTTTTCCCAACTGTGAAACTGGGATAATACTTGCCCACCTTTGTAACACACTTTAAAGAAAGGTGGTATGTTATCTGCTAATATCTTAGGGCCTGATCCTAACCCCATATTACTTTATTTTATAAAGCTCAAATCCACTAAGAAATTTCAGAAAGCTCAATGGGAAATTGTGGGATTTGGAGCCACTTGTGGAAAATCACAGAGAAAGTAGTCAAAGAAATTATAGAAAGAAATAAAAGAAAACAATACAAAGTCTAAATTATATTAATCTCAACCACTAGTTTACTTTTCACCATTTATGCTGAAGTCAATGGAGTTGATCCCACTGGCACCCTTATAATCTTAAATCACAGAAAAAACATTTCTCTCTCTCTCTTCTCCTGGTTATTATTGCATTTAATAACACTGCTGTGGGTGTTCCTAGCATATTTTCATTCCTTCCTCTGTCATCTTAAATAAATAAATGCTTAAAGGCCATTTTAAGTTTCATATTTTACACCATAAAGTAAAAGTTTTAAAGCATCAGCCGAGCACATGCATTTTGGATCATGGGAAGAAAAAGAAAAACATGTTTTTGGCAGTAGTATCCTTGACCTTGACATATCTCAGGAAAAAAAACATCCCTTCTCTCTAAATTATATTCCCAGCCTGAAGTATGACGTGTCCTAATGTTACCTCGAATCAGCATTACAGATGGGACTTAGTCAAAGTTGGGATCAGAATCCAGCTCCAGATGGTATTTGCATCCGGTCCAATAAAAAGCTAGGGGTTGAGTCTTAAGTTTCATTGCAGATCCAAACTTCCTCAAAATTCTGGAGTGTTAAGATACGTGGGGGAGAAATTGGTTCCAGCCAGACTCCAAGGAGTGTAGACTTTGGGTGATGAAACAATATTCAACTGTATTCACTCAGGAAAAATATCAGCAGTAGAGAATTTGTATTTCATGTATGTATTATATTTTCCCTCTGTAGAGAGCATATGGAGAACAACTGCAATTCCTTACTAGTAAGATACTGGATTAAATTTTTAACCGTGAAGGTACAGGATTCCGATATATATTATTCAAGCTGATGTTTGTAGAGAATGGATCCGTATCAGATAACTAGAGCTGAGCAAAAATCAGAATGGCCATTGTGTGGGAAATACCAATATTTCAACATTTGTTTTCCCCAATCTAGAATATCAAAATTTTTCACAAAATGAAAAGTTGTGAACAACTTTGATTCAGAAATGGTGATACATTTCTCTTCAGCATTTTCAGTCAAAATGAAACTTTCTGATATTCAAACATTTCATTTTGGTTTGTTGAACTGACCTGAAACATTGGCATTTTGGCCATCTAATAGACTGTTCTTAAAGAACTCCCAAAATTCATTCACATTTGTCTGTCCACATTTTTCCTTTTGGTCAATTTCACTGATAATTTTGCTCAGCTTTGGTAAATTAGCCCTTTTGAATCACCAAAGATAGATAGATAGATAGATAGATAGATAGATAGCGGTGGGCAAACTTTTTGGCCTGAAGGCTGCATCGGGTTTCGGAAATTGTATGGAGGGCTGGTTAGGGGAGGCTGTGCCTCCCCAAACAGCCAGGCATGGCCCGGCCCCTGTCCCCCCCACCCGCTTCTTGCCCCTGATGGCCCCCCCGGGACTCCTGCTCCATCCAGCTCCCCCCATCCCCTGACTGCCCCCGGAACCCCCACCCCTGACTGCCCCCCACTGCCCCATCCAACCCCCCCTCCTTCCTGACTGCCCCCCCAGAACCGCTGCCCCCATTCAACCCCGCTGTTCCCCGCCCTCTGACCGCCTTGACCCCTAGCCACACCCCTGCCCCCAACCACCACCCCCAAACTCCCCTGCCCTCTATCCAACCCCCCCTGCTCCACGCCCCATTACCGCGCTGCCTGGAACACCGGTGGCTGGTGGTGCTACAGCCGAGCCTCCCAGCTGGAGCCAGCCACGCCACCGCGCAGCACGGAGCACCGGCTCAGGCCGGGCTCTGCAGCTGCATTGCCCCAGGAGCTCGCAGCCCCACCGCCCAGAGCATCGTGCCAGCGGCATAGTGAGCTGAGGCTGCGAGGGAGGGGGAACAGCGGGGGAGGGGCCGGGGGCTAGCCTCCCAGGCCAGGGGCTCAGGGGCTAGACAGGAGGGTCCCGCGGGCCGGATGTGACCCGCGGGCCATAGTTTGGCTACCTCTGATATATATACATATATATACAGAGAGAGAGAGATGGGATTGTTCTCTGTTTAATTTAATCAGGTTGTGATGACTGGTCCCTACGCAACCACCAACTTTCAGCCAAGTGATTAATTCATCTTTATCCATTGTAATGAAGTACATAACAGAATTATTCATGAGCAGTGTTTCTAACACCTTTTGTGTTAGAAAAATCATCTCTAATTTTTAGAAGCTCTAATGATGTTTTACTACTGGCTGCCTGAGCTCTCCAACATGACACCTGCAAAAATCCCCCATAACAACACAATTTCTCCTTCCACACATTACAGACAGTTGCTCAAGGAGTAACTCATCGTGTTTTCTAGTTTGAGTCAGTGATCTGTTACAGAATCCCACCAGTACGCTCTCCTGGACTTTGTTAGTCAGTCATTCAAGATCCTTCAGGTCTAAGTTATCAACAACACTGAAATAGGTAATGGCATTTTTAATGCAGAGCGTCACCTTGTGACGTCATGAGTGTAATTTAATATCTCATTGAAAGGTGACAGGGCCAGAAAGAGTTAATTAACTCACAGATTGACCTGACCCAGGGCCTAACTTTAAAGACTGGTTAGAAAGATATGTAAATGAATAGAGCTTTGAAATGCAAGTCTGCATTGTTAGAGATAGAAGAGTAGATGTTTGTTCAGGTCTTGTCATGTAAGCAAACAAGTTTGGTCTATTGCTATAGCTTTGATTCAAAGATCAAAAAGGGAATATTAACATTTAGGAAGATACTTGAGTGAAATAGTTTTCAGAGTAACAGCCGTATTAGTCTGTATTCGCAAAAAGAAAAGGAGTACTTGTGGCATCTTAGACACTAACCAATTTATTTGAGCATAAGCTTTCGTGAGCTACAGCTCACTTCATCGGATGCATACTGTGGAAAGTGTAGAAGATCTTTTTATATACACACAAAGCATGAAAAAATACCTCCTCCCACCCCACTCTCCTGCTGGTAATAGCTTATCTAAAGTGATCACTCTCCTTACAATGTGTATGATAATCAAGTAGGGCCATTTATAGTTGGATAGGTTAACAATATTGCTGGGTGGGTTGAGGGAACCATTGCTGTGGCCCCTTGTGGCATGTAGTAGTTTAGAAAGTTTAGTGTCCTTTTTCTTTTGTAGAGAAGCAAAGTGTGTGTTGTAAATGGATTGTCTAGTTTTAGTAAAGTCCAGCCACAAGGAAGTTTGTGTGGAAGGTTGGTTTTTTATGAGAGTATCCATTTCTGAGAGCTCATTCTTATTCTTTCCCTGTTTGCTGTAGAGGATGTTGATCAGGTGATTCCGCAGTTTCTTTGAGAGCGTGTGGCACAAGCTGTCAGCATAGTCTGTGTGGTATGTAGATTGTAATGGATTTTTTACCTTCAGTCCTTTTGGTACGATGTCCACACGATCCATCGTCTACAGCCAAGCTCTGCGATACAACCGCATTTGCTCCAACCCCTCAGACAGAGACAAACACCTACAAGATCTCTGTCAAGCATTCTTACAACTACAATACCCACCTGCAGAAGTGAAGAAACAGATTGATAGAGCCAGAAGAGTACCCAGAGGTCACCTACTACAGGACAGGCCTAACAAAGAAAATAACAGAACGCCACTAGCCGTCACCTTCAGCCCCCAACCAAAACCCCTCCAACACATTATTAAGGATCTACAACCTATCCTGAAGGATGACCCAACACTCTCACAAATCTTGGGAGACAGGCCAGTCCTTGCCTACAGACAGCCCCCCAACCTGAAGCAAATACTCACCAGCAACCACATACCACACAACAGAACCACTAACCCAGAAACCTATCCTTGCAACAAAGCCCGTTGTCAACTGTGCCCACATATCTATTCAGGGGACACCATCACAGGGCCGAATAACATCAGCCACACTATCAGAGGCTCGTTCACCTGCACATCCACCAATGTGATATATGCCACCATGTGCCAGCAATGCCCCTCTGCCATGTACATTGGTCAAACTGGACAGTCTCTACGTAAAAGAATAAATGGACACAAATCAGATGTCAAGAATTATAACATTCATAAACCAGTCGGAGAACACTTCAATCTCTCTGGTTAAGCAATTACAGACATGAAAGTTACTATATTACAACAAAAAAACTTCAAATCCAGACTCCAGCGAGAAACTGTTGAATTGGAATTCATTTGCAAATTGGATACAATTAACTTAGGCTTGAATAGAGACTGGGAGTGGCTAAGTCATTATCCAAGGTAACCTATTTCCCCTTGTTTTTTCCTACCCCCCCCCCCCAGACATTCTTGTTAAACCCTGGATTTGTGCTAGAAATGGCCCACCTTGATTATCATGCACATTGTAAGGAGAGTGGTCACTTTAGATAAGCTATTACCAGCAGGAGAGTGGGTTTTGTGGGACTGGGCGTAAGGGGCGACTAGGAACTCGGGGTTGTGGAGGGGTGCAGGGGGTGTGTGAGAAAACCTGGATTTGTGCTGGAAATGGCCCAACTTGATTATCATACACATTGTAAGGAGAGTGATCACTTTAGATAAGCTATTACCATCAGGAGAGTGGGGTGGGAGGAGGTATTTTTTCGTGCTTTGTGTGTATATAAAAAGATCTTCTACACTTTCCACAGTATGCATCCGATGAAGTGAGCTGTAGCTCACGAAAGCTTATGCTCAAATAAATTGGTTAGTCTCTAAGGTGCCACAAGTACTCCTTTTCTTTTTGAGTGAAATAGTATTATTGTCTATATGGCTCTTTGAAGGTTGTGGTAACCTGTATCTGAGCTGTTTAATGGATAAATTACCCTGTGCTAATTGCCATGATTTTTTGGAGAAGGACAGTTAAGCCTATTGTTTTCTCAGGCCAAAAGGCTGCTGGAAATGTATAAAAACCTTGGGACATGATCCTTCTTCATCTCAGATCTGCTTTGGGTTTTAAGAAGGGGAAACCTTAAGCCATAAAGATTGAGATCCCCAGTCACGGACTGGAGTCACCCTGAATATGGACATTGGACTATAACCTATGGACTATATCTAAAAGGACTTTTTGCAACTACAAGCTCATCTCTGCTATGTATCTGAACCTCAAGAATTAAATTCAAGTCTGTTTGTATATTGATCTTATAACCAACACTCTCTCTCTTTTCTTTTTTAATAAATTTTAGTTTAGTTAATAAGAATTGGCTATAAGCGTGTATATGGGGTAAGATCTAAGTTATTATTTGACCTGGGTCTGGGGCTTGGTCCTTTGGGGTCAGGTCCTTTTCTTTTATATGATGAAATAAGATTTTCAGAATTTATCATAATATGTTTGACATGAGTGTCTGGATGGAGGCTTGAGGCTGGGTACTTTAAGGGAACTGCATTATTTGGACTTGTGAGTAACCAGGGAGGTACTACAGAAGCTGTTTTGTGCTGGCTTGGTAAATCTAAGTATTTGAATATGCACCAGTGTTTGGGGTTTCTTTGCCCCGTTCTGTTTGAAGTTCACCCTAATTGAGTGACCTCAGCTGGCTCCCACAGGCAGCATCGTCACACACCTCTGCACATCCTTTACCTACGCTGTCATTCCTAAACAGATTTTAACATTCCAATCACACAAATTGTGCAGCAGTGTGACAGGGAGGACTGGCCCCGCACTGGGACTGAGAGGGTCAACCCTTCCCTGCTGGCAGAGGAAGACACGCCCCTGAGGCTCTGCTGGGCATGCTCCAACAGGGAGTCAAGTATAAAAGCCTGCAGAGCTGCTCAGTCAGGGCTGGCAGCTGAGGAAGGATGCCCAGTGGAGGCTCCAGCTCAGGAGCAGTGGCAACTTGTACAGGAGGGAGCCGAGGGGCCAGGAAGTGGGACCAGAGACTGGCAGCTGTGGGGACCCCAGGGAGTGGCAGGGGCTGAGGAACCTGAAGACCCTGATGCCATGTTTGGAGAACTGGTAGGAAGTGACCCGGGAAAGGAGGGGTATCTCCCACCATTATGAGGGCAGTGTGTTGCGGTAGGATTCCCCGCTGACCCGGGGTGGATCACGCCGTCAATGACAGGGCCCTGGGTTGGAACCCGGTGAAGGTGTGTGGGCCCAGGCTCCCCTACCATGAGTCTCTAAACCTCCCCTGCCTTTTTTGTGACCACATAGTTCACCGACCCCTCTCTTACCTCAAAGGAGATAGATGAACTCTGGCTGCTGGGCCACACTATCCTATGAGGGGAAGAGGACTTAGAGGGACTCTGGCCCTTGGGCCACACTGCTTTAGGAGTGTACTATAGAGACTCTGGCCACTAGGCCATGCTATCCCACCAGGGGAAGAAAGTTTTGGAAGACTCTGGCCATTGGGTCATGCCGCTTTAGGAGCGCACTATAGGGACTCTGGCTGCTAGGCTGTGCTATCCCACCAGAGGAAGAAGATTTAGAGGGACTCTGGCCACTGGGCCATACAGCCCTGACTACCGGGGAGGTGGTAGAACCAGCGTAGAAGCCGGGAGGCAGGGTTAACCTTGGCCCCCTGGAATCAAAGGGGTTGATGAGGTACAAAGCCCATCACAGCCAGGTTTCAGTAATACCAATGATTTCAAACTTCTTCTCATCCATGAGAATTTCCAGTTCCTCTTGATTGTTATGCAGACTCCTAGCATAGTTATATAAGCAAGTGAAAAATTTCTTCTCTTACATTCTTTGCCACCTTGGTTCAGTTTGTTTATGACACATCAAGTTTGAGTAGTATTGTACCACCTCTGCCTCCTAAACACCCTTCCTTTCCTGCTCCAGTTAGTTTCCAAACTGAGAAGATTAGTCCCCTTACCCATCAGATGCAGGCCATCATGTTCAAACAACCCCCTTCTCCCACTGGAATGTGGCCCTTTGTAAATTCTCTGTTGCAGAGATCAATTTCAATCTTTGTGCAACTCCACTGACTTTAATGGAGCCACCCCAGGGATGAATTTGGCACAAACATTTCAGTTTGAAAACATTCTCTGATTCCCTCATGAAGTAAAAGAACTAATTAGAGGCTGAAAGCATCACTGTTCCCCTTCAAGTCCTTCCACAAACCTCACTTCTTCCATAATCCATACATTAAACTGTAATCTGCTAAGGGTTACGCAGATGATGGCTCTGATCACTATTACTATATGGCTGAGAATAGACTGTGTTTTCTTATATTTATTTATACCCCTATATCAACTCCCCCTCCTGCACCTGCTTGTTTATCTCATCCAGTTATTGTCTTGTCTTTCAGAATCTACATTTTTTTGGGGCAGAGACTGTTCATTATATGTCTGTATAGCACCTAGTACAAATATTTAATAATAATAATTATAATAAATCCTAAAATAATTAATTATTGTTCATTGGTAAAAGTCATTGTTGTTTTTCAATGGGCCCATAGTTGTACAAGATGAACCAAACATTCACACATGTAAAGAAACAACAGCAAACCAAATGAACAAGGTTGGCTTCTGTATTCAGGAGTAACTTAAGCCAAGGGAGCGTCTTCTACTGTTCGTTTATCCAGGCTGGTGGTATTAAAAAAATTAAACACGAGCAGGAACAACACAGTCAAAACTGGCTGGTTATGTGAACATCAGAAGTGGTTGTTCCCGAAATGACTTCAGTAAGGATGATCATTAACTAGATATTGTGAAATAATGTTTAAAAGATTGCATGGTTTCTTACTGCATTATTTACAGTCTATGAATAAGTCCCACCCTTAGATATGCTTGCATAACTCCCAGATTCTGTCATCCTCTGGCTGAATTGCTGGCTCACCTACAAGATTGTAACTTAGGCTGTGCCTGCCCTACACACCACTGGCAGCGACATGGATATGTGTAGTTACATGCCAAGGGAACAGCAGGCTGTATCTGTTCTGCAGTGTATAGCTACACGTGTTAGTGAAAGACTCTGGTGGAGGGAGGCAGTGGGGAAAGGCTTAATCAGCTCCCTGCTGCTTGAGCCCTTCTTCACTGCAGTGAGGAAAGGTGCTAGCAGAGGGAGGCAGCCTCCCCCCCCACCAGAGCCTTTCCCCATGGCTGGAGTCTTTTCATTTTATGGGGAAAGGCTCGAGCAACTTGGAGCTGATGGAGCCTTTACCTATGCTTGGGAAGGGCTCCAACCACAGGGAAGTAGTGGGACACTAAGCTGCTAAAAATAGCACTGTAGCTGGGGAGGCTCTGCTTGGGTGAGTAGAGAGCTCTGTAGGTATGTACTTGGGCACATACCTCCACCCTTCAGGCATGTCTGTACTCTACTTGCCTAAGCCATGCGTCACTATCTACACTGTTATTTTTACCAGTGCTAGGGGGCTACCTGCGTATGTACCTGTGTAGAAGCATACTGTCTAGAGGTACCCAGAGAGAGACAAATGCCAGGAGTGCTTGATCAGAGGATCAGGCAGTGGCTAAAATTCAATGAGTATTTGGATTTAGCACTTTTTAGAGAATGCTGAGTTTGACATTAGAAGCTGTGAGAATATTTACTCGTTGCTCCCACTGAACTGGAGAGACTAGATTCTGAGCTGAGACCACTGTAGTGATTTGGGCTATGTATGAAATAGACTACTTGTGAAGTTGGTATTGGGCCCTGGGAAAACTGGGTGTGGAACAGGAAGTGAGTGATTTGCAGAGGGTACGCAAAGATAGATAGCAAGAGGCCAGCTAACAATGGAAGTTGGATAGCAACAAGTGAATCCAATCAATGAGAGAGCTTGATCTGAGTGAAGCTGGGTGCTGAATACTGAACTGAAGGAACAAAGATGGGAGTTAGTGAATATAAACTTTCAAACCAGTGAATGGGAGACTTGTAAACATGGGACCTCTGAGCACCCTGATGCTAACAGGTCCTAATAAGTGAGGAGACAACCTAAAAGGAACAACAACCGCTACAAGGAATGGAGGCTGACAGAACCAATCCATTCTGGTGTGGACTATATGCAAAGCTCAGATGAAGATCACAAGGATTATAAGTATGTACTTTTGAATTGCTTCTGGCCTAGAGGAAAATGGAATGGTGGTTGAGGTCACTGGCCCAGATGCTACTGTAAATTGATGTAGCCCCATTGAAATCAATGGAACTATGGCTGTTTACACAAGCTGAGGCTCTGATCCTCTGAGAGACAAAAACAGCCTAATAAGAGGAGAAACCTAGAAAGTAGTAATGCTGAAAGAGACTTTGGAATGACAGTGGACAGAAAACTGCATAAGTTTGCAATGCTATAGTCAACAAAATTGGCCGGTGTAGTTTTGGCCTGCATGTGGAGTCTTCATGGCAGAGAGCAGGGATCTAAAAGTCCTTCTCCATACAGCTGTGCTGAGTACTACATTCAGTCCAGGGCATCTCATTATAAAATATAGGGAAATTTAAGAAAGAAAACATGTGAGTGGGCTGGAGAGATTGATTTATGGGGAAAGATTAAAAAGTGAAATATTTATAGCAGGCCAGATTCTTCTTTCAGCTAAACCAGCGCAAACTCAGGATAGCTCCACTGAAGTTAACACAATTACTCTTGATTCTCACTGATGTGAGATCATATTTTTAGCTCCTGGGTCTTATTATTTCTTGGAATTGGGTGGGATCATAACAGATATTAAAAGTATAAATAAGGAGGACCAGGCATTATTTTGGGTGGTGGCAGGAATAATGTGCAGGAATATGCAGGCTGAATATCAGTAGAGAGATCTGTTGGCAGGGGAAGATTCACCCAAGGAAAGTGATGAAAGTTCCATTACCTGACCTATTTCCAAACTGGTCTGGACAGAGCCCTGGAAGATGCACTGAAGGGAGCATTCTCTGTTTATCAGTGAAGGTGGGAGTGGACATGGTGCCCAAATAGGCCTTTTCCCCTCTGATTTCTCTGGGCTGTTCATTGGTGTTTATCTAGGGAGGCCAGGATACATTGTATTTGTTCTGCCTTTGAGACAAAGGACTCATTCCTGCCTTGTGTTTGTGCACAAAGTGGGGGGGTGGGAGTAAAGGCATAGGATTTCTCTTCATTCTATACAAGCAGCAGGGCAGGTCATTCCATACAGAACACTTGAGAGCAAGGAGGTTGGACTAGAGAGTCCTGAGATGGTCGTTCCATCAACTTCAAAAGGCTTTGGATCTGGCCTTCCATTCTCAAGGGGCTGTGGTCTGTGAGCTACAGGGCATGTACAGCTCCACCTTGCTAGTTAGCAGACTTGCAGATGAATAATGGGCACATTGCACCTTCTCAGAGGAGCAGCAAAGTTGCCCTGTGCAATTCTGCTCTGTACCAGAAGAAGCCTGGTACCCAATGACACATTGGTCTGTGGACTGCTCCCTATCACTGCACTGTTTAGAGCAGTGTTTGGCCTAGAGTACTTCAGATACAGTGACATGCTCTCCCCAACTCTATTTTTAACTAGCTTTTTCCTAGGTTTTTTCCACTTTATCCTTTATTTTTTTGTTTTTAGTGAATTTACAGTAGCTCTTGTGAAAAGGGCCAGACAAGAGTTCTCTCTTTATTCACAGGTCAGTAACAGCATGAGCAATAGCAGTGAGCTTCCTCACTCTACCCCACGAGCATGCTTCAAGCCTGATGGAACCATAGTTAAGGATGAGGCAGCCTCTATCACCCATTCACCTCTGGGCCCACTGTGGGGTTTTTTGGGGAGTGGAGGTGTGGGTGGTGAAAAGATCAAGGAAAACACAAGAGTGAAGAATTAAGTTATTACCAACGGAGCTTGGGATTCTGGATTAAGGTTGCAGCGGTCTGTTCTATCATCTCTTCCTGAAGTTGCTCTCCTTTCCAAGTACTAAACAAAATAATGATTTTTCACATCCCTGAGTCATTTGTATAAGTCAAGGGGTAGGAGAATACGTTTCCTTGTCTAACCGTCTATTTGATTTCCAGGCTTGCTGTGAGTGTGAACTACTCTAACATTGAGGATTTGCAATATTGCACCCTATAATCTCATGCACAATGCCCATTGCAGTATTTAGCATAACAGCCCACACACTACATACTTAGGTTTGGCAAAACTTTATTTGTTTTAAAAATGTTGCTCACATTTAAGTATTTTTTTATTACTGATTTACATTTTGACAGTTGCAGGAAGTTATGGTAGAAGTTAGACAACCATTATATAATTACAGTAGATGTTGAGATTCAAGAGCTTTACCACTGTGAAAACACAAAGTATCAATATTACAGGCAAAATATACAAAGTAAATATCAAGTATCAGACCGTGTTAGTCTATATCCACAAAAACAACGAGGAGTCCCGTGGCTTAAAGACTAACAGATTTATTTGGGCATAAGCTTTTGTGGGTAAAAAACCCACTTCTTCCGATGCATGGAGTCCATCTCCAAGCCTCAGGCAGCAAGAGCTTCTGGGATACTCCTTCCCAAGAGCTCAGAGCAAGGTTTGCTCCCTTCCACTGTCTGTCTCCCTCTGAGCTGCTCTGCTTCTCTTTTTAAGCTCTGCCTCCTGCTTGTGCAGGCTTTATAGTGCAGCAGGGACAACTGAAATCACAGCTGCTCCTTAACCCCTTCTTCTCCAGGGTAGGGTTTGTATACCATCACAGTGCCATAAAAGCTTGCACATTCATATAATTAGGGAACAAACAATAGTACATGGTTTATCTGTCCATCCACAAATGCACAACTCAAATTCAGAATATTCATGATCAATTCACAGAATACAAAATTCAAAAATTTGTTTGATAAATTTTAAACAAAAAAGTTTGAGGAAATCTTCACATGAAAAGTCAATGAGCAGAAAAAGGGGCTCAGTTCAAATAGAGGCTCAGCTCTAGTTGTAGTTGAAAATATTTGACTCTATATTTTTTTAAAATATCTTTTTACATTCTGTCAATGCCTCTGTAACCATTACTATAGAGCCTTCAGTGTCACTCCTTAAAACATTGGATTATACCATTTAATAGAGATGGGACTAAATCCAAAACTACATGTTCAAACACCCACAAACTTTGCAAAAGTTCTAATTTGGATCTGAATTAGATGCCTGTCATTTATTTCAGTGAGTTGAACCAAACATCTCTGAACTTAGAACTTTGAATCCAGATCTGAACTTTGCAGCTCTAGACCATCTCTACTATAAACCCTAACTAAACCATACTCCCATATTTCATTGATCTAGAAATCTAAAGCTTCTGAATGTAATAATCAATGTTTGATATGTTCTTTCCATGGCAGGGAAAAGCTCCAAAATAAGAAGAGAAAAGTATTTAACTTTTTCACTGTACAGAGATTTAGTAGTAGGAAAGGCAGGGAAAGACTGTTAAACTCTCTTCTGTACCCTGCTTCTCCATGTACAATGACTTTCCACCCAGAGTGTGTTTTCCAGTTCCATATATAATTTTCTTTGGCTTGTGTCATCATTTGCTTGGGACATTATATCTACCTTACTCTGCATCTTTGAGATCTTTGTGTTTCCCTCACCCCACAACTGAAGAATTAAAGAATAAATTACTGCTACTACAACTCTACATGAAATGTCCAGAGGACAAGAATATTATGTGCCCATTTAAAAAAAAATCCTAAAGTTTCTTTTGTTTTAAATTTTACAGTTGCTAGGATGTTTCTGATTGGGTCTGCTTACACAAAGAGGTTTTATAGTATGTTTCTTTTAGTATTGGAATAGTGACCAGAAATGAAGTGATCACCTTTCTGAATTCCCACTGTCTGTCTCACAAGTACAAATACATTTAACAAAGATAAGAGACAACTGTGACGGGTTGGCTCACAGAAACCCCCTTAGGGCCGCCAACTGATGTGCCAAGACTACTTCTGCCCCTGCTTTCCCTGCCAGCTTGGGACTCCAGCACCCTGTCTTGTTGAGCCAGACCTGCTAGCCTGCTCCAACACAGACCCAGGATCTGAACCATGTGTCCAAAGCTGCAGACTTAATTGAAAGCAGTTTAAGAAATGTTCCTGTCTTTAACACTCAGATGCCCAGCTCCCAATGGGGTCTAAACCCAAATAAATCTGTTTTACCTTGTACAAAGCTTGTACAGGGTAAACCCATAAATTGTTTGCCCTCTATAACACTGACAGAGAGATGCACAGCTGTTTGCCCCCCTCCACCAGTATTAATACATACTCTGGATTAATTAATAGATTAAAAAGTGATTTTTATTAAATACAGAAAGTAGCATTTAAGTGGTTCCAAGTAATAGCAGACAGAACAAAGTGAATTACCAAGCAAAATAAAATAAAACATGCAAGTCTAAATCTAGTACAGTAATAAAACTGAATACAGATAAAAACCTCACCAGTTCCAGTAAGCTTCCTTTTACGGACTAGTCTCCTTCTAGTCTTGGTCCAGCAGTCACTCACACCTCCTGTAGTTACTGTCCTTTGTTCCAGTTTCTTTCAGGTATCCTTGGGGGGTGGAGAGGCGCTCTCTTTAGCCAGCTGAAGACAAAATGGAGGGGGTCTTCCAGGGGTTTAAATAGACTTTCTCTTGTGGGTGGACACCCCCTCCCTCCCCCTGTGTAGAATCCACTTACAAAATGGAGTTTTGGAATCACATGTGCATGCATGACTGAGTTTTTACAGGCAGCAGCCATTGCCCACATGGTATCTTGAATGTCTCCAGGAAGACTTCTTATGTGGATTGGAGCCTTCCAACATACATTGTTCATTAAATGCTTCTTGATTGGGCACGTAACTTTGCAAATTCCTTTCTAAAGAAGCTGACCAAATGCCTTACTAAGGGTATGTCTACACTACGAAATTAGGTCGAATTTATAGAAGTCAGTTTTGTAGAAAGTGTTTTTATACAGTCGATTGTGTGTGTCCCCACACAAATGCTGTAAGTGCATGTAGTCGGCGGAGTGTGTCCACAGTACTGAGGCAACCATCGACTTCTGTAGCATTGCACTATGGGTAGCTATCCCACAGTTCCCACAGTCTCCGCCACCCATTTGAATTATGGGTAGAAATCTCAGTGCCTGATGGGGCTAAAATATTGACACGGGTGATTCTGGGTACATATGGTCAGGCCCCCCTTCCCTCCCTCCCTCTGTGAAAGCAAGGGCAGACAATCATTTTGCGCCTTTTTTCTTGAGTTACCTGTGCAGACACCATACCACGGCAAGCATGGAGCCCGCTCAGCTAACCGTCACCGTATGTCTCCTGGGTGCTGGCAGACGCAGTACTGCATTGCTACACAGCAACAGTTTATTGCCTTTTGGCAGCAGACAGTGCAGTATGACTGGTAGCCGTCGTCGACATAGTCCAGGGTGCTCTTTTAACCAACCCCGATGAGGTCAAACATGGGAGTGGGCAAACATGGGAGTGATTCAGCCAAGTCATTTCTCTTTTAAGTTTCATTTCATGGCGATTCAGTTCTACTGGCAGTGCACTGTCTTTTAATCTGCAGCCAGCAGAAGATGATGGCCAGCAGTCATACTGCATCCTCTTCTGCCGAGCACCCAGGAGATGACGATGGATAGCGGTCGTACTGCATAGTCTGCTGCCAGCAAGATCTATAAAGATAGATGAAGTGTATCAAAACAAGAAATAGACCAGATTTGTTTTGTATTCATTTTCTCCTCCCTCCCTCCGTGAAATCAACAGCCTGCTAAACCCAGTTTTGAGTTCTATCCTTGAGGGGGCCATTCTGTTCCTCGCAAAGCCACCCCCTTTGTTGATTTTAATTCCCTGTAAGCCATGTCATCAGTCGCCCCTCCCTCCATCAGAGCAACAGCAGACAATCGTTCCGTGCCTTTTTTCTGTGCAGACGCCATACCACGGCAAGCATGGAGCCCGCTCAGATCACTTTGGCAATTAGGAGCACGTTAAACACCACAAGCATTATCCAGCAGTATATGCAGCACCAGAACCTGGTAAAGCGAAACAGGGCGAGTAGGCGACATCATCACGCTGATGAGGACATGGACACAGACTTCTCTCAAAGCATGGGCCCTGGCCATGTGGGCATCATGGTGCTAATGGGACAGATTCATGCAGTGGAACGCCGATTCTGAGCTCAGGAAACAAGCACAGACTGGTGGGACCGCATACTGTTGCAGGTCTGGGATGATTCCCAGTGGCTGCGAAACTTTCGCATGCATAAGGGCGCTTTCATGGAACTTTGTGACTTGCTTTCCCCTGCCCTGAGGCACAAGAATACCAAGATGAGACCAGCCCTCACAGTTGAGAAGCGAGTGGCAATAGCCCTGTGGAAGCTTGCAACCCCAGAGAGCTGCTGGTCAGTCGGGAATCAATTTGGAATGGGCAAATCTACTGTGGGGGCTGCTGTGATGCAAGTAGACAATGTGATCAAAGATCTGCTGCTATCAAGGGTAGTGACCCTGGGAAATGTTCAGGTCATAGTGGGTGGCTTTGCTGCAATGGGATTCCCTAACTATGGTGGGGCCATAGACGGAACCCATATCCCTATCTTGGCACTGGAGCACCAAGCCGGCGAGTACATAAACCGCAAGGGGTACTTTTCAATAGTGCTGCAAGCACTGGTGGATCACAAGGGATGTTTCACCAATATCAGCGTGGGATGGCTGGGAAAGGTACATGATGCTCGCATCTTCAGGAACTCTGGTCTGTTTCAAAAGCTGCAGGAAGGGACTTTCTTCCCAGACCAGAAACTAACCGTTGGGGATGTTGAAATGCCTATAGTTATCCTTGGGGACGCAGCCTACCCCTTAATGCCATGGCTCATGAAACCATGCACAGGCAGCCTGGACAGTAGTCAGGA
The DNA here is from genome assembly GCF_965140295.1 of Lepidochelys olivacea. Lineage (NCBI taxonomy): Eukaryota > Metazoa > Chordata > Testudines > Cheloniidae > Lepidochelys > Lepidochelys olivacea. Next base: position 73,625,470 of record NC_140418.1, on the reverse strand, counting down.
GCTGTTCAACTACATCCTGAGCAAGTGCAGAATGGTGGTAGAATGTGCATTTGGACATTTAAAAGCACGCTGGCGCAGTTTACTGACTCAGTTAGACCTCAGCGAAACCAATATTCCCACTGTTATGGGTGCTTGCTGTGTGCTCCACAATATCTGAGAGTAAGGGGGAGACATTTATCGCAGGGTGGGAGGTTGAGGCAAATCACCTGGCTGCTGGTTACGCACAGCCAGATACTAGGTTAGAAGAGCACAGGAGGGCGCGGGGCGCATCAGAGAAGCTTTGAAAACCAGTTTCATGACTGGACAGGCTACGGGGTGAAAGTTCTGTTTGTTTCTCCTTGATGAAACCCCCCCACCCCTTGGTTCACTCTACTTCCCTGTAAGCTAACCACCCTCCCCTCCTCCCTTCGATCACCACTTGCAGAGGCAATAAAGTCATTGTTGCTTCACATTCATGCATTCTTTATTAATTCATCACACAAATAGGGGGATAACTACCAAGGTAGCCCAGGAGGGGTGGAGGAGGAGGGAAGGACAAGGCCACACAGCACTTTAAAAGTTTAAAACTTATTGAATGCCAGCCTTCTGTTGCTTGGGCAATCTTCTGGGGTGGAGTGGCTGGATGGCTCAAGGCCCACCCACCGGGTTCTTGGGCATCTGGGTGAGGAGGCTATGGAACTTGGGGAGGAGGGCGGTTGGTTACAGAGAGCCTGTAGCAGCAGTCTGTGCTCCTGCTGCCTTTCCTGCAGCTCAACCATACCCTGGAGCATATTAGTTTGATCTTCCAGCAGCCTCAGCATTGCATCCTGCCTCCTCTCATCACACTGCCACCACCTTTCAGCTTCAGCCCTCTCTGCAGCCCGCCACCTCTCCTCCCAGTCATTTTGTGCTTTCCTGCACTCTGACATTGTCTGCCTCCACGCATTTGTCTGTGCTCTGTCAGTGTAGGAGGAGAGCATGAGCTCAGAGAACATTTCATCGCGAGTGTGGTTTTTTTGCCTTCTAATCTTCACTAGCCTCTGGGAAGGAGAAGATACTGTGATCCTTGAAACACATGCCGCTGGTGGAGGGGAAAAAAAAAGGGACAGTGGTATTTAAAAAGACGCATTTTATAAAACAATGGGTACACTCTTTCACGGTAAACCTTGCTGTTAATTACATACATAGCACATGTGCTTTCGTTTCAAGGTCGCATTTTGCCTTCCCCCCACCGTGTAGCTAGCCCCTCATCCCTCCCCCCTCCCTGTGGCTAACAGCAGGGAACATTTCTGTTCAGCTACAGGTAAACAGCCCAGGAGGAACGGGCACCTCTGAATGTCCCCTGAAGAAAAGCACCCTATTTCAACCAGGTGACCATGAATGATATCACTCTCCTGAGGATAACACAGAGAGATAAAGAACGGATGTTGTTTGAACGCCAGCAAACATACACTGCAATGCTTTGTTCTACAATGATTCCCGAGTACGTGCTACTGGCCTGGAGTGGTAAAGTGTCCTACCATGGTGGACGGAATAAGGCTGCCCTCCCCATAAACCTTTTGCAAAGGCTTTAGGAGTACATCCATGAGAGCCACAAATGCCAGGGCAAATTAATCATTAAACATGCTTCTTTTAAACCATGTATAGTATTTTAAAAGGTACACTCACCAGAGGTCCCTTCTCCACCTGGTGGGTCCGGGAGGCAGCCTTGGGTGGGTTCGGGGGGTACTGGCTCCAGGTCCAGGGTGAGAAACAGTTCCTGGCTGTCAGGAAAACTGGTTTCTCCACTTGCTTGCTGTGAGCTATCTACAACCTCACCATCATCCTCTTCCTTGTCCCCAAAACCTGCTTCTGTGTTGCCTCCCACTCCATTGACGCAGTCAAAGCACAGGGTTGGGGTAGTGGTAGCTGAACCCCCTAAAATGGCATGCAGCTCATCATAGAAGCGACATGTTTGGGGCTCTGACCCAGAGCGGTCATTTGCCTCTGGTTTTCTGGTAGGCTTGCCTTGGCTCCTTAAGTTTCACATGGCACTGCTTCGGGTCCCTGTTATGGCCTCTGTCCTTCATGCCCTGGGAGATTTTGACAAATGTTTTGGCATTTCAAAAACGAACGTAGTTCTGATAGCACGGATTCCTCTCCCCCATACAGCGATCAGATCCCGTACCTCCCGTTCAGTCCATGCTGGAGCTCTTTTGCGATTCTGGGATTCCATCATGGTCACCTCTGCTGATGAGCTCTGCATGGTCACCTGCAGCTTGCCACGATGGCCAAACAGGAAATTGAAATTCAAAAGTTCGCGGGCCTTTTCCTGTCTACCTGGCCAGTGTATCTGAGTTGAGAGTGCTGTCCAGAGCGGTCACAATGGAGCACTCTGGGATAGCTCCCGGAGGCCAATACTGTCTAACTGTGTCCACAGTACCCCAAATTTGACCCAGCATGACAGAAAGGGGCCATGACCGGGACACACTGCAGTGTTGGGTAAAAGTGAAGGAGCTGTGGAACACCTACCACAAGGCACAGGAGGCAAACTGCTGCTCCAGTGCTGCGCCCACGAACTGCTGGTTCTACAAGGAGCTGGATGTGATACTCGGCGGTGACCCCACCTCCACTGCGAAGACCACTGTGGATACTTCAGTGGCTTGCATGTCAGTCGAGAGTGGACCAAGCCAGGAGGAGGAAATCTTGGATGAGGATGTGGAGTGGGAGGGGTAGGGGACCCAGAGGCAGAGGATCACTTGGAGACCAGAGATCCATGCAGCCAGGAGCTCTTTTCTACTCCGGAGGAGGCTAGTCACAGCTATTGGAGATTGGCAAAGTGCAAACAGGAGAGGAGGCCCCTGGTAAGTGGATCTGATTTTGGAACTCGCTGAAATGAGTTGTTGGGGGCAGGAGGGTTGCAGAAAGCAGGCTTGTCTCCCATTGCATGTCTAGTCTGAGCAGCGAAACAGGCTGCTGATTGACTCCCTCACTTTACGGGAATCTGCCTAAGGAAACTCTCATGGAGATACTGGGCAATCTGCTGACTCAGTTCTTTGGCACAGCTGCTTTGTTTCTTGCCCCATTAACAGTAACTTTCCCATGCCACTCTGCCATCATGGGGTGGGGGGAGGAGGGGGACCATAGCTGCACACATGTGAGCCACATAGGGGCCAGGGCAGAAGCCGCAGGCTTGGAGAAAACCCTCCCTTGATTCCCTGCTCCCCCTCAGCAGCGAGGTATCTTCCATAATGATCACATCCTGTGGAAAGTGTGGGGACAGGAACGATTATCAGGCACTGCCTACAATGCTGGCTCTCCCTAAGAGCCACATGCCCAGTGTACAGCAGGGTCTGGGAAGAGTGATTTACCCTGCGCCTGTGGCTACTCACCATTTTGGGGGTCTTGTGGCTCATGTGTGCTTGCCTGGGGTCAGCCAGTTAGTGACAAGTGTGTGAGTACTGGTTGTGTTTTAAAGCTATGAATCAGTGTTGTCTGTATTGCAAACAATACTGCTTCTGTAAAATGATACATTTAAACTTCACAAAGATTACCTTGGGAGCCCAGCATCCCTCTTTGTTATCAGCGTCTGAATGGCTGTGCAGAATTAGAAAGCGGCCAAGAAGAACTAAGGAGGATTTTCTGCATGATGTTATGATTCACTCACCGCCGAGAAACAGGAATTAAAGGAGTGGCAGGACAGCAAGAAGAGGGACTGAAAGGGGAATGTGGCATGCCAGAATGAAGCAACGGAGCAGATCTTAAAGGTTATGGAGTGCCAAGCAGACACGATCCAGGTAATACTAGCTCTTCGAACTGAGCAGCTCTGTGCCTGGCCTCCCCTACAGCTGCTGTCACAAAACTCTGTCCCATGCACCCCCCAGACACCGCTAACACATTCTTATCAACCTCCTGGCTCCAGTCTATACCTGCGGCATTCCACTCCTCCCCCCTCAGAGTCCAGCACTGTGGACTCCTACGACCCACTGCATTCATCCCTCTGCAGTTTGGCCCTGCCACATTGTACTCCAAAGGAGAAGGTTGGATACGATCCCTGGACAAATACAAATCTTTAGCCATCCTGGGACCCCTCCCCCTCCTGGGACCTTCCCTTCCCCCATTCTCCTACCTGCTGATGGTTTTTTTTTTTTGTTTGTTTGTTTGACTCTCTCCTCAAGTTGTTGCCTTTTAATAAAAAAATTGTGTTGGTTTGAAAGCAATCTTTATTCTATTATTTGAAAACAAAAAGAGCCCTACAAGGCAACTTATAATTATGTTAAACCCCCTTTTTGCATCATGTGGACCAATCACCTCCTACAAGCACTGCAATCCCAAGCATAGCAACAACTATTTGTGGCTTTCAGCTTCAAATTGCTGCCTCAAGGCACCTTGATCCTTATGGCCCTGCGCTGTGCCCCTCTAATAGCCCTGGTCTCTGGCTATTCAAACTCAGCCTCCAGGCATTGAGCCTCTGTGGTCCAGCCCTGAGTGAATCTTTCACCCTTCCCTTCACAAATATTATGGCGTGTACAGCACATAGCTATAAGCATAGGAATATTGTCATTGGCCAGGTCTAGCTTCCCATAGAGGCAGTGCTAGTGGGCTTTTAAGCACCCAAGAATGCACTGAACAGTCATTCTGCATTTGCTCAGCCTGTTGTTGAACCACTCCTTGCTGCTGTCAGGTTGCCTCAAGTATGGCTTCATAAGCCACAGCATTAAGGCAGGTTTCCCAGGATCACAGTGGGTATTTCAACTTCCTCTAGGGTGATCTTCTGGTCCAGAAGAAAGTCCCTGCTTGCAGCTTCCTGAACAGGCCAGTGTTCCAAAAGATGCATGCGTCATGCACCTTTCCAGGCCATCCTGCGTTAATGTCTGTGAAACACCCATGGTGATCCACAAGTGCCTGCAGAACCATAGAGAAATACCCCTTCTGATTAATGTACTCGGTGGCTAGGTGGTCTGGTGCCAGAATTGGAATATGCACGCCATCTATCACCCCTCCGCAGTTAGGGAAGCCCATTTGTGCAAAGCCATCTACAATGTCACGCATATTGCCCAGTGTCACGGTCTTTCGGAGCAGGATGCGATTAATGGCCCTGCACACTTCCATCAACACAAGTCCAACGGTAGACTTTCACCTCCGAACTGATTAGTGACTGATAGGTAGCAGTCTGGAGTAGCCAGTTTCCACAGTGTGATCGCCATGCACTTCTCCAACAGCAAGGCAGCTCTCATTCTCGTGTCCTTGCACCGCAGGGCTGGGGCAAGCTCATCACACAGTCCCATGAATGTGGCTTTCCTCATGCGAAAGTTCTGCAGCCAGTGCTCATCATCCCAGATGTGCATGACGATGTGATCCCACCACTCAGTGCTTGTTTCCCGAGCCCAAAAGCAGCGATCCACTGTGGTCAGCACCTCCGTGAATGCCACAAGCAATCTCATCTGGTAGCTACTACGCGTGGCAAGATCAATGTCACACTCCTCTTGCCTTTGTAGTTTAAGGAATAACTCCACTGCTACTCATGACGTGTTAGTCAGAGCCAGCAGCATACTGGTCAACAGTTTGGGATCCATTCCTGCATCCTGAAGAGGCAGGGTGCGCAGTACACAAATAGTTGAAACATGGCGCCAAATGTGGTTGGAAGCACAGGGATGCGAAGCAATGCATCACGGGTCATTGGGACAGGATCCAGCATGCCCTGTGACCCCCTCCACCTTCCCACAAGTCTTAGCAGCAGCAGAGAAAAAGGTGCTCTGTGGGATAGCTGCCCAGAGTGCACCGCTACGAATACCACTGCAAGTGCCACAAGCGTGAACATGCTATTGGGCAGGCAGCTGACAGTGTGAACACACAACAGCAGTTTCCCTTCAGTGCTCTCTGAGCAGCGCTGTAACTTTGACAGTATAGATGTGCCCTTAGCTGTGACACTGTACCTTTCTCAGATGTGAAGAACTCTGGGTAAGCTCAAAATCTTTTCTCTCTTACCACCAGAAGTTGGTCCAATAAAAGATATTACTTCACCCACCTTGTCTCTCTAAAGTTAACAGGAAACTGTTTCTGAGATTTATCAGATGACTCCACTCATCTATTCTTCAAAATTCCATTTCCTGATTGATGACTTCAAGCTTTAGGATCTCTGTCCTGCTCTGAGACAGGGCACATTATTTCTACAGTGTTCAGTTCTCTTCCTTTTGGACTAGTTAGAATGAGCTTATCTGTTGCAAACCTCCTCATGTGCCTCTTAGCGATAAGAGGGAAGGTCCTCGTGGATTAGTAAGTGGTTAAAACCGAAACAAAGAGAAGGAGTAAATGGTCAGTTTTCAGAATGGAGAGAGGTATCCCCCAGGGATCTGTACTGGGACCAGTGCTATTCAATTTATTCATACATAATCCGCAAAAAGGGGTAAACAGTATGGTGGTAAAATTTGTAGATGGTACAAAATTACTCAAGATAGTTCATGAAGTCCAAAGCCGACTGTGAAGAGTTACAAAGGGATCTCACAAAAGTAGGTGACTGTGCAACAAAATGGCAGATGAAATTCAGTGTTGATAAATGCAAAGTAATGCACATTGCAAAACATAAGCCCAACCAATGTTCCCTCTAATTTTTTCCATCCATGTGCAGAGTGAATTTTGTTATGTGCACCACCTGTAGAAACCCCCCCCCCAGATATATTATATATTTTTTAAAATTTACCATAGGGATAATTACTCCAGCTAGGACAGGTTAGGCATTTTAGAACTCACTACTCAAATAATTAAATTTAAGCATCAGAGAAAAGTAAAATTATGAAATGCATAGACCAGTCAAATAACTAAAATAACAGCACTTTGAAAGAATAAAATTACAGAGAATCGACGTGCATTGCAGGAAGTACCAAGAAGTAGCAACAACAACACCACAAGTATGTAAAAGAGACTCTCTGTGTGTGTGTGTGTGTGTGTGTGTGTGTGTGTGTGTGTGTGAGAGAGAGAGAGAGAGAGAGCGAGAAAGTGTGTGTGTGTGTGTGGGCTGGCTACTGAGGAAGTCTATGAGAGACTGTGCGCTGTTTCTTTAAGCACAGCGGTACTCACCAGGCTTGTTCAGACCACAGCAGCTGCCAGCAATTCTGTCCTGCTCCTGAGCTCTATCCCCTCTCCCCCATTCTGTGGAGATGAGGTACATCGGCTGCGGGGGAGAGGGGGACACCCTGACATCAGCGTCCCCCTTGTCCCCTCTGCTCTGCACAGCAAGCAGGAGGGTCCCTGGAGCTGCAGGCCAGGAGCTCCAAGGCAGAGGGCAAGAGCAACACGGCTGCAGAGCAGCGGGAGAGGGACACGTGAACACACATCGCCAGATGTGCATGGCTCTCTAATCAAGTGGGCAGCACTTGATTGACTCTTTGGCGGCCGCGCACCTTGGAGGGAACACAGATCCCAACTACACATACAAAATGATGGGATCTAAATTAGTTGTTACCACTCAAGAAAGAGATCTTGGAGCCATTGTGGATAGTTCTCTGAAATCATCCACACAATGTGCAAAAGCAGTCAAAAAAGCTAACAGAATGTTAGGAACCATTAAGAAAGGGATAGATAATAAGACAGAAAATATCATACTGCTTCTGTATAAATCCACTGTACACCCACACCTGGGATACTGTGTGCAGGTCTGGTCACCCATCTCAAAAAGATACATTAGAATTGGAAAAGATACAGAGAAAGGCAACAAAAATGATTAAGGAGATGGAAGTTTTCATATGAGGAGAGATTAAAAAGACTGGGACGTTTCATCTTGGAAAAGAGATGATTAAGTGGGGATATGACAGAGGTCTATAAAATTGTGAATGGTGTGGAGAAAGTGAGTAATGATGTGTTATTTAATTCTTCAAATAACACAAGGACCAGGGATCACCCAATGAAATTAATAGGCAGCAGGGTAAAACAAACAAAAGGAAGTACTACTTCACAGAATGCACAGTCAACCTGTGGAACTTGTTGCCAGGGGTTGTTGTGAAGGCCAAAACTGTAACGGGGTTCAAAAAAGAATTATATTCATGAAAGATAGGTCCATCAATGGTTATTGGCCAAGATGTTCAGGGATGCAACCCCATGCTCTGGGTGTCCCTGGCCTGTGACTGCCAGAAGCTAGGAGTGAACAACAGGGTGTGGATCACCCAATGATTGCCTGTTCTGTTCATTCCCTCTGATGCACCTAGCATTGGCCGCTGTCAGAAGACAGGATACTAGATGGACCATTGGTCTGCCCCAGTACAGCTGTTACTATGTTCTAACTTGGAGCTTCAGCTTCTGAGACTTTAGCTGTTCTAGTTCCTAAATTCCATCTAACATTCCAGTTGGAATCATTCCTCTGACTTAGGCCTCCACTGTAGGATGATGATTTGTACCTTTGTATGTTATTCAAGGCTTTAATTGGGGTGTGTTGCAGATCAGAAAAAGAAAAAGCTTTGAAGTGGGTGAGGATTAAAAAAGCCATGACCTTGCCTGCTGAAAGGAAGTAGTATACATTACATGTAGAGCTTTTAAACTGTGAAGATTTGTGACAGACAGCATTGTCAGGGAATGGCAGACCCAACATTTCCTTCAGACTACCTTAAACACAGATAATACCTTTGGAACACGAGAGCATGTAGGTTCTACCATATTAGAGTTAAAAACATGCAGCAATAGGACAGACTAGTAATGTATTAATGTGCAAAATATATTAACATAACATCATACAAACTGTAACATAAAGAAACAAAGACGGGTTGTCCACTGTCAGTTTATTTGGAGAGTAAATGTTCACATGCCTTTTATTACTTTAACCAGAGATTCTGAACATGCCACAATAAGAAAAGCTGAAGCATAAAGTCCAGAGTATCAACAGATAAAAATAAGTTAAGCCACATCCCACAAACCTGAACTTCTGCCAGTTAACATCCCACACATGATACACATAGTTACACAGCTGTTGACTTAACATTTACTTTGGACCCTGCCACCACAGTACTTCACACACAATTGTATAACTTTAGTCAAAAGTAATGCAGGCTGTGAGTGTTAGTGCCCCTTTGGGGACTGCAACCAGATCTGCTACAGATCATCAAGTGCAAATACACTGCTTGCATCCCTGAGATTGAGTTTTTGTGAGAGTGGAAATTGCATTATTCCGGGAAAAACTGACATGCATCACTATGGGGTTTTTCTACTGTTGGACAATAAAACAAAACAGGAAATTGTCTTCTTTCACACTTCATCCGTGGGCACCAGTACATGAAATGGAAGCTTCTCTGCTTTATAGCTGATTTCTAGGGGAAAGCACATTTCAAATTAAAATCCTTTTGAGAAAGATACATATTCTTCTGGCACAAAAAAAAAATAGTTTTGGTTAACTTCATTTTGAATCTGGTAGAAAGACAAAATAATATACACAGACCCAGACCACTGGGGTACAGGAGTCTGGTCCTGTTGGTATCCAGGAAGTGGGTGGGCTAAAGGACTGTCCCCCAGCCTCAGGGGGGGATCCACAGGTCCAGGATTCCAAATAAGTGCGGGGGACAACTAATGAGATAACAGGAACGGGAGTGAGGTCACCGAGCTAAATGAAGGGAACCTGAGGGGACACCGAGCAGAGAACCCCGGACAGCGCCCGCTGCTCCTCGAAGGTGTCAAGGGAGCCAGTGGACACCCCCCAGAGGAACTCTGCCAAGATGTGTGAACGGATCAAGGAATGGAAATACGCTCCACAGTCGCAGGAAACCCTATAGGCCAACCTCCTCTCCCTGGTTTTGTCGATGGCCATTTTGGCCAGGGCTAGGAGATTGACAAGGAGGTCCTGCAATTTTGTGAGGCCATGGATAGGGAGTGCATAGATGAACAGGTGAGGGGAAAAGTGCAACCAAAACCGTAATAAAATATCTAGGAGGAGCCGGAATAGGGGCTGCAACCTGGCGCACTCCAGATAAATGTGCACCAGGGTCTCCCTCACTATGCAAAAGGGGCATGTGTCTGGGAGGGGAGTGAACTGCATCAAGTACACGCCCGTGCTCACGGCTCCATGAAGGAGCTGCCAGCTGATGTCCCCGGAGGGCCTCGGGACCAGGGTGGAATATAGGCTGGCCCACCAGGGCTCCTCACCCTCCAGAAGTGGCAAGAGGTCCTGCCACTTTGTGTCAAGGCAGGACGCGAGGGTGAGGACATGAAGAGTTTGGAGCATGAGCGTGTACAGATGCTTTCTTGGCGCGGTCTGGAACCGAACTAGCTGCAAGTCGTGCAGCCAGCTCGTGGTAAAGGGGTGGGACGGCCTGGTAGGTCCGTGGGGCAGGGACCTGATGAAAACGTCCAGAGGGCCTGGGGTGAGGCTGGGGGTGTGTGCCCTGTCGCAGGACCCAGTCTAGGAAAACCCGAGCAGTGGGCTTACAGGAGTCTGGTCCTATTGGGGATCCAGGACGTGGGCGGGCAGAGCTCGTCCACTACAAAAGGGTCCCCCCACAGCCTAAGGGGGAGATCCACAGGGCCTGGAGAACCAACTAATTACGGGGGACAACTAATGAAAAAACAGGGACGGGAGTGCGGTCAAAGGGTCAAACGAAGGGAACCGGACGGGGACACCGAGCAGAGAACCCCGGACAGCGCCCACCGCTCCGCAAAGGCGTCAAGGGAGTCGGTGGACGCCGCCCAGAGGAACTCCGCTCGGAGGCGTGAACGGACAGAGGAGCGGAAATAGGCCCCGCAGTCGCAGGAGACTCCATCGGCCAACCTCCTCACCCTGGTTTTATAGATGGCCGCTTTAGCCAGGGCCAGGAGGAGGTTGACCAGGAGGTCCCGCGACTTAGTGGGGCCACGGACAGGGAGTGCATAGATGAGAAGGTGAGGAGAAAAGTGCAACCAAAACCGTAACAAAAGATTGGTGAGGAGCCGGAATAGGGGCTGCAACCTGGCGCACTCCAGATAAACGTGCGCCAGGGTTTCCCTCACGCCGCAAAAGGGGCAGGTGTCCGGAATGGAGGTGAACCGCGCCAAATACACGCCCGTGCTCACGGCCCCGTGAAGGAGCCGCCAACTAATATCCCCGGCGGGCCTCGGCACTAAGGTGGAATAGAGGCTGGCCCACCGGGGCTCCTCACCCTCTAGAGGTGGCAGGAGGTCCCGCCACTTTGTGTCAAGGCAGGACGCGAGGGTGAGGACATGAAGAGTTTGGAGCATGAGCGTGTACAGATGCTTTCTTGGCGCGGTCTGGAACCGAACTAGCTGCAAGTCATGCAGTCAGCTCGTGGTAAAGGGGTGGGACGGCCTGGTAGGTCCGTGGGGCAGGGACCTGATGAAAACGTCCAGAGGGCCTGGGGTGAGGCTGGGGGGGTGTGCCCTGTCGCAGGACCCAGTCTAGGAAAACCCGAGCAGTGGGCTTACAGGAGTCTGGTCCTATTGGGAATCCAGGACGTGGGCGGGCAGAGCTCGTCCACTACAAAAGGATCCCCCCACAGCCTAAGGGGGAGATCCACAGGGCCTGGAGAACCAACTAATTACGGGGGACAACTAATGAAAAACAGGGACGGGAGTGCGGTCAAAGGGTCAAACGAAGGGAACCGGACGGGGACACCGAGCAGAGAACCCCGGACAGCGCCCACCGCTCCGCAAAGGCGTCAAGGGAGTCGGTGGACGCCGCCCAGAGGAACTCCGCTCGGAGGCGTGAACGGACAGAGGAGCGGAAATAGGCCCCGCAGTCGCAGGAGGCTCCATCGGCCAACCTCCTCACCCTGGTTTTATAGATGGCCGCTTTAGCCAGGGCCAGGAGGAGGTTGACCAGGAGGTCCCGCGACTTAGTGGGGCCACGGACAGGGAGTGTGTAGATGAGAAGGTGAGGAGAAAAGTGCAACCAAAACCGTAACAAAAGATTGGTGAGGAGCCGGAATAGGGGCTGCAACCTGGCGCACTCCAGATAAACGTGCGCCAGGGTTTCCCTCACGCCGCAAAAGGGGCAGGTGTCCGGAATGGAGGTGAACCGCGCCAAATACACGCCCGTGCTCACGGCCCCGTGAAGGAGCCGCCAACTAATATCCCCGGCGGGCCTCGGCACTAAGGTGGAATAGAGGCTGGCCCACCGGGGCTCCTCACCCTCTAGAGGTGGCAGGAGGTCCCGCCACTTTGTGTCAAGGCAGGACGCGAGGGTGAGGACATGAAGAGTTTGGAGCATGAGCGTGTACAGATGCTTTCTTGGCGCGGTCTGGAACCGAACTAGCTGCAAGTCATGCAGCCAGCTCGTGGTAAAGGGGTGGGACGGCCTGGTAGGTCCGTGGGGCAGGGACCTGATGAAAACGTCCAGAGGGCCTGGGGTGAGGCTGGGGGGGTGTGCCCTGTCGCAGGACCCAGTCTAGGAAAACCCGAGCAGTGGGCTTACAGGAGTCTGGTCCTATTGGGAATCCAGGACGTGGGCGGGCAGAGCTCGTCCACTACAAAAGGATCCCCCCACAGCCTAAGGGGGAGATCCACAGGGCCTGGAGAACCAACTAATTACGGGGGACAACTAATGAAAAACAGGGACGGGAGTGCGGTCAAAGGGTCAAACGAAGGGAACCGGACGGGGACACCGAGCAGAGAACCCCGGACAGCGCCCACCGCTCCGCAAAGGCGTCAAGGGAGTCGGTGGACGCCGCCCAGAGGAACTCCGCTCGGAGGCGTGATCGGACAGAGGAGCGGAAATAGGCCCCGCAGTTGCAGGAGGCTCCATCGGCCAACCTCCTCACCCTGGTTTTATAGATGGCCGCTTTAGCCAGGACCAGGAGGAGGTTGACCAGGAGGTCCCGCGACTTAGTGGGGCCACGGACAGGGAGTGCATAGATGAGAAGGTGAGGAGAAAAGTGCAACCAAAACCGTAACAAAAGATTGGTGAGGAGCCGGAATAGGGGCTGCAACCTGGCGCACTCCAGATAAACGTGCGCCAGGGTTTCCCTCACGCCGCAAAAGGGGCAAGTGTCCGGAATGGAGGTGAACCGCGCCAAATACACGCCCGTGCTCACGGCCCCGTGAAGGAGCCGCCAACTGATATCCCCGGCGGGCCTCGGCACTAAGGTGGAATAGAGGCTGGCCCACCGGGGCTCCTCACCCTCTAGAGGTGGCAGGAGGTCCCGCCACTTTGTGTCAAGGCAGGACGCGAGGGTGAGGACATGAAGAGTTTGGAGCATGAGCGTGTACAGATGCTTTCTTGGCGCGGTCTGGAACCGAACTAGCTGCAAGTCATGCAGCCAGCTCGTGGTAAAGGGGTGGGACGGCCTGGTAGGTCCGTGGGGCAGGGACCTGATGAAAACGTCCAGAGGGCCTGGGGTGAGGCTGGGGGGGTGTGCCCTGTCGCAGGACCCAGTCTAGGAAAACCCGAGCAGTGGGCTTACAGGAGTCTGGTCCTATTGGGAATCCAGGACGTGGGCGGGCAGAGCTCGTCCACTACAAAAGGATCCCCCCACAGCCTAAGGGGGAGATCCACAGGGCCTGGAGAACCAACTAATTACGGGGGACAACTAATGAAAAACAGGGACGGGAGTGCGGTCAAAGGGTCAAACGAAGGGAACCGGACGGGGACACCGAGCAGAGAACCCCGGACAGCGCCCACCGCTCCGCAAAGGCGTCAAGGGAGTCGGTGGACGCCGCCCAGAGGAACTCCGCTCGGAGGCGTGAACGGACAGAGGAGCGGAAATAGGCCCCGCAGTCGCAGGAGGCTCCATCGGCCAACCTCCTCACCCTGGTTTTATAGATGGCCGCTTTAGCCAGGGCCAGGAGGAGGTTGACCAGGAGGTCCCGCGACTTAGTGGGGCCACGGACAGGGAGTGCATAGATGAGAAGGTGAGGAGAAAAGTGCAACCAAAACCGTAACAAAAGATTGGTGAGGAGCCGGAATAGGGGCTGCAACCTGGCGCACTCCAGATAAACGTGCGCCAGGGTTTCCCTCACGCCGCAAAAGGGGCAAGTGTCCGGAATGGAGGTGAACCGCGCCAAATACATGCCCGTGCTCACGGCCCCGTGAAGGAGCCGCCAACTGATATCCCCGGCGGGCCTCGGCACTAAGGTGGAATAGAGGCTGGCCCACCGGGGCTCCTCACCCTCTAGAGGTGGCAGGAGGTCCCGCCACTTTGTGTCAAGGCAGGACGCGAGGGTGAGGACATGAAGAGTTTGGAGCATGAGCGTGTACAGATGCTTTCTTGGCGCGGTCTGGAACCGAACTAGCTGCAAGTCATGCAGCCAGCTCGTGGTAAAGGGGTGGGACGGCCTGGTAGGTCCGTGGGGCAGGGACCTGATGAAAACGTCCAGAGGGCCTGGGGTGAGGCTGGGGGGGTGTGCCCTGTCGCAGGACCCAGTCTAGGAAAACCCGAGCAGTGGGCTTACAGGAGTCTGGTCCTATTGGGAATCCAGGACGTGGGCGGGCAGAGCTCGTCCACTACAAAAGGATCCCCCCACAGCCTAAGGGGGAGATCCACAGGGCCTGGAGAACCAACTAATTACGGGGGACAACTAATGAAAAACAGGGACGGGAGTGCGGTCAAAGGGTCAAACGAAGGGAACCGGACGGGGACACCGAGCAGAGAACCCCGGACAGCGCCCACCGCTCCGCAAAGGCGTCAAGGGAGTCGGTGGACGCCGCCCAGAGGAACTCCGCTCGGAGGCGTGATCGGACAGAGGAGCGGAAATAGGCCCCGCAGTCGCAGGAGGCTCCATCGGCCAACCTCCTCACCCTGGTTTTATAGATGGCCGCTTTAGCCAGGACCAGGAGGAGGTTGACCAGGAGGTCCCGCGACTTAGTGGGGCCACGGACAGGGAGTGCATAGATGAGAAGGTGAGGAGAAAAGTGCAACCAAAACCGTAACAAAAGATTGGTGAGGAGCCGGAATAGGGGCTGCAACCTGGCGCACTCCAGATAAACGTGCGCCAGGGTTTCCCTCACGCCGCAAAAGGGGCAAGTGTCCGGAATGGAGGTGAACCGCGCCAAATACACGCCCGTGCTCACGGCCCCGTGAAGGAGCCGCCAACTGATATCCCCGGCGGGCCTCGGCACTAAGGTGGAATAGAGGCTGGCCCACCGGGGCTCCTCACCCTCTAGAGGTGGCAGGAGGTCCCGCCACTTTGTGTCAAGGCAGGACGCGAGGGTGAGGACATGAAGAGTTTGGAGCATGAGCGTGTACAGATGCTTTCTTGGCGCGGTCTGGAACTGAACTAGCTGCAAGTCATGCAGCCAGCTCGTGGTAAAGGGGTGGGACGGCCTGGTAGGTCCGTGGGGCAGGGACCTGATGAAAACGTCCAGAGGGCCTGGGGTGAGGCTGGGGGGGTGTGCCCTGTCGCAGGACCCAGTCTAGGAAAACCCGAGCAGTGGGCTTACAGGAGTCTGGTCCTATTGGGAATCCAGGACGTGGGCGGGCAGAGCTCGTCCACTACAAAAGGATCCCCCCACAGCCTAAGGGGGAGATCCACAGGGCCTGGAGAACCAACTAATTACGGGGGACAACTAATGAAAAACAGGGACGGGAGTGCGGTCAAAGGGTCAAACGAAGGGAACCGGACGGGGACACCGAGCAGAGAACCCCGGACAGCGCCCACCGCTCCGCAAAGGCGTCAAGGGAGTCGGTGGACGCCGCCCAGAGGAACTCCGCTCGGAGGCGTGAACGGACAGAGGAGCGGAAATAGGCCCCGCAGTCGCAGGAGGCTCCATCGGCCAACCTCCTCACCCTGGTTTTATAGATGGCCGCTTTAGCCAGGGCCAGGAGGAGGTTGACCAGGAGGTCCCGCGACTTAGTGGGGCCACGGACAGGGAGTGCATAGATGAGAAGGTGAGGAGAAAAGTGCAACCAAAACCGTAACAAAAGATTGGTGAGGAGCCGGAATAGGGGCTGCAACCTGGCGCACTCCAGATAAACGTGCGCCAGGGTTTCCCTCACGCCGCAAAAGGGGCAAGTGTCCGGAATGGAGGTGAACCGCGCCAAATACATGCCCGTGCTCACGGCCCCGTGAAGGAGCCGCCAACTGATATCCCCGGCGGGCCTCGGCACTAAGGTGGAATAGAGGCTGGCCCACCGGGGCTCCTCACCCTCTAGAGGTGGCAGGAGGTCCCGCCACTTTGTGTCAAGGCAGGACGCGAGGGTGAGGACATGAAGAGTTTGGAGCATGAGCGTGTACAGATGCTTTCTTGGCGCGGTCTGGAACCGAACTAGCTGCAAGTCATGCAGCCAGCTCGTGGTAAAGGGGTGGGACGGCCTGGTAGGTCCGTGGGGCAGGGACCTGATGAAAACGTCCAGAGGGCCTGGGGTGAGGCTGGGGGGGTGTGCCCTGTCGCAGGACCCAGTCTAGGAAAACCCGAGCAGTGGGCTTACAGGAGTCTGGTCCTATTGGGAATCCAGGACGTGGGCGGGCAGAGCTCGTCCACTACAAAAGGATCCCCCCACAGCCTAAGGGGGAGATCCACAGGGCCTGGAGAACCAACTAATTACGGGGGACAACTAATGAAAAACAGGGACGGGAGTGCGGTCAAAGGGTCAAACGAAGGGAACCGGACGGGGACACCGAGCAGAGAACCCCGGACAGCGCCCACCGCTCCGCAAAGGCGTCAAGGGAGTCGGTGGACGCCGCCCAGAGGAACTCCGCTCGGAGGCGTGAACGGACAGAGGAGCGGAAATAGGCCCCGCAGTCGCAGGAGACTCCATCGGCCAACCTCCTCACCCTGGTTTTATAGATGGCCGCTTTAGCCAGGGCCAGGAGGAGGTTGACCAGGAGGTCCCGCGACTTAGTGGGGCCACGGACAGGGAGTGCGTAGATGAGAAGGTGAGGAGAAAAGTGCAACCAAAACCGTAACAAAAGATTGGTGAGGAGCCGGAATAGGGGCTGCAACCTGGCGCACTCCAGATAAACGTGCGCCAGGGTTTCCCTCACGCCGCAAAAGGGGCAAGTGTCCGGAATGGAGGTGAACCGCGCCAAATACATGCCCGTGCTCACGGCCCCGTGAAGGAGCCGCCAACTGATATCCCCGGCGGGCCTCGGCACTAAGGTGGAATAGAGGCTGGCCCACCGGGGCTCCTCACCCTCTAGAGGTGGCAGGAGGTCCCGCCACTTTGTGTCAAGGCAGGACGCGAGGGTGAGGACATGAAGAGTTTGGAGCATGAGCGTGTACAGATGCTTTCTTGGCGCGGTCTGGAACCGAACTAGCTGCAAGTCATGCAGCCAGCTCGTGGTAAAGGGGTGGGACGGCCTGGTAGGTCCGTGGGGCAGGGACCTGATGAAAACGTCCAGAGGGCCTGGGGTGAGGCTGGGGGGGTGTGCCCTGTCGCAGGACCCAGTCTAGGAAAACCCGAGCAGTGGGCTTACAGGAGTCTGGTAGAAGGCAAATATACTGGCCATTGGATGAATAGTTTTCTGTTCCCTGAGTGACCAGAGCAGGGGCTGCACGAGAGCAATCAGGAACTTGCTAGAACCAATTAAGACAGGCAAGCTAATTAAAACAACTGGAGCCAATTAAGAACATACTAGAATCAATTATGGCAGGCAGACTGATCAGGATACCTAGTTTAAAAAGGACCTCCCATCAGTTAGTGGAGTGCGTGCAAGGAGTGAGGAGGTGTCTTGCTGGAGGACTGAGGAGTATAGGTGTGATCAGGCCTCAGGAGGAAGATCCTGCGGTGAGGATAAAGAAGGTGCTCGGGGGAGGCCATGGGGAAGTAGCCCAGGGCGTTGTAGCTGTAGCTGTCATGCAGCTGATATAGGAAATGTAGACAGCTGCTATCCACAGGGCCCTGGGCTGGAACCTGGTGTAGAGGGCGGGCCTGGATTTCCCCCCTCAACTCCTGATCACACATAGGAGGAGCTGACCTGCTCTGTGAGCAACACCAGAAGGGAAGATCTAATTTGGAAAGGGATCTGGCAAGGTGGGACAACAGAGACTGTGGAGATTGTTCTCCATTTCCCCCCATGCTGGCCAGTGATGAGGTTAGCTGAGTGAATGGCAGGTTTGAGCCTCTAGCAGAAGCGGCCAAACTGAGGGCTGCCATGAACCTCTGAGGCGAGTGAATACGCCAAAAAGCGCAGGACCCACCAAGGCAGAGGAGGAACTTTGTCACAACACATACTGGTTGGTAACTTAAGAACTTTTACAGCATTCATTCAAGATATACCTAGAATATAATTTACTTATGGGTATGTTCTTTCTGCATATTGTTTGCTATAATTATCTGACTCCATGATAGAGCCTGCACAGATTAACATAATAAAAACAATTCTCAGCTTTGATATAGCATTTTTCATCCAAAGATCTTAAAGAACTGTACAAGAATGGATGAACTTTTGACACCATTTTGCAGATGGAGATACAGAAGTTCAAAATGGTGAAGTGACTTGTCTGGGGCCACCAGCTAGTAAGTCAATGACAGAGCTGAGACAGAATCTAAGGCTCAGATTCTCATGGCTCCATACACAGCCCTACTGCTTTATGCAATTCATTCTTGCAGTAATAGGCTGAGCAAATGAGAAGTTATGGACTGCAGAGAGATCAGGGTGTATATGCAGTGAAAGATGCAAATTACTAGCATGCTCCATGACTGTGAGTCTGCTTTGGAATGACACTTCCAGCACTACAAGCCAAAGCCACTAATAACCTGCAGAGTGACATGTCTATGGGTTCAGAGGGAAGCCAGAAATGGATTCGAACTGTAGTCTGCTCTTACCTGACTGGTTTTTCTAGTATAGCTGTGTTCATATACCAAAGCTGGATTTCAGCTCACTGTTTGCTGAGGCATGTCATTTTATCAGCCAAAGTTTGAGAGAACACTTGATTACTTCTGGCTATATGGCATGCTATGTTAATAAAACAATCTGTAGAGTAATGTGTTTGATAGGCTCACTGGATGAGGAAAGACTAAATCACAAGGTTTGCATAGTTTGGTCCATGGTTGCTAATTCCTTCCCTCTGATCCAATACATCCATATCTGGTAGTCACCAAGAAGGATCAAGGGAATTCCCAGTCATAGGTATATCTCTGGGTTTTATAAACTTTCCTAAGCAGTTCGTGTTACATTTTGCACAACAGTAGGCAATTACGTGAACAGGAACTGAATTGTATTTTACTGCAAAAATTGCCTTGCAAAACTGTCACTGCACACCACGCTTATGCTTTTTAGTCATTAGAAAGAAAAGCAATATCCTGTTTTCCAAAAATACATCTTTCCTTTATAAAACATGCAATGATTGCTACAGACTGGTGTTTCCTCAGCAGCCACACAACTGAAAGATATAGATATTTTTACTCTCCACATTTTTTGTATCATATGTAATAGTGTTGTTCCTTTACTTTTACACACTGCAACTAATAAAGTTTTGTGCAACACAACTGCTTCTTAGAAAAAAGAGAATATTTTCTTTTATCTAGTAGAATTATATTTTCCTTTTGTTGCATGAACATTAACATAGTCTAGTAGTTAGCCAGTAACTTCAGTGATACTGGAACAGGGCTGCTTACACTGTTCCATTGTTTAATCATAATAGTAATGACCCGATATACAAAACACATGGACATTTGTGCAACTGATAATAATAAATCAAATAATAATTCTTAGATCTTATGTACACCTTTTCTTCTCTAGATTTAAGTTGTATTTCAAAAGGGATAAGTATCATTATCCTCATTTTACATAATACCACAAAAGTGTTAAATAAAATTACTTATCAATACAAACAAATACCGATATGAATGAACATGAAGCTTTCAGTTTTTTTGAGATAAGCCAAAGCATGATTCAGTAATAAGCATGACCACAATATTCACAAGTGAATTATTATTGCAGTAGTAGTGTTATCATTTGAAAATTTGTGTCAGAGAAATATAGTTCCTAAATCTAAGATTAAAAATAAAACCATTTTAGTGACAATACCATAAAAATAGTAAATTTTAATTTTACTTCTATAATAGGAAATCTGATTTTTTCTGTCACTCTTAAAATGTGTTGTATTCGTGTTTCAACTGATCTTTTAACAGACATTGAAAGCTATATAAAAGTTATATTTGAAATTACATGAGTGACATTCTTACAAATACTTTGTTAGCATTTGAGTACACCTGGACAACTGAACAGAACCATTAAGTCAGAACTCATGTGGCCACTAAAGTGAAACTTCTACCACCCAGTGGCAATAACCAGCTGAACCTGATACATATAATTGAGGATAAGCAACTTTCACCATTAGGTGCATGACGTTTAAATGTAGCAGTGCTGACAATATTATTTGACAATAGGGATCATATTAGTTAAGATATAGAAAAGACCTATTAGATCCTAGAGCCTATCCCTCTGCAAGAGTAGCACATAGGGTCAGAGTAGCCCTTATCCTTAAGAGCTGGGACTACTATAATGAGATTATCTCTCTGAGTAACAACACACGTGAGTAAGAGCTTGCAGGAGTGATCCATAGTTTTCTGACAGGGGACATATCAGATATTAGAGTCTCACCCTGCAAGTCCTTGCTCATGTGAGGAGACACACTGAAGTCTCCTGTGGATAGAACTACTAATGTGAGTGAGAGCTTGTAGTTTTGGGCCTTTGCACTGATTCAGCAGAATTCTGAACAAACAGAATTAACATTTTAAAAAATAACTCATTCCCTCACACTCTGCCCCACTGCCATTCTGTTAATTCCACAGTTACATTTCTTTTCCTTTCACAAATCTTGTGAGTAATTAAGGAGAAAGACAGTATCTCCTCTTTTGTTTTAAAGATGGGGCAGCATAATTTATGAGACGTCCTGCCTGTTTTATGAAAAACACTTCTATAGAATGGTTGGCAAGGTAAATCCATAGTAGACTAGGTAACAAGTCAGATAAATAAATCAGGGGTTCTCAAATTTCATTGCACCATAACCCTCTTCTGACAACAAAAATTACTACATGACCCCAGGAGGTGGGACTGAAACCTGAGCCGTCTTGAGCCCCACTGCCCCAGGTGGGGTGGGGGTGGGGGGCAAAGCCTGAGCCCCACCACCCTGGGCAGGAGCAAAGCCAAAGCCCAAGGGCTTCAGTTTCAGGCAGGGGGCCTGTAACCTGAGCCCTACCACCCTGGGCTGACGTCCTTGGGCTTTGGGTCAGCCCAGGGCAGGGGCTCGGGCTTCAGCTTTGGAACAGCCTGGCGACCCCATTAAAACAGGGTTGTGACCCACTTTGGGGTCCCAACCCACAGTTTGAGAACAGCTGAAATGGATGATCTATTAGCCATGAACCAGTTCATACTGAGTAACCACTTCGCAAATGTTGATCAGACATCTTGATTCATCACTATTTTTAAAGCAACTTGCCACTTCTTTGTAAAGGGAACATGCTAGCACTGAACAAATATAATGTCACATTTCCTTCCGCTAATAACATAGTGATTCAGCAGGATGTCATATAAGACGTTCCAGTTTCAAGCACTAATTTCATGCCGGTTATTTCCTCTAACCTCCACTTCAGTGAGATTTTAGATCTACTTCTTGTATTTTACATTCATTTGCATAAGTGATACAGAAAACCAAAATCACAAACTAAAAGCTGTATCCTGCATTGAGGTACTGCACTCATTAGTAAGTGTTGTAGGCTCAAACTCACAGTGTAGTTTGACTTGGAATGCTGATATAATAAAATCTATAAAACATAAAAGGAACACCTTGCACAAGGTTTTCCTATCTCCATTTATTTGATGAGATGGGATTTTCAAATATGAGGAAAACAATTTGGGTTTCATTCGTCTGTCACTTACGCAGTGTAAATCTGGAGTAACTTAATTAAAATCAGTGGAGTTATCCTCGTGTAAAACCAGCATAAGTGAGAGCAGACACAGGCCCCTTATGATCAAAACTGCACTTTCATCTACTTAAAGAAAATTTTGTTAGCTAGCACCATAAACCACAGGACTTTAAAGACCATGCAAAAAGGCCAGGTTCCTACACCCAGAGGACTTACATTCTCATTCAGACCAATATGCGACTCAGCACAACAGGTCTATCTACCTAGGCAGGTATACGTTGCTCATTAATACATTGTCCAACACCAGTTCAGTATGAAACAATGCAAAGACATAGGGCAAATTCACTTTTGCCGGGCAATGATGTTCACAAACAAAGAACCACATCTCTATACCCAGTCAAAAAGAATGTACCAGTTCCAAACTGAGGGCCTGATGCTGCAAGCTCTAATGTAAGTAGTTTCATTGACTTCAATGGGATAATTTGTCTAAGGACCTCTCACGTGACTAAGGGTTTGCAAGATCAGGCCCTAATTCATAATTAACTTTTTGGCAGAAGTCAGAGATAAAATTAGAAGAGGTGTGTTTTTCTATACCTTATCAATAAACATCTGAAGTATCAAAGCTATCAGTAAGCTTTGAAAAAGCTGACTGATAATGTGCTTCACATTTTCATTAGGGCCCAATCCTACAAGTTGCTAAATACCTCCTTTAGGGACTGGTTCAAAGCCCACTGAAGTCCAGTAGAAAGATTCCCATTGACTCCAGTGGGCTTTGGATTAGGCCCTTAAGGTGCTGAGTACCTATATCTCTTACTGGGTTTGCCCCATACTAGGTGTTCAGCACCTTGTAGGATTGGACACACACTCAGATACATTTATTTTGTGTTTCTGAATGTGCATAATTTCCTCTTCCAAAAGAGAAAAGGGATTGGCAGCAGTGATATTTTGTAGTTACTATATTACTTGAAATTGCACCTCACTGGGATATCAGGAGAGAAAGTTATAGTATTTTAACTTAATATTTTTCTTAAACTCGTACCAACTATGCAGTTGAGCCTGTGGAAAGATAAACCGGGACAAAAGCATAATAAAAGTTAGTGTACAAATTCAAACGTTATTGATGTCTATTCCAACAGGGACAGTAGCACAAAACATCTTCACAATTCATACAGTTCTGCCAATCAAATAAAATTTACAAAGAGAAACTCAATGCATCAGATGATTTACTATCCATTTCCCTACTCCAGAAGGATTCCAGTTAGGTATTTCTATATATTTATTCAATATAATACCTAAA
The DNA here is from genome assembly GCF_965140295.1 of Lepidochelys olivacea. Lineage (NCBI taxonomy): Eukaryota > Metazoa > Chordata > Testudines > Cheloniidae > Lepidochelys > Lepidochelys olivacea. Next base: position 73,602,496 of record NC_140418.1, on the reverse strand, counting down.
TGGAACCCTTCTGGGGTAGAACAGGTAGCAGGTTAAGTTGTGCCAAATGGCAATAGTTCCCGTATAATGAGGAGTGAGGACATGTTTTATAATAACCTGCACCATATTATATAGTCTATAGTTGTGCCAAGTTGTACATAGTTATTTAGACATACATCCATTCTAAACTATTTTAAAATTTTGCATAGGTTATTACAAAACATGTCCTCATTCCTCATCGTAAAGGAGCTATTGCCATTTGGCACAATTTAATGTGCTGCTTGTTGGAAATCATATCTGTCTGTACAAGTGCTACAGAGACAGGCAGCCTGCCCATTTGCAAACAGCACATATATTTTCTTAGTTAACCTAATATATATAGTATCTGTTATTAGGTTAGTAACTAGTATAGTCCCTAGGCTGAGGATCTATGCTGTGCTGGCAGGAGGTGACTAGGTCTGTGCCTCTAAACTTTTTTTCCCATCTACATCCACAAGAGAGCCAAAAAAATCATCTTGAAACCTATGAAATTTTCAAAGGACAATTTTATGTCTGTTTTGTGGGTCATAGATCAAAAAAGGTGTGGGACTTGGGGGGTGGAGGGGGAAGGGAGATGGGAAGAGCTGTACTGTGCCAGCTGATAGTGCGCCTCTCCCACACAAAAGAAATTAATTCTGTGCCTCAGCCATAGAAGATCCTCTCCACTCCCCACCTGTTTTCCCCTCCCATCTGCTCCAGCCCATCCAGATATTCTCTCTCTCCCTCAAAACTCTGCCTTTACACTCCTGGATTGGGGGAGGGCTGGTCTGTGTTTTCTCTTCCTCCCCCATTTGCGTCCAGGCACTTTGTTCCTCCTTCCTGGGTGCAGCCCACAGGGAGGGACTGCCCAGTGTTGCTGCAACAATACAGCTCTCCTGAGACTGCCCTCCTATTTCCCCTCTTGATTCTATTGCATGCCCCCACAGTAAGGGTCTGCCTATCCGCAGCCACCTGAGCCCCTTTGACAACCTCCCTGGGGGTTGCAATCAACAGGTTGGGGAATCCTGAATGGACGAGGTGATCTAACTCAATAGGTCTTCTCAGTGTATCAATTTGAGTATTTATAGTAAGAAAGGAAAGAAAAAAGACAAGCTGCCACCAAAACATCACTATATGTTGCCAGGGCTTTTATTTTTTAAACAAACACTTTGTGAAAATGTAATTTACATGCTTCCAAAGCCCCACATGGAGGAAACAAAGTCTAGATGCATTCCTTCATGCTATGGGATGTGATAAATACAGGGAAAACGGTCCTAAGCAGCCACCAAAGGAATCAGCAAAAATCAGTTGCACGGTTGTCCTATAACTAAAAATCAAGCAAAACTGTACTTAAAACCACTTGGTGATATTTAAGCAACCACTTTGAAGGGAGTCAGTGCTTAGTCCTTAGTGCTGATATCACTGTAATTACATAATATGACATCCGATGAAGTGAGCTGCAGCTCACGAAAGCTTATGCTCTAATAAATTTTTTAGTCTCTAAGGTGCCACAAGTCCTCCTTTTCTTTTCATAATATGACTGATGAACCTGCATTACACTGACACCTTCTGGGGGAAATCTGTAACCACAAAATTGTAGGCAGACAAATTTCAGTGATTCTACCAGTGCACCAGTCCAAAGTCAGAACTCCAACCTAACTCTTTGGATTCAACATAGCTACATTTCATAGATACACATAAATTAGTTAAACCCACTTGATTAAAATGAACTGCTCTTAAGAGAAGGAAATTACTTATGAAAGTTCTTATGTTTGGACAAAGGGCTTCCCCTATCTTCGATAAGATTAATTTGTTCTGTTACTCAGTAATCACCTGCCAGCCATTTTGTTTAAAGCTTGCTCAGTTCAGGCAGATTCCTTTGAAGTGAACACAGAATTGGTACAAATGCTGGTTGCTATGATTTCCATCCAGTTAATGGACTAGAAAGCCTCAGTCCCTTTCACACATCCAGATGTGAGTGTGTATCCACAGGTATATTGTTATAGAGGCTAGATCATACTAATGTTGCTCTTACTAGCTGGCTGCCCGATTTGTCCTTGTCCCAAGTCACTTTCCCATATCACCCTTGTTCTAAAGGGCTTCTTCCATTCCCCCCTCCTTTTATATAATTTACAGAGCAAAGTGGCCTACTGGGAACCTAATGAAATTCCCAATCTTCACTGTATTTGTGGGTCAGTTTCCTTGAAGCTGAGAACAATTCACTTCCATCTCCGTTGGTATGGCCAGGCAGAAATAGCAAACAGAGCACCAGCCTAGTTCTCTGGACTTGAGATGGATATTGATATTCTTAACATTTGGAAAGCTTAAAATTAAAGCACTTTTTTCCTGGTGCCATAAGTGTAATTTATCATTAAAGATATTTCATATACTCTAAATCTGACATTTTGCAACGCTACAGGATCACTCTAATTGTCTAGGGTTGTAATTAACATGACATCTAAGGCAGAGAGCAGTAACCCTGAGACACTAACTTCCTTAGAATGTTACAAAGGGCTTGAAGTGAGTCAATTATAAAGCTAAATCACTTTCAGTAAAATGAATGTATTCCAACAGTGTCTTAGGTCCAAATGGTGCCCCAGTGGTTTGCATGGTGAAGAGGGCTACCTCATGAGTGAATTTGCCTATGTAGAAACAGGAAAGAAAAAATAAACGTCTACAGCACAGTATCCCCCACTGCTTTCCTGAATTTCGCTGCTGCAGGCCAATGGGGGCTGTGGGAAGCGGCACTGGCCGAGGGACGTACCGGCCACCCTTCTAGGCTAAGGGATTTTGCAAAAGGAATTTTGTCTTTCTTGTATTTTTTCTAGACGGACAAATTAAATATGACTAAAGGAAATACAATAGCTTGTCTATAGTCTTGCACTCTCCCACTTTCAAAATAAGCAGTAAAACCTGGAAAAAGATTAGCTTCTCTTTGAATAATAAATTTTTAATGAAAGTTCACAAGGTAATGTTAATGAGTGTGCATTTAAGAGGCTGCTAATATTTTAAAAATGTATTTCCTCACGGAAAATTATCAAGAAGAAAGTTAATAACAATTTGTGACTTATCTTGACACAAAGGTTACTAATATCCTGTGTCTGATATAGCTATGTATGTTTTATTTTGCCTTTCTTCCTCAGGTTCCAATTTTAGATTTCATAGCAGGCATGACCTTTTTTTTTTTTTTTTTGAGCAACATTCCTGAAGTATGTTACATTTTTTAGGTGAAGAAAGGAGAATAGCAATGGAACAATGATTTTTCAATAAGTGCCTAATTCAAAGCTAACTGAAGTCAATGGAAAGACTCCCAAATCAGTAATTTAGGGCCTGCTCTGGTAAACACTACAGAACATAGTGCTTACTTGACTTAAATCATGGTAGCAAATACTCTACTTGGCAGTAAGTACTTGCAGAATGAGACCTCACATTTGTATTTGCAGGTAACTAAATGAAAAATTTTAACAATAGTATTTCCCAGAATTTTAAACACAATCAGAGAAATCATTTATTGTGTTATCAATTTAGTAACAGATGATGTGTAATTTTATTCTATGCCACCTAGTGGTGGTCTAATTCATTGCTTAGAAATATAACAATTTTTCATCATGATGAAGTACAGGTATAGGGTAATGAGGTTTGGATTATCAATTAGCAAGCTGTTACATTTTAGAATCTCAGCATGTTGTTGTTTGTTGTCTTCTCCAGTATCATAGAATCATAGACTTTAAGGTCAGAAGGGACCATTCTGATTGTCTAGTCCAGGGGTCAGCAACCTTTCAGAAGTGGTGTGCCGAGTCTTCATTTATTCACTTTAATTTAAGGTTTCACGTGCCAGTAATACATTTTAATGTTTTTTAGAAGGTCTCTCGCTATAAGTCGATATATTATATAACTAAACTATTGCCGTTATGTAAAGTAAACAAGGTTTTCAAAATGTTTAAGAAGCTTCATTTAAAATTAAATTAAAATGCTGATCTTACGCCACCGGCCCGCTCAGCCCATGGCCAGCCTGGGGTTCCGTTGACCTAGGCTGGCAGCAGACTGATCGAGGTCTGCAGACGGGACCCCAGACCGGCAGTGAGACGGGACCCCTGGTGTGGTCTGACCTCCTGCACAACGCAGGCCACAAAATCTCACCCAACTCCTCCTGTAACAAACCCCTAACCTATGTCTGAGCTACTGAAGTCCTCAAATCGTGGTTTAAAGACTATAAAACTTTTTACAAATTATGAAAACAGCAGACAATAAATGGACTATATATATTTGGAAAACTACAAATTGATGAAAATAAGAATTGTTGACTGATAACTGCATTATTTAGCACATCATTTGTAAGACATTTTTAATTAAAATTATTTCCATTGAGCAGGAGTTATGGTTAGAAAGTAAAACACCCTTTATTCAAGATTGTAGCACCTGGTAGCAAAAGCTATATCTATGGTCAAGCTTTCATGAGCTGTTACTAGATCAAAGTTGGTTTTCCCTAGAAAAGGGCCAGGGCAATGAGGTTGCAATCCATATGTCAAACACCATATGTTTTGCAGGTGACTGTGTCCAGGAATTTAGTTTAACCTACCACATAGATAGGGGTCAATTTCAAAATTCAGACATGGACCTGTGTTTGCATTCCAAACCACCTGAATGTTTGCCCGGAGTCAGATCAGGGTTTTAGCTTTGGCTCCTCCTCTTCCCAAAACATTCAGAAACAGCCTGGGAAAATACAACTTCTGTTAATTTAATTGGAAACTAATCAGTCAGTCTCACAAACCATGAATCAGATCAAATGTTGTGACACACACAAAGAGTTAAATAAAAACAGGCCTGGTGGCTAACAGAGCAACTAACCTTTGTGACTTACAAAGCCAACAGCCACAGGTCCCCCTGATTTGGGGAATTAAAAGTTCCCTAAGTTTCTCCCTCTGGGCATGGGCATTGCTGCCTCACTCTAGGTGTCTATCTCATGCCTATGCCTCAGCACAATCTACAAACCAGGGGAAGATAGTCCTGTTGGGCCCTTACAATAGGTGTACTCTGCACATACCTACTGGATTGGGCCCATTCAGAATCAAGAAGGAGATGGTAACCCCTTATAACTTTTAACCCAGTAGTTATTAGAGCACTTGCCTTCCATATGGAAGACCTGGATTCAATTGCCCCTTCTGCCTGATGGGGAGAAAAGAGTTGAACCAGAGTCTCCCACCTCACAGGTAGGTGCCTTAACCACCAGGCTAAAGTATAGAGTAATTCTCTCTCTGGCCTAATGACTATTTAAATATTTATCCAAAGTGTAATAGCCACCATCACTTTCTCCTCCATCCCCTTTGTGTATAGTTAGGCAGGTGCCTAACTCATTCTTGCAAGAAAGAGCTTAGGCACCTAAGCCACCTGAATCCAAGAGAAGGGTTCCCAGCTCTGGATCACAAGCAGATATAGGTGCCTCCCTGTAGCCTGGATTTAGGCACCTAACTTCTATGAGGGGGCGGAACTTAGTACATACCCCTTTCATTTGCAACTGCCATTGGCTAGCTTAGGTGGCTCCTCACCTAGCGTGCTGGCTTTGGTGGATCACATTATTAGGCGCCTATCTCTCCGCATGCAATGTGTAGGGAGCCTACGTGCCTAACTCAGGCTTTGTGGGCCCCACTGTTGTTTCAATAATTTTCTAGGCACCTGAAAATTAGGTGTTGCAACACTGAGTATTGCCCCGTATAAGTCCCTTTGTGGATAAGGCCTTGAGCACCTACATCAGCACAGCAAGGTAGGGATGCTGAGTCTGCTCTCATTACATTTCTATAGCTTCTGATGTAGAGTCATAGAACCTAGCTTACTTCAGTGAAACAATGGGAAAGCAAACAGATTTTTCACAGAATACTTTAGTAGCATCCTGAAGTTAAGCAGGTAGACAAATCTTGTAGAGTTTAAAAAGAATACTGCATGACCAAGTGTCAATGCACCTGCAATGTTTTGGGTGCAACCCAGACCAGCAAGAGGTTGCATCACTCCCTGTCTTGTAGTCCTGGGTGCCTTAAATACTCTGCTGCTGTGGCTCACATCCCGTGGATCAAGCCCTAATATAATAACCTAAATAATTTCCATGCCATTTAGTTTACAAAATGCAAGCCTGACACATCAAACTGATGTGATAGTTGGCATTTTGACAATACATAGATAATTACCAAATGTATGTAAGTGGGTTATTCATAGAGAAATAGGAAACATTTTGTATTTCAAATATCTCTACAAATTCTGTGTTTTAAACTAATGAATAAACTAATTGTAACTTCAAAACACCCTATCCAGACTAGCCAGTGTACATCTGTAAACTCTGGGAAGCACAACTGTGAATGAATTCAAAGTTAGCTCAAAGTTTAGCTCTCCAGAACTGCACTTCCAATGGCCACCAGGCTGCCAATCAGTTACTTGTTCTGAAATAAAAGAACAAGCTTCTTGCTGTACACAGCCATTCAATTTCTAATAGTTATCCCATGGTTTAATACAGAATATCACATTCAGACTGGACAGTAACTCTTTCTGCAACTTTACTGGCATCTTTTTAACATAAACTGATCCAGAATGCTGCAATGAGATTATTTCTGACACATGCTGCAATGTCACATTTGGATATCAAATTGGATACTGGATTCGGATACTGTTAAGACATGTGCCATAAGATTGGACTGAGAACCTCCCTTGTCAAATGAATTTTTAAAAGGATTCCCAGTCTTTGCACTAGTCAAGAAAGTGATTTGATTTATTTAAACAAAACCATTTTGAGGCTTTGGAAAAGTGAAATACCCCTTTGCTATTCCAAAAGGATTCAGGAAATTTCCCATAGTTTTCCTTCTCAAATGGGCATATTTTTCCTTTAACAATCTTCTTATCCTGGGTCCACTTACATGATTCAATAGCAGGTGTATAGCAGCTCCACTGCATCCATCTCTCTTATGAGAAATGCTTATTCAGGCTCGATATTGAGCTGCATGTTCTTTGGTATTATATCTATACAACAACTAAAGTGAGACTGAGCCATCTCATTTGGGCTAGATATTTTCACTTCTTAGCTATTATTATTTTTATGTTTCTTTTGTGAACATCTATTAATTATATTGATACCCATGGCCTGGTTCACTCCGCATCGCAGAAAAAAAAAGCAAGGGGATTCTCTGAGGACCTCTTTACCTCTTCCTTCTCTGTTACTAGTGATATCTGCTCCTACACCATGTGAAATAGGCTACAGGCCCTGGCTCAAAATCTGATGGCTTCCCATTTGCAAGACCTTTGTACCTGTGCCTTTGTACTGGCTCAACAACTCCTGGTTGCTGTTCCCATAGGACCCTGATGTTTGAGTTCTATGGGTAAGAAAATGCAATCTAGAGTTTAGCAGTGTAATGTAGGTAGAGAGAATATAATTACTTACATTGAAATTTAACCAGGCTGCTGGGACTCCTCATGTGTGTAGGTGTTTTCAGGATCAGGCTTTTAAATGTCTTACTGGGGTACTACATTATGTTATTGTTTAAAAGATTTATTCATTAGTAGACCCAGCAAGATTAGTTGCAGGTTGCTAGGCAACATGAGTTCCAGTACCTGAGTTATTTATCTTGAATCTTATCCTAGTAGTTCTGTACATTTGGATATGACCACCAACTGTGGAAAAAACCCTCCTTTGTTTACTTTCCCTCCAACAATACTGTTATAAAATTTAGTTCAAATTTTACAGGCATAAGGTACAATTTCATTTTAATAACAGGACACTTTTTCTCATGTAATGCCAATGGAGATTATGAAATAAAAGAATATCATTTAACAAGTGGACAAACTCCATTTATGTGAGAAAAATACAGCGTTGGGCTGACTTCTCACCAGAAGACAAGTTCATTTCATAATACTATTCTTAGATGTTTTCATCAATGCATAATTTTGTCAGTTTCTGTGCAGCACGTGTAGCTAAGGTAAATCTCCTTTTAACCTTGTCTCTGATAGAACCTGTCAGCACTAATCAAGCTTCCTAGGAACACATAAGATTCTACTTGTTTTATGACTTCACCACTACTACATTTTAATACTTTATCTATTGTCCATTTTCCACGTGCAACAACTTCATCTTCTTGGCATTTATTCCAAGTCCAAGTCAATGACACCAATTTTCCATAGTAGCAAAAAATATCATCATTAATTCAAATATGTCTGCTAATTGAAGGATGTCATCTGCATAAGATAAGGAATTTAACTCTAGAAAAAAATTAACATTTGATACCAAAGTACAAATTTATCACACCAATGTTCTAACAGATTACTCCATGGTCTGGAAGTAGCTGAATTAAATGAAACAGATATCAAAAGGCTGGAGGCAGTAGAGATGAGAGTTCTTCAAAAGATGTCAGGTATAAAGTGGAATGACTTTAAGACAAGGGAAGAAGTTAGGAGAGTAGGATGTGAAATCAGTATGGGATTGGCTACAATCAAAAAGATTATGATGGTGGGAACACTGCAGAAGACAAATAGATGTTAGGATGCCAAAGAAAATAATACAAAAATACAATGTCAGTCTGAGCCAGAGGGTGAGGATCCTCTAAATGGCAGGACATCCTACCCAGGGAGGGACATGACCAGGTTGGGCTTAATGGAGGAACAGGTCATGGACAGCACATTAACTTCTACCATTTAAACTGTTTAGTGAAACCATTTGTGCAAAGTCCTGTGTGGACATTCTTTGTTCAGTTCAAGAGTGGCTTATTTGGTTTAGCTTTGCCTGTAAATTTCCTAATGCAAGCTAAACTAATAGAAGCCTGGTTTAAACACAGTTTTTTACCCTGATGTTACTATACAAACTATACAGTGTATGTAACTTTAGAAACTGTTACAGTTAAAGTGAACTGATATGGTTAAACTAGTGCAACCCCCAGGGCAGATGCACTTAATCTGATATAGAAGTATTTGCACTGGGAGGCACGTTTTGATCCACACTAGGGGGTTGCACTGATTTAACTGTATCGGTTTCTAAATGGATGCAAAAACTGTATGTAGACGAGGCTTAAGAGGTCTTTTGCAGAGGTTTAAGTTCCTCAATTTAACATCTCATTTTAAAGGGTTGAACTCGGATACGCCCCGAAGGGGGCGAGGAGCACGCACGTCTGTACTGGGGCTTTGCTCTGATTTCAGCCAGACTCTGGTGTCGCCGGCGGCGCCTGTACAATGCAAACCCTTAGCCAGGGAAAGCGACTGTGCGAAGCTTGTACCCCAGCAGGGGAGTAAGCTCTGCCCGCAGATGGCACCTTTCCCGCCCACGCTCGGGCTGGCACCGGTGCAGCTACCGGAACGGGGGACACGCTCCCCGCCTTGGCTCCCCGGGGGAAGGGGTGCGGGGGAAAGGCTCGCAGTGCGCGCCAGGCGGGGGTGCCCCTTGCCCGGGGGCTGGGAGCCGAGCAGCGGCCCTTGCAGGAGACGAGGCGAGGCGAGGCGAGGCGAGCCGGGCAGGGGTCCGCCCCGCGCTGGGCTGGAAGGAGGGAGGAGGGGCCGTGTCTCTGCACCGCATCGCCGCCGCTGGACGCCGGGCAGGCGGGCGGCTCTGAGCGCGGCCCTCCACTTCCTGCACCGCTCCAGGCGGGCCCCCGCGCGCGGCGCCCCCTCCCTGCTCGGCATGGCGTGCTGCTGGGGCGAGTACCGGGTAAGACCCCGCTGTCCGGGCGGGAAGGGCGCCCGCGGCCGGCAGCAGCTGCAGCCCCCGCGACTTCCCCAGCTCCTCCGTGGGACGCACCAAGGGCCTGGGCTGCACTGACCAGCTGCGAGCCCCGCGGGGGAGCGACAGGCTGGTGGCCCGCCCGCAGTGTGGAGCTGCTGCCTTTCCCGCCCGGGGGGTAAAGTCTCCCCCTCCTGCTGCAAGAGCGTCTGTGGCAGGGTCCAGGGAGGAGGCTGCGAGCCCGGGGCACCCACCTCACGTCCCCTGAGGTGGCGAGTACGGGAATCCCCTGCTCAACGCACTCCCAGTCTCGTCGCCGCTGGCTCGGCAGCGGCCCTCGCTCCCCAACCAGGGGCGGCATTTCCCTCCCCCCTTTTTCTTTCTGTGCGGGTTTAGCTCTTGCTAACGGAGATCCCATTTACCTGGCGCTTCGGGGTCTTTGGGTGGCTTCCTCCCCCTCTAGGACTCTCACAACTCCTCGCTAGTAGTCCGAGATGGGAAAGACCTGTTAGGAGCCAGATTCTGATGTCTGCTACAGCCATGCCAGTCCAGAGTAACTCCATTGACGCTGGCGTGATTGAGATCAAAGCTGGCGCTAAATCGAGTCCATCCCCTGGCTGGCACAGAATACAGCCCCCCGATAGTGCTGTTGTCGGATACTAAACTGATCGATATGACACTTCAGTGAGTCCAAATGCTAAGAAGCAGGAAACTCGATCACTACATCGGGGGAAAAGTATTTAGAAAAAAGGAGGAGAGAATGTGCTGGCTTAAAGTTGTTCGACAATTCTTCTTCGCCCAGTATAGTCACATAGAAGCACCTCTCAGGGTACTCGTGGGCCAGGTCTTCTGCAGGAGTAGGTAGTAGTCTCCGGATGTTGGTGTCCGTGTGAATAGCTATCATTTGTCTGGATGTGTCCCATTTTCCCTGCACTCTAAAGTAGTTTCCATTATTTGGAGGACAGTTAGGTGATTTAAAATTGCAATATTGTGCACTACACCTAAAATAAATTTGCTATCCTTAAGAATACACACATTACCAAACGTTTGACATTTTGTGCACACTAAGTTACTCTTTCACTGCTTTTCAGATGTTTGAAACTGAGTACTATAACTTTAATTACACTTAAAATTTATTTTTAATTTTAGGTTTCTGTAGATGGGATTTCTGGACAAAGAGAATGGAGACCTCTAATTTATAGAAAATGCACAGATGTACTCTGGTTGATTTTATTCTTTCTTTTTTGGGCTGGTTTGGTAAGCATGCTATCTGTTGAAAGAGAAATCTTACGTAGAACTACTGTAAGCTTAAAGTGATTCTGAATCAAAATTCAGGTGACCTCACTGCAGAAATTATAGGGCCTCGATTTTGTGGTCAGATAGGAGAACTTTGTGCTTGCACAAAGCCACAATGAAGTCAGTTTAGCTCCACACAGACCCTTCGACCAGGTGCTTGCAAGGATCCAATGGCAAGATCATCTTCTTGTACTTAGAACAAGCTGTTTGGGGCAGAGTCTGTCTTTTTGTTATGTTTATGTACAATGTCTAGGACAGTGGGGCCATTAGGCATTACCACAATGCAAATTAGTAATCATAGCCTATTCAATTTTCTGACATCTTTTTTAAAAAATTACAATTAATGCAAAAGAACTCTGCATAAGTCTCTGGCACACTTTATAAACTAAACTGACTTGAGAAGCAGGATGAGTTTTGTATGCCACTCTGCGTTTAATGCACATGTAGATATGACATGTCAAACCATGGTGGTATCCAGCAATTTTATTCTTTCATTATTCTTATTGCTTACTCTCTGTGATATTATTTTATTATTCACATTTGAATTATGGTTTCCTTTAGTTTGAAACAAATTTGTGGTGACATCCAGTGTTTATTCACACTGGCTGTGTTTCAGGTGGTTTCATGATCTGGAAGTGCACGTTATTGACGCATACATGTTGGCATACCCTTTTGTAATCATTTAATGTTTGCAGCCAGCCATTTATTAGTAGTAGTTGTAGATCAGATTCAGTGTGCTGAGCTTTTGTCTTAGTTTGCAATCTATATGGAAGCAGTATGGGCTAGCTTAGCAAATAAAGTTCTGTTGGACTTCCATCTGTCAGAATTTTTCATATTTAGAAGTAGGGTCACAAAAGGCTACTGCATCTCTTTTTTACTACTTTTGAGGTAGCTGTCTGATTGCTGGAAGTATATTTATTGTATAAATAAACTGGATCTAAAAATATTTATTGTGACAGAGTTGAGATGCACATATACACAGCAACCTTAACTATGGAGTCACTACAATGCCATATTAAGAGAAATTAATATATAAAAATTCAGGCATGACAATAGTCAAGTGATATAGATCAGAGGTTCTTAACCATTTTCTTTCTGACCCCCCCCCCCACATGCTATAAAAACTCCAAGGGGAGGGGCTTGGGTATAGGTATAGTTTGACTTCTAGTTGGGGGAGGCATGGCCCTGCAGGGCTTGAGCCAAGTCTGTACGGTGGGCCCTGGGGAGGAAGCGCCACCTCCACCCCCTGACTCACCTTAGCAGGCCACCCAGCCTGTCTGGGTTGGGGGGAAAGTGCAACCAAAAATGTATAATTCAAACGGGGGGTGGGGCTCAGCTCAGAGCATATGAAAACTGCTCAGGATGCAGGCAGGGGGCATCTAGGAGTGTGTGCAGCAGCTGTAGCTCAGGGAGAGGGGTAGCTAGGGGCTTTGAGTGGGCAGGGTTGTGGCTCGGTGCAGGGGGGATAGCTAGAGGCTGCGTGCGGGCAGGGGGTAGCTCAGAGTGCAGGGTGAGGTAGCTAGGGGCTGTGTGCGGGCAGGGGGTAGCTCAGGGTGCAGGGTGGGGTAGCTAGGGGCTGTGTGCAGGCAGAGGGGTAGCTCAGAGTGCAGGGTGAGGTAGCTAGGGGCTGTGTGCAGGCAGAGGGGTAGCTCAGAGTGCAGGGTGAGGTAGCTAGGGGCTGTGTGCAGGCAGGGGGTAGCTCAGAGTGCAGGGTGAGGTAGCTAGGGGCTGTGTGCAGGCAGGGGGTAGCTCAGGGTGCAGGGTGAGGTAGCTAGGGGCTGTGTGCAGGCAGAGGGGTAGCTCAGGGTGCAGGGTGGGGTAGCTAGGGGGTAGCTCAGGGTGCAGGGAGACAGGTAGCTAGGGGCTGTGTGCAGGCAGAGGGGTAGCTCAGGGTGGGGTAGCTAGGGGGTAGCTCAGGGTGCAGGGAGACAGGTAGCTAGGGGCTGTGTGCAGGCAGAGGGGTAGCTCAGGGTGGGGTAGCTAGGGGGTAGCTCAGGGTGCAGGGAGACAGGTAGCTAGGGGCTGTGTGCAGGCAGAGGGGTAGCTCAGGGTGCAGGGTGGGGTAGCTAGGGGCTGTGTGCAGGCAGGGGTGTAGCTCAGGATGCAGGGAGGGTATAACTAGGGGCTGTGTGCAGGCAGGGGTGTAGCTCAGGGTGCAGGGTGGGGTAACTAGGGGCTGTGTGCAGGCAGGGGGTAGCTGGGAGCTGTGTGCAGGCAGAGGTGTAGCTCAGGATGCAGGGAGAGGGTAACTAGGGGCTGTGTGCCAGGAGGGCCCCTCTCCTGTGGTCGCTGCTGGCCCCAGAGCTGGGTTCATCCACCCGGGCAGCTCTTACTGGCAATGCAAGCAGCTGAAGGGGGCTGAGGAGCAACTGCAGCCCCAGGCACCAGCAGCAGCTGAAAGAGGAGATGGGAGAGTGCCACAGTTGTCCACTGCATGGGACCAGCCAGAGCAGCAACCGCCCCACACTGCCCGCCTCTGGCTTCTGGCCTCTGATCTGGCCAGGGGGCAGAACCTCAGATGGGGGGAGAAGTAATGTGGGGGGAGTATGGAGCTGCCTATGGGACTGCCTCGCTCTGGCACTGCAGTTTGGGTGGGGCAACGCCTCCTATGCTGCCCCAACTCCACCCGTAGGCTCGGAGCTTGCGGATCCCCCTGAAACTGGGCTGTGGACCCCCCAGTTGAGAACTGCTGATATAAATCACTAGACTCTGAACACCTAAGTACAAATCTGATTACTCATATGATTAAAGTAATGAACGCACTTAATTCCTTGCAGGATGAGGCTCAGTTCTGTGCAGACTAATTACATTTTTTTTAAAAAAAAACCCCAAACTCCTTAAAAGAATATTTAAGTTGAAAGTCAAGCATGCAAAAGTTAGGAAATGCCATAAGTAATGTTGCCTGTGCAACCTTAATTTGGTGTTTTTATGCATATGTATTATGCTACAGTCTTTAGTTACATGATCACATACTATTTTTTTTTGTGTTGGAGCCCAGCCTCCTTCAGTGAATCACTAGTTAATCAATATTTCTCTTTTATCCTTCTCATTCAATGTGTGTCCCCAGGAGTACAGTACTTTCATTTTTACATCACTTTATATATTCAGGCACAGCTCTAATTGACCTCAGTTGCTGCTGTGAGTGCTCAGAGCTTCTGCAAATCTGGCCACAGGTGTCTCACAGTGGGCACCCAGAAAATGAGGAATACACAATTACTGAACACCTGTGAAAAGTTTGGTGGAAGTGACTTGTGCAGCATTATACAGGAACTCTGATGTAGCCATGGTTAGAATGCAGTTTTCCAGGATGTTCAGCTTCTTTAAGCACAAGACCATTTTTTCTTTTCCTGTAATTTCCTGCTTCATTAACTACACACCTTCCAAGTTCTATAATAAATTTGGAAGGGTCCTAAAGACAACATACTGTGGGGCCTAAGTGGTCCAAAGGCCTTGCTCTGGCCTTCTAGGCAGGGGTGAATTTTACTCTGAAATATTCATTACAGTGTAAACAATGTTTGAAAATTTGATGCCTGGTTTTTCAAGCACTAGACAAAAATTATGTAGGTTAAACAAGGAATATTCATTGAATGGGGGAGGAAAAAAAGCATAGTATTCTGTGTATCATAAATTCAAAAGAAAAAAATAATATAACATATTTTTAATAGATGTTTATAACTGGCTATGCTGTAACAGCTGGATCTGCAGAAAGACTTGTATATGGGTATGACAGCTATGGGAATATATGTGGTAGGAAGAACACTCATATTGAAGGTGCACCTCTTTCTGGACAGGATATGACAAATAAAAAGTAAGTATATCAGATTTTTAAATGAATCGAACACTTGAGATTTGATCATTGTTGAAGGAATAAATGATCTATAGTAAATAAAACTTTGGTGCATATAGGCACTTTACTAAGGGTATGTCTTCACTACCCACTGGATCGGCGGGCAGCGATCCATCCAGCGGAGATCGATTTATCGCATCTAGTCTAGACGTGATAAATCGACCCCCGAGCTCTCTTCCGTGGACTCCTGTACTCCAGCGCTGTGAGAGGCGCAGGCAGAGTCGACGGGGGAGCAGCAGCAGTCGACTCATCGCGGTGAAGACACCATGGTAAGTCGATCTACGTATGTTGACTTCAGCTACGTTATTCATGTAGCTGAAGTTGCGTAACTTAGATCGATTACCCCCCCTCCCCAGTGTAGACCAGGGCTGAGAGATACAAATAAGAGTGCAAGAATACTATACAGTAGCAATTGCAAAAATTATAGTCCTGATCCTGCCTTTGGATTCACGTACCCCAGGAAACTCCACCGAACGTAATGGCCTGCCCATGTGGGTTGACTGCATGTTTGGGGCCTATAATCTGATTTAAGATGAGGTAAAAATATAGTGTAAAATGTAGCATGTGGTAGAATCAGTTTTTAACTTTTAGCTTCAAAATCCAGGTGTTCCAATTTTGTATGGAAGAACACATTACCGATTGTCATGTTTTGTACTGTTTTTAAAGATAGTGAGCAGGTTCAAAATGATATGAAAAATAGAAAGCTTGCCTTAAGAGAATCTTTTCCCTCCTTCCTAGACATGTGTTCTTTTTGAATTCGTGCGGTCTGGAAATTAAAAACCTTAAAATCAATTCAATCGCCTTGTGTGTATCTAGCTGTCCTCAAGAGCAACTTAACACTCTGGAAGACATCCAGCTTTTTGCAAAGAACAATGGTATGTAATAAAGAGTTTGGATTCCTTAATCTGTGTGTGGAAGAGTTATGCAGTTTTAAATCCTATAAAATGTACTCCTGTTTGAAATATGTTACATTGGATGTTTACTTTATCATTAATTTATTTAAGTCAATGGAAAGCATATTCTAGTTCATGCTTATTTAAATGTTTTAGTTATCAGAAATTTTATGGATCTCTTGTGTGTATAAAACTGTTGTATGCATTTCTGCACAGGACTGGATTGTTCAGCAGAAAGGTGGCTATTGAGGACAAACTAGTTCAGAGGAGGGGGAGTTAGTGAATGGATGCCATTTGTATGTTTCAGAAATCTGCATTGACTTTGAATTGGATCCTTCAAATTCAATTAAAACGATAGTGAAACACTGTTATTCCATCGACGTATCAGATCTGTGAGCCCTTTGTATGTAATGAGTTTTGTTTTCAGAGCCAAAGTAGAATCATTTTGATTGTATTCTGATACTCTAAATAAACATAGACAAATAGCTATTGTGCAAAAACAGTTACTTCTTTTGCATTGCTTTTCAACATTTAAATAGAGTAAGCGAAAATTGATCCCTACCTCAGCAGTACATTACACAGCTAAGACTCCATACTCAAGATACCAGAGAACCGAGACAAAAAATTACCTGGCCTCTACCCAATGCTATCCATGTATAGAATACAAAGCTGAATGTGGAAGTCTGAAATGCTCCTTGGAGGACCCCAGCACGCACAATTAAGAAACTATTTATATACTATTCAGAGCATTTTGTAAAAAATCGCAGGGTTTGAGTTCTCTGGGCACAAGGCAGGGAAGTTCTGATTCTAAATCTGGTTCTTTTTCTTTTTTAAACAATAAACTACATAAACCTGGCCAACACTGCTCGCTGAATAGAGTGTTTGGCATTTGGCAGGCAATGACTAGCGCTCTGAGAATTGTTCTCTTTGATTTTCATAGATTGGATGGCAAGAATAGCTATTTACAATGAGGTTTTTTTAATGTAATTTTGAGATTTGATTATTATTTGATACTTTTTTGTCATCGAGAGCTGCGTACCCCAGTGATGCTCCTTAAATAATCTCAGCATAACTGAATTACATTACATGAAACTCCACCCACATTTAAAGAATTTGCATATCTGTCTTTAGAGAGCGTACAATATTGCATTTTAATTGGTTTGAGTATATCCAAGCGTTGCTTTTTCACTAGCATTATGGTAATGTAGTGTTTTACCAGCAGAGGGCCTGAAGATACTGGACTAAAGTTCTTAGGTCTGAGGCTGGACGATATTTTATTCCATTCTAAATCATTAAGGGCCCAATCCTGCTTCAGTTTACAAGAATAAGGTTTTTGCCATTATCTTAATGGGAAAAAACAAGACCCCCATACTTAGGTATTTAGAGTATTTGTGTGCCTCCTGTCTGGAGGATTGGTGATTGACGATGATAATGAAATGCAGAAGATAAGGCAGAAATAAAGCTGTGCTTGTTTCCCTTAATAAATTCGCATAGCTTTGGAATCTACATTTTAAAGATTCAGTATTAATGAAACTGAGAATTGGAGCCAGATTCAGAGGTGACCCTAGAGGGAGCTGAAGTTGGGGTAATTCCACCATCTTCCCAACCCTCCAACGTGTATATTGCTCCAACTTAAATTCTCTGTAGGCTCCCTTAGACTTACATGTAATAATGTATAATTTACATTCCCACTTAGTATGACCCACTGAGTCTAAGGAAATGTAGATGGGTGAAACTCGTACACCGAAGAGAAGTGTTTAGCAAGAAAAAAAGCCTCCTCTCTTTCTTGACCATACACATAGATACACCTTCTTCTGTCCCCAAAGCATTTAATTTATACCAATGTAGACTCCATTGTTTTACACATCAGCAAATGGGTGGTGATGATGCTAGTCACCAGGATTTTCAGGATGACTGTGACAATCGTAGTTTTTACTAATGGGTCTTCGTGTGACTCCATGGACCAATTTGTGAAGAACATTTATCGCGCAGGTCACAGGTCATATGCCTGGTTGTATTGATTGAGCTGCACATTGTTTCTGTGCCTGGGGCTGTGCTTCCAGTTGCTTAGCATGATTCCTCTCAAAGTCGAGGACACATTGCCTTATGGTGTGGTACCATGCAGTATGATTTAAGCTTAAGATTCTGTCACAGGTATTTTTAGTAAAAATCAGGGACAAGATCGCAGGCAATAAAGAAAAATTCACAGAAGCCCACAACCTAAGCCCTAACTTTTACTAAAAATACCCTGAGCAGAGCAGACTAACAGTAGGAGCGCTGCCAGGAGGGCTGTTGGGGGCCATTGCTATGGCAGTTGGGGGCTGGTTGCTGCTCCGGCAGTCCTGGGGCTGACTCCAGCAGCTGCTCCAGCCCCGTAACTGCTCTTTGTTAGAGGGTTTATTCCTTCACCCACTTACTTCCCTGGTCCTTCTCGCATGAACAGAGAGCAACAATACCCGAAGTCCAGAGGTGCAAACAATTTGATGTTTATTGGGGTGAACTTCCAGCTAGTATGATTCCAGTTTCCTTCCTTAGTGTCCCCCTTCCCAGCTCTGACACCACAGAGCCTTACACCTGTGTCCCTGTTCCCATTCCTGCCCTTAGCCAAACATGATTCCAGTTTCCCCACCCCCATTCCCTGTTCCCATTTCCCACCCACCCACTTTCAGATTGACTGCAGACTATATAGTAAAACTTGAGTTCTGCTTAGCTATACCTTAACCAATCATTTTCCTGAAATTTAACTAACCAATCCTAACATATTGTAACATGATTATGTAACCAATTATATCCCACCACCTTAATTAGTTTACACCCAGCAAAATTAATTATACAGCAGACAGAAACAATCACAGAACCAGACAGAGATTATACAGACAAAAAATAGTAAAGTGGGAACTATAGTGACAAAACAATACAGAAGTGAGGATTTCACATCCCAGCTATTGATAAGTGAGTTCTTGCCAGACAGTATGCTATCAAACTAAGTTTTCTTTTACATTTTCTAGGCACTTCCCTTTCTCTGGAGGTGATAGGCACTATCAGGACAGGACTGTATTCCTCACAGTCCAATAGCACCTTATTTCAATGTGACTAGTTTGGAATGTGAGGAGGTGACCGTTCGCTTCCCAGCTTATGGCTGCCTCTGTTGCTTAGCCAAAGGCCTTAGCCTAAGAACAGGGCCTCAGACTGTCACAGTAAGAGAAGGACCTTACACTGGCAGACAGTGATTTTGATTCTTTCTTTTATACCTCTAACTAGCCAAGTGATAAGAATACACCTAAATTCTTAGAGTATAGGCCTTTAAAGACAGGCCTGAATATCTATATCCTAACACTCCACCCCTTTTTTTTCTTTTGGGATCCTCCTGCCCAGGTATCCCTGGAAAAGCATAGGACATATGGCGACACATTTCCTGATAGGGCCAGGCATCAAGGTGGAAGGTGTGGATATTCCATTTGTCCCACTGCCCCTTGTGTTGTATAGTGCCCTGCACCTTCTCTCGTACGGGCATACCACACCTATTCCAATTAGTGTTCCAGACTTCCCATTATAGTGGGCCCGAGAAGGTTGGGTCCGGGTTGTCTAGAACACTGCAGGGTTTGGAGGGCTTATTACATTACTTATAGGTTATCTCCATATGCAGTACAGTACAAGTACAGTTAACAATACAAAATCCACAGCAACACCAAGTTCTGACCACTGCAGTATGGTCCAACATCCGAGACACCCCCAAAACACTGCCTCTCCTCCTTTGACAGGGTCACGATCTTATGTGTCCAGTTGCTGGCAGTTGCAACAAGCTGTTCCTGCAAGTTTTGCATGCTTTTGTCCATATCATAAGTCCACTGAATGTTCCCAGAGAAATGGGATATTGTCCAAACCAGCTTGACCACTTGGTATGGAATCAGGCAGTATGCCCTGGTTTGTTTATTCACAGCAGTAAGATTCACAGATCCATTTGTGCACCAAAGTCCAGACAGCAGCATGTGGATGGGTGTAGTTTGGTTATGGGCTGGTGTAATTATACCCCCAGCAATATGTACATTCCCAGCAAAACACCTTATACACAGTACACCCAATTGTCCACCCCTTGCGTAGGCCATTGATTCTGCTCCTCCATAGTCATAGGAGAAGGGCACATCCAAACATCTTCTGTTGATTTACACTATTTTACACACCCCTCCATTGATTCCCAGTGAGCTCCTCCCCTTCTCATTATTTCCATAGGGCTTGTGGGGACCACCTTAGTTGCCATTCCATTTCCAGGTACCACGGTAGCTATTACACAGGTGCTGGCCTCCTAGTTGAGCATTTTGCATTCCCATACACATCTCCCCTCCCAGGTCAGCCTTTTGAAGCCATCCCCCACCCATGTCATGAGGTTTTCTGTTCATTAAAACACAACAATGCTAGCAACAAGACAAACACCACAGACAAACACAAAACACAGATCGATGGTATTCTGGGTTATTTTTCCTGCTGGTGCTAGCTTGCTTGTAGAGTGTCTGAAAAACAAAAGAAAAAATTTCCACCCCCCTGGTGGGGACAGATTATTGCTTAATAATAATAATAATTAATAATATCACTTTCTTTTAGAAATTTCCTTGCTAATTGCAGGAAAAACAGAAGAATTACCCCTTATTTTGTTCTATAGTCAGGTTAGTGAATTACCCCACTCACTGGTCATTTATGAAATTCATGAGGTGGTGTACCTCCGTTTCCCCTCTTGTACAACAGACCATGTTTGCAATAGTTTCTCTGCTGTACCAAGCTTTACAGAGAGGCTTACTAGCTTGCTTCTGGATCCAAAGCTATTACCAGCTCAGAGACTGTCTTAAAAGGGAAACATTTCACTTCCACTAGAGTTCTGATTACTTTCCACTTTCATCTCCTGCTCCGAAACACACAGAGATCTGAAAAAGAAAGCACAACCTATTGTGGCTCCTTTTGGAGCCCTAATAGGATTTTAATGAAGTACCATGTTTTATTTGTTTCAGAGTAACAGCCGTGTTAGTCTGTATTCGCAAAAAGAAAAGGAGGACTTGTGGCACCTTAGAGACTAACCAATTTATTAGAGCATGAGCTTTCGTGAGCTACAGCTCACTTCCTCAGATGCATATCGTGGAAACTGCAGCAGGCTTTATATATACACAGAGAATATGAAACAATACCTATTCCCACCCCACTGTCCTGCTGGTAATAGCTTATCTAAAGTGATTTCCAGCACAAATCCAGGTTTTCTCACCCTCCACCCCTTTTATTTTATTTTATTTGCATTTCTTTTACCCCTTCTCCAATATACACTGCACACGTCCTAGGAAAATGCACATTCCTTCCATATAGTTTAACCTCCATAACATTATATTAGCCATATTCATTTTACACAAGGTGTAACTGCCTCCCCCATGCCCACAGAGTTTTCATGCACACCCACCAAAGTAACAATCTGATCTCCCAGAGCCACCCCAAGGCTCAGTGTTCCCATCATTCCTCCCCTTTTCCTTTTCTTTTACCTGTGCACATGCACAAAATTCTCTTTTGCCTAACATCCCTTGCACTGTGATTACTCTTTTTTACACAACTGTACCCCGATTACACTTCCATCTTGTACAACTAGACACAATCAGGGGCAGCCAAGTTAAGTTCCAATAGAAACCCCTTACATTCCTTTAGTGATTTTGATTACATTACCCAATAGTCAGATAATTTTGATCAGATTCTCTCTCCTCCTGCTGCCTGCAGCAGTCCCTTATAGACCATTTCTGTGGGAAATGAGCCAATTTTCCTTCAGAATAGCTGTAAAGGCTTCTGGGGACAGAAGCAGAGTGGTGGTAGTAGCCACTCTACCTGACCCCCTTGGATAATTTAATTACAAAGCTTCCATCCAATGTGACTGCACAGAGTTGCACATACAGTTATATTTATATAACTGGGTTTTATCATTAAACAAAAACTTCCTTCTTGTAACACCACAACTGTTACCTTTTACCATTTCCACAACTCCCAAATGTTTACTTTCCTGAAAACCCTGTATTATCAATTTTTGCAAAAGCTATTTGTAACTTTTCACTCACTTACTTACTCCTATATTTAGTTCTTTAAGGTAGTGCAATTTATCTGTAACAACTTAGCCACCAAGTACAATTATTGCCACACAGCTGCCTTAACTTGTGCTGTCTTTGCCTTGAGACTGTTTAAAGAGGCAGTAAAACATTTGTCTCCATGGATGCCCATGGATCTTTTACTCCAAAAATTCCAGTGGAATACAGCAGACCTCCCTCATACTTTGTCCAAAATAACCAAAAACATCTCACATAAGTATCCAAAGTACACTCCATTAAAACTTCAGAAAAACAAAAAGAGTGTGGAAAGGCAGGGGGAGAGGTGGAAAGAAACCAATTAAACCTGTCGGGTCAGTTTAAAGTATAGGCTACCAGCAACAAATTAAGTAAACCGAAGAAAAGAAGAAGGAAAAGGAGAAAAGGACATAGTTAGCTCTGAGTCAAGAGTAGGCTCCCTGGGTTGAAACAGTTGGGAACCCTTATCCCCAGGTTCTCATTCTGGCTCTGGGAGAAGAGTGGGGGTTGTTACCTGCTCCTGCAAACCCTGCCATTTTGCACTTTGAATCCTTTTTTTTTTTTCCTTCTTCTTTCTCTCCACTCCCCCAGGACCAAGTCCCAGCTCCAGTCTCTAAAGGTAGTCTGTTAACTCTGCTTTTGACTTTAAACCCTGTTGTGCCAAATCATCTTTAACCACCCATAACTAATTTACAACCCTTCAGCAGCCCTTGCTGAAGCAGCACCAAACTTGAAAGATTACTGGCAGCTTCCCATAATGCTGCCCTTACTTCAAACCTCTCACAAGCGGACTGAAGTGCTTCCTTTCCCTGGAAGGCATTCAGTCCCAATGGGTAGGGACCTTCTTCCACTACCCATATACCAAAGAAGGGGGGGCTCCTCAGCCACCCCCCATCCCTCTGGGTCCCCTAACACTTCCTCCATTTCCTTTTTAATCTCATCCCAGGTTGACCCCTGCACCTGGTATGGGCCCCTGTTCTTCCTCATCCATTTATCCAAAAAATCCTTTACTCTGGCTTGCCAGAACCCACAACTACCATCACGAGAGTTCGTGATACCCCCTCCAAGCAGCTGCACGGACTGTTGGGGAGGGGGACTTACAGGCTGCCACTCACCTATCCGATGCGATGCATCCGAGTGAGTCACCAGCACCAAGATGTTAGGGGGCTTATTCCTTCACCCACTTACTTCCATGGTACTTCTCGCATGAACAGAGAGCAACAATACCCGAAGTCCAAAGGTGCAAACAATTCAATGTTTATTGGGGTGAACTTCCAGCAAGCATGATTCCAGTTTCCTTCCTTAGTGTCCCCTTTCCCAGCTCTGACACCACAGAGCCTTACACCTGTGTCCCTGTTCCCATTCCTGCCTTTAGCCAAACATGATTCCAATTTCCCCACCCCCATTCCCTGTTCCCATTTCCCCCTTTAGCAAAACATGATTCCAATTTCCCCACCCCTGTTCCCATTTCTCACCCACCCACCCACTTCCTGATTGACTGCAGACTATATAGTAAAACTTGAGTTCAGCTTAACTATACCTTAACCAATCATTTTCCTGAAATTTAACTAACCAATCCTAACATATTGTAACATGATTATGTAACCAATTATATCCAATTCAATGTTTATTGGGGTGAACTTCCAGCAAGCATGATTCCAGTTTCCTTCCTTCGTGTCCTCCTTCCCAGCTCTGACACCACAGAGCCTTACACCTGTGTCTCTGTTCCCATTCCTGCCCTTAGCCAAACATGATTCCAATTTCCCCACCCCATTCCCTGTTCCGATTTCCCCCTTTAGCAAAACATGATTCCAATTTCCCCACCTGTCAGGCCTGTCTGTAAAGGCCTATACTCTATATCCTAACACTCCTGTGGCAGGGGCTGGCCCAACCCCCGTTCTCCTCCCCCCTTGGCCCTGGCTGCTTCAGCCCTGGGGCCGCTGCTCCAGCTCTGCCACTTTGGAAGGCATGGAGGTTCTGGAAAATCACCGAATCGTACCCTTAAGAATGCTCAATCACCAGTTGCTCACTATTCAACTCAAAATGTGCATTTTTTGCAGATTTTGTTTCAGGGTGTCTTTTGAAGCATTTAATCTGCCCTCCACACTTAAGATTGCTGGAGCTTAATTTGGAATATAAGACTTGTTTTGATAGATGAGTCTCAGGCATAAAAATTACATGGCCAGTCCGTCTCCATTTGGGCACTGATCAAATGAGTCTTGATGCCAACTGAACCAGCTTTTGCTAGGACTTCAGTGTTGGAAATCCGGTCCTGCCATTTGTTGCCCAGCAATCATTGTAGGTGTCACAAATAGAAACTGTCAAGATTTTTCACATACCACTGGTAACAGGTCCATGTTTCGAACCCGTGGAACAATGTAGTGAGGACAACAGCATTATAGACTTTGATTTTTTGGTCTGTAGATATATTCCATGTTGCTTCCAGATTCAGTGATAGAGGTGACCATATACAGTGCTGGCTTTCTTAATTCACGCATCCACATCGTGGTCAGTTGTCACTTTGTTGTTCAACATGCCGCCGAGATAAGTAAACTGTTTGATGGCTTGGAGCCTGGTACCTTCCAAGCTTGTTGATGGGTCTTGGTAAGGCTGTTGAGCAGCTGGCTGGTACATAAGCTTGGTTTTTGTTGGGCTGATGGTGAAGCCAAAGTTATTAGCTGCCTCAGCAAAGCACTCAAAGACGATAAGGCCATTGAGGAGAAATTAAATGAATTCTTTGCATCGGTCTTCACTGTTGAGGATGTGAGGGAGATTCCCAAACCTGAGCCATTTTTCTTGGGTGACAGATCTGAGGAACTGTCCCAAATTGAGGTTCTGGGGCTGGCTGCTGCTGCAACAACTCCAGAGCTTACCACGGCCGCTGTTCCTTCGGCCCCAGGGCTGGCCACTCGCTAGCTGTTCCAGGGTCTGCTGCTCCAGCCCTGCCCCAGAAGAAGTCATGGAGGTCCCGGAAAGTCATGGAGTTCATGATCTTTATGACCTCCGTGACAGAATTGTATCCTTAGTCGTGATATATGCTCCAAAGTTGGCATGTAATATATCCTCATTAATATTCCTGTGTGACTTATGTATGGGATGTGAACAAAGTTATAAATATGCACTAGAAATATGTTCTTAAAATGTGTTTGGCAAGCAATACATAAGCACAGTCTGCCTCAGACAAAGGAATTTGTCATTTCTTTATCTGACAAGCCTGGTCATCAGGCAGAGACAGTGAATGTACATTTACATGCAAGGTTAAAAAAAGGTATCAAATTAGCAAGTGGGGGAGGTAGCCTCTTAACAATAAAGACAGGGTTCTGAACCTCAAATGATAAGCAATTGAATCAACTGACTGTATACAATATTACTGTATTCTAAAATTGTATCTAGTAAGGTTTTTTATGAAAGCCAGTGACACTCTGGTGATTAATATCATTGTGAAATGTATGTATTAACACTCTCGGAGGAATTATGGATACTCACTGATATTATGCTTTAAAGTCTGTGATCAAATACAGGGAAAAACAGGGTTTCTTCCAGACAGGAGGAAGGGCAGCTATCTATCTGTCTCCAATGTAAATTAAGCAGTGTGGAATCAAAACAATGGAAGCCCCATTTAAATACAAATTAGCATGAGGATAGGAAATCCACAAGAAGGGAAGAACAGCAGGAAGCCTTCTAGGCTCTTGAGACAGATACAGTGAACTTTGTGGTGATACAAGGAGGGCAAAAGGATAGGTGAGTTGTCCATCACTTGGGAGATTCAAAGGGCCAGAGCTGGATCCTTCAGCCAAAGGGGTTGAAGTCTTCTGGGAACTTAGTTTGGTGAGAAACCTGCTTAGGCAAAGATTGTAACTTGCTTCTAAGACTAAAACAATTTTCAGCATATTTTTACTTTTGTTTGTTTGTTTGTAGTCTTTTGTGTCTTTATTCCTTATACTGGATATCACTTAAACCTAAGCCCTTTTTAAAATAAACTTGTTTTACTTTTACTATAAACCAGTTGAGAGCTGTGACTGAAATTAGTGTGTTTGTCAAACCCCAGTTAAATTAATGATCTGCATGGTCTCTTTGAAGGAGCAAAGAGCTTATTAAGTTCTGTGAATGTTCCAGGAGAGGGCTGCACGCTGAAGGGAGGCATTCTGGGGAACTTGGGAGTTGGGGTTCACTGTTTGTTACCTATAGGGCAAAGTTTGGGCTGGCAGAGCCCTGAAGAGTTTGCTGGCAAGGCACACAAGCTGGTGTGTCAGGGAGTTGTCATACAGCTTAGCAGCAGCAAAACTCTCACTTGTTGAGTCAGAGAGGGTAATACAGTAACTCAGTTCTGGGGCCCTCAGCAGATTGGCAGATGATTTTGGGGAAATTCAGGACAGAGAAGTATTAAGGTCATTCTATAAATAGTAACTGGGCGGTGGAAGCCCGGGTGTGACCTGCATGCTTGTGTGCAGGCTGTTGGTGTCAAGGCTGTGAACCACAGAAGCATAGCTTTGAAAGCACCCAGAGGTGCAGGGTAGGTGGTGACACAACCCCTTACTAGTCTGGGTTGAACTCCAAAATGTCACACCCTCATCAGAGTTAATCACTGTTAGTGTGTAAGACCTGATTGTTGAAGCGTAACATTCACCTCTTGAGGCAGTCAGAGTTCTCAGTCTGTCGTTCATAGAATGGGTAGGCTGTCCAGAGAAGAGACACAATTTCTTCTGATTGCAAAGCCAGCTCCTGTGTTGGCTCATTTTGTGGGTGTCCCTTCCAGAAGAAAGTATACCTAGCATGCTCCTCAGCCAGTTGACCCTCTTCAGCAAGTCACATCTTTCTCTGAGCTGCAATGTGGATACAATATCCTTCAAGCTCTTGAGCAACTGAAGCAGTCCACCGGGCAGGACCATTAGTTTGGTTTGGACAGTAAAGCAGCTTACAAACAGTCCACCTTGCAACATTGAAACAAAGGAAACTTTTCAAGGCTTGTTTGAATTTTGACTGCGTGATGGGATGTCCTCCAGCTTCAGTGGGCTGTTCAGGTTGAGCAATTTTCAGGAGAACTTTTTTAGCACCCTTCTTTGATTGAGGTCAACTGTGCTATTCCTGAGTCGAGCAGCTGAGTCAATCAAGATGCTGCTGGACTACAGTATCACCCCAAGTCAATGCAGAGTCTTGACCTACCCACGTGCAGGTTCACAACTATGACTCCCAGCGGTGTCCATCACCTGTCACTTTCACCATTCCCCTATTACTCTGGGACTTATTAAACTGTGCCAGAAATTTGTAAGGTGGAGGAGCAGTTCCATACCAACTTATGTACTCTTGGTCAACAAGACCATTTCCAGTGGCAAAGTAAATCGCGACAACTAAAGGACTTGCTGGTTGCAGTTTATTTTTAGAGTGACCTTCTATTAGATCAGTTGCCGAATTTCTCAGGCTAAGCTTGGTCTGCCCAGCAAATGGGTATAAAGTAAGTCTCATTTATACCATGTTACACATCTCTGAATTTGGCCCTAAGGGGAGGCTTCTGGAGGTATGAGAAATGAGAGAAAAGAAAATAGTATAATCATCTGAGTTTAGTGAAATTTGGGGTTTCCAGTGTTTCAGTTGGTTGTACTTGCTTCTCCTAAACCAAGTTACAACAATTTAGTGATAAAAGTGGGAAAAACTGAAAATATTACTCTCTGTAGAGAACAGATAGGGGTTTGATCTTGATTCATTAAACTGTTATCTGGACTGTATAAGATTTTAAGCTGTCTCCTAAACAGAACAGTGTTTAGCATCATGGGGTTTTTTTTGTTTGTTTTGTTTTGTTTTTGTTTTTACTTAAATACAGAATTATTGAGGAAAAACACTGCAGTTTTGCTAATTAATATTTATTATGCTGCACAAAATCTTGAAAACAGCAATTGATTTGAGCAGCCATGCAATTAAGTGCTATTTATTTAGATTTTTAAGAAGTGTGTTTTCTGCCCAGAAATGGATGTGAACTAATAACAGGTGTTTTTATTCTATAGGTTCTTGCCTTTGTGTTTATAACTTGAACATATCCAGTTACACACTAAATCCAAAGGCAGCTGAGCTTTGTCCCACACTGCCAGTTCCACCAAGGTAAGAATTACAGGGTGCTTTACTGCACTGTTTATTCAAGACAACTTTTCAAAGACTGTCCTTCCCATTTTGTGTTTTCACTTGATGCATAACCATCAGAATGATTTTACTTTGTTTAATATCTTTGATTTTATATTTTTGAATTCTCATGTTTATACACCCCCCCCCCCCCACACACACACTGTTCATACCCCTATTCAGCAGAGATTCTTAAGCATGTGCTCAAGTGAAGTCCCATTGCCTCCTGAAGGCACAGAACTGGACTCTTTATGCTTCCCTACTCCGCTGCACAAAGGAAAGTGAGGAAAAGAGCATGAGAGACCTTTCAGAGGTGAACCATGAAATAAATTGAAAAGAGGGCACCTCACACTTATTTCTTTGACAATCTGTATTTCCTCTCTGCAGCGTGAAATCCTCGAGAACAGTTTCTATTATGTATGTGATACTTCCTCATAAAAGCAAAACTGGTCGAAGCAGTTTCCCTAGTAACAGTCACCATTTACTTATTAATTAGGGAGGCATACTATGCTGATGGACTGCTGTGTCCTTTTAGACACACACATGAGTTTCTCTGAGATCTAAAAAACCTTCTTGCTGGCTTAGTGTAGCATTGCCAAGACTAGAGGGATAGTACATTTAAGACACTTGGCTAACAATGCCAAATAACGTTATTTTTATATGTAAATATTTGACTGGGCTACTTGTATTCTAAGCTGGTCAGGTCTAGCTTAATACACCCTAAAGATTGTTGGAATATCTTAAACACTCTGCAAAATTTGTGTGTGTATTGAAAATACCTATACTTATTACTACAGCCGTACTAACTTGTGCTTTGATTCCATCCATTCTCCCAAATTAATCAAGTCAAGCCCAGTTCATATTTGAATAGGAGCCCAAAAATGAGCAGAAAACACTGTTGGTGTTCAGTAGATGGTACTGTTCCTGAGTCAATAGTGAACCAATACCTCATATGAAGGCACTATGCTGATAGACGTGCTGTCTTTCAGATGAAATATAACTGACCTGCCGACTATTTGTGGCCATGAAAGATCCTGTGTCTCTCTTCCTAAGAGTAGGAGTATTAATCACAAAGACCTGAGCAAATTCCAATTTAGCTGAATATGTTCTGCCTTCCTAAATCTCTCCCATCGTTTTAATCAGGTAGAGATACTCACTTTCCGTTATAAACTACTGTGCAGTGTTGCTGTGCAATGTTAAATTGCCTGTGCTATTTTATCCCAGAAGTTTAGAAGGCTGCAGTTTAGTGGGTAGGGCGAAATGATCTCTGTATGTTGGCTTAAGTTCTGAAACGTGTTTTGAGACAATCTGAAATAGTTCAGGGGAAGCCTAAAGTTCAGTCTGAATATTCCAAATTCAGCATAAACTGCTTACTTTAATTTGGAACTGTTTCTTTATTTTGGTGGCAGTGTTAACGTATTTCATTTTTACTAAAAAGCAAGCAAACATAATACAACATATAAACAAAATTCAGGAACTTGATTGGGAATTGCACTTGTTTTGGGACTGCGGGATTGATCCCTGAATGTATCTGAAACCTTACTCTCCAGTAATCAATCTTTTCTCCCACCTCTGTTTTTTTAACTTTCCAGCAAATCCTTCCCATTATTTAATCGCTGTGTTCCACAAAACCCTGAGTGCTATTCGCAGTTTGCGTCCATCTTGATAAATGTGGTAAATGAAGTCGATGCTTTTCATCGTATTCTGAGTGGAATAATGGCAGGAAGAGATACTGTAATAGGACTGAGTGTCCTTGCACTAGGTAAAGTTATGAATAGAAGAGGGATTTTAAAAAAATTGTTAAAATAGAATTTCATGTTTCAAACCTTTGTAGGAAGAATAATGCAATTTTTAAAAATATTGACGCTTGATATTTGCTGTATAGAAACATTTGTTTTGTTTAAGAGAGAACTGCTGTTTTGCTTTCACAAGACATTTAGTAGACTAATGAAATTCAGATTTATAGAAACCAGACTGGAAACTTACTCTGCATCACTTGTTTGATTTTTTGTCTGACTCCATTAAAAACTTTAGGTGAAAAAGTTATAAAATCAGAATTTATCCTAGCATGAGGTGTGTTTTAATGATATATACTATTTCCTCTTTTCTTGCCGTTCTTAGGGGGCCATTGAGGTCTTAGAAAGTAGTTTCTTCTTCAAGTGATTGCAGACATGTATTTCCCTTGAGTGTGCATGTGCCAAGCACATCAAAGCCAGAGAACCTTACCTAGTAGTACCTGTAGGGATGGTGCCTTCTGGCCATTAGCTCCTTCCCAAGCTGTTTAAGAGCACTCTGACCCTTCTTAGTTCCTTCACCAAACATTAAGAATTGAGACTCAGATGCAGAGGCGATGGAGGGTGGGTCGTGGAATACACTTCTGCACCTATATCTTGAAGAACAACACTTATCTGTACTGTAACTAACAGTCTTTTCTTCGAGTGATTGTAGATGTGTGCTCCACTCAGGTGATTCACAAGTAGTTTCAGAAGGAAGTGGGGCTCAGAGTCTGCTTAATACTGCCTTCCCAAAATTTGCATCTGATCTGCACTCCATTGTAATAATGTAATATATGGTTAAAGTATGTATGGAAAACCAAGTAGAAGCCCTGCAAATGTCCAATGTGAAAACACCACTGAGAAATGTGACCGATGCCCCTCGGACCTAGTCATATAGCTCTTAACCTGTGGGGAGGCGAAGTCTGAGCTATCCCATAAGCTGTTTTAATACGGGAAGTTATCCACCTGGAAGTCATCTGCATGGAGACCAATAGACCCTTCATGCAATCTGCAAAGGAAACTAAAAGATGAATTGATGAACGGAATGGTTTAGTTCCCTTCAAGTAAAATGCCAAACATTGTGTCTCATCCAAGGAATGAAAAAGCTGTTCATCAGCGCTTGAATGAGGTTTGGGAAAAAATACAGGTGAATATTGTCTGATTAAGATGAAATTTTGACACGACCTTAGATAAAAACTTAAGATGTGGCACCAAAGTGACCTTGTTTTTGAAAAACTGGTTATACTAGGTATATGCCATGAGGCTCTGCAGGTCACTAACTCAACTCGAAGAAGTTATGGCCACAAATAACTGATTCTCTGTCTCTACTATACCAAAAGACAAAGTTGCCAAGGACTCAAATGGACGACTCATGAGTCCTCCAACACAGTGCTAAGGTTCCAGTGAGGAATCACTTCCTGCACGGGTGGGAAGAGAAGTGATCCTTTCAGAAATCTGACTACCATGGAGTTTGAGAAGACTTTGATTTGCTTTGGATGGAGGATGAAATGCCAGAATCGCTGCCAAATGGACCCTCCACAAACTGAGAGACGGACCAGAGGACTGGAGGTGCAACAATTGCTCCAGAATGTTCTGAATGCAGGATTGTATTGGTAGAATCCTGCAGCCTAGGGATCAGATTGAAAAATGTTTCCATTAGCCAGATAGGTAGCCCTTAGTAGAACCTGTCGAACGGCTTCAGAACAGCACTCCTGTTCCTTGTCTAGCCATGCAGCATCCATGCTGTGAGGTGCAGGCTGTTTAGTGCTGGGTGTGAAATCTGACTATGATACTGAATCAGTAGATTGGAACCACAGGGATGAACAGAGAGACTGAGGAGATCGCCCTTATGGTAGCGCTGCCCCATCAGTGTACTGCTAGGCAAAGTTCTCTGGCTTTGGTGCACTCAGCATGGACCCCTGAGTGGAATATACATGTGCACTCGCACCTTGAAGAGCAACAGCTACAGTACAGGAAGGTAACAGTCTTACTCATGTAAACTGAAAAATTTTGATATGCCTATAAGTATTAAAGTAATTAAGCTAGTTATTAATAGGTAATTGTAATTTTACATTTTCAGCATTAAAAAAAAGCAGTTTGATAGCTTTGATTTCATGTTTCGTGAGTAAGTTGAAATTAACAAAAACTAGCTTCAGAATGAGAGAACAGAGGGTAAATCCATCCTAGAGAGAATGGATTTCAGAAGGCAAGGGTTATGCCAGTAATGAATTTACCCTAAGAACCTGACTATTCTACATAATTACTAATTCTGGTCATTTTAGGGCCTGATTTTGGAACATTTCTGGTCAAAACAGAATCTCTTCAGTTTTAAAACCTATTGGTCTCTGCTTTTGAGATCAGTGTTTACAAGTATAAAAAATCTGGAATGTAGAAAAAACTAAATTTTCTTTGTAAAATAATTAGTCTGATTAAATAGATCATAACAGTCATCTGAAGTTAACTCTTTCTATATATTTTTTTTAATTTTCCAGCCTTCTCTTTAATAATGGTTTTAACCTTCAGATTCATCACCACACTTCTGGTCCATATTTTCGTGACACTAGTTGTGTTTGGATTGTTATGTAAGTATATTTATTTATAATGGGTGTTTAAGTAACGCATTTGAAGGAAAAACATAAAGGAAAAAACAGCAAACCTGTTTCTCCTCTGGTATCCTTCAGTAAGCTAAATTGGGTCCCAGTCCTGCAATCGGATCCATGCTGGACCCTTTCTCTGTGTGGATGAAAAGGTCTGACTATGCAGATCTAGCTGTAGTATCAGGGTGCTGAGAGGTTTGTTTTATTTCAATTATTTATAGATGTCTGTAGATTGTATTTCTTTTGACAAATGATTTGAGTATGATCAGTGTTAACGTTTCCAACAAAGTTTAAATAGAGAATTTAACAATGCATCCTTTATAAAGAAAGAACTATTAAGAATGATCAAAGCCTGAAATGTGAGCTATCTTATAAGTTATGTTTATCTCTTGCAATGAGGCTGTAACTTCAAAGCTGCAAGAAGACCAGACTTAATGTTGGCTTTGACTTCAAAATAGCAAACCAGCCACACCATTTTATTCTGTGAGCACAGATATGTGCATTTACACCAGTGGTTCTCAAACTTTTGTATTGGTGACCCCTTTCACATAGCAAGTCTTTGAGTGCGACCCCCCTTGTAAATTAAAAACACATTTTATATATTTAACACCATTATAAATGCTGGAGGAAAAGTGGGGTTTGGGGTGGAGGCTGACAGCTCGTGACCCCCCCATCTAATAACCTCGAGACCCCCTGAGGGGTCCTGACCCCCAGTTTGAGAACCCTTGATTTATACCTAATGTTTCTCACTTTGTGCTACACTGCTCCATTCTTCAGTTAATTTGTAATTGAAGAGGAGAAGGTAACAGAGCCATAACCTGTGTGCATTAGCTTGCCAGTCACTTGTGAAGCACTGTCTGCACCTTCATGGATTTGTGTTTGTTCCAGTTGTCTCAGGTGTTCTGTGGTGGCTCTACTATGACTACACCAACGACCCAAGCATAGAACTGGAAACTGAAAAGGAAAATGTAAAATTTTTACTTGGATTTGCTATCCTATCTACCGTGATTACGGTGAGAAATTTTACAGAATGATCTTTGGGGAGCTTAATGTTAGAGATGGTAATCTGAAACCTTGAAATAAAACTATATTATAGCAATGTGAGTGCACGTGCTCCCTCCTTTATTTACGCTTGACATAGAAAAGTGGAAACTCCATTGTAGAGGCGGCAAAGAGTCCTGTGGCACCTTATAGACTAACACACGTATTGGAGCATAAGCTTTCGTGGGTGAATAACGACAAAGTGGGTATTCACCCACGAAAGCTTATGCTCCAATACATCTGTTAGTCTGTGAGGTGCCACAGGACTCTGCCGCTTTTACAGATCCAGACTAACACGGCTACCATTCTGATACTTGACTCCACTGTAGAGAGTAACTGAGGCTGTGTGATGGTGATTCAACCATGACATGGTCAGTTTATCCCTTTGTGGATTGCACTCAGATGCATTCTGCTTTCCATTTGCAGCCAAATAAGATCTGCTTATAATTATTTAATCCTTTTTTTACATTTTATGGGACATTCACCTGTATCATGTAGAGTCTGTACAAGGCTCTCCACAAACTTAAACCCTGTGCTAGGGCTGTAGGACGATGCCAGCAGAGCAGCTGTGCTGCAGGACTTTTGCCCTTGGCACACTGCTGCAGTGTGGGTCTATAGGCCATCCTCAGTTAAGCTAATGGTGGGGCTGAGTGAGCAGAGAGACACTGGATCCATGGAAATGTGAATCCTGTGGACCCAACATGCTCCTTTGTGCCACGTACAAGGTAACAGCCATTGCAGTGGGGTGGAAGCTTAGTGCTGCTGTTTAGTTTGCTGGCCACAAGCTGTAGTGCTAAATTTTTGCCTTCCAGTCATCCACCTCCTGTTCACCACACAACCTGATTAGTATGACTTTATGCTGTTGAAATGAATGTTTCACCTTATTTAGCATCGTAGCCCAGTATGAATGTGTGAATAGTTCATATATTGTTGGGAAATGAGTCAGTTACATTAATGTTTCTTTAAAAGAAAATGTGGTTGCACACAATGAACAGTCTGTATTGTGTTAAAATGACCAATATTATTGTGATATACACTGGAGCTTGCTTGCATATTCTCTGTACATTATCAGACGGTGGGCACTGCACCTCTTCTCTTGCTAAATACAAGAATAAGAAAAGGTTTCTTTGGATGCAGATTTGTTCAGGTGCAATACATTTGCCATTTGTAGAATTCCAAATACATCGTCTGCTCCCAGTGGCTCTTCTGAGAGCTTCTGGCATCTTTGTAGAGCAGACTAGAAAAGTGGTGAAGCAGCTTCTATTGTGAATGTTTATTGTTTTATAGTTTCCAGTGTGCTATGTCTTTTAGGTGTTGTTTGCAGTTCAGTGTTAAAGATTTAGTGCATAATAATTTTATGAAAAGACATGTTCTCCTGCGGTCCCTTTGTGAAATCTGCACCATGCTCCCCCTACAAAATTTGACGACTTCTGATAATTTAAGAAAGAAATTCCTAGTTTAGTATTTTTCTGATTTGTTTTTCATCTCTTTTAATAGATGGTTCTACTTTCCCTCATATTTGTACTAAGGAAGAGGATTCAGCTGACTGTACAGCTCTTTTGGGTTGCTAATAAAATAATTAGCAGGGTCCCTTCCCTACTGTTCCAGCCACTATGGACCTTTTTGATTCTCATTTTCTTCTGGGTGTTCTGGGTTGCTGTGCTACTTAGCTTAGGAACTGCAGGTAAGTAGTTGTATTTTATCATGGTCATGGGTGTACACTATCTTGTTTTAAAATTTGGTCTTTAAACACAGAACATGTTGGTGTTAGTGTACAAGGTGTAATATATCTGTTATGATCTTGTTTTCTGTTTACTTCACCTTCGCATTTCTAAGGGTACTGCAGAAGTAGCTGCTGTTTTGTGAGTCAAAGATAATACAGCATGTTAGAGGAGAAACACATTTGTGCACTCTCACGGAGACTTTACTTTTGTTCTTTCTTGTTTAGGTCTCATAATATAAAGCAGGGGTGGCCAACCTGAGCCTGAGAAGTAGCCAGAATTTACCAAAGTACATTGCCAAAGAGCCACAGTAATACATCAGCAGTCCCCCTCCCCCCAGTACTTCCTGCCCGCCGGCAGGCCTGCCAATCAGCACCTCCCCCTCCCTCCCGTGCCTCCTGCCTGCCGCGATCAGCTGTTTCGAAGTGTACAGGAGGCTCTGGGATGGAGGTGGGAGGAGCAAGAGTGCAACAGGATCAGGGGAGGGGGCAGGAAGGGGCAGGGGCCTTGGGGTAAGGGGTGGAGTGTGGGCAGGGCCTGGGATTGAGCAGTGGAGCTTCAGCCCCGGAGTCAGCACCTATGCATATTAACTTCTGAAGAGCCGCAGTTTGGACACCCCTGATAAAAAGTGTCATTCCAGATCCAAACTATGTTGTTGCTTTTTGTAAATGGGGAGCATAACAGAAAGGGGGGAGTGCTTTGATTTAGTACAGCAGTTGTGCAATTAATGTGTTTCTACTATGGGAACAACAGGAAAGTGCCTTCCCTCCTGTGAGAGATGTAAAATTATTCTGAATATCTCTTCCCAGCATTTGATGGAAAGCTCTGCAGATTTGTAGAGAGATTCTCTCTTTCTCCCCTTTTTCCTCTTCCATCCCCAACTGTTGAGGTATTTCAGAAGCACTTGGTTGAAGCATTTGTCTGGCAGGTGACTTGCTGTTTCTCCAAAGTTGTTAGGCACAGTGGCACCAAATTTTCAGCCCCCGTAGGCTCTTCATGAATCTTTCTTGCCGAACTGAACATCAGTTCTTGTGGGACAGATTTACTTTGCTTTGAGATGTCATCCTAGATGCTTCTTCAAAGCACTCGTCTTAGCTTGTAATTTTTGTGCCTTATTTGTGCTGGTCACATGTGGCCTGGGAATGCCAGATGCTGCACTATGTGGTTGTTACTGAAAGGGAAGCACCCCTTTCAGAATTGTGAATGGTCAGTGCAGTGGTATAGCTCAGGAGGCCATTGGAGCTTTAGGTAGTGGGTTGCTTTCATCAGGTTAAGGCAGGGGTGGGCAAACTTTTTGGCCCGAGGGCCACATCGGGGTGTGAAACTGTATGGAGGGCCGGTTAGGGACGGCTGTGCCCCCCCAAAAGCCTGTCCCCTGCCCCTATTCGCCCCCTGACCCATCCAACCCCCCCTTGCTCCTTGTCCCCTGACTACCCCCTCCTGGGACCTCCTGCCCCAAACTGACCCCTGGGGTCCCATCCCGTATCCAACCTCCCCTGCTCCCTGTCCCCTGACTGCACCGACCTATCCACACCCCTGCCCCCTGATAGGCCCCCCAGGTCTCCCATGCCCTATCCAACCCCTTCTGTGCCCCGACCCCTGACCGCCCCAGAACCTTCGCCCCATCCAACCGCTCCCTGTCCCCTGACTGCCCCCCGGGACCCCCTACCCAACCCCCCCCACCGCTGCCCCCTTACCATGCCGCTCAGAGCGGCAGGAGCTTGCAGCCCTTTTGCCTGCGCGGCTGTGTGGGAGGGGGAACAGTGGGGGTGGGGCCAGGGGCGAGCCTCGCCGGCCAGGAGCTCAGGGGCTGGGCAGGACAGTCCCACGGGCCAGATGTGGCCCGCGGGCCGTAGTTTGCCCACCTCTGGGTTAAGGCCTTTTATTAATTTGGATAAAGCTTATGCATTTAAGCTGTATGGGTGTAACTACTCATTTTTAGGTAGTATAGGATTGCTTTTCATGCAGTTTTTGAACAGCTCTATTTGGTCAGAAGTTAGATCTAAGTACAAGGTATTAGTCAGGTAAACTACAGTAACTCTAGTAAAGCTGGTAGCTGTTAGTTAGAATGAATCAGAATACACTAAATTTGAAATACTAATGGCCAGGAATGCTAGAGGAAACAACACAAACATTCTTCATTTAAGCAGAGCTGACTATGAGAGAATGCACAAAAACCCAAAGGAACCTTTACTGTAAGTCTCCAATGTGCAACAAAAGACTGTGTGTGAAGTTTGTCCTTGTTGAATCTAAATTCGGAAAATGCCAAGTGAGTCCAACGTGTTTAAAAAGGTTATTAGTCTCTTTGGGATACAGAAGAGAGGTAGAGGTTATAAATATTTTGGCTAGTGTAATAGGATCAATTTGATGAGAAGTGCAAGATGATATAGTTGGGTGTTTCCCGAGTATTGCTGTATACTTCATTAAGAGTTTGTTTTCAGTCCTGTGCCTGGGTTGTTTTTAACAGATGTGTCAATAGTTGTAATTTTCAGCCATTTAGCCAGTTAAAGTATTAATATTTATAGTGAGAATGTGCATGTTACTTAAAACAAACTAAAGTGACAGTATGAGTGTTAAAGTAGGTGTTAAGTAGATACAGAAATATCAACCCATGTGTTCATTAGTTTTCCTAATTGCAAGTGAGCTTTTATGAGCTTTAATTCTGCTTCTAATCAGATTATGGCATGGGCGTACATCAAAGTTAAACAGTGGCTATTGTTAATAATTCAAGTGATACTTGTTTGTTACTACCAGTTGAGTAAAAGAAAACTGTAGTAACACCCATAATCCACTAGATGCCATTAATGTAGTTTGAAAAACTTTCTGTTGAGTAACTCATTTTCATTCTTCTTCAAGTGCTTGCTCAAGTCAATTCCATTCTAGGTGTGTGCGCGCCCAGGTGCACGGTCTTCAGAGATTTTTTACCTTAGCGGTATCTGTAGGGTCAGCAGTGGCGCCCCCTTGAATGCCATGCACACGTGCCAGTATATCAGGCACCGCTGACCCTACGCCCTTTCAGTTCCTTCTTACCGCCCATGGTGGTTAGTCAGAGCACCTTTCCTTGCATTGCAAGGGCTAGCGGGTTTTTTTTGTCTACTGACTTCGAGCCTTAGGGCCTTGTAAGTAGTTTGTTTCTAGTAGTTAGTGTTATGTAGTTGTTAAGTGTAATTAATAGTTAGCAGTTAGGGTCCCAGCAGGGACTTTGCCCCAGGAGGGGCATGTCCCGGTCTCCTGGGTTTAATCCCTGCTCGGACTGCAGCAGGCCTATGCCTGTAAGTGACCCCCCATTGCAGCTGCCTCAGGAGCTTAGGGGAGTCACACGTTAGAGACAAGTGCCGAATTTGTAAGAACTTCCGGCCCTGCACACAAAAGGAGCAGGATATTCGGCTACGGGCTCTCCTCATGGAGTCCACCCTGTGCCCGGCCTTCGTGCAGCCCCATCAGGACTCGCCATGTACCTCAGCCTCGGTGCGCAGTGCGCCCCTGGCTCCAGTGCCCAAAAAGAAGACCAAAAAGCATGACTCCGCAGCACTGGGCAAAAAGGGCCATGGTCATCAGGCAAGGGACCTGCTTTGGGCCCCCTGGCCACTCTGGAGCTGTGCACTTGTACCTCCCTGGTCGAGGCCTTTAGCTCCATGAAAGGTCCACCACCGACTCCTGGGAGCAGCATGGGACCAAAAACTCTGGTGGTACCAGCGCCTTCATAGATTCCCCGAGAGAACACAGGCCTCCGCCCGTGCCACCAATGCAGCATGCGCCTAAGGAACCGGCAAAGGCTCCCCACGAGGGCAAGCCAGCCGCCAAGACCCTTAACGGGGCAGTGGAGTGCCACTGATCCCCCTAGACAAAGCAGCCCAGACCCTCTGGGGCTCGTTCACATTTGCGGTCACCGCTGTCTTAACGTGCATCACCTAGAGCAAGACGCCAGTCTCCGTACTACCAACGCTGCTCACCCTCACACCGATCGTCCTCTCGGCGCAGGGCCCGGTCACCTGCCTCGTGGGAGCACTCTCTGTTGCGTCTCCAGTCCCCCCGGCACCGGTTCTCCTGATACCAGCACCGATCACCTCGCACTGGGCACTGTTCTCCAACAACAACAGTCATTCAACAGACCCAAGCGTCGATGGCCCCACTGTGGTCACCGGACAGGGATTCCTCTGGCACGGAAGCCCAGTTCAGCCCCTCACCTAGACTGCACCGGTGCGAATGGGCACCCGAGGCTGCATCGACATCAACAGCGCTGACTTGGCAGCATGGCCAGTGGCCTTATTGGGGCGCATGGGGAATGCTGGTTGTGGCAATGCCCCCTTCACACTGCTCATCAGCCGCCACCTCAAAGCAACAGCTGGCGGCGTTGATGGCACCAGGCTCTGTGCATGAGGCATGATCTGTGGTCAAGACAGAGGACACTGTCCCCACCCCTAAGCCTCCCTCCCAGACAGGGGAAGATGCCCCGGAGCCTTCCCTGGTGGTGAAATCATGTCCTCTTCCCCAGATGAGGTGGTTGCGAGACCCTCGAGGGCCAGCCTGCTGGACAATTTCAAAGAACACCAGGCCCTGCTGTGTTGGGTGGTTGAGAACTTGAGCCTGGAGGTGGAGGAAATGGCTGAGTAGGCAGACACCTTGTTGAATGTCTTGTCAGCCTCTACCCCAACCTTTGTCGCGCTACCAGTGTATGACGGTGTCCTCAAGGTTGCCGAGGGCCTCTGGCAAACTCCTTCCTCCATTCCTCCCACATCAAAAAGGGCCCAAAAGAAATACTTTGTCCTGGCCAAAGGGTTTAAATACCTCTATACCCACCCTCCCCCAGGCTTGCTGGTGGTCTCTGCGGCCAATGAAAGAGACAAGCAGGGGCATACCAGTTCGACCCCCAAGAATAAAGAGGCCAAATGGTTGGATCTGTTTGGGGGAAAAAATTTACTCGACGGCCAGTTTACAGTTCTGGGTGGCGAACCATCAGGCCCTCTTGGGCCATTAGAACTTTATGGGAATCCCTCCATAAGTTCAAGGAATCCCTTTCACAGGGTTTGGCCCAGGAATTTGGCACCCTGGAGGGCACTATGGCTGACAGATTGCTCACTTCAGATGGCGTGGGACACAGCGGACTCGGCAGCCGGGGTAGTCGCGTCTGCAGTGGTAATGAGGCGCAGCTCCTGGCTTCAGGCTGCAGGTCTCTCCTAAGAAATGCTGACATCCATCTAGGACCTCCCATTCAATGGGAATGGTCTTTTTTCTGACCAGATGGATGCAAGGCTGCATGGGCTAAAGCATACCAGGGCCACCCTTCACTCACTGGGCGTGCATACACTGCAGCCTGCGAGAAAGTAGTTCTGGTCGCCCCTGCTGCCTAGACCGTGGCGCTCTCGTCAAGGATCTGCAAAAAGAAGACACAGAGACGCTAGTTTCAGCCGCTGTAACCCTTCCTCCTCCCACTCACCCGTGCAGCCTGGCCCAGCAAAACATTCCAGGGGCCAGAATGGCTCGTTTTGAGGGTGCGGACGTGAGTGATGCCCCAGTCACCTTCCAGGATCCGCCCTGCTTTCCTCCACCATCTTCGTCTCTTCTGTTCAGTCTAGTCCCAAGTCACCTTGGACTGTTGGGTGCTGGACATAGATTCTCATGGTTACACCCTGCAGTTTTCGGCCGCCCCTCCCTCCCATCCCTCTTCAGGGATGCTTCTCACAAGGAACTCCTC
This sequence comes from Lepidochelys olivacea, assembly GCF_965140295.1. Lineage (NCBI taxonomy): Eukaryota > Metazoa > Chordata > Testudines > Cheloniidae > Lepidochelys > Lepidochelys olivacea. The sequence continues at coordinate 73,561,761 of NC_140418.1, read as the reverse complement.
ATTCAGGAGGTTGAGAACCTCCTGCACCTGGGGGTGGTGGAGGCGGTCACTCAGTACATGAAGGGAAACGATTCTCCCACTACTTCCTACTCAACAAGTCTCTCAAAAAGTTGAAGTTTCACATGGTCTCCCTGGCCTCCATCATCCCTTTCCTGGATCTGGGAGACTGGTACTCTGCCCTCGACTTGTAGGGCATTTCCACATCTCCATATTCCAAGGTCACAGACGTTTCCTCCATTTTATAGTGGGTGAATGCCATTTCCAATTTACAGCACTTCCCTTTGGCCTCTTATCGGCTTCAGGGGTCTTTACAAAATGTGTGGCACCAGTGGCTGCTTACCTCAGACGTCGAGGGGTCCAGGTCTTCCTGTATCTTGACAACTGGCTCATCAAGAGCAGGTCCGGGATCAAGTACAGAGAAGCCTCGATCTGGTGCGTTCCACCTGCCACCACCTGGGTCTGTTGATAAACAAGAAAAAATCCACCTTAAGGCCACTCCAATGCGTAGAATTCATAGGGGTAGTTCTCGACCCCACATGAGCCAGATCATTCCTCCCGGCGGCGTGTTGTCAGGCCACGTCGGACCTGATGTTGCATGTCGAGAACCACCCGCTCACCACGGCTCGCACCTGCCTGTAGTTGCTGGGCCACATGGCCGCCTGTACATACGTGGTCAGTCATGTCAGGCTCTACCTCTGGCCTCTGCAAGCATGGTTGGCGTTGGTTTACACCCCAAACAGATACACTCTAGACTGGGTGGTCCTGGCGACGGATAACATCCTGTCATCCCTGGATTGGTGGTTGGACACTGGGTCAGTGTTGGAAGGAGTCCCCTTCTTGACCCCGTCCCTGTTGCTGACCCTGATCTCTGATGCTTCGGACCTGGGCTAGGGAGCCCACCTGGCTGAGCTGAGCACCTAGAGCTGATGGTTGCGGGACAATCTGTCCCTCCATGTGAATGTCAGGGAGCTCTGAGCGGTTTGCCTGGTCTGCCAGGCTTTCTTGCCCCACCTGAGGGTCAAGGTGGTGCTGGTACTTACAGACATTATTGCTGCGATGTATTACATCAACAGACAGGGCTGAGCCAGGTTGTTGGCCCTTTGTCAAGAAGCTTTCAGCCTTTGGCACTTCTGTATGCGGCATGCCATTCATCTGGTAGCCACACACCTGCCCAACACAAAGAATGTGCTAGCAGATCACCTCAGCAGGACCTTCTTGTCTCACCACAAGTGGTTGCTCCATCCAGAGGTGGCCAGTATGATCTTCCAAAAGTGGGGAACTCCTCAGGTGGACTTGCTTGTGTCCCGCCAGAACAGGAAATGCCACGTGTTCTCTTCACTCCAGGAGATGGACAGGGGTTCCTGTCCAATGCTTTCCTGCTTCTGTGGTCGGGAGCCCTGATGTACTCCTTTCCACCAGTGCCATTGATCCACAGTGTTCTCGTGAAGATCAAACAGGACAGGACGAGGGTTATCCTGATAGCCCCCAAGTGGCCTCGCCAGCACTGGTTTGGCATGCTGCTGGAACTTTTGGTAACCGAGCCATTGCGGCTCCCTCTCTGGCTGGACCTCCTGTCCCAGAACCACGGCAGTCTCCTGCACCCAAACCTGGAGGCGTTGTACTTGACAGCCTGGCTGCTGCTGCATGGCTGAATCCGGACCAGCAGGAATGCTCGACCCAGGTGCACCAGGTCTTGCTGGGTAGCAGAAAGCCCTCCACCAGCGTGACCTATCAGGCAAAGTGGAAAAGATTAATGTGCTGGGCCTTGGATTGGCACATCTGGGCCGAGCAGGCCTTGCTGCAGGTGATCCTAGACTATCTTCTGCACCTCAAACTTCAGGGCTTGTCCTTTTTTGTCGATCACTGTCCACCTGGCTGCTATTTTGGCTTTCCACCCTCCATTCCAAGTGCAGTCGGTCTTCACTCACAACATGACTCCCTGGTTTCTGAAAGGTCTGGAGTGTCTCTTTACCCTCATGTCTGGGATCCTGTCCCTCCCTGGGATTTGAATCTCGTGCTGTCGAAGCTCATGGGCCTCCCTTCGAACCTCTGGCTTCCTGCTCTCTTCTCATTCTCTCCTGGAAGGTTGCATTCCTGGCGGCGGATATGCCCGCCTGCAGAGTGTCTGAGATCAGAGCTTGCATCAGAACCACAACTATATGGTATTCTACAAAGATAAGATCTAGCTGCGGCCACACCCGGCGTTCCTGTCCAAGGTAGTTTCCCAGTTTCATACAGGCCAGAATGTTTTCTTACCGGTCTTCTTTCTGAAGCCCCATAAATCCAAAGAGGAGTGCAGGTTACATGCACTGGACGTCCAGAGGGCGTTGGCCTTCTATATCGATAGGAGAAAGCTGTTCCGTAAAGCCAGTGCAGCTGTTCGTGGCGGTGGCAGACAGAATATCTGTGCCTATGTCTGCTCAAAGGATTTCATCCTGGATCACAGTCTGCATCCCTGATACTGCTACGAGCTGGCTAGTGTGCCTCCACCGACAATAGTCAAATCGCACTCGACTAGAGCTCAAGCATCATCTGGTGCCGCCTTATCGCAGGTGCTGATCTAGGACATCTGTAGAGTTGCTACCTGGTTGTCTGTCCACACATTTACATCCTATTATGCGCTGACCCAGCAGTCCCGGGGCGATGCTGGCTTCGGCAGGGCAGTGCTGCAAGACCGTGAACTCCGAGCCCATTTCCATTGGCACTGCTTGTGAGTCACCTAGAATGGAATCAACATGAGCAAGCACTCGAAGAAGAAAAAATGAAAAAACCTTTCATTTTTGCATAGGGACAGCAGAGCCTGATATACCAGCACATGTGTGTGGCCTCAAGGGGGCACCACTGCCAACCCTACAGATACCACGAAGGCAAAAATCACCCGACGACTGCGCATGTGGGCACGCATACACCTAGAATGGAATGGACATGAATAACACATCTCAAAGAACAGCAGTTACGAAAAATAGGTATCCGTTTTTTCATCTTTCATCATTGCTTGAATTGTCACAATTGTCATACTTTATTAAGATTAACATAAGTGCAAAATTAATGTACTGTCATCAGAGGAGTTCAAAGTGCTTTACAGAGAACAACTAAGCCTCTCAAAATCCTTTTTACACAGGAGGATAGTCTGAATGAGGAATATAATAGTCATTCTGACTCCCAATCCCATGCTCTAACCATTAGGAAACAGTTCAGGTGTTCATATTTCAAAATTATTAAGTTCTAAATATCTAAATCCATATGATGCTCTGTAAGAGCCAGTTTCTGACACTCTTACTCATGTTGGCCCTAATCCAGAAGTGCACTTAGACTTGTGCTTAAGTCATTTGCTGGGTCAGGGCCACGTAATAGTTCTTCACAGGGTGTATTGATTTAAATTAAGATGATATAAAACAGCAATTTAAATCATGATTTAAATGACCAAGGAGAAAGCCTTGATTTAAATAATTGATTTTAATCAACTTTTCCTTGTTTTGTAGCTATTTTCTAAGGTGCATTCTCACTGGTTGATGATACCATTACAACATGTTGATTTACAACTAACTCTGGAACCTTTACACTAGATTTGGTACATTTTTTGCTACCTGGGAGGGTACACTAACTGTATACATTTATGTAAGCAATTATATAGCTTAATATTTTCTGATTCTTATTCAAATAACACCTAAAATTAGAGTAAAATAGGTTTACTTTGTGCAATTGACGGCAAACTTTGTGCAAGCCAATTTCACAATTTTCTCTGTTAATTCTGTATTATTCTTGCATGTGGGGGGAGAGAAACACTTATTTTTTCAAAGAAAATTTTACTGTAAAATGGCAAAAAGTTAGCAGGGGTTTCTGGGGGAGGTATAGAATCTGAAACAACTCCATACAGTAGGGGTAAATCTTCCTACTCTAAAATAAATAGTATTTTATTTGACAGTCTGCAAAAAAAAAATTTTTTTTGTTTTGTTTTAAATACACTCTTCAATATAAAATCTCATCTAGGTTTTACAAGGTTCGTATTCCATAGTGTATTATCAGAACAGCTTTTGTATTTTCCACTCTCTCTGGAATCAACTGATTGTGGAAATGGAAGAAAACTTTTTCTTGCTCTCTGTTGTTTCTGGGTTTTTTGAGGGAGATCAGAATACTGCTCTGAACCTCCAGGTGCTGGTCATTTGAGAACTCCAGCCTTCTGTGTTTCTCAGAAGGGGCTCAGTTTGTAAAATCTTTACCTTTCCGTCATAGCAGTTTCTAATTTTCGGCTAAGCGCCCACTTAATTTTACTTTGGACTTAACATCATTCTCAAAATATTTTCTGATATCATATATATTTACATTTTTTCAGCAAATAGCTGTTTTTAGTTATGTGCAGCTTGAGGAGATGGGCTAATGAAATTGAATTGCTACTGTGTTGCACCTGTTAAGGTTTCCCTTGTGCTTCTTGCAGTTCTGTAATATTTACAACCTCTGTGCATCTTGTAACTCTGAGGCACTTGATCCATGTTTCAACTGTGATGCAGCTGATCTTTATCCATCCATGCAGATCACCTTGTTTATGTAATTTTTAATATCTATTGTTACATTGAGAAGAAGCTAACTCCTTGGGAGGATCAGATAACTATAGCCCCGGTTGCGCAAGGTACTTTAGCACATACCTAACTTTGAATACATGAGCAGCCTCACTTCAGTGAGACTACTTGTATATTTAAAGTTACGCACCTGTTTAACTACCTTGCTAAATCAGGGGCTGTAAGAGCAGCTGAAGCGAAGTGTACTGCAAATCTATATGTCTTGGACAAATGCCAGATGAGATGCCAAATTGCAAGAGACTGGAGTTAGCACAAAAATCAAGTGGCACCGGTTGTAACTATGTATTCTAATGAGAATGGAGCTCAGTGAGGATTTTGAAAATCCAGTAGGGTTGTTTTGTTGTAGAACTAGAAATGGCCTTGTGGTATTCCAGTAGTGGTACTGTAATGTGTGTTCTCTCATATATGAATTTGGCAGAAACAGTGAAATCCACATCAGGAATAGGATACTGAGCATAAGTGTAAGATAGGAGTGCTAGGCGAGATTTTCACATAATGAAAATGTATCTCTGAGTATAGTGAGGAGTACAACTATCACAGTAAAGATGTGCTGCAGATAAACCAGTGGTAAAAGTAAATTTCTTGTCAGATCCAAGATATTCCAACTAAATCCAGCTAACTTAATTGTATATTCTCATGTGTGAAAAAGGAGCAGCTACAAAGTAAATTCAGTTGGGAGGAAACACAAATTTTATAGAACAATGGTGAAACCTTTCCTGACTCTGCAGCAGGAAGCATTAAAAGTGGAAAATATTTTCATAGTAGCAAGAACTGGGAAATCAGTTCTGAGTTAGTACTTTCTGGCCAATTGTTCTTTGTTGCCCACAGTGGAATTGATTAATTGAGGAAAATATGATTTCCGGTTCCTAGGAGTTCCAACCGTTTAAAACTTCTGGTTTCTCCAGACATCAGTAAAAAATTCCCAATAGCCACTCCCGTAGAATGTATGACAGAAGTCTGCAAGTCACAAAATACACTGTTTGATATTGATATTGTGCATCTCTTTGGCTGTGACTGATATAAGGCTGTAGTATTGGGCTAGTGAATCAGATGGAGAAACTTTTCAAAGTCTTTCTGAAAATGCTATGGCAACATCTTGGTATCTGACTAACATTTTTTTGAAGTATTAGATTTGTTACTCTGATGCAAAGAAAAGTATATATAGATTAGGCAGCTTTCTGCAATGTCATGGCCCAACAATGGGGATTTTAGTCACTTATTAACCACTTGGAATTGGCAAATGGCTGCAGTGGCAGGACTGATTTTCGGAGAACGACTTCTCTGCTGTGATTATGCTGCTGGAAGAAAAATATACTGCAGACAAAGTAGAACCATATTCTGGGGTTTTGTTCTGTTTTTTGTGCCTCCATGACCAGATCACACTGGAATGACGAGGAAAGGAAATGTATTTTTTAATAGGATGTCAGAGAGATTCTTGCTGTTTGATCCATGCTATCAATATACTCTCATCTTTATATGTGAAACATAATATAATGCATTATTCTGTCATCAGATTTGTATGTGCCTGGTAATTATAGATACAAAGGGTATCAGTCAGGCACAGACAGACACCATGAGGGAATACTACACATGATCTTTGGCTCCTCTTACTCAGCAAAGAAAGTGATCACCGACACATGATGACATCCAGCAGAGGGCAGTGATACACATGCACACAATACTAGCCCATGACAATTTCTGTTTAGCCAAGGCTGTTACTGTTAGTCATTATTTTAAATGGCAGTGGGTGTTAAGAGCAATGAAATTACTGTTTGTGCTGCAGACATTCATTAATTGTTTTAACCAGTCTGTTGGCACAGAAGTAAAATATCCTAACAATTTGCATAATAGGAATGTTCAAAAGTAAAGGTTGAACACCAGGAAAAAGTCCTCAGTTCTGCTACTGAAGGAAATGACTTCTCTTCAAATGAAATTGAATGCTGAAGAGACCTCCATTTATCTTATCCACTGTATTGCACAGTTGCTGCTGGTCATGATTACAATTGATATATGAGCATGTTTGGCTAGTTGTACATGTTGTAAGAACATAGGAGCCTAAAACTGCTGGAAGAGTTAATGGAGTTGAGAACTGTTCAGAATACAAAATGAGACACAAATGTACAGTGCATGGGATGAAATTTACTTTGATGGTATGTGGAAATGTGCTCCATTTCAGAGTTCTCTGAGAAAGAAAAATAACTCTTGGGTCTGCTTTTTAAAAAAAAAAAGAAAAAAGAGGGTGGGGTGGGGGAAAGAGAGAAATGGTATCAAAGGATTTTCCACTTGTAAAGTAACTTGAATTTTCACAGGTCTAAAAAACATTAGAACCAAATTTCAGTAGCAGTATTCCACTGAATGAACATGCTTACAGCAGTGCACAGTCCTAACCTCTCTCAAATGCCTGCAGCTCATGACAGTGCTTTCCTGTTCAGACATCTTTCTGAACATGAAATAACCAGTGCATGCATCACTGTCTTCACTTCAGTGAGGATTGCCTCACGGGCAACAATTAACTAGTCTGTGTTACAACCTATGAACTTTTTTAGTAGTCTAGTACAGCTGCATCATGTTGCAGGGTATGACTCTTGATCCAAGGAACAATGAGAACAAGGTTTACCTGAATTTGGTAGAACCCATCTGTTTTGACTTCCAATTCTCAGCTCTACTCACTAGACCAGTGGTGGGCAACCTGCGGCCCATTAGGGTAATCTGCTGGTGGGCCGTGAGACAGTGTGTTTACATTTGCACAGCCGCCCGCAGCTCCCAGTAGCTGGGATTCGCCATTCCCGGCCAATGGGAGCTGTGGGAAGCAGCACGGGCCGCAGGGACATCAGTGGACAGTTCCTTATCGTGCCCCTACTCACAGAGTTGACATTGACAGCACCAATGCTGTACTGGAAGTTAGTACCAAGGAATATCCACAGCTCACCCTTAGAGATGTATCCTTAAGGTCAGCAAATTTGAGCCCTGGCAAAGTGATAAAGAGAGTAAGTTCCAGATCCAGTGACCTTCCACAAAAAGTATCCTGTCTCTGTCTCCCGCCCCCAAACAAAAGTTCAAATTCAGGAATTATAAATAGGAGTGTCTAACTCGAACTCAGCATTTGGGACGGTGCATCACTAATTTTGTGTAGCTACTTTTAGGCTTTTGTGTAAGGCCCTCATTTGTTTAAGAAATACGTTCACGTCTTGTCAACGTAAGTGGAAATAAAATTTGCTAGCATAATTAGATATAAATGTGTGTTCATGTTCAAGAATACACATCTGATGCAAACAGCCTTAGAGTTCTTGTTATCTTAAAGATATCTACATTCTGTTTAAAAAAAAAAAGCAATGTCATTCACTTTTGGATTGAATTTTGTCTGTTTAATGTTCTAAAACCTAGTTTTGTCACAGCTATAACATATACTTTATTCTGTTTTGTTTCAATGGTGCATATATATCTTTAATCTTTCCCATCAATCTTTCTCTCCCTGCTCTTTTAGTATAATCATAGAATCATAGAAGATTAGGGTTGGAAGAGACCTCAAGAGGTCATCTAGTCCAACCCCCTGCTCAAAGCAGGACCAACCCCAACTAAATCATCCCAGCCAGGGGGCTTAGATAAGCCGGGCCATAAAAACCTCTGAGGATGGAGATTCCACCACTTCCCTCGGTAACCCATTCCAGTGCTTCACCACCCTCCTAGTGAAATAGTGTTTCCTAATATCCAACCTAGACCTCCCCCACTGCAACTTGAGACCATTGCTTCTTGTTCTGTCATCTGCCATCACTGAGAACAGCCTAGCTCCATCCTCTTTGGAACCCCCCTTCCGGTAGTTGAAGGCTGCTATCAAATCGCACCTCCCTCTTCTCTTCTGCAGACTAAATAATCCCAGTTCCCTTAGCTTCTCCTCATAAGTCATATGCCCCAGCCCCCTAATCATTTTCGTTGCCCTCCGCTGGACTCGCTTCAATTTGTCCACATCCTTTCTGTGGTGGGGGCCCCAAAACTGGATGCAATACTCCAGATGTGGCCTCACCAGTGCCAAATAGAGGGGAATAATCACTTCCCTCGATCTGCTGGCAACGCTCCTACTAATGCAGCTCAATATGCTGTTATCCTTCTTGGCAACAAGGGCACACTGTTGACTCATATCCACCATCTTGTCCACTGTAACCCCAGGTCGTTTTCTGCAGAACTGCCACTGAGCCAGTCAGTCCTCAGCTGTAGCAGTGCATGGGATTCTTCCGTCCTAAGTGCAGAACTCTGCTCTTGTCTTTGTTGAACTTCATCAGATTTCTTTTAGCCCAATCCTCCCATTTGTCTAGGTCACCCTGGACCTTATCCCTACCCTCCATTGTATGTACCTCTCCCCACAGTTTAGCATTATCCGCAAACTTGCAGAGGGTGCAGTCCATCCCATCATCCAGATCATTAATGAAGATGTTGAACAAAACTGGCCCTAGGACAGACCCCCGGGGCATTCTGCTTTATACTGACTGCCAAGTAGACATCAAGCCATTGATCACTACTCACTGAGCCCGACGATCTAGCCAGTTTTCTTTCCACCGTATAGTCCATTCATCCAATCCATACTTTTTTAAACTTGCTGGCAAGAATACTGTGGAAGACCATATCAAAAGCTTTGCTAAAGTCAAGATATATCACATCCACTGCTTTTCGCATATCCACAGAGCCAGTTAGCTTATCACAGAAGGCAATCAGGTTGGTCAGGCATGACTTGGTGAATCCATGTTGACTGTTCCTGATCACCTTCCTGTCGTACAAGTGCTTCAAAATGGATTCCTTGAGGATCTGCTCCATAATTTTTCCAGGGATGGAGGTGAGGCTGACTGGTCTGTAGTTCCCCGGATTCTCCTTCTTCCTTTTTTAAAAGATGGGCACTATATTTGCATTTTTCCAATCATCCAGGACCTCCCCCGATTGCCACAAGTTTTTAAAGATAATAGCCAATGGCTCTGCAATCACATCAGGCAACTCCCTCAGCACCCTCGGATGCATTAGATTGGGCCCCATGAACTTTTGCATGTCCAGCTTTTCTAAATAGTCCTTAACCTGTTCTTTCACCACTGAAGGCTGCTCACCTCCTCCCCATACAGTGCTGCCCAGTGCAGCAGTCTGGGAGCTGACCTTGTCTGTGAAGACCAAGACAAAAAAAGCATTGAGTACTTCAGTTTTTTCCACATAATCTGTCACTAGGTTGCCTCCCCCATTCAGTAAGGGTCCCACACTTTCCCTGACCACCTTCTTATTGCTAATGTACCTGTAGAAACCCTTCTTGTTAACCTTTGCATCCCTTGCTCGCTGCAACTCCAGTTGTGCTTTGTCCGCATAATAATGCTGTTGTCCTCCTAAGTGAAAACTTAATTTTTAGACATTTCTGTAATTTACCTTTATCTGATTTCAGATTTTGATAATGAAGATTTTTCGTTTATTTCTCAAACATTCATTTTAGAGCAGATCCTGAAGTTTTAACCTGGTTTCTCCTAAATTCTTGCTCAAACACAGATCCTATTGACTTTACTGGCAACTGTAAAAGTGACCTGACTTAAAACTGAGGCATTAGGACCTATGAGAATATTTTTCTCAAAATTAGTTGTGTGCTTTAATAAATATTGCTGAACTAAACAGCTGGATTCTATTTTATAACTTTACTGAAGAAAAGTGAATACATGGGATATATGGGACATGTGTAAGTTCTGTTTTGTTTGCTGAGTTGTGATTTAATATTCTGATATCTTTGATTTCTCAGGGAGTGCACAAGTCATTTCAGGAGGACAAGTAGAATATAAAATTCTGTCTGGCATTCGCTACATGTGGTGGTACCATTTAGTCGGCCTTATCTGGACAAGTGAATTCATCCTGGCTTGTCAGCAAATGACTATCGCTGGAGCAGTGGTTACTTGCTATTTTAACCGGTATGTGCAAAATTTACCTCCTTGTATAGTTGGTTTTTTCTTAGCATTGACTTTGTCTATTTTTAGGAAAACCACTATAAAATGCCTTGGATTTATATTTAGGGTAGTATCTTGGGAGCTAAATTATTCTAAGAATGTGAGACTAGAAAGTCAAGCAGCTCATTGCAAGGCTTTGAACACGATCTCATGTGACATGTATCACCTCTCTAAGTCCTAGAAAATTTTGGGCCAAATTAAGCCCTCGTGCAAACCCGTGTAACTCCTCTGACAAAACCCAGATTAGTTTTAACCTTTTCTCAGTAAATGTTGGTAGTTCTAAGTAAAAGTGTAACATATATTGCCAGAGTAATTCTAAAGTAGTGTGACTTGGTCTCCTTTCCATCCCTCCTACCAGGCTTTAATCTGGTATGGCTGAATAAGCCTCTAAAATTTACTGTAGAAAATAATTGAAAATCTTTTGTCATGCCATTCAAATATTTTTACTTGAAGTGTTTTAGTTTGTGTTACCAAGACACCACCTTAGCTAGACGTACAGGAATTGTAAAAATCTCATTTACTTCTTACTATTTATCCTGTTTTACGTTTTGCACTTCCTTCATATTGGATAGTGAAACAAGATGGGTTTCATGCAGTAAATCAGTGCTGTTTTTGTTTCAATTTCCAACACTGCAGGGGAATGTTTTGATCTTCTAACTACATTACTGTGTTTCCTCTGCTCCATTCCACGCAAATGTGGTTGGTAACACATTTTCTGTTCTGTGAAAGTCTGAGACTTCGAAAAAATTCTTATTCCACAGTGGAACAACAACAACAAAAAAGGATTTTTTTTTTTTTGCAGAAAAGCTGTATTGCCATTGGGGAATGGGTATCCGTGTGAGCTACGGGTTTGTAGCAGTTTGCCTGGGAAGCACAACAGCCCACCTGGCAGGCTGCCCCAGAGCTGGGGATCTGGGTTGTGTGGGAGCTGGGGCTCCCAGGGCATCCAGGCTCTTAGGCTGACAGGGAGCTATCAGGCAAGCTGTCAGGAAACCAGCCTGGTTCCTGTTGAAATTTCATCCAAATCGAAACAATCCCCCAGAACATTTTGATTTTGACAAGTCAGCACTTTTGGATAGAAAGTGTTCTTTTGGAAAACTCGTGATGAACTCTACTCTTCCCACAGGAAAGCCAGCTTAGACCTTATCCACAATCAGGATTTTTTTTTTCCAAAAATTTTCCCCTGTTGGAACTCTGATTCCACTCCATTGGTGTTAGCAATGTTGGGAGCCCTAGAGTAGACAGGTTGCTGGCTGCCTCCACCATTTTAAGCACTGTGTTTTCTGTCCCTGCTCAAAGTAAGTTTAATCAACACAGCATTTAAAACACTGTCAGAAGCTCATATGCTCTTGGGTTCTCAATAGAGCTGAGACTGAACTGGTGTTAGCCAGTGGACATTTTTTTTAAAGTATTCCAAGTGCAGAATCTAAAATGCCCATTTTAAAGGGTTTGGGGAGAAGATCAGTATGCTGACATAATCTGTTACCATTTCACCGGTTTACACTTCCTACTTAATCTCCTTTCTCTGACTGAAGGATCAACACAGGTAACTAGTGTTCCTACAGAGCTGTATGTAGTTAATTGGCCCTTTGCTCCTGAGGGTACAGCATGGCATTCAATCCTGTAAAAGAAGTTTGCACTGACTTCGTTAGTACTTTTTATGTAGCCTGTTGTAAAACTAGACAAATATCTAGATGAGTTGATGTAGCCCCTGAAAGACCTTTGTGTACCCCCAGGGCACACATACCGCTGGTTGAGAACCACTGCTCTAGTATAACTATTCATTGTTTAAGATTGAGAAATTCAGATTTCAATAACAGAGCACTAAAATTTCATGCAGACAATGACTTGTTTATACTGCTCTATATTCTATACACTGAAATGTAAGTAGAATTTTTATATTCCAATTGATTTATTTTATAATTATATGGTAAAAATGAGAAAGTAAGCAATTTTTCAATAATAGTCTGCTGTGACACTTTTGTTTTTATGTCTGATTTTGTAAGCAAGTACTTATTAAGTGAGGTGTAACTTGGGGGTATGTAAGACAAATAAGACTCTTGAAAGGGGTACAGTAATCTGGAAAAGATGAGAGCCACTGTACTAGAGAGCCAAATCCTGAGATTCTTACTCCATTAATTTTGGGTAGCAGTAGTCATTGGGAGTTTGCCTGAATAAGGCGCTAAAGATTTGGTCCAAACCACATTGCTTCAGGAACTTGGGGGTTGGGGCGGAAATCTTTCCACATTTCACAGGGGCATCTGCACCAGTGCTTTCTCTGATTTGACACCTATACTGAAGGCCACAGTCATTAAATTGACATTATTTGTTGAGCATGGACAGTTTGCGCAGTGCTGCATAAAGCACTGGCCCAGAGACTACGATGCTCCAAGGTGCATGTGGAGTAGTTCAGGGGTGAGGAGGAAAAGGTGACGTTAAGCTACTCTCATATACTGCACACACACACATCTGATCTTTAGAGCCCAGCAAATCCGCAGATATTCGCTTTATATGTGCAGATGTCTGCATCTGTGGATCATTTTTGCGGATCGGCTACGGATATAAATTTTGTATCCGCACAGGGCTCTACTGATCTTAGGGCTACTAAGGCAGTCCCTGGTGAAAAATATAGTGCAGCCTTTGAGCTCTTGTACTTTGCACTGGCTGCCAGCTACCCGAAGGACTATTCTGGAAGCTAGGAATCCCCAGGACATGGAGACAACCTGGCCATGCCTCCTACAACCAGGGCTGGTAAGGCAACATTGAAGCTGCTGTGCTGGCTCTCTGCCCCCAGAGGATTAGGTAATTCTCAAGAGACCAAACCTACCAGCTTTCCAGTTACTTCCCACCACCATTGTGAGGTCCAGGATTGGGCTCTTGGAGTAGACAAGTTCTGTGCTCCAAATTGCATTGAAATCTCTCTCCTTACATGTACTTCATTTGCTTGGCAACTGATAGCCATTGTGTTGAGAGAGTTGTGCATGGGAAGGGAAATGCTATATATATATTTAATGGTGGTGATCCCTCTTCCTATCCCTCGATCTGTCAGTACAGATAAGTAGATAAATCAAAGCAGTGAGGTAAGGGGGATAGAAAGGTGAATTAGCAATATTATAGACCTCATAGAGGGCAGTGAACGATCTTAGTTCTTATTGGCAACAATGAATTTGTCACCAGGAATCTGCAATTTAATGTGTTCTGTGATGCAGCCTTATAAATGCTTGTCACAAGTGCTTTGTTTATGATACCCCATGGAGAGGTTTTCCTTCTAGCTAGTGAATGGCCACAGGAAATGGAACAGCCTTTCTCTGAGGAAACCTGCTTCCTCAACACACAACAATCCAACACACAAAACACTTCGCAGCCACTGTCCATAAGCGGAATTAAAAATGGGGAGGGCAGAGAGTTGTTTCAGCTGGATTAGCTTTACAGGTGACATCTGTTTGACCTGAAATAATAATACTGAAACTACACTTTGCTTTCTTCTATTCAGATAAAAGATAAATTCCTGAGAGGCTTTATTAATTTAATAAAAGAAATAGTGGTTCATGAAACGGCTACTCTTTTATAACTTGCAAAAAGAGAGTGCTCTCCTGACAGCCCGTTTTTGGTTTTGTTTTTTTTTTGGAGAAAGCTCTTTGTGGAAATCTTGTTAGCTTGGTTTGTTTTGAATAAGGATTTATTTCCGTCATGTCAGGTTTCAGAGTAGCAGCCGTGTTAGTCTGTATTCGCAAAAAGAAAAGGAGTACTTTGTACAAGTACAAGTACTCCTTTTCTTTTTCCATCATGTGTTGAGGGGTTAAGTGCATAGCTGCTGCCTCCTCACTGCAAGCAGACGTTGTCCCTGTCACTGATTTAAAGAAAAAGGTTTTATGGATTTGACTAGTTACCCAAAATTATTTACTGAAGGCCCAACTCCTACAAATGCTCAAGCACATTGAATAGCTGTTCTCGTGCAAATTGTCCCATAGTACTTCCGTGAGTAATTTTACTCACATGCTTAAGTGTTTGCAGGATCAGGGCTCCAATCCTACAAATGCTTACATGTATTACACCACTGCGCAATGCAGAATTTTGCAGAAATTAACGTTGTGTGTGCAGAATTTCCTTTCCCCCACAGAAATGGGCTGCCGTGCTGCTAGCCACCACTAGGGGCCAGTGGACTTGGCAGAGTCCAGCTTGCACACAGAAGACACTGCTGGAAGGAAGGAGAGGGAGCTAGAGGGTTCCTGGTAGCTGCAGTTCCCAGCGTGCCCTGAGGGAAGGAGATGGTGGCATTCAGGAAACTCCATGCAAGCCTGGAACCAAGCATCAGGCTGTTTCTCCCTCTGGATCCCTAGGTTCTGGGGCGGGAGGGGGATGGGTGTCTGGCTGGGGGGGTCCTGCGGTTGAAAGCTGGGGAGAAGAGGGTTTGGGTATATTGGCTGGCAGGGGCCCCCATAGGCGGGCTCTGGGGGTGAAGGGTTGTGGGTGTCTGGCCTCCTGGCTGGGCTCTGGGGGCAGAGGGAAGAGAAACAGGAACTGGGTTATCACAGGTGTTTTTTAAACTCTCTATTCCTGGGAGAATTTTTGTGCATGTCTGTATTGTTACAGACATATTTGCTGAAGGTATTTTGAAATAAATTACCGAAGTAATTTAAACTGGAACTGGCATGATTATGTAGGGTTATTTTGACAAATAAAATTTGCAGAATTTTGCAAAATTTTAAAATATTGTGTGCGGAATTTTTAATTTTTTGGCACAGAATGCCCCAAGGGGTAATGTATGCTTAAAATTAAGAGTGTGTGTAAATGTTTGTAGGAGTGGGGCTTTAGGACCTGATTCTAAGGGTATGTGTACGCAGCAGCTAGACACCCATGGTTGACTTGTACCAGCCAACTTGGGCTACAGGGCTGTTTCATTGCTGTGTAGACTCTGGGCTTGGGCTGGTGCCTGGGCTCTAGGACCCTCCCACCTCACAGGGTTCTAGAGCCCAGGCTCAAGCCCAGAAGCACAGCAATAAAACAGCCCTGCAGCCCAGCCCTGTGACAAGCCTGAGTTGGTTGGCATGGGCCTTCTGTGGGTGTCTAGTTGCTGTGTAGACATACCCTAAAAAGTGCTGCTGAGCACCACAACTCCCACTGACTTCAGTAGCAGTTGAGTGTACTCAGCATCTCTCAGGATCAGGCACTTGGGGCTGGTGTACATGGAGAGTTAGTGCATTGCGAGCTAGGGTGTGAATATGCAGCGCACCAGCATGCTGTGTACTAAGTGGCTCCGTGGCTCGCGCTACAGAACTTTTAGTACTTGGCAGCAGGGTCCACATGGCTAGTTAGTGCACAGTAAGCTAGTGCGTTGTAGGTTCAGACAAATAGGGATCAACGAGGACCAAACTTTCAACAGCCTATTGAAAATCCATGTCTGTAATATCTGTGAGAATGTTTGTTTCCATGGTCATAAACTTGCATTTATACGTGTAAAAGGACAATTCAGTGTACAGTTACTCAAACTAGTGTATTTGAGCAGGTAAGCAAACGGTTGTGTAAATATTGATAGTAGATTTTTAATAGCTGAACATTTGCTTTTTAGTATGGTGTTATGTATAACAAGAAAAATATGTATTCTGGGAACTTTTCGGCACTGAGGAGAAACATTATGTGTTAGTCCTCAGACAGACAGATCTGAGTATACGATCTGCCCTACTACACATGCTATATTTTATTGCACTAGTTTTTTTTAAAAAATGAGATTAATACTTTTCACTAAATTATTAGTAATTGCTTTTAATAGCTTTTAAAAATTATGTTTACATTTCATCTCTTGAACTCTCTTCTGTAAAATGCTTCATGAGCTGAACGCAACATAGAGGCGTATTGCAACTGTGAGTTTTCAAAAATCATGAGTCAGGCTCAAAAAAATCATGATTGGCTTAAAAATCATGAGTTTTTTGGGGGTTTTTTTTGTTTAAAAAACAAACATTTTGGGTTCTTATTTTCCTTTTGTTTCTGAGCCATTTTCAAGCTTTGTTCCACAACCAAAAGAGAGAATTTTTTTTAAACGAAAGCTACAACTATCCTACAATAATTTGACTCCAGAAGCTGTGGTTTTAAGAAAAATATCAAAAGATTCACAATAAAATAATGGGAGTTGACAAAATTAGAAATAAAATGCACAAGTACAGCTATCCGGTGTGATATTAAATACAACTTCACAGGGACTTGGTGCAATATTGTTCTGTATAAATCAAGAAATGCATAGGCAATGAAACAAAAATATCAAAGGAAAATTCAAACTAAGGCCTCAGTCCCACAGTGAGTTCTGTGCAGGTAGACGCATGTCCATTTGGAGCTCTACTGACTTCAGTGGGCTCCATGTGAGTACAAGGCCACCTGCACAGAGCTCATTGCAGGATCTGGAGCTATGGGTGTGTGTGAATCCATAAAGATAAAATAACTGATTCAAGGCAAACTAAGTTTTGAGACACAAATACCACTAGTGGGTTGTTTTCTCTTAATTTGGTCATTTTCTTACAGTTGGTACTTCCTGTTTTGATTCATGATTAGAAGGAAAATCAATTTCCAACATGCCTGGAACCATAATGAAATCTCATTAGAACATGACAGTTCTCAGGTAGACCAAGGAGGTTTGCAACAGCCTCCAAATTTTGTAGAGGTTTATGCAAACCAAACTTATTAATCAATACTGTTAAAGTAGAGAAGGAAAATTATACTTATCTCTTCAGCAGCAAATGAACTATTAACAGAGTTGTAAACTTTGCCTTCCTATATTTTCTAAACTTGGTTAATATTTTAACTTGCTGTTCTTTAACCTTTAATTTTCCCAGGTCTGACTGTAAGCTATCATGAATAGAAAAGAGCAGTAGTACAGGGGTGAAATTTTATATGTCAGAAATACATATGTATTGATAAACCAAGAATGATGTTTTTAAGAAAGGCTATCAAAGCACTCACTCTACATAAAAATATCACCATCCCTCAAGCTGCTCCCCTGGCCATAAGATCAAAACTGTTGCATACTAGCAACCGCTTTGCTGGTATTTCCTATTTAAAATAATGTGGTGCATAGACATATATAATTATGACTTTATAGCTGCAAAGTAGTTACTGTTATGAAAGGACTGCAGTGATATACTCCGGATTATTGCAGCACTGTGATACCTCTCTTGACTTAGTTGTGTAAATCCCTGCTGTGGTGAAGATTTAATAAAAATGTGTTTGCAGACCTTCCTTTTCAAATCCCCCCCAGCTGCTCTGTCTCTCACACACATACACACAAACCCTTTTTATGCTCTTAGTTTTTTCTGTAAATATTCATTTTAAAGGCGATAAATGAATCCTTCAAAAGTTCCTTATGAAGAGTGAACATTTTAGTTATGATTTAGGGCAGGTATCGGCAACCTTTCGCCCGCGGCCCACCAGGGAAAGTCCCTGCCAGGGTGGGCCAGTTTGTTTACCTGCAGTGTCCACAGGTTCGGCCAATTGTAGCTCCCACTGGCCACGATTCACTGTCCCAGGCCAATGGGGGCTGCGGAAAGGGCAGTCAGCACATCCCATTGGCCCGGAGCGGCAAACCACAGCCAGTGGGAGCTGCAATCAGCTGAACCTGCAGATGCAGCAAGTAAACAAACTGGCCCAACTCGCCAGGGGCTTTCCCTGGCGAGCCATGTGCCAAAGGTTGCCGATCCCTAATTTAGGGTCTGATTCTTTCTTAATTCCTAATTCAATGTATTTTCGCTTGAGTAAATATTTCAGCACTGAGCCTATTATTTAGGGTTTGCTAATAAAAGGGTCTCTTCGCCTTTTTATGCTAATGTAACTACCGTGAATAGTAATCTGTGTATTTGAAGTCCCCAAAATGTTTTTGGGGGGATTTGTTGAGCTGAGAAGACTGATTTCAGTCATTTATTTATTTATTTTTGAGTTCATTTCCTGGTTTTGGAGCGTTAATTAGTATAAATTCTTGAGAGCTGTGTCATGCCATTTCTTGTGTCTGATTCATATTAAAGTGACCTTTAAAATGCAAACAAAAAAACCTCTTGCATGTGGGATTCTGACATCGCTTATAAGATAAAACATGAAGTTAATTTTCATGTGTATATTTAGATTTTAGAACATTTATGTTATTATCTCAAAACATCACGGCTAAAATGCAGTAGACTTATGTATTTTCAGTTACGAGTAGGCCAGATAATATTTTAAACACATTACACCAAATTATGCTCACATGTACTCCATTGTAAATCTGAAATAAACCTGTTGAATGCAATATAATTCCTCTGGAGTTA
Organism: Lepidochelys olivacea; assembly: GCF_965140295.1. NCBI lineage: Eukaryota > Metazoa > Chordata > Testudines > Cheloniidae > Lepidochelys > Lepidochelys olivacea. Next base: position 73,542,942 of record NC_140418.1, on the reverse strand, counting down.
AATCAGCAAAATTGAAAGCAAAATTTGGCCCAATCATTACAGTGACATCAGAGAGTAAATCTTAGTTTTGCATGTAAGATCTTGCCAGATTGTTTGTTGATTTTTAGTTTGACCACTGTCTCAGAGCAAGTGGACCCAGTCTTGCAGACTGATCTCCTATTGTAACATCATCAAATAAGGAGTGCAGTGGGGCTAGAAAGATGACAGGAGCAGGACACAGTCATTCAAAGGAAGAATAATTCTCATTCACTGTTTATGTTTACTTGGAACATTTCCTCTCCTCCCTCTTCCCCCCCAGGCCAGTTTTCCTGTTGTGATGTCTGTTACTGAGCGCACAAAAATAGTCATGGCCTATGCACTTAATTAATCCAGTAAAAGATTTAAACTTGTTTTCCTTCATCTGGACTTAGGGCTTGATCCAACTCCCAACTGAGGTCAATAAAAGTCTGGAGTTGGATCAGGCCCTAAAAGAGATACCAGATTGATCATAGAATCATAGATCTATAGGGCTGGACTGGACATCAAGAGGTCATCAAGTCCAGTCCCCTATGCTGAGTCAGGACCAAGTAAACCTAGACCGTCCCTGACAGGTGTTTGTCCAACCTGTTCTTAAAAACCTACATTGATGGGGATTCCACAACCTCCTTTAGAAGCCTATTCCAGATCTTGACTACCCTTATAACAACATTTTCCCCCCCAATATCTAACCTATATCTCCCTTGATGCAAATTAAGCCCATTACTTCTTGTATTACCTTCAGTGGACATCGAGAACAATTGATCCCCATCCTCTTTATATCAGTCCTTAACATATTTGAAGATTTGGTCTTCTTTTCTCAAGATTGAACATGCCCAGATTTTTAACATTTCCTCATAGGTCACATTTTCTAAACCTTTTGTAATTTTTCTTACTCTCCTCTGGACTTTCTCGAATTTGTCCACATCGTTCCTGAAGCGTGGCACTCAGAATTGAAAACAGTTCTCCAGCTGAGGCCTCACCGTTGCTGAGGCGAGCAAGATAATTATCTCACATGACTTATATATGACACTCCCATTAATACACACCAGAATATTAGCTTTCTCCGCATCACATTGTTGACTCACATTCAATTGGTGATCCATGATAACTCCCAGATCCTTTTCAGCACTACTACAATGTAGCCAGTTATTCCCCGTTTTGTAGTTGTGCATTTGATTTTTCCTTCCTAAGGGGTAGTACTTTCCACTTATCTTTATTGAATTTCACCGTGTTGATTTCAGAGCAATTCTCCAATTTGCCAAGGTTGTGTTTGATTTCTGATCCTGTCCTCCAAAATGCTTTCAATCCCATCCACCTTGGCGTCATCTGCAAACTTTATAAGCATACCCTCTATTCCATTATCCGAGTCATTTAATGAAAATATTCAATAGCACCAGACTCAGGACTGACCTCCATGGGATTCCACTAGATATGCCCTCCCAGTAATACCTGTATTACAAGAAAGTGAAACAATAAAAGATATTAATTATTTAAACAGCAGTAGAATTCACTGTATTTTCTCTTTCGATAACATTTTAAAATGCTGTTTGTTTTCCCCCCCTAGAAATAAGAGAAGCTCACCACGACACCTGATCCTGTCTTCCATATCAGTACTTTTTTGCTATCATCAAGGAACAGTTGTAAAAGGGTCGTTTTTAATCACAATAGTGAGAATTCCAAGAATTATTCTTATGTACCTTTATGATGCCCTGAAAGAAAAGGTGGGTATATGCTTGTGTAACACAGTAGTACAATGGTTAAGGGGTGAAGTTCAGGAAAGAAATGTACTGAAAAACTAACCTCTGTGTAAGAAATAGAAATGTGATCTGTAGTGTGTTTTATTTTGATTTCTTCATGAAATAGTTCCTTGTCTGTATCTACTCCTTTCTGCCTCAGATCAGATTTTTTTTTAAATTTTAAATAAGAAAATCAAAGATGATTTATTTTTACTTTTTTAATGTAAAATCTTGTATGAGGAGTAAGGAACAATTTAGAGATGACAGAAGGATTTTTTAAAACTCTCACATCATAATAATTTTTTAAACAATCCAACTTACCAAGAATGGCTTATTTTCAGCATGAAAGCTCTCCTTTCTAGGTGATTTCACCTGCCTTGTGATGGGATGCTCAAGAGTATATAAAAAGAATAGGTAAAATAAGAACTAGCCCACATTCTTGTCCAGAATTTCAGCATATCTTTTAAAGCATAAAGAAGTGTGGTTAAGTGTTTTTGTTGTTTGTCTTTTTAATTTTCATGCACTTCTGCATGTCCAGGGTTCTGCTGGAAACAGAAGTACCATAATAACACAGGAATGCGAATGGTGGTTATTTCTGGAAATCTCATGGGAGGAGCTGGTTCTCATGAGGTGTCCAGCTCTATTTCTAAATCAGCAGTTTGTAATAAATTAGGAGCAGTAGTGCGTCTGTGTGGTGCTCCACTGACATCACTGGGGCTCCATATGAGTGCAGGAATCCACTTGCAGGCACCCTATAAATGCCTAAATAAGAGGGACTTGATGTTCAGATGTGCTGAGCACTCAGAACATTCTCTGAAGTCAATTGGAGCTGTGGGTGCTCAGCACCTCTGAAAATCAAGTTACTCTTTTTAGGTGCTTAAACTTGGATGTAGTTGCTCAACTTTAGGCACCCATTTGTGGAAATTTTTGCCCTTTAACTGAACCAAACATCCAAGGTTTAACACCTTGAGGCTTGCCTTTTGCCAATAAATATGATGGATAAGAAGGGTTTTGTTACTAGGAAGAATATATGTTTTATTTTCCACTTGTGAAGGCGTTCATAAAACCACAAGCATACAAGACATTCACTGGAGTCTGTGTAAAAGTCACAAATAATGCATAAGAACAAATGGGAGATTACAGATTAATCACAAGATTAAACTACCCAGAAACTTTATGGTCTGCTGCTTTTGTTGTACATCTGAAGCAGATTTGCTAGTTGCTGGAAATTCTGGATAAATTTTGAATGAGCCAATATTGTCTAGCAAAGAGGGTTTATTTGTATCCTAGGTATATCCTATATGTTGTCACCATCTTTTCTACCTTCCATGACCCTGCTGCCCAGCATCCAGCCTTCCAGCTGAGGAGGACTTGACAGGTCTTCCTCTGAAGTTAGGCAGTGCAGCTCCTAAACAGCTCCTAAAGAGCTCCTGACTGTTCCCCCAAATCCATGGAGGAGATCCCCCACCCAGTGATACCACTCTGTTCTGGCACACCAGAGTACAATTCACCATATTCCTGGACCCTGCAGACTCCCCTCCACAAAGTACAGGGGCCCACAAGGTGGCAGTGGTTGGGGAGTGGGCAGACTGGATGGGATGCAAATCATCCCTCCTGTGGTCTCACAGGACTTACCCAGACTGTATTACCTTTTCCACAGATGTCCCTGTTCCCTCTGGAGAAAGGGGATCCTTGGCTCCTTTGCAGTCATGCTGTCTGGGAGAGGGGAGGGTACTGCTAGAGGCCAGAGCGTCTGCACAGGTGTCCCTGGAGTTTCATGGGTTTGTAGAAGGACATCTGGGCCTTTCCTACCAGGCAGCCCCCTCCCTCCCTCCTGACAGAATTACCGGGAGGAATTGCAGCCTGCAGAGTCTCCTCCTCTGGGTTTTAATGTGGAAGGGGATGAGTATTGTCCACTGTGGGGAAATTAGCATGCTGCTTTTTTAATAAACGCAGATCTCCAGCACGACATCGCAAAGTATTTCCATTCAGTTGGGCTCAGGGTATTATTCTGTGGTGATATTTAAAAAAAATATTGAATGCTGGAAAATTTGCAAGGATATTAAACTCCAGATTAAAAAATTCTCACCTTCACTGCTTCCATACAACTCCACAGCTATGCATATGACCTGAAGATGTCACGCAGCCATTCTAAGAGCTTTACTTTTAAAAAAACAAAACCAAACCTTTCTGAGCCCTGAAGACAGAAGATAAAGGCTTTTGATCAAATATTACCAAATGGAATTTGCCTTTAAATACCATCTGGGGAAAATGGCCATGCCACAGTGGTCCTCAAGACGTAGGATTTCATAATTATATTTTAAAATACCCTGTAGGATTAACAACTTTGGTTTTTGAGGTAATGTTAGATGTTTTCCCTGTTTTGTTTTGTTTAATATAAAGCTAATATTCCTCAAAGTCTTTGTAAGAATTCAAACTGTTTCCTGAAAGGAGTGATCTCCTTGAGAATTTAAGCCTGCCGTTTTCACTTTTCCTAATAAAATTAAAGTACTCCATGGGTATGTCAACATAGCAACAGCCGGGAGTGTGCTTCCCAGCACAGATAGACAAGACATGCGCTTGCTCCACTTGAGATAGCGTACTAAAGATAGCATTGTGGCTGTGGTGGCTTTGGGTGGTGGCTCAGGCTAGCCATTTGAGTATGTACCCCGGGGTTTAGGCAGGTTTGTACTTTTGTGGGTAGCCTGAGCTGCTGCCACGCCCACGCTGCTATTTTTAGCACACTAACTTAAGCAGAGCTAGCGTGTCTATCCATGCTCCCAGCTGCTATGTAGACATTTCCTGTGTGCATTTCTTCATGCGCACATTTGTGTAAATCTCTCTATTCTTTATATTTCTGTCAGACAGGGTTCCAGTTATTTCAAAAAGTTGAAAAACGGCCCAAAAATAAATTACAAAGAATATAAATACTCTCTCTCTCTCTCTAATATATATATAGTTTATTTACAAATTATTATTTTTTTAGACTCTCTGTTGGTCATTGATCAGTACACTGACAGTTACTGATTTGCCTGCGTGCTTTGTGCTACATGCAGCTGTTAGCAAACCAAAGCTGCTTACGGCAGTTATTTTCCTTCCAGAGTAGAATCTTCCATCCAAAGGAAAAAAATGTTCAGCTCATCAATCATTAGTACTGTAGGATCTGAAATAAAAACAATTCCCATAAGCAGGAAGGAAATCTCTGCTGTTTACATGACTGCTTTGTGAGAAGAACTGCAGTGTCCTGTTAAGCAAGTTGGTGTAAAATGTCAGTTTTATATAAAATCTGTCTGCACTAACTAGTTACTTCATTTCCTTGCAGGAGAGCGCATGTGCAAGATGCATGTTCAAATGCTGTTTCTGCTGCTTTTGGTGTCTAGAAAGGTGCCTCAGATACTTTAACCAGGTACAATACATTATATCAAGTGCATATCTAAAGTAATCGACAAGTAAAGTTAGATTCAATATAGCGAAGCCTGTATATAAATGAATTGTACTCTGTGTCATAGAGTTCATTTCACACTGAGTCTTTGTCCACATTGTGTCTAGCTATATTAGTTTAAATGTTATAAACTATTGTCTATAGTATGGGAGAATCCTGTCCTACACAGGCACAATCTTGGTGTGTAAAATCAGGAAGATTAATGTAGACGTGCCAGATGAGTGATCAGACTGTTTTAGTTCAAATTAATTGATTGCTGATTAACTTGAGTTAGCTAACACATTTGTCCATGCGAGTCTGGATGCACCACAAACATTTAACCCCAGTCAACTGGCAATCAATTAACTTGAGTTTTAAAAACAAAGTTGTGTAGACAAACTGAAGATGGGTGTTGGCAACATTTCTCCAACTAGATTTGAGGGCTTTTGTGGGTTGTTTGTTTCACTAGCATATCCAGAGGTGCTTGTGGCAAAGCAACAGGGAGATTACAATCAGCTACAAGTAGCTGGGTGTAACGGATGGTGTAGCAGATCTGATAATTTAGAACAGTGGTTCTCAAACTTTTGTACGGGTGACCCTTTTCACATAGCAAGCCTCTGAGTGCAAACCCTCCCCCCCCTTATAAATAAAAAACACTTTTTTATATATTTAACACCATTATAAAGGTTGGATGCAAAATGGGGTTTGGGGTGGAAGCTGACAGCTCATGACTCGCCATGTAATAACCTTGCCACCCCCTGGGGGGTACTGACCCCAAGTTTAGAACCCCAGTTTAGAAAGATATTATTAGAAAAGCTACAGTGGGCTTTTCCCTTCTTCAAGGGTTAGAAAACCAGAGAGTTCTGACAGTCAGGTGACAGGCTATTGAGATGCAGGAGGCCCAAATAGAGGATTTAGAGGATGCAAGAAGCCTAATTGATGTCCAGCTTCCTGCTGGCTCATGGACACTGTGTGGCTTATTATTTATTATTGTGTTTGTAGGATAAACAGTACCTAGAGGCCTTATGCATTCAGTTTAGGGAACTAATTGTGCCAGGCACTATACAAACATAGCAAAATACATGGTGCCTGCCCTGGAGAGTTTATAATACAATCTAGAGTGATAAATAACTGTCCACCCTGGGAGCTTCCACTAAAAGAAAAAACTCTCTCACTGGTCTTTTCTGATTTTCAGTATTATTATATCTGGAAGATAAACCAAAATGGGGCATCCACAAAATACAGTATTCCCTTTCTTAGAAAGACAACTTTTTTAACTGTTATTTTCCGAAGTGTTTTTATTGGAAATTATTGATCTTCTACATACTGCCAGTTTTAAAATACTTGACTTCTACTCTTTTCTTCCTGGTCCTTTCTTCCATATCTTCTAGTTTTACTCCAGTTCCCTCTAAAGCTACAGTTCTGAAGATGCCATTGGGCACTACAAGTTGAGCTTTGATAACTCTTAAATCAGATTCTGCTAGAGCTGCACTTTGCTGTTTTAAAGTGGCTGCATAAATGAAAATGAATGCTGAATGGCTTGGAAGAAATAGGGTATGTCTTAGTCCAGACCACACTAAATTCTTGTTCAAGAAAATCATTAGTTCTGTGGGGTGAACTTTCTCTGCTTACATTCTGGGTTAGATCTCATGGTCACTGACTTGGTTAAGAGCCTTGTAGTTAGTTTAGACTCCAAGCATGTTATTGTCACCCTTCACCTTGGCTTCCTGCCCTTCAAAGATGATAGCCAATATAAAAGCATTTCCTTTCTCCAGCTGCTGTTGTATGTTATTTATGTGTTTGTTACAAGAATACCTAATTATTGTAATACTGTTTGCTTGGGTCAAAGGCTTGTGCTTCAGTTCTCACTTTGTTAAAAGATTTCCTGTTATTTTCCTTGGCCATTGTAGTAAAAAATAGAATTTAAAAAAAATTTAAAACTGAAGGTTTTTTGTTTTGGTTTTGGTTTTTTTTAATTCAAGATCATATTACTGTGCCTGTTGTTAAACTGTTTGTTTGGGTATGTTTTTGGCAAAGATGACCATGGCTTCAGCTTTGAAAACCACAGCAACATAGCATATAGGAGAAGCTTAGAAAAGAAGATAACCACAAACCTTTTGTAAGGTAACCTATAGAAGTTATAGCTGTATGAAAAGTAAGAGTGAGCACAGGTTAGTGTATTATGCAGGATAAGCAATTTGTCTAATCCTTCCCCCCCTCCTCCAACAAAATAAGGTTTATGCACTTTGGGGGGGGGGGTGATTAGGTAAGTAAATATGAACCAGGCTTCAAGTTCACAAAATTGTGACCAAGATTTTAAAAAATATAAGCCCAATTTTAGGCACCTAAATAAGTGGCTTGATTTTCAAGAGTGCTGAACATTCAGCTACTCTCATTGAAATCAGTGGAAGTTGCTGAGTGCCACCTATCTAGTTCCTTAATTTGGACTTAGGTGTGAACCTAACTTTAGGCACTCATTTTTAAAAATTTGGTCTGTCTGTATATTTCTGATATTTTTAAAGCTTTTAGTACTTTTCAGATTTTTTTTAGAGGAGTTTTAGTTACTCAAATGTAGAACAGTTGTCATTGAAGTTGACCCTAGAGTTACTGTGTGTACTGACATTTTCCATTCTGTGTTTGTCCTTTGTCCCAGTCTTGCTTATCAGCGATAATATTCCCTTACCAAATGCATCGTTACCTGGGAATTCTAAAAAGAAATCCATTGGGAACTCTGATAGGTGGGAAGAAATCACATTTTTTAAAAATGATTACAAATCTCTCCCCATCATTCCAACACTGATATTTTCTTCTCCTTCCTGTCTCTGAGGAGGAATTAAATAATCTGAATGACACAAATTCTGATCTCGCAAGCTAAGCAGGGTTGAAAGGGTCAGTACTTGGATGGGAAACTTGCAGAGGAATAGCAAGTGCCCCAGGAAGTAATGTTGGTAATTCAGATGATAGCACTCTTACCTGTGAGATAGTATCAACCCAGTGGCACGTTATGTTGTCAGAGGGCACTGTGCAGTTGGATATGCCATCATTCAGATGAGATTTTAAACTTGGGCCCTGATTGTCATGTGCATCTCCTACAGGTGGAGAATTAGCCCATTGCCAGCCATGGGGTATTTTACTATGTTATTTTAACTGTCCAGTGCTCTGTGGATTTGGTGATCCCCCACTTAAGCATCTGTTACAACATAATGTTGTTCAAGTGTGGATCCATTTAGGCTTCTTATTCAGCTTTTCTTTCCTTTTATCTATATGGTACAGTCCAAAAGATATATTTGTTCACATGCAATATGTAAAAACCTGCATGTGGAATAGAAACAGTAGCTTGGATGTGCAGAACAACATGATATTAATATTAAATATACCAAAACATGAACAGGATGCTATATCTCTAAATAATAGAAAGAGATTATAACTGCCCTTTCACTCATCCACAGATTTAAAAAATGGCTCAGGCAATAAGAACCTCCTACTGATTACCTTCTCCCTAAACCTTCCATTAAGGCCTGTTCACTGAATAAATGTCCCGTCTATGGATTTTCAGGATTATCTGCACTGCAGTATCTCCACTCTTCTGCCTTTAGTTCACTAACTCAAAGCATCAGGTCCTAGGCTAGAAAACAGCTGGTATATAGTAATGTCTATGTTCTTCTCCCCCCAGCTCAGTTCAAACACAGCCTCCTTGAAGTGAATCATAATCCCAAAGCACTCCTCTGAGTCTCATTCAGATCTCTCAGGACCTTGCTCAAGAGATACCCAAGGGGATATCTACACTGCAATAAAAAACCTAGTGACCTGTGCTAGCCGATGCGGGTTTGCGGGGCTTAACCTAAGGGCTGTTTAATTGCTATGTCGATGTTCAGGCTCGGTTTGGAGCCCAGGCTCTAATACCCTGCGAAGTGGGAGGATCCCAGAGCTCAGGCTGCAGCTTGAGCCCGAACGTCTGCACTGCAGTTAAACAGCCCCATGGGCCAGCAGTGGGTTTTTAATTGCAATGTAGACATACTCTCAAAGACATCCTGCCATTACCTGGTTTACTCCTTAGTCACTAATAGTTACAACATGTGCAGACTATAGAGTTCTGTTGCAGTGGCCTCTTATAATCATTAAAGATCCAATGACATTTTCTGCATGAGCAGGAGTATTAACCCAATGTCCTGTTTGGACTACAATTTGGGTAATTACATTCTGCCTGCCTAAATTCCCTCTGTACTTGCAACTGGGTTCTGTCCTGTGGCGTAACGTTACTGTGTTAAACAGTTCACCCATAAGCTGCTGTATTTCTGATTTTCATGTGTATAATACATTAGTAAAAACTCTCTGGGATCTATTTGGATGAAAGGTGCATTATGAATACAAAATCATTATCCTTCTGTTTGCCAACATTTGTTAGAATTACCATAGATTTTTTCATCATCTTGCATTCATGATTTCAGTAAGGCCCAGAGAAACCTATCCAAATCATGTCAAGTAAAATCTGGTGGATTGAAATTTCTCTTCCATAAAAATAATCCCCCCCTCTTTTTTTTTTTTTTGGTTTGGTAGTCATAATTTCTGTCTCCTCTCTTAAATAGTTGTGGCAGTGCCTTAACTTTGGGTATTTCAAAGACATATCTCTTTCCTTAGTCTTGTTTCAGTAAATTTATTTTACAGTACATCACCAGAAGTATAATTTTGCTTTTCTGTGTCCGGTTTGGGTTGATCTGCAGCCAACTGGCAAGCACCCATTCCAAAGTGCAGCACACAGATTTCTGAAGGAATAGCTGAGAAGTGTGTGGTTTCTTTATTCTGATCAGTACCATGATTTTGAGGTTGCAATGTCATATAGAACCTTGTGGTGGCCATTATTGATAATAGCCAGTGTTATGGCTCACCATTTCTTGGCACTGAAATTCAGCAAAATTATGAAATTATTTTAACTGCCTTAGTGTATAAATATAAAAGTAATAGTAACCCTGGTTAACAATCATGTTCATGTCTACTGGTGGGCTTTCTTCTGTAATTTAAACCTTTGGGTGGCAGTCTGGCAAGAGCTTTGTGGTCATGGGATTAAAATACCTTGTGCAAAAGTGATGTGGATGCAGACAAAATCCAGAAACACTAATGTAAATACACTTTCTTCTGCAGACTGCCAAACATTCTTACTGTCTTACCTCATCAAATACCTCTTCCCGTCCCCATCCTCCCAAAAATACTGTATTTAATGTCACTGGCAGATTTGCTACTAGATGGTAGGCTAGAGTTTTCAGGCTTCACAAAAAACAGAGTCAAATAAAAGAATGAATAGTTTCAGTTAAATCATTTAAAAAAAAAAAAAAAAAGCTTGTTTGCTTTCTCTAAGGGCCTTCATAAATGCCTCAACAGGAAATAAAAACTCCTTCAGTTTTATATATTCTATTGTATAGTTTACTATGTGGAGAGCAGAGAACAATTATACTGCACTGGCCTATGTTTCCATTGATGCAGGTTGAACTGAACTTTTGACCCCATAATAAGCTCTCAGTTAATAGCAAGTGTAGTTCATAGACCTGACTGTGATCTGTGAATGTCCATTAGCGTCTGCTAAATTGAACTTCCTTTTTAAAACAAGGAAGCAGGTGCCAAGGAATTCAGAAATGGTGCTTTTCAGAAGGGTAGCTCCTGAACTACGCTGGGGCTCAGTGCAGGTTTATTTGAGAACATTCAAATGAAAATCCATGTAGCACTAACTACAGAGAACATTGTTAGTAATTAATATAGAAATATATTATGGCTACGGGGTCGATAGAGGCAGGATCCTTATGGTTAGGTCCCAGGGTTGAGAGGAAACCCAGATGCAGCAGTGAATTGCTGAAGGAGAGAGATGGGGCTGAGACAGAGAATGTGCTATCAGTACTGCTCTGTCTTTGATAGCCAGGGAGGGACTAGATTACATGCATGGGAAAGAACAAGAAGACATTGGAGGGGCATGAGTAGTCCTTTGAGCGGGGCAAGGATTCAATGGTGGGAAGGGTTGAAGATCAAGGAGTTGAGAAAGGTGGGCCTGTGAGTCTGTGTGGGGCACATCAGGAAAGTTGTTGGAGGGCCGCAATATTGGTGGCCTGGTTGTTTTAATGCAGCCCTTTGGATAAGTAGCCCTTTTTAATTTCCTGAGACTTCAAGAGATGGCATTTTCCAAGGCTCCAAAGGAGTCCTGCATTTCCTCCTTGTTGTGGTTCTCAAAGGCCCTGTGTTGTTCTGTTTCCTCCCTCTATTCAAAGGTGGCATGACATGGCTTCCTCCACAGTCTGCTCTGATACTGCTCTGTACGCTAGCCAGAGTGAAATCATAGTCTCTTATTTATCCAGCTTTCATTCTCTGAGCATGTCTCTATGGCACGCAGGATTCAAACTCAGATCCACCACATTTCAGGCCAGCCCTCTTGACTCTGTGGCTTTATTGCAGCAAGGAGAAAATCAGGCCAGGCTGGGCAGAAGAAGCTGAAGTGGGATATCTGAACAGCTTGGTTTTGGCTTCTTTTTTAAGATGACTCTGTTGTGATGGCAATTCTTTTTCACTGAGCTCATTTCGTTATAGCCAGTCCTTCAATGGAGGACTGCATTCAGCTGTTACGCAAAGTAGCAATTATTCTCAACAAACAGGGAATTTACAGCCTGGATCTCTGCCACAGTGCTTTTCTCTTGAAGCTAGCATGTCAGTTTTTCCAAGACCCTTGACATTCTGTGTTGTGAAGTATAGAAGGATGTTTTTCTAAATAGTTTTCTTGCATACTGTGGTATTAGAAAATATGTAAACATTCACATTCCTTCTTTATCTGTCCTGATACTGAGAAATATGTCTGGTTCCCAGGCTTCAAAGCAAAGAGGGCTGTGTTCTTCACAAAGGTGGTGGTGGTACATTAACTCTTTTTAGTGAAGGAGTGAGGTTGTGTCTTATCTACGACATCCCAGGCCCTTTGATTTATGGCGCAACTCTGATGTCATAACTGCTTGCCTGTAGCTTTCGGAAGGACTGCGCTAATGCAAAATCACTGGTATATTAAACAGAAGCTAAGGGAAAAGTTTAAAATCTATTGAAAAACATATTTATATTGCCTGTTTCCAAATGAGAGCAAGTTCTAAATTGACTGTGATTTACCTTCTCTTACTCAGCAAATATATCTGAAAGGAAATGAGTTGGTGAATACTCCCAATAACTAGAAAACAGTGGAACGTTTAAGATTTCGTAACATGTTGGAAATGCTCCTTGTGATTTAGGATTTGGGCCGCTCTTTCCAAATAGCTGTTAGGTTGGGCATAATGTAAATGTGAATGTCCAAAAAGGAAGAGAGCTCTTCTGGGGTGTAACTAATTTGACTGCTCAGTTTGGGGACACTGATTTAACTATTGTCTGTCTGTCTGGCTGTCTCTGTCTGTGTTGGTTGCTGGTGATTGTCGCAGATCCTAGCAAGTTCCCCTTTTCAGCCACTCACTAATACTGTTTTGAGGGAAATCCAAGCCTCTTTCGCTCTAGATTCCTGTGTGTTTTAAGCCCCTGGAGTATGAATGGAGTCCAGCCATTTCTTCATTTCTGGGTCCCTAGGCACATTTTCAGGGCTCAGACCTTCCATCTGGCACCTCCTTGTGATTTGGAACTTGCTGTCCAGCTGCCTAATCCCTCTGAGTGCAGTGGTGACCCCTCAGGCTACATTGTTGTTAAACACACCCTCTCCAAGAACTCCACCCCAAAGGGGTTAAGCTTCTGGTTTATAGTTTAACTCTCTAAGGTGCATGCAGCGGTTGTGAAGCAGTTAACATGCACACAGAGTCTGCATGTCTAACACATTTATTCTCTTTTATACTTGATCACGTAAAACATTAGAGTGTAGCTCATATAAAATAATAAACACTAAATTCATGTCCCTGTCTTAGTTTCGTCATCACTCCAGGGCATTCTTTTGGGCTGGGGTCGGAGTCCCATGGGTTTTCAGAGGCCGTGGGGCCATCTGAGCTCAGAAAAGTGGTCAGGGCACTTTGTCCCATGAGGCTGCTACATGCTGGGTGACCTTACTCTCTCCTCCCCCTTGCTTCTTCCTCCTGTCTGGCTCTTATATTCCTGTGTGGCTTGCTTTTTAAACCCTGCTGACTTCCTTTGTTCTACCTTTCAGGTAACTTTCCACTGCTCCTTCCTTCCTTCGTTCTTCCACTCTTCAGGGGATTAAGCCAAAACTGGTTTTGTAAAGATGCAGCTCACTCATTGTACCCAGGTGTTTGTACCTGACTAGAAAAGGAGTATTTGTGGCTCCTTAGAGACTAACAAATTTATTTGAACATAAGCTTTCGTGAGCTACAGCTCACTTCATCGGATGCACTTCATCTGATGAAGTGAGCTGTGGCTCACGAAAGCTTATGCTCAAATAAATTTGTTAGTCTCTAAGGTGCCACAAGTACTCCTTTTCTTTTTGCGGATACAGACTAACACGGCTGCTACTCTGATACCTGACTATGGTCACTGAGTCCAAAGCACCCACATTGTATCAGTTTGGTGTGTACCTGCCAGCAGTGGGGGCTCCACTTGCATATAGACACTTGTGATACAGCAGTTTTTCCTAAATCAACTTCACAATACCAACCAGAACTCTTAAATTGTACAGGCATAATGACCCCAGTTCTTCACAGTGGCTAAGGCCACCATCCAACAAAACCCTCCAGTAATGTGCATAATGTCAAGCATGCAGGTAGTCCTGTTTATTTCAGTAGGCCTGTTCATATGATTCAAATTAGGCAGGTACATAAGTGGTTTAGTGGTTTAGGACCATAGAGACCTGAACTGTGAGATTGAGGTTTTATATGTGTAGGACCAATGTGTTATTTCATTGTTTGTATAATAAACTAGTAAAATGTGATTAAAGTGCATGGAATTGCTCTCTAAACCATACATTTTATTTTGTAACTATAAATTTGATCAAAGCATGGAGATAGCTTGGTTTGTGAGATTTAGCCTGCACTGTGAAAGCCAGGAACTCTCGAGTTCTAATCCTGCCTCAGTCACTGACTGCTTTTGTGACCTTGGACAACTCACTCAATCGCTTTGTGCCTCTTTTTACTCCTGTAATACTGCATCATTACTTACCTGTCTGCCTTGCTGGGTGTTGTGGTGATTCAGTTAATGTTTATACGGTTCTTTGAGATTTCAAAGTGTTGAGTAAATGGTGCTGCTGCTGCTTCTGTGTCTGCTGTGGAACCACAGATCGTCATGCAGGTGGTATTCACAACCCAACAGAGCTGAAACCTGCTTTTTTGTCTTTTGAAGGATGGAAATAGGGCTTGTACAATGAAAAGTGCATACTATTTTTTTAATATTCAAGAGAAGAGACTGTGCCAATTATATAAATAGGGTCCAATCCTGCTTTCGTTGAAGTTAGTGGCAAAACTCACATCCACGTCAGTGGAGCAGGAGCAGGTAATAGCCTTTACGCTTATGATACTGAAGGCACATAGTGTCACAGTGTTAGGTAAATCCATCAAAGTTTGTAAAGTGCACTGAGATCTTCAGATGGAAGACATGCTATGCCCATAGTATTGCTAATTATTATTATTATTATTAATAGATACCTTAGCTAATATTTTTATCCCCTGCACAGACATTGTTACCATACTGGCAAGGGAAAGGAGCAGCTTGAGTACAAATGAAACTGTCTAGTACAGGAGTCTGTTTTTCTAACCTACTTATTTAAATAATATGAACAAGCAGATATTCATGCAAACATTCCACAGAGTGGACTGTGTCCATTCTGCTGTCTTAAGTATGTATTGCCCAGTGCTGTAGAAATCAGTCTTGATATTAATTATTTTAAGCTCTGTGGAAGCACTTGGAACACATTTGGTGCTATATAATAATTTCCCAGTGAAAGAGCATCATTGCTTACATGTCCCCACTGTGTAGTTTCACTGATTTAGGAACTGAAATTATTTCCCTTGTCTCATCAGATAAAATGAATATTCTGCTACTACATTTATACTAAAAGTCTTAATTTGCTTTTATAAATTCCCTTTTTAAAATATTTTAAGGTACTGTCATATCAGTTTATGTTATAGCAGGACTTGGTGCCTAGATGTTAGTTATCAAGTTATGGTACATAACTGGGCATCGCAGGAATATGTAAAGGAGATAGAAGCTGTGCTGGGCATTTCTGCATTTTGATTTATAATAAGAAAAACTGGAAAGTTGGACCAGAAATAAATATTTTCTTCAGCAGACTCGGAGAATTTTTTTCACTCACAAGCAAAGCAGAAGGTATTCTAATCCCTAAATAAATGGTGGGGCCGTCAAATTCCTTTTGCACAAAAACTCTTGCATGCTGTTAGTCTTAGTGAGCATGCCAAATTTAACTAATATTTTTAATATTGTATAATCTGTCTTTTTTTCTCAAAAACTAGTATAGAATAACTATGTTTTATATATCAAGAGTGACGTTTTTCCTGCTCCTTATTCAGATACTAATTCAACTCCTCATTGATGATTTCTATCCATTATGTTGATATAAGCTATTTTGAAAAATGCTAGAAGAATCCTATAGAAGTAGATTATAAGCCTATCCTCCAGTCTGCCTTTGCAAAACTCCACCCGAAGACAATTAATATTAATCTTGCAAAATTCTTGGTACCTACTTGAAAATCCTGAGTGCCCACAATTTCCACTGAAATCAACATAAGTTTTCCCCTCATAGGACCAACTGATCTAGTCCCGACACTCCCTGCCACTCTTTCATTATTCTTTTGTCTTTCTGTGAAGTGGTATTTTTTATGGTTATGGGTCCATGAAAATTCAAAGGCTCAATAGTAAGTGAAAGGGTCACACATAAAACTTGTTTAATCATTGATTTTTTTAATATGAAAAGTGTAATAAGAAGGGTTACCTTTTGTTTCACTTATACAATTTACCAACTACAACACTCTAGCTAGCATATACATAGAAAAGGCTGCCAGCATGGCATATGTCCAGATACGAGTTTCATTGTAATTTACATGTCATATTAGTTATTCATTACCAAAGGACATGGGGGTGGCTCTTCATCGGTCCAAAAGAAATTGGAAAGAGGTAGTTTCAGAAATACAGATTTTACTTTTGTCCTTATTTACCCAGCGTAAAAGTTATGTGAAAAGTCAGTTTGAAGTTACAGGCATAGTTATACTTGCTTGAAGTTAAACTGCAAGAGTATGCAAAATAACTCTTGTATGTGCAAGCACAACATCAGTATTTCCAAAGATATTTTAAGGCTTTCTTTTTCCTATAGTAAATTCCAGATTAAAAGATTTCTACGATTTTTTCCAATCATTTTATCTTTTTATTCTCTCATTTCAGCATGTATACACCACAACGGCCATAAATGGGACAAATTTTTGTACCTCAGCAAAGGATGCTCTCTTTATTTTAGCAAAGAATTCTGCTAATATAGCATTCATTAATTGCTTTGGAGACTTCATCATTTTTCTAGGAAAGGTAAGAGACTGTGAATAAACTCCTAATTATAGACTAACTATAGGCTGAATTCTGTAATAATGAAGACAAAGATTAGGGACTGATTCTCTTTTCACGTACACCAATTAAATCAGGAGTAGTCATGTTGAAGTCATGGAGTTACACTGATGTAAAATGGGCTTAGTGAGAGGAGAATCAGGTTCTTGCATTTTTGTTGGAGGAACTTAGTTCACTGCTTATTATATTTACTTCATTATTATCATTAGTATTACAGAAGCATCCAGAGGCCTCATTGCACTAAATGCTGTACAAATGCATAGTAAGAGAGAGTTAGTGCCCCTTAGAACTTAAGACAAGGCATGACAAGTGGGTATAACAAACATATGGAAGGGACATGGATGGGAGGACAAGAATAACAATGATAGTAAATCTGTGTACCCACATGTGTCCTGTGTGAACAGGTAGATAGTTTCAAATTGATTGATCTCAAGCCTTCTCTCCCCTTTATGAAAGAAATTGTCTTTAAAACATCAGCCAATAAAATATTTGCTGTAGCTTTGGTGCATATTGTAATATAGCTGCTTCCTTTTTTTCCCCTTTATACAGGTGTTTGTTGTATGTTTCACAGTTTTTGGAGGGTTAATGGCATTTAACTACCATCGTGAGTTCCATGTATGGGTAGTTCCTCTGTTGCTAGTTGCACTTTTTGCCTGCTTGGTAGCCCACAGTTTTTTGTCGGTATTCGAAGTGGTCATGGATGCCCTGTTTTTTTGTTTTGCTGTTGATATGGAAACAAATGATGGATCTCCAGAGAAGCCATATTTCATGGATCAAGAATTACTGGTAAACTCTTGACAGTAACGTAGACACTTTAGCAGGCAGATAAATTCAGTAATATGTTTTAATAGTGTATTGATCAAGTGGTGTTCTCGTGCCTAAGATTCACTCTTCCTCCAACTCTCCCCCCCTTAAAAACTAACCTACAATAAATGCCTTCTCCAGCTCCTTAGATGATTTGGACAAAAGGATACAAATTGTGTAATAAAGTTAACACCTCCCATTGGGTCTCCCAGTGCATCTGCTTCAGTCTTTTACACCCAGCCTCTCTGGATAAAGACCATCTTTGTTTGTGTTTTGCATAAGTTAAATACATTATTGGTGCTTAACAAATTAATAGGTGACCCAGTATGTAGAGTCCCCATCTACATCATGAAGACCTAAAACTAGAAATGTAGATGTAATGTATCTTAACTTGCATCCAGAAATGTTCCTTCTAGTTTTCAGCAGTTGTTCAGATAGCTATGGTGAGCCCTGAAGACACTACAATTTTGAACAAGCCTCATCCATGTCTGGCAAACTTAATCAGTCTCTTTCCACTGGGTTGTTTATCTGTACCATGGGAATTCCTGTGTCAGACTCCTGATGTTACATGGAGAATCATTAGAAGGATTAGGAAGACAGCTTTAGTTTAAACAAATGTTCAGTAGTTAGTGATGGTAAAAGGTGCTTTAGTTACAAAGGCATGTGGAATGTTTAAATGTACATATACCTTCTCTTTCATATGGAGAGGAAGGTTAAAGAGACACATGTTCTTTCCGTTCATGCTGCTTTCTGGACAGGTCTGCATTTTTCCTCACATGCCATGTGACAAAGACAGTGTTACTGGTCCATGAAAAATAAATTTAGCAGCCAGAATAACCCATACAGTATGGATGCTCTCGATGGATTTCATCAGAAAAAATGCCATAATATCTGATTTGAAATGGTAGTTGTTACTTTCCTTGTAATATTCACAGAATTCAGGGTTTTTTGGGTTTTTTTAAACACCCAAACGTCCTATAAATGAATTTAACCTTTGGCCAAAAGAAGACAGTTTGGTTTTTTTGCCCCACTTCAGGACAGCACTTAACCACATGCTTACGTTCTGTCATGAATAGCGTGATACATTCCTGAGTGTGGAAACTTTGGAGTCTGGCCCTCCAAACTTTTCCTTCTTCAAATGAGAGACTTCTCCTTCTATCAACCAGAAACTATTTGCCAAATGCCAGAATGTGTATAACTTTAATTTTTGCCTCAAGAAGGCAGTTTATAGCCACTCCCTGCCTGCACTGCACTGCTGTCTACTTTCTTTCCTAATCCCTACTGCCAGACTCTCCAACTCTGGCCTTAACTCCCTGGCAAACTTGCCATGCCCTTGGGGCCAGAGGGAAATGAAGCTTTCCAGTAAGGGGGGTTGTAGAGAGAGTGCCCTGTCCTCAACAGCTGTAATCATCCCACTGACATAGCCAGTTTCCAATGTCATCCACTTGAACTAGTTAAAGGGTTTAACGCTCCATGTTAATTGTACTCCTTTTCAGTGATTCACCAGGTTGTTGATTTATATAACAGTTTAAATTTCTGGATGACCTCATCCTCTATTTCTGCTTTGTAGAGTTTTGTGAATCACAGCAATAAGCTAACAGAGTGGGGAAAAAACAGAAAGCAAAAGACCCCCCGAAACAATGAAGATGGTACAGAGCTACAGCCTATGGTGAAACAGGAACAAAGACGATGTGATGAGGACCTCAAATAACATGTCTCCCAGGTGTACTACAAGAATGGGGATAGACTGTAAATATTTATTTTCTACTTTGTGATTTCTCGCAGCAGCCAAATTGTTGAGCCCCAGGGCTTTCATCCCTTCATACTAATCACTGTTACTGACACTGGAAGCTCAGGGCCAGATTCTGGCCATGCATGGCCAGCAGTGAACTCTGCTGGTATAAAGCAGGCAGAACTGGCTTTTGTGCCAACCACCCTTCCCATCCCAAGCATAGAGAGGGATGAAGAGGCCCAGAGAGAGCATGTGGCAGGATTCCTCGCAGCCACATTGGTCCTCCATTGGCATAAAGGCTCAAAAGGCCTTAAGTGTAAATTACTGTAGTGCTAGGTTGTTCTAATTCACACTGGGACTAGTGTAGATTTCCCAATTCCCTGCACTGAGCAGTGCTCAGATGTGGTGGAGAATCTGGTTCATAGAATATCAGGATTGGAAGGGACCTCAGGAGGTCATCTGGTCCACCCCCTGCTCAAAGCAGGACCTAATCCCCAACTAAATCATCCAGCCAGGGCTTTGTCAAGCCTAACCTTAAAAACCTCAAAGGAAGGAGATGCCACCACCTCCCTAGGTAACCCATTCCAGTGCTTCACCACCCTCCTATTGAAAAAGTTTTTCCTAATATCCAACCTAAACTTCCCCCACTGCAACTTGAGACCATTACTCCTTGTTCTGTCATCTGCTACCACAGAGAACAGTCTAGATCCATCCTCTTTGGAACCCCCTTTCAGGTAGTTGAAAGCAGCTATCAAATCCCCCCCTCATTCTTCTCTTCTGCAGACTAAATAATCCCAGTTCCCTCAGCCTCTCCTCATAAATCATGTGCTCCAGCCCCCTAATCATTTTTGTTGCCCTCCGCTGTACTCTTTCCAAATTTTTCACGTCCTTCTTGTAGCGTGGGGCCCAAAACTGGACACAGTACTCCAGATGAGGCCTCACCTATGCAGAATAGAGGGGAATGATCATGTCCCTCGATCTGCTGGCAATGCTCCTACTTATACAGCCCAAAATGCCGTTAGCCTTCTTGGCAACAGGGGCACACTGTTGACTCGTATCCCCTGATCCTGTATTATCTCTGTCATGTTATGTGGCTTTGGTCTATTCTAGCTTTATCCATTATTGTACTAAAGGTATTTAAGGTTTTACTTTGCCCTCAGTGTGAGGGTTCCTGTCATCTACCCCAAGACTCCCCGCAAGATATTGAACTTCATAGTGTGAATTCTGGGTAGCCTGATCCTGGGGGAAGAACCGTGTCACAGTCAGATCAATTGGCCCTTAAGCTAAACATTAACAACCTTAAAAAGGGTTAGGCAACAAACAAAAATCTCCAAAGGAAAAGAGAGCAGATGCATTTTCCTGTTTCTGTACAAGGCACTTTGGGATGCTTGTATGGGAGGGCCTACATTATCAACCTAGGCCGGCAAATGAAAGAAAGACCAGCTGATACCAGTCAGTGGGCTAGAGCTTCTCACTTCTGGCCATGGTTTAAGCTGACATTTTTGTTTGATTGTGCTTTACACTGTTTAAAAATTAGGAGGTAAAAGAAGGGAGATGCCCCCTCAAGATGCAGTTTCAGACTTAAAGACTAAGGGTCTGACTTCAAGCACAATTAACTCAAGTTATAATTTCAGTGTTACCCCTAGCCTCCCATCCACACTCACAGATCTCTAGCTTGAGTTAGACCATGTCTACACTACATAGTTTTGTCAACATAAGGCAGCTTATGTCAACCTAACTAGAAGTGTACATACTGCAATGCTCCTCCCGCCACTTTAACTTGCCTGCTACACTGATGTAATAAAACCACCTTGATGAGAGGAATAGAACTTAGGGCAACATAGTTAGAGTGATGCAGTGTCAGAGTAAACACTGCATTGCATACGTCGCCCTAAGTGGCTTCCAGGAGGTATCCCACAATGCCAACCCTGACAGCTCTGGTCACCATTTTGAACTCCCCTGCTCTGCAGCCTAGTATACAAGTGAACGCCCCTCACCTGTTAAAGCCCAGGGAAGTTTTGAACTTGCTCTTCCTGTTTGCTCCTGGTGGAGATCTCACATAGCAACTTCCCACCTGAGCATGCTGGCTCCACACAGTACCCTGCCTTGAGTACCCGGTGGTGGATCTCCTGGATGGGGGAGAGGAGGCTGTGCAGATGCAGCTCTGCTCCAGCCTCAGAAACTTGCTCGGGGAGTGGAGGAGAAGGGCTCCGATAGGGACGTACAGCAGTTCAAAGAGCTGTGGCAGGCATAGAAAGGCAAATAGTCACCTCTGGTGCGGAGCTGCAGACATGCTGCTTCTACAAGGAGGGGGCTGGGGTCAGGGTGTTGGTGAATAGCTCCCTGCCTTGAGCTCCTCTTATAGCCTTGTAGTTATAAGGCCAGCACAATACTAAAGAGCAGTGCAGGATCCAAGCGTTCTGCCACAGATGGCTGGCTCACAGGTTACCAGGGCAGTTGAAAAGCAGCTGGAAACCTAGTAGGATGCCCACGGAATGATGGGATTGAGAAACCTGCACCATGTGACATTGAACCTGCCACCATGTGACATTGCAAACCCTCTCCAAAACACCCTGCGACCAGTTACATAGTGGGATAGCTACCCACAGTGCACTGCTTTCTGTGTCAATGCAAGAGTTGCTACTGTGGATATACTCCGCCGACACAAGGAGCTTAGTGTGGACGTGCAACTGCTGTTTAATTACAGCGACTTAACTTTGTAGTGTAGACATTAGCCTTAAATGGTGCTTTATGCTCGAGCCTGTTTAGGCAGGGAAGGGATGGGATAGTTTGAGACTCAAGTGATGCTGAAGCTCAAGCTCCTAATGTTGTGGGGATGTAACAGCTTGAGTTACAAGTCATTAGCAGCTAATCCAATCACTCTGTTAATCCAATTACTCTGTACTGCTAATCAAATCACTCTGTAACTCCATGGTTTTTTTGCAGTGTGGTTGCTCTTGCTTGAGGTAGGCTAGCTCAGATGCAGTTTTTGAGTGTACAAACTCGAGTTATGTTGCTGTGAAGACAAGCTCTCAGAGAAAAAGGTTGCCAGTTGACTTTAATGGAGCTATGACAATTTACATCAGCTGAGAATCTGACTCCGTGTGTTTAGAACTCAGCACGATTGTCACCCAAGCACAAAATATAATTCTCAATAAAGCCAGGGTTGGCTGATAAATGTTCTGCAGCAGCAGCACCCATTCCACGTCCTGCTAAATTGTGTCATGCACAGAAAGAAAGTCAGTATTGTTGCCCCTTTTTGACCCAAGTGACTAGTCAAAGTTTGGGGCCTGGTGAGTGTTCCAGGTGGGAGTACAAATTGGTGAAAGCCAAGTGTTTCTTTGATGCAGTTTTGGTTGTTTACAACGAATGTACCAAGTCCTGTCTTTCTAAACATGCAGGAAACAGCTTCTTTTGCTAACAGCACCAAGAGCAGTCTTTTCAGTCTGCACCTGACCCAAAAACCTCTCCCCACGTGTCATCCAGGGTGAGGCGCCCACTTTCATCTGCTTCTTCAGCCTGTCAGTGTCACTCACTCAGGCTGCGGCTACCCTAGAGCGCTTACAGCAGCACCGCTGTACCGCTGTAGCTCTGCGGTTGTAAGGTCTCTAGTGGAGCCACTCACAGCCAGCAGGAGAGAGTTCTCCCACCGACTTAATTAATCCACCCCCAACAAGGGAAGCTCTGCTGCCGACACAGCACTGTCCACGCCAGCCTTAGGGCGGTGTAACTTATGGTCCTCAGTGGGTGGCTTATTCACACCCCTGATCAACATAAGTGATAGTGTAGACATCGCCTGAGTCTATCCTCAGTTTCTGTGTGTTCTGTCTGCCTGTCACAATACCGAGGCAAACCTTCCAGTCACCCGTAGGAAGGTTTGGTCCAGCTCATAACCATATATTTGGGTGACTTTATTTGATTTATTTTCAGAGGTTGCAGACCCAGGGTAGGTCTGTGCTACAACTGCTGCAGAGGCACAACGGCAGGGCTGCAGCAATACTGCAGCAGCATCGTAGTGTAGACACTACAGCGATGGAAAGGGGTTTTCTGTCACTCTAGCAAATCCACCCTCTGAGAGACGGTGCCTAGGCTGATGGTACCTTTCACCTCTCTACATCTCCGTGGGGGGTAGGTCGACTTAACCTCCCACAGGGTGTGAAATTTTTTACAGCTCTGAGCAATGTAGCTAGGTTGATCTAAGTTTTAGGTGTAGACCAGGCCTCAGGCCCTTACACTTTTTTCATGGCATTATTGTACAGAGAAATAACCTAAGCTCTTCCGTTAGAATTCATGGTTTTAAGTTTATTGTTCTGATTATGAATGTCTGTGCTTGGTGTCTTCATTCTTTGTACTTTTGGTGAATTTAGTCAAAACCTATTGAAAAGCACAAAAGTGGAATACAAAATAGTTTCCCCACCAAAGAAAATCCTGGATACACAGATACAAGAGTGCACAATCCCCCTTTATTTTCTTGAAAGATCACATTTTACAAATATTTTGACAAAGTTATCTGGGCCAGTGCTACATATTTGATTCCCCCTCCCCCGTTGTAGACTTGAATTTGAGATTGACCTTGAAAGCATGCAGGCTAAGCAGTAATAGCAGAAATTCAGACAAAACAAAGTGAAGGTTACAGATACGTTGGGACAAAGTAATTTTTAGATGTGTAAACCCTGGTTTGTACCTCTTGCACTGAAGAAAAAATTAGAGATTTAATTGTTTAATTTTTTTATGTACAGTAATGGATTTTTCCAGCATATCTGATTTTATTAAAAAATGTAAAAGTATTTATGATGTTTTATAAAAGTTGAATTAATAAACAAATCTCCTGTAAGGTTTGTGGTGCTGCTTAAAAACCGTAAGTTGACAAAGTCTAAGAGCTATCCTTTTGGTATCGGCCCTTCTTGATAAGTCAGCTGATGTGACCCACCAGTAATTCTGTATGCACCTATATGGAAAATATTGGCCAGTAGTCCCTGGGTCAGTTGATGCACTGAATTGTAAAGAAGGTTCTTTTAGATCATTCCCATTTGGACCATTTAATATCCCTTAATAACCCAAACCAACCCCCCCCTCCCCCCGTTGTAGACCCAATTAAGGAGCAACATTGAAGCTATTGGAAGGAAATTATCTCCAGTTTCCCTCAGCCAAGACAATGGCTACGAGGTATGGGGATTTGTGGGAGGTCGGTCAGTTGTTTTTTGGTTTGGGGAGGGGTTTTTTGTGCAGGTGGATGGGTGGTTTTGGTGAGGAATGGTTTTAAATAGAGGAAAATTATGAACAGCACTTTGGCTCCTCTCTGCACGGCAGATGAGGGATAAATCCTCTAGATATACTAATGTTTGTAAATAAAAATGAACAGACATTTTGTATGTGACAGAAAGCAGGGAAAATAAGCTGGGCTCTTTATGTTGATCTGAGATCATAGGATTAAATGGCATAGAGAGGCAGACGTGATTGGACAGAGGTTGAGTATTAGGGTGAAGAAGTAGATGTGGACGTTTCTGGCATAGAAGTGGTAGTTTGGGGAGTGAAGGAAATTACTTCATGGGGAGCGAGTGAAAAGATGACAAAGGATGGAGTCCTAAGAAGACTCTGGGAGAGAGGAGGAGCCTCCAGAAGAGATGCTGAAGGAGTAGACAAAAACTTTTAAATAATAATAAAACCCTCAAAGAGCATCAGGGAATGTCTTTTTATGCACAATTGAAGTTTCATTGAGCTCTGGGGTTGGGTTTGGGTCCTGGATGTCATACATTTTCATGAGGTCAAAATTTTCTCATTCTGTGAGATACATGGATCCATTTTTCTCTTTTGGGAGGAAATTGGAGAAGATTTCAAAAGATCAGGATATTATAGTGAGTTTTTTAAATTCACGTAGATCTAGATCTGATGTCGATATTTACTCAGTGCTACACAATCCTTTTTTTCCGCCCCCCCCCCCCTTCTTCCCCAGAGCTGCTTGAACTTCCTGTTTGAGGGCAGGATTGAGTGGGAGACCAGAAGGTGTCTCTAGTAGAAATATACAGGCAGTACAGATGGTTTCAGTCTATGAGCTGGAACGTTTCTGCAGGTAAGAGAAAGTTCCTGTCTTTGCTGCCCTAAAGAACAAACTCAGAGGTGGAGGAGGACAGTTTGTTTAGTAACTGAGGAAATATCAGAGGCAGCAAAGGCAATTGGTGGCAATTCTCTTGTCTTCTAATAAAAATTGGTGAGACCATTCCACTGAAATCTATGGATTCTTCCCCCTCCTACCCCCACCATGTGAAAAGGAGACTTAGACATTTCTGTGTCAGCATTTCCTTATCTCCCACCTTTTCAGCCAGACATTAACACTCTCTATAGGTTTGGGGATCCATACAGGGGAGGGGAGCACGCAGTGGGTGGGATCATCCCTAGAGGCTGTATATAAGGGATTGCAGGGATGGCCACTGGCTGTGAAAGCCCTACTGCTACTGGGGTGGTCAGAGACACAGGTCCTCTATGAGGATGGACCCAGCTTCCTGCTTGTCCTAGGAGAACTTAAGGTTTGGGGGCAGGCCCTGCAGCCTTTTCCATGTGGGCAGCAAGCCCGGCCTGAAAACCCATGCACTGGGGAGAAAATTCCACAAGGGAAATACTGTGGAGATTTCTTCCCCTTTAGCCCCCTACTGAGGTTCTTCCCTTGGGACAGGGCAATTGGGTCCAGCGTTGGGAGAGTTTAGTACAGTAGAACCTCACAGTTATGAACACCTTGGGAATGGAGGAGGTTTGTAACTCTGAAATGTTTGTAACTCTGAACAAAATGTTATGGTTGTTTTTTCAAAAGTTTACAGCTGAACATTGATTTAATACATCTTTGAAACTTTACTATGAAGAAGAAAAGTGCTGCTTTCCCTTAATTTTTTAGTAGTTTACAATTAACACAGTACTCTACTGTATTTGCTTTTTGTGTCTGTCTCTCTCTCTGCCACCGCCACCTGATTGTGCACTTCTGGTTCCAAACGATGTGTGTGGTTGACTGGTCAGTTCGTAACTCTGGTGATCATAATTCTGAGGTTCTGCTGTAAAAGGAGAATGACCCAAGTGGCACATACCTCAGCCAGACACCGTGAAAGCTTCTCCAGTCATGTCTATACCTATGTTCAGCAGAAGTATATCAAACTATGCTGGTATTTTGTGAGGCGGCCTAAAATTAGTTCATTTACTTCACTTCAGGCTCCCAGAAGTGAATTCCTACTATGTGAGAGCCTGCCCCTAATAGCTGCTCTATCCAATTGGCAAAGACAAAGGCTAACAGACTTTCTCACCTATCTTTGATAAGATATCATTAATGATTCATTTGTATTCTATCTTTGTCTCTTTGAGTATCTACCCTACCTTTAGATGGTGTCAGGACAACTTCATATAGGGTTAGTCCTGTGACCCAATGTCCTCATTGTTAGATCAGCAGCCTTCAGGCCAAACAGAGGACAGCATGTACTGTACTTAACCCACTCAAGAGTCCTTCCTAATTAAACAGCACAGACTTATTTTAAAGGTACATGATCATCTTGAAAATAGTCCTTGACTGAAAACTTAGTGACCATGATAGATGCAAGCAACCCCTAGTATGACTATAACTTAAAGAAGTTGATAGATTTTTTTTCTGTCATGTAAGTTTGTTGTGTGCATTTAATAGCACTTTATGTGTAATCAGTTTCTCTGTTGCTGAAAAGACTTCTAAACACCAATAGGAAAGTAGAAAATCATTTATAAAATTTTATTTTACAAGAAATTTAAAAATAGAAAAAAACTTATGACCTCCCACTTAAAAGATGCTATGTCAGAAACTGGAGTATAGTTTATAATGGTAAATTTAAAGCCGTGCAGGGACCTTAAAGCCAAAGAAAAGGAGACATGATCTTTAAGTACAGTATCTTCCATAGTTGTTTGCAGTGGAGTTGTAGCCATATTGGTCCCAGGATGTATGAGAGACAAGATGGATGAGGTGGTAATTTATTAGACCAACTTCTGTTGGTAGAAGATACAAGCTTTCGAGCAGTGCAGAGGTGGTCTTCTTCAGAACCTGAAGAGCTCTATCTAGCTTGAAAGCTCGTACCTTCCACCAACAGAAGTTGGTTTAATAAAAGATACCATTTTACCTATCTTGTGTACATTCCTATTTTAAAAAATTGAGTGCTCTAACCCCTACCAAAATTCAGAAAATCTTAAGACTTCAGAAACCTGATAAGTATCCATGGCCATTCAGTATCCTACCAAACAACATATCGTTTCTTCTCAAAAGAAAGTCCTGGATTTTCAGTTCGTGTCTTATAATAATGTGGATAGTCCCTTAAACTTGTACAGTGTTATTACAAAGGAAAGATTTTTCCTTACTCTGAAGAACTTGAGTATGTTAAGAAAATGTGTGGAGGGATTACTGACTAGCTACCTTCTCTCACTCCAATATGTTGGAGGACAGTTAAGCTATATTGCATTTAATTCCCAGACTAAGCTAACAGTAGTCCTCTATCATTGTTTCATCTCCATGTTCTCCCACAGACGTCTTTTAATGGTTTCCTATTGTTTGAGTTTTTGGTTTATCTTATGCATTGTGTCATCTTTCCATGGCTACATCTGTTAGAAGTGGGAAAGGAAGGACAATTCTAGAGATTAAGCATTTAAATAGGAACATGAGCTTTTGTGTGAAAGATACACTTCCCGAATACATTTAACTACATCTTTCAAAGAATGCCTAATTGATCATTTTCAAAGGTACTTTAGAGCACTTGAATATCAAATGTTGTCAGGTGCAACTGCCAACTTAATGCCTTTAGTCTTTTGATGTCCTATATTCCGTTGTCTTTACTTACTTTTCACCATTTATGCTGTTTACGTGTTGCTGTAAAACTAGGTTGGTCAGTTTCATTTTTTGCAGGCTCTTAAAAGTAAAATCTGATCCCAATATATGTCTTGGCTCTCCATTCCTCTGATCTGCTACATTAAGAGGCAGGACCAAACCTGTTGCATGTGGCTAGAGTGGGGTTGGGCTTCCCTTCTAAAGAACTCTTCAGAGAGACCACTTCCAAAAGGACTATCTTAAGAATTGATAAACAAGTTATAACAACATTCCCTTAATTTTATCAGTCTACAGAACATAATGGAGCCAGATTAAGACTTAAATCACAAAGTTAGGAGGGTATCAGTTACTGCTGAAGAATAGCTTTTTCCTCAATGCAAGGCCCGTGCTGCTAAATGGAATTTCCATGAGTCTGGATGAGTAAGGGCCTTGACTCAATAAGTCTTTCTAGAATGGTAGAGGGAAGGAAGGTCTGTTTTGAAAAACATACCTTCTCATCTAAGACCAGCTTTAAGACATTGTGGTGAAGGCTGCAATGCCACTGCCCTTACAGTACCTTTCCTGTGAACAAAGGTCTTTTTAAAATTTGGCAGTTGACAGGCACTCACACTTCGTAGTGGGGAACTTTAAAATCAGAAGGGATGTCGCAGGTAAGAGTCTGTACTGGAGTCTGTTTCGGATGTACAGCACTAGTGTGGTATGTACAGGTCTGCCACATGGAAGTCATGAGCATGACAGTACAGCATTAAGTGACTGACATCAGGATTAGTGTATTAATCAATTTTAGTGTATTTCAAAGTACATGAATTTGAAATACAATTGTACACAAAGCATGGGCTTTTAAGAAAACAGGTAATGACATTTGTGACTGTATGTATGTACCAATTAGTTAGTTGGTACGAAATTTATAGTTTATTTTAAGCACTATGTGGGTATTCCCTCATGCCTAGTGTGGACTGTCCACTAAATTCAGAGTCATGATACCTTAAACTACTGAAAAATGAAAACTTTGTGTTTATAGATTGAGGAAAGTGATTTGCATATTACATGCTAATTAACTTGTTCCCTGTTGCATCATAATGGAGAAAATAATTATATGTATTTGAGTCTGATCCTGTACTATTGACTTCAGCTGGACCAGGATTGTGGTCCTAATGAGCAAGGTAAGTTTATTTTAAAAAAAAAAAAAAAAAAAAAGCAAGCTCCAGGAAACTAATCCATATGACATAACTGACATAGTAGTCATAATACTGCTTTTAAGCATTTTGTTTAACATGATAGGTGGGCACTGAGATGAATTACTTTCATAGGGATTGAACTCCTATGCTGTCTTATACAGAACTAACTGCAGTAAAAATATAGTTCACAGGTTTGATGGACAGTTCTTTTCCTCCCTTAATATGTGAAATGGTTATTTTTAATTCTGTTGACTCAAGCAGCTACTTCAGGATGATTTGTTAGACATAAATAGCTAAGCTAGAGTCATCAGGCCAGCTGAAAATGTCTGATATCAAACCATATCAAAAGCAAACAGCAGGAACTCTGTAACAAACAAGCAGTTTCTCTCTCTTCCTCAAGGAAGGGCCCTTCACAAGCTCAGGCTGCTTGCTTATTAGCATGACTCTTTAAGTACTCACATCAAAGACCCCATCTACAGTTTAACTGTCCCCCTTCCACTGCTAATGTTGGCACAGCCTTGTTAGCATCCCTAGGAGCCCTAGTGTTAGGCTATTGTTAAAGTGGTTAGAGAAGGCAAATAAGATAGGCCTGGTCTACAGCTACCTTGCTCAGGGGTTTTAAAAATCCACAGCCCTGAGCAACAGTTTGGCCAACCTAACCCCTGGTGTAGACAGTGCTAGGTTGATGGAAGAGGTGGATTACCTACACCAACAACAGGCAAAGCCTTTCTGTCATAAGTATGTCTACACTGAAATGCTACAATGATGCCACTGTAGCGTTTCAAGTGTAGACAAACCCTTAGTGTTGCTTCTCAGTAGTCTACACAGAGGGAGATAGCCTTCTGTTCCACTCACAAATAATGCCCTTTTTTTTTGGTTTGCTGGCAGCTGCCTAAGATTCGTATGCTTGTAGTTTTTGAATGCTACACTTAATGCTCTGGCAATTTGTTAAGCGTTAGTTGAAGCACCACTTCTGAGTAGCAGATATAGTATGAATATACATGCTGCCATGTCAAGGGTATAGGCCAAACCAGAGGCTCTGTTGTAATTCTGGAACTCCTCATTGTGTTGAGAAATGAACTCTCCTATTCCCAAATTGTAAGATTCTGGATTTTGTAATTGCATTTTCATCATAAACTGCTATTCTCCCCTCCACAGATTATTCTCATAGGGGTCAATACAAACTCCATGTTTCAAGTTGATGTCTGCTTCATACCTAGAGGCGTGAGGGGGAATGAGCGAGGGTAAGCAGAGCAGATTCCTGCAGAATGTGTAGTTAGACAATATTGCTCTCAACATTAGGGAGGACCACCTAGTGAAACCCTACAGATGTTCCACCCAGTAGCTCATGGGATTGGAGAGAGTATTCTCTTCTGTATGCTGCTCCCAGTTGGGATCTGCAGGGGCAGGGGACCCCCTCCCTTTCTAGGACTCTAATGTTGAAAAGAACATTTCATACTCTGGCCTGACATAGATCCACTAGAATTTTTTTCAGAACATTTCCTGAGCTGTGGGGGTTCTAGATTACCTTGACATAGCCAAGAATAAGATTTGGGAATAATTTCTATGGTAACTAATGTTCTAAGCATCGTAATGTAACAAATAAATGAGACATCAAAGTCATGCACCTTCAAGAAAAAAATATTTATAAAAATACAATGGGATCAGTTTATGATGAGAAATGTGGCAATAAATACAGTTCAAGGAAGAAAAAGCATTTCTACATGGATATATTATGGCACATACAATAAAAATAAATGCACCATCAAAACATGGGACTTCTGTGGGCTCAAGGACTTTGTACAAGCTCCCTTTTTAGTAAGACAACTATTCTAGGAGTTTGGTCAGTTTAGATAATGGAATGAATACACAATCACAAATGCACATTTATCCTGTCTACTGTCTGACTTTAAAAAAGCAAACCATACTGCAGAAATAAAGTAATTATTTACTAATATACTGCAGCTTAACTTTTAGCATTTAACATAAGCATGGAAGTCTTTTCAGTGTTCCATGCAGAAATTAGGTAAGTACTAAATAAGTAAAAGGAGGGGTGGATGTGGTGTGTAAATACCTATTTAAGTAGGGGATTGTGAAGATGCATAGATCTTTATTAAAAGAATTGGCTGTACAAGAGTACTCCCCTTTCACAGTATTCCTTTTTACTTCATATGCAGTTATTGGTTATGCTGTAGATTACAACTGTTACAGCACTAAAGGCAACTAGAAGAGGGAAAAGGCAGAGAAAGGAAAAAGGAATGTATGTAAGGCAATCTTTCTTTAGGAACATTAAGCATAGTGTGTAGGAAGACGGGTAACAATTCCACAAGGCTAGTTTTGTTTTTACTGAATAAAATAATGGACTAATATACTGAGCATGTGGTTCAGATCTAATAATCAATGCCCTGGTCACTGTACTGACCATGGTAATCTCTTTGATAGTCATCCTGGTACTCGCCATGATAGTCGTCTGGATATTCTGCCTGATAATCACTATCGCTGATTTCTGACCCATTAGTTCCTGTTCCTTGGCTTCCATTATGAATTACAGGTTCTGTTGGAGCAGCACAATATTTCGGGTCATACACTTGTCGTCCAAGCCCATACACGCTCATTCCCTTCTGGGAAGCCACTTTGTTAGTACCCATTTGTAGTGAAATAGTAGAGTTGTCCACTGGCTGTAATGTGAGCTTCTGGTCATAAATATCTCTTCTGGTGCCTGGTGCCAGCATCCCAGCCTAGTGAAACAGGATAATAAAGTAATCATTATGGTAAGGATACTCTAAAATTCAGTTAAGAATCCTGACACTGAGTTCTGTATGTACAGCATCCACTTGTACAAGCTGAATGGAAAAAGTGACTTAAAATACAATAATATTACAGGACCAACAGTTAACACCTACTAAACACAGCAGTGAAAAAAGTTAAGCTATAGCTCTACAACCCCTAGTAGGAAGGCCCTGCTGAGAAGCCCAGCATGCCCCCCTTTTGGATGTTGCAAAGGGAATGGTGGACATTCAACCAGGATACTGCCCAGGGAGCTGTCTTTCGTTTTGGTTTTGGCTAGTGAGTATGTGAAATGAAATTTCCCCTTATTTTTCTGACAATACAGCCAGAAAAAGGGGCTGGCTGTAGGCACTGTTTTTTGTTCCCTCTAGTTCTTTTCAGCAGGAAGTAGATCATGTGCCCACAAGAGACTCAGCTCTTGAATCATTGCAAGGATGCACTACTGGTATTGTGCCCACCCAAGGTCTCAACTGAAGACTTCCTTAGCAAGATGCAGATCCACCCCTTCAGCCTGTCACCTATCTGCCTGCCCCCTGGAGTGTTGCAGTGTCATGACAATAGCTGATTTTGAAATACTGTATCACATGTAACCTTGCTTACCTGACTGGCCCCTTTGTTAGTACCCATCTGTAGGCTAATTGTTGTCTGGTCAAATGGTTTATCAGTTTGCATTTTTGGATCATAGAGATGCCTTCTGGTCCCATAAGCAGTCATACCTGCCTGGCTGGCACACTTATTGGTTCCCATCTTTATAAAAACACAAAAAAGGGTGATATAGCAACTCAAGGAGACCTAGTCCAAGAACAGAGATCCAAACAACAATTGCATTGGTTGGACCTTAACATAGAGAAAGCAGTTACAGCTTGGCCATTGACCTTAATGTTCACTTCTAAACAGATACTGAGCTTCTCTTGAGCAAAGAATGACAAGTAATCCAATGCCATATTTCAATGGCTATGTCCAATAGCGTGCTGATTAGAGAGAGAAACCTAATTTCATTTTGTGCACTAATGCATATTTTAGCTATGATGGAAAGGCTAATTCATATCATATTACAGTAAAACCTCAGAGTTATGAACACCTGAGTTATGAACTGACCAGCCAACTACACACCTCATTTGGAACTGGAAGTACGCAATCAGGTAGTATCAGAGAAAAAAGCAAATACACTGCTGTGTTAAACGTAAACTACCAAAAAAGGGAAAGTTTAAAAAAAATGGACAAGGCAAAGAAATTGCTTGTTTCATTTAAATTAAGATAGTTAAAAGCAGCATTTTTCTTCTGCATAGTAAAGTTTCAAAGCAGTATTAAGTGAGTTGTAAACTTTTGAAAGAACACCATAATGTTTTGTTCAGAGTTACAAACAACCTCCAATCCCAAGGTGTTCGTAACTGAGGTTCTACTGTACTTGCAGTTGTGTGGTACAACAAATTAACGTTTGATGCTATTGTCTTATTCTGATTGATTAGCACAGAAAATGGAAAGAACAGACCCCTCAAAATTCAAAGTAGCACTGCATCCAGCAAGCTTCTAACTTGCTTCTAAACCACTATTTTTTGGGATAGAGAAACAATGTTTACAAGAACCATTAAGCCCACTTCTGTATCTCTATTATATTTAGGCCTGGCAGAATTCTATTTTTTATAGTTTTGACAGATCAATGTTTATTTTTAAGCATGATCATTGCTTTTAAATATTCAGTTGTGTAAAATTAAAGGTTATGCTTTTTTTTTTTTCATTTTTGCCAATTTAAATTTTCACAGTTGCAGGAACATATGGGGAGATGAAAGGGGTCAATGAATAATTATTTAATGATAGCAGATGCTGCAATTCAAAAAGTTTAAAGCTACCTAAACAGCACCCCCTGTTCCAGCTCTTCTAATGCTGGTAAAACAACATGTTTTATAAACAGTAAGGTGGGACTCAAGTTCTCAAACAGCATTTTTCTTTCTTTGCTCATTTGTAGGAATGGAAATATTTTTTATCTACTTGTGTGTGTACAGTGAAATTAACATTTATTGATAAATATCTAATTCTACTAAGCCTAATTTAGAGATTACAGTAGAGGAAGAAACTCCTTTCACTGACTGTCACTCAATTTTAGAAATCCTATCAATTGTTTACAAGGACAGAACACAAACCGCACACTAACAGCAGAAAGAGAACTTGTTCTAGGTGAGAAACCAGCAACCCATTTTAGGGCTTGTCTACATAAACAGCACGCAGCAAGCTGTGGTATAAATCTACCTCATGCGAGCCTGCTGCTGGATACTACAAAGCGCACTAGAGAACTTGTAGTTTGCAATGGCAATGTCCACATGGACAGTTCGTACACAGCAGGCTAGCGTGTGGTAGATTTACATTTGCCATGCACTAAACGTTCATACAGACAAGCCCTTAAGTGAATACCACTTTACAATCAATTGCTTTTTCAAACAGCAAATTATCTATCACATTTGAGGATGGTTTCTCAAATTTGGTTTACCATACACAAAACTTTAATCTCATGCTTACCTGCAGGCCAATTACACTTTGGCCAGCTTTTAGTTTTCCTGCATCAAAACTCCTTGCTTGCTTTTCTGCATATTTGACACCAATATCAATTGTGGTATGGAATCCTTTGGTTTTTGCCTAAGTAGAAATAAGTCATTCAAAAAGTGAACACTCACTTTTCAAATCATACTTCTTGCCACTAGAACTTCTTGAAGGAATTACACCCCATCCAAGGACAGCAGGCTAAGCTTTTCAAAAGTGACTAATAGTTGAGTGCCTCAACTTTTGGGTCCCAAATTTAAGATGCCTTATGTGGGCCTGATTTTCAGAAAGTGCTGCATCTCTGTACTCTGAAAATCAGTCCCTTTAAGGTGTCACTATGGGAACTAAAGAACCATCACCTAAAATCATTAGTCACTTCTTTAAAATATTGGCCAGCAAGTTTTTGATTTGCTTGAAAAGAGAAAGTATTACTTGACAAAGTCTTACATTTAGTATAAAGAAAAGGAGTACTAGTGGCACCTTAGAGACTAACCAATTTATTTGAGCATAAGCTTTCGTGAGCTACAGCTCACTTCACTGGATGCATCCGATGAAGTGAGCTGTAGCTCACGAAAACTGATGCTCAAATAAATTGGTTAGTCTCTAAGGTGCCACTAGTACTCCTTTTCTTTTTGCGAATACAGACTAATACAGCTGCTACTCTGAAACCTTACATTTAGTATGTATATCTTTTACTGCTAGAAACATTTTCTAATATTCAACTACAGTCATCCTGTACAATGAGGTAAGTGTTCTTTGGCAGGATTTTTTCTACTATTTACATAGCTAACCACAATAGTAATTATTCATATAGCCATGTGAAATTCAGAAGGAGTAATACATGTGATTCACTGGTCGTATTCACCCTGAAAAAAACATGGCCTGGGGAGGGTCTAAAGTTATTAAGGATTCTGAGGTTAACCTCCACATTCTCAGACTTCTCCTCTAGCGAATGGGGTTTGGCTGCTGTACTCAGAACACACACAAGACCTTCCTACCTCACAGACCTAGGACATCCCCAGTCCACAGAAAAAACATTGTCCTGTACGGACAGCTAACCCTCTTGGCTTCTGCTCCCTGCAAGAATAGCTTTAGTATGTATCAAGCCACCATTAGCAAAGTTACTCTGTGGCTGCTCAACAGCTGTTGTGGAGAAGATTTAGCATGAGTTAATACTGTGTCAAACTCCTTCCTGGGTTGTCACATGTAAGCAGGGGACTTTCATAATCCCAACCCTCTCTTACTCACAATCCTTGTACCCCCTACCTTGACAAGGGAGAAACCAAGGCACCCAAAGTGTGGCTTCTGCAGGACCCGTGGGGGAGAGAGCAGCATACCAGAAGGACTTGCCTGCCAAGTGTTCTATGCTTTTGAGTGGAAGGAATGATTCTGGCCAATGCATGGATTTCTACCAGTTCAGTGTGGTACAGTATATTCTGTGTAGATAAATACTTACCAGACCAGCTAGTGCCACAAGTGAAGTCTGAACTTGGGTCATGTTCCCATTCTCATAAAGATCATTTGCTTCAAAAATATCATGTGGCTTCATACCATAGACTTGGATGGCTTTGATAAAATTCCCAATGTTCTCCAACTGAAAAATAAAACATGTCGAGGCAAATGTTTCATTTTGGAAAATATTTATAGCTTCAAAAGTACAGTAGGAACTTTGACAAGCTCCCTGCCTTGAAGACTTTAGCCAAGATGTAATACAGATGGGACACAACATAGAGCAAAGTAAATGGGTGGTAAAGCTTAACATAACAATCATTCATTCTGCATTTGGATTTTTTGTTTTGTACACAGAACTGCTATACCCGATCGGACTTGGGGTCCATCTAGTCTGGCCACTGTCTCCAACAGTGGCTAGTGGCTGACATCCCTGGCAGATGTCTTTGACAAGGCACTACACAGCATCTGTCTGTTTTCCCCAGAGATGTTCTAGTTTAAATCAGTGGTTCTCAACCAGGGATATGCATACCTCTGGGGGTACGCTGAGGTCTTCTAGGGGGTACATCAACTCATCTAGATATTTGCCTAGTTTTACAACAGGCTACGTACAAAGTACAAGCGAAGTCACTACAAACTAAAATTTCATACAATGATTTGTTTATACTGCTCTATATACTAGACACTGAAATGTAAGTACAATATTTATATTCCAGTTGATTTATTTTATAATTATATTGTAAAAATGAGAAAGGCAAGCAATTTTTTCAGCAATAGAAATACATGTGTCACAGCACACCTATGTCTGATTTTGTAAGCAAGGTGAAACTTGGGGGTATGCAAGACAGTTCAGACTCATGAAAGGGGTACAGTAGTCTGGAAAGGTTGAGAGCCACTGGTTTCAATAATACCCCTCCCCCTGCAAAAAAAAAGTCAAATTTCTGTGCCAATAGTCTAGTTCCACGGAGTTGTGTTATAAAATACTTTTTTGAAGGAAGAACTACAATTTATAGAAATTATGGAATAACGGGTGTGTTTCAGAAGGCACTTAATGTCCAGCTTAACTTAAACTGGTTCATTAATAACCTGTCAAATGTGAAATACCTGTTTTTACTGTGCATCTTACTGTTGACTCACTGGGACATATTCAGCCTAACTTCAGGTACTATTTATTAGTTGTTTTTGGGTAGTGCCTCTAGGTCCCAGTCAGGATGAGGGGGGTTGCATAGAGCATAAGTAAGGACTAAATTTGGCCTTTTCTTTCAGAGGCATGACAGAAGAACTGTTCTTAAGGCTGTTTAGTTTAGACCAGTCCTAGACCATTTACAAGGGACTATCAAGCATAACTTGTCTTGTGTACTAGACAGACCAATCCTTATGTACAAGAACAAATTTGTAGCCTAATTTAAATTTTAATCTGGATATCAGAGATACAATTACTGCTTGTGCATTTTGCCATTTTAATCTTTTTTTGAGTTATATACCAATATTTTGTCCAACACCGCTTAAAAAAAGCGTAATGAAAGGATTTCAGTGGTATTTATTCCTATTTTGCAGAATGACATTTCATGCAATAACCTTGAACAGTATGGCATACAGGGCTGTTAACTTCATATGGCATAGACTGTGGTATTTAGCAGCTTTGGCTGGGTGGAAAGTTCTAGTTAAAAGTTTAACTAAGACAGACATTTTAAAAATTTTTCCTCCTAAGGAAGTAGTCTTGCTATTTGTCTAATACCTGAAATTTCTGCTAGTAATTAAAGCTGCTATTAAACATTTGTACTGAAGTAGCATTTAGAGGACAACCAAGTCTACCCATTTGCTTAAGACTTCATACACATAGTTAATCAACCACTGGAAAGATTTAAGTAAAGAGGCAGTAAAATCCCATTCACGTCAGTTCTGGAAACAAAGGAGGTGGGATTTTTTATTTTTTTTACCTGATGCCAATTTAGTTCTGATTGATTGATTTTCTTCACTGATCCTGGCTGCAGTTTGTTTATAAGTCTGGGAAAAAATTAATGAAATGTGTAAATAGTGAATCTCATTTTCACACTATTTGTACAGGCATTATGTAAAAATCTTTATTGTTCATGCTACCATAGATGTAGTGACTTGATGCAAAACATGTCTGGTCATGGTTAAAAGATTTAGATTTATGTAAAGGGCCTATTTTAGGCTCGAAGAAATCTGATAAGTCTCTTAATTCATACACAAATCCATAAAAATGTGCCAGTTTCATACTGTAGTGTCATATCTCTGATAAATGTTGTTGAAATGCCGGTGATCTGGGTTCAATTCTCAGTCTTTCTTGAGCCCAAGGAAGAGAAAGCAGACATGGAAGCAGACTCTTCCCTGGTAGTAACTGTATTCTGATTATTGAGAACTGTGATATATTCAAAAGGGAGTCCTCAGCTAGTGCTCTCTAGAACCTGGAAAGAGCAAAACTAACTAAGATAAAAAGAAAATTTGTTTCTTACTCGCATAGGATTATGCCATCCTTTAAGCCCAACTGAAAGTTTGCACCAACGGTCAGCCCCGTAACCTCTTCTATCCAATTGCGTAGATCTTCTTCTGCCTGTGGATCATATTTCAGGGCAATCTGTAATACAAATTAGTTACTTAAAAAGAGATGGCATTGTGCTCTCCCCTGAAATATTTTAGTCCAAATGTAAAGCTAATTTGTATCATAGGATATTTTATAACATTTCTCAGACATACCAGTGTTCTGATAATTTCCCAATGCAGTAGAAATCGGTTAGTCAAGCTCTACAATAGCAGCAAGTGAAATAGCAACATATGAATAAATGTTCTCATCTTATGAGAACAAAGGTTTTTGGATCCTGCACCATCACTGAGATATTAATAGGTGCTGGAACTAAAGGTACAGGGCGGGTGCTGCAGACCTGACTTGAAGTGGTTTCCATTATATGCAGGATTTACAGTTTGGTTCAATGGCTCATAGCACCCCCACTATAAAAAGTGTTCCAGCACCATTGGCGATACTGCTCAGATAATGAATTAGACACTTTTGGCCATTATACAAGTGTTTTATAGGTAACCAAGAAAGGATTAAGTTGGGTTTATGCCCGTTCTTGACTCTATGATTTGTGAAGACTGTAGAGTTGCTGCCTCCTCCCCACATCAATAGAGTTCTCTTGCTTGTCTTTTACCTTAAATATCAGGAATACCAAACCTGGCTTGCTTGAGGATTGTCTGGATGCCTAAGACGGTATGAATTATGAGACCTCATAATTCAACTAAAGGGACAGCATGCTGACTCATACTTCAGAGGGAGGAAGCCTATGTTATTCTTTGAAGTTAAGAAGGTCTTAACAAAAACAAGGTTTTAAATGGTCTGACTAAATATCCTCCTGACCCTTTCAAATACACAGATTTCACTCTGACATTTGAGGTCATCATTGTATTTGTTCTCTAGTAACCAGAGGCCTTCAGTACAGGCAGAACTAGAATTTCTATTATTAAAAACAACTAGTTAAAACTATCACATAAAAGGCAAAAATCCAATTGTTTTCCTTTACAGGTCACACTGAAGATCAGTTAAACATTCCTTCCATCTACACCAACAACTTCTTCAGTACTACTAAGGTCTTGCTACACTAGTATAGTTTGTACCAATTCCCCAATCAAAGCAAAGCAATCTATACTGTCAAGAGAATCTATACTTTTTTGCCATAAGTAGTACTTTTACACTAGAGCAGCACAGTTATATCATGTAGGGGTTTTTTTTTTCTTCATATTTCTCACCAACATAGCTATGCCAGCTAAACTGTGAGATGAGGCTTAAGTGTAACAGCTTCCATGAATAAACATAAGAACAAATTGCCATGACAAACCCAACAGTCAAGTGTAGAAAATAAACCCACAATATTTCTGTTTAATGGAAAGACAATTCAGCTAAAGAATAGAACCAAAACACTACTTAACAAGGAAGTCATACCTGCCAGGTAACATATGTTTTTACTTAAGACTTGTCCCATTCACTCCTAGACTGCAGCCCCAAAAAAACCTGTGGTCAGAGAGAGACCAGTGACCACTTTGAGAAGGCATGGCACTGATCAGATTGATAGACTACCAGGACTACAAATGAATGACTACTAAGACTAGAAACAAATACAATCCACAAATATGAACTGCCTAAAACCAAACTAAACACTAATCACATCATTCTGATTAGATCTTGGTGTCTAAAGGGATGTGCATGCAAAATTCATGTCCTGCACAGATTTCTTTGCTTCCCTGCAGAAAAATAACTTCTGACAGGGAAGCCACAAAAGCAGTCACATGCCCCTCCCCAGCAACACAGACATGTTTCTGGCGCCCAGAGCAGCTGGTGGAGAGAGAAATCACGGGCGGGGAGGAGGAAGAGAAGGCTGGTGACTCCTAACCTGCACCAGGTTCAGCTGCTAGTCCCAGCTTGGATGAGGAGAACAGGACTTCCTCTTCCCTTGCAAGGAACAGCCAGGTCCAGGTTTGGGTCAGACCCACCCTAGAAACCTCTGTACCTACCCCCAATTCCTGCCTCATCACTCCTCAGCTGTGGGTCAGTGGTCACTGTACACTGGGAGCTGCTCCGCTGGCTGCCCAACTCCCACTCATCTGGACCCCCCCATACCCAAATCCCCCCATTGAATCTCATTCCCCCCCTCAGAACTCCCAGATCCAGAGCCCTCACTGCACCCAGACCCCCCCCACCAAGCTCCCCGCACAGAACCTTCTCACTCTACACCTGGATCCCCTCACAGCAAGCCCCTTTACACTTGGATCCTACCTGCTCCTCACCTGGATCAGGGGCCAGGGCTGGGCATGTATACGAGTTTGTCCCTCTTGCTTGCTATCTTGGTGCACCTGGCATGGAGGGGCAGGACCCTGGGGTGTTTCTGGGACAGGCCCGGCCCTTGCACTGGGTTGGGTGCAGCCTCAGCACCGAGTCCACCCGGGGAGGGGGCTGCAGGGTGATCTCCCACCTCCATACAGCCAGTGACCTGTGCTCCCCACTGCCATGCTGGAGCCTCCACATTTATTTATGGACATAAAATGTGCAGAATTTTACTTTTTTGGTACAGTTTTCTCAGGAGTAAGTCATGAACCAGGACTATAGTCTTCACTTTTCTCTCATCTAGATTTAGTATAAACTGTCAGATTTTACTCATCTCATTTTCAGCACAAAATGAAAAGTATACCAGTACAATGAACAACCCTGCAGAATAACTGCTGCTCTTGCAAAAATCTGTGTTCCACCTTCTCTGTCATTTAAGAGAAACCAAAAGAGAGAAACTGACTGAGGTGGTTTTGTTTTTTTGTTTTTGTTGTTTTGTTTTTTTTAAACAGGGCAACATCACCTCCGGTTACTTTGTTAGTTTACCATACTCACTGCATAGTAGATAGAGAAGTCAGAAGATGGTTAAGGATTGTAAGATTATCCCACGCAAAATGGTCACACCCCAACAAACCACTGGTGGTAATGGTTGTAACTGGCAAATAGACCCACATTAAGTTATTCTCCAGTAAGGCCTTGTCTACACTAGGAGTTGGTCGAATTTAGGAGCGTTAAATTGATTTAACCCTGCACCCGTCCAC
Source organism: Lepidochelys olivacea (assembly GCF_965140295.1). Classification (NCBI taxonomy): domain Eukaryota; kingdom Metazoa; phylum Chordata; order Testudines; family Cheloniidae; genus Lepidochelys; species Lepidochelys olivacea. The sequence continues at coordinate 73,501,355 of NC_140418.1, read as the reverse complement.
ACAACGAAGCCCTTTTTTCCCAACTTGAAGGGCTCTTAAAATAGATTTCTTTACTCACCCCCGACAAGGGGATTAGCGCTGAAATCAGCCTTGCCAGGTCGAATTTGGGGTAGTGTGGATGCAACTCGACGGTATAGGCCTCCGGGAGCTATCCCAGAGTGCTCCATTGTGACCGCTCTGGACAGCGCTCTCAACTCAGATGCACTGGCCAGGTAGACAGGAAAAGGTCCGCGAACTTTTGAATCTCATTTCCTGTTTGGCCAGGATGGCAAGCTGCAGGTGAGTGCAGAGCTCATCAGCAGAGGTGACCATGATGGAATCCCAGAATCACAAAAGAGCTCCAGCATGGACCGAACGGGAAGTACGTGATCTGATCGCTGTATGGGGAGACGAATCAGTGTTATCAGAACTCCATTCCAGTTTTTGAAATGCCAAAACTTTTGTAAAAATCTCCCAGGGAATGAAGGACAGAGGCCATAACAGGGACCAGAAGCAGAGCCGCGCGAAACTTAAGGAGCTGAGGCAAGCCTACCAGAAAACCAGAGGCAAACGGCTGCTCCGGGTCAGAGCCCCAAACATGCCGCTTCTATGATGAGCTGCATGCCATTTTAGGGGGTTCAGCCACCACGACCCCAACCCTGTGCTTTGACTCCGTCAATGCAGTGGGAGGCAACACGGAAGCAGGTTTTGGGGACAAGGAAGAGGATGATGGCGAGGTTGTAGATAGCTCACAGCAAGCAAGCGGAGAAACCAGTTTTCCCGACAGCCAGGAACTGTTTCTCACCCTGGACCTGGAGCCAGTACCCCCGAACCCACTCAAGACTGCCTCCTGGACCTGCCAGGCGGAGAAGGGACCTCTGGTGAGTGTACCTTTTTAAATAGTATACATGGTTTAAAAGCAAGCGTGTTTAATGATTCATTTGCCCTGGCATTCGCGGCCAGCACAGCTACTGGAAAAGTCTGTTAATGTGTCTGGGGATGGAGTGGAAATCCTCCAGGGACATCTCCATACAGCTCTCCTGGATGTACTCCGAAAGCCTTTGCAAAAGGTTTCTGGGGAGGGCAGCCTTATTCTGTCCACCATGGTAGGACACTTTACCACGCCAGGCAAGGAGCACATAGTCTGGAATCATTGTATAAGAAAGCATGGCAGCATGCTGACGTTCAAACAACATCCATTCTTTATCTCTGTGTTATCCTCAGGAGAGAGGTATCAGTCATGGTCACCTAGTTGAAATAGGGTGCTTTTCTTAAGGGGACATTCAGAGGTGCCCATTCCTGCTAGGCTGTTTGTCTGTGGCAGGGAACATTTCTGTTCAGCCGTTAGCCATGCGGTGGGGGAGGGATGAGCCACGTGGTGGGGGGAGCCACGTGGTGCGACCCTGTAACGAAAGCACATGTGCTATGTATGTAATGTTATCAGCAAAGTTTTCCGTGAAAATGTACCCATTCTTCTATAAAATGTGTGTTTTTAAAAACCACTCTCCCTTTTTTTTCCTCCACCAGCTGCATGTGTTTCAAGGATCACAGTATCTTCTCCTTCCCAGAGGCTAGCGAAGATTAGAAGGCAAAAAAAACGCAGTCGCGATGAAATGTTCTCTGACCTCATGCTGTCCTCCCACACTGACAGAGCACAGACAAATGCATGGAGGCAGACAATGTCAGAGTGCAGGAAAGCACAACATGAACATGAGGAGAGGTGGCGGGCTGAAGAGAGGGCTGAAGATGATAGGTGGCGGCAGCGTGATGACAGGAGGCAGGATTCAATGCTGAGGCTGCTAGAGGATCAAACTAATATGCTCCAGCAAATGGTTGAGCTGCAGGAAAGGCAACTGGAGCACAGACTGCCACTGCAGCCCCTGTGTAACCAACCGCCCTCCTCCCCAAGTTCCATAGCCTCCTCAGCTAGACGCCCAGGAACACAGTGGGGGGGGCCTCCGGCCATCCAGCCACTCCACCCCAGAGGATTGTCCAAGCAACAGAAGGCTGGCATTCAATAAGCTTTAAAGTTTTAAACTTTTAAACTGCTGTGTGGCCTTGTCCTTCCCTCCTCCCCCACCCCTCCCAGGCTACCTTGGCAGTTATCTCCCTATTTGGGTGATGAATTAATAAAGAATGCATGAATGTGAAGCAACAATGACTTTATTGCCTCTGCAAGCGGTGATCGAGGGGGAAGGGGAGGGTGATTAGCTTACAGGGAAGTAGAGTGAACCAAGAGGGGGTGGGGGGTTTCATCAAGGAGAAAAACAGAACTTTCACACCGTAGCCTAGCCAGTCATGAAACTAGTTTTCAAAGATTCTCTGATGCGCAGTGCACCCTCCTGTGCTCTTCTAACCGCCCTGGTGTCTGGCTGAGTGTAACCAGCGGCCAGATGAATTGCCTCAACCTCCCATCCCGCCATAAACATCTCCTCTTACTCTCTCAGATACTGTGGATCACACAGCAAGCAGCAGCAACAATGGGAATATTGGTTTCGCTGAGGTCTAAGTGAGTCAGTAAACGTCCAAATGCACATTCTACCACCATTCTGCACTTGCTCAGCCTGTAGATGAACAGCTCCTAACTACTGTCCAGGCTGCCCGTGTATAGCTTCATGAACCCTGGCATTAAGGGGTAGGCTGAGTCCACAAGGATAAATATAGGCATTTCAACATCCCCAACGGTTATTTTCTGGTCTGGGAAGAAAGTCCCTTCCTTCAGCTTTTGAAACAGACCAGAGTTCCTGAAGATGCGAGCGTCATGTACCTTTCCCAGCCATCCCACGTTGATGTTGGTGAAACGTCCCTTGTGATCAACCAGTGCCTGCAGCACCATTGAAAAGTACCCCTTTCAGTTTATATACTCGCTGGCTTGGTGCTCCAGTGCCAACATAGGGATATGGGTTCCATCTATCGCCCAACCACAGTTAGGGAATCCCACTGCAGCAAAACCACCCACTATAACCTGCACATTTCCCAGAGTTACTACCCTTGATAGCAGCAGATCTTTGATTACGTTGGCCTCTTGGATCACAGCAGCCCCTATAGTAGATTTGCCCACTCCAAACTGATTCCCGACTGACCGGTAGCTATCTGGCGTTGCAAGCTTCCACAGGACTCTTGCCACTCACTTCTCAACTGTGAGGGCTGCTCTCATCTTGGTATTCTGGCACTTCAGGGCAGGGGAAAGCAAGTCGCAAAGTTCCATGAAAGTGCCCTTACGCATGCGAAAGTTTCACAGCCACTGGAATCGTCCCAAACCTGCAACACTATGCAGTCCCACCAGTCTGTGCTTGTTTCCCGGACCCAGAATCGGCATTCCACGGCATGAACCTGCCCCATTAGCACCACGATGCCCACATTGCCAGGGCCGTACTGTGTCCCTGTCCTCATCACTCTCGTCACTGTGCTGATGTCGCCTACTCACTCGATTTCGCTTTGGCAGGTTCTGGTGCTGTATATACTGCTGGATAACGCGCGTGGTGTTTAATGTGCTCATAATTGCCAAAGTGATCTGAGCAGGCTCCATGCTTGCCGTGGTATGGCGTCTGCACGGAAAAAAGGCACGGAACGTTTGTCTGATAGAGGGAGGGGTGACTGACGACATGGCTTACAGGGTTGGCTTGCAGGGAATTAAAATCAACAAAGGGGGTGGCTTTACATCAAGGAGAAACAAAAACAATTGTCACAAAGAATGGCCCCCCCCTCAAAGATTGAACTCAAAACCCTGTGTTTAGCAGGCCAATGCTCAACCCACTGAGCTATCCTTCCCCCTGCTATTCCAGGTAGGACTGAATCTCCATTAAACTTTTCAAGGTGCCCCTGAGAGACCTCACCGAAACGATTGCCAGCCGTTGATTTCATGGAGGGAGGGAAGGGGGAGCAAATGAATACAAAACAAATCTGGTCTATTTCTTGTTTTGATCCACTCCAGCTATAGTTTACATCTTAGGCTGGTCTCAGACGGTGCAGCAGGACTGCTAGCCATCCTCACCTCCTGGCTGCTTGGCAGAAGACGGTGCAATATGACTGCCAGCAGGGCTAAAGAGAATAACCTGGTCGAGTCACTCCTATTTATGTCCCTGCGCCCATGTCTGCCCAGGCGCTCCTGACTGCCTCACAGACGTGGCCAAGAGCACCTAGGACATGATGACAATGGTTATCAGGCCTATTGCACCTCTGCTGCCACAAGGCAATGAGCTGCTGCTGTGTAGCAATGCAGTACCGCATCTGCCAGCACACAGGAGATGTACGGTGACAGTGAGCTGAGTGGGCTCCATGCTTGCTGTAGTATGGCGTCTGCACAGGTAACCCAGGAAAAAGGGCGCAAAACGATTGTCTGCCGTTGCTTTCACAGAGGGAGGGAGGGCCTGACGACATGTACCCAGAACGACCCATGACAATGTTTTTGTCCCATTAGGCATTGGGATCTCAACCCAGAATTCCAGTGGGCAGTGGAGACTATGGGAACTGTGGGAGCAATGCTTCGGAAGTCGACGCTAGCCTGTGTACTGTGGAAGCACTTCGCCGAGTTAATGCACTTAGAGCATTTTGTGTGGGGACACACACAATACACAATATAAAAACAATTTCTAAAAAACAGACTTCTATAAATTGGACCTAATTTCGTAGTGTAGACATACCCTAAGTCACGCATTAGAGGTGCTGACTGCACAGAAAAGTTTAGGAGACCACTGCAAAATTTGAGCCAACAGGTACACAAATTAGAACAACAGAAGAGTGGAGTTTTTTCAAGAATGTATTGATCTGAGAAGCTGCGATCCTAGGTGGATGCCCTGGGTAACTTCAGGGTAGTTAACAGCAAATGGAGAAATCAGAGAAATCCAAGCATCTGCTAAGTGCAGGGGAAGTCAGTTGCAACATGAGCGGAGTGGAGCGATTTATGCCACTTTTATGACCAGACTACTTAAGGGATAACTCTACAAAATCAGGGTGAGGCCACATCTGTCTGGATCAGACAGAGATGAACAAAGAGAGGCACTTAAGACTAGATGCCATTGAAATGAGATGTTTGATGGCACAGAGGGGTGGCAATGCCGGACCACGTGCAGAACGATGTCAGCAAGAGTGAGACCAAGGTCTACAATACCAGAGAACGTGCAAGAGAGGAGGCCGAGATGGTATGGGTATGTAAGAAGCATTTGAGACTAGAGTTTGCAGGTGGAGAAGCTGACAGCCAACATAACGGTGGGTAGACTCTTTAAGGGAGGATGGAGTGGCTGTGGAGTGAGACTGGACAGGCAAGCCTGGAAAAGACTGATCCACCAACCAAGACTCAGCTAGTTGAGAAAATCAGGGGAAGCAGAAATGAGCATAGTAGGGGACTAAAGGAAGCAAACTAGTCCGACATCCTGCAGTTGTCTTTACAAAACTATTAGGAACACTGCCAGAGTAAGTGATCACGGGCAAAACACAATACCCTTCAGCTCCAATGCAAAGAAAGTGGATTCAAAACTTATTCTTCAATAAAATCGAAACACACACACACACACACACACACACTTACTTGAGATTGCTCTCAGGGCTTACATTTCAACATTTGCTGAGATTTTAATCCAAAAATGCTTCTGTGTGTCATTGTTAAACAACAATAATGTTCTATATATTTTCATCTATTTACAGGTAACATAACCCCCACCATACTTTCCTGTTCACCATGATCATACAGCTCCGCAGAAGATCATTCTTTGGAATTTACTCTAGATACAACAGACTCGTTTTACACGGGGGGGGGGGGGGAGTGCGAGGGAGAAACAATGACTAGTTGCCCTGTCCCAAGTCTTATGCTCCTTTCAGCCCTAGTGATCCATTTACACCTGTTTATATTTCCAAGGCCAATTATTTTTTCTGCCATTGGGCCCAATGGCCTGCTCTGTTAACAAGGGCTTGTACAAGCCCCCTCCAACTCTGCTAGTTATATACAGTAGAACCTCAAAGATATGAACACCAGAGTTACGGACTGACCAGTCAACAGAACACCATGTGAAATCTGAAGTAACCAATCAGGCAGCAGCGGAGACCAAAAAAACCAAACAGCAATTACTGTACTATGCCTGTATTGCATCTTAAAGGTAGGCACATCTGGGCTGCCTCTTCGCACCCCCACAGCCAGGGCACCCACTTACAACTAGGAGTTGAAGATGCTCAGATTTGCCGGCAAAGTTGTGAGCCCCCAGTGCCAGCCCAAGGCAACAGGAGCAGCACTGGGCTCTGTGTTTGTGGGTGCTGTTTTCACCCCCCTCCCCTGGCTGGGGGGTGCTGTTTCCACACACATACACTCTCGGGGGGGGGGGACGGAACATGCTGTTTTCACCCCTCCCACCCCAGCTGGGAAGGGGACAAGCTTGCTCAGGCCAGGGAAAGAAGCTGCCTAGCTGCCTCTGGAACCTGACCCAGAGTGTGAACTGCTGGAGCCGGAGCTGCATTTTGTTCAGTTACAAACATTTCAGAGTTAGAGACAACCTGCATTCCCAAGGTGTCTGTTACTTTAAAGGTTGGATCTACAGTAGAACTTCAATGTATTAAGTATTGTCAGATTGTAGACAGGTATTTTGGAAAGGTGCAAACAAATGTTAAAAATAAATATTGGGTCTGGGGACTTAGCCTCCAGAACACACTGCAGTCTAAAATATTCATCCCAACAGAGGATGCAGGATGAGCAGAAAGGCCAGCATACATGCTGGATTCCCCTTCAATCCCACTGTGGCAAGGGGGTATGGCCTCCCTCTGAGATTGACAGGGAGGAAACCCCACCCACCCTCTGGTGGGCAGAGCCAGCCACGCTCACACCTCCAGAAGCAGAGGGGTGGGACAGGAAGTATAAAAGGCAGGTCTTGCCGCTCAATTGGGCTGGAGCCTCTGGAGGAGACAGATGCCTCCCACCCACTGCTGGGCCTGGAATCCAAAGAGGATCCCTTGCCAGAGTTGCCAGCCAATCCAGATGCTGAGGAGCTGCGGGGATTGCCACTGGCTATATACCCCGGAGAGAGGGAGGACACCAACGGAGTCAAGGTACCAAATGATGGTAGGAAGAAGCCCAGGGACACTAGACTATAGTCTGGTTGGGTTGTTGCCTCAATCCAGGTCACCATGTTTCAGGCAGATCCCCAATGATCCAGTGGCGGAACACTCCGCCACTGTTAGGGCCCTGGGCTGGGACCGGTGGAGTAGGGTGGGCCTGGGTGCCCCAACCCCACCCCTGGGGTGGCAGCCTCCCCACGTTAGGTCAAAAGGCCTGCATTTGTCTGCCAGAGCTAGGGAGTCGAACTGTTTGGGACTCCGGACTACCTGCCACTTGGCCCCGCTTAGAGGGCCAGGGCCTTAGACACTGCTAATCCTGCACCAATCTTTGCCTAAAGAGAGGCCCGAGAGGAAGGGGGCATGGCCTCCCTCTGAGATTGATGGGGAGGGATGGTCATGCACTCTTATACCTACTTAGATTTGGACCGACTCATGGCACTTCGATAAACACCTGTTTTTTAATACTCCAAAAAACTTTAAAAAAATATTAAGTCTAGCTGATTTCTCAACCATTTTTTCCACACTTGCTGGCAAACACATTCCTCACTGTATATTAAGCACATTCCAAGTTTGATGTTTTAAAATGAAGTGGTGAGCTGACCACAAAAGATCACGAAATACCTCTCCTCCTACCCCCATTCTCTCATAACTCAGAAATATCCAGATGGAATTTTACTAAACTCTACTGAAAAAATATTTACTTTGGGTTTAATGCATAAGTGAAAAGCACAGGCCTGATCTGCCTTTTTTTTTTTTTTTTTTAAAACAGGTTTTAAAATATTTTAAGAGGATAAAATGAAAGTGCCTTCTCAACTGTAACTGCTGTGCTTAAAGATGCAAATGAATAATGGATCATACATGTGGAAAGCAGGGCTCTGGAGCAGAGCCCAGAGCTGGAGCCTGGGGCAATGGAGCTGCAGGTTTTTGCCCGGAGGTGGAGCGGAGCCGGAGCACAGAAAATCTTGATTGCTCCACTGCTTCAGTTTTTTTTTTCCCCCCCCCATTTTCAATCCAAAATGAATGATATTTAGCAAGAAAGTCCTAAAGGTGACAAAAAGTTTCAGATTACATAACAATTAACATCTACTTTACCACTTTACGTAATATGTCACAGTTATTCCCGCTTCAGCCGAATCAAGATTTAACGTACAGATACGTTTTATTAAAGAATCAGATAATTATCAGACATCCGGCAACACTGCAGCGTGCTCCCACCCTTGTGCCAAGGTTAGGCGTACTCGCATAGATTAGTTAGATAAGTGTGTTCATACTTCTTTTGTAACGGTTGATCAACGAGACGCTGTGATTACAGAAAAATGTGACAAGACGCAACATTTAAGATATCACAAACAGGTACATTGCAAAAAAATAATGTTTTTGTTTATTGATATAAAGATATCACAAGAGATATTAACCACTTAAGCTCATTTTTCACATGGGCTGCCGTTACTGGTACATTTGTTCATTTGTACATGCTCCCATATCCCATATGGACTTATTTTATATTATCTGTCCAACGGTCTTTTGGTAGCGTTGTTTGTAATTTTAAATTACTGAAAAAGTCACGTGCAGCAGGCATATAAATATACAGTAAACATTTTTGCATAAATTAGGAGTGATTTTTGTGATATATCCAGAGTGATTGTAAAATGTCCAACACAACTTTGGGATTGAATCCCTAGGTCATTGTAAGAAAAAACATTTCTGTGAACACGTGTCCTAAAATTCTTCATAAGGGAGCTACAGTCCCTTCAAGGACGTGATGAAAAGTTAATTTCTGATTAATATCTCAAAAACGCTTTAATATAAAGAGATGAAATTATATCTGTGTCTTAGTGTTAGTATGTGCTACCATATTACATCATCCAAAATTATTTAAACCATAGGTGTCCCGAACTGGCGGTTGGTCATTTTTTATTTCATATTTCACGAAAGGCATGTCGTTGACTGCCCCTGGCTACGAGCAGTAATATTATGTTCCATCATAAGTTAATAATTTTTGGTTATTACGTTTAAAATTTATGGTCCCAAAGTTGAAAAATAAGTAATAAGTAAAATTGTTTGTATCATTCTAAGCAGATTAAAATTTGTAAAACAGTTTTCTCGGAAACAGTTAATTATACAAAATAAACTAAGAATACAATTTTAATACATGTTTTAGCATTAAATCATATTCCAGGGTCATATCTGTTAAATAGTCGAAGATATAAAAAATACTAAATAAAATTGGCCCAGTCCCCTAGTTCATGACGCCTGCAGTTTAAATAATTTTATTTGAATGATGTTGATGATAAACTTTAACGGGAAAGCAGATTCAAATTGCAAGCACAGTCCTTTTAGTAAAGAGAGCAAATTTTCGGAAATATGTTTTTCCTTCATCAGGCTGGAAACATTATACAAGATAGAACCTGTTGTTTGCTCTGTTTCCAGCCTGATGAAGGAAAAAAACATATTTCCGAAAATTTGCTCTCTTTACTAAAAGGACTGTGCTTGCAATTTGAATCCGCTTTCCTGTTAAAGTTTATTTTCAACCTTGTAACATGTAGCCTCGTTACATCCCAACAATTAATGCTGTAGAACAGGAATACTTGTGGCACCTTAGAGACTAACCCATTTATTTGAGCATAGTCTCGAAGGTGCCACAAGTCCTCCTTTTCTTCTTGCGAATACAGACTAACACGGCTGCTGCTCTGAAACTAGTTGTAGAACAGCAATAGCAGGTACTAACGCTATGGCACATACCAAATTTCACTGATATATCTATATTAAAGCATTTTTGGGATATTAATTAAGAACTTGGAAAATATTTCAAATATTTTACCGCAAAATTTCATATGAAAAACTAACTTGCAATTTATAAATAAAAATTTATATTATGTATATTAAAAATACTTCTTACTTTATTAAAACTGCAAGAAACATGTTAAAATATTAAAATATACTTTAATAATTTTGTGTACAAAGAAAATGCGATAGTTTTTGTCCAGAAAATCCAAAATAAATTTGAAGTACCTGAAATGGTTAAGATATCACAAGCAGGTACATTATAAAAAAAGTAATACTTTTGTTCATTGCTTTTTGAAGATCATAAGAAACGTTTGGATGCGGTAGCAGCACAAGTAGTTTTGGCCATGGCTTCAACAAAAAAAATCAGATCTGCCCCCCAAGATTAATAGTCGATTTACGGAAAAGGATCTCAACGACGTCTTTACTTTTGAATTTGAAACGCCCAGATTTGGGCTTTTGGGAAAAGCAAAGAAGAAATCGGCAACGTGCAAGGTGGAATAGGAAGTGAATGGCGAGCTCAAACCATGTAGCTTCAAGACAAGTGAAGCAAGTGCCGTGAAAAGTTTCAACCTTTAGCGGCATGTAAAACATAACCATCCTGAAAACTGTGCGGCTCTGGTTACAAAATAGGACCAGGAAGAGGAGGCAAAACAGAAAGCTGACACGGTTAAACGACATTCATCTGGCTCTTTGAAAACTCCTGGAGAAAAGATTTTTTGCGGAGCTTCATCTGAAAAGGAATCCAAAATTGAGCAAATAAAACTTGATTCATATTTGAAATCCTCAAAGGTTACAGTCACCACGGATGCCAATACTTTCCGTGAAGGGCTGATGGAAATGGTTTGCTTGAGTTCAACACCACTCACTACCTTCAGGCTAAAGAACAAAAGATTCCAAAAAATTGCAGGTGAAATGGGTCAGCAGGTTGGCGTTTCAATGGGGCAAATGCGGTTCATCATTTAGTTGTCAGCACAGCTGAGTCTGGTTGTGAAGAGCTCAAGAAAGCTTTGGAGCAAAAATTGTGCTACCTGAAAACGGATGCAGCAACTCGCAGAAACAGAAATTTCCTTGCAATCAATGCTCAGTACTACGAAGAAGGAAAAGATAAAGCTGTGGTAAAAACCTTGGACATAATCGACACTGAAGGGCGTCACAATTCTTCATATGTGAAAAGTCAAATAAAAACTATTTTAGAAAAAATTGGGATCAGTGAAATGCAAGTGCTGAGCATCTGTGTTGACAATGCAGCAAACATGACATATGCCGTCAAAAATCTGAGCGAGAACAATGAAACCATTTCTACCTCTGAGAACAGGGATGTGGACAGAACTAACGCTATTTTGCCTGATGAAGGAACTAAAGGAATGGGTGAAATCGAACTCAACATGGAAACTGCTGCGCAATGGGTCAATGACCCTAGCCTCATACTTCCATCATGGCTGAATGAGGACGACTCAGAAATCCAACTGATGAGTTGTGGTATTCACACTCTTCAGTTGGCAATCTAGGATGGACTGAACAAAACATGCAAAGAAATTACTGGCAAAAATTCGACAAGCTGTTGTCAAACTATGAACCCCAAGTATTCGAAGTGTTCTACTTGCTATGATTGATTGGTTTCTCGTTTTTCAATCTTACTGTGAACAAGTGGCTGTTGCTGGAACAAGAGAATTCAAGTTAACAAAAGCTGAATGGGACGAAGTGAAGAACCTGGGAGACCTCTTGGCAAAGCCAAACCAAACAACCATGAATCTTCAAGCTGTCGCTGTAACCCCGGGAGTTTTAATGAAGGAATGGTGAAAACCGTCAAAATTCTTGCAAGAAAATGGTGGACAAATTGCAGAAAGAATTCTATCCTCCATGCAGAAACGCGAAGAGAAGCTTTTGACAATATTCATGTCCTTGCTGGAGTTTATGTTGACCCATGGTATTGGCTTCTTCTTACCTCAAGGGAAATACCAAAGGCAAAGGAAGGGCTCCTTGATATTGCTTGACGACTCGAAAAACAAAATCTATTGCTACATTTGAACTTGGTGAAAGAGGTTGAAGAAAACGAAACACAACAAAAGGAGTCATCAACAAACAAAATTTGCGGTTTCAGAAAGTTCACATCCTTCAGAAATAGCAGGTTGTTCTCAAACTTCCGTCTCCACTCTGAACTTGTTCGAGTGTCCATCCCTGAGATGTCTTCAACCATCACAGGGAAATGGAGATAATTCAAGCACCGATTCTTCAGAAGATGACACCTTCGAAAAGGAATTGGATAAACAAGACGCACGCCGGTGAGTTTCTGCGATTCATAATGAAGCATTATTCGAGAGAAACTTTCAGGAAGATTGTGAGGCGATGGAGTCTACTGGTAAGCTAAAAATTTAAGTCGGTTTCTGAGGCCATTCGCAGCTACCCACACTGCATTCAGGCTGCCTGTAGAATTCCTTTAAGCATGCCAACAACTCAAGCTTATGTAGAGCGACTGTTTTCGGCTTAAAGTTCATTTAAAATGATTTGCGGCAGGCTATGAAAGAACTCAATTGCTGCAATAATTTTTTACAGAATGAATTATGAATTATTCTAGTTTGTATAATGGTTGATGACACTTAAATTGTTTTAAAAGTCTGAATAAAAAGTTTTTTCAAAATTACAATATGCACTTTTTTATTTAGTTAAAAATTAATTTGAGTCGGAGCGCAGAGCAGAGTCGAAGCGGAGCTGGAACAGTCACTATTAGTGTTGGAGTGGAGCAATTCAAAAATCTGATTGCTCCAAATCCCTGGTGGAAAAAGTCTTATTTTATTAGCACTAAAATCTGTTTCATTGTCAGCTTCAGTGATTACACGATAATGCAAGATTATTGTGATTTTTACTGCTCTGGGATTAGATGATGCACTCATGGCACATAACACAAACTTCCTTGGACTAGTGAAATACTTGATTGTCAAGAGTCCAAGAAAAGAATTGGTGAAAGTTTCTTCAAGGATTTATAATTTATAGAATCCAACAATACCTCAGCACAGCAAGGAACTGACTCCCTATCCTGGAGAGCTTACAATCTAACTTCAAACATGTGACAAGTGTTAAGCAAAAGAGAAAATAGAGTGAGGAGATGCAGGAGTCAAAGATATAAAAGTGTATAATACTGGATAATATCACAGAATCATGGAATATCAGGGTTGGAAGGGACCTCAGGAGGTCATCTAGTCCAACCCCCTGCTCAAAGCAGAACCAATCCCCAATTTTTGCCTCAGATCCCTAAATGGCCGCCTCAAGAATTGAACTCACAACCCTGGGTTTAGCAGGCCAATGCTCAAACCACTGAGCTATCCCTCCCCCAATTTCTTGGTCTTAATGACAGGATCAAAAAAGTTACCTAACATACTAAACTAGGGAATATTTCAAATTTTCCCTAAGTAATCTGCCAGATCTGTTCCAAATTTTCTTTTGATGGCTATCTATGAGGGAAAATTGGAAGCTTTAATATACTGAGAAGTACTAAAATAGTAATAATGGAAAAAAGAATCTCTTATGTGCCAAGTGACAATTTTATTGGCAAAATCTGATCCTTTAAGTGCTGTAGTTGCATCAGAAGGTCTTTTTTAAAGCCTTTACAATTACATCTGTGGCAAAAGAAAGCCTGTTCCAGTGAAGACAGAAAAACTACTTAAACAGCTTCATTCACAGTACTTGTCTTAAATGCTGCTATAAATTATTGTTTCCAGGAACCTTTTCAGATAAGTGACCCTTTTATAACAAGTTCATAATTAATTTAAAAATATTTAAATTAACATTGTACAATTAAGTACTTAGGTCCCTTGAGCATCTGCATTATGATACAGTCCTTAATTGAACGTGCTATTTTTTAAATACTGCAAACACTTTCTACAATGTTTCTACAATGTTAGATACAATGCATCCGATGAAGTGAGCTGTAGCTCACGAAAGCTTATGCTCAAATAAATGTGTTAGTCTCTAAGGTGCCACAAGTACGCCTTTTCTTTATGTAGAATTTTGTAATTTTTCATTCTTGCATGTTAACACTTTCATTTTCATAACACCAGGTACGAAAGACACACAGAAACAGTCGGCAGATTCAGAATGAAATCACTGTCCACCTTTGTTTCATATCTGAAATGCTAATTATTTTTTTGAAAAATAAAAAGTTTGTCTTGCCCTTCTCCAACTCACTTCCCCTGGAAACTTCCCTACTAGTCAATAAGTTATTCCTGGGGGAATTCTGCACCACTGCGTGTGTGCATAATTAATGAGTAATGCATATTTAAATTTTTGCACAGAAAAAGGCTTTGGCCTGAAAGTTGCTGAGTTCTGCCTTTTGCCCACCAGAGGGTGCTAAGGCAATAGAGCAGCAGCTCCTAGCCAGCTAGGGAAGAGAAAGAGCCTGCCTTCTTCACAGTGCCTGTCCGGCCAGGTCAGGAGATGAGCTATGGGGAGACAGACAGCATGGGACTGCTGGGTGGGAGGGGAGGTGTCAGACAGGGGGTTCGTAAGGACTAGTGGTGGAGGACAGACTGAGGCAGGGGTTGAATGGGAGTGGAGGCACAGGGCCACAACGGGGAGGGAGATGCAGGGCCACGTGGTGACGAGGGAAGGGGAACAGTGGGGTGGCTAAGTGGCGCACCAAGACAGGGGTAGGGGGTGCAGGGCCACATGAGGATGGGGGAAGAGTAGGTGTGGGGGTAGAGGGGCACATGGGGACAGGGAAGATGTGCCTCACTAAATGGTAGAGGCTAGGGGTCAGCCAGGGTCTGCATGGGGGAAGTCCCTAACAATCCCTCCCCCGCTCCCAAAAAAAGCTATTCTATACTTTTCCCACCCATACCAAACCACCCTCCAAAGTTCCCAGCAATTGCTTCCCTCTCCCTCAGCTCCTTCGTTACTCCTGACTCCCCCAAGCCTTTGCACTGCTTCTGAGGGGGTGGGAAATATGGTTCTATAGTGTAGTTTAAATGAATTACTCAGTTCTGTATTAATATGCCTAGGAAGGAATCTAAAATGTCAAAAAAACATTTCCTGAATCTTTTTTGTTGTCGGTATTGTTAGACATACTTGCGGACAGGTATTTTGAAATAAAAGACCAAAAATAATTGAAACTGGCGTGAATATGTTATTTTGACAAATAAAAATACGCCGAATTTTTGGCACAGAATTCCCCCAGGAGTAACAAGTGGGTTTTTAAGCCACTCTGAATGTGTATCCAAGGGTGCAGAAATACATTCTATATGCTATTTTACTGTATTATTTGAGAAAAGGTGTGATCATGGTGAGAGTGCTTCATAATACATAAGGAAGTAGTGTTCAGGTTGCACACGCAAACTTAACTTTGGCCTTTCCTGACTTTTGTGCACATTCATGCAATTTCAGTATTGCTTTACAGAAACACCAACTTGAAAAAAGAGCTAAAACTTGCAAAGGCTTTTTTCCCCACTATCCCTGATGCTGTATAGAAGACCCACACAATCAAAAGGAGAAACTGTCTAACAATACAAAGGAAGCAGTGACACTACCTATGTTCAGTGCTGTCAAGTTCACAAATAAAACTAAAAAACCCTCCAATTTCATTATAGTATTCTTGTGTAAAACATTTTTACTCGATGTTATGTGAAGATGGTGTCCCTTTATCTTCTTTTTGCACTTGGTTTGTTTCTTTTAAAAAAAAAAAAAACAACCAGGAAGGGTAGGAGGAGGAAGGGAAATGAACACCAGGACTTCAATGCTCTGCTGGCTGGCAAAAAGTGCAAGTAGTGCCATAATACAAACATCACCAAACCACTGCTATCCTGAAGCACAGGCTTCCTGGGTACGAAAGAAATCCACCTTTTATTGTGCTTGGCAACAAATATTTTCCATTCTAAATCTTAACATAGAATTTCATACTTGGTTAATGACCATTAGACAACTTGGCACTAGCTGAATTTATGCTAATAAGTTTAGTGCAATAAAACTACAATGACAGGCTAAAATTGATTTATTTGGAGAAATACCAATATACTGTGTCCAATGAAGTATTCTTGAGTAATTTACATATTTGAATTATTACATAGCACCTTTCACCCCAGAGTTCTTCATATCACAGACAGCTAATTTTCAAATGACTAACCCATCCATCTATAGAAATGGAATGATGAGAATTCAAAATCCTTCAACTCCCAACCTGATACAAGCATGGAAATTTAAGATCCAAAGGTGAGTTTCAGAGTTGTCAGTGAATGGAAGCAGGATTATAATGGAGATTGTTTTGATGCTCTTTGTCTGCGATGCCATAATACTTAACATTTACATAGTATTTTGTCTAAAACCACTTAATATTAACTGCTTAGGTCTCAAAACTCCCCAACAAGTTGGCATTAAGGAACAATTAGATTAAAATGATTTACTTAAGATTCATACATTAAGCCTCAAAGTCAGGATCCGAACTTGTAACGCCCAATTCTCAGCTCTGTACTCTTAACCACTAGATCATGCTAGTCTTACATGGAGAGCAAGTTACCAGAGCACAAGCAGTGTCTGCAACTGATTTTCAGTCTAGTGTGCTTTGATTTCTCTTTCAAAAAGGAATTTAATATGTATCAATAAACTGTAATTTTCACCTGAAGAATGTGCTCTGTGAGCCAGATGCTTTTATCTGCTAGAACAGGGGTTCTCAGACTTTTGTACTGGTGACCCCTTTCGCATAGTAAGCCTCTGAGTGCAACCCCCCTTATACATTAAAAACACTTTTTTATATACTGAACACCATTATAAATACTGGAGGCAAACTGGAATTTGGGGTGGAGGCTGACAGCTCGCGACCCCCCCCATCTAATAACTTTGCGACGCCCTGAGGGATCCGACCCGCTGTTTGAGAACCCCTGTGCTAGAATATGTGTCAGACTGAATTCAAACATCCTGATCCATAGATCTAGCACAGTTACTACTTGTATTCACAAATCTTAACTATTTAATATTAGTATTCTACTTCAAATGTAAATGGTGCAGGAGCTGCCACACCAGCAGCTTGGAGGGTTTTTTTTTTTTTGTTTCATTTGTGAATGAGGGGTGCTCCACCCCCAGCTCTGCCCTCATTCCACTCCATCCCCCAAGGCCCTGCCCCCGATTCTTCCCATCCCATTCTGACCCCACCCATGGGTGCGTGTCCCCCCCCCTCACTCCTCTCTCCCCAGAGCCTCCTGCACACCATGGAACAGCTGACTGTGGTGGGCCGGAGGCGCTGGGGAGGAGAGGCACTGATTGGGGGGCTGCCACTGGGTGCTTAGCCATTTTTTCCCCCCATGGGTGTTCCAGCCTCAGAGCCTATGTCCATTATACAAATTGTTCCAGGACCCCTGAAAGGAGTTTGTTCTCATTTCACTTCATTTTCACTTTTTCCTTAAAAGGCAACTAACTGCATGCCACATGTGATAGACCCAGACCAGTGGGGTACAGGAGTCTGGTCCCGTTGGTATCCAGGAAGTGGTCCTCTAAAGGACCTCCCCCTAGCCTAAGGGCAGGATCCACAGGTCCAGTATACCAAATAACTGCAGGGGACAACTAATGACATAACCTCACTCCTGTTTCTGTTACAGGGCTAAACGAAGGGAACCTGACGGGGACACCGAACAGAGAACCCCAGACAGTGCCCACTGCTCCTCAAAGGCAGCCAGCAGACACCACCCAGAGGATGCATGAATGGATGGAGGACTGGAAATATGCCCCACAGTCACAGGAGTCTCCAACCTCCTCTCCCTGGTTTTACAGATGGCCATTTTAGCCAGGGCCAGGAAGAGGTTGACCAGGAGGTCCCATGGCTTTGTGGGACCACAATACGGAGTGCATAGATAAGGAGGTGAGAGGAAAAGCGTAGCCAGAAACGTAACAAAATATTTGTGAGGTGCCGGAATAGGGGCTGCAACCTGGCGCACTCCAAGTAAATGTGCGCCAGAGTCTCCCTCACGCCACAGAAGGGGCAGGTGTCTGGGACAGGGGTAAACCGTGCTAAATACACGCCCGTGCTCACGGCCCTGTGAAGGAGCCGCCAACTGATATCCCCAGCGGGCCTCAGGAGCAGAGTAGAGTATAGGCTGGCCCACTGGGGCTCCTCACCCTCTAGAGGTGGCAGGAGGTCCTGCCACTTTGCGTCAGGTAGGACGCAAGGGTGAGGATGTGAAGGGTGTGGAGCACGAGCCTGTACAGATGTTTTCGTGATGCGGTCTGGAACCAAACCAGCTGCAACTCGTGCAGCTGGTTCATGGTAAAGGGGCGAGATACTCAGGAAGGCCCATGGGGCAGGGGCCCGATGAAAAGGTCCAGAGGGCCTGGGGTGGAGGGTGGGCAGGGTGTGCCCTCTTGCATGACCTGGTCAAGAGAAACCCGAGCAGTGGGCTTACAGGAGTCTGGTCCTATTGGGAATCCAGGACGTGGGCGGGCAGAGCTCGTCCACTACAAAAGGATCCCCCCACAGCCTAAGGGGGAGATCCACAGGGCCTGGAGAACCAACTAATTACGGGGGACAACTAATGAAAAAAAACAGGGACGGGAGTGCGGTCAGAGGGTCAAACGAAGGGAACCGGATGGGGACACCGAGCAGAGAACCCCGGACAGCGCCCACCGCTCCGCAAAGGCGTCAAGGGAGTCGGTGGACGCCGCCCAGAGGAACTCCGCTCGGAGGCGTGAATGGACAGAGGAGCGGAAATAGGCCCCGCAGTCGCAGGAGACTCCATCGGCCAACCTCCTCACCCTGGTTTTATAGATGGCCGCTTTAGCCAGGGCCAGGAGGAGGTTGACCAGGAGGTCCCGCGACTTAGTGGGGCCACGGACAGGGAGTGCATAGATGAGAAGGTGAGGAGAAAAGTGCAACCAAAACCGTAACAAAAGATTGGTGAGGAGCCGGAATAGGGGCTGCAACCTGGCGCACTCCAGATAAACGTGCGCCAGGGTTTCCCTCACGCCGCAAAAGGGGCAGGTGTCCGGAATGGAGGTGAACCGCGCCAAATACACGCCCGTGCTCACGGCCCCGTGAAGGAGCCGCCAACTGATATCCCCGGCGGGCCTCGGCACTAAGGTGGAATAGATGCTGGCCCACTGGGGCTCCTCACCCTCTAGAGGTGGCAGGAGGTCCTGCCACTTTGCGTCAGGTAGGACGCAAGGGTGAGGATGTGAAGGGTGTGGAGCATGAGCCTGTACAGATGTTTTCGTGATGCGGTCTGGAACCAAACCAGCTGCAACTCGTGCAGCCAGTTCATGGTAAAGGGGCGAGATACTCAGGAAGGCCCATGGGGCAGGGGCCCGATGAAAAGGTCCAGAGGGCCTGGGGTGAAGGGTGGGCAGGGTGTGCCCTCTTGCATGACCTGGTCAAGAGAAACCCGAGCAGTGGGCTTACAGGAGTCTGGTCCTATTGGGAATCCAGGACGTGGGCGGGCAGAGCTCGTCCACTACAAAAGGATCCCCCCACAGCCTAAGGGGGAGATCCACAGGGCCTGGAGAACCAACTAATTACGGGGGACAACTAATGAAAAACAGGGACGGGAGTGCGGTCAAAGGGTCAAACGAAGGGAACCGGACGGGGACACCGAGCAGAGAACCCCGGACAGCGCCCACCGCTCCTCAAAGGCGTCAAGGGAGTCGGTGGACGCCGCCCAGAGGAACTCCGCTCGGAGACGTGAACGGACAGAGGATCGGAAATAGGCCCCGCAGTCGCAGGAGACTCCATCGGCCAACCTCCTCACCCTGGTTTTATAGATGGCCGCTTTAGCCAGGGCCAGGAGGAGGTTGACCAGGAGGTCTCGCGACTTAGTGGGGCCACGGACAGGGAGTGCGTAAATGAGAAGGTGAGGAGAAAAGTGTAACCAAAACCGTAACAAAAGATTGGTGAGGAGCCGGAATAGGGGCTGCAACCTGGCGCACTCCAGATAGACGTGCGCCAGGGTTTCCCTCACGCCGCAAAAGGGGCAGGTGTCTGGAATGGAGGTGAACCGCGCCAAATACACGCCCGTGCTCACGGCCCCGTGAAGGAGCCGCCAACTGATATCCCCGGCGGGCCTCGGCACTAAGGTGGAATAGATGCTGGCCCACTGGGGCTCCTCACCCTCTAGAGGTGGCAGGAGGTCCTGCCACTTTGCGTCAGGTAGGACGCAAGGGTGAGGATGTGAAGGGTGTGGAGCATGAGCCTGTACAGATGTTTTCGTGATGCGGTCTGGAACCAAACCAGCTGCAACTCGTGCAGCCAGTTCATGGTAAAGGGGCGAGATACTCAGGAAGGCCCATGGGGCAGGGGCCCGATGAAAAGGTCCAGAGGGCCTGGGGTGAAGGGTGGGCAGGGTGTGCCCTCTTGCATGACCTGGTCAAGAGAAACCCGAGCAGTGGGCTTACAGGAGTCTGGTAGAAGGCATATATACTGGCCACTGGATGAATAGTTCTCTGCTCCCTGAGTGACTAGAGCAGGGGCTGCACTATAGCAATCAGGAACTTGCTAGAACCAATTAAGACAGGCAAGCTAATTAAGACACCTGGAGACAATTAAGAACATACTAGAATCAATTATGGCAGGCAGACTGATCAGGATACCTGGTTTAAAAAGAACCTCCCATCAGTTAGTGGAGTGCATGCAAGGAGTGAGAAGGCGTGCTGCTGGAGGACTGAGGAGTACAAGTGTGATCGGGCTTCAGGAGGAAGATCCTGCGGTGAGGATAAAGAAGGTGCTGGGGGGAGGCCATGGGGAAGTAGCCCAGGGAGTTGGAGTTGTAGCTGTCATGCACCTGTTACAGGAGACATAGACAGCAGCTATCCACAGCGCCCTGGGCTGGAACCCGGTGTAGAGGGTGCGCCTGGGTTCCCCCCATTTCCCCAACTCCTGATCAGACACAAGAGGAGTTGGCCTGCTCTGTGAGCAACACCAGAAGGGAAGATCTAATTTGGAAAGGGATCTGGCCTGTCCCTGACCCACTATGTGGGACAACAGAGACTGTGGAGATTGTTCTCCTTTTCCCCCATGCTGGTCAGTGATGAGGTTAGCCGAGTGTATGGGCAGGTTTGAGCCTCTAGCAGAAGCAGCCCAACTGAGGGCTGCCGTGAACCTCTGAGGTGAGCAAATCCGCCAAAAAGCGCAGGACCCATCAAGACAGAGGAGGAACTTTGTCACACACCTCAGAACTGGAGACATGGCCAGGACTTTTCTTTGAGTAAAAGGATAATGTTTGAGGTTATGCACACACCTCAATATGTGCTATATGTGATAGCAAAATTTGGCAGGGTTCATAGCCTTGTTTAAAATGACACATAAGTTACAGTTTTTCTGCTAAAAGAGAAGCAGAGGCACAAGTCTGGTGGGAGAAGTTTAGGAACATATTAACCTCACACCAAATTTCATCCAGATCAGCTAAGATTTTTTTTTTTTAATACCAATATTCTACTCACACATTTAGTCTCAAACTATTACAAAACAAATATAAAGGTAAAAAAAAATCAACTGTATAGTTTCAGGGTTAAGTTTTGACAAGTTTGTTAGCAGAGCAGCTTTTCACTTGGACAGTGGAAATGCATTCTCTCAATCTGACTTATATCAATGAAGTTGAGTTTGCTGGTTTCTAGTGGGTATTGGCCCACAAACATGCAATTTGCCATGAAAGACACTGTGTTCAGAAAAGGCATTCTTGGCCTCTTCAAATCAAGAAACAGGCAAATGGGTGTTTACACCATTTGTTTTGCTATAGTCTTTGCTGGGAGCCTCTTTTCTCATTCTTCCTGTAATAACAGAAATTTCCTGCAATATCCTGGACGAACCTTACTGAATTAATTTAAACTATACTGATTTAAGTTTCAAGTATCTTAGACGTCTATTAAAATGCAAATGTATATGTATTATTGTGGGACTGAATGAAATATCTCTAGGGAGGAGATATAGCTAATGTAAACCCTGGGAAGTGTTATGAGCTTCAAAGGACTCTTGGAAACAAATGTGCTAGAGCAGACAAACACTATAAAATGGGACTCCTAGGAAATACTTGAGAGGAGGGGAAGGCAACTTCTCACCTCCTGACTCAACCTTTTGAAGCTGCACCCTGAGGAGGGGACTTTTATCTGCTGATTAACTGAGGTCCAGTGAAGATCAGATGCTCAGACTGGATAAAACAGTGACTCACGGATACATGGGGCTGCACGTGCTGAACAAAAGCTGTTATGAACTTCAGACCCCACAAAGAAGGTTTTCTCTGGTCACAAGGACTGTTCACCGGCCAGAGTCCTTGCTGGAGTTGGGATGATCTCTGGTAAGCTTATTAGCATGCATGTGGGTTCTTTTGTTATTTGTAATAGGTTTATTCTGTAATGCTTTCACCTTAAAAATAAGTGTGCTTGCTTAGAAAGAGCTGTGTGGTAACTTAACTGTGGGTAATTACACTGTTTATAATCTCTGAGGAGAGAAGTAAATCAGGCCTGCTTAAGATAGTCTGACTTTGCTGAGGAATTCAGAGTGTAGGCAGGAATCTGTGCAGCCTGAAAATACCCCCGTCAGGAGGGAGAGAGACTTGCCCAAGAAAGGTTTCTGGCTTCTTCGCCGTCGCTTAAGAGTGGGGGCCCTTACTGGACCATAAGGAGGAAATAATGATGCTGTTGCCCTGATCAGTGATGCACTCTCTTTCAAGTTTTTAACAGTAGAGTGAAGGGGAGTTCATGAAAATCCTTGCCTAGTATGCAAGTCTTAACAGAAGCCACAAAAGGCTCTGCCCAGTTTCTCAGAGGAACCTGGACTGAGACAAGATACAAGCTTCAAAAGATTCTCCCAGACAAGTCATGAGCAACATTACATGTAACAAAGCTAAGAGCTGGGGATAAGTAAGATAGCCATCCTCAAACCATGCTCCATACAAAGTTTTAAAAACTGATAAAAAATGTATTCAGAAATCAAACCCAATTATCAGCAGCAGAATGTGATTTATTCAGAATCTTATTTTTACTTTTATCTACTCTAATCTACCCTTTTTCTGTTACAAATAGCTTGCCACTGTAGCAGAGACCATTCCAGACCATGTCTTCACATGCGTCTGATACATTACCAAGATAGTATTAACTAGAGCAAATTGACATGCCATCACAGAAATTAACACCCTGCCATGCCAACAAGCTCTTCACTTAATCTCTACTGCTTTGCCCTCTAATTATGAGACATGCTTTTCTGCTTTTAAAACAGAATTTTCTATTTTAAACATCATGGTGGAAATCTTATAGTACAGAAAATCATGTAGATCAAAGCTTTAACAGGAGGGAGAGACAAGGAACCATTAAATATTTGAGTGCAACACTTCTCTTGAGTCAGAACAAAAGAAATCTTGAAGTGTAGTCTTTAATTATACTACCAGAGATCATGCTGTCTACATGGCTCAAAGTTTCCTGTGTCTTACGTTTTTTCTCAAACCACAATGATTTGATTTGATTTTTATCTATTGGGGGTTGGAAAAAGAAGTGAGACAATAACAAGATGATCAGGTGTCAGTGGTTGTTTTAATAGTTTCCTTTCAGCTACCAATCTAGTGAACTTCAGATAGACAGCTGCAAGAAATTCCAATATACATTCTATCCTAAAATTAATACTAATTTGCCCTTCTAGTCTCCTAGGATTTCTTGTCCCACCTTTGATATTACCCACTAACTAAGCAGCAGCAATTGCTTATAAACGTAGTCTTCTTCGTGAGTTTCATACTACAGATTGGCTAAGTATCTATTGTGTGTAGAGGCAACAATATCCTCAGGGCGAGAAACCCAGGGGGGGAACGGAATGAAAACTCAGAGAAAAGCTGTACTCCTCCACTCTGCACCAATAGCAGCAAAAGACCACATCTGTGCCTCGACTTCGCCTGCATATGTATATCAGCACATTTAAACGCAACACAATGTACGAGCAGCGAAGTAAAATAAAGATCAACTTCTTAAGCAACTGAATGATTCTGAGAGCAACATCAACACAATCCTTCCCTAGCCTACAAGTGAATTTCAAAATAGAGCAGGGAGAAAAAGAAAGGAAGATCTGTCATGTCTTTTATCCACAATGCCCTGTCACAGCAAGACTGGCCCTTTTAAGAGGGGGCAAGGTCAAGTGCACCTGTGATTCATCAGCTGCCTCCCAACTGGGCGTAAGAGAATGTACCTGGGCCAAATAAAGGAGAGACAAAGTTAGTGGGAGTAATGAGTGCTGTCTGAGAACAGAGAGAAGGAGCACTAGAGTTGCCAGAGGGAAAGAATTGCAGGAGACCTTGATCAGCGCAAGCTAGGCCCAGAAGCAAGGGGTTGACTCTGGAGGGGGAGTCCCCAGGAGCAGGGATAGGATTTGCAGCTAAGGAGGACTCTGAGTGGAACACTGCAGGGACACCTCTTACAGGAGATCTGACTTGAGGTTACAGGAGAAAACGCTGGAGGGGGAAGTATGTCTTAGACCCCTCTGGTAGATGAGCTAGAGAGTGGGGCCCTTGATAGGGAGCAAAAGGAACTGGGACGAAGTGTTTAATGCAGGGGTTCTCAAACTGGGAGTTGGGACCACTCAGGGGGTCACGAGATTACATGGGGGGGGTCACGAGTGGTCAGCCTCCACCCCAAACACCACTTTGCCTCCAGCATTTACAATGGTGTTAAATATATTAACAAGTGTTTTTAATTTATACGGGAGGGTCCGCACTCAGAGGCTTGTTATGTGAAAGGGGTCACCAGTACAATAGTTTGAGAAACACTGGTTTAATGACTCTCAGGTGGGTGACCTGGGAGTAGTAATTTTTGAATAGGATTGAAGAGCTGCTATGTTACCTTATTTTACTTTGGAAACTTGGGAGAAACTGCTTTTACCCCCAAGGGATTTGTAGACTAGGGCCTTTATATGAATAAAAGGGCTTGACTTTTCTGCTGAGCGTATTCCCATTTGTAGGCAGATGGAGGGAAAACTGAAATAGTTAATACCTGTGCTATTGAGGTTGGCTGCAAGGCAGCCATGTCAGGGTCACCTTGTAACAACCCCCTTTGACCTCTGATTAAAACCAACAAGAAAAAAAAAGGTACTTTACAAAAATAGCAACCATAAACTAAAGCAAGCTCTGGTTCAAGAACACTTTTCTTTAAATATAAAGAATAGAAATGCTTCAATATGTTGATAGAAAACATGCGGAAGCAGTCTAATGCTAAAACACTCCCTTACACAGAGGTCTGATCCACACTAGAAAATCAGGTCAGATTAGCTAAAATCAGCTGGGAAAATTACACCACAAGCGGTGTAATTAAACTGACCTAAGTCCCCATGTTGACAGCACTGTGTGGACAGCACTAAGACAACAGAAGAATTCTTAGGAGGAGGTGGATTACCTACTGACAGGAGAACCCCTCCCATTGGCATAGGTAGCGTCCATGTTGAAGTGATACTGCAGAACAGTTGTGCAGCTGTAGTGTTTTAAGTATAAACAAGCCCTTAAAAAGCAGTTAACTCACACGATTAACTAAAAAAATTTTAACTACAATTAAAAAAATTAATCTCAGTTTGAATCGCACTGTTAAACAATAGAATACCAACTGAAATGTATTAAATATTTTTGGATATATTTCCACATTTTCAAATATATTAATTTAAATTACAACACAGAATACAAAATGTACACTGTTCACTTTATATTTTTATTAAAAATATGCACTGTAAAAATGATATAGTATTTTTCAACTCACCTCAGAAGTACTGTAGCGTTTTACTCTGTCGTGAAAGTACAACTTACAAATGTCAATTTGTTACATAACTCCACTCAAAAACAAAAGAATGCAAAACTTTAGAGCCTACAAGTCCACTCAGTCCTACTTCTTGTTCAACCAATCGCTAAGACAAACAAGTTTGTTTACATTTATGGGAGATAATGCTTCCCACTTTCTGGTGACGTTGTAAATAAGAACAGGCGTTCACATGGGACTTCTGTAGCCAGCACTGCAAGGTATTTATGTGCCAGATGTTCTAAACACTTGTATGCCACTTTATGTTTCGGCCACCATTCCAGAGGACATGCTTCCATGCTGATGACGCTCATTAAAAAATAATGTGTTAATTAAATTTGTGACTGAACTACACGGGGGAGAATTGTGTCTTCAGCTCTGTTTTACCTGCATTCTGACATATATTTCATGTTATAGTAGTCTCAGATGACGACTCAGCACACGTTGTTCGTTTTAAGAACACTTTCGCTGCAGATTTGACAAAACACAAAGAAGGTACCAATGAGAGATAAGATAGCTACAGCTCTGGATCCATGGTTTAAGAATCTGAAGTCCCTTTCAAAATTTGAGAGGGACGAGGTGTGGAGCATGCTTTCAGAAGTCTTAAAAGAGCAACACTCCAATGCAGAAACTACAGAACATGAACCACCAAAAAAGAAAATCAACCTTCTGTTGGCATCTGACTCGGAGGATGAAAATGAACACGCATCATTCCGCACTGCTCTGGATTGTTATCAAGCAGGACTTGTAAGCATCATGGATACATGTCCCCTGGAATGGTGGCTGAAGCACGAAGGGACATATGAATCTTTAGCACATCTGGCAAGTAAAATATCTTGCAACGCGGGCTACAGCTGTGCCATGCAAATGCCTGTTCTGACTTTCAGGTGACATTGTAAACAAGAAGCGAGCAGCATTATCTCCTGCAAATGTAAACAAACTTGTCTGTATGAGCGATTGGCTGAACAAAAAATAGGACTGAGTGGATTTGTAGGCTCTGAAGTTTTACACTTTTATTTTTTCATGCAGTTTTTTTGTATATAATTCTACATTTGTAAGTTCAACTTTCATGATAAAGAGATTTCATTACAGTACTTGTATTAGGTGAATTGAAAAATTCTATTTTTTTTGTTTTTTTACAGTGCAAATATTTGATCAAAAATATAAAGTGAGCACTGTAAACTTTGTATTCTGTACTGTAACTGAAATCAACATTTGAAAATGCAGAAAACATCCAAAAATATTTAAATCAATGGTGTTCTATTATTAACAGTGCGATTAATCACCATTAATTTTTTTAATCGCTTGACAGCCCTACTAATACAAAATGGTCCAAGACACCAGCCCCTTTGAATCTGTATGCTTTACATTAGCAGTACAATTATAAATTGTGCTCACTTGACTTCTAGAAAGCTTATCACCACCAATGGTAACCTTCCAACCATTTCCTCAGGTAACCTCTGATTTGGGTTGCAAATTCACCATAGCTCATATCCCCATTTTTCTGAATTCCCCCAAATCTCTTCCTATATCCCAACCGTGACAACACAACAGGCCCAATGGTGTTTGGCACCTGTAATCACTTTTCCTCCAGGACCCAGTGACAACAGCTGATTAAAGTGACTCAAACACACCTTCTTCAAAACAGATATTTATTCACCTAAAGGGTACATAACATGCCGAGCAAAGGAATAAAATTCTCACTGGCAGTAGCTTCATCTCTGTCACTGTTTCATTTCCTGTTTGGTTCCTCCTGACAGCTTTCTTTGATTTAACGACATGCAGTCACACAGAATACAATCAAGCAGGCAAACTGAAGTACATATGATGTCCAGGAAAAATCGGTATCTCCCTCATTCTCTATGAAACTTTGCACAGTAGACCCCAATTCAGGGTTCTTAAAATTTGATTTCCTGTCTTGAAACCATGCCTCTACAATCTGCTCGAAAGATTGGATGATGACTGCACATAAACGGCAGACCAAGGCAGCTCTCAGGCAGCTGGCAGGCATCTGCTGTAACAGTCTGTCAAGAACACCCCACCTTCTAGAATCCAAAAGATGGGAGGAAAAAAAACCAAACAGTCCACCGAATACAGGATCGAGCAACTTAACTGCTGGGGCCACAGCAAGTCTCCATAGGTCAGGATTGCAAGGAAGCTAGAAGACATGGTGTGAGAAAGTAAGGAAATGTTGCCCATTAGGACAAGCCTCCATGCAGGTTTTGGGAGAAAAAACCCACACCCTCAACTGCACTCACAGAAATTCTCTGCAGCCATGCGCCTTCTCCACTCTTCAGCCAGTTTCCTGGTGGGAGTGTAGTTGCCTATTCAAGCCTAAGATATGTAGTCTCCTTTCTCCAGGGAGTGAGAAGAGCTTATCAATCAGCTGCTTCAGACCCTTATGATCCATTTTGCTCCCCACTCTGCTTCCCCAGCACCTGACAGACTTGGGAGGCTGGGTTCACCAGCCACCTTAAGAATCTGCTGCTGCCTCTGTATCCCACGGTGAATCCTTGTAGGATTTAAGAATGGGGGAAATGGAAAAGAAGTATATTCTTAACCCTGGTATCCCTAAAGACATTGTCCAGTGCCTGATAATATTCTGGATCTGCCCATTACAGTACATCATTAGGTCTGCATCCAGGAAAGCTCTCTCTTAAGATAGCTGTAAGATGATCTAAAATGAAACTACTTTTACATAAATAAATAAATGACACCAGGAGGGTCTCTTACCAGTAAGGTAAAATTAATTATGGTTCATCACTTAATAATTTTTGGGACAATAACTCCTTTTATATAATGGATTACCAATCATCTGATAGATTCTGAATAAGCAACATCTGCTTCCCAGGACAAAGATTTCCTGAAAACAGTTGAAGAAAGATTAGTTACTTGTATTTTAAACTATTTTCCTTTGTTGATACCCTGTCTTTACTTATACAATAGATTCTGCTTAACAGCAACCTGTTAACTTTCCTTGAATAGAAACATTTTACCTGGAATCATCCAACTGACTAGAATGTTAATTGGTCTAGTTATTGGTAACATGCTTGCTGCTTATTAGCAATTTTATTATGTGCCATGCAGCTTTGTGGGTCCCTGGCACCTTCACTCCATGTGAAAAGCATGGCCACAGGTAGGTCTGCAGCATTAAAGCTAGGGATGAAAGCACTGGGATGTGCCAAGCCCATGCCCCAGGGTAGGCTGTGGGCATGAAAGCAGCAGAGAAGGGGGCTGCTACCCTGATGCCAGGGCTTTCTACAAGGAGTGGGGGCACTGGAGGCCCATGGGACTGAATGGTATCTCTGGGCTCTCCAGGCTGCATCCTCTGCTAGCAGCAGGAGCCAGGATTCCATGCATCTTAGCACTTCCATCCCTGGCTGTAACCCCTGGTTCCCTTGGAAAACAAGGGCTGCAGCCAGGGAAGGAAGCACTAGGACCTCCCAAGCCCAGGCCCCCTGTGCCAGCACATGATAAAGCCCAAAGTGCAGTGGGAGGCACCATACAGCCCCAATGCTGCTTTCTCTGGCTGCAACCTAAAAGGAAGCCCTGGAATACACTGAGCAGCAGCTGCAAGCAGTTTGCACTGCTGCAGCCACAGAAGGCATGTCCCAGTGCTTCGTACCTGTACACAACCTGGCAAATCTGCCTTTTACTAACTAGCAACTACCTATTCCTGGCAACTTTTAACCATCCACTAAGGGGGTGCTAATAAGTGGAATCTACTGTGTAGTTCTCCTAGATGCAGTAGGAATTCTAAAGCTGATACTGATCTTTTTCAATCTAATAAATGAAAAGTCAGTAGTCACCGTCACCTCACTATATCATTGATTTCACAATAAAGTGTCAGACCACAGATCATTGTATTTGTCTATGGTCTACTCAGTGGTTCTCAAACTGTGGATCGGGACCCCAAATGGGTCACCACCCCATTTTAATGGGATCACCAGAGCTGGCTTAGACTTCCTGGGGCCCAAAGTCGAAGCCCGAGCCCTACCATCTCGGGCCAAGGCTGAAGCCTGAAAGTTTCTGCCCTGGGCAACTGGGTTTACGTTACAGGCCTCCTGCCTTGGGCTGAAGCCCTTGGTCTTCGGCTTTGGCCCCCAGCTCAGGGTGGTGGGGCTCAGGCTTTGCCCACCCCCACCCAAGGCAGTGGGGCTCGGGCAGGCTCAGACTTCAGTCCTTCCTCCTGGGGTCATGTAGTAATTTTTGTTGTCAGAAGGGGGTCATAGTCCAATGAAGTTTGAGAATCCCTGGTCTACATTAAACCATCTACATTAATCCTATGGGGTTGGGCATGCCCAACCCCTCTAAGAAAAACCCGGATGCTACAGGCAGGGGCACTCTTCAACCCAACTTATTTCTGAAACAATACAGTAGAAAGCACTACACTCATGGTAGTGCCATATTTCAGACGAAGCGTAAAATAGAAGCCCTCGCCATTTGTCCTTTAAAGGTTTCATGACCCCTTTTATAGGATGAAATGTGTGCTGGTATCTTGGCCAAACTCCAAGTTAATTAGTTACATTTTGCCTTCCAAATTTTCCCATCTTTCAAGAGAATAGATCTTTACTTCATCCTAACCTGATGTTACTGGCTGCTGTGCTGTTAAAGTACATTCTATTTCAGAAGGGTTGCATTTCAGTGTTTGTTTTTATATTTCATCTAATGTGCTTTGGGTACCTTTTTTTTATTTAAAAGGGTACTACTGAGAAACAGCATTTTAGGTTTTTTTGTTTTTTTTTTAAACTTTAAGAACATAAGAACGGCCATACTGGGTCAGACCAATGGTCCATCTAGCCCAGCATCCTGTCTTCTGGCAGTGGCCAATGCCAGGTGCCCCAGAGGGAATGAACAAATAGGCGATCATCAAGCGATCCATCTCCTGGTGTTCACTCCCAGCTTCTGGCAATCAGAGTCTAGGGACACGCGGAGCATGGGGTTGTGTCCCTGACCATCTTGGCTAATAGCCATTGATGGATCTATCCTCCATGAACTTATTTAATTCTTTTTTGAACCCCCTTATAGTTTTGGCCTTCACAACATCCCCTGGCAACGAGTTCCACAGGTTGACTGTGCATTACATAGAGGTACTTCTTCCTTTGGTTTGTTTTAAACCTGCTTCCTATTAATTTCACTGCATGACCCCAGGGTTCTTGTGTTACGTGAATGAGTAAATAACACTTCCTTATTCACTTTCTCCACATCATTCACAATTGTATAGACCTCTTTCATATCCCTTCTTAGTCATCTCTTTTCCAAGCTGAAAAATCAGTCTTTTTAAACTTGCCTCATACAGAAGATGTTCCACGCCCTTAATCATTTTTGTTGCCCTTCGCTATATCTTTTCCAATTCTAACATCTTTTTTGAGATGGGGTAACCAGAACTGCATGCAGTATTCATGGTTTAGGTATACCATCGATTTATATAGCAGCATTATGATATTTTATCTTATTAATCTACTTTCTTGAAGACAGTCCCCATTCTTCACTAACTGTATTTAGACTGGACCACTGCTGCAATAAAAAGTTTCCTAAAACAAAATCTCCACAACAGAAGAAAAAGCCATTTAGTCAGGTATGCTCAGACTACATCTTCTGTGTGGAATTAAAATCTGTATATGATACCTGAAGTTTAATTTACTCATTCTTCAACATAATGCTCTTTTGGAAACTCTTTACCGCCAAGTTCCTTCAGCATGACTAAAACCTTTATGTTTTGGTATCTATTATGAAATGTTAAATCCAGTCATGTCTGGTAAAGATAAAATGAGCTTTTGTGGAAACAACCAAAGGTTATAGGTTTTTAACCTATAAGTTATAGGTTTTTAGTATCCGCTATATGGGAAGCTTCTGCATTGATTTCAGAAATTGCAACAAACTGGAGTACAGCTTTAAATATTTATAGTATTTCAAATTTTTTATTTTGCTGCAGAGAAACTTCATCAGATTAATTGGTCAGTGAACATATTGTCACACAACAAACTTAAAACATGCTGTTAAAAAAAAATATCAAACTTACCCAAATGTAAATTTATATTATCGAACAGTTACACAAGAGGGACGGGTTGAGGCAGAACAGTGTGTAGTGTTTAGAATGACTACTTGTAAAGTATTTTTTAGCAAAAAGGTTTTAAAGGGAAGAAAGTGATTTTTCACATGATCTCACTTAGAAAAAATCTGTTTCAAATTGCCCTTCGTGTCCTGGCCTCCAGCCTGTTTTATTGGAAGCCTTTCCTGTACAGTTCCACAGGGGATAGGAATCTCTAAAAAATTTTCCTTAAAAGGATGTGTTAGATGCACACTGTATATGGCATTACATAGCTACAGAAGCTAACAGTTCTGAATATAGAAAAGCTTCTATCTATCCTTTATATTCAAAGGCAGGTTACTGCAAAAAATTAAGCGATGTCTTTTGATTTAAGATGCTCACAAATAAAGGAGAGAGAAAATCAAATTCACTGAAACTTCATCGGCATGAAATAATGAATGAGTCATACCCTTATGGGGTTGATATGGCATCAAGAATATAGCAAAATTTTATCTAAAATTTCAAAATAAAGTCATACTCTGACAGTGCATTCAAAACAACTTCAGCTGTACATTTTAACAAGCAATCATTACTGAAATACAAGTTAAACTTGTTTAATTCAGAGACCCCCAATCCCACTTCCTCAGTTTGGTTCAACCAGGACTCAAGCAAATTGTCTTTCCCACATTCTTAATTCAAACAGTCTTATGATGCAGACAATAAGCTTAAGTCATGCAGCTAACCTTTCTGTACATGTTACTAGACTCAGCAAGCTTCATATTCTTCCATTACTAACAGTTTCAGTAAAGACTTTGGAGGACTAGTCAAATAGTTAAGTTATTGCAATAAAGATTAAATTTCTCTTATTGGACAAATTAGTTTGTTAAAACTTTAGATTACCAATATGTACTTAAGGAGTTCAGTATTTCAAATCAGAGTCCATAGGTGTTCTGGCACTTTCAAAATGGTCAGTACTTCAAGAGACTTTTTTTTTTTTTTAAATAGTTAAAGAAACCTCATGACACCAAAACGGTGGTTTATTCAACGATTGGCTGAAGCTTTCTGGGAAAATCAAACTGTTTAGCAACTTAATTCTGATTGCCTATCTGTCCTACATTGGCAACCTTAAGAACTTTACAGTCACCATTTTTACTGTGTCCAACTCAAGTGTCTCTCAGTAATTTCAGGAGTTGTTTGATAATTCTATTAATTAATGTAGGGTGTGATACTAATAAGGTTCTTTGTACTCTTCAAATCTGTGAAGTTCCTAAGTATATATTTATTTCATTTTAAATGGGATTAGTCTTTGGCTCAGCACAAACACTGTCACATTGCTCTGGCTAGACCAGAGGTGGGAAAACTACAGCCCGCGGGCCACATCCAGCCCGCGGGACCCTCCTGCCTGGCCCGGAGCTCCTGACCCAGGAGGCTAGCCCCCGGCCCCTCCCCAGCTGCTTCCCTTCCTCCGCAGCCTCAGCCCACTGCGCCACCAGCGCAATGCTCTGGCCGGCGGGGCTGCGAGCTCCTGGGGCAACGCAGCTGCAGAGCCCAGCCTGACTCAGTGCTCAGTGCTGCGTGGTGGCGTGGCTGGCTCCAGCCAGGCTGCATGGCTGTAGAGCTGCCAGCCACTGGTGCTCCAGGCAGAGCAGTAAGGAGCTCAAGGGGATTGGATAGAGGGCAGGGGAGTTTGGCGGGGGTGGTGGTCAGGAGTCGGGAGTGTGGATACGGGTCAGGGCGATCAGAAGGTGGGGAACAGCGGGGTTGAATGGGGGCAGGAGTCCCAGGGGGGCAGTCAGGAAGGAGAGGAGGGGTTGGATGGGGCGACAGGGGGTAGTCAGGGGTGGGGATTCCAAGGGTGGTCAGGGGACAGGGAGTGGGGGGTGGGGGGGAGAGGGATGGGGCGGGAGTCCCGGAGGGGGAGCTGTCAGGGAACAGAGGTGTTGGATGGGGCAGGAGGGGGCGTCAGGGGGTGAGAAGCAGCAGGGGGGATAGGGGTCAGGGGTCGGGCCACGCCTGGCTGTTTGGGGAGGCACAGCCTCCCCTAAATGGCCCTCTATATAATTTCCAAAACCCGATGCGGCCCTCAGGCCAAAAAGTTTGTCTGCCCCTGGGCTAGACAGTAGGGTGTCACAACGTGAGTGTAATCACAAATATGGACTGTCAACTCTGAACGCCAACCGGCTTTTGCTACAACTGGCTTAGTACTTTATAGTAAGTCTGGTTCATATATTAACATTTTAGTATTAAACATTTATAGGAGTACCCAAAGGCAGAATTGGGGTCCCGCTGTGCTGGCCACTGTCTAAATACAAAGTGACCATCTGGTAAGTTCTCTGGAACACCTAAAAAGACAAAGACAGACAATGGGGTTGGGGACAGAGATATCCATGCAAAGGAACATGGTGGTGATTGGCATGATTTCATTATTTACATGTTGTGTTGATGTGGGGTTGTTTCTAATGGAGGTAAAGGGAAGGATGAAGTGAAATAGCATGGCAGGAGCAGGGGAATAAGGTAGTCCCTGACGCATTTTTTACCCCGAGGGATTTCCTATGCATGAGGGGCAGCATGAGAGAAAGCACAAATGTGTATGAAGGAGAAGCTGACTGATGGGCAGTAAAAACTAGAAACTGAGTGGTGCAAAGGTTGACGTCACAATTAAAAAAAACTTTCCTTTGCTGTGCTGCCTATGCAAAACTTGACAATGGATAGGCCACTGATATCATTTCCCATCAAGCTGACCAATACTGTCTCACTGGTTCCTTGTACTCTTCCAGCTATCTGTCTGTATACATCTGTTGTCTCTTGTTTTATAGTTTAAGCTGTAAGCTCTTTGGGTAAGGACCATCTGTTTGTACAGTGTCTAGCAATAGGATGATCCATGAATAGGGCTGCTAGTCTAAGCACTATGTTAAAAAAAAAATTAGAAGTTACTAGAGCATCTCTGAAAGATGGGAGTTAGTTAGGAAGGCCTAAAAAGCAAGGACAAGAATCTTGTGATTGTTCTAAATCAGTGGCTCTCAACCTTTCCAGACTACTGTGCCCCTTTCAGGAGTCTTTGTCTTGCATACCCCCAATTTACACCTCACTTAAAAACTACATGCTTACAAAATCAGACATAAAAATACAAAAGTGTCACAGTGCACGATTACTGAAAAATTGCTTACACTCATTTTTAACATATAATTATAAAATCAACTGGAATATAAATATTGTACTTACAGTTCAGTGTATAGTATATAGAGCAGTATAAATTTTAGTTTGTATTGACTTACCTAGTGCTTTTTATGTAGCCTGTTGTAAAACTAGGCAAATATGTAGATGAGTTGATGTACCCCCTGGAATACCTCTGAATACTCCCATGGATATCTGTACCCCTGATTTAGACCTACTATTCTAAATCATCCCCAATTTCCAATAACGCTTCGACTCCCCCTGCTCTAAGCCGACGGAAGAGTGTCAGCTCTTTCGTTGACTTGGCTACAGCCACTTGAGGGGGCTGGAGTAATTAAGTCAATGGGAGAAGCTCCCCCACCAACACAGCATTGTCCACACCAGCGCTTCAGTCAGTGTAACTTGCATCACTCAGGGGGGTGGCTTATTCACACCCCTGAGCGATGTACCTTATACCAACCTAAGCTGTAGCGTGCACGCAGTCCAAGCATAGAAACAGTGGAAGTGACTAGTTAGAATATTCTATGTAAGCTACATTACTCTTGACAATTCATTTGTTTACCTACATGGACCTGTGGAAATTCATCTTAACTTCAAGTCAGAAAATATATATAAACTTTTAAGTTTAGTGATGTAAATGTATATAATTAATTGCATTCTTTGGACAGTGTCAGCTAACTGCTTTAATAGAATGCAAAATTAAGTATGGATTCACTATACCACCACGTTATCTACATTTTGTAACTTGTTTCTTGTTGAATCATTCTCTCCAAGAATATGCTTATAATTATGCACCACCTCTTCCTGCACTGGGTCCACTGCACCCGAATATTGCATATTGCTAAGCTTCTACTAAAGCAAATAAAAATGCTCTGGTCAATATTCCATAATCCCTATATATCAGTTAATGCAGAGAACACTTAGGAGTAACTGCTAATAGGGACAATATGGAGACACTTATGATTAATATATACAAATATTAGATTTAGAGAAGTCTCCTAACAAACCACAAAGATACTTTACAACCACAGAATTATTTCCACTGCAGTCCCCTATTACCAAAAAGTCTGGAGTTTAAGTATTTCAATTCCTTTCACACATGGATCCAGAGAGTTTCATAGTTTCTTGGGAAACAAACTACAGAATTAAGACAAGAAGTAATTTTTTTAGTGTTACTCACAATCAAACTGATGTTTAACTAGCAAATGTTTATTCATTTAAAGAGCTACAGTCAGGTGAAAATAATGAGACTTGAGTACTGTTATTTGAGCATAAGAACATCACATCATTACGTACTCTGAAATATCTTTGGGTTTTAAATACAAGTGACCATCTGGTAAATTCTCTGGGAATATTGCACTTAATTTGTAATCTCTTTTACAAAGAATTCTACTATAATGTCAGATTTAATTTATTCTCCATATAGAGGAAACAAAAACTTTGACTATAATTCAAACTGAAAATGTTTGAATTTTAACAGTGTAATTAAGATCTCTTGCATGTTTTATAGGTGTTAACGTATACGTTTACCTCATACAATGAGGGAAAAACTAGACTGCAGAAATCCTACATTTTTAGATCACCACTGCAGAAGATCTCCTATACCTTTGCACACAACTCATCCAGAGATACAATATGAGCACAGCGAGACCTATACATTATTCATTTTCATTACACTCCTCTAGGTGATGCTACTTGAGATGTACTGTGTGCAGCAGCACATGTGCAATCCTCTATTGCTATAAAAAAATTAGGCAAAGCAACTGAAATAGAGCATGGAAGCAGAAGTATATACAGTGTCGGAGAAGGAAAAGATATACAGGAGTGAATAGTTTATTTTTTAAATAAGTGGGGCAACAATATTTGAGTTTAGGTGAAGTTAGGGGAGAGGACAGAGGGCCAACCTGTCCAGTTGGAGGCACCCAAGACTCTAACACACTCCTAAATCACTAACCCTAAAGCTTTAAAAAGAAACTCTTAAGTAGGTAACAGAAATAAAAATTGTAAGTTTAAATATTCAGAAAAAGGTCATTTGTGGGCAAAGAACTGAATTCAAGATTTTGTGTTTGCCCTACAATAACTGAAGATATCACACTCTAAAAAATTCTCTGTCAGCTGTTGCAGGAGAAACAAAGTCAAACTTGTTGGCATTATTCAGTACAAATTTTCACTTAAATTCCTTCAAGTTTTCTCCTTGGGAGAGAGGCAGGGGCAATGTTCCACTCCTGCACACTTTCAAAATGGAGAAGGTGTTTTATTTCCAAGCTTCTTTTAGCTAGCTCTCTCCAGCTTAAAATTAAACACTTCACACACTCCCCTGCCCATGCATCCTTGCACTTTCCCTTTCAAGGTCACAGCTGCAGAGAGAGAATAACTGAAAATTAGTAAGCTTCACATGGGTCAGAAAAACTATTCTTGTGTCAATTTCCTGCTGGAGCTGATGGTTTTTGCCAAGCACAGTATGGAATGTGGCAATAAAACAGGGGTGGGCAAACTACGGCCTGGGGGCCATATCCAGTCCTTCAGACAAGTCCCTCAAGCTCCCGCTGGCGAGCAGGGTGGTAGGCTTGCCCTGCTCTGGCACTCCAGCCAGGGAGCAGGGTCGGGGGCTTGCCCTGCTCCTTGCATGCCATGGCTCTACATGGCTCCTGGAAGCAGCACCATGTCCCCTCTCCAGCTCCTCCATGTAGGGGCAGCCAGGAGGTTCTGCGTGCTGCCCCTGCCCCAAGCGACACCCCCGCAGCCCCATTGGCCAGGAACCAGGGCCAATGGAAGCTACAGGGGTGGCGCCTGAGGACAGGGCAGCGTATACAGCTGCCTGGCTGCACCTGCGCATATGAGCTGGAGGAGGAACATGCAACAGCTTCCAGGAGCTGCTTGAGGTGAGCACCACCCGGAAACTGCACCCCAACCCCCTTCTGTGCCCCAAGCCCCTGCCCCAGCCCTGATACCCCTCTTAACCCCTTGGTCCCAGCCCAAAGCACCCTCCTGCACCCCCAACCCCTCATCCCTAGCCCCACCCCAGAGCCCGCACCCCCAGCCAGAGCCCTCACCTCAACTCCCTGTCCCAGCCCAGAGCCCCCTCCCACACCCTGACCTCCTCATGACCTCCTCATTTCTGGACACACCTCAGAGCCCGCCCCCTTCCCCAGAGTCCTCACCCCTTCCCGCATCCCAACCCCCAATTTTGTGAGCATTCACGGCCCGCCATACAATTTCCATACCCAAAGGCAGCCCTCGGGCCAAAAAGTTTGCTCATCCCTGCAATAAGACATAGGGAACAAAATACCATGCCAAATTTACAGACACCCTCCCCCCAATAAGTTCAACACTCTCCCTTTGTGTCTATTCTTCCTTTTCCAGTTGTGGGAAAAATTAGACAATCTACAAGTATAAAAAAACCTACAACCCCCAGCAGAAAGGAGCAGCAGATATAGCATTTGAGAATGGCATTTGCTGGGGCCTGTCAACACATCCTAAAAACGTAGATTAGTAAAATGTCCATACATCCAGAGGTCTCATGCCTTTTTGATACTGAGGATGGGGAAGAGACTTGCTTTTTAGCTGAGGCAGAGGGTGGGGGAGAGAGGAGAGGAGAGATTGGAAAGAGATGGGCACATGGCCCTGGTCCAGCAAGAAAATAATTCCTCCCTTTCCCCCTACACTGTCTGGCACCTTATGTTTTCCACAAGACGGAAGCACAGACTCCTGCCAACTGCAAGCCATTTCATTTGTAATAGTATAGTACACTGAGGGGGAAGTCAAATTTCAGGCAAAGTCTGTATCTTGACTGAAGGTAGTTTTATTTGGCCCCTACTTCAAAACTGATACCACAGATATAAAACTCTGTCCAGTCTTTTGAAGGAAACACAAAATATGGAATCAATCAACCTTTGTTCTGAGACCTTATCTACACAAAGTTGTAAACAGATTTAAATTGGTACAAAGTGATTTAACTCCCTTATATATGCACTCATTTTGGTTAGAGTACTTTCTATCAGTTTAACTTAAGTTAGTAAGTAATCAACTTAACCTAAATTGATAGATAGGTACTTGTAAATTGAAACAAAAGCATCCACACAAGGGGGTTGCATGGATTTAACTAAGTCCATACAATTTTCTTGTGTAGATAAGACCTTTGAATACCTATGCTACCACCAAATATATAGACATCTGTTTGAATGGGGGGAGAAATGTTTTCCATAGAAGAGGCAACGCACCTTACTAATAATGACTAAGGGGTTAGGAACAAAAGGGAAAAGATAAGTTCTCTCAGAGTAAACATGGAATTAGAGTTTAGTAATGCAAAAAGTAGATGGAGCTTCTGACACTCCAAATTACTCTTAAAGTCAAATAATGCTTTTGGAGCACCAAAACTGTGTTGTTGTTTTTTTTCAAAAAAAAATTCTTACAAACAATAGTACAGTAACAAATATCTTTGACAACTGTTACAATGCCAAATGAGATAATAAAACAAAATCAAGAGACATCTCTACCCAGTTCAGTTGGACCTAGTGTAGCATGCTTATCAAGGCATAGCAGTAACATCGCTCCTTCATGAGGAAAACGTTTTGGGTTTTGTTTTGTTTGAGTATTTCAATCTGATAAAGACTACCTGCCTCAGCAGAGGGCAGATAGATAGTGACAAGTATCAAAATTTAAGGAAAAAACGAATGTTTGCCATGTGCATGAATATTTTTAGAAAGGTGTGACAAAACTGGGTCACTAAAGTCAAAAAGATCAATCAAGCAACTGATGAACAAAGCCCATTCTCAAAACACAAGTAGTTTTGGGAAAGGATCACCTGGACCTTAGTAGAGCCATTTCTTCCTGATCTTCTGGAACTTTACATGAAGGGAAGACCTACTATAGAACCTCAGAGTTACGAACGCCTCAGGAATGGAGGGTATTCATAACTGTGAAATGTTTGTAATTCTGAACAAAACATTTGTAACTGAAAACATTATGGTTGTTCTTTCAAAAGTTTACAACTGAACACTGACTTAATACAGCTTTGAAACTTTACTATGCAGAAGAAAAGTGCTGCTTTCCCTTTACTTTTTTGTAGTTTATGTTTAACAGAGTATGGCTTTTTTTGGGGGGGGGAAATCTCTGCCACTGCTGCTGCCTGATTGCATACTTCTGGTTCCAAATGAGGTGTGCGCTTGACTGGTCATGTTCATAACTCTGAGGTTCTACTGTACTTCACACACAAGAGTCCTATTAGGAAATAAGCTGCAAGTCTGGCTGCACTATAATATCTTGTGTTTGATCTCTGCATTAAGGACAAAATTCTGAGAACAGATGCCCAGTGCTACAAAAAGAGAAATTAACTCCATTCTAAAATCCTTTATGTTGGTGTTGAGTTGACAGATGTTACTGGGTGAAGCCACAAGACAGGATAGAAATCAACCGTAAATTGCATACGGAGGGAATCTTTTTGGAAAGACAATCCTATTGAAGAAAGCAGAGAAACCAGTTCATTACTCAGATAACAAGGACTCAGCAAGGTGAAACATTTCAGTCTCTATGGAAATGGGTTCCACGGTTTTATTTACTATTTTAGTATTATGGACTGCTGTCAGACATTCATGGGGCCCAGTAGTTTAAGTAAGTTGATGACAATAAGTGAAAGAAAGAACACAAAGCTTCTTTACTACTCCATGTACATAATCCACAACTTGTAAAATTATTTTTCTTTTAACAGCTAAGAACCTCAATCAAGCAGAAAGGCATTATTTCTAATTAACATGCTCAAATATTTTACACATTTTTACTGTAACCTTACTAGACAAACAATTCTAGAAATCTAAAAGAAAGTCCTGGAAATAGGCATCTGCTTAGCCAGATTCCCCCAGGTTTGTAACTAAACATAAGTATGTTAAAAAGTCAATAGATATCAAGGAAGAAAATTATATTTTGGATGTTTTGTAAAATCCTCTACATATTTTTGGGCTAGTCTTTAGTGGAATCATTGGGTGCATGTTTATTTTACACTTGACTATAAATCAGTATGAAACAGCATATTAGAATCTGTTCAGTCTGATGCTGGATTTGGTATTTTACAAACAGGTGAAACTACCAGTTATGAAGTAAGCAACATGGTTTAGAGTTATTAGAAATTCTTTGAGGGGGTCAACAAACATGTGGACAAGGGGGATCCAGTGAACATAGTGTACTTAGATTTCCAGAAAGCCTTTGACAAGGTCCCTCACCAAAGGCTCTTATATAAATTAAGTTGTCATAGGATAAGAGGGAAGATCCTTTCACGGCTTGAGAACTGGTTAAAAGACAGGGAACAAAGGGTAGAATAAATGGTAAATTTTCAGAGAGGTAACTAATGGTGTTCCCCAAAGGTCAGTCCTAGGACCAATCCTATTCAACTTATTCATAAATGATCTGGAGAAAGGGGTAAACAGTGAGGTGGCAAAGTTTGCAGATGACACTAAACTGCTCAAGATAGTCAAGACCAAAGCAAACTGTGAAGAACTTCAAAAAGATCTCATAGAACTATGTGATTGGGCAACAAAATGGCAAATTACATTTATCCACATTAAATTTCAAGTAATGCACATTGGAAAAAATAACCCCAATTATACATACAATATGATGGGGGCTAATTTAGCTACAACGAATCAGGAGAAAGATCTTGGAGTCATCGTGGATAGTTCTCTGAAGACGTCCACACAGTGTGCAGCGGCAGTCAAAAAAGCAAACGGGATATTATGAATCATTAAAAAAAGGAATCGAGAATAAGACAGAGAATCTCTTATTGCCCTGATATAAATCCATGGTATGCCCACATCTTGAATACCACATACAGATGTGGTCCGCTCATCTCAAAAAAGATATACTGGCATTAGAAAAGGTTCAGAAAAGGGCAACTAAAATGATTAGGGGTTTGGAACAGGTCCCATATGACGAGAGATTAAAGAGGCTAGGACTTCTCAGCTTGCCTGAGGAGGTTGTGAAGGCTAGGACTATAACAGGGTTTAAAAGAGAACTGGATAAATTCATGGAGAATAAGTCCATTAATGGCTATTAACCAGGATGTGTAAGGAATGGTGTCCCTAGCCTCTGTTTCTGAGAAGGTGGAGATGGATGGCAGGAGGGAGATCACTTGATCATTACCTGTTAGTGTCACTCCCTTTGGGGCACCTGACATTGGCCACTGTCGGTAGACAGGACATGGGCTGGATGGACCTTTGGTTTGACCCAGTATAGCCATTCTTATGTTTTTATGTTGTGTTAGTAGTGTACTTTGTGTTGAAAAGATTTTTGCCTGTGCCAAAACAATTTCTCAGCTCTGAATACTATCATTTAAGATTTGATATAATGGGATACTAATAAAAGCATCTTTCACAGTGCAGAATAATGGAACAGAGATAACAACCAAATCAAAAACAACAGAAGAAAACCAGTGAAACAATGCTCAAAGGTCTAAGGATGTACAGAAGCAGCTATGCTACTAATGTTAGAACTGTTTTAATATCAAAAAATAGGTACTTTGGGAGGTATTTTCACACACATTTCGTAAACAGATTTAAATCACTATCAAAAGGAGAAGAAATTGCTGAATTAATATTATCTGTACCATGTGTCTCTGCCATGACTGTAGTACTGCAGGAACATATTTTATTGTGGCTTCGGTGCCACCAGAGCATGCCTTTTTGCATTAGGCAATGAGATTAATGTGATGGTGGCAATCCTGAAATGCTTTACTTCCCCAGGAGACTAATGGAAACTAAAACCCCAGCAGCAGTAGCTGCTGCAGCCGCAGCCTCACCCTCCCCAGTCCTCCTTTGTGCCTCTCTTCTACCCACCCCCTTTTGGCTGGAGCAGCAGAGGAGACAATGAGCATTCTGTGCACAGCGCCCACGCGATTGGCTGGTCTCTCCTCAGTACCCCATGATGTAATGTGATTGGAATGTATCAGAGCTTGAGCTGGAATTATTTGGGGGGGATTTCTCATCTGTTTCCCAGACCAAAGGGTTCACTAATTAACATGGAGACAAATACCACCCAGCTCCTCCACCACCTTTCACACAGTCTGTTTGTATGCAAATCTAATGGAGAGAGTTAAAATCCTAAAAGCTACAAAGGTGAATCAGGAATTTCATCCCCTTAGCAAGTTGCAGACTAGAAAGCTATGGGAGGGACAGTATATGCAAGAGTGGAAAGGGCGTGTGTGGGGAGGAGGGGGGAGAAGAAGCTAGTAATACATGAAGGGATAAGCATGGTTGTGGTGGGGGGCACTAGCAGTGATGCAGCCTGGTAGAAGGAATGAGTCGCAATGTTGGGGGAGAAGGAAGATGTAGTGGGAAGTGCTGGCATATTACACATTGATACAAACAGACACATACTACATAAGTCGGCTGCTCCTAGGAAACTCTAGGAGGGAACATTAACTTTGAAAACACCGTATTCCTCAGCGTGACAACGACGTTTACTGACTAGACCAATATGCCCCAAGTGGTCGGGCAGAGTCAGGCATTTGACCAGTCCTTAATTTGTTCCAGAGCTTGCCAGGACGGAGCCCTGGCACCTCTAGGCTTGGCAGTTCATAGCCCAGGCACCTCCGGGCTTGTCGCATCACTTGTGAAAGTAAAACAATTGCTTAAGCCCTGGTACCTAATTGCTTGAGCTCCAGGCCCCCTTCGTTACAAATTAAGCCCTGCGCTTACCCCCGGGGGAGGGGAGGGGGAGCGCTGGGCTGGCAGAAAGCTCAGCAGGAGGCTGCCCTGGCGAGGCGCACCTCAGTCACGCCACAAACGCCAGCAAGGAGCCAGGCTCCAGCCACGCAGCCCGGAGCATCCCTCGCTCTCCCCGCTGCGGCCACCGTCTCTGGGGCGGGGTGGGTCACGGCCTCGCGGAGCGGAGACCAGAGGGACGCCCGCACCCCGATGGGCTGCCTGGCCAGTACAACAGGAGCCTCATCCTCCTTTGTCTGGCGCGCCCCGCAAGGCTGCGCGGAGGGAGCCCGGCGCCAGACGGTGGGCGAGGGCCGGGCCGCGAGGCGCGGCGACCGCTGCCCGGCACCCCTACCCGGGCGGAGGGAGCGAGGGGCGGCGATCACAGGCGGGCAGACCAGGCGCCGCGAGGAGTGACTCCGCGCCCGGGAGACAACGACGGATCCTGCCCCCACGAGCGGGAAGAGCGCGCCGGCGGGCGGGCCGGCGGGCGAGCTAGCGAGGAGCCCGAGCCCGCCCCCGCCCCCAAGGGGGCGCCCGGCCCCACCGCGCCCGCGCGGACGAGGCCAGGGCGCGCGGGCCGGACCCCTACCTTGTTCTTGACCTCGGCGGAGAGCCCGTACGAGGGGCCCTTGTTGAAGTGAGTCATGGCGGCTGCGGAGGGTCCGTGTCCCCGGCGGGTGGCGGCCGCTCCCTGCGCTCTGCTCGCCGCTCCTGCTGGGGCTGCTGCGGGGAAAGTCCGGCCCGGCCGCGGCGGAAAGTTCTAGTCCCTCCCCCGGCCGCGGCCCCGCGGCCCCCCGCGCGCAGCCCCCACCCCCGCCGCCGCCGCCATTGGAGCAGCCCGCGGGCCAATCCGGAGGCCGGACGGGGGGCTTGGGTGGGGAGCGGGAGGGGCGCGGGGTAGGTGAGGGCGCGTGGGGCACCGCGGGAGACGCTGGCAGGCGGGGGTGGGTCAGGGACTGGGTGCAGCTGGGGGAGGTGCAGCGTGGGCACCTGCTGGAGAGAGGGCAGCGCCGGGGAGCAGGGGGATTGGGAACGGGACGGCAGGGGGAGCGCGGGGAGGTGGCAGGTTGGGAGCTGGTAACAGGAGAGCGGTCTGCTCGGCAGCTTTGCCAAGCCTGGGGGAAACGTCAACAGGAAAGAATCTGCAGCCGCTCAAACCTTGCAGCAGCAGCATTATGGAAAAATCATTTCAGTGCCCTGGAACCTTGCTGTGGAATCTGAAGCGGCCACTAATTTTTAACACATGCTACATCTATCTACAGAGAGAGAAAGAGACTTACTAATCAAATCGGAAATCATAGTCTGCTGTCTGAGATCACTCTCTTTGATGAGACCCCAGAAAGTCTTCAAGGGATATAAAGCTACAAGGGAGGAGTAATAGGAGCCTTAATTCTGTTATCTTCTGCCAAACTCCTTGTACCTCTCACCACCATGACAAATCTTGGCTATTTCAAAAGACCTACCAAATGCCTCACTCTCCTAAGCAAACCAT
Organism: Lepidochelys olivacea; assembly: GCF_965140295.1. Taxonomy (NCBI): domain Eukaryota; kingdom Metazoa; phylum Chordata; order Testudines; family Cheloniidae; genus Lepidochelys; species Lepidochelys olivacea. Next base: position 73,456,441 of record NC_140418.1, on the reverse strand, counting down.
TTCACATCTGGAATTATGATGATTGCTATATGTCACTACCTGTATTTTGCCAGTTCTATTCTGCTGAGCCATTGCAATATTTCACAGCTACATATGCAACTAACATTGTTGGCAGCCCACCAACTGTATGTAAAAGGAATAGAAATAATGACTAAGGACCTACACAGTCACAGTTCAACATCTCTGTATTCATGGATTTGTGAAGAAGTGAGTGTGCAATACTAGTCATGGGATTCATGAGTATTGCACACCCCATCCTCTCAGGAGCAACCTGACAAGGTCCCCATCTCTGATGAGTAACCTGACTCCCCAAGTTGCCAACCTTACTACAACCTCTCCAGCAAACAACCTCATTCCCACCTTTCCAGTTCCTGAACCACCATAGCCCTCCTAAGTAGAAATTCCTCTCTCCCCATCCCCCAGTTGCTAATAGGTTGAAAAGTCCCAACACAACAAGAGGAAAATGTCAAAAAAAGCACAAAAGAATTGAGAAAATTTGAAAAGAAAGAGAGTGATATTTTGCAGTTTGGGTGACATCATGACCAAGGAGGTAAGCCCTTACTCCTGACTACAAAAACCTGGGCTTCTAACTATTAAATTAAAAGAATAATTCCACTGGCTGAGCCATTGGAGGAGACCCTAGTAGGTGTTATATGCCATCCAAAATAGGACAGTGGTACCAAATTAAAAGGACATAAACCATTACACAAGCACTACTAGTCACTCACAAAACCAAAATATTTTTACACTCTGTAACTATGGCATCTTGAAACTTCAATAAGTGAATTCACACTCAAGTAAAACTTCAGAAGCAGGTGAGACAGAGTTGAAGAGGAAGAACAACTGCAATGAGATTAAGAAAGAATAAGAATTTGGGGAGTTTCAGAGGTGAACATGCCCCTGCACAGAGTGCAGTGCTTATGGTATTGCACGATTCAGCGCACATAACATTCACCGATGTCACTCCTTGTTCAGCTTAATGCAGTGAGGTAAGCATTCAGCTGTTCACCCTACAGTGTTAGCATTAGTCAGTCACATGACTAAATTCAGCCCACTGTGCAGAATATTTACCCCAATAATAGACTTCCATTTCTTCTTCTTATGTAGCATCTCCATTACTGGAGGTGTGCAACGAGGGGAGCGCATTCCGTACAATCCTTTGCTAATCTCTTTGTGGATGAGTAGTCCTTTTGATCCACCCAGGATACCACATTGGCTATTCAAAATCTTTTTCTGCCTTGTATCTTTCTGCCATCTTCTTCACAGCTCTTAAAATCTATAATATAAATATCAAATTAAACACATTTCAGATTTAATAAGTTAGAAAATGTCAGTCAAAAGGTGAATACTTAACGGTACACCTTGGTGCATAAAGGTTTGCAGGGTTGGGCCCAAAGGCAGTAGCCCAGGCTGAGGCATTTTCTGTTTGATTTCTGGCAAGACAGACTGGTTTGTGTTGGGTCTTGTGTTGTAAATATGGCATTATAAACAGAAATAAACGCTGGTCCAAGTCCTATTGAAATCAATGGGAATCTTTCAGTAAAGTTTCAGCTGTAGCTGGATCAGGCCATAAGAGTCTTGAGAGAGAGAATGGGTAGCCAAAAAGATTTTTTTGTTGTGGTGTCATGAACCAGCTGAACCTAAACCACTGCACAACTCTATAAAGCCTCTATGGAAAACAGCCGGAGTTGTTCATAATTAAAGGAAAGCAGAACTCATCTCTGCTACGTATCAGGCAAATTACCCCTTCAGACATGTTAGAGAGACTGTACTGTAGATGAGAATGGAGAGAACTGAAGAATGGGGAAGGGAAATGATGACTTAGGTCAAGGATAAGGTAGGTCAGTTAATTTTTTGGACATTGATTTTGGGATGACTGGTTTTCAGGCACCTCAAGGGACAAATTACCAAGGGTTTGATTCAATACCCATTTAAGTCAGTGGAAATGTTTCCATTAACTTCAACTAAAGTTGAATTAGGCCCTTCTGTAACAATGCTCTCAACCATCCTTTCTAGACTCAAAAATGGTTGCGGGAATCCATGACATTTAAAATGACATTTAAAACTTTTCTCATGAGTTGCTATGCAAATTTCTTATTTAATGCGTAAATAAGACAAACATTTTCATGTTGGACATCAAATTGTAGATCAATCAAATTGTCCTTGATTTTGTGATCAGTAGTGTACTTATGCCTCATGGGAAACTTTGGAAAACACTGTATTAAGAACCTCATAAACCTATAAATCCATCCAGAGTGGTACAAACCAGCTGATGCATACTGCGGAATCTGGCTCATTATATGTAAATCTCTTATATTTTGATCATTTGTCTACATTCTTTATTACTATGGCTATTTGTGTGAGGAAAGGATTTGTACAAAGTAAAAGTTATTCTCCACATGAACTCATAATCCTCTTTGTGACATCATAATTATTTCTTCAGCAACTATTTGTAAAGTCATAAAGAGATTCCTGACCCCAACTGGGAAGTAGCAGGTGGGCTCAACTCTGAATGTCTGCTTTAGAAGTCCTGTGAATGAGTTGTCTGAGGGTGTAGAACCAGGAGAGTGGGGTAGTCTAATGCCAGGAAACCGGGTGTGAGGAGGGGCTATGGTTGTTCCTGCCCCACCCATAACCACCACAATGTTTTCTGCCCTCACAATATCTTGTGGAGGCAAGAGAAGAACCTGGCTATTTTTCTGCCCCTGTGTGCATGTGTTGGAGTGCGTCGGCTAGAGCAGATTCCAAAGGACTGCTGCAGTGCATGAGCACAGACCAGCTGCTGGGCAACAGGAAGAGCTCTCCTCTGTCCATTTTCTTTCACTCAGCCAGCTGCAATGGCTGAATGAGCCAGGGAGGTGTGCAGGGACTGCACAGGGATGACACAGTGTATGCTCCCAGCTGGCTGGGAGAAGTGGATGGTCATATGACTCCCTGACCCAGCTCCATCCCACCTTCCAGCCACTGTAGGTCCTGGCAGAGACACCTGGCCCAGGAGAGGGGCAGGAACATGTGTGCCTACTGGTGGGATGAGGGACAGGGCACTGGCATCTGACTGAGGGGCTGGGGGCTGTTGGCATACAGGATGCTAGTTGCTGATGGAAGGGTGAAGGACTGGGCACCAGTGGCTGAGGAACTGCCATAGGATCGGTATTAAGACTGCTGTGATGTCCTTTCCCAGCCCGGAGCTTACTTCTCCACACTCCCAAGTTTCAGTAGCTCCCCTCCCTCTCCCTCTCCATTTACAGCAAGCTTCTGCTCCCCACTGCCTTGTGCTGAACTATTACAGACTGCTGGAGGCCCCTTGCCATATGCGAATACTGCCTTTGATTAGTTAGCTTGTTTTTCTTTGCCATTTTTGGGAACTATGACTACCCTGGAAGGGGTAGATTCCTGTGGGCCTCCTCCGGAGGGCAGAGTCTCCCAGGCCCTAAACCTGTGCTGATGACTACCTGGGTATGGAAGATTGGAGGCTGGGAACTCATACTCCCCAAGATTGGCAACGGGAAGTGGGGGAAGAGCTCTGGGAGGAAGACAGACCTGTAATACCCTCTCTAGAGTAGGAGCCTGGCTGAGAATGGAACCCGGTCATATGCTACAGATGGACCGAGTCCCCCCGATTGAAAAGTGGACTGGACCCCCAGTGATTGCCTCAAGACACTTTCTGGTAGCCTACCGAGGACATTAGCCCAAACTTCATCTTATCAGAAGCAGAAGGAAGGTAAGCCTGTGGTATGTTTGAGCTTCTTCATTTGTTTTTCCGTTCCTCATTTTCTTTTTTCTTGAACCTCAGAAGAGAGAAACTCCAGCAGAATCCAGCCAGAGAGCTGAGTTTCCATCCCAGATCTGTATGATAAGGGGTTTAATATAAGATGATGTCACACCCCAAGGATGTGTGATAGAGGGAGAAAGACCATGACAAACTCCATTGAGCTCAGTAGCCTTTCTCCAGGGATGAACTAACCCCATGTTTCGGGGAGAATCCCAGCTGTAGAAAATGTTTCACAAGGTATTAGTGCTGTTATTTTAGGCCCCAATCCTGCAAAGACTTATGCACATGCTTAATTTTAAGCACATGAATAAACCCATTGAATTCAATGCAAGATTGGGGCCTGTGGGTCTGTCCCCAACAAATTTTGGGATTACTTGCCCGTCAACACAAATTAAGAATAAATGTTAGTATGCAGCAATATAATAAGCATAGAAAAAGGATAAAATCTTTACAAAATAATCAGACATGAAGCTTTATAGTACCAGAACCCATGCTTTCACCTGGTTACTTAATTTATCTGAACTAATTTTGAAAATGTCTTTAATATTTCTCCAGACAAGTCTGTATAATTTCTGTTGATGTGTTACCTAAAAATCTGTTACAATTTTCCAAGCATATAATTTAGTATAATGTGATCATTAGTTTCACAATTCCTTGGTGCATACAGTCTCAGCAATAAATGCCCTCTGTGCCATAATTAAACATACCCTACTGTGTGTATGGTGCTGTATCTCTCTGAACTACTTTAACAGATTTCTCTCATCTTCTCATCCCATAAGAGTTTCTCTTGCCTTGTAGAACAATTATTAATGCTATAAAGTGTTTGTATCACACTCATCTTTCTTTCTAGCAGATTGTAGAAGATAGATTTTCTTGGTAATCATGAATACCTCGTAAAATAGACATAATGATATTTACTAGCATTTCAAAATCATCATCAAGAAAACCTAAGCAAAAAAGACACCATACACTGAAATACAAAGGGCCAAATTCAGACTCAAATTCAGCCTGATTTTGTAACTACCTTCAATGGCATTGGACTCACATCTTGTGAGTGAATTCCTGTACATGGAGCCTATTTGTGCTCTATTGAAGACAATGGCAAAACTCACATAGACTTTGGTGTAGGACAAGGGCCATGATATGACAATAGAATAATAAAATACAAATTAAGGTCCCTATTTAGGAAGGATGCATGGTCTTTGCTGTTTTTTCTGAATTGAGGCATAAGGTCTTGATCGTACAAAGACTTACCTGTGTGCACATGAGTAAATCAATTGATTCAATGGAATTATTCATGTGTGTAAGTCTTTGCGGGAATGAGGCCTAAGTGAAAATAAAACTACATTTACCCCAAACTTGAAAGACTTATCTACATCAGCATTCACAGTTCAGTGCTTTGTTTGTTTTCCCCCGACATTGATTCCAGTACATAAGATGTTTCTTTGTCCTGATTTCTCTTACTTCCTGCATGGTTGATGGAAAATGGTAGTTTTTATGGATAAATAAGTCATAATTCTTTTAAACTGTTTTTTAATGTAAAAAGACAACTTATGGCACAAGTCTAGTTTATTCTTAAATTATGAGACAACAGTTGCCTTCCTTTGAAAGATGATACTGTAGCTACATATCCACTAGCAGCAATGTAACCAGAGCTGGCATAGTGGGTGCCAGAGAGGTTTCAATCAATCAAAAAGGAAAAAACAAAATAACAAATGTAGAAACACACATGCGCAGACAATCTGACTCAGAAGTGGGGAACAGTTCAGACTGATTGTGTTCAGAGTACATGAAAAGTGACAGAGTGAGTCCCTTTCTTCTGACAGGTTTCAGAGTAACAGCCGTGTTAGTCTGTATTCGCAAAAATCTGTATTCGCAAAAATGCCCTGTGATGGTGTCCCCTGAATAGATATGTGGGCACAATTGGCAATGGGCTTTGTTGCAAGGATAAGTTCCTGGGTTAGTGGTTCTATTGTGTGGTATGTGATTGTTGGTGAGTATTTGCTTCAGGTTGCGGGGCTGTCTGTAGGCAAGGACTGGCCTGTCTCCCAAGATTTGTGAGAGTGTTGGGTCATCCTTTAGGATAGGTTGTAGATCCTTAATAATGCGTTGGAGGGGTTTTAGTTGGGGGCTGAAGGTGACGGCTAGTGGCGTTCTGTTATTTTCTTTGTTAGGCCTGTCCTGTAGTAGCATACCACACAACAGAACCACTAACCCAGGCACTTATCCTTGCAACAAAGCCCGTTGCCAATTGTGCCCACATATCTATTCAGGGGACACCATCACAGGGCCTAATAACATCAGCCACACTATCAGAGGCTCGTTCACCTGCACATCCACCAATGTGATATATGCCATCATGTGCCAGCAATGCCCCTCTGCCATGTACATTGGTCAAACTGGACAGTCTCTACGTAAAAGAATAAATGGACACAAATCAGATGTCAAGAATTGTAACATTCATAAACCAGTCGGAGAACACTTCAATCTCTCTGGTCACGCAATCACAGACATGAAGGTCGCTATCTTAAAACAAAAAAACTTCAAATCCAGACTCCAGCGAGAAACTGCTGAATTGGAATTCATTTGCAAATTGGATACTATTAATTTAGGCTTAAATAGAGACTGGGAGTGGCTAAGTCATTATGCAAGGTAGCCTGTTTCCTCTTGTTTTTTCCTACCCCCCCCCCCCCCCAGATGTTCTGGTTTAACTTGGATTTAAACTTGAAGAGTGGTCAGTTTGGATGAGCTATTACCAGCAGGAGAGTGAGTTTGTGTGTGTATGGGGGTGGGGGGGATGTGAGAAAACCTGGATTTGTGCAGGAAATAGCCCAACTTGATTGTCATGCACATTGTGTAAAGAGTTGTCACTTTGGATGGGCTATCACCAGCAGGAGAGTGAATTTGTGTGGGGGGGTGGAGGGTGTGAAAACCTGGATTTGTGCTGGAAATGGCCCACCTGATGATCACTTTAGATAAGCTATTACCAGCAGGACAGTGGGGTGGGAGGAGGTATTGTTTCATATTCTCTGTGTATATATAAAGTCTGCTGCAGTTTTCACGATATGCATCTGAGGAAGTGAGCTGTAGCTCACGAAAGCTTATGCTCTAATAAATTGGTTAGTCTCTAAGGTGCCACAAGTACTCCTTTCCTTTCTTCTGAGTTATTTTTAACTAGACAAAACCAATAAACAGGAAAAAATAGTAATAGCTTAGATTTTATCATTTGTAACATAATCAAAATCTGTCTAAAATGTTTTAAAAAAACAAACAAAAAAACCTTCCACTGCCTCAAAACATAATAATCATAGTAAGCAGGTTCATGAGTTTGTCACAGAAGGATAGTTCTCCAAAGGTCGGTGGACAGCGGGAACCATCACATTATAAACTTAGGAACAACAAACTAAAAGGAAGAGAAGCTACTTAAAAGTCCAAAGGAGTTAGTTTTGCTCTCTCCAGAAAAAGAGAGGTTTCAGAGTAACAGCCGTGTTAGTCTGTATTCGCAAAAAGAAAAGGAGTACTTGTGGCACCTTAGAGACTAACCAATTTATTAGAGCATAAGCTTTCGTGAGCTACAGCTCACTTCCTCAGATGCATATCGTGGAAACTGCAGCAGGCTTTATATATACACAGAGAATATGAAACAATACCTCCTCCCACCCCACTGTCCTGCTGGTAATAGCTTATCTAAAGTGATCATCAGGTGGGCCATTTCCAGCACAAATCCAGGTTTTCTCACCCTCCACCCCCCACACAAATTCACTCTCCTGCTGGTGATAGCCCATCCAAAGTGACAACTCTTTACACAATGTGCATGACAATCAAGTTGGGCTATTTCCTGCACAAATCCAGGTTTTCTCACATCCCCCCCACCCCCATACACACACAAACTCACTCTCCTGCTGGTAATAGCTCATCCAAACTGACCACTCTTCAAGTTTAAATCCAAGTTAAACCAGAACATCTGGGGGAGGGGGTAGGAAAAAACAAGAGGAAACAGGCTACCTTGCATAATGACTTAGCCACTCCCAGTCTCTATTTAAGCCTAAATTAATAGTATCCAATTTGCAAATGAATTCCAATTCAGCAGTTTCTCGCTGGAGTCTGGATTTGAACATTTAAGGACCTAGACATGCTGCATAGCATACTTCATGATTCGCTTGCCCCATCATACTTCTCTTTCAGTTAATCTAACTCCTCTTCTAGCAAATTGCAGTGTGAGAAGAAGTTGTAAATATTGACTTTGAATCCCTTTAAAAAGAGAGGGAAAATATTTTTTCCAAGAGACCACAGACACTCAGCATATTCAATATAGTTCTGAAAAGACTATAATGCCATCCATTGGTGAGGTTTTGTCATTTGGAAGGGCTAAAAACCCATATTCTTTTGGATTCAGTCTTATTATTTTTATTTGGCTCAAGCCAATGAAATAAATTCAGTGAAGGAGATATAGGTGTAATATAAATGGATGCTCTTATCTGTGTGCCATAAGTAATGTCCAATAGATATAAAATACAGTTGTTGGCCTGTGAAATCTTCCAGCTTTGTTTTCATGGAGGACACAAAAAAAGGAATGTCATACATGAGCGGAATAGAACCTAGTTTTCAGACCCAACAATCTCCAACCTCAGAAATCATATTAAAAGGTCAGATCAGTTCATCTGTGCTGAATAAAATGGAATTTAGTCTGCTCAAGTGTCAAAAAGAAAAGGCGGTAACAAGAGAGACACATCACAGAGGTTAAAAAAAAGTCTTAATTTAAGCAATAATTGTTGATAGAGTTATTTTCTGGGGGGGATTAACTGCCAGGAAGTATGTGATGGAGGTCGTTACAGCTGTTAAAAAGTGTGACAATGTAAAAAATCTATGTAACTAGCAGATCTGCACAATCTTCTAAACAAGACGTTTCTTTTAACTGGAAAAGAGCAGTACAGTAATCCACTGGAAAGTAGGACTTCATTCTTAAAATTCCATTTGGGTTGTAATTCCAAAGTGACTGTAGGAGCTTTTAAGTAGATGTTCTGAACAAATGCACATATTCTTAATTAGACATAGGGCCTGAGCCTGCTCTCGTGGAAAATAATAGAACTTTTGCCATCGATTGCAATAGGAGCAGGCTCATGGTGTCCTCAGTTGACCCTAATTAACCTCACACTGAGAAGGCAAAAATTATAATTCATTATTTTTTTAAATGTATTTACCACTGTGATTACATGACTGTGACAAACAATCCTGGATTTCAACTGGAATGAGTATACCATAAATAGAAATATGTGGTCTTGAACAAATGTAGCCCGGATGATGTCAGCATTTGCTTTGTCTCTTTTCACAGGCTGTTCCTAAAGTAGAGGGAAAGTTTACACATTTGGAATTTCTAAAGCCACAGGATACTCTCATCTTTCATTTTGATATCAAAGCCACTTAACTAACTTTCAAAGATCCAATTTCATTGCTAAGATTAAAATTAGAGTTAATTATTTAGGATATGTAGCCTGTACAAATTGCAGTTATTTTAAATTGTTTAATTGTTGTATGTTTCTAGTATTGACTAGAATGTATCTAAAAGCAACAATAAAGTACATGTGCTTTTTTCTGACGAGAATAATTGTCTGGAAGGTGCCTCATAGTACCTGTTTATCCACAGATCAGTTGTTTCCCCACTCAGCCCTGTTCTGGCGGGTCTACTCAAAGGGTGGAGGCAGTTTAGGTTCCATGGCTTCTACAGTCATTGGCATCCTACATTTGCTGAGACTGCAAAAAAGGTTAATTTGCTGCCTAATGTAGTGATAGTTCTGTTGTATCACTCGGTCTCCAGTAGGAAATGGACTGAGGCTACTACATGGCCCCTCACAGTCAAGACTGAAAAGAAATTAGACATAATTCAGCTGAAGCGTCTCCAAATGATGGAAGACATCAAATGGTACAAATTAAAATCAAAGGAAGAGATCCATGTTCTAACTAAACAGGTCCCGCACACTCAGTGGTCCCCCAGTGTTCCCTACAGTGATATGGTCATCTGCTCCAAATGCCTACCAACTTCCCTGGGAGAATCATCTTTGACTTTGACCCAGTTAAAGCAGGATGGAAAAGAGCATCTCCCTCGCCTGCCACCCCAGAAGAGCGAAAACACAATTGGATGGCATCAAAAGCTATCTATCCCTCACAGGCATTCTACTTCATAAAGTGCCAGATTTGATTTGGCTCAGGACAGAACATCACAGAGGTACATAACAGGTTTGGTGGTCTCTATGCCATCCAACTGACAGCATAACATAAGCTACCAAAGGCCATCAGATGGTAATAACTTCTAGTCAGCACCAAACTGGGCTTGATTTGAACAGGTGATTTAGGCCCAGTTCAGGAAAGCATCCCTGTTCAGGAAAGCAATTAAGCACATGCTTAAGTCCCACTGAAGTCACTGAAACTTAAGTCCAGACTTAAAGTTAAGCATGTGTATCACTCTGTGACTGCTCCCTTTAAGATGGAGTGGGGTCCAGTGCATCTGTGGCTGGTCAGCTGTCTCCCAATTGGGCTTAAGAGAAGGCACCTGGACCATATAAAGGGGCTCCCTGTGAACAAACCATGAGAGAATCAAGTAAGGTAGTTGAGATACTTGAGAACAGCAGTGAGAAAGAAAGAGCTGCCAGAAGTCTTGAAGGACAACAGTAACTGTGAGCTGCTTGTGATGAGTTCTGAGGGAAAATGTTAGGAGGATAGGCTAGATCTTGGGAATGCTGCTGCGTTGCAGGAAGGCTTGTGTAGAGGCCTCTAAGAATGCGGGGAAGAACCAGCATGGTCAGCGAAAGCATAGCCCAGAAGATGGGGGTTGACTCCAGAGGGAGCATCCCCAGAGTAGGGGTAGGACTTACAGGCAAGAAGGCTGAGGGTGCGATGCTGCAGAGAGTCCTCTTGTGGGAGATCTGACATGGGGCTTCAGGAGACAGCTCATGGGAGAGATGTGACTCCTGGAACTCTCAGGTAGATAGGTTGGAGGGTGTGGCCTGTTAGGATATAGATATTCAGGCCTGTCTGTAAAGGCCTATACTTTAAGAATTTAGGTGTATTCTTATCACTTGGCTAGTTATAGAGGTACAAAAGAGAGAATCAAAATCACTGTCTGCCGGTGTAAGGGCCTTCTCTTACTGTGACAGTCTGAGGCCCTGTTCTTAGGCTAAGGCCTTTGGCTAAGCAACAGAGGCAGCCATAAACTGGGAATTGAACGGTCACATCCTCACATTCCAAACTAGTCACATTGAAATAAGGTGCTATTGGGCTGTTAGGAATACAATCCTGTTCTGATAATGCCTATCACCTCCAGAGAATGGGAAGTGCCTAGAAAATGTAAAAGGAAACTTAGTTTGATAGCATCCTGTCTGGCAAGAACTCACTTATCAATAGCTGGGATGTGAAATCCTCACTTCTGTATTGTTTTGTCACTATAGTTCCCACTTTGCTATTGTTTGTCTGTATAATCTCTGTCTGTTTCGGTGATTGTTTCTGTCTACTGTATAATTAATTTTGCTGGGTGTAAACTATTTAAGGTGGTGGGATATAATTGGTTACATAATCATGCTACAATATGTTAGGATTGGTTAGTTAAATTTCAGGAAAATGATTGGTTAAGGTATAGCAAAGCAGAACTCAAGTTTTACTATATAGTCTGCAGTCAATCAGGAAGTAGGGGAGTGGGGGTGGGCATGCGGGTGGGGGAAATGGGAACAGGGAATGGGGGTAAGGAAATTGGAATCACGTTGTGCTAAAAGGAGAAATGGGAACAGGGAATGGGGCTGGGGAAATTGGAATCATGTTTGGCTAAGGGCAGGAATGGGAACAGGGACACAGGTGTAAGGCTCTGTGTTGTCAGAGCTGGGAAGGAGGATACTAAGGAAGGAAACTGGAATCATGCTTGCTGGAAGTTCACCCCAGTAAACATCGAATTGTTTGCACCTTTGGACTTCGGGTATTGTTGCTCTCTGTTCATGCGAGAAGGACCAGGGAAGGAAGCGGGTGAAGGAATAAGCCCCCTAACATGGCCCTGGAACAGAATAGTTAATAACTTGTGGGTGGCCTGAGAATGGTGACCTTTGAATGGGATTGAAGAGCTGCTGCATTGTAATTTTGTTTTACTTTAGTGTTTTGGAAAGAACTGTTTTTACCAAGAGGGATTTGTGGACTATGGCTATCTATGCAAATCAAAGGGTTTGAATTTATTTCTGAGACATGCAATATTCTTTGTACAGGCTGATGAAGGGGAAACTGAGGTAGGTCATGTTTGTGCTGCTGAGGTTGGCTGCAGAAGAATGCCTATGTCAGGGTTTCCCTGTAACAATGTGCATAAGTGCTATTCTGAATCAGAGCCTTAGAGGGAAGAGTCTCTCATCCCATCACAAATCCTTCAAGCAATACAGTTCCCAACTCCAACCCCCCATTAATAGGTAATTCAATATCTGAGATTTAAGTTTAACAACTGATGTTTTGTAATTGGATGCAAACCATTCAGATGGGATCAAAATTATGTCATATAGTTAATTCTTTCATCTTTAAATTGGATATCCAGTGTAAAATAATTCTATAAAGAAACCATAATTCCTTATAGCTGCCACTTAAAATCAGCAAATCAGTTCCTTGATGGTCTAAATTACAGGAAGTTGAAAGATGCTGAGAATAGAGGGATGTTCTCTGATCACATTTAAGCCTTCTCTGCACCTGTTTACTGAAAGCACATTACTTTTGGTGAAGAAACTTAAAATGGGCGTCTAGTTACGTTGCATTGCAAGTTGCATAAAGAAAGGTGTAATGCTAGTGAAAAGGGAGCTACATGTGAAAAATACTATTAGGATTAGGAAAGAAACCACATTTTTCTTTTTCCTTAGCTTGCCAAAAAAATTGCGTGGCTTGTATTGATTTAAAAGGGACTTACCTCACTTAAAGGTGGCAGTCCAAAAACTCTGAGGGAAAACTTTCTAGTAACTACTCGTTTAATGTTTTCAATTCTTATTCCTTTTTTTCCCCCCTGTGAACTCACATGTTGGTCTTGAGGCGATGAAGGTATTTCAACAATAAAGGAGTGAATGCACAAGGGATGAAATTCTCACTGGGGCTTATGTGAGATTGAACTGCTGCATAGGATAAAAAGCTGAATTTCACCCATGATGAGTGAATGGATGAGATGAAGTAGCAGCATTTGCCTCTGACTCAGTCAGGTTTGCTACAGTCCTGCTGGAAATCCTATACCAGGGTGGCCAACCTGAGCCTGAGAAGGATCCAGAATTTACCAATGTACATTGCCAAAGAGCCACAGTAATATGTCAGCAGCCCCCCATCAGCTCCAGCCCCCAGCGCCTCCCACCCACCGGCAGCCCCACCAGTCAGCGCACTTGCCGTAATCAGCTGTTTCGCATGCACAGGAGGCTCCGGGGCCGGTGGGGGGGGGAGAAGGACAGGGAGGAGTGAGGGCATGGCAGGCTTGGGGGAAGGGATGGAGTGGGGGCAGAGCAGGGGGAGTGAGCACCACCCGGCACATTGGAAAGTTAGCATCTATAGCTCCAGACCCAGAGTCAGCGCCTATGCAAGGAGCCGCAATATTAACTTCTGAAGAGCCACATGCGGCTCCGGAGCCACAGGTTGGCCACCCTTGTCCTATACAGTACAGACTCAGCTATTCAAATCTCAAAAGAGATTGAGTCTGTTTGGATAAATAAATTTTCAGATAATCAACAGAAGTTTCAATTTATGTAATAGATGTTGGAGGGCATGATCCAAATTTGGATCACAGAGATTTAAGAATAATTGATCTGATAATTTAGGTTACAGTGTAGTACAGAATCCTGAGTGATTTAACTACTGCATCTCAGATTGTTTAACTTGCAACTATTGTGCTTGTATTCAGTCCCGAGTTACCAGAAAAGTACACTGGCAGCATTGTAATTGCATTGTTTTTCACTCTTTATTCGTTTAGGGATAGATTTCAAAAAAAGGTATTCAGGTGCCTAAAGATACAGATAGGTGCCTAGAGTGGGATCCACAAATGGGACATAGGTGTTGCAATGCTGAGTATCATGGCACCTAGAGAATCCAGGAACACATGGCAATCCACAAAGCCAAGTTAGGTGCCTAGACTCCCTATACAATGAATGAGGACAGGTAGGAATCTTAGACTATGATCCACAAAAGCCAGCAAGCTAGACATGTAGCCACCGAACCCAGCCAATGAGAGTTGCTGATAAGAGGGATAGGCTCCTAAATCCAGGCTGCAGGGAGACGCCTAGCTCTGCTTAGTGATTCACAAACAGGAACTAGCCGCCTAGAGTCAGATAGCTTACGTGCCTAAAGTGTTTCTTGTGGGAATGAATTGGGTGCCTGCCTTGCTCCACACAAAATGGCTGGAGGAAGTGGTGGTGCTACTCCTCATCTAACAACTTTTTGCCCAGTGGTTACAGGACCCATCTGGGCATAGGAGACCCAGGGTGAATTGCCTCCCTGTCCCACCCTGCTCTACCAGAGGGGAAGAGAGGATTTAAACAGGGATCTACCACCTCTCAGAGTTTTTCAGTCACTGAGCTATGAAATATTCTGATCTGGGGCTCCCTCAATCTCTCCTGTTGAAGCTGTTACACACTGGTTAAATAAAGAGTGGTTGGAGCAGGGGGACTAGACCCGGGGTCTCTGACTTCCCAGGTGGGTGCTCTCACCACTAGACTACAGAGTCAGTCTCTCTGGATTGTGGGACTGGCTGAGAGTGAGGCTATCTTTGGTATGTGCTGTATACTAGCTGTGTTTGTGTTTGTCTTGTTTTGTTAATTGCTGTTTCTCTCCTGTTTTTCTTTGGGGAGGAGGGAAGTGTGTTGGGCTTCTTCATGGGGTCCACTTCAGGTGGGTTTAGTGATTTGCAAGCATGGGGTTCAGTGTGTACCTGCTGTCTCTCAAGCTGTGGAGGATGTGTTGCTGAATGTAAGCAAAGTTATTGGCTGTGCTAATATAAATCTGACTCTCAAATGAGCAAATCTATAGGGATGATTTTTCCTGGCCCAGGAGCAGTTTGTGAATTGTTTGGTACAGAAGGGGCTCTGGGGCAAGGAGTTTTCTTTTCCAGTTTTACCCTTGTTTACTTCTGCTACTGAAAGAGGTCTTTTCCAATTCCCCCCTTCACAATGAGACACAAATGTCTGCTCTCCCATGTTATGAGAAGGCAGTTTCTGCTGTTCAGGGATGATTCATTAAGCTGCAAGAACCCAAATGTGAGGCATGTTATGTCATTCTGGTGCCAGGTTTACGTGGTTTTCAATAACCCTGAACAGCCCTTGAAACTGGAAGTAAAGGACCTCATGGATGTGGTGGATAATACAGAGCTATCTCTGAAAACCTTAAATATTTCTTGTGTGGTGACCCTGGTCACTTGAGTGGTTTCTAACTATGTACTACTGGCTCTGGGGTATCTGGTAAGAATGTGGGATCCCAGGGTAGCGGGGTAGGAGGCTGGGACATCAAGGGACCAGCAGGAGACAGAGCCTACATCTGCACTGCCAGATTCTATCCCTGCCCCATGCCTTATGTGGTCTGCCATTATCCAGGGAGCAGCACCCCCAGAGAACGCCTCTGTTGTGACTCTGTCATTTGTGCCTAGAGAGAAGCAAGTCCTGGAGGCTGAAGAGCACTTCTTTCTAGAACCTGTCTCTGCTTGCTCTACAGATGGGGGTATGAACACACAGATGAGATGGATTTATGGGGAAAAAATAATGGGTGCTTGGCACCCACCATCCACAGCTGTTCGGTAGCATCCTCGATCAGCTAATCAAGGGCACTGCCAAACAGCTGTTTGGCGGCTTGAGAGGGGTTTGGGGGAGGGTGAAGACCAGTGAGTGGAGGGTGGGCAGAAGCCTTGGGGAGGGGCAGAGTGGGAGCGGGAAGAGGTGGAGCAAGGGTAGGGCCTTGGGGGAAGGGGTGGAGTGGGGGTGGGGCCTTGGGGTAGAGTGTGGGTGGAGCATCCCTGGGGAAAAGTAAAAGTTGGCACCTATGGGCTTCCCTGTGGCTTTTTTTCCAAAGTATTTCTACTTTCCATTGTTTCTCTCTGCTCCTTGGTTCTCTCCTTCTAGTCTCTATGATGCAGATCAACTTCTAAATATTAATGGATGCCAGGATGGTCATAAAAGTGCACAACTCTTTGAATTTCTCAGCCCAAAATGGGCTGCAGTTGTCCTTTTGCAAGAGACTCACTCAGCCCATGATAATCAGGAGAACTGGTTGAGGGAAGGGGAAGCTTTCTTGAGCCATGGCTCCAATGTCACTGCAGGGGTAGCTGTTCTCTTTTTCCAGGTGCAAGGGCACAGATCCCCTCTGAAAGAAACTGTACAGGGCTGGCTCCTCCAGGTGGAGATACATGTTGGGACTGTTTCATACCCCTCCCCATCTTTTTACTGTGTATGCCTCCCACCCTGGGGTGAGACCATGCCTCCTTTTTGTAGACACTTGCCTATGCCATGCTTAGCTCTGACCCTGATGTTACTGTTCCGGTAGGGGATTTCAATTAAACTGTAAATTATGTTTTAGATGGGAACCACGAGGAGCCACACCCTCAGTGAGCCAGGGAACTCTATTCTCTCCTGCAGACCTTTAGGATAGTAGATGTTCGGAGGTTCTCTCATCCCACTGTTGGGCGGTACTCTTGGCTAAAGGTTACTCACAACCATAACTCCGGGTCTAGACTGGGTTGCTTTTATACCATGAAGGCCAGTTTGAATATGTTTGTTCTGTTCTCCATGTTTCCCATGTTATACCAATAAAATAAAAACCAGCAGGATCTTATTAAAGGGAAAAAGGCAAAATACCACATTTATTGTGAATACAGAAAGAATCATAGTAAGCAGTTAGTTATAGCTATAACATTCCATTCAATCTCATATTTATTCATACATTCATTCATACAAACACACACACACAGGTTCTGCAAGGTTGTTATCATAGTTACCAGCCTTAGAGTTGCTCATGGCAAGCCACTGGCCAGGTGGCCTGGACATGAGGAGGGAGCAGGGCCTCGCCAGATGCTCATCTGATGCTCCTGGAAGTTGGTTTGCAGAATCAGACCCCAAAGTTCTCACTTTTTAGAGTCTATTTTTATAGGAAGAAATTCCTATGCCAGTCTATGGGAATTGCTGCTTCATGCTGTTGCTGAATCAGTCAGCAGATAGCACATTCCTGACGGCTCCAAGATGTTATCTTGTTCTTTGGTTCTCCCATTCTTGAGGCTGTTGGGTGGATTCCAGTCTGCCCTCCGGGGGCGGGTGGGGGGTCCTCTGGTTATTTCCACTTGACACCTTCTTCAGCCGATGGACACTGGATTCTTAGGCTGGCACCTCCGTGATCATTCAGTTATTATCCACACCAAGCATCCATCCACATACATCCTCTATCTCTATTTTAATCACAATTGTTACTACAACAAAAGGGCGGGGAGTCTCTGGGTGCTGTTTCTGTTGTTAGAGTATTGCTTTGAGTCTCTCTCTCTGTGAATTGCTTTGAGAACAGACTCTGTCTTAGAATGTACTAACACAATTAGCAGCTTGCAAGTTTCACACATAGAGGGAGAGAAACAGTACCAAAAACCAAGAGTCCTCTTAATTAGTAATACCCTGGAATTTAAACTATGGGGAATCAAATTCATTTGTGATTTTAATACAGAACTTCTTTAATATGATCCAATACCCACTCACTTGTCTGATCATCAATATCTCTCCCTCTTCCTGCATGTGTTTCCCACTGGCGCTTAATACCAAATTGTTTAAGGACTTGAATTTCATGTAGATGTTTGCTGTGTTTTGGGAGTGCTGACATCAGCAAAAGCTGCTGTATTAGTCCTTTAGACAGTGCTGAGATGTCAGAATTGTTCAGATCTGACTGTTTTGCCAGAAGTAGAGCCTGCCATGCAGTCCTTGCATCAAGCCCTGGAATGAGACATCTGGGGCCTTCATGGCAATCTTGATGTGGGAAACTTGGTGCAGATTCACCAAGCCTTAACTGAGAAGTACTGGCTCCTGGGCTGCCTATTGGAAGAGAAGGTGCAAGCAGCTGTGGTTTGGGCCTGTTTTACTCAGCTGCATGAAACTGATACTCCTAAAAGGTTTTTTTGGGGGTTGGAGAAGACTATGGACCATTGACAGATTTTTTTTTTTTCACCTCCAGTTGCGGGATGGTCATTGACAGCTAACCCTGATGAGATCTGGAAAGCAGCTATTTCCTTGTACAGTATTCCTTGTACAGCAATGGAGGAGCTGCACTAAAAGTTACCCATCTGACCGATGAGGAAAAGTGGTGGCTGGCCACCTGCTGTCATTGCATGAACTCTCTGTTGCCATCCAGCAGCTCTCTGCAAGCAAGACCTCAGCTACTGATAAGCTGCCATCTGAATTCTATAAGCATCTCTGGCATCTTATCAGACATGACTTCTTTCCAGTGGTGCTGGAGTGTATCAAGGAAAGAGAGCTGCCTCAGTAGCCGCAGGGCAGGTATCCTCCTGCTGCACAAAAAAAGTGATTTATGGAACTGGAGGCCTATTTTCCTTCTCTGTTCTAGGATTTTATCCAGTGCCTTAGCTAACCAACTGAAGGAGCTGGACTCTGATACACCTTGATCAAAAATAGTTTATTCCCAGGTGCTCTATTTTCTTTTTTTTATAATTTGTATAACTTTAATTTGTGACTTTACTGTTAGCAAACTTTGGGATCTGGATGTGGGGCTTATTTCAGTGGACTAGGATAAGGCCTTTGGTAGCATTAACCACAGTTATCTTTTAAAAACCTTGGAAGCTTTTGTTCTCTTCATATATTTATTGTACCATAAGGTTTTTTAGCATCCTAAAGATTAGTGGGGGTCTTAGCTGCTGCTTCCCAGTTCACAGAGGCATAGTTCATGGGAGCCATCAAGATTCCAAACCATCATTAATGGCTGTCATAAATATAAAGGGAAGGGTAAACCCCTTTGAAATCCCTCCTGGCCAGGGGAAAGCTCCTCTCACCTGTAAAGGGTTAAGAAGCTAAAGGTAACCTCGCTGGCACCTGACCAAAATGACCAATGAGGAGACAAGATACTTTCAAAAGCTGGGAGGAGGGAGAGAAACAAAGGGTCTGGGTCTGTCTGTAGTCCTCTTGGCCAGGGACAGAACAGGAATGGAGTCTTAGAACTTTTAGTAAGTAATCTAGCTAGGTATGTGTTAGATTATGATTTCTTTAAATGGCTGAGAAAAGAATTGTGCTGAATAGAATAACTATTTCTGTCTGTGTATCTTTTTTGTAACTTAAGGTTTTGCCTAGAGGGGTTCTCTATGTTTTTGAATCTAATTACCCTGTAAGATATCTACCATCCTGATTTTACAGGGGGGATTTCTTTATTTCTATTTACTTCTATTTTTTATTAAAAGTCTTCTTGTAAAACACTGAATGCTTTTTCATTGTTCTCAGATCCAAGGGTTTGGGTCTGTGGTCACCTATGCAAATTGGTGAGGCTTTTTATCCAACATTTCCCAGGAAAGGGGGGGTGCAAGTGTTGGGAGGATTGTTCATTGTTCTTAAGATCCAAGGGTCTGGGTCTGTAGTCACCTAGGCAAATTGGTGAGGCTTTTTACCAAACCTTGTCCAGGAAGTGGGGTGCAAGGTTTTGGGAAGTATTTTGGGGGGAAGGACGCGTCCAAACAGCTCTTCCCCAGTAACCAGTATTAGTTTGGTGGTGGTAGCGGCCAGTCCAAGGTGTAATATTTTGTACCTTGGGGAAGTTTTGACCTAAGCTGGTAAAGATAAGCTTAGGAGGTTTTTCATGCAGGTCCCCACATCTGTACCCTAGAGTTCAGAGTGGGGGAGGAACCGTGACAATGGCCTATACTTTGCATAATTACAATAGGACCTCAGAGTTATATTTCATATTTCTAGTTTCAGATACAAGGATACATTTACACAAATAGGATGACCACACTCAGTAGATTATAAGCTTTCTAATGATACCTTACAAGAGACCTTTTGCATGAAGCATATTCCAGTTATATTATATTCACGCTCATTAGCATATTTTCATAAAATCATATGGAGTGCATCACACCTGGCATACGCACTCATGTGCACAGTGCTATGTCAGAGGGAGATGCTCTCCCACCAACTTAGCTACCGCCACTCATTGAGCTGGTTTTATTATGTCGACAGGAGAGCTCTCTCCTGTGGGCACAACACAGCTACATGAGCAATCTTACCACGGCACAGCTGTAAGTGTAGATGTGGCCTTAGTCAGCAGGGTAGCAGCCTTTTCCCTTTGGTCTGTTCAGCAGTTGTTGTACTCTGACTCCCTGCTGGCCAGAAAATTCCTTGCCTTCTCTCTCCTTCATTGTGCTGGGGATGGGCTTGACCCTCACCTATTTTTGTTGGTACCTGATTGATTACAGGACCTTAATTTGCCTCCATTCTATAATGGTCTTTTTCCAGGCCAGGTTGACCAAGATGTCCCACCTAATTGTTCCCAGTTGGTCAAGCTGGAAGTTGGCAACAGCTCTTGCTGTTCAGACTAGAATCCAGTCTGTGGTGGGTTTTTTTGTTTTGTTTTGTTTTTTTGGATAAGGTCCTCGCTGAAGTCCAGACATTGCTGCCTCACGGGGCTGATCAGTATTTGCAGAAAGTCTTTGCAGGGATTGTTCTTCCAGGGGAGAATCCTGTGTTGCCTTCACTAGTTGCTTCTCTTCCGTGGATGAGAACCTTATGCATCCAGGTAGATTGTTGTCCTGAAAATTTGGTAAATGTTTTTTGCAACCATGACCAAGAAGCGGCTCTATGGCATGTGTGGAATTGTGCCACGGTCCCCTCCCGACACCTCCTGGAGGGGAGTGAGGAGGATCCGTCATCCCAGGCCAGCCAACCGACCCTCTCTGATCTCCCTGAGACAGCCTGGATGATGCTTATGTTTCTGAGTGACACTGTCCCTGGCCTGGAGGACATTGTACAAGCCTCTTCCTAGATGCTCTGGTGACTTACAGTGGAGGATCCTGCATATTATCATAGCAACTAATTGTTTTGTGAACTATATTACCCTTGAGGTGTCTGCACAGTGCCCCTTTTGTTTGGCTTCAGACATGGTGTTCCATTTTCACTTCTGTTGCCCCCATTTGGTGGTTGGTTTTTTGTTTTTGTTTTGTTTTTTGTTTTTGCAGCTTTTCAGGTTGGGGACTGGTTTTCTCCACACTCCTATTTGCTCTGGGAGTGAGATACAGTGCTGGCAGTTGGCTGTCTTCCTGCCTATCTTTTTGCTGAGTGAGGCAAAATTGGCAGCTTTGAATCTCACCAGAACAGAGTAGCTAGGGTAGAGGGGTGTGATGTGGTAGGGCTGTTCCACACACTGACTGTGGCCTGGCTGCAGATTGATCAGACCTTTATAAATGGACTTGACTTGCAAACTTTTTCATTGACGTGTTAACAATATTTTGAGTGAACTTGGTGGTGATAGTGCTTTAGTGATCCATATTTAATATTGTGTTTTACTTTATTCCTATTTTTGTGTATGTATTGTAACTTTATAACATTTTAAATAGGTTTTTAAATGTGATTTTTTTTTTAATGTGAATAAAGGGGTTTTTCATAAAATCATAGAATATCAGGGTTGGAAGGGACTTCAGGAGGTCATCTAGTCCAACCCCTTGCTCAAAGCAGGACCAATCCCCAACTAAATCATCCCAGCCAGGGCTTTCTCAAGCCTGACCTTAAAAACTTCTAAGGAAGGAGATTCCACCACCTCCCTAGGTAACGCATTCCAGTGTTTCACCACCTTCCTAGTGAAAAAGTTTTTCCTAATATCCAACCTAAATCTCCCCCACTGCAACTTGAGACCATTACTCCTCGTTCTGTCATCTCCTACCACTGAGAACAGTCTAGATCCATCCTCTTTGGAACCCCCTTTCAGGTAGTTGAAAGCAGCTATCAAATCCCCCCCTCATTCTTCTCTTCCGCAGACTAAACAATCCCAGTTCCCTCAGCCTCTCCTCATAAGTCATGTGTTCCAGTCCCGTAATCATTTTTGTTGCCCTCCACTGGATGTTTTCCAATTTTTCCACATGTCATGTCTCTCTCACCCAATCACTATTCAGGTATTTATCCATAGTGGAACAGTCACTGGGCAAGAGAGAATGACTCATTATTAAGGCTAAAAGAAAAGGAGGACTTGTGGCACCTTAGAGACTAACCAATTTATTAGAGCATAAGCTTTCGTGAGCTACAGCTCACTTCCTCAGATGCATATCGTGGAAACTGCAGCAGGCTTTATATATACACAGAGAATATGAAACAATACCTATTCCCACCCCACTGTCCTGCTGGTAATAGCTTATCTAAAGTGATTTCCAGCACAAATCCAGGTTTTCTCACCCTCCACCCCCCCACTGTCAAGGTTCCTCCCCCACTCTGAACTCTAGGGTACAGATGTGGGGACCTGCATGAAAAACCTCCTAAGCTTATCTTTACCAGCTTAGGTCAAAACTTCCCCAAGGTACAAAATATTACCCCTGTTATCCTTGGAATGGCCGCTACCACCACCAAACTAATACTGGTTACTGGGGAAGAGCTGTTTGGACGCGTCCTTCCCCCCAAAATACTTCCCAAAACCTTGCACCCCACTTCCTGGACAAGGTTTGGTAAAAAGCCTCACCAATTTGCCTAGGTGACCACAGACCCAGACCCTTGGATCTTAAGAACAATGAACAATCCTCCCAACACTTGCACCCCCCCCTTTCCTGGGAAATGTTGGATAAAAAGCCTCACCAATTTGCATAGGTGACCACAAACCCAAACCCTTGGATCTGAGAACAATGAAAAAGCATTCAGTGTTTTACAAGAAGACTTTTAATAAAAAATAGAAGTAAATAGAAATAAAGAAATCCCCCCTGTAAAATCAGGATGGTAGATATCTTACAGGGTAATTAGATTCAAAAACATAGAGAACCCCTCTAGGCAAAACCTTAAGTTACAAAAAAGATACACAGACAGAAATAGTTATTCTATTCAGCACAATTCTTTTCTCAGCCATTTAAAGAAATCATAATCTAACACATACCTAGCTAGATTACTTACTAAAAGTTCTAAGACTCCATTCCTGTTCTGTCCCCGGCCAAGACGACTACAGACAGACCCTTTGTTACTCTCCCTCCTCCCAGCTTTTGAAAGTATCTTGTCTCCTCATTGGTCATTTTGGTCAGGTGCCAGCGAGGTTACCTTTAGCTTCTTAACCCTTTACAGGTGAGAGGAGCTTTCCCTTGGCCAGGAGGGATTTCAAAGGGGTTTACCCTTCCCTTTATATTTATGACACGCCCCCCAAATCTCAGCTAGGGTGAAACACTGGCTGGGATTTCTTCCTGGAGCTCTAGGAAAAACAGAGTTAATAAGACACATGCATCTCTAAATATACTACCAAGTACATAAAGACTAACAATATTTTCCACATCTCAAGGACGATTTTAACCAGTTGATTCTGGGAAACTTTCACGGGAGAGTGCATCAGCCACTTTGTTAGAAGCTCCTGAGATGTGTTGGATGTCTAAATCAAAATCTTGGAGAGCTAAACTCCACCGAAGAAGTTTTCTGTTAGTTTCTTTGACGGTGTGAAGCCACTTTAGTGCAGCATGGTCGGTTTGCAGGTGGAAACGCCGTCCCCAAACATATGGGCGTAGCTTTTCCAGAGCGTAGACAATGGCATAACATTCTTTTTCAGTGACTGACCAGTTGCTTTCCCTCTCAGACAGTTTTTTGCTGAGAAACACTACAGGGTGGAATTCTTGATCAGGTCCTTTCTGCATTAAAACTGCTCCCACACCACGCTCGGATGCATCTGTGGTTACTAGGAACGGTTTGTCAAAGTCTGGGGCCCTTAGTACAGGGTCAGACATGAGTGTCGCTTTAAGCTTGTTAAAGGCCTTCTGACACTTTCCGGTCCACTGAACAGCATTTGGCTGTTTCTTTTTGGTTAGGTCTGTCAGTGGGGCAGCGATTTGGCTGTAGTGCGGTACAAATCGTCTGTAATAACCGGCCAAGCCTAAGAAGGATTGAACCTGTTTCTTTGACTTTGGGACAGGCCACTTTTGGATAGCATCCACTTTGGCCTGTAGGGGGCTGATAGTTCCTTGACCCACCTGGTGTCCAAGGTAAGTCACTCTGTTTAGGCCTATTTGACACTTCTTAGCCTTAACAGTTAGTCCTGCCTCCCTTATGCGCTCAAGGACTTTTTGTAGATGTTCCAGGTGGTCTGCCCAGGAATCCGAAAATATGGCCACATCGTCAAGGTAGGCGACTGCATATTCTCCTAATCCCGCTAGGAGACCATCTACAAGTCTTTGGAAAGTGGCGGGTGCATTTCGCAGCCCGAAAGGGAGTACATTAAATTCATACAGCCCGAGATGTGTGATGAAGGCTGACCTTTCCTTGGCAGATCATCTAGCGGTACCTGCCAGTACCCCTTGGTTAAGTCCAAGGTAGAGATGAACTGGGCCCGTCCCAGTTTCTCTAATAGTTCATCAGCAGGAGAGTGAATTTGTGTGGGGGGGTGGAGGGTGAGAAAACCTGGATTTGTGCTGGAAATCACTTTAGATAAGCTATTACCAGCAGGACAGTGGGGTGGGAATAGGTATTGTTTCATATTCTCTGTGTATATATAAAGCCTGCTGCAGTTTCCACGATATGCATCTGAGGAAGTGAGCTGTAGCTCACGAAAGCTTATGCTCTAATAAATTGGTTAGTCTCTAAGGTGCCACAAGTCCTCCTTTTCTTTTTGCGAATACAGACTAACACGGCTGCTACTCTGAAACCTGTCATTATTAAGGCTGTGAGTCTGTCACGGATTCCATGACTTTCTATGACTTCTGCAGTGGCCAGTGCTGGCTCAGAGGCTGCCTGAGCTGGGCATGAATGAATCTGTTATTGGTGACAAGTACATTGTGCATCCAAATTAATCATAAGGCTACTTATGCCCATCTTCCGCTGGTTCATGGATTGCTCTGGGCCTTAGGTAGGAGATAGATGTGTGGATGCCTAGAGAGAGGCAGCACTGTTCATCTGCAGAGGCAATAACATGGGTGCTGAGGGAACTTTTACCCTGAAAAACATATGTGCCAACAGAGTTTAGGCACCTACAGGGTTTGGTAGGAGTTCAGTGATTCTCAATGCAGCCAAAACGGGGACATAGGCGCCTAAGTACTTCTATTGATCCCACCCCTATTGGCATTTTCAAAAGTGTCTATCCGTAACTTTAGGTGCCTTGTTTTTTTTTTTTAAATGTGGTCCTTAGTACCTCTTATCAGCTAGATTCTCAAAGATTATGCCAGAAACCATTAACAATAGATTAGTCAGTGTTAATTATGGTGCAGTCTCTGTACAGCAACTAATTGATTTAAAACCTTGGTTTTAATTAGGGTTGTCAAGCAATTAAAAAACAATAGAATACCATTTATTTTAAATATTTTTGGATGCTTACTACATTTTCATAGAATCATAGAATATCAAGGTTGGAAGGGACCTCAGGAGGTCATCTAGTCCAATCCCCTGCTCAAAGCAGGACCGATCCCCAATTAAATCATCCCAGCCCAGGGCTTTGTCAAGCCTGACCTTGACAAATATATTTTAATTACAACACAGAATACAAAGTGTACAGTGCTCACTTTATATTTTTGATTACAAATATTTGCACTGTAAAAAAACAAAAGAAATAGTGTTTTTCAATTAACCTCATACCAGTACCTTAATGCAATCTCTTTATCATGAAAGTTGAATTTACAAATGTAAAATTATGTACAAAAAACCCTTCATTCAAAAACAAAACTATGTAAAACTTGAGAGCAGGGATTGGCAACCTTTGGCACGCAGCCCAGCAAAGAAATCCACTGGCAGGCCAGGCCGGGCCATGTGCCCAAAGGTTGCTGATCCCTGCTTTAGGGCCTATGAGTCCACTCAGTCTTACTTCTTGGTCAGCCAATCACTCAGACAAACAAGGCTGATTACAATTTGCAGCTTCTTGTTTACAATGTCACCTGAAAGTGAGACCAGGCATTCGCATGGCACTGTTGTAGCTGGCATTGCGAGATATGAATCTTAAGCGCATCTGGCATGTAAATATGTCCCTTCATGCTTCAGCCACCATTCCAGAGGACATGCGTCCATGCTGATGATGAGTTCTGCTTGATAACGATCCAAAGCAGTGTGGACTGATGCATGTTCATTTTCATCATCTGAGTCTGATGCCACCAGCAGAAGGTTGATTTTTTTGGTGGTTTGGGTTCTGAAGTTTCCACATTAGAGTGTTGCTCTTTTAAGACTTCTAAAAGCATGCTCCATACCTCATCCCCCTCAGATTTTTGGATGGCACTTCAGATCCTTAAACCTTGGGTTGAGTACTGTAGCTATTTTAGAAATCTCACAACAGTACCTTCTTTGCGTTTTGTCAAATCTGCTGTGACAGTGTTCTTAAAGCAAACATGTGCTGGGTCATCATCCGAGACTACTATAACATGAAATATATGAAGAATGTGGGTAAGACAGAGCAGGAGACTTACAATTCTCCCCCCAAGGAGTTGTCACAAATTTAATTGATGCATTATATTTTTTTTAATGAGCATCATCAACATGGAAGCATGTTCTCTGGAATGGTGGCCAATGCATGGTGGGGGTATACAAATGTTTAGCATATCTGGCATGTAAATACCTTGCAACACTGGCTACAACAGTGCCATGAGAACGCTTGTTCTCACTTTCAGATGACACTGTAAATAAGAAGCAGGCAGCAGTATCTCCGTAAAATATAGACAAACTTGTTTGTCTTAGTGATTGGCAGAATAAGAAGTAGGACTGAGTGGACTTGTAGGCTCTAAATTTTTACTCTGTTTTGTTTTTTGAGTGCAAGTGTCTAACCCCAAAAAAATCTGCATTTGTAAGTTACACTTTCATGATAAAGAGATTTCACTTCAGTACTTGTATGAGGTGAATTGAAAAATACTATTTCTTTTGTTTATCATTTTTACAGTGCATATATTTATAATAAAAATAATATACAGTGAGCACTGTGCACTTGTGTTTGTAATTGAAATCAATATTGAAAATGTAAAAAACCATCGAAAAATCTTTAATAAATTTCAGTTGGTATTCTATTGTTATAAGTGCAATTAATCGCATGAGTTAACTGTTATTTGAAAGCCCTAGTTTTAATACATAATGTATTACATAACAAACTTTGTTGTCAGGGGACATTTTGAAGGCCAAAAGTATAATTGGGTTAAAAAAAGAATTAGATACTTTTATGGAAGATAGGACCATCAATGGCTATTGGCTGAGGTCAGGGATGCAACCTTATGCTCCAGGTGTCCCTAAACCTCTGACTGCTAGAAGCTGGATTAGGGTTAGTATCCCAAACTAAGTAGTAAAATTCAAGGCAACAGAACTTGGTTGGAAAGTATAACAATAAAGCTGGAAGTATTAATCATTGAACCACTGTGAGCAGAAAATTAGAACTTAAAATACATTGCACAGTTTTAATGAGTATCAAACAAGCAGAGATCTGTTCTCTTCTTTTTATTATAATATAAATACCATGTAGGTTTAACGAAGTAAGGTGCAACATGACTTGCAAATATACAGATGTCCTACTGCTTCAGTTTTTCACCTGGATGTTCATTATGTTCGCTGGAAGTTAATGTGTAGATGGAATATGTGCATCTGAGACACACTGATAAGACTATATGTTCATATCTATCCTTCCCCTTCTGTCCTTTATGGAGTGATTCTTTAAAATGCTCCTTTTAGACTTTCTCAATTTCACCCTGCAGCTGAAAATACATATTAAAAAAATCTGACATAAAAGGATTATAATCCTGAATGACTCAATATTCTTATGTCCTCTGATCAACTGCACAGTACAGAAACAAAGCAATTTCACATGTCCCTACAATTAAGAGACTCTACACCAAATCTTGATCCAGCTGTCTAGTCTGATTTCATACAACAGACATAGAGTAATACCTTCAATATACAAAATATCACAAACATTTGATTTCCAACTTTTATATCTCCCTATGAAATATATCATCTGCCACAGGCTTGGCACAAGGACGTGGATACAGAAATATCAGAGGCTAAAGCCTTTGACATCAATCTGCAATAGATTCACTCAATGCATATTATATTACCCATGAGGATTGCATTATGATTCCGCTGAAATGCCAAATAATAGGGCCAGTACTACCAACTCACTGTCCAAAATATTACTCACCAAAGTAACACTATCCAGAATGTCTCACAAAATATCACTTCTGTGTCCACGTTCCAGATTCATTCAAAGAAATGATGGGTACCTCAGATACTTTCATTCCAGCTCTAAATTTGTGTATCAGGAAACTGATATAATCCCATGTTTTCACTGAGCCAAAAATGCTTACCCTAAATCTGTGGATATCTAATGTCCATTTGACATCATTAAGAATAAAAAATAACTAATAACAAAAATACAGGTGAATATACAAAAAGAGAGGGGGTGTGTGCATAAAATATATACTTTTTCCTTCTCAGAATTTAGTTCTTTATAGAACAAATAATATTATACTGAAAATCATATTTGGACTAATAAGGATTATGGAATGTATTCTGTGCAATGTTTGAGTTGGAAAAGGTGTGTGTTGGGGGGGGTGTTTTGGTGGGGTTTCTTTTTTTTTTTTTTTTTGTCTAAGCTAAGAGCTGTTTTGAATCTATACTGCACTTTGGCTGCTCTTGGCCCTTCAATACTCACTGCAGTGTATAAGCTGTGTTGCTGGAGATGAATAATTCTAAGAAACAGATCATGGATTCGGCTCACAAGAAACTGGATGTTGAACAAGAATTCATGGTGGGGTGTGCTGAATCAGAATTCATCTTAGAGACGGCAAAGTACTGACACTGAGCGAACACTTCCCGTCAGAGGATTATCATTCTTATTGTGAGAAAACCAATGAAGAGCAGAATTGATCTGGGTTCAAATCCTTATGTCTGACAGCAAAATGGAAGTGAATTTGATTAACTTTACCCACCTCAAACACCACTCCATCATTATCAATACAACAGGTAGTCTCAACACAGAACAGGGCCAGAACTGTGATATCAAGGATACTGAAGACCATGAATGAGAAACAGTTAGTCAGAGCTACATTAGGAAAGCTTGCAGTTTGTGCTGACTTGCTTTAACCAGTATAGAAGTTCTTAATTTCCATGAGTGCCAAATCCATCAAAGAATAAAATTTGTTATTTGAACACACACTTTTGAAAACCCTTTTGTTTTCCATAATGAAGTATCTGAATTGGTGTTTGTTTTTTCCTCCTGTCACATGATATGCAGATCCTGTTCCATTAATTAGCTTAACTTGAGTGAGCCTATTGTATTCACTACATACAATACATCCCTGATGTCATACAACTTTTCCACAATTTAAATACTATTCTCCCTGAATTGTAAGCTTAATGAAAAATTTTCACCCTCAAGAATGGATGGCTCACAGAACTCAGAATGGGGGATCCAGCCTTTTACCTCTAGGTCTTAAATTCAAATCCAGTCCAAGACAGTAGTGACTGAAGATCATTACCATTTGATATGGCTGTTTGGTGCCACAGGTGCAGTGGCCTCTAATTTCTAGTGAACTCTGCTGTTCTGGATCTGCATCCCAAAATTCAGAGCAATAATTGGCATCATGATTGGCATTTTAGCAGAGAAAGATTAAATGGGAATAAAGAGAGGAAGCCTGCCTGAATGTCAAGAGGAGGAGGAGGGACTAGATGTGAAAATCCTACAACTGGATTGGTTACCATTTGCCTCTCCCTCAGATGAGGAAGACTCAACCATTTATCTAGACTAGTAGCTCATCACTGAAATAACACTAACATAATCCATGCTATAGAACAATTATAGTGCTGATCAGAATCCATATTAAAAAATTATGAAAAATGTTTACTGCATATATCCACTTGTTTTAAAATATGCAACAGCTCTCCAAACAAAGGAATAATTTGATATTTTATTTTTTATTTTTATTGGATTGCTACAAAATGTAACACACAGATTTTGACTCCTCCGAACACTTATGAAGTGTGTAATCTGATTTTAATGTCCTTCAGGCATTTACTGTGTACAGCACTTCAAGCTAAGAGGCTCAGTGAAAGTTCATTCACTATTATTATTATTCATATTCACTTAATTTTTCTTAGGTGCCTCCATTTTGACCTGGTTTACCTCAGGATACAAATCTAGGCAATTGCACGCGTGCACGCACACACAGAGAGAGAGAAAGAGAGAGAAAAATAATCCCTGGAATAGGTGTGAAGTATTTTTACTTGCCAATGATTTGCTAAGTAATACCAGAAACAGAACTGTAATCTGAAACACTGGGTTTCTTAAAGCAGCCTTTGTCAATCTTGCCTTGGAAATTTAAATCAAACAGTCCATTGATAATCAGTAATGTACACATGCAGATGGCATATCCGTTTTTGATGATCAAACTGAGGGCTTGATTATGAGGCCCTTACTTCTGCAAAATTCCCACTGGCTTCCTTTGGAGTCTTGCCTGAGACTGCAGCTTGGTCACACTTTTGAGTAAAGTTCTGAAGCTCATCAATTCAAGTTTTGGTGGGATTTTTGCCTGAGTAAGGACAGTAGAATTAAGTCTTCAGTTCTGGATGAATTTTGCAAATAGCACAAAGGGACTTGACTGAAGAATGAAGGCTAAACTCACTATAGAGCTCTCTTCCCGCCCACCCCCCAAGCAGAGCATATAAACTCTTTTAAATGGGGTTTATGGTGAGAAAGTGACACCCATTTTACAAATCTACCAAACTCTCTATTGAAATCCCTGTCCTTCAGCTTACTGTAAGTATGATTACGATCTGAAATAGCCTTTTTCCAGTTTGGTTAAATGTTGTTGTTATAGTTTGCACTCTCTCTCCCTCTTTTTATTACTTCATGCCAAAACCCGCTATTCATATTATTAACTCTGATTTATCGTACATACCGGCTTCAGCCACTAAGCATATACCATCACCCACACTTAATTTATAACAGAATGTAAATTGTGCTGTGTCTGCTTCTCTGTAACCCATTAGCTAAAACAAAATATAGTAATTTACTGTTCCCTCCCATCCCTAAGAGAAGATGCAGAAGTCTTACAGAGATGGTTACTAACCAGCAAGCATATAGGCAGATAAGTAATTTTAAACAGAGACAGCCATTTAAGACAGTAATTGAAAACAATACTTGTTTTCTATAAAGATGAGATAAAATAGGTCACACTTTCCTCTGTTACATTCATTCAATTCCACTGATCCAAGCTCTTTATCTTTCCTCAAGTTGAGAGGGAGTAATGACATGGAGGAAAATTGCCAATACAGAAATGGGCTAAGGAAGTGCTGCTTCTAACAATGATGTAGCCTGGCCCTGCCTGCACCATTGCAGGGAGCACTAAGTTTATTGGAGGCTCATTGCTGAAGCTATGCGTTTCCACTCCACCACCTTCCTAGCCAATACTCCATCCAGAATGCACATAAGAACTGTTAATTAATATTACACTGAGAACAATTTCATTTTCACTACAAAGAATAAAAACATATCTAGGAAACTAACCATCACACAAGTCTGCTTTTAATGACTGATGACTTAAATCAGTATTAATTTCATTGACATGAACTTTAGAAAATACTGCAAAGAATAAACTCTAAAATGTATTAGTTCAGTTAATGATTAAACTAAATTAAGCAGCCAATACGATCCCTTAAAATGCCACAAAATAACTTTTCTATTAAACCAACTGGCGTCTTAGAAGAGAAGCACAAAACAAGCACTGGCCCATCATATAATACCATCACGGGTACTCATCTGTCACTAAAGAAAGGCACCCTCTTAAAACGATTTAAAAAAGAAAAAGCAAGCTCCAGTAATGGTGGGAAAGAGCAATGAAGGTTTTCAAACTGGTAACTATGATGCAAAATGTGCCAATGAGAGCAGAAGAGAAGAAAGAGGAACGGAAAGAAAAATGAAGAAATGGGTGATTTGGGAAGTCCATGAGACAAATTCAAAGGTGAGTCTAGGGAAGTCTAAGGTGGTCTAACTCAGTGGTTCTCAGACTTTTTTTCCATTTGCAGACCCCTAAAAAAATTTCAAATGGAAGTGCAGACCCCAGGTTGAGAACCACTTGTCTAATTTAATGAATAGAAGACAATGAAAAGTCAGGAAGTAGGAAGTTGCATCAGCTTATGTCCACACAGACTCACTTCTCAAATTGGCCCCAGCCTTTCAACTCACGTTATTGTTACCATTAAGATTCTCCCACCATAAATACCAATAATCATGTCTATACAGACAGACCTACTTTAACCTCCTGGATCTTAAGATTGACACCATACAATATTTTTATACCCTATTATGCCATTTTTCTCTTGCATTTGCTGGGCATCTGGATGTCGGCGAGCTTTATGCTGTCTAGATTTGAAATACATTTGCTTCTTCATGGAAGAGGATGTGTAATCACATCATTCTGACCTCTTAGCATCATTCTTGGTGGTACACTCTCACTAACCTTGAAGCTAGAAACATTATCTAATCAAAGCAATGCCTTTTTTTTTTAAGGACAAACAATAGGCACATACGTAGTTTGTGTATGTCAAATATATATAAGGAACTTAAGACTGTCACTGCTGGCCTCAGTAAATGTTTTGAGTAACTAACACTGGTTCTACCAATGCCTCCAGTGAGATGTTATCACTCAAAATAGGCAGCTACATATGACATCAGGGCCAGAAAAACTACTCACAGGTGTTATGAACTTCCTGGCTCTGACCTTGTATCAAGCACTACAATTTAGCCTTGCTGGGGCACCAGAAGCTGTAATTTACACATCATTCCCCTGGCCATGAAGTGGTATGGCATAATGCAGAATTTCTTAATCACAAGATAGAGGGCAAGAAAACCATAAGAATAGTTCTGAACTTCTGTGCAACTTTCTTCTCTGCCCAGTTAAATTAAGAGAGGTGAAGAATATTCTTATCTTATCTTTCCAAAAGTCACTGTAAGAAAAGCTATTTATTTTTCTGTTTTAAACAGTTTGTGTGGAGATTTGAGAACTCTAGTTGTAATGTTTTTCCTGAATAATTGCTATATTGTTATTAATGTACTGAGTTGTCTTCTCATGGAGAGTGCATAAAGATACATCTCGTTTTAAAGTGTAACACCTCACTTAGTATTTTCTGGTTAAAAGCTAAATTTTACCCTTGGATGCACACCAATGGGGCCGAATTCTTGCTGGTGAAACTCCACTGGTTTCCAATGGAGTTACACCAGCAAAGGCTGTGTTCCATAGTTTCCATTGAAGTCAATGGAGCTATTTGTGCATAGGGACAATTTTACTTTACATAAAGAACATTTTAAAAAATCAAACAAACAATCTGAGTGTCTGAACATCACTAGTGTTCTAGAATTGTGGCTAATTCATCTTCCAGATGAGCAATGTCATTCCAGGTCAGAAGTTCAGTGCAAAACAAAAAATCTGAGGTGTGTGGGTTTTTTTGTTGTTGTTTGGTTGGTTGGTTGTTTTTTAAATCATGATGGGTCTCAAATACTTGTTAGGTGGATCAGCATCTCAAAAAAATTCTCCTAGAGAAGGAAGATCTGGTTTTGTGGCATGCCACACCATCACTTGGTAGTAGCACTAGAGGAATAGTGTTCAAGTCACGTGTTCAAGATCAATTATTTTGTGAAACATCTTTTTCTCAAAGGGCCTCTGTTGTTACTCTAAAGCTTGATAAATGTACTAGCGCATGTGAATTTGCCACTAAAGTCAGCAATTCATGTCTGCTATTACTGTAACTTCTTTCTCTGTCTACAAGCTGACTGGTGGTGTAACAAACTGTTAATACATGAGATTGTTCCATGAACAAGAAGAACAAAAGGAAAATCCAAGAACCGTGTAGTCAATGTACTTGAGCCAACTGTGAAGGCATTAGTAAGTTGCTGTAGAAAACATGATGATGAACAAAGAAGAGAGGAAGTCTCTAGAGGGAAACAGTGGTAAAGCAAACATTTAATGCTGTTATCAAAGGTCTAAAAGACACAGGGCAAAATATATTTAACTAGATTGTGCCTTTATCAAGGGTTTGTGCATATGATGAGTATCCCTGAGAATATCTCAGGCACTCCTTTGAGACAAAATTCCCTGCTTGAAAAGAGTAATAATTGCCCCAGCTTATACCAGTAACAAGTTATGACTCCTGTCACACTCAGTCAAGTGCATTGACCAGCTCACCTGAGGGGCTGACTCTGTTCTGTTGGGACTAAGCAGGTGCTATGCAAATTTTGGTTGTCCATGTACAGGTATGCAAGAGGCTTCTTACTTCCCACGGCACGCATGTAGCCCAAGTCACAATCTAGTTTTTTGGGGTAGTTATACATTGAACTCTGCATCAGAAATTAAGGGCGTTAGTGCATGCAAAAACCTATTTGAATATTTTTATAGGTGCAGTTTTAGAGGTCACTTTCAAAACTGAGACTCAAGTCCTAAAAAATCATTAATGGGTTGGGAAATGTTGTAATATAGAACAACCTTACCTCAGAATACTTACACAAGAATTATCACTAGTTGGGTTCACTGGCCGAATGCCATGAGATTTTGTTTCGAGTTTTTGGGGCACATCTCAGAAGTCATCTTTCAAACTCTATAACTCCTCATCCTTTCTTTGTTATCATTCTTATTATGATCTAAGTGGCACCTAGCTTTTGCAGTGGGTGGGGAGAGAGGGGAAGTAGGATCAGAGCAAGAATTTTTAGAAAGTTCATTGCATTTTGGAATGAGCGGCGCATTCTAGCTGCTCCTAGCATATGCTCCTGCAGGATGACAACCAAGTGAAAACAGAGATCACTCATTCTAAACATCTAGCATACTTGTCGGATTATAAACCTCTGGGTTACCCACCATGAAAACTATGCCTCCTTTCAAATTTGGCTCCCAGGCCCAAACTGAATGAAGAAATCTTTTGCATGCTTTTCATTCCTTTCTGAATCTTTTGCCAACTCTGGGACTTTCCATAAAGTCATATTTTTTCTTTAAAAATGTACTTTCTGCTCCATTTTGTTTCAAATCTGCATTTATCTATATTCTCATTTTTTGAAAGAAGGGAAGCATCCCTACATCTAAATAACCCTCCCTAACACCAGCCAACTGTGTTGTGGTTTCCCTGTGATCTACTTTCCACACTCATGTACTAACAGGTACAATAGGAGCACTGTGGGCAAAAATGCAGATTTTGGTGTCTTAACTGAGGTAGAGAGCAGGGAGGGATTAAAAAATTATTCTGTGTTTTCACTAAATACTTACATTTCACTAAATACCGACCCTTTCCCTTCCCTTCTCTCCTCCTGTTGGAATCAAGTAACAACTACTAATTTGGGTTCAGAGCTTAATGACAATTTCATTACGCTCAGGCGTGTATATGGTACAAAGTTGTCTGTCTGAATGTCAAGGTTTATTTAAGGGGAAATAAATACAGCAAAAGAGAATCAAGTAAAATCACTTCACACATTCACTTAATTTTAAGTCTTTGGAGTGGAGCATTAGCACAATGTTTCACTGCTGAAAGCAGGAAGAATGTGATTTTCTTTTAAAATGATAGTTTGGTTATACCCACCTACTACAAACAAAAGGCGAGAATGCTAATTTACTTCAGCTCTGCAAGGTTTTTTGAGAACTAGAACAGTCATTTGAGGTTTGTTTTTTTCCTTGAAAAGATTTAATTGATTACAAAATTTCCCTTAACACAGTTAAAGCCAGGAACACTCCTCCTCTTTGTTGTACCTGGTATGATTACTAAAGCAAGTTTTGTTGAAGGCTTCCGTCAAAGACACAGTTCATCCACACAGCATTTGATAATCCATACAGAAGGTAAAATCCTGCCCTGGGCATGCTGGAAACGGGAACAAGGTTGCTCATAATACACCCACCAGTCTACAACTCCTACTTACCCAAGGAGTCCATGGGGTGAGCTTGTACGAGGTGTGGTGGTGTACACTTTTCTGCTGCTCTAAATAGGAACAGCATGTGACCCCAGCAGTGCATGTTCCTGATTGTGGTGTATATATATACTAGTAAGCCTGGGAACTGGACATACCCTCTCATCAACAGACCATACTGCCTTGAGGACATGGTGCATAAGAGGGAACACTCATTGAGTCCTTTTGTGGGCTTTTAAGCTCTAGGGCGGAAGGTCCCTTAAAGTGTGGGGTATGCCCCCCCAGGGGGGCATGAAGGAACATGCAGCGGCACAGCAGGGCCCAACCCAGCCCCCACAAAGGAGGGAGGACCATTACCCAGCACTCCCTTCCCCAGCTCTGCTCCTGTCCTGCTCCCAGACATGTCCCTGGCTCCCAGCCCTACGCCTGGCCCCGTCCCCAGCCTCGGCATGTTACCACTCCTGGCCTGGCTCCAGCCACAGATCCACTCATGGCTGCAGCCGCGCTCCCAGCTGTGGCCCCAGCCTTGGCCCCCTTGCCCCATCCATCGTCTCCCCCCACTCACCCCATCCATCGTCTCCCCCCACTCACCCCAGAGCTGGATATGGGTAATGGGGAGCACAACCTTCAAAAGTTTGGGGACCGCTGCTCTAGGGAGAGATCCTGCACTGCTGCTTTTACAGGGAGCAGGGGAAGAGGGTCCCTATGCCCTCTCCCCCCTCAACTCGAGTGCCTTACTGCAGTAGAGGGCGGCATCCAGCTCACAGAATAAGTTAGGTAACGCTTCTATAAAACGAAGTAGTTTTAGCCATAATAAAACAGTGTCTCCCTTCTTACCAATCTACAACTGTGCAGAAAGTCCTGATAACATGGTCCTCATTCCAGTTACCAAGGGAAAAACTTACACATATCATCATAACTCACATCAGGTCATTTTCAAGGACCTAAGTGGTGATCCATACAAACTGCACAAAGATGTCTTCATACAAAACTCTAATCCATTAGCATTCCTTTTGTGTTAAGTCACTGTCTATGTTAAGACCCTGTAAAATATATAGGGTTCTGAAACACATTAGTGACCAAATTAATGGAATCTTTGCAATTATGTTCCTCCCCCCACTAAGAATTATTAAACCTGCAGATGGGATGCAACACCTGGCCCTCATACAGGACTTAGCATACCAGGATACTTTTTCCAGGGAACAGGTTAAATGTCTCCTCACACCCTTATTTCCAAAAAGCAGGCACCACTATTTCTGTGGAAATAAACCAATCCTTGCTCTAGTTACCAAGATAACCTCCATGACTTTTTTGACCTCTGGTGTAGTGGAAAAGGCCTCAGAACTTTATCCCCACGTGGTTGCTTGCGGAGCTGCTGCTTGGCCTCCTTGTAGTCAGTTCATACATTCTCTATAAAGCATTTCCACTCTTCTATGAGCTTTCTTCTCTGTATGTGTTTTTCTAGCCAGAAACATACGTGTGTGTATATCTACAGATGACAGATGTGTTTATATTTCTTTATGCATGGAACATTGTATAGGACTACATTTTGCCAGATGAACTTGAAAGACTAAAGTACACTTACACATACTTCATTCTCCCACAAAATAATTTTTTAAATGTTGTCGGATATGAAGTGCCATTTTCCATGAAAAAAACCTTTTTTATTAAATGAGCATTGTATTGCTGAAATAAAGAGATTCTTTTCTTAAACAGACAAAACAAAATATACAGAAATCAAATTCACCAAGCAAGAGAGGTATTTTTCCCCATTTCTATTGCCATTGTTAATACACGTAGCAGCAAACTGGGCCAAACAGCTCAATACTCCACTGTGACAGTTTTCTCTATGATGGAAAGCTGCGAAGGATATTTTTATGTACATTTTGAAGTGTGTATCTTTCGACTATACAAATACTGCATCTCTCTCAGAATATCTGTCACCGTCTTATTTATCTTAATTTAAACAAGAGGTATGTTTTGGATAGCAGAAGCAGCTTTGACAAATCAAGAGAAAAAATGATGCTGATTTAATGTCCAGAGTTTTGGAAGACTGTAGAGTGCTAATTGTATGGAAGCCAACTTAATATAACTGTTTTCTTTATATTCCAAAGATTCGCTAGGCACTTTGCTGCTTGCATACAGGAAACAGTCTGTTGTATTACAACAAGACCATGTTTTTTACCCTTTAGAATACTACAGAAAGTTTCCTTATAGGAAATGTTACAATTCAGACAAACTCTTATATTTATTTGTAGACAAATCTTCCTGTTTATGTCACAAGACAATTAGCTGAAACCTGGGACTGAGATGATTCAATGCTATTCCCTTACAAGTGTGAAGGGAAGCTGGTGAATAAATCCACATGATGGCAACAAATGTGTATGCAGAAATAACTTTTTTTTTTTTAATGTAACTCTTTATTGCAGTCGGCTTTCAAGTCTTGGCTGTTTGACTTATACATTTGGTTTGCAACAACCAGTAAATCTCAAATCAAGTACCTGTGGAAAAAATAAATATATTCCTTTAAGCATTAAGAGGAGCTACCTGCAGAAATGTGAATTCATTACAAAGAAAGTTTGTCTTTTGTTGTCACACTATTCGACCAAGATATATAGACTTGGGATATTTTGTCTTCAGAGCAGGCCACTGAACAATGAAGTAATCCGAAAAGTAGTAAAGAATTTTTCCAGACAGGGATAAAGTTTCCACTCGGCAGATGCTCTCTACATATACAATGATAACTTTCTTTAGCGCCAGTATCTCAAGAAGAAGGGCAGATATACAGACAGGAACACATGTTCCTGGTCCATTGCACAATATCTAAGAGAAACAAAATATTTAAGAACAAAAGTCAAATATCAGATTTTCTTATACTGTATAGAGACCTTAGATGTTTCCATAAACTATTACATGTATAAAACTTAGACATTTATTAAAACTAAACAAAAAGAAAAGGCAAATTTACAGTAGGGCTTACAAGAAAACAAACAGCTGCCAAAAAACATATTTTAAATGTCAAATGTTGTCGTAAGGTGGGAGATGTTGCTCCTTTCCTAGAAGGGACTTTTTTGTGTAGGGATCAAAATTCGATAGCTTTCAGGAACACTATTAGCAAAACATAGGGGTCAAATACTGGCCTCAGGCAGAGCTTTCATTGATGATAACAGGAGTTCCCTGCATGGGCTTAGGGTACAATAAAGCCTGAAGAGTTTAATTAGGATTTCTTGAAACTGGCAATATAGTTATAAACCTCCTGAATTTTGGCCTTGAGTCAGCAAAACACTTAGTACATGCTTAAATGTTTTGCTGAATTGGGGCTTTTATCAGGCTTTTTAGCTGATCTGCTGAATTATTGGGGGTTTTCTAGTAAGCACTTGGGAGTTTTTACCAAAACTTGTTACCATTATGCTCTTTTGTAGCTACATGCATATAATTAATAATAATGCTTTGCACTTGTCATCAGAGGCTCTGTGCCTTACAAACATTAATTACTCTAATGAAATAAAGATTATTTCTATTTTACAGATTGGTAAAATGAGGCACAGAGAGGTTTAAGCCAACATTTTCAAACTAGGATGCCTTTAGCCATCTAACCCACATTAAGGGCTTGTCTACAGTGGCAATTTACAGCGCTGCAACTTTCTTGCTCAAGGGTATGAAAAAACACCCCCCTGAGCGCAATAAGTTTCAGCGCTGTAAAGTGCCAATGTAAACAGTGCACCAGCGCTGGGAGCCGTGCCTCTTGTGGAGGTGGCTTTAGCGTTGCCAGTGTAGGCTAGCCATTAGTTTCCTAAGTAAAAGTAGCCTGATTCCAGGGGCAGGGGTCAGGGTTACCAAACTGAATGAGACTGTTATCAGCACATTTGGAACAGTTGCAGATTGTTTGGTAAATAATGGAGACACTGTGTTTTATTATGGCTAAAACAACTTTATTTCCCTGGGATGTAATATAAAATAGGAATAATTTTAGATAATAGGGTCACATAATTTGTGTTATAGACTCAGTCCTGCATTTCTCACACCTACAGGTGCTCAGTACATCTTAAAAACAGGCCACTTTTATTTAAGTACTTAAAGTTTGGCACCTAAATTGATATTTAGGTGCCAAACTTTAGGCACTCACGTGTAAAAATTCTGGCCAAAAGTGACTTAGCTAAGATCGAACAGCTGTCCCGTACCCAGGAACACAGAACCTGGGAGTCTTGGCTCCCTGTCCCCTGCTCCAGTCAGCAAAACTAATTAAAAACACACGCAACTCCCATTAATTCAGCACTCTCAGGATCAGACCATTAAAGTTTGTGTGAAATATACTTATTTTAGGCACTTAAATTTTGTTTTCCCAGTTCTCCAACTCTTAAAGACTTTTTTGGGTAGAAAGTTACATATAGTAAGTTTGAGAGACATCTGGGAGTCTTTGGATGACACAGTTTAGGACAACATTTTCTCGTGGGAGAAAAAATAAGCCACCAAGCTTATATGCAAAATAAATTAATGTCACTTTTTAGTGTGGTTCTTACAGAAATTAATTATTCACATTTGAGTTTCATTAACATTTACAGTGGGGAAAGAGAGTTTAATGGGTAACACTTTTTATACTCTGTTAATCTTTGAAATAATAAGTCAGAAGTACTGAGTATTATGCATTGCCCCAATTAACCATGAAATGTTTTTGTTACATGTAAGCAGTAACAAAATACCAATATATTTGTATAATACAATTACAGTGGAATTCTTTTCATACTAGCCCAAATCTGGTTAAGATGAGAGTCGGTTGAGAACAATTCTACATATTAGATTTTTAAAATCAAAATAATATGCTGTATTTTCAAAACTGCTGCTGTGCTAAATATTGAGTACCTACGCCAGGGTTTGAAAATCCACTCTCCAAGCTGTTGAGAATGAA
This sequence comes from Lepidochelys olivacea, assembly GCF_965140295.1. Classification (NCBI taxonomy): domain Eukaryota; kingdom Metazoa; phylum Chordata; order Testudines; family Cheloniidae; genus Lepidochelys; species Lepidochelys olivacea. The sequence goes on along the minus strand of NC_140418.1, from coordinate 73,415,762 downwards.
TGTTGAAGTCTGCAGAACTTAAGCTTTCATTTAAAAAAAATTCTACCCCTTAATGGTTACAAAGAAAATCTTCCAAATGTGAATTAAGTGTAAACTGATACTCTCTTCCTGAGTCTGCACACAGACAATGGGCTTGTCTACACTAGCACTTTACAGCGCTGCAACTTTCTTGCTCAGGGATATGAAAACACCCCCCCTGAGCGCAGCAAGTTTCAGCGCTATAAAGTGCCAGTGTAAACAGTGCCCCAGTGCTGGGAGCTGCGCTCCCTGTGCTGGCAGCTATGCCCCTCACAGAGGTGGGTTTTTTAGAGCGCTGGGAGAGCTCTCTCCCGTCGCTGCGCCACGACCCCACAAGCCACGTTAAAGTGCTGCCACAGCAGCACTTTAGCATCGCCAGTGTAGACTAGCCCACAGCACTGCAGCAGCAGCATAATCTGGTCAATTTGATCTCTGCTATTCAGAATCCTAAGGGCAGCAGCGAAACACTTTGACTTAATACTGCTTTACCTGTTTTGCGGCATTTTCTATGGCTGTTGAAAGGCATCAAGCTGGACCTGTAGTTTCCCCCTCCCCAAAACTAGCACAGAGTGAACTCTGACACATGGCAGCCACTGCAAATGAAAGCTGCTTTAGTGTAAGTGAATGCAACAATGTACTAGAATGAATGACATTTACTAGCTAAAACACAGAAAACAGCTCACAGCCATACAAAGATTAAATGTCAGACAAAGGGCTAAAACAAAACCAACAAAAGCAGAGAACTTGCGAGTTATTATATTTACTTAGTTTATTTTTCCAATTTATACCTTTAATTACATATTTCAGCTCTTCTGAGGTTCATAAAATTCAGTAATCAAAAGGAGGGCAACAAAGCCCCTACAACCTTAGTAGAAATTTGAAAAATTAATGCAAAATTGTTTTGCATAAGACCTATCAATAGCTATTGCTCTCTTATTTCTGTTAGAAAATTCCACAGAGTTTGCTCTTTGTGAGCCTGACAATATCAGAGAAATTCATTGCTTTTCTGTATTCTGGGATAGATTCTGCTACTTGTCAGGATAATGCTCATCATAACTTGGAGGTGGTGTACACAGTGAATTGAAGACAACTGTGCACTCAACTCTGAGGCTGTCCGGTTGCTTGACTAGCTCCTGGCATAAGAACATAAAAGCTGCCATACTGAGTCAGACCATGGTCCATTTTGCACAGTATCCTGTCACCAACACAGCTTTAGGGGAAGACTACAGAACATGGCAATTATGGAGTGATCCACCCATCTTCCATTCCCTGCTTCTGGTAGTCAGACGTTTAGGGTTGCCCCAAGCACAGGGTTGCGTCCCTGATCATCTTAGCTAATAGTCATTGAACATATCCAGTTCTTTTCTGAACCCAGTTATACTTTTGGCCATTACAACATCTCATGGCAATGAGTGCCCCAGGTTAGTTGTGCACTGTGTGAAAACGTACTTCCTCATATTTGTATTAAACCTGCTGCCTGTTAATTTCATGAAGTGACCCATTTTTTGTATTGCATGAAAATGTAAGTAATACTTTTTTCCACACCATTCATGATTTTATAGACCTCTATCATATCCCACCCTTAGCCATCTCTTTTCTAAACTGAACTGCCCTAACTTTTTTAGTATCTCCACAAATGGATGCCGTTCCATACCCTTGATCACCTTTGTTGCCCGTCTTTAAACCTTTTCCAGTTCCACTATATTTTTTTGAGAGGGGGCAACCAGAACTAGACACAATATTAAAGGTGTGGGCGCATTTATATAGTAGCATTATATTTTCTATCCCTTTCCTAACATACAGTTAGCCTTTTTGACTGTTGCTGTGCCTTGAGCAGAAGTTTTCAGAAAACTATCCACAGTGACTCCAAGACCTCTTTATTGGGTGGTAACAGATAATTTAGAACCCATCATTGTGTGTATGTGTATATATATATATATAGTGGAATTCACCCCCCACAGTGCATTTCTTTGCACTTAACATTGAATTTCATCTGCCATTTTGTTGCCCAGTCACCTAGTTTTAAGAGAGCCCTCTGTAAGTCCAAAGCAGAATGCAAGGAGTTAACAATCTTGAATAATTTCATTAATTTGCAGTGGTGTTTTTAGCATGTTGGTTCCAGGATATTAGAGAGACAAGGTGGTGAGGTAATACCTTCCCTCTTATCCCATGGCTTCTTAGTTCCAGTCATCTGGTATGGACGCTAACTTCAGAGCTAGTTACATACTACAATGAGCAGTTCTGCAATTTCATATTTTAGTTTCTTTAGAACTCTTGGGTGAATACCATCTGGTACTGGTAACTTATTACTATTCAGTTTATTTTTTGTTCTAAAATCTCTTCTATTGACACATCAGTTTGTGACAGTACTTCCAATTTGTTGCCCAAAAAGAATAACTCTGATGTGTGTATCTCCCCCACATCTTCTGCAGTGGAGACTGATGCAAATAATTCATTTAGCTTCTCCATAATGGCCTATGACTTAGAGCAGGCTTCAGGCTTCTCCCATTTATGTTGATAATGGACCCCCAAGGGATGTTATAGCAACTGGGGATAAGCCAGGCCTAAGAAAGCATTGGCCATATCTCCGTTTCCCAATTCGTTGCTTGCACAATAAACCAGGATGGGAGTGGTGGTGGCAGAAGAGTGCTATAGTGGCTCTGTGTCACCCAAAGATTCCAGACATCTTTGTGCCACCAGGGTGATTCAAAGCTAACTCAATGTACAGGTGTCTAAATATCTTTAAAAATATAACCCTAAGAGCTGAACTGCCATTGAAAGTCAGTAAGACTTGTATTCCCAAGTCACTTTTGAAAATGGGACTTAGGCACTTATGAAAATTTTACCCCTTGTCTTCAAATTTGTCTGTAAAGTACCTAATATAGTTTTAATGTTATAGTGATTATTATAAAAAAGATACAGGCTAGGGTGAAAGGGTTAAATCTTAATGATAAGTCAGATAGTCACTTCTATAAATTTGGTATTTGATCACTGCTTATTAAATACCGTAAAATAGGTAACTATCACAACTCATTACATCATGCCAGTGCACCAAAACAGCAAGAGATCCAGACGAAATACTGCTCTTTAACCTTCAGAAACAGTATCCATGGATGGATAAACAGTATCCTCACGGATGGATAAAGCAATGTCATGCTCTATCATTTTATTATAAATGAAAAAGGCCTGTCAATTGGTTCTTTGTTTTAATGCTAATTTTGACATGGCATTGCTTATCTGCAGTGAAACCTTATCACTGGACAATAAAAATTAAAGGACAATTTAACAAGAGTTTAAAGGGAAAAACAATGGGCTGGGGTCTTTTGCTTCATTATAATTAACAGTGGAGGCCTGAATGTTGTTTTGGTTTTTATATTAGAAATTTCTGTAGGACCTATTTAGATTGGAAAACTGTAGAATTACTGAAAAAAAAACCAGACTTATCTCTGAAGAGCCAAGAGATTGAAAGCTGAGGATCTGTGCAGAGAACAGATTTTGTAAGACTACTTAAAAACTCCTTGATTTTGTTGACACAGTTCAATAGCAAATTGATGTATTTGGGGGGAAAAAGAAGTATTTGCTGAATCTTTAACACCACAGCCACTTCAGTTAAAGTGTGAAAGCTCACAATAAACTTCTGAGATCTTCCCATGGTCCTCCAGCAACACTAGGGAAGTCCCAAATTCACATTCTTGATATTCTAAAGGTAAAAAACAAGTGCAGGGGGAGTGAAGGAAGGGAATAAGAAACAAAGGGGGAAAAAATCTGGAGATCCTCTTTTTATACATAAGAAAGAATCAAAAAAGGCAAAATTCCAGTTTTTTTGTTTTTTTTTTTTTTTTTAAAAAAGAGCTTTGTGGCTTCATTTAAGAAATTGTAAGAAAAGTTTCAAGTACAAAAGGAATAAGAAGTCAGCAAGAAAAAAATAGGGCCTTTAAAAATATTACTAACTTGTTATAGACTGACAGACAGGGACTACTTTAAAAGTGTTTTAGTTGTTTGTCTTAGTATTCTCAAAGGAGGATTGGTAAGAAATGCCAAAAAACAGTTTCCATGGAGAAAAAGAAGAGAATTACCAAAATAAACCAGGATCCTCAATGAAATCAAGAAATTAAAATGACTGAAAGTGACCAAACTTTTTAGCCCACAGCATTTTTCAGTGGAAGACTTTCACATTCACTTATGGAACTCACTACATCAAACAGATCACCAGAGCCACAATTTAGTGGCCTTTCGGGCCCTCTAGTAAGGTACAACTGGCTAACTAGACTCTGGAATTAATTTTCAGAAAACAGATATTCCTTAGAGAAGGCAGCCACTGTACCAAAGCAGCTGCAGTCTGTCTACCATTTGTGTGCAGTATTATTGTATGCAGTTTATTTTAACTACATGTTTTTAACTGAGGCACCCATATGCTGTACTGTTGGGAGCCGTATAAAAATACTTAAATAAAAAGTTTTATAATACGTAACAGCAAATTACAATATGTGGAGCTTATAAAAATAGCATTAAGAAGTTCTTTTGACTAGGGTGGGCAAAAAGTAAACCTTCCAAGGAGAAAAAAGAATAATAAAACCTAAAAACTGTATATACATATGCTTGCTTGACAACGACCCTACAATTGAACTTTAAAAAACACAATTGTCAATGTGGCTTTCATTAGCATGGATCAGAAACTTTGAAAAAGGTATTTTTGAGGTAGTTAAGTGTGACTTTTGTTATATGCATATAAACATGTTCATAAGATAGCAATTGATATGCTACATATAAAACTATGTGATGTGTGGAAAAGTAAAACACTAATTATTTTCATGAGGTAGAGGATGAGTGAGATAGATTTATACCTAGAAAGAAGTTAAATCTAGAGGCTGATCATAGGACTGGGAGCCAGGAACCCAGCTCTATCCTTAACCCTAACATTGTCTCCCTCTGGAGACCTGACTTATGTCATTGGTAATGTTGTTGTAAGAACTGGTCAACAATGGTAAAGTGACTCATAGACTTTAACGTCACAAAGGACCATCATGATCATCTAGTCTGACCTCCTGCACATTTCAGGCTACAGAACCTCACCCACCCACTCCTGTAATAGACCCCAAACCTCTGGTTGAGTTACTGACATCCTCAAATCATGGTTTAAAGACTTCAAGTTACAGAGAATTCACCATTTACACTAGTTTAAACCTGCAAGTGGCCTGTGCTCCATGCTGCAGAGGAAGGCAAAAAGCCCCCTCAGTCTCTGCCAATCTGACCTGGGGAAAAATTCCTCCCCAACCCCACATATGGTGATCAGTTAGACCCTGAGCATGTGGGCAAGACCCAACAGGCAGATACTACAGAGAATTCTTTCCCAGGTAACTCAAGAGCCCTCCCCGTCTAGTGTCCCATCTCTGGGCATTGGGGATTTTTGCTACTGGTAGCCGCCGATGGGCCACATGCCATTGTAGGCAGTCCCATCATACCATCGCTTCCATAAATTTATCAAGCTCAGTCTTGAAGCCAGTTAGGTTTTCTGCCCCCACTCCTTCCCTGTGCTTTGAAGATGAAAAGTTCTATATATGTGTAAAGTATTAAACAAAGAACAGAAGACTCCCCCATGTTTTAGTAAATCCCGGAAGAGAACTTAGACTTAATTTTGTGTTGTTAAACTTTCCTTCCTTTTATATACTGTGCAACTTACACAGCTGACCCTTTTCCTACTTTGGTTTCTGTTGAACATGTTAAGTGTTTTTTATCTAAAAAAGGATAATAATAGATGAGACATAATATAAAAACAGTACAGTACCAGACAAACTATGGGGGGTGGGGCGGAATGCTTTGGCACACAAAACAAGTTACCAGATTCCCCTTACTAGCAGAATCACACACAGTGCACTTGTTTAAAAAGTGAAAAATAGGAAAGGCATACCACAAAGATCTAATGAGAATCATGATATAAAGGAACAATAACTTATTGTCCATCATAGCAACTTGCTCAAGTGCTGTGAACTTAAGACATTTTGAACATAGTACAGAGAATGGAAAAATCTTAGCTAAGTGAAATAACGGTCTCCTTTCATATACAGTTTCATTGTGTGAGGCTTTATCTACGTTTGTTATGGTGAACTTAACTCGCTTAAGAACTGGGCATCTTACAATGCTTAATTATTTCTAAGGTATTGTACTTGGATATAAAAATATAGGTCAAGATTTTGAGAAGTGACTTGTGATTTTGGTTGATACAACACTTTAAAGGGATGTAATTTTCAAAAAACGATGAGCACTGTGCTCTAAAAATCAGGCCCCTCTAAGATGTCTCAAGTTTGATAACAAAAATCACTAGTCACTTTTGAAAATCTTAGCCACAGAATATGTCTGAAAAGGATTAGATCTAATCTATGAAAAATGCTTTTTCTTTTCTTTTTTTTTTTTTTCAAACCAAGCACCTGAGCTGGAAAGGCCTCCTGAGAATTGTTCAGCATCCTCAACTCCTAATAACTTCAGGATAGGATGCTGAACTCTGCTCCCTAGCACAAAGCACAAGCTACAGGGCTTTGCCACGAGCCCGAGGCAAGGTATGAAAGGAGATGTTATCCTCCCCACAACTAAGAGACAAGGCACGTAACACAAGTGTTAGTCTCTAAGGTGCCACAAGTACTCCTGTTCTTTTTGTGGATACAGACTAACATGGCTGCTACTCTGAAAAGTGCAGCTGTGTCTGCTGCTTCCCTTATAGTTTTTTGGTCCATGGACCCACTAGTTATGCCATCGTAAGTCTACCCACTGCGAAGCTTGCCTTTGCGGTACACAGGGAGCTCACTGCAGGATTCTCCTTGTTCTCCACCTACTGAAGAGTGGAACTGCAGCAGTTCTGCTGCATTTGGGACTTTCTGATGCCCAGGACATGTTTCACTTCACGAAGGCCAGATCTTGCATTCCTCATGCTCCTAAAAACTTCCACTGAAGTCAGCAGGGGTTTTAGGTGCACAAGGATTTGTAGGATCAGTCATTCCTGTATATAAATGATTTAGAAGTATTCCAAACTCCTCCTTTTTCCCAAGAGAAAGTACAGCAGAAAAATATTTGCCTACACCGATAAAACCTAAAGTCTCTATAGCTTCCAATGTTACAAATACTTGGTTCTTTACTTGATCTGATAAATTTTGGAACACTAAGCAAAGTAATATTTGGGTGCTGATTTTTATATCAGAAATTTTACACAAATGCTGTCAACTCAATTCTAGTATTCATTTCCCCCTCTCCTAAGTCTTATAAAGTACGGAACATGATATTCTGCCAAGAATGTAGGGAGGTGCGGATCACTAACCACATTTTCACCCAAGGAAAGTTAAATATAAGCAATTGTTTCACGTACTGCACATCTAGAATCTTTTTATAGGCAAAAAAGGTATTTTAGTCTCTATTTTTGCTCTCATAACTATTCTATAATCTTTACAAGCACTCTAACTTTTATTCTCACATATTTTGAAGTGATCACTGATGTATGCCGTTTAAAAATTTACAATGTTCTTAAATTTTCTTAATAAATAAAACTGTGTAGGATTTCAGTGCAGAGGGCTTATGGACCTTGGCAAAGATGTACTCTTTCTTTAAACTATTATTCATTTTATCAAGACAGACTTTTTTTTAAATGTTAAAAGCATTACATGTATACTAAACTATCAATAAATTAGCAATTTTGACACAAGTTCTGACAATTCTACCAGGAAATATCACAGTTATTTTAAGTTCCTCTTACAAACAAAGGATCAATTGAATTATATAACAGTTAGTTACTTCACAGTGTTCTTCTCATATGATTTTCCATGTCGGCTCCTTTGGTAGCATATTAAGCTGCTCAGTTAGATTTTCCAGTCAATTTCACTCATAATGATAACTCGATAAAACAGATACTCATTAAATTTCCTAATGTACTCATTACTCTGATCTCCTACAGGCTGTCTATTTAATTTGGATAAAAGGCACTTTACCTTTTCTTTGCTTTTCTTTTTTAATTAATGTGTGGAGAGAACAGCAGGGGGCTCCACAATGACTTCTCCTTGACCTTCTGTTTTATTTAAACTGCGTGTCAGGTTTGTTGTGACACAAACTTATCTGGACCAATTAAGCCAATGAGATCAGGATCAGGCCCATAAACAGATCATTTACAGCAGTGGTTCTCAACCGGGGTACATGTACCCCTCGGGGTATGCAGAGGTCTTCTAGGGAGTACATCAACTCATCTAGATATTTGCCTAGTTTTACAACAGGTTATATAAAAAGCACTAGCTAAGTCAGTTGAAGCTAAAATTTCATAAAGACAAATGTCTTGTTTATACTGCTCTATATACTATAACTGACATGTATGTACAATATTTATATTCCAATTGATTTATTTGATAATTATATGGTAAAAATGAGAAAGTAAGCAATTTCTCAGTAATAGTGCTGTGACACTTTTGTATTTTTATGTCTGATATTGTAAGCAAGTAGTTTTTAAGTAGTGAAACTTGGGGATACAAAAGACAAATCAGACTCCTGAAAGGGATACAGTAGTCTGGAGAGGTGGAGAACCACTGATTTACAGAAACTATCTTGTTGCAGTGTACTGCATATGTAGTTAATCTTGATACTATTTAGAATTAGTATACTAGATAACTGAAGATTATATTAGAGATGGGTCAGAACCAAAACCCTGAATCCAAGCACACTAACTTTGGGGAAGTTTGGTTCCAATTCAAATTTTTGTGTTTGGCGCATCTTTACTAAATATATTCATAAATCCAAGAATGACAAAATTGTGACTGCTTATGATTTATTAAATTACACTGGGTGATAGTAACAGAAACACGTTGGCTTTAAATAGCATGAATTTACATATTTGAGGACAAATGAAAAAAATTACTACAATAGGTTACATCCTAATCTACATTTTGGTAAGTGGCATATCTGCTTAAATGAGATCATTGCCAGGGAACAGGCTAAGTAATTAATTTTAGTGACTCTAAAATTGAATAAATTGACATGTAGTTGAAAAGTTCATGTAAATGGGCACCTGAAGCTAGATTTGCCAGTAAGTGCCTCGAGGCTCTGTGCCAAAGAGCGAAATACAGAAACAGAGGGCAGTTTTAAAATGTAGTCCGAACCCTATTGACATGTACTGCTCAAGTGAAGTACTGAATCCCTGTTTGGTCTGAACCTTCCCTGCCCAGATGGGCCACACCCACACGCAAGGCTAAAGAACAGGGATTGCAGGTAGCTTGTGCTACTGCATTCCTACTCCTTGCAGAGATAAACATCAAGAAGCACATGCAACCTGGACTGTGTCAGCTTCTACCAGCATGATGGAGGGAGTGCAATGAGCTTCAATGAAGTTTTCTAAGTTACTTGCAAACCTAAAGTATCAGAGGGGTAGCTGGGTTAGTATCTATCCACAAAAACAATGAAGAGTTCGGTGGCACCTTAAAGACTAACAGATGTATTTTGGCATAAGTTTTCATGGGTAAAACCCCCCCACTTCTTCAGATGCATGGAGTGAAAATTACAGATGCAGGCATAAATATACTGACACATGAAGAGAAGGGAGTTACCTTACAAATTACCTTGTTACCAAGTTACCTTGCAAACCTAAAGGGATACTTTGGTATCCTAGGTTTCTAATGTGCAACCCTATGTTTGTTTCCTGCTGCATCCCTATTCTAATATGGATGACAAGAGATTTAAACTTACTTTAATATATTCTTAGGTGCTTAGTACACTAAATAATTCATTACAGTGAATATGCATGCCATACTGCTAAGAAATTTTCTTAACTGGTTTCAGAGTAACAGCCATGTTAGTCTGTATTCGCAAAAAGAAAAGGAGTACTTGTGGCACCTTAGAGACTAACCAATTTATTTGAGCATGAGCTTTCGTGAGCTACAGCTCACTTCATCGGGACAACCATTTACTTGACACCTGAAAGTGCCAATTACAAAGATTTTACTTTACCGTAAAATATGTAAAATTACATACAGTATGTCAATTAAATTTGGCAAATTTCATACAATAGTCTTTGCCGTACATCATTCAATAAGTAATTAAGCCCCATTTTGTGCTAAAGTAAATAATTATTATCCTCCACAGCCACAGGACTACAGATATTTTACCAGTCCCCAGCCACGGAGTCCAACTGTAGATTTTCCACGCTAAAATTTAACACTTCCCTTCTTTTTAGTGGCTATTAAGAAATCTGCAGGGTGTCCTTTCCAACATGCAGTTCCTGACTGTGAGGCCACGGTGTCATATTTGACAACTGCGCTTCTTACTACAATGCCAAAGGTTCTCTATTAAGCATGTTCAGGGTATTACTCAGATATCCTACTACAGAGAAATATCTTCCCTGTCATCAGTTCAAAATTCTGTTGCCGCTGTAGATGATACCATAGGCATCTTAAATAGTAGAGAGTGAAAGCACTACACAGCTTTATGTGTTTAAGAATTTAGTCTATTGTGAACTAGAAACACAGAATTTTGGATTGGTAAGGAGGAGCATGGATTTTGTTCTAGCATACCATTATAGCCTGATCCTGTGGTCCTTTCTTAATGGGAGTTTTACCTGAGTAAGGACCGTAAGCCTAAGCGTACACATATTGTATATTCGTTAATGGTTTGATATCCCAAACAGCTACTCCCGTTTAGAACAGATTAGCATTTCATCATTAACAAGGTTTGTTTTACATACCAAATCTGGCTTTAGTCTGAAAGTCAAAGGAAAGGAGTAAAGTATGGAGTACAGTGTTGTCAGTACTGAAGAGCTCCAAGACTGGCGCACCTCCCGACATCTGGGAATACGATTAAGGGTAAACTGGAAGAGAGTAGGATCAACTGAAATAAATTACATTCCTTCTGCAGAATATGTGACAGCATATATATCCATGTTACTATAAAAACATTTGTTTGTTGTTCATTTTGTATGTTTCCTTATTACATGCACTTGTTATTTCTAAAATCTGGAGTGTAAACCCTTTGGTCAAGGACCTTGCTGTGTAAAGTGAATAATACACTTTGGAGTGCTGTAAAAACAATACGTCTTGTATACCAGAATACCAGAACTCTGCTCCCTCATCCCATCCCACATTACTTTAAAACACTTCTAGCTCAATAAAAGTACACATAAAGAGCAACTTCATCTGCAGTATGTTAACTTAGTGCCCCACCTAGTGGACAACACAAAGCACTGTTAAGACATTTTTGTGTTTCTACTCATCAGATACAATTTTCTGACTTTTGCAAGTGTAAACGGGGAGTGGACTTACAGTAGCGTAAAAACGGAGGTAATCAAGAAGAGAATCTAATGAGTCAGTGGCCAGCATACTCTGTTGTTTTACTCACGATTTCAAAAAATATTTACAAAAAGAAAAGGAGTACTTGTGGCACCTTAGAGACTAACCAATTTATTTGAGCATGAGCTTTCGTGAGCTACAGCTCACTTCATCGGATGCATACGTGGAAACTGCAGCAGACTTTATATACACACAGAGATCATGAAACAATACCTCCTCCCACCCCGCTGTCCTGCTGGTAATAGCTTATCTAAAGTGATCATCAAGTTGGGCCATTTCCAGCACAAATCCAGGTTTTCTCACCCTCCACCCCCCCCCCCCCCCACACAAACTCACTCTCCTGCTGGTAATAGCCCATCCAAAGTGACAACTCTCTACACAATGTGCATGATAATCAAGGTGGGCCATTTCCTGCACAAATCCAGGTTCTCTCACCCCCTCACGCCCCTCCAAAAAACACACACACAAACTCACTATCCTGCTGGTAATAGAACAGATTAGGTATCAATTGAAGGTAAGTAACTACATATGCATTCCTAAACAAATGCCAGAGTCTTTCAGTAATCCTTTAAAAGGTGATTTTAAACTACAGTAGAACTTCAGAGTTACAAACATTTCAGGAATGGAAGTTCTTTGTAACTCTGAAATGTTCGTAACACTGAACAAAACATTATGGTGGTTCTTTGAAAAGTTTTACAACTGAACATTGACTTACTACAGCTTTGAAACTTTACTATGCAGAAGAAAAGTGCTGCTTTCCCTTTATTTTTTTTTTGTAGTTTACATTTAACACAGTATTGTACTGTATTTGCTTTCTTTTGGTCTCTGCTGCTGCCTGATTGCATATTTCCCATTCCAAATGAGGAGTGTGGTTGACCAGTCAGTTTGTAATGCTGGTGTTCAGAGGTTCTACTGTACTATATCGTGTACAAATGATCAAGCTTTCTTATGAGTATGTATTTAACTGACCTGGGAATTGGAGAAAGTTTCAGCTCTTTTTTGTTCAAAAGTACGTATTTTATCTTCACTCATCTTATCTGAGTCTGCAAAAATGTAATGTCTAGGAGAGTATGATTGGGACAAACTGCTGAGTAACCTCAGGATTTCTGTTGTGTGTCCTCCTGGGGGGAAAAAAAACATCGAAGCTAGTTATTATATGAAATATTTGGCAACTTCCATTTGAAAACATGGTGCTGGGGGTCACTTCTTCCTTTAAGAAACATTGCTAATATTAGCATCACTTACCCTCCTCTGAGAGCTGGGAATTTAATTAGGGGCTGTTTGTGATGGTTAAGATAATATGGAGACAGTTCAACTCTCTCTGAAGTTAATTGAAAGACTCACTGATTTTAAATGGGAGTTGGACCAGGCCCATACAGAGGACATACTGCAGAGACTTTGTTTTCCAATGTCCTGTCTATACCACAAATACAGCTGAGCCAACTGTTCTGGTTATAGCACAGTTTAATCTTGACCTGTTTATAGCACACTTGCCAGTTGCAGAGAGGATGGGGTTTGACACCTGTCTTAACTATGTCCTATGGTCAGACTTAAAGCCTTCGACACATTATCACTATATGCAAGCCATTCCAGGTCATGATTCCTTTACCAGCCAGCACCAACACTTTTGGGTCTATGCTGGCCATCTGGAAGCAATGTGGGATACTGTGATTACAAATGTCCTTGTATCACTCCAACTCTTCCCTGCCACCTGCTTTTCACTAGCTTCTACCAGTGTAACTAATCTAGCGCCTGATCTTCACTGGGCTGTAAAGTGATTTTAATAATATGGTTAAAACAGAGTTTGGTCCTGTATGTCAAGGTAAGACAACTATAACAGTTGGAGGACTATCATATCATCCCTGAAATGGTCAATTTGCCTGTTATTAGAACCTCATGCAACTCTATATACGTAACCTCATTTATACATTAATAACATGACAACTTTGGGTACCAAAATTTTGGTAGGCCAGTCTTAAAATGTAGGTACCTCTCATTTTTATTCCTTTCTTCCTCCTGCATGTTCTTCTCTCTTTTTAGGAGGAGCAGGCACACAGTTACACTATGCTCATATGCAAAGACACACAACCCAGATAGCCAGTTAAATACTGAAACTGAATATGACCCCACTCTTGTAAGCTGCAAGTGCAACACTCATTAAAGCTGACAGGAATTCCCTGTCCTTCGGGCATACAGGATCAGTCTCTAGAACAGTACTATTTTATGCCCTGATCTTGCAAACAGTTATGTACTCAAATGAAGCAGGATTGGGGCTCTAGTTACTTTCACTCTGCCATGGAATTGCAGAGGTAGACCAAACTAAAGTAAGTAAAACCAGTTGTACTCTGGCAGCTGCTGTCCATTTTCACTGGTGGCAAATAGCATCTGGAAGACTCTAACACCCAATATATGCCATTAGGATGCATGCCATAGGCATTTATACATGGCAGGAGACTGACAGAAAAAAAACCATGGTATCCAGACTCCCATATTTCAGCACCTATGCAAAAACACATAATCGTCAATTTTACTTACATTTTTGCATAGTATATTTTGGATGTGTTCTGAAGGAGATCTCCTTAGATCAGTAGTGGGATTGAAAGTTTAAAATCTTTATATGTAAATCTATTATAGTAGCACTATAGGAGGAGGCTCCCAGGTTCAAACTCAATCGTGTATCTTTATTAGTGTGGTTTATTTATTTTTATAATTACCTTAATCCTTCACTGGGTTTGATGTGAGAGTGATTTTCACATAGCAGATATAATGTATCTTGTGGTTTTTTGTTTGTTTTTTAAAAGTATGCAAAAATGAAGTTTAAGAAAAAAAATTATAAGTAAAAAACCTAAGTATGCACTGCAGGTGGCTTGTAAAAAAAAAAAAAGCTAAAAATGGAGCAAAAGATGCTACCACATTCTTAATTCTTCTCTTTAGATTTGTGTGTGTTGTATTATGTACTCTTCTGTTGTCATTCCAGAAGAGGCCCATTCCATCTGTTCTTAACCCCACATTTCCTTGTATAGGGTGTCTTTCACACTTAGTTTTCTGTGCCTTAAGAATAAGTGATACAGTTATTGTTTATTTCCTTGAAAGCATAGCAAGGTCCTAAAAGACATATTTAACGTAATTTCCCTCCACATCCTATACTTCACATGCTGCCCATACAGCTGTGTAGTGTTGCCAAGCTGTATTACAGCCCCAGAGTTCCAGCCCAGCAGGAGATACATGTCAATATTATCAATAAATAAGTATACCATGGTAGCACAGAAAGGGCCCCATCTCTGTTGGAGCTTGATTTTTGCAATCCTAGCAATGGAAAAGTTACACTCTTAACATAATAAAATACTACTCTGTCACCTAGTGGTGGATGAAGTAGTCTTGCATATTACAGCAGAAACATACAACAGCGCACTAACAGCATTACTGGCCGTAGTGTGGGGTATAAGCTGCCACCCACAGGACTACACTTCCCAGCATGCGCCGCTCCCGAGGGCTCCGGAGGCCACCCTGGAAGCTGTAGTTCACGGCGGCGACAGCCCGTGGGAGTTTGCCGGTGCGCTGTGCTGCCCTCTGCCGGCCGGACCGGGCCCGCCTCTACTCACCGGAGCCGGCCATCACCAGGAGGCTGAGGGGAGCTGTCCGCGGGCTGCTGTTCCGCCTCGATAGGAAAAGCCTCCCTCCCCAGCCTAGGTGCATTTTGCCCTTTGGCCCACCTGGTTGCCGAAGCATGACCCATGACTCCCGGGGCATCTCCAAGCATCACCCTGGCATCCCTGTTAATGCCCCCACAGGTTTCCTCATATTGTCCCTCGAACCTCACTCCACTTTCCACCCTGCCTCTTGCTTCTCTATGGCCCTCCCGCCGAGGCGGGCGCCCTGCCGCAGAAGTCAGGCCCCGCCGGCCAGCTCTCCATGTCGGGACACAGCTGTTGCCTGGAAACACGACAGCTCCAAGCAGCACCGCCGCGCAGGGCTTGAGCACGCTTCCCAGCATGCCCCAGACTACCCGCGGCCCAGCTGCCACCCACAGGACTACACTTCCCAGCATGCCCCAGACTACCCGCCGCCCAGCTGCCACCCACAGGACTACACGTCCCAGCATGCCCCAGACTACCCGCCGCCCAGCTGCCACCCACAGGACTACACGTCCCAGCATGCGCCGCTCCCGAGGGCTTCGGAGGCCACCCTGGAAGCTGTAGTTCACGGCGGGGACAGCCCGTTGGAGTTTGCCGGTGCGCTGTGCTGCCCTCTGCCGGCCGGACCGGGCCCGCCTCTACTCACCGGAGCCGGCCACCACCAGGAGGCTGAGGGGAGCTGTCCGCGGGCTGCTGTTCCGCCTCGATAGGAAAAGCCGCACAGTGAGGAGCAGCAGCAGCAGGGCAGCGGCGCCCAGCGCGGCCGGGAGGGCATCCATCAAAGCCCGACAGGGGCGGACACGGAATCCCAAAGAACAAGGAAGACACGACGCGAAAACTACGGGGGCCGTAGCAGCTCAAACTTACTCGCTTCTGTATATGCGCTTCGTAATGTGGCAAGCGAGCATCTCCCTTCTCCCCGCCCCCGCCCCTCCCGGAAAGTCAAGGCAGGTCGTTCCGCGCGCGCCCCAGTGAATGCCTCCGCTCCCCCCCCCCCCCCCGCATCTGACCCGCCGCTCTCCAGCGCGCCTTGCGGAAGCGGGCGCCGGGCTCCCATGCAGTGAGCTAGTAGGAAGCTGAAGCTGGAGGCCCGGGTTCGGTGTGAGGCGCCGGGGGCCCTGCAGCGCCGCCGTTGTTGCGGGCTGGTGAAAAGCTCTGTGAACCTGCCCGCGGTTGACAAGGAGTCAGTGGGTGACGGATGCATGTGAGCAAGTGGGACCAGCTAGGTCAGAGCTGGGAGCAGCCGGTATTCACTGAACACAGGGTCGGATAGCACACTTGCTTAAGAAGAAAGTTGGAGTCCTTTTTAGCTAGCGGGCGCTCAGGGGGAGGAATAAAAATGTCTGTCTAGCGCTTCACATTTGCAAAGCAATGTCATATCCTAACTGGTGAAGGCCTGATCCAGCAAACTCTGTGGGTGTAGTTGCTGCTGAAGCAGTAGGTCCACTGAAATTTAGTAATCAAGAAAATGTTTTAACAATGTCCTTATTGCAGTTCTGTTTTTAATTAGTGCACAGAGGTATCAATTGAAGGTAAGTAACTACATATGCATTCCTAAACAAACGCCAGAGTCTTTTTAAATAAAAGCCAATGAAATAGACTTTGCATAAAGAAAAGGCAGAGCAGGTTTGTACCTATATAAAATTACAAGTATTTTCATTTATTAATGAGAACAGCAGCAATTGGCATCTGCTTTCACTGCCACAGTTGCTAAGCTATGTGAGTTCCTGGAATTCTACACTATTTCAGTGACAAATTCTGCAACATGTACAAATAAATACTACTGAATTTAATTGTGAGAGATGTAGTATGTCTATCCAATCTTACGAGTTTATCTTTTTCGGCATGCATATTGCCGTCAGCTGAAAGGAGTGTCCAACTTGCTTAAATTATGAGAAATTGAATGGGGACATCTATCCATTGTTCTCTGAAGTATCCATATAGTTCCATTGAAGTGTGCAGATTCCCTCAGGATCTCACAAACCACACATATTTGGTGTAATATGTACATGCAATTAATATGCCTCTGAATTATAACAATGTATAAATCCAAGGTAACATATTTCATGGTTTTACTATTTAGAAAGGTATTTACTTTAGTATCACTTCAATAGGAGATATTTTATTAATGCAGAAGTGTAAGTTCCTACAGGATTCCTCCAGTAATTCACTGCAGATACCCTATTGCGGGCCCAGCCTTCCTATTGACCAAAGAGTCCTGCACTTGCCTGTCAACCCTACTTCCTGGCTGGCTCCCTCACCATTATTCATCCCTTTAGAATCTTTGTGGGTCATGTTCCCAGCCCATCAATCTTGGAAGATTAATTCATCCTCATTTTTAATAAGATTCATGTCAATCATGGATTCCTTATAAAATCTGTAATTTACAAACAAAAATATGCTTTCTGATTGCCAATCTACATCTTGGGATCTGAAGTAAGTTGAGTCTTTCTGGCTAATGCTGATACCAGTCAGCTCTGTGTTTTTGGGGAACCAGGGCGCAGTATCTAGCCTGTCTGACTCATGACTGTTCTCAGTGGTAGCAGATGCCAGAACAAGGAGTAATGGTCTCAAGTTGCAGTGGGGGAGGTTTAGGTTGGATTTTAGGAAAAACTTTTCACTAGGAGGGCGGTGAAGCACTGGAATGCGTTACCTAGGGAGATGGTGGAATCTCCTTCCTTCCAAGTTTTTAAGGTCAGGCTTGAGAAAGCCCTGGCTGGGATGATTTAGTTGGGGATTGGTCCTGCTTTGAGCAGGGGGTTGGACTAGATGACCTCCTGAGGTCCCTTCCAACCCTGATATTCTATGATTCTATTAAAGACCCCCCCACCCCCAGCCTCTGCTTAAACCAAAACTGATCTGAGAAAAGACTTGCAGAGAGCAATAAAGGGCGGATGGGAGACACACCTAGAGCCCTGCTGACAAGGGTGACAAGATTGACATCTCCATTAGCATACAGAATCGAAAACAGAGACAACTCCCCTAGCCTCATCTGGATGAAAGATGGGATAGGGAGACATCTCCGTTTGCATACAGAATGGAGAACAGAGAATCCCACTGAACTCTGGGACCAGAAAAAGCAGGGAAGTACTGCATCATGGGGGATCTCTGCTCCAGATGTTAATGAACCTATGCCTGCACACACCCAGCTTGGCAGTTATCAGACCAATTCTAGTAATACTGTAAATCCTTGATTGATATCCAAAATAGTGAAGCAGCGTAGTTGCATTGTGAGCTCCCCGGGAAAAAAACACCACCCATAGCCAAGAGTGATCAGCTCCTATTGTCTAGCCTAAAGAAAACCCTTGAGTCATCAAAAAAAAAGAAAAGGAGGACTTGTGGCACCTTAGAGACTAACAAATTTATTTGAGCATAAGCTTTCATGAGCTCTTGAAAGCTTATGCTCAAATAAATTTGTTAGTCTCTAAGGTGCCACAAGTCCTCCTTTTCTTTTTGCGGATACAGACTAACACAGCTGCTACTCTGAAACTTGAGTCATCAGTTTATCTATAAACAAATCTAGTGTTCTCCCTTAAACCATTGTATTTTCTCTACAAAAATCCCTACTCACCCTCCAGTCAGTGTTCTGATGCATGGATCCAAACTCTGCATCAGTTCCATTGGGACTCAGTCTCCTGACTGATCGTGCTGGGGGCTCTGCCTGTCTTCAGCACTCAGGACCCTGAGCTACCACCATCACCTGAAAACCCCCACCAGTTCAAGCCTTATGGAGTGGGTGAGATTCCCCCTGCCCCGTCTCTGTTTTCTTTTATACCTCAGGTATTAACCTTTAAAAATGTAACCATTATGTTTGTTTAGCCCTCCTTGCGTAGTTATCACTATTATTCAATAAATAACTTTTATGGTTAAGCTGGTTGCTTCTCTCTCTCTCTCTAAACTTTACTCTTTTGTGTTTTCCTTTTACATTTACTCTGCAATAACGCTTCTTTTATCTAAGCTAAAGATCCCTGCAGAGCCCAAAATACTGTGGGGTTTGCTCATCAAGTTGGTTACTACCAGTACAATTGTGACATGAAAGTGGGGATAGGGACATGTTAAACCTGTGGCACATAAGGGTGGCAGCTGAAAGTGCTGTTTGGCCCAGCCTATTGAGACCAGGGGCACATAAGGGTGTCAGCTTGAAAGTGCTGCTTGACCCAGCCCATTGAGTACAGGGACATATAAGGGGGTCAGCTTGAGAGTGCTGATTGACCCGGTCTGCTCAGACTTGCTCTGTTAGTGTGTGCGTATTCATCTGGTTCTAGGGCTGGAGGAACCCAGTCCTAGGGAACCTAGGTCCTGCAGGATAGCCCCATTGGGAGGGGACTTGCAGAAAGGAGGAGTAGAGCTCCATATGAACACACAAGTGACATAAGCAGTACATTAATAGAATTACAGAACCCCCAACACCCCAAAGAGTAACCCGAATAGATGAGCATACCCCAAAGTAACGGGCACATCTGGTAACAATGCACCATGATTCTACAGGAAAAATCCTGTCCATATATACACAAATGCAACCAATTGTCTTGCAGTCATTCTGCTGGGGCAGGGGAAATCAGGAACACAGAGTTAGCACAAAGGCATGGATCCTCCACCACCGCAACTGAATATTTGGGGGGAGATTTCTATGAAGAGGGACCTCACAAAGATTTCTTCCTCTCTTGTCATTTGCAGATGGTTTTTTAATGGGGGGAAGCAACCAGGTTCTTACTTAACTCCATTGATGACTCATGAGCTCGATAAAAAAAATCTTGCTTACTTCTCTGTAGCTTTGTTGTCTATGTATCACTAGCAGGAGTACGGGGTAGTAGAATCTTATTTTTTGTCCCTAATGTAAGGCACAGGGAACATGTGTTTAGCAAGAAGTGCCATATTTACATGTTAACCCTTTAAAATAAAATGATTAGCACCCAAAGCAATTTAAGTGCTAATTTTATATGTAGACAATGCACAAGAGGAAAACACTGTCTTTCTCTGAAAATAAATGTCTTCATGTTGCAGGTCATTGGGAGAGAGGGTAGGTAGGATTTGTTTTATTTCAATAATTTTTTCTAGCACTGTTTCTTCCCTTGTTTTCCCCCCCTCATCATTTGGCCTAGTGAGCAACCACTACTGAAAGTTGAAACAATCTTGGAATCTATAAATAGCTGTGAGAGCATAAGAGTCAGACTTGGTCATCAGATTCCCTCTTTTCTCCAGCATCACATTACTTATTTTGTATACGTCCTCTTTTTAGATAACACGTACTATTGGAGACTAGTGTTACTCATCCAAAAATGTGAGTTAAATAAGGGAAGGGTGTTGTGTCAAGACAGGTTATTAAAAATAAGGGTGAAATTAAAAGAGAAGCATGGAGGGAGGGATCTGCTTTGAAAAACCTGCTCTTGCTGCTGAAGAGATATGTTGAGGATCTGCCAGATCTCTGGCCTTGAAGGGGAAGAAAAGCTAGTGAATTGTAGGAAGTCTGGAAAGTTAACTGGTGACCTTGCTGAATAAACTCAGAAGCTCAAGTGCTACTGTCCTTACTCACTGGGACTTTTGCTGGAGGAAGGAGTATGGCATTTCAACCAGTACATACAGCAGACTGCTTGGCGCTGGGGAAGGCTCAAAGTTTGAGTAAAACTGCTTAATATAAGGCCTTTGAGGTTTGAAAGGACAATCCTGTAATCTAATGGCAGCAAATCTCGACTGGAATAGAATCTGGTCATTTCTTTTTATTCTAAATAAATAATAATAAAACTGCTGGTCTTCATCTGACTGGAGGAGGTACATCAAGACTTATTCTAGCAGCCCTTTCTGATACAGCAGCCTCTTTTCCTGCTCTAAATAAATGGTAACCTAGATTTGTGTTTCCTTATTATGACAATTTCTCAATAGTCTAGGGTGCTCCATGTCCCAGCAAATACCAGATGGGGATTTCATACAGATAGCTGTAGGCGATGGAGCCATTGGGGTCAGGAAGCAAGTCTCCTTGTAGCTGGTAGACCCCAACGTATTCCCCTTGACAAACTCTATCTTGTCTTTGGTTGTAGCCCTCATCATTATTACTAAATCCTTGTACAATACTTGGTCTCAGTATTAGTCAATATTAGTAATGCCTGCAAGTAACAGTGTATGGCTAGAGCTAGTAAGTCTCCCAAAATCCCAAAGTAACCACTTTAGCTGAAAAGTTGTGGGGTACCTGTAAATCTGGATGCTTGACCAAGGAAGGTGTTGGCTACTGTTGCGCTCTTTTATTGGGACCAAAAAACTTTTATTAATAGTCCAGGAGAATGTGAAATCTACTCACCCTGACAATGTCTGAAAGGAAGGTGTGAGTTCATCCTGAAGGGTCTCTATTGATTAGTTAGTTTGTACCATGCTTTGGAATTAAGAGATCTATAAGTGCCAAGTTTTACATATAGTTTATATTATGATTATAAGGGCTGTCACTTCAAATGGCTACCTCAGAGTACTATTAAAGTCTCTGCCATGGCTGCAGGAAATTAGCTTTGAACTTCTCATTTAGGAGAAAAAAACCATTCCCACCTTAAAGTCAGTCAGCATTATCTTTAAGGAAAGTGATACTTAATGTATTCAGTTTACTTTAGAGCAAGTGAATGGAAAAAATGCTCTTGTAATCTAAGATGGTTTATGGCCCACTCCTAAGGCAGTGTTGTGTTGTCCAAAGATAAGAGGGGAAAAAGCAGGAGAAGAAAACCATTGTCTTTTTGAAATGTGACTACTCCTTGAGAGAGCTTGCTAGTACACTCAATATCTATCTGGAAAACTATACTGGTATGTAAGTGTTAAATTAAATTGAGGCAAGTTCAATCTCTTCATAGTCCTATTACAATTTCCTATTCCTCTAATGAGGAAAGCTAGAAATGTAATATGCTGAAAGTATTTTCACCCTAACAGGAGACAAAAAAGTGAGCTGTAAATAACTTTGCTTGTCTAATGGTCAGATCCCCTGTCTGACATTCTTAGTACAGTTTGATGTAGTTTTTACTGATACCAGTTTAATTGGTAAGTGAAAAGTTTTGTTGAAGGAATTAAATTAAATTATATTTAAATTAAAGTATTAAATTATAAGTAACCTGAAATGAATGCCTGTGTATCTTTTGTTTCTAATACCTTCCTAGATACTTAGGAATGTCTTATTAATATTCTCTAGCTCCATTGGATTTTGATGTGTTTCAAGCTGAAATATATTGATCTGACTTATGGTGTGCACTAACTTGAGAGTGTTCCCTTTTAACAGATTCATGTTAATATTAAGACATCTATTAACTATAGATTATAGATTTTTCTGTATAATAGAAGATTTCTTATTCGATTCTTTTTACGTCATGTAAAACTTCTCTGTGAAGGGCAATATACCATTTAGGAAATTGCTATTTCTGAGCCAATACTGGATTCCTGGGAAAAGTAGTGCTGCAGTAGAATTAGTGGTCCCAGGAACTTTACTTTCTACATAAGAATTGTAGCGGATAAGTGGTCTGAAAAGTACAGTAGGATATTTGGGCTGCTTCAGTAAACTTGAATTCTTCAAAAAGGTAATTCTCTAATGAGTTGTATGTGGCAATGGTGGATTTAGAATCTTAAAGGCAATCTGCCAAGAAAGAGGGAAGAGGAAAATGGGCTTGTATCCTTTTTGTTCTTTGTACGAAGTAGAGTGACCAGACAGCAAGTGTGAAAAATCGGGACATGGCGGGGGTAATAGGAGCCTATATAAGAAAAAGACCCAAAAATTGTGACTGTCCCTGTAAAATCGGGACACCTGTTCACCCTAATACGAAGACAACCTAAAAGTCCATGGTTGGGTTTAATTATTTTTTTCTTTAACATTAGAAATTCAGTTCCTAACTAGTGAAATGGTAATATCACAAAAGTCAAGTGAGTGAATGTTGAGCAGCTGAAGTCTAGTCTACACTACAAAGTTAGGTCCATGTAAAATTGGTTTGCATCAGCCTAGTTGTGCATGTGTCTACACCAAAAGAAGGTGGAGGATTTTTATTTAACTGGTAAACTCTGTTTTGGCAACACCTATTAAGCATCAGTGACTAACAACTGGGAGGAAGGCTTCTTTGTTAATGATTCACCGACCTCACTCTGTCGATTTAATGTGTGAGAGATGGCAATGAAAATCCTCTGAGATCCCGAGAGGTCCTCCAGCAAAACTAGAGAAGGCAGACTTGACATGCCTGCTTTTCTCCTGCCTGAAGTTCTCCATGTCCACTGAAGGTAGGACAAGAAGTAATCTGCTTAATCTACAGCCAGGGAAATTTAGGTTGGATATTCGGGGGGAAAATTGTCCAACCATAAGGATTGGTAACCTATTCTAGTACTTAACTAAGGAGGTTGTGGAATCCCCGTCATTGGAGGTTTTTAAGAACAGGTTAGACAAAACATCTGTCAGAGATGGTCTAAGTATACTTGGCCTTGCCCAAGTGAGTGGGAGAGGTGGATGGACTAGAGTACTAGATAACCTCTTGAGGTCCCTTCTAGTCCTACATTTCTATATTTCTTAGGTAAAAACACAAGCCAGGGACACATTCTGGTCTATATTATAAAGCAAAAAAAGGAAACCAGTCCAATTATTTGAAAAATCCATAGTAGGTCATCTGTAACAAGTATAAAGCATTAGCAAACTCTTTGCTGATTTTTTTATTACATGTGTATTAGCACTTGATTCCATAACACTGAACAAATCCACTTTTTTAAAAAAAAGAGATTTTAGAATGATAAGATTTGAAAATATAATTAGAGATGAAAGTGAAGAAAAGAAGAGAGCCTGTGCTTAGTCCTGTCTTCAAAGTCTATAAAGTCCCGCTTAAAGGTATAAAGTGAAGTACTGAAATTAAAAAAGAAGTAAAAAGCTAGACTTTTATGCTAGAGGTTTCATTACACTAATAGTTATAGCACGTTTTGTATTCGGTTATATCCAAGGGGTTTTCCATTTTACCAACTTTAGGCTGCACAATTAGTCAGACTCTATTTGCTACTAAATACTTTCATGTATGTGTGTCTATTGTCTGACTGCAAAATAATTTGTGGAACTGAGCTGAAGGGTGGGAACAGCATGTACCCAAGGAACAATTAATTATTGCTCTTATGTCTGTAGACAGTCAATGTTTTATGTTCCTATGATTTTTCTCTCTCCTTCCCAATCATATTTCCCTCTCTCTCTCTTTTTCTTCCCACTAGTTCCTGCCTGTATAGCTTCTTGTTTCTCCTCTCACTTCCCAGTCATTGTCTTTGTTGTAGTTGACTAACTTTACTTGAACAGCAGGGTATGGTCCACTCTGAACCTCTCTCAATATTATCACAGGAAAGGGAGTGGAAAGCTTAATTTGTGTGTGAGTGTGTGTTTTGGATCGCATCAGACAGTTTGCTCAACTGATTCAACTACATTAATTGCTAGTGTTCTGCATTACATAGCACAAAATTTTTGTAATATGACTAGTTTTTAACAGATACAAATCCAAGTTTCTAAAATCCTATATTTATAACTGTAACGCCGACCCACACAGAGGTGTTGGCAGTGGGATCAAACCTGGGGCCGCTGGAGCTAAGTGCATGAGCCCCTACTTCATGAGCTAAAAGACACATCCCTGTTAGCCAGGGCTATAGTAGGCTCATCAATCTTTAGCTGGCGTAGCCACCACCAGAGGGGGCAAAGTGTCATACCAAGCAAGCAGGGGATTACATAACCAGTTATGCCAACACTATCTACACTAACATTAGAGACTACATTACCCTTCTTGATATAATGCCACTTCTATGAATGTGCTTGATGTTCCCTTTTATATTTCCTTATAAATGTAGGCACTGCTCCTGCAAACACTTAAACATGCTTGTAGCAGGGGAGCGGCTTCCTTGAGCACCCCCTGGTGACCAGAGGGCACTCTGCAGCACCGTGCAGTTTCCTCTGTGTCAGTGTGTCACTATTTAATGGAATCTTCTGGAAAAGCATTTATGAGTTTACAGGCTCTTACTTTAGAGCCCAGACAAAATGTAAAAGTCCCAAAACAAAGTCTCTGTTAAGGGATTGTCTACACTACTGTGCGGGGTCGATCTAAGATGTGCAACTTCAGCTACATGTGTAGCGTAGCTGACGTTGATGTACTTGGATCTACTTACCGTGGTGTCTTCACTGCGGTAAGTCGACAGCTGATGCTCTCCCGTCGACTCCGCTTGCGCTTCTCGTTCTGGTGGAGTACCGGAGTTGACAGGAGAGCGCTCAGCAGTTCATTTATCGCATCTATACTAGACACGATAAATTGACCCCCCCCCCCCCGCGATCGATCGCTGCCCGCTGATCCGGTGGGTAGTGTAGACAAGCCCTGAGTTTCAACAGCAGCTCTGTTTTCTGTAAGGCTTCAGAGTTGCTCAATGTCTCTCCCAGGCCTCCCTGACTGGAGAGCTTTGTAATCCCTTTCTTCTGTTTGTTCAGTCCCTCTCTCTCAAGCATCCCTTCTCTGTCCCTTTAGAACTTGGTGCTGCTCTTTTATAAGGGAATCACCTGACCCTATCAGATGTGTCTGCTTAGTAACTAGGGTTGGCTGGCCCCAGGTCTCTAGCCCTTAAAGGGGCAAGCTACTATGTTACAGTATATTGCCAACCCCAAATGTTCAAAAAGCATGAGATCAGCCTCACCTCCCAGTGTGAGATTTAAAAAAAATAATAGATCTTGGATTCTTATTATTTGCCTTCTGGTTTTTGAGCTTTTAGGGTATACTTGCTTCAGGTTTTCAGGCTTTTCTCAACAACCATGAAGGCTAGCTAGAAGCTTACTTTTTTTAAAAAAATGAGAGCTGAGATTCTGGTGTAATATCATGATTCCAGCAGCTGGAGCTTTTAGTTGGGGCTGAAATCATGAGACTTGTGATAAAATCATGAGTTGGCAACATTAAATATGTGAGTAAACCCACATGCATAAGTGTTTATAGCATTGAGCCTTAATGCTTTATAGCAGCACATTAGTGCCATGAATGTAGGGGACCGGACTAGATGATCTCTCGAGGTCCCTTCCAGTCCTACGATTCTATGATTTAGGTACTCATAGGAGGTACTCAATGGACTAGCAATGTGAAGGAAAAATGTCTTACTCCAGCAAGCATGATCTACACTATTGTATGCAGGCAGCATGGCTAAAGGTTGTTTCCTTAACTTATTGCACCTGACAGAATGGCTACAGATGAGGAGTTAGGAACAGTCTCACATTGTCTCTGTGTGAGGCAATGTAGGGTGACAATCTGGAGGCATTCAGAGTGTGCTTTGATGAAGCAAGAAAATTTGCCAAGGTTTGCAGAGGAGGTAGGTAGGTTTGAAATTATAGATTGCAACTTGCTCTTATTATTGATTAGTGTATTTAGGGTGAATTCTGTTAGATAATATAACTCAATCTTCTTTTATTTCCCCAAGAGCCCAGGATTCTGAGAATGAAACTATTGCTCAAGATTTTAAAAATGCTGAGCACCCAGGAGTTCTCACTGAAGTCATTGGGAGCTACTGTTGGGATGGTGCCAAATTGGTGTGGCCATACTGAATGAATTCTGAGAGCATAACTTGACATGACTCAAACATGGCTGAATGGCTGCAGAGGATCCTGAGAGCAGGTTCCCTTGAAGCAGACGCAAATTTGATAAAGAACTGGCAAAGTCTGCATGTACGATCGATATTGAACCTATTAGTTGGCAAATATGGCCCCATGCAGAAGTATCACATGTATAAAGTTCCAGCATGGAGCACAGGTCGACCTGGTTATAGTGACCTTACAGCAAGGACATCACGCAGAGAGCCAGAGTGAATGTTTGATGAGTGAGTCAACGTGGGGTGATCTTCATTCAGTGCCACCCCCAGCCCCTTCTAAACCATGAATTAGGTAAAAATTAGTAACCACATGCCCATGGGGCATGCTTTTAAGACATGTGACTTCTTTGAGGAAAAAGAGTATAAGAATCAAGCAAGGTAAATTACTGTGGTTGAGATTCGTTGATTGACGCTTGAAGAAGCAATGCTGCTCGACAGAGTAGCCAGAACTCTGCTCTGTGGGCTCAAGTAGGACTGTGAACCACAGGCGGGTGTCAAGACAACCAATGGAATCTGAGACAGACCAGAGGGCTGAGAAGAACAGACCAGGAGGGAAGAAGCCGTCTATAAAATTGGTAACCACCTTCTCTGTTTGCCAAGCAGGAACTGCATGAGGCTAGCACAGGGCCTGTTTGTGTATGTTTGTGAAAGAGAGACTAATTAAGAGGAATGTATAGCTGTTAATGTACAGCTCTTAATGTCTAACATAGGAGTTATGTGCTTAATATAACCCTTTACTGCTTGTGTAATTCCTTCTCAATAAACTGCTGTGTATTGCAGATAACTACTGTGGACCTTTTTCACTGCTATGACAGTAATCTTCTCCACCGGGAGCCAGTAAAGATCCATTTATGGGGTAGTAGTGCCCCCTGTTGTCAACATTTGGTAGCAGACGACAGTTTACTATTGTGTCTAAGTGAATAAGTCTTTAAACTGAATCAAACTGTGTCTGAACTGGTTGCTCGTTAAGAGCTTGGTATCTTGAATCCTTGGTGTTAACTAATTTGACTATTGTTTGACTAATTTGAATATTGTTCTGAATCAGTTCTGACATTAATTATAGCTCAGGGGCCAGATTTAGTTATAGTACAAAGAGAGGGAAATACACCAGTTAGCAGGGTTGTATTGGTCGTTCTTGGAGTCGACGATGTTTCACAAATGCAGACAGGGAAGGGTCATCGTACTGGGAGACAAGGGGGACATCCTAAAGCCCCTGGGTATGGTTTAGAGATGCTTACTGAGACAGGCATGTGAAAATCTTGGCTCTGATCCATGTTTGCCAAACGCTATTCCTGTCCCATACAAGGCAGGGTGTTTGAATGAAATGCTGTTAAAATATCAGACATGTGGCACTCCTATTCCTAAAAAGGAACAAATAACAAATGCCTCTGATTGGATTATGTATCAGGCTGTGAATAAGATTGCAGAGGAGCGTGAGATTTGGAAACAGAAGAAGGAAAGTTTGCAACAGGAGCTGGAGAAGCTGAGATTACAAAATGAGGGGATGAAAAAAGATTTGCAAACTGCTCTGATGCAAAATGTAACTAATGTCCAGCAGATGGCTGCTTTAACTCAAACTTGTCAGGAATCGGAATGTGATATGGATGCACAAATGCAGGAAAAACAAAAGTATAAATTGGAGGCAAAACTATATAAAGGGGCTGTGTCAGTTTTAACTGAACAGGCCACAAAGCCATCTGGAAAAGAGAATCATAAGAAATACATTGAAGTGATTAATAATCTGGAGTTTGCTTTGGTGACGAGGAAAACTATTTGTAGCATGGCTTTTGATCATAATCCCTGGAATGATGAGGAATGGGAAAATGTTGTGAAGGAGTGGCAGAGGGAAAAAGCATAAGAGAAGGAGGGGGAATATGTAAAGCCAAGTGTCCCTCCATCTCCATATAAATGTATGAAATACGGAAAGAATGGCAAAAGGGTGTGTGTGTCATTATGGCCTGGCAAAAAGTATAGGAGTGAAGCAGCAAGTCAGCCGTCATACCATAACATTGATATACCCGTAAGATGTCCACAAGTGATTAGAAAACAGAGATATAGAGCTAAATACAATACTGTTGGTACGATGGTGAAGGATCGAGAAGGGAGTTTGGTGTTTGAACTCCTGGATGAGGAAGATGAGCCTGTTGAATCAGTGGAAGAAATGGAAAGACATTCAGCAGTGATGGTTCAAATACCTAAATCCCCAGGCTATGTGTGACGTTATTGACAGGAACTGTGACCATATAGATCATTGTTGCACCTGGTCTTGTACAGGGGAGGCCAAGTGGGTTGTCTATGGAAAGGTTGTAGTTTGCTGGTTATGATTATGCTGTCTGTAGGTGTGTATCTTTTTTTAATGCAAAGTTATGAATATTGGCTATGTACTTGTTTGATTTCAGGTAGCCTCAGTAAAGCATTTGGTCACTTCTTGAGAAAAGACTATTCTCGGTAAGTGCCCAATCAAGAAACACTTAAGCTGACAACGGACTTTAAGACATACCAATCCACATCTGAGCTTTCCTGGGAGCATTCAAACTAACATGTAAGCAATGTTGTTGGCCTGTAAAGAACTGTCATGCATGGACATGTGACTTGCCCATGTGACTCCAAAACTCCATCTTGTAGCTGTGATTCTGCGTAGGAGAACACAAGGGGTTTCCACCCACAAGAGCAACTACGTTAGGCCCTGGGAAATCCCTCCATTTGGTCTTCATCTGGCACAAAAGATAGCTTCTCCACCCCAAAGAGATGCCTGAAAGAAATTGGAACAAAGGACAGTAACTACAGGGGTGTGAGTGGTTGCTGGACCCAGACTAGGAGGAACTCTAGTCTGTAAAAGAAGCTTATTGGAACATCGCTGAGGGTGAGATTTACCTGCATTTAGTTTCTTACTGTATTAGGCTTAGACTTGCGTGTTTTATTTTATTTTGCTTGGTAACTTACTTCGTTCTGTCTGTTATTACTTGGAACCACTTAAAGCCTACTTTTTATATTTAATAAAATAACTTTTTACTTATTAATTAACCCTGAGCAAGTATTAATACCTGCGGAAGCAAACAGCTGTGCATATCTCTCTATCAGTGTTACAGAGGGTGAACAATTTATGAGTTTACCTTGTATAAGCTTTATACAGACTAAAACGGCTTTATTTGGGATTTGGATCCCATTGGGAACTGGGTGTTGGAGACAGGAGCACTTCTTAAGCTGTTTTCAGTTAAACCTACAGCTTTTGGGAGATGTGGTTGAGACCTGGGTCTGTGTTTGCAACAGGCTAGCATGTCTGGCACAACCAGGCAGGGCACTGAAGTCCCAAGCTGCCAGGGAAAACAGGCTTAGAAGTAGTCTCAGTACATCAGGTGGCAGTCCCAAGGGGGTTTCTGTGTCTCAACCCATCACACTATGTATTGCCCATTAACTGAAAGTGAAAAGCAGGAATTAGCTAAGCAACTGCTCAACACTTACAAAAATCAAGCCACTTATTTAGGTGTTTAAATATAGACATAGAACTCTGACGAGATTAGTTTTGAAAATCTTGGTCCTCAAATTTAATTGCAGCGTAAACTGAGGTTTGTAAGGTGCTCAGGGACTGAGGTAAGGATTCCTGTGCAGATCTACCTATATGGGTTTCCCCCCTAACCTATGGATTTCCGAACACTTCTATAGGTCTATGGGGAAAACCATTGGTCTGTGGGGATATTTCCATCTGACTGGGTGTCCTTCTCCATTTTCTTACAGGCTGGTGAAGTAGGGTTGCCAGGTGTCCGGTTTTCTACCAGAATGCCCGGTCAAAAAGGGACCTGCAGTTAGCACTGCTGACCAGGTCAATAAAAGTCTGGTCGGCGGTGCTGAAGGGCTAAGGCAGGCCAGTTCCTACCTGTCCTGGCACCGTGCTGTGCCCCGGAAGCAGCCAGCAGCAGGTCCGGCTCTTAGCAGGGGGGCCTGAGGTTCCATGCACTGCCCCCACCTGAGCACTGGTCCACACTCCCATTGGCCAGGAACCGTGGCCAATGGAGCTGGGGGGTGGAGGTTCCTGCGGGCGAGAGCAGTGCATGGAGTCTCCTGGCCTCCTCTGCCTAGGAGCCAGATCTGCTGCTGTCTGCTTCCGGGGCAAAGCGTGGAGCCAGGACAGGCAGGGAGCCTTCCTTAGCCCCGCTGCACCGCTGACTGGGAGCTTCCTGAGGTAAGCCTGCACTCAACCCTGAGCCCCAATCCCCTGCCCCAGGCCTAAGCCCCCCCAAACCTGGAGTTCCCTCCTGTACCCCAAACCCCTCATCCCCAGTCCCACCCCAGAACTTGCACCCCCAGCCAGAGCCCTCACCTGCCCCTGCATCCCAACCCCCTTCCCCAGCCCAGAACCCCCTCTCAGACCCTGAATCCCCCATCCCCAGCCCAGAGCCCACACTCCCAGCCCAGAGCCCGCACTCCCTCCTGCACCCCAACCCCTGCCTCAACCTACAGCCCCCTCCCGCACTCCGAATCTCTTGGGCCCCACCCCCCAGCCTGGAGCCCCCTCCTGCATCCCATACCCCTCATCTCTGACCCCACTCTGGAGCCCGCACCCCCAGGCCACAGCCCATATCCACTCCCACACCACAACACCCACAAAGCTTTTGACACGGTCTCCCACAGTATTCTTGCCAGCAAGTTAAAGAAGTATGAGCTGGATGAATGGACTATAAGGTGGATAGAAAGTTGGCTAGATTGTCGGGCTCAACGGGTAGTGGTCAATGGCTCCATGTCTAGTTGGCAGCCGGTATCAAGTGGAGTGCCCCAAGGGTCAGTCCTCGAGCCGGTTTTGTTCAATATCTTCATAAATGATCTGGAGGATGGTGTGGATTGCACCCTCAGCAAGTTTGCAGATGACACAAAACTGGAAGAAGAGGTGGATAACGCTGGAGGATAGGGATAGGATACAGAGGGCCCTAGACAAATTAGAGGATTGGGCCAAAAGAAATCTGATGAGGTTCAACAAGGGCAAATGCAGAGTCCTGCACTTAGGACGGAAGAATCCCATGCACCGCTACAGACTAGAGACCGAATGGCTCGGCAGCAGTTCTGTAGAAAAGGACCTGGGGTTACAGTGGACGAGAAGCTGGATATGAGTCAACAGTGTGCCTTTGTTGCCAAGAAGGCCAATGGCATTTTGGGATGTATAAGTAGGGGCATTACCAGCAGATCGAGGGACGTGATCATTCCCCTCTATTTGACATTGGTGAGGCCTCATCTGGAGTACTGTGTCCAGTTTTGAGCCCCACACTACAAGAAGGATGTGGAAAAATTGGAAAGAGTCCAGCGGAGGGCAACAGAAATGATTAGGGAACTGGAACACATGAGTTATGAGGAGAGGCTGAGGGAACTGGGATTGTTTAGTCTGGGAAGAGAAGAATGAGGGGGGATTTGATAGCTGCTTTCAACTACCTGAAAGGGGGCTCCAAAGAGGATGGATCTAGACTGTTCTCAGTGGTACCAGATGACAGAACAAAGGAGTAATGGTCTCAAGTTGCAGTGGGGGAGGTTTAGGTTGGATTTTAGGAAAAACTTTTTCACTATGAGGGTGGTGAAACACTGGAATGCGTTGCCTAGGGAGGTGGTGGAATCTCCTTCCTTAGAAGTTTTTAAGGTCAGGCTTGAGAAAGCCCTGGCTGGGATGATTTAGTTGGGGATTGGTCCTGCTTTGAGCAGGGGGTTGGACTAGATGACCTCCTGAGGTCCCTTCCAACCCTGATATTCTATGATTCTATGAACCCCCAGCCTGCTCCCACATTCCAAATCTTTCATCCCTACCCCCCAGCCTGAAGCCCCATCCTGCACCCCCAAACCCCTCATCCCCACCCCAGAGCCCTCACCTCCAGTTGGAGCCCTCACCCCCTCCTGCACCCCAACTCCCTGCCCCAGTGTGGAGCCCCCTCCTACACCCTAAACCCCTCATTTCTGGCCCCACCCTGGAGCCCTCACCCCCAGTTAGAGACTGCACCCCAACCCCATGCCCCAGCCCAGTGAAAGTGAGTGAGGGTGGGGAAGAGCAAGCCACCAAGGGAGGGGGAATGTAGTGAGTGGGGGTGGGGCCTCGGGGAAGGGGGAGAGCAGGGGCAGGGCCCCAGGGCAGGGGCAGGGCTAGGGTGTTCGGTTTTGTGCAATTAGAAAGTTGGCCACCCTATGGTGAAGTGCAGCCAATCAAATCTGCTGCTTGTACTGAGGGACAGCTGAGACCTTCACCATAGGTAACAGCTAGTGCTCTTTTCCCCTCCTGCTGCTGAAGGGCAGATAGTTAGTTGGGAAGCTGCTGGCTCTGCAGCTACTTCTCTGACTCCCAGTGTTCTACTCCTCCACTCTACTAGGCCTCAGAGGGAGAAGGCTGAGAGAGTGTCCAGTGCTGCTCCATCCCCCAGGCTTCAGAGGCATGAAGACAACCTCAGGGACCTGCTCCTGCAACCCCACTGCTTGAAAGGGTTTTGTGTGTGTGAAGGGAGTTTCCTGTGCCTGAAAGGGGATGAAGAGAACTTCCA
Source organism: Lepidochelys olivacea (assembly GCF_965140295.1). Lineage (NCBI taxonomy): Eukaryota > Metazoa > Chordata > Testudines > Cheloniidae > Lepidochelys > Lepidochelys olivacea. The sequence continues at coordinate 73,382,720 of NC_140418.1, read as the reverse complement.
GGACCTGCCTGGGCTTTTAAAGGTCTGTCTACACAGCAAAAGATGTGCACAAGTTAGCTAACCCACGCAATCTTGAATCCAATGAGTGCAGGTAACAACAGCAGTGAAAACAGCACAACATGGGCTTCAGCATGGGTAGTAAATACCTGGAAGAGACCCTGGGTACATACTTGGCTTGCTAGCATGCTCTGAAGCCTGTACAGTACTGTCTTCACTGCTATTGTGACCTGTGCTAACTGGATTCAACCTAGCTCAGGTAGGCTAGTTCACTTACAGCTTTTGTTGTGTAGAAGATCCTAAAGGGGAAAGAAGGGAGTAAGAATTAAATATTAAAGGTGGAGGAAAGAAATGTTGAGTCTTTCCTTCTCTTTGCAGATTTATTTAAATGTATGCAATCAATTGGTTTTTGTTTTGAGGATGTTGCCAGGTAGGTCTGTGGATTTTAGGCCTGATTCAACTCCCATTAAAATGAGTTGTGTTTCTCCACTGACTCTAAAGGGAGCCATTTGGGCCCTTTGTCAAGTGTACAGGAGCTGATGCAAAGTGTCTAGATTTTTGAATTTCTGTGCGTTGTCTATAATTCTTGGAAGGCAGCAGAACTTTGAAATCATGAAGTCTGAAGCATCCTCTATTGATTTTATATCTCTTTCTTTTAGAATGTTTATGAAGTTATACACAATAAGCTGCGTTCATAAAAAGTTAGGGTTTCACATTTCAGAGTCAGGAAATGTCAAAAATAACTCCATCCCACCTATGCATATGCATTTTAATATAGTGTTTAATTACACGATCACATACTCTTTTTCACAAATAATACAATATAATTACAGTTTTTTCAGTAACCTTATATACGTGCATAGCACTTTCCGTTACTGTGTTCTCTTAGTGCATGATACAGTACATTAAAAGTCTTCACTGCTGTGTACTTAAATGATGTATTATAAATGAAATGACAGTGTTAGAAGGTATTTATTGATTGTATCCAATATTGTGGATTTTAAAGTAGTGTAAAGGTGCCCAGTGTATTGGATGGGTTCCTCTTGTTATAAGTGAAATAAATCATGAAATGTAAAGAAATAGGTGCTTAGAATTAAACGACAATAATAATTATTTTATTGACTACCAGTGATAGCTCATTTATACACTGTTTAATAGAATTAAATACTTTGCATTTGGTAACACCTATAAGGTTTCATATTAGCTTATAGAAAAATCCATTTGCTGATTTACCAACACTTGACCAATAAAAAATATACAGATAAATTTCAAAATGATGTCCTACAAAAATAAATTCTATACCAATGTTCATTGATTTTTTTAAACAATATTTTAAAGAGAAAATATCCCATGTTCTGTGAGTACAATCTTTAAACTTGAAGATAATTGCAATTATAAATATGTTACTTCAATGTAAGACAGTCAAACATGAAGTTGTAGTAGCATATATTTTTTACAATTCCATACATTTTTCTGCAAAATAGTTAATAATAATGTTCTGAACTGCATCATCTGCAAAAGGAAAAACAATTAATCAGAAACTCATAGTGTTATAATATGTTTTTTTTGTTATAATATGTTATCTTCTCCCTAAGTTATGTATATTTTAGTCGAAGAGCCAGTTCCTGAGAAGCAATGACCACCTGCCATTCCCGCTGAAGTTGATGGGAGTAGCAATTACTTAGCACTTTTAAGGATTATTTATTTATTTATTTATTTATTTACTTGAATTGTAAACTTTTTGGGGCAGGGACTTTTTATTCTGTGTTTGTACAGAGTGACTAGCACAGTGGGGCCCTGGTTTATAATTAGGAGCTCATAGACACTACCGTAATACAAATAATAAATAACAATTATAGTAGTAATATTTATGTGTATTGTGGTAGCATCTAGAGGCCAGGACCCCACTGTGCTAGGCATGATACAAACATGGAACAAAGAGACCGTCCCTGCCCTGAAGAGATATGTATAAGGATGTCTTCGATAGAGGTCTACTAGAAAGATCATTATCAACTTAATCCCACAAACTGTTGAGCTTCTCTGTCTCTCCTATGAAATCAAATAGTTTTCTATTCTTGTTTCTTTGGGTCTTTCACACATCAATAGAGGAGATAAAAAAATAAAAAATAATAGAAAAGTGATTGCAGAATCACAGAAATTGGCATGGGGACTAAGAGATAAGTGTATCATCTGAAACTACTTAACTTTTTTTAATTTGGGTATATTTCAGGTTTAGTATCTTTTATAATATTTTAATAAAACATTCCTTCTGTAGCTATCTTAATCTCATACTGATGTGCATTTGAAAGATGTACAGTTAAGTGCCACACAGTCTTTAGGGCATGTGATACTGTGTGATCATTAAGTTTTGACTGGTTTATAGCAAGGCTTCTACAGATAGTCAATAATATTTTGAATTTGTATAAAATATTTCTAATTGCTGTGCTTTATTTCAAAACCTGATATTATCATTTAAGACAAAAACTACAGCTACAAAAACTGTTTGTTCTCTGCTCCATATTACACCCATTTTAATTAACAAATTGGAATATTAACAAAAAAGGCAGTTTTTTTGGACAGCTTGAACTTTGAACAGTTGCTAATCTTTGGGGCTGTGTTGCAAAAGCTGTTTGTTTTTTTGTTTTTGTTTTGTTTAGTGCTGGTCTGCTCCAGGCAGCATGCCTTACGGTTTTATTTTATTACAAAGTACACCCTTTCATTTTCTGCTGTTCTGATGTCACCAGATTCTATTCACTACTGGCAACAGGGAGATTATAGAATGAGATGACAAGAGCACTGACTGTCACAAAGTCAAAATGAATTTTATGCCCGTTAAAGAAAATAACCTTGCATTATTTCAAGTTTCTGTTGTTTTGGTGTGCCAGTGTCACACACATGGGAAATGAGAAGTCAGATTAACCATGGAGACCTCAGGTTTAGGCCTTTGATTCTTTCCATACCCCCAGCTTGCCTGTCACGCTCACGCATCCATGGCAGCACTGTGAAGAGGAAGTGTTGCATTCAGTAAAGCTGCAGTGCCGCCTCCGCTATGGTGCTTTGTGAGAGCACATCAGAGGGGAGAAGTTTGGTGGAGGAAGGTGGGATGGGAAGGACAATGGGGGAAGGAATGGAGAGAGTGAATGTGAGGGAGGATGAAAAGAAAAGATAGTGTGATGAGGAGGGAAAAAGCAACAAGAAAAGGAAGAGAGAAAAGGGAAACAGAAGGACATGGAATAGACAGAAGGGGTAACATTTTTGACAGTTATCCTCTGGAACAAACTCAACACAACTCTCACAGCACAGCTCAATATTTTACCACAATGCTATCGTAGTGCATCAAAATATCAGGTTGTGATGCAACATGACAAACTCATAATAAAGTCACTGTGGGTAACAGCCCCTTTGTAACTAAGACAATCATACCAGTGCAGATGGCAACCCTAGGAGTAAGTAGGGGAAAGAGATCATGGGGCAGGAGATAAATGGAGAAAAGAAGGTAGGGAGCTCCGGGCTGGGGATGAGGGATTCGGAGTGCAGGAGGTGGATCAGAGACCGTACCCCCTCCCACACCCCAACCCCTTGCCTCAGCCCAGAGCCCCCTCCCATACTCCTAGCCCCTCGGTCCCAGCCTGGAGCACCCTCCTACACCCGCAGTCAGAGCCCTCACACACACCCTGCACCCCAACCTCCTGCCTCAGCCCAGAGCTCCCTCCCATACTCCGAACCCCTTGGCATCACCCCCCAGCCCAGAGCCCCTTCCTGCATCCCAAACCCCTCATCTCTGGCCCCACCCCAGAGCCCACACCCCCAGTTGGAGCCCTCACCCCCCTCCGGCACCCAGCCCCCTGAGCCAGCCCGGTGAAAATGAATGAGTGAGTGAGATTGGGGAGAACGAGCGACAGAAGCGGGGGGAATGGAGTGAGCAGGGGGTGGGCCTCATTGAAGGGTGGGGTATGGGCAGGGCCTAAGAGGAGGGGCGGAGCAATGGTGTTTGGTTTTTGTGAGTAGAAAGTTGGCAACCCTATCTTAAAGAAATGGAGGTTCAGGTGATCTTTTACCTCCTAGAGGAGGAGAGCAAAGGCGAAACAAGATTATGATGATCAATAGATGGCTGAGGTAATGGTTCTGCAATGAGGGCTCTGTTTGACCACTCTGAAGCATTCTTGGACAGAGGACTGTTCTCATGGGATGGACTCTACTTGAATAGGGGAAGAAATAGACCTCTGGGATGGAGGTGACACAACTGACTAAAAGAGCTTTAAACTAGAAATTCAGGGGAGATGGTTGGGAGATGCTCATGTAATTTCCAAACCAGATTTTGATATTGACAGGGATGGGGGAGAATCAAGTAAAAGAGGATAGAGCAATGGAGAATGGACAACAAGAGGAAAGATAATACCACTGACAGTAACAGTCAGGTAGGCAATGCTGTCAGTGAAATGACTGTATCTAATCAGATGAGGAATGTGGGTTAAGCCAAGAAGAAGTAATTAAAATGTCTGTGCACCGATGGAAAGAATCTTGGTAGCAGAATGAAGGAACTAGAACTACTGGTGCAGGAAGTGAAACCAGATATTCGACGGATAACAGAAACTGGTGGAAGAGTTGTCATGACTGGAATATAAGTATTGAAGAGTATGTGCTGTTTAGGAAAGACAGAAATATAGGGGAAGGTGTTGCAGTAGCATTATATATTAATGATGAGGTAGATTTTAAAAAATTAGAAGTGATGGAATGGATAAAACTGAATATGTGTGGGCCAAAATCACTTTGGGGAAGAAAGGCAACAGACACTTGACTCAGATAGCGCTTGGAATTTGTTGCACCGCCAACATCTGATTTGGATATGGTTCGAGACCTCTTTAATATTTGTAATGAAATAAATACTATTGGGAATTGTGTGATTATGGGAGACTTTAATTTCCCAGATATAGATTGGGCAAAAAGTGCTACTAATAATGGTAGGGCTTAGATATTCCTGGATATTGTAGCAAACTGATTTCTTTACCAAATAGTCACCACACCAACAAGAGGCGGTGTCATTTTAGGTTTGGTATTGGTAAAGTAAGAAGGACCTCATAGAAGAACTAGTTGTAGAGGACAATCTTGGTTTGAATGATCATGAGTTAATTCATCTTAAACTCAATGGAAGGAAAAACAAAAAAGGTCTGCAATTAGGTTCCTTAATTTCAAAAGTGCAAACTTTAAAAAATTAAGGGTATTAGGGATGTAGACTGGACTGAAGAAGTCAAGAATCTTCATATGGAGGAAGCTTGGAATTACTTTAAAGTTAAAGTTGCAGAAGCTAGCTGAAGACTACATCCCAAGCAAAAGGAAACAGTTTGTAGGGCAGGGTTACAGACTAAACTGCAATCTGAACAAGCATCTCAAACAGGTGATTAAGAGAAAGCAGAAAACATACAAGGAATGAAAGAAGGAATGGATCAGCAAGGAACGCCACCTCTTAGAGGTCAGAAAGCATAGGGAAAAAAGTGAGAACTGCCAAAAGCCAAGCAAAGTTGGACCTTGCAAAGGAAATTAAAACCACTAGTAAAAGATTCTTTAGTCATATAAATAAAAAGAAAACAAGGAAAGAAGTGGAACCACTATACACTGAGGATGAGGTAGATATTAAAAATAACCTAGGTGTAGCCCAGCACCTAAATGAATACTTTGCCACTTTTCAATAAGGATAATGAAGAGCTTGGGGCAAATGGCAGGGTGGCCAATGGGAACAAGGATATGAAGTAGAAATTACCATATCCAAGGTGGAAGCCAAACTCAAAACAGGTTAATGGGACCAAATTGGGGGGCTCAGATAACCTCCATCCAAGAATATTAAAGGAACTGGCACATGGAAATTGCACGCCTAATAGCAGGGATTTTTAATGAACCATCAATTCAGAGGGTGTACTCTATGACTGGAGAATTGCAAATAAAATATGTTTAAAAAAGGGGGAAAAAGTGATCCAGGAAACTACAGGTCCATTAGTTTCATCTTAGCTGTATGCAAGGTCTTAGAACAAATTGTGAAAGAGTTATTAAAGACACAGTGGTAAATGGTAATTGGGATAAAATACAGCATGGTTTTACAAAAGGTAAATCGTGCCAGGTCAGCCTGATCTCTTTGAGGAGATAACTGATTTTCTAGACAAAGGAAATGCAGTAGACCTAATCCACCTGGACTTCAGTAAAGCATTTGATATAGTTCCATTATAAATTATTAGTTAAGTTGGAGAAGATAGGAATTAATATAAAAATCACAAGATGGATACAGAGCTGGTTAAAGTGACAACTGCAGAGGGTCATGCTGAAAGGTGAACTGTCTGGCTGAAGGGATGATACTAGTGGAGTTCCTCAAGGATCAGTCTTGGGACCGATGTTATTTAACATTTTCATTAATGACCTTGGCACAAAAAGTGGGAATATGCTAATAAAATTTGTGGATGATACAAAGTTGGGAGGCATTGCCAGTATGGAGGAGGACTAGAATATCATACAAAGACATTTGGACTACCTTAAAAACTGGAGTAATAAAAATGGGATGAAATTTAGTAGTACAAAGTGCAAGGTCATGCACTTAGGGACTAACAACAAGAATTTTTGCTATAAACTGGGGATAATCAGTTGGACGCAATAGAGGAAGAGAAAGACCTGGACGTATCGGTAAATCACAGGATGACTATAAGCCACAAATGTGATGTAGCCATGGCTAATGCAGTCCTAGGATGCATCACGCAAAGCATTTCCAGTAGAGGTAGGAAAGTATTCTTACCATTATACAAAGCACTGATGAGACCTCATCTGGAATACTGTGTGCAATTCTAGTTTCCCATGTTTTAGAAAGTTGAATTCAAACAGGACCAGGTGCAGAGAAGGGCTACTACTAGGATGATCAGAGGAATGGAGAATCTACCTTATGAGAGGAGACTTAAGGAGCTTGGCCTAACAAACAAAGGATGAGGGGAGATACCATTGCCCTCTATAAATATGTCAGGGGAATAAACACCAGGGTGGGAGAGAAGTTACTTAAGTTAAGCACCAATGCTTAAGAACAAATTGATATAAACTGGCCATCAATAAGTTTAGACTTGAAATGAGACCACTGAAGGAGTGAAGTTCTGGAACAGCTTTCCAAGGGGAGTAGTGGGGGCAAAAAACCTAACTTGTTTTAAGCCTTTTATTGGCAAATATTTCCAATGTCTGGTGAGGGCACACTAGAGGGGGAGGACTCTTAGTTCCCAGGTGTCTACCTGATGGGTCTTGCCCACATGTTCAAGGTCTCACTGGTTGCCATATTTGGAGTCAGGAATAAATTTCCTCCCAGAGCAGATTGGCAGAGATCCTGGGGGGGTTTCGCCTTCCTCTGCAGCATGTGGCATGGATCACTTGCTATTTGAACTAGAATAAATGGTGGATTCTCTGTAACTTGAAGTATTTACATCAAGATTTGAAGATTTCAGTAACTCAGCCAAAAGGCCTGTTGTAGGAGTCGATGGGTGAAGTTCTGTGGCCTACAGGAGTTCAGACTAGATGACCATGATTGTCCCTTCTGGCCTTAAAATCTATGAGTCTGTGAGTCTATGAAGCGGTGATGCTCAGTCAGAGAAAAAGGTTAGGGACCAAGAGTACATCTTGCCAGAAACAGCACTTTTGGTCACTTACTGACAGGAAGCATTGATACCAGAAAAATTATTTCAGGCAATGGGAGGTGGCAGAAGCACAGGAGAGCCCCACTTGTCTGATCAAAGACGATAAATCAAGGGAGGGGAGGCGGAAAAATGCAGTGAAGAAGGAACAAAGTAATGAATGGTGTAGCTTCTTTGGACACTGAAATGCTTATTGTATTACTATGTGGCACCATACATATACATGGCCTAGGTGAGTGGTTCTCAACCAGGGGTATGTCGACCCCTGGAAGTATGCAGAGGTCTTCCGGGGAACATCAGCTCATCTAAATATTTGCCTAGTTTTACACCAGGCTACAAAGTCAGTACAAACTAAAATTTCATACAGACAGTGACTTGTTTATACTGCCCTATACACTGAAATGTAAGTATAATATTTATATTCTAAATTACTTATTTGATAATTATATGGTAAAAATTAGAAAATAAGCAGTTTTTCAGTAATAGTGTGCTGTGACACTTCTGTATTTTTATGTCTCATTTTGTAAGCAAGTAGTTTTTAAGTGAGGTGAAATTTGGGTGTACGCAAGATAAATCAGACTTCTGAAACGGGGACAGTAGTCTGGAAAGGTTGAGAGCCACTGGTCTAGGTGAACTGTGCTGAAAACATAAGATTAATATTCTACAGACCTTGTAGCCTAAAGTCTGACTTGGTAGAGCATAGAATGGGATCATGTCATGAAGCATTCAGGCCTATGGAACTGGAGAATTTTTAAACTTTTGGTGAAGAGAAGAAACTTGGCAACCATTAACTGGGAGTCTATCCCAAGCATAAGGGCCATATTAAAAAAGGCATGAAGGTTGGATTTTTTTCTACAGAAGTATTTTTTTAAGGCCTCCCCCTTTTTTTCTTCTCCTCATTCCCTCTGCTGCCTCCACCAACATGGGATTTACAACCAATATCAAATTCAGCTCCTTCCCATGCCATCTCTTCTTCCTTTGTCCCTTGGTTTATCTGGATCAACTGCTGCTGTGATATTAGCTGCCCATAGTTACCTGCCAGAGATTTATGAGCGGACTCCACTGGGGGCCTAAGCAGCTTCCAAACTATGAGTGTGGTTCTCTTCTCACTTACACCACTGTAACTCCATTGGCTTCATTGGAGTTACTTCGGATCCACACCATTGTGACAGGAGACTCAGGTTCTACCTTTTATGTGCTTTTCCATCCTCATGAAATTTCTGCCTACATGCCCTACTGATTTTTGGGAAGTGGTTCCTGCTGCTGACAGTGAGACCCAGGAACTCTACTTAGGCATACAACAAATTCTGACTCTGTAAACTACAGCACCCCACTCATTATAAACTCTTGTTTTTTATTTGTATGATAGTTTATTGAAAAAATTCTCTCTAGAATGAAACTTCTCATTCTTGTTCTTGGACCAAAAGTAATTTTGCATATTGTGTGGAAAGCTGGGTAAAATTCTGTTAGATTGTTTCTCAGTAAGATGAACATAAAACAAGAGTTTCTCATAACTGGAACCATTTTCAAATGCAGTTGAATGATTCACAAATGCCTTACTTTTTAACACAGCAAACTCAATACGGATTTAACCATCCCTGAAGAGCAGTGCCTCAGAGGTAAAGAATTTTGGTTCTGAAATAACAAAGCTGTAAGTCTTTGAAAAATGTGTATTGTGAATGCATAGAATGGTTTTCCACTAATGAACCAATCTTTCGCACTGTCTTTAATGGGAATTGCAGCTGATCATATGAGAGCAGAATTTGGCCCTAAATATTTAACGTGTATAGTGCCCCACTGAAAATCACTTTCAGCTGGGAGAAGGATCTAGAGGCTGGAAGTAAATCCAATCTCTGATGCCCTTGCTGTATTCTAGCTCTGTAACTCCTGAATGACAGGACAAGGGCTATCCTGACAGTCTACAACTTCCAGGAAGTAGAATCCTGATCTGAAAAGCCTTCTCCCTAGTCGTAGGGCCCACAGACAACCTGAATAGCTGTCAGCTCTGACAATGACAGTTACAGTCTTAACTGTCACTTCAAAGCCTTCCAGAATTCTGAAGACCAGTTCTTTATCGAGAAAGAAGGCAGCCTTCACAGCTTTGAGGAGGGGAAGGAGTACGGTGAAGGAAATGTTGAGGGTTTGGTGGTCTTCTGCTGAATAATGTAGATGGGCTGCTCTCTGTTGGAATAGTGAAGAAAAATTATCTTAGCACTTCTGTAGTGTGTTTCTTCCTGGAAGTACTTTATGATTCCACCATGCAGTCCTTATTCAGGTAAAACTCATACAGACTTCAATGGTTGTTTTGCCTCCTTAATGCCTGTAAAGATGGGCCTGTAAACAAGGAAAATAGCTTGTTTTCTGTCCTGAGACTAATGGTACTGTATAAAGAGACAGAATAGGGAAAGTGGAGTATGCGGTTTTTGATTTACCTATGTCACATAGTTTGAGGGAAGAGCATACAAAGCAACATAGGAGTAGGGAATATGGAGGGAGGAAAAAACAAGATCTTACATACAGAACCCTTAATAAAGAATAACAACTTAAAAAGTGATTTTAAAATTTGTTGTTTGAGACTTAATTATGCAGTGTATAGGATAAGGGCACAAAAACAGACATAGTAAAATCTGTGGAAGCAGCAACATAGCATCTTCCAGTAGCTCAGACACACATTACCCAATTCCAGGATAAATATTTTGGCACCATAAATCATCACAAATGTGAATACCAGCATTTATGACAAGGATCAGAATGAGGCTACAGGACCCTGCAAATTACTTTATTAAAGGCAATGGCTATTCTCCAAACCCTGTTGATGAATTTGGCACTATCTGAATGTCTCTTTAGGGTGGGATACCCTGAATGTTGTGTGTGTGTGTGTGTGTGTGTGTGTGTGTGTTTAAAGGGAGGGATTAAATTATTGTTTTTATTACAAAATATATTCCTAGTATAAGAACTGTGCAGACGATGGAAATTCCATTTTGCAAAGAATTTTGAATTTTAGCTTCATTTTGAATAGTAACAAAACCTGAAAATTTCATAATTCTCCATGAAAGAAAATTTTTAAAAAAAAGTTGTTTAGATCAGAATGTTTAATTTTGACAAAATGGTTTTGTTTGGATTTTGACTTTTTAAATATAATACAAATGTAGTGGGGTTGTCACCCTGCTCTGGTTAGGAAGGGGTTAAAAGCAGCCTGGGGAGGCTGGTTGGGTAAACAGTCACAGGTGTGGCCACACCCAACTAGGGTCCAGCTGACCCTGATAAAAGGGCAGGTTGAGGGAGTGAGAGAAGGCTCTTGCTGAGAAGTAGAGAGGACTAGGCCAGCAAGCAGGGTACCTGAGACAGAGCAGTACTGGGGAAGGGCAGGCAGAGCTGGGGACCCCCCAGGCTAAGGCCTTGCTAAAGGCCAGGGGAGGTACTAGGGCTACAGGGAGGCAGCTGGGGCTGGAAAGGAAGCAGGTCCAAACCCCCTTGCTAATGATGAGTGACCACTTCGGACTGCAGTTTGCCCCTGAGGGAAGGGGCTAGATGAGGCCTGGTAGTGGGTCACTGGGGCGAAGTGGTCTTAGAAGATTGGGGTTCCTGGGAAAGGGAGAACCAGAGTGTGGGGGCACTGCTGTGGGGCAGCACCCCAAGGTAAGGGGCACTGGTGTCTGGGAGGGACGTGGGGCCTGAAGTGCTATAAGTGGTGGAAATCAGGAGGAAACAAGCATTGGTAGGAAGACACCAGTCAGCAGGAGGAGCTCCAAAGCTGGAACTGAGCTAATTCCTGGATGACCAGCAGGGGGTGCTGGCGGTGAGTACCTGTCATGCTACAACAAAATAAAAAAATGAAAATAATATCAAAATGAAAAATCAATATTTTATTCCAACTATGTTGAAATGGGAAGTTGTTGGACCTTTCTTCCCTAGTTTTTTCTGTTAAATGAAATTTCTGCAAAATCAATATGGTTTTGTAAAGTGTTTCCATTTTGACAGAACTACATTTTCAATTGAGTTTTTCTGACCAGCTCTGTTTAGTATATACCAATCCATTATTTACATCTTTTTATTACAAAATATTTCTTTATGAATATTTACATCTTCCTTTGGATTTCTAAACTAGTTGGAATATGCTTTAGAACAAAACATTTTGATTTTTTGTTTTTAACCAACTTTTTGTTTTGAATTTTCTATTTTCTATTAGAACATTAAAAGGTTAAAGTCAATGAAATATTTCAACTGATATGGAACAATTTTTTAAAATTTCTTTTGTGGAGAATTTCAAAATTTGAGTTTTTTGTTCCAATTTGAAATGAAGCCAAATTTTAAAAAAAATTCAATCCTTAGTGAAATGGAATTTCCATACTTCACACACGACAAACCTACGTGCTTATAACTGTTTCCATTGTTTTTCCTCTGTTTATAATTTGAATATTACTGTAGAAGCTGAGTTTCCAACACCAGAGTTACAAACTGACCAGTGAACCCCACACATCATTTGGAACCAGATGCACACAATCAGACAGCAGTAGAGACCCCCCGCCCCCAGCTGATACAATACAGTACTGTTAAATTTAAATTAATTTAAAAAAAATAAAGGGAATCAGCATTTTCCCACTGCATAGTACAGTTTCAAAGCTGTATTAAGTCAATGTTCAGTTGTAGGGTTTTGAAAGAACAACCAAACATTTTACTCAGAGTTACCAACATTTCAGAGTCATGAACTATCTCTATTCATGAGGTGAGCGTAACTCTGAGTTTCTACTGTAAAACTGCAGGTTTGGGATCTATCTACAGTATTTACTCATGCAGCATTCTGTTTGACTTCAGTTATAACTCTGAGTAAGTCCTGCAGGATTGGCCCTAAAATGAAATCCCTTCTATTCCTGTAGTCTTGTGGAGAAAGTCCAAGGGTAATTGTGCTAATGCACCTGTTCCTTTGGATGAGTTGGCGCTTTGTTTTATGGTATTTTTCACACTGTACTGAGGCATGCATGAATGTACATCTAGACCTCAGACAATAAAATCAGCAAATGATTTCTTCTAGACAATGAGAATATTCAGCTATATAAACTGTACCTTGACAAGTATAGTGGGCCAAATTCTGTTGGTAACTTAGTCTGACATATATGGTGTGTGAATGATCTAATGTTGCTGTCTGCCCCTAAACTATAAAATCTGTGTAGATCCGGGTCTCTTGCGATCAGAATTATTTCCATACCAACATAGCCATAGGTGGCATTTGGTATGGTGCATTGATGTGCGTTAAGGAAGAAACTTTGGGCAGATTTTAGAAGTTCCTATTGTAGTGTTTCTCTCTGGTATTCGTGACAAAGACATGATACTGAACTAGATGGAGCGCTGGTCTCATCCACTATGTCTATTCCTAGGTACAGTAATTATTTAACCAAGTGCCGGAGTTGAGATCTGGATAGGCACATATTATGAGCTGCGCCTATTTTTGCTTTATTACATATTTCTTGTAGATTACGTTTATTTTGATCGTTGTCTCGTTAGATAGCTTTTGCATTTATTTTAATGCAATGGTACAATTGAGACTTCAGAAAATCAAGGCTGAGTTTCTTTAGAATATCCCCGGTGTGTGTGTGTTTATACATACACACACTTTGTCCTGCACGGAAGATACTAAATTGTTTGCTGTGGAACCTATAACTTCAGCTGTGTCTGACTGCTTTGTAGTTAAAATCTCAAACGTTAATTCTTGTGCTGTCCTGTTAATATCTCGTATCGTAGCAGCCCTTAAAACCAAACATCAGACATTCGATACTTCGTGCCTAGGGTCTCGAAATCTCAGAAGGGTGGAGGCTGGGAGCCAACTGGGAAGGCCCCCCACATCCTAGCATCAGGGGCCTCTGCGGGTGGGCGAGGAGGCAGTCACCCCGACTTGCCCCCCCAAATCCTGAATCCCATCTCCACGGGGTGGAGACGGGGCGCTCGATCCGCCCACCTCCCCCAGACCCCATCCCCACGGGGCACCGTGTGCGTGCGGAGGCCGCTAGCTCCACCTCAGTGCACCCAGCCCCGGCACTTACGGGCAGCAGCATCCCTCGCAGGTGGCGGAGGCTCGGCCCCTTTAAGGCCGAGGCTGCCGTAACCCGATCCCGCAGTGAGTGGCTTGTCGGAGGAGCCCTCGGAGCTGTCGCCACCCGCTGCCCCCGGAGCATCCTGCGTGTGGCAAGCAGCGAAGGGCTCTCCCGGCAGGGATGGGGGAGGTGCTGCGGCCACACTAGCCCCCGCCTGCCCTCCCACCCCAGGTAGGGGTGCGCGGGGCTCGGGTGGGGCAGTGCCCGCAGCCTTCCGGAGGGAGCGCCGGCTGCTCGCCACAGGGAAACGTCCGGCCCGCCTCGGGTGGGGGCGGGGCGGGGCACTCAGGGGCGGTGGAACCGGGAGCGGCCGGGCGCCCCGCTCCGTGTGAGGGGCAGGCGGCGGGCAGGTTCCCATTAATCCTCTCGCCCTGCCTGCCTGCCGGGAGCGAGGGCTCGGGGCAGTGTATCAGAGGGTCTGGGGTGAACGGGACAGGGGGCGGGGGTTCTGCCCCAGCAGGGCGAGGGTTAATGGGGAAAGGGGGCGGCTGTGCAGCCCCGGGAGGGAGCGGGTCAGTGGGAATGGTGGCGCGGGGGAGGGGAGGTTGTGTAGTCCTAGCAGGGAGAGGGGAAATGAAAGCTGGAGTTGGGGGAGACAGCTGGTACTGCAGCTCCAGGTTTTGCCCACTAGAACCGCGGGGTTGCTGTCAAATTGCATCAAGTCCTGTCTCTACAATATGCTACCGCTATAATGCTGTGAAACTGGTCCAGCCTCCCTGAAATGCTGCACTGAAGAAACTAATGCTTTTAAAGGGACACTTTCAGATTCAAAATACTGTTTTAAAATCCGATGTCCTTATTTCCCTTCTTAGATTGTTTGTTGTTTAAACTGAACTTTGTAAATACTAATGTAATGTTAACTGTTGGTGTGTCTGAATATCTGTCCTCTTGGACAAAGAAATAATACTTGTAATTACATTTTATTTCCAGTTTGTTTACTGTCTGGCTTTTCTCTGCTAGCGAGTATCGCAGTGTTTGATTGTTGAACATTGCAAATGTTCGCATCTCAACAAATTACAAAATAGGTTTAATTGATTTATTTTCTTCTCCCTTCTCCTCCACCCACCTAATACTCCGAAACTGAAATTTCAGGAAATGTTTTATTAATCTTTCTGATTTTTAGAAACTTATCTTCCTGAACTAACAGTACCCATATGTTTTTTGGTTTTTTTAAGTTAGAGAGGAAAAGTGGGAATTTTATTAAAAATAGCTCTCTTTCCTACTAAAGACTCTTGATGTATCTGAAAGCTTTGAAGAAAAAAAGCTTTTTTTGATAAGTGATATAATTTGCAAAAAGTAATTCACCTTGCAGTTTGTTTTTTGGTAGGGGGATGACTAATCTCTGCAGTTTCAGAGCAGGGTACAAAACACATTGCTTTTAAGCATTTTAGTTGTTTGAATACAAGTTGTCATTAGGAATGAATGACTGAGTTATAACAGGAAGGAGGCTGCTTGTGCTGTGGGCAATCTGTATTTATCATCTAGAGCTATGCAAATAACTACTTATTGTTTTGTTTTTGCTTTTTTTCTAATTCAGCTGTGGAACTGAAAATGTCAGATTTTGTTTAGGGTCCTACAAATCTTTCATTTGACTCAAAATGAAATGTTTAGTTTAGGGTTTTTTTAATTGAACCAAACTTTTGAAAGGAAAAGCAATTTCAAATTAGAAAAGTGAAACATTTTGTTTCAAAAATGTTGATGCAAAGCATTTAGCTTTTTCAGTGTTTTTATTCAAAACAATTTGAATTCAACATGAATTTGAAAAATGTTTCAGTTGAGCCAAATATGCATTTTTCACTAGGGGAAAAAAGTTTTGAACATTTTTATCCAGTCTGTTGTCACTTGTCCAGCTATTATGATGATTGAAGCAAGACGGTTTATAAAATAAAATGTTCATAGAATCATAGGACTGAAAGGGACCTTGAGAAGTCATCTAGTCCAGTGGCTCTCAACCTTTTCAGATTACTGTACTCTTACTGTATTACTCTTTCAGGAGTCTGATTTGTCTTGCATACCCCAAAGCTTCACCTCGCTTAAAAACTACTTGCTTACAAAATCAGACCTAAAAAGACACAGGTGTCACAGCACATTATTACAGAAAATTGCATACATTCTCATTTTTATCATATTAATAGGAATGTAAATAATATTTACATTTCAGTGTATAGAGAAGTATAAACAAGTCATTGTCTCTATGAAATTTTAGTTTGTACTGACTTTGCTAGTGCTTTCTATGTAACCTGTTGTAAAACCAGGCAAATACCTAGATGAGTTGATGTACCCCCCTGGAAGACCTCTCTGTACCCCAGGGTACACAGATCCCTGGTTGAGAACCACCGATCTAGTCTAGTCCCCTGTACTCATGGCAGGACTAAGTATTCTCTAGACCATCCCTGACAGACGTTTGTCTAACCTGCTCTTTGTGGCATCTCCATCATGGGAGATTTTTATCTCCCTAGGCAATTTATTCCAGTGATTAACAAATGTGCCTGTTAGGAAGTTTGTTCCTGATGTCCAACCTAAACTACCCTTGCTGCAATTTAAGCCCATTGCTTCTTGTTCTACCCTCACAGGTTAAAGAGAACAATTTTTCTCCTTCCTCCTTTTAACAACCTTTTATGTATTGTTACCATGTCCCCTCTCGGTCTTCTCTTCTCCAGACTAACCAAACCCAATTTTTTCAATCTTCCCTTATAGGTCATGTTTTCTAGATCTTTAATCAGGGCTTTGGAGCGGAGCCCAGAGCTGGAGCGTGGAGCAGCTCCGGAGCAGTGGAGCTGCAGGTTTTTGCCTGGAGCTGGAGCGGAACCAGAGCACAGCTCCAAAGCCCTGCCTTTAATTATTTTTGTTGCTCTTCTCTGGACTTTCTCCAATTTGTCCACAAATTTCCTAAAATGTAGCACCCAGAAGTGGACACAATATTCCAGCTGAGGCCTAATCAGCATGGAGTAGAGTGAAAGAATTACTTCTCATATCTTGCTTACAACACTCCTATGAATACATTCCAGAATGTTTTCTTTTTTTGCAACAGAGTTACACTGTTGTCTCATAAATATCTTGTGATCCACTATGACCCCCCAGATCCCTTTTTGCAATATTCCTTCCTAGGCTCTCATTTCCCATTTTGTATGTATGCAACTGATTGCTTCTTAAGTGGAAGCATTACATCAGATAATTAATGATTCTGAACAGTATGTCATACTACACTAACAGCATCATCATGGAGCTATTAGATAGGAGATCTACACCTCCTTATCTTTTGTGCAGGTCCATTGTGTTCTGAGCATGCCTATCAGATAGCAGGGGAACACCTAGTTTGTAAATCGTGCCAGGGCTTAGGAGTGAGTTAGGGGCTGTCATAAATATAAAGGGAAGGGTAAACCCCTTTGAAATCCCTCCTGGCCAGGGGAAAGCTCCTCTCACCTGTAAAGGGTTAAGAAGCTAAAGGTAACCTCGCTGGCACCTGACCAAAATGACCAATGAGGAGACAAGATACTTTCAAAAGCTGGGAGGAGGGAGAGAAACAAAGGGTTTGTGTGTCTGTCTGTAGTCGTCTTGGCCGGGGACAGAACAGGAATGGAGTCTTAGAACTTTTAGTAAGTAATCTAGCTAGGTATGTGTTAGATTATGATTTCTTTAAATGGCTGAGAAAAGAATTGTGCTGAATAGAATAACTATTTCTGTCTGTGTATCTTTTTTGTAACTTAAGGTTTTGCCTAGAGGGGTTCTCTATGTTTTTGAATCTAATTACCCTGTAAGATATATACCATCCTGATTTTACAGGGGGGATTTCTTTATTTCTATTTACTTCTATTTTTTATTAAAAGTCTTCTTGTAAAACACTGAATGCTTTTTCATTGTTCTCAGATCCAAGGGTTTGGGTCTGTGGTCACCTATGCAAATTGGTGAGGCTTTTTACCAAACCTTGTCCAGGAAGTGGGGTGCAAGGTTTTGGGAAGTATTTTGGGGGGAGGACGCGTCCAAACAGCTCTTCCCCAGTAACCAGTATTAGTTTGGTGGTGGTAGCGGCCATTCCAAGGATAACGGGGGTAATATTTGTTACCTTGGGGAAGTTTTGACCTAAGCTGGTAAAGATAAGCTTAGGAGGTTTTTCATGCAGGTCCCCACATCTGTACCCTAGAGTTCAGAGTGGGGGAGGAACCTTGACAGGGGCTGAGTAGCTTGGTGTCACCAGGACTTAGGCAGCTTTGCACATGAGCATAGGCAGAAATTTAGGCACTGAGTAGACTTCACTAGTAGAGAAAATTTAGGTGCCTACAAGATTAGATGGTAGCAAGTGGTGGATGCCTGTTGCACTTGTTGGATTGAAGCGCCTATGTCCTCTTTGTCAATATAATCCTCTGTTTAAAAAGCCATGTTTAGTAAAAGTTACTAAATTAAACAAGATACACAATTAGGGCTAACTTAACCCCCTCACTTAAAAGATTAAATTTTTGCTCATATGAATATTTTTATGGTTGAACTGCTCTATGAAAGTACATACACACTCAACTCCTTTATTTTATTTGAGTTAAAATAAAATTTATTGAGTTAAAATTTGAGTTTTCAGCTTGCTCAAGTGGAATTCCAAGTTAGCTCCTAGATTTTAATTTCAGTATGTACAAAAGTCTTTTGGGAGAACCTATGTAAAACTAGCTCTTGAACGCAGTCTGGCAAAATTGTCATGAATGCTTACCAGACCAAGAATAAAACTTACTTGCTTTCCCCTTTCTATAATAATGGTTGTACCGAGACAAGAATTTCTTGTCCATTTAAAAAAAAAAAGTCTGAGGAGAATTTTGCACAGTTAATTGCTTTGTGGCTTTCTAACAGACCAGACTGTAGCCATAGGGAAGCAAAATTTTCATGTAGGTGCAGATTTTTAGCAACTGTATGTGGCCTGATTTTTTTTCCAGTGATGGTGTTTACCTATGATTTCTATTAAAAATCAGCAGGAGCTCTGGATGGCTAATACCTGTGAGAATCATGCTACAGAATGGGGGGGGGGGATTGGAGGCAGGGGTAGAATTCCTTCTAGAGACTGTTTTGAAAGAGGGTTTATTTTGTAGACTTCTTAAATATCCTCTTGCAATGAATGTTTGTTTCAAGATATTACATATAAGTAGATAGCACCAGGGATTTCCTTGATTTTATATGCATGTCTGGTGCTACAAAAAGTAAGTAAGCAAAAATGGATTTTCTCCATTAATAAGTGCAACATCAATATTTGTACAAAACACAGCATAAATAGTTGGGAGTATATTATTACATACATGAGATCAATAGGAATGGGCCCTGCAGAACTATTTATTGTAATGTACTAGTTGAAAGTGAAGAAGCTATTGTAAATGTACAGTGTGTTTGCTGCTTTTCTCTGGAAAACTGGCTTCCGCAGGTAATTCAGCTTCTTTACTTCATGTATGTTAGGAGTTAAATTGTTTCACTTTTTCTCTTGGGTATTAATTCTTCAAAACTGAGCTCTGGAACCTTGATGTTCTGCACAGACAAACTTGCATGTCCTTAAGCTCACAAGTTCATCAAACAAATACTTCAGTATGAAATTGTCCATACTTCATCCTTTGCCCGATGGTATAGACCTTTTTTGGAGAGGGAGGTAGTTGTCAGCAAATCCACTCAGCTTTTCCTGATTGTTTAAAAAAAAAACAAACTTTGAATATTTTGTTTCAATAGGAAAATTTGAGCATGTGGCTACCTGGATTTTGTTCAGACTGTTTGTTGATGTCAGAGACTAAGAAAAAAATGGTTCTGTAGTGCTCAACCAATTTTTTAAAAAGTGCACAGTATGACTTGCTGTTTTGGTTTCTGCTTTATCTAAGACTTAGATGGGGGGTGTTGAATGTACCATAAACACTACTGATTTTTTCCTGTTCAGTAGAATTTAAAGTGTGTATTAAAAATTGCCAAAATATACATTTTTCAATAGATTCAAAGACTTGCCAATGTTATGAAGTGCTTTACATTAATCACTGTAGAACAGAGACTTTCAGACTGTGGAGCCTTGTCACCTGGACCAGGGGCACACATGGGACACAAATCTCCAAACAGGCACATTTTAAAAAAAGTTTGGGAACCTCTGCTCTAGGAAGTTTAGGATCTTCTAAAAGAGTAGATGTTTTCCCAGAAGCCACAATGCTCTTTGGGGAAATTACGATAGGGCTGGGAGAGACTGACCTTAATACATTGTAGGTATATAGCAGCTTGCAAATACTTCATAGAGTGGTTGTGAGGCCTAATTAAGTAAGCAAATATCTAGTGCTTGAAAAATTCACTCCCCTGGGATGCGTAGGAAATTTTCTTGAGTGTCTAACTTTTGGAGAATCTAAGCTTTAATTTAAAATAAAATCAAATCCTATAGCCATTATGCTGAGCTGAAAACTCTCAACCAGAATCTTTAGAGTTTTATTTCTCCTTTTCAGAACCCCATGGGTAACAGTGAAACTGACAATGAGATCAATTTTTACTCTCTGGCTTCTTGAGGAAAGCTCTGAGCAATAGCTTAGGTAATCACTTGAAACTATTCACTACGGGGGAGGACCCAAAATGGAGGCTGGGGAGAG
This sequence comes from Lepidochelys olivacea, assembly GCF_965140295.1. NCBI lineage: Eukaryota > Metazoa > Chordata > Testudines > Cheloniidae > Lepidochelys > Lepidochelys olivacea. The sequence continues at coordinate 73,362,407 of NC_140418.1, read as the reverse complement.
GATGAATAATACATTGAGTCACCCCCCCCCCCTTTGCAGCAGCTAGGTTTCTGGAGTATAGAAGGGCAGTGATTCTCCACCAACTTTCACAGCACATGGGGAGCTTTGGGGGGTGGTGAGAGAGAGCCAACTTCTGACTTGCAGCGGCAAAAGGTGCTGAAAAGGTTCACATTCATCAGGTAGAAGGCAATGAAAGTTAAGCACCCTCCTGTTTTGCACCTCAGTTTGGTTTTGTCCCCTAGACAGTGTAGACAAGCATCTCATATATGACTTTGGCTAGTAGGTTTAGTCCTTTATTACGGTGGTTCTCAAACTTTTGTACTGGTGACCCCCTTTACACAGGAAGCCTCTGAGTGACCCCTCCCTTTATAAATTAAACACTTTTTTATACTGAAATTTATTATAAATACTGGAGGCAAAGCAGAGTTTGGGAGTGGAAGGTGCAGCTAGTGACCCCCTGAGGGGTCACAACCCCCAGTTTGAGAACCCTTGCTCTTTTGAGTGTCTGTACAAACCCTATATATATATATTAGGGTGGGTATGCATGCAAGGTTGTGTGTTGAAGGCTGGCGATGGATGTGAATTGCATAGTAGTATAAACATGGAGTAAGAGATTTCTGCATGGAGAAGTGGAACAGGAAAGCAGTGACAAAATGTAGGAGAGATGAGAAATTTTAAAGGAAAGAATGAAGGATACAAGACAGTGAAGGTACAACAAAAGCAAGGTAGTAGTAGTAAGTGCCTGTTCAGTAATATTTGAAAAGTACATTGTCATTAGTATTCATAAAATAACTTATTCCAAAAATTTGGTTTTTTTGTATTTTACCAACAGTGTAGATGGTGACTATATTACTTGAACACCAGTGAAAATGCACTGAATAATAGAAAAATATATTTTCTGCTACTCTACCAGCCCTAGTAGTAAGTTACATATTTTAAAATGTGTGAATGGAAAGTTGATTGGCAGTGTTACAATTAAATACAGTACACAACTGTTTAATTTCTATATATTGTAGAGGATATGACTTTGGGTGCATCACTCTGGAGAAGCATGGTGGGACAGGATATATGGGGTGTGTGTGGGGGGTCATGCTAAGATGTCAGGTGAATTTTTTTTCTAGTCCTGTAAATGTTATCACCCATTTTCCAGGTGGAGTAATTGAGACAGATTAAATGATTGTCATGTCCTTCTCTCCCTCCCCCCCGACCCCTCACCAAGTCAACCGCAGAAGCAGGATTAGAACATAGGGCCACATTTTCAGCTGGTGAAAACTGTTATAGCTCCTTTTATTTTGAAGGCTCTGTGCCCAGGTACACCAATTGAAGATCTGGCCCCAGGCATCTCAACTACTAGACCCACATTTATGCCACAGGATCCAAGTGCATTCTAGGCACTTAACTTTTCTGAGCCTTTATTTCTTCATTTGCAAAATGGGGATAATGGCACTAATCTTGCCGGGTACTGAGGCTTAATTCATTAATATCTGTAAATGTTTGAGCAGTGGTGCTATCGAAGAGCAACTTTTAATGTACTAGTTATACAACCTTTTGGCCTGGCGCAATCCCCAGAGAAATGACCGCAAGTGCAAGTTCATTTAAACAAAACAAAGGGTCTCTTTAGCACTGGAAAAAAGTAAACAGGCAACTAGTGTTGCTGTTGCATGCATGCATTTTTCTCCAAAAACACACAACCTGACTTACTCACAAATTACTTCATGAGCCATTTCCATTTGGGAGAAGTTACATACTTTGGGGTGCTGTCTGCATGCAAATATGCTCCCTTACACTGCAAGTACAGTAACTGTTACAATAGAGGGTACCACATAGGAAAAAGCATCTCTGAGATAAGGTTATTCTAATAAAGGCTAAATTAAGTTTGAGGAAAATTGGTTCATAATATTTTGAAATATGTCAACATATTTGAATTAGAAATAAATAAATAGGATTATTTGTGTCTCATCTGAGAGCGAACAGGCATTTGGGCACCACTGTTTTAACTGTGGGGTGTATCCCCTTAGGCAGCTTGGAGAAATGTCCAGGGGGTGGGGAGGGAGCACTGCTCTTGTCCTGGCCCTGCCCCCACCCCCATCTGCAGCTCGGGCTCCCAGCCACGGCCCTGCTCCCAGCCACAGATCCAGCTGCAGCTCTAGCCTTGGCTCACAGCTTTGCTCCTGACCACAGCTTCCAAGGGGGAAGCTCAGACAGGTTCCATTATGGGTAAGGGGCAGGGGCTCAATGGAAAAAGTTTGGGGATCACTACATTAGAACATTGGGAAGTCTCTATCACTGGGGCACTCCACTTTAAAATCAACTGCTCATAGCTTCAGAATTACTGAACCAATTTCCTTCACATTTTGACTTGTTTTGTACATCTACACTTCAAGCTGGGAATCAGACTCCCCTCTCTGAGACATACCTGTGATAGGTCTGTAGCCTCTGCACCACAGTGGGCTAGTTGCCCTTAATATGTGCCTACTGTCTTGGATAGATATGTTGGGTGAGTAACCCCTCCTGTTGCTTGCACAGCTATGGCTACACTCTATTTTTAGCGCACTAGCTCCATCGGGTTAGGACAGATGTGTCCTCAAGATGGGAATCACACCCCAGTTTGAAGTGTAGATGTAGTGGTGCAGCAGCACCACTAAAGTTTGACTTTTTGAAGTCTTCCAAAATCAACATGCTCAGTTGGATTCCTTTGAAATTTGGTGTGCCTTAGGAGGATGCAGAGTAAGAATAGTGATCCAAATATGGGGTCACTTGATCTAGGGGTTGTGGAGATACAAACAGCCAAAATTGCCATTTTTCAAAAAAATTTCTAGGTGAGTATTTTTGTGCAGAGCTAGAGATCTGGGGGTCAAAATGTCTGTTGAATTTTACCCAAGGTAGCACATGACACCCACTAAATCTTTGGGTTACTCAAATTGAGAACAATATTTAAGAATGTACTTTTTTTATAGTGCACATGCACAAATACAGGAAAAAAGGCTAGTGCTTCTCTTCTCACCATTTTATGTGCTTTAAAGCTTGACTCCTGTAAGCGCTCTAAAATCCAAGCGATTGCTTTAAAATTTGGTGTGCCTCAGGGTGCAGGGTATCATTAGTGATCCAAGTATGGGGTCATTTGGATTCCTGAGTTAAAGGCATTCCCCCTCCTCCCCCCGCCCCGCCCCCAAAGTTTTCCTCCTTCTGCCTTGTGTTGTACTGTTAAACTGAAAGGCACTAATGACTGGATGAGATCAAACTATTGCTGTGATCTAGGCCAAACTCAGTTGGTTAGTGTGTGTGTGGTTTATTTTAAACCCAGGGCAGTGCATGGCACTCACTAAGTCTCTGGGGGATCCACCTGTGAATGGTTTTTAAAGAATTTTTTCACTTGCACAGATGTGCAGTCTGGAAGGATTACAGTGCAAATGCTCCAGTCAAGAAAAAAAACAAGAGGGTTTCTACAGAGCCATTTCATGCTTCCCTTGGAAGTACAAGGGAATGTGCCAATGCAATTTCCCCCGGTGAACAACCTGCCACTGATGTTTCTAGTTCAGGCCTTTGTATAGCTGTGCAATAAAGGCTTAACAACTCATGTGGCTTGCTGCAAGTTGTCTATTATATCATGTGTGTTTATTTTGTGGGGAGGTTGACTGTGAAGACAGCAGAATAGTCTAACCAAAATTTTTGTTGGCTGGGGAAAAGCCAGAGACAAATATCTGTGTATGACAGACAAAAGAATGGGGACAGGGAGAGGAGTTGTGGCTGCAGAGAAGGGCAGGAAATGAGGATGGGTGGTAGGCAAGCCTTGAACTGGTTGTTTGGGAAAACCTGTATTTTACTAGCCCCGGGGAGGGGCAGGGTCAAGGGCAGCAAGTGGCTACTTTCTGATCTTGGGGCAGATCTGTGTGTGGGGGTTTTTTGTTTTTCCTCTCCAAGACACATAGCATGGAAGCTTGGAACTGAAGCACAGGCACCTGGACTTCTGAGGGTGAATAAATGTGCGTGCTGCCAGGCTTCCTACTGCATAGATTCTGGGCGATTCCTGGATCATGATGTTGCAGAAGTTTGAATGAGAGCAAGGAGTACACCATAACAGGGGATTGCTGATTTTGGTGGAGAGAGATGGCTTGTGTCGGCATCAAGTCTTGCCCACTCTATAGCATCTAGCTGGTGATGAAGAGATGGTGATCTGTCGGACATTGTGGTGGTTTACTTGGATGGAAATGATCTGGACCATATTCCTGGTGTACACGTTGGACAAAGTATGAAAAGATTTGGACCACATCAGAGATTGGTGTCTGAGAGCTGTGAAAGTTTTTTTCCCTCTATCTGAGCATCTGACTAATGACTACGGGGCAATGTGAAAGCTAGTAGTAAGTGTTGGAAGAACATTAATTGGGAAATTGGAGGGTTCATGGATGACTGGAAAATGTGTACTGTTTGCCATAGAAACATTACAAGCTCTGTCGCCTCGCTGTTTCTTGGAGATAAGGTACATCCGTTGGACTGGGATCAGAGGATCTTTTTCTCAGACATAAGGTTTTTGTTCCTAAATACAGACAGTTTTATCTCTTGTGTGGCAGTGCCCAGCACTTCACCTTCCAATTCTTCTGAAACATGGCCAGGAATGCCAGTCCACTAGAACAGATCTTCCCTCCAGTACTCCAGGGGAGCCATGCTGTTGGGGGTAGAGGTTAGAGGTGGGAAGTAACAGCAATAGAAATGTTGGGATATCCGGGAGTATCCCTGCTTGTTTGTGAGGGCCAGGGTGCAGTAGTGGGAAGGGGGCCAGGTTGGAGGGGGAAATGCAGTGAATGGGTCAGTGGTATGGTTGTGGATGTGTCAAAGCGGGGCTGGTGGGGCCTTTGTGGCTGGGGTGGTTAGGCCTTGCTGGCTTGATATGTACAACTGCCTAAATGACTGACTATTAATTCCTACCAACAACTTATCTTTGCCTGTTCAAAAAGCTAAAATTCTTTGTCAATAAACTATGTTAATGCAGAGTGAAGATTACTTGGTGGTATGTCATATCCTTGCAGAATGCTAGTTGAGCAAAACTCAAATTTCTGAAACATGAAATGTACAGTTAAGGTGCCCATGCAACCTTAACTCTGCTGTCTTTTAGCAGTGTACCAATATACTCCGTTAATAACTTTATTCTGCAAACCCCACAGTTTCTCTTCCCCTCTTTTTTACAACACATTCACTCTCACCCACAGGATTCCATCTAACACTATTAAAGGTTTGTTTAAAAGTTGTCTATGCCACCTTCCCTCTATTCTCTTTGAGCAATACCTCATGCTGGCCTGTGGCACTATAAAATTCAGGAGGTTCCAGATCTTGGCATAGGCTCACACACTTGGTCAACTCCCCAGAAAGAATACCACACATGTACAATTTAAGAATTGCTTCACAGCCTTTTATACCTCTTACACAGGATAACATCTCAACCTACACTCTACTTAGCCATCGTGAGAATCATTTCATATTCCACCTCACTGCTGACAATACCTCTTGTAATAACTTACATAATTCTGCATAGAAATTATTCATAATGCCTGCTGAAGTATGCACCTCTTCACATAAAGGAGCAAGATACAGATCTCTTCATGCATGATCAGAGCTCTGTCACGCACCTCAAAGTATTTCACACATTCAGCAAACAGGCCCAACTACTGCTTCCACCAGTTAGTATATGTACACCTAACACACTGACTGCAGCTGGAGTGTATGCAAATAATTCCAATTGGCTATTGCCAGCTCCAGGGGAACAGAGAGAAGGTGGTGTGGGCATTTTCTTCTCCCTCCACCCCCCCCCCTTTCTATTTTTAAAAAAAAGATTCCTAGGACATTCTAGAAAAAGATGCTGACTGTTAGACCATTATTACCATGTGTGAAATATTAGTCAGTCTTGGTTAAGCAGCTGTGTCTTAATTAGACTTAAGGTCTTCAAAATACACTTAAAAGCTATTTCTATGCACTGGTCTCTTAAGACAGTTGAATATTGCCTTTGAACGTATTTAAATCCTTTAATTACTATGAGTTATCCTGTCTTTTGTTTGGCTTCCCTTGTGAAAGGGTTGGATTATTTTTGGGATACAGGAATGTAAATGGAGTTCAGTATGGAACATCTAGTTGGGGGGGGTGTTTTCTTCTCCCTCTTCCCCCCCTCCCCCCCCATGGTGTATGGGAATTTAGTTTTGCAAATCCCTGTAACTTCTATTGAAGTTGAATGGTTCTGAAATAATAGTTTCATAACTGGAGCCTTTGTCTGCAATGTCTGTCTAGAAAATATCTAAGAATGTCCAAAACATTGTTTGCACTTCTTCCCCACCTCTCCTCCCCTTTCCCCTCTGTGTTCAGTCTGCACCTTTCACTATTTAATAGGGCAACTCAAATGGCTGCTTAATATATCACTGTTTTACATCTGAAGGTTATTGTGTTCTGTGTAGCACTATATTTTATTTTTGTTTCTACTTAAAATACTATCTTGGAGGCTGAAAATTCTTTTTGCAGCTACTTAAACAAAATAGTTTAATCAATGTCTGGACTGAGACAATAATTCTGCCATTCCAATTAACAGGCTGAAGAATAATGGCTACCTTCAACGCACTGATTACTGGCATTGCTGTTGCCAGTTTTACCATATTTCAGCTTCTGTTCCATGTTCTAAGTTCTTGGGCATCAACAAGAATAACTCCTGCTTTTAATAATCTCAGCCAAAAAAGGAAGATTGAATGGAATTCAAGGTAAAGTGTTTAAAATGAAATACAAATGATGAATTGATTCAGAAATTTAGCAGTTTTTAAGCTCCCAAATATATAACCGCATATAACTGAGGATGTAAAAAGTATGAAAATACATGTTAAACCAAAAATTTCTATGGCACCTGACAGATTCTGAATTCAGGCTTCTGGGTTTGTTTGAACAGATGACATTACAAATGCTCCTGTAGATCATAAATGCCTTTTAAAAGAATACAGGATGAAGTTTGAATTAAAAGTTTAAAAAGCAATGAAAGGCTAAGGTGAGAAGCAATATTTAATGAATTTAGAATGTTTCTTCATTGTAATGCAGTTTAGAAAAGGGAAGAGACTAGAAGGTCTTTTTTTTCTTTCCTCCCTGCATCTCCCAAAACATATGAGAAGATCTAAGCAAAATTTCCTCCAGTTTACTGTAAATGCTGGATTACATCTGGCTTTAAGGAGTTCAAAGAAGGAATGTGTATGTAAGAGGTCATCTTTCTTTGAATAGTGTCCATCTTATGGGTGCTGTGCTTCATGTGCATGTAACCCTTCTGCCGGTCAGTGTTGGCAGCAACAAGGGCCAGGTTTAGTATCTAGGGGTTCCTTTTTAAATAACACAATGCAAAACAAGCTTGAGCCCCACCCAGGGACCTGGGACAATTACATACCACCTCCCCCCCCCCCCCCCGGGTGCCTCTAAGAGGCAATGCTTTCCCTGTCGCAAGCACAGAGTGAGTGTAGCAAAAGCCTTTTAATAAAGGAGGAAAACAATGTTCATTATGTTGGGGAAACGCCACAAACAGGATTCATAACACAAACCATGTGCAAAAGACCCACCCCCAAGTAAGTTTGACAGTGTCCTTTTCCCCTCAGGGTCTTAAGTCCAGCAACCCAAAAGTCACCCCACCCACAGTTTCTGTCCTTGGTCAGTGCAGCTCCAGAGTTCACCTCCCAGCCTGGGTGGAAGTAGGGGGAGGTTTGGGGGCATCTTACATGCTCCACTCCTTGGGTCGACAGCCAATTGCCACAACTCTCCATGGGATTCTGCTGCAGTCTTCACTACCTGCTGGCTGCTCACCAATATGTCTTCAGCCCCCTCCCCTCACACTTAACAGCTAAAATCACTGAGAGCTATGTTAGTAGGGCAGCCTCAGTGCTGGTGCACTCAACCACTAGTTCAAAGTAGGTCTAATGTTTATACCTAGGTATCAGTGATTTCAGCTCTGCAGCATGTAACAAGACTCCTTATGGAGTCAAAATTAGCCCTGTTACACAGTGGGGAGAGGAGGGGGTCAAAGTGGTGTTTGTACCTGGTAGTGTGGGCCCCAAATACTTATTGCCAGCCTCTCTCAATTCACTGGGCTTTGGAACCCATGTCCCTTGCCTAGCGAGTGCTACTTAGTTGAGGGCAAGTCCCTCCACCATAAAATGCCAAGTACAGTTCTACTATCCTTGATTCACATAACCAGGATAACAACACTTTATTACTCCTGCCCCTATAACAAAGACTGAGAATCGCACAGAAGCCAAAGTGACCATTTGAGCAAGCAGTCCCATCATGCTAGGCAGAGTGGGTGTGCCCAGGCAAACGAGATCAGCCCCTGAAGTCCTTTTCCACAGCTCACCACCAGATGTCAGGGTAGAGCTCATTCTGACTCTGCTTACATGCACATATGCCTTCGATTGGAAATTTCCATTCAACTTGTCAATGCACCCTACATGACCTCATGCTCCACACTGAGGCTACATCAAGCTGGACAGGTGAATCACCCTTAGTTCCTTTTCATCCACCTTAGCCTGAGATGGAGCTCTAGCATGTCCACCTTGAGTGTGCCTCATTTATTAAAATTTTATTGTCTTAACTTAGTATAGCTGTCTAGTTTAGTTTTTACATTTTTTTTCCTCCTTCCTTTCAGGAGGTTTGCTTTCCTGGGGAGGGCATGTCCATCTCTTTTTAAATGGTGCCTCATTTGTCAGTAGACCATCCCGGCTAGCAATGACCACTCCAAGTGTGTTTACTGCCTGGAAGACTTGTATGTCCCACTGGAGCATAACTTCTGTTTCACCCTTAAATTCAGGGTGAGGAAGAACTGGAAGATCAAGCTGAGGCTTATGATGGCATGTTCTCTTTTCTCTGCTTCAGAGGCAGGTCAGGAGACTTCCCCCTCTAGTACATCAGTCTCCAGACACATCCAGTGTCCTGTCAACCTCAGTTCATCACTCCCCCAGAAAAGGGAAGGCTTCTGAGACCTCCAGAAGCCCCAGGAAGAGGAACTCCAACTCACCTTGCAGGGAGTCTCTTCCTAAAAGATCTCGATCTCCCACTGGGTCAATGGTCTCAGGATCATCAACCTCTCTGCCCAGTACCATTCAGGCTACCCTGGCAGTACCAGTGGAGCCAGGAAACTCCATAGCTCTTCTAAGAGCAAACTCAGCTCCAAGCAAGCTTTAGTACCATGTGGGCATGTCAGAGATGGCAAGGAGAGACATTCCTCCAGCTGTACTACTGTACACAACCCTACCTCCTGTACTGCCCCATGACAGGTCCTTTGGTATACTGTAAGTTGAAGCATCTGCCTCTGTCTGTGTCCTTGTCAGAGCAATCCAAACCCTTGGTACTGTCCACTTAGAGCGATCATCACATTGGTACCAATGCTTTATTTGGTACCTCAAAAAGATAGGTACTTGAAGGAGTTGACTGTAGCAGAGGAACAGGAGTTGCTGCTGATCATGGGCACCAAATGCCTTTTGGCACCGAGACCCGCTTGTCACCAGTACTGCCTGACTCCTTGCACCGTTTTCAGCTGGGACTCTTCCTCCTCATAGTTCAATGGAAGATGAAGGGGACCTCCAATGAGTCCAGTCAGCCTCTCCTATTTCGGTGTAGGGCTCTCCCACCCACCTTCATACGAACCCATTCCATGTTAGTCATAGAGACAAGCAGGAAGCCTGGGAAGGTCACTCCAAATGGTGGGGACAATCCTGGATGCCACCTCCTCTCCCATATGGAGCCCCACAATGGCCATATTGGGATCCCTGGACTGCCTGCAAACAGCAATTTTATGGGGCTCTGAGCCTAGCCCACTGGGATGATAGGGAGACACAATCTTTACCACCTCAAACCATTCCCTAGCAGGAAAAGACAGAACACAAAGCTAGGACAGATAAGGAGACCACCCCTCAAAAGTACCATAAGAACAGCTATACTGGGTCAGACCAAAGGTCAGTATCCTGTCTTCCAACAGTGGCCAATGCCAGGTGCTTCAGAGGGAATGAACAGAAGAGGTAATCATCAAGTGATCTGTTCCCCTTTCCTAGCTTCTGGCAAACAGAGGTTAGGGACATCATCCCCAGTCCATCCTGGCTAATAGCCATGAATGGACCTATCCTCCATGAATTTATCTAGTTCCTTTTTGAACACTGTTATAGTCTTGGCCTTCACTACGTTCTCTGGCCAGGAGATCCACAGGTTGACTGTACATTGTGTGAAGAAATATATCCTTTTGTTTGTTTTGAACCTGCTGCCTATTAATTTCATTTGGTGATCTCTAGTTCTTGTGTAATGAGAAGAGTAAATAACACTTTCTTATTTACTTTCTCCACACCAGTCATGATTTTATAGATCTCTATCATATCCCCCCTTAGTCGTTTCTTTTCCAAGCTGAAAAGTCCCAGTCTTATTAATCTCTCCTCATATCGAAGCTGTCCTATAACCCTAATTTTTGTTGTCCTTTTCTCAGTCTTTTCCAATTCCAATACATCTTTTCTGAGAAGGGGTGACCACAACCACATCTGCAAGTGGTATTCAAGATGTGGGCATACCATGGATTTCTATAGAGACAATAGATATTTTCTGTTTTATTATCAATCCTTTTCTTAATTATTACCAACATTCTGGTCACTTTTTTTGACTGCTGCTGCACATTGAGCAGATGTTTTCAGAGAACTAGCCACAATGACTCAAAGATCTTTCTTGAGTGGTTACAGCTAATTTAGACCCCATCATTTTATATGTATACTTGGGATTATGTTTTCCAGTGTGCATTACTTTGCATTTTTTAACACTGAATTTCATCTGCCATTTTGTTGCCTAGTCACCCAGTTTTGTGAGATCTCTTTATAACTTTTCAGTCTACTCAAGATAAGTCCAAAGCAGTCTTGTGTCACTGGCAAATTTTGCCACCTCACTGTTTACCCCTTTTTCCAGATAATTTATGAATATGTTGAATAGGACTGGTCCCAGTATAGACCCTTGGGGGACACCGCTATTTACCTCTCTCCATTCTGAAAACTGACCATTTATTCCTGCCCTTTTGTTTCCTTTCTTTTAATCAGCACTCACCAGATGAAGTGGTAATGCCCTCTCCTCCATCAATGGCTGATGAATTTAGACATTCCAAGATGTCATTTAAATGAGTGGCAGACTCCCTTCAGATACTACTAGTCAGAATTTTTTTCTTTTGATATCCTCTTCACAATTCCTGTTCTTCAATACTGGTCCTCCAAGGTACACAATTTTTTCCTCCATGTGTTCTGGTTTTTTGCCTCGGAGTTTGATCTTGTCTTCCAGTTGCCATAATTTTTCTCTTCACCATGGTGTTCTTCAGTCTGACTTTTCTGCTTTCCTGATCTACCTTGTCAATTATCTATAATCCTTCTTGGTCAATATTGTATGAGAATCTAAGGTTATGCATTATCATAAAACGTAATATAACTCCTCCTGTTTCATCTCTCAGTACTACACTAATTAATGCTTCCAGTAACAAGGTGAACAAAACTGATTATAGTGTGTATCCTTGCCTCACTCCTGTGGTTGTCCTGATCCACTCTGCTTCGTGTCTACTCTTACTGCACTCATCAACTTGCTGTAGACGTTTTCTTTGAGATGCCATGTATTCTCATAAGTTGCCATAACTGTTTCTGCCAAGTGCTGTCAAAAGCCTGTTTTGAAGTCTATACAGTTGTTAGCACACAACCAAACCTGTTACATGTACCTCTTATATCTATCATATCACAAATAACGGATATACTGTACATTGTCCTGGTCTAAATCTGGCCTGTTCCTCTGCAAGTGCCATTTCCGCACACTTATTTGATCTCTGCAATATCTTGGTGAATGCTTTTACCAGCACAGTTGATAAGCTGAGTCCTCTGTAGTTCTTGCCTTCACTTTTTTTTTAATAGATTGGTACTACTGTCGCTTTCCCCCATTCACTCGGCCCTTGTTCTTGTTTGTAAATCTTGTTGAATAGCTTGTGCATTGCCTTTACCAAGTGTTCCTTGCTTGCAGCAGCTTTTGGTTATGTTGTTGCTTTCCTGGCTCCTTTTTTCTTTGCAACTTTCCATTGGGATCCTTACTTCTAAGGATTCCAGCATTTGCTCTCCCTCATTTGTGCTGGGAAGCTTGTTCAAGACCATTTCATCTTCTGTGTTCGAGACATTGTATGTCTCTTCAAAATATTTTTTCATGGTTTGTTCTTTGCTTGTTAATCCTCAATTATGTCTCCACACTTCTTTTACCACTGACCTCTGCAGTTCATATGTCTTACACAGTTCTTATCTTGCAATACAACCCTTGTGTTGCATTTCTTTGTGTAGTCTTCTGCTTCTTTACACTGTTCGCTTATCCAGTTGTTCCTATCAGTCTTTGCTTCCTGTTTTATGTCTAGTCAGCCTATTGTACTGAGCTTTTAAATTCTCTATCCTCCTTTTTATTCTCCTTCAGCTTCCTACACTTGTCACTCAGTTGCAGCATCTAATCCATTTTCCACCTTTTTTTCTTCATTTTGGCCTTGTAGCCCAACATTTGTTCAGCCACTCTTGTAATCCCATTATTTTTACTGTTCCATGTCTCTTCATGTTCATTTATTCTTTCACCAGATGTATGATGATTTTCTGCATGGCTCTTCTGTATCCTTTCCTCATACCTGTCTTTCAATTTGTCCACATCTTAATTCTTGGCACTTTTTCATCCCAATTGATGCCAGCACTAACTTATGATCAACTGCAAATGATCTGCACAACAATTGTTTTCCACCTGTGATTCACAAGTACAAAGTCCATCATGTTCTTTAATTACCTATCGGGTGATTGTTACACTGTCTGGAGTGGCTCACAACCATGAGTGCCAACCTCAGGGCAGACTTTCAAGAAACAGGGCAAAGGCCCCAAATTGGGAGAAATCTATAATTGGATTTCACCAATCCAGTAACACATGTGAACTCCTAAAGCACTATAACCACCTTACAGAGTCAATGTCTCCTTGGGCCTTCCAGTCTATCTTGCCACCCAGGCAAGAAGACCTTAGTGATAGTTGGTTGCTGTAAACCAAAGATCACAAAATATTCAGGTTTCTCGCAGTCCAGTCAATTTGTTCTTTATATCTCATCAAAGACAACACTTGTAGACAATCTTGTAATAAACTAAGCGTTTATTAACCTTGTAATAACTCATTTCTTTTTTAGTTAAGAACAAAAGAACGGGCATACTGAATCAGACCAAAGGTTCATCTAGCCCCATATCTGGTCTTCTGACAGTGGCCAATGCCAGGTGCCCCAGAGGGAATGAACAGAACAGGCAATCATCAAGTGATCCATCCCCTGTTGCTCATTCCCAGCTTCTGGCAAACAGAGGCTATGGACACCATCCCTACTCATCCTGGCTAATAGCTATTCATGGACCATCCTCCATGAATTTATCTAGTTCCTTTTTGAACCCTAGTCTAATCTTGGCCTTGACAACATCCTTTGGCAAGGAGTTCCACAGGTTAACTGTGCATTGTGATGTACTTTTTGTTTTAAACCTGCTGCCTATTTAACTTTATTTGGTGATCCCTAGTTCATGTGTTTACTCCGTCTCATAACACTTCCAAGTAAACGTCTATAAACAAATGAGTTACAGACTATGGTTCCAAAAGGTGGCAGAGTTGTAGTAATCTGTCCACTCAGAAGGCCTTTTAGGTTGACCATGGAGATCTGTTTCTTAGCTCTCGCCCTGTCATAGTCCAAACAGCAAAAGAGAAGAATTTCTTGTCAGCTCTTCTTCTTCTTCCAGAATTTATGTTGATGGGAGGAGCCCTTTTGCTTTTAGCCTCTTCATGGGTGTCAAGGGGCAATTAACAAAGTCTTTGTATTGTGGTATCCCACAATTGCCACTTTAGTTTTCATAGCTGCCTTGATGAGCAGGAGATGATCCCTCCTAACAGATTCAGTTTCAGAGCAAACTTTTAAAAAGTTTGATAAAGCAAAAACTTAATTACCTTCTACCTAGTAATCTACTATAAGTGAGACTAATTCATGCAGCAATTTACAAGTGTTTCATAAACACTAAACATATTGTTACAAGTTTAATACCCATTTTAAACATACTAAAGCACAGGTGAAACAGACTAGTTTCCAGCAATTAATTTTGGCAGTGCACAGCTGAGGCCTAAAGCCTTGGCAAGAGCTGGCACCTGGTTTGCCAGTGTCAGTGATGTCCATGTCCACATCCTCTGCAGCTTGCTTTGTTGAAATAGCATGTTTGTTATCACCAGGTTGTTGCTTATGTAGAGATATAGGGCTTATCTACACTTACAGCACTGCTCCAGTGCATCTGGTGAAGGTTTTATATGCAAAAAGGAGACCCCTCCCTCAGTTGCATAATAAACCACCTCCACAAAGAGGCAGTAGCTATGCCAGCAGGAGAAGCTCTCCCCTCTGCATAGCACTATCCACACCAGTGCTTATGTCAGTTAACTTATGTTGCTCAAGGAGGTGGTTTAGTCACACCCCTGAGTGACCTAAATTATTCTGACATAAGATGTGGTGTAGACATAGCCTTAGAAGTCTTTCTCCTTTTGTTTTCTTCATCTGTTCCAAATCTGGTTACTGCTCCAGCCCAGGAATTCCAGTCTGCTTTTACTTTGGCGTGAATGTCTCCCATCACCAATAACAGAGCTTGTCTTGAAACATCTTGTATTGTTTTCAGCAGATCATTATAAAATTAATCAATTTCTCCTTGGGCACTACTGAGGTCAGCACATATTTGTACTATTGTAACGGTACCAAGTTTGATTCCAAATCTCTCCTTCAATATATGAGAAGATATTGGATTAAATGCCATAAGACCCTGCCTTGTCTTTGGCTTTAGCACAATTCAGCTCTGTCCTGGTATCCACCATCTTCTCTTCCCAATGTCAATATCCTATGTTTATCATGGTAGAATTCTCCTTTGCATTCTCATCTCTTTTGGCATAGCTGATGTTTTCCCACTCATATCTTTTCAACTTGTGCATCAAGTTCTCCAGCCTGATATACTGTTCGTATGTTCCAATAAACATATTTTTCCTTGAAGTTAAGCACATAATTTCCTGTTTTGAATATTAAGTTTGTATGTATTCCAATTACAAACTTTTCACCCCCGCCTCAGTTTCTGGCACTTGTTTGTCTGGGCAATGACTGAGCCAGCATACGTTTTCTTTCTTCCTTCATTCTTCATTTAGTTTCTATGGTCCAAAAGTCACCAAGACTCCTTGGTTTTGTGGTTGACCAGAGTATTGTAAGGCATCTGCAACACTGCTTTACACTATCGACTATCCTGCTCCAGTGCCGTTTCCATGAATGCTATTCTTTGAAAGTGTTTAGCTTGAGTTAAGTGGTACTCTAAGCTCAAGGTGGCTGGTCTATTGGGGAGTATGGATTGAAGCTTTAGTGCTGTTGATGCTCAATCAGTTGCTTATCTCATAGCTCTGTACTGCTAATCCAATTACTCTGCATGGTTTGAGTTTTTCCTAGTGCGGTTGCTTTCACTCAAGCTAGGTTAGCATGGGTGCAGTCACTTGAGTGTACTAATTTGAGCTAACTGATGTGGTGTAGATAAGCCATTAGAATTCAGAGGATTTAATAGATCAGATGTTTGGCCTTCATTTGGATTGTGTATTCCAATCACTTGGAATTATGCTTCATTGCAGTAACTACTTCTGCAATTCTTAAATGTGAAGACAAAATTTGTACTGCATCACAGTTATTGTTTTAAAATTTTAATCTGTCATTCATATAATCCTGATTCTTATTGGTTGTGGTGGTGATTCAGTTGCAAAAAATCTTAATATTGATACTATAGTAAAATAATACTATGCAACGTATTCCTTTACATTTTTAAAGTGTATAGATTCAGAATGTGGGATTTGACAGTGGTTTCAAGGCATATATTAAACTTGATCTAGATTTGTAAGTAAATGTAAGGAGTTGTACTTTTCCTCCCCCTTTCCCTGTGGAGGACCTCTGTGTATAGATAAGGAGGAAGCCTGCAGTTTCTGTACCAGTAGTGTATCTTAAAAGTTAAGTGCTAAAATGTGAACTTTGGATGCTACTCTGAAACTCTGGATAAAACAGCCATTCTTAAAAGAAACTGATTCTAAAGTAAAGATCTGTACAAATTATCTAACACTTACCACTTTCAGTACTGACCACTCCAAAAATCCTGAGCAGAAACCCCATGGGATTGTCTTAAAAATCACAATGTATTTAAAGGGAGGAAAAAAAGAAACCTTTTGGGTTTTTTAATATCTGCCTTCTAGTTTATGAGCTTTCAGGGTATTCTCAGATTACATTTTCTATCTAAACATGAAGATTAGAAACTTTTTTTTAACAAACTGAGGTTCTCCTGAAATCACTTGTCTCCAGGAGGTGGACCTTTATTAAAGCATCAGTTTTTCATTAGATTTTCAATAAAATCACAAGAGTGGGCAACTCTGTGCATTTGTCCAAAAAACCTATTGCAGTAAATACACTTGTGCTATACAGCTATATTTAACTGTTCTGAAGATTAATTAAAAGACTATATTCTATCCATTTGGTAGAACATTCCATTAAAAGCAATTGCTGAAAGCAGCACAGTAACACAAATTAAAGTGGAAACCATCCAGACATCTCTTATTGGAGATTTACAGTATAATCCATTGGGATTGGAAAGAATGGCTTTTGTAACTAGGGAGAGTAAGAAACTAACTTGTCATTTGGGGAAAGGCTTGAGCAGAACAAGTAGTTTTCCATTTAAATCCTGCAGAGACGTGTTTGGGACTCTGATAATGTTTATATATTGAAAATTTGATTTTTTTCCAAATTATTAGTATTTTAAATGCAGAAGGCAAATATAGGGTTCCCTTTGCCTCCTTGCATATGTGTGCATTGCATTATATAGCCTTAATTGTCTAATGTCTGACACTTTAGACTTGACTGTATGACACAATTTTGAAATTTCATGTCTGAAATTTGTTACAGTAAACACAATTTTTGCACCTTGCTTTTCCTTTTGCACTAAAATTTTAAAAAAGGTAGGGGTGAGTGCTAATTTGAGAGAAGATGGTGTCCCCTGTGTCTGACTGTGCAGTGTCTTAAATCCACAACTGGATGAACAATGATTAGTTTGCACATTTCACAAATTTTGGATCTATGCACCCCTTATTATGCTGTCTTCTATGAAATATATCCAACTTGAAATTCGCAGGCATTTGGCCTAGCATAGATGCTGCCAGACCCCCTTCCAAAGCCATCTTTAATGCAGGGGAGGGAATATATTGGGTTTAGGAATCTTGCTGAAGATGAAGCTGTGTGTCAAAATAAGCATGATCATTTATACTATAGCTGCTATTCCCTCAGCACACCAATGATGCTCATATTTGTGTATTGCAGTCTTGCAATTGCAATCTTGCTGTCTTGTACTACTAAATTTTGTTCTATGAGACCTAGAAGCTGGGTCATATGCACAAGACTGTCCCTCTCTGAAGCTGTCAGTGCTAGAGTTCCTGTTTAATCTCCAGCCCTCTCCACCTACCTTTTTAAAAAAAAAAAAAAAAAAAAAAAGGCGGGGGGGGGGGGGGGGAAGCATTCCAGCTGTTAAATTTAGTGCTTACAAACAGAAATCTGCTAACATAGCATATATGGACCACTTTGAATTCAGTATAAAGTACAAGACGTCTTTTGGTCCATTTAACAAGTTGATCACTGCTGGAAGAATGAATTTAAAGAGCTTAATCATGAGTTTGCTTTTTCAGATAAGTGTCAATGAATAGGACAGCTATCAAGGTATGTTAAAACATAAAATTAACTACTTTGTCATTATAAAAAAAAATTCCTGCTTCCCATGTATACTTTTGCTGTCTGTATTAAAAACCAGTCAATCCATGAGCTGATAGATATAATTACAGAAGTTCTGTATGTCATTTAGAATTTCCTTGGAAATATACCATCTTGCACTTAAGATAGTATATTCTAAATTGTGGTATCGTTCAGAATGGTAATCACAAATGTAATTCTTTTTTCAGGACAGTATCCACATTCCATGCCTTGGTGGTTGGTGCTTTTTGTGTATATATCTTGTTGTATGATGAAGCTGTTAATGCTGACCATGTCTGGTAAGACAAGTTATATCAAACTGACTTTTTAAGAATGACTTTTTTCTTTGTTCCCATTTCCCCACATCTTTGTCTCACGATGTTGCTATCATGTTAGAGTAATAACTAGCCAAATTATCACTCAGTTTCTCTTAAAATGTAGAGGGCCATTTTAGGTCTGTCCTGACTATCTCTGGTAAAATCCAAAATATTTTGCCAATTAAAATGCCATTATAAGTCTACTGTATAACTGTTTCTACAACTTAGTATAAACACACACACTTCTCAGGACTTAACTGAATTTCAATCTCCAATTTTAATGCACGGTTCTGAAAATACAACCCTAAACAGTCAAAAAGGTGACTGAAGATTTAACATCATTATTTGCATCTATTTACTATTTTGCTTGTAAAGTGAAACAGCGAAATTATAAAAATTTTATTAAAGCTAATGTTAAAAAAAAAGAAATATATAATAGATTGGGGAAAGTGTCTGTACATCTGGATATAGTGCTTAGATTATCCACAAATATAAAGTTAGTTTTAAATGTCATATGATACATAGCGTACATAATCAGCAATAACCCAAATTTAGGTAAATAGATTTAACAACGCAGTTTAGATATTAGAATCTGAATACTCTGGTACATCACTCATGAAAAGCTGTACAGAGATTTGGTTGTGGAAAGCAAAATATATCAATGAGTGGAGACTGTCCCTTAGTAATTGAAAATTAGGTTGGTTGCACCCTCAGAATGTTGGGGGGGAGATTATGACCAAAAGTTAGATTAGATGAGATGGATGGGGATTTTTTTGGTTTCTTTAGTATAACCAAGACACTATAACAGTTCTTCAGCTCCCCACCCCCTCTGAAAAGATTTTTGTCAATAGTGGTACAACAGAGGTACTCTCTCTAATAAATGCTGCTGCTGCTCCTCCTTCACTGATTTTTTCCAGTAGTTCATCTAACTAGAAGATCTTTCTGCATTACAACTTAAAAACTCAAAAGAAAATAAGTTTACTGGTTTTGGTCCTTGGCGTTTGTCCTTTTTTCCCACCCCCAACAGACTTTTGCAGTATAATACAGGATTTTGTTTGAGTTGATTCATGAGATTGAAGCTGTTACCCTTTATTGGGACTGACTTTTCCCTTTCTTTAAATATAAGAGATACTGTTGATTTTACCTGTATAATTAAACTTTTTATTTTTTTTAAAGCTTTAACTCTTCTTTCCACCATAACTTTATTTTAAACTGAATCATAACATGGGAATCTGACTAAACTCAAATGCAAAAAATATTTCATCTGGTTTTAAAAACAGAAAAAATGTTTGCATTTGATATTGTTCGGTTTACAGATCAGTAATAGAATGCAATATGGTCTAGTCTACTGAACAGGACTGGATGCTATGAAGTTAGGAGTTCTAATCACAACTTTGCAACTGACTTGACGTGTGGCTTTGGGAATATTCTTTTTAATGCTATTGTTTTTCATTCCTAAGAATAGGATAATGCTTTCACTATTTCCTCACAGGGATATTATAATTGTTTAGGGTTCTGTCCTGCAAGATTCTAAGCTCCCTTGATTTCTATTGGTTCCATATTAGTAGGTTCCCCTCCCCCCCCTTCTTAATACCATTGACTTTATAGACTACTTAGGTATTGTTTAAGGTTATGAAAATGAGGGAGAAATCGGAGGGTGTGAGAATAGGAGAGAGAAATTGGTGGGGGGAGGAGGAAGGTATGCTTCAGTGTGATGTTGTGGTAGGAGTCTGCTATAGACCACCGGACCAGGGGGATGAGGTAGATGAGGCTTTCCTCCGGCAGCTCACGGAAGCTACTAGATCGCATGCCCTGATTCTCATGGGTGACTTTAATTTTCCTGATATCTGCTGGGAGAGCAATACAGCAGTGCATAGACAATCCAGGAAGTTTTTGGAAAGCGTAGGGGACAATTTCCTGGCGCAAGTGCTAGAGGAGCCAACTAGGGGGGGTGCTTTTCTTGACCTGCTGCTCACAAACCGGGTAGAATTAGTGGGGGAAGCAAAAGTGGATGGGAATCTGGGAGGCAGTGACCATGAGTTGGTTGAGTTCAGGATCCTGACGCAGGGAAGAAAGGTAAGCAGCAGGATACGGACCCTGGACTTCAGGAAAGCAGACTTCAACTCCCTCAGGGAACGGATGGCCAGGATCCCCTGGGGGACTAACTTGAAGGGGAAAGGAGTCCAGGAGAGCTGGCTGTATTTCAAGGAATCCCTGTTGAAGTTACAGGGACAAACCATCCCAATGAGTCGAAAGAATAGTAAATATGGCAGGCGACCAGCTTGGCTTAATGGTGAAATCCTAGCGGATCTTAAACATAAAAAAGAAGCTTACAAGAAGTGGAAGGTTGGACTTATGACCAGGGAAGAGTATAAAAATATTGCTCGGGCATGTAGGAATTAAATCAGGAGGGCCAAATCACACCTGGAGCTGCAGCTAGCGAGAGATGTCAAGAGTAACAAGAAGGGTTTCTTCAGGTATGTTGGCAACAAGAAGAAAGCCAAGGAAAGTGTGGGCCCTTACTGAATGAGGGAGGCAACCTAGTGACAGAGGATGTGGAAAAAGCTAATGGACTCAATGCTTTTTTTGCCTCTGTCTTCACGAACAAGGTCAGCTCCCAGACTGCTGCGCTGGGCATCACAAAATGGGGAAGAGATGGCCAGCCCTCTGTGGAGATAGAGGTGGTTAGGGACTATTTAGAAAAGCTGGACGTGCACAAGTCCATGGGGCCGGACGAGTTGCATCCGAGAGTGCTGAAGGAATTGGCGGCTGTGATTGCAGAGCCATTGGCCATTATCTTTGAAAACTCATGGCAAACCGGGGAAGTCCTGGATGACTGGAAAAAGGCTAATGTAGTGCCAATCTTTAAAAAAGGGAAGAAGGAGGATCCTGGGAACTACAGGCCAGTCAGCCTCACCTCAGTCCCTGGAAAAATCATGGAGCAGGTCCTCAAAGAATCAATCCTGAAGCACTTGCATGAGAGGAAAGTGATCAGGAACAGCCAGCATGGATTCACCAAGGGAAGGTCATGCCTGAGTAATCTAATCGCCTTCTATGATGAGATTACTGGTTCTGTGGATGAAGGGAAAGCAGTGGATATATTGTTTCTAGACTTTAGCAAGCTTTTGACACTGTCTCCCACAGTATTCTTGTCAGCAAGTTAAGGAAGTATGGGCTGGATGAATGCACTATAAGGTGGGTAGAAAGCTGGCTAGATTGTCAGGCTCAACGGGTAGTGATCAATGGCTCCATGGCTAGTTGGCAGCCGGTATCAAGTGGAGTGCCCCAAGGGTCTGTCCTGGGGCCAGTTTTGTTCAATATCTTCATAAATGATCTGGAGGATGGTGTAGATTGCACTCTCAGCAAATTTGCGGATGATACTAAACTGGGAGGAGTGGTAGATACACTGGAGGGGAGGGATAGGATACAGAAGGACCTAGACAAATTGGAGGATTGGGCCAAAAGAAATCTGAGGTTCAATAAGGATAAGTGCAGGGTCCTGCACTTAGGACGGAAGAACCCAATGCACAGCTACAGACTAGGGACCGAATGGCTAGGCAGCAGTTCTGCGGAAAAGGACCTAGGGGTGACAGTGGACGAGAAGCTGGATATGAGTCAGCAGTGTGCCCTTGTTGCCAAGAAGGCCAATGGCATTTTGGGATGTATAAGTAGGGGCATAGCGAGCAGATCGAGGGACGTGATCGTTCCCCTCTATTCGACATTGGTGAGGCCTCATCTGGAGTACTGTGTCCAGTTTTGGGCCCCACACTTCAAGAAGGATGTGGATAAATTGGGGAGAGTCCAGTGAAGGGCAACAAAAATGATTAGGGGACTGGAACACATGAGTTATGAGGAGAGGCTGAGGGAGCTGGGATTGTTTAGCCTGCAGAAGAGAAGAATGAGGGGGGATTTGATAGCTGCTTTCAACTACCTGAAAGGGGGTTCCAAAGAGGATGGCTCTAGACTGTTCTCAGTGGTAGCAGATGACAGAATGAGGAGTAATGGTCTCAAGTTGCAGTGGGGGAGGTTTAGATTGGATATTAGGAAAAACTTTTTCACTAAGAGGGTGGTGAAACACTGGAATGCGTTACCTAGGGAGGTGGTAGAATCTCCTTCCTTAGAGGTTTTTAAGGTCAGGCTTGACAAAGCCCTGGCTGGGATGATTTAACTGGGAATTGGTCCTGCTTTGAGCAGGGGGTTGGACTAGATGACCTTCTGGGGTCCCTTCCAACCCTGATATTCTATGATTCAGGTCATAAGTAAATCACTAGCTGACAGGAATTAATATGAAACTTCACCAACGAGCACTGTCCACTATGGAAGCTCTTTTAGAATCTAAAGACCACTGGTCTGATGTGATATGGCAATTTTGTGTTTCGGTGAAGGAAAAGGAAGAACTGCAGGTCAGCCTAGCCCACTCCAGGCAGGTGGCTCTGTGGGAATGGTGCATGGCACACCAAATTTATCATATAGCTCCTCACTTTGCAGACAAAGACAACATACTGGCAGATCAGTTGACAGACTTTCATGATCAGCACAGGTGGTCACTTGGGAACTCTATAGAGAGTGACATCCCTTCCCCATGGGAGTACCTGGAGATGGACCTATCTGCAACAAGATGTAATGCCAATTGTCCGAGGTATTGCTCCAGAGAAGGAATGGACAACCGGTCCATCTCTGATTCATTTCCTGTAGACTAGGGAGTAGGTTTCCTCCTCTCTGTCCCTCAGCCCCAAATTCTTCTAATTCAAGGTTCTCATGAATATTCGAACAAGAGAAAGCTAAAGTTACTTTGGCCTGTGTGAGACAACGGCAGTTGTGGGATCTACTGCAACGATCACAAACAGTTTATCTGTCTCTCCCTGGAATTACGGGCCCAGCCTAGAGGTCAGATTTGCCATCCAGGCCTCCATGGGGCAGAATAGTATTTTGACAGATATAGAATAGTTCTGTTCTGAGTAAAAAGCACAGGAATTCTGTTTAAACTCCAGGAAACATCAACTTTTACGATCGTAAGTGGAAATGGTTCTCTTTGTGGGCAACTAACAGTCAACCTAGGTTTAGTTCCTATTCATATGGGAGTATCTCATTAATCTGAAATGCTTGAGACTCTCCATATCATTGGTAAAAATACATCTCGCAGCCATGTCTGCTCACTATAGCTTAGTTGAACAAAATACTGTATTTAGTCATGATAAATTAAAAAGATTCTGAAGGGTTTAATGAACATCTATCATCCCCATCAATCCATAAACTTGCCAGTATTTTTTCCAAGGCTACATTCTAGGTAAACTCCATACCTTGGATGCTAACAGAACATTAGCCTTTTATGACTGGCAGAAAATTGCCAAGACTATTTGTCTCTTACGGGGAAAGAGTGAAGTTTGGGCAGTCACATCCCAACACCTTTCTACATGGGTTGGACTCTGTATTGAAGAGTGTTTTAAATGCACCTTTTCCAAAAGACCTTAGAGTGCACTCTGAGAACAAAGCTGCATCTGTACAGCTTTTACTTAGTCTCAATTCATACTTCATAAAACATTCCTTACATGTGGCATCTAGATCAGATGCACAATTTGGTAAAGCAGTTTACAATATTTTTAATGAGACCTCATTGGATCGCTGTATAGAGTGAAGAATACTGCTTGCCAGACTCCTAGGAGTGGGAATGTGCCGAGGCCACTCAAAGAACAAATGAAGGTTAGTCACCTGTAACCAGAGCTCCTGGAGATGGATTCTGCATAATGACACTCGCTTCCCACCTTTTTCCTCTGAGTCCTAATTACAACTTTGGACTTGAGGTGGTAAAAGAACTGAGGTGGTTGGCACACCATGTATGCTTTTATGGCTTTGCCCTTTGAGGAGCCATGAGGAGAGGGGCAGGGCGCACGGAGTGCAGCGGTGGGCACTGCTGTTTAGAAGTTTCCATCAGTCCAAGTTACAATTTCAGCACTTCCCAAAAGTGAGACTGCTGAGATCCTCTTAAATAGCTTGGTTACAGGAGAGTAATTTTCATGTTCCCTTGCACTTAGCTGTCAACATGGTATCTTATGATTAGGTTTTTTTTAAAAATCACTTCTCACTCAACTGGTACTTATCATCCCAAACTACGTTTGCTAAAATTAGAGCAGGATCAGAGGCATAAAAGGGGGTGTTTCCTGGTCAGCACCTTTGCTGACATTATTACTGGCTCTAGGCATCAGCAAAGCAAGCATGTGCTTGGGGTGGCACAATTTCAGAGGCGGCATTCCTGCCACCTCCCTTTTTTTGCTTGGGCAGTTGTGCTCTTGGAGCTTGGGGCAGCAAAAAACCTAGAGCCGGCCCTGGTGCTGACAAGAGCTCTGTATTAGCTGACCTTTGTTCATCTCCTCAGTATGCCAGGGGACTTATTGAGTTTCAGCTCCATTCCCTTGCCAGCTGCCCAAGGCATGAGGTGATCCTTGCTGCTGGCCTCCCTGGGGCAGCAGATGTGTTCTGTCTTTGGAATCAGTCTTCCTAATTAGCAACTTCTCCTCTCCCTCTCACCTGAATTCCCATGATGCTACATGGCTGGATCAAGCATGAGTGGCCTGGGGGGAGGGGAATGGTTTGCGATATTTGTATGTCCTATGCAAATTTAACTTTTTATTATAAAGGCTGAAACTGTACCTTTTTTATGTTTACAGGGGTGACCCTTCAATTGTGAAACTGAATATTGCTATTACCACAGGCTACCTCATTTCTGGTAACTATATACGTTGTCTATCACTTACAAAGATACATCTAAATATTATTCTGAAGATGTGATGAGCTTCTATAAACAATATAGGTTCCAGTGTAGCTTTTAAAACTACTGCTGTGTTCGTGAGCTGTGGTACAGTTTCTGGTGGTAACCTGCTAGTGGAGGAGAGAGATGGAAATACTGCCTTATTAGGTGCTGAAGGAACACCCAACAGTAGTGTGGCTACTACTGCATGCTTTAAGATGGTCCAGTGAACACCCTTAATACTCAGCTCTGGTCCTCCAGACAATGCAGAAGGGATGGGAGTTGTGACCCCAACCCCTTTTGGGATGTCTACTGCTGCTGGCAGTTTTAATATCCTCACTCTCCCCTGTGCCCATAGAGTGCAAGTTTTTTGCAATCCCAATAAAGCTGGGGGAAACAGCTGCATACTTACTCCTCTCCCCATTGTCCCTGTCTTCCTGTATGTTTTTAAGCCAGAGTCTGATCCTATGTGAAAGAGGTTGAAAATATCTTTAATTTTATCTGATGTGGCTGTCATCCTTACTTATAGTTGTACTTTCACTCAATTATTTGTTCTTAAATAATCTGACATAGGTTATCATTATCTTTTGTGATCACTGGTGGACTATGACTAAATGAAATCAACAAATCAAAGAGCTAATGTTTTTAGCATTAGGGGGTCCCTGCCTTGCTAATATCTGCTGCTCCACCATTCCCATAGTGGACCTAGTCATATTCTGGCAGTGTCCTCAAGCCCCTTTTTCTCTCTGGGTTTCTTGATACAATTACTGTGGGCTCATGAGTCCTCTTCTAGACCAGGACCTATAACTGGGGGGTCCCTGGATCTACTCTTGCTCACAGTGTACCTCCTGTGGCCAGGCAGCTCCCTTCACATAGGAAATATAAAGATTTATGAACATTTTTTTGAAGAGCTAAAGTATTTTAACCAGTGATCAGGCCTAATTTTTTCTTTCACATTTAATGTCCATCTGAAGTGCAGGGTGATTTGGGGGATGGAATACAGAAGTCTTGAGCTTAAAATGCTCTAGTCCAAGACAATTCAGATTATTTTTCTTTTTTGTGGGTTCAGTTGGACACCATTTGTCATTCAAAATATATGCATAGCTCAGATAACCAAAAAGGGTTTTTCCTTTTAGATTGCTGTAATATTGAAAGCTTTAAAGAGAACTATTATAGTCCTTAGGTAGCTTACGTTGTAGTAATGGGTTTTTTTCCCTTACAGATTTGTTTCTTATTACTTACTATTGGAAGGCAATTGGTGATAAATTTTTTGTAATTCATCACTTGGCAGCTCTGTATGCCTACTACTTTGTACTGGTGAGTGCTATATTTTCCAATATCCTAACAACCAGACAAGATTGGGAATAGTGACTAAGGGTGAATTTCACGGCTCTGAATTTAGGCTGTTTGGTGTCTCAACAGCGTTGCCCCAAGAAACTCCACTTTTTGTATTTCTACATACAAGCAAGGGTAGGTATGTCTACACTGCAGCTGGGAGTGTGCTTTCCAGCCTGGCTGGACATACATGCGCTAGCTATACTTGAGCTAGCATATTAAAAATAGCAGTATGTCAATGGTGGTTTAGACTAGGCACCCAAGTATAAACCTGCCTGACCCCTCTTCTCATGGGTATGGACTTGTGTTGCTAGCCATGCTGCTGTGGCCACACAGCTATTTTTAGGACACTAGCTTGAGCAGAGCTAGTGTTTGTCTATCCACACTGGGAAATACACTCCCAGCAGCTGCATAGGCATTCCTAAACACACACAGGCATGCTTACTTTAAGACCTTAAATCCCACAGCATAATCATCTGAGATCCTAAAATCCATTAATTAGACTTTCACTGGTGGCTTCTGCATTCATGTCCAGAACTTTATTATACTGTTAGAGATTAAGAGATGTTAGAGGTAAGTCAAACAGCATGGATTTAGCGAAACTGGGAAGTAATAAGTGCCTCTAAAACTCCAAAGCTGGTGGACTCTAATACTGGGTTCAATAGCTCAAGGAGGTTGATCCCAATTTGGCTTCTGAAATAGGATTTATTATGTAAGTTGTTTAAAAGTCAATAGACTAATATTAGAGCTGTATTGAGCTATGTAATGGTAGCATACATTTGTTCTTGGTGGTGGTTTTTTCTATCCATATTTGCAATTTCAGTAAATTGCGTTACAATGACTCAACACTGAGAAATACTTTATAGGATATTTTTTGGCCACCGGTTAAAGCTTTGAGTTAGTTGACCCAGTATGTGTTTTGAACTGAACATTTTTCTCTTTCACAGATTAAATTGTTGTATATGCTGTTAAAACTCTTTTTACAAAGTTAAGACTGACTTGATTTCTAATGCAAGATACTTTCTCTACCAGTTTATTGCTTGTCAGTACAAAAATATGCTCTGTGTTAAAGGGCTGTAGCTTAAGAACATTTCAATGTCGCCCGCCCACTCCCAAAACTCAAATGTCTTCAGTTTAAAACGTGACTCTGAGTCAGCAAAACACAGAACTTTAAACTTATGGGTAGTTGCTTTGATGTGCTTAAGTATCTTGCTGAATCAGGATCTTAACACAGTCAGGTTTTTTTAGAATTCTTTTAAATCTTAAAACTTTCCATGAATGTCAGCAATTAAGACGACTTTTCAAAAAGCTTTTTTCTACATATGACCTAGTTTGGAATTATTCAGACTTTATTTTGCAATGAGCTAATGACTTTTGTTAATTGTGTGGTGTTTACAAATTATTGCAATAAATTTTTATGCAGTACTACATAATGGCTGTGGGGGAGCTAACTTGAGCTATCAACTGATACCTAATACATAAGTTTATTTCCTGTTCCTTGGTGGGGGAAGGGTCTTTAATGTCTTTAAATATATTATATACACTGTATGTTTAAACTAAAGGATATAGTTGCAGCAAGAGTATATGGCTGCTTACATCAACAAAAACTGCAAAATTCAGAGTAAATGCTGAAAGTCTGCACTTAACCAGCACTATTTATCTAGGTATTACAGCACATATTGCCTGTAAAAACCTACTATTCAAAAGCCTTGTAATTTTTATTTCATCTTTCAGCTTTACAATGATTAAATCTCAGGAAAATATCAGCTTGCTGTCTGATCTAATACCTCCTCCCTTTGTAGGAGTTTTGACCCTGACTTCAATGGGATTGGGATCAAGTCCATAGCTGGTCACGCAGAATGTACTACTCATCACTTGCATGCACAAGAGAGGTTTGACTCTGCCAGAAGTTCTCTGGCAGAGCACTTACCCTCAAAGTGCTTTTATAAATAACAAATTCTCACGACACCTTTTGTCAAGGTAAATTCTAATGGTTTTGTTTAATATGAACGACAATACTTACATATTTACAATTCTCCTACCAAATAATACGTTTAACTATAAAGCTCGCAGTTTGTTTAGCATCTGCCTGCTCATTAACACTTCTCTTTTTTTGGGTCATAAACTGCCTACTGGAGAATAGCAGTAAAATAACTTTTACTGCGATTCATTTTGAATAGCTCTGGAGATATAGATTTATAATCTATAACTCTTTTAAAACAGCAACTGGGATTTTTTAAAGTTTAAAAAAGTTCAACTTTAGAGTATACTGAATGTAGTGTTTTAAAAAAATTTTATGTAGCTATCTAATCTACCCCAATACAGTCAGCAAAATGCTATACAGGTGCCCAGGTGAAGTATTACATAAAAAAGGAAATGATTATTTGTATGAAATGTCAGTATGAATGCTGAAACTTCCTTACTATTGTTTGTTTCAAAGAGACGTTTTTAAAATTTTAATTTAGGACTTGTAATAACCTCAATCTCCTTTTTTCATATTGTACTGATTATTTTTAAGTTTCTAAACTGTTTGCTAGTGTGTACCAGCATTGTCCTTTCGTATACCTTCTTATGAAAGACTCTAATTTTATGTCAAGAATATATTGTAATTTGATAAAATGAATGAAAGAAACATCAATGCTCTTGTATTTCATACTTAGCTCTTTTGTAAGCTACAGATGAAGCGCTACACAAGTCAAGTATCATTTCCCCCATTTTACAGATGGGGAAACCGAGGCACAGAGCAGGGGGTGACTTTGAGCAAGTCACTTTGCTAGGCCAGTGGCAGTTCCAGAAGTAGAACCCAAGTCTCCAGAGTTAGTCTAGTGCTCTAGCCTCTAGGCATCACTGCCCATCATAAAGTTTGAAACAAATATCTGTTTAAAATGAAGTACTTCTACACACTTTCAAAGAAATCCACATAACATACAATGATGCATACACATTTTAATCTTCCAAATCATGACTAACAGTGTTTCATTTTATTATAGGCTTATTGCTGCCTAAAAGTGTAGATGATAGTTATATTGAGGATAGGGTGGGAGATTGCAGCTGCACTTCATTGTTGCTGTGTACTGCTCTCTCCATGTTTATTTACTGATACCTAAATACTAGGTATAAAACTGGTGTCAGTTAATACTTGTAAATTTGTAACTGGACATCTGACTTTAATCATCCTCAGAAGTACTAAATATTTTAAGTTAATGGCAGGTTTAATATAAAATATTTGACTTTTCAATGATCACTACTGTGTGGGGTTGTTTGGTGGTTCTGTGTGTGTATGTGGGGGGGGGTAATCTGATTTCCTTGCAATAGCATTGGAGCCATTCTTCTAATGTCTTCGGATCTTCTGTCCCAAAAGGATGGCCGCATTTTTTTACCTGATCCAGACTTGCTGCATCTAGTCGACCTTGAAATTACAGAGCAGGTGCAACAAGTTATTTTGAAACCTAGGAATTAAGATACAAGAGGGGGTGGATATATATAGATATGGCAATTCTTGATGGAGAATTGCCAGCATATGGCTTCTGAAGATCCTACTACTTTGAAGTCCTTACCCAATGTTCTGAATTTGGTGAAAGGAATGAAAACTTATGTTGACTTTTGCACTAGACATTTTAGGTCTATGAGGGGTTGTGAATAGAGTTTCAGCGGTCGTTGCTTTCTAGATGGTTTGGGGGCTGCTAGTTCCCAGGCACACTTCCCCAGTAGTGTGACTTTTTGGAATGGAAAGGTGCTCCAACTACACTCGCAAATGAGCAGCCTCTGGTCACTGACACTCCAAAGACAATAGAGGGAGAGACTGAAAGGGGGGGCAGGGGAAAGACTAAACAAAAGAGGAACAAACAACTGGAAAGTGCAAAAGAAGGAACCAGGAAAGGGATTAAGTGCAGTCTCTATTTTGATTGTGATTGTGATATGATTTGGGAATCATTGGTTTAATGAGATGAAGAATTAAAATTCTTAATTTTGTTAAACTAGATATTTGATACAAATTATTTAGGTGACACATACAGCTGTAGGAAACTACTTAAAATAAATCAATCTGACCAAAAGTAGATGACAACTTTTAGCTGTAGCTTGCTGCACATAGGAAGAAGACACAACAGCCAAAAGCAATTGCATGTTTTCCACTTTCCTTGTATTTGCAATGCATTTCCACAAGTCCATGATTTCTAAGTGTAGTGTATGTATATCCAGTGTTTTTTCTTTTTTTACTGTGTAAAAAAATCCAATTACGATAAAAGGGATTTAAAACTTGTCCCATTTTACTTTTTTCATATTTTAGCCCAACAGCACTTTCCATTGTTAATGGAACTCTGCCCTATTTTGGCAGACTTCTGAAATGAATCCTACTTTAATTTATGTTGGTGTCTCTTTAATATCTGACACTCACTCACTTTATGTTAATATTTATCGTTGGTGGTACAGTGCTTTGAATATGTAAATTGTTAAGTATTTATTAAAGAGACACTGTCAACTTTTTGACAAAGCTAATTTTAAACGTTCCAGATTTCGGTACAGAATCATTTAAATAAAATGTCCCTGAAAATATTATATATTTAAATGCAGTGTAGACACTGTTCTTCTTTCCTATTGATAAGGGTGCCTTCAGCAAGGGAAAAAATGACTTTATTGGGTGAACAGTGGTATTGACTAAACACAAAGTGCTGTTTGAATACACAAACTAAATTGAAGGGAAATAGAAAAATTAACTGATTTCAGTTAATCTTATGTATTTTAACTATAGTGGGGTAGGATTTTCTAAGTGCATAGATGACCATTCCCATTGGAAGTCTTATGGTGTTCCTAAATCACTTAGGAACATTTGGAAATCCCATAAATATTTTTCAGACCAATGACTCCTCCCCCCCAAGCTGATGTTCCTTCCAAGTAAATATGGAGAGAGCAACTAGTATACAGTAATACAAATATATCAGCAAGCTTTCACTTGTTACCTTCTTCCTGTAAACATCAGGGGGAGGCTATATGTAAATAAAAGCTGAGGTTGTCTTTTTTTATATAAAATTACAGTTTGACAAACTAATACACTTGACTCTTAATGCCCCACCCTGATGTACACAGTCCTAGCAGGAGGTGGGGAAGGAGAGGTGGATGCAAGAACACACCCATGGTGGGAATGGAGGTGGGGGAGAGACCACAGGCTTCCCATTGACAGGGGCATGGGCTAGCCAGTTGGTACTCATAGTGCCTCTTTCACCCCCACTTATTTAGACTCCCTCCCCCCACCCCAGGTTTTCAAAAGCCTCTTGTTCCAGCTAGTTGCCCTGCACTCACTCCTCTTAGTTGTAGCATAACAGCTTTGTTTTTAGGATGCTGCAAGTCTAACTTAACTGCCTGCATCAGGAAGAAATTTTTCCCCTTGGACTTAATTGGCAAAAGTGTGGGTTCCCCCCCTTCCTCACAGCATCATGGAAGCACAGTTAGGTTATAAGAATTAAGTCTTCCTTTCCTAATATTAAATTTGTTAAATGTTTTAGCTTTTTGCAACTTGCAGCCAGTGTCCAGTACAGATAAGGCTACAAGGGACCAGTTCCCAGAGGTAAATGAGATCCTGGATTTCACTGGTGGCCCATTTACCTATGGGGGAAAAAGGGGAGACAAGAAGTCTTGATGCACTGAAATCCTCTCTTGGTAACTTTTACACCTTCTATAGACATGGGGTGGGGGCTGTTAAAGAAGATTCAGAAACAAACTATCCTCAGTTATTGGTTTTATGGCAGGAATCCTGCAACCTTGTACTAGACCCCATTAAATGTCTGATATGCCATCCCCCATTCTCACATACAATGCTTTCCCCTGTGTTAAAGTTGCTTACTGCCACTTGAAATCATTCAGTGTGCCTGTTGTTAATTCATCTGCATGTCCAAATCTTTGGTTTGGATTTAGTCTCAGGATTCCTATTACCTGGATCAGAGAAGATGACTATTTCTAGCTGAAGATAATAGACGTATCAGTAGAATCATGGAACTCCTGAGACCAGATTAGAGAAATTCAACGTTATCCCTTCCAGGGCCAGTCAAAGAATGCCAAATATTTACTGTCTTCTTTTAGTTGCAATGACAATAAAACAAGTCCCAGAGATTTAAGAGGTAAATAATAGGATCTCTGACATTGATCTTGGAATTTAAAAAAAAAAGTCATTGTCATCACTGAATCGAGGTTTAAATTCTGCCCTCAGATATATGCATAAAATTACCATTGACTTCAGTGGAAGTTGTGCACATATATCTTATGGCAGAATTTGATCCTTAAAATGTAAGGGCACGGGATGCACAATTTTTCAGTTTTTTATACATGCTGAGCACACTAAACTCCTATAGCAATACAGTGGTGGTCATTAAGAAGTCAATATTTGCCAGCCATTATTACCTCTTTCCAAGTATAGGGGAAAAACCGTGGCACCTGACCTACTGCTGTATGGCAAGTGTTGGTGAATGCTACCTTTTTAATGGGTTCCAGTGTAGAATTCAGCCTCACAAACTGCTTCTCCCACAAACATTTAATTACCGCTCTTAGGAGTATGTGATGCTGCCAAAAAGTAATAGAGATGAACAATATATCTTTACTCTTCTGTAGACAGAAAGAACCAGGGCAGATAAGTGGAAGATTTGGTTTATAAGTGGAAACCTCAATCCAAAGTTATTTTGGGTAATTTGACAGTTTACAAAATGCTCAGTTTAATTGTGCAGCTGTGCTTTGGTGCCTTGCTGTTCTCTGGCAATCTGCAGCTGGCAGAAAGATTCTAGCCACATGCCCTTCCTCCACCCTATCCCCTTTGCTGGGGCCTCTAACAAGATTAGAGTAGAGCTTGCATAGTCTGTTCTACACCATCCACAGATTTCCCCTGAGCTGAGAGAATCCAGCTGGCTAGTTATGCAGGCTTTCCAGCTCTTTTGCAGTGATGGAGCAGTGCAGAAGAGTTGGAACAGAACCAAGGATCTGACCTTCAGGCTCTGTTTTGGCTAACTAACTTACTTAAACGAGTACTCCTTTTCTCTGAGTTTAAAGTATGGTTCTGCTGGATTTATTTAAAACATGAGATTCAAAATGTTCTTGAATCATTTTAGATCACTGTAAAATAGATCCATTTTAATTTATCATAATTTACCACTATTTTTACGTTGATTAGGGAGTGCCATCATTTATTAGCCAACTTTTGGCATTTGTTTAATTTCCACAAATAACTAAAGTATTTTGAATACTTGGCCAATGATTTGGAGTCACAAGACACATTGCATATTTCCCTGCTTTCTTAATTTATCATTTTTAAAAAAATCAAAGGGCAGCAGTATTAAATGTTAAACAGTTTACTTTAAAGTTTTTTATAAAGAGGATTATGAAATTTATTACATTTACTTGACACTTTCAGTTTTGGTAAAGTATTTGAGATCCTATACAATTTTACAAATGCTGGGAAACTTTAACAAAATGGAAATGGTCAATGTGTTCTTCAGATTTAAATTTCTGACTAGAGTTTATATCCCTGATTCTTCTTTTTAATATTTATCTTGCTATGTAGGATGAAGGAATGTTGGCATATTTTGGTAACTTCCGTCTACTTGCAGAGTTCTCTACTCCTTTTGTGAATCAGCGGTAGGTGGTTGTTAATTATTTTACTTTAACTTGTGTCTTGTCTTGTTAGATAACTGAATTTAACTGTAAATAACAGAAATTTGATTCACTTTCTGTAGTCACACTTGAACATAGCCAGATTTATAAGCCGAAAAAAGCTTGCTTGCTATGAAAATTTCGGGTTATTGTACTTCTAGAACTGTTCCAGTGCATTCCAGAGGAGTTCCTCCTTATTGTAAATAGCATTCTGTATGCAACATGAAGTTGGCATAAATCTATTGAACAAAAGAGTATGCATAAGTGTATAAATTAGATGGGTATAAATAGGTTATTAGATAAAAAAGAACCTCACCTGCCCAGTCCTGTAATAGACTCATAACCTCTAGCTGACTTATTGAAGTTATCAAGTCATGATTTAAAGACTTCAGGTTACAGAGAATCCACCATTTACACTAGTTTAAACCTGAAAGTGACCCATGCCCTGTGCTGCAGAGGAAGGGGGGGGGGGAAAAAACCACCCTCAGTCTCTGGCAATCTGACCCTAAGGCAAGACCCACCAGCCAAACACCTGGGAAAGAATTCTCTATAGTAACTCAGAGCCCTCCCCATCAGTGGCTATTGAAGATACTTGCTTCAAGCAGTTGCACATCAGCTACATGCCATTTTAGGTAGTCTCATACCATCCTTTCCATGAACTTAGCAAGTTCCGTCTTGAAGCTAGTTAAGTTTTTTGCCCCCATGGCTCCACTTGGAAGGCTGTTCCAGAACTTCATCCCTCTGATATTTAGAAACCTTCATCATTGTTCTAGATTACTTGCTGTCAATATTTTATAATACTGCTCTGGTTTCAGTCCCCTGTCCTGGGGTTGTGTAGTAATTTTTTGTTAGAAGAAGGTCGTGGTGCAATGAAGTTTGAGAACCCCTGCAGTAGAGTATAGTATACTACATAGTCTCTAGTAGCTCTATGAGAAGGTGCCATGTTGGGGTCTGTCTCAAACACTGGGTTGGCAAGCTCAGCTTTTCAGTTAGAGACGGGGTGAGATTATAATGATCCATAAAGGTTACTTTTTATTTGTTCAGAAACTGCAAGGTGGTGGTTCTTGCTTTAATCTATCAATATTACTTCGGTATTGAGGAGTCCGTAGGAAAAAGATCCAGTTGTGGCCTTATCAAGGTTATATAAAAAGGTATTCTTGCCTCCCTGGGATGAAATCCTACCCCCCCCCCCCCATTGCAGTCAATGGGTAAACTCCCATTAACTTCAATAGGGCCAGGATTTCACCCAGATTTTTTCAGTGGTATCTGTATCAATCCTTCTTTTTTTTTTTTAAAAAGATTGTGATATGAAGCATCACAACATATCATATCATTAAAGATACACAATTTACTTTAAATGTTTATTTAAAAGTTCTTTGACTGAGGCCAAGTGTCCTCAAATACCCAGAATTATTATCTTAGCAGACAAACAGGAATCTCTGCAGAAGATGGTGATAGTCTATTACATTAAGGGATTTATTGTCCCATAAATTTATATATATAACTTTAATTAAATTTGAGAAGAACCAGACCTCTGAGACAGTAACTAAAGTAAATTGTTCATAAAGATTAGTTTATATTATGTCTTTTTGTTGTTTGTACTCTGCTATAGTATTAACAAAAATAACACCAAGCTGCAGTTATAATATACAATTGCATTTTAATCTCCAAATTCCATTGATTTATATAAAAACAACTCAATTATCATAGAATCATAAAATATCAGGGTCGGAAGGGACCTCTGGAGGTCATCTAGTCCAACTCCCTGCTCAAAGCAGGACCTAATCCCCAACTAAATCTCAGCCAGGGCTCTGTCAAGCCTGACCTTAAACCTCTAAGGAAGGAGATTCTACCACCTCCCTAGGTAACCCATTCCAGTGCTTCACTACCCTCCTAGTGAAAATGTTTTTCCTAATATCCAACCAAAACCTCCCCCACTGCATCTTGAGACCATTACTCCTTGTTCTATCATCTGGTACCACTGAGAACAGTCTAGATCTGTCCTCTTTGGAACCCCCTTTCAGGTAGTTGAAAGCAGCTATCAAATCCCCCCCCTCATTTTTTTTCCTCTTCTGCAGACTAAACAATCCCAGTTCCCTCAGCCTCTCCTCATAAATCATGTGCTCCAGCCCCCTAATCACTTTTGTTGCCCTCCACTGGACTCTTTTTGTAGTGTGGGGCCCAAAACTGGACACAGTACTCCAGATGAGGCCTCACCAATGCTGAATAGAAGGGAATGATCATGTCCCTCAATCTGCTGGCAATGCTCCTACTTACACAGCCCAAAATGCCATTTGCCTTCTTGGCAACAAGGGCACACTGACTCATATCCAGCTTCTTGTCCACCGTAACCCATAGGTCCTTTTCTACAGAACTGCTGACTAGCCACTCGGTCCCTAGATGGTAGCAGTGCATGGGATTCTTCCTTCCTAAGTGCAGGACTGTTCACTTGTCCTTGTTGAACCTCATCAGATTTCTTTTGGCCCAATCCTCCAATTTGTCTAGGTCCCTCTGTATCCTATCACTACCCTCCAGCATATCTACCACTTCTCCCAGTGAAGTGTGCTCTGCAAACTTGCTGAGGGTGTAATCCACGCCATCCTCCAGATCATTAATCAAGATATTGAACAAAACCGGCCTCAGGACTGATCCTTGGAGCACTCTGCTTGATACTGACTGCCAACTAGACATGGAGCCATTGATCACTACCCGTTGAGCCTGACAATCTAGACAACTTTCTATCCACCTTATAGTCCATTCATCCAGCCCATACTTCTCTAACTTGCTGGCAAGAATACTGTGGGAGACCGTATCAAAAGCTTTGCTAAAGTCAAGGAATAACACATCCACTGTTTTCCCCTCATCCACAGAGCCAGTTATCTCATCATAGAAGGCAATTAGGTTAGTCAGGCATGACTTGCTCTTGGTGAATCCATGCTGACTGCTCCTGATCACTTTAGTCTCCTCAAAGTGCTTCAAAATTGATTCCTTGAGGACCTGCTCCATGATTTTTCCAGGGACTGAGGTGAGGCTGACTGGCCTGTAGTTCCCCGGATCCTCCTCCTTTCCTTTTTTAAAGATGGGCACTACATTAGCCTGTTTCCAGTTATCTAGGACCTCCCCCAATTGCCATAAGTGTTCAAAGATAGTGGCCAATGTCTCTGCAACCACATCTGCCAGCTTCTTTAGCACCTGGGGCCGGATGCACTGCATCTAAGGGGACTTGTGCTCGTCCAGCTTTTCTAAATAGTCCTGAACCACTTCTTTCTCCACAGAGGGCTAGTCACTTCCTCCTCATACTGTGCTGCACAGTGCAGTAGTCTGGGAACTGACCTTGTTCGTGAAGACCGAGGCAAAAAAAGCATTGAGTACATTAGCTTTTTCCACATCCTCTGTCACTAGGTTGCCTCCCCCATTCAGTAAGGGTCCCACACTTTCCCTGACCACCACCTTGTTGCTAATATAACTGTAGAAACCCTTCTTGTTACTCTTAACATCCATTGCTAACTGCAACTCCAGGTGTGATTTGGCCTTCCTGATTTCACTCCTTCATGCCTAAGCAATATTTTTATACTCCTCCCTGGTCATTTATCCAATCTTCCACTTCCCGTAAGCTTCTTTTTTGTGTTCAAGATCGGCAAGGATTTCACTGTTAAGCCAAGCTGGTCACCTGCCATATTTACTATTCTTTCTACACATCGGGATGGTTTGTTCCTGCAACCACAATAAGGATTCTTTAAAATACAGCCAGCTCTCCTGGATTCCTTTTCCCCTCATGTTGTTCTCCCAGGGGATCCTGCCCATCAGTTCCCTGAGGGAGTCAGTCTCTGCTTTTCTGAAGTTCAGAGTCCATATTCTGCTGCTCTCCTTTCTTCCCTGTGTCAGGATCTGAACTCTACCATCTTGTGGTCACTGACTCCCAGGTTCCCATCCACTTTTGCTTCACCTACTAATTCTTCCCTGTTTGTGAGCAACAGGTCAAGAAGAGCTCTGCCCCTAGTTGCTTCCTCCAGCACTTGCACCAGGAAATTGTCCCCTACAATTTCCAAAAACTTCCTGGATTGTCTGTGCACTACTGTATTGCTCTCCCAGCAGATACCGGGGTGATTGAAGTCCATGAGAACCAGGGCCTGTGATCTAGTAACTT
This sequence comes from Lepidochelys olivacea, assembly GCF_965140295.1. NCBI lineage: Eukaryota > Metazoa > Chordata > Testudines > Cheloniidae > Lepidochelys > Lepidochelys olivacea. The sequence continues at coordinate 73,324,404 of NC_140418.1, read as the reverse complement.
CTGTTAATTGCCTAAAGAAAGCCTCATCCCCCTGGTCTGGTGGTCTATAGCAGATTCCCACCATGACATCCCCCTTGTTGCTCACACTTCTCAACTTAATCCAGAGATTCTCAGATTTTTTTGCAGTTTCATACTGCAGCTCTGAGTGGTCATACTGCTCTCTTAAGTACAATGCAACTACCCCACCTTTTCTGCCTTGCCTGTCCTTCCTGAACAGTTTGTATCCATCCATGACAGTACTCCAGTCATGTGAGTTATCCCACCAAGTCTCTGTTGTTCCAATCACATCATAATTCTTTGACTGTGCCAGGACTTATCACTCTCATGATTTGGCTTAAATTCTCACCAGACAGTATACAAAATACAGGTCAACTTAGTTCAATTTAGGATTCTTTGTAACATATGAAAAATCTCATCTCACCATTTTAAACTATTTGTACCTCACTATATCCTTATTTTAATTTTAAAAGAACATAAGAAAATTGTTTTGTTTTAGCTTGTCAGAAAGTGCCAGAGTTGAATGTAGGGATAATACAACCCTAAAGGAAAACTGTAACTAACAATCTTGTAGCCCAATTAATGGTAGCATGTAGTGTTATGAAATAACATACTTGGCACGTGAAATATTTTCACCCTCTTATTTACAATAATTTCTTCTAAAAATTGTAGTCTAAAGACAAAATTTAGAACAATAAAACCATAGAAGAAAAAGCAGACCATTGTTCTGGATTTTAGTGTCAGTCTTGCCTCTCCTCTCCATCTTGCAATTAGAAAAATATTGGTATAATATACCTCTTGAATTTATATTTTGAGGAAAGTAATTTTATGACTCAGATGAAAGTGTTTCTGGAGAGCTGTAAATATGAATACTACTGAAAAGAGTTTGTTCAGTATTCCTAATGACTAATTTAATGCAAAAAAAGTATAGTACAGGACACTAAAGTCTTGCTCTTATAGAGCAGATTTCTGTTCTTTGAAAGATGTATGCTTTTTTTTAACCCAGCTGACAGAACCTACACTATCTGGAATAGATGAGCTGTAGAATTGAACTGTCTGCCTAAAATTTAAAGGTTTAAACCACAGTCCAGCAGAGCACTACTCTGCTCACTTCACAAAAAACACTATCACAATTTCCTTTCTTGTTGGCATAAAGACAAAGATCTAAATGGACCTAGAGACTGAACCTCCCTCTTCCCTAGAGACTGTCACTCTTCTCAGCATTAAGCACATAAGTAGAATAGTGAGGGCAGTATGAACTGCCCTGATGCTGTCTGTGCTATATCTGTTCTATAGTTAGTCTCCAGCGCTGTCTAATAATCCAGCACTTTCACAAGCATTAAATTCACTTTTTAAAAAATTGTCATAACAGTAAATAGAGGTTTTACTTTTTCTTAAATTATTACCTTGCATCTCCTTTCTGTTCTACTCTTTTCTGATTTGGGCTTGTCCATATGAAAGGCAAGTTTAATTTTAGCATGGATTTAGTCAGTGATAGAATGACAATTTGTTTTGCCTGACTTTGGTTGTGAGCAGTTGTGCTATTACCATTTTTTCATTTATTGTTTAAAAAGCATTTATAAATTAATATGCTGGCACAGCACAGTACCTAATCAGCATCTTGATGCATATCGAAGAAAATTTTTGACTTTGGACATTATAGATCCCTAGTAATTATAATCAGTCATACCACAAGCATCTGTCAATATGGCTGTGACCCCTAGTAATAAATTTGTAACAGGCTATACGATTAGTTTTACAAAGTGGAAGTTCTAACTATCATTACATCTGTTGCTTAATGGTCAGTAGTTTTAGCTGGTTATGCCTTCACAGGTTCAGCAGTTAAGCTGTTTTCTATGGTTTGGTCCTCTGTCCTTTTTCTGACTTGTCACAGCTGTACAAATCTTCAATGCAGTGATTTTATTGTGTGAGTGAAGGGGAAAGAGAGGAACATACAATAATATAAATACTTTCTTAAGAACCCAACCTACAGGTTCTACTTGCCAGGCAATAGGCTATACGTAATAGTTACACCTCTCTAGTAGGGCATCAAAATATAGAAAACGTATTCAGAATTACTCTGCCACACTGACATTTTTCATACAGCTAAGCATTAATATAATAATGGAATTCAACTTGTAATGTTTAGAGCTGAGGTTTTGGCTTGGGACCAGACTGATCTCAAAGGATCTTACTAGGACAGTAGCAAGGCACCAATCACAAAAGCCCAAATCCAGCAAATGTGAAATAACAGATGGGGGTCCTACTCACAACACCAATTCCAAACTTCTTTCTTGCCCTATAATTAGGGCCCTACCAAATTCACAGCTGTGAAAAATGCATCCCGGACCATACAATCTGGTCTCCCCTGTGAAATCTGGTCGTTTTTGTGTACTTTTATCCTATACTGTACAGATTTCACAGGGGAGACCAGCGTTTCTCAAACTGGGGGGTCCTGATCCAAAAGGGGGTGCAGGGTGGTCACAAGGTTATTGTGGGGGGGTTGTAGTATTGCCACCCTTACTTCTGCGGGGCTGCCTTCAGACCTGGGTGGCTGGAGAGTAGAGGACCCAGCTCTTCAGGCAGCAGCACAGAAGTAAGGGTGGCAATACCATAGCATGTCATCCTTACTTCTATGCTGCTACTGGCAGCAGTGCTGCCTTCAGAGCTGGCTCCTGGCCAGCAGTCGCTGCTCTCCGGCTGACCAGCTCTGAAGGCATCGCAGCCACCAGCAGCAGCGCAGTAGTAAGGGTGGCAATACTGTGACACCCCCCTGCCCCTCCTAAAATTAACCTTGAGACCCCTGCTCTAAAGCCCCCTTTTAGGTCAGGACCCCTACAGTTACGACACTGTGAAATTTCAGATTTAAATATCTGAAATAATGAAATTTTACAATTTTTAAAATCCCATGACTGTGAAATTGACCAAAATGGACCATGAATTTGGTAGGGGCCTTAATCTATAATTCTGAGGAAGTTTGGAGCTAAATTTCTCAGCTTAGTTTCACTTTTTTAAAAAAAAGTGCAAATTAAAATGTTCAAAGAACAAAAAATAAATTTCACAGTAGTCATTTTAAAGTTAATTTACAAAACAAATTATCCATGCTCTACAGCAATGGTTTTCAGCCTGTGGTCTGCAGACCCCCAGGGGTCCACAAATTGTCTAAGATTTCCAAAGCCTCTATTTGAACTTTGTTAGGGGTCCACAAACGAAAAAAGGTTGAAAACCACTCCTGTACGCTACAGTGATAGCAACTAAACGTATACTTATTACATATTAGTTTACAATTCAAATTAGGAGATTATTGTACATGCTGTTCCTTAAAATATTGTTATGAAACTTTTTAAAGTAGTAATGGAGATTACACTATGCTTTGCACCAAGACAATTAACTGGCCTAAAGAGCTTTTAGATGAAGCCACAATACAAGGCAGCATTTTAGGATTGGGAGGGCTTGAGGATAAATTGAATAGTGACTGGTCATAAGAAGGGATTTGAAAAATCTGAAACTTGTTTGGTTTTGTGAACACTTCTCTCTTGCAGGTGGTTCTTTGAAGTGCTGGGGTACCCCAGGTCTTCAAAAGCCAACATCATCAATGGGGTGCTGATGACGGTCGTGTTCTTCATGGTGAGGATTGTAGTCATGCCTGTTTATTATGCCAACGTCATTTCTGTGTTTGGAACAGAGGCTTTCCACAGAGTAGGAGTTGCAGCCCAAAGCGCCTGGATTATCTCTAGTGTTGTCTTGGATGTGATGAACTTGATGTGGATGGTCAAAATTACAAAGGGATGCTACAAAGTTATTTGTCTCACTAGACAAGAAGAAGTCAAAATGTGTAAGAATGGAAAATCTGACTAGAAATCATATATGTAAAACTGAACTTCTCTATAAAGATCACTTGGGTTCATTGAAACAATGCACACTTTTGCCATAAAATGCTCCTTTAAGGAAGCAAAGTATTGCCTCTTTATTGATCTTAACCTTTCTCTTGCCACACTGCCTGCATGCCCAGAGTCACTTCATTTAAAGACAATCCCACTCTATAGAATGGGAAACAATAGCATATGACATACTGTATGTATAGGTTCATACAAATGAGTCTAGCTTGTGTTCTAAGCACTTAATTGACAAATGAACTTAAAAAGGAACAGACTGATTAGTTGGTGGTCTTCTATCAGCATGTTCCTAAAATGTTTTCACTCAGGTTTCTCAATGTGTTGTGTGTGGCTTTTTTTAAAAAGCCTGTGAATGTTAAGATCTTCTGTTGTAAGTTATGCAGATATGGCAAGTTTCCTGCCATGTTTCTGTGGTTTCTCTTATTAGTATTTGGTGTTAACAATCAAGATTTCATCCTTGACAACTTTTTATTTTTTTGCAACAAAGGCTAAGAATTTAGCTTTGATGCTATGAATATTTTACTGACTTTGTTGCCTTATGCATGGACACAATCTTTTGGGGATTTATGAAACAGTTTTACAGATACTGGTATAATGTATTATCTTTTAAAAACTCCTTTTGTGTGAAGGGATGGCTGTGCTAATGTCCTTCTAGTAGTATTACTGTTAAATCTGATCAGAATTCTGATCCAAAGTTACCATGATAAACAGTGTGTGGAAACAAACTCCTTTTTACTACAGTGCTCTCACTGTGAAGGCGGCGGCGGCTGCTGCTACTACTACTTTTCAAAAGTATTGCAACTCTGCTTCTAAATGTATTATTATTATTATTTATTATTTTAACCAAGAGACTTCTAGGGTGTAAACAACTTAAGTATAGGAGACTAAATACTTTGGTATATGTGGCTATGTCACAGTAACCCTCTCCCCTCCAGAACTGCCACCTTAGTATGAAAATGCTCATATTGTGTTCAAATGCTCATATAAATATGTATTTGTCATTGTTTCCTTGTTGTTCATATGGCTGGAAATTTGAGGTGCTGGCCAAAGAAATCCCATCTTATAAGCAAGAAGACTTATCAGTGGCCCCAACAGAGAATAGTTTGTTCTCTTCAAAACTGAGAAGATTTATAGAGTGGGTTACAGAAGCCGCTAACCTTGTTAGGGACAACATTCTGTTTTTGGATCCACATAGTCCTTGGCAGATATTCTGCTTTCTCTTCAATCCTAGAACTTCCAGTCATGTCCATGGGGGAAATTTGAGAATGTGGGAAGATCAGAATATGGAAGAGATGCCAACCTGAGAGAATTTTGTTTTCCCATATAACTGAGGGGCTAGATGTTTTGTGGTGGTTTTTGTTTGTTGGAACAATGCTTTCTTCACTTGATTTGTCATCACTTGTAGTTTGTGATACCATCTGCTAGTATGTGCTGCTCAAACTGCATTTTCACTCACTAGTGTGGTGCTATTACATAACATTGTAGCAAACTAGTCAAGCAACTTCTTTTGTTAACATTTTCCAAATTCTTGTCCTATTGGAATAGGTGGTGTGTTTTGTGTGTGTGCTGTTCTCTTCTTTCCTCTAAACAAATGCAGGTGTCTGGCTATTAGTTAGTGTGGGCTAGAAGGGAGAGCTGTAAAACAAACACACAATTTCCAGGAACTAGCTGTCCCTTTATGATTTACTGTGGGCTTGTCTACACTTACAGCTTCACTGTAGCACTTAATGAAGACACTGCCTACGCTGATGGAACAGCTTCTCCTGTTGGCATAGGTACTCAACCTTCCCAGGAGGCAGTAGCTATATCAATAGGAGAAGCCCTCCTGTCGACATAGCACTGACACTAGAGGCTAGGTCGGTATAACTACGTCACTCAGGGTGTGGATTTTCCACACCCCTGAGTGCCGCAGTAATACTGACATAAGTTTGTAGTGTAAATCAGGGTTATGTCTCCCTAGGTCTCCAAGAAGACTCCAGAAACTGCTAGCAAAGGTCTTTTGCATTGTCTTGCAGTATAGCCAAGGCAGTTGTGGCTAAAGCAGTTCAGCTCTTCTCTTTGAAGAGTATAATCGTTATATGGGTTGATATAATACTCACTCTTACAGGCATAGTTACATTATTTAACAGTAATTTTTTTCAGCATTATCTTTATTTTTCAATGGGTCAGAGGCACAGATTGCTAATGCATTCAGTTCCTTACACTATATTCTTGGCAGTCCTGTTGCCTTATTATGTAGATGAGTTGTTCAGTCCTAAAAAGCATAGTAACTGGTGTGTTTTCTTTAATTGTCATTCTTGAATTAGCACATTGTTTTTTTGTCTTTGGTACCAATAAATTCATATTATCAGTCAATTGCCCTCCATTACATTTTTATTAAAACAAAGGAAAACCTTTTTATCAACATATAGATTCAGATACTTTTAAAAATAGTGATTTAATTCAATATGTACATAAAGTATTAGTGTTCAAGGTGGTAACTAGTGAAAGAGGGTTTTTTGTAATCTGATTAATAACTAAGTTTGCACATTTGTAATAACTTTTATGTTTACATTTTGGTTTTCTCTTAGCCAGTTTCAAAATCAGTAATTGAGTAGATGCAAGCACTTTGGATAAAATACACCTTGAACATAGAAGTATGGCGTTTACTAATTCTGAAAATACAGTAGGATGAAACATTTTTCATAAGGAAAATGATTTTACAGGAAGTAAGGACTTCATGACAACTGCATTGGAAGTCCATCCTTTTTTAAGCATTCATCTTTAATGGCATTTGAATCCTACATACAGTAAATTAAATTCCTAATTTCCAATGTAGAGTCTTCACTAAAGCTATAAACTTTAAAATGGTCTATTCCCTTGTATTCTCCATTATACATCTTAGATAGTAACTAAGACTCAGGTTTATTATAAAAGTATGAAAGATTATATTAAAACTAGATTGGTCAAAGTCCTAGTAAATACAGCATGGGGAACAATCTACAGTGGAAGAGGAATGGGCTAGATGACCTACTAATCCATTTGATCCGAATAGCTTTTATCCTCTAGGATTCAATTGCATTGTAAAAGATCAGCAAATATATCCAACCATATTTGCTATGTCCATTTGGTTTAAATTAAGCTCTGATTTATTTTATTTGGTGTTACAAGGTTATACTATAACCACACAGCAGTTGTGCTAGAATAATTTTTAAATGGTCATGAATGCCAATGTATTGGGCAAGGACAGAAATATACAGATTGCACATATGTGATGGACAGAATACACCTATCCTTTATATTTAGGGCTCCTTCACAGGCCACTAAGATTATATAATACTGAAACCAGCTGCTGTTTTGTTCCTCTACTAGACTCAGTCTAGTAGTTACATTTCTCTATCTGAAGTATCAATCTAAAACTGGACAGATTAAATTGTCTCCTTTATTCAAAATAGAATTGTTGCTAGAATTTCTGATCACAAGCATCTGTCTTGTAAAGGACTTATGATTAATATCTAATACACATATGCACCTTAGTCTTGCAAAATTCTATAGGTCTGTGGTGAGCAGCATGGAGTGTTTTGGTTTTTTTTTCTGGGCAGGAGGAGTTGCAGGGGTTTTTTTTTGGTGGGTGTATGTCTGGGGTGGCAGATCTGAAGGGGTGTGTGCAGATGTGCACACATTCATTTGGGACTAGATTTCTTTCTCCTTAGAATTTTGCCATCCTAGGAAGTAAAAAGAACTCAGTGATTCCCTCTTTGAGCTGAGGTAGTAACCTGAACAGCCCATTGCAAAGCACAGCTTATTGTTTGTTTGCCTTTTCCCCTGCCATCTTTGCATTCAGCGAGCTCTACTGGCTGATGTGTTAAGAGAATACCACGGCACTTCCCCTTATTACATACTTGGCACTCAGTGCTGTAGAAGAGACGGCACTGAGGGTATGTCTACAGTGCAATGTAAGCCTGGGCTCAGACTCAGGCTTGAGCGCTAACCCCCCTTCTGTCTACACACAAAGCTAAGGTCAGTAAGCCCCTGGACCCAGAATATAGGATCCAGCAAGAGGGGTTCATCCAAACCCAAGCCCCACTAGTCCACAGTGCATCATTATGTAGTGTGGATGTAGCTTGGGCCTGGGTTCCCCAGACTCATGTCCTGATAATCTGCCAATTCTATCACACAGTCCCATAGGCCAATGTTCCTTGTTCTTTCTATCTCAAGACTAACCAGCTGACTCCCAGGAAATGGAAGCCTCCCCTTATTCAAGTATAGCTGCTCAGCGTTTAACATTGTATTCTGACTGCTGAGCTACAGACAACAGAATGAACCATCTTCTGTGCTAGCTATGGCCACCGATAAGAAGTCCATTGACAAACACACTGTTCCCTGGTGACAGGACCACAGTCAGATATTGGTTAATCTCTGGTGCGAGGCAAGCAACAAGTTTCTCTTCACTACAAAATTGCAGATGAACTGGCAGTGTGCGTGATTCACCGGACTGGTGACCAGTGCTGCATCTGGATTAGGCAGCTCAAGACTATTGGAAAGCCAGGGTTGAAAACCACACCTTTGGGAACTCCCCAACATCCTGCCTCTTTAATGAGGAGCTTGACTGGGTGTTGGCTACTGCATCAAGCATGGAACCAACAGCAGTTCACGATAGCCTGGTCAGCTGGGATGGTGACCTTCTGACCCCTGAACTACTCCTATACTAGAGGGGAACCAGCAGGCACCAGATCAAGCTAGTGAAGTGACTCTGGTGCTCACACTAGTTTCCAAGAGGTTCCACCACCACAGCAGCTGCAGCACATGCTGGGTCCATACTCCAAGGAGCTGTTTGATTTTCTCCCCCCCCCCCCCCACTCCCAGGGAGGAGCCTGCTGCAGAACTAGTAGAAACTGCAGAAACAGAAGAGACATAAGTAGCCCCAGAGCCTGGTACATTTCTGGATCCATGTTTGTTGCTCTTAATATAGGAATGGGAGGAATTTCAGATTTATGACCAATGCAAAATGTATTACAGGTAGGGTTGTCAATTTAATTGCAGTTAACTCACGCGATTAACTCAAAAAAATTAATCTCAATTAATTGCATTGTTAAACAATAGAATACTAATTAAAATTTATTAAATATTTTTGGATGTTTTCTACATTTTCAAATATATTGATGTATATTACAATACAGAATACAAAGTGTACAGTGCCCACTTTATATATTTTTGATTACAAATATTTGCACTGTAAAAATGATAAACAAAAGAAATAGTATTTTTCAATTCACCACATAGTAGTACTGTAGTGCAACCTCTTTATCGTGAAAGTGTAGATTTTTTTTGTTGCATAACTGCACTCAAAAACAAAACAATAGAAAACTTTAGAGCCTAAAAGTCCACTCAGTCCTACTTCTTGTTCAGCCAATAGCTAAGACAAACAAGCTAGTTTCCATTTATGGAAGATACTGCTGCCTGATTCTTATTTACCATGTCACCTGAAAATGAGAACAGGCGTTCGCATGGCACTTGTGTAGTTGGCGTTGCAAGGTATTTATGTGCCAGATATACTAAACGTTTGCATGTCCCTTCATGCTTCCATGCTGATGATGCTTGTTTTTTAAAAAAAAGTGTTAATTTAATTTGTGACTGATCACGTTGGGGGAGAACTGAATGTCTCCTGTTCTGTTTTACCCACATTCTGCCATATATTTCATGTTATAGCAGCCTCGGATGATGACCCAGCACATATTTGTTTTAAGAATACTTTCACTGCAGATTTGACAAAATGCAAAGAAGGTACCAATGTGAGATTTTTAAAGATAACTACAGCTCTTGACCCAAGGTTTAAGAATCTGAACTGCCATCTAAAATCTGAGAGGGATGAGGTGTGGAGCATGCTTTCTGAAGTCTTAGATGAGCAACACTCGGATGTGAAAACTACAGAACCTGAACCATCAAAAAAGAAAATCAACCTACTGCTGTTGGCATCTGACTCAGTTGATGAAAATGAACATGCGTCGCTGCACACTGCTTTGGATAGTTATCAAGCAGAACCCATCATCTGCATGCATGCATGTCCTCTGGAATAGTGGTTGAAGACGAAGGGACATATGAATCTTTAGCGCATCTGGCACGTAAATATCTTGTGATGCCGACTACAACAGTGCCATGCGAACACCTATTTTCACTTTCAGGTGACATTGTCTCCTGCAAATTGTAACCAAACTTGAATAACAGTGGGGACAGTTACTCCATTTATGATGATGTCATCTGGTGGGAATAGTGTACTGGCCTGTCCATGAAGGTAGACTCACTCTTGGCCAAAAACCCTGGCATCATCAACCTTCCAGTGCAGCCCACATTGGCATCCATAAAACAGCCTCTGTAGTCCATAAGGGACTATATAACTATGGAGTAGTACCCTTCGCAGTTTATGTATTTGTGCTCCTTGAGGCCAAACTATGGACAAACAATTCCCATCAGTGGCCCTGGTGTAGTTTAGAAACCCCAGTCCCTCAAAAGTAGCAATTACTTCATGGATATTGTTTCTTTATACCAACCACCTTTTGGGTAAATCACATGCCTGATTGCTACAGGTCCATTGCTAGCCAGTTTGGCGCTAGAAAGTCAACTTTGGGTAATCTGTGATAGTTTCCAGATGGTTATAGCAACCCACTTTGTGACTGGCAATGCAACCCTCAAGTGTGTGTTGTGACACTGAAAGGTTGGGGCAAGCTGCTCACAACTCCAGAAATGTAGCTTTCTTCATGCGAAAGTTCTGGAGTCACTGCAGGTCATCCCAGGTTGCATGACAATGATTGCACCAGTCTGTGCTTGTGGCCCTAGTCCAAAAGTGCCAGTCTACATAGGGAGCATCAGGAGCAATACTCGGAGTCATGAGCAGCACCAGCCAGTTCAAGTCTGTATCCTCCTCCTTCCTCTAATAGGTGCTTTCGATAGGTCAGAAAAAGCAATTTAAATATTCACCACTGTCTCATGGATGCTCTACCCGTTTCCCAAAACGGGAGTGAAAGCCCAATCAAAACAAGTTTTTCAAATGGTGATTCTCATCTTGGCGGCTCTGCTTGTTGGGAGTGTGCAGACCCAAAAGATGGCTCAGCAGGATGTTTTGGTGGGCTGCAACGGCTTCCAGTAATGTGTGGGTTGGACATTTTCCCACAGTGAACCACGAACAAAGGTTAGAGTATCTACAGTTGGGGAGGGTGCTACAAAGCCTGGGATAGTTTGATTTGGGCCTGTGTAATGCAGTGTAAATGCCTGAGCACAGGTGTGATACCCAGGCTGCAGAAATTCTCCATCTGGGGTCGATGCTCAGTGTGCACGCTCAGGCTCACAACATCGAGCCTGGGCTTACATTTCAGTATAGACATACCCAAAGATGGTCCCTGAGGAGCTTTTCCTGTACACATTTTCACAATCAATATGTAGAGTCTTGATATAGAAAACTTAAATATTTGCTTTATTTTTCTGTCTACAATTTGCCTTGTTTCCTACCATCTTTTCTATATTTCCTAGAAAAAAACAAATTGGCTAAATCCATTTGCAGTAGAACACTATCTTCATAATGTAAGAAATATGAACACATTTTTTGATCTTCCATTTTTGACAATCATTGTCTTGTATATCAAAAGATTGCTATGGCATCAGATGTCTTGGTCCTAGCCTTATCTCCATTTGTTAATGTAGATTAATGGAGTTAGTCATGTATAATATTCTGTGCCTAAATAATTTGGGGGGGAGGGGTTGGGATTTTTTTTGCCTTTTGTTCTGTGAATAGCATGTGGCATAGACGTAATATGATGTGGGAGGATGTTACCTGCAAATGTTGAAATATAGCTTCTCTTGCATTGATGTACTATTTTCTGACTTTTTTGCATTTTTGAATGGCCACTTTCAAAACAATTGGATGTGTTGTGGCATATTTGAATGTACTATTATATCCCACTCATTATGTATACTATACATAGAGTAGAGAATTGTTTCAAAATGTTTTTATTGCAGGAAAAGATTTTCTGCCTGATGTGTGTTCTAATAGATTTTCAATCTGAGTTAGGAGCCAGAGTTTTATAGCCTTATGTCAGAGAGCTTCCGAATGGATATCGGTATCCTACTTCAAAGTGGTAAGAATTCCATAATAGTTTTTCTTTCCTAGTCTAATTTTAAGTTTTGCATGTGGATCATATTGTCTTTACAAATATATGCCAATACAAAGTTGTTCAGTAAGTTCTCAGCCTAATTTTTAAACTATAATGTACCATCTCTTTATAGCAAAAAATATCCCATTGACAGAGATGAGACAAGCTGACCTTAGTTCTTAACAATCTCTAATTTTGGTAAGGTTTTTTTTTTAAAATCTACTAAAAATTGCTCTAAATTTACAGTCGTTGTCGTCTTTGGCTATCCCTCAATGCGAGGATGTCGTCTACCTGGGGGCTCATTGGTGAGTTTTTAAGTGGCTGAGGAGCCCAAATCTTGCCCTGCAGATTTTCCCACTGTCAAGGTTCCTCCCCCACTCTGAACTCTAGGGTACAGATGTGGGGACCTGCATGAAAAACCTCCTAAACTATCTTTACCAGCTTAGGTCAAAACTTCCTCAAGGTACAAAATATTCCACCCTTTGTCCTTGAGTTGGCCGCTACCACCACCAAACTAATACTGTTTACTGGGGAAGAGCTGTTTGGATGCGTCTTTCCCCCCAAAATACTTCCCAAAACCTTGCACCCCACTTCCTGGACAAGGTTGGCTTAAAAAAAAAAAGCCTCACCAATTTGCCTAGGTGACTACAGACCCAGACCCTTGGATCTTAAGAACAATGAACAATCCTCCCAACACTTGCACCCCCCCCTTTCCTGGGAAATGTTGGATAAAAAGCCTCACCAATTTGCATAGGTGACCAGACCCAAACCCTTGGATCTGAGAACAATGAAAAAGCATTCAGTTTTCTTACAAGAAGACTTTTAATAAAAATAGAAGTAAATAGAAATAAAGAAATCCCCCCTGTAAAATCAGGATGGTAGATACCTTACAGGGTAATTAGATTCAAAACATAGAGAACCCCTCTAGGCAAAACCTTAAGTTACAAAAAAGATACACAGACAGAAATAGTTATTCTATTCAGCACAGTTCTTTTCTCAGCTATTTAAAGAAATTATAATCTAACACATACCTAGCTAGATTACTTACTAAAAGTTCTAAGACTCCATTCTTGGTCTATCCCCGGCCAAGACAGAATATAGACAGACACACAGACCCTTTGTTTCTCTCCCTCCTCCCAGCTTTTGAAAGTATCTTGTCTCCTCATTTGTCATTTTGGTCAGGTGCCAGCGAGGTTACCTTTAGCTTCTTAACCCTTTACAGGTGAGAGGAGCTTTCCCCTGGCCAGGAGGGAATTCAAAGGGGTTTACCCTTCCCTTTATATTTATGACACCCACAGAAGTGACAGGTGTAATCTTGGAGGAGGCATAGTTGTTGGCTGGAGTGTTCCCTTTCTTTCCTCCTCCTGTCGCTTCTGTGTCTCATGAGCACATCTGTTCTCAAAGTGAGCTGTGGCTTGGTGTATGGTATGGTGTCACTGTGTTCTGTTCTGCGCCAAGTCCTCCCAGTTTGTTGGGTTGATGCCTCCCTTTTTAAGATGTACTTTCAGTATGCCTTTGAAACGCTTCCACTGCTCTCCGCGAGCCCTTCTTCCCTGACTTAACTGAGAGAAGAGTACTTGCTTCGGGAGGTGAGTGTCAGGCATACAGTCTTCCCAGCTGATCCTGAGAATCCTCCCGAGGCAGCGATGCTGGGACCACTCCAGCTGCTTGAGATGTCATCTGTAGATTACTCAGGTCTCACACCCATAGAGAATGGTGAGGATGACAACTGCCTTGTAAACCAAGATCTTAATACCCGTTTGTAGATCCCTATCAGTAAAGACTCGTTTGAGTAGTCTTCCAAAAGATGTGCTGGCAGAGCAGATCCTGTATTCAATTTCTGTGTGAATGTTGGCTGTTTGGGAGAGGTGGCTGGCAAGGTACAGAAAATGTCCACATTTTTCAGGGGTTCTCCACTGATGGTTTACAGTGACAATGTTTAATTTATTTTCAAAATAAATCTAGAAGTATTTTTATTTAAAGAGGGTTTTCTAGTATTAAAAAGCTACTGTAATCAGCAAAACCAACCAAACAAAACCTCTTACACAAGTAACAAACATAAGTGCAACACTATTGTAAAAAGGAGTGAAGGGGTCCAGGGCATAAGAATCCAGGAGTCCTATATGTGATCTAAGTAGGATGTTTATAGAATGGCAAATATCAGGGAAGGGATATATCCCTCTTTGGCTCATCTGTGAGGTTTGAGGATATGTGAAACACAAAATTATACCTGAACTGTGTGGGGTCTTTTTAGAATGTAACCACAATGTCTTGATATACACTATGTATGATGAATTATCAGTCACTGACAGACATATGGAAGGGGTTTTTGTCATGGCTATTGATCAGTTTGTAGGTTGTCAATGAAAGATGATTGATTGAAAAATCTATAAGGTTTTTCCTGCTTCATCTTCAAGAAAAGAAGGGTCACTCCAAGATGACTCCAAGTGTGGCCATGTTTATCACTGAAAAACAATATATCTGAAACGAACTTTTGAAGGGGAATTGTCAAGATTCTGAAACTTTTACAAAGATCCAGCTTTAGCAAAGGTATTAAGAGCCTTTCACAGAACACTGGACCTAAAAAGGCCTGTGTTCTATAGCTTCATCAACTGACAACAAAGGATGAAGAAGCATTCCTTGTTCCTAACCCATTGTAATACAACCTATGTATTATATCAAATAATTAATACATGGAGAAAACACTGCTTCACTAGTGAGATCCTGATGTCAATAAACTGGAAATGGTGGATCTACATGAACTTTAGCATTCACCCAACAATAAGCGAAATCAGTCACTACCTGATTCAATTTCAAGTTTCTCTGTACAGAGAAGTGGTGTGCCACTCGGCGCTGTGTAGCACTCTAGCGACAAGCACCAAACCATACTTTTATGTGGTGATGTGTATGACCTAATGCCAGCAGAGACGAGGTGGGTGAGGTAATATCTTTTATTGGACCAACTTCTGTTGATGAGCGAAACAAGCTTTCAAGCTTACACCAGAGCTTGAAATAAAGAGAATACCTCACCCACCTTGTCTCTCTCATATCCTGGGACTGAGACGGTTACAACAACATTGTATATAACATCAGCACATTCATTCCACTGAATGCATCCGATGAAGTGAGCTGTAGCTCACAGAAAGCTTATGCTCAAATAAATTTGTTAGTCTCTAAGGTGCCACAAGTACTCCTTTTCTATCAGCACGCAGATTACTCAGGATGTTTGGGTTTTTTATAAAAAAAAAAAAGTGTAGTAATCAGAAACCTCCACTAGCCACCTCCTTACTCTTTACATTTTACCCTGAAATTCTTGCTTTTTTAAAAATTAATAGCAAAAGGGAAGGCATGCTGCAAACGGTGATGAACTGAAGGTAGCTATAGAGCAACTGATTTTAGGAAACACAATTATTCACATGCCTGGCTGATCTGAGGTCAGTGTCATAATGTGATGCCTGGCACCCAGGAGTATAATAGTAAATGTCTACTTTTTAAAGGAAATGCCTGTGAACGAAATGTGTTGAACTAAATATAATTCAGTCCTTACTGTCTCAATTTGAACCATATTATAATTCAATATACATTAGGGCTATATGCCTGGAAAGTAAAATCTAAAACATGGACACAAACAAAATCCTTTGTAGTATATTCTCCTGGTATATGCTTTGGCTGTCAAATATTGTACTGGTTTTGTAACACACTTTTTTGAGCATATGAAATACTAGAGCTCTGAGGAATTGCTCCTGACTGAGTCAAGTTGCATGAGGATTGTTTTTTGAAGTTTGAAAGTTTAGTATTTTATATAATGTGATAGGCATAAAGGCAACTTCTGAATGTAATGAAGAATTTATTTTCAAGTTAATTACTATTTTAATTAATCCTGAATTTCAACTGAAAGCAATCAGCACACTGGAGGGAAAAAAAAAGATTTTGGCTACTAATAAACTCTGGCATAAGTATATCTCGTGTAGTGTATGTATATTCAAATACCCTAACAAATATATTTATACATATACCATTAATGTTTACAGATCTTTATCCCAAATACCTATTTACAATTAACATTTAAACTAACCAAATACAAAACTGATTTTACAGATTGTTTAAAAAAAAAATTGCAAGTTAGACAACTGCAGTTGAGTCCTTAAAGGCCTTACATAGGCCTCTGTCTAAACACAAACTTGGTAAATACAGTATGAAATGCCTTATGTAGAGTGAAGTTAAAAACTAAATTTACTGCCATTAACTCTACAGTTTTGTTTGCAGTAAAATTAATATTGCAGCATTGCCTGAGAAGATCATGGAAACCTTATTAATTGCAAACTATAATGTATCTTGTTTGTATGGCAACAATTGTAGTGTTCAAGAATTTAGGAAGGTAATGGTAATACTGTGGATTGATTACAAAAGTCATACATTGTAATAAGATGAATGTGTGAATGATTAAATGTTACGGGTTTTGCTTGTAGAATAATCATGAACAATATTTGTATTTCACTAGGATTGTAAGTATTTCTACATTTTAGTTGAACAGCCTTGCAGTTTGTATAAATTGATGTAAACTGATTTTTGTAGGCTGAAATTGACATGCGCAATAAGGTCAATAAGTTGCATGTTGTACACAAGGTACTAGTACTTCATAATAAAGGAAGAGAATGCAGTTTTACCTTTGTGGGATTCTTTCTTTAAAATGATGGGGTGGGGTGGTTAATAAAATAACTGCCCCATGGACTGGGATTTTTGTGCTCCCTTCAGAAAGGCTTGTGTTTTGTACAGTAGCTAGAAACTGTGCATGTTATATATCATTCATAAAATATAGTTCTGTGCTATGGAAGAATGTAGTCAGAATTTTGTTTGTGATGGCTAAATTTTAAGGGTTACATTTTAAGGCTGCATATGTATGCAAGATATCACTGAGGCAAAGAGCTCAGAAGGATTCAAATAAATTTACACTTTTATATGGATGTTGAGGATGCCCACAATTACGTCAGATAGGATAAATATATCACAGATAAAATATCACATGCTTCAGGACAGAAGTACTAAATCACAGGGGTTAAGAAAAATGGCAACTAGGCAGATCATTCCAAATGTGATTTGTTGCATCTTCCTTTTGGAGGCAGGATACTGGACTAGACAGAACACTGTTATAATCCAGTTTAACCTATGTTCTTACATTCTGTTCATATGTAGTTACGTGCACACTTCCAGTTATCTTGATAACAAAGATGATCTAACAATCATAAAGTGACTGTATGTATTAAAGTAAGATTTTATTATAGTAGATGGATATAATACAAAGGAAGCTAAATCCCTGGAAAGTTCATTTCTTTAGAAGCCTACATGTAACTGCACATGTATAAATAAACTGAATAACTGGATTTCCGTTGGACAAAAACCATTTAACTATTGCCTTTGCCATTCCCAGCAAACACCACCCTTAATTTAGGCCATGCACCTCACCCTTTTTTTTCCCACATCTCTTAGAGCTCCTACTATTATATTCTCCCCTTGACTTGAGATTACTTAAAGGCTCCTCACTCTTGCTTTCAGGCCTCAGGTATTGTCTCGCAAGTACCCAAAGAACTGTTTTGCCACCTCTTCTGTCCCCATCTTCTTCCCACATTTCCTCAATCTCCATCTTTCTAAGTTTAATTGTGGTTTTGAGATCCACAACTTCTCCAAAACCTGTATCTAGTAGAGATCTGATTAGAAATGCTGCAAAAGTGAACTGACAGCGTAAGAGCAGCATGAACATTTTCCAGACTGCCCAGGAATGGGGAGAGCCTGCCAAAGGAGTAGCTATAGCTCAAAGCAAACACAGCACTTTAAGGTTGGGGAAGAACATGAGGGGAGAGATGAGGAGATGAAGTTTAACTTCAGGAGACTGTACTGACGCTTCAAATAGTGAGGTGGTGGTAATTTTTAAAACATGAGCAAAAGAAGATTTCTTATGATTAAAAGGCACCTGGATAGAGAGATTTACAGAGTCAGATTTACTGGTGGATGAAAAGACTGCCTCCATAAACCCCCAGGATCAAATTCCATCCAAGGAATATGGCATCTAGTATAATGCCATATGGTCGGGCAATTATAGGCCTAGAACAACTCCAAACCTGGCAGCACAACTGCTTGGGCAGCTTCTAAAGTGCCAGAAATACTACTTTTTGGAAAAGTAAAATTAAAAAAATCAGTGGTGCCAGCTTATTCAACTACACTACACTGAACTTAAAAATTGCATTATTATACACTGTATGGTTGCCATTAAAAAGACCAGAAAAAGAATTTATTTATTGAAATTCTCTGTTTAGGATGCTCATCTGAGATTCTACATCTTGACTATGCTGTACTTCCAGTGGCAGTTTAGGTTTAACTGCAATACAAAATAATTTAAGTTGTACTTGAGTGTAGAGATCATGTTGAGACTATATAAATGCCACCTAATGTGGGCAAGAACAAACGGATACATACATATGGATACCATGTAAAGCTAGTGAGCATGAAGGAAAAGGAAGAGAGATCCACGAGTAGGGATTCTGCTGCCTTAGGTGAACATCATCATTACCTATTAATCCACAGTTACCGAACATTTTGAATGACCTGTGTGCCTATTTTGGGCTTTGTCCAAAGTCCATTGAAGCCAATGGGAATCGGAGGACATCTAATCAGGCTCTTTGCCTATACCCTAGAGCCAGATACTATTTAACATTTTGTAGCGTGATCGTGCCAAATGGGTGCAATCCGGTTGGACCCTATAGTGCTGTACAAATAAATAATGACCGTCCTTGTCCCCAGAGTTTACACATCTCTGGAGCTCTTGACAAATGTATGTGCACCAAGATCATTAGATGGATATGTCTATACAATGTAATTGTCTGTGTAACTGCTCAAATAAAAAGGCATCTTTCCAAGTTTAAGTGATTGATTTAAAAAAAAATGCAGGCTCTAATCCTATTTCCACTGAAGTTTATAGGAATTTAACTATTGACTTTAATGGAAGGTGATTCAATCTGTAATCTTTAACCTGATAGCTACAAGAATTTTTATAAAGAATTCATGAAATGACTTCCTCAGAGGAAGCTACCTTTTATTTTACTTATTAATCTCTCTGACCCCACAAATGTTCTTCATGCTTTAAATTTTCTTTAATTTTATACCACAAATTGTTTACTACGAGAAAAGCACTCCAATGCTTCAAGGGTTTTATTTCCCCTGCTTGTGATTTTTTTTTTTTTTAAATCTGAACTATGCAAAATTACCTGAATTGGTAGATGGCATTCTTGGGTAATAGTCTTTGTTTATTAAATGGGTCCTCTTCTACCTGTTTACTAAATAATTTGGTCTCCTTTTAGAAGTTACTATGAAGTAAGGCATGCTGTGGAAAACCTAATGACCCAGAAGTGCTATTTGGACAAGTGTCTTATTTCCCTGTTCAGCAAGCAGGAAGTCTCAGTCTCAGGGAAGGCGTTAATATCAGCACTGAGTTGTTGGATTTGGGAAAAGTAAAAAGGAGGAGCTAAATGGAATTAGGACAAATGTATGATTCAATTCAGTGAGATTTTTTTTTGTCATGACAAGCTAGCCAAGTGTAGCCAGAGTGTAAAATCTTTTTCTTGTACTACTTTGTATTTGAAATATGGATATATAAAATGTTTTGTATCTCACTCTCCTCTATCACATTTGGGTGCACAGTTGCTCTTCTTTGGGATTAGACTACTTTGTGCCTTCCAATATCCACCTCTAGTTCACGGTCACTGATCCTGTATTTGGTGAGAGTCTGCCTTAGTTTACTACATTTCACTGTGGTTAGATAGTCTGCTAGTGTGATCATTCAGATCACTTAATTAAAAGTGGACAAATTTAATCATGGTACAAAACTACTCATTGAAGTGATAGTCAACAGCTGTTGTTTTATTATTTAACTCTAGTCTCCACAAATAAACAGTTATCGACACCCCTGTTATGTTAAATGCCTAGATGCAGAAAAGGTTCCAATTTGCTCACAAGAAGCTCTTATTACTAGGATTGCTCTGTAAAATGCAACATGAGGAGAAGAGAGCCAAATGTTTGCTGCCTTGTTTAACCATGCTTACATAGCTTCTAAATATGAATGTAGTCAAAGATTTTGGCAATACTCTGCAGCTTGCGCTCCAAATGTGCCCAGAATTTTGTATCTAACTATAACCCTCTGAATGAAAGACTCGAAAGAGGCAAATGTAAATTCTTTCAGTGAAGTGTCTTTAGAAATCCATGTAGAAAGTTAAATTTATTATTGGGCTTGCTGGTGGATCCACTGACAGGTCAGTAACTGAGTGACAGTCTGTAGTATACATCTAATTTGTGCATGAAGGGAAACCTTATGCTCTCTTTACTGACATAATATACTTGGAATTTGAAACCGCTCATGGTAGTGCATAAGGAATAAAAACTGATTTGGGATTACTGCAGAAAAGCTCAAATTAAAACTGGCCTGTTTGCCTGATTTAAGATGGTACAGCAGTAAATATGGGCTGTTTTAGTAGTATGCAGCCAAAGACAGACAAGACACTTCTCATGGTGGCATTTGTGCACTACACCAACCACAGCCTTGAATTTGCTTATTTGCATCTCAAAATAGATTCTCTTTCTTAAAAAGACTTGAGTTTATTTTGAAAGATGTTTTCAATTTTTTGGCAACTTCAAGCCCTTGCTGATGCCTCTGAGGTAGCTAAGAGCTAGATATTCTTGCTATACTCTGGGCTTGTTTATCAGGAACGAAGGCAATGATCAAAATGATTATTTGGCTGTTGCCCATGCAGAGATTTGTAGAAATTGACTCCGAACCTGATGTAGCCTGAATGATAGGAATTCTTATGGAGATCAAGACAAGCAAATTGTGGGCACACTGTTGTTTTTAAGATGGGCTTAATAGCCATTATGACTAAAATCTCCCTCTCACTTTTTAAAGAGAAGATCTGTTTGAGGTTTTGCAAAAGCTAGAAAGTGCTATACTGGAATTCAATTGTGCAAGACCGACTTGGCCCTTATATCTGAAATACACTTAAGAATGGCAAATTTCAAGGGTTAACTATTTCTGTATCTTTAGAGGTAAAGCTTATGTATGCATAAAGCTGCCATTGAAAATATGGATGCCAGATTTACCAAGCAACAGTAGCAAGCATTCACATGATTTCAGTGCTTTAACTCCACATGGGGCTCATGGGAGGGAAAATGGTCTGTTAGGACAATCTGCCAGAGCACGTCACACAGGTATTGATTGAGGAGGAAAAGGAGAGTGCCCTGCTCTAAAATTTAATTTTAAATACCATGAACTTCACAACAAATGTGCCTGTTTAACAAAGCTTTTGGAGTCAGATTTTCAAAGGCACACATGGTAGTAAGGCACCTAACAGTCCTTTGTGCCTTTAAAAATCTCCCCCTTAGCCACTACACCACTACATCTGAGATTTAGAGTCTATTGCTGTTACAGAAAATTTTGTCCTTCAGTGGTAGAATATGGGTTTGCTACAGGTAACTTAAGTCAAGCCTATTCTCATATAGGTAGCAAGGCACACTCCATGACTTGATGCAGATAGTAAAGGCCAAAGTAATAGCTTTCTAGTCCCATCAGTCTGTTCTCTGCTGGTATTAAGAGTGACTTAGAAACAGACAGATTTATGGTAAATAAGGATGCTTATGGAAGTGGAGAGGACCATGAAGGTCTGATTCTTGTTTCAAAGCCTGTGGAGTATTTTAGGTTAGCTCCCCTTGCTCATCCTACAGGATTAGAGCTTTTATTTATTTATTTTTTTTTATAAAAGGGGTATCAAGTACAAGTTTTTAAAAGAACACCAACTTAAAAATCACACTTCTGTCTGAAATTAGTAATACCCAAGTTTTCTATAACAAAGACTAGAGGGAAATGATTTTTCAGTTTCTTTACTTTGTTTACTTGACAGCACGTTTTGTATAGACTATGGGTGGGCAAACTTTTTGGCCTGAGGGCCGCATCTGGGTGGGGAAATTTAAGTGCATGCAGGGCCATGAATGTGGGGCTGGGGCAGGGGCTTGGCATGTAGGAGGGGGTGTGGTGTGCTGGAAGGGGCTCAGGGCAAGGGGTTGGAGCAGAGATGAGGTGTCGGATGTATGGGAGGGGTCAGAGAAAGGGTTGGGCCTCTGGGGTGTGGGGCAGAGGGCTGAGTGCGCTGCCCTCACCTGTAGGTACCTCCCCCAAAGCTTCTGTTGTCCGGGAATGGGGAACCATGGCCAACGGGAGCTTTGGGGGAGGTATCCACGAGCAAGGGCAGTGCGCTCAGCTCTTTTTCTTCCACCCCCCTCAGGGCCACAGGGATGTAGCGCTGGCCGCTTCCTGGGTGGTGCGAGGCCTGCGGCGCCACGGGGGTGGCAATCCTGTGGGCCAGATCCAAAGCCCTGAGGGGCCGGATCTGGCCCACGGGCCATAGTTTGCCCACCCCTGGTATAGACAGTTTCATTGTTTTAATGATAGTCTGTTTTCACCTTGGTGTATTGGTAGCTCTTCCTCGCAGCAAAAAAGATGAGACTTTTTCTTATATATATATTTTTAAAAGTGATTAAAATGACAACAATTGGTGAGGGGACTTGGGTAGGTATAACACCTGACACTCTTTCTAACTCAATTTTTGAAACTATCCACATTTCAAATTGTGACAGTGTTCTTTTAATGAGAGAAATTCTAATTTGGCGAGGTTAGTATTAGAACTTGATCTTATAAACAAACTACTTTTAATTTTAATGGGTTTATTGGACAGTGACTCCTACCAAAAATGGGTGATTGTGAAACATATTTGTAATTTGAATGTGTAAAGCATGTTTCTTGACTTTCTCCTGTTGCATTAGCAGTATATTTGTTATACCAAAAAAATAAAAACCAGCATGATCTTATTAAAGGGGAAAAGGCAAAATACCACATTTATTGTGAATACAGAAAGACTCATAGTAAGCAATTAGTTATAGCTATAACATTCCATTCAATCTCATATGTATTCATACATTCATTCATACACACACACACAGGTTCTGCAAGGTTGTTATCATAGTTACCAGCCTTGGAGTTGCTCATGCCAAGCCACTGGCCAGGTGGCCTGGACATGAGGAGGGAGCAGGGCCTCGTCAGATGTACATCTGATGCTCCTGGAAGTTGGTTTGCAGAATCAGACCCCAAAGTTCTCACTTTCCAGAGTCCATTTTTATAGGAATTTCTTCCTATGTCAGTCTATGGGAATTGCTTCATCATGCTGTGGCTGAATCAATCAGCAGATGTCACATTCCTGATGGCTCCGTGATGCCAGATGTTATCTTGTTCTTTGGTTCTCCCATGCTTGAGGCTGGTGGGTGGATTCCAGTCTTCCCTCTGGGGGTTCTCTGGTTATTTCCACTTGACACCTTCTTCAGCCGATGGACACTGGATTCTTAGGCTGGCACCTCCCTGATCATTCAGTTATTATCCACACCAAACATCCATCCACATACATCCTCTATCTCTATTTTAATCACAATTGTTAACAAAGCGAGATGAATACAACAAAAGGGTGGGGAGTCTCTGGGTGCTGTTTCTGTTGTTACAGAGTATTGCTTTGAGTCTCTCTCTGTGTGAGTGGTTGTTGTTACAAAGAATTGCTTTGAGAACAGACTCGGTCTTAGAATGTACTAATACAATAAGCAGCTTGCAATTTTCACACACAGAGGGAGAGAAACAGTACTAAAAACCAAGAGACCTCTTAATTAGTAATACCCTGAAATTTAAACTATGAGGAAATCAAACTCATCTGTGATTTTAATACAGAATGTCTTTAATATGATCCAACATATTGACCATTTTCCTTGGTAAGTCATTTGTGGGCAGTCTTATAGTCTCATTAGTTTTGTATCCCGCTCTTCTTGCTCCATTTACTTGCATATCTAGGTTTTACCATATGCAGGAGTAAAATTGGGGTTGGGGGGAAGAGGTGGTAGAAGTCTTTCAAGCTCTACCGACAGAATAAGCACCTATGGGAGATACCAAATTGCCGTGCTACGCACAGTTGCTTATGATCATGCTTGCTTTGTGAACTCCACTGTGCTCATTGAGCTTGGGTCGCCCCTTGGTGAAGCTTGAATATGTCTACAGGATTTGGTGGCTCCCTCAGCTTACCTCTCTCATGGATGTGGCGGGAGGGGACAGCACCTGCTTGTGACACCAAATTGAGATATCTCTTGCAGTAAATTGTGCAGATCTGTAATCCTCCTGCTCCTTTCTTACATAAGCAATAAAACAGTTAACAAGGTTGACATTTAAATTATCGCCTCAGATTCCTGAGATGATAATGTCTATATACAGGCAAAGCTGCAGTTTGTACTGGAATAGTAAAACTGCTCCCTACAAACAAAACAAACTGTACTGCTAAGGGCAAATTTCATTGGTATAGCTGCACCTGCACTAGGGGCTTCTGCTGTCATGGCTATATGTCAATCAGGGATCACACCTCTTCACACCCCTTGACCAATATAACTATGCCAACAAAAGTTTCTTCTGGGGGAATTCTGTGCCAAAAAAAAAATTCTGTGCACAATATTTTAAAATTCTGCATATTTTATTTGTCATAATAACACAATATAATCATGCCAGTTTCAATTATTTTGGTAATTTATTTCAAAATACCAGTCAACAACTATGTCTGTAACAATATAGACAACATAAAAGATTCAGGAAATGTTTTTTTGACGAATAAATCCTTATTAGGTATATTAATACAGAACTTTGAGTAATAATTCATTTAAACTACAATACAGAAACAAATTTTCGCACCCCTCAGAAACAGTGCAAATGTTGGGGAGTCAGAGGTAATGGAGGAGCTGAGGGAAAGGGAAGTAATTTCTGGGAAGGAGCCGGGGAGTGAAAGTGGAGGGTTGTTCGGTGCTAGTGGGAGAAGTATGGAACAGGTTTTTTGGCGGGGAGTGGAGGGGCGAGGATCGTTAGGGAGCTCCCCCACCCATGTAGATCCTGGCTGACCCTTAGCCTCTTCCATTCACTCAGGCACATCTGCCCCTGTCCCCATGTGTCCCTTCCTCCCTGCCCCGCATCTCCATGGGTCCCTGCACCCCCCCACTCCCATCCAGTCCCTGCTCCAGGCTGTCCCCCCCCCACTAGCCCTTCTGAACCCCTGTCTATGTGACCTCCCAGCAGCCCCTTGTGCTCTGCTCTCTCTGTCTCCTGCCCCCAATATCCTGTGCCTCCTCACTTGGCCCTATGGAGAGTGCACTGTGAGGAATGAAGGCTCTGCTCTCTCCTTATCAGCTGCTGACTGCTACAGTCTGTAAGTGGTAAGCCAACTGCCTCTGTTCTGGCACCACAGCAGTCCTTTGTGGGCAAAAGGCATAACTGCAGAGCCTCTCTGGCAGAATGTGTTTTCTGCAGAGAAAAAAAATTTCAGGGCACATGAATTCTGTATGCGCACAGTGGTGCAGAATTCCCCAGGAGTAAGAAATCTGTAGATGTACCCTGAGTGAACATCTCATTGAGATGAATGTGGAGTGCATGTCTTTCTGAATTATTGTTCCAGGCTCTCTGTAGGCTCTAGTAGACATCTCTGCACTGGTTACAGAGTTCAGATTTTTTAACTTTTCTGTGCAGTCATAACCGTGAGAGCCTTAATGTATTTTTTAAAACTGAATACTGAGATTCTAGAGAAATAGGTAGTAGCCTGAGTACTGACTGAATCTGAGCCCTGACATACATAATCACGTTAGCGGATGTTTTAGCAAATTTCAAAGCAATTCGTGGGGCATCAACTCCTATATGAATCACAAGGAAGTCACCCACTACACTAGGTCAGAGAGTATATCCCAGAATTGAGAGAGATTTGTTATCAAGGAAGAGGCTTTCCTGAGTGCATCTGAGACAACATCCATGCTTCCCCCTTATAGTACTACTAGATGAGTAATACTTGTGTTTCTGTTTTGCCATACAGAATGAAGTAGGTCATGATTGATCCATATTTTTCCTCAAAGCAAATGTGTTCAAGTGTGTGGCCTTAACCGAGGGTGAAAGTCACCTCCTAAATGAGAGGACTCTGGTCATTCCTGTGAACATTGGTGAGGCTAGAATCAGAATATTCTATAGCTATTTTTGGTGTATTCAGTTACTAGTCACACTTAACTATATAGGGTAAAATGAATCATCTAGTTACATTTTCTTTAATGCTTTAAACTAAAACTTTTTCACCAGCAGGAAAGTGATTGGGATAGTTTCCTTCTTCCATAGACAAATATTTGGCACCCAAAATGCTAAGTTCTCAATGTACCACTCCCACCTTCTCCCTCTCTCATTTCTTTTTAAACTCCTCCTTAAAAAAAAAAAAAAATCTCTACCCAAACTGGCAGGTGCGTTGATTTCAGAACAAGGTTTTATGGCTCGTGTACTTGGATTTTTTTCTGTAACTTTTATAACTACTACTACATTGTTAAAAAGGCTTCTCTCTTTGGTATAACCATAAGGTAAATACTATCTCCCACTTCTCAACCTGAAACTTCATCTGAAATGTAGTAGAACAGTGCTGTACCCACAACCAATAGCAAGGTAATGTGTTTTGATTTCCTAGTGATAATTCAACTATGTTCAGTTACATTTTACATGTTACTCTATCATAGTAGCAACCTAATTATTAAATTAAGAAATGGTAGTTGACCTAGAGAATTCATCATAACAATTTTCATGCTACATGCTTAAGTGCAAGGGGAAGAACTGGTTCCTTATGTAAGTCTGCGTCAACCTCTCCTGCTTCGACCTGCATTGCAGCATTAAATAAGCTGCCCACTTCCACTTGTCTGCGAGGACTGAACAGAGCTGAGGAAGCAGTTACACAAATGAGAGGTTTCTTCAGCTACTTCAGGTTATAGGGGCTGGGCTAGTGCTCAGGGCTTTGTAAATCCACGAATCGTACTGTCATTTTCCAGCGTCCACGAAAGCTGACGGAGCTCCACTTCTAAATTGATATGACGTGGTGTATTACAGATTGCAAACAAAAGCGAAGGCTAGTGGGGCAGGAAATCCAGCTGCACAGTAAACACAACTTTCAAACGCTGCAGCGGGGAATGAAGAGCTCATTCAGGTCAGGCCTCAGGGACCCGCAGCTAAAGGAAGTAACTGGGCAGCCCCGTTATCATGAGGTGCTACCGTTTCTAACCACCCTTGCGGCTGTTACCGGCTGGTCGCAGCCTGACACCGCTTGGGGAACAAGGGAAGGTGTTTACATGACACTCCTTTTAAAAGTGCCTAAGAAAATACCTCCCCGACGGCTGCTCGGTCTCCCAGCGCCCCTCACGTCCCCGACCCGCACGGCAAAACTCAGCCCCTCACCCCGCTGCTCCGTAGGCCCCGCCCCTTCTGTCATCGCGTTAGCTCCACCCTCTTTTCCGGTTTGGCGCATGCGCAGATCGTGCGGCGCATGCCGAACCGCGCGAGGAGTTGCGGCGCGTGCTGGGTTCTGTTGGCTGCGGGGAGGGCTGGTGGCCGGTACTGGCCGGGTGCGTTGGACGTTGCGGTACCGTGGCTGGGCGGGCGCGTGGGCCGCTCTCCGGGGAAAGGCGCTGCGGGGGCCAGCCAGGAGTCGGCCCTGACCTTGCCCAGGTCCCGCTGGGAGGAGCGGAGGCCGCCGGGCTCGGGGGGCCTGGCACCCCCGTGTTCCTGGCGCCGACCCGAGCGGACTGGGGCCTTTGGGCGCTCTTAGTCCGCGGGCCCCCACGCCCGTCCGCTGCCGCTCCGCCAGGCCGGCAGGGCACCACCGGCCGGAGGAGACCCGCACACTGTGACCTCTGCGCGCCTCTGCCCCTCGGGCTCCCTGAGCCGCGCGTGTGTTGGGGCTCGGGGCTGCCTGCGCCCCCGGGCGGCCGGGGCTCTCGCCCCCCGCATGACACTGCGAGGGCCGCCCCTCTCCGGGCCAGATTAGGGCCCCACTTAGACCTGGGCTCCCGCCTGTTCAAGGTAGGCCTTGGGTTACGGCTGGATGTGTACGGCCCCATCACCGTAGTATCTAGGCACCTGCCGGAGACGCTCACACTTGTTCTCCTAGCCACCCAAGGAGGTAGAGAAGTATCTTCCCCATTATGCAGCTGGGGATCCGAAGTGCAGAGAAATCTAGTGATTTGTCCAAGGTCACCCAAAGTCTGGCAGGATTAGGAGTTCAATGCAGATCTCCCAAATCCACATACAGTGTTTTAACCTCAGGACTGTTCTTCTCTTCAAATTAGGCTATAGTACGGTGAAGGTAAAATTTAACCTTACAAATAGAATTAAACAAGCAGTTTTGTTGATATAGGAAATAGTATAAAATTCAGTTCATGCTCCGTTACCAGTATTAATTAGTTCATGTAGGTCTAAAAAGAACAACGAAAGGAATTATTTTTTTCACCAGCTTTGGTATATGTGGCAGTATACACAGAGGAAACAGATGGCTTGCCTAAGGTGCTATTTTTAAAGATACTCTTCAGAGGAGACCCACACTTACTGGGGGTCACATGGTAAATTGGGGCTGAACTGGACTATAACTCAAGGTGCTTGTGACTGTCATAAAAATAATAGTTCTGATTTTTTTTTATTGAAGACTGAGGGACTTGGAATCACATTTTTACATTGCTCTGATATAGCTTCATAGATAGTGTCTTGGACATTTGCTAAAAAGCCAGATATTTTGCTGGTGTTTATGAATTCATCATTAATTGTAAATGCTGACTGTTTAACTATTTATATATGCTGACCATCCTATGCCTGTTTTTTACTTTAATTTCTTTTTAGTGATTTGCTGTGGAAAATGTATTCATGGTTATGTTTTAGTAAGAATTGCCCATGGTTTTGTCTTTTAGATGTACAATTTTTTCTCTTCAAATCTGATCTAAAATTAGAAGTTGTGATGGGTTTGTCTACTTCATCTCCATCTATTGCTGCTCAGTCAGAAAATGTATCTGTACACCCTCAAACAGCATCTCCACCTTCAGAATGTCCCATGCACCAGGAAAAAATGGAAGGTAACTACCTACCAAAATAGAGTGAAACAAAATCTAAATCTCAGAAAAGTGCTTTGAAAGGTATTTTGCAAGAAAGGAAAGCTATTTATCAGTAAAGGAGTATTAGTATGACAAGTGTCTTCCTTCACAAAAATGCAACTTGCAAGTAGTTGTATTTTTAAAGGTAAAGAGGTGTGAGTTTCTTACCAAGCTGTTTTACCTGCTAAAGTGATAGTTCAGGATTCTGTCTCCTGTAACAGTGACTGATGTGTCTGATGTCTAAAGTTTCATTTCTTACATTGCTATAGTTGTTATTCGTGTCCTCAACTACAGAACTCTGAACTGAGGTCTTGAAAGATAAGAGGAGCTGATTCCCAAATGCATTCTTAAAATGTGTAGGCATGTACTCTTTAAGTCTGGCTAGTCTTAGTGACTTGAGATCTTTTAAACTGTAAAT
Organism: Lepidochelys olivacea; assembly: GCF_965140295.1. Lineage (NCBI taxonomy): Eukaryota > Metazoa > Chordata > Testudines > Cheloniidae > Lepidochelys > Lepidochelys olivacea. The sequence goes on along the minus strand of NC_140418.1, from coordinate 73,294,933 downwards.
GCCAGAAGCTACTTTAATTTAATTTAAAGTTTGGGGTTCCACAGTAAGAACATAAGTCTTCTGACTTATAATGATTAACATGCAGAAGACTAGGTTCTAACAAACAGCAATATTTGCATAGCTGTGTTGCGTGCCCTGTAGTCTTATGTATATACTGTTGCAAACATTGTTAGACTACACATTTAATCAGAAAAACAGAAGCAGAAAATTCAGTATATGTGCAAAGCATCAGAGTTGATTTTCTTTTTCCCCCAAACCTTAGCATTTGTATTTCTTGACTGTTGGTAACTAACTATGAATCTTAAGTTGCACAGTTCTTAGAATTCTTAAAAGTAATTAAAAATCTTTAATGTGGTCTTGGCGTTTAAGATGTCTCAAATGCTGTGGGATGTAGAAATATATGTTCTTGAAGTGTGCGTCTTCTCTGAAATGACTGTAAGTATAGCATTGTGAAATTCTGTTTGCTTCCCTATAACTTCCAGGGCAAATTTGATACCCTTAGAGAATTTGGATGGCTACAAAGTTTGGGAGGAAAACATCCCAATAAATTCATGTTTGAGCAGAAACAAGCATGGAAACATCAGTCCCAAATAAACTGGGTTTGAAAGATTTGAATATGTGGAAAAGGTTTTATAATAGAAACTCTTTTGGAACTTGAATTGTATTGGTCACGACTAGGCACTTGCAATAATAATTGTGGGAGTACTGTTTTTAGGGAAAGTTCATCACAGAAACTGTTATAGGCTCTCCATTAAATTAATGACCTGCTCTGTTATATCAAGTGATTACAAAATTAGTGTTTTAACTCTTCTCTATTAAGTCTCTTTTTTTCATCATTTCCTCCTTAGGCCCAGGCAATCTCATCTGTATAGGCAGACCTGTAGAGAGTCTGAACTAAGTCAGTGGGGCTCCACATAGGGTCTGGGATTTCAGGAACAGGGTTTTTGTTGTATATGGATGTAAAAAAATAAGGTGAATTATTTTCATGTTGCTTGGTGTCAGCATTTAACAAGAGACTTTGGTGTGTTACTTATCAGATGAAATCTGTGGATATCATTCTCTTAGGAATCATCAGATTACTTATGCAAAAGCTGCAAAATTTGTTATTGGTAATATAAATTCAAGAGGTGTGTTGAAAGGACGAGCACAGGAATGAAAAAAACTGCCAATTATTTGACTGACGAGTACTTGTGTGTAATTGGAACTCTCAATAGCATTATGTTGCTGTCCCTTAAAAAATAAGAAATAATATCCTCTTGTTCAGAGGGAGTTGGAACCATTTCTCAACTGAAAAGAGCAAAGGGGTGATGGGGGGAGGGGGTTGGTTTATATTGTGGTTTGGTGAGCTCTAAGAAAATTGACTTGTACACCTACTTGCACACCATGTTCTTCCCTTTCCAAGTCCCATTACATTTGATTATGAATTGTATTTTTGTACTAATGCATGGTTTAATGTTTTCTTTTTTTCAGGTTGTCCAATGCACATGAAATCTCCTGACCATGGTGTTGAGAACCAAAATAATAATAATCCTGCACATCAGGAACGAGCATATGAATATGTGGAGTGTCCGATGAAATCTAGTACATCTCAAATGAAAGATGACATAGATCCTAGAAATATGGTAACTTTTGTGTAGTCTGGGTGTCTTTTGTGTAGTGTGTTCCCTTCTAAAGTGGCTATGAAAACGAGATCTCAGTAGTAGCACTGGCACAGACAAAAGAACTATCCATGTTAAAGCTGTTCTATCTTTGTGTTGCGAATACACTTGAAGATAAACTGCTGAATAGTTAAGGCCTAAAAGTTGATCTTCTTTTAAAATCATTCCACTTGGGTAGGGAATGCCCTCACAATTATAAATGTCTACTTAACAACAAAGACAAGATGGCCCATAGAGCCACTGCTATATGTGTGTTAAGGGTTCGTTTAATATTTCCAAGGCTGACAGGGATGTGAGCACTGTGGTATGTTGAATGATGAGCTCTACCTGATGGAGTTCCTCAGATCGGTCTTTTGCAGGGCCTCAGCAAGGTTCTCTCTGTTTAAAGTAAAATTGTGATGTGGAGCTTTGGGTTTAAAGAGGAGAAAGAGGACATCTGGCAGTCTTAGGCATGGATGAGGAGTACCAACTTCAGAAGAGAAATAGTTATTTCTTCAGAGGACCATGCTTTTTGATGTCTGTAGCAACTGTATAGTTATACTGTGATTGTTTTTTAAAAAATACTATGATATATCAAAACACTTTTGGCTCTGAGATTTTGTTAAAGCAATCATTTGTGTTTAGATGCCACCGCCTAATCAAATGCCATCCCTGAATCAACCATTTCCATTATCAACTATCAGAGAAGAGTCTTCCATTCCTAGAGCGCATTCAGAACAAAAATGGGTTTATCCGTCAGAACAAATGTTCTGGAATGCTATGCTAAGGAAAGGGTAAGTAAACTGATTTTACCCAGTAGAAGGTGTGCTAGCCAGAAGACTGCAAAATAAATCATTATGCGTTGATATTGTAGGCATTTAATTAAGGGGTTGGTGGGCTGCAGGCAGTAATCAGTCAGCTTGTTCAGAGAAGTCAGTATCCCTTTAAAAAGTTTTCCCAAGAGGAAATTGGTCTTAAAAACTTGGTTACTGTGGATTTTTTTTTTTAACGGACGTTCCTCCATTTTGAACATTAGATCAGGTCCACTGGTGTTAGCAACATGGAACCCCTCGTGTAGACAAGGTTTCTGTGTCTGTCAGTATCAGTTAGACATTCACTAAACAGGTTAAGAGAAAGTGGTGTTAAAAATGTTGGTGGCTGCAGGAGCTTTGGGTAGCAATATGGGTTGCCTAGTGTTGACTAGTATAGAAATGGGTTTAGCAATAGTGTGACTTCTGTGTTGTGGGTTTTTTTTTTTTTTTTTTTTTTTAAGTGTAGACAAGGCCTGAATGAAGCGCACAAATCTCTTAGCCTAAAAAATGCTTTGGATCAGTAATGGGAGAGTGAGACAACTTTTTTTTTCATACAAATAATACATGTGTAAAGTGGGTTTTTGTTGAAACTGTCATATTTAAACTTTTTAAGGTCCAATTGATGATAAAATACAGTAGTTATTTATATCACTGTATTCAAAGTAGTAAAACTTTAGTCCATTTATTATAAACTATCTTAACACGCGTGTGCCGGATTAGGGAATAAGAGAGTTATTTGTACATGACTCTTACATGAATTTTTTTCTTTATCTAGTACATTTATCTATCAAAAATGAATTTGGGTTGCATCCTGCACAAAATTTTCTAAGCGTTGTGAAATGTAAACTAACTATAGATAGCTTTGTCAGCACATTCCAATACCATGACTTAGCTCATGCTGTTTATTTGTTCAAGCTGTGATTAGTGTTAGATAACTATAAGTTGTACGTAGAAAGTTAAGAGGACTAAAGCAGGGGACTGGAAGCTAGCAATGCATGACTTCTGACTCTGACAGAGTTGCTCTGTAACCTTGGGGCAGATCTTTCACCTCTCGGAGGAGGTGGGGAATTTAAGCTCCAATATTTGTAAAAATTTCCAATATAGTGTTCCTTTCTTAGATGGAGGTGGAAAGATGATGACATAAACCCCAAAGATATGAATAATATTATCAAGATTCACAATCAGAACAATGAGCAGGCTTGGAAAGAGATTTTAAAGTGGGAAGCTCTTCATGCTGTGTAAGTACATTTGAGATGGAAAAACAAAAAATTTCTTTGGTTCTTGCTAATGTAAGTCTTTAAAAGTCGGAATGGTTTCAATTTACCCAGAAAATGACCTGATGTTTATAATTCCAAGACTTTAAGACTTGTGTGTTTTTTGGCTGTAGTACCAAAATCCCTTAGTTAGGAACAAAAGTTTAACAAGATCCAGTGACTGAAAGTTTAAGTCAGCAACGTTTTTAAACTGGAAACAAGATGAAAATATTGACTGGATAAGCTAACAATTGGAACATATCAAGGATGGGGTAAATTCTCTATCACTTGGAGTCCTCAAATCAAGATGATCTATCTTTCTAAAAGATATGTTGTAATTCAGCCAGAGGATGCAGGGGCTACATGCAGGAATTACTGGTGAAATTCTATGACCTGTGATATACAGGAGATCAGACTAGATGATCATAAATTCCTTTCTGGCCTTAAAATCTATTGTATTAGATTATCATACATCTGAGATGCACTTTGTGCAGGATATTGGTGGCAGAGGCTATCTGAAAGCTGGTTACAGATCCTGTCATGTGGGTCAGAATGCTCGTCTCTCAGAGTAAGTTAGAATAACCTAGGGGCTTCTTTAACTTGTGTTGGCAATATGTGGTCATAAGACTGGGCATACGGGGTCAGACCAATAGTCCATCTAGCCCAGTATCCTGTCTTCTGATGAAAGACAGAAAAACTTCAAAACCAGAGTCCAGCGAGAGACTGCTGAATTGGAATTCATTTGCAAATTGGATACAATTAACTTAGGCTTGAATAGAGACTGGGAGTGGCTAAGTCATTATGCAAGGTAACCTATTTCCCCTTGTTTTTTCCTACCCCCTTCCTCCCCTCCCCTCCCCAGACGTTCTTGTTAAACCCTGGATTTGTGCTGGAAATGGCCCACCTTGATTATCATACACATTGTAAGGAGAGTGATCACTTTTAGATAAGCTATTACCAGCAGGAGAGTGGGGTGAGGGGAGAAAAACACCCATTTTTTCATGGTCTGTGTGTATAAAAACATCCTCACTGCATTTTCCACTTTTATGCATCCGATGAAGTAAGCTGTAGCTCACGAAAGCTTATGCTCAAATAAATTGGTTAGTCTCTAAGGTGCCAAAAGTACTCCTTTTCTTTTTGCGAATACAGACTAACACGGCTGCTACTCTGAAACCTGTCTTCTGATGGTAGCCAATGCTATTGCTTCAGAGGGAATGAATAGAAGAGGGAAACTATTGTGTGATCCAGTCTCAGCATCTGGCAGTCAGAGGCTTAGGGACACCCAGAGCATGGGGTTGCATCCTTGACCATCTTGTCTAGTAGCCGTTGATGAACCTTTTGTCCATGAAGTTATCTAATTATTTTTTTGAACCCAGTTATACTTTTGGCCTTCACCACATCCCCTGGCAAGAAGATCCACAAGCTGACTGTGTGTTGTATGAAGAAGTACTTCCTTATGCTTGTTTTATATCTGCTGCCTATTAATTTAATTGGGCAACCCTTGTTTTTTGTGTTCTGTGAAGAGTAAATAATACTTCCTTATTCACTTTCTCCACACAATTCATGATTTTATCGACCTCTATTGTGTCCACCCTAGGGAACCATATGTCATCTGAGAATCAGCAGAGGTCCACCGCACCATCTGCCTCTGACGCACCCTTTACACTGGGGTGAGTGGCTGTTTGGTGTAGGATCCAACTCTGCCATTTTTACACCAACTGAGAGCTCCCGTGCTGTGGGTAATGCTTGGCCACAGTCTCCTCCTTTACTTGAGTGGTCTATTCAAAAAAGAGAATCTGACCCAGTGTGATCCCATTGGCCAGAAATGATCTCTAGTGTTTTCTTCTGTCACGGGTACTCTTATTGCTGTCCTCCCCGATGGAGATACCGAAGAGATATGTTAGTCACACTGTTGTTTTCACATTTACTGAGAGCTTACTGCTGACTTGTAAATCTATTTTAAAGATTTATTAAAGTAACTGTTTTATTATTTGAATAACTGATTTTTTACCACAACTTTTTCTAATATACAATTTATGTATCAGTAAAACAAGTTCTTAAACTGTACGTTATCTGTCTTAAAACTGAAAGTGTCTTTTTAATTGTTTAAAATGTATTTAGGGAATGCCCATGTGGACCATCATTGATCCGGTTTGGAGGTAAAGCTAAAGAGTATTCACCCAGAGCCAGAATTCGCTCATGGATGGGGTACGTTTACAGGACCAGAAATGTGGGGTTTTTTCCTTATATGTTGAAATGTGATGTAGAAGTAGATTTTTTTTAAAATGTTTTAGAACGACAATTTTAAACTATATTTACCATAACAGAGGCAGGAGTAGCCTATATAGTACATATGACTTGTGCCCATTTTATGAAATGTCATCTTGATTTCATAGCTGGTGTTAATTTACTGAATTCTCTTTCCAGATATGAACTTCCTTTTGACAGACATGATTGGATTATTGATCGTTGTGGGAAGGAAGTTAGATATGTTATTGATTATTATGATGGTGGTGAAGTAGATAATTCTTATCAGTTCACCATCTTGGATGTCCGTCCTGCATTTGATTCTCTCTCTGCTGTGTGGGACAGAATGAAAGTAGCTTGGTGGCGTTGGACTTCATAACTACACTGAAACTGTACTTTCTCAGATTGAAGATGAGCTGCCATTTGAACTTTAAATAAAGATTATAGTAACTGTGCTTGTCTTCATTAACCAACATTGTCCTTCTCTCTGGGGGAAAACACTATGCAGTTTTGTATGAACAGATACTTCATACCATCTTTAATTTAAAAGTAAGGTACATGCTTTTCTCTATTTAGGTTTATTTCAGTGGTCAAGTTCTCTCCTAGCTGGAAAATCTTGTGTACTTTACAGTCAATTAAGACTAAACTACACAAAATTAGTGACTCTCACAAAGTGCCAGGCACAATGGGGCTTGATGCTAATTGAGCCTTTAGGCACTACTGCAGTATAGATAACAAAAAGTGGGAGTTTTGTAAATGTTTTTACTTGGTCATTAAAAGTGGTATATGGATACCATGATGGTGGGTGTGGTGTAAAAATCTAGGTAGATAACTTATTGTTGCAAATTAATTTATATACAGTTATATACCAGTATTTTACTCATTCGTATCTAAATCTGCTGAGATGATTTCAGTTGGACTAACTGTTTAAATAAAAAATATGGCATGTGAATATTTTTAAAGGTATGTTCAACTGAAACTAATGTAGAAAGAGTTGTGCCTATTTTCAACAGACTTTTTTTAAAAAGAAATGCAATTAATAATTTGAAACAGTGTGATGGTTACTTTTTTCTTTTAAAATGCTGCCTCTGTATTGTATTCCAAAAAGCAGGAAATAAAATGGACATTTCAGAGTAGTTAAGTTTCATTTTTGAAGTTATGAAAAATCCATAGGGTTTGAGTTAATTGTATATATACCGATACTTAAAAGCCCATTGCCTTCAGTAGGTGTTACATGGATACGGTGAAAAGCAGAATTAAGTCTTGTGTGTGAAATTTTAATTTTTGTGGCAAGTAACTGCCTCTCTTAAAGAAAAGATGATAATTGGACACAGTGTTCAGTTTTCACACTTTATAGAGTATATTTTTAAATTTGGTAGACAGTAAATTACTGTATGCTGAAATGTGTTGTCATGTAAAAGATATAAATGTAAAGTATCAGAAATGTTAAGCTATTGATTTAACTTGCTGTTTCTTGCTATCATAACGTAGATATTTAAAATTATTGCATATCGTGTAACAATTTGAACAATCTTACATGTGTATAGGAAGGGAAATTACTTAAAAACTATTACAAACTTGATATACCCTATAAATCATACTTCGGGGTTCTATGGCACCAGGAGCTTAGTGTAAAGTTTTAAATTAATCTTTCCTTCCCTCCTGCATGTCCTGTTCTTGAGACTGATCCATCCATGCATGTCACTTTGGATTGATAGGAGTAACTGAATACTGTATTCTAGTCCCTCTGGTGGGAAATTTCTCCAATATGTACATAATCCTAATTTTTGGATGAAGGGCTGTGTGTAATTGGATTTATATAGGAAGCTGCCTTCAGAGAGCTGCTTTGCAATCAACTGACTTTCACTTCATGAGGAAGTGATCTCATATTGCTCCTACTTTGATGCTTGTAGTGGAGACCACCTTTGTTGTCCAGAGGAAAAGATCCCCCTTCAGAGGCTTCCAGAAAGTATTGCATAGCCTAAAGTCTAACATAACTGAGGTGCATTTTCTCTCTCTGTCCTTGTTCAGCATAATCCTGTTCTATAGCCATCTGAATTGAAGGCAGTTTTGGACAATAAATAATCCACCTGAGATTGATTTACTATTGTGCAAGAAGAGGCAGAGCTACTAGGAAGATAAGTGGATAGCCCATAAAATCCTACATTTGCTAGTGGAAGGGTTACAAACCCAACATAAGCAGTTGAAATTATGACATCAATACTCCTTGTATGATGTGTCCTCACACCTTACAAATCAGTTTTGATAACTTGTGATACATACAGTCTTGATGCTGTATGTCTCATGCAAAACAGAAAAGGTAGCAATTCTTAAATTGTTATTCAAAAACTTTAAAAAACAAAAATCAAAACCCTCACTTACCTCATTGATTGCAGAAACATAGTGGCTTCATTATCATTGAAGTATTCATTTAATGAAGAACCAGAAGATGTCATATACACCACGACTTGAGTTTACCTGTTTTCTAGTATGCTCCACTGACTGTGGTATGGATTCAGGTTTATTCTTTGCAATGCTTGAACACTATTACTTAAATGTGATATCTTGTCATTTGATTCTCTGTTTTAATAAAGTGAACTTTTTTTACTTTGCTGTTGTAATATTTTCTAGTTTTAGACCCAAGCTGTTAGTGCTGGTGATGGCTTTTCCCAAGTTTGGTGATTAATGAAATGATCCTGTTTACACCCTGTACTTGACTAGCCTTTCTACTTCTGTTACATAACTACACAGAACTGGGTCAGAGCCTTCGCTGAGAATACACTCTGTATATATTCATATGAGGAGACTGTACTATGTCTCCATGCTAAATGAGCATCTTGTTAATTTTACTGAGAATTTTCACCCATTGCTGGCCGGGGATGAATGGAAAACCTCTCACTGTAGCTCACGAAAGCTTATGCTCAAATAAATTTGTTAGTCTCTAAGGTGCCACAAGTACTCCTTTTTGCGAATACAGACTAACACGGCAGTTACTCTGAAACCTCTCACAGAGTAGGAACTCTAGATGCTTGGTTATGCACCAGGGCAGGGCTTACTTAGGGCTGCCTCTAGCTCACAAGCCCCCTCCTTTTGGCGATGTGCTGGTCAGCCACCAGGTGCCTAAGAAGCTCTGTTGCATACACAGATAGCTGTGTTCCACTGGTCTGGAACAAAAGTTCTCACTTCCACTTGGGGACCTTCAGAATATCAATATCCTCCAGAGCTTGCCAGGCACAAAGGATACTAGCTAGTGACAAGGTCCCCTCATATGACACCTCCTGTCCTGCCCAGAAAATAATGGTGGGGATTTATTAATCATTTTAATTGAATTTTGTATGTGTATGTTACCATGTTCTAAAGGACGTCTAAATTGGCCAGTGATTTTTGTGTGAATAAAATAAAATCCATTGATTGAAAAGTATCATCTTCTGCCCTTGAATTGAAGCAGCTCCTTTAGGAGTAAAAAATGTAATTATTTTTATCATGGTCAGATAACATGCTCTTTTATTTTCCTTTCAAGGCCCTCGAGCATCACCTTTGAATGGCACACACGGTAAGCTAGGAACCTGTGGGAGTGGACCCTCCAACTATAGGCAAGATGAGTTCATGGGAGAGGTTCTTGATAAAACCAATCAACAGATTGAGTGTCAGAAAAATAAGGATGCAAGAAAGATGGGAAAAGAGACCACACAGTGTGAGGAGAGAGTAGCAGCACAGTTCTAGGGAAATGTCAGCAGGTTGAGGGAGGAAGACAGTGCAGCACAAAGAGCTGTTTGAGCGGTTACTTGCACTCATGTCCACCTGATTGCAGGCTCTAGTGCCAGGTCTAGTTCTTGCTTCAGCCATGCACAGTCAGTTCTCTCCATGCTATCAGACTATGCGGCCTTTGGATGATTCAGGTGTTGGCTGGACCATGTCACAGGTAATGAGTACTAGTACATGAAATAGTCAAATATACTCAGTGCATTCCTCCACTCCAGTCCTCTTGTGGCACCCGTGACAAAAATGAACTAGAAAGGCTGAGAATAACAGACAGGTGACACCCAAAAATAGTTGTCCATTGCATTAATATGCATCTTTCATTGTTTTTGCACTGTTTCGCTATTGTGTTGTATGTTATGATGGCAGCTAGCCTACCTTTCTGGTTTTTACAGTGCCATGTCATAGTTGAAGTAACGTATTGACTTTCCACACAAGGCTTCATTAGCAAGTTTTAATTATATGTCATGAAGAAGAACTTCATCACAGTAATCCATAAGATGTGGGTTGATGTATATGTCCAGTCTCAGTAAAATTCAATCAATCTCATTACAGTAATCCATAAGCTGTTGCTATATATGTAGCCAGTTCTTATAAAATACACTAAAAACTCCATATGTGTCAGCATAGTGAGCACTGCACTGTGTGTAGAAGTACATTACAAGTGTTCACAATTAATAATACACATCTCCTAGAGCTGCCCCACATCCACAAACAGCACAATTAAAAATACCATTTCATTCCCCCTCATGCATGGGACCATGCAAACCCTGATTTGTATGGCATGTGTGGATCCAGCTCCAGTAATGACAGGTGCGCTTTCTGGCTGTGTGTACTGATTCAGCAGTCCAGCAGTGTCTTGAGTCCACCCAGGTGAAAGGATTTTCCTTTGTCCTCACATTGTACCATCATGCTACAGCTACTGAGTGTGCCGTTGAATCTTCTATTGCCAGGTCTTCTGAAATTCAGGATACTGTTTCAGAAGTCATGGCAAAAGAATTAAGTGGAATTCCCCTGAAATAACAGTGAGAACTCCATTTATAACAATTTTCAGAGTAACAGCCGTGTTAGTCTGTATTCGCAAAAAGAAAAGGAGTACTTGTGGCACCTTAGAGACTAACCAATTCATTTGAGCATGAGCTTTCATGAGCTACAGCTCACTTCATTGGATGCATACCGTGGAAACTGCAGAAGACATTATATACACACAGAGACCATGAAACAATACCTCCTCCCACCCCACGGTCCTGCTGGTAATAGCTTATCTAAAGTGATCATCAAGTTGGGCAATTTCCAGCACAAATCTAGGTTTTCTCACCCTCCGTCTCCCCCCCCCCCCAAACTCACTCTCCTGCTGGTAATAGCCCATCCAAAGTGACCACTCTCTTCACAATGTATGATAATCAAGGTGGGCCATTTCCTGCACAAATCCAGGTTCTCTCACTCCCTCACCCCCCTCCAAAAACCAACCAGGGTTGGAAGGGACCTCAAGAGGTCATCTAGTCCAACCACTTGCTCAAAGCAGGACCGATCCCCGACTAAATCATCCCAGCCAGGGCTTTGTCAAGCCTGACCTTAAAAACTTCGAGGGAAGGAGATTCCACCACCTCCCTAGGTAACCCATTCCAGTGTTTCACCACCCTCCTAGTGAAAAAGTTTTTCCTAATATCCAATCTAAATCTCCCCCACTGCAACTTGAGATCATTACTCCTTGTTCTGTCATCTGCTACCCCTGAGAACAGTCTAGAGCCATCCTCTTTGGAACCCCCTTTCAGGTAGTTGAAAGCAGCTATCAAATCCCCCCTCATTCTTCTCTTCTGAAGACTAAACATCCCCAGTTCCCTCAGCCTCTCCTCATAAGTCACGTGTTCCAGTCCCCTAATCATTTTTTTGCCCTCCGCTGGACTCTCCAATTTTTCCACATCCTTCTTGTAGTGTGGGGCCCAAAACTGGACACAGTACTCCAGATGAGGCCTCACCAATGTCGAATAGAGGGGAACGATCACGTCCCTCGACCTTGCTGCTGCATCCCATGTTAGTGTCCAATGAATCTGCTTCTGTGGTTGACCAGTGCCTGCATAACGGTGGAGTGTGCAGTTTATGTATTCATGCTTCTTGTGGAGGGCAAACTGGGGGCATATGAATCCTATCAATGGCCCTGGTGCAGTTGGGAAAGCCCATTCTCTCAAAGCCAGCAATTATTTCAGAAACATTTGTAGTGCCCACAACCTTTGGGTACATCACTCCTGATTTCCTCACAAACCTCTGCCACAACAGCCTCCACAGGTGACTTGCCAACTCCAAATTGGTTAGCCACTGACCTATAGCAGTCCTAAGTAGCTGTTTTTCAGATGGTTATATTAACTCATTTCTGGACTGGCATGGCCTCCCTAATGTGTGTCCTGTTGTTAGAGGGTCATGACAAGCTGATCAGAAACCTCCAGGAATGTCTGCTTTTTCATGACATAGTTCTGGAGCCGCTGCTTGTCATCTCAGATCCACATGATGATGTGATCCCACCAGTCTGTGTCTGTGGCTCTGCTCCAGAAGCACTGGGGAATGTGAGGTTGCAGCAACAGGCATGAACTGCATCTGTTGGGTCATGGCTGCCATGTCAATAGCATCCTCTGAAATCTGCCTTTGGCAGATCAGATATCACTGCCAGTGTCTCACAGATGCTCTGCCTGATTCCTGAAATAGGACTGACAGTGTGAGCTGAAGACATTCTTCCACTGGGTCAGGGTTCATGTTGATGACTCCTAGCTGCTCGGAGTGTTCGGATACAGACGTGTCTTAGCTGGATGTGTTGGGCTCAACCCACTTCTGGTCAAGTTCAATGAGCTGGACAGATAAGTTCTCCCACAAACCATTATGAACCAAGTCGTAGAGTGGCTACAGCTGGCAAGAGCACTAGGAACCCTGGGATAAGCCCCCAGAAGTAGAAGTTGTGATGGCCCTGTAGTGCAGTATGGACATGCCAGGACGGTTGTGAGGCCCAGCTTTCCAATGCAGCGTGGATGCTCAAGCACGGGTTTGGAAACACCAAGTCTCCAGGCATGGGTCGCACAGACCCAGATTTGCTAGCAGCGTAGCCAGAGCTTTACTTTTTTCAAACACTAAAGAAGGGGAGTGTTCTCATAAAATGAGTCCCTTTAGGTCATAAAAATTTAGACCTGAAAATACTTCAAGATAATTTTATTTTTCAGATAACTGGACTAATGTTAGCTCCAAATAGCGAGGGTAAGTGCTGATTTTATTTGAGGAATATCAGAAACATCATCACAGGTCTTTTGTAGTTTTGCTGGAGAACTTGAGTGTCTCAGAGTATGAAGTTGTTAGTTCTCATATATCAGAAACGCAAACATTTAAACAGCCTGATTTAAAACTCTCTTCCCCTCAGAGTTACTCAGCTTACATTTTCTTAACTCTTGAGATGCTACTATTTTGTATTCCAGGCTAAAAAAGGACTTGAATTTGTAATGTAAAAAAGCAGAACATCCCAGGGCCGGTGCAACCACTAGGCGAACTAGGCGGTCGCCTAGGGTGCCAAGTGGTTGGGGGCAGCCAAAAGCACGCTCTGGGGAGGCAGTGGAGCAGAGGTGAGCTGGGGCAGAGGGGTGCAGGGAGGGCTGCCTGCAGCAAGTAACGGGGCTGCGGGAGGTGGCGCACAGGGGAACAGCTCCCCGCCCCAGCTCACCTCTGCTCCGCCTCCTTCTCTGAGTACGTGGCCCCGCTCTGCTTCTCTCTCTCGCAGGCTTGCATGCCAAAGAGCTGATTGGCGCAGCAAGCCTGGGAGGTGGGAGAAGCGGCGGCGGTGGCATGCTCGGGGAGGAGGTGGAGCAGAGGTGAGCTGGGGCGGGGAGCTGCTGCAGGGGGAGTGCCTCAGGGAGGAGGGGGGATGGCGGGGAGCTGCTGCGGGGGGGCGCCTCAGGGCGGAGGGGGGTGTAAGATGGAAGTTTCACCTAGGGCGCAAAACATCCTTGCACCGGCCCTGAAACATCCCTGTTTAAAACAAACAAACCCAAACTTTCACACCTTTAAATGTCGAAGTCACAAGTCCATTTTCATCTGTTGTGGGTCACCTTTAGAAGGGATTGAAGTCCTTATAGGGTAATTCTGTATAGTGGAGAATTATTGCTTTAAATGCTAGAGTAGGGGAAGGCAGTTGGATCTGGGATGTTTTGAGGGCAAGAAGCTCAAGAAAAAATGAGGGTAGCCCAAGGAAAGAAATGAGAAACCAGACAAGGAAGGGAAAAGAAAGGACAGATTTCTTCTTCTGGCTCCATGGTGAGGGAACCTATCCCAACTGATAGTGCACCAGACTGAAAGTCCAGATACCTGAGTTCTGTTTCAGGCTCTGCCAGATGCTTGCTTTGTGAGCTAAAACATACTTACTATACTATCAGCCCTCTGTAAAATGGGGATAATGATACTTATCCAGCTCTGCCAAGTTCTTTGAAATCTATGGTTGAAAAGCTCTATATATTACAGCATTGCCAATCCCACATTTTCAAAAACCAGACAATCCTCAAAAAATCATGAGGTTTTTTTAAAACGTGGGTTTCATTTTGTTTTCCAATTTCTTAGCTTTTAGTGTGTATATGGTTCATGATTTCAAGCTTTTCTCTGCAACCACGACAGCTAGCAACTTATTATTATTTAATGAAAGTTGAGATTCTCATTTAGCTTTAAGATAAACAGCACATTGAGATAACATTGCAAGAGTTGGCAACAATGGTATTACCTGAGGCATAAGCTTACATTAGTATTGTGACAGGTTTCAGAGTAGCAGCCGTGTTAGTCTGTATTCACAAAAAGAAAAGGAGTACTTTTGGCACCTTAGAGACTAACAAATTTATTTGAGCATAAGCTTTCGTGATGCATCCGATGAAGTGAGCTGTAGCTCACGAAAGCTTATGCTCAAATAAATTTGTTAGTCTCTAAGGTGCCACAAGTCCTCCTTTTCTTTATTAGTATTGTGCTCTTTTCACAGTGGCTACCAAAGTACTTTACAAACTATATACAGGAATGAAATACACTTTTGTGTTGCTATCATAGCTTCTGCTGACACACACTGGTAAAATACAGAAGTACAGAATATGCAAAGTACAACATACAAGCACATCTCTTCCATACAAATCCTGATATTTACATAATGAATTTATTGTCAGGATTTAAATGTGCTTTATAAATAATTATATAATGCCTGAAACAGCACAGTGCGTGGTGGCTGGGCAGCTAGTGTGCCATGACTGCAGCTTATCAAGCTTATCATAATTGTCTCCGTTATCTTGTGCGCCCTTTATTTGTTTTAATCGTCTTGTTCTCTGTCATCATATAACTAAATTGTAAGCTTCTTGAGAGTAGCAGTCTTTCTCCTAGATGTGTATACAGTGCCTAGCCTAATGGAACCTTGCTGCCTGCTGAAAGCCTCCAGTACTACCACAATACATTGAGGTAACAATGAGATATATAGGGATCTTCTTGTCTGCTACTGAAATGCAGCCACCCATCAATCTAGCTCATGTATATTTGCCTATCCTTGAAATCTTGCCAAATAGCATCGGATATTTTCTATATTCTTAGGCATCTTGATCCTTTGTTTCCTTTTTGACAAAAACCAAAATATTCAGTTTCAAAAAAACCCACCAACATTTAAAACAATTTTTTGTTTGTAAAAGTGTTTTTCAGTTTGTCATCAATTATTTTTTAATTTCAAATTAAATAATTTTTTTCTGCCAAAATTTTTGTTTTGAAAAGACCAATTTTTTTTGTCCAAAATTTTTTTGATGGAAATATTTTGACTAGCTCTACTGGAGACAATGCATATGCAGAACTCACATTTATAATTTTTTAGAAGAAAAATCTCCCTTCGTTCTTTATTAAATCTTTTTCACATCTGCTATGGATGTGTCCATTTAAACATTTTACTTACTTTCTTGCCTTTAGTCTTATTTTGGGTAGTTTTATAGGTTTTCATCTAGCTCTCTATAGCTGTGTCTGTATTAGATTTTTTGAGAATCTCCCACCATTACACTAGCTAGCATTAAGTGGCTGTTACGGTGGAAGTATTAATATCGACCATTTGCTAACTCAAACCTCCATTTTATCTAATCCTACACAGAACAAGTCTATGTGGTAAAAATGCCTGTGCTCTGTCAGCAGAGATTGTAGGATCTGCACTATTCCTGGTGCAATAGGAGGAGATTTCCCAACAAATGTTATTGTAGACAAAATTAATGTGGTGTCTATCAATGTGTGTATTGGGGAAGTGAGAGAAGAAATGTTTTGTCAAGTTAGTAGAATTTCATGTTTGCCTAGAAAGTCTGGGAATGACATGTGCACAACAGGTTTAGTTTTCCTAACATAAACGGCAGTATAATACAGTAGCATATTGAGTTCCTTGAGAAGTACAATGTCTGTCAGGTAGATATTAAGTACTTTTTAAAGTTAAAATCAAAGTTCTTTTACAATGTATAATGTGCAGTTGGTTTTTCATCAGTAACTTTATTGTTATAAAGAGACTTACAAGTGCTTGTTGTTATGACATCTAATCTGAAGCTGTAAAATAAGCTCTTCCAAACTGGTGAAGCATCTGCTTGGAAATTGTAAGCCATATATTCATACCCTGGATGGATTAGGTAACCTGTGGTTTCTCATTTCAGCTAAGGCTACAAATACCATATGTGTTTACCATATGTTCTCTGGCTTTGTCTCAAGAACAAATTACTTGAGATCTTTATGCATTTTTTATATTACAGAGTAATGGAAAGCTTTTATTAAAAATGCACTCTTTATTCTGTTAGTCACGTTTGCAATAGCACTCCACAATGTTGTCATAAAGCAACTATGCTATTATTAAAAGTCCCACAAGTTAATTATGATTCTGATTCAGCACTCAGGCACGAGTAACTTTACATAGGTGACTAGTCCTTTTGAGCTCATAGTTTATACTCGTGTAAAGTTACTCATGTATGTGTTTGTCAGAACAGAGTCTATTGGTTCTCACTTTCTGTGCTCAGTATAAAAAGATTCTGGGGTTGAGGGGCGGAGGGAGACAAGGGGTAGCATTTTCCTGAAGGGTTGGGGAGGATTAGAGGATCTGTTTCGGAAGCAGCAACCCATATTCTGGTGTGATTAGTGCCTGTGCTGTAGGGGTGGGAGACATAGGTCAGGGATTGGAAACCTGGATCAAATTAAGTGGAACCCTCCCTAGTTATACAGAGAATCTTACCCCTCAATGCTTCTTTCACCCCCACATCTCAGCCATCCAAGTTACAATGCTATTATTGGCTCGTAGTCAAGATTTGTGTTCTGTGACCCCTAAAAGGGGAAAGATAATGACACTTTGAGCATAATGAATGAAATCCTTCTTCTACACATTTGTAGGGATGCCTACAAAGTGCCAGGTGTCCATTACAAAGAGAAATGGAGCACATGGACCACCTGTTCCCTGGCAGTCCACTGTAGCAAGTCCACCCTCCTTTCAATTTTGTAGAGGCAGCCTGTATGGAGAATAAGTGGAGAAGCTGGTGGTAAATATATGGCGTGCAACATTCCATGCTACTCTTTCCTCTTCAGCTGGGTTCCTGCTGCTCTGCTGTGGGTTCCTCTTCAAGTCAAATAATTTGGGGGAATAGAGAGGTCTAAAATGCCCTTTATATATACACAATAATGAGTGATGATGCAAGTCTCTCAGTTGTTGGGGCAGGTGATCATAGTGTAGGACAATATCTTTTTTTTTAAACAGCCCTGGGAAGATCAGAGTCTTGCCAAAGTTGTTGGTGTTTATATATTAAGGCCCAAATGCTGTATGCTATGTGTGGAAAATATTAGCTCCATCAGAGTAAAACCCATTTTATGACAGGATGCCAGAGCTGTTTTAAGATAGACTGACTCAAAAGAACTGAGGAATTTTGAACTATTTCTCTTGTGTTGCTGGGAAAGCATCCATTTGAAGAAGTGAGTGCAGTTAATGATATTCTATCAAACATAATGTTTGAAGAATTTTTTAAAAAGAGGAAAAGAGATCTTGACTTACATTTTAATAATAATGGAATATGAAGGCTTGGCCGTACTGCAGAAGTTCAGTTCACATATAAATGTGTAGCAATTTCACCAGTCTGTGAATACAAGAAAATTTATTACATTAAGTTGGAATTTAGATCTTTGACATGAAGCTGATATTTTCATACTATGAGAAATATCAAGCTAATATTATACTGTCTTATCTGATGACTTCCAAATGTCAGAGTGCAGTAACTTATTCATGGAGACCTCAATGCCTTGTGATAGTGTCAATTTAAGAGACGTTTACATTGACCTTTTTTTTATTTAAACATGTAAAATGAAATATGCAAAGTGGATTAGGAAAAGTGTGAGTGTGGGGGAACTAGTGGCAAGAAAGTTCTTAATAACAGAATGAGGCGATTTTAAGGCTAATTTCCACAGATGCTTTCCTGACAGCTTCAGGAACTACCTAGCAACTCTTCTGACAGCTTCAGTTCTGTTTTTTTCCACACTATTTCACTCATCTGCAGCTCAGCCTCCCAATATTTCTTCATTATTTTAACAGGATTTAAGGAATTAAAAATAGCAGCGGGTTTATGTTGCAGTTTTCAGAAACTGCTTTTAAAATAAAATGTTAATAAAAAAAGGGCCCCACTGATGTCAGTTTTTGTATAGTCTTTATAACATCCTGCCACATATGGAGTGTGGGGACTTTTAAATACCGAAAATATTTAATACTATCTTATTGTTCATTATACTATCTTGGTGTTAGCTGGAATTATCAGGTTTATATCTATGAGAGAGAATTTAGAGGGGCCTTCTCTAGACTGACCATTAGAAAGGAAGGATGGTCTTGTGATGAAGGTATTAGATTGGGATTTAAGAGACCTAGGTTCAGTTCTAGGCTCTGCCCAGACTTGCTGTGTGATCTTGAATAAGTAATTTCCTCTCTCTGTACCTCAGTTTCCCATCTGTAAAAAGAAGATAATTTCCCCACCTTGTCTCTTTAGATTGTAAATTCTACAGGATATGTACTGTCTCATACTATGTCTAGCACAGCATGATGGTTTGGTTCACAAAATGCCAATGCAATACAAACAATAATATTTGGAATTAATGGTTTTAGAAGAATTTTGTTAATGCTATCACTATGTTGATTAAAGGCAACAATTTTAAAAAGGAAATAAGTCTGACAACTGGCTCTGTCTCTACTAAGCTGATTCAGCACTAAATATAGGGAAGTGTCCATTCAGATGGGGGCATTAGAAAAGCCACTCACTGACAGTTTAGGATTCCACAAACCATACTTGATCTCTGAGGCAAAAGTGCTAGGTGCCCTGCAGTCTCTTTCCCCTCACTGGACATTTCAACTATAGCATTTGCTACCAGATAAACACTATAATCCCCTGCTTTGACTATTTATTTTTATTATTACTGTTTAGTACCAAATGGTGCTTTTCATGGCCTGTCTCAAAGCACTTTGCTAGCTTTGTTCACTGCTTAAGCCTCACGACGCTCCTGGGAGGCTGATAAATGTTTTTATCCCCATGGTAGAGAGGAGTAGCCTGAGGCCCAGGGAGGTTCAAGGAGTTTGTCCAAGGCCACCAACAAGGAGGCGGCAGAGCTGTACGCGAACAAGGCCCACCAAAGGCGCTCTGCGGCCAGTAAGCCCGTTGCCTTGGAATGCCCCCCTCTGGCGGAGCGGGGCCATTGCACCGAGAGCCGCGCTGGGAAGGTGACGAGGGAGGCGGCTCGCTCCGCCCGGCCGGCTCACTGACCTGCGGCGGCTGCGACAGGAAGGGAGGGGCCAGGGCGCCCCCTGGCGGCCGCTGGTCCGGCTCACGCCGCCGCAGGGCGGAGGCGGGTTCTAGCGACGGCGGAAGGGGAAGAGGCCTGTGCAGGCCGCCCCAGCAGGCCTCGGAGCGCTTGGCAGGGGCCGGTGGTCGCCATGTCGGCGCTGGCCCTGGAGGAGCTGTCGGCTCTGACGGCTATTTACTGCCAGCCGGATGAGTGCGCGGTGCTGGCGGTGTCAGGTGATTGTCACGGCCGCAGGTGGGGCTGCTGTGCCGGCTGCCCGCACGGCCCGACCCGCCCCGCAGCGGCGCAGACCCTGCTCGGGGAGCTGGGAGCCCCCGGCCTGCGCGGGTCCCGTGGGGCGAGGCTGGGTCAGGCCGCACGGCAGCGCTTGTTTCCGCAGCCCCCGGTCCCCTCCCCGCAGACATAGGCCGCTTTGCCCCAGGCCGAGTAGCCGGTAGCCCCTGACCGCGAGGCAGCACTTCGTAGCAAGTCCCCCACTGCCCCCTTCCCCGCCTCCTTTCCTTTCCTTTCCTGCCCACTGACTTGGCCCCTTCGCGGGTTGAGTGTCCGTGGAGATTTCCTATCAGTTGTAGTGGGTGAGCAGGTCAGTGAAGGTGGGATGGGGCAAAGGTGGTGGGTGTCTAATCCGGCCAGCATTTGGCATAACTCCCCCTTTCCCACCCAGTCCTAGGCAGACTTTTGCCAAGTCTGTCCTGGATTCAGGGGTCCCATCCTGTGCAGGATGTTGTGCTGATCTGTGGAAAGCATTGTCAGACAAGTTCTAAGGGATACCTCCTCGGGTGTCTTCTCCCCTGGAAAACTGGTATCTTGTTCCTTTAACTCTTTGCTGTTCTGTGGATTATAAGGTCGGGGAGTGGTCCGTCTACCCCAGTGTCCTGTCTTCTGCCAGTGGCTGATGCCAGATGCTTCAGAGAGAATGAACAGGACAGTTACAGAGTGATCCATCTGTTCCCAGCTTCTGGCAGGCAGAGGTTTAGGGCATCCAGAGCATGGGTTGTGTTGCTGGCCATCCTGACTAATTGCCATTGATGGACCTGTCCTCCATCAACTTTTCTAATTCTTTTTTAAACTCCACTTATACTTCTGGCCTTCACAACATCCCCTGGGAATTAGTTCCACAGGTTGACTGTGTGTTGTGTGAAGAAGTACTTCTGTATGTTTTAAACCTGCTGCCTATTAATTTTATTGAGTGACTCCTGGTTCGTGTATTATGTGAAGTCATAAAAACACTTCCTTATTTACTTTATCCATACATACCATTCATGATTTTATAGACCTCTCTCATATCCCCCTTAGCTGTCTCTTTTATAAGATGAACAGTCTCAATCTTTTTAATTTCTTCTCAAATGGAAGCTGTTCCATACCCCTTAATGATTTTCCCAGGCTTGTTCCTTTTTTATCAGGTTCCTTTTTTTGTCTGTTTAATATTGGATGCACTTTCTCTCCAGGTTTGTGCTGTCAGGGCAATAGACTGGATGATCTAAGAGGTCTCTAATATCTATGACAATTAAAAACCTTTCCATAATATACCCTCACAGCAAGCACTACCCCTTGTATTGTACCTGTCTCCTAGCATCTGCTTGTGAGCTGAGCTAAGGATTCTTTTCTGCTGCCAGCCACCGCTGAAGAACCCTAGACTCCTCTGTGGTGCTTTGCTGAAGTTCACTATTAGGCTACTAAACAATACGAATGCCCATAAAATATGCTTCCAATATGTTGGAGAAACACTTAGTTTCTCTGGACTGTAGCATTATAAAATGCGTGACTGTCAGAATTTGCTTCTCATAGCAAATTCTGACATCTTAATCTATTTTTGCATGTTTTCCCATCACAAAAAATGCTACTGTAAGTACTCATGTAATCTCTTGCCTTTTATTAGTGGTAGCAAATTCAGAAAGGTGTCTTTTGCCTGTAAATTTCCTACCAGGTATTTTTACTGTTTGCATCTCTGGCACAGGGTAAATCCTAATGGGTGTCACTCTCCTGTCACAATTTGCTATCTCCTCTAGTTCCCAGCATTTCACCTGCATTCAGTAAATAACAATAGGCTAATGACATCAATCTGAATTTGCTACCTGCCAGTAACAAACTAACTTGATAAGCAGTTATACTTCAGATAAGTAACAAGGCTTGGAGGCCACATAGCATTGTATAATGTTTAATAGGTGGTAGTTATCATTACGCACATGGGGCCTGAATCTCAGTCACTCCCGCCCTACACTTGGTGCAGTGATCACAGGTGGCTTTGTGCACGTTTGTGTTCCCCATATTCTTGAACTGCATGGGGTCTGCTTGGTGTAAGTTAGACCATCCTCTGGTCTTCTGTAATTTATGCTATGCTTCCCAGGACTCCCTATGAGCCCTGGGGAAGCAGAGAATAGCCATAGTGTGGTGCACTCTGGTCAGGCCCCCTGTGAGGGCGGCTTGGGAGTAGGGTAAATGTAGAGCCATTACACTAGTTCTGTCAGAGCCTCCAGGGTGGCCCCTGCACATAGGATATTCTGAGAGGGCCATTTTTACCCATGTGAAGATCCCTGTATGCTGCTGGAGTGATATAAAGGGGCCTACCCTACAGTTACAATCAGAGCTGCAGGACCCCGTTTAAAGAAGATCATAGCTTTATCCCCAAACCATGATCAAGCCTTAGAGTTTATCTACAAGCATACTGGGACTGAAATAACTTAACTGGTTTTAATTCATGTCTTTGTTATTTTGGTGCAAGTTTCTGTGTGGATGCTCTTAAAGAAGAGCTCCATGTAGCTTGAAAGCTTGTATCTTCCACCAACAGAAGTTGGTCTATTAAAAGATATTACCTCACTTACCATGTCACTTTTCTTTCAGTTAACTTAAATCAGTAGGGTATTGACTTAAACTAAATCAAAGTAAGACAGTTTTATTATGAAATGTATGTCCACACACAGACTTGCACCAAAATAAAAGGTGTGATTTAAACTGATTGAGTTACTTCAGTGGTAGTTTGTACACAAACTCTTAGACAGCCAAAGGAATTAGCACGATTCAGGGGCACTTTTAATGATCTGTCTGCACTGCAAAGTAGAATTGTATTGTAACTGGGTACCCTTGACATGACACACATTAAAGTTTTCCTAGACTAGAATTAAAAGTCATGGTTTTAAAACATCTTAGCTAAAACATTTTAACTGAAACAGTTGAAGTTTAATTTTTAAAAAACAAAAATTGGATTTTTCAGAAAAATTATTCCAAGCGTGATTTTAAACTGTAGCATCCAGACTGTAGTTAACTAATTTAGTGGATTATTATATTAAAATACCAGTCTTTCCCAAATATTGCACACTCATGTATTTCTTGGATTCTATTAGAGTTGTTGTGCCTTTTTTCATATATAGAGAGAATAGTCTCAGATGTTCATAAGTGATTCAATGTAAAAGGCTCAAAAGCCTTCCTAGATTTAAATTACCTTAATGTTATATGACTTTGCATGGCTTTTAACCAAGCTCTCTTTACAATCCATTGGTCTCTTATTTCTCATACTGATCTCTAGCATTCTCCACTGGAATCTGAAAAACACTTTGGGTGTGGACATTGTTTTGTAATTGATTTTGTAGGGAATTTCCAGCTCTTTTGGATTAGAGATGCAGAATCCCTGAGTTTGTGCAAACTAAGGTCTTACAGCTTATGTTGTTTATTATATTATGCTATTTGCTTATGCTTAATTTTCTCTGATAATACAACTTGTCACTAATAAACAGTGCACAGACATACTTTACATTAAGGTTTCTGTGTTAAATGATGTGATCTCTGAGAAATTTAGGTTATTCCTGGGTTGATTTACATGGTCAGAAAAGGGGCCTTAGGGACTGATGGTTTTGAGGGATGTGAGGAGAAGCTCTTGCACATCTCTTGGTAAACTAAAACCTTTAGCTTTCCAAGGTTTAACAATGATGTGCTCAACATGCAAAAGATGTTTTTTATTAAAAATGATGTGTTGATTAATTTAAATGAGCTAATTACAGTATGTCTCTCTTACTTTACATGCCTCTTTGGAAGGATTAGTATTACAGATAAAATTCCATAATTTACTAGTTAATCCACTGTCTTCTTTCTAGTTTGTTTGGTAATCTTGCAATAAAAATATATGTACATATTCAAAGCTTGTACTTTTGTAGGTAGTTTCTGAGTTAAAAATGGAATGTATGTGTTTTGGCAGAGGAGGAGGGGATCTCTCTGGCTGACATGGAACATAAAAAAAATCTGAAGTATGCCAGAGCTGAATTTACTGATAAGCATGCTAGGGGTAAGTGGGAAGGGGAAGGACGACATGTTTGAAAAAAATTGTACTGGGCTCAGTTTTATTAGCACATTAAATGTCATCAGAATGATAATATGCTGCTCTTTATTTCAGCTGTCACATTTTGATATGAAGTCAACTCAGGTGCTGTAGTTTGTGCGAACATAGGAACAGTTTCTGTAGAATACATTTGTGAAGGGTGCTGATCATTTGCTGTCTTTGTGCTGCAAGCAGTCTACAACCTGAGTGTATAAAAGGGCCAATATCATGGTTAAATCAACTGTAAATATACTTAGATTTTTTTAAAAATTCTAAGACCACAAAGACTTTGCACGAGTCCTCTGTTTAAAAGTAACTGCCTCCAGCAGACGTAAATGAGTGTGGCTGGTTTTTATTGCCCTTTTTCATGATGGCTCAGAGTGATACGCCTCTAGATTTGCTGCTGTGATGCTTCTTTCAGATTAGTGCACCATCATAGCAATGCGTTTCCCACAGTGAAAGGTGTGAGATTGTTGTAGGTTTAAGGATGTGATCGCTGCAGCATGAGATTCTTGCCGGAGGGGTAAGATTGGCTTGTCTGTCTCCCTATCAGTTACTTCTGAGTCAGTGAGATCTGGGACTACAAATTAGTGAAAAAAAAACATGGTAGGATTACCAGAATGGCAACATCTTTTTCTGTTGCAGTAATTAAACAGGAAATGAATTTTTCTCCAATTGATTTTAGTGTCTGAGCTTTAAAATTCACTGGAACACTGTTAAGTAAGATGGTTCAAGGAAAGGAATATAAAAATGCTTAGTACTATTAGGGGCAAATACAGCCTTCACTTTTGCTGGCAATGTACCTGTTGTGCTGACAGAGGCTAGAGTGAGAAGGATGTGCAGGTTATCCCATGTGCAGTAGAGAGCTAAAGTAGGGAGACAGACAGACTGCCAGGGAGACAGACAGACTGCCAGGTCCCTGTGTGGCAGTACACAAGATGTTGGGGGCACGGGGAGGCCAGTGATAAAGCTGGAGAATCTGCTGCTAGATGGATCTTCCTGTCTCCCCAATGAGAAGGCTGTATAGAGACTCCATAGCAGAACTGTGGTCTGTGTGAGGATTCCTCCCCCTTCATGTCAGCCCAGAGAGTTTGGACATTAATGGTGAACTCTTATGCTTTGTTATGAATATAATATAAATTGTTTCAGTCAGAAAGCAGAGTGGGGAGGGGAGGACTGTGTTACTCAAAGATTGGAAATGGAATATAGAGCCCTTTTCCAGTTTGAGTCTGACCTAAGGTGGTAATGACCAAGTAATTACCATTGATTGCTATTTAGTGATGTGTGTGAGACAAAATGACGGTCTCATTATAGTTCTTATTGTCCAGTTGTCCATGTTATACAAAACTACCATCATAGTTACTTAGATTGTAATTACACATTATAGTATTTAGACTATAAACTCTTCAGGGCAGGGTTTGTCGTGTGTGTATATGTATGTACAGAGCCTAGCGCTACTACAAAACAAATAATATTTTTCCCTATTAACTTTTTATGAAATTATATGTATACAGAGAGAGAGAACAAACAAATGTGAACTATACACAAACTTCTCACAATAATAAAACAAATAATAATAATAATAATTAATAATGGGCAATTTCAGCAGAGAGGCCAAGGACTGAAGGGGGATGAATACTGAACTCATCTCTTACCCTGAGAAGCAATCTTTCTAGGTCAGGGTTGAGGTTCATTGGAAGTGTTGTGGGCCAGCAACTGCTTGGCCAGCGGGCTGCTGCCTGTAGAGGGAGAGCCTGGATATGTCTATGTTAGGCACAGATCTGGAGACTTTAATCTGCTCTCAACCTTCACCTTTCATGAACACTAAATTTGCTTCTAAAAAACTGTAAAGGCTGGGATTTTCAAAGGAGTCCTTTTGAAGGCGAATGCGGATTGGGCTGTTAAATGGGAGTTAGGTGCCTAAATGCCTTTAAAAATCTGGCCCTTAATGCCCACAGGCACTTTTGGAAATCCTGGTATTAGTACTCAGGTGCCAAACAAACTATCAGCATAAGACGGTACAATTCAACTGAATTCAATGGATTTGCATCTGCTGGTGCCACTGGTGGATTTGGCCCTGTGTTTTTATTCAGAATGAGGATGACTGAGAGTGTTTGGAGACCTTTCTGAATGTAATGTTAGTGTTTGATCATTCGGTATGAAGGGCTTGGTTCTTTTCTTTTTCTTTTCTTTTTCTTTTCTACTACAGTGTTACAGAGGGTTCTGCATATGAACCAGGATGGGGCTTTGGAAACAAAACTCTGGCTGATCTCTTAAAAGAGTGTCCAGATCATTTTCAGGCTGTTTCACTTATTAAACAGGGCTCAACTGTTATGTTATAGAGGGCACTGAGGTTGGTTGGCAGTGTCAGCAATGACAATTAGACATTCTTCAACTGCCTATCATGTAAGGGAAAGTAAAACAAGGGCACTGAGAAGACAGGTCACTTCAAAAGAACTCATCTGAAACTTAAGTAAGCTTTACTCTGCCTTTCAAATCTGTCTCCTCTTGCCCTCATTTTAAAAACAACTTGACATTTTAGCAATTCTTTAAGAAATGGGGTGAAGTGTTTGGAATACATCAAAAGGTTTAAGGAGAGATGATCTGAGGAAGAGCTTCTTTTATTGAATACCCTCTTTTTCTCTTATTGCTGTGTAGCCTGATTAGGTCTTTGTCCCCTCTTTTTATGTAATGAAGTTTTGTTTTATTTCTCTTTGAACCATATCTTAGTCAAAAAAGGGTTTTATAACAGAAATAATTGTATATGCAATTTCCAATTTCACTGCCTTTGTTTGTGTGACTTATTATGTGACAGTCAGTTTTATACGTATGTGGGAATCAAACTGTAATGCTGTCTAGAGTCATTTTATCCCAACTCTAGCATGGAGCAAGGTCTGTACATTACTTACTCGAAAATGTCCCTTTATAACACTTCAAGTATGATTTTTGCTCTAAAATATTTCCAGGCCAAAAAAACACCAAACCAAACCCACCCACCAAACTAACAAAAAGCTATTTTGAGGGAGTTAAGATTGAGAATGCATACAAGTAATTTAGGGTCAAATGCACTTCAGAAATGTTATCATCATTCTCCCAAACCAAGTGTTGTAAACATTGAAAATTCAGAGCTAAGGTTCAACTTCAGAGAAATCTAAACATGTTAAGATATGGAAACACACAATTAGGAAACTCAAACAACCTTAACTCTTCCCTGTAGTGACATCAAGCAACAACCGTATGAATATGATGGAGGTATTTTAGTGTTTGTCAGTCCAGCTGAGATTAACTAGATTTTTGAAGATCTATTCAATATTGTTTTCTTATAGTGTCACTACAGAGCAGAGTTAAAGTTGTTTGGGTGCCTAACTGTCCAACTACACTGAAGGCTGTATAACTGTGGATAGAATTTGGCCTTCAGAACCTTTATTACTCATGATGAGCCACAAACGAAGCTTGACTTGAATCCAAGAAAGAGTTTGGAAAAAACACCTTTTAACTTGTAAATTGAGAAAATTTGGTCTGGAAGTCACTGAGAACATGGAACCCCAGAATGTTGTTTTTAGTGTAGAACTGTTCTTTAAAGGTGGAATCTTCACAAGTACTCACCATTGGCCTAACCTCACTCCCACTGAATTTGATAGTAAAACTCCTATCAGTTTTGGTAGGAGCAGAGTTAAGACAATGCTGAGTGCTTCTGAAAAAAATCTTTATTTCAGTTGCCCTCATTGTTGCTCCCCTCATACAAATTTTTACTTGTGAGAAAATCGTTTGTGTTATTGACTTGTCAAGACTCTCTTTCTTAGAATATGTTAATAACTTTCCTGCTAGAATGGAATGCAAATATTTCATTCAGGATTTCATGTAAGCAAGAGACTTGTAGCTTAAGTCACGAGTTGTAAGAGACTTCAGAAATTTTCTATGAAGAGTATTAGTCACTTGAATTGCATTTTTTAAGAAAGAAAATAATGTATTAACTTACTTACGTGCTACTGAAGTTTGTAATTTATATGCAGTTTATGATTATTCTTGGATGCCTTCCAGAGACAGATGGAATCACATTAAGAATTCAAACCAGCGTGAAAGGACTTTTGGATTCAGATATACTGTTAAAGCTGTCATTTCACTTGCCGGTCAGTTATCCCTCAAGCCTGCCGAATATCTCCATTAATTCAGAACAGCTTACAAGGGCACAGTGTAAGGATGTGAAAGAAAGATTACTTGAGCAAGCCAAGAGACATCTTTCTGAACCCATGGTACATGAGCTGGTCCTCTGGATACAACAGAATATTAAGCACATCATTGGGCAATCAGAAACTTCAATTTGCAATGAAAAAAGTACTTTGTCAAGATGCATAAATACAGAGGATGGTATATGGACTATCCTTTTGCATTTAGATCACATGAGAGCTAAGGCAAAATATGTCAAAACTGTGGAAAAATGGACTTCAGATCTAAGGCTGACTGGAAGACTGATGTTTATGGGCAATATGATACTGATTCTTCTGCAAGGAGACAGAACTGGCATTAAGGTGCAAAAACATTGAATGTTGACTAGTCCTATTGATTTACTGCTGAGAGCTGTGTGTTTGAATAGAATACCTTGTGTTTGTTTTTCTAACATTACCAATTTTGGAAGCAGGTTGACTGATGATTGGGGCATACATAGGCCAGTCATTTCTTTATTCCTGCAAGCTCCAGTTTTCTTTCAGTGGCTGTCTTTACCTCATCTTTCATCATCACTAATCTGAAAAGTCTTGGATTATAAATGCTGTGTTTTTTAAAAAACAAAACAAAAAGCATCTCTAAGGCCAATAGGAGTTTTGTACTTGCAGGAGCAGAAGTGGGGGATATCTTAAAATGACTGGAAAATTACTAAAATATACTGTGTTTTGATAAAATCTTAAAGTTGTTTTTTCCCATTGGTAAGGATGTGTGGAGGAATATGATATAAAATGACTATATGAGTTCATGTTATCTGGGAAAAGTAAACCCCTTAAAAATATAGACTTACACTCAATAGAATGAACTATTATTTCTTCGATTGATTGCCCCTATGTGTAGTACACTTGTTCCTTCAGGTTGTGTATGCGCTGAGGGCTGGGGATTTTTCTCTAGCAGTGTCCATGTGGTTTGTGCACGTACCACAGCTCTTGTTGTGCTCTTCACCAAAGGAATAAAGGGGGTTGCCAAACCACCACCATCTTAGTTCCTTTTTACCACTTACGCTTTAGGATGGAGCGTCAGTGTTTGTGCTGTCTACTTCAGCCTTTTCCTGTTCAAAATACTTTTAAAATTCTTCTTAGCTAATTTTCTTAATTAAGTTCATTAGGAGATAGTTCTAAGGGTTGGTTCCCTTGGGAATCCCCCTTTGAGGTGAGGAGCCATTTTCCATATCTGCCCTGCCCCAGCCTTCCAACAGTTGTGTGAAGTATGCCAAGGATCCTCAGCTTTAGGAGCTACGATATGTGCTACAAGTCATTCCCAGTCACAGATTATCCCAACACTGGTCTGTACTCCCTGGGGAAGAGCATATCCCTTCCAGGTGCAGTATCTGCAGGTGGTTCCTGAGTAGGACTAAACTGTCCAGGAAGTATTGGTGCTGCAAGTTCCTGATGGAGCAAGCCATGAAGGCGGGAGCAACCTCTTAGTGGGGAGACCACCTGTATTACTACCTGAAGAAGGCGGGAGTGGCCCCTCTTCTTCTTCAGTTCTGAGTGGTTTCAAGACCTCTGCTTCCCCACCCTCACTTCCCTGGCTCCGAGAGACTCTGGAGAGCAGGGCTAGGGCAGACGTGGGGTAAGGTGGGGTGTGGAAGGGAGACATAAGTGCTCTCATAAGGACAAGAGGGAAGGTTCCCCATCCAGGTCCTCTAAAAAGAGGCAGAAGTCCCTGACCCATACCAAGTCATTGCATGCTTTGTGCTCCAGAGTGGGACTTCTTCTAAGGGCAAAACCGCAGCATCCACTAATACGAGGGCTGCTTCTTCAGCACCAAAACCCTTGTTGTTACTGTTGGATAGGGCATCCTCTTTGGAAATCTGAGCAGTGGAGACCTCTCTATCAACTCCAGTTTGCCTCCTGGATCTAGAAGATCGTCTGCTGCTCCTGGAACCAGTGTCATTGCACCCTCTCTAGGCTTAATGGCTGGAACCAGGACTCCAGCGAATGCCAATTATCAGTTCAGTACACTTTTCCATCCCTGCCGTCATGCAGGGGTTGAGCCAGACTGTCTTTGGTACTGTTAGCGAATAGAGGCAAGCCATCTCTGCCTCCTCTGGTACTGAATGCTCCCCTACTGGATCCAGGATCAGAAACTTTGGAATTGGAAGAGGACTATGATAGACACCCTGCCCAGAGAGGCTCCTTGAGAGGATTCAGCCCAGACAATATCAGGAGTGTCCAGCACATCTTACTATTCTAATTCTAGAAAATAACCTCCCTACAGCCACTGGTACCCAATAACCTGGGAGCTGGTTCTGAGCAGTTAGATCCTACAATGGCAGTATTGTGTCCTGGAAGACTCGCAAGATCTCTGTCCAATATATCAACCCCGTGATAGTGAAGACCTGAGGGACTCTAGGGCTTCCAGAGTAGAATAGGAACTTTATCTACCTCTTCAAGAGCCACAGCTCCAGCAGCATGAGGAAGAGGAGTGAGGGGAGAGAATCTTTCTGTGACTTTGTCCTCTTCTTGCTCTCATGACGTGGTGATTCTAACTTCCCAGCTGCACTGTGACTATCCCAAAGCCTTTCAGGACTTAATTAGCAGAACGACAGTCACTTCAGATTCCTCTTGAAGAGGTCCAGGAAGCATCACACAAACTGCTGCACGTTTTACATAGTTTGGGTCCAAGCAGAGTGGCTCTTCCTATAATTAAGGCCATCCTCGAACCTGCCAAGGCCCTCGGACATACAGCTGCCATAAGTGCATCAGTGTCCAAGCAGTCTGAAAAAAGGTATTTTGTACCAATGAATGGGTTAGAACAGTGGTTCTCAAAGCCAGTCCGCCACTTGTTCAGGGAAAGCCTCTGGCAGGCCGGATCGGTTTGTTTACCTGCCGCGTCTGCAGGTTCGGCTGATCGCGGCTCCCACTGGCTGCGGTTTGCCGCTCCAGGCCAATGGGGGCTGTGGGAAGAGCGGCCAGCATGTCCTTTGGCCTGTGCCGCTTCCCGCAGCCCCCACTGGCCTGGAGCGGCGAACCACGGCCAGTGGGAGCCGCGATAGGCCAAACCTGCAGACGCGGCAGGTAAACAAACCGGTCCGGCCCGCCGGGGCTTTCCCTAAACAAGCGGCGGACCAGCTTTGAGAACCACTGGGTTAGAATACTTATTCTTTCATCCATCTCCCAACTCCTTGATGGTGTCAGTGACCACCAGGAATACTAGACAGAAACAATCTAGGTCTAATCTGCATGAGAAAGAAGCTAAGAGGCCTGACCTCTTTGGGAGAAGGGAGTATTCCTCAGCCTGCCTACAATTCTGAATTTCCAACTGCCAAACTCTAATGACCAGATATGATTTCACCATCTTTACCAGCTTCGCTGTGGAGATTCCTCAGGATGTTAAAAACCAGTTCCATGCCCTGATTGATAAAAGTAGGCTGGTAACGAGATCAGCACTTCAGAGTGCCCTACGTGGCTGACACACTGGCAAGATACATTGCGACTGCTATGGTGATGAGATACTTGTCATGGCTCTTCTCCTTGGGAATCCCAGAGGAGCTTCAGACAGATAGGATGCCAAAAGTCAACAACTGTTCATGTTCCAACCTCTGCTATCCTTGAAACCAGTGTTTGATGGGACCTTTGAGAGCTGTACACCAACTGTCCCTCCAGATCTACACAACCTCTCTGCTTTTTCCCCTCCTCTGGAGGTTGACTTTCCTACTACAGAAATCACAGTGGACAAATGGATGCTAGAGGTCATCTCCTCAAGATACATCATCCAGTTCTCTTCCCTGCCCAACCTCATCCCCCTCCCCACCCTCTTCAGGGACCCCTCTCACAAGAGGATTCTTCTGCATGAGGGAAAATGGAACTGGAGGCAATAGAACTAGTATCTCCAGCAGCAAGGGGAAAGGGATTCTACTCAAGATAGTTCCTTGTCCACAAGAAAACAGGGGATGGAGACTCATTCTGGACCTCAGGGAACTGAACAAGTTTATCCACTGTGTAAAGTTCAGGAATGTGACCCTGTCATCTATTATCCCGTCACTAGATCTAGACAATTGATTCACAGCCCTCAGTCTCAGAGGTGCCTACTTTTATGTAGGCATTCAGCTGGCACACAGGAAATTCCTAAGATTTTTGGCCAGACAACAGCACTATCCCTCCAGAGTCCTCCCCTTTTGGGCTTTTGACGGCAGTGTGCATGTTTACTAAGGTATTATTGGTGGTAGAAGTTCACTTTCACTGGCAACAGGAAATTGTTTACCCTTACCTAGATGACTGACAGCTAAAGTGCAATCTTACCAGGAAATGTGGGATGCAACCAGAATGCTGGACCTCAGAGTGACCCTGGAAAAGTCCACCCTGGAACCCTTATAGTTGATAGAATTAATCAGGGCAAGGTTGGGTGCTATTACAGCATACTTGCCAGATAACTGCTTCCTCTCCATCATCAGGCTCGTACAAATCTTTTGAGCTCCAGAACATCTGTCCGATCCTGCATGACACTGGTGGGTCATATGGCCATGAGCACTTATGTGACCCCATTCATGAGGCTTCATCTCAGATGTTTACAAGGCTGGCTGTGGCCTGTTTACACTTCAGACAAGTACAGTCTTGACTTGCTTGATATGATTCCCACAGGGTCTTAACCTCCCTTACTTCATGGGAGGACAGAGCAAGGTGTGCGTAATGGGGGTAACATTCAACCTACTGTTCCCAACAAGGCCTATCACCACAGCTGCATCCCATTTAGGTCGGGGGTGCACCTCCAGAGGGTCAGGTTGCCTAAAGAACGTGGTCCACTCAGGGATCTATGCTTCATTTCAGTGTGTTGGAGCTAACAACAATCAGATTGGCCTGCAAACAATTCCTTTCTTGCATCTGCAGATAGTCAGTCCAAGTACTATCAGATAACATTATGGCAGGCTGTTATATCAATGAGCACACTCCTCACAGCTCTGCACAGAGGCCATTGCCCTTTGGGACTGGTGTATTCCCATGCAGATTACCCTAACTGCCGTCCACCTCGCTGTGATCCGTAACACCTGGCAGATTCTCTGAGTAGATCTTTCTCCACAGAACATGAGCGGGAGCTGCATGATGTAACTCTGTAAGTGGCGTTCCAGGTGCGGGGTCTTCTATCCATGGACCTGTTTGTGTTCCATCTGAACCATAAGTGCAAGGAGTTCTGTTCCAGAGGTGGTTGTAGCGTGGGCTCTCTGGGTGACATGTTTCTTATACAATGTTTGGGAGTCTTGTGGTACACATTCCCCCTGATTCTCCTCTTACCTCGATTGTTGCCCCGACAAAACACAAGTCATCCTTATCGTGGCAGCTTGAGCCTGACAAGTCTTGTACCCGGTGCTTCTGCAGCTATCAGCCTGACCTGTCTATCTTCCCCTGATACATCAGATACTAACCCAGGACAAAGGATGGACTAGCCTTCTCAACCCAGTCATGCTTCATCTGAGGACATAGTATTTGGAAGCTGTTGGAGTTAGAGAGGGCCCTTTCATCTGAAGTCCAGGACATCCTGAGTAGCAGTAGAAAGTACTGTACCAGGAGAAGTTATAAAGTGAAGTGGAATAGGTTTATGTTGTTGTGTAAACAACAAGGAATTTCCCCTTTACAGGCTAAGACCCCAGACATACTGGGCTACCTCTTGTCCTTACAATATTTGGTGTTACCTATTAGCTTCCTCCAAGTACACCTGTTGGCCATCAGCTTGTTTCATTTTCCAATAGACGTCTACTCTGTATTTTCCCACTCAGTCACTGCCCGTGTCCTGAAGGGTTTAAGACTTCCCTTTGGTATCAAAACTGGTACCATCCTGGGACTTGAACCTTATTTTATCAGCCCTCCGTTTGAGACATGGGATCCTGCTCTCTGTTACTTCTTTCTATGAAGGTAGAATTTTGGTTAATATTGTGCTGGCCAGAAAAGTCAGGGAGCTTGGGGTGCTCATGACTTACCATTCCTGTACAGTGTTGCATAAAGACAAGGTTTCTGAGGAGCTGCATCCTAAGTTTGTCCCGAAGGTGGTGTCAGACTTTCACATCAACCAAAGTATCCATCTACCGGTGTTTTACCCTCAACTCTCCTCTAGTAAAGGAGAAGAAGCAGTGTGGCACTCACTGGACGTGCATAGGGCTCTTGCCTTCTGCCTGCACAGAATAAGACTTTCCCGAAAGTCCTCTAAACTGTTTTGTCTCATTCATGGACTGTATGAAAGGAAAGGCCATTTCCTCCCCGAGGCTGTCAAAATGGATTTCAGGGTGCATCCTTTTCTGCTATGAGATGAACGTCTCTCTTGAGGGCAGTGTAAAAACTCACCCGAATAGAGCTAATGCAGTATTGTTAGCTTCCCTTAGAGATGTTCCTATTCCTGACATCTGCAGAGCAGCAGCTTGGAGTTCTGTTCATGGTTTTACTAAACACTATGCACTGGTGCAATCAGCTGCTTCTGATGCCTCTGCAGTCTGTTGTATCACAGGACAGTTCTGCAGTCTGTTGTATCATAGGAGGTCAATGCCTGGAGTCTTCATAAAGCTCCTGCTTGGGAATCACTTGAATTGCACTACACATAGAGACAATCACTCAAAAAAGGAGGGATTCCTACCTTGGGGTGACTTGAGTTCTCTGAGATGTGTTGTCCCTATGTATAGTGCACTACCCACCCTCCTTTCCTGCTACCTGGCTTCCCCCTACTGGGAACAAACAGTAAAGAAGGAACTAAAATGGCAGCGGTCCCCTTTATTGCCTTAGTAGGAGCACGAGGAGGGTGAAGGCATGTGAGTGGACGACACAGACACCGCTAGAGAAAAATCTCTGGTTCTGAGTGCATGTGCAACCTGAAGGAACTGAAGTGCACTCCATGTAGGGAGAACAGAAGAATTCAAGTTACTACAAGATGAGTAACCTCTCCTTCTGTCAGCTTGGTGCCTTCTTCCCTCCCCAGTTAAGTTGTCTGATCTGCGCCCATCAAAACCAAATAATTTCAGATTCTGTATGTGTTATCGCTACAGCGTGCTTAGTCTCTTAGCTCACGAAAGCTTATGCTCAAATAAAATGGTTAGTCTCTAATGTGCCACAAGTACTCCTTTTCTTTTTGCGAATACAGACTAACACGGCTGTTACTCTGAAACCTGTCTTTTAGCATATGGATCAAAAAAGGAGAGGAAGTCTATATTGAACTGTAGCTCACTTGAGCGTAGGCATATTGCCATTTCTGAGGCAGCTCCAAGCATTTAATAATTGTTTTTTTTATATTAGTCCAATTCAGAAAACCTGTGGTGAAAGATTAATAACAGAAGTGTTTCTATCACTCAGAACGCTATGAGCTTATACTGAACACTTTTGAGGTCTTATCTCTTTGGCCCTACTAGAACAGTGGGTCTCAAATTTTTGTACTGGCGACCCCTTTCACTTAGCAAGCCTCTGAGTGCGACCCCTCCCTGTAAATTAAAAACAGCTTTAACCCCATTATAAATGCTGGAGGCAAAGCGGGGTTTGGGGTGGAGGCTGACAGCTAGTGACCCCCCATGTAATTACCTTTTGACCCGTTTGAGAACCCCTGTGCTAGAATGACGTTTTCCTTTGTGACGCGCCAGTCCATCAGAGCATTTAAGGATGTGCTTAATTTTATGCACTGAGAGTAATCCTGTCAAATCCGATCAGGCTCTGTATACTTGGGATGAGCACTTTCCAAGTTTGTTTGGAATGTTCTGAAATAGTCTCTGTGCATGTAGAATAGATCTTAAAGTATATCTCCAAGATGTTATAGCTGACATTTCATACTCTGATTTTTTTGTCATTTAGGAATACTTGATTCTTCAAAAAACCTCTAAGGTAGATGTGGACTCAAGTGGAAAGAAATGCAAAGAGAAAATGATTAGTGTACTGTGTGAAACAAAAGTACAGACAGAGCATAAAAGGTATAATTTAGTAGTATTGCAGATAGAAAAGCAACCGACTTGATAATTACATTGTGACAAATCTAGGCATATTCATGTATTTTCTTGTACAATGTAGGTTTCAGACATTTGAAGTCAAAGAATATTCAACTTTGGATGAGCTACAAAAGGAATTTGAAGCTGCAGGACTTACTGAGCTTTTCTCTGAATTTGTGCCTGCTTTGTTAAAGTAAATTTATAAGAAAACATTGGAATCTTTGACTATAACAGCAGTTGACTGTAAAAAGTGAGACGATAAAAAGAAATGTTTGTTGGAGAACATCTTTAAAGCTTCTCTGCAGCAAAATGCCAAAGAAGAAGACATCTACTTGCAAGACACAAAAGGCAATTCACATGTTATGAAAAGATCATGTTTTTGACTGTGCGTTGACTTTTGACAGGAAATGCTGAGTTTAACAGCTGAACTGTTAGGTCAAATACGAAGGATGGCGAAGAAAAGTCAGCATTCCTTTTCTCTGAGATTCAGTTAGAATTGTATCATCTCCAATTGTCCTGTAATTAAAGTATATTTGTCAAGATATTTGGTTTCATTCTTCTGTTTTCAAATATATCCTTATGAAGCTGGTTCTTTAACTTGCACAGCTAGAAAAATCTATTCCATTTGCTATTCAATAACTTAAAAAAAATCAGCAATAATACTGCACTGAGTGTACTGAGCACAGGGCTGGGGGTTGGGGTGTAGGATCTGGCCAGGAGCTAGAATGAGGGAGGGGGCTCAGGGTTGGGGCAGGAGGTTTGGGGGTGGAGTGCTTACCTGGGCAGCTCCCATTTGGTGCGAGGGGTTGGGGTGGGAATGTAGGGGGTGCAAGAGTCAGGACATAGGGTGTGGGGGTGCTGGGTATGTGAGTGGGGAGTGCAGTAGTCAGGGCAGGGGGCTGGGTGTGTGTGAGGAGGATGCAGGAGTCAGGGCAGAGGGCTGGGGCATGTGAGGGGGTGCAGGAGTCAGGGCAAGAGCTGTGGGGGGTCTGGGTGTGAGTGTGGGGGTGCTGGAGTCAGGGCTGGGGTCGTGGGGGGTGCAGAGGTCAGGGCAGAGGACTGGGTGTGTGTGTGTGGGGGGTGCAAGGGTCAGGGCAGAGGGCTGGGAGGGTGTGTGGGGAGGTGCACGGGTCAGGGCAGAGGGCTGGGGATGTGGGCTGGGGTCGTGGGGTGCTCCCAGCCTCCTGTCCTGAGCGGCTTATGGCAGGGGGCTGGAGGGGATATGCCCTGATTCCAACCCCCTCCCCGTCCTCACCTCTTCTCCGCCTCCTCCCAGGGCGTTGGGGCTCTGCTTCTCCCTCTAGCTCGCAAGGGCCATCAGCTGATCGACGGCAGGGAGGGAGAGGAGGAAGGGCAGGAACCCAGCATGCTGTGGGAAGAGGCAGTTGGGAGCTTGCCTGCCTTGCAGTGGGAGCCGGCAGGACCAAGCTTCTTCACCCTGCCCCGGGAGAGGGGGAGCGGAGAAGAGCGGGCCGGGGCTGGCAGAATTTTTAAAGGCACGCTGCTGCCTGCCGGGGTCCCGGCCTGGGTTTGGCAGCGGGCTAAGCGGGGCTGGTGGCTGGGACTCGGCAGGCAGCAGCGTGCCATTAATAATTGGCTCGTGTGCCATCTTTGGCATGCGTGCCATAGGTTACCGACCCC
Source organism: Lepidochelys olivacea (assembly GCF_965140295.1). Lineage (NCBI taxonomy): Eukaryota > Metazoa > Chordata > Testudines > Cheloniidae > Lepidochelys > Lepidochelys olivacea. The sequence continues at coordinate 73,257,332 of NC_140418.1, read as the reverse complement.
TGCTGTAAACCAATCCAGTGCTGTTTAAATGGAAGAGTGTATTTATCCCAATTAAGTCAACAAGCTGTGATGTGCTTTTGTGTCTTTAAAGGAACAAATAAACCTTATTATTTTTCTGAACTGTCCAGGAGGGGGCTGGACATTACAGAGCATGCAGTTCTGGGAAAATTTGAGACTGGGAATGTGTTGTATTCACCCCCTAAGTAGTAACCAAGACTGCTAGAGACTAGGGAGTGGTGTGTTGCTGGCTGGCTGCTGAGGTCAGAGTTGCTGGACCAGGGTCTGCAGTTATATGCTGGCACTCAGCGTGTGACCTGCATGAGTGTTGCTGACTATGAACGTCCCGGGCAGAGAGTTTCAGTAAGAAAGCATTTGAGGCACCCAGGGTTACAGGGCAGTCAGTGACTAAAACCCTAACTGGTCTGGATTGTACCTTGAACTCTGACAACAATAAGAAGTTGTATTGTTCCTCCAAGAGGGTACTCCTGTCACACTCCCAGCCAGTATGAAAAGCTGTAGCACAAATGGGACATGGGAAACTTGCACTTCCCTTCTGGTACCTGTCTTCATCCTCTTGCCAAAAACGGTTGATTAGTTTTTCCGAGAAGCTTGATTATCCGTCAGTTTCAGGAGTCAGCAAAGGCATTTTATGCACTAGCCTTCTGTACTCTCTTTAATTTGTTCCTCATTTTACTTAAATTGGCCAAATCAACAAATCCATTCAGCATAAGAAATGATTAAAGTTTTTCTGCTTTGTTTGACATGCTTTAAAGAATTACAAATCTGATCAGTACGCTACTGTTTAGACAGAAGAACAAGAACAACAAACTAGATGGCAGCCTGATTCTATCAAAGCAAATGCTATTACCCATCAATCAGTCATTTAGTTTGAAGAGTATGAGGGTATCTTGTATTCAGGCAAATAGTATTTTTAAAGGTGGTTATTTTCTGAAAAGGCTAGAGTTATCTATTAATGATGACTTGTTTATATGTGCTGTATGTATGTTTATGGCAAAAGTGGGGAAACCTTGTGGCCCAAGAAACACACACTGAGGTGCCAAGTAGCAGTGACTTCCAAAGAGAAAGGAGAAATGAAAAAAAAAAAGAAGAGTGCCGCAGGAATTGGGAGGAGCAGAAGGAATATCACGTAGTCTTGAAACACCTTTATCTTTGTGAAAAATAAGTAAATTCTGCAAATACACACCTACGTTTTAGCAAAATGTTTGGGATTTTACTTTTCTCATTTCTTGGTTTTTTAAAACTTTTATTTTTTCTATGTTTTCTCCTTGTTCTGATTTTTTTAAACCTTCAATCTTTCTCTGCTTTTCCTTATCTGTGTTGGTCTGTTGTCTTCTTCATGTGCTGCTGTTGCTATAAAGCTTCAGGGAGTGCAAACATTGGGTAAGCTACTCTCTCACCCTTTGGCCTATGAGCCACCTTTGGTAAGGCTGGGTCTGGTATGGACCCAGTTTGGCTAGCTCCAATTATAGCTGGTAATGGAAATAGTATATAAACATGTAACCTGCTAATTATTATATTATGCTATTGCCTTATATGTAAACTGTATAGACCTCTCTCAGCTAGTGTTCTTCACTATAGCATGAGGAATTGTGATACTCCATGATTATATTGATCATCTATTACCTTTGTGCAGTGTCAGTAGCTGAACAGTGTGCAAACTCCTGAAAATCATGGGAATGCACATGGCAGTATGTAAAAAGCATATACTGTCTATAGCCATCTGAATCAAGCAGTTCACATTTTTTTTTTTTTTTTTAAAAAGGCCAAGTTTAGCAAATAAGAGCTCAGGCTCCTGGTGCAATACCTATAGAAACAAAGCTGAGAGTTAGCTATTTGACTGGTCAACTTTAAATAATTCAGAATTGAGGTTTAGTTGGTCCCCTCCCTCCTCCTCTTTGAGCTCTTGTGTGTGGGTTTTTGAACCCTGAACCAAATTAAAAAAGAGCGTATGTGATGGATCTGCAAAGCAGGGGACTACAACTCCCACCAGCTCCCCTCCCTTGCATTTCCCCTTCCACAGGCCAGATAAAGGGAAAGGTACTGAACCAGGAAGTGGCCTGGCTCTTGGAGTGGGAGCTGCATGGTAGCAGAGAGCTGTAGAGAAGCCCCTGGAACTGTGGATAGAGCTACATGTGGTTGTAACTGTCAGGTGATACAGTTGGGTGCAGGTCTGTGTGGGAGTTGGGGGAGCAGTGGGGGCTGGGCAGGGGGCTGGTGCAGAGGGGCCCCAATGAGAGACGCTAGCTGAGCCTGGGCTGGAAATTTGCAAGCCCCTGTTTGCAAGACACTTGGTGTGAAGAGGCCTCTAACTCTCAATTGTACTGCCCAAGGACTCAAACAGGAACTGTTACTTACTTTGAACTGTTTTTGCAGATATTCTAGGTAAAGAGGCTTACTTTCCTTTTCCTGCCAGCCCTACTAAAATACACTCACTCAGCCATGTCTGAATGATTACTGGGACCCACCAGGGTTAGCACCTACGAGGCCTAGCTGCTCAGACACCTATAATGCTTGCCTGAGTTGTGGCACACCAGGCACTCTACTGGCACCCTACGGTTTTGGTGTACTGGCCAGCTACAATAATTATAAGGAAATGTTACAAAATATTAAAAAACCCAAACCCTCTCCTCATAATTGACATGATCAGATAACTTTTGGAGCGGGAACAGTGAAATACTCAGCCTAATCTTCAAGCCTTTTATGGTATCTTGATGTAGACAATGGAACTCAGTTATGCATCTCCGACCTTGCACTTAATCTGGACACATCCCCCCTCTCCAAGTTCCTTAGCTGTCTGTGTGGTTCTGCACATTGAGTGGAGCAGGGGTGGATCCAGTCACATAAAGTTGCCCATTAGTGATGTGCTCTGTGGGGACTGGGCAATAAGAAACTGACAGGATCCTCGGGGTGCTTCCTTGGACTGTGGGACTGCTGTGCCCCCTTAACTCTCGCCAGCTTGGGCTGTCTCTCACAATGCGTTGCTAGTGACAAGCAGCAAGCCCCTCCAGGCTGTTATCACTCAGCACAACCGCTTGTGGAGACCCACACCGAGCTAGATTGCATGAATGCTCCCAGAGCCACTCATGAATCACACAGAGAAAGGCACCAGAGCCATATCCCCCCAGCACTGTACCCCAGGAATATACTGTCTTGCAGTGCTCAAGATGAGCAATGCAAATTTAATAGTTGATTCACCACTTCATCAATGGAAAGTGGACTTACAGCAGCCTTTGTAAAACCTGAGCACATTTACCATTCACTTCAGGCAAACTCACTGGTAAAGATAAACAGTAAAACAAATGTATGGACTACAAAAGATAGATTTCAAGTGATTATAAGTTATAGGCAAACAGTCAGAGTTAGTTACCAAAATAAAATAAAATATATAAGCACGCTGTCTAAACTCTCAACCCTATTAGACTGGGCAACATCTAGATTAAGCAGTTTTTCTCACCCCACTGGACATTGCAGTTCATAGTACACAGATTTCACCCTTGAAATATGGGCCAGTCCCCTCAGTAGGAGTCTTCAGGGTGTCCTTGTTGCTTGCAGCGTAGGTGGGTGAAGGAGAAAGGCCCAGCATGTGGCCACTGTGTTTTGTTTTATACCCTCAGTCCCATGTGCTTGGGGACCACAAGTCCAGGCATGTCTGAGGCCATTGCCAGTCTCCAGGCAAGGTTGAGCAATTCCCCTGGTGTGGCCTCCTGCAGGTGAGTCATTGAATTGTAGCTCCCTTGCTGGACAATGGCTGTTGATGGGTTGTTTGACACCCTGAGCAGATATTGGTTATGTTGCGGTTCAAATACAAGACAGAACAAGGCTTTGAGCAAGCAAGCAGGCTGGTCTGCTGACGGGCTGGTCTCCTGTCAGCTTTCCACCCTCTCTTTTATTCTTTCTCTCCCCCCACGCATTACATACTCCAACAGATAAAAGGAATACACTGGCTTTGTTTAATATTCTTATTTACCAATATCTATCTACTGCATTCCTTGCTCTCGGGCCTTGAGCCCAGTCCTGGGAGGCTTCCCACGGTTCATGTCATCTGGGCAAGATTCCAAGGTTCATGCCCTTGAGAGGAGCCGTGTGTGCACTGCTCCTACACAACACTCCGGGTGTGCCCTGAATGTTGCCAAGTGCATGAACCCTGCATGAATGCTACATCCCCTCCTTTTTTGTTTATTTGTGCTCGGCCATCTCATGGTAGCCATCAGTTTGCTTTTGCAAGCCAATTAACTCCCGGACAAACAAGGTCATAACTCGTGGAGCCTGCCAGGGCAGTTCTCGACAAAGCCTTAACAAAAAGGAAATACACTGCACACAGCAACAGCAAAAAATAAGCCCAAGAAGGTAAAGTGTAACTGGCCGGGCCCCAATTAGCCATGCTAGAGTACTGGGAAGAGAGGTTCGCGTAAGCAGCGAGCATCATCTCATTCCCTATTTCCTTAGGGTGATGACATACTGGAATAAGGCACGTACCTAACAATTCTTCAGCTGCTACAAAATCAGATAAACAAAAGTGGGTAACGTTTGCTATTGAAGCCAATCTTTCCCATAGGTTATATGTCATTCGGGCCCGTAATGGAGGAGACGCTCCCGAGTCAACCTCTACAGGAAATAGCAGGCACATAAGGCACACAATCAATACAGAATTAGCAGTGATTTGGGCGAAAATAGCCACAGAGAGACTCTCAGGAGTCTCTGGCTGTTGGTTTGCTGCCAGTCTTCGTTGAGCCACGGCGACCAATGCTTTCACTGCTCCCCATGTCACGGGCTGGTTTGGGACACTACGTCTCCTCCGTCTCCGTCCCGCCATTGTCGACCTGGGAGGCACCGCGTTCTCCTCCAAGGTCAGCTGAAACTCCGGTATGGGGTTTGACAGCCCCTGGTGCCACGCCATGCTGTTTCAGTGCCGGTCGCACATACCGGGCCGGAACCCACAACGGTCCTGCAGGGAGAGAGACAGCAGCATATCCCCGACCCCAAGTAATTAAAGGTACTGGGCCCAACCATTGCGGATCGGGCAGCTGACGGTAATAGACACGCAGTCTTTCCAGTAGCTCGGACTTATGAAAATGCCAATCCGCGGGGGTCTGCTGATCTGTATTCAGTGTTAAATTATTTAAAGTAAACAAAAGGACATGCAATTGTTGCTGAATGTCTCCTAAGGTTCGGAGATGCAGCTCCCCTTGTTTTAATTGTTTGTCAAGCAAGGTTTTTAGCGTGCGATTTGCACGTTCAACAATAGCTTGGCCTGTGGAATTATAAGGGATCCCGTGTTTGAGACGGACGTCCCATTGGGCACAAAAGGAGGAGAGGGCTGTGGAGCAATAGGCTGGGGCATTATCCGTTTTTATCTGGCTCGGGCGACCCATAACAGCAAAACAGGCTAGCAAATGGTGAATAACTTTGGGAGGGGCTTCCCCACGCTGTGGGGTCGCCCAAAGGAATCCCGAATAGGTATCAGTGGAAACATGGAAAAACGAATAGGGGCGGAATTGTGGCACGTGAGTGACATCCATTTGCCACAGCTGATTCGCTGCGGTACCTCTGGGGTTAACGGCATAAGAAAAGGTAGGGGCAGCAGCGGCACAGTGAGGGCAGGAACGAACAATAGAACGTGCATGATCAGCAGGAATGTGAAATTGTCGGGCCAAAACAGAGGCAGACTGATGAAAAAAGGAATGGCTTTCGATGGGGTCAGAAAAAAGGGAATTTACCTGACCACGTAATGCACGATCAGCGCGCGCATTGCCTTCAGTGAGCAGCTTAGGCAGAGGGGTATGACTGCGAATATGAGCAACAAAATAAGGGAAATTACGAGTGGTGATGAGATACTGTAAGGACAAAATCAGGCGAAGAAGGTCCGCATCGACCTGAGGGGTAATGAGGGCAAGGGGTAAATGATCAATTACCTGATAAACATAATGGGTGTCCACAATTAAATTAAAGGGACAATCAGCAAAAAGTTGAAAGGCCAAAATAACAGCAGCCAGTTCTGAGCGCTGCGCGGAACGCTGAGGCAGCGTAAAACGAGAATGCCAACGAGGGGGGTCACCTAATTGATAGGTGACAACACCACGACGTGGAGAGCCATCAGTAAAAAGAGTGATAGCTGAAACAATAGGTCGAGAGCGGCTAAGACGATGTACGATTAGTGGCACCTTTTGTGTGATCACCAACCGAGGATCTTTTGGGGGATTATAAAAGATCTCTCCCACATAATCACAAAGAGCAACCTGCCAGGCCAAAGAGGTGTGATACAAGGAATCAAATTCACTACGTGATAAGGGGAAAACAATGGCAACTAAATCAGTGCCCGTGAGTTGCACTGCACGGTGGCGGGCTTTACGAACAAGGTCGGACAGAGCGTCTAAATAAGGATAAATGTTCCGAGGAGGAGTGGAAGACAAATATATCCACTCTATAATAGAGACGGCTGTGTCTGTACGAGGTACAAACAGAGCCGCAGAAGGTGTATGAGGGGTGGCAAGGAGAACCAACCGCAGGGGACGAACCTCAGTGAGTCTATCCACGAACTGCTGACTCAATACTACATTGATCTGTCGAATGCAGGCAATGTGCTCCTCAGTGATGGCAATAACTGCGCCCGGTGCCCATGCTCCACGTAGGAGCTCGAACAACGGCTGCAGCATCGATGTGGGGAGATGGAAGTAGGGTCGAATCCAATTTAAATGACCCAAAATTTGTTGTAATTTAACGAGGGTTAGGGGTTGGGGTAGGACCACTTCCGGGCAAACAGGGGCAGCATAGGTTTGTAAAACCTTATGCCCGAGATATTGGTAGGGATAAGAACGTTCGATTTTTTCTGGTGCCACTAACAGGCCATTTTGGCCAAGAATCTGAGACAAATATTCAAGCTGTTGTGCCGTGACCTGGGGACCGCTAAGCAAAATGTCATCCATATAATGGTAGACCTTTAGTGTGGGGTATTGGGCACGAAAAGGGGCGAGGGCCCGATCCACAAAAAGTTGACACATTTTGCATTCCCTGGGGCAAGACCTTCCACTGATACCTTTGAGAGGGTCGCTGATTATTGTATTCTGGCACCGTAAACGCGAATTTTTTGCGATCCTGTGGGCAAAGGGGGATTGTGAAAAAACAATCTTTTAAATCTAACACACAAAGCTGATTGGTTTGAGGAATTAAATTCGGGTTTGGCAACCCAAACTGCAAGGGGCCCATGGGTTGGATGCGTTTATTTATTTCCCTTAAATCATGTAACAGTCTCCATGCACCAGATTTTTTCTTAAAAACGAACACCGGGGTGTTCCAAGGACTTGTAGAGCTCTCCAAGCGCTGTGCATGCAAATGTTGTTGCACAAGTGAATGAAGCACTTTCAGCTTTTCTAGGGGGAGGGGCCACTGGTCAATCCATACGGGCTCTAAGGATTGCCATACCAATGGTAATGCGGAGGGCAAGGTGGGTGGGGGAGGGTTTTGGGGCACTTGGGGCACTTCTTTGAGGGGCGGGCGGGCGCTGTCGATGAGCAGGACCCCCGCTGAAAGTGACTCTCCTTACCACAGCGATAACAACGCTTCCCCTCCTTCCCGCTTTTCCGCAGGGCGGCGGCCAGAACCCCAGCTTTATGTGCTTGCATGCCGATGTTTTGGCACACCCGCAGCATGTCCGACAGCTCTAGAACGCCAGCGGCTTGTGCCGCCTGGAGAGCACGGCGGCACTCCTCGTTCGCATTTTCAACCGCCATTTTTAACAGAATCTCCTGAGCTGCCGCAGGGTTATCCACCTGTCGGAGGATAGCCTCCTGCAATCTGTTGGTAAAATCCATAAAGGACTCTGATGCACCCTGACGGATACTGGCAAAGCTTTTGGTAGGCTTGCGTGAATCCGGGACCTTCCGGAAAGCATGCTGGGCGCAGGGGGAAATAATGGAGAAGACGGCCTGAGGGAGTTGAGACTGCATCTGAACGGTAGCAAACTGACCCTCCCCTGCTAACTGCTCATAAATGACACCTTGCGCTATATATACCTGGGCTTGGCGTTCCGCCATCTGCCGATACTCACTAAGCCAAATAACATACTGACTGGCCGTCAGCATCATGCGCAACAGCGCCTTCCAATCTTCAGAGACCAGGGTGTATCCAGTACCTAGCCCTTCAAGAAGACCACGTACATACGTGCTAGTCAGGCCGAACTCGCGAATCGCTTTCTTTACCTCTCTGATCACCGAGTAAGGCAAACTGACCCAGTTTGCAAGCTGGTTGCCCTGGCCATCATCCTGCCAGGTCACCGGGCAAACAGAGACCAGATCAGCTAATTCCTCTGCTGTAAGATCTGGGTGAGTCTTCGCTGCGTGAACCATTTGTTGCGCCAGCGAAAGCCCCTGAGCAGACGCGGATGACCCCCCAGGGGGCCCCGGAGCATGGGGCCCCCGGGGGGACGGTGACCACTCACCGGCTCCAGAGGGGAAGACAAAGGAGGCGGCAGTAATTGAGGCACTGGGGGCGAAGCAGGGGGAGGGATGGATGGCTGCAGGAGCGGACAGGAGTGGCGAGATCACCAGCCTCTCTGTTGGCGCGAGGGAGGGCCTTTCCGAGGCGACACGCTGTATCGCGTAGCGGCAGAGGTGCCAGGCATGTAAAGCCTGCACAGGCGCCCGAAGCTCTTTGTGCAATGTCTGGCCCAACCGCTCCCAGTCCGCTAGCTTAAGGGTTCCGGCTTCAGGGTACCACGGGCATTGGGCACTCACCTCCTGTAGCAGGAGAGTGAGTTCTCGAGTGGGACAATCATGCTGAGCCTTACGCAGCAAATACTGTAGCTCATGGCGGTGTTGCACTTGCAAAGCAGAGAGGGAGCTTCCCATACTTACCACGACGAAAAATACTCACCGGGATCCGCGAAGCGGAAGAGTGACGCGTCTGAAATCCTTGCCGGGCGAGGTGAGTGCTGAGGGCCCCACGTTTGGGCGCCAGTTATTGCGGTTCAAATACAAGACAGCACAAAGCTTTAAGCAAGCAAGCAGGCTGGTCTGCCAACGGGCTGGTCTCCTGTCAGCTTTCCACCCTCTATTATATTCTTTCTCTCCCCCCGCGCATTACATACTCCAACAGATAAAAGGAATACACTGGCTTTGTTTAATATTCTTATTTACCAGTATCTATCTACCGCATTCCTTGCTCTCGGGCCTTGAGCCCACTCCTGGGAGGCTTCCCATGGTTCATGTCATCTGGGCACGATTTTAAGGTTCATGCCCTTGAGAGGAGCCGTGTGTGCACTGCTCCTACACAATACTCCGGGTGTGCCCTGAATGTTGCCAAGTGCATGAACCCTGCATGAATGCTACATTGGTTACTTTCCTTGCTGTTGCCTCTGGGGAGCTAATATCTGGCTGATCCCCCAACTTATAGCATGTTTTAGTGACAATCACACAACATAATTCTTATAACTTCATATGCATTAATGATACACATATATGGATAGAGAAATGACTTTCAGCAGATCATAACCTTTCCCTGGTACCTTACAAGTCATGCTTTATATATAAGATCACGATTATATAAAAATGAGGAATATGGGGTTTACAGGACACTCCCCCAAGGTACAGAATGTCACGGAAACATTCTGTTTCTTTAGGTGTCTGCCCAGCTGGACAGTCTTTGCACGCTTTTAAAATACTTCTTATTTTAGGATTCAGGTGACGTTAAATCTTTTCGTAGCTCAATTGCTTGTTTCAATTCAAGACATACAAGGGGTAAACTTGAGAGCTGTGTAATTCAATTGAGTTGTTCCCTCTGACACTATGGCTATATTGGCTCTTGGTGTATGTTCTGTCCTTCTGAACTCAGACTGGGTTGCATCTGATACCAGAGGATGTTTTAGCAACTATATTCAGAGATAAACCTGGTTAGCAATAGCTTCTCTGAGTCAGTGACTGATTTCATACAGGCCGCTTTTAACTTCTTAAAATAAGCTTGTCGTCGCTGCCTCCACAGACTCACCAGTGTGGGAAACAAGAGGCCAGCAAGCTGGATCTTTTATGGCAGTGCAGGGAACTAACTCCAGAATTATTGGGTTGGCTATTTCTTTTCTTCTTTTTCAATATTTTAGGCAGATGCATCTCACCTGCACTATCTGTGCAATCTAGTATTAGGCCTGTCTGAGCCAAGAACAGGTTGTACTAAACTTACATAGTTTTGTAATATGGATAGGTATACACTAGTGACTAGACTGAGAGCTCCAAACCCACTTCACTAGCTATTTCAGACAGGTTTGTAAGAAGCAAAAGGCAAGCATGCTTATTCATTCATTGTTTTTTAGCCTGTGTAGTAAATCTGATCAGATGTGGCCAGGTGAGGCCAAACAGTCTATGGTTTGTAGTTCAAATATATGTAATACGCCAGCCTTCCGACAACCTAAACAAAATGAATGAAAGCAAAAGGGCATCTTGATAACACCGTTTCCAGTGAAATCAAAATGGTTTTGATCAATCAAGGCTATATGTTTATAAATATATAAATGTAGTCAAAAGAGCACAGCAAGGGGTTTCTCAAACAGCTACAAGCAGGGTTTCCCCATAGCCTCAAACAGGTATAGCCCAGAGTCAGGGATTCTGAGGAACTTTTGTGTCTTTTATTCTTTACACAACAAACATAATATAAAGGAACCACAGGGGCACAGTGCGGTCCAAATAACCACATATAACGTGCCAGTCCTGGCTTTTGAAACACAGAACACAGTGAGGCCGCTCACAGGCTACAGGAACCTGGTTCTTTTATAATGCCTTTGATTAGGATAACTCCCTACAGCTACTTTCCCATCGTGGCTGAGGTCTGTGGGTAAAAAACTGTTCTTTTGTTGTGGGGTGGAAGAGAGAAGGGGAAAGAAACCCTGGAATGTATCAGCACTATTTATAGTATTTATATTTGGTTAATTGTTCATTATTTCTGTGGCATCATAAGTGTGCAAAGAAACCTTTATATCACTATACACACTTTTTATTGTATTGGAAAGTAGCCTCGCATTCATGAGAATAACCTACCTGCAATTAGAATAAATGCAATAGCCTAGACTAGGAGAAAATATTAGATTTTTAAGGGACTACTATCAATATAATCCAGAATTTCTCAACCTTTTCCATTCTGCAACCCCCTTTTCCATACCAAGAACATCCTGGTTTCCCCCTCCCCCCACTTCTGTTTAGCATTATGATAATGACAGTATGGTCATAATTCCCTATTACCTGTTTGTGACTACCTGCTTGAGAACTCCGGATCTAGTTACTTTAAAAACAAGCTGAAAGTAATTTCAGGTACTACATCTGCCTCCGAGTCCTCTGCCAATTTTTGTTACTTTAAAACAGAAAAATGTGATTGAAAACATATTTCTCTTCTCCTTGTTTCTTGGTGAAAGACCCCTCCCAAAACTGTTGGGGACTATGTACAAAGTGCTGTCAAATGCACAAAGTAAATTAACTGAGAAGAAGAGAAAGATATTTTGGTTATGGTCATCTGAAGTGTTACTTTAAAGAACACTAGGTTTAAAAAAATTCAGAAGTGGATGATTTTTAAGTTGACAGAATCCCTTGTTCTGACTGTATTGTAAAAATATTAACACAATAATGTTCTAGTCTGTAATGTTCTAGTTTTGTAATAAGATGATAAAAGGTTGTGCATCTTGTATTTTTATAAGAATTTAAAGCTGAAATTGCCTTTATTACAAAATATCTCAAATGTTGGAATCAACTGTCATATATTTTAGAATACTGTTAAGTAATATTATGATGTCTCCCGTCATGCTTGACACCAGTAGTGTTGCTGCCACTGTGTAGTCTGTTTTTTATTTTACATGTAAACTTAATTTTATGTTGTCTTATGCAGGAATTACGTATTGTCTAGCTAAATTATAGGATTTATAGACATAAATGGAACTTGAAATGTAAATGTGCTAATAGCATTTTGCAGTTATTGTTTTTTGCTGTACTGATATGTGGGCTTTTCTAGCAATACTAGTTTGTGTTGTCTAGCCTCACTCACAGCATTATCCTCCAGCAAAGAGCTGTCTATTCAGAGAGACGGAGAAAAAAAATCTTTGCTTATACAATAGGATAATTTAGTATATTAATTTAAGGGATTCTTTGGACTCTAAGAATAAAATCCCATAATATTTTGGGTATGGAACTATTATGCATTCAGGGACTTTAATTTGATGCCTATATGTCAGCAAGCTTTACATTTTTCTTTGTTTTATATTTGTTACACATAATTTAACGTAAATAAGCATTTCATATACTGAATCTGAGCATTGCTGATCACAGGAATGTAGTCAAAATTTTAGCCGTGTTTTCATTATAAATCTCTGTTATCCATGGTTTATAATTTCAATGCAAAAAAGTCATGCAGGATGGAATTTAGTACAGAAGGTCTCAGGATGGGAGTGACAGCTGTTCCTTATGTTTACTGCTGTCTACTTCTGCATTTATGAGGGGAGAAACCAAGGCACTGATTTGTTTAGAAAATGTTAAAAGGCCATAGCTTTCTTGAACTGGATGTTACAAGCTAACATGTTTACAGTAGATCCCCGTAACTACCCAGGATGCCAAAGTACTTATATTTACATGGGGAAATTCTGGAATTGGAACCCTGGTGCATTCTATAGTTATGAGGAAAAAACTACTTAAAAAAGTGTAGTGCTGTACATAGAATTTTGCATCACAACACATTGTTCCTTTGCGCTTTTGTTATGAAATATGGTTGCTAAATACAAGAAAGTGATTGGAAAACGCTATAAATGGACAACACAGTGAAATGGCAGGAACATGAAGCTCTAGATTCTCAGTTTATGAAAATTGGTGTAGAAAGACCTGCTGGAATAGTGTCTGTTTCCTCTGCCCAATCTGCCTTCTCTTAGGGGAGGAAAAGTTGATAACTGAAAGGAGAAAAAATCCTTGCTTCTTATGTGTTCTCTGATCTTAATGGCATTTTAGAGCCCCTTGTCTCAGGCTCAAGACCTGGGATTTAGATTGTTAAAGATTATTGGGAGGTTGATTTTTGCTGGGGAAGTCTGTTTTTGACTTTTGGCTTGGTTGGGCATTTTCTTCAGCTTGGAAAATGACAGCTAAAAAAGGGAGCTGTGATCTGCATACGCTTAGATTCTTGCAGAGACCCAGGGAGATGAAAGCACAATTGAAAAGGCCTATTTTAAATGTTTGAGGAATGAGTAATTGCAGGAAAGTGCAGGTTAGTAGAAGAACGAGCATCTAGTGAGCTTAGAATTGCCAGTTTTGGTTGGATGTATTCCTAGAGATTTCATCACATGACATAATCTTTAATTAAAGATTAATCTTTAATTCCTGGAGACACCAGGCCAAAGCTGTGTTACAGTTAAATCCAGCACTTCTGGGAGACATCTGTGACAACAGTCTTTCAGCGGGTGACATTTATGTACATGATGAAGAGACAATAATCTCTTAATGTAGAATTTACAATGCATTTTCTAATGTCATCAGGTTTGTTAGGTGTTTAAAAAAAAAGTTCATCTTCTAATAAAATTTAACTCCTTGTGGTTAATGATTAGATGTCCAATATTCAGAAGACCAGATCCACAGGTTTATGCCAAAACTGATATAGTGCTCAGGGCTGCCATCAGGAGGCAAAGCAGGAAACTGTCTGGTTAGGGATTTGGGGTCTGGATATATAAGATTTCAGACTAGATGATCTAGCGCAGTGATACTCAGATAGAAGCCCGCGACCTCAAGTGGCTCTTTAATGTGTCTCCTGAGGCTCTTTGCAGCACATGATATTAAAATACGGTGTGATTGGTTAATAACTTAGATTGGTTAATAATTAAATCAGGATGTTTTTACTATGTTATTAACCAATTGTAATTGATGATAATACTTGGTCAGTCATTTTGCCTTGAGAATAATATATATGTATATAACTTAATATTTACCCCATCATACTGTTTAAATATGAATAATAGCACTATAATAAATGAAACAATGAATTCACACTACTCTGGCTCTTTTGGCTCCTGAACCACTGAAGTCTGAGTATCCCTGTTCTAGCAGTCCCTTCCGGCCTTAAACTCCATGACTCTGAGCAGTGTTATCATAGAGATCTTTATCTTTCCCTCCCCTGAATCATCCTGGGCCTGAGCAGCAGCTACAATCTGCAGCCATTCAGAAGGGAGAAGAGTTTTTGGATATTGCAGGTGGTGATTGGGGATGGGTAGAACTCACTTCGGTCATGCAATGGTGGAAGAGGCTGAGGGAAAATTCTGTTGCCCATTATGACCCTGAAAGTAGGGAGAGGAAAGAAGGAAGTGCTGAAGGGAGGGATAGGAGGAGAGGAAGCAAAAGAGGAACCTGGTTACCAGGGAGATGGTGAGTTAGGCAGAATGGGAGAGCCAACGAGAATAAAGTGGAGAGGAGCCCAAGAAAAAGTAGTGTGGAGAAGGGGATTATTTATTTGTTTTACAGTAGAGGCTAGGGGTCCTAATCATGGATCAGGAGGGAAAGGGGAATAAACACCAGGAGAGATGAATGAATGGAAAGACTAAAATAGAAAAGAAGAGTAAACTGGCAGGGAAACTGACACTGAAAAGACTGAGGAAAAGAGACCACCAAATAGAGACGAATATGTTTGAAGGAAGAAAATTTGGAGAACAAGGACTGCAAGGCAATGTGGCTTTGTGTGGCTGTCAGGATATACCCACTTGGAGTAGTTTACAGGATCAGTGCCTCAGGTCTGCCAAGTATCATGCATTTTGTGTGGCAGTCATGATTTTGGCAACCCTGTCGCATTCCTGCAGCTCAGCTGGATTGTCACGCATCCAGCTGCGAGCATGATGAATTTTCTCCCGAGGGCACTAGATGCAACTGTGGAACTCAACTTCAGGCAGCCTGTCTACCTCCTTTCTGGCTTCTCCACTAGCTGGGTCTGAGCAGAGAAAGAGCAGCAGTGGCAGTGGGGACAGAAAGTGTGGAGGGTCAATACCAGTCCCAGACTCTCCAAGTCAGGCCCCAAGGAGACTCTAGCCCCAGGCTCTTTAGACCTCTACATCTCACACTGCCCCTACTGCAGGGCCAGCTTCCTCCAGCACCCACCCACCTACCCCTAACCATCCCCTGACAGCACCCAGCCCTCCATACAACTCAGGAACCCAACACCTCCAGCACTCTCAGACCCAAGCAGCCCAAGACACTCCAGCACCCACCTACCTACTCCAGCAATTCCAAACACCTTCTAGTAGCCCCCAATGTCTGCCCCAGCACCCACACACCTCTCACTGCCTCATCTGTGTCTTACCACCATCACTGGTTGGGGCAAGGTGCACTGACCATAAGCTGAAATTCATGTTTATATGCAAATATGAAAATTATCATTAATTTGCATAAAATGTCACACATACAGCAGCACAAAACTTGGTAGCTCTGGAGCCTAAATGCTAATATCTGGTATGTTATTGAATCTTATGTTTTAAACCCTTCTTTTAAGACCCTTCTTTTTTCCCATAAGGAGCTTTACCAGCAGCTGATAGACTCTGCACACATCATTACATGTTATTTTTGTCTACTCCTTTTCAAATGTCAGTAGCCTCCATTGCTTTTCTGGATTGCCTGTCATAGTCTCCCAGCCACAGTAAATCCTAGCTGCAGCCCTGAAAGTGTTTGAATCCCTTGCTGTCTGGACAGATGCCTTTTCCATCACATGAGATCAATTGGAAAAAAATATCCATTGTTTTTAATTAAATTGGAAATTTCTACTTGCGGTGAGTATTCTGGTGAGATATATGTGGCATTATTCATCCATAGTACTTGCAGCTTTTCAGCAATAGAATTGGCAAATAACTTTTAGTGAAGTGCTACAAACATTTTGTCTCTTGAAAACAGCAGGATTCTTCAGTCCTGTCTCAATTTCGTATTTGCATAGAAAAATGTAGTGTTGACAGAATAATTAATAGAATACCAATTAATTAATTGGCAGGAGAGAGATCACTTGATCATTACCTTTTAGGTTCACTCCCTCTGGGGCACCTGGCACTGGCCACTGTTGGTAGACAGGATACTGGGCTGGATGGACCTTTGATCTGACCCAGTACGGCCATTCTTGTGTTCTTATGCACAGGTCCTTAAAAGTCAAAGCCTGACCTTTCCGTCTCTAGAGGATCAGAGGCCCCTGGTCCAGTTTTGCTGTATGGATGAGGAGGATAGTATGCTGTGTCTCTGCCTTTTGCTGCACAGCCCTTTGGGGGATATCTGTACTCTGGGTTGGGGAAAGGTTGGAGGCAGCATTTCTGTGGATCTTGGGAGGCCAATGGATCTGTGACCATATCATTCCATTGGCCAAAGCCCTTCAGTTCCATCCACGTCCTGGGGTGCTGCAATACTGTCTTAGCAAAGCATTGTGGGAAGATTGCACACTCACTGGACTTCCCCCAAGCACGTTCTTTTTACTCAGTATGTTCGGTGCAGAATTTAATCTAGAGTGATTGAGTTGCAATTTCTGAAAGCACACGGTTTAATCTATTCTGATATTATCTTGTATTTGCTAGGCTCTAATGCTTATCAAAATATTCAGATGTATCACTTCTCCTT
The DNA here is from genome assembly GCF_965140295.1 of Lepidochelys olivacea. NCBI lineage: Eukaryota > Metazoa > Chordata > Testudines > Cheloniidae > Lepidochelys > Lepidochelys olivacea. Next base: position 73,240,734 of record NC_140418.1, on the reverse strand, counting down.
TAAAACAACTACTTCCTATAGTTTCTTTGCAAATTAATTAAGTTACATTTGGAATTTTACGATTTGGTTAGCCCCTGATCCTGCAAAGACTCGTATGCATGTACTTACTTTTGCACTGACTTAATTCGGTGGTAATAATACACACATGCTTAAAGTTGAGCACATGGGGGAGTAGGAGCCTTAGTTTGAATCTCTTGGAGCTGCAATTTTAGATCACTGAATATTGATGTTGTGAAGGCCAACACTATTACAGGGTTAAAAAAAGAACTACATACATTCATGGAGGATACGTCCAACCAGGATGGACATGGATGGTGTTCCTAGTCTCTGTTTCCAGAAGCTGGGAATGGGTGACGGGATGGATCATTTGATGATTACCTGTTCTGATCATTCCCTCTGAATGTTGGCCACTGGGCTAGATGGACCTTTGGTCTGACATAGTATGGCCATTCTTATGTTCTTATATATCTCAAATGTGATGAGTATCAATGATTTAGGTGTCTGGTGCCTTATGTAGTCTATTTTTAACATTTCTAAAAAAATAACTAATTATATAATTATGTATACACCTAAAGTTCCTTATGAGGTTATTAAATAGTATTTTAATTAGACTGGCAAAATTGCTTTTAGCTTGTCTTTAAAGTCTCTAGTATTTTATTTCTATTAACAAAGCAGTAATCAACATTAAATTCTAAAAGGTAACCAAACTAGGTCATATTTTTATTAACAGGAGACAGATAATGAACCTGCCCTATATAAAGATTTGGACTAAGTCTTCTGAGATGCTAGGGATAGAGTTTTAATTAAGGTAATCCTTATTTGCATCGAACAAATGCTATTGCTACTTAGAAAGTTAAGACCTTAGTGATGGAGAATAGTGCATTTCCGCAACTAACCTAATAGAGATTTAATACTTGTATTTGAAGTAGCAATCTGTCATAAATTAAGAGCATTTGCATAGTAAATTTAAAGGATGTTATTCTTTGCAGAGTTTTATATAATTAAGAACACATTAAACATTAAAATTGTATAATTTTTTTAGTGCTAGGAAATGAGCTTTGTTGTTAAACTAATCCTCGTTTTCATCTACACATGACAGAAAAGTCCAGCTTTTACACCGGTGTAATGTATGTGCACTCACTCAGCTTCTTTCCTAAACCTTTGAATGATGGTTTAAGTATTTAAGGACATCTTAGCATTCAGAATGAAACTTTATAGACAATTCCACTGAATTATAAAACAAGTTTTTAAATTGATTTTTATGCAGTTGGCAGAGAAGATATATATATGTGATATATTTTATAGCATAAGTTCTTCTTCGAGTGCTTGTTCATGTCCATTCCAGTCAGGTGTGTGCGCACGTACATGCATGTTGGCTGGAAGATTTCCCCCCGGCCAACGTGCATCCATCGGGTCAGCCTTGGCGCCCCCTGGAGTCGCGTCTCCATGGCACCTAATATAGAGTCCTGCCAACCCTCCACCCCTCAGTTCCTTCTTACGGCCAGTGATGGTGGCTGGAACTTCCCTAGCTCTTGCTTAGCAACTTCATCCTTTATCTAGTTGTATATAGTTAGTTTGTTAGAGTTGTTAGTATCTTAGTATACAGTTGTTGGGGGTTCCTCCCCCCACTCCGGCTCCCCGGAACTGTAGTATGCCACGGTCCTCGGGCTTTAAGAACTATGTGGCCTGCGCGAAGCGCATGCCGAAGAGTGACCAGCACTCGTCCTGTTTACAGTGCCTTGGGGAGACCCATCAGAAAGATCGTTGTAAGATCTGCCGCGGTGATCCTCAGGGAGGCAGCTCTATGCTCCCACTCTGACTTAGGCTCAGGGGACACAATCCCCAGTGCGTCATCTTCGATGTGGAGTGCCCTGGCACCATCGTCGAGTTCGGTGCTGAGAAAGGACTCCTCCCGAGATGCTCGGCACCGACATGGCTCCTCGCAGGGCCTGTCCAATAGTAGACACCGTTCCCACTCGCTGGTGCCTCAATAGAAGAAAAAAACAGACAGTCGTTCACCTCTGGCTAAGCCAAGAGAAGTGAGACCCCAGGGAGGCCACTCCTCTGGGTCCCCTGCTGGGGCTGTGTCAACTCCTGCTCAAGTGAGGTAGTCGAGTCCGGCCCCACCTGGGTCGCCGGTGCCTACACAATAGCTACAGCTCCCGTCGATACCGGAAGCGTACCAGGCTGTTCGGGACCTCCTCCATCTTACAGCACCGTTCTCGCCGGCCGGGGGGAGGAACCCCCAACACCAGCAGACCTGCCTCATCCTCCGATGCAGTCGAAGGTGAAGCTGGCTCTGATGTTGAGGCGCTCCCCACAACCATGTCCCTTGGCACCTACTCACTTGGACAGAGAGCCTACCTGCTCCCCGAGCTCTCGACGTTTGAGACACCGAGGATTGGATCCTCCGTGGGCTTCTGTGTCAGAGACCTCGGAGTCAGAGTCCGATTCCTATCACTCTGGAAGGAGCAGAAGTCGCAGATCGAGGTCCAGGAGAGAATCCCAGGCGTGGCCTCCTCAGTGGCAGAACCCACCTCAGTGGCCCTCCTGGACCCCCTGGGCCTTTCACCAAGGACAAGGAGGAACCCAGGGTCCCCGCTCTGCGACGTCTTCTGTGGCATCCGCCACTTTCACTCCCCCATCCGCTGTGCACCTGCCTTTGGCACTTACTGTCCTGACACCTCTGACTCCGGCACCATGCTCGGCTCCGACCTCGGCACCGCCCTTGGCAGTGTGTTCACACCCATCTCCCATTCTGGCACCATTGTTGACATCAACCCCAATGTCGGCACTGGGCCTTCCACTTCCCTTGGCTCCTATGAGTGTACCGATGCAGCTCCCTCCCATCTTACTGACGATGGCACCAACGTGTACCTCGCTGTCCGCTGCCCCGGCACCGTTGCAGTTACCGCTACCACCAATGCTACCCGAGAGTCTGGTGACCCCTCAGCGGTCGATGGCAGGGAGCTTCCGCTCCCAGTAAATGCTTCCTTCTCTTTGTCACCGGACGAAGCATTGGCGGGGACAGCCATCGCCCCATGCGTTAGAGGACAACAGAGTACTTCAGCAGTTGCTGCATAGGGCTGCCCAGGATTCAGAATGAGCTGGTGGACCACCTCAGCAGCCACGAGTGGTCCTTTCACCTGGACGTTGCAAATTCAGTCTTCCAGAGGTGTGGATTTCAACTTGGTCCTCTGTAGGCTCATGGGGCCACCATTTGAGCCTTTAGCAATGTGTTCCCTGCTCTACCTCTCCTACAAGGTCGTGTTCCTGGTGGCAATAACCTCAGCCAGGAGGGTGTCTGAGTTCAGTGCCCTGACTTCAGACTTGCCCTACACTGTGTTCTTTAAGGACAAGGTTCAGCTCAGGCCCCAGCCTGCTTTCCTCCCAAAGGTTGTCTCGCAGTTCCATATCAATCTGGACATCTTCCTCCCAGTTTTCTACCCAAATCCTCATTCTGGCAACAGGGAGCAGAGACTCCACACTCTGGATGTCCACAGAGCGCTGGCTTTCTACTTTGAGAGAACGAAACCATTCAGGAAGTCGGTCCAGCTCTTCATGGCAGTGGTGGACAGGATGAAAGGTCACCCAGTTTTGGCCCAACACATTTAATCATGGATTGTGTCCTGTATCAGTGAGTGCTACAACCTGGCAGGGGTTCCCGTGCCTCCAATTACTGCACACTCTACCAGAGCACAGGCTTGATGAACAGTGTTCCTGGCTCAAGTTCCCACCCAGGAAATCTGCAGAGCAGCAACGTGTTCTTCCATACACACTTTCGCCATGTACTATGCAATTACCTGGCAGGGCAGAGACTATCTGGCCTTAGGAAGAGCAGAACTCCAATCAGTGGATAGCTCCGACCCCACCTCCTACATTTGGCTTGGGAGTTACCTGATTGGAATGGACATGAACAACCACTCGAAGAAGAAAAAACGGTTACTCACTTCTCATAACTGTTGTTCTTCGAGATATGTTGTTCATGTCCATTCCAATACCCACCCTTCTACTTCTCTGTTGGAGTAGCCGGCAAGAAGGAACTGAGGTGGTGGTGGGTTGGCAGGGCTCTATATTAGGTACCATGGAGGCACGACTTCAGGGGGCACTCAGGCTGACCCGACGGATGCTGCTGGGGGAAAATCTTCCAGCCAATGTGCACGTGCGCACGCACACCCCTGATTGGAATGGACATGAACAACACATCTCAAAGAACAACAGTTATGAGAAGTGAGTAACTGTTTTTTATTGTGAGTTCTGAATTTGGAGCACATAAAGGTTCAGATCCTAAATATTCTGAAATTGTGATATAGGCAGAAAGTGCAGTTCTTAATAAAGAACATAAGAATAGAAGAACTGGGTCGGACCAAAGGTCCATCTGGCCCAGTATCCAATCTTCCGACAGTGACCAATGCCAGATGCTTCAGAGGGAATGAACAGAACAGGTTATCATCAAATGATCCATCCCCTGTCACCCATTCCCAGCTTCTGGCAAACAGAGGCTAGGGGTACCATCACTGCGCATCCTGGCTAATAACTATTGATGGACCTTTTAACCATGCCTCTGTGGGTTGCAACTGAGAATACCGAATTCAGGATAAACTGTTGAGAAATAGGGCAGATACACCCCCAAACTGGTGGTTCTTCTTTGATTGCTTGTTCACTTCCATTCCACATTAGGTGTGCGCATGCCGTGTGCATGAGCATTGGAAACTTTTCCCCTTAGCAGCTCCCGGCGGGCCCCCCGAGTGGTGCCACTGCGCCCTGCATATATACCCCCGCAGGCCCGACCCCCTCCAGTTCCTTCTTACTGACCGTGTAGAAGAGCAGTCCCTTAGCCTTTAGAGTAGCTGTAATCAGTTCATTTACATATAGATTGTGAACACTTAAGTGATTAGGTGCTTGGAGGCCACGTGCTGCAAACCTATGCCAGTTAGCGACCCCCACAACTCGTGTCTACGTTGCCTGGGGGACAGACATCAAACTGAAAGGTGTAGGATTTGCAAGGCGATCAAGCCAAGGACAGGGAAAGAAAGAGACGTTCCCCTAAAGCAACTGTTGAGGGAGGCCGCATTGCAGCTGCCGGGCCCGAGCGCCCGATGCCAGCTCAGGCTTCCTCGGCGCATAGTGCCCCGTAGCCGTCAGGAGACCCGGCACCGGTGAAGCACTGTAAACTGTCAGCCCCGGAGTGCCAGGCTAGGCCCCGGCACCAATTGTCCTCCCCGGTGCGGCCCCTGGCACAACCTAAAGGAAGGCATGGTCGTTCCCTGCACAGGAGGCTGGCACCTCCCATGGCACCGAGCACCAACAAGAGCGGGAAGGCTGTGGTACTGGCTCTGACACAGGTGGTCCCGGCGGCACAAGCCCTACCGAGCCCAGACTTAAGTGAGCTCAGTGTGGACGACAGGCTCGAGGGCATAATGGATCAGCCCTCTACGCCTGGCACCTTTGAGGCCGCAAAGGACCTCATCGAGCTGTCGGCGGTGAGCCCCGTTCTGTATGGGGAGAACCCCCCAGCATCCATGCCTCGGGCGCCATTGAGGGGTAAGCCGGCAATGGTGTGCCGCTCGAAGACACCGTCCCGGCACCACTCCTGGAGTTGGTCCCGGTCGAGCTCCAATTCCTCAGACTCGCACTTGCCAGCAGCCCAGAAGGAGGTTGCGGCACTGGCAGCAGTTCGACGTGAAGAAACGCCAGAAAGGGCACACCGCTCTCTGGCACCGCCCAGAGACCGGCACCAGGAGAAGTTGAGACTGCCCTCGCCAGAGGTCTCCCGCAGACGGTCCAGGGAACGGCAGCACCGGTTACGGTCCCGGGGGTACCAGTACCGCTCCCAGTCCCGCTCAGCCAGGAGCCACTTGTTCTCTTGCCGGCACAGATCGTTGGCACTGCCATGGCCTTCGCGATCGGCGTCGCCACAGTCCGGCGCTGGCTCCAGCCGCTATAGCTACCTGCACCAGGGCCCGGACAGCAGGGACCCTCAGGGGAGCTGGCAACCTCAATGGGAGGGCCGCCAGGTCATTGGCCCTTCTGGACCCCCTGGGCCTATCAGGAGAGCCAAGGGGCCCCGTCCAGGGCAGGTTACTCGGTGCAGCGGTCCTGGTCCCCGCACTGACGCCAGACGGTGCCAGAGGCAACAGTATCTAGGCCTCCAGCATCCCCCCAGCATAGACCGGAGAGTCCGGCACTGAGCCCAGTCCTGTCCCATGGACTCCCGCCCCAGCCTGAGCTGGGGGCCCCTACCACAGGAGATGGGGAGCAGGAGGACCAACCAGAAGGGGTTGAGCAGCAGCTAACCTCCTCGTCTTCCCCCGATGAGTTGGTGGCAGGTACAGAGGTATCCGGCCCTCCGTCAATAGACCATAGAGCCCATCAGGAACTGCTGCGCAGAGTTGCCCAAAATTTGGGGTTGCAGGCTGAGGAGACAGTTGAGCAGGAGGACCCCATGGTGGACATTTTGAGCCCCGAAGGTCCATCCAGAATAGCGCTCCCGCTCATTAAGATGATTCAGTCTAACTGTAAGACTATATGGCAGACCCCGGCCTCCAGCGCTCCAATGGCTAAAGGAAAAGGAGTACTTGTGGCACCTTAGAGACTAACCAATTTATTTGAGCATGAGCTTTCGTGAGCTACAGCTCACTTCATCGGATGCATACCGTGGAAACTGCAGCAGACTTTATATATACACAGAGAATATGAAACAATACCTCCTCCCACCCCACTGTCCTGCTGGTAATAGCTTATCTAAAGTGATCATCAAGTGGGCCATTTCCAGCACAAATCCAGGTTTTCTCACCCTCCACCCCCCCACACAAATTCACTCTCCTGCTGGTGATAACTCTTTACAAAGTGACAACTCTTTACACAATGTGCATGATAATCAAGTTGGGCTATTTCCTGCACAAATCCAGGTTTTCTCACATCCCCCCACCCCCATACACACACAAACTCACTCTCCTGCTGGTAATAGCTCATCCAAACTGACCACTCTCCAAGTTTAAATCCAAGTTAAACCAGAACATCGGGGGGGGGGGGGTAGGAAAAAACAAGAGGAAACAGGCTACCTTGCATAATGACTGGATACTATTGGATACTATTAATTTAGGCTTAAATAGAGACTGGGAGTGGCTAAGTCATTATGCAAGGTAGCCTGTTTCCTCTTGTTTTTTCCTACCCCCCCCCCCAGATGTTCTGGTTTAACTTGGATTTAAACTTGGAGAGTGGTCAGTTTGGATGAGCTATTACCAGCAGGAGAGTGAGTTTGTGTGTGTATGGGGGTGGGGGGGATGTGAGAAAACCTGGATTTGTGCAGGAAATAGCCCAACTTGATTATCATGCACATTGTGTAAAGAGTTGTCACTTTGGATGGGCTATCACCTGCAGGAGAGTGAATTTGTGTGTGGGGGTGGAGGGTGAGAAAACCTGGATTTGTGCTGGAAATGGCCCACCTGATGATCACTTTAGATAAGCTATTACCAGCAGGACAGTGGGGTGGGAGGAGGTATTGTTTCATATTCTCTGTGTATATATAAAGTCTGCTGCAGTTTCCACGGTATGCATCCGATGAAGTGAGCTGTAGCTCACGAAAGCTCATGCTCAAATAAATTGGTTAGTCTCTAAGGTGCCACAAGTACTCCTTTTCTTTTTGCGAATACAGACTAACACGGCTGTTACTCTGAAAAATGGCTAAAGGAGTAGAGCGTAAATACTTTGCCCCATCTAAGGGCTATGAGTTCCTATTCTGCCACCCGAGTCCATGCTCCCTAGTGGTTTTGGCGGTGAACGAAAGGGAGCGCCATGGACAGCAGGCCCCGGCCCCTAAGGCCAAGGAGGCGAAACGCCTGGACCTTTTTGGTAGAAAAGTGTACTCATCTGGGGGCCTTCAGTTGAGGATTGCTAACCAGCAGGCCGTCCTCAACAGGCACAATTTCAACTCGTGGGCGGCGGTGCGGAAGTTTAAGGACAACCTCCTGCAAGGTTCCCAACAGGAGTTCACAGCCCTGGTGGATGAGGGCAAGGCAGTAGCCAAGACCTCTCTCCAGTCCTCCCTGGATTCGGCAGATGCGGGGGCTAGAACAATCACGTCAGGGGTGGTTATGAGGTGCTCGGCGAGGCTCCAGGAGTCAGGCCTGCCCCCTGAGGTCCAGAATACGCTCTAGGACCTCCCCTTCGAAGGGTCCGGGCTCTTCTCAGACCAGACGGATGCGAGGCTGTATAGCCTCAAGGACTCATGGTATGCACACCCCGGTGACCCAGAGGAAGCCCTTTAAGCCGCAGCTCCCCCTCAACGCCAGTACCAGCCTCCCCATAGGCATGAGCCTTACCGTAGGTGAGGAAGGGATAACAGGCGACGGCACAACAATAACAATAATGCGTCGGGCCAGAACCAAGGCCATCACAAGCCTCAGATGGGCACTAAGGCAGGCTTTTGAAGGTGCGCTCGAGGGCAGCGTACCAGACCAGTCACCGGATCCGTCCCTTTGTTTCCTGAACCGCCTGTCCTGTTTCTCCTGTGCGTGGTCCACCATTACGTCGGACAGTTGGGTCTTCTGCACGGTGTGGAACGGGTACTCGCTGCAGTTTGCCTCCCTCTCCCTCTCCCTCTCCCTCTCCCTCTCCCACCCCTCTTCCCTATCCCTCTTCAGAGACCCCTCTGACGAGCATCTCCTAGAGGAGGAAGTCCGCTCGCTGCTACGGGTGGGGGCGGTAGAGGTGGTGCCTCACGGCCTAAGGGGAAGAGGGTTCTACTCCCAGTACTTCCTCATCCCCAAGGCCAAAGGGGGCCTTCGCCCAATCCTCGACCTGCGCGGGCTCAACAAATTCCTGGTCAAGGCCCGGTTCCGCATGGTCTCTCTGGGCACCATCATCCCTTCCCTGGATCTGGGGGACTGGTACGCCACCCTCGATAGGAAGGACGTGTACTTTCATATCGCCATTTTCCCAGCACATCGGTGGTTCCTACGCTTCACTGCGGGCCAAGAACATTATCAGTTTGCAGTTCTCCCATTCGGTCTAGCCGCGGCCCCAAGGGTGTTCACAAAGTGCACGGCGGTGGTGGTGGCCTTCTTACAGAGGCAGAGAATCCGGGTGTATCTACCTCGACGACTGGCTCCTGGTGGGCCGATCCGAGGCAGAGGTGCGGGACCATGTGGAGGTGGCCCTGAGATTGTTCCACAAGCTGGGGCTCCTGGTCAATGTCCCCAAGTCCACACTCATACCCACGCAGAGAGTGGAATTCATAGGGGCGGTCCTGGATGCAGTGCAGGCCAGGACAAGCCTTCAGGTATCCCGATTCCGGGCTATCGAGCAAGCGGTGACCTCCCTGCGCCAGTTTCCAGCAACAACAGCCAGGTGCTGCCTGCAGCTGCTGGGCCACATGGCAGCATGCACGCACGTGGTCAGGCATGACAGACTGAGACTCAGGACTCTGCAGGCGTGGCTCGCTCGGGTGTACTGCCCAGGCAGGGACCCCCTGGACCTGGTAGTGACAGCCCCAAGGGATGTGCTGGACTCCCTGCTGTGGTGGCAGTCCCAGCCTGTGGTTTGCAAAGGCATCCCCTTTGCTGCCCCACTTCCGGACCTGACACTGGTGACGGTCACATCAGACCAGGGATGGGGGGCTCATCTGGGGGCTCACATGATGCAGGGGTTGTGGTCCGGAGCAGAGCGGTCAGTCCATATCAACGTGAAGGAGCTCAGAGTGGTTCATCTCGCCTGCCAGACCTTTCACGCCACTCTGAGTGGTCAGAGCGTGACAGTTCTGACAGACAATACTACTGCCATGTTTTATATAAACAAACAGGACGGGGCTCGTTCCTCACCACTCTGTCGCGAGGCTCTCCTCCTCTGGGACCTTTGCATAGCCCATGCGATTCACCTCAACGTGTCCTATCTCCCGGGGGTGCAGAACGAGCTGGCAGACTCCCTCAGCAGGTCGTACCGCATGCACGAGTGGACGCTCAGGGCGGACATCGTGCTTTTGCTTTTCTGCAGGTGCGGGTTTCCCTGGGTAGATCTGTTTGCCACCAGGGCCAACGCCCAGTGCCCGCGGTTCTGCTCATTCCAGGGCCGCAGCCCGGGCTCACTCGCGGATGTGTTTGCGATCCCGTGGAGAGGGGGCTTGATGTATGCCTTCTCCCCCGCTCCCCTTGGTGCACAAGGTTCCGCTCAAGGTGCACAGGGACAGGGCGGCAGTGATCCTCATCGCCCCAGCCTGGGCCCGCCAACACTGGTACACATCACTCCTAGAGCTGTCGGTGGAGGCCCAAGTAGCCCCTACTCCGGGACCTCATTATACAGGACGGCGGGTGGCTTCTCCTCCCCGACCTGCAGTCACTGCATCTGACGGCATGGAGGCTCTGTGGCTAAACACCCTGGAGAGCCAGTGCTCCCTTCCTGAGCAGCAGATTCTGCTTGGCAGTAGAGAGCCCTCTACCAGAGTGGCCTATATGCCAAGTGGAAAAGGTTCTTGTGATGGTGTGAACCCCGACAGGTGCGGCTGGGCCAGGTCCCGGTGCAGGCCATTCTGGAGTACCTCCTGCACCTCAAGCAGCAAGGGCTAGCCCGTCCTCACTCAGAGTGCACCTGGTGGCCATCTCTGCCTTCCGTCTGGGGTTCTTGGGGCGCTCAGTGTTTTCCCATCCAATGGTGGGGCGGTTTCTTAAGGGTTGGAGAGGGTGTTCCCACACTCCCGCCCCCCAGTCCCTCCATGGAACCTTAACCTGCTCCTTTCTAAACTCATGGGACCCCCTTTCGAGCCCCTCGCTACCTGTTCTCTCCTCCACCTTTCTTGGAAGGTGGTGTTTCTGGTTGCCTTTACCTCGGCCAGAAGGGTGTCCGAACTGAGGGCCCTCACCTCTGAGCCACCGATTACAGTATTTCAGAAGGACAAGGTGCAGCTCCGGTTGCAACCCAAGTTCCTCCCTAAGGTGGTCTCCCAATTCCATCTGGGCCAGGACATCTGTCTGCCGGTGTTCTTCCCAAAACCCCATACGGACTCGAGTCACCACAGCTTGCACACCTTAGATGTGTGTCGAGCGCTGGCGTTCTATTTGGAGCTCACCAAGCACTTTCGCAAATCCGCCGAGCTATTTGTGCTTGTGGCCAAGAGATAAAAAGGCCTCCCAGTGTCGGTGCAGCGGATTTCATCTTGGATTACAAGCTGCATCCGGGCGTGCTATGAGTTTTCAGGTGTTCCGGCCCCGGTGGTCACGGCCCACTCGACCAGGGTGCAGGCGACTTCCATGGCGTTCCTGGCACAGGTCCCGATCCAGGAGATCTGCAGAGCAGCCACCCGGTCCGTGGTGCACATCTTCACGACCCACTATGCGGTCAGCCAGCGGGCCAGAGGGGACGCGGCAGTTGGCAGAGCGGTCCTCCGAGCAGTTGTTCCGTGACTCCTACCCTCCAGAGGTAAGCTTGTAATTCGCCTAATGTGGAATGGATGTGAACAAGCACTCGAAGAAGAAAAAATGGTTACTTTCTCGTAACTGTTGTTCTTCGAGATGTGTTGTTCACGTCCATTCCACCACTCACCCTCCTACCCCTCTGTCAGAGTCATCAGCAAGAAGGAACTGAAGGGGTCGGGCCAGCGGGGGTATATATGCGGGGCACAGTGGTGCCACTCGGGGGGCCTGCCGGGAGCCGCTAAGGGAAAAAGTTTCTGATGCTCGTGCACGCGGCACGCGCACACCTAATGTGGAATGGACGTGAACAGCACATCTTGAAGAACAACAGTTATGAGAAAGTAAGTAACCGTTTTTTATTCTCCCTTAAGATATACCAAACCAGCAACAAAAGTAAATTTCTGTTTCACCACACTGGCTAACAAGAAGTCATAACAGCAGTTTCCTTAGGCATTCCAGTTCTTATATCACCATCAAAAACACTAAACTTTAAGGTGAATGGTTCTTTATAACCAATTTAATCAAATGAAAGGTTCTTCTGATCCCAAAGGATCAGCCACACACCCAAGTTAATATATAACTTAGATCTTACCCAATAATCATGTGGTTGCCAATCCTTTAGTATCTAAAGGTTTATTTATAAAAAAAGAAAGAAAGTTGAGAGTTAAAATTGGTTAAAGGAATCAAATACATATAATAAATGCAAAGTTCTTGGTTCAGGCTTGTAGCAGTGGTGGAATAAACTGCTGGCTTAAGTCAAGTCTCTGGTTGCTTCCAAATCATTGGAAGGTCCTCAGTCCCTAGGCATACACAGCATATGCAGCTGCATAGGGCACCATGAAATTTGGAGCACCAAATTGCCCCAAATTTCATGGTGCCCTAGGCAGCTGCATGCTGCATGTGAGGCAACACCAGCCCCGGTGACCAGCCATCATGCGGCTGGCCCCCCCTGTGGGCTGTGTCCACTGCAAGGGGCAGGGCCGTCCGTGGGTGGGGTGGGACCCCGGAAAACTCCCTCCGCCCTGCCTCTTACCCTTCCCCCCTGCTCTGCTCCTGGCCCGCCCCCATTCCACCTGTTCCCCAAGCAACCCCACACTCACCAGCAGTGGTGGGAAGCGGAGCAACCTGACCCTAAACCGTTCTACTCTGCCAGCTCCCAGCCGCGGCGCTCTGCTTCCTGCCACCGGTGAGTGTGGGGAGGTTGGGGAAAGGATTGTCTCCCGCACTTGCTGGTGGTGGGAAGCGGAGCGACGCAGCCCCAGCCCGCTCCATTTCCCTTGCCCCGGCCCCAGCCATGTCACTCGGGTTGGGGAAAGGACCGCCTCCTGCTCTCAGAGCGGGCTGGGACTGGGCTGTTCCACTTCCGCCACTGCCGGTGAGTGTCAGGAGGGATCCCTTCCTCCTCCGAGCGACATGGCTGGGCCCAGGGCGGGGGAAGTAGAGCAGGCTGCTCCCAGCCCTCCGCTAATCCTCTGGACCTGTGGGGCCCCCTAAAAATGTCTCCCCATAGCTCCTGCCTCCCAGACCCTGGGCACCCAAATGGCTAGGGACGGCCTTGGTCCGTTGGTTAGAATGCTCCCATTATTACAAGTTCATAGTCCAGAGGTTTGAGCAGGAAAGAGGCAAAATTGAGATGTTTTCAGCGCCTTTTATAGCTTCTGCCATGTGGAGGGAAATCCATTGTTTCAAACAAAGCCCTCAGCACAGCTAGTGGAATATTACAGGTAAAAGACGGAGTTTGGAGTCACATGAGCAAGTCACATATCTAGGCATGACTTCGCTTAGTCATAGCAGGAAATTCCATTAAGAGTAGGTACAGGAAATCCTCACTTAACGTAGTTATGTTCCTGAAAAATGCGACTTTAAGTGAAACGATGTTACGCGAATCCAATTTCCCTGTAAGACTTAATGTAAATAAGGGGGTTAGGTTCCAGGGAAATTTTTTTCACCAGACAAAAGACTATATTATATATATATAATATATAATATATATATATGATTTAACTGGGAATTGGTCCTGCTTTGAGCAGGGGGTTGGACTAGATGACCTTCTGGGGTCCCTTCCAACCCTGATATTCTATGATTCTATGATATACACACACACACAGTATACGTTTTAAACAAACAATTTAATACTGGTACACAGCGATAATGATTGTGAAGCTTGGTTGTGGTGGAGGAGTCAGAGGGTGGAATATTTCCCAGGGAATGCCTTACTGCTAAATGATGAACTAGCAATTGGCTTAGCCCTCAAGGGTTAACTCTCACACTCTGCAAGGCAGCAGTAAAGGAGGGAGGGCACACAGAGACCCCTGTTTATGTTTGAGTGATAGAGATGCACATTTCCCCTTTAAGTATGAAGAGTGGAGTCAGAAGTACACTGCCTTGTTAATTAGATCAGCAAGCTGAGACCTGACTGACAGGGCTGCCTAAGGCAGCAGCTCCCTCCCTCGTGTGTCCCCCTACTCTATGGGAGATGGGGTAAGCAGGCTGCAGGAGCAAGGGGACACCCTTACATTAGCCCCCCTCTTCTTCCCCTCTCCACGATACAGCAAGCAGGAGTCTCGGGGAGCAGCTCCAAGGCAGAGGGCAGAAGCAGCACATGGCACTGCGGGGAGGGACAGCTGAACTGCCGGCAATTGATAGCCTGCTGAGCAGCTGCCACACGGAACTTAGAGGAGCGGGGAACTGCCAGTCCACCCTGGTTCCAACCACCTCGCAGCTAGCTGCAATGGGCTGCTCTTCCTGCAAGCAGTGAACAAAGCAGGAAGCTGCCCAACGATGTTAGAAGGGGGCATTGCACAACTTTAAATGAGCATGTTCCCTAATTGATCAGCAACGCTGGACGACTTTTAAGTTAGGGATTCCTGTAGGTGTCTTCCATTATGAGTTAAGTGTTCTTCAATGGGCCATTCTATTCAAGGAGAAACTGCTGAATTTGGAATTAATTTGCAAACTGGACACTATTAAATTAGGCTTGAATAAACACTGGGAGTGGATGGGTCATTACACAAAGTAAAACTATTTTCCCCAGGCTAATTTTTCCCCCCTACTGTTACTCAACACCTTCTTGTCAATTGTTGGAAATGGGTCATCCTGATTATCACTACAAAAGTTTTTTTTTTCCTCCTCCTGATAATAGCTCACCTTACAGATCACCCATTTTTTCATGTTCTCTCTCTATATATATCTATCTTCCTACTATATTTTCCATGCATCCGATGAAGTGGATTTTAGCCCACGAAAGCTTATGCTCAAATAAATTTGTTAGTCTCTAAGGTGCCACAAGTACTTCTTGTTCTTTTTGCTGATACAGACTAACATGGCTAACACTCTGAAATCTATTTGAATAGTTCCTTCACAGTGTGCTGGCTAAACATCTTGTTGGTGCTACCCTGAAGCAAACACCATAGAAATACAGGCACATAGTTAATACTCCTAACTTCATCTACAAAAGTGATACATGCATACAAATAGCATAATCATATTCAGTGAATCATAACCTTTCCATAGACACTTGACATAATTTATACAAGATTTGTCGCAATTATATAACAGTGGTAGCAAGAATGATCTACATGGTCATATTTTATCAGGTAATGTCACAGACCTATCCTCCATGAATTTATCTAGTTCTTTTTTGAACCCTGTTGTAGTCTTGGCCTTCGCAACATCCTCTGGCAAAGAGTTTCACAGATTGATATAACATTGTATTGATATTAATATAGATATATAAACAAAGGCAACAAATGACTGATTTTAATTAAAATGACAGATTTAAAAATTTAACTTGTATTAATGTATTAGACAACATAACTGTAGACATTTTGATAAACAAACATGGAACACACTTCATTTTTACAGTTGCTCTTTACTGTGGTTTCTAAATGATATTACTTAATTTTTGAGTTTATGGTTTTTCTAATCAGCAAAAATAACATCTGCAAAATGGAGGGGAAAAAAGGAAAGAAATTAGTCTCTTCAGTGCTTTGGCACATTGCAATACTAATAGACTGGTTCCCCAGTACCATTTGGGATTACAGTAAAAGAACTTTTGAGAGACCCTTTGCAGAGAGAGAGAGAGAGAGCTGTGAGAAATGCTAATATTTAAACTATGAAGGCCTGAAGGCTGCTCTAGCTTTCATTGGCTGGCTGCAACCCCGAGGGGTTGATAGATCAGCTTGGATAAGTGGTGAATAGGGACATACTGGCCATGCTCACTTACTCTCAGCCACAACCCCTGGGCTGCCACAGGAGTGACATAAGAGCTACTTTGCTGGCTCTATTTCAGTGAAGGACCCCTCTGCATTGGTGTGATTCGCCCATAGCCAGTTGCTGTGTCCACTTTGTGCCAATGGTATGATCTTGTTGTTAAGGAAAAATGTCCTACTATTCAATCTTAATTTTAATTTACGTAATTTCATTCCATTGTTCCTCGTTATACTTAAGGGACCATCATAAACAATTCTGCTTTCTCTTTTCAGTATGGATACCCATCATACACAGTATTTTTCTTCCTCATAGACAGAAAAAAGAAACATACAGTCAGGAAAATCATAAGAAATAGGATTTTCACCTTGCTCTTTCCTCCCAGCATAACCACCACAACCATAAAACAACATCATACTATAAGCTGACGTATTAGAGTACTCCTATTGGGAGTTTGTCATCTGTATTCAGTCTTTCCTGAACCATCTCTTCTGGCCTTTAAACAACCTTCCACCCTCCCCAAGCTCATCATGAGAAGCAAGCTCCCCACAGACCAAGACCCACCAGCTGGAAGTGGCACAAGACCCTGCCATAACAGGTACAAAACCTGCAGACATATCTCCACTGCTACAATGATCAACACCCCCAACAACACACTTTTCAAGAGCCATGCCTATCAAAACATGGTATACCTCATCCAGTGCACTAAATGCCCCAATAATATCTATGTGGGTGAAACCAGACAATTGCTATGCCTTTGAATGAACTCACGCACAAAAATGATAAAAGACAAAAACAGCATATCACTTTTCACAAAACGATCATTCCATATCTGACCTCTCAGTCCTTCTGAAAGGAAACCAGCATAACACCTTTAAAAAATGAGCTTGGGAGCATAAATTCATAATTTTGGTAGATGCTAAAAATTGTGGTCTTTAATAAAGATACTGGATTTGTAGTTTATTACAAAAACCTACTAGACCAACCCTGCTAACCCCCATTTTTTTGTCATATGACTGAAGAAGCATTAATGGGAGCCACTTTGCCATGAATAGTCTCTTAGAATACATGTTAACTACTTATGATAAACAACCTGTTCCACCTTGTGCTTAACTGTGACACTCCGAGTAACTTTTCCAGACCTGAAGAAGAGCTGTTTGTAGCTCAAAAGCTTGCATTTTCCCCCCACAGAAGTTGGTCCAATAAAAGATATTACCTCACCCACCTTGTATCTGTACTCAAGTAATTTGCTTCAAGTCACAGATGAATATATCTTTGGGGATAGATCTAAACACTGACAGACTTTGCTATCCTAACTCAGACAGTATAATCAACTTGATATTCTATCTTGTATTTTAGTAAAGGCATAAAATAATACTGGACAGGAAAAGACTATGTAGCACAAAGAGCCAGTCTCCTTCAAGTTCATTAGCCTACCTCTGCTTTGTTTTAACATTCTCCTCATTAAAAAGTAAGTTTGTCTTTTATATTGATGTGGGCTGTTTGCTTTCAGTGCCGTTAATTACAATATTCTGTTGCTTTACTGCTTCTTGGGTGCTGGAATTGTTCTGCCTCTATTCCCTCTTTATTTTAGTATTCCCTGTATTGATGGTGAAAATTACATGTTATTGTTGATTCCTTCATGGGGAGACTAAACTCTGTCACAGAAGTGGTGACCTCAGCTATTGAGGTCAAAGGTTGGTAAACTTTACTGGATAGCATGGCATAAAGTCCTGGTTTGATGAATGGCACCAGGACTTGAAATAGGAGTAGCAAGTCCAATAGTGTGAGCCACAGTGCTAGGTCTCTATGTCTGCAGAGAATTTGTGTGAACTGTTGGCTGAAAGGATTGACAATTTTCCATTAGTAATGAATTACAGTAGTAATTTCATTAATTTCTTCACCTCAGTCAGGATATGTAAGTGTAAGTTGCTTAACCATGCATCAGAGGAACCATTGCATTTAACCTTTAGTCCTTTGCTGTGTAGGGCCAGTTAAGAAGTAAATTAGCGTAACATCCCTTTTAAAAAAATTACTTTAGATAAGCAGCAGACATAATTTTTGCCTGTTTTTAATTTAATAGCAGGTTTATGGTTTTATGCAAAACCATTCATATTACATCTGACCCTTTGGGAGCTGGCTTTTCTCATCTGTGTAATTTGGTGACTTTAATAATCTGCTGTCTGTTAAATCCAGCACAGGCTTGATTAATGAATTGTGATGAACCAATGCATTAATTTACAGGTTTGGTCTAATACCCTAAAAGGCTACATCAGTGTTTGCAGTTATTAATGCTAATAAACTCAGGGAAAAAAGCAATATGAGGAGTGGTAAGGGAAAATAATATGTGAGAAGTCTTGTCTTTATTCAGCATTTATTGTTGGAGCTACTTTCCTTATAGAAGGGGCGTAACATCCTGTGTACCATACAACATCAAATCGAGCAACCTGATAAAGCTGTAATGTGCAGTAAAATATTTCCGTTGATGGGTCTGTCTGCCACAATGCAACCCTTTTCTTCTTGCAAGGCATTATTCAATACAGCTTTCCATGTTGTATTTTCAGCTACTAAATAGCACATAGTTCTGAAATCTACTGGTACTATATTCACAGCAGAAACACTGTTCCGGCTAACAAATTCCTTAGAAGGTCCCTTGTGCAGAGTTCTGGTAGATTTGAAACAGATTTTTTTCTGCACATAATTTAATTGTTTGATTTTTGTTTTGAGATAAGATTTCTATGATATGGAAACAACAATAGAAAATTATATTAAAGCTTCTTGATTACATTTTAAAGACAACTGAAAAAAAAATCTCCCAGTATAATCACAAATTTGATATTTTTTATATGGTGTCATAAATATAAAGGGAAGGGTAAACCCCTTTGAAATCCCTCCTGGCCAGGGGAAAGCTCCTCTCACCTGTAAAGGGTTAAGAAGCTAAAGGAAACCTCGCTGGCACCTGACCAAAATGACCAATGAGGAGACAAGATACTTTCAAAAGCTGGGAGGAGGGAGAGAAACAAAGGGTCTGTGTCTGTCTATATGCTGGTCTTTACTGGGGATAGACCAGGAATGGAGTCTTAGAACTTTTAGTAAGTAATCTAGCTAGGTATGTGTTAGATTATGATTTCTTTAAATGGCTGAGAAAAGAATTGTGCTGAATAGAATAACTATTTCTGTCTGTGTATCTTTTTTGTAACTTAAGGTTTTGCCTAGAGGGGTTCTCTATGTTTTTGAATCTAATTACCCTGTAAGATATCTACCATCCTGATTTTACAGGGGGGATTTCTTCATTTCTATTTACTTCTATTTTTATTAAAAGTCTTCTTGTAAGTAACTGAATGCTTTTTCATTGTTCTCAGATCCAAGGGTTTGGGTCTGTGGTCACCTATGCAAATTGGTGAGGCTTTTTATCCAACATTTCCCAGGAAAGGGGGGGTGCAAGTGTTGGGAGGATTGTTCATTGTTCTTAAGATCCAAGGGTCTGGGTCTGTAGTCACCTAGGCAAATTGGTGAGGCTTTTTACCAAACCTTGTCCAGGAAGTGGGGTGCAAGGTTTTGGGAAGTATTTTGGGGGGAAGGACGCGTCCAAACAGCTCTTCCCCAGTAACCAGTATTAGTTTGGTGGTGGTAGCGGCCAGTCCAAGGACAACGGGTGGAATATTTTGTACCTTGGGGAAGTTTTGACCTAAGCTGGTAAAGATAAGCTTAGGGGGTTTTTCATGCAGGTCCCCACATCTGTACCCTAGAGTTCAGAGTGGGGGAGGAACCTTGACATATGGTATGGATTTTTAAGTTACTGGCTATTCAATTGTTTGTTCTATTTAGTGATTCAGAGCAGTAGGCGGTATACTGTTACAGTGGGGTCTTTAAGTGTGGTGCAATGGAGCAAAAGGAACTACAGTTTTTTTTCTAGGAAAAATGTAGTAGCAGCGGGATAAGAAGGGGGTTCCAAGACATTGTATTGGTATAAAACCTCTACAAAAAGTTTATTTGATACTGAACATTTAAATTCTGAAAGTAAGATCCCTGGTACAGAAGTTCAAAGGAAGAATTTTGTTTCATCAGCCCTTGGGTATTTTCATGAAATACTTGAGCCTAGACTTTCTCAAATTACAATTCCAGCTCTGCCTAGTTATGATAAATATAATCTAAGAATTATTATTTTAGACATTGATGTATCCATCTTTTAGTTTGTTAAATATAAGATGACATTTAAAGCCCATTTTAGCAATCATGCCACCGGCCTTTTCTTTCTAGTGGGGTGTAAGAATTTTCATTTGTCCTTGAGATAAATGACAGTGCTCTAGAACTGGCATCTCATTGTCTTGAGTCCTGTATCTGTGGTACCAAAACAGCCCGGGAACTCATGGAATGGTATAAAGAAATCAACATTATTGTTTAGGTTGAGCAAAATATTATCCCCAGCTGTTATTTATCACTTCCTTACTCTTAGGGGAAGAATAATCTCTGCTAGATCTCTTTGGTTTTAATAGGATTCAAAGTACATGATCACACTAGATATTGTACCTGAGGCAATCTCTAGACTGTTGATAATTACATGCAGAAGTCATTCAACAATAAGTCAATTAAGGTTGATGAACTTTAATAAAGTCATCTGTCAATGCAATAGATATTGTTGGTGAATTTCCTAATCCCATATTTTCAATTTTTTTGAAATTCCCTTATGCTTCATTCTGTGATAATTTTCTGTTTTTAATGGCATAAGTAGGCCATGGAAATTTTATGATAAAAACAAGCCTTGACAATAACCTTTCTAAATCTGACACAAGTGTCAAAAATTATGACAGAAGCCAAACTAGCTATCAGATTTACGCATATCTACCAAAATGACACGTTTCAGAGTCGCAGCCGGGTTAGTCTGTATCCGCAAAAAGAAAAGGAGGACTTGTGGCATCTTAGAGACGAACCAATTTATTTGAGCATAAACTTTCGTGAGCTACAGCTATAGCTACAGGTGTAGCTCACGAAAGCTTATGCTCAAATAAATTGGTTCGTCTCTAAGGTGCGACAAGTACTCCTTTTTCTTTTTATATCTACCAAAGAAGACAAGAGACTGAACAGGACATTTCCCTTAACTCTCCAGGCAGAAGATTAAAAAAAGCATTAACTAGGGAAAGCAGAGAACATAAGAATGGCCATACTGGGTCACACCAATGGTCCATCTAGCCCAGTATCCTGACTTATGACATTGGCCAGTGCTAAATGATTCAGAGGGAATGAACAGAACCCAACAATTCTGAGTGCTCCATCCTTTGTCGTGCAGTTCCATCTTCTGGCAGTTAGTCAACAAGACCAGGCAGTGTAAACCTCTAACAGGCATATAGTTATCACTCAGATGTATACAGGCCATTGTAGTGTAATGTCAATATAAATTATGACCTCACAAGCCAATCAGCAGCCAGGATTTCCCAAAGTTCTGGAGTAAACTTACTTTGCTAAGGGGATTTTTTCTGTGAATTTCTCAGGATGCTGGAGAATCCTTATTAGTTGGTAGGTGAGGTTAGTTTTTATTTTATTATTACTTTTTTCATTATTACAGGCTTGTGCTTGCCTCAAGATACGATAAGTTAAAATACAGAAGATACTGGGAGTGGGATTGATTTATAATAAACTAATACATATAAATGTGTCGTCTGGCATATACATCTTCTGAGTGATAAGGATGTCAGCACAAAGCACATTAGAAGTGACACTTTCATATAGTGAAGATACTACCCAAGGCTTTAAAGGTGTAGCATTTTGGCCAGTGTGAGCTGTTAGCATATTGATATTGATTCAGGGGCCCTGGCAATACCAAGTGTCATCAAAGGGAAATGGTTGTCAGAGAAGTTACAAAGGACTCCTCTGTAAAGAAACAGAATGTGTTGCTGGCCATTACAGAAAGAATGAAGGAAAGTGTGGAGGAAATCTGAAGGATAACCTACCACTCCAGCAGTGCCTTTTACAGTGAAGCAGCTGAGTGCAAGATATGATCCTTGGCTTCTTAATAGTACTCATATAGCACTAAACATTTGTGGTGCTGTATAACAGGTAGGGTGTTCCAAACAGAGACCTTGCCTGATAGAGCTCCAAATCCTGATAGAGCTCCAAAAGCACAAGGCAGTATTGAAAATTGATATCACAGGCTCCTTTATGTCTGTACAGACCATGTCTAGGGCCTTCCTGTGGTGTCCTTGATTTTCCCTACTTCTTCCCCTGGGGAAATGCTGCTTTTTCCATAAGACAGATGATTATGGGGCCTTAGGCATTCTGTCACAGTCATTGAAATTTTCTGTAATTTTCACTCCATGCATCTGAAAAAGTTGTTTTTTTACCAATGAAAGCTTATGCCCACATAAATTTGTTAGTCTTTAAGGTGCCACTGGACTCCTCGTTGTTTTTGTGGATACAGATTAACACGGCTACCCCTCTGATACTTGAGTCATTGAAACAGAGATTTTTGAACCTTGGTGTCTCCTGCTGGGAGCTCCATTGTGTCTGTACCAGAGAAAGAGGTTTTAAAATGGAGGGAGAGTAAAGAACGGGGAAAAAACGAACGTAGAGAACTAAAGTTGTCTTCAGAGCATCACTGATGGAACTCTGATGTTGACTTTTAAAAACTTTACACTTCGTGTTTATTGTAGACAAACTGACAGCAGTTTAAAATTCCAAAAATCCTGGAACACAGTTTATATAGTGCAGTTTCCTTAGATTATATTCAGTAACCTACATTTATTTCATCCATCTATTTCCCCAAATAATATCATGATCTGCTTTAGACGGTATTATTTGGAATGTCCCTATCAGACTCTTGCTTTTCCAGTGGTGATGTTTTGGAACTATCCTTGTAATGTATTTGTAATTGCAGATTTTGGATTTCACAGAGGCAAGTCTCTTTGGTATAGTTTTGTTGTTTTGCCAAAATGCATTTGAGAATTCTATCTCCTGAGCAGGGACACATTTTAAATACTTTATAACTGCTCTAAATAGCAGATTTCCAATAACAGGTTGGAATAGTGCTTGGCCTACTTTTCTACAACAAGAAAAAAACCATTAAGCAAAGATAGGAACATGTTTGTGTAATTTTGATGCCATTGTCCCCTAAGCTCCACAGGAGGGCTCAGGTTTTTCTCTTTGTGTGCAAAACAGATTCAGCCATCTTGTTGGAGTTACTAGCTACTTTCTAGCCCATGCTTCCCTGCCTATGATACAGGGAAGGAGGGCAGGTTAGGAGAGATGATACCTTGCTGTGGTCACTTTATTCTTTTTTCTAAGAAGATAATTAATAGTTTTTAAGGCTGGAGGGATTATTCTGATAATTTAGTCTGATCTCCTGAGCTAACTGGACGTGGCCTGGAGTCCACATGAGGTGCTCACCTGTCTCCATACAGTTGTTTGGGCCACCCTGTGTTGGACATTACATGGTTTACTTCCTTATTCCTGAACATCCAGGCGATAGTACATGGACATTATAGGGGTGTAAAAGAAGAGAGTAAGGCAGAGAATCTATGGCCAGGAACCTGACTGATCCAGGCGTTTGAGGGGCGCAGTGTCCCCCATAAACTTACATGTACCTGTTGATGTCAGTTAACTAGCAGTTTTTAATCAACTAATGCTCCACTCTTAAAAAGTAGCTCTTTATTCTTTTTAAATTGAGTGTCTGTTCTCCCTGATCTTTCTGAGTAATAGTCAAACTGGTTTTGTAACTTGAACTTAGTCTCATTACCCTAATGTTACCTTGCACGCAAAGGAAGGCCCAGCCCAGACATGGAAAGTTAAACAATCTTCTTTACAAACACAGTTAAGCCCAAGCCACTGGGTATTTGCATCTACTGCTCACCTGGCTGGATGATAGTACAGAAGTGCATTCCAATAGCTGTTCGGATGTGGAGTAGTACAGAACTGTCTCTGCAAAGGACACCCCATTGTAAGAATAGCTGACTGAAAAAACAGGTGCCTGTGACCCAGGAGATCACTTTGTTCTTGATATTTGCGCTCTTGCCCTGTGGTTCCTATTCAGAAGAAACTTAAATTTAATAAGGACTACAGGATTGGGCCCCAAAGGTCAAATGCACTTGTTTGTAAAAAACTAGTTGCATTGTTTCAGTTTCCACCATTAGATTTTCAATATTATTCCGAATTAGGGTTGTCAACTTTCTACTCGCACAAAACTGAACACCCTTGCCCCGTCCCTCCTCCGAGGCCCCGCCCATGCCACACCCCTTCTCTGAGGTCCTGCCCTCGCTTAGGGTGACCGGATAGCAAGTGTGAAAAAATCGGGACCGGGGTGGGGAGGTAATAGGCGCCCATATAAGAAAAAGCCCCGAATATTGGGACTGTCCCTATAAAATCAGGACATCTGGTCACCCTACCCCCGCTCAGTCCATCCCCCCTCCTTCTGTTGCTTATTATCCCCACCCTCACTCACTCACTCATTTTCACTGGGCTGGCTTAGGGGACTGGGGTTCGGGAGGGGATGAAGTCTCCGGCTGGGGGTGCGGGCTCCAGGGTGGACCAGAAATGAGGAGTTCAGAGTGTGGGAGGGGGCACCAGGTTGAGTCGGGATGTGAGAGGGGATGAGGGCTTCAGCTGGGGGTGGGGATGAGGGGTTTGGGGTGCAGGAGGGTGCTCCGGGCAGTGCTTACCTCAAGCAGCTCCCGGAAACAGCGGCATGTCTCCCCTCCGGCTCCTATGCGGCAGCATGGTTAGGCAGCTCTGTGTGTTGCCCGGTGCACAGCTACCACCCCTGCAGCTCCCATTAGCCATGGTTCCCAGCCAATGGGAGCAGGGGTGGTGCTTGGGGCAGAGGCAGTGTGTGGAGCCCCCTGTCTGCCCCTATGTGTAGGAGCTGGAGGGGGGACATGCTGGCTGCTTCCTGGGAACCGTGTGGTGCGGAGGCTAGCAGGGAGCCTGCCAACCCTGCTGTGCGGGGCTGCCAACCGGACAGTCGACGGCCCGGTCAGCGGTGCTGGCCGGAGCTGTCAGGATCCCTTTTCAACTGGGTGTTCTGGTCGAAAACCGGACAGCTGGTCACTCTGTTCCGAATTCATAAGCTCCAGTCTGGCCCATTAAAGTCCTCATGTTGAAGAATAGGGTTGCTAATGAGAGGACTTTATCTGGATAAAAGAGAAGCTGTTTTGAACATTTCCTGTTTAGCTTTCTCTCAATACACCATCGGTGCCAGAAGTTGAAAATCGGGTGGGACTGTAGAGAGAAGAAATAATCTTTTCTGGACTTTAAGCAGGGCAACTAAATGCTGAAGTGAATTCTCTTTCTCTTGTAAAGTGGGTTTAATTCATGGGGATTTCATATCGGCATAAACCATACATTGGTCCATTGAAGTACAGTATGTGATATCCCCACTGTACCGGTCTATAATGTTGAATTCCAGGGGGCAATCTCATTTCCTGGGTTAGCAAGACTTTTTCCAGAGGGCACGCAAATTATACTGTGTAGTAGCAATATCAGTAACAAAGGGACTATATTTTCTTCAAGCCATATGGCTTCCAAGGCCTTCCCATGCATTCTCACTAAAACCTGTGCCATTCTGCAGAGTGACCCAAACAACTTCTTTTTTGGCATATATTACAGTTGTTTTATATTTCTCATTTGTAAAGATGCAAAGCAGAATCCATCATAAAAGGTGCTAAACAAAAGCTCATAATAGGCTTATGCTTGTGCCATCTCTTGCTTTGACTTGAGCTGTGGTGAGCATTATTCAAAAGTACGTCCTCCTGTATTATTTAGTAGGTAATTATTGGTCTTCATGCATAAAATGAATGTGACATTCCAGACAGATGTTTATTGTTGGTTATATATTTTTTCAAAGTGACAGCCACTGAAATTTAGAACGATTACTATGACAGAAGCCTCCATTTGTACGTTCTGGAGGTCACATTCTTATTACTGACATGCCAGTAACAGCACTTCTGTGGGACTGCATGTATACGCTAGCATAATTTGCCTTTTTTAATGCAGTTTCAGTGTGCTGCTTTCACAGTTGTTTTTGGTCTCGCAAGCAACAGTATACAGCGTGGTTTTACAGTGCTATCTTTTTCCACTAGGGGTTGCTGTTGAACTTCTAAAGAAACTGATGTTAAAAAAAACATCTAGAAGAAAAATCTGACAGTACCAGTCTTTCTGATGCTGTACATGGAATGTTTCGGAAGTGTTAGTAATAAATACTTCTATCAGAAATCTTCATATTCTATATATCTGTATATCATACCCCAAGGAACGCAATACAAAGACATCGCTGGCAGTGTCTAATTTTGGCTTTTCAAACTATGTGGGGGATGTCAGGGTTATTTTCCCATGTGTGACATTTATCTTCTTTCACAAACAAATGAATGCAGGGTTTTAATTAATTTCCAAGTGCCTCCCAGGATGATTTTTTCCCCTCTAATATATTAATATGATTTAAACTTGCATTCTAGAACAGGCAGTTTGTTGGAAAGGCTTAGCTGTCATTCTGTCTTATCAATAATCTAAACATTAACGTGTTTACAGGGGAGAAATAATATGTCTCTCTTTCTTTTAAGCAACATCAATGTGATTTTTATCTTGAACATATATTAAAGAAAGCATTATGCTGCCTGATCTTTCTTTCCTCTCCTTTGTTCTGAGAAGGTTCCTGTGCCCTTTCTGCCTCTTGCATGTAAAAGACACAGTTTTAAAAGTTCCTGCTTTCACAGTGAAATTCTTAAAAATGCCACCATTCAAAAAGGTTGATTCTTAGTTGAAGAGACAGAAATAGTAGGCTGTGGTAATTTATAAGGTAATGGGGCATTAAGTAATTTAATTTTTACTTTCAGTATCTCCCACTATTAATAGTTAATGAGGAATGAAAACAAAACAAAAACGCTGAGAGATATGGCTGATCAGAATAAGACTAATTTAGCAAACAAGGCACAACATTGTACAGATTTCATTGGAATTAATAAGGAAAATGTTCGGGTAGCAAATGAAAATGTTGTTTCCTTTTTTTGTATTGTAAGTGAAAGCCATAGTTAGTTATGGTATTTCTGTGATATAATATAGAAGAAGTTTACAATGAAAGCAAATATCTTGGCTAATATTGTTCCCATAGCTTTTTCTTTACATATACCTAATAGTTGCAAGGATCAGAGCTCAGCCCTTTAACGATTTTGGAAAGAAAAGCTATTTTGTTTGTCATGGTTTTAGTTTTTGGGTGGCTTTCTGGAGGTTATTTAACCGCTAGACTGTGCTTGTAGGTTAATGGTTATATCTAGCTATCTGTTAGCTACGTATTCTGTTAAAAATCTTAAGAAACACTTGAGTGTTTCATTAAAGCAGGTTTTGAAAATGGCAATAATAAAGGATTATTTTAATTTACAGTAATACTCTGTAGTGAAAAGATTGTGTGTCATTTAAACATTCCAGAAAATATATGAAACTGCTTCTTTTTAGTATGGTTAGAAATTCCATGCTGTTTGGATTTTTTTAATGGGCTTTCTAAGGGCTTTCTAAGTCAACACCTTTCATGTGGCCAGCTGGGAATTTCAGTAACAAAATATAAAATCTATATTGTGAAAAAGAAGTTTGTATTGTACAGTCGTCTTGTCTTGATGGTGTGTTTCTTCTGTCTTGCACTGAGACATAAGCACCAAGAAATCACTTTAAAAAGCAATCACTTTGACACAGACAGTGCACAAAATCTGTCAGACTACGATTTCCAAGATTTGGGGTAGTAATGCTTCAGAACTTAAACAGTTCTCTCTCTTTAGGGTTTTGTTTGTTGTTCTTTGTTTTTTGACATCTTGTACATTAAATCAGGGGTGTTTTAGGGACAGGAAATGACAGCTCCTGCTTCAAAGTATGATTCTATGTACTGATAGATTTGCCCTTCTCGTGCAGGCAGGTTGCCAGCTTCTGAACAACCTTATTGTGAGAAAGCCATGTCATCTGGACCCACAGCCTTAAACTGCAGGTTAATCACTAAGGAGACTGAAGTCAATTCTCCACTCTCCTGCTGACTATATAAGAGGTAAAAATATTTAACTTTTACAGAACTGTGAATCAGCTTTAGCATATTTTTGAGGAGGGTCACAAAAAATCCCATTGAGACATTTTGTATGATAAATAGGAGCCCAAAAGTTATATCATATTTGAGTCTCTAAGCTGACAATGTCATCTTCAGTGAACATATAAAGTGACTGACATATGACTCTAGCATATCCAATAAGCCTCCTTTATTCCCCTGAAACTTGACATAGTTTGAATTATTATTATGTTTTAATGGTAGAAATTGGAGTAATTTAAAACGTATATATTTAAATATTTAGAAATCAAAATGGGATGGCATGCAGCAATGTTACAGCAGGATATAAAATGCTGCAGCAACTGGGGCTGAAGCTGATTTTGTATACTATAAAGAAAACATAATAAAAATAATTTAAAAAGGGTAAGCTACCAAACTGTGGATTCCTGGTTCACTTTTC
The DNA here is from genome assembly GCF_965140295.1 of Lepidochelys olivacea. Classification (NCBI taxonomy): domain Eukaryota; kingdom Metazoa; phylum Chordata; order Testudines; family Cheloniidae; genus Lepidochelys; species Lepidochelys olivacea. The sequence goes on along the minus strand of NC_140418.1, from coordinate 73,212,656 downwards.
ACTTCTACCTAACTCTTTGTAACTTTACAATGAAAGAGTCAGAAATTGGAGCCAATTACCATAATATGTGGTGCTTTGGTGGGAGCATGTTCTACATCAGACAGTTAAAAGGTTTTATTGCTATTAGGAGCATGTTAATGCCCTTGATAATGTCTCTAGTTGCTTTGTAATGTCTCTTGTTGAAGTATAGAATTCTTTTATCTTCTTATTACATTATGCAGAAACTTGAATTGAAAAGATATTTGCAGGAACATTTAAAGTAGTGCATCAATCAGTTTCAAAGAAGAGAAAATGTTCTCAGAATAGCTTATAAAAGGATAACTGTCAGTTTTATTTTGGATGAAGAAAGAAATCAGCGTAAAAGGCACTTTATTGTAAAAGCGTACTGTGCAATTCAATAAATATTCCATATAAATATAAGGGAGAAGAAAGTTCATAATTACCTGATGACTTAAATGTAATTTAAGTTATACTTTCAGAATACAGCAAGCAGTGAAGAACTCTTCTTTTTTCCAGTGTATTCCTAGTATTAGCTCAAGCCATCAGCAAGTGATAACTTAAATCTCCCTCATAATGACTTGAGTAGATAAAGCATAATTATAATTTAACAATATCACCAAGGAATGTAAAACTTTCAACAAACCACCTAAGTCTATTAGAAAAATACCATTATCACTCTCTCTTTTTGTCCGAACATGATTTCTTGCTGTGTGTTTATTCCTCCTGGCATTCCTCACCTTCTTTACTACAAGGTTATTTTGAGTATTTATACAATTTAATTGTAAACCTTTTATGTGATTTAGGTGTAAAACACTTTCAAATGGTATCATTATCCAGGAAGCCAGTTTCGGTTACTGTACTCTCTGAATCAGAGGTGTCTTGCTATCCTACCTACAATACAATGTTGCAGCCTGAAATGCAGGGAAGGCTTTTTTGCTACTTTCTAAAAATGGGGAATGGCAGAAGATGTTGAGTTGTAAGTTTGGTTGCTGTGCTCATACTGCAAACACTTTTCAGAAGAAATTTAACTTTGGAGGCATGATTTCTTCAAAAATCCATCGTTCACGCCCCTTGACTAGAGGAGGAGAATGGAATGATTTCTGGCTTAACAATTCTGGGTTTGTTTCATGGAAAACATTTGATACAATAAAATAATTTATATGAAATGCACTTTCAAATTTCTATAATAAAGTAATTCTATGCAGGAATGAGTTTTAATTCTTTTTTAAAAATTCTAGGAGTGTGCAGAGCATTCATGTGAAATGTGAAACTATTTGTTTTTCACTCCTACAGCTTAAAAAAGGAACAATTATTTTTATTTGAACATTATTGCTAAAAATAAGTACACTTTTTTCTTGCTCTGAACTCTGCACTTAGTTTCAGCTTAGAGCAAATTTTCACTCTACTAAGTTTTACACTGATTTTTTAAAAAAATTACATGCTATTAATAATTCCCTGGATATGTGGGTTTATAATGGAAATGCTGTCAGACACTGCAAGAACAAATCAGTCAATTATATACATAACATGACTGGCTTAAATTTTATTTTCATAGCACTGTTTTTCTGCATAATTCATTCAAATGGTTTCTCCTTATTTCAGTGGGAGTTACATGAACTCTCTGAACTCAATAGTGTACAATGTGCTTTTACTACCGGCATTCCTCATTTCTTGACCACTCATTCCCTATTGCCTCTATGTAGACCTTTCAGATCTCCATGATTTCTTGCCACAGGTGGAATTTCAGTATCCCAAAAAGGGCTTATTTAATAACAAGAAAACTTCAAACAATTTCCAGAAAGGAGGCTTCATAAGTTATTGAACCCCTGAGAAAGCAATAATTTACAACCAGCAAGTTCGTGGGTTGTACACATCTGTGTATTCTGCTTCAGAAAATAAAGGCTGTTACCATAGCAACTGCCACATAGTATGGAACATACGTTACTTGTGAGATTCAGAGCTTCATGTTAAGAAACCTCTCCTCCTGGCTCCTCCATATGTTACATGAATTTGTGCCCTTCTGCAGGGTTTGCATGTGTTTTTCATCAATATCTGTTTTCTTTGCCCCCTTTTGTTCTTATACATGTTTCCTCTTGTTTGTAAAACAAAATTATTGTATCTGTATTTCTGAAAACAAAAGCAAATAATCACCAAGCTTTTAAAGATGATACAAGAATGTAGTCAAGCCCAAAATAACCTTCCAGTCTTGTTACCAAAATTGGAACTTGTTCCCTCAATCTACTGTTCATACCTCTTTATTTCATAAAGTGTATTTGACGCTACTTTAATATTTTAGCTTACTTAGTAGCACAGTTAGGGGGAGAAAAAAAGTACCATAGCAATTTCTTTATAAACACACATCTAAGGCATGGTTTGGGAAATATAGGTAGAATACACTGAAAGCTGCTTATAATTTATCTCATATGGACTTTTCAGGGGTTCGTGATTCTGAATTACGTGTGATATTAATTCTTTTATTACCACTTTTATAATCTATATATCTCTAATTTTCCTAACACCACGGTACCTCAATGCCAAACAAATTCTTATTTGATGCCATTTCCGTGCAAGAACTCTACATATATATCATGAGTATTGGATGTCATTTGCACTTCTGCAAATGTTACTCCTGGGGGAATTCTGCACCAATGAGCAATGCAGAATTTTGCAGACATTAAAGTTGTACATGCAGAATTTCCTTTCCCCCCACAGAAATGGGCTGCAGTGCTGCTAGCCGCCACTAGGGGCCACTGGACTCGGCAGAGCCCAACTCGCACACAGAAGACACTGCTGGGAGGAAGGAGAGGGAGCTAGAGGGCTCCTGGCAGCTGCAGTTCCCAGTGTGCCCTGAGGGAAGGAGATGGTGGTGCACAGGAAACTTTGTGCAAGCCTGGAACCAAGCGTCCTGCTGTTTCTCCTCTGGATCCTTGGACTCTGGGGGGAGAGGATGTGGGTATCTGGGGACGAGGGTGTTTGGGTGTATTGGCTGGGGGGGCCCCCGCAGGTGGGGTTGGGGTGGGGGAAGGTTGTGGGTGTCTGGCCCCTGGCTGGGCTCTGGGGGTGGGGGTGAGAGATGGGGCAGAGAAACTGGAACTTGGTCGCATGGGGGTTTCTTTAACTCTCTACTCCCAGGGGAATTTTTGAGTGTGTCTGTATTGTTACAGACATACTTGCTGCCAGGTATTTTGAAATAAATTAACAAAATAATTGAAATTGGCATGATTATGTAGCATTATTTTGACAAATAAATGTTGCAGAATTTTAAAATACTGTGTGCAGAATTTATAATTTTTGGGGGCACAATGCCCCCAGGAGTAAAATGTATAAACAATAGTGCTATTTGATGGGAGAAGTGGACTGAACACATAAAAAAAATACATTGACACAAGATGTTTTCAGTCTAAGGTATGAGTTGGGTAAAATGTGAAACAAACTCTGAGCACAGATACAACATGAATTGAACAGTGAGAAGGCTATGGTGTTTAAGGAATTGTACAAACATTGGATGGCATATGGTGGATATAACCTTAACTGGAACGCTTCATGGAAAAAGTTTGGCTTTAGCGAATTTTAAAAGAAAAGAAAGGGGGAGCTTGGCCTTCATTAGCTGGAGAGGTCTTCCAGATATATATTGGGTAGAGAAATGGAGAGTGGACAAAGGAAACAGTAAGAAGGGAAGCTTATGTGGACCAACGGAAGTGGGAGGTATATAGTAGGAGATCAGGGCATGGATGAAAACAAGGTAGGTTATGAAGGACTTGGAATGTGAGAAGGAATGTTTATAATTTATTATTTGTGTAATAGGAGCACGTAGAGGCGCCAACTAAGATCAGGGCTGAGTTAATCTAGGTGTTGTGCAGACGCATAGTAAGACACAGTCTCTGCCCCAGTCTGTATAGACAAGACAGACAAAAGGTGAGAAATGAGAGGCACTGACTTCATGCAGAAGAGAAACAAGTACCGTAAATTTATGAGCTGAGGAGCTTTGGATAGAGCTACAGGCAAGAGGAAGATTAACTGGAGTTGGGAAGATAGGAGATGGGTTTGCCAAACAGGAGACAACTAGAGTAGTCAAGATGCAAAATTGTAGGAGTACAGAGGTAATGTCTTGGCAGTAGAGCTGTGAAGGAAGTGACAGATTTTGAAAATGCTGTAAAGAAAATTGAGAGATTACACAGAGTATGACAAACTCTGCTCTCAGATGCCCATACAGCTTTGTTGGCTCCACTGGAGTTTTATGAGTGCAGCCGAGAGCTGAATAAGTCCCAATCTGTGTAGTTTTATTCTCCACAGCAGTGTTTCCCAAACTGGGGACGCCGCTTGTTTAGGGAAAGCCCCTGGTGGGCCGGGCGGTTTGTTTACCTGCCGTGTCCGCAGGTTCGGCCGATCGCAGCTCCCACTGGCCGCGGTTCGCCTCTGCAGGCCAATGGGGGCTGTGGGAAGCGGTGCAGGCCGAGCGATATACCGGAGCGGCGAAGCGTGGCCAGTGGGAGCCGCGATCGGCTGAACCTGCAGAAGCAGCAGGTAAACAAACTGGCTCGGCTCACCAGGGGCTTTCCCTGAACAAGCGGCGTCCCAAGTTTGGGAAACACTGCTCCACAGAGAAAGCCTCCTACCTCTGTAAGCAAAGCTGAAACTCCTTGGAATGAAAATAATTTCAAAAAGACAGCTCTTTGTGCCAAAGATAATAAAGGTCAAACAAGGAATTCTAGAAAATAATGAAGTGTTTACATCGAGTCTCATAGTTTTACAGGCAGAATGATGACATTAAAATACTAGAGAATTTTAATTGGTGAAGAGAAAGAGGAAACCTCTCAGCTCTTGAACTATCATTAAATTCATCCTCTTTCATAGCCCCCACCCTGTTTTCCACCATTTATGACATGACCATTCAGTCACTTCCTCAAATACATGCTGTTGCCAACAGTAATCCTACCTGCTGAGTTTAAAATACAACCTCAGCTTTCCCTCTAATGGAGCTCAGCCAGAGCAAGCAGCACTGGAATGGCTTGGCTGAGGGATGCTCCAATCCTCTGTAATTTTATTCATTCAGATTTATTGATGGGCAGCGCACTTAAGAACAGCCATCTCTTTTGGCACATCACAACCTAGAAACTCTCAGTGATCACTCAGTTGTTGTAGCCTGCAAGCATTAACCCTCTGTGCTTAGCTTACAGTGCTGACTGCCCTGTATGGACATTCTAATTACTTTGGAGGCACTCCATTTTGTAGTGTATGCATAATTAGCTAGTTATTTACGTTTTATTTTAGTTTCTTTCCTATCCAGGGCATTAATGAAATCCCATTGTGACATCACAACCTTCCAGTTGAAGCAGGTCTTCCCTTTAGGGATCAACCACCCTTTTAAATTAATGAGCCTCTTTGCAGAAGCTGCTTCATAATTTTATCAGCAGTGTCTGTAAGGAGATGTGCAAATTGCCCAACTCCTTTCTTAGGGGCTGATCCAAAGCCCATTGAAATCAAAGGAAAGTCTTTTATTGGCTTAATGATCTTTGGATCAGCTTGTGCTTGTATTTTCTTTTTGATGATATAAGAAATCAAAAGGGGGAAAGGAAGCATTAAACCTTCCCACATGAACAGAAATATGTGGGAAGGGGAAGGAGAGATGTGAGAAAGCTGGGTAGCAATGGAGATCATTGAAGTGTAGGATGGGCTGTATGCAAGAAGTGATAGCATCATATTATTATTAACAAACAGGCTATCATTTATTTTTCTGTGAAGAGTCAGAAGAATATAGGAACCAAAATTGCACAGAACTTGGGCTCCCATAAAAAATGAGCTTCTTGTGAGGTATTATTTGGCAAAAACTTGAAAATCTTACTTCTCAACCTCTTTTGTTAGGGAAACTTTGATAGCATTAGCAAAACTTTAAGAGCTCAGTTCTGCCTCTATTCACATCCAGAACACCCTGGATTTTTAAAATGTAATTTGAACAACAACAACAAAAAAATGTTGCTAAGCAGCAACCTCATTCAAATGATCTGAAATAGGTATTCTTACTAAAATTTGTAAAGCATCTCAGGGAACTTGCCAGGTATGCCAGGTGAGAAAAGGAAAGAGAATATGTCCAAAATGCAGCAGAGTATGCATCTACTAGGAGAGAACTGACCTAGACAAGTCAGTTGCTGTGCATGTATTGTTTGAACCAACTTTATTTGAAATTTTGGTTTAATTAAATAAGTTAAAAGTGTCCCTGGTTTCAGTGTGTGTCTTTGGTCAAGGTTTCAGGCATAATAGAAGTCCTGCTTTTCTATAAATAAAAGTGGACAGTTTCTTAAGTGTGGTCTTAAGTATGTGTTTGTTTTCCTTCAAACTCAAGCATGCTTGACTTCAGTTTCCCTCCACATGTTTTATTCAACAAACAGAATGAATGCTATGGAGGTTATGACAAAGCAACTCCCACTCATCAACAGTGAGGCTGGGAGTACAGGAGCATGTTCCTCATTGGTCTCTTTTATCTGAATTCTCCTTAGAGATTCCAGTTCAACAGAGAAAAGGAAAATATTAATGACCAAATTCGAGAGAGAGAGAGAGAGAGTGAGAGTGTGTGTGTGTGTGTGTAAGTCAGGGAGGAGAGTGGGAAGGTTACGTGAGGAAGAGGGGAACCCTGAAGGTGATTATCCTAATTATGCGATCCAGAGCATGCCCTTTTCTCATTTCTCAGGAGCAGCGGCACTCAACCTCGAAAACCTGGAGAATGGTTTCATCACTGGTGATGTTGCAGTAAGTCACAACATTGTGGTGTCTGATGTCCTCTGGCACTAAACTCACTGTTTGTGCTGTAATGTTCACATAATGTTATCATATCCTGATGCCATGTCACGTTGAAAATGTGACTGCCAGGCTGTTGTGTCACAATAGTTTTGTGACTTGACCTCCATTTTGACATTTTGGAAGCTTCTTCCCTTCCAATCCTGAATGCTGGGAGGCAGTGGAAAAGTGTGTCTCATCTATTTCTCTCCTGCCCAATACACCCAATTGGCTGCTCAGAGGGATGGAGAGGGCTCCCAGTGTCTCCACAGTATTTGCTCAGCACTTCCCCATAGCTGTGTCTGTCAGGCAGCATATGGAGGGCGCCTGTGTTCATTTCAGACCTATGGACTCTAGAACAGGCACACGCAGGTCCTTGGAAAGTTGCATGCCACTCTAGAGCCATGGATTTAGTATTACTTTTATTCCTAGTTCAGAGTAGAAACAGCCAGTGATTTTGTTAAGCATCATTGTTGATACGTGCTAATAAGGAAAGTCCCCTTTTCCCCCAGGAATTCAGTTGGGGTTTTTTTGTTGGCAAAACAAAGGTGGCAGCATGTTCACCTCTTTCTGGCAAAATAACATCAAATTTGAACTCTCTTATGTGATTCAATGAAGGAATTGCTATGATCTTAATAAAACATCTTCTACTTATTTAAATGCACCATTCATCTACTCCTGCTCATACTACACACAGTCCCTAGTTTGGAGAAGGATGACTTTCAACTAACACATACATCACCAAAGGAGAAGATCTACCAAAAAAAAAAAAAAGGGGGGGTGGGGGTGGATAATAAAATCCAGAAGAGAGAGCTCTGAAAGAGAATCTAATTTTAGCAGTACAGTGTATTAGAGAAGTGACCAGAGCTCACAGATACTGAGAATGAAACTAGTTAAAATTCTGCTGCTCATCCTCTTTGTACGGCATGGGGATGGGAGGGGGGGAGTTCCTGTATGATTTGACTTGCCAATTCATTTGTAGAAACAATTATAAAATGCAAATATTTATGAATCACTGTATATGTTGTAATCTTATTTTCAAAACAAACATTGCCTTATATTGTAGTTCCTTGATGCTGTGAGTTGAGATTTTCCAACATTTGTCCCATTTCAGGCAATGAGCTGCAGGGGATAAACGCTGCTGCTCAGACAGAGGGGATGTATGGTAACTCCTAGAGCATCATGTGTTTCTGGCAAGCTATTGCCTCCATCTAGCATGTGTTTTTAAAAATGTTCAAATTAGGTTTAAGATGTATAATGATATTTTTCATATTTTAATTGTGACTTAGGCAAATGTTAAGCCAAGCTGTACAAATAATTTTCACAGCAGATGACAACATTCACATTTAAGTCTGGGCATGTAACACGCTGACACAAGGTGCTCTTTGATTTATAAGGCAGGGAAGTTTTCTGTTAGATGTAGCTTGTGTTACTTTTACCCAGCAGTTAAATATATATTGCAGAGTGCTACAGATGGAAGGCATCTCTGCAATTTACTGTACACAAGTCAAGAGTAAAATTATTGAGAGGGGTGGGCCAAAGGAAAGGGAGTCAAATAGGAAGAAATTAATGCGGTTTGGAATCATGGATATCAGAATGTTGAACCACCCGGTGAATCACCTGAGCAAGGTAGAAGGCCTGCTGGTAGGAAGGAGGCAACACTTTACAAAGCTGGCTGGAGTTATGACGTCACCCTTTATTTCAGGCATCAGTCTTTGTGACTACCAAGCTGCTATCAACTCTTGGGGCCCTTCTGGACTATCAGCTGCTCTTAGGTACCCAAATAGCATTGTCCAGAGAATGCCTTTCTCAGTGTTTGCTTACCAGTAAAGTATAACGACTATGGCATTTCCTTTCAGATGTGAACCCAACTTCAATAATCCACATCTTTATCACCTCCATGGCTTTGCAGCTAGTTTGCTGCAATGTGTGCTACTCACAATTGACTGTAGATGCTACACAGTTATTTCAGTTGGTTCAAATGTCAGCAATCTGTTTTTGAGGGAAGAAGGATATTGCAACAAACACACATTATGTCATGGTTTCATGCTGTATTACACTGACTCTATCCATTTCCAAGCACACACTTTGGCCTGGCTCCATGCTTCACTACACTGGTTGTATCTAATTCCAAGCACAGACTGTGTCATTGCTCTGTGCTGTATTATGCTGACTGTATCCAGTGCCAAGCACAAGCTATAGCATTCCTCCATGCTATTCTATGCTGACCTTGTTCAAATCCAAGTATCCATTACAGCAATGCTCTGTGCTGTTCTACGCTAACTGTATCCAATTCCAAGCACACATTACATCAGTGCTCTGTGTCATTCTATGCTGACTGTACCCAATTCCAAGCACATACTACAGAAATGCTCCATGCTATTCTGTGCTGACCGTATCCAATTCCAAGTACACATTACTTCATTGCTCCATGCTGTTCCTTGCTGACTGTATCCAATTCCCAGCACATATTATGTTACTGCTCCATGCTGTTCCACGCTGATTGATTCAATTCATCCACATATTTTGTCATTACTCTGTTCTGTACTTCTCTGACTACCCAGTTCCAAGCACACGTTATGTTATTGCTCCATACTGTTCTATGCTGACCATATCCAAATCCAAATATGCTTTACATCATTGTTCCATGCTGTTGTGTGCTGACTGTATTTCCAGTTCTAAGCTAACATGATGACCTTGTTCCATGCTGTGCTACACTGACGTCATGTGTCTTGGAACTGGATGTAATCATTGCTCTGTGCAGTACTACACTGACTGTATCCAGTTCCAAGCTCACATGATGTCATTGCTGTGCACTACTATGATGACTGTCCTGTTCCAGCACTGCCTCAGGATCCTGACTGTAATCTGTAAAACTCTGGGGTAACCTCTTCCTTCTGCAAGCCAAGACAATTGCTCTCAATGGGAACTGTGGGTGATGGTGTCCAGAGCACCCACCCATCCTCTGACTTACAGGACATCCCGTATGGGGTGCCTAAGTTCCACCAACCGTCTCCAAGAGCTGATAAAAGCATTTTATTAGATAAAAACTGAAGTTCCAGGTATTAATCATGTAAACACTGATGCAGTGACACACGTACAATTTTATACTATGAATAAGGCTCTGTGGGATACTAGCTCTTAAATATTTATTTTTTCCCTTTTTTCATACCAGTGTCCTTTGTTCTCTTGAAATACAGGTGGTCACTTGGTCTCAGGGTGAGATACTTGGGAGCTGTGCAGGATGATCTCAGGGAGGCTCTCAGCTGTGGAATTCCCTATCAGCAGAGACAGGGTAAGACAAAGCATTGCTATCCTTGTGGCTCAATGTTAGACCTATTTCTTCAGCCACATGAGAATGGGAAGAATTAACCAGCCCATGTTTCTCCTAGAAACAAACCTTAAGTATAATTATCACCTAAAGAAGTCGTATAAATAAGGGAAAAGTGCAGAATATGACCACCTGAAACTGAAATGCTGCTGTTCTTCATGTGTATATGAGGGCTGAATACTACAATGATGGGTGCATTAGAAAGGTATAGTGCAGATGGAGAGATAGGTTTGGAATTGCACATCCCACAGGTGGGTTATTGAAAGGACTCTCCTATGGAAGAATAAGAAGGGCTTATGAATTGCAGAATAGGATGCTTTATAGAATATAAAAACTGCAAACCATACTTTTCCTGCATGCTGGGTTTTCAGATTAGAAGGATATTTGCTCCTAATGAAATGCTGCATTCTTAAATGTAGCACCTTGCTCATATTAATCTGAATGTATTTACTGTACTTTACAGTTTTTAAACATGATTTTGATAAAGTCTTGGTGTGCACGGCTCTCTTTTGTGTGTTCTTCTTTTTGTCTGTACTGAGTATTTCTTTCACTATACAATATCTGTGGGATGGACAAAAACTATTATAGTGCCAACTAGTTCTTTTCACTATATTTTTTCTTCTTTTACTAAATCAGACAATTGTTCAGCTCCTTATTTTGCGGTCAAAGTATTGTTCTTATAACAGTTTGTCTTTTATCAGATATTTTGTAAAGAGCATTTTATAGTATATGTATAGGGTCAAATCTGGCTTTTTAAAGTGAAAGCCACTCAAAAAGTTGGCACTAACATATATACCATACAGTTGCAATAATTGAAACACAAGGTCAGTGTGGTATCAGGCTAGGTGTGTGCCTAGGTGTGAATGGAGGTTTGGGTTATGAATAGGAAATAAACATATCTATATGCATAATTTGCTTTATGAGGCGCATTGGATGGTATGTATAGAAATATAGTGCATGAGGCATTTCAAGTAGTATACCCTTATTCTGGGTTTTAGGCACACTGCACCAGCTTTTCCCCAAGTCATGACTCTTCTCACTGCTAAGAGCTCTTATTCATTTAGTACTTGTGGGCTTGACTCTGTTTTTTATACTTTACTTGAAATAACCTAGAAAGATAGTACACAGAATATGGAAAATGAAACCATCATTAATCTACCCCATTGCAGCAAGAGTACAAAGAAATTGTAGTCAAATAGTTTCCCAAATATAAAATTATTTTTGGAACCAATAGAGATTATACATGAGGTTTCTATAGGGGCTTTTTGCAGCAAAAAACAAGTCATAAAAAGCTACATCTTTTGTCAGAGAGATGGTGAGAGCAAGATAGTGTGGGAGAGTCTTATGAGACCCAAAATAGTTTTTCAATGAAACAAGCAAAACATGATTCTGTATCCAAGAACAGTGTAGTGAGTAAAGCCACCATTATCAAGTTATAAAATGAATATCACATTGCAAGATGAGTTCTGCTGTCCTGTTGCCTTGAATATATTTCTTCCAATAAAGGAAAATGTTGAGGCTTCTTGCAGCCAGACTTCCAGGTATGAAAATTTATCAACCCTCCAGCTGGTATATTAAGAACTACTAAGGACCAAAAGGCTGTCTAAGGGTCAAGTACAATGCCCTTAGCCAAAATATGATGAAGAGTTTCCTCCATTCCTAGTGCACTGGCTCACCTTGGTCCCTCCTAGTCTCTGTCTTGGACACATGGTAGTCTAGTCTCCTGCGGGCTGTAATACTTTGGTCTAATTTCAGTTGTTGGTTTTGGTGTGTAGGTGCTGGATGGTGTTGGTGGCCTATGATATATAAGAGATCAGACTAGATGATCTGGCCCTCCCTTCTGGCCTTAAACCCTACAATTCTATGAGTTCTGATGGAGTGTTGCATCCTGTGTGGAAAGCATCATAAAAACATTTAACATTAGTTGCCTTCTTTGCCTTGCTTTAATTGGACAGGTAGAAAGATAAAGAGACGACATTTACCTCCAAATTGATGTGCAGTTCATTTTAAGAGAGAAATTCTCCTCTGTGCAAAAAGCCATCAAAATGGGTGTTGCATAGGCTTTTTGCTAGCTTTGTGTCCGGGGTGAATTTCACTTTATGTATAAATGTGATCTGCTACTGCACTCTTACTATTTTTGTGTGTGTATATGCCTGAACGATTCTCACTCCTGAGCTGGTCACATAGGATCTGGATAAGTCAGGACATGAATTCTTTATCAGATTTGAGTTGTATAATATGTATGCATCTATAACACCAGTATGTAATGCAAGTGTATATATAAAGTCTACATACATATGATATAGAGTTTTTATTAAAATCTATCATTTATATATTTCTATAATGGTAGATCTTTTTCTCAACTGTTTGTGAGCCCCAGGATATGCAATATCTATTCATTTGTGCAGGGCTACACTCTGATGAAACACTGATAAAAATGAAAATGCTGCTAAGAAATGTGGGCCCCCAGGATAGTGGGAAGCAGCCATTTCAGAGTATAATACACTTTTTTATCTAATAAATTGACTTCTCCTTTACCTTTTTTTAAAAAAATAAATCCTCTGTAAAACATCAACAAAGAACATGAAATCTGTGTACACACAGTGCACTGCAGAGAATGCCAAAAGGTAAAACTTTATGTAACTGGGATGGAATATTAAATATTTAAGATGTAGGGAAATAATTCAAAGAAAAGTCCTATTTCATATTATACATACTAAAGTTGTCCACTGTGCTCGACAATGCTCCTTGTTAAAAAAAAACAAAAAAACCCCACAGAAATTCTGCCTTACTTTTAAAATCATAGACATGAGAGACAGGAAAGACCTGTTAGGTCTCCGACATACTGAATCCAGATCTCATGTCTTTGATGGTTACTGGGAGGGTGCTAGCTTTTTCTTGGGATGAGGTCCTTCAAGATATTCCACCACAGAATGAAAACTTCTCCAGCTCTTTAAAAGCTTAGAAAAATCTTTGACACAAATTGTAAGTGAAGTGAGTTAACCATTCTTTGTAATATGGCAATTAAAAATTTAAAAACATTATCAATGCACAATTAATGGTAAAACATTCTATTGCATGGTTTTCACTACTACAGCTGATGCTACAGATCCCCACATAAAGTACTTTTTCAGGATGTAGTCCTGTAGGTGCTGAGTGCCCTCAGCTTCCATAGACACTTATGTTACTTGAGGACAATTGGCATGTTGCAGGATTAAACCTTTAATGTGCAATGTTTTTACTGGGTATGGGAGGAGCTGTGGTATATTGTTTCCATTTACAGTGCATTTGCTGTATTTCTGCTGGGTTAGGTTCTTCACAGTTTAACATTTTGTAGTGTAGATTTTATGGTGTGAATGATGTATGGTTTTCACAATGGGTTCTTCCTACTGAAAAGGATGTTAATAACTGCTAGTGTTTCATTCTTCAGATTTAGCTAGGCTCTTGTTTTCATTGGTCATTTATAGGCTTTAATAAAGGATAACAGAGAATTTTCCTAGTTGTATGATCACAGAGACTAAAAAAGCAGAATTTTACTTGAACTACCTTCAGTTCCATAGCCATCATAATCATTTTTCTGTTTGTTTAGACATTTAAACTTTCCCTCATTCCTACAAGGGCTTTTCTCGTACCCAAGATTGAACAGACAATAACATATTAAAGGTAAATGTTTCTCTTTATAGAAATAACAGTAAATTAGGAGAGTAAAAGGTTTTATTTCTTTGTCATTTTTCAGTGTTTTTTATTTCAAGAGGCAGCCAGTTTTAGATCTTTGTTTTCATCAAGTAGAAAGCAATTTCATTGGTAAATGCTTCTTTTTACTTATAGCAAAAACAGTGGTGCTGGCTGAGCAAAAGTAAATGAATTATTATTACTTATTATTTGTCTTGGAAGAGCAAGAAGTTGATAAGGAAGACTTTCTTTTACTTTACTGCAATATTTTTCTATCAGTTTTGTGGAAAAAAACACTAAATACCAAGGAAATAAATGTTTTTGGCAGAATTTTATGGCAAATAAACAACAGAAAATAATGCTCTCTCCTCATTGGCATCACAAGTGCACTTCTTGGTGAATAGAAAATGCAATGGGTTGAAGTTTGATCCTACTGGGGATAGACCATATGCAAAACGTAAACAATACATGCTGTTTGTAACATGATGGCTGTTACTGCTTGCTGAGAAGTTGGTCTATTTTCAGTTACCTTCGCGTTCCTCTGCTTTTGTCTGATCTGACTACTTTACAAGTATATGTACAAAGTCAAGCTTAAAAATTACAGGTTGTGTAATACAGAAAATGGAACAATCGCCTTTGCTTAGTCAAAATTGTTCTTCTTCAGTCATCATGTGGTACCTTATTTTTTAAAAAAGATGGAGTGTTGAATGATGAGTTCTGGGCTTGTGGTTAATCATTTTCTCCTACAAGAGCAAGGAAACAGAGGACTTTTTATTTCATGTTATTAGCTGGGCTATCACTGGGCTGCTCTGTGATTATAGGTCTTTTCCCTTTGCCTCATCAGTTTATGTCATAATGGAAATAACATGGTAGTGCTGAAGGAAGCAACTAGTCATAGGGATGGGATGGGAATGGTAGTGAAATACTGTAGGAAGAAACTATTCAGACATCCTGCCCCACTTAGCAGATACCTTCTTTATTCTGCTGCACATTAGGGTTGAGGAGGGAACAGAGAGAGAGAGAGAGAGCACTATTATTCCTTTGCAGCACAGCAGTGTATGCACAAGTTTGAATACTGTTAGAAGGAAGACAGTATTTTGTATTAAATATATAACCTGATCCTGCAAACTGTTAGTCACATGAGCAGGCTACCGAAGTCAATGGGACTGCTTGCATGAGTGAACGTGCAAGGTCGTCATTGTCTTATTTTGATTACTTATTATATGTATTTTTGTAGCATTTAAGAGTCCCATTAATGGGCCACGAACCTGCTGGTAGGCACTCTACAAACAAATAATAAAAAGGCAGTCCCTGCCCCAAAGATGCCATCTTTTATTACTGGTATGTCATAAAAACTTCTTCCTCCAAAATGCTATCTTCCTGGTGTAGAAATTGCGGAAGGAATTAAATCTGGGGAAGGTTGCAGGTCTACGGAATACACAGTTTATGCAGGTTTAGGAAGTCCCTTCACCCATGGCACTCTTAAAACATGTTGCAGTGACTACTTTGTCTGGTATCCTGCATTCCAAAAAGAGGGACAACCACAAAGAAGGCCACCCAGACCTACAGCACGGCCTTCACCAGGGTCCCAATTCAAGAAAGTATTTAAAGACATGCTTACGTCCGTTAATGGGTGCTTGTATGAGGATTTAGCCAGCCAGCCAGAGTAAACTAACACTTTAAAATCTAAATCCAAACAAGAGGTTGAGAGGCAGAGACTTACATACTTGAAATGTTTAGTCCTGTGTAGCTCATAATAATTAGGTAATTGCCTTGCCTGGAGCCTGAAAAAATGTGGGTGGAGTGCTTAAGGGTGAAGCCTATATAGCCTGTGAAGTATGAAGGGTAGCCATGTTAGTCTGTATCCAGAAAAACAACAAGGAGTCTGGTGGCACCTTAAAGACTAACAGATTTATTTGGGCATAAGCTTTCATGGGTAAAAAACCCACTTCTTCAGATGCATGGAGTGAAAATTACAGATGCAGGCATTATACTGACACATGAAGAGAAGGGAGTTACCTCACAAGTGGAGAACCAGTGTTGACAGGGCCAATTCAATCAGGGTGGATGTAATCCACTCTCAATTATTGATGACGAGGTGTCAATTGCAGGAGAGGGAAAGTTGTAGGCTTCTAACAGTATTCAGGAGGTTTTAGCTGAGGGCTGTATGTGATGGCCAGTGGTGTTCTGTTGTTTTCCTTGTTGGGCCTGTCTTATAGTAAGTGACTTCTGGGTACTCTTCTCGCTCTGTCAGTCTGTTTCCTCTCTTTTTTACCCACAAAAGCATATTCCCAATAAATCTGTTAGTCTTTAAGGTGCCGCCGGACTCCTTGTTGTTTTTATATAGTCACTATATTCCATTATTAATGTCCTGAGCCAAGTCACAGGTTTGACTCCAGCTGTAGCTGGGTAGTGACTAAAAGTTGTGAGCATTTGTTGGCTGTTTGGTGGCATGTGAGAAAGCTACAAATGATTTTATGAGCAACTCAGGTATGGGGAGTGAGGATCTTTTGGAGAGAGAGGACTAAGAAAAGGATTGGCCTGGCGGAGCTAAATCTCCAGTTCCAGGAAATCATTAAGGCCAAGGGTAGAAGGAAGGAAAGGAACTGGCAAGTCCTTCGAGGAGATGGAAATGAAAAAGAGTTGGCAGAAGCAAGGTAAGGGACTGGTAATTCTTTGGAAGAGCCAGAAGCAGTCTGGTAATAGTTCTAAGATATAGGTTCATATATACGTGCTGGAATTGGGAATGCGGGGGGTGCGGCAGCACCCCTGGCTTGAAGTGGTTTCCATCATATACAGGATTTGCAGTCTGGTCAATGGCCCTCAGGATTCCACTATAAAAATTGTTCCAGCACCACTGGATTCAGAAAATAGGCAATAAACCTGGAATTTAATGGGTCCTGGACTGATTAACACACCCAAGAGACTTCACCTCCTAAATATGTATCTAGCAAAAGCCCTTCAACAAGGGATGATTTTTGAAGCAGTTTTTATAACATATTTGATTCTGAACTGGCAAGAGGTGGAATTAAGACTGTATGTTTATTTTTCCCAACAGTTGCTACAACAATAGATTTGAACTATTAATACAGGTACCAGTTGCTATATGGCTGTGTAAACCATCACTATAGGAATAATCACATACTATTTGTACGGGAATGTAAATATGTTCTAGTGCACACATATTCACTAGCATCTAGTGGTCTGTAAATGGTGGTGTTCTGCTGACTTTTAGGAACTTAGCAGCCTCAAGGGACCAAATGTTGGCAGCAGATTTTTTTTTCTTGTGATTGTGTAGTTGTATAGAAAAGGCTCAGCATGAACATCTATGGGAAGACTAGAGTAATAATAGGGTGCTATGGAAATTCAAGGGAAGGGAGTGGAAAAGAAATGAAAAGTCGGGGGGAGGGGATACCTGGCAGGGGCTTGGGAAAAATAATAATCAAGACTAGTAGTCACCAAGTGGTACTCTTGGGCTGTTTTGAACCTGAAAATCAAAAGAATAAGTTGTCTGGAGATTGACCATTCAAAGAAACTTAAAAGCAGGCAAGAAATATCCCAAACCAACTTGAGATGTGACACAAAAGTGCACTTCATTCATTTATTATCATCTTTAAAGTGTCCAACTGCAAAACACGAGTCAATTCTAAATAGACAGCAAAACAGAGATCTGCCAGTCCAAATACACATTATCAAAGCAGTTTGCTAGCAGCACAATACAAAATCTCCAGGCTTTTTGCAAGTTTTTAAAGAACAGGTATCAAGTACTCCTGGATAGTTGCCTAAATTGCCATTTGCATTGTATCTTTTGGTGCTAAACTCCTCTGACTGATTTGAACAATTCCTTGTAGTTCCTCAAACTGACCTTTTGCCTTCTGGATCACCTGATACAGACGTATTATAGAACCAAAATCTTGTTTTCCTCCACCTCATTTTAATTATTCCCTAGTTTTTCATCAGTGTCTCAAAAAGAGAGAAGAGTTTGAGGTGAAATGGTCGGGTGTCTTCACACCTTCTCACCTCTCACTTTTACTATTTGGATGTTTCTCACAGGACTGAATTTACAAAGGTATGGCTAATGAGGCCTCCCCATCTGTTGATCACATCGTGTCCCTCTCTTTTACCCTTCACCTTTTATAGCTTTGCCATTTCCATGCTGAAACCTCTTTTGCAGAAAGAAAAGGAGTATTTGTTAGTCTCTAAGGTGCCACAAGAACTCATTTTCTTTTTGCGGATGCAGACTAACATGGCTGCTACTCTGAAACCGCTCTTTTGCAGAGAGGCTCTGAATTCTCTTCCCATTAACTGGTGCTCCAGTATTTACCTACCTCTGAACATCCTGACTTAAATCTCAGCAGTCCTGTTGCTCTAATGTGGTACGTTTGTGTTTGATTTTCTTGCTTTTAATAGAGACAGATCTGATTGCATATAATGTGGAAACTCTAACACAAGTGAACTAGAGGTAGGTCAAACTAAACCCTGGATCAGAACACGCTGGAGCTTTGGGAGTGTTCCATAGTTAAACCTTGATCTGGATTTTGCAAATGAGCCCATCTTTATGATGGGCAAAATGAAAACCGTAGATCCAAACTACTGAGAACATTCCCTTGTTCAAAATTCAGATCTGTTCCAGACAACTGGAAAAGGGCAAATATAGTGCCAATCTATAAAAAGGGAAATAAGGACAACCTGGGGAATTACAGATCAGTCAGCTTAATTTCTGTACCCGGAAAGATAATGGAGCAAATAATTAAGCAATCAATTTGCAAACATCTAGAAGATAATAAGGTGATAAGTAACAGTCAGCATGGATTTGTCAAGAACAAACTCTGTCAAACCAACCTGAAAGCTTTCTTTGACAGCAAGCTTCATGGATGGGGGGAAGTGGTAGACCTGGTATATCTTGACTTTAGTAAGGCTTTTGATACTGTCTCTCATGACCTTCTCATAAACAATCTAGGGAAATTCAACCTAGATGGAGCTACTATAACGTGGGTGCACAACTGGTTGGAAAACTGTTCCCAGAGAGTATTTATCAGTGGTTCACAGTCATGCTAGACGGCGTAACAGGTGGGGTCTGGCAGGTATCAGTTCTGGGTCCTGTTCTGTTCAATATCTTCATCAATGTTTTAGATCAGGGTGGGCAAACTACGGCCTGCAGGCTGGATGCAGCCCATCAGGGCTTTGGATCCGGCCCGAGGGATTGCCACCACCCGTGGCACCATGGGGCTAAGGCAGGCTCTCAGAAGCGGCCAGCACCATATCCCTGTGGCCCCTGGGAGAGGGGGTGCAGAGGGCTCTGCGTGCTGCCCTCGCCTGCAGGCACCGCCCCCCGCAGCTCCCATTGGCCGAGAATGGGGAACTTCAGCCAATGGGAGCTTCAGGGGAGGTACCCGCAGGTGAAGGCAGAGCGCGGAGCCCTCTGCGCCTGGGAGCCACAGGGACACGGTGCTGCTTCAGGGAGTGGCGCGGGGCCAGGGCACGCAGGCAGGGAGCCTGCCTGAGCCCCGCTTTGTGCCACTGGCACCCTGGAGCCGCTTGAGGTAAGCGGTGCCGGGCTGGAGCCTGCACTCCAAACCCCTCCTGCACCCCGCACCCCAACCCTCTGCCCCAGCCCTAGCCCTATATTCATGGCCCTGCATGCAATTTCCCCACCCAGATGTGGCCCTCGGGCCAAAAGTTTGCCCACCCTGATTTAGATAATGGTAGAGAGATTACTCTTATAAGGTTTGTGGATTACACCAAGCTGGGAGGGGTTGCAAGTGCTTTGGAGGATAGGATTAAAATTCAAAATGTTCTGGACAACCTGGAGAAAGCCAGTCCACCGCTTGTTCAGAGAAAGGCCCTGGCAGGCTGGACCGGTTTGTTTACCTGCCTTGTCAGCAGGTTTGGCCGATCGCGGCTCCCACTGGCTGCGGTTCGCTGCTCCAGGCCAATGGGGGCTGCGGGAAGGGCGGCCAGCATGTCCCTTGGCCCACGCCGCTTCCCGCAGCCCCCGTTGGCCTGGAGCGGCGAACCGTGGCCAGTGGGAGCCGTGATTGGCCTGCGGATGCGGCAGGTAAACAAACCGGTCCGGCCTGCCAGGGGCTTTCCCTGAACAAGCGGTGGACTGGCTTTGAGAACCACTGGTCTAGATAATACTTTGTCCTGCCATGAATGGAGGGGACTGGACTAGATCACCTCTTGAGGTCCCTTTCAGTCCAGTGATTCTATGTTTTCACTTGAGCCTGTCTCGAAAAGAAGCAGATTAGCACCACTGGTTTCCGTGGGAGATGAACTGACATATCTCTGAGTACAAAATTTGACCCACTGAGTACATTTGTTGGAATTATCAAACAGTTGCACATTCAAACAAATGCTCTGAGTGTGCTTTTTATTTGAATGTTCTCACACTAATATAGGAGTGTTTATGCATTTATTTGAATGTATAATCCTTGAAATTAAGTCCAGCTGTGTTTATTTCAAATGTGTGATGCTCCAGATATAGCTTTGCTTCTGTATGCCTATATCTGAGCATTGCTTGTGTACGTCTACATCCAAGCATTGCTTCTCAGTGCATTGTTAAAAAGTTAATAGAGTAGAGCATACACCATCTTCAGATGTGCATAACTTTATTTTTAATCAATATTTATTTTAAAATCTCCAAGCACCACTCTTAAGGGAGGAATAAAGTCCATGCCATGTTTGAAGTGTAAGAAAAGTTTTTTTGGTTATTGAAGTGTAACCCTCTGGTCAGTGTTTATGTGTCCCCCTCTGTGTTTATTCCACAGAGGATTTGAGTGTCATACACCCTCTAACAACAGCCCCTGGTTCTTCAGCATTGCTCTCACAATAGAAGCAATAATACCCTTAAAATTTATGGTCAGATTCCCATACTGGTAAAGAAGAAATATAAATCCAGAAAACACTGACTGAGCTTGCGCTAAAAAGTTAATCACTAACTCTTAGGAGAGTTTGGCTCGCATACAGGCAGGTTTTGTTGCTGAAAACATAGGTGCCGTCTACACTAGGACAGTGTTAAACAAAGTTCCCACCATTTGTAACAGTGGTTCAGTTCCAACAGTGTTAACAACACAGGGATCTGATCACAGACAGGGAGCCCTAGCTATCACAATTTTAAGGACCGTGTCATCTTACCCTGCATTGGCATCTGGAGGCCCAGTGTTAACATCTGTGGTCAATTTTTGAAAAATGCCCCTAATATAGGCAGGGCCATATAGTGTGGAAGTTCTTACACTTGGAAAATAGAATCCTATCTGGAGTGGTATCTTTCATTCTTACATTTGTACAACACTGTCCATCCCAAAGGCACCCTTATCATTTTACAAACCATAGCTCTGATCCTGCCAGGGCTCTGCTTGGACAGACACTTGTGCCTATGTGGAGTTCCATTGATTTCAGTGCAGGTGCAAATGTCTGCTTCTGCATTACATTTTGCAGGATCCTGGCCTATATATATATATATGAATTATTTCACCAACAGCATCCATGAAATGCAGCCACTTCTAGAGGTGTTGCAGTTTAGCTTTATAGAAAAACTACACAACAGTTCAGGTGGGAAGTAAAGAAGAATACCATATCCAACTGAAACCACGAGAGGAAGTAAGGAAGTCAGGATATAAATGCCCAGATTGGTGGTCAGGACACCGAAGTGTAATATCCCTATTCTTGGAAAAAAAAATCCAACGAGATCTTTAATAGACACAAATGTTGAGGACTCAGATATTGTTGTTCTTCCAGAAGATACCAGGTCTAGTGCAGAGTGAGACCTGCCTTGGGTATTGTTTCCAGTAGTGATGGCAGGTCTACACCTAAACATTAGACTGACCTGTTAAATTTTTTTTTTGATGTCCTGTGTGATCTAGTTAGGTTGACCTAACCCCCTACTAGATACAGCTAGGGCCATGGAAGAATTCTTCTGGCTACTGCCTTTTGGAAGGTGGATTAACTACACTGACAGAAAAGCCCTTCCCTCAGTGTACATTATGGTGCTACAGTGTCACTGTAGCCGCTGTGGTATAGACATAGCCTCAGAGGGAGGAATGTCTGCTACAGTAATGCATCACCAATATCATTTCTTTGCAATGCAGTTTTTAGGGTGCACATAAGATTTGATAATTAACCTTAAAGGGTTTTCTCAACCACTCTTGTTGCTTTTCCATCTCCGTTCACCAGCTGTGCTCTGCCAGTTGTTAAGCACTCCATACATGTGGTTACTATTCTGAGGATTTAGAGGCTTGAGCTCATCTATTTCTCTTTGTTTATGATAAAGAGGAAATGTAGCCCTAGATAAAAAAGGCAGACTGGCTGAGTACCTGGGAAAGTGCAAAGTATAATGATTTCCTAGAACTAAAACCTTTTCGTGTTTTCAAATGGAAAGCAGTACATCATTTCCTAATACAATAAGCATAAGATTTTTCACAGGTTTTAGAAAACACACACATGGCTTGTGTACCAGAATTAAATAGTAGTGCAGGATTTTGATCAGTGACAGATGGTTGGGCTGCTCCAGCACAGCTGGCCTTACATGATATAACACCTTGAGCAAGCCTCAGTTCTGCACCTATCCCATGATTTTTATTTCAATCCTTGAAAAATTTCCTTTGGTATCTCTGCTTAAATGTGCTTAATCAGAGAATAGAAGTCGGCTAGTAGATGGAGTAAAGGATACAGATTTGACATTCATGATGTATTTTAAAAGCATGCGAAGTTTCCAAGTGGGGTGGGACTACATGTAGGTATAGGAATGAGCTTCTGCAGAAGTAGAGAGCTAACACTGATGCTTCTCTCATAATGTAGTATATAACTCAAAGGACGGGTTTGCTTTCAATATGGTCCATAAAAGGAAGCCTGGGAGTAAAGCTGATACAAGTGTGAAGACACAAACAATGTAGATATGTCATGTTTTAATGACACATTAGAAACAAGAGGGTGACCAAGGACGGGGCAGGCCCATTACTCAATGAGGGAGCAAAGACAATAACAGAAAATGTGGAAATGGCGGAAGCGCTCTTTGACTTTTTTTGTTTCAGTTTTCACCCAAAAGGCTAGTAGCAATTGCACGTCTAACATAGTGAGCGCCAGTGAAAATGAGGTAGGATTTGAGCCTAAAATAAGGAAAGAACAAGTTAAAAATTACTTAGATACATTAGAGGTCTTCAAGTCAAAAGGGCCTGATGAAATACATCCTCAAATACTCAAGTAGCTGACTGTGCAGATATCTGAGCCATTAGCGATTATCTTCAAAAACTCATGGAAGATGTGGGAGATTCCAGAGTACTGGAAGAGGGCAAATATAGTGCCAATCTATAAAAGGGGAATAAGGCAACCCAGGGATTTACAGACCAGTATCTGAACCTGGAAAGATAATGGAGCAAATAATCAAGAAATAAATTTTCAAATATCTAGTAGATAATAAAGTGATAAGTAAGGCTGCAAGTCTGTCATGGAGGTCACAGATTATGTGACTTTCTGGGACCTCTTTGACTTCTGCAGCCAGCAGGTGCGACTGACCCCAGAGCTGACCAAGCAGCTCTGGTGGCCCTGGGGCTATGTGCACTGCCCCCACCGAGCCGCAGCAGCGGTCCCTGGCTGCCCCTCCACCTCCAGCAGCAGCTGCAGGAGTCCCGGACCACCCCTTGCCAGCAGCGGCGGAGAAGGTTCTGGGCTGCCCCTTGCTAGCAGCAGCAGCAGTAGTCCCAGGCTGCCCTCCCACCCCGAGCACCAGCGGGCATTCAGGAGCCTTCCCCCCGAGCACTAGTGGGTGCCCTGGAGCCTCCCCCAGCACCAGTGGGCACCCCAGAGGTCTCCCCCAGAACCAGCAGGTGTCCCGGAGGCCCTCCCCCAGTACCAGCAGGTGCCCCAGAGCCCCCAGCACCAGTGGGCGCCCAAGAGTCCCTCTGAGCACCAGCATGTACACCAGCGGGTGCCCCTGAGGCCCCTCCCCAGCACCAGCGGGTGCCCCCAGGCCTCCCCGCCACGAGTACCAGCAGGTTCCACGGAGCCCGCAGCACCAGTGGGCACCCCAGAGCCCCCTGTCCAGAGCAGCAGATCTGCCCCTGGAGCCTCCCAGAGCACCCAGATTTACTCAGGGGTATTTAGTACAGGTCATGGACAGGTCACAGGCCGTGAATTTTTGTTTATTGCTTGTGACCTGTCCATGACTTTTACTAAAAATGACTAAATCGTAGCCTTAGTGATAAGTGATAGTCAACATGGATTTGTCAAGAAGAAATCATGTCAGACCAATCTAATAGCTTTCTTTGACAGGGTAACAAAGGGATGGGGGGGAAGCCGTAGATGTGGTATATCTTGACTTTAGTAAGCTTGTGATACTGTCTCTCATGACCTTCTCATAAAAAAACTGGGGAAATGCAACCTAGATGGAGCTACTATAAGGTGGGTAATAACTGGTTGAAAAATAGTTCCCAGAGAATAGTTATCAGTGGTTCACAATCAACCTGGAGGAGCATATTTAGTGGGGTCCCGCAGGGATTGGTCCTGGTTCTGTTCAATGTCTTCATCAATGATTCAGATAATAGCATAGAGAGTAAATGTATACAGTTTGTGGACACTACCAAGCTGGAAGGGGTTGCAAGTGCTTTGGAGTATAGGATTAAAACTCAAAATGATCTAGATAAACTGGAGAAGTAAATAGGATGAAATTCAATAAGGACAAATGCAAAGTACTCCACTTAAGAAGGAACAACCAATTTCACACATACAAAATGGGAAATGATTGCCTAGGAAGGAGTACTGCAGAAAGGGATCTGGGAGTTATAGTGGATCACAAGCTAAATATGGGTCAACAGTAGCACACTGTTGCAAAAAAAAGCAAACATCATTCTGGGATGTATCAGCAGGAGTCTTGTGAGCATGACACAAGAAGTAATTCTTCCACTCTACTCCATGCTGATTAAGCCTCAACTGGAGAATTGTGTCCAGTTCTGAGTGCCACATTTTAGGAAAGATGTGGACAAATTGGAGAAAGTCCAGACGAGAGCAACAAAAATTATTAAAGGTCTAGAAAACATGACCTATGAGGGAAGATTGAAAAAATTGGGTTTGTTTAGTCTGGAGAAGAGAAGACTGAGGGAGGACGTGAGAACAGTTTTCAAGTACATAAAATGTTACAAGGAGGAGAAGGAAAAATTGTTCTCCTTAACCTCCAAGGATAGGACAAGAAGCAATGGGCTTAAATTGCAGCAAGGGAGGTTTAGGCTGGATATTAGGAAAAACTTCCTGTCAGGTTAGGTGAGCACAAATTGCCTAGGGAGGTTGTGGAATCTCCGTCATTGGAGGTGTTTAAGAACAAGTTACAAAAACACCTTTTATGAATGGGCTAGTTATTACTTAGTCCTACCTTGAGTGCAGGGGACTGAACTGGATGATCTGCTGAGGTCGCTTTCAGCTCTACACATGTAATATTCTATGATCTGAAGCATGGTCATGCAGTGTAACATCTAACAGTGGTACTGGCACAGCCAGGTTTCATATTATCCTGTCTTCATATAGCTTACCAATAGAAGTATATTGTGTCTCTAAAGTGATTCCCAAAGTATGATTTTAAGAAACTTGTGCAGCTCAGGTGAGGACAAACTGCTGGTTGAAAATCAGGGCAGGGAATGTTTCATTGACCCAAAGATAGAAGCTGATGTTGTGACTGTTCATAGATGTCTGTTTCTGGGGAAAGATTGAGAGAAGTTCAGTTAGATAAGAAACTGACTGGATCCCTGAAATATTCCCTGTGAACATTTTGGATGGTGAGAATCAAAACAAGTCATTTTTTTTAAGTCATCCTGTTTTTCCACATCAGGAATGAACAAATTGTTTGAAGAGGTCCAACCTATAAGCGAGTGGGTGTAGTTACACCACGAGTGTTAAAGATGGATTTGATAAAAATGTATTCTTCTTCCCCTCAGGGACTGAAGGTTGTCTGCAAGGGCACAGAGATGTATTTACTGGCTGGGAATGAATTCAGCATTTAGGGAATTTGATCTGTCTTGTGACATATGCCATTCCTGGACAAATGACCCATCCAAAGAAACAGTTCATCTGCCAAGGAACTTCACAGATTAGCAGCAATGACTGAATGAGTGTGCAACCGGTACACAAGCTAAGTACTGGCAAAAACTTGAGTTTTCATGAGAGACACAAGCAGAAGGTGGGCACAGTTTAAGCGAAAACATAAATTATGAGAACTGGACTAGTTTAGAGAAAGCCTAATAATATGAAGAGTGAAGAATCTTCATATTATTAGGTAAATGACCAAGTTATGATGAACAGTTAAACAAGCTGCTCATTTAAAAGACTGTGTGTGAGCTGAGAAGTACACAGAAGGTGCTTTGGTTTTGCTTTTCTTCACTGATGGTTTGCTATCAAATAACGTTCTGGATTGTATTGTAACAGTGGGATTTTCAAAAGCATTTAATGTTGGTTTAACTTTGTGTCCACTGAAATAATGGTAAAACTTCCATGGATTTCAATGGCGTAGTGTTAGGTCAATATTGAGTGTTTTGAGAATCCCATCCTAAGTGACTTCAGAGCAGTTATTAAAGTAAAAAATTAAGTGAAAAAGAGCTACTGCAAAGCAATAGGGTCTCTGGAAATAGGAGAGTACCATTTCCTTTGGAGGACAAGGGTGTGGCAATATGGGTTACAATACTTTTGGTGGTGGTGTGTAGGCCTCTTGCTTTGGTGCAGGTTTTACTACACTTAGCGCTTTTATGACTAATCTAGCCACTTAAAAGTTCAGGCTGATTTTGTCATTACACAGTTCACCCAGAGTTACACCATTTACTTCTCCTGAACTGCCTGGGCAGTTAGGAATCCAAATCAATAGGACTTCTCCCATCTTAGGTTGCCCCCCTAACAGCATCTATCAACTGTCAGCCTCCCACCTCCACTAACCTTCCCCTACAGTGAAAAGTATCACAGTGATATACTTAACCAAAAGGGATTTTATTAACAAACCACTCAATAGGTTTAATACAATAAAGGCATGAAGGCTGAACCCAAACCCCAAAACAAGAGTATGCAACAAGTATATACAGACCATAAACACAATACTGTATCTGTGCAGGAACCAAGGTGAGCACACTGGCCCAACCAAGAACCCTGAACTCTTGACCAGGAACCATCGCCAGGAACCCAGAGCCACTGCTCATGAACTCGCCGTCAGGAACACCTCTGCCAAGGACAGGATCAGGAATGATGGTAGGTCACACTGGTCTTCTGTCTTCTCCTTCTGTGACCTTCTTCAGTACTAACAGAGCGACCCCTGCTTTCCCCGAGTCCTATAGTACTAACCAGCTAGCCCTGCTTTCCCCGATGAGACTAGGGTTGCCAATTTTGGTTGGACGTATTCCTGGAGATTTAATCACATGACATAATCTTTCATTAAAAATTAATCTTTAATACCCGGAGGCTCCAGGCCAATCCTGGAAGGTTGGCAACCCTAGCTGACACATAAACACAGGCTGCCACTAGCATATAGATTTTCACACTGATTACCTGTCCTTTCCCACTCTTTCTAGTTATTGGGCAGACTTGCCAGCAGTATCCACTCAGATTACAATATCCGTTACTTACACAACCACCTAAAGAATTTCAAACACCAACAAAGCTGTGACTGTCAAATCAGGGACAAGTACTTGGAAAAAGGGCACCAAATTGGAACAAAGGGACAACAAGTAGCCTGTCCAAAATGGAGAACAGAGGAGGGTGAGAATAACTAAAATGGTCATTCACTGCTTACAGTGCTGTGTAATATTAAACACCAGAACATTTTAACTGCAGGCAATTTTTACTCTCCAAGAAGTTTATTCTCAATCCCAATTTGGTTGTGGGTGTGGTCCCTCATATGTATCCACCAATTACTCATGGCACTGCGATTGTTACTGGTCATTACTTCTACCTAAGCAATTATCTTTGATTGGGTAAAGAGGGGGCTCTTTAAATAAAGTGGCCCAATGGGAGCTGCCCTTGCAGCTAGGATTATGGAAGCTTTATGTGTGATGTGTATGAGCAGGGGATCCATGTAGTTCCTTGCAAGGAGGCTGGTTTGGATTCTCAGCCAATTTGGAGGAGCAGTTCTGGCCCAATGCCATGTAGAGGAGGAGGTGGCAGGATGTGTGTGTGTGTATTTCTTGTAGAGTTTGTAGAAGTCACACAGGAAAAGAGACATTGTTTTTTAAAGTAGTAGATTCCTGCAGAAGTGGAGTCCAGTTGAAGAGACACAGGCTATGTCTACAGTACGAAATTAGGTCGAATTTATAGAAGTTGGTTTTGTAGAAAGTGTTTTTATACAGTTGATTGTGTGTGTCCCCACAGAAATGCTCTAAGTGCAAGTAATCGGCGGAGTGGGTCCACAGTACCGAGACAGCCGTTGACTTCCGGAGTGTTGCACTGTGGGTGGCTATCCCACAGTTCCCGCAATCTCCGCTGCCCATTTGAATTCTGGGTAGAAATCCCAGTGCCTGATGGGGCTAAAACATTGTCGCGGGTGGTTCTGGGTACATATTGTCAGGCCCCCGTTCCCTCCCTCTCTCTGTGAAAGCAAGGGCAGACAATCATTTTGCGCCTTTTTTCTTGAGTTACCTGTGCAGGCGGCATACCATGGCAAGCATGGAGCCCGCTCAGCTCACTGTCACTGTATGTCTCCTGGGTGCTGGCAGACGTGGTACTGCATTGCTACACAGCAACAGTTTATTGCCTTTTGGCAGCAGACAGTGCAGTATGACTGGTAGCCGTCATTGACGTAGTCCTGGGTGCTCTTTTAACCGGGCGCCTGAGCAAACATGGGAGTGACTCAGCCAGGTCATTTCCCTTGTTTCGTCTCGTGGCGATTCAGTCCCGCACTGTCTTTTAATCTGCAGCTAGCAGAAGATGATGGCCAGTAGTCATACTGCACCGTCTTCTGCCGAGCACCCAGGTGTTGACAATGGCTAGCGGTCGTACTGCACAGTCTGCTGCCAGCAAGATGTATAAAGATAGATGAAGTGGCTCAAAACAAGAAATAGACCAGAATTGTTTTGTATTCATTTTCTCCTCCCTCTCTCCCTCTGTGAAATCAATGGCCTGCTAAACCCAGTTTTGAGTTCTGTCCTTAAGGGGGCCATTCAGTTTCTCGCAAAGCCACCCCCTTTGTTGATTTTTAATTCCCTGTAAGCCAACCCTGTAAGCCATGTCGTCAGTCGCCCCTCCCTCCATCAGGGCAACGGCAGACAATCGTTCCGCGCCTTTTTCTGTGCAGACGCCATACCACGGCAAGCATGGAGCTCGTTCAGATCACTTTGACAATTAGGAGCACATTAAACACCACAAGCATTATCCAGCAGTATATGCAGCACCAGAACCTGGCAAAGCGATACTGGGCGAGTAGGCGACGTCAGTGTGGTGATGTGAGTGATGAGGACATGGACACAGACTTCTCTCAAAGCATGGGCCCTCGCCATGTGGGCATCATGGTGCTAATGGGGCAGGTTCATGTGGTGGAACGCCGATTCTGGGCTCGGGAAACAAGCACAGACTGGTGGGACCGCATAGTGTTGCAGGTCTGGGACGATTCCCAGTGGTTGCGAAACTTTCACATGCGTAAGGGCGCTTTCATGGAACTTTGTGACTTGCTTTCCCCTGCCCTGAGGCACAAGAATACCAAGATGAGAGCAGCCCTCACAGCTGAGAAGCGAGTGGCAATAGCCCTGTGGAAGCTTGCAACGCCAAACAGCTACTAGTCAGTCGGGAATCAGTTTGGAGTGGGCAAATCTACTGTGGGGGCTGCTGTGATGCAATTGTTTAGCCTGCAGAAGAGAAGAATGAGGGGGGATTTGATAGCTGCTTTCAACTACCTGAAAGGGGGTTCCAAAGAGGATGGCTCTAGACTGTTCTTAATGGTAGCAGATGACAGAACGAGGAGTAATGGTCTCAAGTTGCAGTGGGGGAGGTTTAGATTGGATATTAGGAAAAACTTTTTCACTAAGAGGGTGGTGAAACACTGGAATGCGTTACCTAGGGAGGTGGTAGAATCTCCTTCCTTAGAGGTTTTTAAGGTCAGGCTTGACAAAGCCCTGGCTGGGATGATTTAACTGGGAATTGGTCCTGCTTCGAGCAGGGGGTTGGACTAGATGACCTTCAGGGGTCCCTTCCAACCCTGATATTCTATGATTCTATGATTCTAAGTAGACAACATAATCAAAGATCTGCTGCTATCAAGGGTAGTGACCCTGGGAAATGTGCAGGTCATAGTGGATGGCTTTGCTGCAATGGGATTCCCTAACCGTGGTGGGGCCATAGATGGAACCCATATCCCTATCTTGGCACCGGAACACTAAGCCAGTGAGTACATAAACCGCAAGGGGTACTTTTCAATAGTGTTGCAAGCACTGGTGGATCACAAGGGACGTTTCACCAACATCAATGTGGGATGGCTGGGAAAGATACATGACACTCGCATCTTCAGGAACTCTGGTCTGTTTCAAAAGCTGCAAGAAGGGACTTTATTCCCAGACCAGACCAGAAAATAACCTTTGGGGATTTTGAAATGCCTATAATTATCCTTGGGGACCCAGCCTACCCCTTAATGCCATGGCTCATGAAGCCATATACAGGCAGCCTGGACAGTAGTCAGGAGCTGTTCAACTACAGGCTGAACAAGTGGAGAATTGTGGTAGGATGTGCATTTGGACATTTAAAAGCACGCTGGTGCAGTTCACTGTCTTGGTTAGACCTCAGCAAAACCAACATTCCCACTGGTATTACTGTTTGCTGTGCATTCCACAATATCTGTGAGAGTAAGGGGAAGACGTTTATGGCGGGGTGGGAGGTTGAGGCAAATCACCTGGCTGCTGGTTACGCGCAGCCAGACACCAGGGCAGTTAAAAGAGCACAGGAGGGCGCGGTGCGCATCAGAGAAGCTTTGAAAACCAGTTTCATGACTGGCCAGGCTACGGTGTGAAAGTTCTGTTTGTTTCTCCTTGATGAAACCCCCCGCCCCTTGGTTTACTCTACTTCCCTGTAAGCTAACCACCCTCTCCTTCTCCCTTCGATCACCACTTGCAGAGGCAATAAAGACAGGTTTCAGAGTAACAGCCGTGTTAGTCTGTATTCGCAAAAAGAAAAGGAGTACTTGTGGCACCTTAGAGACTAACCAATTTATTTGAGCATAAGCTTTTGTGAGCTACAGCTCACTTCATCGGATGCATACTGTGGAAACTGCAGAAGACATTATATACACAGAGACCATGAAACAATACCTCCTCCCACCCCACTCTCCTGCTGGTAATAGCTTATCTAAAGTGATCACTCTCCTTACAATGTGTATGATAATCAAGTTGGGCCATTTCCAGCACAAATCCAGGTTTTCTCACCCCCCCCCCCCCAAACTCACTCTCCTGCTGGTAATAGCCCATCCAAAGTGACCACTCTCTTTACAACGTGTATGAAAATCAAGGTGGGCCATTTCCAGCACAAATCCAGGTTTTCTCACCCCCCCCCCCCAAACTCACTCTCCTGCTGGTAATAGCTTATCCAAAGTGACCACTCTCCCTACAATGTGCATGATAATCAAGGTGGGCCATTTCCAGCACAAATCCAGGTCTTCTCAACCCCCCCGCCCCACACACACAAACTCACTCTCCTGCTGGTAATAGCTCATCCAAACTGACCACTCTCCTTACAATGTGTATGATAATCAAGGTGGGCCATTTCCAGCATAAATCCAAGTTTAACCAGAACGTCTGGAGGGGGGGGGTAGGAAAAAACAAGGGGAAATAGGCTACCTTGCATAATGACTTAGCCACTCCCAGTCTCTATTTAAGCCTAAATTAATAGTATCCAATTTGGAAATGAATTCCAATTCAGCAGTTTCTCGCTGGAGTCTGGATTTGAAGTTTTTTTGTTGTAAGATAGCGACCTTCATGTCTGTAATTGCGTGACCAGAGAGATTGAAGTGTTCTCTGACTGGTTAATGAATGTTATAATTCTTGACATCATTGTTGCTTCACATTTATGCATTCTTTATTCATTCATCACATAAATAGGGGGATAACTACCAAGGTAGCCCAGGAGGGGTGGTAGAGGAGAGAAGCACCAGGAGGGGTGGTGGAGGAGGGAAGGACAAGGCCACACAGCAGTTTAAAAGTTTAAAACTTTAAAGCTTATTGAATGCCAGCCTTCTGTTGCTTGGGCAATCCTCTAGGGTGGAGTGGCTGGGTGGCTGGAGGCCCCCCCACTGCGTTCTTGGGCATCTGGGTGAGG
Organism: Lepidochelys olivacea; assembly: GCF_965140295.1. Classification (NCBI taxonomy): domain Eukaryota; kingdom Metazoa; phylum Chordata; order Testudines; family Cheloniidae; genus Lepidochelys; species Lepidochelys olivacea. The sequence goes on along the minus strand of NC_140418.1, from coordinate 73,180,627 downwards.
AGGCTATGGAACTTGGGGAGGAGGGCGGTTGGTTACACAGGGGCTGTAACGGTGGTCTGTGCTCCAGCTGCCTTTCCTGCAGCTCAACCATATGCTGGAGCATATTGGTTTGATCCTCCAGCAGCCTCAGCATTGAATCCTGCCTCCTCTCATCACGCTGCCGCCACCTTTCAGCTTCAGCCGTCTCTTCAGCCCACCACCTCTCCTCCTGGTCATTTTGTGCTTTCCTGCACTCTTACATTGTCTGCCTCCACGCATTCGTCTGTGCTCTGTCAGTGTGGGAGGACAGCATGAGCTCAGAGAACATTTCATCACAAGTGCGTTTTTTTCACCTTCTAATCTTCGCTAGCCTCTGGGAAGGAGAAGATCCTGTGATTCTTGAAACAGATGCAGCTGGTGGAGAGAAAAAAAGGGACAGTGGTATTTAAAAAGACAGACACATTTTCTAGAACAATGGGTACACTCTTTCATGGTAAACCTTGCTGTTAACATTACATACATAGCACATGTGCTTTCGTTACAAGGTCTCACTTTGCCTCCCCCCAGTGCGTGGCTAGCCCCTCTACCCTCCCCGTGGCAAAAAGGGGGAACATTTCTGTTCAGCTACAGGCAAACAGCCCAGCAGGAACGGGCACCTCTGAGTGTCCCCTTAAGAAATGCACCCTATTTCAACCAGGTGACATGAATGATATCGCTCTCCTGAGGATAACACAGAGAGATAAAGAACGGATGTTGTTTGAACGCCAGCAAACATACACTGCAATGCTTTGTTCTACAGTGATTCCCGAGTACTTGCTACTGGCCTGGAGTGGTAAAATGTCCTACTTTGTGGATGGAATAAGGCTGCCCTCCCCAGAAACCTTTTGCAAAGGCTTTGGGAGTATATCCAGGAGAGCCACGAATGCCAGGGCAAATTAATCATTAAACATGCTTGCTTCTAAACCACGTATAGTATTTTAAAAGGTATACTCACCACAGGTCCCTTCTCCGCCTGGCGGGTCCAGGAGGCAGCCTTGGGTGGGTTCGGGGGTACTGGCTCCAGGTCCAGGGTGAGAAACAGTTCCTGGCTGTCGGGAAAAATGGTTTCTCCGCTTGCTTGCTGTGCGCTATCTACAACCTCATCATCATCATCTTCCTCGTCCCCAAAACCTGCTTCCGTGTTGCCTCCATCTCCATTGAAGGAGTCAAACAACACGGCTGGGGTAGTGGTGGCTGAACCCCCTAAAATGGCATGCAGCTCATCATAGAAGCGGCATGTTTGGGGTTCGGACCCGGAGCGGCTGTTCGCCTCTCTGGTTTTCTGGTAGGCTTGCCTCAGCTCCTTCAGTTTCACACGGCACTGCTTCGGGTCCCTGTGATGGCCTCTGTCCTTCATGCCCTGGGAGATTTTGGCAAATGTTTTGGCATTTCGAAAACTGGAATGGAGTTCTGATAGCACGGATTCCTCTCCCCATACAGCGATCAGATCCCGTACCTCCCATTTGGTCCAAGCTGGAGCTCTTTTGCGATTCTGGGACTCCATCATGGTCACCTCTGCTGAAGAGCTCTGCATGGTCACCTGCAGCTTGCCACGCTGGTCAAACAGGAAATTGAAATTCAAAAGTTTGCGGGCCTTTTCCTGTCTACCTGGCCAGTGCATCTGAGTTGAGAGTCCTGTCCAGAGCGATGACAATGGAGCACTCTGGGATAGCTCCTGGAGGCCAATACCATCTACTTGCATCCACAGTACCCCAAATTCGACCCAGCAAGGCCGATTTCAGCGCTAATCCCCTTGTCGGGGGTGGAGTAAGGAAATCGATTTTAAGAGCCCTTTAAGTCGAAAAAAAGGGCTTCGACGTGTGGACGGGTGCAGGATCAAATCGATTTAACGCTGCTAAATTCAACCTCAACTCCTAGTGTAGACCAGGTTACAGACAGGATTTGGGGGCAGAGGAGCAGCAGAACTGGCAACACTGGAGCAGGACAAAAAGTAACACTGTGGCAGGATCCAGGAGTTGGATGCACTATAAAGGTAAATTACCTCTATAAGTTCTGTTTATTTTGTTTGTTTGTTGGGAATGGGGTATATGTGTGAAATCAGAGAGGAGAAAAAAATGGAGAGATGAGACACAAAGGGACAAAGGGAGATGCAGGAAAAAAATTTCAAAAGTTGGTTTCTCCAAAGGATCTGAGAATTCCTCATTATGAGTCTAATGTTCAACACAGTTTTGTGGGCAAATGCCTCCTGACATGTCCCTGCCCGCTTCTTGCCCCCTTCCACCTCCATGTTGTCTAGGTGGCTGCAGCACTCACCTTGAGCAGCAATTCTAATGCCTCAGGGTGGAACTTCTGCACATTGCTCCCCAAGCCCTGCAAAACCAATAGGATTCTTTCCCTGTCTGAATTAAGCAATGGGGAATTTGAGCTCCAATTTTTATTTCTGAGCCAGGGCTCCTATCTTTGAGTCATGCTTCAACAAGCACTCAATTAAAAGAAAAAAAGATAGCTGATGGAATCTGCCCTATCACAGCATAGTAGAAAATAGCACAGGGAATGTTTACCGAGTACAGCTCCTCCTCTGTAGTACTAGGGGCGTGTGGGAGATTTGTGAGCCAGTTTGGCCTATGGCAGATCAAAACTTAAATCAGAGGTTAAACTTCTGCATTTTTATCATCAGCTGCTAGAAACTTGCCTAGCTTCATGAAGATTAACTAAATAGAGTACACAAAGGAAGAAGCTTCTCTGGAGGCAGATATGCCCAAGGGTAATATTTTTGGCATTATTCTTTCCAAATGAGAAGTCAGAATTGCTTTTATTAAATACTCACAGCTCATGGCTGTGATCTAAAAAAAAAAAATCACATTTATTTTCCTGAATACAGAGGTAATCAGAATTCAGTCAAGTGGCATGACTCTGTGAGTCCTGACATCATAGGGCAGTACTGTTTGATTGATATCAGTCAGATGGCAATATTGTTTGAAGAAATGTAGTCAGAAGACTGGCAATTTAAAGGCTGTAAAAAGTTACAGGAGATGTGAGTGCAGTGTTCCATACTGATTTCCAGTGTACAAGACTGTGTATTAGAGAATTGGCAGTAACATGGCAATCTTGTCTTTCAGACACATACATTCTTTCAAAGGACAGAGAGGAAGAAAATCTAGCTCAGTTTCCAGGTGAGCTATTCAGTGAAGCATTAAAAGTACAGTAGTAAATAATTTTTTCATTGTTTATGTTATAGGCTACATAAGATTGGGTTGCACATTTTGGTTAAAAATTTATAGCACATAATACTACTGAACGTTAATAAGCAACACAGAAGTTTTTTCCCTGGTAAACGTTTATTTGTAGAAGTGTATTGATTGAAGTTCCTGCATATAGAGAATTTTAGAACAACGACTCTGTTACATCTTTCTGACAAATATCAAGAATTGGCTCTATAGATACAGTAATTTTTCTTCTGTTTCCAACCTAGGAGGCCTTTTAAAGTATAAATAATGGTGCCCTGTCTCTTAAGTATAAATAGCTCTTCTGCTTAATATGTTACATCTCAGAAACAGTGCTGTTCTACATAATCTTTATTCCCTACAGGTTTAAAAACAATGCCAAAAACAAACAAACAAAAACCTACCTAATGGATTAGAACCCTCTAAGCAGAGCAGGGCAAACAGAAATTGTTACAATTTATTTTAAAACATTTTTACGTCTGGCAAAATGTACCAATATTCAATCAAAAAGATTAGAAAATTAAAAAAAGAAAGTAAGCTGCACAAATAAGATATTATTACAAAAAGTTGACAGAATAGCTGAGAAGTAATGGAAGATAGAAAGGCATAAGATGCTGGGGAAAGAGTAAATGGTTGTTTTAGAAAAATTGGTTGATACGGCTTGAGGTAGGAACGCAAAACTGAATTGTAGGTTGTAAACACTGATGTTCAGTGTACTGATTTGGGAGGCAAAAGCACAGAAATTTCTGAAGGAATTCAAATTATATGGTGTTCCTGCTACTTAAATAAGGGAGATACCTAATAAGAACACAGTGCTGAGATAGTTTAACTAAAAGCTTTGATTAATAGGCATCATTCTCCTTGACTTGCTATTTCATCTTTCTAATTATATGCATTTGAGACCAGCATGTAACCTTCCACTTTAGCCATGGATTGCTCAGATGTACAGTAGATGGTTAATTCAAACCGAGCCACAAATAGGTACATTTTGTTTTAGTTGTGTGTGTACATATTACTAGAAGAATACTTCCTAAAGATTGTACAGTAGCTTCCTGCAGTCTTGGTTTGAGAAATTTATCCAGTCTTAAAAAAATTGTCTCATGCTCTTCTATGTCAGTTTCACAACATTTATGGAAATTTCATTTAAGTAATTAAAGATCAGCGTGAGCCACAAAAGTGGTTAGTGATTCTGGGTGTCTCACTTTTTGGGTGCCCAACTTGAGACACCTTAAAAGGGGATGAATATTCAGAAATGGCTCAACAGCTACCCTCTGAAAGTCCCCTTTAAGGTGTCTGCAGTCATTTCTGAAAATTTCTGTTGTGTTTTATTGTTGTTACCTTAAGTAGGGTTGGGTGAAATGGTTTAGATAAAATAAGAATTGACCTATGTTTTCATCCCAAACTGAAAGTGAACCCTTTTGTGAGATTCAAAGAAGTTCAGATAACTTTGAAATATTGTTTATTAATAATAATACTGAGCTCTTACATTTAGCTAACCACTCAAAATTTGAGTATTTAATTTGATCCTACTTCTAATGTTTTTGAAATTCACTCTTTATAAAGTGCAATATCTTGATGGAATATAGCCTTGTAGATCCTGTAAAATATGGATGACCTTGGGAAGTGCTGAACACCCTTAACTCCCATTGGCTTTGATGAGTTTTGAAGACACTGAGTAATTCTCAAGATGGGGCATGTTTTGTTCTTATTCAAATATGCTCTTCATTAGGGGACATGAGGGCAGCAAGGTAGCACAGTGTTCGGGCACTGAACTGGTAGTCCTTTACATTCCTTGGACAAGTCATTTTAACTGCTCTGTATCTCAGTTTCCCTCACCAGTGATCAGGAAGAGGGGAAAACATTATATAAATACTACTATTTGTTGTTCAAGACAGCTGCACATTTACCTGTCCAGATCTGAAAGTCGGAATTTGAACTACAAGAAGATTTTAGTGGAAATCACTGCAGTTTTAGATAGATTACTGAAGCACAGTCTGAAGTGAAGGTGAGAGGGGGCATTTTAACAACGTCTAAAAGCTTTCTAGAAGTTTGTATGATTTTCTGTGGGAGTTTAGGGCATTCATATGTTCCCCCCTCCCCAGATTATTAGTGAGCTTTGCTGCCAGATTTCCATTTTGGAGTTGTAGAAAAACTTTTCCGATAAAAATTAGATATTTCAAACTGGGAAGGTTCAAACATTTGTACGTCTTGAATTTTTATAAAATATTATCAGATCTGCTTGACCTTTGCTTATATTTACATGCTTATCTTAGCAGGACTCTGAGAGTATGTACAACTGTATCCAGGAGGAGCCATTGGCCTATCTGCACGCCGGACAGTGATAAAGTGCTGGGCCCATGCACAAGTCTGAGCCACAATCCTGGCTCCAATAAAATCTATGGGAGTGTTGCTATTGACTTCAATGGGGTCAGGATTTTGGCCCTGGGAAGGATAAAGTGGGCATAAACTCATTTTAAGATTGCTGTAGGATACATGGAGGATGCTCTTTTTCAATCTTGACTGTATTATACTCAATGGACCAGATTTAGATGGCCTGCTATTTGACCCCAGTGCAGCCCAAGAGCAAGGGGACCACAACAGCCATCTCTGTAGCTCCTAGCTTTTCAGACTGCTGGGCACCAGTCCAGTACCGTTGAACAATTTTAAGCATAAAGGTCAAAAGATGCGGCCCTTTGTATACAAGGTCTATTGAGACAAAGAAAGGAGTGGGAGTAACATAACAATTAAAAAAAAAAAGATTGTGTAAAGATTGTATCGTATTCTGTTACTACTGTTTGAGAAAAGTAAGTCATCCTGTAATTAACTAATACATTGTATTGCTTATACAGAACTTTGCCAGTTCCTGGCTCTTCAGTGCTGAACCTTGCAAACATGCCATTCTCTTAATGCAGTTTTTTGCATGAGAAGATAGACGTATTAACATGAATGTATAGTTTGCCAAAATGACTGCCTTCACTGTAAAAAGAGATTAATTAGTATAGCAAAAACAAATTAGGATTGTCGTAATGTACACCTGATTAGTATCTCTTCAGTAACAATTAGATGCTGGTAAACTTGTTAACCTGAAGTTTTGTGCATTCTCTCTCTCTCTTTTTATTGAAAGAAGTAGAGTTTGGAAACTTCCTGGATATCTCAGTGTAGTTTTCTTGCCAACAAGCTGGGGGATGCAGGCTGACATGCAGCCTGTTTCTAATAGCACACACACTGTTTCTTTATTTAGAGCCTCTTTACCAGTATCAATTAAACCCCAGTTAAATTTGACACATCTTAACCTTGCGTTGGATCCAATTCATTGCTACAGCAGAACCCATATGGCACTGAGACAGTTGCAGGCATCAATTCATTGGTTATGTAGAGTTACTGGCTGAATGCCAAGCAGTAATCACTGCTTTTTGTTAATAGACATGTTTGCTTTTGCAGTCATTTCTATACACAGTGCTCTAGATTAATTAGAACAAAATCTGTCATCCATCTAAAAAACAACCAGAACACTCTCTCTGGTTTTTTTTCTTCAGATTTAAAGAGAGAGGAATTCTGGCAAAATAGATGTATTTTATTCTGGAATAACCTATTTTGCTTTGTTGAACATACATTTATTTGTTATTCAGATTTAATAAATAATTAAGTAGAAAGAGAACTAGGAAAAAAGAACTGGAGATCTAAAATATACACATTCCACTCAGAGATTAGTGGATTTCCTCAGAGTGAATTTATGTTAAGTGGGAGATGGTATCCTTCAAAAATTAACATAGCATATGTTTTTCATGAAATAAACAGATTTGTCATTTCATTGAAATACTATGTTTTTTCATAGGATATCCACTCAAATCATTAGTGTGCATATGGAGATCACATGGCAAGATTGTATAATCATCCTTGAGGTTTTAAAGTGGGTTCTTCCATATCCTTTTGAATAATGCCTATTTATCTATTTGAAATTACATCAACATTAATGTACAGGTATGTAAACAGTTTTTGCGAAATATTTCCTATGTTACTGATACCAAATTTTAGAGCAGATATGATTGTCATGATTAAATACCATTCTTTCCATCCTGTGTGTGAATAATCAGCACATGATTGGTGTTGCCAATTGTGCTCTAAACCATTCTGGCTTCAGACCACTTTGTTTTAAATCTACTGTGGTGGACACTCACTTTTCACAGAAAAAACTTTAAAGTATATTGTAGTATTGCATTTATTATGCAATATGTGTTGTACTCAACTTAGTTTCATTAGTACTAGAGTATTTTACAAGAATAAAATAGTGCCACAATGGTGACGTTGTACAATCTATTTACCTCCCCAGGTTATTACACTGGTGCCCATCACCATGGTATCAGAAGACCCCATATTTTTGAGACAATGAATTGGTTTGTCATGTGTTGATTTTTAATATGGCTATGAAGAAATTGCTATAGTATTTTTCTTTTCCACTCATTTGTCTACATTCATAGCAAATTATTTTGATACAAATGTCTTTGTGTTGTTCGAGGATAAGTTAGATAACATTTTAGAATGTTTGTTTTCTCAGGCGCTTTTGAATTAAACCCTCCCTCTGCTTGCACACTTGAAAACAGGACAACAGACATGGGGCCTGATTCAAAGCCCACTGGAGCCAATGGGAATCTTTTCATCTACTTCAATGGACTTTGGATCAGGCCCACTATTCTGGAATTTTAGTATTGCCTTCCCAAAAGTACATTAGACCAGTGATTCTCAAAGCCGGTCCGCCACTTGTTCAGAGAAAGCACCTGGCGGGCCGGACCGGTTTGTTTACCTACTGTGTCCGCAGGTTCGGCCAATCGCGGCTCCCACTGGCCGCAGTTTGCCGCTCCAGGCCAATGGGGGCTGTGGGCAAGGGACCAGCTTTGAGAACCACTGCATTAGACTATTGTTAGTCGAACTGATGGATTTTGAATGGGTGTCCAGCACCCTTTAAAATAATCCACGACTAACATATTAAAGAAAAATGTATGCAGTATTCAATTGTTAATGATTTAGATCAGTTTTCATTTAACAAAATCAGTAAGCTAAGTTTGTAAGCTGTTATGTATTTGTTTATTTTAATGATTTAACTTGACTTGTACTTTAGTATAAGATTTAAATAGAAATCCTTGCCTCTTCCTAAATCTCTGTAATCATGTTACTTGTTATATGTTACATATAACTTGTTTTTGGATGGAAGAAGAGTGAAAAAGTACATTTGGTGGAAGTTAAAATCCTTTTCAAACTTTTTTTTAGTGTTCAGTGTATGTTTTAGTATTCCAATACTGTTGGTCCATTGTTTGGTACTACAGCTTTATCAGCAGAATGTGTGGCAGATGGTTTACATTTGCATTAGCCTTCTGGAAAAGGAATAAGCTACCAACAACATAAGCTGCAGCTTTTCTTTTCAAAATTTATAACAAATTGGTCAGAATGGCATTTAAAAAAACCAACAACCAACATTAGCACCACTATCTCCCATTCCTTTTCTGAAGAGGAATAATGACTCCCACTCCAACACTGTCATTTGCACATGTTTTTCACTCAAAATGTTTGTTAAAATGATTTAGGTGTTTCATTTCGCAAAATGACTTTTATAAAAAGACCTTCCTTTTTGCCCCACAGTCACACTTAATTTCATTTGTCACTTGTTATGGAGTGGAGTTATGTGAAACTGGTCTATATTATTTGTTCTAGCCTGTACTGGATAATTTATTACATTAAGAAACCAATAATTTTTAAATTTAATCAGATTTAATAAGATTCATTCTCCTATTCACATTTGCTTAATTTAAGGATATTAAATCTGCTTAGGAATGAGCTGCCTCTCAAAGCCTCATATGTCTATTAAAGGATTTTATTCCTGATGTGTTAATAGGATTTAATTATATTAGCCCTATAGTCCAGAGACACATCACAGTTGTTAAACTGATAAAGCAAGCAAAAATCTTGCTAAAAAAGTAATGGCCAGCCTATGTTTTTAAAAGAATATTAAGGCTTGATCATTTTTACTGTCTCTGTGTTGTGTGGATTTACATCACACTGAAATTTAAAATTTAGAACGCTGAACACAGTGGAAGGTAAACTTCCTTTTCTAAATGCATTTAAAACCAGGTTAACACAGAAATAAACAAGTCCAGTTTAAATACTCTATCTCTAAATTGTTCCTTATCTCTGATTCAAAGAGATTTATTTAAACAAACTTCTGGTTTTCTTTCACCTTTCTTTTGACTGTTGAACTCATGGTTTTGTGTATGAAACAGAGCTGCAGCAAGTTGTTATGAAAACTGAAGATGTTAAATATTGCCTGGATTTCTTTCTTCCCTGTGGCTAATTAGGTTTAATGACAAACAGTGGAGGAAATGGAAAACAATTGCTTGGGGACTGTCTACTGTGGCATGGTGGGGGAGACAAGCAGAGGAGGGAGGCACAGACTGCTGTAGTCTGTAAATCTTGTCAATTTCTCCATCAGCATTATTTGCATCGATCAAAAGTGTTGGCTCTTGTCAAGTTCATATGAAAGCTAAATGTACAGAAGTCAGTGTTTCTGATGGCTGCAGACAACTCTGAGATGGAAAAAACTACAAGATTTGCATAGAATCACAGGGAAGGGGGAAAAAAACCCTAGCAATATGCCATCCAGTTGGATATTTTGCTTCCAAAATTACGTTGACGCATGTTATGGCACATTTCCACCAGTAATCACAGACATACTGCATATATTTCAGGAAGTTTTAGGCCCTGATTTTTCCTCTCATTTATACAGAGCTAGACTTTGAGCCCCACTTTGAGCACATAGCGTGGGCTGCTTTTATTTGGGGAAACTAGAAATGTAAAGGAGGATCTTAGCCCCCCCCCCACAAAAAGTAATTTTCTGGCACTTCTCCTTGCCAAGATAGCCTTGAAAATGTAAACTGGTATAAACAGACCTCTATCTTAGGAAGGGACAAACAGCTGGACTCTACTTCTCTAGAAGGAGGTTGACGAAGAGGAACGGAAGATTTTGCATCAGATTATCATTTTTGTTTTGGCCCCTTTATGCTACTAGAATGGATCAGCAAGCTGCGTGAGGTCAGTTGAGAATTTTGGCAGGATGGGGGGTGGGGTGGGGGTGGGGGGGGGTTCGTGTAACAGGGTTGTCTGGCCCTGTTCTGGAGGGAAGCCCAGCAGGCAGGTACTGGGAATTGGCTGATCTAGCTTGAGAATATAAAAAAGGGCCAAAGCACCACGAGAAGTAGGGAACTAAGAGAGAGTTGGGAGCATTCTCTCTTGTGGCTGCAGTTGTTGAGGGTGAGGAGGCCCTGTGGACCCTCAGGCTGGGGATGTTCAGACCCTTTTGTTATCAGAGGGTCCCATAATCTCAGCTGCATTTCCTTTTGTTTTGTGTTGGAATATAAACAGAGTCTTGAGAAAAGGGGCTGTAAATGGAACTGGGTGTGTCTGATTGTTTGTCCCAGGCTGATGATCCCATCCACCAGTATACAGGGGCATAACTGACTCTTGCACCATTACCCACTTCTGCCACAGCACCTGGGCATGTTGAGGTGGGAGAGATGTAGGACTACAGAGAAAAGTTTAAAAATGTGAACCCTAAAGTCTAAACGGCCAGAAGGTAAACAGAAAGAACCTCACATGTATTATTTGTTTTAAAATTTCATGGTCTTTAAACCAATCTCATAATTTTAAAGACTTGAGATTGACAGTTCTGGTAGTGTGGCTAAAGCATGCTGTGCTCCAGCTGTGCTAAGGGCTAGTTCTCAAGGGAGTGCAGATCAACCCGGAGAATCAAGGGCCACAATTAATTCCTTGACAGCCCTATGAGCACCTCAATGAATTTGGGTTTCCCTTTCAACATGGTAATACTGGCTCTGCTTTTATTCCTACATAAATCCTTTGACTTCAGTGATGTTACTCCTGATTTACACCTATGTAAATGAATAGTGTATTGGGACCATGATGTGGCTTTTATGTTAAGAGTTTTATTAAAAATTGATTAAATTGTTAATTCAGGTATGTCATCACTTGCTCGCAGGGTTTTATTTCTGTGTTTATATATGTGTTTGTATATATTCAATATTACATAATTTGCACCGTGAACTGAAGACCTTTAAGTTTGTGCATGAAGTGTCCACACAGTGGAGTTATAGTGCAGCACTTTGGTGCACACTGCTATTCACCTCCCCTTACTCCAAACTGTGAGGTAGTGTAGATATGCCTTAAGAACCGATAATGGAAACTGTACTAGCCAGGAGGAATTTAATGGAGTGTGCTTTTCCCTGTTTGTCAGAAACAAAGGAAAGAAAATGCCTATATTAGACTTTTAAGGATAATCATACAGTTCCACCTATGGAATATTCATTCAGCTGAATTCAGCAACCTATAAATATGCATTGTGAAAGAGCAGGAGAAAACTGGGAATATGTCTTCACCATGCCACATGGCATGGAAATCTTCTCTTTAAACCTGCTCTTGTTACATGGAGAAAAGTGGTTCAACATCTAACTTCTGCACATTGCCGTTTTGGCTCCTGGTAATGGTGTTGGTAGTGGAACAACTCACCTTTATTACAGGTTTCTATATGGCACATCCAGATTCTGGAATATGATGGAGGATCCGCCTAAGGAAACACTAGTGTGGAAGAAGATTCTAAATTCAGACTTGGGTGCTGTAAGCAATGTTAAAGAATTCATCCATAAAAATGGAGAAGTCTTCATAGGCTGATAAAAAGGCAAAGAGATGACAAGTATGCGAATTGAATTCTAAAGTTTGTGGGTGTGGTACTAATGAAGAGCACATTTATAGATTGAGAAATAATAACAAAGCTTAAAAATTAGTTTCCTTGGCTAGATACAGTGATATAAAATACACTATTGTTTAAATATACTCCCTATATTTATAAAATCAAAGTCCTGATAGGTGGCAGGAAGCTGTATATGGTTCTCAGAGGCTCGTTTGTGTGTATGTCTATACAAGAGAGGGAGAAAGGAGTATGTCAGGTACTTGGCATTGGTGAAGTTCTACCTTTTGATTTTTGTCCTCATTATAAGTGAAAAAAAATGACATGACCCTTTGTCCCTTACGTCACAGAAAGCAGACAAAGGATGTGATCCATTAACATAGAAAAGTTAGAAGGAGATCAAACAGTTGGGAGGGAATATATAATATTTATTAGTATTAAGACTGATGCTGTGTTATTAAGTAACTTTGCTTAAAATGTACTGGACAGAGAATAAGTATTTAATAAGAGACAGAGAATAAGAGTATTTAAGGTCTACTGTAAGGAAATCAAATTATATTTGCAAAACTTTATTATTGTTTGAGTTATTAGAAAGTAGAGAGAGAAGGTGGGTGAGGTAATATCTTTTACTGGACCAACTTCTGTTGGTGAGAGAGACAAGCTTTCGAGCCACATGGAGCTCTTTTTCAGGTCTCTATGAAAGGTGCTCCCAGTATCACAGCTAAATGTAAGGTGGAACAGATTGTTAGCAAAAGCAGTTAGCACACATTATAAGGGACCATTCAAGGTAGAGTGGCCTGTTAACACCTCTGCAGTCATAGCACAAAAAGAGGGGGTTAGTGGGTTACAGATTGTTGTAATAAGCCATAAATCCAGTGTCTCTGTTCAGTCCATGATTTTTAGTGTCTAGCAGAGTTATGAATTTAAGCTCCCAGGCTCGTTTTTTGAAAGTGTTGTGCAGGTTTCCTTTGAAGATGAGGACTGATAGGTCAGATATAAAGTCATTGGTTTATGAAAAGTGTTCACCCACAGGTGAGTGGGGTGTTTTTTGTTGTCTTTTATCATTTTCCTGTGTGAGTTCATTTGAGAGTGTGGAGGTTTCACCCACATAGCTGCTGTTGGGGCATTTAGTGCACTGGATGAGGTACATCACATGTTGTGATAGACACGTGTCGGGCCCATGGATCTGAAAGGTGTGTTGTGGGAAGTGTTGATCATTGTAGCAGTGCAGATACGTTGGCAGGTTTTGCATATCTGTTGTTCTGTCAGGGTCTGGTGCCACTTTGAGGTGGTGTGTCCAGGTCTGTGGGGAGCTTGCTTCTGATAATGAGCTTGGTGAATATTACTAGAAAGTCATGAAATCGGATATTCACAGAAATAAAATACTATAGGAGGAATACAAGGTATTCATCTTGCAGGCATGCATCTTGTTTCCCAACACAACACTCAAAAGAAAGCCATCTTCTTCCATTCTTTCAAGACAAATGTACACAAGGGATTGCTGGGACTCAGAAACCTGAAGCTGCAAATCTCTGTCTTCATATCTTCTACTGCAGAAAGAGAGTTCAGGTTCAAGCTACTAGCTGGCAAAGCTCTTCTGCTGCTTCAGAAGTAAGTTCACATACAGGAGAGTGAGAAGGAAAAGAATTTCTTGCCACAATGAAACAAATCAGAGAGACTGCAGGATGCAGAAACCTCAGCCCTGTTTCCTCCAGGAATCCCTCACACACATCTGTCACCTGTTATGATTACAGAACTTCAGTGCTGCACCCTGACAACTCTGTCCCTCCCACTGATGAATCTGTACAAAGTTCTTTCTTTTCGGAAGACAAGATAGTGTCTCTTAGCTCTTCTCTGTTATATGGATTAAGCAAACATATGTAGCCCAGGGGATTTTGTCTGAAGCTTCCACATACAGCAAAGGAGGGGAGAAACACACTTGCAGCTTGTCAAGGAGGTAGACATGAAAAAGCAAACTAAAAAATTTAGCACAAAGGGGGGAGAAACCTCACAGCTTAACTTATATGCATTGATAGTGAAGCAAACATTTCTGTGCTTAATTCTGTTTAGGGTTTTGCTTTCCAGGTTCCCTTTAAGTGCATCAGTGCTCCTTCCTTATTCTTAATGCTTGCTTTTTTTCTGCTACAGAACAGTATGTCCTTGCAGAGATATCATTGTTATCTTTCTGTGTCATAGATAACCCAGCTCTCACTCCTCACCATCAAGGCATCAGTCAAGGTAATTTGCCTCTTGTTCCTCTTTCAGTGCTTCCTTTTCATTTGTTTGTCAGGGTACTGTGTGTCCTGGGCCTCTTCTCAGTCTATTCATCCTAACCTAAGGGTGGGTTGAGATTCTCCTTTCACATTTTCCTTCTTCTTGTTGCTACATTTCTCCATATTCCTTAGTCCTTCTCAGTGTCCATCCACTCTTTCTGACGTGTTTGCCATAATGCTGCCTTGCTTCATAATATAGCCAGTCTGATTTTTCTGAATAACTTCAGCTGGTGTTTTGAGTCCCGTCACTTTCACTTTTAGAATGGAAACCATCTTGCATTTTGTATGACATAGCTGTCTTGAGATTTCTACAGTAACAAGAACACTGTACAGGTGCTACACCAAACCTCTTTAGGTTTTCGGTAGTCACTGGGTGTGGCAGTTGATGCGTCTCATTTCTGATGTCATCTTTGTTGTTGGACTATGTCAGTGTGTGACTTCCGTCTCTCAAAACTATCTACACTTCCGTACACAAGTGCTGGCTTTCCAGAGTGCCAGGGGGTGCTCAACCCCTGGCTTTGCCTCAGGCCCCGCCTGAGGCAAATGGAGCTCAAATGGGGTGGTGCTTTTTAAAGGCATTGTCTATTTATGATTCAAAAACACTATAGCATTACTCAGTATTTGATTATGTCTGTAGAGTCCAGTATATTTCTACTGTGTATGTCTGTGATGGGGCTCACTCACCACTATGGCGCCTTCTGCTGGCTGTCCTGGGGATTAACTCTGTTCGCCAGTGCTCCCTCCTCTGGTGGTGCCTTGCCACCATCACTTTTGTTCCAGGACCTCTGCCACTCCCAGGACTGCAGTGTCTTCTTCAGTAAAACTGCCCTCCAGCTGTGCCACACTCTGTGTTACTCCCTTCCGGGGTGACCTGCAATTTCTGTCCAGTCACTTCTCTCAGTGGCAACTGCACTCCATTGTCCTGGGGCTGCTTCCCATGTGGCTCCATAACCCTCTTCTTCCCTTACCTCAGGGCCTCAGCCTGAAGGCCTTTGCAGCCAGCCAGGAGCTCTCTCTAGCTCCCCTGGTCCCTGCTTGTAGCACTGCTTTGTCCCAGGTGCTGGCCCTCCTTCTCGGCGCCTGGTCTTCTCCCCTCAACCTCCAGTCAGCTACTGCTCTCCAGCCCTTCTTATATGAGCCTGCCTGGCGATTGGCTGCTTCTTCTTTCAGCGCCTTTCTAATTGGCTGCCTCCGGCGCTGCTGCTCTGGGGCTGCTTTTAACGCCTTTTCTGCCAGTGAGGGGCAGCCGCCCTATCACAATGTTACATGAGGTTTGCAAAAAGGATCATAATAAGGTAATGTTTTCTGATTTTAGTGAAGCTAATTTTTGTTAATAAGTTACTTTGTGGTCATAATTGGAAAATGTTAGTGTTTGACTTAGGAATCAGAGATGCTGCTGCAAAGAAGTATATAACTGTTTTCAGTTTTGTATGCCAAACCTTGAGATCACAAGACAATATGAATTATTGCGTGAGAATCTACCACTTGTACTGTCATAAATATAAAGGGAAGGGTAAACCCCTTTGAAATCCCTCCTGGCCAGGGGAAAGCTCCTCTCACCTGTAAAGGGTTAAGAAGCTAAAGGTAACCTCGCTGGCACCTGACCAAAATGACCAATGAGGAGACAAGATACTTTCAAAAGCTGGGAGGAGGGAGAGAAACAAAGGGTTTGTGTGTCTGTCTGTAGTCGTCTTGGCCGGGGACAGAACAGGAATGGAGTCTTAGAACTTTTAGTAAGTAATCTAGCTAGGTATGTGTTAGATTATGATTTCTTTAAATGGCTGAGAAAAGAATTGTGCTGAATAGAATAACTATTTCTGTCTGTGTATCTTTTTTGTAACTTAAGGTTTTGCCTAGAGGGGTTCTCTATGTTTTTTTAATCTAATTACCCTGTAAGATATATACCATCCTGATTTTACAGGGGGGATTTCTTTATTTCTATTTACTTCTATTTTTTATTAAAAGTCTTCTTGTAAAACACTGAATGCTTTTTCATTGTTCTCAGATCCAAGGGTTTGGGTTTGTGGTCACCTATGCAAATTGGTGAGGCTTTTTATCCAACATTTCCCAGGAAAGGGGGGGTGCAAGTGTTGGGAGGATTGTTCATTGTTCTTAAGATCCAAGGGTCTGGGTCTGTGGTCACCTATGCAAATTGGTGAGGCTTTTTACCAAACCTTGTCCAGGAAGTGGGGTGCAAGGTTTTGTGAAGTATTTTGGGGGGAAGGACGCGTCCAAACAGCTCTTCCCCAGTAACCAGTATTAGTTTGGTGGTGGTAGCGGCCATTCCAAGGATAACGGGGGTAATATTTGTTACCTTGGGGAAGTTTTGACCTAAGCTGGTAAAGATAAGCTTAGGAGGTTTTTCATGCAGGTCCCCACATCTGTACCCTAGAGTTCAGAGTGGGGGAGGAACCTTGACATGTACAAAACTAGCAATTGTAATGAACCCTTTTTTCCTACTTCCCCAGTTAAATTAATATATTCTTATTAATTAGTACCAGGGCTGTCCCCAGGGGTGTGTGGGGCCCTGGCCAGCCCACCCACCTTCCAGCCCAGGACCTGCCCCACTCCACCCCTTCCCCCAATGCCCCTGCCCTGCCCCCACCCCACCTCTTCCGGCCTGTGCTCCACCCACTTCCCACCCCATTCCACCCCTTCCCTCAACCCCCGCACCTGCCTCACCTCTTTCTGGCTTCCACCCCCTCCCCCAAGTGACGCCGGGGGCCAGCGGGGTGGAGTGGGGCGGATTGGGGCCAGGTCGCTCGCTGCTGCCAGCGCCAGGCCCCCCGCTCACTCCCTTGGCTGCTTTGGACCCCGCGTCCTGAAGCGTGGCCCCCCCCAAAGTGCGGAGACTGGGGCGGTTGCCCCAGTCCATCTTATGGACAGGATGGCTCTGATTAGTACTGTTCTCTTCGGGTGCTGTAAGCTTATACTCTTCTTTACAAACAGTGTAAGACCCATTTACTGCACCTTCTGAAGATGCAACAAAGAAGATGCAACCTGGGGTGGAGTGAGGGAGTGGGGCAAAGGTGGCTTTAAATAATTTTTAACCAGAGTGAATAAAAATTGATAATTAAAAAAATAATTTTTTAATTTAAATCAGAGTCTTTGGATTTAATTTAAATTATATATTTTTTCTTTTTAAAAATTAACCTGTTTAAAATTAAATCTGAATTTAATATATAATATGTGAATGCTTACATTTATTATACTTTCTTAAAACAGGTTTCAGAGTAACAGCCGTGTTAGTTTGTATTCGCAAAAAGAAAAGGAGTACTTGTGGCACCTTAGAGACTAACCAATTTATTTGAGCATGAGCTTTCGTGAGCTACTTCCGATGAAGTGAGCTGTAGCTCACGAAAGCTCATGCTCAAATAAATTGGTTAGTCTCTAAGGTGCCACAAGTACTCCTTTTCTTTTCTTAAAACACTTAAAGATGCTGAATTCATGAGCCTATTTAAAAAAGACTTTGAGTTAAAGTTTCCTTTTCTATATAAAGAAAGAATCAAGGGCAAAAGCTTCTAACATTTGAGGTCAAGCTTTATAAATATGGCACAATAGGTCAGCCTAAGTAACTTAAGAAATTGTTTCATTTTCAAGAGATTTAGACGAGCCTAGGAATTTAAGTTTGAGTCTCTTTCACAAAGGCATATTTGAAAAATTTCCCAGGCTGACCTGAAATCATCAGTTTAATTCACTGATTATAGTTAATCCCTCTGTTTAATAAATTATGTACTTGTAATGTGAAATATGTTTATATAAGAGAAGTCTATGTATCCAAAATATTTTAAGGTTGTTTTAACACAAATAAATTTTGTGCTGTTTCGTATGTTTAATTAAATTCCAGTTACTGTCCTAATGCAGCTTGAAAATCATGAGCAAAAAGTTAATGATCTAGTATATAAGCAAATGTATCATTTGCCATTTTCTATCATACTAAAAATGTACAATTAGTAAGAATCTGAAAATACTGAGTTATATTAAAAAATCATAGATACTTACAGTGTACCCTCCTAGGTAGAAAAAAGATCTACCAAATCTAGTGTAAAGGCTCTATTTTGTTATAAATTAATGTGTTTTAATAGTTATATCAACCAGTGAGGGTTCTTTAGAAAATAACTGAAGTACAAATGGAAAAGTTAATTAAAATTGATGATTTAAATCGAGGCTTTCCACTTGGTGACTTAAATCAATCCATCCTGCTTTTGTCCTCTGGAATTGCTCTACTTCAGGGTGTACCCTTTCCTATGCCAGGTCTGCCTATGGACTGTTCTGCTGTTCCCCTCCTGTCAACGGAATTCTCCCCCAGCCAATTGCAGGGCTTTTACATTTCCTGTATGCTACCACACACAGAGGCTGTAGTGGGAGTTACAATGTCACCTGCTGGGTAGGCAGCTAAAATCAGCTTAAAATAGACACAATCTTGTCTGAGCTTTATTTTTTTTAAGGGCAGAGGTATAGTCTCTTGGAGATATTTGGGGAATTTTATTCATTCAAATTTAGCTGATTTTTATCGGGGTTAAATGAAGAAACTAGCTTTAATGGGAGTTACCTACATACATTCTCAAGCACTGAACTGAGAAAAGAGCCCACATTGTGTCTGTTTGGGGACTGTGCTAAGAAACCACATTTTTAAAGTAACTTAAATAATGTAATCACAACCATATGCGTGAAAAAGATTGGACAAATGACCAGGGAGGAGTATAAAAATATTGCTCAGGCATGAAGGAGTGAAATCAGGAAGGCCAAATCACACTTGGCGTTGCAGCTAGCAAGAGATGTTAAGAGTAACAAGAAGGGTTTCTTCAGGTATGTTAGGAACAAGAAGAAAGCCAAGGAAAGTGTGGTCTCCTTACTGAATGGAGGAGGCAACCTAGTGACAGAGGATGTGGAAAAAGCTAATGTACTCAGTGCTTTTTTCGCCTCTGTCTTCACGAACAAGGTCAGTTCCCAGACTACTGTACTGGGCAGTACAGTATGGGGAGGAAGTGACCAGCCCTCTGTGGAGAAAGAAGTGGTTCAGGACTATTTAGAAAAGCTGGACGAACACAAGTCCATGGGGCCGGATGAGTTGCATCCGAGAGTGCTAAAGGAGTTGGCAGATGTGATTGCAGAGCCATTGGCCATTGTCTTTGAAAACTCAGGGCAAACCGGGGAAGTCCTGGATGACTGGAAACAGGCTAATGTAGTGCCCATCTTTAAAAAAGGGAAGAAGAAGGATCCAGGGAAGTACAGGAACTCCTCACTTAAAGTCGTCCGGTTAATGTTGTTTCGTTGTTACGTTGCTGATCAATTAGGGAACATGCTCGTTTAAAGTTGTGCAACGTCTAGCGTCTAACACCTTCTAACGTCTGGCAGCTGCCTGTTTTGTCCACTGCTTGCAGGAAGCGCAGCCCGTTGCAGCTAGCTGGTGGGGGCTTGGAACCAGGGTGGACCGGCAGCCCCCCTATTAGCTCCCCGCTCCCCGAAGTTCCTGTGCAGCAGCTGCTCAGCAGGCTACCAATTGCCAGCAGTTCAGATATCCCTCCCCCAACTGCCATGTGCTGCTCCTGCCCTCTGCCTTGGAGATGCTCCCCGGAGCCTCCTGCTTGCTGTGCGGGGATGGAGGGGAAGAAAGGGAGGAGTGGGGGGGGGGGCTAATGTCAGGGTGTCCCCCTCTCCCCTGCACGCCACTTACCCCTTCTCTATATAGAGTAGGCTGGGGACATGGACAGAGAGAGACAGAGAGAGCTTAGGGCAGCAGCTGCTGTCTCAACTTCCTGAGCCACTTAAAAATGAGATCAGCTTACTTAAAGGGGCAGTGCACATCTATTTCTCTCTCACACACAGGGTGTGTGTCTCTGTCTCTTGTCTGCCATGCTTGCTGTGTCCCTGCCCTCCATTCCTGCTGCCTTGTAGTGTGAGGCTACATTAACAACAGTGTGTTAACCCTTGAGGGCTCAGCCAAACGGTAGTTCATTATTTAGCAGTAACGCATTCTCTGGGAAATATCCCACCCCCTTCCATCCTCTGACTTTACCACCTCAACCAAGCTTCACAATCATCATTGCTGTGTACAGTATTAAATTGTTTGTTTAAAACTTTTACTGTGTGTGTATATATTTATATAATATAATACATTTTGAAGCACTTAGAGGAGAGGAAAGTGATCGGGAACAGTCAGCATGGATTCACCAAGAGCAAGTCATGCCTGACTAACCTAATTGCCTTCTATGATGAGAAAACTGGCTCTGTGGATGAGGGGAAAGCAGTGGACGTGTTATTCCTTGACTTTAGCAAAGCTTTTGACTCGGTCTCCCACAGTATTCTTGCAAGCAAGTTAAAGAAGTATGGGCTGGATGAATGGACTATAAGGTGGATAGAAAGCTGGCTAGATCATCGGGCTCAACAGGTAGTGATCAATGGCTCCTTGTCTAGTTGGCAGCCGGTATCAAGCGGAGTGCCTCAAGGGTCGGTCCTGGGGCCGGTTTTGTTCAATATCTTGATTAATGATCTGGAGGATGGCGTGGATTGCACCCTCAGCAAGTTTGCAGATGACACTAAACTTGGAGGAATGGTAAATACGCTGGAGGGTAGGGATAGGATACAGAGGGACCTAGACAAATTAGAGGATTGGGCCAAAAGAAATCTGATGAGGTTCAACAAGGACAAGTGCAGAGTCCTGCACTTAGGACGGAAGAATCCCATGCACTGCTACAGACTAGGGCCCGAGTGGCTAGGCAGCAGTTCTGCAGAAAAGGACCTAGAGGTTACAGTGGACGAGAAGCTAGATGTAAGTCAACAGTGGGCCCTTATTGCCAAGAAGAGTAACAGCATTTTGGGCTGTATAAGTAGGAGCATTGCCAGCAGATCGAGGAACGTGATCATTCCCCTCTATTCAGCATCGGTGAGGCCTCATCTGGAGTACCGTGTCCAGTTTTGGGCCCCACACTATAAGAAGGATGTGGAATAATTGGAAAGAGTCCAGCAGAGGGCAGCAAAAATGATTAGGGGACTGGAGCACATGATTTATGAGGAGAGGCTGAGGGAGCTGGGATTGTTTAGCCTGCAGAAGAGAAGAATGAGGGGGGATTTGATAGCTGCTTTCAACTACCTAAAAGGGGGTTCCAAAGAGGATGGATCTAGACTGTTCTCAGTGGTAGCAGATGACAGAACAAGGAGTAATGGTCTCAAGTTGCAGTGGGGGAGGTTTAGGTTGGATATTAGGAAAAACTTTTTCGCTAGGAGCGTGGTGAAGCACTGGAATGGTTTACCTAGGGAGGTGGTGGAATCTGCTTCCTTAGAGGTTTTTAAAGTCAGGCTTGACAAAGCCCAAGCTGGGATGATTTAGTTGGGGATTGGTCCTGCTTTGAGCAGGCGATTGGACTAGATGACCTCCTGAGGTCCCTTCCAACCCTGATATTCTATGATTCTATGAAAAAGGAAGTAGGGGGTGCTTTTAGTAGTGAAATCCAGTGTCTCATTGAGGGTACATCTGAGAGAAGCAAAATAGGGCATAAATCCTTTTTTTTTTTTTAAACTTGCAGGGCCTCTTTAACTCAGTGATGACCTTCTGGTACAGCACACTTGTATGAATATATATTTCCTTTGCAGACAGTGGAATTACTCTAGTTTCATGCTGATATAAGTGAATTTGACTCCGTGAAACTAGGCTGGTCTATTTTACAGTTCTGGTTCTTATGCTCTAGTACACTGCTGATACTGGTATGCAGATACCGCAAAGGAATGTTAAAATCATCCATGACGCTCTTTTAATTGAAACTGAAAATTCATTAAGCTTTTATTCAAAGCCTAGATGTTGGGCCTAAATGTTTTTGACTGGTGCCCCTTTGTGGACTTTGAAAGGTTGTTGTTACAGGATTTGTGTCCTGTTTATAGTAGAGTCTGGATTTCAGTATCTAACCGCTTGAATTCAGAGAGGAAGCATTGTTGAGTCGAAAAGGCACAAGCCTAGACAACAGGACTCCTGGGTTGTTATCAGTTATATCGCTGGCTGGCTGACTCTGACTCAGTTTAGCAGTCCATCCCTATTCAGTAAGCATTTATGCATGTGCGTACATAAGTCCATCCCTAAATGCTTTGCTGAATTGAGACCCATGTGAGGGCAAGTTATTTAATTCCTCTTGCCATAGTTTACCCTACCTATCAGAGGAGTATAATACCGCCTCACAGGCATGTTCTGAGGTTTAGGGTGATACCCTGGCTCTTTTGAAGTCAACAACAAAACTCCTATTTACTTCAACAGTGCCAGGACTTGAGCCTTAATGTCTGTCGGATCCTTAGATTAAAAGTGCCATATAATAAAAGCAAAATATTATTCTTCCCTTTTGCTGAAATCCTTATTATTGCCCCTTTCCTCAACCCATTAGTACACCCCAGCACAGTCCTGTCTTACATTTTCTAGCTCAGTGAATCTCAGTGTAGAAGACACCAGAAATTTGGTTTTGCATAGGAATTGTGATGGACAGAATAGAAAATAAAATCTCTGTAAAGGAAGTGAGGTTTTCTCCAAAAGTTTCTGATACTAATGTTATTTTTAGTATCACTGTTCTCAGAACTGACATTAATTGTACTTGTGTGATGGCTTAGCTGTATTTACTTAGAACATGCAGTCAAAATATCTATCTGAAAGGTCAGCTCTGCATGGGATATATTATATGTGTGTGGAAAATGATAAGAACCTGCCTTTCGTAAGAGACTGTTTTCTTTTGAAGCATATACATAAAATATTTTCCTATGTTTCCTTTCAGAATATACCCAGTCTTTGCAATTGTCATGCACACAATATCTCATCTGCTCTTGATGAGTAATGATAATGTTAAAACAAATATTTTATTTACCTGTAAAAAAGCCAAACAAGTGCTCACCTTGGATGAGCGGGTAGTAGAATTTTGCAAGACTGCCTGAACCAAAACTAATTTGCCTCCTTGTTGTGACTGGGAGGGATAATGAATGACACAGGGGTCTGGCAATAGGATATAAAGTGCCCGCCTCCTCTACAATATTGACTTGAATTCAGCCCAAATCAACAAAGCCTGAAACTTACCCTCTGGATGCACAGTGGCTCATATTTCATGATTTGGTGATCTCAGTCCACTTCCCATTGGATAACTGTTCAGACAACAATAACTAGCCCACAGCTGGTCCTGATTACACGGCAGAGAAATTATGGATTATGACACTGATTCAGGAAAACAAGTAAGCACAATCTTAAATTCATCCTTGTTCAGGAAAGCACAGGCAGTGCTCACTTTGTAATAAAAAAGGGTGCCGTGGCTCAGCCCTGGCAAGCGCTAGCACAAATTAAGCACTGGCTGGGTGGCCAGGAGAGTGGCGGCTGCTGGCCAGGCACCCAGCTCTAAAGGTGCTGCCACCAGCGGCTGTGCAGAAGTGAGGGTGGCGAGGTATGGTGTGCTGCCACCCTTACTTCTGCACTGCTGCTGGAGGTGGTGCTGTGTTCAGAACTGGGCAGCCAGAGACTGGTGGCTGCTGGCCAGGAGGCCAGAGCTTCTGGGGCTATGAACTGCCAAGCCCTGGCACAAATGGAGCACTGCTTTCAAGAAAAGAAGTCCTGTGCAAAGCCAGTTGGGCATAGTGTATGCTTAAAGTTGAACTTGTGCTTAAGTGCTGCTCTGAATCAGAATGCTTTCCTGGATCAGGGCCTGAATGGACCAGACACTGAATTATCCATTCTTTCCTATACCTTACCGCTGCAAATTAGGAACACACTGGTGGGTCAGAATGTGGGAGCTCGCACTGCCACTACCTGTGATGTGACAGTTCTGTGGCACAGGAGGGAATTCAGAGTCTAAGATCACCAATCTGGTACGTTTCACAGGCATTATTATTTCCCATTATTTCCTCTTTACCTCATCAGTGAGTCTCCTCTTCCCTTTATTCCCTGAAGTCACCTAGCTGGGCAGTTTGTGATTCATGACACAATTTCCTGAAACTTTTTTTTAACTTCTTAAAATATATAAATATTGTGTGTTATTGTGTGTGAGTTTTTATTAGCAGACATTGCAGTTTCACCACAGCATTTTCAATGGAGTTGAAGTTAACATATGGACCTGTCAGCATTCCTCACTCAGCAAAACTCCCAAATGACTTCAATGAGAGTTTTGTGTTAAGGAAAAGTTAGTATATGTGACTCCATTTTGGTTTGGGGCCCACCATTGTATAAAAGCAAGCACATCATGCACCAGGAGGAGTGTTCTTTAGATACTGCATTCCTGTGAAAACTCTCCCCCTTGTTTCCAGCCTGTCTCGACTCCCGGTTTCTGTTCTTTGGCTGTTCCTAACTCCCTGCCTCCTGGACTTGTGATGTGGGCCCCCCATCCTGATAAGAAAGGTTACTGATGCATTGCTTTAGGACCATGTTGTGTAGTTGAAGTAATAGTTTAGCACGGGGAATGTACCTAGCAGGGATAGGTGGTAGATAAGGAAAGGGTTTGTCTATTGGCTAAGGTTTCCAATGCATGAGGGCAACATGCTTTGCTAAAAGGTATATAATCTTTGTATAACCTGCATTCAGGGTCCCCTTCTGACTAGCAGGGGGGCACCACGCTCGAGCGTAATAAACTTAATATCTTTGGGAACTCTGCAGTTGTGGACTTTGTTTGTGAGCCTCAGCCTAGACTCGAACTGCACACGACCTATCAGGTATAATTCACAGCATTTGTGAGGAGTGCTGAGTGGGGACCATCATTCGTTTACTTCCTTGGTTTCTCCGTTGGACTCACTGATATCAGCACAGTGAATAGTATTTGTTAAATCTTGTTGCAGGTCCAGCAATTGATACTCTTGCAAGTTGATGTTTCTCTAATTGTGGGGGTGGGCAGGGGAAGGAAAATCCTAAATTGCACTCCCTTCAGAGATCTATTTAATATGTATCTAGAATCTGCAGGAAATTCTCAATCACATTTTAACAATGTTACTTTTGACTATGCTTTTCAAAATAAGATTATTTCAAGAGTTTTTTTTAAGAGGATCAAGTTCCTTTCATATTTTGTTACTTAGAATCACTAGCTATGATATTGTAATGAATTGACCTGTGTGTGTATAGTAAGA
Organism: Lepidochelys olivacea; assembly: GCF_965140295.1. NCBI lineage: Eukaryota > Metazoa > Chordata > Testudines > Cheloniidae > Lepidochelys > Lepidochelys olivacea. The sequence continues at coordinate 73,155,335 of NC_140418.1, read as the reverse complement.
TCTTGCAAGTAGTGAGACTATAGTAAGGTTGTATCAGAATTTTCTGTGTTATGGGATCTTGGTGTCCCACTTGTTTTTTTTTCTTGTAACCCTATTTTGTAAACATGCCATAGATAATTTGAACCAAATTTCAGCCACTAATTAATATGAATATGGAATGATCTCCAATGTGTATCTTTGGTATGGATATTTAGGAATTTTGGGAAAACTAGAACAGCCTATGTATCGAAAATCCTATTTTTTCCACATAGCACACCTTCACTGCCCCCCGCTGCTGCCTAATATTGTGATATCAGAGATACTGAGCCACTCATCATTACTGCCCTCCAGTTCATATGCATACCTGGGAAGAGTCACTGTTCCTCTGGTTGTCATGGCAATGGCTGTCTTTGATAACTGATTTACCTCAGACAGCTGTGACATGACTACAAAGAAGGGTCATAGGAGGAACTGCAATGAAACAGACTGGATTTAGATAAGATCCTGCTGTGCTCCTTTAGGTTTGTGTTGTGGTAAATTACACTGTTTCTTTGTAAAGGGTAGATGGTTTGATTGTTACTTTCCTCAAAAAAGCGTTTATTGACAATAAGATAGAAGGGTTCCTTTTCATGCGCATTGATTATATGCTTCTTACAAATTGGGGACTATGGGTTTCTTGAGCGTTTGCCTTTTTTTAAAATGGGAAATTATAACTGAGGCGTTTAATCCAATTTAATTAGTTTCACCATATTGGTCAGCCTGGCACTGAGTGGTCAAATATGGAATGTTGCAAAGATAACAATGGGAATAAAAGAAAAATTGAAAAGAATGTATGTTAAGGTTGCTGTCATCAGTAAACTAAACCATGAAAAGTTAGGAAATACAAAGAGAAGGATTAAAAGGTTGTATAGTTAAGCACTCTCAAGTTTGGAAATGACAGAATGAACATTAGCTCTGGAACCTTAATTTGGCCCCTTTATACATATGCATTATGATACTGTCTTTAACTACACACAGAAATTACTAGCTGTGAAAAGTTTGTTTTAAGTAATTTGCCCAGGATCACACAGGAACTTGGTGGCTTAGTCAAAGTCGCCAGGGTGGCATTCAACTGCTGTAATCATGAGACCATCCTTTTCCTTTCTGCAATTCACTGCAAATCTTCCAACTACCACAATAAATGAGGCAGAGGTCCTGCAGACAAGACTCCTTTGCTAAACAACCCTGATTCACCCACAAAACAGATCTGTCCTGTGAACTGAATGAACCAAGGATCCTGTGCTTGTATATACATATAAAAATAATGTAATTAAAGACTGTGTCATAATGCAAACTCACGAGGTTGCATAGGGAACATTCATTTGCCATTTCCTAACTTGAGTGCTTGATACCACAACCTTTTAATTCTTTTTATTCCTTAAAGTTGTATTTCCTAACTTTTTTTTACAGTTTATTTATGAGTAACCTTAACTAAGGTTAAACAACAGGTTTTTTTTGTGAAATAACACATGTACTTCATTGCCCTCTACTGTGGCTATTGTAAGTAGCATATTAATAACTGTGAAGTCCTAGATCACCACAGATTTGAGCACAGATTGTTGGAAGTTCTAAGTTCAATCCATTTTTACAGTTTCTTGAATTCTTAGGAGCATGTTCTTTCCTCATTTCCTTTTTGTAGCTCCCTCTATTATCAGTAGATTTGGGCCTTAAGTAAATACTTTTAATTTGCTTAGTGATTACTTCAGATCAAAATAACAAGAGTTGGCAACAAATAATAGGTCCAGCCAGGATTTGTTTGTGGTTTTAGTTAAAATAACAAATAAATAGGCAGGCTGAAGTGTTTTGTAATGCTTTTTAAAAGAGCATTAGAAATTCAAGAGAAAAAATACAAGAGACCACTTTTAGCAAATAGGTGCTCTAAGATAAGACCTTATTGATACTCAAAGAAATGCTGTCTTGTTTTTCCCCCTTCTCCTTTCCTTTTTTTCCTTCTTGCAGTTTTCTTGCCTATGTCTCTCATGCTGCCCATATGTGAGTGAATGCTATTCAAGAAGTATTTTTGTCCCTTGCCCCCAAGATCATGTGGATGCACTTGAAAGATTTGGTAAACGGGGTAAGGCCTCTTCTGCATCTGAAATTGGAGAAGTTTAAATGCTACTGCCATTCTTCCATACTCCTTTTTATTTTTATTAGCTCTTAACTCCTCTTTGGACTGTATTATCGTGAATAATCCATTCATGCCTGTGAGGCTGATACTGGGTTGGCAGTGGTGTGTAGTGGCATATTTTGCTGAGGCAGGTAAGGCCTGGTTTCTCATCTGAAATCAGATCATGGATGCTGCTGCTTTGTGGATGCTGACTTTCTGTTCTTCAGCAAAAGTTTGAACTTCTTATCTCCTACTACATAGGCTGTTGGTGCAGTAGGCAAAGGTTTTGTCAGAGAATGGATGGTAAATGCTGGATGCTAGGGCCATACCTGCTGGTTCTCCTGCTTGAATGGTGTTTCCACATGCCCGTTAGAACTGGGATTTTGGGAGTGGGGTTCTAGTTATCTTACTGGTGTTGTGATTCCACTCTGCCATATTCCCAGCGTGTGACAAAGCTGCTCAGTCCCTTTGGCTAGAGTATTGGCATGATGACACAAGAGTGTGCCTGTGTAGTGGTGTGGCGTATGCAAGCACGGAGGCATTCTTATTTCTGCACCTTGCCAGGACACTGCACTCTCTCTGTTCAATTCAATGTCCCTTTCCGGTGTGGCAGCTGTGGCACCCACTTACAGTGTTGAGATTGTGGAGGCTAGTTGCTGAAAGTATGAGGGTAGGCACTCTTCTTTTCTCCCTCTTTTGCTGGGTTCTTCCTAATTCCTTCTAATGACTTACTGAGTTTCAGTGGGGTGGGGGAAGAGTGAATATAGTGACCAAAGTATTGTTTAATTTTAAAAGTAGAAAGCATTTAGAGGAAAGGATTTCAAAACAGCCAACACCCATCTATCTTATCTGTAAGATACTGTCCCTGATCGTGTAGGCAGGCCCGATTTCTTCAGACACCTCAACAGGTGCTTGTGTCAATCTAAATAGTTCCATAGTTGCAAATAATCCCATTTTATGCAGCCAGACTCTTTCTGATCTTCTGGTTGTTATGTCAGATGTAGGGTTGTGGGATTTTTGGTAATCTAGTAAAATGGTTTTAAACAGTTCCCAATTATTACTTACATTTTTCTATTTAAATTCTTTCTTTTCTCCAGGTGAAATGGTTCATAGTTGTTTTCAGTTTGTGAAATTTGCCCTTTGAAATCACCAAGGTACATCTACTACTGGTTTGGACTTCATTCTATAATCAAGAGCACAGATTTCAGATTAGTCTTCAAACTCTGAACTCTATGAGGTTCTGCTCTGAATGGATCTGTATAATTGGCTTGGTGTGTGCTTTCACATGTTTTTAGGCTATGTTTATACAGGGCGTTGCTTGTTTGTTTTAATGTCCTTTTACTAGTTGGTGTGTGTGTTCCTTGTTCTAATTCTTCTTGTCTTCTCTTCACAAGCTAAACTTGTCCATCAGGGTTGTCATGGCACTGCTGGATAAAACCTGGAATGTGGGAATGTAATAGGATTCTGGCCCTTTAATGGGGCTCTAGGGCAAATATGGGCCCCCATTCCTGGCTCAGCACTGAATAAGAGTTCTGGGACATGTAGTTCCTCAAGAGGCTGTAGGAACTATATGCTGGAGTGCAAAGCATGCTGGGAAGGAGGCTAAGGAAATAAGAGTTTACTGTTTTTCAGAGAGTGAGAGAGAGATTGCAGTGGTTATTCCTCCAATAGTGAGTGAGAGAGTGAGTGTACAAGTGAATGCATGCCTTGAAAAGAGCCAGGCTATGCTAGGGATCCCAGGAAACATCCTGGGAATGAATATGCATTGGGTCTCTGCTTAATCTGCTGAAGGAAAAGATGCTGAGTGGTAGGAGCTATTGGTGTCTCTGTAAATAAGAACCCCGGGTTTAGGAATGTGACAACAGCAGATACCTGCAGAGAACAGCCAGCAGGTGCTGTGAGATGGAGCTGGGAAGCCTGGAAATGGGAGATGAAAGTGACTCTGCCAATTGAAGTAGAGCTTGCAGAACACCTGGGTTGGGATTCAGTGTCCTTTGAGGGCTGAGAATTGTGGCTTCCAGAAGAGTGAAAGAGGGAGTCAGTCCCCTCTGCAGTCAAGTGGGAGACCAGGGCAGAGAGCCTGGAAGCTGAGCAGTTGAAAAGTTAACTGAGGATTGCTTAATTTGGACCCTGCCTCAAAGAGAAGAATTTTGGGGAGCCCAGCTACTCTAAGGAGTGAGAGTCATACTGACTCTAGGGTGTGACTGTGCCTTGGAAAGAGGTTAGAGCTCTTGATTTGTGCTTTTTGTTGGATTTCCTTCCACATCTGTTGCATATTAATGAAAAATAAAAAGGTATGTTCTAAGGATTTTTCCTTTATTTTAGTGTGAAAGAGAAATCTAGCATCACAAAACAGGTGCTGTCAAGGTTCCTCCCCCACTCTGAACTCTAGGGTACAGATGTGGGGACCTGCATGAAAAACCTCCTAAGCTTATCTTTACCAGCTTAGGTCAAAACTTCCCCAAGGTACAAAATATTACGCCCGTTATCCTTGGACTGGCCGCTACCACCACCAAACTAATACTGGTTACTGGGGAAGAGCTGTTTGGACGCATCCTTCCCCCCAAAATACTTCCCAAAACCTTGCACCCCACTTCCTGGACAAGGTTTGGTAAAAAGCCTCACCAATTTGCCTAGGTGACTTAGACCCTTGGATCTTAAGAACAATGAACAATCCTCCCAACACTTGCACCCCCCCTTTCCTGGGAAATGTTGGATAAAAAGCCTCACCAATTTGCATAGGTGACCACAGACCCAAACCCTTGGATCTGAGAACAATGAAAAAGCGTTCAGTGTTTTACAAGAAGACTTTTAATAAAAAATAGAAGTAAATAGAAATAAAGAAATCCCCCCTGTAAAATCAGGATGGTAGATATCTTACAGGGTAATTAGATTCAAAAACATAGAGAACCCCTCTAGGCAAAACCTTAAGTTACAAAAAGATACACAGACAGAAATAGTTATTCTATTCAGCATAATTCTTTTCTCAGCCATTTAAAGAAATCATAATCTAACACATACCTAGCTAGATTACTTACTAAAAGTTCTAAGGCTCCATTCCTGGTCTATCCCTGGCAGAAACCAGCATACAGACAGCCCCAGACCCTTTGTTTCTCTCCCTCCTCCCAGCTTTTGAAAGTATCTTGTCTCCTCATTGGTCATTTTGGTCAGGTGCCAGCGAGGTTACCTTTAGCTTCTTAACCCTTTACAGGTGAGAGGAGCTTTCCCCTGGCCAGGAGGGATTTCAAAGGGGTTTACCCTTCCCTTTATATTTATGACAGGTGCTTTTTCTTTTCAGTCCCTGTTTTTATTGGTACATTTTTACTCTGATTACCCTTTCAGTGGAAAAGTCTTGCTTGTTAGTTGAATTAAGGCAATAGTGAATCAAAAGGTTTGCTATCATCAAGTTGACCCATATCAGCCAGTTGTATTACTTTAATTTATCCACATGACCTCTTGCTCTCAGATGACAGCCTTCTTATACACTAAGCTATTTGTAGTGGAAGGGTGCTGTGAGGGGAAGAAAAAATTGCCACTCGCCTAGAATGTGAATTGTAAAATGCTTTCCCAGAGCTGTCCATTCTTAATTTCCTGTGTTGTTCAGTCTGTTAGAAGCATCTCTGGTGAAAAGTCAATATGATCTATGTTGCTGTTTCAAAACAAATGCCTCTTTGTCCTGTAAGGTTATGTATTCTTTCAGCTTTCAAGTAATTCTGCCAGGAAAGAAAAGAAAATTAAATGGCATTTCTGTCTTCTTTTTGTTTACATGTTGTTTTCCCCTCTTGTGAGAGCAGAAACTCTTGTGCTCTCTCTCTCTCTCACACACACACACACTCCTTTTTTTAAAAGAACATTTTTAATTACATGGTTTTTATAATGGTAATATTATAAAAAAATACAGTGTGTGTAAATCAGTGGTGACAGTCAACTTGGAGTGCGCAAATGGTTTTATTGAAAATTGTTGTTCGTTTGTAAAGTGAGGTGTTTCTAAGACCCTTTGTGTTCATTGTTGGATTTGTTTAGATGAAGCTTTTGTTTCCAAGAGTTAGTGGTCTTGATGTGCTGACACAAGTAACTGAGGAGTTTGGGTTTTTTGTTTTTGTTTTTTGAGTTTTCTCTTTATTTAAACACAATACTATTTCATGTAACTTGCATGATCCTAAAACACCAGGGTAGACTAGAACTATAATGTGTAGATGACGTAGGTGGATATACTTAGCTAACTGCTGACTGGACAAAACTGCTAATTACTGGTAACTTATCTTAAACGTAAGGCTGAGCTGAAGGAGGTCACAATTAATAATGTGAAACTTGGAGGGAAAAGATGCGTCCTAGAACTTGCCAGCTGACCTGTTTTGGACACACCACCGTGCGCTGTCTTTGTAAATTGGAGGTACTCTGTCCTATCAGAACAACTCACCACTGGAATAATTGCTTAGTATGCATACTCCAGAGCAGTGCTTAATTTGTAATGAAAGGGGTGCCAGGGCTCAAGCAATTAGGTGCTGGGGTTTAAGCAACTTTTTTATATTCATAATTGATGCAGCAAGCCCAGAGGTGCCAGAGCTATTAACTGCCAAGCTTAGAGTTGCTGGGGCTCAGCCCTGGCAAGCCCTGACACAAATTAAGCCCTGCTCCAGAGTAATAATCCAACTAAAGGTGGTGGTGGAGGGGAGGTTCCATTGGTTGATCTGCTCCTCACTACCTGGGATTGTCTGGTGGCAGTCAGATGGACCCTCTTCCCACAAACCACTAGAAAAGTGGCCAAAGCCAGCAAGTAGAAATAGCTTCTTGTTTTCTGTGGGACTTTGGATTCCATCTAATAGCAGGCAGTATTCCCTATAAATTCCATTTCATTCCTTGCAAACCTCCAACATTCTGTTGGCAGAATGTGACTGGGCATGGGGAGCCTCCCACTAGTGGCCAGGCAGAAGCCAGCCACAGTGGCAGAGCAGACTGCTTTGTTAGCACCACCATGGACCAAACCCATTCAAAAGGGGCAGGGCCATGACCCTGCTCATCTCCTCCCCTCATGCTGCATTCTCCTAAGGAGTGACATAGCAGCTGTAGTGCCAGAAGTGCTGGAAGGCAGTATTTCCATGAGCCAAAATGCTTCCCACTGGCCTGGTACGGCTCCGCATTGTCCCACATGTGCCTATGCCTAGTTGGCACAGTGTGGTATTAAGCCTTATATAACATATTCTGCTTTCTAGTCTATTCTGACCTAAGCCATTTTCTTTGCCTCTTTTTATAACTGCATCACTAGCCTTAACTATTTTAGTTTTGGTGTCCTCAAGCTGATGGATTCTCAAGATTGTTTTTTCTCAGTCAAGCTCTCCCTCACGTTCTCATTCCACTCACATCTATCTATAAGGTGGCCTTTCCCTATGTACATCTATCAACTACAGTGGATCTCCAGTAACACTAAATCATAATGCTATAATCAGGTCTATGGTGGTCTGTACAGCAACAAGCAACCAAGCAGGGTAAAGGTACATTTTTAAAAGCTGAATCATACAAAGTAAAAAAATACTTCAGCTGGAGAGTAAAGTATTGGGTTGTCAAGAAAAAGGCATACCCCATGCTTTCCAAAATATATGAAAACATTGTTCATCTCTAACTGGAGACTTTAGATCTGAAACCTGGAATTCTTTCCCTGCATGACTTTCACCTGAACATTATGTGCACTTCATGTATGTTATACCTTTATATTTTGTACACACATAGTATTACTTTGTTAGCAGATTGTTTGCTTACTGGATGTTATGGTGTTTTAGTTCCTGCCAGTCTGTTATGACTTGCTTTGGGTATGTGCTTTTGTCTATGTTTTGTTTGAAAAGGAAATCAGTAAAATAACGTAAGTGCTCACTCCTTTCTGCTTGAAGTTCAGCATCATATATTCTTCTTTGGCAGGAGTTTTTAGCTCTCATTTCTGTCATCTCATTGTTTTTACAATTTTGTACATATTTAGGTTGGCTGTAGCACAAATGAATTCTTCCTTGTTGAATTATGGGAGAAGAAAAGCACAAGGTTTGGTATAATCATGTTGGCATATTACTCAGTTTTAAGGGCTCAGTTACTCTTTCAGCAACTCTCACTAGTTTATATAATGGTCTGCTTGTACACTGAGATGTTGCAGTGGAAGGTTTCAGAGGAGGAAAAGATCACTGTTTGCCTAGAATGTGAAACATAAAATACCTTCCCTAAGCAGTTCATTGGTACCTGTGTTCAGACTTCCAGCTAAAAAGACCTTATGATCTACACGGCTGTTTTTAAGAAAGGGTCTTTGTGTTCTGTAAAATGTGTTCTTTAGATTCAGAAATAATCCCACCAGAAAGTAAAAGTAAATGAAAAGACAAGGAAAAGAGAGAGGACAAAATGAGAGAAACCAGTTAAAATGATACATTTTAACCATACACCAGCTCTTTACAAACTCACGTTATTTTCCAACTAGAAGAACAAAACATTCAAAAGCTATTGCATTCTTCTGTCAATGGTGTCTTGACATACCTCATTACCACCTCTTCATAATTAAATGAATTAAGACAGACATACTTGGGTAGTCCAGTGATGGACATGCTATAGAAACCTATCAAAGTTAAACATGGAGCACAAATCTAATAAGGGCTTCAAGACACACACACATGCTGTAAGGCATCAGTACCAGATGGCTGGCAGATAGCTAATGTGATGCCGATTTTTAAAAAAGGCTTCAGAGGTGATCCTGGCAATTAAAGGCAAGTAAGCCTAACTTTAGTACCAGGCAAATTAGTTGAAACTATAGTAAAGAACATAATCATCAGACACATAGATGAACACCCTATGTTGGGGAATAGTCAACATGACTTTTGTAAAGGGAAATCATGCCTCACCAATCTCCTAAATTTTTTTGAGGGGGTCAACAAACATAGGGACAAAGGTGACCCAGTGGATATAAGTGTACTTGGACTTTTAGAAAGCCTTTGACAAGGTCCCTCGCCAATGGCTCTTAAGCAAAGTAGGCAGTCATAGGATCACAGTGAAGACCCTCTCATGGACCAGTAACTGTTTAAAAGATAGGAAACAAAGGATAGGAATAAATGGTCAGCTGTCACAGTGGAGAGAGGTAAACAGTGGTGTCCCCCAGGGGTCTGTACTGGGACCAGTACTGTTCAACATATTCATAAGTGATCTGGAAAAAGGGGTAAACAGTGAGGTGGTAAAATTTGTAGATGATACAAAATTACTCAAGATAGTTAAGTCCAAAGCAGACTGCAAAGAGTTACAAAAGAGTCTCTCAAAACTGGATGACTGGGAAACAAAATGGCAGATGAACTTCAGTGTTGATAATGCAAAGTAATGCCTTTTGAAAAACATCATCCCAACTATACATATAAAATGATGGCATCTATATTAGCCGTTACCACTCAAGAAAGAGATCATGGAGTCGTCATGTATAGTTCTCTGAAAACATCTGTTCAGTGTGCAGCTGCAGGCCAAAAATCTAACAATGTTAGGAACCATTAGAAAAGGGATAGATAATAAGACAGAAAATATCATAATGCCACTTTACAAATCCATGGTACTCCCCTACCTTAAGCACTGTGTTCAGTTCTGGTCACCCCATCTCAAAAAAGGCATATTAGAATTGGAAAAATACAGAGAAGGGCAACAAAAATGATTAGGGATATGGAACAGCTTCCATATGAGGAGACATTAAAAAGACTGGAATTGCTCAGCTTGGAAAAGAGACGACTGAAGGGGGGATATGATAGAGGTCTATAAAATCATGAATGATATGGAGAAAATGAATAAGGAAGTGTTAGTTACCCCTTCACATAACACAGGAATCAGGGTCACCCAGTGAAATTAATTAGGCAACAGGTTTAATACAGACATAAGGAAGTACCTCATCACACAATGCACAGTCAACCTGTGGAACTTGTTGCCAGGGGTGCTGTGAAGACCAAAAGTATAACAGGGTTCAAAAAAGGCCTGAGTGCACAACATTGCCTATGCAGGACCATGGGAGCTGCTGCAAGCACAAAACTTTGGAAAACCATGGTGCTTATTTAATTATGGATTTAGGAACTCAATCTTTGGCTTCCTATTTGGGAAATTCTTATCCACAATTATTCTACCCTCTCACAATGGAGTAGCTAGCATATTGGGTTCTGCACACCTTTAATTTGGTTTCTGTATAGGAACATTTATGTTTAGTTTTCCAGTTCTGATTTTAGATATTCCGTTTAGGAATACTTACATTGCTGGTTTTAAAAATTCACCTCAAATGTTAATTGAGTTTGTGACTTGCTGAGAGGAGACTGTAAGAAAAGACTGTGTATGGAGGAATGTAGTGGACAAAGACAGCATACTGTGTCTAGGACAGATTTTCCCATGCGGTGGTCTGCAGAATCCTTCCTGGTGATCTATGAAGAGCTGGCAGGTGCTGGCTCTCCTTAATCCCAGCTGCCTATTTTAGAAGTATTTAATGTATTTTTATGTAAGCTGCTACAGAGATGTTACATAAGTACAGATGGGAAGATAGATCATCCACTCTTGGGGTACCATTAAAAGTCACTAAATATTCAGGCCCTAAAATTGAAACACTCTTCAAAATGCAACAAAGAAAAATTTCTAATGACGTTTTTTTGTAACGATTTGCAAACAAAACTGGACTTTGAATAAAAAGGCCTTTGAAAACCCATATTTAAAGAAGAAAAAGAAAATGTTGACATTAAAGAATCATTGTTTTTTCCCCACAACTCTCCCCCAAATAGATTAAGGGGGTATGATGAGATACGAATGCTGAATATAATATTGAAATATAAAAATGAAGAACTGTTAAACAGTAAAAGTAACACAAAACTTTGGGGCTAAAATAAGGAGATAGCATTTCCTAACTTTGGAGTGCTTTAATAGCTATATTTTAATAATTTGTAATTATGGCTAGTGTATGAGTTTAGATGAGGCCTTGCTGGCATAAGTGTGGTTTTGCCAGTTCCTTTTTTACATAGAATTGCTGATCTGCTTAGAACGGTATTGCTGACAGAACAAAGGTAACATGTTGTGCTGGAAGTTTTGAGGTAAAAACACACAAAACCATAACAACAACAAGACTTTTTCTGGGAGACTCAGGGTGACACAAAACAACATGACATAAAACTTGCATAACCTGCAAAGCACACACAAGTTGTGTAAACTGAAGCTTGCACATGCATAATGTATGGGTTACATAAAAAAACAAAGGCTTGATGTGCTGAAAACTGGTTAGAAAAAAGTAAGAAAGGTGTAATATAGATAGGTATATAAATCCAAGTGAACAAGGCCCAAATCGTAGAAACACTGGAGCAGAAACTGAAGAAATGGCTCTGAAGGACCAGACCAAGGAGTCAGAGGAGGTGATCACCATCATGAACTACCGGTGCCCTGGAATGTGGTAACTTGAGCCCCCTACCAATTCAATCTTGTCTGCTGTCATTGTCTGGCATAAATATATGTTCAGACACTATAAGTGACAATAATTCTATCTGACATTGTATAAGCAAAGACAGAAATTGATTAAGCCTAAATTGGGTGGATTTGTGACACTTTTCCAATTTAAACCCCAACACTTCAAAATACAATGGCATGGGTGATAGTCCACAAGAAAAGCTCGCCATTAAGATGTGGTCCAGACTGCTGAAAATGTATCCTGTGGGGGTATAAAAGAAGGTATAAGTTAAATTATATCTGGAGTTGGTAATTTTATAATTAAGGTTGCCACAGACTTTCCATCGTAAGACATATTTTTCAGTCACTTATAACTTTGGCAAACTTTAAGTGTCTGAGCTGAAGTGTTCCTTATCAGGAATCTACCTCATGCTGACTTTTTTTTCAAAACAAGTCAGCCACCTTCCAAGAACAAGATCAGAGGAAAAATACATTTTCTTAGTGCTCTTTTGTTTTTTTTAATTTTTGCCACTGTTTCATTGAGAGTCAGTGACATCTCCATGTTTTAGAGAAGAGACTCCCCCCTCACCCCCGTATTATTCAGTGTGTGGCCCACACCTTATTTACTACGTGCTACTTAAACTCTGCAATATAGACTTATTTTCTACGTGGCATCTCTATGGCACTTACTGCCCTAGTAACTGAGTGCTTCACAAACAGTAATGAATTCATCCTCACAAAACCCATCTGAGATTAGATGAAATCATAATATTACAGCTGGGAACTGAAGCACAGAGAGATTAAGACAAAATTGTCAAGTGTCCACTATTTTTGGGTACCCAATTTAAGATCCATAGGACCTGATTTCTTTTTCAGAGTACTTAGCATATTTATAGCACTTCATATGTTCAAAGTACAGTTCCTATTGATTTCAGCTGCAGTTGTGAGGGTTCAGCACTTCTGCAAATCAGACCCCAGGTGCACTCAGCAACAGGAGCATATAGTCCATGTGTGAAAATGTTGATTTAAGTGACTTGCCCGGCATCACATAGAAACTCTGAGGCAGGAGCAAGGATAGAAGCCAGTTCTCCAGGATGGCATTCAATTCCCTAAACCATGAGATCATCTTTTCTCTTTCCACAGTTCTCCACATCATTCACTATGCAGCTTGCAACATGTGCAACAAATAAGGCAAGAGTCTAGAGACAACAGTCTCTCTACACAACCCCTTATTCATTCTCTGAGCAGCCTCTCTTCTGTGCACTGAAGGAGGTGGAGGTTATGTTGAAAACGTGATCATGTCATTAAAGTCTTATCATAATGAATACATGCAAGGGGTTGAAATAAGGAGATAGCATTTCCTAACTTTGGAGTGCTTAACTCTGCAATCTAAATAACATTTTCACAAGGTTTTTTATTTTTTTTTTTTAAGATATGTCATTCTGGATAGAAGTTGGTCAGAAAATGATTTGGCAGTCACTGGATGTACAAAATGAGTCTAATTTACACAGTGAAGAGGGAGGAGGAGGGATGTTGCAGTAGAAAAACCAAGCCCTTGCCCTATTGTATATTCTTCAATCAGCTGTGCCCCTTGGCTTACACATAATGCTTATATTCACTTTACATTATTTTGGGCCAGCTGTTTAGCAGGTGTAAATGGGTTTAGCTCATTGAAGTCACTGGAGCTCAATAGACTCACACCAGTTGAGGATCTGGCCCTTTGTTTTTCCAAACTGTAATATGTGTTCACGATTACGGGTTTTTGTTTAAAACAATGTGTTGAGAATTCAGTGTTACTCAGATGTAAACACAAAAAACAAACATCCTTTAAGCATAAATTCTCCAGTTTGAGTGCACAAATAGACAGTGATACTCACTGGTGGGGGCAGAAGCCCCACAGCAAAATGCTGCCAGTGTTAACTACAGCTGTAACACAGCACACCAGCAAATTGCAGCCAGGCTCAAGGAGACATTACCCCTAGGTTATTTGTCACCTGAGGGAAACCGCTTCCATCCAAGAATAATCCTCCACCTTTGTTTCCTTCCTTTCTGGTTTTTGATCTCTCTGTGTGGGCAATTTCTCTAAGGAATAAAATACTTGTCTTGTGTTTAGCCTTGTAATACTCAGTCTTACTGGATTCCAGCTGTATTCTCTTTAGTGCTGAAGAAAGGTCAAGGTAGCTGTCTCATTTGTTGACTTTTGAAAATCTTTCCTTAGGAAACTATTGTGACAACCCTTGTTGACCATTTGTACAGCCATGTTCATGGCTCCAGCAATACTCTGTACTAGCTATATGAGTATCAGCTGGTGGGGCAGAAAGGACAAAGCAGGGTTGTAAGAACATAAGAATGGCTACACTGGGTCAGACCAAAGGTCCATCCAGCCCAGTGTCCTGTCTACCGACAGTGGCCAATGTCAGGTGCCCCAGAGGGAGTGAACCTAACAGGTAATGATCAAGTAATCTCCCTCCTGCCATCCATCTCCACCCTCTCACAAACAGAGGCTAGGAACACCATTCCTTACCTATCCTGGCTAATAGCCATTAATGGATTTAACCTCCATGAATTTATCCAGTTCTCTTTTAAACCCTGTTATAGTCCTAGCCTTCACAACCTCCTCAGGCAAGGATTTCCACAGGTTGACTGTGCGCTGAGTGAAGAAGAAGTTCCTTTTATTTGTTTTAAACCTGCTACCCATTAATTTCATTTGGTGGCCCCTAGCTCTTATATTATGAGAACAAGTAAATAACTTTTCCTTATTCACTTTCTCCACACCACTGATGACTTTATACACCTCGAGCATATCCCCCCTTAGTCTCCTCTTTTCCAAGATGAAAAGTCCTAGCCCCTTTAATCTCTCCTCATATGGGACCTGTTCCAAACCCCTAATCATTTTAGTTGCCCTTTTCTGAACCTTTTCTAATGCCAGTATATCTTTTTTGAGATGAGGGGACCACATCTGTACGCAGTATTCAAGATGTGGGCGTACCATGGATTTATATAAGGGCGATAAAATAATCTCCATCTTATTTTCTATCCCTTTTTTAATGATTCCTACGGTTACATTAGCTTTTTTGACTGCCGCTGCACACTGTGTGGACATCTTCAGAGAACTATCCATGATGACTCCAAGATCTTTCTCCTAATTAGTTGTAGCTAAATTAGCCCCCATCATATTGTAGGGAGAATTGGGGTTATTTTTTCCAATGTGCATTAGTTTATGTTTATCCGCATTAAATTTTATTTGCCATTTTGTTGCCCAATCACTTAGTTTTGTGAGATCTTTTTGAAGTTCTTCACAGTCTGTTTTGGTCTCAACTATCTTGAGCAGCTTAGTGCCATCTGCAAACTTTGCCACCTCACTGTTTACTCCTTTCTCCAGATCATTTATAAATAAGTTGAATAGGATTGGTCCTAGGACTGACCCTTGGGGAACACACCTAGTTACCCCTCTCCATTCTGAAAATTTACCATTTATTCCTACCATTTGTTCCCTGTCTTTTAACCAGTTCTCCATCCATGAAAGGATCGTCCCTCTTATCCCATGACAACTTAATTTACATAAGAGCCTTTGGTGAGGGACCATGTCAAAGGTTTTCTGGAAATCTAAGTACACTATGTCCACTGGATCCCCCTTGTCCACATGTTTGTTGACCCCCTCAAAGATCTCTAATAGATTAGTGAGACATGATCTCCCTTTACAGAAACCATGTTGACTTTTGTGCAACAATTTATGCTCTTCTATGTGTCTGACAATTTTATTCTTTACTTTTGTTTCAACTAATTTGCCCAGTACTGACGTTAGACTTACTGGTCTGTAATTGCCAGGATTGCCTCTAGCGCCGTTCTTAAATATTGGCATTACATTAGCTATCTTCCAGTCATTGGGTACAGTAGCGGATTTAAAGGGCAGGTTACAAACCATAGTTAATAGTTCCGCAATTTCACATTTGAGTTCTTTCAGAACTCTTGGGTTAATGCCATCTGGTCCCAGTGCCTTGTTACAGTTAAGTTTCTCAGTTAATTCCAAAACCTCCCCTAGTGATACTCCAATCTGTGACAATTCCTCAGATTTGTCACCTACAAAAGACAGCTCAGGTTTGGGAATCTTCCTAACATCCTCAGCCGTGAAGACTGAAGCAAAGAATTCATTTAGTTTCTCTGCGATGACTTTATCGTCTTTAAGTGCTCCTTTTGTATCTCGATCGTCCGGGGCCCTACTGGTTGTTTAGTAGGCTTCCTGCATCTGATGTACTTAAAAACATTTTGTTATTATTACCTTTTGAGTTTTTGGCTAGCTGTTCTTCAAACTCCTTTTTGGCTTTTCTTATTACATTTTTACATTTAATTTGGCAGTGTTTATGCTCCTTTCTGTTTATCTCACTAGGATTGGACTTCCACTTTTTAAAAGATGCCTTTTTATCTCTCACTGCTTCTTTTACATGGTTGTTAAACCACGGTGGCTCTTTTTTAATTCTTTTACTGTGTTTTTTAATTTGGGGTATACATTTAAGTGGAGCCTCTATTATAGTGTCTTTGAAAAGTGTCCATGCAGCTTGCAGGGATTTCATTCTAGTCACTGTACCTTTTAAATTTCTGTTTAACTAACCTCCTCATTTTTGCATAGTTCCTCTTTCTGAAATTAAACGCCACCGTGTTGGGCTATTGAGGTGTTCTTCCCACCGCAGGAATGGTAAATGTTATTATATTACGGTCACTATTTCCAAGCGGTCCTGTTATAGTTACCTCTTGGACCAGAGCCTGTGCTCCACTCAGGACTAGATCGAGAGTTGCCTCTCCCTTTGTGGGTTCCTGCACCAGCTGCTCCAAGAAACAGTCATTTAAAGTATCAAGAAATTTTGTCTCTGCATTTTGTCCTGAGGTGACATGTACCCAGTCAATATGGGGATAATTGAAATCCCCCACTATTATTGAGTTTTTTATTTTGATAGCCTCTCTAATCTTCCTTAGCATTTCATCGTCACTATCACTGTCCTGGTCAGGTGGTCGATAATAGATCCCTACTGTTATATTCTTATTAGAGCATGGAATTACTATCCATAGAGATTCTATGGAACATGTGGATTCATTTAAGATTATTTCATTTGATTCTACATTTTCTTTCACATATTGTGTCCCATTGAGTGTCCTCACTCCACCAGGTTTCTGTGATGCCTATTATATCAGTATCCTCCTTTAACATGAGGCACTCTAGTTCACCCATCTTATTATTTAGACTTCTAGCATTTGTGTACAAGCACTTTAAAAACTTGTCACTGTTTATTTGTCTGCCCTTTTCTGATGTGTCAGATTCTTTATGTGAATGTTTTTCATCTGATCTGGCCCATACTTTATCTTCTTCCATCCCCTCCTCCTGACTAAAACCTAGAGAATCTCTATCAATAGACTCTCCTCTCAGAGAAGTCTCTGTCTGATCCACATGCGCCCCTGCAGCAATCAGCTTTCCCCCATCTCTTAGTTTTAAAACTGCTCTGCAACCTTTTTAATGTTAAGTGCCAACAGTCTGGATCCACTTTGTTTAGGTGGAGCCTATCCTTCCTATATAGGCTCCCCCTATCCCAAAAGTTTCTCCAGTTCCTAATAAATCTAAACCCCTCCTCTCTACACCATCGTCTCATCCACGCATTGAGACTCTGAAGGTCTGCCTGCTTACCTGGCCCTGTGCTTGGAACTGGAAACATTTCTGAGAATGACACCATAGAGGTCCTGGATTTCAGTCTTTTTCCTAGCAGCCTAAATTTGGCCTCCAGGACGTCTCTTCTACTCTTCTCTGCATCATTGGTACCTACATGTACCACGACCACCAGCTCCTCCCCAGGACTACACATAAGTCTATCTAGATGCCTCAAGAGATCCGCAACCTTCACACCAGGCAGGGAAGTCACCATACAGTTCTCTTGGTCATCAGGAGCCCAGCTATCTATGTTTCTAATGATCGAATCTCCCATTACTAACACCTGCCTTTTCCTAATGACTGGAGTTCCCTCCCCCGGAGAGGTAACCTCAGTGCAAGATGATACCCCAACATCATCTGGAAGGAGGGTCCCAACTATGGGAAGGTTTCCCTCTGTTCCCGCTGACTGCTCTCCTTCTCTGGGCCTTTCATCCTCCTTAACAGCGCAGGGGCTCTCTGACCGGAGGTGGGACAAATCTACAGTGTCCCGGAAAGCCTCATCAGCATACCTCTCTGCCTCCCTTAGCTCCTCCAATTCCGCCACCCTGGCCTCCAGAGCCTGAACATGGTCTCTGAGGGCCAGGAGCTCCTTGCACCAAATGCACACATACACCACCCGCCCACAGGGCAGGTAATCATACATGCTACACTGAGTGCAATGAACAGGATAGCCCCAACTCTGCTGCTGGACTTCTGCCTGCATTTCTCCTACAGCTACCTAGGTTAATGATAGGCTTTTTGTTTAAATCAAGAAGTTTTGATTATTGTTTATTTAAAGGTTTTAAAGAATGGCAAGTGTACCTCGCCCCCTTCCAAACTTCCTCTCGAAACTCCCTGTTAGTGGTCCCTGTTTGCAAAGCTCCCTGATTGCTTGCTGATGGCTTTATAAAGCCCTGGCCTTCTTGATAGCCCTGCCCCCTGACTAAAGCTCAACCAATGAACAGAGGCTTATAGATTTCAAACCTTGTTTAGAAGCTCCCAGCTTCCAACTGCTGGCCACAGCATATGGTCCTTCAAACAAACAAACAAACACAAGCTCAGCATACAGCAAGTAACCCACAAACACACACTACAGACAGCCACTTACCCCAAAGGTCCCGAATTTGCTCCTCCTTCACCTGGAGAACTCCCTCTCAAAACTGCCTATTAGTGGTCCTTGTTCACTGTTGTTACAACTTTTCACATTTTAAGAGTGTCTGGGTAAGTCTTTAGCAGAAACCATTGGAAAAGAGGCAAAAACACACTGACTTCATGCCCAAGCATTTTCATGTACTTAGGTATGCTGTCATTATGCACTTTAAGCATAAGTGAGTGATAAATAGAGTTAGAATTTGCATGTATGTAGCTGAAAGAAAGAGAACTGTATTCTGTCATGGAAAGTATTCTGCTTAGTATTTTTTTGGACTTATTTAAATATAGAACTAAAATGATGCCTGTATAATGTAAAATAAAATGCACATATAGTTTTTAATTTCTCCTTTGGACAACCCTGAGACAAACCCTAAATAGTTTTGACCACCTCATAAGTTAATAGTTTTTTTTTCTTTTTGGTACATTTGCCCAGAGCTTGGGATTGGTGTATTTTAAAACATAAATATATATGATCTCTCTTCCTGTAACTGCTTTAAAAAGTTTAATTATAGGACACTTTTGAATATGTAGTGTTAATAATTGTTGCACATATGAATATGAACATGTTTCAAATTACTTTTGTCACCTTGCCATTAAATCTAACATGTTAGCTGCAGGTCCTTCTATCTCACAAAAATATGGTTATGTTATAACACTCTTTTAGCACCATCAGTAGGACTGAAGTTATTCTATATGGTGATTAAACTTGGTCAACAGAACTCTTTGGGAGTTAGTTATGTGTGATTTATAATTCCTGCAGGGAGCTTATGACGGAATAGGAGGAAACTAAATTGATTTGTTCTCTAGTAGATAGTGTTGGGTGGATCAACTTCAAGACTTCTAACCTGGCTGGGAGGAACTAATTTACTTTACTTTTTATTGTTTTGCTTTATAGTGTAGAGTGGATGTTTGAAAATTTGACGATCTAGGCCTTACTATAGTCAAACATTCTCAGAATGGCACTCTGAAAGCACCATCTTTTATTTCTATGAAGAGAGCTTGTTTACCATAGAAGTACCATAGAGGTACTTTTCTTGCTGTCAGAAGGAATCCAAACTAGAATTAAATAGGACAGTGCCAAAGTATTCTCTTATATTTAAAATAAGCAATATATTGAAAATGTAAAACTTAAATAAATCTGTTTCCTTGCCAACTTTTTTTTCATACTCTGCCTGAGCACTGGTTTGTTGTATAGTTGCTTATTGGATTGCTGATGTTGATTTTTTTAAAAAGCAAAATATATGTCTTCCAATACTAATATGGATGCTGTAAACAGATACAGGTAAACATGTAAATCAAATTGTTGCCTACCAAACTGAAGTAATCTGTCTTTCATAGTTAGCCCGCTAAGTGGTAGTGTGGAAGTTCACATTATAACGCATAATAGGAAAAGGCATAAGTTCAAGGGTCCTTGTTTATTAAGGATAATTGTTAAGAAGAGTAACTTTCCTATAATATTACAAATGTGTGTCAGAGGTAAATAACACTATAAACATTATTAATTTAGAAACATCTTATGGGGAGAAAATCTGATGTGAAGAGCAGACAAGGTACCAGTTCTCTTTTATACACTCTGAATGGGGATTGGGGGCTGGGAGGTGGGAAATCAATTATCAGTTCTGGCACATATGCTTTATAGCCCATGGAGTGAGATGTTCTGTGACATGAAAGCACGTCTTTATACAGTCAAAATGCACTTCTGTTTTGGCCTGTGGTTACCCCTAAAGGCGTTACCCTAATGCTGTTACTAGGGTCAGCTGTATTATAGCAAGAGTTACTTATTTATTCACTGTAGTGACAGTTACATTTCATATAGCAGCTGCTGAAGCCAAAACTATTCAGCAAGGACAAAATGTGATAAAACCCCAATGAAGTTTTCTTGCACAATATTAAGTTTTAATTTTTTTGTATAGGAACAAATATTTTTCTACTGCTATTTTCAGCTTGTGACTACAGCATTAAAAACAGTAAATACTGTTATGTTTAATAGTGTAAACCCATGTAAAATTTATTTGATGTCACTGTAAAATATAGTTGACTTGTATGTCTTGTACTGTAAATAGATTTTAAAATATGGACTATCTGAAAATGATTACAACTGTATAAATGTTTTCTTCATGTGACCGGCAAATGTTCTGATCGCTTGTTGGCTTTGTCAAGGAGTAAAACCTCTTTAGTCTAATGATTTCTGTTTAGTTGGTATGCAGAGAAGTACAACTTAGTGTAGATTACTACTGAACTATGGAAACCATTGACAACACAGGAGAGTTGTGTCTAGCCTATAACTTGGATGAGAGGTCCATCAATTGCTTTTAGATTTTAATGGAGTATTTGCTAAGAAAAGTTAAGGTAGGTTCAAATTCTGCTCTTACGTACAATTCCTGATGAAGTCAATGAGGAATTGCACTTGAATAGGTGAGGAATTTGGTCCAGGGTCTTTATTTTGCTGTCACTTATGCACATGCACACTATGATGGGTTGGATCACAGACACCCCATTGGGACTGCCAACTGATGTGCTGAGACTACCTCTGAGTCTGCTTTCCCTGCCAGCTTGGGACTTCAGTACCTTGCCTTGTTTGAGCCAGACACGCTTGCCTGCTGCAAACACAGATCCAAGACTGAACCACGTCCCTCAAAAGCTGCAAGCTTAACTGAAAACAGCTTAAGAAGTGTTCCTGTCTCCAACACTAGGATACCCAACTTCCAATGGGGTCCAAACCCCAAATAAATCCGTTTTACCCTGTATAAAGCTTATACAGGGTAAACTCATAAATTGTTTGCCCTCTATAACACTGATAGAGAGATATGCACAGCTGTTTGCCCCCCCCCCACCCCTGGTATTAATATATACTCTGGGTTAATTAATAAGTAAACAGTGATTTTATTAAATGCAAAAAGTATCATTTAAGTGGTTCCAAGTAGTAACAGACAGAAGAAAGTGAATTACCAAGCAAAATAAAATAAAACATGCAAGTCTAAGCCTAATACAGTAAGAAAACTGAATACAGATAAAATCTCACCCTCAGAGACGTTTCAATAAGCTTCTATCACAGACTGGACACCTTCCTAGTCTGGGCACAATTCTTTTCCCTGGGACAGCCCTTGTTCCAGCTCAGGTGGTAGCTAGGGGATTTCTCATGACTGCAATGCCCTTTGTTCTGTTCCACTCCCTTATATACCTTTTGCACAAAGCGGGAATCCTTGTCTCGCTCTGGGTTCCCGCCCCTCCTTCTAAATGGAAAAGCATCAGGTTAAAGATGGATTCCAGTTCAGATGACATGATCACATGATCACTGTATCATTACCCACTTGCCAGCACACAGGTATACAGGAAGACTTACAAGTAAACAGAGCCATCTATAGTCAGTTGTCCTGGTTAATGGGAGAGCCATCAAGATTCCAACCCACCATTAATGGCTGGCACTTTGCATAATTACAATAGGACCTCAGGGTTATATTTCATATTTCTAGTTTCAGATACAAAAATCATACATACAAATAGGATGACCACACTCAGTAGATTATAAGCATTGTAATGATACCTTACAAGAGACCTTTTGCATGAAGCATATTCCAAGTTACATTATATTCACACTCATTAGCATATTTTCATAAAATCATACAGAGTGCAACGTCACACACACACCCAACTTCCTTAGTTTCTGTTTCATAAGATCAAGGTGTAAAGACGCTGCATGTCACTTTTAAATAGATAGGGTCTTGTGCTCTTGAAACCAAAAATCCTGGGTTTGATTGCTGCTGGCAGTAGTGGTTCTCAACCAGCGGTATGAAGAGGTCTTCCAAGGGGAACATCAGCTTATCTAGATATTTGTCTAGTTCTACAACAGGCTACATAAAAAGCACTAGCGAAGTCATTACAAACTAAAATTTCATACAGTGACTTGTTTATTCTGCTCTATATACTGTACACTGAAACGTAAGTATAATATTTATATTTCAATTCATTTATTTTATAATTATTTGGTAAAAATGAAAAAGTGATTTTTCAGTAATAGTGTGCTGTGACACTTTTGTATTTTTATGTCTGATTTTGTAAGCAAATAATTTATAAGTGAGATGAAACTTGAGGGTACACAAGATAAATCAGACTCCTGAAAGGGGTACAGTAGTCTGGAAGGTTGAAAGCCACTGAGCTAGGCTATGTGAGTGGGTTCAGCACATTGGGTCAACAGTGTAAAAATACTGAATCGTAGGTGCTTGGGACAAGCTCAATCTAGCCGGGGGAGTATATAATGAAGTGGGTAAGTGTGTGACTCTATTGATTTATAGTTGCTGGCACACAAAATATAAAACTCCCATGTAATACTTCTAAAGTAATTGAAGATTTCAAGGTGGCAGAATCTTGTGTTTTTTTAAGCAGAATGTTCTTAGCTGGGTATAAATAACGCACACTTATTATTTTTCCCTCTGAATGAGGACATTGGCTATTTCCCAACAGTGAATGGAATTTAAGGGAAAAGGATGTAGTTGTTCACACCTAAGGCCAAATCCTGCAGTCCATATTAATTGTTAATGACCAATCACGTAATTCAGATAAAGCTGATATTAACTGTTCTATGTTCTGTGAGATCCTTCTTTCCCCGCAATGAAGAGGAGAGATTCTGTGCTTTTTCATGAACAGTCAGCAGCCATCTCTATAAATATGAAGTTAGCCTTTCATGATCATAAATGCTGCATGTATAATGAAACTTCCTCACAGACTTCTCCACACAGACATCTGAAATCCCAGACAAACATTTGCAAACACGTTAAAGTCTAAGCCATAACACTTCTACAAGAAAATGCAATAGATTCAGTATTCATTCTTTTAAGGAAGGGCTTAATTGATACATATGTTAAATATGTCAGTTACATGAAAGACAGTTATATTTTGACTTCAGTTTATGACAGTCACGTATCAAAAAAATTAAATACCAATTTGCTAGTTAGAGAAGAGATGGGCTGTGGCAGCTCCACTTCTCACTTATGTAATATGCAATAAAAATATAGTATCTCGTACTGATTTCTTAAAATACAGCTAAACGTAGCAGACCGAATGTCTGATTTCAAACATATGTTTTACATTTGGGGAACATTTAGAAAAATGTTAATCAGAACTAAATTTTTAGTAAATATATTTAACTATAATATACTTAAATATTACTTTAAGATTTTAGTAAATATATTCTAGATTAACTGATTGCAATATTGTATCCACGATAACAGCATATTTAACTTGTGTATACTTCTAAAGGGAAACCAAAGAACTACTTCTCAATTTTGAGAGATAACTGACATACAGTATTGCATACAGAATTCATACCATACTGAGTACTTCAGCCTGTCTCTTGTTGTATATAGTAGTGCTTGTTCCTTATCTTACACAGCAATATGCAGTAATACCTTACAAATACAGCCTAGTTTCATTGCAAAACTGTTTCCCTGCAGCATATTGACAAAGGTGACTTTACATTAGGATGGGCTTCCACAGGCCCAGTCATCCGTAGTAGAATAACCAATACCATCTTGTTGAAGATACTTGGGGGAAGAAAAAATACATAAACCTTTTTTTATTCCTTTTTAACTTGGGATATCAAAGGCAAAACTCTAGCCTGCTTCTCCTTTCACACTGGTAGCAATCTTGTCGTAGAAAAATTAACCACGCATTGATACAATTTAATTTACACAGCAAGTCTTTTCCCAAAAGGTTAGCAGGTGAGTAAGGGCTTAGGAGGAAGGCATGATGGTCAAACAAAGGACCGATAAAAATGGACAGATGTGAAGAGGCGGGGTGCCACTTTTGGATAGACCAGGGCAGTAGGGACATTTACTGTATCCAATGGCCCATTTGCTTGCAATAGTAACACGTGCCATCACTGGGTCCCTGGGGGGGGTGGATGGTGGGGACCTTGGTTTGGCCTTCCCCTTCCCCCCACTGCAATGGGTGGCTATTATGGGGTCCCTGTATGTTCTGGAGCTGGAAGGTCATTAACATAGTTTTAATGTGGTGGTGAAGGTATTTGGGTTTTATTCAAATTCTTATTTTTACTTTGTTTACAGGTGCTAATTTTTGGTCCAGTCAGCTTTCTTTGGGCAGACTGTGAGAATTGTATCTAACAGCTTCTCCCTGATTTTATTTAACTTTTCCTGGTCATGGCCTGGATTTTGCTTGTGCCACTGAGCTTCTTCACAAATGCAACTCAGTGTTTCCCTAGGCATGACTCCTCGTAGAAGCTGGTTTAAATCTGCCCATGTAGGGTTATAACAGTTTATAACAATTTGCAATTCCTCTTTGAATTTAACAATCTGTATACCATCACAGAAATCAATGAGGCAAATCAGCCCTTTGGGTGAGATTTTCACTCCCACTTTGGCCACTTTACTCCATGTAAGAGTTACAGTGGCAAAAAGGGGCTTCCCCAAACCCCAGTTCTGACCATGGGAGGACTTCCTTACCTCCGGCACTGCGGAAGACAGCTGTAAGGCTGCTTCCTGAGGACTCCTCTGCCAGCCCTGATGCAGGGGGCATGCTGGGTATAGGAGGGGCATGTTGGGTCAGGGCCACAGTGTGTAGCACCATGAACTATCGGTTAGCCTGGGGAGGCAGCTGTAACTTAAACAAGGCCCCAGGACTTTTTAAGTTATGCTGGATGTCCTGGAGAAGCCCAGGATTATGAGGGCTCAAAGGTGGCTTAAAGCCACGTTTGCCCCACTCATCTCCTGGACTGTGAATTGTGTGCCGCACCTCTTCGAGAACAGAATTTCAGCCTTTGTCTCCAAAGCTTTAGAGTCAATTTAACTTTGGTGTCTGAAGGGTTACTTGATTTCTTGGAAAACCATTGTGATTCCTCAGATCTCGACGCCTTCTTCTAACAATCACTTTGTTCACTTGAATTTTTTTTTACTCTTTGGCAATCTCACAATAGCATTCAATAGACCTGTAAGCACAGTTTAGCAAATTAAAAACACATTGGCTTTCCTAATGTCCTCACTTCTGTTACTCATAAAAAGTCATACACAAATGCCTCAATTCTCCAGTGTATTTGGACAAACTGTATTATAGGTGGTACAAGGAGCAAAGCCTGTAGTTAAAGTTGCCCAGCAGTATCTAGTATAAGATCTGGTTTTCACTTGTTTTTGTAACTTTCCCAAACTTTAACTGTTTGGGTTGAAAAGTTCCATGCTGGTTTCTGCCTGAGGCTACAGCCTGAAGTTCCGTGATGGTTCTGCCTGAAGTTAGCTGCTTTTTCTTTTTAACTTCAGCTATTTCTCAGAATGATGTTATGGAAAAATAAATTGTTTTGCCCACATTAAAAATATCTCACATCAGCCATTTTGCTGAGAAGCCATACCATCCCTATACTTTGGAGAAGTGACCAGAAATTTGGCAGATGGGTAATTTTGGTGTTGGACATTTCTTTTACAATCCCCATGAAAATCTTGACCAAGTAATGAGCCTCTGAAGAACTCAGTTCTCACAGGCTCAGTAGAGATTTTGGCATCTAAATTTCCCAAAGAGTCTGTCTCTGCTGAGCATGCTCCATTCTGTCATAGCTCTTACAGATGACTGGACTGTGCATATCCCATTCCTACATTGCAACTGAGCACGCTCCATCTCAGGGCTGCAGAGGCTGAGCAGGACTTCTCCTTTTCTTGGTCTTCTGTGGAATGCTGTGGTGTTGGGTGTGATGTTGTACTCTATATGATTTTATGAAAATATGCTAATGAGTGTGAATATAATGTAACTGGAATATGCTTCATGCAAAAGGTCTCTTGTAAGGTATCATTACAAAGCTTATAATCTACTGA
This sequence comes from Lepidochelys olivacea, assembly GCF_965140295.1. Lineage (NCBI taxonomy): Eukaryota > Metazoa > Chordata > Testudines > Cheloniidae > Lepidochelys > Lepidochelys olivacea. The sequence goes on along the minus strand of NC_140418.1, from coordinate 73,129,162 downwards.
GTGTGGTCATCCTATTTGTATAAATGTATGATTTTTGTATCTGAAACTAGAAATATGAAATATAACCCTGAGGTCCTATTTTAATTATGCAAAGTGTCAGCCATTAATGGTGGGTTGGAATCTTGATGGCTCCGATTAACCAGGACAATTGACTGTTATTTGGCTCTGTTTACTTGTAAGTCTTCCTGTATACCTGTGTGCTGGCAAGTGGGTAATGAAGTCTTACAGTGATCATGTGATCATGTCACCTGAACTGGAATCCATCTTTAACCTGGTGCTTTTCCATTTAGAAGGAGGGGCGGGAACCCAGAGAGGAACAAAGGATTCCTGCCTTGTGAAAAAGATCTATAAGGGGGTGGAACAGAACACGGGGGGCTGCAGTCATGAGAAATCCCCTAGCTACCACCTGAGCTGGAACAAGGGCTGTACCAGGGGAAAGGATTGGGCCCAGACTAGGAAGGTGTACAGTCTGTGATAGAAGCTTGCTAAAACATCTCTGAGGGTGAAATTTTATCTGTATTCAGTTTTCTTACTGTATTAGGCTTAGACTTGCATGTTTTATTTTATTTTGCTTGGTAAATTCACTTTCTTCTGTCTGTTATTACTTGGAACCACTTAAATGATACTTTTTGTTTTTAATAAAACCACTTTTTACTTATTAATTGACCCAGAGTAAGTATTAATACCCGGGGGGGAGAGGGGGGACAGCTGTGCATATCTCTCTATCAGTGTTATAGAGGGCAAACAGTTTATGAGTTTAAGCTTTATACAGGGTAAAACAGATTTATTTGGGGTTTGGACCCCATTGGGAGATGGGTACTGAGAGCTGGAGACAGGAACACTTCTTAAGCTGTTTTCAGTTAAGCCTGCAGCTTTTGGGGGACATGGTTCAGACTTGGGTCTGTGTTTGCAGCAGGCAAGCGTGTCTGGCTCAAACAAGGCAAGGTACTGAAGTCCCAAGCTGGCAGGAAAAGCAGACTCAGAGGTAGTCTCAGCACGTTAGTTGGCAGTCCCAAAGGGGTTTCTGTGACCCAACCCATCACACTGGGCACCAGAATCGATAGGGATAATCCCTCCTGTGCTCTCAATGCTTTCCTGCTGCTACCCAGGCAGCATGGAGGAAGAAGTTCCTCTGTGGAATGCAGAAGGGGATGAGGAGCTGGCCCTGGGGTATAGCAAGTAAGTGTGTGTCTGGGACCAGGACATGAAGCTGATGGAAGTGGATGGGGAATGGATGAATGGTGAGAGGTTTTTTGCAGGAGTGGGTGGGTGAAGTTCTGTGGCCTGTGTTGTGCAGGAGGTCAGACTAGATGATCATAGTGGTCCCTTCTGACCTAAATATCTATGAATCGAGGCTGGAGGGGCTGAGGGAGAAGGGATCAGGCTTGGGCGGGAGGAACAGGGGCAGAGAAGAGTCTTTGACCACTTGAGTATATTTGCCTTAGAACCTGGAATAGAACCCAGGATTCCAGTCTCACCATTCTGTTAGTGGAAGGAAATAGCTGTGAAACCCACTAGCAAAATATGTGCTTCATCTCCTTCTATTGGCTGGCTCACAGAGGATGATAAACTACTATTGCTATCAATTACTCTGTTAGATCAAGTGGCAAAGATATGTGTTATGGATCTAAAGCTTCCCACCCTGTTGGTGAACTGTGTTGGAATCAACATGGTTCCACAGGATGAAGCTTGTTTTTTCAGTTTAATTTATTAAAACCCAGGAAATAACATACAAAAATACTATGTTAAAAGAACGTTATTAAGGGTACAAAATCAAGCACTCAAAAGTTAGGAAATGTCAGAAGTAAGGTTGCCTGTGCAAACTTAATTTGGCCCCCTTGTGCATGTGTTTTATGACAGATTTAAAATACATGTTCACACATCATTTCCACAACACAGCCAGCATACAGCACAAATCATGGGTAAAAAGCACATCAATACAATTGTTTGATATTCAGGAACACCTCCCTTCCCTGCTGCCCCAGCCCTCCAAAAATCAATCAATTTTTTAAATTTATTTTTAATTCATTTTCAATACCATGGCCATGAAGCACAACTGAGGCTTGCCGCTTCTTGGCTTATTCCATCCTTTGCATGAACCAAAATGAGATGAACAACCTAATTATCCACAAAAAGAACAGGAGTACTTGTGGCACCTTAGAGACTAACCAATTTATTTGAACATAAGCTTTTGTGGGCTACAGCTCACTTCATCGGATGCATAGGTGCCGCAAGTACTCCTGTTCTTTTTGCGGATACAGACTAACATGGCGGCTACTGTGAAACCTAATTATGATGTCTTCTATTTTGAGTTCTAGAAAGACATATATACCAAAAATTTTTTTAGTCTGTTCACTGCCCAATGCTGTGATTGGAATAATTTCTTTGGTGCAAAGCTGCTGCCTATAAGGATACCTAGACAAACAAAAGGTGAAATTCTGGCCCCATTCAAGTTAACAGGAGATTTTGCCACTGACTTGGATGGGGCCAGATTTTCACACACAGGCATTACATGGTGTCATAAGCATTACAAATTAATGGCCCATTTTCAGGGCTGTCTTGCTTTCTCTTTTATAAAGTGTGTACATCTTCTACCTTTTGTTCTAGATTTATTATGTTTTATATTGGTCTGGTTGACATGTTTAGAAAGGTATTTGTTTCCCTCACTGAATTACGCTGATCTTATAGATCTGTTTTCTATGGGCCACTCATTTCTCTTTATCATTACCAGCTCTTCTTCTAGGATTACAGCAGGCAATTCTGTTTTTCTGATACTACTTACTTTCTCTTAAAATAACTAATTTGTTTCGATTCCCACTTCTCTGCTCTGTTCTGTGCATCTGCTCTCAGTCATGACAAAGGTAAAGAAAGCATGAACATCTTTCTTATGGCTCCCCTACTTGCTGCAAATGTTCTGGTAAATCAGTGTTATATTATCTCTCTGTATTATGTCTGATTTCTCCCACTAGCTGTGAGCTGTGCGTCTTTGAAACCAGATGCCATGGTTTCCATTGTTGCCTCTTTCTGCATTGGGTCTGACTTTGAAACATACATTCTCACAACAGAGAAACCATCTGCTACATGTGGGGACTTAACAGCACTAGGCATAATGTTTCTTTATAGCTATTTACAAACGTGCCCAAATACTGCAAGAGAATCAGACATAATAGGATTTAAATGCCCATTCAATGCATAGCCCTGCGGTAAGGCCATTTTCACATAATCTTGCATTGGATTACATTATACTGAATTTCATTTTAGTTCCTGTTTTCTAGTGTCATGTAGTAACTTGGAACAGGAAATCTGCTCTCAGTATCTGTTCAAACAAATGTGTTTTTAATGGTATGGTGAGTGTTATGAAGTTTAAACATAGTTGAATCTACACCTAATGTTTCTGAAGGCTCTATTTTAAGTAGTATTTCAGCATATCCTCCTGTTCCTGTTTAGAATTGCTAACTCCAGTTCTGTTCTACTCCTTATAATATGGACTATAAAATAGCTTGATTTATTCCTTTTTCTTATTTATGACCCTTTGTTTAGGTATTTTGGATATTAAGGGCCAGATCTAGGTGACACACTAATTGTCCTTTAGTGTCTTTAGAGGTATACTTCTGTCAAGGTTCCTTCCCCACTCTGAACTCTAGGGTACAGATGTGGGGACCTGCATGAAATACCCCCAAAGCTTATTCTTACCGGCTTAGGTTAAAAAGTTCCCCAAGGTACAAACTTTGCCTTGTCCTTGAACCGTATGCTGCCACCATCAAGCATTTTAAACAAAGAACAGGGAAAGAGCCCTGGAGACGTCTTCCCCCAAAATATCCCCCCAAGCCCTACACCCCCTTTCCTGAGGAAGGCTTGGTAAGAATCCTCACCATTTTGTACAGGTGAACACAGACCCAAACCCTTGGATCTTAAGAACAATGAAAAAGCAATCAGGTTCTTAAAAGAAGAATTTTAATTAAAGAAAAGGTAAAAGAATCACCTCTGTAAAAATCAGGATGGTAAATACCTTACCGGGTAATCAGATTCAAAACATAGAGAATCCCTCTGGGCAGAACCTTAAGTTACAAAAAGACACAAAACCAGGAATATGCTTTCCATCCAGCACAGCTTATTTTACCAGCCATTAAATAAAAGGAAATCTAACGCATTTCTAGCTAGATTACTTACTAACTTAACAGGAGTTGTAAGGCTACATTCCTGATCTGTTCCCAGCAAAAGCATCACACATACAGACAAACCCTTTGTCCCCCCACCTCCAGATTTGAAAGTATCTTGTCCCCTCATTGGTCATTTTGCATCAGGTGCCAGCGAGGTTCTCTTAGCTTCTTAACCCTTTACAGGTAAAAGGGTTTTGCCTCTCGCCAGGAGGGATTTTATAGCACTGTATACAGAAAGGTGGTTACCCTTCCCTTTGTATTTATTACAACTTCCTAACAAAATTAAAACTGTTTGAGTCCCTAAGTAGAAACAGTCTCTCAATATCACTAACAGGCAATAGGTGATGCTACAGTACACATGTGTACCCACATTGTGACTCTGTGAAAGAAGTAGGAGCCCTGCAGGTTTAGTCCAGCTAGATATTAGAGATCTGTATCTAGAACAAATGGAAAAGTCACATTTAACGAACAGTACCGTTGGTGTATATGATGAGTGTAGGGACTGTCTGCTCAGAATGAAGTTGCTGTTGCAATTTTTTGTACTTCTAGTTGTCAAAGTATCTATCTAAAAAAGAAATAAAACGGGCTTTTCACTCAATACTATTCATGTTCTTATACAGCCGCATCACTGATGTATTGGAAAGCCTCCAATGCTGTTTGAAAGCTGTTACTACAAGTTTTTTACATACTGGCTGATGGGGCTTGCTGTGATTCACAAAGCCCTGGAAAATGGGCAGATGTCATTGCAATGTTTTTCTCCTAATAGTGCTTGGGACTGGAAATATGGGTCCCCCACTTTCCTGCCTCATTGTGCATCATTTGAATTATCTTGGAAATATCTATGTATGGTTGCTTAATATGGCTTTATTATTCCCTCCAGAAATCTGCATGTTTCTCCTATATACCCATTTTGTAGATCTATAAACGTGTTTAAAGTTTTCCACTCGGTGGGTGGGAAGCAAATGTGATGAATTTGCCACTTACAACAGATTCTGTTGGCTCCACAATTACATGTTTTGTGCAAAAAGGAAGGCAAGTTCGTTTTATGGAGGCATGAATTACACTGTCTGTGAAGTACTCGCACAGGTGTCACAAAAAAGGAGATGTTCCTACAGGTTAATAATACGTTAGCACTTATTATCCTTAGAACCCTTTGAAAATATTAAAGAATCCTCACAAGACCATTATGACGGTAGGTGTTATGCATAATTGGCAGATGGGGAAACTGGGACGGAGAGGTTGATTTGCTCAACTTGCCCGTGACTTAGGGTTAAACCAGAATTAATCATTACAAATGTTCTCATAGAATCCATCACTATAGGATTTGAACAGGCAGGTGAAGTTGGGAGTTTCCTGGTTCCCAGTTCTCTAATCAGACCAGTAGACTCCCACCCCTTTTAACATCGTTCTCTGCAATTTTTCAGTGTTCCCTGGTAGTAATATTGTTAATCGGGAATAATGTATCTTAAGTGGCTGTCCTTCCAACCGGGCAGTCATAATCCGCAAATATTAATATAAAAATGACAGTCCCACTCCCATTAGCCTTACTGCAATTCTCAGTGTTTAAACAAACATTACATTGTGGAGGGAAGAATGGATTGTGCATGTCTTAAGTATGGCAAGGAGAAAGCTGGAGACCAGACCCCCTTAAGGGCTTCTCTTCTACTTTTAATATACTGAAAGGGGATTTTCATGACTCTTTGCCACCTGCACATGATCAACAATCTTATCTGCACACACAAGGTCAATACACCTATTAGAAATGTTTATTATTTTAGTCAATGTTGTTGACTTTGGCAAGTCTGGACAGCTCAAGGGATTGGTAATGGAATCTAGTCCTTTACCTCTAAATTGCCAGTTAAAATCCAGCCCTAGGCTGGAAGATGTTACTGTTTCATATAGCTGTGCTTCATATTTTGCAGTTATGATCCCATTCCTAGTGGACAAGTACTCAAAAACCACGTTCACAGAGGGAACTAATTTACATGCTTGTTTGCCTCACTAAGCAGAACAAACAACAACTGAATAGACATGTAGACTGTACTGTCTTCCAAAATCTTTCTCCAGAGATGGACCCCCACCTGCTCCAGGTCAGAGTTTGGGTTTGGGCATAAGAGGGGACAGTATGGAGATGCTTGTACAGTAGCTATATATTCTGTCGGTAAATAGAGGACTTTGGTATCCATCATCTTTCACTAAAACTAAGTTCACGTGAAAGATCTTAATAGATTTTTTTTTAAATCAACGTTTAACAATAGTCATATCCCGGTTAAAGTGTTTCAAGTGTTAAAATGTTCATAACTTAGCACCAGCTTGAGCACAGAGGTTTTTGTAATACTCTCCATAAAATGTTTTTGCTGATCTTTAGAGAGAGGGGGAAAAAAACAATGGAAATCCTGAATTAATATCCAGGCTGCTGAGAGGAACTGAAGAGTATATTAGTCTGACAGCTAGTGACAAAAAGTCATGTTCGTCTACTGTTGAGGCAAATGAAGTATACGGAAGGAAAGGATGCCTGTTAGGAAAACTTGCACCATAATGTAGCAAAATGCACGTTGAGAATATATTTATGCCCCATAAAATTGCCTGCTCTTTAATGTGCTCTTTCTACTTTTTTAAATAAACAATCAAAGCTGTTCTTCCTCTGGCAGCTTCCCAGGAACGACATGTGTTTCAGCATCTTAGCCATTGAAACTTTCTGACTCAAATCCCCCATTTCCTTTCTCCATCTAATTTAGTTCAAATGCCATTTGGGGTGCATGTAGCACGTAGCATGCATTATTTTTATTTTTTTCCAGGTCACCTATTGCTTATAGATTGACAATGTGGAAACACGTACAGCACAGGCAACAGCATTGCAATCCACCTACCTCACCAGGATGTTTCGCCCTTCAACTGGAACCACCATTTGTACAGTAGGTAGGTGGTTTTAGAGTCCGTTCAGTCCTTGATTTTCATGCTGAGACTGCCAACAGTGTAGCTGACTAGTGCAAATTGTGGTGGCTTTTGTGAAGTGGATCCCTGTCAGCTGTGTACTGGGTCATGGCCTCTAGCTCACTTTGCATAGGACACCAAACAGCCATCTGATGGTGAAGACTCACCAAGGACATCTACAGTGCAATTTAATGTGTAACTGAGGCTTGGCTATATCTGCCTCTGCTGGCTTGAATCTAGGTAGCTCTGATAACAAGAGCAGTGAAGACATGGCAGCACAAACCTCAGTGCAGGCTAGCCTCCTAAGTACATACCTGGGGTCCCTGGCTGGCTTGTACTTGGGTGGCTACCCTGTGCTGAAGCTTGCGCCACCATGTTTTCACTGCCCTTGTTACATGAGCTACCTTGATTAAAGCTAGCACAGGTAGGCATAACTTGACATTACACCTTAAATTGCAGTGTAGGCATACCCTTAGATGCTACTGCCCAGGGCTCGGTTTAAATTGATGTCCTAGAACACAGAGGCTTTATGTTTGATTTCCAAGCACTTGAACTCTCCAGTACCTCAATAAGAACTCATTTGAAAACACTTGCATCCCTTCATAAGTTTCTCTAAAGACACAGTGCCTCCTAGAAAGGGGCATGAAGCTTATAGCTAATTGACTTTTAGAGATGAACATCTGACCAATCTAAACAGTAATCTCTGCATTACATTTTCTCCAGAGTTCTGGGCATTTTGTTAAACTTTTTAAAGACAGAAATATGTAAAATATCTTACACAATTATTGGAAATAATTTTATGGCTCTTCACTTTTCCTGGGTTATTGTTTGCTCCTATCTTCCTAGAGAAGTTGCTAAGCTACAGTAAGATGGTGGGTGATAAATTCTTCATGTAGTGATCAAGGCATACAGTAATGGTGACCATTTGGTTAGGCAGAAAGTTACTGCCAAATAACAGGTGGTTTTCACTCTGTGTGTGTGTTCAGAGAACTCCTTTCATCACTGTAATCTTTGGTTATTGCTGAAGGCAGACATGGGTGAGATGAGTAAGCTTTATAGGGAAGTAAACAAAAGAAAACTAAAGGAACTAAAATAAGATGGGTCTCCTATGTTTATTCAGACAGAGATGTCAGATTATATGCAAGAATGTTGAGAAGCCACCTGTAAAACCAATCCCACTTCTAACCTAGAAAATGGACAGACTGTCTCCTGGTGACAGAGACCTTCTGACAGTATCAGAGTATGTGAAACTGAAGGCTTCCTGTGTCTCCTTTGCTGAAAACAAAATTGGATTTATACTGTCACTCTCCTTCACCAGTGCCTTCTGGTTTCTTCTCTGTTTTATTTTCAACTCATTACTACACTCTTTTCATTTTTGGAATTTTCCTATGTGAAAGTCTGTACTACATGCTCCAGAGGACACAGCTGGGATTGGATATATTTGTCATGTCAGTGGAAGTAAGATTTTTGGTTACATTAATCCACACCTAAATTAATATTGCATTTATTTGATAACCCACAAATTCTGCATTTGAGGGGAATGCGTTTGTACATAATCTCTGTCTACAGTTGCAAGATCATGTCCAAAACTTGCCTTTCCTTCCTACATAGTATCTCTAAGATCTATCCTTTTCTCTTTGTCCAGAGAGCTATAAATTTTTCTCTTGTCCCATCTTGATAACTTTCTTTTCAGACACCTTTCTAATGCCCACAGTGCCCTGCTCCAGTCTGTACAAAATGCTGAAACCAAGATTTTCTCCCTTACCCATGAATTTGACCACAGTAGCTCCTCTTTGAATCCCTGCACTGTTTTTCCCAGCTTTTATCTTCCCAACCCTATCCTGTATTCAGCTAGTCCGAGGATGCCAGCTTCATCACTCTGCTTATCACCTTTTCCCACAACTGTTTCTACACTTCCTTCTACACTGCCCCTCTACGCATGGAAGGCCTTGCCTGTGCTGGTCTGCAGATCCACTACCTGCTCTTCTCTTAAATCCTCCTTGGAGACCCACTTCTTTTTGTGAGGCCGGCAAGAAATTTACCAGTTAAATTTCCTACTTATTCATCCTACATATTTAGGAAAAAATGTGCCACAAACTCTCCTCCATAGTGTACACTAATATTGCTGAGTTAATATGTAACCTTAATGTTGCTTCTGGTCATTCTTCCTAATGTCTTGTTGTTATCCTCACTGTTGTATCCAAAATTTGTTTGTAAGCTCTTGAGTAAGGGATCTTGTCTTTCCATCTGTCTTGGGAGGTGCCTAGCACATGCTTGGGTAAAGTTAAGAAATATTTTCTCAGGGAAACTTTGGCCACAAGAACTTTTCTTCTTCCTCCTCACCCCCAAAAAGGCAATAGGATCTATCTGGAGTCACCTAAAACTGGAAATGAGGTCCTACGGCTCATTAGAGTAGGAGCAATAGAGTAAGGAGAAGGCTCTGGTGGTGGTCGGGTTTCCCTTAGTTTGAGTTCAGTGATATTTAGTATATCTAGTAAACATCTAGGAGTTAGTTCATATCCATCTTCTGTGAATCAAGCGCAGAATTTGGTTCGTGAACCCCATACACAGATGGAACAATCCATGCTTTGCACAACCCTAACTGTAACCTCTCTTGATTCCTGATCTCAGATTGTACAATGATTTCAACACTAGGTTTTTGCTATCTAATATTTTCTCTACTAGATCTCAACATATGACCTTGAACCTTTCTAATGGAGCCTTCAGGCTTTCAGTTTAAAGTGATAATTTTTAATAAAGCCTGCCAACATATAGAATCAGACTGCCTATGAAATTCTGATTGTCATTTACAATCCACTGAAACTTTGCTTCATTAGCAGTAAACTCCTTTTGGACATCTGTAACATGCCACGTTTGGCCAAATTGAATAAGGCACAGCACAAGGCTGGGCAACAATGTGATCAATTTCAGAAGAGATTAGTATTTGCTGAAAAATTACCAGTATTACAAAACTTTGTCTATAGCACCAAGTAAAGACTAGGGTTGGCTCAATCACTTCAGAGGTAGCAGACCTGATTCTGATCTTTGCTTATTCTTTGAAACAAACCCAAATCAAACAATTTTTGTGGCTCAAAAAGTTAATTTAGTTCAACTATTTATCATTCCGCTATGTTGTTTGGGAGAAGAGGTACTGAGCTACTGTGAGAGGATGCTCTCCTACAAGAGCTGAAATGCTGTGTGAAAAGCTGCTCTTACGAGATTCCCAGGCCTTCGTGGAAGGACAGTTACATATGTTCTCACAAGTTCTCATGAGTGTTTCACTCCAGCTTTGTTCTGACCACAGACTCTGGAAGTTCAGATACAATAAGCATCCAGATCTCAGTTATCTGAACCAAATTTCTTGAGGTTTGTCCATCACTGGTGAAGATGCTTAAAGTTACACTACAATCCAAATTATTTCCCCCCAAAAGTTCCCATAGTCGATTGTCCAGTCTGCAATTAGGGAAGTGCCATGACCACTTCTGCTATGTATAGTAAATAACAGTCCCTAAAATGAAACTGATACAAATCCAATGATGAGAAGTGAAGGAGTTAAAAATTCCAGTAAATGAGCTCTCGATGAAATTGAACTACGTTGGTGCAGAGTCTCTGAATTCTATTAGTTTTGACAACCTCGGTTATTCTCGTGCGTCTCATCATCTGTAAAGCTAACAAGGGCTGATAAGAGATGATGAGGCACCACACCGGTTTGTATTTCAGAATTCATAAATATTTCACAATACCATTTTCTTACAATCAGATACATTAGTTTGTCGAGTGTAGATGTTGCTGAATATTCACTCTGTGCTGAGGTTTAACAAAGGCACTGCAAGGATAAACATTTTTAAATCAGCAGATATAAGTCATGAGTTGGTGCTACATACTCCACAGTTATTTGCTTTCAAATGCATGTTCTAATTTTAGTAAAATTGTTGAATTTTGACCTCTAGGAGCTGCTACTGTCTTGCTTGTAAATATACCGTTATGCTTCATAGCTGTCACCCTCTGCCCATCCCCCACCGATTGATATCTTTTTTTTATTTTTTGAGCTACTTCAAAATTTTACACTATAGTCAGATATCCAAGGGTGAATTTAATTTGGAACAAACCTTGGTCTTGACATCACAAATTTTATTAGGGGATCAAACAATGCAACATACAATTTTCTCAGGCTGCACTTCATCTAGAGATACTTGAGATTCTAAAAATTAAGTAAATCGGCTGAATGTTTGAAGTAAAAAAATTATATGTAGTACAGTGTGGCCAAACTCTCCCCAAAGTAGCAGTTATTCTTTTTCCTGCTATAATAAGATGGAGCACACAAATATCACTTGATTAACAGCTGCAGTGTTAATTTCCCTTTTTGGTTGCTTGACTCACAGCAAGAATCATGTCAATGCAGCAGAGAAGCAATTAAATTGATTTTAATCTTTGTCAGAGAAGATAACATGCCTCTTTCTTTTCTCATTTAAATAATTAAAGTTTCAGCAGGTATTATTTCTGGCTTTAAAGAAATTGGTATCTTAATGTAATAGAATCCTTGTAATTATACACTTAATGGTTCTTAAGAAGTTAATCATGGTTGTTCATTTAAATGTGTGTGTATATGTATATATTATTTATTAAACTTTTATTTGCTTTGGTGGTTATGCTTTTCAGAGGGTGGAACATATAAAAAGTGAAATTCTAAAAAAAACCTTCTCCTTCTCATTTCTTATATTTTGTCTTTCGAATTTTTATTTTAAGCAATATTGTCACACTTCAGCAAATGTTTGAAAAATCTTTTATTAAACCAATTCTCATTAAGAGGAAGATGAAGCGTTTAGTTGTCTCACTACAATGAATTACTTTGGTGAAAAAAATTAATATAATGAGGAAAAAACAAATATTTTTGTATCCGTGCCATTGTACAAACTAAACTTCATTAGGAGCACAGTAAATACAGTTGCACCCTTTTGACCTGAGTGGCTAGTCACACTTGGTGCTCTAGGGAGGGTTCCAGATGGGAGCAGAAACAATGCCCAGTGGAATCTGCCATCTACATGTTGCTAGTTTCTGGGCAGACTCAGTTATGCTTTATTTTAGGTGCGGTGCTTTAACTGTCCCTCACAACTATCTTAAATGAAGGGTGCATTCACACATAATTTTCAGCAAGGTTTCAATTCAACCCATAACAAGGTTTAACCCAGCTCAAACAATATTGTTACCCTTTTTGGCCTGAGTGGTTAGCCAATATTTGAGTGCGGGCAGGTTATTTACATTAGTAGGAGAAATTGATGATGGAGTCAGGGTAGTCTATTCATGCAGTCCTGTTAATTTACAAAGAGTGTACATAAAGTCTTGTTTCCCTTAACACAGTAGGAATCAAACAGAAAGAAGTTTCTTTGTTCACATTTCCAAGCCTGACTTCCCAGCCAGTCCCAAAAGCTTTCTTTCTTCATTTTCTTTCAGGGCCACACTTCCATTGCTTCACTGGATGCTTCTCCTGCTTCTTTTGCTGCTTCTGGGTGTTTCAGCTCATGGACACACACACCTCCAACAAAAAAATACTCAATGAAACTCCTCTGTCTCCATAGTGCAGTTTCTGAGCAGCCTTGCATGTGACCTGTGTTCTGGTTGGAGGCTCCTATTGTCTCAGCTATCTTACTCTAAAATGGAACTTTATTGCTTCTGACCTTTACCCTGAATGAAGGGCAGCTCTCACACCCACCAACTTCCACAAGATTTCACCCAACCTCCATCATAACTATATTGTAAATGGGTGAAATTTGAGATTATGATATTTTTGTGAAATGGAAGAAATTTTATTTAAAAAATTGCAATGTAAATGGTGACTCAAAAATGTGTGGTGAACATTCATTCTCTCTTTGATCTGAGTTGCTTGGTAGGTCATCACTGGTCACATGATATTGGTTCTGATTTTTAATTGGCAGAGCCCTACCCGAGGTTAGCAGAAGTCACACAGACTTATTTTCTGAGAGGAGTGCCTGCTTATTCTGTGTGCTTGCTCTTTCCCAAATCATCCCTCTCATGCAGCAAAAGCCACGGGAAAGGGGCTTTTTGTGAGGGGAAACTTTGTGAAGAAACTTCTTGTGAGTTTACCCTGCATCGTCCTCAGAGACATGGAGTCCTCCCTCCCCAGTAAAAGCTCTGTCATATTGATGGAGTAGGAAGATCCCAATGGAAAAAGGTGAGAAGCTGCTATATACAGGCAACATATCAATAAGGCATCCTCAAAAGAAAACCTCGCGCAGGGGTGGCCAACCTGTGGCTCTGGAGCCACATACGGCTCTTCAGAAGTTAATATGCGGCTCCTTGTCTAGGCACCGACTCTGGGGCTGGAGCTACAGTTGCCGACTTTCCAATGGGCCAGGTGGTGCTCACTGCTCAACCCCTGGCTCTGCCACAGGCCCTGCCCCCACTCCAGCCCTTCCCGCCTCCTCCCCATAGCCTGCCATGCCCTCGCTCCTCCTCCTCCCTCCCAGAGTCTCCTGCATGCCAGGAAACAGCTTATCAGGAGGGAGGGGGAGGTGCTGATTGGCGGGGCTGCTCGTGGGCGGGAGGTGCTGGGAGCAGGGGGGAGCTGTTGGGAGGCTGCTGACATATTACATGTGGCTCTATGTCAATGTACATTGATAAATTCTGGCTCCTTCTCAGGCTCAGGTTGGCCACCCCTGACCTAGAGGAAATAATAAATCAGTGGCATGACCAGCTAAGCTGGAATGGGATGATTTTTAACCAGCACTCATGAATATTTTGCATTCAGTAAACACAGAAATAGGAACTCGTGGTTGTGCTGTATGAACCACTGGAAGTTACCGGATCATGAAACTACCTATTTTCCCATCTAGTGAAGTTGGATGTTTTCTCTGAGAATTGTCAATTACTGGATGACCTCAATGAGTTATGTTGTGTCCGCCATGTTGTTTGCATCACACCATTACTAAACTTTCTGAGTTACAGCAAGATGAATTATTTCCTGAATTTTAAAAATGAAATGCCTTTTCAAATTTAAAATACAGCTGTGGAATTGAGCAACACCACATATAAGCAGCAGGGAGCGCACAAACATCTGATTTATGGTACGCTTGGTAAGAGCAAAGTATTTCTTTTACTTGTTATTATATCCCAAAATAATTTTACTTTTTCTCCTGCCTAGAAAAATGCTAACACTTTCTGCAGTAGCTAAATATAAGTCTTCTCTTACAAAATATCTTGTAAACACAGCCTCTGCATTAGAACAATGCCCAAAAGACACAAATTGTTCCCTCTCATATTTTATTACAGCAAATGCTCAAGTGAAATTTAAAGGCAATTGTATGGCAAATTTTTTTTGTCTTGGGGCTTTTTTAGTTACTGAAAGGAAATAGACAAGCTACTTTTTGAGGACTGGGAGAGACTGTGTATTTGTAGTATTTATAATCTAAAGGGGCCATGCCTTGTAGCAAAGTGATCATTTGAATGAAAAAATAAGTTATCATATATACCATATGTCAAAAGTGACACATGAGCATTTCTTAGTACGTTGTGTGCATTCCATACTTCTCAAGACAATAAACTGTTTACACCACTTAGCCAAAAATTGATAAAGGCATTTATGTTTACAGTATCTTCGAACCTAGTTCCAGTGCCCCTAGAACTCATGATGTTTCATTATGGTTACAGGACTACAAAAATTTACATTGTCCTCATGTACTGGTATCAGTGAGTGACTTCACTTAGCCTCTTAGCACACAATACTGCTGTTTACGTTCTTGGTTATATGCACTCCTGTTGTACCTATGTAATATTCACGGTCAGACTAGCTTTTCACAGAACAAACATAGAGTTAAGGTTTTCATTTCCATGTTGTTCTTTAATATGGACTGATCTCTTACATATGAAACAGACCGACAGCTTTGACTGTGGGATTCCTGAACAATGAATACTACATGTGACTGAACAAACAATCTACTTGTGCAAATGCTTGTTCTTCCATGGTTAAGGCAACTGAGAATGTGTATGCTGTGTGAAGGTGTGAAAAGTCTACTATTTCTGATAGTCAAACTTAAAATCTGTTTTGCTTGGTCTAATATGGCCAATTAACTTACTCTCATCTCATTTGTAGCACTGTGCCATATGGTGGATGTACATGCAGAGATTAACTGATTTACACCAGGCAGAAATTCCATGGAACAGAATTACAGAGGGGGGAACATGTTTAATAGACATATAATGTTTTTAATAAATGCACATTTTTAACCCGAATAAAGAAAAGCCACATAGCAGATGCTGACTTCTTCATTAGACTTTGTAACAGTGCACACTGATATTAATAGTAACATAAACAATATAGGGGATAGTTTCTTGTTTGATGACTGAAGAGATTCTTTAACTGAGAATCATAATGGAAAGAAATGCTAACTTTACAGAGAACTCCCATTCAGAGATCACATCCATATCCTGATGTAGCTGTATTGCCTTGCCTACCAAGTGATTATTGTAAGCATTACAGGCAGTCTGCAGATAAAAGATAATATTGTCTGGATAGATTGACATTAGCAATTATTTTCTGGGTTTTTTTGCTCTGTTTTATTTTCTATTTCATTAGAGTCCCTGGACAAAATATAATTAAAATGATTTGACTTTTCGTGCATAGGTTTTCATAGGACAAATCCATTATACTACATACTGACCAAACTATAACTTAAAGTTTCTGATGCAAGGCTGCTCACATTCAAACCACTTATGTATAGTTTTGTACAAGTGGATAAACCTAAACTTTTATCTAGAGTGACTTGGCAAATGATTTCCTAAGAACAATCTTAATTGAACACATGGGATCTTGATTCACAATCAATTAAAATTTACTACCAGATTATGATGCTGCTTTTTTAAAACCTACATTTTTAGGTTTTAAAAAAAAACTCCTCTGAACTTTTTGTATTTGCAGTTAGCACCCATAGCCAACAAGTGAAATACTTTAACAATCTTAATAGAAAACATGCTGCATGGGAAGGCTTTTTTTATTTGAACACTTCTCTCAATAGGCTTACGTTTAAAAAAAATCAAACCCAGCTCAAAATGTCCATAAGTCTGTTATAAAATGTCTTGTGTAATGAAAATCATATGCTAGAAGACATCATTTCCCTGAAAGATGATTTTGTTGTTCTTGATGAGGTACAAAATTAGAAACTAATTTGGCAGAAGACCTTCACCCTTCACATGAAGTAGTTAGTCATATAAAATTTATTGTTGTCAGCAAAAATTGATAGCAAATCATTTTAATATCTTTTTATGAAAAAATTACAAACTCAGGTATGATAAATAACAGCACCTCAAGCCTTCATCACCATGCATGTTAATAATGCAATACCTAACTATGCATGACACACACCATTATCAGAAAGCAAAAGATTTTCAACCTTCTTTGTTGCTTCACTTATTTGAATATTTTATCTAGGAACTAGTGATTGAAATCAGCTGGTGTGTCTCTGTGCACCGAATGAAGCTGTAGTTCGATCTTATCAAGGCTATCTTTGAGCTGAAACACATATCCAGAAAGACAATTTGTTCTGAAAGCAAATTCAGACTTTGTCAGTGACACTAATTACAAACATTCTTTAATAGCAAATTCAGTAATTGGAGTCACATATCTAGCAGTACACTATGGAGTACGGTATCCCTGTTTGGCTGAATCATATTCTGACCAGCGAGGCAATTCAAAATGATGGGGTTTTTGCTGAAAGAATACTCTGGGTTTGGCTATGATTCTGTAGGTATTGCCAGGGCGCTATGTTGTGGGTCATATATTGCTGCTTCTTTGAATAGCAGCAATGTAGGCACCTACCATCTGCTGCCTAGTGATTGTTGCTAAATCTAACACACGTTAGCCAGCATGAAGTTGGCTGGACAGGGGCATACCCTTTAGCATGCGGTGAAGCACAGGCTTAGCAAAGGATTTTCCTATTCACAAACACTTTACTGTTAAACAAGCCACAGCCGAGTTACAAATCTATGGAAATCAACAAACTCTTAAACACAACGCAACCCCCCTGGTCTGATCTTGCTACCCTTGTGAGTCCTTGGTCCAAATCCCTAGGCCAGGCAGCCCTTCCAGCTGTATTATCCTGGCCATCTTGCTTCAGGTGGCAGAATGGCTTCCCTTGATTAAAGAAACAGCCTCCTTTCTAACATATTCCACCCACCCACATCAATGGGTGGGGGAAATTGATGGGGCTGGCAGTGAAAAGGGGACAGTCCCAGTAGCAAGGGAGGGAGACACTCATCAAGCAACAATAGGTAGCTCCTCCCCTGGAAATCTGGCACCTACTGGCCAGCTGGGGAGAGGGATGCTGATTGGCCAGAATTCCCCAGCTCTCGGGATTTAGCACACTGGAGGGGCCATGTGGAGCCTCTTTCAGCTCTGTTCCAGCAGCCCACCTTAATCACTCAAACTAGGAATGGGAACCTGTCCTGACAGATGCCTGTTTAGGGGGTTAGGAAGGATTTTTTTCTCCTATGGGTCAACTGATGAAGGACCAGGGAGTGTATTGCCTTCCTTAAAACACCTGCAAGCCACAGTGGGCTAAGTAGGAACATACATGGTATCTAACTGAGGTACTGGTGTAGTGGTGTTTACTCGCTGCAACTTGTGACTGGTTTCCAGTGTGGTTAAGAGAATAAAATGAATGGTTCCCAGAGGTAAAAGAGCTGGGATTTTGGTGATGGGCCTTGGGCTTAATGTGATAGGATAAGACTTTGTGGGCCAAGGTCAAACCTTGTGGCCCTGGTAGGCTAAGGTGCCCACCCTGCTGCATCCTCTGTCCCCCTCGTAAGGGGAGGAGGGTGTTAGGACTAAGAGTGAACTGAGTCCTGGGGGGTAGGCTGAGTAGAGCCTGCCCTGCATTTTGGGATATATATTAAGGAGCTCTGTAACCCTGGTGCCAGTTACAGGTTATACGGTAAGGAGCTCTGTAACTCCTGCACTGGAACCAAGTAAATGCCTCGTATAGTATGGAGAGTATGGGTGATGGGCAGGTAACACCCCTGCCTTGTGTTAAACTCTAATAACAGTTGCATCTTGCCGCTTAATTCCTTGTATGTGTCAGTCCTCAATTTGCCACTGTGTCCACATCAATTATGTCAGTCTCTGCCACCTTTCTTGCCCATGCACTTCCACTGGGGAATTTCCAGGCCTAGCCCCTCCATTCTCTTCTAGGTAGAGAGTCATTCAAATGGCACCTAGTGGCAGCACACCTATTGTTCTAGTAGGGAGAGCCATTCAGTGTTGATGGCTGTTAATTGGTCTATCCTAGCTTCGCAGATGTAGTCTCTCCACTAGCTGTCAAGGTCCAGCAGCAAAACAGATGCTCTAATCCTCAGTGAAGGTTACAATCACAAAAGGCATTCACAAAATAAAAAGAAAAGGAGGACTTGTGGCACCTTAGAGACTAACAAATTTATTTGAGCATAAGCTTTTGTGAGCTACAGCTCACTTCATCCGGGGATGAAGTGAGCTGTAGCTCACGAAAGCTCATGCTCAAATAAATTTGTTAGTCTCTAAGGGGCCACAAGTCCTCCTTTTCTTTTTGCGGATACAGACTAACATGGCTACTACTCTGAAACAAACTAAAATGGAATTCATAATTTGACACTGGTACCCCTCCCACAAGCTGTCACAGTACGTTTCACAGTTAATTTTACATCATGTAAAAAGTATTTCTTTTTATCATTTTAACATTTGTTGCTTTTTAATATCATTGGGTGATTCTTAGGTTTTGTTGCATATGAAAATGTTAATAGGATCACCTGATTTACCTCTTTTATGCCATTCATTATTTTACATGCCTTCCTCATGTCGCCTCTTATTCTTTTCTCTAAGCTAAATTGTTATAATCCTCTTTAATTGCTCATCAGGTGGAGGTGTTTCCAAACATCCAGTGAATTGTGTTGCTTTTCTCTGGACCTGTTCTGTTTCTGCTATAAATTTCATTTTTAGATGAGGTGACCAGAAAAGAACACCATATTCAAGATGACTGTAATAATGATATACTTTTCAGTATTATCCTTTCTTAATATAATCTAAAATCCTGTCTGCTTTTTAACCATGGTTGTGAATTGTGCAGATATCTTCCTTGAGTTGTCCATAGCGTTTAAGAAACAGGTAGTATTAATAAAAAGAATAATACTGAAAATATTATACCACTTTTTACACACTGTTACATTCTCCCTCTCTCTCTCTGTCTTATTTTTATTTCTGGGAGTTGTTCAACTTTTTCCTTTTAACATATCATCTTGCATCTCTCTACATTAAATATCATACACTCTCATGTTGTGCTATTGTCTAGTTTTATTAGGTTCTTCTGGCATTCCCTACCATTTTTTTTGACTAACCTACATCCTCTTCTTCTCTTGCACACTAGTGTACTACATGGCAAGTGTGGAACCTATGCAGTTTAGTACTGTGGTCCCATGGTACTTCACTATTGATAGAGTCAGTAGAAGTGAATATAAGTTTTTATGACCAACACACTCAACTACTGTAGATGGAATTTGTTTGAGGTTTATTAACCAAATCTGTTACATAGGAAATCACTAATATTCTTTGTACCAAAACTTTAGTTTACTAATAAACAAACAAACAAACAAAAAACCAGTAGTAGTTTAAGTCCCTGTACACCATGTAGTCTCTACATGGCTAGAGTTATGCTTAAAGGAAAAATGAACACATTGTTTAAGTGGGAGAATTATCCCTAGTGTCTCTGAGACAGTACAATATGTGGCCAAAGAAACTATATCAATTAACCAGAAAAATATTTCTACAAAGTAACTGTAGCTATATTGTAGATCACAATTTTGTTAATCTGTAATGCAGTTTACAGTGGGGCAACAGTTCCTTCTCTTTAGTTAATTCATGCTACAACTTTTTAATAAAAACTAAGCACTTTAAAATGTTTATGAAAGGAATAAAATGTGGAAACAAATAGTGTTTGAAATCATCTTGTTAAACGTTAAATTATGAGGAATGAAAATAAGGATGTGGAATGTACTGTTCTGTTAAGTGTATCTTAAAATCTGTACCTTTTGCTACCTTGACAGAGTTGAGAGATTTCACTTTTTAATCATGCATCTGTGAATAGCTGCCTTCCCCAAAATGCTGTACAAACACAGTCCACACAATATGTGAGGTCTAAATTAACCCACTTTCTAGTGTTCGGCTTTATTAATAAAGAAATCAACAGTAAGACAACAGATATTTAGTTGAAGCATTTTCCTCAGGTAAAGCTACTCTTTCAGACCTCCCTCAGGACCATGCAGCTTAGATCCTCTTTCCCCACAAAACCATTCCCATCTGCCTTTTATTTAAGTAGAGGTAATGAGTCACTTGCCTCAGTGAGTCAACAGAATCCATGTAACTCTTTCGAGAAGAATCAGCGACTGCTAACAGAGTGGGATGTTTCAGGTAACAACTGTTGCATCATCTTTCACTGATTTGTTTTTCTTGATCAATGTACTAAATGAATTATTCAGAAATGACTATGACACATGAACTAAACCCTCAAAACAAAAGAGCATTTTATCTTCCGGTAAATATGATTTCAACAGTTCCAGTCTTGTAAGTCCAATTTAAAAACAATTCACAGCACTGCTTTAATTCGCGTATGCTGTAGTTATGGAAGACTTAAAAGCTACTACAAAAATAAAATAAAAGCAGACAGTTACTACTTTGGTTATGCATTGTGTATCATACATATTTGTGTCTGACTGCTTTCATTTTAGCTAGGTAAGAAAATATAACTTGCTGAAGGCGGTTACCTTCATTCAAAGCCAACTGAGACAGAGCTGGTGTTCAGTAATTATAGCCATACAGTTTCCAGGAGACTCCTCCTTCAGCAGACTTGTGGCTGTGTTCCCATTTGTAACGTTGTTCATTATATCCAACCTGCTGCCATCACTCCAGAGCTTTCAAAAGGCATTCTGTGGGCTATCGTGCTTCAGGACATGGATAATGAAATAGTTAGACTTGACGTGTATTATAATCTAACTTAACTTTCACTTGAAAAGTAGACTTAATAAAAGCAAGACTAAAAGGCATTTTACGTTTTTATAAGGAGTCTCATATGGTATTACCTGCTGTTTTTCATTGTGTTTCTCTTCTCACAGTTTTCCCTTTTGAGGGGACTGACACAAGAAGAATGGTGGACATTTCTTTATCTTAAAACACTTCACAAAAGTACAGAGGTAATCAGTAATAATGATCAATAATTTCAAATTGAAATTGGAGTGACTTAAAAAATTTATACATATATTTTGTATCAAGTCGATAACTGCTTGCTAGTGAAGACAGCCTTGTGTGTTTGATGAAAGGGTAAATAGCACTACAATCTCTTACAATTAAATTTATATACAATACAAAATTATAAAGCTCTTAAAAAAATCTGTCTTCCCTTACCATGGCACAATTTGGCACAATTCTAAAGGTATTAAAGAAACATATGTTCGTTACTGTGTTGTAGTATGTGTCAAGATGTGCCACACTATGAGCTGAACTTTAGAAATATCTAAATGCAGAGTAAATAGTAGACAAGGATCAAAAAATGAAAGTAGAGATCTGGGGTTGTAACAAAGAGCTTCTATAAACAGCATTACAATTTAAAACATATTTTGATTACAGTGGCACAAGCTTTTTTGCTTAGACAATAGCTAATAAAGATTGAAAATGTCCATCTTTCTCCTGGCTCAAGGGACTGATTCCCCCCACATTCACAACTGAATCTGTGCATTACTCCACAACACATCTTTTTTATGGGGAATAAGAGATCCAAAGAGAGAAATATTTTGCGGGAGGAGGAGGACATAGACTGATCAGAAGTCTCTAAATAGAGGACTTATTTCGGCAGCTAAATCTGTAACTAGAACAAACTCCACTGGATAGGTGGCGGATGAGCTCTGCCAAAGAGGTAGAGTAGGACCTATAGCATCACCAGTGTGTACATAGCACACAACTTTTCCAGGCCTCAAGAGATGTGGACAATGCTGAAGTAATTGTGTGAAATGGTACTGGATTAAAAACATCTGGTTCAATATGGGTAAGATGGAGGTGTGGCTGGCTGGCAGAGGGAAATGGTTTGGGAAACTGGCTGGAAGTGACCTATCTCCTTATTTAGGAAATCTGCTTTCCTGCAGTAGTGCCCAGCCTTAGGATCTCTCTATACTTATCACTTGTTCTAGATACATAGAAAAAGTGACCAGAAATGTTTCCTTTCATCTCTGGCTGGCCAGACAATTATGCCCAAATCTCTCTACTGCAGAACTAGCAAAAGTGATTCATGTTTTGTCACTTTCAGACTTAACTTGTCCAGCATGTTCTACCTGGGTTAGCCCTAAAGATTGCTGGGAAACTAAACTTGTGTGTTGGGGTGTAATACCCCTGAGAGGATATATTAGGCCAGGCAAGCCTAACTGACCAATTAAGCCGTTCGTAGGGGAGAGAGGCTACAAGGCCACTAATTAGAGGCAGGTGCACTGCAGCTGAGAAGTAACAGGAGGGGCCTGTAAACAGCCCAGGAGCTGTAAGTAGCAAGAGGCGCTGCAGAAAAGGCAGGCTGTAGTTACTCCTTGAGCAGAGGGAGTTGGGAGGCTGGTATACTGTACCCTGAGAGGGTGGGAGCCAGTGATGTAGGACGAAGCCCAGGGAAAAAGCAGCAAGGGATAAGACTGTACAGTCCTTGACTGCATGTTATAGGGTCCCTAGGCTGGAGCCCAGGGTAGAGGGTGGGTCTGGGTTCCCCTACCAGCCACTGAGTAGTGGCACAGGGCATTGGAGACGTCAGCCAGACAGTTGGTCCAGAAGGACTGCGATTTCCCTGGATGGGGAGGGCCAAGCCATGGACTGGAAGCTGCTGCTCCGAGAGCGAGAGAGAGGCTGCAGACAGAGAAGATGGGTAAAAAGACTGAGGAGAGTGAAGCATCTGGCAGAGCTGATCACCAGAATGGCCAGGAGGAGGTTCCACATCACAACCTGGTACAGACAATTGCAAGCTGTATCATTAGTTAGCCCTCTCACATGAGTCAGCTATCAACCGGTGGCTTGTTTAGACAATTCTCTTGATATATCTGTTCAAGCACACACACATCAAACCCCCATTATACAAATCTCTGGTTAATGCTGTTAACAGAAGAACTTAGATGATGGCTAAATTCTAAACTTGCTTGTTTTCAGTACATTCAATACTTGTCTTTTCTGAATCTGTCAACTAATTATGATGCCAGTTACAATGTTAGGTGTGGTTTTTTTTGTATGTATAGGTTTGTTTACTTAAAACTGGACAGAGACCATCAATTCATCTTAGATAGCCCTTTAAACATTAATGGACTTTTAGTCACACTGAACTGTGTAGGCCTGAAAGTAGAGAGCTAGAGTTGAAGGATGTTGTTGTCCATTTCCAGTCCCCTAGGCTACAGAGTCTGCAGAGAAAATTATTTCAGCTGCTTACCTTCATTATACTGCATGACTGGTTAAAAGATTTACATTATTTCTAAATTATAGGCAATTTTGTCCTGCTATGTAGTTTCTATTAAATATTGGCTAATATTTGCTAGGAAAACAGCATTTTAAAACTTTCTTGTTGCATATGGCTATAAGGAATTGAACACACAGGGTGAAATAGTGAGTTAACTGAAGTAAATGGCAATATTCCCATTGACTTCAATGGGGCCAGGATTTCAACCATTGTTTTTCTTGAGCACTATTTAGATGTAGCATAGGATGATGTCAATGATGCATTAATCTTACAAGTGATACTAAGATTTCATGTTACTTATGTCATGTTTGTGAAGCTGTTACTCAACATCTGTGACTAGCTGCCAAATACTTCACGGCTGAAATTATTGATGAACCATTAATAGTTCATTAGGTGGCAAGCAACACTACTCAGATGTTTTGTTTATCACTGTTAAAAAGGACAGGATGGTGGATGGTAGGCAAATGACTCAATGCTTCATATCCTGTGTGGGCTAACTGCTGGACACTGAAATGGGCATACTTCATCCTGTTTATAAATCTCTCTGAGGTCTGAGCTACTTATAGAAGGATTAATGTTCCTTGGAAACGTCAGTCAGAACTTTTCATTTTAATAACATGCCTGGTTGAATTCAAAACTGGCATTTTTATACTGACCCTGCGCATGAACTGACATGTCCTGATACATGTGCCACCCTGGATTTATAAAATAATAAAATTCCCACAATATATTGATCAAAACAATATTGTACACTTACAGAACTAGCCTCCTGGCTATTATATTTGCTATTTCTTACTGCTATTTCTTACTTGTAAATGCAACCTTGCTGCAGCCTTCCACAAATTGGAGCCCTGCTACAGTATTCCGAATTCAGTAGGGCCGCAGAACCACATACTTACTGTAAGACCTCATTTCTGGAATACATTAGCCTAATAACTGAAATGACTGTCTCAGATAATTTTTGGTTCTGCTCTATGAGAGGCAGGTCTACTGTCTTCCACTATGGCTCCTCATGCTCTGTGAGATGGAGAATTTCTTACCTTCTTGGTGTTTATCCACCTCAAGAAAAATAGCCTGCTTGGGGAAGAAAAAGAGAGTGAGAAAATGAAAACCGTGCTGTTTTCTTAATTTTATTTTTAATGTCATTGTAAATATGCCTAAAGAACAGGAAGGATGAAACGTCAAGCACTCAGAAGTTCAGAAATTCCAGAATTAAGGTTGTCTGTGCAATCTTTATTTGGCTTCCCTGTGCATAGACATTATCCTACAATCCTTCATTACATGATCATATACTAGTTTTTCCCTTATAAACCAATTAGCACAAATGATATTTCTTAGACTGAAACTTTCAGTTTAGAAGAGTGTTCAGCCATATGATAGGGGAAACTAAAGACCGCTTGCTACTTTTGTACCTGTCAAGGTTCCTTCCCCACTCTGAACTCTAGGGTACGGATGTGGGGACCTGCATGAAAGACACCCTAAACTTATTCTTGCCAACTTAGGTTAAAAACTTCCCCAAGGTACAAACTTTGCCTTGTCCTTGAACCGTATGCTGCCACCACCAAGCGTTTTAAACAAAGAACAGGGAAAGAGCCCACTTGGAGACGTCTTTCCCCCAAAATATCCCCCCAAGCCCTACACCCCCTTTCCTGAGGAAGCTTGATAAAAATCTGCACCAATTTGCACAGGTGAACACAGACCCAAACCGTTGGATCGTAAGAACAATGAAAAAGCAATCAGGTTCTTAAAAGAAGAATTTTAATTAAAGAAAAGGTAAAAGAATTACCTCTGTAAAATCAGAATGGTAAATACCTTACAGGGTAATCAGATTAAAAACATAGAGACTCCCTCTAGGCAGAACCTTAAGTTACAAAAAGACACAAAAACAGGAATATACATTCCATTCAGCACAGCTATTTTACCAGCCATTAAACAAAAGAAATCTAATGCATTTCTAGCTAGATTACTTACTAAGTTTTTACAGGAGTTCTGAGCTGCATTTCTGATGTGTTCCCGGCAAAAACAAAACACAGACAGACAGACCCTTTGTTCCCCCCACCCCCTCCAGCTTTGAAAGTATCTTGTCTCCTCATTGGTCATTTTGGTCAGGTGCCAGCGTGGTTATCTTAGCTTCTTAACCCTTTACAGGTGAAAGGGTTTTGCCTCTGGCCAGGAGGGATTTTATAGTTCTGTATATAGAAAGGTGGTTACCCTTCCCTTTATATTTATGATAGTACCGCATAAGGCAGAAACAATGGAGTAGAGGCTGGTTATTGACGGAGGGAGCATAGAGTGTGCGAGCACTTGAAATTGGGGAACATGTTCTTTGTGGAGGCGGTAACTTGATATGTCATTTGGGAGGACTACTTGTGGAAGGGAGAAACTCAAAATGGGGAGTGGGATTGCTTCATGGGAGTGTCTAAACTTTGAAGGGACAAGTCCTGCAGTTTTGTTTCCCTATGCAGTGGTTCGCAAACTTGTTCCACCGCTTGTGCAGGGAAAGCCCCTGGCGGGCCGGGCCGGTTTGTTTACCTGCCGCATCCACAGGTTCGGCCGATCGTGGCTCCCAGTGGCCGTGGTTCACTGCTCCAGGCCAATGGGAGTTGTCGGCCACTGGGAGCCGCGATCGGCCGACCTGCGGATGCGGCAGGTAAACAAACCGGCCCGGCCCGCCAGGGGCTTTCCCTGCACAAGCGGCAGAACAAGTTTGCGAACCACTGCTCTATAGACATGAACTTGCTCTTTCTTTCAGGATGGAATCTTTGTTATAGTACATCCTGAACTGTGCTGTGAGTTTGCCTTGTTATACTTTAGCGGTAGTAATTTGAGGGACTGATTTACCGCTGTGTTACTCACTTCTACAGCAGTGTAATGCCAAGGATTTCAGTGGCATTACACTGATGTGAAAATAGTATCACAAAGTGGTGAATCAGGCCTCAGAATATATAAGATGTACACTGTATCAAACAGAACTTCAGTAAGTGTAGATGGAAGTAACTGAATAAACATTAGAAGAAGTTGGTAGAACTGTTGTAACTTGATCATAACCACAGCATGTCTGTGACACTGATTGTCCACAACCACTTTTTGCTTATGCCACATCCATGCAGCAACTCAATAGCACGCAGCTTGAGCTTTATCATGGGGAAAAAACAAAATCTGCTGGTTTATTACTTTAACTTCTTTAGGTTTGCACAAAAGTAACAGGTTGCTTATCCAAAGATCTAGCTGCACTGCCATACACTACAACTCTCCCGCCCCTCTTCAAAAAAGAAAAGCAAAACAAAACAGAACACACAACTCCCATCTCCACTACAGATCTAATCACCATCTAAATCCACCATATGCAGGAGTGTGTGCAAAGAAATGTTAAGTGAATGGAGTTGGGGAACAAGTAGTTGGTGAGGGTCACCTTTCACAGGAATTACTAGAATAGTGGAATGGGAAAGGCTGTTGCAGAGAGAGACAATTTTAAGTTTCCTCCTTTTACCCCACAGTGCCTAGTTACCTTTTCAACAGTCTCTTTCCTTCTCCAGCACTTTTTGTTCACATGAAAACTAAATATATATTTAACTTTTCCCCTACTATCTTTCTCTTATCCTTCTGTTAAGAACTGTTTTATTTTGGAAAGATGCATTTCATAATTCTTCTCAACCCCCAAAAGTCTTATTAAAAAAGCTCTTTAAAAATGAAATGTTAATTAATCATGCTCTACTAGCAATAAGCTACATCAGAATGTTCCTTCTAATGCACAACACAGGTATTTTTAAGGCACTTGGCTTTGTGTCTCCATAATGCATCCAGGGCATACATTAATAATGTATTGATGCACACCAGTTGTGGCTTATTACTACAGTAACTTACATAGAAGGTATCAGAGGGGTAGCTATGTTAGTCTGGATCTGTGAAAGGGGCAAAGAATCCTGTGGCACCTTATAGATTAGCAGACGTATTGGAGCATAAGCTTTCGTGGGTGAATACCCACTTTGTTGGATGCATGTAGTGGAAATTCCCAGAGGCTGGTATAAATATGCAAACAAGAATCAGGCTAGGGATAACGAGGTTAGTTACATAAAAGAGTCGCCTTCTAACATAGAACCAAGGATTGCTTCAAAAATATGACTGAGGAGGAGGAAGTCAGTATGAGAAGCAGTCAGTTTTGTCTCACAGAGTTTATAGAGGGATATGGCATTATTATTTATCTTGGAAAGAAAGCATCAAGGTGGCTGACCTATGCATGAGCTTGCTTAGTCTATGCTGTTCTTTAATAGTAATATTCTTATGTAACAGTGACATTTTATGATGTGAGGCTGGACATGTCTCAATGAACTTTATAGAACTGGGATTAAAGCAGAATTGTTTGTCACGCTGATATTGCCTCTTGCTCATAAACTCATTAAACCTACCATTTTCAAATGTAGGTGCCTAAAGTTAGGCACCTAAATCTATATTAGTCACCAAAATAGGAGGCCCAATTTGCAGAGGTGCTGAGCATCAATAGCTCCCTATTAACTTTGTGGCTATTTCCCCTTCTGTTGCTTGCAATGCAACTAAATTTGACACCTACTGGAGGCATTGTTCTTTCATATTGGATACAGAAACATGGCTTGCTTCCTCAGTGTGCATTTTAAAAACATAAAATGCATGTGTGATGAATGCATAAAACTGGAAAAATAATTTGTAATTTTTGCATTAAACTTCCAAACTTTTATATAATTTCCGTATAGCTAAATTCTATCTGTGTTCTAGTTCAACAGATCACAAGGGGGCTGGAGGAATGACCCTGATGTAATATTTAAAAGATTTTTGGATATTTAAATGGAACAAAAGATGGCAACAGTTTACAAAGTGGATTTCTCTGAAGGTTGGTGAAATGGAGTTTCTCCAAACTGATTATTCTAAATCAAGAGTTGGGGAGAGAGCTGGATGAGTCAATGACAGTTGGTCTTGCGCAGATGACACAAGGATCAGAAGAGGTGAATGTCTGAATAGAATAAAGACTTTGATTTTCCTAAATAGCAGGGAGTCTTTCAGGAATAGAAAGAGAGATGCATTTAATGGCATTAAATTAATGGCATTTTTCTTTGAACTAGAAAAGGACACCTAGGAACCTAGGAAAAGGACACCTAGGAACAGAAGAACAACAGTATTGGAGCTATGAAGTTGGCATGCATGGTTTTTGTAGCTGTGTTGTCGGTTTTATTCCATGGTCTGTAGTGTAGCATTCATACAAGGTTCATGCACTTGGCAACATTCAGGGCACACCTGGAGTGTTGTGTAGGAGCAGTGCACATACGGCTCCTCTCAAGGGCATGAACCTTGGAATCTCGCCCAGATGACATGAACCGTGGGAAGCCTCCCAGGACTGGGCTCAAGGCCCGAGAGCAAGGAATGCGGTAGATAAAAATTGGTAAATAAGAATGTTAAACAAAGCCAGTGTATTCCTTTTATCTGTTGGAGAATGTAATGTGCGGGGAGAGAGAGAGAATAAAGGAGAGGGTGGAAAGCTGACAGGACCAGCCCGTTGGCAGACCAGCCTGCTTGCTTGCTTAAAGCTTTGTGCTGTCTTGTATTTGAACCGCAACAACTGGCGCCCAACGTGGGGCCCTCAGCACTCACCTCGCCCGGCAAGGGTTTCAGACGTGTCACTCATCCACTTCGCGGATTCCGGTGAGTATTTTTCGTCATGGTAAGTATGGGAAGCTCCCTCTCTGCTTTGCAAGTGCAACACCGCCATGAGCTACAGTATTTGCTGCGTAAGGCTCAGCATGATTGCCCCACTCGAGAACTCACTCTCCTGCTACAGGAGGTGAGTGCCCAATGCCCATGGTACCCTGAAGCCAGAACCCTTCAGCTAGCGGACTGGGAGCGGTTGGGCCAGACATTGCACAAAGAGCCTCGGGCGCCCGTGCAGGCTTTACATGCCTGGCACCTCTGCCTTGGAAAGGCCCTCCCTCGCGCCAATAGAGAGGCTGGTGATCTCGCCACTCCCGTCCGCTCCTGCAGCCATCCCCCCTCCTGGCGATGCGACACAGCGTGTCGCCTCGGAAAGACCCTCTTCTGCGCCAATAGAGGGGCTGCTGATCTCGCCACCCCCATCAGCTCCTGCAGCCATCCCTCCCCCTGCTTCGCCCCCAGTGCCTCAATCACCACCGCCTCCTTTGTCTTCCCCTCTGGAGCCGGTGTGTGATCACTGTCCCCCTGTGGGACCCCATGCTCCGGGGCCCCCCGGGGGATCGTCCGCGTCTGCTCAGGGGCTTTCACTGGTGCAACAAATGGTTCACGCAGCGAAGACTCGCCCAGATCTTACAGCAGAAGAATTAGCTGATCTGGTCTCTGTTTGCCCGGTGACCTGGCAGGATGATGGCCAGGGCAACCAGCTTGCAAACTGGGTCAGTTTGCCTTACTCGGTGATCAGAGAGGTAAAGAAAGCGATTCGCGAGTTCGGCCTGACTAGCACGTATGTACGTGGTCTCATTGAAGGGCTAGGTACTGGGTACACCCTGTTCTCTGAAGATTGGAAGGCGCTGTTGCGCATGATGCTGACGGCCAGTCAGTATGTTATTTGGCTTAGTGAATATCGGCAGATGGCGGAATGCCAAGCCCAGGTATATAGAGAGCAAGGTGTCACTTATGAGCAGTTATCAGGGGAGGGCCTGTTTGCTACCGTTCAGATGCAGTCTCAGCTCCCTCAGGCTGTCTTCCCCATTATTTCTGCCTGCGCCCAGCATGCTTTCCAGAAGGTCCCGGATTCAGGCAAGCCTACCAAAAGCTTTGCCAGTATCCGTCAGGGTGCATCAGAGTCCTTTATGGATTTTACCAACAGATTGCAGGAGGCTATCCTCCGACAGGTGGATAACCCTGCGGCAGCTCAGGAGATTCTGTTAAAAATGGCGGTTGAAAATGCGAACGAGGAGTGCCGCCGTGCTCTCCAGGCGGCACAAGCCGCTGGCGTTCTAGAGCTGTCGGACACGCTGCGGGCATGCCAAAACATCGGCATGCAAGCACATAAAGCTGGGGTTCTGGCCGCCGCCCTGTGGAAAAGCGGGAAGGAGGAGAAGCGTTGTTATCGCTGTGGTAAGGAGGGTCACTTTCAGAGGGAGTGCCACTCATCGACGGCGCCTGCCCGCCCCTCAAAGAAGTGCCCCAAGTGTCGGAAGGGCTATCACTGGGCTAATCAGTGTCGTAGCGGGTCGGGAAACCGCACGACGGGTCTCCCCCAAACCCAGGACCAAAGGGGGGTGTTTCCCACTCAGACAACTGTTCCTCTGCCTTAAAATCCATAGACTCCATGAGGGCGGCGACTGCTGGAAGTGCAGGGCTTGATTTGATTATGCAGGAGGACGCTGATTTTCAATTGCCAGGGGAGGTTTGCGCCATACCTACACAGGTGACGGGACCTCTCCCTGCCGGATTTGTGGGTCTGATTCTCCCTCGCTCACACGCTGGGAAACAGGTTTTTTTTGTCATCCCAGGGGTCATTGATGCACCTTTGTCTTCCCCTCTGGACCAGCGTTATTAAGGTTCAGGTCTGGACCCATCTTCCGCAGTCGCTCCCGTGTGGACGGTCAATTGCACAATTGATTTTAGTTCCCTATCAGGTGCCAGCCACAGAGGATCGAGCCCGGGGCGGAGGCGGCTTTGGATCGACGTTGTCTCAGTCGCCGCCTCACGACACGTCCTCTCCACTTGTTGCTCTAACAATGTCGCTCCGCCCCTCGAAACCTCAGTTAACACTTCTTTTAAATAATTTTCCTTTTACAGGGCTGGTGGACACTGGAGCTGACGTTACGGTGATTTGTGATCAGGACTGGCCGGTCAGTTGGCCAACAATTCCTTCTAAAGAGTTGTGGGGGATCGGGGGTAGCAAATCCGGGCGCCAAAGTTTGTCTTGGGTCACGGTCTCTAAACCAGGAGGCCGTGCCCTTGCTACGATCCGTCCTTTTGTGCTCCCTGTCCACCTCAATATTTGGGGCTGTGACTTACTTGTAAAGCTGGACACCACCCTCGATATTAATATATAATGGCCCCAAACCCTCCCCCACCCACCTTGCCCTCTGCATTACCATTGGTATGGCAATCCTTAGAGCCCGTATGGATTGACCAGTGGCCCCTCCCCCTAGAAAAGCTGAAAGCGCTTCATTCGCTTGCGCAACAACATTTGCATGCACAGCGCTTGGAGAGCTCCACTACTCCTTGGAACACCCCAGTGTTCGTTATTAAGAAAAAATCTAGTGCATGGAGGCTGTTACATGATTTAAGGGAAATAAATAAACGCATCCAACCCATGGGCCCCTTGCAGTTTGGGTTGCCAAACCCGAATTTAATTCCTCAAACCAATCAGCTTTGTGTGTTAGATTTAAAAGATTGTTTTTTCACAATCCCCCTTTGCCCACAAGATCGCAAAAAATTCACGTTTACAGTGCCAGAATACAATAATCAGCAACCCTCTCAAAGGTATCAGTGGAAGGTCTTGCCCCAGGGAATGCAAAATAGTCCAACCTTGTGTCAACTTTTTGTGGATCGGGCCCTCGCCCCTTTTCGGGCCCGATACCCCACACTAAAGGTCTACCATTATATGGATGACATTTTGCTTAGCGGTCCCCAGGTCATGGCACAACAGCTTGAATATTTGTATTTCACTCCTCCTCGGAACATTTATCCTTATTTAGACGCCCTGTCCGATCTTGTTCGTAAAGCCCGCCACCGTGCAGTGCAACTCACGGGCACTGATTTAGTTGCCATTGTGTTCCCCTTGTCATGTAGTGAATTTGATTCCTTGTACCACACCTCCTTGGCCTGGCAGGTTGCTCTTTGTGATTATGTGGGAGAGATTTCTTATAATCCCCCAAAAGATCCTCGGTTGGTGATCACACAAAAGGTGCCACTAATCGTACATCGTCTTAGCCGCTCTCGACCTATTGTTTCAGCTGTCACTCTTTTTACTGATGGCTCTCCACATCGCGGTGTTGTCACCTATCAATTAGGTGACCCCCCCTCATTGGCATTCTCATTTTACGCTGCCTCAGCATTCCGCGCAGCGCTCAGAACTGGCTGCTGTTATTTTGGCCTTTCAACTTTTTGCTGATTGTCCCTTTAATTTAATTGTGGACACCCATTATGTTTATCAGGTAATTGATCATTTACCCCTTGCCCTCATTACCCCTCAGGTCGATGCGGACCTTCTTCGCCTGATTTTGTCCTTACAGTATCTCATCACCACTCGTAATTTCCCTTATTTTGTTGCTCATATTCACAGTCATACCCCTCTGCCTGGGATACTCACTGAGTGCAATGCGTGCGCCGATCACGCATTACGTGGTCAGGTAAATTCCCTCTTTTCTGATCCCATTGAAAGCCATTCCTTTTTTCATCAGTCTGCCTCTGTTTTGGCCCGACAATTTCATATTCCTGCTGATCATGCACGTTCTATTGTTCGTTTCTGCCCCCACTGTGCCGCTGCTGCCCCTACCTTTTCTTATGCCGTTAACCCCAGAGGTACCGCAGCGAATCAGCTGTGGCAATGGATGTCACTCACATGCCACAATTCCGCCCCTATTCATTTTTACATGTTTCCATTGATACCTATTTGGGATTCCTTTGGGCGACCCCACAGCGTGGGGAAGCCCCTCCCAAAGTTATTCACCATTTGCTAGCCTGTTTTGCTGTTATGGGTTGCCCGAGCCAGATAAAAACGGATAATGCCCCAGCCTATTGCTCCACAGCCCTCTCCACCTTTTGTGCCCAATGGGACGTCCGTCTCAAACACGGGATCCCTTATAATTCCACAGGCCAAGCTATTGTTGAACGTGCAAATCGCACGCTAAAAACCTTGCTTGACAAACAATTAAAACAAGGGGAGCTGTGTCTCCGAACCTTAGGAGACATTCAGCAACAATTGCATGTCCTTTTGTTTACCTTAAATAATTTAACACTGAATACAGATCAGCAGACCCCTGCGGATTGGCATTTTCATAAGTCCGAGGTACTGGAAAGACCGCGTGTCTATTACCGTCAGCTGCCCGATCCGCAATGGTTGGGCCCGTACCTTTAATTACTTGGGGTCGGGGATATGCTGCTGTGTCTCTCCTTGCAGGACCATTGTGGGTTCCGGCCCGGTGTGTGCGACCGGTACTGAAACAGCATGGCATGGCACCAGGGGCTGTCGAACCCCATACCAGAGTTTCAGCTGACCTTGGAGGAGAACGTGGTGCCTCCCGGGTCGACAATGGCGGGACGGAGACGGAGGAGACGTAGCATCCCAAGCCAGCCCGTGACATGGGGAGCAATGAAAGCATTGGTCGCCGCGGCTCAACGAAGACTGGCAGCAAACCAACAGCCAGAGACTCCTGAGACTGTTTGTGGCCATTCTCGCCCAAATCACTGCTAATTCTGTATTGATTGTGTGCCTTATGTGCCTGCTATTTCCTGTAGGGGTTGACTCGGGAGCGCCTCCTCCGTTACGGGCCCGAATGACATATAACCTATGGGAAAGATTGGCTTCAATAGTAAATGTTACCCACTTTTGTTTATCTGATTTTGTAGCAGCTGAAGAATTCTTAGGTACGTGCCTTATTCCAGTATGTCATCACCCTGAGGAAATAGGGAATGAGATGATGCTCGCTGCTTATGCGAACCTCTCTTCTCAGTACTCTAGCATGGCTAATTGGGCCCCGGCCAACTACACTTTACCTTCTTGGGCTTATTTTTTTCTGTTGCTGTGTGCAATGTATTTTCTTTTTGTTAAGGCTTTGTTGAGACCCGCCCTGGCAGGCTCCACGAGTTATGACCTTGTTTGTCTGGGAGTTAATTGGCTTGCAAAAGCAAATTGATGGCTACCATGAGATGGCCGAGCACAAATAAACAAAAAAGGAGGGGATGTAGCATTCATGCAGGGTTCATGCACTTGGCAACATTCAGGGCACACTCGGAGTTTTGTGTAGGAGCAGTGCACACACGGCTCCTCTCGAGGGCATGAACCTTGGAATCTCGCCCAGATGACATGAACCGTGGGAAGCCTCCCAGGACTGGGCTCAAGGCCCGAGAGCAAGGAATGCGGTAGATAGAAATTGGTAAATAAGAATGTTAAACAAAGCCAGTGTATTCCTTTTATCTGTTGAAGAATGTAATGCGCGGGGGGAGAGAGAGAATAAAGGAGAGGGTGGAAAGCTGACAGGACCAGCCCGTTGGCAGACCAGCCTGCTTGCTTGCTTAAAGCTTTGTGCTGTCTTGTATTTGAACCGCAACACTGTAGCATAACATTCTTGCTTCCCGGAAAGATTGCTAGTGAAATTAGTCACCTTATTGATGATTTTCTCTATATTTCTCTAATAAACCTGCTTTTAATTAATCTAATTTGAATTGAATTGGTTTCTGGTGAACATATAGTGGAGACAAACACAGTTGGATGTTCCTAAGTGAAAGGAAACTGGAGTTTGACCTCAGGGGAGACTGAATTAGAATAGAGATCTAAACGACTCAAGCTCTTAGCCAAAAGCATAGGAAGTGCTAGTCTTACTTCCAAAAGTTACGGTGAAGACACAGGCATTTACACAACTTTTAAGAACTTCAGCATGCTAGATACTGGTGATGAGATCTAATACAGTCCTGTACCATTTCCTGTTGGAGAAACAGGAAATACCATGCTGGATTAATAATGCACTGATATCCAAGACATTAAAGAATTTATTGAAATTTGGACGTAAAAGTCATTTTGTTTCAATAAGTAATTTATGAATAGCTATAAAATAAAGTAATGACATATTAAAAGCAAATACACTATGTATTTTTAAAGAGCTAATTTTAAAAATAGTTCAATAATATTTTTATGATTAATCATTTCAGACTTGAAAATCTAATTTCTATTTGTTTTTCCTTTTCAGAATGTCAAAGTGTAATGTATGATGAAC
This sequence comes from Lepidochelys olivacea, assembly GCF_965140295.1. Lineage (NCBI taxonomy): Eukaryota > Metazoa > Chordata > Testudines > Cheloniidae > Lepidochelys > Lepidochelys olivacea. The sequence continues at coordinate 73,093,654 of NC_140418.1, read as the reverse complement.
AGTGCAGGAAATGGCAAGACAGACTGTAGTCTTCTAATGATTTCCTGGATCATTTATAATTCACTAATGCTGTCACAAACCCGTCCCAATTCTGTTAGATATACATGGATTAATTTGTTTAAAATGGAATTGTAATTCAGGGCTAGACAAATAGTTTCCATGAAAATAGCAATACTGTCAATGTCCTTTGGCTTGGGGGTAAAAGCTGAAATAAACATGATCCATCAATCTCTTACCATTCCAGAAATAAGCCAGAAATACTGATGATCCTTGCAATTGACACCTGGATGTTGATAGGAGCGCACATGCTTTGGTTGTCAGTGTTGTAAGCAGCCCTAGAAAGTAATCTTTTCACATTTTATTTGGAGCAGTACTACTAAAAAGGATGTAGACTTTTTCCAAGCCTGAACTTTTGAGTCTGAAGCCTCATTCTGCAAACACTTAAGCATGTGTGTGATTTCTACTCACAGAAGTAGTTCCATATGAAGTCAGTAGTCCTACTTGTGTGAGTAAAATTAAGCACATTCTTGAGTACTATTGATTTCAATGGGTCCACTCGTGAACAAAATTATACACTTTCTTAAGTATTTGAAGGATTGGGATCAAAGGTTGCTCACAGTCAGCATGTCTCCAGAAAGTTAGAAATTGTGCTATCTCTCCTATATTTTGTATGGATTTACACTAATGTGCACTATAGTATAAGGTTTAAAATGGTAATGGTGAGGCTGAGAAGTTCCTCTGTCTTATCTTAAACTGTATTAGCATTTTGCACACTTCTGTCTGATTTTTTTTATAGGCCTTTGAAACTACTTTAACAATACCCTTAAGTGTAGTGATGTTTGCAACTAATGGGATTAGAACCACATCATTTGGGGTAATCCTTATTTATTCAGACACTTTAAAAATGTACATTTTAAAAATTCTGTTTTAAAGTACTACCATCCTTTCACATGGTGCGTGACTTTGGAGAGTCTTTCATCTCCTTATTTTGTGTACTTGTTTTTTTTGTTTTTAAGCAAGGGAAGGGGTTTAGACATTTTTTGAACTGTCAGTACTTACGAAACACCATTTTAAAAGCCCTTTATAAATTATCATCTTTCTTGGTAGTGATGAGGTTTTCCCACATTGCTGCTCAATTTATTTACCCAGGAGACCAATTTATTTCACTACTTTCTGTTCTAACTGTTTGCATTGACATCCAGGTCCACTTTGAGCAAGCAACTGTGACAAGTTGTTTATTAAACTGTAAACAGGTATCGTCTGATTCTAAACAATGGCTTTATCTAATTATGAAATCCTGTGTATCATTTTAACCCCAGGCGATTGGTTATATAAACCAGGTCTAGTACATCCTACAGATTTTAATTCTCTTAAAAAAAATCTTCAAAGTTTGAATACTCCATTGTATAATGAAGAATTAGCCTTCTTATCTACTGAGAATTTTTGTAGATCAGTGTGTTGCATAAAAAGACTATAGAGTATTGGATTGACCTTGATTAGTACATTAAAAGCTAAAGGGAAAGGAGTATGATATAAAAACTAGGACTGCCGATTAATCCCAGTTAACTTACATGATTAACTCAAAAAAATTAATCACGATTAATCACACTGTTAAACAATAGAATACCAACTGAAATGTATTAAATAATTTTGATTTTCTACATTTTCAAATATATCAATTTCAATTACAACACAGAATACAAAGTGTACAGTGCTCACTTTATATTTTTGCTTACAAATATTTGCACTTAAAAATGATAAACAAAAGTAGTATTTTTCAATTCACCTCATACAAGTACTAGAGGTCAATCTCTTTATCACAAAAGTGCAACTTCAAATGTCATTTTTTTGTTACATAACTGCACTCAAAACCAAAAAAAGTAAAACTTTATTGCCTACAGGTCCACTCAGTCCTACTTCTTGTTCAACCAATAGCTAAGAGAAACAAGTTTGTTTACATTTACAGGAGATAATGCTGCCCACTTCTTAATTACAATGTCACCTGAAAGTGAGAACAGGCGTTCACATGGCACTGTTGTAGCTGGTGTTGCAAGATATTTATGTGCCAGATACGCTAAAGATTCCTATGTCTCTTCATGCTTTGGCCATAATTACAAAGGACATGCTTCCATGCTGATGACGCTCTTTAAAAAGATAATGCATTAATGAAATTTGTGACTGAACTCCTTGGGGGGAGATTTTATGTCCCCTGCTCTGTTTTACCTGCATTCTGCCCTATATTTCATGTTACAGCAGTCTCAGATGATGACCCAACACATGCTGTTCATTTTAAGAACACTTTCACTGCAAATCTGACAAAATGCAAAGAAGATATCAATGTGAAATTTCTAAAGATAGCTACAGCACTTGACCCAAGATTTAAGAATCTGAAGTTCCTTCCAAAATCTGAGAGGGATGAGTGTGGAGCTTTCAGAAGTCTTAAAAGAACAACACTCTGGTGCGGAAACTACAGAACCCAAACCACCAAAAAAAGAAAATCAACTTTCTGCTGGTGGCATCTGACTCAGATGATGAAAATGAACATGTGTTGGTCCACACTGCTTTGGATTGTTACCAAGCAGAACCCCGTCATCAGCATGGACGCATGTCCTCCAGAATGGTGGTTGAAGCATAAAGGGACATATGAATCTTTAGCGCATCTAACATGTAAATATCTTGCGATGCCGGCTACAACAGTGCCATGCGAATGCTTGTTCTCACTTTCAGGTGACATTGTAAACAAGAAGTGGGCAGTATTATCTTCTGCAAATGTAAACAAACTTGTTTATTTGAACAATTGGCTGAACAAAAAATAGGACTGAGTGGACTTGTAAGCTCTAAAGTTTTACATGGTTCTGTTTTTGAATGCAGGGGTTTTTTTGTACATAATTCTACATTTGTAAGTTCAACTTTCATGATAGAGATTGCACTACAGTACTTGTATTAGGTGAATAGAAAAATACTATTTATTTTTTACAGTGCAAATATTTGTAATAAAAAATAAAGTGAGCACTGTACACTTCGAATTCTGTGCTGTAATTGAAATCAATATATTTGAATATGTAGGAAACATCAAAAATATTTAAATGGTATTCTATTATTGTTTAACAACATGATTAATTTTTTAATTGCTTGACAGCCCTAATACAAACTAATGGGAGGGTAATGAATGAACAAGATCCATTGCTTAGGCTTCAAGGAACCCCGTAGAATTTTTAATAAACATTTTCCAAATGGACTCTTTATATGATGAGACACAAGTATGGTTTTGGAAAGCCAAACTGGATACTTAAAAATAAGTTGAATAGATCAGCTTGAAAAACCGTAACCTTTCTCTCCATTGTTTGGTGTCAGAGGATTGAGTGCAATCAATGCTCTTTGTCTTCAGCTGTCAACAAGTCAACCTTTCTAGGAGGGTTTCATAGACCAATCACAGAAAGAACTCGGGGTTTTACTTTTTAAAGTAGTATTGATAGACTTCTCTTGCCCCCCAAAACAACTGAAAATTAATGAACGGTTTAGTTACCATGAAGTACAAGGCAAAAAAGTTGGTGCCAATTCTCTTTTAAAAAACAAAACAAAAAACAACCTGTATATTTATGCTCTAGTAACATATATTTGAAATAGATTAAACCTCTGTGAATGAGGTTAATTACTTTCCACTGAGAGTCCACACAGAGAATGTAGTTTGTAAACAAAATGCATTTAATTCATTTTTGATTTATCACTGAAAACTTTCAGCTTGCTTTCCTAAACGTTGCGTTAATGATCTTGTATAATTGGTTTTGCAAACAAAATCCCTTTTGGTAGTTTCATTTTGAATTTCTTATGAAATATTAAACTTTAAAATTTAATACTGAATTAATATTAATTTTGTAAAATGTTTTAATATTAAGCTATTAATATTTCATATTTTACACAGATATGCAGATTTTGAAAGCCATTCTAATGTTTTCTGACAAACTGTCCAGTTCTACAAAGACTATTTTGAAATCTTTCTGATTGCTCAGTTTCTGCTTAGCAGCTAGGGATGACAAGGTCATTGGTTATGTTTATTCAAACGCTAAAATTAATGCAAATGAGATGCAGGACACAGAGAAACACATGAAAATGTACCTAGTCTAATAGAGTTTAGAGTTTCTCCTATCTCAGTCCAGAATATACTTAAAAAGAGCCCGTCTTAGTTTTATAGGTTAATCCTTGTTTACACTAGAGTTTGACTCATATCAAACCTGGCATGCTTAGGCACCTGAAGGCTGTCACTGACAAGCGTTTGTAAAGAGATGGACTGCCACTGATCTGGTCTAAATGAGCCAGTTGCACATAGGTGATAAAACCAGAGATTTACTGAAGTAGACAGGCCTGAGCTAAAACAGGCTTCTCTCTCTATTGAAACACTGTCTGTCACTTTAATCAGTCATCTCCCTGTCAAGCAGAGTCAGCTAAAACAATGGAACGGTGTCTGAGCTTTGTTGAAAAAAGAGGCAGGTGTCAGATAACTGATACTGATGGGTTGTCCTGATTTTTAGGGCTGGACCTGCACAGTTTTTCCTTTCTTGGTCCTGATAGGGTTTCTGGTGGAGCACTAAATAAAGCCATAAAGACTTTAGGGACAAGGTAAAAATAATGAATTATTGGGGGTGTAGAGAGAGAGTATTATTCAATCCACGAAGTGGTGGATAATAGCTAAAACAATGTTGTTTCTCCAGGTGAGATTTAGATCTCCATTTGTTTTTAATATACTTGTATTATTCCTATCATGTTATCCCTGAGCTTCTTGAGAGGATGAAACAAACAATCTCCCAAACAAGGAGCTGTGAACTAAATGCATTAAAAAAATTGCTCTGCCATTTCATTGCAACAGGATATCTAAAGGATGCAATCTAATACCTTACTGGATTTTTCTCTATATAGTCATGGCACTTGGTGTAAAGAGCAGGAGTCAGTTCTGGGCTACAGCCAGGGCCTGTGGGTTCCTGAGTGGCATCCTGGACTTGGGCTGGCAGGGTGCATCTTGAAGGCAAGAGTCATCTGATGGTGCACTCAGACATACTTGCTGACAGTATTCACAGCAGAAATAGCCTTTCTGCTCATTCCAAAGGATGTGTGGGTCATGAGTGACCAGCCATAAGACAGCCAGTATCATGGGGAAGTGTGGTAAGCAGACTGCTCTGAACCATAGGGGTCTCGGTGGTCCTGGATAACAACTTCCTGGGGTACCATTTCCAGTGTTGCTGTGCCTGAGGACAGGAGTGAGCCACCCATAGTCTGTACGAGGTTGAGGGCCATTTTTTTGCTGCAGCGGGATGCCTAAGGCTTGTGATATATTGGCAACTATAAAATTGTCTGCAGCCCCAGAATCCCCGAGCATCCCCTGTGGGCGTATTTGTTGGGGTTTTCCCGGGATGTGCAGGCAAACCTGGGCTTATAAGTGTCATAAGTGCTCACTATGCCCTGGATGAGCTTCAGTAAAAAGCATCTGGGGGAGGGGGTAGCCTGTGGGATGGATATCTTGGGGTACAGTCAGGCTGGTCCTCCTTATCAGGCTTGGCTTGGTCATTTCCTACATGGTGGTGCAGCCCACTTTCTCTTTCTGCTTTGCTTGCGCAGCCTGTTGTCAGTGCATATGGCAAGGTTGGCTGAGACATTTAGGTGGGTCAGGATTTCCACGTGAACTAGCTCTTCCTTGATCTCTTCATGTAATCCCCACCAGCACTGGTAGAGCAGGGCCACTTCATTCCATTCTGTACTGGAGACAAATCTCCTAAAGTGGGCAACATAGGAGGCAGCTGGTCCCTTGCTGTAGTTTCGCAGGGCTGCTTCTGCTGAATGAGTACAGTGGGGGCGATATCATCAAAAATAGAGGAGAAGGCCTGAATGAGGTGTCCCTGTTTGACAGTATCAGGCTTTGTCATTCCGTTGGGGTGAATCCCACTCCAGCACTTCTTTCATCAGGAGATTAATTACAAATCCAACTTTGGCCTGGTCATTGGAGTAGAACTGGGCCAGCACAGGAACAGCAGGTGACATAGTTAGAGAAAACCCCTGAATTTTTGGTGGCCTCCAGGAGGGATACTGTTGTCCCAGGCCCCACGTACACGGTGTGTGTTGGTAGCAGTGTTCTCATCCCACAACCAGACAGCCTGCTCTCACAATATCTGGGTCTCTGTGGCATACTGTGCCAGTGGGGCCCACAGCAAGGTGTTTTTGTTGAGTAACTGGGTGATCTGCACTTTCAGGATCTGGTTCTCAGACAAGTGGTCAGAGGCGGTGCTAGCCCATTGATGGCTGTAAGCAATATTTTTTTGGGGGCCCCCCACAACACATAATAAAAAGCGAATGGGGGCCCTTTCAGCTGCTCAGGGCTCTAAGCAATTGCTTAGTCAGCTTATACTCAGTGCACCGCTTGTGTCCGCAACATGGGAAATTCTTCCTTGGGTTTATCAACCTGTTCAGGCGTGTCAAGTGCACCTTGGCACATGGTTGGTAGGGGGCAATCTGCTGCTTACATGTCCCACAGGAACAGCCTTCTCCATGGGTTACGGGTGATCCAGGCAAACTGTGAGGATCCTGATGAAGGTAGACAGGGCTAGAGGAAGGAGCTTGGGATTCCAGAACTGAAGCCAGGGGTCAGAGCCAGTATCGTGGTCAAGAGTCAAGAGGAGCTAAGCTGCTGATCAGAGCCAGGAATCAGTCTCAGAGTCAATAGCAGGTATTGGGCTCCATGGTGGGGTTCCAAGGCTCAATCCAAGTCAGAGCAGAGGTCAGTACAGGGAATTCAAGAACAGAGAGGTAAGGCAGTTTTTGCAGCTAGCTAGGGACCCATGGTTGTTGACTGGAGACTTCATGATACACCCTATGGGCTTATAGAGGGACAAGGAGTCAATCAGGGATCACTAAGACCACTGTCAGTCAGATCACTTGAAGCAGAATTTCCCATGATGTTCAATCTCTGTAGATTGTAGGTCAAAAAGGAGTAGCTAAGTAACAGCTACTGCTGGCTGGAAGTCAGGAGATGTTGGTTGCCTTGTAGGCATGGGTTCAAGTCCTGCTGATCCTTACTGCCAAGAGTTGTACTCCTCTTGGGCAGTGAAGATTAAAAGGTCCAGGACCAACTGTGTGAGAGCTACAGACAAAGTGCTATCAATCAAAGGTGTCTGGCTATAGAATGAACTTCCAGAGAAGATTAGGCAAATCTGGAATCTGACCATCTTTAGAAAACACTGAAAAACTCTTTGATGAAGCTTTTCTGCTATAACAAGAACGGCATTCTTGGCACTGCCCTCCCTGGCTCTTTTTTGATTACTTTCTTCCCAGGCCCGAAATGAACAAATAAAAAAATGGAGGAGCTCACTGTCTCCCACACCCCGCCCTTGTTCCGAAAACAAACTCCTACACTTACTGAACCAAGTTTTTATATTCTGAAAAGGAAGAGTCCTGGGGCTCCATGAAATCCACTAGGAAATTCACTATTGCCAATCTGACTAATGTGGAAGGTGTTCAGTTACCATGGTGATGGGCAGCAATGTAAGACAAAAGATAGATAATGAGAATATTCAGAGTTAATATTTTGATTTGATTTTTTTTGAAGGGGTATAGACAATCATGCTTCAAGGCCTAAACCAACTATTAACTCTATAGGCTTAAAGGAAACTTCACATATAGGTGAGTTATTTCATAACTATCAACTTCAGGGTTTTTTGTTCCTTCCTCAGAAGCACGGGATGTGGGCCACTTTCAGACAGAATAATGAACTAGGTAATTACCAATCTGGTAAGGTAATTCTTATGTTCCTATATGTGTTTGCACTTAGATCCAAGAGAGAATGGAGTAATTGTCCCAAGTTGTCTTGGTGCACTTCAGTGGACTTTAAATCTTAGTATGTGTCTATGCTAGCCTTCCTCTCTTCCCCCCACCACCCCAAAAATTTCACACTGGTGCTGTCACTGTTTCAACTCCACCTGTAGTGTTCATGAAACACTAGGCATTGGCTGGTGTTTTAATGACTTCTGTCTAATTCTGTTCCTTGGAGGTCTGAGTCCCATAGTGGATAAAATACTGGCATCTCCTTGTGTACACTAATGATTTCACCATTGCTACCACTGATAGAAATGGTGGGAAATTTTCGTGAAGAAAAGAGAGATTTTCGGCAAGGCCTTATAATGCAGTTTTATTTTGCTTACATTGCACTTTCACTGTGCTGATGCCCTTGGAATGCAGTGATTATCACCAGCTCTCCAGCCCCAGCACCTTCTCCTCTGTTCTGGCTGGGCAATGCAGTGTGGGTAGTTTGGTGGGCTCACTGATTTCTATGGAGCATACATACTTGATAGTACTCATATGTTGTTTTTATCCTGTGGATGGAGTGAAATCTCCTCGAAACTAGTAGATGTAACAGCTGCCCTTCATCCAGGATAAATGTAAAAAAAACCCCAAACAAACAAATAAGCTTCTTTATAGAATAGATAGCTGAAACAAAAGGAACCACCACCCAAAACATAGGCTGGAGTAGGAGTCTGACTGGGGGCTGATGCAAATGCAGGGAAGCTGGGTATTTTTTTGCATGGAACTGTGTTTGTGTGTGTGTGTGTGTGTGTGTGTGAGAGAGAGAGAGAGAGAGAGACACCACTGAAGCACACCGAGAAGCAACCAAGGAAGCCCCAGAAACAGCCAGAGAAGCACTTTGTTTTTTATTGTTCCTTTCAGGGTCACACTACAAGAGAGAGCTTTTGGGCAGAGTGCTGGCTGGCAAGAGCCTTGGAACTGTGAGCAAAGAATCTGTGTCCTGCTGTTTGATTCCTACAGTGTTCAGGGGAACAAGACTTTAAATACATTATTTGTAAATAAACAAGATTGATGAAGAAATCAGGTATTTCTTTCATGCAATTTCTTCTCTTAATGGAAACAACCCACAAGACCTCAATATTGGCTAACTACTTGGGTCAAAATATTTGCTAATCACTTGGATCAAAACAGGTTACACTACTATGTCTTGGTTTTCACTGAGTTAAACTTTTCTGTCTTTATTATTTATTTCCCTTCACATGGACTTCAAACAACTGTAAAATATTTGGCAGTAGGGCACTACTTCTTTAATTGGAATTAATTTGCAAACTGGATACAAATAACTTAGGCTTGAATAAAGACTGGGAGTGGATGGGTCATTACACAAAGTAAAACTGTTTCCCAATGTTTAGTCTCCCCCTTCCCCTTCCCTCCCCAACTGTTTCTCAGATGTTCTTGTCAACTGCTGGAAATGGCCCACCTTGATTACCACTACAAAAGGTTCCCCTGCCTCCCTGCTCTCCTGCTGGTAATAGCTCACCTTACCTGATCACTCTCGTTACAGTGTGTATGGTAACACCCATTGTTTCATGTTCTCTGTGTATATAAATCTCCCCACTGTATTTTCCACTGAATGCATCCGATGAAGTGAGCTGTAACTCACGAAAGCTTGTGCTCAAATAAATTTGTTAGTCCCTAAGGTGCCACAAGTACTCCTTTTCTTTCTTTAAGTCTGTAGCAGTGGGGTTATATATATCATATATCTATTGAACAGCAAGTCAAATAGTTAAACAAGATGATGCTACCAAATTGAGGAATATTTCTAGTAGGGTTTTTCTTCTATGCATTTAATATTTGCAATTTACTATTCTCGGTACAGTACATTCAGCAGTTAAGTCCTATAAGACTAGGTAGACATAAAGAAGAATGGTAAAATGTATGCAAAAGAGCTTTGACACTAAAAGCCACAAAGACTCTGCAAACAGATGTACTTGCCAAAGCCAAAAGTAGTCTGTGGAATTGTGCAAGCAACATACAGTTAACTAAAGCACTAATTAAGTATATTCTTCTTAAAAGACGAATTTCATGCTTGATCTTGTCTTGGCAAGAAGCCCATAAGAAGAAAAAGAAAGATCTGTCACAGTCTTGTAGAATGCAGTAATTAAAATCTGAAATACTCCCAATCAAGAAACAAGACAAATTTAAACAGAGTTAACTGTTTAAACGACGTCCCTTGCAAACTGGTATTGCCACTGTATTTCAGCCTAACACCTTTTTATTTGCATCTTTTACTACTGAACTCTTTAAAAACAATGGAGACTATCAGTTAGGAAACATATTATGTGGTGTGATCCTATTTTAGAAGCAGATTGTCCAAAAGCTAGAGAGCATTGACAGAGGCCAACTGTTAGATGTGTAGGTTGGCCATGCACACACTCTTTACAGATAGTACACAACATAGAAAATCAAACCTCACATACCCCATCACTAGTGGAAAAATTACATGAACTCTCTGAGGTTTTGTTCTCCCCTACTTATGTGTATATAGTTTCCATTAAGGCTAATTTAAGAGAGGCCCAAACCAAAATCCTAGGATCCAAACATCTTTAAACTTTAAGGACTTTAAAATTTGTATCCAGATTTTGCATCTCATCTTAAGAACATAAGAACAGCCATACTGGGTCAGACCAATGGTCAATCTAGCCCAGTATCCTCTCTTCCGACAGTGGCCAATGCCGAGTGCTTCAGAGGGAAAGAACATGATAGGTGGTCCATCCCCTTTTGCCCGTTTCCAGCTTCTGGCAAACATAGGCTAGGGACACCATCCCTGCCCTGTTATAGTCTTGGTCTTCACAACATCCTCTGGCAAAGAGTTCCACTGGTTGACTGTGTGTTGTGTGAAGAAATGCTTCCTTTTATTTGTTTAATACCCGCTGCCTATTAATTTCTTTTGGTGACCCCTAAGTTCTTGTGTTATGAGAAGGAGTAAATAACACTTCCTTATTTACTTTCTCCACACCAGTCATGATTTTATAGATCTCAATCATATCCCCCTTTAGTCCTCTCTTCCAAGCTGAAAAGTCCCAGTCTTATTAATCTCTCCTCATATGGAAACTGTTCCATGCTCTAATCATTTTTGTTGCCCTTTTCTGTACCTTTTCCAATTCTAATATACCATTTTTGAGATGGGGTGACCAGATCTGTATGCCATTATTCAAGACTCAAGCTTGTCTTCAGAATTACAAGTTCAACAACCCTGTGTAGTGAGAAGAGATCTCCTTTCTGTGTTTCAGTCACACTATTATTATTACCTTTTAAGATCTATTAACTTGTGCAATCTATTTTCCATTCAGAAAGATCAGTCCGGCTTAAAGGAAGTTAGGAGTCCAGGGGTCCAAGACTATGAGCCTTTTAGTACTTCCTTATTATTTCAATTTTTATTTCTGATGTGATCCAATACTTTTTTCTGAGAAAAGTCTGCCCTCTGGCACAGTAGTTCCACTGTCATAAGAGTTTAGTTTTCTGTGATCTCAGTGGTATTTAACAATAAACTCTGAACTACATGTTTAGCAGAAGCTGTGGGAACATGGATGTCAAGTCCATTAATCATGGATGAAAAAAAATCTCTAGGCTAAAATGTCAACCAGGGATTAGTTGTGTCCTGCACTGTAGGATCTATTCAAACGACCCACCGATTAGGTCAGCTTGTCCTTCTGCCCTGAGATTTTTATTTTAACAGAAACTGGCAGTTACAGCTATAATCCTTACAGTACTCTAGGCTGTGTATAGATATGTGATTGGAGAACCATAGAAAACTCCTGTGTAGTATTTAGTTCACAGATATCACTTTGACACAATCACGTAAAAAAATCAATACAAAACTGCATGTTCTGTAAAGTAAAGGTGTCTGTTACCTAGGAAGTATTTCAGAGTACTTTAAAGTCTCCTAAAATACCTGTGTCCATAAATGAGCAACTAATTTTTAGATTGTTTTTGTCTTTTTTTAAAAAGTATATATTTGTTGTAGAGAGGAAAAAATGTGGAATTGCACTGAACAAAAGTAATCTTCTGGTACGTAATGGGATGGTAATGTTTTTATATCATGGTATTAATAGAGATGTTCTTGAACAATGAAACAATTGAAAGTTATGAGTATCCATTTATAAATTCCGAATGCACATGTATGGCCAAAAAATGCTAAACAAATTACAACCTGTGAGTTGCTAAAGATTTATGAAGCTGCATTCTATTCCAGACAGAAATTTGTTCCCTTCATCAACTCTCAGGGTGAATTTTAAACAAAAGGGATACCTTCATGGGGAAGAGGGGGAACAATCTCAGAAAGGTCTAAGTTTGATTGACTTTGAAAAGAAAAGTATTTAAGGGCTGTTTTGTTTATATTCTGCTGTGTATCTGCTCTTCATATCTTGGCTAAATGAGCTTACATTAATAATGGGAAACTTAGAACAACAGTGGAAAATTAGGAATGGGTGAGAAGGAGTTTTTTAAAATTTAGATTTAAATAATGAAAAAGATGTCTATAAAAAGGCTCTTGGTGCTCTGACACCAAATTAAATGTTACACCATAATACCTCAATAGCATTAAAAAAGCAAACATTCAGGCAGGGAGAAATAACTCAATTTCGCTAGTCAGCCAAACAAGAAAGCTCCTTTCCACACACTCCCCTCCACTCATTCTGGGAATATGTCAGCCCATTCCAAAAATCCTACCAAACAGATGGCTTTTAGCGTGTGTACAGAAGATCATCAAATACAGGCTATGTTGGACCAAGGGAAGGGGCAAATTCTAATGCCCTGGGACTTTCACAGGGAGTGCATTGTCATCAGCCCCATCTTTGATAAAGATTGGCTGCAGCTTGAGCACCTCTGTTGACCACAGTTGTAGCAGTATGGCACTAGGAGAGAGGTGATCCCTCAGGTGGCCTTAGGGCTTTATAGGTAATAACTGATACCATAAACTCTGCCTGGACACCAATACACAACCAGTATAGATCCCAGAACACTGAGGTCCTATGCTCCCAGCAAGATGCTGTGATCAGTAGGTGATCAGTTGTATTCTGCAACAGCTGCAGTCTCTGGATGGTTTTAAGGTGTGACCTGTATGTAGAACACGTTGCAATACTCTAATCTGGAAACAACAAAGACATAGATAACGTTAGCAAAGTCTGCATCCAAAAGAAAAGGGTCACTGCCACAGATGGTAAAAAGCTGACAGGTAACTGTTGTAATATGATCATCTAACAGCAGGTGGGGCTTTGGGGTGTGTGTCTAAATTTACCCCTAAATTGTGAACCGTGGGAACTAATAGTGGGTACACTCCCTCACAGGGACCAATGTCACCTCTGCCATCTACTTCGGCTGCTTTCTCCAACCTACCAGTATCAGCTCAGTCTTGCCTGGTGACATCCTATTAGTAGCTGACATGGCAGAATTGAACTGTTGTTATTCACATAGAATAATTACTAGGGCCCTGATTCAGGAAGGTATTTAAGCACGTGCCTAACTATGAGCACGTGAGTAGTCCTGTTGATCTTGCTACCTGCATGCTTAAAATGCCTTCCTGAACTGGGGCTGAGCAATGCCAGGTTGTCGGTATGTGAAGAATTAATATTGTTATCTGTTTTAATGTCAGTGCACAGTTTTGTTAACTACAAGCACTGCCCTCCATGTATACACAGGAGTCACAAGATTATGAGAGGTGTTGACTTCTTTTTCCTCCCACTTCTACACACCCCTTCATTTTTCCACATATACGCTCTGAGTAAAAATTCTACTGAACCTTTGTGACCATGAAGAGATACAGGGACACTCTGATCAATGGTGATGTCTTATATACATAAGAGAAAGAAAAATAGTAATTTGTGCATTAAGGAGAGTCTGACTTACACAGAGAAGAGAGATCTGGCATGTGCCATGGGAGTTTAGAGTAGTTTTGCACACTTGTGTTCCTGTGGGACCTGTGAATTGCATCCTTGCTCCATTTGGCCAGTAAAATCAAGCAGGGCAGTACTGGGTCAATTGTTCGTTGAAATTCTTAAACCTCCCTGGAATGTGGTAGGGTACCAATGTGTTTCAAACCAGGATGTTCTGATGGCTTGATGAATCAGGGAGAAAGGTCTCTAGGGAACTGGTGGTAGGAGTCTTGTTCTTAATCTGACCAATAATGGTGTAAAGACTCTGTGAAATCTTATGCCCAGGGTGTGTCGGAGGTAAAGAAAGTTAGTTATTTTTCTGCACCATGGCTTGTGATCCGTGTGTGTCCTGGATGGTTAACAACCTGATTTAATGTGGGTGGTTTCCATCTACTGGCAGGGTCCAGTGTATCTTCCTGTGAAGAAGTGTCAGGTTACTTTACAGCTAAGATCATTCAAAGTCAAGGGAATTTCCTGTTTCTTTGGTAATATATTGAGTTCTCAGGATTCTTGGATCCCAGTCAGTTTGGGTTTTGGCTTTGGCTATAATATAGAGATTGAGCTGCTAGTGCTGGTTACTTCTGTAGCCTCAAGTAGCATCAGTGGACCTCAGAGGTGCCATTTTATGTTTGCTTTGGTTTGGTTAGGAATTTGTGATCTTTGTCTCAAATGCAGACTTTACCACTATAATTTATACCTCTGGCACCTCTAGAATGGATTACTTTGGGTTGCCCTGGAAGTTCACTCAAACTAGAGCTGGAGCAGAATATTTTGCCCACTTCAGTATGAGAGGCAGCATATATTCTCACTGGTTCTTTTACATCTGTACTGCCTTCCAGGTGGATTTCAAGGTGCTGACTTTGACCTATGCAGCCCTATAAACTGGTTTGGATCTGTCTCTGACAAATCATCTCTCTCTGCAAGAGCTGCCATGGTAGCTGAAGCCAGCTCTAGCTAAGATTCTCTACAGAGGGCCCTTGCCTCTGGAATTCACTTCCCTAGGCAGTCTGACAGATCTAGAGGTTCAGAGAAATAGTGCAAGGGCCATCTCTCAAGTTTCTAAATGAATGAGTTGGTGATAGCTTGCTTTCAGTTTTGTCCTTTGTATAAAAAGTGACTTCAAAGTATGGGGTGTATGATTAGACATATTAAAACTATATTAAAATACAATGATACATTTTTTAAAAAGGTTGAGGCAGAGTCAGGAAATGTAAAATGAAATTAAAATGAAGTGTTCAATTGGGGTGTTTGTGTCTGCAAAATGTGGTGCACCTAAAATATGGTAAAACCCATGCTTTAAAATGTATAGAAGCCTTAACGAGTTCTCAGTGTGCCTATATCTCTAACGTTTTCAGGAAAGGAAACAGTTTTTCATTTGCTAGATAATGAATAAAAGGCCATGCAGGGTAAACATAAATATTTTGAAAGAACCACTATATATATATATATATATATATATATATATATAATTAAATGATTACAGTAGAACTTGTTTATTAAAATAATGTAGTGGTTTTATCACTTCATTCTTGGTATCTTAGTACCTGATATTATACTAGAACCGTTTCCATGGAAACGGAACACACTGTTCCGTTCATTTGACCTTAAGTTCAAGTCCTGCTGTTGCAGTAGAAATGCCAAGGAACACCTCAGCTCTTATTAAAAACAAAACTACCAAATATATGCTTAAATAAAAACTTAAAAATAAATAAATCCCGGGAACAGGGAAAGGGAAGATACAATATTTTCAACAAGAGGACCAAGAAATAACTGACTGTTTAGGATATTTATACTGCATGTCACATTTTGTCTCTAAAATTAATTACATTTGGATTAGGGCTGTCAAGCGATTAAAAAATTAATCGTGATTAATCATGCGATTAATTGTGCCGTTAAACAATAATAGAATACCATTTATTTAAATATTTTCAGATGTTTTCTACATTTTCAAATATATTGATTTCAATTACAACACAGAATACAAAGTGTACAGTGCTCACTTTATATTTATTTTTTATTACAAATATTTGCACTATAAAAACCAAAAGAAACAATATTTTTCTATCACCTAATACAAGTACTGTAGTGAAATCTCTTTATTATGAAAGTTGAATTTACAAAAGTAGAATTATGTACAAAAAACCCTGCATTCAAAAGCAGAACCATGTAAAACTTTAGAGCTTACAAGTCCACTCAGTCCTATTTTTTGTTTATCCAATTGTTCAGATAAACAAGTTTGTTTACATTTGCAGAAGATAATGGTGCCTGCTTCTTGTTTACAATGTCACCTGAAAGTGAGAAAAGGCATTTCCATGGCACTGTTGTAGCCAGTGTTGCAAGATATTTACATGCCAGATGTGCCAAGATACATATGTCCCTTGATGCTTCAACCACCATTCTGGAGGACATGCGTCCATGCTGATGACTGGTTCTGCTTGGTAACGATCCAAAGCAGTGTGGACGAACAAATGTTCATTTTCATCATCTGAGTCAGATGCCACCAGCAGAAGGTTGATTTTCTTTTTTGGTGGTTTGGGTTCTGTAGTTTCCACATCAGAGTTTTGTTCTTTTATGATTTCTGAACGCATGCTCCACACTTCGTGCCTCTCAGATTTTGGAAGGCACTTCAGATTCTTAAATCTTCAGTCAAGTGCTGTAGCTATCTTAAAATTTTCACATTGATATCTTCTTTGCATTTTGTTAAATTTGCAGTGAAAGTGTTCTTAAAATAAACATGTGCTGGGTCATCATCCGAAATTGCTAGAACATGAAATATATGCAGAATGTGGGTAAAACAGAGCAGTAGACACAATTCTTCCTCAAGGAGTTCAGTCACAAATTTAATTAACGCATTTTTTTTTTTAGCGAGTGTCATCAGCACGGAAGTATGTCCTCTGGAATAATGGCCAAAGCATGAAGAGTCATAGCAATCTTTAGAACATCTGGCACGTAAATATCTTGTGACACCAGCTACAACAGTGCCATGTGAACGCCTGTTCTCACTTTCAGGTGACATTGTAATTAAGAAGTGGGCAGCATTATCTCCTGCAAATGTAAGCAAATTTGTTTCTTTTAGCTATGGGTTGAACAAGAAGTAGGACTGAGAGGACTTGTAGGCTCTAAAGTTTTACATTGGTTTGTTTTTGAGTGCAGTTATGTAACAAAAAACCCTACATTTGTAATTTGCACTTTCTTGGTAAAGAGATTGCCCTCCAGTACTTGTATGAGGTGAATTGAAAAATACAGTGCAAATATTTGTAACAAAAAATAATATAAAGTGAGCACTGTACACTTTGTAATTGAAATTGATATATTTGAAAATGTAGAAAAACATCAGAAATATTTAATAAATTTTAACTGGTATTCTATTGCTTAACAGTGTGATTAATTTGCTTTGCTTTTCAATTTATTAAATTTTACTCTCTAAAAATTTGATCTTATTTATCTGTTTTGCCACTTTAAGAACCTGCTGTATTTATTCTTGAGAGGACCATATTGACCTGGTTAGTTCCAAATGTTGACCAGTCGTACCTGAATGATAGAGAGAGGTTAAAGAGGCAGCACCTCAATCTGGATAAGTTTTAAATTAGGTCTGGCCAGAGTAGGCTTCAGGTTGACTGACCTTTGATGGTGTCAAAGGCTTCTGAGCTGTTCTTGCTAGGCTTGGCCACTTCAAATGGGGGACATTTCAAAAAATCAGCTATTCTTGACCTACATATAAATTCTGAGTATCTAAAAAGAGAACCTGAAAAAAAGCTCTTTACAGTTTTGGATCCCACCCAGAAACATAATAGTAGGCTTGGGTTCAGATCCAGCTATTCACATACAAACTCCACAAAATGTGGGCCATCTTTATTTTAAACTGTTTCAGTTTGGTCAGAACTTCTCTATGAAATATAAATCAATATTCCTTGTGCCTATGAAACTGATCCCTGTTTTGATTTTCTGCAGTGGAAGACAATGTTGGAGTTCCCAAGCTGCTCTTATGTCTGTCATCCGGTGATGATAGGGAAGAAGAAAACCGTCACAACAATAACTAAAACAAACAAAAAAAAGAAAAATGTTCCATTCTGCCTTAGTAGAAACATAGGAACAAATCAATTTGCCAAATGGACAGCAACATATTTTAGGAGAAGAAATAGGGATTAATAATTTTAATGTGTTTTTTTTCTCTTTTTTAAATCATAGCTTTTACTATGGTTGTACATAAACCTAATCTTCTGAATATTACATTTTTATCATCTGGGATTCTGGACAATGATTGTCTGCAAGTCTGAGCCTATTTGGCTGGTGGATTGGATAGGAGAGAACACAGGCAGCACTGGCAACCAAAGTAAGCGAATGCTGATCTCACACTCTTCTGCTTTGGAATTGCTCCAAAAGTCATGATTTTGGAACCTATGCACAAACATGAGGCCCAGTCCTGAAGGAGGTACGTGCCCTCAACTTTCATTAAATTCAATGGGCTCTGAAGGTGATCATCTTAGAGCCTTACAGGAGATACTCAAGTCTGCACCTTGCAAGACAGCCCATTACTTTACCCTGTATAAGGAAGAACTCAATGGGCTTGATTTTTTTCCAGAACTGGTTGTACCTAGAAGTCCAATTGAAATCAATGGAAGCTACAGCTCCTCAGCACCTTTGAAAATCAAGCCTAGTCTATTTTCCTTGTTCCCCAAGGCCAGATTAGTAGAGACAATAAAATTCAACGGGTGATAAAAGTTTTAAAGTTTTCTTTATTCCTTTCTAGTAGGAAAAGTTGTAAAAGACCAATGAGGCTGCACCAAAAGGCATGTAAAGATCTCAAAATAAAAAAAGGAGTCACACATAACATTTGAAAGAGGAGATATTACCAGAATACAGGGGAAGAAGTACAATAGAACTTCAGAGTTGCAAACACCTCGGGATTGGAGGTTGTTCATAACACTGAACAAAATGTTATGGTTGTTCTTTCAAAAGTTTACAACTGAATATTAACTTAATACAGCTTTGAAACTTTACTATGCAGAAGAAAAGTGCTGCTTTCCCTTTATTTTTTCAGTAGTTTGTTTCACACCGTACTGTACTGTATTTGCTTTTTTTTTTTTTTGGTCTCTGCTGCTGCTTGATTGTGTACTTCCAGTTGCAAACGAAATGTATGGTTGACTGGTCAGTTCATAACTCTGGTGTTCGTAACTCTGAGGTTCTACTGTAGAACATATAGGAACGAACTCAGAAATGGCAAAACAAAGAAAAGTACTGTTAGTAGAGGATGTAAAAAGGAATATGATAAAGTTTTATGAATACATAAGAAACAAGAGGATGAAAAAGAAAAGTGCAGATCTGCTGCTTACCAGGCAAGGAGAGCAAATAATGGTTGACGAGGAGAATGATGAAATGCTTAGTAGCCACCAAGCTTCAGTATTTATTAAAAAAAGATAATAGTTATAGCTTGCTTAATGGAATAGTGAGAAAACGGAGAGACCAGAAGGCAGGAAGTAACAAGCCAAAGAATACTTAGAAAACCAGGAAGTATTCAGAGCAGCAGGGTCTGAAGATGTTCACATCACTACTAAAGGAACAAACAATAGTACTGAAAATGTTGGTATCTATCTTGGAGACTAACTGGAGGATAATTAATATTGCACAGTACTGGAGAAGTGAGTAACTACCATTTATTTTAAGATGCGGGGAAGTGTGGAAGAAAGGTCAGAATTACACACCAATAAATTTAGCTTCAATATCCGGTAAATGGATTTGTAATCAACAAGGGGATATATAAATATGGTGCTGGATAAATTACAAAGATAGGAAAATATGGTGGTGGATTCATCAAAACAAAGATAATCCTTTCATTAGAAAGACATTGAGAAATAGATATGCTAAACCTTGAAAATGAATTATAAATTATTAAATTCCAAGAAGATGTAAGATTATCTTACTCTCTCAAGATCACATAGAAAAACTGTGGGGGAAGCCAGAACGAGAGCCCAGTCTTGTCAGTTGTATGCCTTCATCACAACCTCATGCTTTCTTCCCTTTAATTCTGAACCCTAATGCACTATCAAGTCTGATAAATTTGGCATGTACAAATGAGATTGCTTCAGAGCTTTATAACCCCTCAGTGTTTTAAACTGTGTTCAGTTTGAAGTGATCTAAAAATCAAATAAAAGTTTTTCTAACTTCCCTAATTTTAAAATGATGTACTGATTTTTTTTCAAACTTATAGAACTCATTCAGACTTGAAAATCAACCCAAATCTGAATACTGTATGTACTGTAGAGAAAGTTACTGTGAGGTTATATAAGAAACTCCAGATCATTAATGATATAAAGAGAAATAATGTTTTAAGGTACAAAGTGGCAGAGTTAAGATTGTGTGTACAACCTTAATATTGCGTTTCCCAACTTCTGAATGCTCAGTTCATCAACCTTAATCTTTATGTATAGTATGCATATACGTCTCTATACATGAGTAATGTGAAATCAGAAAACAAATTAAACTACAGAATGAATGAATAATTAAATCAATTCTACCATAACATAAGAGCATGAGCTAGATGAGCTCTCTAGGTCTTTTCAAATGATTTTAAGACTTTTCCCAGTGCTGTTAAAACTGATTTCCTTATCCTTGTGCTTTTTCTTTTCAGTCTAGTTCCACTATTAGAAGGCCATCAAAAGTTTAAAGGAATATTTCCTACAAGTAATTAGTTTATTATGATTCCATAAAAATGAAATAACATGGACAACCCCCCAAAATATTACTCCTTCAAAAGTATAACTTAAAATCAAAATTAGATTGCAAATACTGTTGCAATATCAGTAATTTTCAAATGTTTTCTTTAAAAATGTGAATATTATAAAGGAGTCAATTGTTTGTCTTTTTCTGAACAAAAATTATGCAGTGGAATTTGGAGACATCTGAAAATAGGTGAGCAAAATGGACACAAGGAAGTATACTCTGAACCAATTTACTAGCTTAAATGAATTTGCCTTGCTGCTGTACCCTCAGCAAAACCAGTAAACTCCAGTGAAGAATTCAGTCCCCTTTGCTACAGGTATTATGGAAAAGCAACTCTGTTAAGCGGGGGCAAAGTACAACACTCTAGGTCTACCAACTCTGCCAATTCAAAAACAGTTTTCACCACATTGAAAATGTTCTCTCTTCCAGATGCTTAAATTTAGAACATTTACAATGGCAATTATAAAATCACAATTGGACTAATTTATTCATTAATGACCCCATCACAGGCTAAATTTTATTTTAAGGGTGGTCTTCTAAAAAATGTATAATAAGCAGAGGTCTTTTTAGGAAGATATAGTAAAGCCTAATGACAACAGTTTCTCCTTTCATAGAATCATAGAATATCAGGGTTGGGAGGGACCTCAGGAGGGCATCTAGTCCAACCCCCTGCTCAAAGCAGGACCAATCCCCAACTAAATCATCCCAGCCAGGGCTTTTTCAAGCCTGACCTTGAAAACCTCTAAGGAGGGAGATTCCACCACCTCCCTAGGTAACGCATTCCAGTGTTTCACCACCCTCCTAGTGAAAAAGTTTTTCCTAATATCCAACCTAAACCTCCCCCACTGCAGCTTGAGACCATTACTCCTTGTTCTGTCATCTGCTACCACTGAGAACAGTCTAGATCCATCCTCTTTGGAACCCCCTTTCAGATAGTTGAAAGCAGCTATCAAATTCCCCCTCATTCTTCTCTTCCGCAGACTAAACGATCCCAGTTCCCTCAGTCTCTCCTCATAAATCATGTGTTCCAGCCCCCTAATCATTTTTGTTGCCCTCCACTGGACTCTTTCCAATTTTTCCACATCCTTCTTGTAGTGTGGGGCCCAAAACTGGAAACAGTACTCCAGACTAGGCCTCACCAATGTTGAATAGAGGGGAATGATCACATCCCTCGATCTGCTGGCAGTGCACCTACTTATACAGCCCAAAATGCTGTAAGTCTTCTTGGCAACAAGGGCCCACTGTTGACTCATATCCAGCTTGTCATCCACTGTAACCTCTAAGTCCTTTTCTGCAGAACTGCTGCCTAGCCATTCGGTCCCTAGTCTGTAGCAATGCATGGGATTCTTCCATCCTAAGTGCAGGACTCTGCAATTGTCCTTGTGGAATCTCATCAGATTTCTCTTGGGCCAATCCTCTAATTTGTCTAGGGCCCTCTGTATCCTATCCCTACCCTCCAGTGTATCTACCACTCCTCCCAGTTTAGTGTCATCTGCAAACTTGCTGAGGATGCAATCCATGCCATCCTCCAGATCATTAATGAAGATATTGAACAAAACTGGTCCCAGGACCGGCCCTTGGGGCACTCCGCTTGATACCAGCTGCCAACTAGACATGGAGCCATTGATCTATATCCGCTGAGCCCGAAGATCTATCCAGCTTTCTATCCACCTTATAGTCCATTCATCCAGCTACCATACCATACCATCCATACTTCTCTAACTTGCTGGCAAGAATACTGTGGGAGACCGTATCAAAAGCTTTGCTAAAGTCAAGGAATAGCACATCCACTGCTTTCCCTTCATCCACAGAGCCAGTTATCTCATCATAGAAGGCAATTAAGTTAGTCAGGCATGACTTATTCTTGGTGAATCCATGCTGACTGTTCCTGATCACTTTCCTCTCCTCTAAGTGCTTCAGAATTGATTCCTTGAGGACCTGCTCCATGATTTTTCCAGGGATTGAGGTGAGGCTGAGTGGCCTGTAGTTCCTTGGATCCTTCTCCTTCCCTTTTCTAAAGGTGGGCACTACATTAGCCTTTTTCCAGTCTTCCGGGATCTCCCCCGATCACCATGAGTTTTCAAAGATAATGACCAATGGCTCTGCAATCACATCCGCCAACTCCTTTAGCACCCTCAGATGCAGTGCATCCAGTCCCATGCACTTGTGTTCATCCGGCTTTACTAAATAGTCCCGAACCACTTCTTTCTCCACAGAGGGCTGGTCACCTCCTCCCCATGCTGTGCTGCCCGGTGTAGTAGTCTGGGAGCTGACCTTGTTCGTGAAAACAGAGGCAAAAAAAGCAGTGAGTACATTAATTTTTTCCACATCATCTGTCACTAGGTTGCCTCCCTCATTCAGTAAGGGGCCCACACTTTCCTTGGCTTTCTTCTTGTTGCTAACATATCTTCTTGTTACTTTTAATATCTCTTGCTAGCTGCAACTCCAAGTGTGATTTGGCCTTCCTGATTTCACTCCTGCATGCCTGAGCAATATTTTTGTACACCTCCCTGGTCATTTGTCCAATATTCCACTTCTTGTAAGCTTCTTTTTTGTGTTTAAGATCAGCAAGGATTTCACTGTTAAGCCAAGCTGGTCGCCTGCCATATTTACTATTCTTTCTACACATTGGGATGGTTTGTTTCTGCAACCACAATAAGGATTCTTTAAAATACAGCCAGGTCTCCTGGACTCCTTTTCCCCTCCTGTTATTCTCCCAGGAGATCCTGCCCATCAGTTCCCTGAGGGAGTCAAAATCTGCTTTTCTGAAGTCCAGGGTCCGTATTTTGCTGCTTTCCTTTCTTCCTTGTGTCAGGATCCTGAACTTGACCATCTCATGTTCTCATGTTCCAGAATGTCAAATATATATTCTGCCTTGTAGTAAAAAGCTCATAATGGATTTAAAATGTTCATTTGAAAGGTTGTCATTTGCTAGTGATCTGGAGATAAATCCTTCTCCCTTTTTAAAGTTTTGGATTGTAGTTAATGACCTTTTTCGTTCTGTGCCCAGGAAAAATATATTAACTTTAGAAACAGGCAAGGAAATTATACCTGACCCTGAACAAAAGGTAAAGCTATTTAACAATTATGTGGCAAGATCAACTGATGAGCGTTTGGTTAATCTAGATAAAGCAGAATCTATTTTACCATATAACTTAATGGTATTTGGTTACTGTGACTGGCCTATTCAAAGTGAGGGTTTTTCCCTGTCTTAATTTTTTTAAGACTGGATTTCTAGACCAGAAGAGAAGGATCAAAAAAGGAGCTGGTCAAAGGACTGTTTCTTTGCCAGCCCTGGCTACAGGGTTCCTTAGGGTAGTCTGGGATAGCCACAGTACCCTGGGATTGCCAGAGCACACTATCACTCCAACCATACCCCCTCTCACCCTGAAACACTGCTACACTGGGGGCTGCTGCGGCAGGTGGCATAGCAAACTTCTATATTAACAGTGTGCCAGCTGAGGAAAATGCTTACTTCTGAGTAATGAATTCAAGGAAATTGCAATGCAGTCATGTCCCATGAACTGAAAGAGGTTATCTTTGTCAAATAATTTTCTAAAATTATTTATTCCACTTTAATACAGTTTATATAATAGCTTGCTATTTCTGTGTATCTCTCCAACTGCAAGGTATATGTGTAGCATTGTCCTTTACTGGGTTGGACCTGCTCAGGTATGGTTTTGCTGGTTGCAGTCTGAAGGATGTATATACTAGAGCTGTGCAAAATGTTCACCAAAAAACTAACATAGTTTCAAGTTTCAACATGAACTTGAAATTCAGGCTATGATCATTGAAAGACTTGCGACAGGTTGTAATCTTCTTAAGCTGAACTGGAATCTTCTAAACATGGCCCACCTTAAGGGAGATGCCTCAGAATCATGCAAAATTCAGTTTTGTGTGGATTTACTGTGCAAACAGGATAAACTTATGGTTTTAACCCAGCTTTGTTTTTTAGATTTTGAGTTTTTAAGACTTTGGCATTGTGAATCCTAGTAGAACTCTGAAGTGAAATCTGGAATTTAGACACAGCTCTAATATTAGATCTGCTACTGTAGTACAAGTGTGAATTATTTATTGCGATGTCCCTTTTAAAACTTCTCATATTAATTTTCACTTATCATGAAATATAAATTATTCACAGAACTCAGGCCCTATGTCAGTCTGAATAAGCTGTATGTACTAGATCTCCATTACTGACCATTTTGTTAAGGCTATCAAAGTAATTTAAACATGTTAAAGAGCCATAACTTACATTTACCAAAGCCATGATGATTTTTCCCTAGTCCACTCTCACTAGTTGTTTTATTACTTTACTAGCTGTGACCCTACTGCATTAAGGTGTAATCAAATAACATACCAGCTGTAGGCATTCTTCGTGTTATGCAATAGTTATACATTATAATGTTAGGCTGATTTTGTTGTAATTTTTTTTTATAAAAACATTTGGGACTTAAATCATCAGCGTTCCTGAGTAAAAAAAATAAAATGCTTAGACTTGTCAATGATTGCTGTTTCTGCCATGTGGAGGAAAGATAGTTTTGTGGTTAGGGCATTTGGCTGTACCTTAATAGATGTGGGTTCAAATTCTGGCTCTGTCACAGATATCCTGTGTGACCTTGGGGGTTGCTTATCTCTCTGGCTGTGCCTAAACAGGGGTGTTTGTCATGAGACTGCTAGCAGATTGTAAAGTCCTAGCATAGGTGGGGTAAGTTAGAGTTTTACCTCAGCATAGCTGGTTGAGGTGAAGACTCAGGTGAAGCCTAAACATGGCCCCTGTGTCTCAGTTCTTCTCCCCTACCTTTGCTCTGTCTTGTCTCTTTAGAGTGTAAACTGTTTAGGGTAGCATCTATCTCTTACTGTGTGTGAGACCAGCTGTTTCCTGGCTGGTCACTTTAGGTCAGTGGGCTGTGTGCCAAAGTCTTCCAACCCCTGCTCTAGGTATTGTGGCAGCTGGTGCCCAAAATTAGTGGGGCTGGAGCTGGCAATTATATACCACAGAGTTATAGGCCTTTGATATCGTGGAAGTGCTTAAAACAAGTGATACAGTGTGTCATAAATATAAAGGGAAGGGTAACCACCTTTCTGTATACAGAACTATAAAATCCCTCCTGGCCAGAGGAAAAACTCTTTCACCTGTAAAGGGTTAAGAAGCTAAGATAACCACGCTGGCACCTGACCAAAATGACCAATGAGGAGACAAGATACTTTCAAAGCTGGAGGGGGTGGGGGAACAAAGGGTCTGTCTGTCTGTGTGACGCTTTTGCTGGGAACAGAACAGGAATGAAGTATTAGAACTTGTTAGTAAGTAATCTAGCTAGAAATGCGTTAGCTTTCCTTTTGTTTAAATGGCTGGTAAATAAGCTGTGCTGAATGGAATGTATATTCCTGTTTTTGTGTCTTTTTGTAACTTAAGGTTTTGCCTAGCGGGATTCTCTATGTTTTGAATCTGATTACCTTGTAAGGTATTTACCATCCTGATTTTTACAGAGGTGATTCTTTTACTTTTTCTTTAATTAAAATTCTTCTTTTAAGATCCTGATTGCTTTTTCATTGTTCTTAAGATCCAAGGGTTTGGGTCTGTGTTCACCTATACAAATCGGTGAGGATTTTTTTATCAAGCCTTCCTCTGGAAAGGGGGTAAAGGGCTTGGGGGGATATTTTGGGGGGAAGACGTCTCCAAGTGGGCTCTTTCCCTGTTCTTTGTTTAACATGCTTGGTGGTGACAGCCTAGGGTTCAAAGACAAGGCAAAGTTTGTACCTTGGGGAAGTTTTTAACCTAAGCTGGTAATAATAAGCTTAGGGGGTCTTTCATGCAGGTCCTCACATCTGTACCCTAGAGTTCAGAGTGGAGAAGGAACCTTGACACAGTGCAACATTAAAAAGCAAACATGTGCTTTATTTCATTTCAACAATATTAGGTAGTGCCTCACAGGTCCCAGTCAGGATTCTCTCCCCACTATTAAAATCATAGTAAACTCCCTACTCCCACACAAATAAAGCATTTCAGACCCCTTAAATAAAACAATTTTTGTTTCTCCTACACACTCAGTGAATTCACTTTGGATGTCCTATTCCCCCCTCCCCAATTTTTTGCTCCCCTCAGTTTGCCAAGTGTCACACACATTGTGTGATTCTCATTTCTCCAGTCTCCCACCCTCCAGCTCAGCCTGCGTGTCCCTCATTCCGTTCACTTCAACTGCAGTTGATATTCCTGGCTGTTAGGGGGCTGCTTTGGTACCTGGTGAGGCAACCATGTGGCTTCTCTAATACTTTTTACTTACCCATTTGGGTCCCAGCCTGCATGGAACAGGAAAGAGGCCTCACAGGCATGGGAGGTGAGGGCTAGTGGGAGGGACATGGGAGGTGTTAAGGGGACTGGAGCTATGGGATAAGGAGTTGTTGTGCGATAGTTACAAGCTACTAGAGGAACCTGCAACGGTGTTGCTCAAAGGCTTTCCCTTGTCCAGTACTCCCTCAGCAGGCTGCAGAGTCCCAACCCTCCACCAAGCTTTAGTGCTCCCATGATTTATCATACCAGGCTGCAAAGTCCCTTCTTCCTACTGGTCCCTCTTGCTACCTCTACTCTTCAAATGGAAATGATGACGCTGTCTCCTCTGGAGCTCTGCAAGGAAGTTGCTCAGGCTTTAGGAGCGTAATCTTCTTTAGTCCCAAAAGGGATTGAGACAGCAGTCTGGGAACATGTCCTCAACTCAGCACTGTTCCATTGTTTCAGTGACAGGGAAGCAGCTCTTTTATGGTATATCTACACTGCAAAGAAAAGGTGTTATGGTAGCATGGCTAGGCATACTTGCATTAGCATTAATTTAGCGAGCAGGGGTAATAGCAATGTAGAAATGGTTGCTTGGACTTCAGCATGAATTTACAACCAGAATATGAACCTAGGGTCCCTGGGAGTATATCTACACTGCAGCTGGAGAAGTGTGATTCTCAATGCGGGTAGACACTAATGCTAGTTCAGCTTGAATTAGTGCACTAAAAACAACAGTGTGGATTTTGTGGAACTGGCAGTGGCTCAGGCTAGCCACTTGAGTTTGGTCTGAGGGGATTGGGTGGGCTCAGACTTGGGAAGCTAGCCTGAGCCACCCCAAGTGCTGCAATGTCCACCCTGCTATTTTAAGTGGTCAGGCTCAAGTTAAAATTTTTTAAAAAAATGTAACATATGGAAAAAAGGGGAAGTTGATAGAAATGAATATAAACCAAAAGCTAGGAATTGTAGAAAATTTGATAATGGAAGCAAAGGGACATAAGAAGAAATTTATGGCCCACAGAGCTAAGGACAATAAGAAGGAGTTTTAAAAGTATATTAGGAACAAAAAGATTCCTAATAATAGTACTGGACCAATACTAGATGGAAATGGTAGAATTATCAATAATAAGGCAGAAGTGTTCAATAAATACTTCTGTCCTGTATTCGGAATAGAAACAGCTGATGTTGTCATATCATACAAGAGCATACTTTCCATTCCATGTATCTGAGAAGGATGTTAATGTAGCCGGATGTGGCCCCCCCGACATTTGCTCTTTCGAGTGCAGTCTGCACAGTTTCCTGTTACGCCATTACAAAGCCACAAGCAGCGGAAAGTCCCCAATAATGTTAGATGCTTGCTTAAAGCTGCATTGCTCTATATAATCAATTGTATTCATACTTATGAATATGCAATCAATTAACGTAAGGAATATGTGAGATAGTGTGAGTAACAGCCAATGGCAAAACAAAGAGGCAAATATCACCTTTTATGGAACCATGGTATTATCTTGGTGAAGGTATAAATCTTGAGATGGGTGGCCAGGTCAGCGGACCAACAAGGAAATGTAACAGCACACTAAACTGGGGACTAGACCGGATACAGTAGAGCCCTCCTATGGATCTGAAGGGACTTCGGGGACTCTCGTTGCCTCACAGCCGATCTCCGGGCAGCTGTCACCTGGCCAGCCTCAGCCATCTGCAAAATCAAAATCAATCTACACCCACACCTGCAGCTGGCCAGCATGAATGTGATGTGTGTGTAAGTATAGCTCAACTCACGCCAATAAACAAACCTCAGTGCTGCTCAGTTTCACCCTTGGTCTGGGCTCATTCCTTGGCTAGTCCCAAGGACAGGTAACAGTTAATAGCAGCTGCTAATGTTAGACATTTCAAGATCAGCAGGTCTGGATAACTTTCATCCAAGAGTTTTAAAAGAACTGGCTGAGAAGCTCATTGGACAATTCCTATTGATTTTCCAGAAGTCTTGTAACACTGGGGAGGTTCCAGAAGACTGGAAGAAAGCTAATATGCCAGTATTGAAAAAGGGTCTAGGCCTGTCAGTCAGACATCAATCGCAGTGAAGATAATTGC
Source organism: Lepidochelys olivacea (assembly GCF_965140295.1). Classification (NCBI taxonomy): domain Eukaryota; kingdom Metazoa; phylum Chordata; order Testudines; family Cheloniidae; genus Lepidochelys; species Lepidochelys olivacea. Next base: position 73,064,857 of record NC_140418.1, on the reverse strand, counting down.
ACACCTGATATGGGACTCGATTAATAAAGAATTAAAGGAGGGTAATATATTTAATGCCAATCAACAAGAGTTTATGGAAAACAGATTGTGTCAAACTAATGTGATTTTTTTATGAGATTACAAGATTGGATGAAGAGGTAACAGTGTTGTTGTAATATACTTAAACTTATGTAAGTCAGTTGACTTGGTACCGCATGACATTTTGATTAAAAAACTAGAACAATATAAAATTAACACTGCACACATTTAATGGGTTAAAAGCTGGCTAACTGATCTCAAAATGTAATTCTAAATGGAAAATCATCATCAAGAGGGTATGTTTTTAGTGGGGTTCCTCAAGGATTGGTTCTTGGTCTTATGTTATTTAACATTTGTATTAATGACTTGGAAGAATACATAAAATCATCACTGATAAAGAGTGCCGATGACATGCAAAATGGGGGAGTAGTAAATAAAGAAGAGGACAGGTCACTGATACAGAGCAATCTGGAATGCTGGGTAAACTGGGTGCAAGCAATATATGTTTTAATAGCATTGAATGTAAATATATACACCTAGGAACAGAGAATGTTGGCCATTCTTACAGCTTGGAGAACTCTATCCTGTGAAGCAGTGACTCTGAAAAAGGTTTGGGAGTCACAGTGGATAATCAGCTGAACAGGAGCTCCCGATGTCACAATATGTCCAAAAGGGCTAATCAGATCCAGGATGCATAAGCAAGATAACCTTTCTACCCCTACTCAAGATATTTTACTTCTGTATTTGGCACTGGTGTAATTGATACTAGTTCGAGTGTCCACAATTCAAGAAAGATGTTGATAAATTGGAGAAGGTTCAGAGAAAAGCAGCAAGAATGATTAAATTGTTAGAAAACATACATGATAGTGATAGACTCAAAGAGCTCAATGTATTTAGCTTAACAAACAGAACGCTAAGGGGTGACTTGATTACAGTCTATAAGTATCTCTGTGGGGAACACATATTTCATAATGGGCTCGTCAATCTATCAGACAAAGGTATAATACAATCCAAGGGCTGGAATTTGAAGCTAGACAAATTTAGACTGGAACTGTGATGTAAATTTTTAACAATGAAGATTATTAACCATTGGAGCAATTTATCAAAGTTCTTGGTGGATTTTTTATCACTGACAATTTTTAAAACAAGATTGGACACTTTTTCTAAAAGATATGCTCTAGAAATTATTTTGGATAAGTTCTATGACCTATACAGGAGGCCAGACTAGATGATCACAATGGTCCTTTCTGACCCTGAACCTGTGAATTTACTTGGGTTCAGAATCACACCTCCCAGAGGGAGCATAAACATACCTTGGAGAGCTTGTCCCATGGTTGCTAGCCAGTGCTGAAGACTGCCACCACACTACTGTGGTCTGATATTGTTACCCATGCTAGCTAGATTAAAGCTAACATGGGTATACCTATCCATGCTGCAATTATACCATTCACTTACAATGTAGGCATAACCTAAGGCTATGTCTGCACTACGAGCTAGGGGTGTGATTCCCCTGCTCATATACACATAGTCACCACATGAGTGCTCATCCAGCTAGCCCACGCAGAAATAGCAGTGTAGCCCTGGTAGCAGCACCAGGTGAGGCACAACTGAGCTGAGTACGTACCCAACGGTTTCAGGCAGGTTTGTACTTGGCATGGCTCAGTTGTGCCTTTGCTGCCACAATCAGTGCTACCCTGGTTACATTGCTATTTACACTTGCACTAGCTGGATTAGAGCTAGTGTGACTGTGCTCGTGAGCAGGGGAATCACACCCCAGCTTGTAATATAGATGTAGCAGTAATGGCTCAAAATTACCTGCCCCTTCCTTCCATGACTGCATGCCATGTTGCTGCAGTTGCAGTTGTAGAGCTAGATACGACGACCAGTTCCTCCCTCCTTGGACTGCACTCAAGGTCTCAAGACAGTATCTGCCTGAACAGCCCATTCCCCACAGACTGCACTGAGAGAGAAGGTATCTTGTAGGAAGTCTTTCTTTTCTTTCAAAAAATAAGAGGGGATTTAATTAGTGAGGCTTATCCCCATTAGTCCTTGATTACCAGTCACTGCTGCACTGGTGTTATAAAATAATAAATAATGGGGTAATATTGTAAATATGGTACCTCAGCTGGCATGTGGTATATCAGACAGCAGTTACTTGTAGCTATTAAGAAATATATAGTATGAAAATATTGTCTGTGATGTATTTGAAACATGTTTTATTAGTGGTTTGTGATGGAGTGTTCACCCCATATGACCCCTGAAGGAGTTAAAGTGACTCAGAAGAGGCTATTTAACAGGATGGGCTGCCCCTGGGGGTGGGGGAGGCTGCCTATACAGCCCTAATTGACCCTGAAGCCCAGCTGGGCTGGTGTACAGCCAGAGAGAGGAGAGGAGAGCAGAAAGAGGGTGCTGTGGGGGAGATAGTCATTAGTCACTCTCAGGGTTGAGCGAAAGGAGTAGGAAGAAGTCTAGGGAAAATAGCAGTACGGCTGAGGTCTCATGGACCATAGCTTCTGATTGTAGGGTCCTTAGGCTGGAACCCAGTGTAGAGTGTGATCCTGGGTTCCCTTACTAGCCACTGGGGGAGTGGCATGGGGATGGCAGTGGCCTTTGAAGACTGCCTGAGGCGTTTTGGTTAGAGAGACTTTGATACCATGAAAGGGGGGAAACTGTAGTGACTTGGCTGGAGGACCAAGCCGCAGAAAGGAAGTGCTGCAGTTTGTGGCATAGGTGAGAGGCCACTGAGTGAGAGACTGGGACAAGGGCTTGGCTGGGAACCCATCAGAGGAGCTGTTAAACCAGTGGTGAGCCAGATGAGCCCCAAGGAGGTGCCACAGCGGTGAGTGGAGCACCTTTTGACACAACTACATTATAGTTTTGTTAGAATGGAGGATTGAGGAGTCTCTTAAATTCTAATTTAGTGAGCCCAGCATAAGTTGTGCTGGGAACTTTAGTAGAGCTGTTCTAGTCAGTGGCAGCTGTCAGCTTCACAAATTTGGAAACTTTCTTGATTGAGTACAAAACTTGAAAGCTTTCTACATTCTGTGCACAGCTCAAAATATTAACTCTGCTCCTAGAAAAGTGTAGATAAGGATGGTGAAGTTGCCAGCTGTCATTTTATCCTTATTTGTTTTTTGTTGTTGGTTTTTTTAAGTTATCCTATTGTCATCATGTGAGCTTAGTGGTGGGTGAAATGGTGGCTCATTTTTAGCTGCTGATTGGTGTCAGAGCTGCCTCTGGAATTTTAAAATAGTCTTTTCAGTGCTGACGGAAAGATTTTACCTATCAAAACAGTCTGACATCCATTTAAACATGGCTTGCATTTTCTGTCATGTCACATCTATGAGAACAAATCCCAAATTACTGTACCACAATTAAAGACATGGACTTTGAAGTGTGGCCATTAAATTGCCCTTATGAGAGCCAACATGGGCATTACCTAACCTCATATTTTGACTTTAAGAACTAGAGGGAAAATGGTTTATAATTAGCAATCACATTTGTATTTTCTGTGTCTCAAAATGCCTGCAGGAGAGACTTTAATAATAAAACTTGACATTTCTGGAAGCCTAGTATAACAACATATTGTTAAAAAATTGTATACCAGGGAAAAGTTGGTGTCTGGAGAAGTCTTACAGGTGAAATCTAACACTTGACTTGGGCCACAGCATTAAGTTTCAGTCAACCCCTTTGTACCAGTTATAGCATCGGTACACGTATGGATTCCCCTGGCCCATTCCCACTGCACCCTTTTGAGCCAGTCTGTGTAGGGTTGGCATGACAACAGTGTAAAGGGGTTGAATAGGAATTGCTTTGTGCCCCTGCACCTATTCAGGGCTTAAGAGAGGCAGAGGACTAGTCTGGCCTTCCACACCACAGGCGAATTTCACCCCTTAGGAATGTTATCTGGAACTACCAATCTGAGTGGAAACCAGGTGGGCTTCTGACTGGGCAAATGAGGAACCTTAAAAAGAAACTGTCACGTCACTCAGTGGAAACCTATAACATACATCTTATTCTCTCTTTAAAAAAAAAAAAGGACTTAATGAAATATATAAAATAAAGTGCACCATGGCATAAGTGTAACCAACATAATGGGTTCCTATATAATTTTATATCTGAAATGCTATCTCTTGGCTTTGCCAACTATAAAGCAACTCTTATAATTTTCAGTCTGGCAGTTTTTCATCAGAATCTGCTTCATATAATTGCACTTTAGGGGTCTTCAAATATTTCCTTATCTTTGCAGGCTTCCCAAGCATCAGCCTGAATGATTTATTGTACTTCTGCCCTTTCTGTGTCTCCTTAAAGGATTTTTTTATTAGGTCTCTTTCCTCAGGGATGTACTCCTGTAGAAAATGCACTGTGCCAGGCTTGTTACAATTTTAATAGTTTATCTTGTCACCTAGTCTTGTAAATGGGCCTTGGAACTTTAGGCATCTTTGAGACTTAATATTATTTAAAAAGTGCCTCCTGCCTCTTCTCTAATTAATTGCAATCAGGAAGGCTAGTTGGTGGACACATGGTGTCACAGCTCTGTGAAATGCTGCCTGATGGCTATAAACACTGCCATATGTTCTCTGTGAAATATTGCCATAATCACTGGCAACAGGAACAGCTGATATGTGATGAAGGATGGTTTCTTCTCTTCTTTCTGTTTTATTCTCAAAATCTGTGAGGAGCTGACTGATCAACTTAATATTTTCTTTCTCCTGCCTCTACCAGTAGTTGATTTGTCTGCTTTTCAAATTTACTTCACTAACTTTCAGACTTTTATATTCATGCTTCAGATTATAGCTGCCAGTGGATTGGTTTGTATATCTTGTCACTTTGCGAACACTACGCTTTAATGAGGCTATGTCCTTAGTTCAAAGGAAACTTTCACCCTGAAATAGACAGATAATGTAATTATTAAAGCCAGGTTGCAGGAAAATGAGAAAGAAATGTAAAAACGAATGAACAGGAATTTTTCAGTTAACTAGCAAAGTTCAAGTTCTCCCATGAAAATGCAGGTGGCTGGACAGCTTCTTATCTTAATCGCTTGCCTGCTTTTTTTGGCTTGGGAAACGGTATACACTTGTTTGGAGGGTGGGGAGGGAGATATCTCAAAAGACAAGACTTTAATATTTAGTCAATATTTTTAGGTCTGATCCTTGATCATCCTTTGAAATAAAGGTAAAAGTTCATAGAATCATAAAAATGTAGGGCTGGAAGGGACTCCGTAGGTCATCAAGTCCAACCCCATGTGCTGAGGCAGGACCAAGTAAACCTAAACCATCCCTGGCCGGTATTGGTCCAACTTATTTTTAAAGGACTCCAGTAATGGGGATTCCACTACCTCCCTTGGAAGCCTATTTCAGAATTTAGCTACCCTTCATAGTTAGAAAGTTTTTCCTAACTTAAATGTCCTTTGCTATAGATTAAGCCCATTACTTTTTGTCCTACTTTCAGTGAACATGAAGAACAATTGATCACCATCCTCTGTATAGCAGTCCTTAACATATTTGAAGACTATCAGGTTCATCTTCAGTTGTCTTTTCTGAAGACTAAACCTTCCCAGTTTTTTTTACCTTGACTCATAGATAAGGCTTTCTAAATCTTGTATAATTTTTGCTGTTCTCCTTTGCACTCTCTCCAGTTTAGCCACATCTTTCCTAAAGTGGGGTACTCAGAATTGGACACGATACTCCAGCTGAGGCCTCAACAGTGCGGAGTAGAGTGGGACAATTGCCTCATGGGTCTTATATACAATACTTCTGTTAATACAGCCCAGAATATTAGCCCTCTTCACCACTGATCATATTGTTGACTCATATTCAATATGCAATCACTAACCCCGAGATCCTTTTCAGCAGTACTACCACTTGCTAGTTTGTCTCCATTTTTTAGTTGTGCATTTGATTTTCTTTCCCCCTTCCAACTGTAATACTTTGCACATGTCTGTATTGAATTTAATCTTGTTGATGTTAGACAAATTCTCTGATTTGTGATGGTCGTTTCAAAGGCTAATCCTGTTCTCCAAAGTGCTTGCAGCATCTCTTACTTTCATGTCATATACAAATTTTATAAACATACTCTCCATTGCATTCTCCAAGTAAGTAATGAAAATATTGACTAGTACAGGACGCAGGACTGACCCCTGTGGGACTCCCCTAGCTATGCCCTCCCAGTTGGACAGAGAATCATTGACAGCTATCTGACATAAAAAGAAAAGGAGTACTTGTGGCACCTTAGAGACTAACCAATTTATTTGAGCATAAGCTTTCATGAGCTACAGCTCACTTCATCGGATGCATACTGTGGAAAGTGTAGAAGATCATTTTATACACACAAAGCATGAAAAAATACCTCCCCGCACCCCACTCTCCTGCTGGTAATAGCTTATCTAAAGTGATCACTCTCCTTACAATGTGTATGATAATCAAGTTGGGCCATTTCCAGCACAAATCCAGGGTTTAACAAGAACGTCTGAGGAGGGAGCGGGGGGGGGGGGGGGGATAGGAAAAAACAAGGGGAAATAGGTTACCTTGCATAATGACTTAGGCTTGAATAGAGACTGGGAGTGGCTAAGTTAATTGTATCCAATTTGCAAATGAATTCCAATTCAACAGTCTCTCGCTGGATTCTGGATTTGAAGTTTTTTTGTTGTAATATTGCAACTTTCATGTCTGTAATCGCATGACCAGAGAGATTGAAGTGTTCTCCGACTGGTGTATGAATGTTATAATTCTTGACATCTGATTTGAACTGTGCCCACATGTCTATTCAGGGGACACCATCACAGGGCCTTATAACATCAGCCACACTATCAGAGGCTCGTTCACCTGCACATCCACCAATGTGATATATGCCGTCATGTGCCAGCAATGCCCCTCTGCCATGTACATTGGTCAGACTTGACAGTCTCTATGTAAAAGAATAAATGGACACAAATCAGACGTCAAGAATTATGACATTCATAAACCAGTCGGAGAACACTTCAATCTCTCTGGTCACGCGATTACAGACATGAAAGTTGCAATATTACAACAAAAAAACTTCAAATCCAGAATCCAGCAAGAGACTGTTGAATTGGAATTCATTTGCAAATTGGATACAATTAACTTAGGCTTGAATAGAGACTGGGAGTGGCTAAGTCATTATGCAAGGTAACCTATTTCCCCTTGTTTTTTCCTATCCCACCCCCCGCTCCCTCCTCAGACGTTCTTGTTAAACCCTGGATTTGTGCTGGAAATGGCCCACCTTGATTATCATACACATTGTAAGGAGAGTGATCACTTTAGATAAGCTATTACCAGCAGGAGAGTGGGGTGGGGGAAGGTATTTTTTCATGCTTTGTGTGTATAAAAAGATCTTCTACACTTTCCACAGTATGCATCCGATGAAGTGAGCTGTAGCTCATGAAAGCTTATGCTGAAATAAATTGGTTAGTCTCTAAGGTGCCACAAGTACTCCTTTTCTTTTTGCAAATACAGACTAAAATGGCTGCTATTCTGAAACCTATCTAACATAGACATGTGCAGGTGTGTCCTGACTGGTATATTAAATCTGTGCACTTGCATTTGGAAAGGGCGGGGCTCCTGTATTGTCAGTGGTTGGAGAGGGTTCCCCATGCTCTCCACAGACAGGCTCCTTCACAGTGTAAGCAGGTGGCAGTGAGTCAGCCTGGACAGCTCAGGTAACCCTGTAATGTCTCAAACTGTTCTTTGAGTACAGGCTTTCAACCAATTGTGCACACACCTTATAGTAATTTCATCTGCACCACATTTCTCTAGTTTGCTTATGAGACTGTCACATGGGACTGTGTTAAAAGCTTTTCTAAAATCAGGCTGTATCAATGTCTATGGCTTTCCCCCCCATCCTCAAGGCTAGTCACTGCCCTGCACTTTAAGCAGGGAGGGGTTTGTCTGGCTTGCTGGGAGAAGAGGGCAATGCTTTCTGGCTTTGGGGAGGAAGGGAGATGTAAAACTGCTGGAAAAACAGTCAGCATGGTGGATGACTCACCACCTAGGAATGAGGGGTTTAAAAAGGTCAGCCAGGGCCTGGACCCTCTCCGCATCACTCAGAACAGGCTGGGCAGCACCCCCACATCCTCCCTATTTAGGTCACCAATATGCCGGGTGTTTAGCTATGTCTGCTATGGGCATCATGCTAGCCGCCCCGCCGAGGGGGGCTGGGAAGGAATTTTTCCCTTACCATCATATTGGCCAGGTGCAGCTGGAGGTTTTTTCCGCCTTCCTCGCAGCAGGTTCAGGTGGGCTCTGTTCATGCAAAGCATGACGGGCGGTAGGCCATATGTCGCAACTCTTTATTTAAGTGTATAGCGGATGTTCAGTGCAGGTACTCCATAAATTAAGGCATAAAAGAATAGATAAATGGCTTGGAAAAGAAATTAAGGAGAGGTAAATGAGCGAGCCGGGGCAGCTGGGGACCCCTCTGATTGGTACAGCAGGGAGCCAACCTCCCACAACATTATAGTCCACTGTAACCTCTCCTACGAGTGGGGGCTGGTCGGTAAGGTCCCAGAAAGGGAATTGCTGGAGGGGCCTGGATGAAAAGTGGGGGAGTTGGTGGAAGCCGCCCCTGCTCCCCCCAAAAAATTGTCTGGAATTGGAGGGACCCAGCAGTGGATCTGCTGGAGGGACATAAATTTTTCACCTGCACTGTACATTTTATCTGCTGGGTTAGTTCCAGACATCTATCTAATAATAAAGTTGCAGCCTGATTAAACCCATATCTAATGTCTCCTGTCATTCTTTTGGCATAGCCAGACAATAACCCCGTCAAAGAACAAAATGAGGCTGGTTTGGCATGATTTGTTCTTGACAATTCCATGCTGGCTATTCCTTATAAACCCTATTATACTCTAGATGCTTACAAATGGATTGTTTGTTCCAATATCTTTCCAGGTGTCAGCCTAACTTCGATTAGTCTATAATTCCCAAAGTCCTCTTTGTTTCCCTTTTAAAAGATAGGTACTATATTTGCCCTTCTTGAGTCCTTTGGGATCTTACCCGTCCCCCATGAGTTCTTGATGATAATTGGTAATGGTTCTGAGATTGCTACAGCTAGTTGTTTAAGTATCCTAAACTGAATTTTATCAGCCCCTGCCGACTTGAATACACCTAACTTACATAAATATTCTTTAACCTGTTCTTTCCCTATTTTGGCTTACATTCCTTTCCCCTTATTAATATAACTGTGTTGAGTCTCTAGTCACCATTAATCTTTTTAGTGAAGGCACTGAACACCTCTGTCCTCTTGATGCCATCAGTTAGTAGCTCTCCTTCCCCACTAAGTAAGTCTTTCCTTCATCTTTCTTTAGCTCCTAATGCAGTTCAAGAACGTATTATTGCGTTTCATATCCCTTACTAAGTATAACTCATTTTGTGCTTTAGCCTTTCTGATTTTGTGCTTACACACTTGTGCTAGTCTTTTGTATACTTCTAGGTATTTGTCCATGTTTCCATTTCCTGTGGGATTCTTTTTTGACTTTCAGGTCATTAAAGAGCTTTACATGGAGCCATATTGGTGTCTCACTATTCTATCTTGATTCAAAGGAAAAATAAGTCTGCAGCTGTGCCTTTAATATTGTCTCCTTTAGAAACTGCCAGCTCTCCTGAACTCTTTTATCCCTTCAATTTTTCTTTGCATGGGGTCCCACCTAACAATCAACAGTTCTCTGAGTTTGTTAAAGTCATTAAATCCAGCTTGCCTGGCTGGCAAGATAGAGTCTGGAATGTCCAAGAGGAATGCTAGTACTTTAGGAGTTCACACTTGTTCCTGGGTTGATGAAATCTAATTATAGAGAACACAACCAGGTTGGGGTGTCTGCCCTGTTTCTTGACAGTCTGCCCTGAGGTTGGCACTCATGGTCGTGAGCCTCTCCAGACAGTGTGACAATATCACAATTTCACCCTCCTCCCCCTTTTATCTTTACCCAGGCACTTTCAACTGGTCTGCCTCTGACCTTCTTCTGGACCAAGTGTCTTTATTTTTGATGTATATTGCAACACCTCCTTGCTCTTTTCCCTGTCTGTCCTTCCTGAACAAGCTATGCTCCTTTATATCAATATTCCAGTCTTGAGATCTATTTCACTAAGTCTCTGTGATGCCAATTAAGGCATAATTTAGCTCATGTACTAGTACTTCCAGTTCTTCCTGCTTATTCCACCTATTCCTTGCTTTGCATATAGACATCTAAGATGTTGATGATGCTCCACCTTGATTTCCCTCTTGTTGCTCCTATCTTCCTATTGTAATTTTCCAGTCCCCTCACAACATATAGCATTTTTATGCTTACCTTTGGGCTTTTGTCACCTGCCCCCTTTGAACCTAGTTTAATGCCCTCTCATTAGGCTGGTGAGTTGGTGTATGAAGATGCTCTTCTTTTTGCTCCCAGAGCTCTGTAGTCATTTCTGATCTGCTCAGGGTACCTGGCAGTGTCATTAATGCCTACATAGACCAGTGACTCTGAACCTTTCCAGATTACTGTACCCCTTTCAGGAGTCTGATTTGTCTTCCATACCCCCAAGTTACACCTCACTTAAACTACTTGCTCACAAAATCAGAAATACAAATACAAAAGTGTCACAACATACTATTACTGAACAATTGCTTACTTTCTCATTTTTACCATATGTCAAGGTTCCTCCCCCACTCTGAACTCTAGGGTACAGATGTGGGGACCTGCATGAAAACCTCCTAACCTAAGCTGGTAAAAGTAAGCTTAAAACTTCCCCAAGGTACAAATTAATTTTATCCTTTGTCCTTGGAATATCCACTGCCACCACCAAACTCTAACTGGGTTTACTGGGAAACGTAGTTTGGACACGTCTTTCCCCCCAAAATCCTCCCAACCCTTGCACCCCACTTCCTGGGAAAGGTTTGATAAAAATCCTCACCAATTTGCATAGGTGACCACAGACCCAAACCATTGGATCTGAGAACAATGAAAAAGCATTCAGTTTTCTTACAAGAAGACTTTTAATAGAAATAGAAGTAAATAGAAGTAAAGGAATCACCTCTATAAAATCAGGAGGGTAGATACCTTACAGGGTAATTAGATTCAAAACATAGAGAATCCCTCTAGGCAAAACCTTAAGTTACAAAAAAGACACACAGACAGAAATAGTCATTCTATTAAGCACAATTTTTTTCTCAGCCATTTAAAGAAATCATAATCTAACACATACCTAGCTAGATTACTTACTAAAGTTCTAAAACTCCATTCCTGGTCTATCCCCGGCAAAAGCAGCGTACCGACAGACACAGACCCTTTGTTTCTCTCCCTCCTCCCAGCTTTTGAAAGTATCTTGTTTCCTCATTGGTCATTTTGGTCAGGTGCCAGTGAGGTTACCTTTTAGCTTCTTAACCCTTTACAGGTGAGAGGATTTTTCCTCCGGCCAGGAGGGATTTTAAGGGGTTTACCCTTCCCTTTATATTTATGACACCATATAATTATAAAATAAATCAACTGGAATATAAATATTGTACTTACACTTTAGTGTATAGTATATAGAGCAGTATGAACAAGTCATTGTCTGTATGAAATTTTAGTTTGTACTGACTTTGCTAGTGTTTTTTATGTAGCCTGTTGTAAAACTAGGCATGTACCTAGATGAGTTGATGTACCCCCTGGAAGACCTCTGCATACCACGTACTGCTGATTGAGAACCACTTACGTAGACAAGTTGCATGGGGTAGTGGTCAGAGGGATCGATGAGCCTGAGCAACTTTTCTGTAATGTCTTGGATGTGGGCTGCAGGCATCATGGACCATGTCAGGTCAGCAAGTGTATGCTTTCATCCCTCTCAGAACGGAGCTCCTGACCACCAGCACCTTACATCTCCTCCTCTTGGGTGCAGTGTCTGTGAACCTCCCAGCCTTGGGGCAGGTGGCTCCTCCACCTCAGCTGTTGGGATGTGCTCCTCACCATCTATTGCCAGTAGACCACATTTGTTCTTGACCGTGATGGATGGAGACCTGGATGGGGGTTGGAGCACTGTCTACTGCACGAGGTAGCCAGCAGCCAGTCTCCTCCCATAGAGCAGCCAGTTCTCCTTCCTTCTCTGGTGCCACTATTGTAATTTTGTTGTCAGTCAGTATTCTCTGCCCCAGATGTTTCCATGTGCATCCTGTCAATGAAATCCTTGTGCTTCTGGATGCTATGCAGTTCTTGTTCACTAGTGTAGAATCGGTCCCTTAAGGCCATCTGTCAGTATAAGCATATGCTTGGCAGAAGAATACTTGATATTATACCAAGAGTGGGATAAGAAATAATAAATGTGTTTGTGTATATGATACTATGCACCAATTTTTTTTCCTTTATATGTTTTGCCTCTGACATTAAGTTCAAAACTCTGGCCCCCAGTCTGTGAACCCTTCATTAAGAGCAGCAGTTCTCTTACTACATCACTGTGCTGGAAGCCTCAAATGACTGTCTCCACAGTAAGTACAATTCAATAATGGAGAAGCAGTGTATTAAAGATGTAAAGTATTTGTGTCTTCAGTTAGAATCATAGGGCTCATTTTGAGGTAATCAAATAGAATTGTTTCTAGTCAGTTTATCAGAACTGGTTTCTTTGGAGCCCCTTTTCTATTTAGAGATGTCTTAGATTACTAATTTTAATGGGTTTGCTAGCTCTGAGAATAATTTTATATTTTTAAAGAAACAGCTGACTTTTTTTTTAACAGCTCCCTTAATGCTTTGGGAGTTGTAGGCTATTGAAACAGGTTTCTCTCTTTCTCTCTCTTTTTTTAACCTTATGTGCACAGCTCAGGCTATTAAACTGTATGCAGGTGATTGATCTCTTTAATAAAACACAGTTCTTTAGTCAGGAAAGAATGATAAACAAATGTACTTTGTTTGTCCAGTGCTTTGGAGATTATGATAACATGAGGGCATCAAGAATGCCTTTTAACTGATAAGTTAGATGAAACACATCAATTCAGACTTTATTTCAACAAGGCTAGAAACCAATATGCTTAACTTAATTTTGTTCATGCTTTCTGTTCATTTGTAATTCTATGTGCATTTTAACAGAAAATATTTCATACTTAAGTAAAGAGAGGCCCTGGGAGGTAAATGATTCTGGCACTTTCTGGACAATCATTAAACAAGGACGCTGAACAATCACTTTGTCTGATTACATGCTTTTGCTGTTCGTTCTAATTCCCCATTCTGTGTGGTTTCAGTGGACACCCGTCACAAACACCCCTGGGGGGAGTGTAACTGTAGAACAACGTGTCTCTAGTGCTAGCCCTGCTGCATGTTTAAAAAGGATGTACGCGTTACTACAGCCCTGAAAGCAAATACTCCTTGTTCTTCTTACATGCATGTGGTCTGACTGTCTGCCTTTACACTCATGTAAATCAGAAGCATCTCCACTGGTATAAAAAAAAGAGTATATGAGAAGAGAATCAAGCCCTTATTTCTTTAGCTAATCACTAAAAAACATTCTTTCTATGGAAACCTCTGTTTTCATGGTCTATGCTGTTCTGAAGGACAATACAGCTTTATTAAGAGATACCCCTCACCCCCCGACCCTGTCATGTGAACAGTCACATTTTATGGCACTCTGAAGGAAAAATACAGGAAACTTGTCATTATTTTTCTTCAGGTTGTATTGCTTTTTTCATTATACAATGTGATGAAAGACTATTGCCCTCATTTTTTTGGAAGTGTTATGGGAATCTGGCAAAACATAATTCTTTCTACTAATATATGAATATTTTTTGTACTGCTGTATTTACCAGTATTTTAAGGTGACTGTTCCTAAACTCTCTTTGAGGTGAAAGTTGGCACACAAAGTAACTAGCTCAGGAACATATTAAAAAAAAATCCTTATTTTTAGGGTTAGGCCTGAAACTGAAAGAGGAAATGTTGGCAAGTTCACATACTTTCTGTTCCTCTGTCAAAGCCAAAACCCTAATGTTTTGGGTTTCATTACTCTGTGATTCTTAATTATTTGATTTTTGAAAGAAAATTAAAAATAACCAAAATTAGGATCTCTGGTATACACAGGAGGGGCTATAGTTTTATCTTGACTGCCAAAAAGTAGCTATAGAACTCCTATCAAAACTAATGGGAGTTATCTGCCTAAATTACTTTACCTCGAGCAAAGTAATCCTTTCAAATATGAGGGAACAATATTGTTCGTTGAACCAAACATGCTGCTATATCTTGGCAGTATGAGATGAATTAATGGCAGTTTCATCCTTAACTCTTGAATTTGGGGGGGCTGGTTCACTTAGTGAGACATGCCTCACGTGCAGTTTGACCAAGCTCTCTGGCCTTCTTTTATGTAATCTTTGTGTATGTAGGATGATAGCTTTTAAAAGCATTACTCCCACCTACCCAGTATGCATTGAATTAAAGACCCACAGACACAGTACTAGAAAACAAACCTATTTTAAGAAAAGATAGCTTCTTCAAATCAAAAGCTACTCATTTCAAAGATAGTGGTGATTCTTAAACTGTATAGAACTGTTAGAAGCAAGTGTGAGAGAGATTTTCTTTTTTCATTTAAAATATGTATTTTATTAATATGGAACTTTGCCTGTAGTACTTATGACAGAGATAAATACAGTATTATTAAATCATTCTTCATGTTATTTCTCTTGTCACAATCTTACCAGTGTCATAGTTGGTGGGTTAAAGACGTTTGTAGTTCATGCAGAATAGAAGACCAAATATTAAAACAAACAAACAAAAACCCAAGCGGCCCTCCCTTTCCCCTGCAACCCAGCAGGGTCCCAATATTTACCACACTGGCTGATGAATGTAAACATATCCATAATTACTGAAGAAGTTGGGGAAAATTCAAATGATGTCACAGAACATTTGGATGCCTCCTTTGAGGCATGGCATGTTGCTTTTTAAAATGCTGTCTGTTAGTAAGTGGATTTGCAAAAGTTTTCTATCTTGTCTTTTGATTTTGACCACTACACTTTCATTTGGAACAATACCCAAGAGTTGTCTAATTTGAAACCATGACTGGTTACACTGCTGTTACACAATAAATGCCACTTGGGCTCACCTAGGCTTATGAATTCTTTCTTAACACTTTTGTGTAACACAGTGTGTGTTGGGGAAATGGGAAGGATTAAGATACAAATCTAGTTTCCATCAAGTGCACCCATAGCCACATACACTGTAACAAGATTCTGTTGGGGTACAGCACATAAGCAGATGATAAAGAGTGTGATAATGGTGCTAATGCTAAGTTACGTTTTAGGTATAGTGAAATCTCAGTTAACTGACTAGTTCAGTAGGGCTAGATCCCACTAACAGTCACTATTACCAAGAACCTTGAAGTCAGATGTACAATGCCTGGCCCGACTATTCTCACACAACAGCTCATAAAAGAAGAATGATCTTTGTTTTATTTCTTGCCTCGTTTTGATATTGTGGATGTGCAACCCAACCTCTTGTGAGTGAAGGCCTTATTGTGTTTTCAACTGAGTTATGCTATGATGGCACAGAACAGGCAAGCATTGATATTTGTTAGTAGCCATGGCAACCATGAGTAAAATGTGGGCATGATGCGGGGCAAGATCAAATGACTGACATATCTAGCATGTGCTGGAATTATTTAGACTGCGCTATAAATCTCACTTTCTTTTTCAAGGATCTCCCTATAGCAGACAATAATATATTATAATAATTAAGGAAAAACAGCAAGGCACTAATGTTGTTGCTCCAGTCCACCAGGAACAACACAGCAATCCATGTGTTATGGTTTTTACTTTCCCTTTCCTTTAGCCTCTCTCAACAGAGAGCTGTATGTCAGGTTAACAAACTGGAGACAAAAATGCTGTATGAAAGCCAAACTAACAGCAAAACTGAGGGGTGCATTGTACTGCTTCTGCTGTATTAATTTGTTTTCTCCACTTGTCTTTCACAAGTATTTGTATAAGAGGTGGGTATTATTACTATACAAAGTTTTTCACCAGTAGATCTCAAAGTAATTTACAAAGGAGGTAAATATTATTAGAGCTGGGTGAAATTTTTGGCCAAAGCCTTATTTTCAGAAAAAAATTTGATGACACAAATGGTTCATAAATTGGTGTCTGTCTCATAGAATTGTTCATTTAAATAAAAAAAATTCATAAACCCAAACTTTTTGTTTTGACATTTTCAAAAATGATGCTTCATTTTAAACTATCCTTCAATTGAATTAAAAAAAAATCAAATCTTAACAAAATGCTCTAAATTAAAACAAAATGTATAGTTTTGGGTCAAACAATGTTTCATTCAACCCCAAATGAATTGTTTTAAAAATTGTTTTGGAACAGTCAGTAAACCAACAGATCAGTTATTCACATAGCTCTAGTCATTATCCCTATTTTACAGATGGGAAAACTGAGGCACAGAGTTATGAAGTGACTTGCTCAAGGACACCCAGCAGGCTAATAGCAGAACCAGGAATAGAATCCAGGTCTTCTGAGTCTAACTGCTACTCTATCTATCTATCTATCTATCTATTGATGATTTAACTGGGAATCGGTCCTGCTTCGAGCAGGGGGTTGGACTAGATGACCTTCTGGGGTCCCTTCCAACCCTGATATTCTATGATTCTATCTATTAGGTTACACTGCCAAACTCATTTGTGACCCCTCTTCTCTCCCTTCGCCCAAGACAAGGCTGTGTGGCACAGGGTTACAGATGGAGAAGTAGGAGCACTAAAATTTTTCTGGGATGAGTTATACAAATTTACAGTATAAATAAGTAGTATAAAAGTACAGTATTGGAAAAAAGTACAGTATTGTACAAGCCCCAAGCCCTGACATTTTGTCACAGAGTAATGAAATTCCATGGAAGAGCCATCACAGATCTGGTGCTTTTTTGAGACCATTTTAAGCCCCACAAAAAGACAGCAAGCTCTACAGACATATCTATTTCTATCTCAGAAATGAGCTGCAAAACAAATGGCTCATGTATGTTATGAGGGAGACTGACTCATCTACTCACCTCTGAGAGCGCTCTTCCTGGGTGTACGTGCAAGACCAGTGTTCCCCCTTCATCTTTGCTTTGTGATTCTGAAAGTCTCCTAACTATTATTCATGTTTGGATTGGAAATCCTAAATAGCATCACTAATATTTCTAATATCTGTGACACTTGGGGAAAAATACTCAATTCTATTTCCATCCCTAAGAATTTTTTTTAATTAAAATTGGAACTTGAATTATAAGAAGGCAAAGCTCTCTTGGCCTCATTGTTCAGTATTTGAGAAAAACAAACAAGCTTATTATGAATATCAGGTATTCACTTCAAAGTAAACCTTTCACAGTGTAGACACAATGTTCCTTAGGTATTTATTGTAGCTTCTTATAGTGCAATTAATTAATATGGTAAATATTATTATAGTAGCTCATTATACAATGTAAAAACCGAATACATAAATGGTGTCTTATTTAAGTGAGCAGACATCAGAACTCATCAAAAGCCTCTTTACAGTGGTTCATTTCGCATTTTCTAACAAACCTACACCTGCTATCGTAGTATGCACACTACACAAATCTGCAAAGCGAATTTCTTATGGAGAAAGCAGCCTCTGTTGCTCCAATGACAGTGTGGTTCACAGTAGAAACACATTCAATTCCACATAGTAATAGTGCTTCAATAACAGCTAAAAAGTGTTTTATGGTGGAT
Organism: Lepidochelys olivacea; assembly: GCF_965140295.1. Lineage (NCBI taxonomy): Eukaryota > Metazoa > Chordata > Testudines > Cheloniidae > Lepidochelys > Lepidochelys olivacea. Next base: position 73,047,182 of record NC_140418.1, on the reverse strand, counting down.
GTTGATAACTAAATGCTTATCCCATATATAGAAATTAAAATAATTGGAATTTCTTTATAGCCTGGATCCAGTGGAGGCCACTGGAGAATACCTTGATACAGAAGGTTAAAATCAAGACTGTTTTCATTATTTTTCAGGTGTCTGGGATATGTTTAATATAGTATATTTGTATCATGGGTTCTGATTCCTGTAAATCTGTGGTCTCTTTCTTGAATGAATGAGGAGATAAGCAATTGAATTTGAAAGACACTTTATGCAACAGAAAAGCAATTTTATTTCCAGTTATCAAAGGGCAAGAAGCAAACTACTGACTGAATACTAAATATTTATAATCCTTTGTCACAGTTCAGGGCAACTGAGCCCATACTTCCCCTCCATGGTCTAGCAAGGGCACCTACGCCTAGGCTTCCAGCTCCCCCGCCGTCATATATATTGGGTGGAGACCCATGTCTTTCTCCCTCCTAATCAGGGTTTTTCCAGGTTGCATAGTTCCCAGACTATACTGTGAGTTCCCCAGCAAGCCAGTCTGCCTAAACAGGCCTACATCTGTGCTTTGTTTTCTCCACAGAGGCTATGAACTGTTGTAACTACCCACAGTTATAAATTACAGACAGACCTTTCTAAGCAAGCACACTTATTCTTAAGGTGGAAGTATTAGGGAAAACATATTAACAACAACAACAACAACAACAAAAAGCTTACCAAAGATCACACCTCAACTCCAACAAGTGCTCTGGTAGGTGATCAGTCCTTCAAACCCCACACGGGGGTCTTTCTGGGGTCACAAGTTCATAACCGCTTTAGCTCAGAACAAGAACCATAACAATTCATTCTTTCCTTTATACAGCTTGGGCCTCTAACTTTCAGAATCTGGGAATAGGTAATCAGCAGACAATGGTTGCGTCCTCAGGGCATAGCTTCAAAAGATTTAGGTTTTTGTAGAACTGGAAGTGGAATTTTTCATTCACTTCTCCCCAGGTGTTTCCTGAGAAACCCAGTTAACTTTGTCCCAAAAGTTCATTCTTGTCTGGCACATTGTTTAAAATAGTCCTTTGAAGTTCATAACACTTTCTGGGGTTTACAGTTGTCACCTCTGTCCCCTAGAGAAGTTGCATGCAAACCCACAATAATACATACATTTTGCATTTTTAATACAGTGGACTCCAAACCTACTTAAACTTAATTCAATAAGATTTTTTTTCAAGGATATTGCAGGAAATTGCCATATGTATCATAGTCTTGTGTTGCCAGTTTGTTCTGCACCCACAAGGAGCTATATTTCTGGCCGAGCTTGAGGGGCACTCAACTTGATGGCATTTCTCTGTTGGGATGTAACATGATAACTTCTGAATGCTGCATCTAATCAATTCCAGAATTTCAGGGAATGTTCTAGGCATCAAGGGGCAGAACCCTATTGATTTTGATGGAAACCAGAAAAACCAAAAGGAGGAAATGAAGGACTCTTGTAGCCCCTGGCAGCTGGTTAGCAGAGATACCAATTTCAACCACCTCTGTAATTATTGGGTGATGGCAGCCATGAACACATTCCAACATAACAGTGCCCTTTATTATAGTTCTGCCCCCACAATACAGTTTAAACTGTTGACATGCTGAAAGAGAAAGGAAAGAAGGAGAATATGAACAGTGTGGGGGATGAGTGCACACACAACCCCTGGCATGTGGGGGAATGGGGACCCTGACATGGGGGGAATGAATGTACATGCACCCTTGGCATGGAGAGAGGGTATGGGGGACCCTGGCATGGGGACCAAGGGGAGGAACTGGGGGGGACAGAGTCCCTGGCATGATGGAGGTGGTGTGGGTTGCAGAAGGTCCCTGAAATAGAAGGGGATGGGACGGTGGCACATAGATAGCTTGAGGGTTGGGGAGAGGGGGAGGACTACAAGGAATAGAGAAGAAGGAATACAAGGAGACCCTGTGTGTGCAATGAACTTGGCCTACAGAAGCAACAAAGTGTCCAGCCCTCTGGTTATAAAGCTGTGCTGTGGAGACTCTTTATAGCCAAACAGCACTGGGAGGAAGGACTCTGGTAAAAGTTAAAAGCCTTTTTCTGTTTCAGTTTTTCCCTTTGGCCTCTGATTACAAATTGTTTTTATTTAAATAGTTCTAAAGAAAAATGATGCTAGCATCGCTGCTAACATAAAGTACTACTCATAGCATACCTTAATGCTAGTAATGGGTGCTTCTTTTGTGGTATTACCGTCATACCGGTGGGCTTGTTCAGGATTAGATTTATTTTCTGCAAACCATGGCATTTATTGTCTACAGGAAATGCAACTACAGTTACCTTTGTTCCCCAAATCAACAGGTTTAGAGTGCTGCCCATATGTGGATTATTGAATCTTATGAGGTTATCAGTTTAGCCCAAATTGCTCCAGAATTTAAATATCTAACCCTTCACTACAATGGATGATTTTTCTATATAGCGTATCTTTAGATGGATGGACTTTCCTTCCAACTTGCCTTTTTTTGGTACCCATGAAACATTTTAGATTATAAGCAGAACGGTCTGATTATAGCTGTGATGGTGACATAGCATAACTCATGAGTTGCAAAGTCATGTGTCACTATTATTTATATGGCACCATAAATGTACATGAAAGGTGATCAGTAACAAGTGGAAATAAATGTGTCCAGACTTGGCACAGACATTGTGTTTATGCAATAGTATTTTAATGCCCTTCATTTGTAGCTTTAGATAGTTAACAACAGAAGTTGAAAGTGGCCCATGTGGGGGGGAGCACTGGTTGAGTGTCTATTTGTCTCTCTTTTTTTTCTACCTAACTGTGTGTGTAATGCATGTATTTTAAATAGCTGCATTTGGAATGGTGTTACCCAACCATGGTTTTCAACAGCATTTGCTTTGTGAGAAGGCTGTGGTTAACTATCATTATTAGGTAACTATACTCAAAATATAAATTATAGGTGTTTCACACCTGTTTAGCTTTGTTAATAAAAAAAGTTAGAATTAAGTAGCCTGGAATAAGGGAAATAATAAAAGTAGCAGCTGGGTATGTGTATGTTGTAAATATAAAATGTCTTGAAGAACATGAAGAAAAGAATTGTAGGTGGAAAAAAAAATCAAGGACTTTCTACATCCTCACTATTAGTCAAACATTCTGACCTGGAAGTGCAGGGTATGTTGTACTCGAGCATTTTTCCGGCATTTTGTTCACTAATTGCAATAGTGGATATTTTATTATAGAGAGAGAGAGAGGGAAAACATATTAGCAACATTAGGGAACAGACGGATGGGACAGATGGGGCCAGACGGATGGGACAGATGGACCACACAGATAGACGGACCAGATGAATGCACCGGGTGGACCGGGTGCACCGGACGCACCAGATGGACCAGATGGACTGACCAGTTGGGACAGACCAGACCGGAGGGACAGACAGATGGACCAGACAGAACAGACAGACAGACTGGGCGGACCAGACAGACTGAAGGAGCAGACCGGATGGACCAGATGGACCGGACAGAGAGATGGACCAAACAGACCAGATCAGATGGATGGACAGACCAGATGGACTGGCCCAGACAGATCTGTCTGCTCGGTCTGTCTCTGGTCCGTCTGGTCCATCTGGTCTGCCTCATCCATCCGTCTTGTCCGGTTCGTCTGTCCTGTCTGTCCGGTCTGTCTGGTCCGTCTGGTCTGGTCGGTCTAGTCGGTTGGTCCGGTCAGTCTGTCAGGCCCAGTCTGTCTGGTCTGTCTGTCCGTCTGGTCTGTTTGGTGTGTCCGAATGGTCCGTCTGTCTGTCTGGTCTGGTCTATCTGTCTGGTGCGTCAGTTAGGTCCGGTCCGTCTGGTCCGTCCGTCTGGTCTGTCTGTCCATCTGGTCTGGTTCGTCTGGTCTGGTCCATCCATCTGGTTTGTCCATGTGGTCTGTCTGGTCCATCTGTCTGTGTCATCTGGTCTGTCTCTGGTTCGTCTCTCTGGTCTCATCAGTCTGGTCTGTTGGTCTGTCCATCTGGTCTGCTCTATCTGGTGCATCTGTCTGCTCCATCTGGTCTGGTCCATCAGGTCTGGTCTGATTTGGTACATCTGGTCCGGTCTGTCTGGTCTCTCTGTCTGTCTGGTCCGTCTGGTCCGGTCTGTCTGGTCGGTCCGTCTGGTCCGGTCTGTCTATCTGGTCCATCCAGTCCATCCATCTGGTCCATCTGATGTGTCCGTCTGGTCTGTCTGTCTGATCCACACGTCTGTCTGTCTGGTCCATCTGGTCTGTCTGTCTGGTCTGTCTCTCTGTCCGGTCCATCTGTCTCGTCCATCTGGTCCGTCTGATCTGTCTGGTCTGTCTGCTCTGTCTGTCTGTCTGGTCCAGTTTGTCCAGTCTGTCTGGTCCGTCTGAATCGTCTGGTCCGTCTGTCTGGTTCGTTTGTCCGTCTGTCTGTCTGGTCCATCAGACCTGACCTGACCAGACGGACAGGACAGGACAGGACAGGACAGAGCAGATTGACAGACCATTCAGAGAGACGCGTGGACATACTGAGAATGAGAATCTGGCCCATGGGGTTTGATGCATTGTAATGGGTGTGCATTAAACTTTGACACATTCATGGCCATTTCAAAAACTAAAGGGATACCTGTCAACTTAAAAATCACATTTCTGGCTGAACATCTTTTTTAACTTACTTTAGAACTTACTTGTAAAATAAGATTAGAAAAATTCAATTAATGAATCCTATGTAAATTGCATTTAAAATGAAGTGCACAGAAAAATGCATGTAAAAGATTTTCTATGAAAGGTTTAACATTAGCCATGCATCTCATTAAATCATCAGAAAAAGCTATAATAAATAACAATAAATCAAAACAGTTTAAAGGAATGTATTAGTTCTACATTTATATGCCACATGAGTCAGTGGTTAGGAAAATCAACTAGTTTTACATCAGATTGAGTGGTTTTATTTTTGGTTAGTATACAAAGCTAGTGGTACTGCAAGTGCGCCAGAGGTTCCTAGGATGTCTGTGATAAACTGTATAACTATCAATCAAGTCTGAGCAAGTGAAAGGAAGATACAGCTTAATGTTTTATAGAGATTTAATAGCATTTCATTCATTATCTCAGTTTACTATGGCTATGAACTACTTAACAGCATACATCTCTCAGTGTCTTACAGCTAAGGTTTCAGGTATTTTTAAAAGAAAATGAGTGCACTTTGCTTTATCCTTTGTAAATGGAACTTACAAACAGAACTGCAATTTCACTTAATAGCTATAAACCATTACTTTAATGGTTTGACATATACCTATGAGGATCGAGTGCAATATTTCAACCAAGAAAGGGCTGAATATTAAATAAATGTAACCTCCCATTGGGTTCTTCTTTAACCCCCTGCTTGTTTTGGAAGGTGAATTTAAGAGCTGAAAGCATTTCAGAATAAATGTTAGGGGACGGATACAGTAGGATCTATGCAGCAGATTAGCACTTTATGCTGGTAATCACAGATCCTTTTCATCTTCCCATTATCCTTTCAAACATGTGATTTCAAAGTGCAGAATTTAAGATGAGAGTTAGGTATACAATTGGCTTGTACCAGCATCATGTAGTGGGTTACGGACAGTTAGCTGATTTCTCTGCTAGCAGTTATTCTATTTTTTTATTCTTACTTTTGATAACCTGTTTGGATTGACAATTGGGGAAAGGCAAACTGATTTGTGATTTACCTATTAATGCAATAAACCAAGATCTTAGCTTTTTTGTTTAAGCCAAAAGTCTCTGAAAAAAGAGACTCAAGTATGACACCTCTTTGGTATATTTGGCACTCAATAACTAAACTTGTTTAAAGAGAACCAGGAATGAAATTGGCAAAATGAGACACACAATGTGAGCAGAGCAGGAGACTTCACATGATTTGGGGACTTATTTCCTAATCCAAAGCAAACGTTTCCTATAATTCTCCTCTTTACTTAATTATACTTCTGACATTAGTTGATTTCAGTTGGGGGAAATGAGATAATGCCCATGGGACAGATGTTCACACTGTGTTTGTGAAAGTAAAATAGATATTTTTCATACTGAGCATAATTTTTAAATTTTAGTTACGTGGTATGGAAGTACTTGAAATGCATATATATCATGATGTAGTGGAAATTTTGGGACAAGACTTTGATAACATCCTTAGCAAAACTGCCACAGTAACAATAAACCCTTTAATTACATTCAGGGGAGAAAGAAAACATTGAAGCCCACCTGTAATGGCTGTTTTTATTATATATTTTAATTTTTTTGACAAGAGAAAGTATGCTGAAAGCTTTTGATTACCCAATTGCTATTTCTACAGCAGACAGCCAATCAAAAGGCAATTTGGATTCCTAGATAAGTGAGTGTTATCAATTATGCTCAAAACAAAAGATTTTATTTTTAAAGTTGTTCAGATGTTTTCTTGTAGACAAAGTTTTGTTAGTAATAAGCCAAGCCTAAGCAAATCTCCCACTGAAGCAGAAATTGCTACTGTCAAAGCACCTATTCATCTGCTGAGACCTCTTTTTGTTCCTAGCTCCTCTTCTGATACATTGCTGCACCTGTATTATACCCATGAACTGCTGCATCAATGCTCTTTTTCAAAGCATTACATTCTGATGGAAAAATAATATCCTTACGAATCATCTAAATTACATAAAATCTTTCCTAAATTATATGAAATCTCTTACAAGTTAGTTGATTTCTAAAGAGCTTTAATAGACACAGACACACATAATGAGCTGATAACACAAATTAGCCTCTTTCTTAGGATGGAGAATACAAAAAATGCACAGAGGCATGAGGAGATCCCCCTGTCAAACCACCCTAGTTCAAGCAGCTAGCCAGCTTGTTCTGCAGATGGATCAGCAGCCATAGCAGCATGTATCTGGTGCACAGGTGTTTTTAAGCATGTTTTTGTTCTTGAGCCAGCCAGAAACTAGTCTTTTGTGAGGGTAAAGGAATAATGAGTCATTCACAGATGTCTGCCAGTAGTAAAGTAAATTGTCTACCTATTGTAGCAACAACAGAAATTTAAGAGGTGAAGGCCATGCACACAGCTGAGAATTAATTATTTTTTGCCTTCCATTATTTCTTTCTTTGTGATAGTAGGCACAGTGGACTTAATGCTTTCCTTGCAGATAAAAAGGCCTGATCCTAGCCTTGAACTCACAATCTAAAACAGACAGACAAGTGGAGATTCGGGTACAATATCCAACTAAAGTGGTCAAGATTCTCGTTGGTCAGTCACTCACTCACTCATGTTGCCTGGCCAGTTAGAATTTGTCTTCCTTATTCGCTTTCTCTTGTCCCTTCATTCCAGTTCACCTTTTTCACCAGTAAGTAATAAAGCGTCTTAAATTGTTAACGTCTTACATTGAACAGTTTGCCATGTGGCTGCTCTTAACCAAATGCTAAGGTGTTCTTGTGAGTGAGGCAACATGAATTCTTATGTGTCTTCTGGAAGTTGAAATCTACATCTTTATACTATTGCAAGGTTCTGCCAGCTCATCATACTGTTAAGATTATTGTACCACATTGCAGTGCACCACCGTATTCACCAAGCCTCTTTCTAAATAGTAACGTACAATCTATCCCATTTACACGCGTCAGAAAGTACCACCTGCTAAGCTCAAATTTCTTCTTGTAGGGGAGATGGGGAGTGGAAAGATGCACTCACCACTGTTTGTGCAAAGCAGGCATATTTTTAACCATGCTGTCAGTAGCACTGGAGATGAGATAGGGATAACAATTTTTTCCCACAACTGGCAACAGCAATATTCTCAGTTTGTTTCTTAACACCAATATAATTAAAAACTATTGGTGAAAGAATTTATTTGGTATGGATCCTTCATCAACTCATTATTCCCTTTACTGGCTTCTTAGTCACATCTGAATCCAATTCAGAATTTCCCACCAGGTTTTCAAATATCTGTCCATTGCCTTTGACCTTATACACATGAAACTGTACTTTCCTCAGGCAGCTCCACCAGTCTTGGCCACTTCTTTATCCTGTTTGCTTTAACTCCCCATAGTTGAGCGCCGCTATCTTTCAGTAACTAACTTCCCCTCTAAACATCCTTTTATTTTTAGCCAGATTAGCTGACTCTATAAAGCATTGGTACCTACTGTGTGTCAGAATCATCTCCTCCAGTGGCAGAATCTATCTGTAAAAAGAGATTAAGAGGATTTTAATAATAAACATCATTATGCCTGTACTGCCATTCTTTTATGGGATTGTTGCTCTTCAGGCTGAGTAGACTCCCTGATTCCTCTTATCCATTGATTGAAATGTAAGGTGAAACAATGGTGATACCAATGTAATCCACTTGTTTTTCTTTTCATTTGCTCAATCTATATGTGATGGTCACTCGATTAACATGAAACAAAAAATGACCCCCCCCTCATACAATAGCATCAGCAGCAGCAAAATTAAGAGAACATACGAAAAGTATGGTGTTAATTTTTCCCTGAAAAATTATACAAACAACATTGTCAGCCAATGTTCATCTCTTTAAGACACTTTGCAGCAGTTTATTTTAGGTTCTTAAACAGCAAGCACACTGCTGCAACTGTAGGTAGTAACCCCTGTGGCTTCAATAAGTGTGGTTCAAGAGGCACAGACACACAATAGAAATAATGCTGTAGAAATCAGAACATTTTGCATTTTTAGGTCCACATTAGTAACTGGGTAGGTAGCTGTCTGAGATTTTTTGGGCAAGGAATTCCTCCTGCCCTTTTTTATTTTGACCAAATAATGTATATTTTGTTTAATAATGTGCACCCAATGATATGTAATTGAGGAAAATTTTAAACATCAAAAACAATTCATATACTCAAAACTCCTACATAGATACTCATTAATACATAAAATATGATTCTTTATCTGACAGACTTTTAAGCACACCCGAAAAGCTTAAAAATAGTTAACACCTCAATAAAGCGCTGATCCAACAACACTCATTGTAGTCAGTGGGAGTCTTTCCACTTACTTCAATGGGCATTAGAATAGGCCCTTTCACCATCAAAATACATATACCTAGATTTCTTTCCCCACATAGCCTGGATCAGGCTGATTTCTGAAATGTGAGGACACTTCCAAAGCTAGATATTTTAGAAGTGGAACTATTGTCCCATGTCTGTGTGTTTTCAGATGCACGCTTCCTAGCATGAGGTGTAGGTGAAATCCTGGCAAAACTCCTATGACCTCAATGGAGTTAGGATTTGACCCTATAGTTTTAAAAAACTTTGGCTTATGTTACCACTGCTGGCTTTGTAAATGACCTGTTTTTAAATGGATGGGAGAAGTAACTAGAATGGCACTAGTATTCCAGTTGGTAATGTAACAAACCAGGGTTATGTTTTACTCAGGAGCTGTGAGGTGCTAATGTCTAAGGTATCTACAAACTGTTTCTGGGTCTGTTCCAGTATCTCATGAAAATATCCATGCACTTTGGAGGCTCTTCCTGTGAATGAACATACGTAAGACACAGAGTAAGTAGCTAATATTGACAGGTATTTTGGCCAGGTTTCCAACTAGTCTAAAGTCACCCAAGTTAAGCCCTAGTCCTATAAAGAGAACCTTGCTTGAGTATGGGTCTAGATGACTAGCATTCTTAGCAGAAATTAATTGTTGACATAATCAAATGTCACGAAACCTCTGCCTGCAAATTGCTATTTTTTGTGCTTTTATCTAAATTGACAAACAGAATGTTTTATTTGGTTTTACTTTATGTGTGAAAATTCTCACACTGCTCCGTAGAATAGAGCATGGTAAGAACGGTCTTGATGAATGTCTGTCTTCTTGAATATATGCTTGCCTACATATTATAGCTTAGATGGGGTTGTTTTGAAGTTCCTATGTGCAGGAAACCCTTGTGCAATGATGTTTAGGAAAACAGTTATATAACTTGAGTGAGGTCAGATATTTTCTGGTCCTGACAGATTGAGGAAAGAGTCCACAGATTTTGTGTGTCATACAATGTGTTTTTTAATTGCCAAGGTTATTAAACAAGATGTTGTTTAAGTTGAAGACAACGTGCTGTACTGTATCTACTTATTGCAACTATATGTGCTGTGTAAACATTTTTTGATGGAATCATCTGTTTTTTAGAGCAGTTGGGAAGTTCAGCTCCCCCCACCCCCATAAGAGCATTTTGTGCAGAGGTCTGGCTGCAATGTGGACGTTGAAATAAAAAAGCCAAACTTCATTGCATGGTGTTGCCTGTTTTCTGACCGGTGGATGTAGGCATCAAATCAGATGAATGTCACTTGGTCTGGAGATAGGGTGCAGAAAAAAACATTCTTGTTGGCTGAAATGCAATCCAATGTATAATCATGTCTGTGCTAATGGAAACATGATATCTGTCATCTTTTGCACACAGATTCATGAAATTGTGAAGTCACCTACAATACCAGTGTGAGCAAAGACAATAATAGGAGTCGGCTGTAGCCAAAACTGTATACCTTAAAGTTTTGGTGTGAGACCATATTAAGTAGCACCAGCCTACATAAGAAGTTTACAATGCTCTTATTCCATATCTTGTAGCTGATCAGTTCAGTGTATCTGATTCTCCTTACCATTTCATGCTGTCATTTGTCTTCATCTACACATTTGTACCCATATTAGGGAGCTGTTACTTTTGATTGTTTAAAAAATACTTTTTCCAAGAAGCAGTGCTACCCTGGATTGGGAGAGCTGAGCATAAAAGTCACATAATCCCTCCATAACTCTGAAATGATATTTTTTTTCAGTCTCTTGGCCACCTAGGCTTTTTGTTTTCATAACTTTTCTCTTCATTCTCTACTAAATGCTGTTTTCAACATAATCAGTAGTTCTAAATATCCACCCTTCTTTCTTCAATTAACACTCGAGTAGAAGGTAAGTTCAGTGTTAAAAACAAAAAAAGTATTTATTTATTTGGTTGATTCAGCTGATTTGATGCCTACATCTACCAGTAAAAATATAATTTATTGCATTTAAACTTTTTAGATTTTCTCAGCCCATCTTTTATTGTCCCAGCAGGAAGAAAAACAAGATGCAAGGGATGTGGTTTAATTAGGCCACAACACTGATTAACCGTACTCATCAAGGAACTATCTGGCAATATCTTGTGTAGTGCAGTTCATTGTTCCTTCCTCACTAATTTCCACCTATTTGAAGGCTGGTGTCAAAACCTGGTCCCAGCCAATTGTTCAGCCCCTCTGCCTTCAAGAGGGATTAGGATCTGGTAAAAGAGGGTTGTCTCCTTGCTGTACCAGATATCAGGAGCCTAACCCCATTCCCCAGCTTTTTTTAGAGGATGCTTTCCCCTATGTCCATTTCCAGCTCCGACTTATCAGAGAAGCTGATCCCCATGGAACGGTACCAGCACTGGACACATGCTACCTGCTACATTGTAATAACTTGAACCCTGCCTTCTGATGTGAGCTGCTGTGAAAAAGGTGAAAAAAACCATCTTGCCTCAGCAATCTGTCAGTAAGAGAGAAATTCCTTCCTAGATCAAAAAAAGGTGACTTACGTATTGCCCACAACAGACTAAAAACCTTGGTCCTTCAGTAAACCCAGGTGTGGGAGCTGCTGATCTGGGTTAGACAGAGGGTTCTGGCCAGAGGTACAGGGCATATGTATCCTCCCCCTTGTGTGTAGGGGGTCAATGGATTTCCTGAGCCTATCCAGCCAGACCATGAGCTCAGGTGATGCCTCTCCCTCCCCCACCAAAGGATGAGGGGAACCCTTAAAGGAGCAACTACACCTCTCTTCCCATTGTCCAAAGACGCCATGCCTTTGCACCCCAACCCTCCTGCAACCTTATAGAACTTGCTCAATCACCTATCCAGAGCTACTTTCAGAATTTGATCTCTTCATTACAAATTCATCTTTCCTTATAACAGAGATGGTTGTAGAATATAAGAATTCAGTTGCTAAATCTTGGATCGCCATTAGTGTGTTTGTTGGAAGAGTCTTCCCCTCCCAGGGATGGCAGCTTGCAGTTATGATGACATTTGGGCATGAAGCAACATTTTCATAGAATCACAGGACTGGAAGGGACCTTGAGAGGTCATCTAGTCCAGTCGTGGCAGGACTAAGTATTATCTAGACCAGTGGTTCTCAAAGCCGGTCCACTGCTTGTTCAGGGAAAGCCCCTGGTGGGCTGGACCGGTTTGTTTACCTGCCACGTCCACAGGTTTGGCTGATCGTGGCTCCCACTGGCCATGGTTCGGTGCTCCAGGCCAATGGGGGCTGCAGGAAGGGCAGCCAGCACGTCCCTTGGCCCGTGCCGCTTTCTGCAGCCCCTTTATCCCCTTTCTTGAAGAGGGTGACAATCGGGGCATCCCACATTTCACTGGGTATCTCCTCCTTTATCCAGATTTTAAGAATAAGCAGGTAAAGCTGCCGAATTAGCTCTGGTCCACCGTCTTTAAAGATTTCAGCGGGGATCCCATCTAGACCTGCTGCCTTGTTGTTCTTCATCTGCTTGGTGGCATTGTGTACCTCATGCAAATTGGGAGGGTCTCCGAGCTCATCCCTAAATGGTCATTGAGGAATTTGCTCAAGGACTTCACCTGCAACCACAGAATTATGGTTAAGGAGATCTTCAAAATGTTCTCTCCAGAGAGAATTGATGGCTTCATTGTTCTTCAGAAGTGTGATTCCATCTTTAGAGTGAAGAGGATTCACACAATGACAAATTGGCCCATAAACAGCCTTGGTGGCACTAAAGAAAACACATGTATTGTGGATGTCCAAAATGTTGGAGTTCTTGCGCTTTCTCAGTCCACCATTTGTTCTTGATTTCTCTGGTTTTACATTGTACTTCTGCCTTGCCTTGGCAAGGGCTTCTCTCTTTACATTACAATTTATCTCGTTCTGCCAAGCACAAAATGCCATTCTTTTCTCATTGATGAGTTGCTCAATTTCAGCATCATTCTCGTCAAACCAGTCCTGATGTTTTCTGGTTTGGTAGCCTATGGTTTCCTCACAGGCATTGATTACTGCTTTCAACTGGCTCCAATGTTCTTCAATTTCTTCTGGAAACTCTGATGGGAGCTTTTCTTCTAAGACTGCTTGGACGTGGTCACGCTTAATAGGGTCCTTCAAATTTTGAAACTTCAACTTGCTCCTGACCTGCTTCTTTTGCAGCCTCCATTTGGGAGCGATCTTGATTTTCATTGTGGATCAAATAAGGCGATGATCAGTCCCACCATCATCAGCACTTGTCATTGCTCTTGTGAGAAGTATGTCACTATGATCTCGGGCACAGACTGTGACATAGTCGAGGACATGACAATGCTTTGACCGTGTGTGTCTCCAAGATGTTTTGAACTTTTCCTTTTGTCAGAAAAGAGTGTTCGTAATAATAAGTTCATGTTTAGCACACTTGGTCAGGAGCAGAATTCCATTTCAATTGCTTTTGCCAGCTCCTTCTTTCCCGATCGTTCCTTTCTACAGGTCTGAGCCTCATCTAACTCGTGCATTGAAATCCCGCAGAAGGATGATCTGGTCTTCTGTAGGGATCTCTGATAAAATGATTTACAACTGAGAATAAAAATCTTCCTTTACATTCTCATCGGCATCCAGTGTTGGTGCCTAACTGCTCACAATAATCGCCTGTTGATTTTTGGTGAGCCTCAGTCGAAGTGTCATAAACCGCTCATTGATGCTAACTTGTACCACAGAGAGGCACCTTACAAGCTTGTTCTTTATAGCAAAGCCCACTCCATGCAATCAGGGTTCATTTATAGATTTTCCTTTCCAGAAATAGGCGTATCCTCCTTTCTCCTCCCTCACCTGTCCTTCATCAACTCTTCTAGTTTCGGACAAAGCAACAATATTGATGTTAAACTGACTCAATTCATGAACAATAATGGCTGTACGATGCTCTGGTTGGTTGCTGTTTGAGTTGTCCATCAAGGTACATATGTTCCAAGTTCCAAAGTTGAAAAGTTTCTTACATTTTCGACTGCTGACGTGGTGATCCTGCTGCCTTGATTCTTTTTCTCTTCTGAATTATGTTTGGGATCAAAATTGATCTTTTCTAGACCAGTGCACTGAGGAAGTAACTGTTTAACTCCTCTCTTTGTTTCCCTGAATTAAGATTAAAAATATTGCCACTTTGCCAATCCAACTAAGCACAGGACATGGAGGGAATGGGAGGAAAAACCTTGCCAAAAGTCAAGGGTTGTGTAGTATCTACTTAGAATTGGTCAAACCAGCAAAACTTCACATAAAAATAAATTGGAAACAGCATCCAAGTGATTAGAGAGCCATCCATATAACCTTCTCAAATGGAAATGACAAGGGAAAAATGTTTTGAAATATCATTGTATCCCTTTTCTCTCTTTTGCCTCTCTTTTACTGGTTACCCAAGCCTTTGGCTCTTCCAGTTTGGCAATGAGCTGGGGAGATAAGTTTTAATATCTGTATGTTAAATCTGAGTGAATATATACTCTCTAGACATAACTGAAATGTCAAGGTAGATTTTTTGTTTGTTTGTTCAGGTATAATATAGTAAGTACAGGTAAATGTGTCTTGCTATAGCTTGTGTTACTGCAGTAATGGAAAGATCATACAACAGGAAGAGTATGGCTTCTTAGTGTAGGAGAAGTTTGTTACCCATCCACTTATTAGGGACTTAAATATCTTCTCTCTCTGGTTAGTTACTGCGCCTATGATTATACGAACCCAAACGTTTCCCCTGGTGGTTCAGCTGACTTCTTGTAATGCCATCTTTTGTTATCCTCCTGACCTTTCTCTTACAGATATGGAGGAGGATTATAACTGCTGCTGTTGTAGTGGTTATTATTTGGTAAGCACTGACAACATGCTTGGTACGATGCACTCTTCCTTAAAGAGCTGCTGGAGCACACAATCACTTCATGTCAATAGTGCAATGTCATTTGTCTCTAGGAATTCTCCTCCTTCCCCACTGTTATTCTGTTATCCTCTGACAGAGTGAAAACTGTTACCAGATATTATCAATTAAAATTTACTATTCCAAATTCAGTTTCCCTCCCCCAGCTTTTGTAGATCAACATAAGACCATGTAATCCATTAAGATCTCAGCTAAGCTGATTGCACTGGGGTCGATATTAATCGCCTAAAGAGTAGTCCTCATTCAGATTATCTTGTTTTGAAAACTGTTTGCATTGCAGTACTGTTTACTTGGAAATATGGTCATTAAGACTCAAAATAAAGTTTAATCAACGCACATTGTATTTTTGATTCCAGATGTTCCTTGAAGTGGCATAATACAATACTTTTCCTTAACCACTTCCACCTCATTCACAAACAAATCTTCATGATGATGCAGATACTTTTTTCTAAGTGTCTCTCTTTTCAGAAGTTGTCTTGTCATATTGACTAAGAGATACATTTGATGTTGCCTAGTTCATCTCCCCTTTCAGGCACATTTTGACACAGTGTATTTGAGCACTAATAATGACATTAGAAGATGTTGGAAAGAGATCTAATTCAGCATGCAGAAGTGACTTTGCTGTCATCTCCTATTTTCTGCACAATTGACAGCAGATACTTGGGGCTGAATTTTTATTTCAGGTCAAATTTCCAAGGCATGAGGCTGTCTGTTAGAAACAGATAAGACCAAAACCAATACCAAAGCACTTGTTGGAAGTGTCAGTAGTGCTGAGAATTTGAAAAGGATACTTCAGCTTTCTGTTTAGGACATGACACGACAACATATGTTTTAGCAGCAAGAAAATCCAACCAACAACCACCTGTCAGTTTCCCAAGTTTCCTACTGCAAAGATTCTACAAAAGAAGTCTTATTTATTTGGGAAGAGGAGATGATTTGTTTTCTACTAATGTGGCATCTCTGTCACACTTTCTAGCTAACATACTCTAAAATTCTTCAAAGGAATCAAAGTAGGTACAATATCTTCATGACCCAAAATAGTAAGCCATGTATTTTAGCCTTCATTGTCACACAGGCAAATGCAATTCATATCTATATCTGTTTTTTAGTGTGTAAGATACTCAAAGAGTAGAATAAAAATGTCATCAAAGGTAACTCTTCTTAAAATTATACTACATACATTTCATAAATAAGCAGATCTCAAACAGTCTAATTCCTCTTCGGTCTCTGTCATTAGCTATGCTGCTACTCCTAACTTTCCATCTGGTGTGTGCTGTTATTAAAGTATGGCACTGTAGTAACTTTGCTCAAAGGGCACCCAAAAAGTGATTCAAAACTAAAATACACAAAGGACTTAATTTTATATAGCAGCCCGATGGTTGTGATAACACCCTGGGCACCCTCACAAATGCTTCAGAAACTCCCTAGACTCATGTCTATTATACATACTTTGTTAACAAAGAGGAATTCCATTGGTCTGGAGTTCTTTGATAAATCCCCTTCCCACATTTTTACACAGCCCTTAAAAGAATCCCAGTGGCATGGCATACTATGTATTATTAAAAATGCATCTGTCGCTCTCCAGGTATGCTTGATGCAACATTTTTTATTAAAAATGTATTGGATCTTACAGATGTTGCAGAAGATAAAGTTGATGTTTGTTGGTGCTATAAGAAAAAGAAACCCTGATGCATATGCTGCTTAACTAACAGTCAAATATCTGTGGAAAGAGGTGGACACAAGAATCAGCTTCAGGAGCCAAATTTAAGCTGAAAATTATACCCTCGGTTATTTAGCTACTAAGCTGCGTTTAACTCCACATAAAGACTTTGGGCTGCAATGATCACCAAACGTATGATTTTACAAAAGTGAACAAGGTGGCTTATGCATGGTATAGAGCAGCGGTATTAGGACCTATCTGAGTGAGCAGCCAAAAAAAAAAGAAGCAAAAAGCTTATGCATGTAGAGTGCAACTATATGAGTGTAAGAAATTTGGATCCCATTTTCTGATACATTTGGATAAAAAATGTTGATGTGGCCCAAAGAATGCCAGATCTCCATCCCAACTCACCCCTTCTCTTTTCCACTTCCCCCGTCTCCTCCTCCTCTCCCTATTTATACATGTCTTCTCCAGTTTTATTACTGGGACATCTATCCTAACATGCTAGGTCTATGTAGTATTGTTTGTTTTTGTATTGACCGGTCTTGCAGCTTCAACAAGTTGTAAAATTGTGTAATTGTGTTGGAGCTCCCGAGAAGCATGTGGTATTTGGAAAGATATACATGCTGTAAGCCATTTACATTTTTGTACATTTCATTCTGTTTCTTTATCAAAATCCACTAAAATGAATTAACCAAATCAAACTCAAACAAACAAAACACAACGAGCACAACGCTGATCTTACATAGGCGTAAATCAGGTATAACTTACTGAAGTCAACAGAATTACTCTCATGTAAGTTCAGAATAGGTCCCCCCGGCCTCTTCTTTGTAAGCTCATCTCTGTGTTTTGCCTCTTGTGTGTAGCCTGATCTACACCCTCCCGGAAAGTATCTGAACTTAAATTCTTGAATGGATTCAGTAATGCTCACACCTTTGGAATTGCAATGATAACCTCCTAAAGTAATTTTTTTAATAACGGAAAAAGTGGGAGATGTGGGGTTTCGGGTTTTTTATTTATATATTTTTTTTGTTTTTGTAATATGCCAAGGGAACAGTATAGTTTAGGACCCAAGGGAATACCTAGTTCTCAGTTACTCTTTAAGCTGTGTTAAACTAATCAGCAGTTAGCAGAAGTACATATCTGCAAGTCATACTGCACTGCTTATAATTCTAAATTAAATGATTTAATGCTTTTCATAGCACTTGGAATCCACTGTGATCCAGGGAGGCTTTCAGGGGCCTAATGTCTACACTAATTTTACACAATTAAAGAATTCCAATAGGCAGGTTTCTATATGACAAAACCCATGACAGTTAACTAATCCTATTGTTATCAGTCCCAGTAAAGAGCCCAATGGTTGAGTAGACTCTGGAGATTAACCTGCCTTTAGAGATGGTCCATCGAGATAAAGGCGAGTGGCTCATTGGATTGTTAGTGTAGGGAAAGTATCACTACTGTGGCCTATGTTCTACTTGTTCTGTGCAAAATCAGACAATTTCGGCTTCCAGGCTATAATCAGGCACTGGTCAGAAATATTCCATTGGTTTTCCATAAGGAGAAAGTTTTCTCTGAGACTGCATGTTGGATTTACCCCCCAGGGTTGTCTCAGACTTTCATCTGAATCAAATGATACACTACCTGTCTTCTTCCCAAAAGCATGTCTTACCAATGAAACCAAGAGCCTTCATTCCCTGTAGATATGTCGAGCTTTCTACCTGCAGAAAACAAGACCATTTAGAAGATCACCTAGGCTGTTTGTGTCCCTGGCAGAACAGATGAAAGGAGAAAATATTTTTTGCAGAGACTTTCCAAATGGATCTCAGGCTGTATTCTACAGTGTTTGTGTTGGCAGGTGCCCCTCCTGCACAAGGTATGAAGGCCCGCTCTACCAGAGCCCAGGTGGCATCAATGACCTCACTTTGAGATGTTCTGCTCATTGAACTCTGCAAAGTGGCATTATGTACTAGTACAAGCCTCCATAGCTGATGCATCTTCCTCCTCCTTCTCCTTAATGTGTACTGCTTGTCAATCAGCCAAAATGGAGTACAAACAGGGACTAGTGCGTGATGAAGAAAGAGATGTTACTTACCTTATGTATGGAATTCTCCAAGATGAGTGGTCTTATTTGTATTCCATACATGCCCTCCTTCCCCTCTGTATTTGATCCTTTACATGTGAATTGCAGTGGAGAAGGAAGAGAAAAGGCAGTTGGTCTGCACTGCACCTTGTGACCTCAGTCCAGAGCAAGAGGAGAAGCAGGGCTAGGGTGACCAGACAGCAAATGTGAAAAATCGTGATGGGGTTGAGGGGTAATAGGAGCCTATATAAGAAAAAGACCCCAAAATCGGGACTGTACCTATAAAATCAGGACATCTGGTCAGCCTAAGCAGGGCACAGGTGCAGAACAATGGAAACTGTTGGCAAAAATCTTCCAGTCTCAGGAGCATAGAGCATATATTTCCCAAAGTGGAATACAGATGGAACACATCTCAAAGAATTTCAGTCACTGTAAGGTAAGTAACTTCTCTTTCCCAGCCCCCAAAACGTGATTAGCCCACAGGCCCAAAACTCATTCCTACTCTAAGTCCAAGTTGAGGAGAGATTTTTTTCCCCTGGTGCAGAATAGTGCACTCAGGCAGGTGGGGGAGGGCTTATGAGCCTTCCCTTAGAGTTTGAGGGAGAAAATATGCCATACCTTCCTGTCCAACCAATCAGCTATAGAGCACTCTGCCTCAAGCCCACAAGGCAGTTGGGTGCTCATGAGGAGAGAAGAAAAATGGGGGGTGAGGGGGAATTGCAATCCTAAAAGGGGCCAAGGTTTTCTTTCCTGTGCTGGCATAGCTAATGTTTACAGTAGCTCACAGAAGAGAGAGAGAGAGAGAGAACAAAAAGCCTCAAGAACTTTGCTAAGAGATGTCTGTCTGTGAAGGAACATAATCTACAGATTTTTTTGAAGGCTGAACCAGTGATGAACAGAAATTCACATTCTGAAGGCTAATTAACAAGGATTTGGTTCATGGGGATACTAAAAGGAAAGGAATGGAATTGAGAGGCAAAATTTAAACATCTTCATACTGAGATATAGTAGGATTGGAAAATTTAAGCTGAGAGTAGACAAAACACTAGGAAATATGCTGTATGGAACCTTCCTATGTTGCATGAAGACGGACTTGATGACATTGTGGAACTGCTTCATCTCTCACTTTTAAGATTAATATATAGGGCTCTTATTCTTCAATGAGCTCCATGTAGCTGAACCCCTGGAGACTGAATTAATTAAAAAAGGGTTCTCTCTGTAACAGAGGTTCTGGACCTCTCTCCCTAATTCATAGTTCATAACAATGGAAAATGTGCGGATTTTTTGTAGTGCACTTATTTGAAAGAACAGTATAGAAACTGACAGGGGCACAGATGTGTGGATTGGTCTGTGAAATGTATGGTCATTAAGCCTTTGATAAGTGGCTATTTCAAGCAGACTTCCCCAAAGAATAGAGAACCCAGTGACCTTTGAGGAGAGGGGCTGAAAAGTAAGATTTCTGGACCCTACACCCATCTCTCAGCATTGGCTAGGAGGTCTGGACAAAGCTGTCTTATCCCAGTGAGCTGTGTTTCTATTAGATTGCAGAGGCAAACCAAAGGGGAGAAGCCAAAAGATCAAAGAGATGACAAGAATTGGCAGTGTTGTTGTTCACATTCCCTCTGGCGTACTTTTGGCAGTTGAAATGAGTACTACTTATAGTTGTTCTTTGTACTTTAATGTCTAGATGTGTCCTCTACAGATAAACTTTAAATGTTCCATCTATAATAAACCAATTAATTACTCTGGTATCTTAGTTTTCTATTTTTACAACACTATTATGACTTGGCCTGATTTTCTCATGTGTCATGAGAATGGCAATTGGTAACTCTACTAATATTGCTGCCCACAAGGGTTTGTAATTTTAGAAGTAATCACTTTTTGGCTGATGTAAATTTTGTAATGAGAAATACTAGATTTATGACTGTAGGATTTCTCACAGACTGTTTTATTGCTTAGAGGAATTGCTTCCTCTGGTGGGAAAATTCATCCTTAGATGTCTGCATCAAACGTTTGATGACCGTTTATGCTTGGAGAATGCTAATGTAATCACTGAAACAATAATGATGGTTTGAGACTGTGTAATTGTTCCCGTCTTAGCTCATTCAGTGTCTGGAATGAAGCAACCAGTCAAGTTACTTAATGTTTATTTGTACCTCTTTAGAGCCAGGTTTCTCTATAACTTTAGCGTTCGTATTTCTGAATCCTTGTAAAGATAATGAACTTAGTCAAAGGACTATTTGGGTGAAACACTGGAATTTTATACTCTTTTGCAGATCTGAATGACAAAAGCATTCTGTATGTATTTTACATTTGCTCTGTTGGGTTGACACAGGAAATCTAACTAATAGCAGTAAATATGTAAAGAACAAATCTTTCAAGATCAAACTTGCAGTTTTTTGCTAGAATTACAAAGGACTCCATTCTACAAGGTATGGGTACTCACTCACTGCAACCTGACTTCTTTCCCAGCAAGAGAAGCAGAGCTCTCTCCTTCTTACTGGGCAGAACTGAACTGGGCAAGGCCTTCTCGTTTTTTCTCCCCTCTCGCTGTCTGACGTTGTCTGCAGGTGTAGTGAGATGGGGTGAAATTGGGGCTGTAGAAGATGGTGTTTCTGCAGGGTTGAGCCTTTAGGGTTTGAAAGGCTTTCTCACAGGCTTCTATGCAATGTTGGTTTTTTTTGGGCTACTGTCTTTGAACAAATAGAGAGGGGGCAGCAATAGAGGAGAACTCTGGAACAAACTGGCAGTATTGTTCTGCCAGGCCCCCAAACCTGTATATCTGCTTCTTTGACATCAGAGTAGGGCATAACTCCTTAAGGCTGGACTTTGTCCACAAGTGGATCTACCTGGCCCTTTCCCAATGTATGCCCCAGGTAAGTTGTCTTGCCTTTGCCTATGCATCATTTTGTGGGGTTTGCTGTTAACTCAGCCTCTTCAAGGGACTGGAATACTGCAGCTTCTTGCCTCAGGTGGTCCTCCCTGCTCCGGCCCATGACATCGTCAAGGTAGGCAGCAGCATAACTGCTATTGGGCCAGAGGACTTAGTCCTTTTGGCATTGGAATGTTGTTGGGAACCAGTGTAAGCCAAATTATATGATCTGGAACTGGTACAGGCAGAAGAGTGTGCCAAAGGCCATTTTTTCTTGAGACACCAGCATAAATGGGATTGCTAGTATCCCTTGGTAAGATCCATTAGTTGGCCTAGCCCAACCAATCTAGTAGCTCATCAAACAGTGGCATGGGGTATGCATTAAACTTTGATGTGGCATTGACTTTTTAAAAATCTGGTGGTCCCATCCAAGGATCAACACTACTGGACTCCTCAATTACCCCAAGTTCCAGCACAGATTGGAGTCTTGTTTCCCAATCTCTCTCATCTTGGGGAAGTGGCCATGAGGTTTCCCTGACCTGGTGTCCAGACTCTGTTTGGATGTGGTTGGAGGTGAGGTGGATTTGCCCAGGTTGGGCAGACAATACTATAATGAAAGTGGAGATCAGTAGTTATGCTCAGACCTGTTCCAGAATGAGATTTGACCCAAAACTGACCATCCTGGGTCCTGAATTGGCTATCTGTGGCCCTAACTGTGGTTCTGGAGGGTAAAAAACTATTAATAGACCCTCTAAGGCTTTCCATAGCCTTAGGAGATTGATGTGGTAGATTTGTTTTGGTTTGCCCTCTTGTCTGGCTGCCTGATTTCATAATTCACTTGCCCTACCTGGCAAATATTTTCCTAAAGGCCCTGCCAGTGAGCCAACAGATTTTACTCTGAACAAGGGAGCAGAAGAGTACCCAATACCCAGGTTGGAACACTCAGAGGTGGGCCCCTTTATTAAGGGTCATTTTTTGGGTGATCTGTGAGTTTAGGAGATTTTGCCAAGTGATGGTGCTTAAGGTCTCTTGCAAACTGTGAGAACATATTGCACAAAGCTGTCAGACTGGAGCTCCGGTTTATTCCTTATTTCACGTACTAAGTCCAGAATCTCCCACAGTTGCCTTCCATGCAACAATTCAAATGGGGAGTAGCCCTGTGGATGTGTGTGACACCTTTTGCACTGCAAACAGGAGGGAAATCCCAGTAACAAAGTTTTGGTGGCTATGAAAATTTTTTTAACATATTTTTTAATGAAAGATTCTACCAACTTGTCAGTTTTGGGATGGTAGACAGAAATTGAGGGGGACTTGATCATCAGAAGTCAGTATAGTACTTTTAGAACCTGGGAGGGTAAAGTGGGTTCCCTGGCCTTTGAAAATCTCCCAAAGTACCCTTACCCATTCAAAAATATTCATCGCTTCAGCTGTAATGGTTTTGGCAATCATGAAGCATTAAGGTACAGCCTTGGGATATCTAGTAACGTAGTTCACGATTATGAAGATATATTGATATCCCCAGCCATGCATTCTTGAACAAGTCAATCATGTCCATTCCAATCCTTTCAAATGGTGTGCCAACCAAAGGAAGAGGGACCAAAGGAGCTGACTCCGCAGGATGCAGTTAGTTGACAATCCAGACAAGGGACACAAGTCTGGAGCCTCCTTATATATCCCCAGCCAGAAAAATCAGGCCAGGGTCTGTTCTAAGGCTTTGTCTCTGAGGTAGGGTCAGGACACCAGGAGTTAGACTCATACCATTAGAACAGGGGAAGTCTTTCTCTAGGTGGTACAACCACTTGCCCTGAAATTCAAAATGGGAAAGTACTTCTGTCTGCTGGGGGTCCATTATTTCACCATTAGTCATATGTGCATAAGCCTGGCTTAACATCTCATCATCTTTTTGCTGAAAGATGCAGACAAAGTGAAAAAACAGACACAGTCCCTGAGCTGAAAAAGTGTACAGTTTAAAGGTCTTAATGTCTCTAACTTAATTGCATAAACGTTGATAGGACTGAACTACAGTATGGTTCATTGTAGCAGTTGCTATGATGTAGAATTTTATTTTTTCTTTGCCCACTTCTACAAGTACAGTTTGGTTTTTGTGCTTAAAGGAAGATAACTAAAGTTTTTATATTTAAGTCTACTGTAGTTGTCAACTCCGATAGCATGACACAGCAAAGAAAACTGCTGCAGTCACCAAAGTGTTTTCTTCGCCATGTTTGTATCTACAACCTGAAAGCAAGTTAATTTAACATAATGAGAGTGTAAAGATAGAAGCTCCCTAGTTTAGAGTTAAACCAGGGGTTCTCAAACTGGAGGTTGGGACCCCTCAGTGGGTCATGAGGTTATTACATGGGGGGGTCGCGAGCTGTCAGCCTCCACCCCAAACCCCACTTTGCATCTAATATTTATAATGGTGTTAAATATACAAAAAATGTTTTTAATTTATAAGGGGGGTCACACTCAGAGGCTTGCTATATGAAAGGGGTCACAAGCACAAAAGTTTGACAACCACTAAGTTAAACTGTTATAATTACTAGAATCTGAACTTCATAAAATCATTCTTCCTCTGTTATATCCCTCTGTGTCCCAAATAGCCATTCTCATTGCCCTTGCCCTGAGGACCAGTGTAAGGCAGAGAAAGGGAGTGCTTGAGTCACGTCTAGTTCATGGAGGACTAGTTAGGGCCCCTATACTCTGTCACATCCTGTTTTGATGGCACACTCATAGGATACTTAGTACAAACATACTACATGACCCTTGGGAGTTGTTTTTGGATATAACTGTAGCTTTTGTGTCAATTCACTGTGTCCATGATGCTCTTGGCATTGTGGTGTGGACTAGCATTTATTTTTTAATTTTCTATTTTCTATGTATAATAGATTTACTTAAGAGTCAGCACACATGTCTCAGAAGGATTATTTGCAGTGCAACAGAGTTTTAAATCTTTGTCTGATTTGGCAAATTTTGCCTTTTTAATATAATTCACTCCTGTGCTGCTGATCTTGTTCTTTTATTGAAACAGCACATTTGTGGATCATTCAAGTTCAATTCTGGAAACTGGTTTCAATAACTTTAATTTATTTAAACTATTAAAATAGTTTAAAATATACAGAACAGTAGCTCTCTCGTTTTTCTATTCAAATTGCTGTTCTAACCATTGAAGTAGGCTTGAAATAAAGTATCTTGAACACTGCTTGACCTAATTCAGTGTTCCTGTTAAAAAGTAAAATTACTGAAAAGATAAACTCACATGCATTCCAAATTTGGTCCAGACTATTGAAATAGAATGTTATGACTTTGCCATAGCTATTAATATATGTTATTAATCTTGGTGATATTGTATATTGCTTTTAAGTCTTATCTGAGGAAGTTCATATTCTTTTGTAACTTGTTCTGTTGCTTTTTCTGTACTCTGACATTCTGCAGATGAACCATTGCTCAATAGGTAAAGTCTAAATGCCTCTGCTTATTCAATAAAGTACCATGTCATTGAATGAATTACAAAGCAGCTGTATCCTTTGCACATTAAGAGTGTGGGTCTGCCGCTTATTACAAAATCCTGACTTTTCTGATGCTAACCATACCTTGCAAGCAAAAAATTGTTAGTCATCTAACATAAACTCTACAAATATATTCAACTGACTTTGTTACATCCATACCTCTGCTTCTTTGTGCATATGTTGTGCAGTTTAGGTCCCAATCCTGTAAGGTGATAAATACCCCTTGACTAGATGACATTAAGGCCTTTAAACTGTACACTTTTTCAGCTCAGGGACTTTGTCTGTTTTTTCACTTTGTCTGAAAAGTGGCATTTACATCACGGTACTGTAGAAGTAATAAATTTAACTGGTAAAATGGTGATGGCTTATTTTATTTTATTTTTTGCTGTGGAAAAACTCGTTACGTAGAGTGCATGCTAACATTTAAACCATTAATATATGTTTTATAATTTCAGATTGCATGAGGTTATTTCTGCCTTTGGTCTTCTGTTGTTGACTTTTTGGACCCACTAAGCATAATTGCCAGATAGTCTAGCTAACCAAATAATTTGCATAGACATGTAAATTTTGTTTGTGAGGTGAACTAGTTTTGATCGAATAAAAATACTTCAAATATAAGGTCAAATCTTATTTGATCTTTCAACAGGTAGTTATTTTGAAAAAGTGTCTTTGTCCCTCTGAACTTGTGTTTCAGAAATGAAATATAATGAAAGCCTATTTGTATTGTACATTTGACTTACTGCAAGCATTTGAATCCTCAAGAGAGTTTATAGATTGAAGTGGCTTGGTTAAGTTTGAATATAAATTGCAACTCTTAGATGTTGATTTGAAACCAATTAACACCCAAAGAGTTGAATATTTACAAATAGTTAATTATACTGTACTTATTTGAGTTTACAACCTACACTATTGCCAAAGTAAAACCTAAACCATTGCTATGTCTAGTCAGATTAATATGAATTTATAGTCTGGAAGTTTCAGTTCTCATTCTAGTTCTATTTCCTGGCAATACATAGCAAGTCCATGAGATGGAGTAAGCAGGGAAGCAATAGTTCTTCCCCCTTTTTTCTTCTCCTAGCCTCAACCCCCTTTCCTCCCATGTTCCTCTAAGTCCTTGCTCATCTCATCTTTATCCCTCCCCTCCCCACACAAGTTTATGAAGAATTAGGGGAAATAACTGTTTTGTTTAAATGAAAAATGAACATTTGTGCTTTTACTAATGTCCTTCATTTTCTGTAAAACAAAAACTGGAAAAAACCCAAAACAAAACACTGAAAGCATAAGTTCTTAAAAAGAGAGAAATGAACAGATGTTATGAAACTCAGTCATGGACTAAGGACATCCAATTGGTTAAGTTTAGCAGAAAAAATGGGATATGAAGGCTGAGTATTTCCATATACTGCATTATGAATGCATGAGATTTTCAAGGGGTATTTACTGTGGGCTTGATTCTGCCTTCACTCCATGTTGCCATGTGTCAAGGTTCCTTCCCCACTCTGAATGCTAGGGTATAGATGTGGGGACCTGCATGAAAACCTCCTAAGCTTACTTTTACCAGCTTAGGTTAAAACTTCCCCAAGGTACAAACTATTTTACCCTTTGCCCTTGGACTTTCGCTGCCACCACCAAACGTCTTACACCGGTATTATTATTATTAGGAAAGAGTTCGTTTGGAAACGTCTTTCCCCACAAAATCCTCCCAAATCTTACCCCCTTTTTGCTGGGGAAGGTTTGATAAAAATCCTCACCAATTTGCATAGGTGAGCATAGACCCAAACTCTTGGATCTTAAGAACAATGAAAAAAGCATTCAGTTTCTTAAAAGAAGAATTTTAATAGAAGAAAAAGTAAAAAAAGAATCACCTCTGTAAAATACCTTACAGGGTAATTAGATTCAAAACATAGAGAATCCCTCTAGGCAAAACCTTAAGTTACAAAAAGACACAAAAACAGGAATATCCATTCCATTCAGCACAGCTTATTTTCTCAGCCATTTAAACAAACAGAATCTAACGCATATCTAGCTAGATTACTTACTAAGTTCTAAGACTCCATTCCTGTTCTGTCCCCGGCAAAAGCATCACACAGACAGAACCAGACCTTTTGTTTCTCCCCCACTCCAACTTTGAAAGTATCTTGTCTCCTCATTGTTCATTGTGGCCAGGTGCCAGTGAGGTTATCCTAGCTTCTTAACCCTTTACAGGTGAAAGGGTTTTTCCTCTGGCCAGGAGGGATTTTAAAGGTGTTTACCCTTCCCTTTATATTTATGACACCATGTAACTTATTACATAACAATCTCATTAATTTGAAATAATCCGATGTATTATAATACATATTGTTTGTTAAATATGTGTAGATCTAGAATCTTTCAACCAATTCCCCAGAGCTAATAATTTAGAACCAATAAATACCATTTGAACAAGATCTTTGTGCAGAATTCAGTACATGCTTTTTTCCTAGAAAATCCATTTTTTACTGGATATTTATTCCTGAACTCTGATTGATGTTGTTTGCTATAAAAATAAAAATAATTTATTTTTTAACTGACGGGTAACGTTCCTTATTTTATGGTAATAATTGATGCTAGCAAAAACACTAATAGATGAAGTCAGGATAAATAAATAAACAATACTTGAGACAAACGGGATCCTGCAACAGTTATTCACATGTTTAACTTTGCTGTTATGATTAGTCCCATTGAAATCTATGTACTAAAAGCACTGGCCCCTCTACTTGAGCTAAAAGAGAATTTCTATTACCTATTAGCAGCATAAGGCCTAGTACTCACAGCTAAGAAGCTTAGATTCTGTCCATTAGAGGGCAGTGACTAAATATCAGCCAGTTCATTACAATCTCAAACACATGAAAAATACAAGGGATGGATGCTGATGTAATCTTTTCCCCTTCTTTTATGTTATTTTGACTTTACGTTAAAAAAGGCAGGAAAATGTCTTACCTTACCTTTACATTTCCTTTCTTCTAGTGGGAAAGTTCCCAGATTCATTACAATGGTCTTACTTCTGCTTGCAGCTCCTCAGAGACAGAATCAAGGCAAGCTGGGCATGGCTACACCCCTGAAAAACAAGCCAGCCAGTTCCGCAAAGCTGCTTCACACAGTTAAATCCTTTAAAGTTTAGTTTACAGGGTTTTAGGTAAAACAAGAAATTCATATAAACACTTCTTCCTGCAGAACAACTTCAAATACTACACCAGCATCTGGAGTATCTCTCTATATATTGGGCTCACAAGGAAAATGGAGGAGACTGAAGGTTTAAGCCTCCTGCAGAACCATAATCCTTGTGCCAGGTGGATTGGATCTGTGGACTTTCTGGCTAGAAGAAAGGACCTTTTCAGGTAAGGTAAGATAAATATTGCTATTCATCTTTGCAGGGAAAGTTCACAGATCCATTAAAAGGGATGTCCAAGAGCAGAGTACCCCTGGGGAGGAAAACAAAGGATGAATGAGGGAATAGATTTGTCTCATTCATCTATTTATTCATTTATTTATTTATTTAATCAGTTGCTGGGGAATCATAGTATGCAGATCCCTCTCTAAACTTACTGAAGGTGTGAAAAACATGACCAGATGGCCAGGCTACATCTCTCTCTCTCTCTTTATATGTTGGATATGAACCTTCAGGACAGGAGGCTTCCATGGCTGTGAACAAATAAGCACAAATGACTGTATGGGGAAAGGGCTTTGAAAACTTCTGAAATGTACCAATATAGTTATCTAATAACTGATGCCTTAACAACAGCTTTTTTAAAAAAAATTGATGGTGGGGGTGACAGGCCAGCAGAGCTACAGATTTTTTTTGAACTGGATACTGCACTCACTGCTGATTTTTAGAGCTCTCCTGACATCAAGAGTATGAGTTGTGGAGTTTTGTTTTACAGGGTTTTGCCTGTGGAAAGGATGGAAATTCCTTGGAACCATGTTTATTTTAGTAATCAAGGCTGTGTGAAACCTTTGCACAACTTTGCTCTAATAAGAGGTGCAGTGCTGCTGTTCCCCAATAAAACCTTTACATCTAAAAATGCTCCTTGCTGAAGAAATTGTAACCAGGATGACCATCTTGAAAGACAGAAAATGTATGGGCTCTTCTGCCAAGGTGCTTAGTTAGGGTGTTTAATGGTTCCCAGCAGGGAGGTCTCACTGGTGTGGAGTTGAGAAGTGCAACAGCTCTTAAGACATTTTTTTTGCATCTGGATAAGAAAATAATCCTGCTGACACATGCTGTGTTTAGTGCGTTGGAAATGGCTAAATGGGTTTCAGTCTGAGGTTTTCGGCTCATTTTAAGACTTCACTGTAAGAACACTAAAACTAAAAAAATGGTTTACCTTTGCATTGACTGGCTCAATCTATGCTAGTAATTTGATGTGTCATACATGTAGATCAGGCCCTGGAAGCTGCCCTCTTTGTGGAATACTTTCTCAAGACTAAAAAATAAAATAGCGTTATAAACCCACAGGAATATGCTATATTAGCTAGTACCTTTTACACATTGTATAGTTAGATTTAATTTTTATAAGTTGAAGTGTAGAATTTTGTCCTTTAGAACAGACCTTTTTGTTGACAAGGCATAACTGAGCAATGGTTGCTACCTGAATTGGACATGAAGACCAGAACTTCCCTGGACAATGTGGGGTCACTGGGCTCCCCTTTTAAATTTTTTTTAATCATTATGACCCTGGAGAACATTGTAACGGAAAAAAGACAGCCATGCTTTCGGCCACGAGAGAGAGTGCATGATTGTAGCTATGCCCTATTAATCTCTTTTCTGGAATGAGACCTTTGGTTTCTTTGCTGAATTCTGCATGCAAATAGGCCCACTCAGAGGTGGGTGACTCGGGGCCCAGCTGTCCACTTGAAGACCTTTGGCTATATACTCTGCTTTCCTAGATTTGTTGTTTGCTTTCTTAACCAACTGCTATGATGTTTATTTCCTCTTTATGTGCAGTGCTTGATAATATAGAAGGTCTTCCCCCCTCCTTTTTGTCCTGGAGCAAAGAAGATATTAGATGCTCATAACCAGGCTAAGGATCTGATACTGCCTTCTTTATTTATGAAAGCCACTTCTGAAGTGATGTGAGACATCACCAATAAATCCTGGCTGATCAGGACTGGAATTATAGTTCTCAGGGCCTAATTCCTTGAGCTTGAACAACTGAGATTGTGGTTTGAAGTCTATTCTTCCACTAGCCTTGGATGAAATGTTCCCTGAAGGAGTTTCCCTGCTTTTGAAGCTGGCATAGATTTTCTTCACCAACCCCTCTCATTCCAACATACTGTGGCCTTTTGAATACCTCCTGACAATGAGAAAGGGAGGACAGGAATGATGGGTCCTGTGGGTTCAAGAAATTAACTTCTGGAGTAGATGTGTGGAATCTCACTCACAACAGTATATTGGAGCAAGACTCCTTCATTCTGATCCAACAAATCAGAGCCCTGATAGATGAGAATGAATGACACTATGCCTGGTGGCCACCAGCTTCTGAATCTTGTCCTCTCATACAAACTTCTGGGGAGGTTTATATCTGTGACAACTCCACAGAAGTAATATTGATTATGTGACATCATTCAGCTCATGTTTGCTAGAAAGATGCAGAGGGTTTTCCTGCTGTATAAGCTCTGTCTCTCATGCCACTTGGTGTATTCAATCAGATAGTTGGATATCCCTCTTTTCTAACAGTTTGTCTATAGTGAGAGTTATTGAGCAAGAAGCTGGGATTAAATCTACAGCGTTGTAGCATGCTGCATGCTAACTGGCTATGTGGAACTATGTGGACCATGCTAACTGGCCATGTGGACCTAAAAGTTTGGTGGTGCTCTTTGGCTGCACATAACTATGTACTTGATCTCTGTTGTAAAAACATGGGGAAAAATATTCCCTTGAGTCACAGTACACTTTGTATACCAGCTTCAAAATGAAGAAAAAGGACTTATTGGTATTTTGACTAGAAAAGGATTAACTATATGATTTTATTGTAGAAAGTTCACTAAAGCCAGCATAACTCAAGGTCTGTTAGTGGTTCCCTTCGAACAGGGGCGGCCAACCTGAGCCTGAGAAGGAGCCAGAATTTACCAATGCACATTGCCAAAGAGCCACAGTAATATGTCAGCAGCCCTCCATCCGCTCCCCAGCACCTCCCGCCTGCCGGCAGCCCCCACCAAGTGTGCAGGAGGCTATGGGGGGGAGGAGCAAGGGCATGGCAGGGTCAGGGGCCTTGGGGGAAGGGGTGGAGTGGGGACAGGGCTTGGGCAGAGCAGAGGGTTGAGCAGTGAGCATCCCCCAGCACATTGGAAAGTTAGCATCTATAGCTTCAGCCTCGGAGTCAGTGCCTAGGCAGGGAGCCACATACTAACCTCTGAAGAGCCGCATGCAGCTCAGGAGCTACAGGTTGGCCACCCCTGCCTTAGAAAATTTTGTCTGTTTTCATCGGTGTATAATTCAAGAATAAAAACTTACACAAAGGTTGACATTTGTCATAAAAGGTCCTGTTTTGGTTGTTTCTCTAAAAGCTTATTTTAAAACTAACATATATAATATGTACATCCATTTAAAGTGACAGGAATGTTTAACAATTTTGCATGCACTTTTTTTTCCCCCCCAGATCTGAACCTTAGAAATGGATTTAGTTTAAAGTTACATTTCTCAGTCCCTGATGTGGGCTATGCTCTGTTTGGTCACTAAGTGAGCTATACAAAATGTTCAGCTTGAACTGTAAATGTACTGTATTAACCTTTGCTTTGAGTTTGATCCAAGTTTGTAAAGAAGTTCATTAGAACTTTTTTATTATTATGAATGTATTGACTTTTTAAAATTCTGATTTAAAAACTACTGCAAATACTTTACAAAAAGACATTCCTGTATTTATCCTCTAATCACCCCATTTTCAGCACCTCCCTAACTTTTATCCATGTACTATCTGTCAAAGCTTACAAGGAATTGTTCCGTCTCCCAGTACTGTCTGTTTGTGGTGCATTTCACATTTCAGTGAGTTTCACTGCGAGGGAGCAAGTTACCTGATACTACTTCTGTGTTTTAAAATGGTTGAAGTTTTCTCTTAGTTCCTATACATATGACCCTGGCAAATAGGGACCTAATAGATTATTACTATGTTATTCCCCAAGCCCAGATCATACACTGTAGATTTATGCACAATGGAGCCTCTACTTGAGTGTCTTTCTTCTTCTTTTGCTGGACTGTTGGTGTTTTGCTCCTTCTGCTAGTTCCCTACTTCTCAAGCTAAATGCACCAGAAGAGTTTTGTGTTTGCCTTTGGGTTCAGTTGTATTCTTTCCTGTGGTTAATTTTCTTTCTGGTAGTGCTCTTACCTGTCTCAGTTTTGTCTTCACATACAGTGCAGCAGGCAAATAGCAATTTCCTGTTAAAGTATTTTGACATCAGTGATCCTAATGTGTTTACAAGGCATTTGTTACCATTCTTCCCACCCTCTTGGCAGCCAGTAGTGTCCATGAACTCTGTCTCTTGTTCTTCTGATGCTTGGGTGTTCTTTGTTTGGTTAGAAAATATCTCAGCAGCCATGAAGTTTAAGGGGACACGTGATACCAGTGCCTCTTCAGGGATAACAGGGACAGAGGACTTTTTTTTTTTAAATAAAAAGACGTCATTTACAGCATTAGTTATACCAACCTTTGTCATGTTTGTTTGGGTTTTGACTGTATTTCTGAGAGACCTATTTAGTAGTGACACTTGCACTTCTGGCAATCTTTTGGTGTTTTCATCAGTGGCAAAAACATCTATGACAGAAGTGCTAGTTGTTTTTAAACTGTACTTGTAAAATAGAGTTCTTTTAATCCAATCCAATATACATTGTACATATTATAGCTTCACCCAAAACACAAATACAGCCACCTCTGAAGCATAAATCCAGCAACCTTTAACGACACACAACAATGCCATTCGGTGATGGGGTGTACCTGGCCTTTGTAGCTCCCTATCGGAGGCCCCAGGCTCCTATGGGGACCTGCCCCAAGAAACAGTAAAGTGACAGGAAAGGAGCAGCAAAGGTGGGTCCTCCAGGCCTGCCTAGAGAAGCTTCATGGAAGCAGCCAATCAGAGCCTATTGGGCTTAGATAAAAGAAGCTGCAAGGCCGTGGCAGATCAGTTTCCGTCTGGGACCAGGAAAGTGAAGAAGGGTTCTCCTCTCTGATCTGGAGATAGGGAAGAACCTGAGGATGCTAGCTCTGAGAGAGGGCCAGAGACAAAAGGGGTCTGGGAAAGAAATCCTGGGAAATAACAGCAGTGGATTGGAATAAGCAGTACATGGCTGCTATGCATAGAGTCTTTGGGTTAGAACTTGGAGTAGTGGGTAGGCCTGGGTTCCACTACAGGCCACAGGTAAAGAAGTGGACAGGCCTTATTTTGGAGCCAGAACAAAGGGCTAAATTTAAAGGACCCAGAGCCAGGGCGGAAGTGCTTTGTGAGGGCAACTAGACTGTTAGTTATTGAGCTCTTTAACCCCCTAGAGGGGGTTAATTTGGACTTTGTGACTTGGCCAGAGGGCCAAGCCATTGAAAATCTGCCCAGGTCAGCTGGCAGCCTGCAGGGCCAGTAGGAAGAAAGGACTGTGGTACCACACCCAGCTTCTAGGAGGCGCTCAAGGGGTGAGTGCCCCCATCATACATACCCAAAGAGAAAATGTAGATAGGCAAAAGGTAATAAATGAAATTGGAATGAGCCCAGACCACAGGGGTTAATGCCTCTCTTCTGCTCTGAGAAAAATGCTGTAAGATCCTCAATAACCACATGTCATTAAAGGAAATGACTAGGAAGTAATTTTGTTTATAAATGTAGTTTAAAAAAGAAGCCTAGCTAAACAGTACTTAAAATGGCCAGAGCTAAGTCTCTGTTAATTGTGTACTGGTGAGATGCAAGAGGAGTGAGTATCAGCAAACTAGTCCCACAGCCAGATGCATGGCAATAAGTGCTTGAGAAATACCTGAGTGAGAGAGATTTCCCTATTGGTAATACATGAGAGTACATGGAGAGTAGTACAAAAGAGCAGCCCATATCATGCTTATTGATGCCTAGTGAATTTGGAAGTTAGCATGAGGATACCTAAAGGGAAAAAATTTCACCCTGAATACCTAATGTTTTGAATCATGGCCTTATCCACGAACTGCAATCAGGTTACAGAAACTGACATTGCTATGATAAATTAAATATAGTATATTGCTAACAGCATGTAAATTATACACAAGCTGGTGCTCATATGCTACAGGGAATAGTACAGAAGGAACTAAGGGGCATTTTAAAGAATAAAAGGTTTTTTTCTGTAAGAAGTAACTAAAATAATGATGTGACAGTCTATGAGTACAGTTTGGCTTAATTTTAGAAACTCATATGTATTATTTACTCTACTACTACTACTGATAAAGCCTCAGTCAGGATTGGAGCCTTATGATGCTAGCTCCTGTCCTCAAAAGCTCATGTTCAAATGCATTTTTTAATACTGTCGTGGATCAGAAAGCTTGATTTCAAATATGCAGCTAGGAAAGATTCTGTTTGTACATAATACTCACAAAAGGGCCGTGTCATCACAGCTGGAATCACTCATGGAAGCTCTTACCAGTAGCGTAGCTGGGGGGAAGCGGGGGGAGCAGCCACTCCCCCACTGAGCACAAGTGGCGCCTTTTAAATTTTTTGGCGCCTTTTTTAATTTTTACTCATCTGGAAGCGCTCCAGGTCTTCAACGGCAGGGGGCCTTCACTCGCTCCAGGTCCTCGGTGGCCTTTCGGTGGCGGGGGACTTCAGCGCTGCTGAGGATCCAGAGCGCCGCCTGGTGAGTACAAGTGGGTGGCACCTTTCCTTATGTCCGCTCTCCCTGTTCGCTCCACCTAGTTATGCCACTGGCTCTTACCCAATGTAATCATAGCATCCACTGTCTGCTCATGTAAGTTCCAGTTGCTCATGTTACAGAGAACATGGACACCTATATCATTTGCTGGTGCTCGTTCATCCTTCCTCTACTTGTTTATGTTAAACTTTATACTTCAGACAGGAAGAGAGGGGAAAATGTGAGGAAAGAAATAAGTTACAACATTAGAATTAAATATAAAGATATACCTGAGCACCAGGAAACTGATGTTTGCCTTACAATATTAAAGTCACTGCTTTAAAAGAAATAATATCATCTTGCACTTTTATAGAGCCTTTTTATGAGACGATCTCAAAAACTTTGCAGTGATTAATGAATTAAGCATCACAACTCCTTTTGAAGTAGGTCATTTTTATTTCTATTTTAGTGGTAGGAGTGCTGAGGCATAGAGAGTCTAAGTGACTTGTCCAAGTTCGCATGGGAATTTTGGGTCAGAGCAGGATATAAACCCCAGGTCTCTTGACTCCCAGGCTTGTGCTACAACTGCAAAACCATCCTTTCTTTATTGAAAGGTGGCGTGTTCCCGAGATGGAACTGTGTGGTCCTACATGTGATAAGCTCCTTTATTTAAATGTCTGAGACTTACGTATTTTAATTTTGATCTTAAAAAACCAGCTTCATCCCAAAGGGTGTCCAACCAAAACTCTGGGTGCCCCGGATGTACATTTAAAGACAGTATAATAGAGGAGTTGTGTAATAAAACCTCGTAAGCATCAACACTTCTCTTTCCCTCCACATTCCATCTCATTTAATCACCACTCAGTAGGCCAACATAACTGAAATATCCCACATACCGCCACATGTGCCCACCATGCAAATGCATCTCAGTCCTCTGCCAGTGCCCATTCAACCAGATGCACAGAAATCTATTCTTCTTAATTTACATGACTGAGATACATAAAGTAACAGGTGAAAATGGATTTGCATGCACAAAATTTCAGGAACAACTGACAGATTACTTCGAAAATTTGGCATGAAAAAGCCATGTAGCTCGACATAACTTGCCCTTTTTTGGTGTATCTTATTTTCACTTTCCTGTTTCTTCTCCTCTCACTGACTCTGCAATAACCTCAAGAAGGAGGGTGGACAGTGGGGATCTTGAGCATCACAAGCACATTTATCAAAGGCAGTAGTTGAAATGATCTGACACTGACTCTGTTTAAGGCTAAATTGTGCATATTTATCCTTTGCTGAAAAGGATCATTAGATTAGGCCCAGTGTTCATACGAAATCGATAGTAACATGTGCAATGAGCCTATTCTGTCTTTTATGACATTATGGAACCAAGCGTTTTACACATAAATAGGGCAAACTATCATGAAGAATGCTGCTCTTTGAGCTGAGGAATGTGCACCATAAATCAGGATGTGTGTACATAATTACAAGAGATCAGAACAAGTCCCCAGGGTATGTTTAGCACTGTAAAATGTTTGTTAGACCTGCATTTTTAAAGAACATTATCCTTCCCATTTCTTCACTCTTAGGTACCAGACACCTTTGTCTGCTGGATTAAATGACACAAGAGTAGTGTGGTAAATTACAACTGTGCCAGTATACTGTGTTTAATTGCAAAATCGCAGTTTAATACTTCTTCTGATTAAATTGTGCAAAGTTTCCAAATTAATAGTCTCCAAATGTCTTAAGGTTTTGAGTATTTTCTTAGTTAACATTTGTATCTGAGTATCAAAGGTTTGCCCTTGCTATTCTTCCTGGAATATTTTGATCTGTATGAGTGATTGGCAGCTCATTGGGAAGTGGTAAAGAGCAGTAAAATTTTTACTCTCCTAAATTTGGGTATCTCCTAAATTTGAAAGCACCCTCAGTTTTCCAAACCGCTTTAGCAATCCAAATTTGCACACTATATATGTTATCCGGGAGGGTCTTTTGTACATCGCTGATCTACCAGTATTAAGTTTAAATGCTGATCTTTAGGGCTCATATTTTTAGGGCTTATGAATTTGACTGTATTATTATTTATTATAATTATACCTAGTATTTTTCATGTAAACTCTCCTTCCCTGTTCCCATATTGGCTCTGCCAGCCTTCTGTGTCACTGTTTGGGAAGGAGATCTCTGCATTCTCTACGCCCTAGACAAGGGGTTGGCAACCTTCGGCACGCGGCCCATCAGAGTAATCCACTGGCAGGTCGCAAGATATTTTGCTTAAGTTGACCGTCCGCAGACGTGGCCCCCCGCAGCTCCCGGTGACTGCAGTTCACCATTCCTGGCCAATGGGAGCTGCAGAAAGCAGTGTGGTACTTATTATTGTACTCTAATAATTACCGAGTCTCAGCTTACCATGAAGGCCAGCAGTGAGTGCATCCGTGATCTGCTTCAAGACTTGATTCAGGTTGTGTGATGTAAAATAACGGGCCAAGGTTATCATTTTTACATTGCCCACTAGCTGACTGCAGGGCAGAGCAGAGAAGTAAGGGTGACTCATAGCTCCCATGTTTGCCTAGCTTGAGAGCCTGAGTGATGAGACAGTTTGAAATGAGAAGGATTTTTAATTGCACATTTTGTGGTGGTGAAGAGTCCCCCAGCGTCCAACAGGCTGCCTGCCATAGAGGCAGAGTGCTGTGTTCATATGCTGGGCTCAGAGAATGCCTTGTGAAGGACACTTGCATGTCAATTCTACTGGTGTTTCACTAGCAGATTTACCAGGCCATAGAGGTCTCTTGTGTAAACCCTTCAAATTGGTTCAGCAAAACAAGGGCTGTCAGGAGCAGGGTCCCAGCCAGAGGCAGACTGACATCATGTATCCAAAAAAATCCCTACAAGGAGCATAGACAGTTCATTCACAACATGTTCTCCTTTGTCAAGGGCTGGTTGTGTTAGAAGTAAGGGTGGCAATGCCACCATGCTACCCTTACTTCTGTGTTGTTGCCGACAGGGGTGCTGTCTTCAGAGCTAGGCACCCCAGCAAGCAACTGATGCTCTCCATTGCCCAACTCTGAGAGTAATGCTGCCACCCCCACATGATGTTGCCAGGTAATGCTTTTGTTCCTTTTGTGTGTGCAGAGGTGGGGGGGGGGGGGAGAGGAGGGCGGCTTGTGCATACCTGTGTCCTTAGAAGAATCAATAGTTTGTATGTGGTCATTTTTTGCTCTCAAAATGTCCAGGAAATGTCTGTGCAATTTTAATGAAGACCTCCAAAAACAGTTCAAGTTTTTAAAAAAAGACACTTCCGCATTGGACAACAGCAAAGTTGTATGCGAGACATGTGGAGCACATTTCTCTATTGCCCACAACGGTCAAAATGACATTACCCAGCACCTTCAAAGCAATAAACACAGAGATGCTGACAAAAGTAAGTGTTTAACACCAAGCGTTTCAGGATTTTTTCTGAGGCAAGACACAGAAGCTGAAAAAGTTTTGGCCAGTGTTTGCTTACCACTTAGTGCGGCATGGACACAGTTTCCAGTCTGGTGACTGTACATCACAATTAATTAGGAAACTGTACCAACCTAAGTTTTTGTCTGCTCACACAAAATCTGAGGCAATCATTTGCAATGCCTTAGCCCCTTTATCCATTGAAGAAGTACAGCATAAGTTGACAAGTGTTCCTGTATTGCGCTTAGTCTGGATGCATCAAACAAAAAAGAGCAAAAACTATTGCCTGTTCTTATACGGTATTTTCTCCCACTGAGTGGAGTTTGCACAAAAATTATTGACTTTTCGTCTCTACCTGGAGAAACTTCAGATTTGCGGTGTGCATTCATCCAGCAAGGGATTAAGTACTCTCTTAGTGACAAGATTGTTGGAATATGTGCAGACAACACCAATACTAACTTTGGGGGTGCCAGACATTTTGGGAAAAACAATTTGTGGCAAGAGCTCCAAGCCAACTTAGGAAAAGAGCTCTTCGGTATTGGGAGTGGTGCACATATTGTGCATAACTGTCTCCAAACTGCAGTCGACTGTCTTCCTTTAGATATTGAGAGCTTTGCTGTAAAGGTTTACAAATACTTTCATATCTACATGGTACGTGCTGAAAAGCTGAAAGACTTCTGTTGATTTGTTGAAATCGAGTATACCAAATTACTAGAGCATGGCAGCAGGCAATTCCTCTCATTGGGACCAGCAATACACAGAATTTTGTTGATTTTCAATGGGCTTAAAGCATATTTTCTTTCTTAAGATAAATGCCCGACACTTCTAAAGAAGCTCTTTGATGATCCTACTGCTCAACTGTGGCTTCTATTTGCCAGCAAACAAACTGCCATGTTCCAAAACATAACGGAGATGATAGAGAAATGATTTGTCAGTGAACACTTTGAAGTTGCACTGCAAATATGTTCCCTGCACTTTAACTTATTGGAGAGGTTTGGAGAAAGATTTGTCACAATGGAAGTGAAGAACCTACTCCACACTCTTGTAGAATGTGGGCAAATGAAAGAAAAGGAGTTTTACGATGCAGCTGACAATTTTTACACAACATGCCCGTCCTACTTAGAGCACTGGAGACCTGCTTTTGAGTACACCAAAAAGTTTGAGTGGGTTTATGAGGAATATGCTGCAGTGAGAGGAAATGCAAGACAGCGTCGCTGCATGCCACACCAAAATTCGCACCTTAAATATGTTGGATGAGAATCGTCTCTTTGACAAGTGGTCTAGAGCAAAATAGATTGTCTCCAGTTGTCTTTCAGACTGGAACCATCAGAGAACGCCCATCACGAAAGGTGGCAGAAGATTTTTCAAGAGATGGACCGTAATTACAAAGATCTAGCCAAGACTGTGGAATTTGTGCTGTGCCTGCCTGGTACAACAGCGCCTGTTGAACGTGTCTGTTCAATTATGAATGATGTGTGGTCTCCTGAAAAATCACGTCTGAATGTCTCCACCACGAAGGCTGTCTTGTGTGTGCGAGTTAACTTTTCTTTAGCCTAAACTGCATTCTATGACAATTTGCTGAAAGACAAGCAAGCACTTAGAAAAATAGCATAATTAGAGAAATATAACTGGTATCAAGCAGCTTCACACCTTGAAGAACGGCAAAACTAGGAAAAATGCCAGTAACTACTGAGTTTGAAGTAAAATATATGAAACCATGAAATATATGAACATATATATATATATATGAAACTGCCTTATCTTTTTTGCATACTGTGAGTAAACTCCTCTGAGCACCTCTTACCTGGTGTCCTGTTTTCAGTTTAGGGAAATATGGTCACCCTAAAGGTGGGATTATAGATCATGTAAATGAAGGATGCATTCTCCTTCTCCTCTCTTCAGGGAGAAATGCATACAAACAACTCACCAAATTTCTGGGTTGTTCCTCCAGTCAAAATCTCCACAATATTAATACACCCATGACACATTTAATGATCTTTTGAATGCTCTGTGTGTGTGTGTGTGTATATATATCTTCCTGTTTCTCTAAGTGCAAATATAAATGTCTTTTAATAAAGCCTGTTGATTAATCACAGTTAACTCACATGATTAACTAAATAAAATTAATCACGCTTAAAAAATTAATTGCGATTAATCATAGTTTTAATTGCATTGTTAAATAATAGAATACCAATGGAAATTTATGAAATATTTTGGATGTTTTTCTACATTTTCAAATATATCTTGTAATGCCAGCTACAACAGTGCCATGAGAACACCTGTTCTCACTTTCAGGTGACATTGTGAACAAGAAGCAGGCAGCATTATGTCCTGCAAATGTAAACAAACTTGTTTGTCTGAGCGATGGGCTAAACAAGAAATAGGACTGAGTGGACTTGTAGGCTCTAAAGTTTTACATTGTTTTATTTTTGAATGCAGTTATTTTTTGTACACAATTCTACATTTGTGTTGTAGTAGCCAGGCAAGGTACTAACAAACTTCAACAGGACTTTATTTTTTAAAGTGGAAACCCCTTTTCCAAGCTGCTGTTGCACCCTCAGTAGCTCTCCCTCAGCCTCTTCAACTCCTCTCCACGCCTTTCTGTTTTCTGTCCTTTCAGACTCCTAACAGCCAGTGCTCCCAATTCTAATAATTACAAGCAACATTTAAACAACACATTCCCTCCTCGCTTAAGAAACTCTCCCAATTACAATAAACGTTGTTCTAACCACAGGAACAAATAGGAAACAAGGCACTATACTGTTGACAGAAATATTACACTAAAAACACTATAGATGCTACATAACATAGTCTCTAGTCCAGACAGGTGGTCGTCTGGGTCTGACAGGCCGCCTCTCAAGCCCCGGTTCCAGTGCAATGTCTTGTTGTGTTGATACTATGGTGAAGTCATCCAATGCAGAATGGGTGTTGGCATAATCTCCTCTTGGTGCATAGGCAGGTGCAAGTTAAGAAGCATTCCATACCCACCCATCAGAAAGTCGATAGGGGTAAGGTCCCTTCTTCTCTATGATTTTAAGAGGAGCTGTGAATTTATAGTCCCCTTTGTGTAAAATTCCAGGTTTTTGTATTCTAATGAAGGAACCACACTGAAACTTTGGTTCCTTAGCATCCTGCCACTTGTCTGTGAAAGCCTTATACTTTTCTTGGTTCTGTTCA
This sequence comes from Lepidochelys olivacea, assembly GCF_965140295.1. Taxonomy (NCBI): domain Eukaryota; kingdom Metazoa; phylum Chordata; order Testudines; family Cheloniidae; genus Lepidochelys; species Lepidochelys olivacea. Next base: position 73,005,787 of record NC_140418.1, on the reverse strand, counting down.
ACTGTTTTTTCTCACATCATCCTCACTTGGGGCCTCAGGTCATGCCTTTAACAATCCAGCAATGTTCAGTTTAGTATTCATCTGTTTCCCATGCAGTAACTCTGCGGGTGATCTTTGCATTGTGGCATGTCATGTAGCCTGGTATGCTTGCAAGAAATCAGTAGTGAAGGTTATCCACAATCACCCTTCCAGTTTAGCCATTTGCAAACTCTCTTTCAAGCTTCTGTTAAACCGTTCGATTTCCCCATTGGCTTGAGGGTAGTATAGGAATGACCTTCTGTGTAAAATATTCCTCTCTGCTAGAAAAATTTCAAACTCCAGGGAAGTAAATTGACTACCATTATCTGAAACCAGTTCTTTGGGGTTACCTTCCCTGCTAAAAACTGAAGAGAGGAACTTAATTACTGTAGCAGAAGAGATTTGCAATGTAAACGCTACCTCAGGCCATTTACTGAAATAGTCTATTAAGGTGATGGCATAACGACAGTCAATTGGAGCAGTATCAAAGGGTCCTACAATGTCAATCGCCACTTTTTCCCATGCAGATTCAGGACGAGGAACAGGCTGTAATGGAGAGGTACATATCACTGCTGTCTTATCATGCATTTAGCAAGTGACACAGGATTTTATGAGTGCTTCAGTTTGAGAGTCCATCCCTGGCCACCAATACAGATCCCGTAGTCGTTGTTTGGTTCGGACAATTCCTTGATGAGTATCGTGTGCTAGGTGTATGAGTTTTGACTGTAATTCTTCTGGCACAAGTAGCTGGTGTGTACCTTGTAGCACATAGCCATCGAGCAAAGAAAATTCATCCCAAACTCTAAAATAAGGCAGCAAAACTGAGTGAAGGTTTTTAGGGTTACTGGGCCATCTCTTTGTCAGAAATTCCTGTAGTTTTTGTTGAATTGGGCACGCTGAACAAACAGCTTGAAATTGTTCTCTTGTAACTGAAGTAAGAATGCTTGTAATAAGTGGTTTCAGAGTAGCAGCCGTGTTAGTCTGTATTCGCAAAAAGAAAAGGAGTACTTGTGGCACCTTAGAGACTAACCAATTTATTTAATAAGCGCAACTACTACATCCTCATCCTCCAGTGGACCATCTGGTGAAGGTAAAGGCAGGCAAGAAAGGCAATCAGCTACCACATTTTGGTTTCCAGGCTTATATTCCAGTTCATAATTGAAAGAGAATAGTCTTGCAGACCATCTAGCAATACGATATCCTGCTCTTCCCAGTCCTTTCGTGGTGAGCAATGTTGTCAAAGAGCTGTGTGCAACTTGAAAGTGCGGCCCCACAGGTAAGTTCTCCATTTTTCAGTAGCTCAGACACAAGCAAGTGCTTCTTTTTCAACTGTAGAATATTTTCTCTCAGCATTACTTAGTGTCCTTGAAGCAAATGCAACAGTCCTCTCTGTGTTGTCCTCATGAAGTTGTGTGAGGACAGCCCCAAGTCCATAATCAGAAGCATCAGTAGTTACAATTGTGGGCAATGCAGTACTGAATAGTGCAAGTACTGGACTATATACAATCAAGTTTTTCACCGTTTCGAAACTAGCTTGTGCAGCCATTGTCCACGCTAAGGTTGAACTTCCCCATAGTAATTCCCGTAACGGTTCAATGACAGAAGCATAATTGGGAATGAATTTTGCATACCAGGAAGTAAGACCCAAGAAGGAATGTAAGGTTGGCAAATCTGTTGGAGGAGGAGCATTTGAAATTGCCAGGATATGAGTCGGATCAGGTTTTAGTCCAGCCTGTGAAATTGTATGCCCCAGAAAGGAGAGTTCAGTTTATCTAAATTTGCATTTGGACCTATTGAGCTTGAGGCCTGCTTTGCTGATGCAGTTTAGTACAGACTGTAGGTTATTGTTATGCTCCTCCGAAGTATTTTCAAACACGATAATATCATCCAAATAGCACTGAACTCCATGTTGATTCTTCAAAATCAATGACATCATTTTTTGGAAGGCACTTGGGGCTGATGCGAGACCACATGGAACACATTTAAAACGGAATAGGCTCTCGTGTAATAAATGCTGTGAGGTCTCTGCTATCTTCATGCAACATAACCTGGTGGTATGCACTCTGCAAATCAAGAGTAGAAAACATCTTTGCTCCACAGATTTCTGCAAATACTTCTTCAATGTGAGGAAGAGGATGGCTGTCAATCACAATAGCTTTATTTGGCTCCCTTAAGTCCACACAAAGGCAAATGCCTCCACCCTTCTTCTGCGTCACTACTATAGGTGAAACCCATTCTGAGGAGTTAATCTCTTCAATAATGTCCTCTTGAACAAGTTTTCTAAGTTCCTCTGAAACAGCTTCCCTGACTGAAAATGGTAAGTGCCATAATTTCTGTCGTACAGGCATCACATTATTCCGCATTTTAACTTTATGCAGAAACCCATAAGCATAGCCGAGTTTCTCCTCAACCTGGTGTTGGGTCCCAGCTGAAACTGGTGTGTGTACCGCAAGAATGCTTTGCTGAGGAAAATCAATTCGTCCATTAACTACCCTGAGATTTAAAGCAGCCAATAAATCTCTGCCAAGGATAGGAGTGCCTTTGTGGACAATGTAGTTACACAGCAATCAGTTACACAGCAATCACCAAAAGTAACTATTGCTGGCAGGCAGCCATGTACTGGAATATGGTTTTTCAATAGCACACCAAGTGAAGTTTGGGTTCAATAAGAGGCACATCTTTAAAGTAATGCAAATAGATGGAATCAGGTAGTATAGATACTGCTGAGCCAGTGTCCAACGTTAGCTGAATAGAGTGTGATTTGCCTGAGGGTATGGTGGAAACGTTTACCGTACACTTTATTTGTTCTGGAATATGTGCAGTAGTGATTTTGTCTACGCTCAGCACAGTAACATCTGGTATTGTAACTGCATGCACCTGTTGATTGAGCTGGCTGCTGTGACATACTTTAGTAAAATGCCCAATCTTTTTGCAATGATTGCACTGAGCTACTTTTGCTGGACATCCTGTGTAGCTTGCAAGGTGTTGTGGGGATCCACCGCGAAAGCATGCTTTTACTGTGTTTTGAATTTGCTGATTTGGTGGTTTTTCATTAGTTTTCCTCTTGTAATTGTTTGTCTGCAGCGACAGTGAACTTTTCTGCAAAGGAGTCACAGCCTGGACTGTACCTCCTGTATCCATGCTCATTATTTTGGCTTCAGCTCTAGCTGACTCAATCTGGGTAGCAATGGTTATTGCTTTTTCTAGTGTAAGTTGTGGTTCTAGAAGTAAACATTCTCTTACACGAAGCATGGTTGTTTTCTCAATGAGCTGGTCTCTAATCATCTCATCTGCCATATTCCCAAAGTCACAAGTTACAATCAGACTCCTCAGGGAAGCAATATACTGCATTATAGTCTCCTCTGGTTTCTGCTCACGCTGGCAAAATTAGTAGCGATTAGCTACTACATTCACTTTTGGTACAAAAACGTTCTTTAATACAGTGAGTGGAGTCTCATATTTATTGTCTGCAAGGGGAAAAGTGTAAAATATACGCTGCCCTTCTGCTCCAAGGCAGTGGATTAGCAGAGCATGCTTTCTTACTTCAGAAATCTCTGTAGCACTGATTGCAAGCAGATAAGTCTCAGACATATGGATCCAGGCAGTAAAAGCAAAAGGCTCACCTGGGCTTTGCAGAAAGGGTGCAGGTGGGTTCAGAGGCAGAAGATCCATCCTCGTTGCCATAATGTTGTAGTAGCCAGGCAAGGTACTAACAGACTTCAATAGGACTTTATTTTTTAAAGTGGAAACCCTTTTGTCCAAGCTGCTGCTGCACCTCAGTAGCTCTCCCTCAGCCTCTTCAGCTCCTTCCCCCTCCTTCCTGTTTGCTGTCCTTTCAGACTCCCAACAGCCAGTGTTCCCAATTCTAATAATTACAAGCAACATCTAAACACCACAATTTGTAAATTCAACTTTCATGATAAAGAGATTGCACTACAGTACTTGTAGTAGGTCAATTGAAAAATACTATTTCTTTTTTTTACAGTGCAAATATTTGTAATAAAAATGAATATAAAGTGAGCACTGAACACTTTATATTCTGTATTATAACTGAAATCAATATATTTGAAAATGTAGAAAACATCCAAAAATATTTAAATAAATAGAATTCTATTATTGTTTAACAGTGAGATTAATCACAATTAATTTTTTTAATCACTTGGCAGCCCTACTTTTAATATTTTTAAGTTTCACAAAGCAAGACCTCTTCACTGATTTATTTGAAATCCCTTTATTCAGATCTATGCCTACCTTTTGTGAAGTGACTAGCTGTCATTTAGCTTGATTTAACCAATCTACTCTTATCAATTAATTGGATAATAAGCCACAGGCATTCTTTAGGTATCTCATAACTATTATTCTCATTTCATAATTAACTTCAAGGTAAAATGTAACATAAACATTTTCGCAAATATTCTGAAAGTATATGCCTATTTTAATAAGATAAAATTATCATCCTTAATTTAGTTCTATTCGTAATATGGAAATCATTTGCTAAATTATTCCTGACTTTTCATTTGATTTATATAGGGACATTCTGATATCTATCAAAATGGTAATGCTATTTATGATGGCTGAAGATTTTTACTATATTGCATCTATTCTATAGCCTGCAAACTTAGCACTATTGGTTGTGGTCTTGTTAGATATTTAAAGCTAAAAAGGGTAGGCCTCATTGTCAGTATCTAAGTGAGATCTCCCCAAAGCGAAATGACTGAATGGATGGACGTTGTGGTGGGAGAGTTTGGGATTTTTTCAAAGTTTTTAGGTTTGGGATATGTTTCCCCAGTTTAGGGGAAGTTTATGAATAATAGGGCCACATAGTCTCCTAGCTGTGGATGGATGCCTTTCAAATCAAATTAAACACAAACATGGGGTGCTGCAGGAAGTAATGCACATGCAGTAAGTGGTGTTTTTTCCACTGAGTCTGTAGTGAACCAAAGTCATGGCCTGTTGTTAATCAGGTATTTTGCTGCTGAAAGTTATGGCTGAGATATCAAACCAAAGTTGTGACAACAGTTGTGTTGAATCGGTATTGCATTATTTAATCCTCAGAAGTGGCTGCATTTCATGTGATGAGTGAAGTGATTCGTTTGTATATGTGCACATAGTTTGTAACATGCCCTGGAGTCTTTTGGAATAAAAGGTGTTATAGCTTATGACTAACAATGTGAACTTAGAGATATGGCGCCTTAGAACCCCTCCATCATTGTAAAAAAAAGTGTCAAGAAAATACTTTGCATACATTTAGCAGTATTTTTTTAAAAATGCATTTCCAATATTAGAATTGCTACTTCACCTTACCAAATAAGCTTTCAGATTTACTTTTGGCCCGTGTTTATTTTTCTGTTATTCAGGGACAATATTCAGAGTCAGATTTCCAAATGTACTAACAATAACTTCATTGAAAGCTCAGAGAAACTTCTGTACTGATATTTTTTTTATCCATTTTTATAAAACATTCACTGAACTTTCTTTGATAATCCTGGTACATATATTCTCATTCTTGGTTTTAGTATTATCTGACTCATGATTGCCCTTCATTTTTATGCTTTCATCTGTGAAACCTGGTGGATTTAATGGGCAATTGTATTTTAAAATGCATTTCATGACTTTAACTCTACATCTAAGAAAGTTGTTCCCCTTTCTGTGTAGCACATTTCAAAGCATTTGGAAAGATATTAATCATACATTTTTTTTAAACCACATAAAGTATGTTAGTGAAAAGCCTTTCAAATGGAAGTGTGGGAAATACAATGTTTCATATACATGTCCTAATGTTTTTTCAATGTATAAATGAAAAGAGTTTTCCAGATGTAACAGTTTTTAGGCAGGAAAAAAATCCCTCTAAGGCAATATGTGATGGCCTGCAGCCATACTACCTAGGTCTTGTTATCTTGTCAGATCTCTTAAACAGCAAGGTCTTGCCAGGGAGTGGTGTTAGATACTCAGGAGGCAGTGTTTTTACCTGTGAGTTAATACTGAGTTAATGCTTTCACATGGCACTAGCAGGAACAATGCTACTGGAGAGGCAGTTGAAAAGTAAAACGCCATTTCCTGCGAACTTGAGGGTTTTTAAAGATCCCCTGGGTCATTTTGCAAGGGTAGGGTTTCTGGTCTCCATGTCTTGGACAAATTAGATATATTGCTCTTCAGTTTTCCTTCTAAAAACACTCTTGTGACTTTGTTGTGGGCTGAAGTGTTTATTGATTCAGAAGTGCCTGCATTTTAGTAGTGGATATAATGATCCTGGAAAACACTTTGGGATCCTTCCTGATGAAATATTTAGTGGGGGTGGTAAGGTGTTTTCATACAATGGTAAATAAGCAGGCATTTATTGCAGCCAACCTGTATGAAAAGGTGAATAAAAACACAATTATTGCAGGTACTATTCGCTAAAGGTGTTGGTATTCACACGTATCCATACCGTATTCAATGTACAAAAGTAATTTAGGATTCAGTTCCACTCCTGCTGAAAAAAGAGCCAAAACTCCTGCTGACTTTAGTGGCTGCCAGACTGAGCCTTAGTAACCAGCTCCAGCAGAAAATGAAATGAGCATGATGAACCCAGTTTTGTGAAGTGCTATGCCCTTAACCTCCATTAGACACTAGGTAAATTATATGTTAAGGCCTAATATGACAAGTTCTTTACCAAGGCGAGTTCAGAAGTAGTAGGAAGGGCAAAAGGAAAGTTTCTGAAACTGATTGTTCTATTTTCATTTTATTACAAAAATCTAAGCAATCTAGCTGATTAAAAACTGGAGGAATGTGACAAAGTCCTGAACTAACATCCATCATCTAAGAGAGATAGGGACCAAGGACTATGTCTGCTGCTCTTCAATAGTTTATTCTTTTATTAAAAAACCCAGGATTCTGAATTGTCAGTAACACTTTCTGTTTATTAAAAAAAGATAAATATCTTGAGACGATCTGGAAATCATTAATAATGAAATGACAAGTGTTATGGCAGTCTACTGCTGAAATTAGGTAACCTGTTGCATGAGATCGTTCCATAGTTCCCTGCCTATACTGCTTATTATTTTCTAAAAACTTTATCCATTAAATACTCAGCCAAAATTGATTCTGCTTATTACAGGATGGATTGCCCCTGTCTATCTAGTCCTGAGTACGGTATAGCACGTAGTTATGCATCCCTAGGCGCAGCCCAGAAAATGTGTTTTAATTATCAGGCTCTTTACTTGCTCCTGAGAGGGCAGGGGAAGAAATTTGCTACTGGCCCTTCCAGGGAGTATATTATGCTCTGACATAAATGGCTGGTGCCACCCTTTTCTGCTCCCAGCCCCTTGCATAGAGGGAGGAGTACCAGACACATTCACTCTCTCTGTGCCTACAGCACAGATGTGGAGAGACCATGCAGGGTAGTATGGAGTATGGGAAGAGTGTTACCACCCCTTCTGTCCCAGCTTGTCTGTGTAGGACGGGGCCAAACTGTGGACCAAAGAATTTGGGCATTTTAAACAATAAGGCCAGAAATAACTTAAGCCAATGTTCCTGATCCTAACTTTAAACTGGCAATACAGAGATTTCAGTATCAGCAGCCTTGTGTGGTTCAGGAAGATTGCTGAACATGCTCCATGTAATGCTACAGTTTCTGCTTTAGGATAATGGAATCAGTAGGAAGATCATCCAGCTATGGCACACAACATTGTAAATCAATAAATAGTTGCAGAGTTAACCTGGAAGGTGCAGGATTATTTTCTTTGGCCTGGCCCTCACTGTAAATTTACACTGGAGCCTCTCAAATGACCTCAAGCTCAAACACACAAATTGGCTCCATTTCTAACCCTATGCAGGGCCGCCAGCCAGTCATAACCCTGTGTGCTGCCAGCCAGCCCCACCACTAACCCTAGCTTGGGCTCACCAGCCATCCCCAATTCTGATCCTAGCCCAAGTATTTGAACTGGCTCAAGATGTAATCTTAGTTTGGGCTCACAAGCCAGCACCAGCCATGACCCGACCTCAGGCTTCCCAACCATATCAATAGCTCAGTCTCCCCAGCCAGCCCTAACTATAATCTTTAATCCCAGGACAATGTAGCAGCCCCAGCCATAATCTGGCCACTCATAACCCTGAGCCTAGGCCTTCTAATCAGTCCCCAGCCAAGCCCTAACTTGGAGATGTGAACTAGTGTATATCCTAACTGTAATGGAGACACATAAATCATCCCCAGTTCTAATCAGCCCCAAACCTAACTCTTCCAACTGTATTGTAAATGGTAAGATAGCACTGGAGGAAGCCTACTGTTTGATTAGAAATGGAGGGAAGAGATGAGAGAAATATTCTTTATTATTTATTTTATTTTTATTTATTAAAAATATGACCTTGTGATGGGGACAGGAGGGAAAAGGAACACTGAGTATTTTTTTAAAATTGCTTTGTATATTCTTGTTTTTATTCTGCTTTTTATAATTAAATAAATCTACTTATGGTTACATGGCTGGGGTGGGGGGAAGAATTGAACGTTATGGTCTGGAGTATGGGGCAGAGCTGCATATCTATGTGTCATTCTGCAGCTGCCAGAAAGGAGTAAAAGATGATAATTTCTTCTGAAGACTTAGAATTAGCTTGTGAGCTGCTGAATATGAGGATTCCAGAGACTTAAGACCAGTAGACACCATGGAAGACTAGTTCAACTGAAACAAGCCTCAGTGAGCATTGTACTTTGTAAATTTCCACTACCCACAAACATAAGTTACTTTGGATTCACAGTAAGCATAATGAAACTGCTCTCTTCAAGTAAATAATTAAATAAGGATTATGGTTATGAGCCACAAAACAATGTGGGTGATAGACTTGCTTCATTTTTAGTTACCCAAGTTAATCAGAACTATTAAATATCTCCACAAAGTTAGTATACTACGTCAGAAAACTTTCAGGAGATAATAACTTGGACTATTCTTCTGCAGATACACATGAGTAATTTTTAGAGGTGGTCAGAAAACATATTTTCTATCCTATGGAAAATTTCAAGATTTAATTTTTTTCTCCATCCCAAATTGGGATGAAAATCCAAAATTTTGTAATTTAGGATTGATTGAAATGTTTCATTTCATTTTGACCTTTTCATTTTTTATATAAAGTAAATTTCAAAATGAAAAGTCAAAACTTTCCTTCTGAAAGCATTGAAATGTGATGTTTTGCCATTTTTGAAACATTTTTTCCATTTTTTTCCATAATGAATTTTCAGCAAAATGATAGGATTTCACAAATTTTTGGTTTAATTGAAGCAGCAGATTTCTGATGGGATAATTGTTGATGACAAATGTCTGACCAGCTCTAGGAATTATTTAGAGGAAGTTCTATGGCCTATGTTATACAGGAGGTCAGACTAGATTATCACAGTTATCCCTTCTGGCCTTGGAATATGTGAATCTATGACTAGAGCATATTTATTGAACTCAGTGGGTTTGCATTCATTACTCAATAAAAGGAAGAGGAAGGTGTCATATTTGTAGTTGTTTGCATATTTGTACATGGTGGAAGAATACTTAGGACAAAAATGTATTTAATATACCATTTGTAAAATTGATTTTAAATTGTGAATTTGCAAATAACAGTAAATGGAGATTAAAAATCAAAGCTGATTTTGTAGTGGTTTAAAATAATAGTGCTATTATTCAGACAAGAAAGCAAGCTAAATATTGATAATTTTTCAACCGAGTCACTGGGTAATGGTATGTAAAATATTCTTAAAGGAGACTGTTTTTCACATTTGCTGTGAATTTCAAAATAGGCCTAATTTTGTGGAAATTATCACTAATACATTTTTGAGCAGAAATGGCCTATTTTCCAAATTAATTGACATGTTTTGAACAAAAACTAGGTCCGTTTCCCAGTGATATTGAACAAAAATGTGTTCATATTCCAGGAAAACGCTTTCTGAAAACAAACAAACAAACAAATCCATGTTGCTACTACAAAAACAGTAATTTCACCAAAACCGTGAATAAAGCAAAATATGGGGGGATTGGGGGAGGGGCAAGGGAAAGAGTACAAAAATTTTTCTTTTCAAAATTGCTTTGACTGATTTAGAAAGTGCAGCCAGCCTCAATATTATGACCTGCAGTGTCACCTCAGTAGATACTCTAGAAATCTTTCACTGTTTTATATATAAATGGAACACTGCAATGTATTCTACAGGATATCTGTAGCGCTATTTCTATATACTTTAATGGCCTAATTGAGCAAATCCTTGCTCACGTAGGTAGTTCTTGTACTTCAATGAATTATGTGGTTTATTTAGATGACTAAGAACTATTCAAATGTGTAAGGATATGCAAGTTTGGGCTCTCAGTCACTGAAGCGTTACCTTTATATTCATGGTTTCAGAGTAACAGCCGTGTCAGTCTGTATTCGCAAAAAGAAAAGGAGGACTTGTGGCACCTTAGAGACTAACCAATTTATTTGAGCATGAGCTTTCGTGAGCTACAGCTCACTTATGCTCAAATAAATTGATTAGTCTCTAAGGTGCCACAAGTACTCCTTTTCTTTATATTCATGGTCACTGAAGAAACTAGCTATACTGTATAGTAGTTTGTCAGAAATATAACTTACTGAAATGCTTGCTGATTGCATAGTAGCTTGGTTGATGTTACTCGTCATAAATTCAGAACTATTTTATTTATTTGTTATGATGCAATATTACTCTATTGCTCAGTTTTAGTGGTTTCATTAAATTAGAACATCCAAAATGTGTGCAATAATAAAAAATTAGATTCTAATTAGTGCCATTTTATATCCTTTGATAATTTCACAATGTTAATCAAGTGAGACTGCTAAATCACAGTATCAAAATATCACAAGATATTTTTTCATATTTTACTTGAGGATTTTATGCTGTAATTACTTAATTTCTGCTTCTAATATTATACTGCTTCCACCTTATTAAAAAGACAAACAAAAAAAAGCCTCTAACCATTTTGACAGCTTTGTTTTCCTCACTCAGAAGAAAAAGGAACAGGTTTCTTTACATATCTGAATGCATTGTTTCAAAGCCTGGAGTTATTTAAATTAACTTTTATATACTGTACTTGATTTAGTAAAAAATGTAGTGCTATTATAATAGTGTAAACCATTAGGCTGTAATTACATTAACACAGTACAGAGACTAATAGGTCTGTTGGAAAACAGAAGTGATGCATGATTGCTCTATTATTATAGAAGTCTTGAAGCACTGAGATTATTAAAAAATATTAATCACTGTTACAATGCTGATTTTGTTACAGGTTATAATAAAAAAACCTTACTTCTGGATTTAACTACTGTTATTTCAGCCTCTTAGTGAAGCACCAACCAATCTTAATAAGGATTCCTGTAATTTAAGGCAGTGGTTCTCAACCTGTGGTCTGTGGACTCCTGGGGATCCACAGACTATATCTAAGATTTCCAAAAGGGTCTGCACCTCCATTTGAAAATTTTAGAGATCTATAAATGAAAAAGGTTGAGAACCACTGGTTTAAGGCATCATTTTTGTACCTTCTTCATGATTAGCTGCAGTTTGATCAATTTAGAACATTAACACTGGTAGCAATATGGGACGGGGCTGCTCAGTGTATTGCTAATGGAATAAGTGTTGAGTGAATAAAGTGTTCAGATTTAAACACGAACTGTCTTTGGTTGTGCTTGTGCACCTTTTGGCCTGAATTCTTAGTTACTAAGGCCCCTTTACAGTGCTCTGGCAGGGTAAGAGTAATTTTTGCTCATTTTAAGGCCCTTTACCCTCCGCACTAACTGAGAATTCAGACCTTTGTTTTTAATTTGCATAAACTTTCATATAGTCAATATTTACTGGCGACTGCTTTCAGGAAGTGAATTTCAAGATTGCTTGTATAAGTATTTATGTAAAGAGAATTTTTAAGGCAATGATCAACTTAAATCACATTGTCTGAATATTTTTAACCAAATATATTTCAAGTAACGCCTAAGAGGACTACAAGTGAAAGCTTAAAGAAGAAAAATATTTTTTTCTAGTTTGTTTACTTTATGCATTTCACAGTGATGGGTGTATAGACAGTCATCTTTCACACAGCAACTGAGTAATGAGAAACTTTTTTTAAAAAAATAGGAAAATGTGATTGTAAAATCATAAAAATGGGCATGGAGACTCTGGGGCAGATTTAATACCTGAAACTAGTTAAACACATTTTAAGATTGACTACATTTCACACTGATTGCATTCATGTAAATCCGTGCATGCAAGTATTCATGCCAGACGTGCCTGCACTCTCATCCATTCAGAGAACAGAAACAGTACTGCATGATTTATCTTCACCTGTGACAGTTAAACAACGTTATTGGCATAACGAACAGTGAGTATTTGAAGAGAAGGGAGGGTGAAAGGAATGGGAGAGGTGGGCAAAGTGAAGGAGAGGTAACAAGGGAGAAAGGAAGAGGAATGTGAGAAAAGGCAAGGCAACATACTGATGTTTCCATACCCTAAAATAATTTTGTCAGCCCTAACAAGAGTGTTAAATGATGAATCTACACTTGTGATAGATATTAGGTGTATTTTGAACAATATTCTGTCCCTGTCAACTGACTGTTTCTGTTATCTCCATTAATTTATTACAAACACCTCCTAGAGAAGCAAATTAAATTACCACAATTTTAAATTCTAAAAACCGTAAGTAACAGTTTCTGTTTTTAACTTGCAGGATGGGACTTTCAAATTTAAATGCTGTTTAATTAAGTGAACATAAAGTTTAAACTTATACTGAATAATCGTTATATAATTAGCACAGGAAACCACTGCAATATGTTTAAAACATATACAGTGTGTATCCACTCTCTGGATCTGCAATTAACCAAGTGCTTCAGCTTATGATACAATTATGTTTTTGATCAATATTTAATAGTGATTTTATAAGTGGGCATGAGCATTAAAATGGTATGTTAGTGAGGAAAGGATGTATTTTAATGGGGAATTAACAAATACAGTCCCGGGGCAGGAGGTATTTGCTTTAGAGAATTGCTGCAATTTAAATGAGGTACTTGAAAATAATACATTAAAACTGTAGTTAAAGTTACAAATTCTGTCCTAGATGTGAAACTATGATTATTAAAATGAGAGGTACAACCACAGGATTCACCCAATGTTAGGGTCAATTTGGTGGGCTACACAAACTGGACCCTATTCACAAATATTGGCACAGTGAATTTATCTAAAGTGGTATAAAAAGTTCAAACAAAATCCTCATCAAAGATTTACCTGTTGGCACTGGCTGTCCCAACATCCTTTTGCAAAAAAGTTCTGCACTTATTCTGTTGCAGAGCATCAGTCTCACTCCTAAATTGTTGTTTTTCATAACTGAACTGCTCCTACTAAATTGAAATTCCATTTCTCTGATCAGCCTCTCTTGCAGCATCTGGGTTCCTGTCACAGATAGTGCATCATTCACTGTACAATGCGTCAGTCTTTGAAGTATGTGTGGCATATCCAGGATGAAAGAATATTCTGGTTCAGTCAGGTTTGGGAATCAGCATGCAGTATGCTCTTTTGTTACCAGGTTCTTCCACATGATGTCTGTCCTCTAGAACTATAGCCCTGTCTGCTTTACTTAAATAACATTCAGGACCCAAGACAGCAAGCATCTTTCTCCTCTCTCCTTCCTAAACAAAACTGAGAAGGGTTCAATCCGCTCTCTTGCATCTGTACTTGCCTCTTTTTATGACCACACACAACTTCCAGAAGCTTCTCACTTGACTGACATGCATGCTCCTTTTCTTTCTGCACCTATCTGAGCACGTGCAGTCACACTCCCAAGTCACATACCATTTTTATCTGCCCTACATATTTAATTCTAGTACTGACCTTTGAGTAACTCCCCCATGTCCTTATTCTGTGCTGAGTCCTGAGATAGCTAATGCTTGACAAACTATATGGTTAATTTTAGCAACATTTTTCTCTGAGATTCTGATCTGATACATTTAGTTAGGATTTTAAATAGTTTACCCCCGCAGTACTAGGTGTCAGAACCTCACATAGGTGTCATCAAACGGGTGAGGCTTTAGAAGAGATTTGAAAGAAGAAAGAGGAGACCCACTGTAAATATTGATTGGTAGGCTCTGCCAATTAACCATGAGGCAGAATGGAAAAGACACAGGTTTGGGAGTGGCTGAAGGAAAACAGGGATATTTTAGAAAACCTTGTGGGTGGACTCCTAGATCTGATTCTGTTTCTGTGCTGCTTTGTGGGAAAACATGGATTATCTTAGACCAGTATTATGTGAACATCAGATGTCAGCTTTCTTTACCCTTTCACCTACCAGCTGCACAGCCTATAGCTCTTTAATCATACTTTGGGTGCTGCTGCTCCCGTGCTCACAGATAGTAATCTTTGGAAGGAAAAGGAAAAATAATTGTTGTATGGAAAACATTGTGCTTCCTTGAACTAGTGTACATAGAACAAAACATACCATTGAAATACTGAAAGTGAAGTGAATTTCATGGCCCAAGACAAATTGAAATGCTGTCCTGCTTTATGGCAACCAAATTATCTAGTGTCCCAAGGCATTGAACTACCTTAAAGCAAATAATTCCAGAAGACAGTAAGTGTGTGTATGGGAGGGTAAAGGAGGGTAGGCAGCGTGGATAATGTTAGAGATAAATATAATTGTCAAACGTCCTGAAATTAGTATATACTTAATGGTACAAATGGGAAAATGCCCATTTCTGCTACCCCATGGGTAATATGCCGCCTCACATATGTATACTTTTGAGAATGACTTATTTGCTTATTCTATGCCAGTATAGGAACTGTGCATTGGAAGGGAGAATTCTTTGTGTCCAGAAAGCAAGGATACGTGTTATTGTCAGTCTCTTCCCTTTCTGACTTTTCTACATATGTGGGATAAATCCTCTGGTATTTGTGTGCTTAGAGGTTCATTCAAAACACTTCAAGACAATGTCTGCTTTGGGGAATGGGAAGAACAGCACACTTTGAACAAATGTCCTTGAGGAAGAGAACAACAAAAAGGGACATCTCAGCACTTTAGAGCTTATTTATTCAGATGGAGTCCAAAGTAACGTAGGTAGGGTTCCATTGTCAGGAAACATGCAGCAGTGCCATAGAGCCCTCCAAGATCAATAAAAACAATAAAAATACTTGAATTTTTCTATATCTCTGCAGTATAATAAGAAAAGGAGTACTTGTGGCATCTTAGAGACTAACAAATTTATTTGAGCATAAGCTTTCATGAGCTACAGCTCACTTCATCGGATGCATTAAGTGGAAAATATAGTGGGGAGATTTATATACACTGAGAACCTGAAACAATGGGTGTTACCATACACACTGTAACGAGAGTGATCAGGTAAGATGAGCTATTACCAGCAAGTGTGGAGCCGGGGAGAAAAACAAAAAAACCTTTTGTAGTGATAATCAAGGTGGGCTATTTCCAGCAGTTGACAAGAACGTTTGAGGAACAGTAGGTGGGGGAAATAAACATGGGGAAATAGTTTTACTTTGTGTAATGACACATCCACTCCCAGTCTTTATTCAAGCCTAAGTTAATTGTGTCCAGTTTGCAAATTAATTCCAATTCAGCAGTCTCTCATTGGAGTCTGTTTCTGAAGTTTTTTTGTTGAGGAATTGCCACTTTTAGGTCTGTAATCGAGTGACCAAAGAGATTGAAGTGTTCTCTGACTGGTTTTTGAATGTTATAATTCTTGACATCTGATTTGTGTCCATTTATTCTTTTAAGTAGAGACTGTCCAGCCTGGCCAATATACATGGCAGAGGGGCATTGCTGGCAGATGATGGCATATATCACATTGGTAGATGTGCAGGTGAATGAGCCTCTGATAGTGTGGCTGATGTGATTAGGCCCTATGATGGTGTCCCCTGAATAGATATAAGGACACAGTTGGCAATGGGCTTTGTTGCAAGGATAGGTTCCCGGGTTAGTGTTTTTGTTGTGTGGTGTGTGTTTGCTGGTGAGTATTTGCTTCACGTTGGGGGGCTGTCTGTAAGCGAGTATTGGCGTGTCTCCCAAGATCTGTGAGAGTGATGGCTCGTCCTTCAGGATAGGCTGTAGATCCCTGATGATCCGTTGGAGAGGTTTTAGTTCTTACAACTACAATACCCACCTGCTGAAGTGAAGAAACAGATTGACAGAGCCGGAAGAGTACCCAGAAGTTACCTACTACAGGACAGGACCAACAAAGAAAATAACAGAACGGCACTAGCCATCACCTTCAGCCCCCAACTAAAATCTCTCCAACGCATCATCAAGGATCTACAACCTATCCTGAAGGACGACCCATCGCTCTCACAAATCTTGGGAGACAGGCCAGTCCTTGCTTACAGACTACTTTTCTTTTTGCGGATACAGACTAACACAGCTGCTATTCTGAAACCTGTAGTATAATAGTAACACTTTCTTCCAATGCTTGCACACCTCATCGTTGTCGATTTAGTGAAGGACATGGAAAGCAAGTGCATTTGATGTACTCCTTCCTGCTGACATTCTGGAAATGGAGCAAGTCAGAATGAAATATAGCTTTTTTCATAATTAAAAATCCATTTCATTAAAAGCAAAGCATTGCACTGATAGACTTATTTGTAGATACAGCCCCCGTCTATCTATGAGTTACAGACACAGAATAAAGAGAGCTTTTCCATAAACGTTCAAAAAGCCCAAATGAAAGGAAAGCATTCTATTTACCCGTGAATTACTTATTTGGCATGCTTGGTCATTTCCCCTCACCATATTGGCTGCCAATTACTCTGCATTCTTTCTATATTGCCAGTTTTTGTACTCCTACATATCTTTCATTTGTTTTTATCTATATCTTTTACCTACCTATCTATTTCCTCTTTGTGTCTAGAGTAGGTTGCAAATTATATTTGTGATGCAGGGAACTTTCATTCTGATTGTCTTGATTTTATTTTATACAACCATGACTACCATAAAAATTGGCTGTAATGCCTCTTTTGTGTTATTGATTCAAGCCCATTTCAGAATTAACTTGTTTGGAATGATCTAGCAATGTCATGTGCCCCAGATTCTATCAATAAGAATTCATGTTTCATAACTAAATGCAATAAAAATGTTCAAATATATCTAAACATAGTTATGTTTTGAATTTTGATGAAAACCTTATGGAATCAATCGAATATACAAGATATGTGTAAGTTTTAGTTCTGGGCTTACAAGTGCTGGGTGGTGGAGAAAAAAGACTGTATTCCTGCTTATAATCTTAAAATAGAAACAATCCACAGCACATAGTAAATAATTTTGAGTAGTAAACCAAGTTTTGTGGGTCAGATTTCTTCCTCTAAAACAGACAAACAAGTAGTAGGTTAGTATTGTGTGAAATATGCACATGATGCATTTTTAACTTAATAGAAATTCCAGATTTTAAAAAAGTTTCCATCCTATTAATAGACCATTTTAATAATTTCTTTGCGTTTATTTTTCTCTCACTATTTCACATTCTCTTCTCAACTCCCTTTTTGATTTTTCCCCTCTCCCTTCTTATTTGTTTTGTAGCCTTCCTTCCCTTCTAACATTTTTACCATTTAAAAAAAGCATAAAATAAGGCCTCTGTTCTCTTTCTGCAGCTGCAACACCATTCCCTGCTGCACTAAATTGACACTTCTGCTTGCAATGGCTCTAGTCAGTCACTCCAAGGCTGCTACTTTTAGAAGTGTCAATTCAGTGCAGCAGGGGATGATGCAACACCTGTAAAACTCAGACAAAAATAATAATAAAAAAACTAGCAAAAAATCTTATTGTAGGAGTGGGGAATAAGAGGGATGGGAGAGGAAGAAAAATGGGCATGAGGACAAAAAGAAGGTGAAGGCAGGAGTGGGTAAATGCTGATTCAGTGCAGGGGGGAGCCAGGTGGCAAAGCTGTAATGGACATGGTGTGATCTGGGGGAGGGAAAGATCATAAGAATGGTCCGACCCAGTATGGCAATGGTCCATCTAGTCCCGTATCCTGTCTTCTGGTAGAGGCTGGTGCCAGAAGCTTCAAATGGAGTGAACAGAACAGGGCGATTATAGAGGGATCCAACCCCTGTCATCTAGTCCCAACTTCTGGCAGTCACAGATTCAGGGACACCCAGAATATGGGGTTCCATCCCTGACCATCTTGGCTAATAGCCGTTGATGGACCTATCCTTCATGAACTTATATAATTCTTTTTTGAACCCAGTTATAGTTTGGTCTTCACAACATCCTTTGGCAATGAGTACCACAGGTTGACTGTGCACTGGATGAAGAAGTACGTTGTTATGTCTGTTCTAAAGCTGCTGCCTATTTTCACTGGGTGACCCTAGGTTCTTGTGTTACATGAAGGAGTAACTAACACTTCCTTATTCACTTTTTCCACACCATTCATGATTTTATAGACCTCTATTATATCCCTCCTCATTCTCTTTTCTAAGCTGAACAGTTTCTCTGCATATTGAGGCTGTTCCATACCCCTAATCATTTTTGTTCTCTGTACTTTTTCCAATTCTAATATTCCTTTTTCAAGATGGGATGACAAAAACTGCATGCAATATTCAAAGTGAAAAAGTACCATGGATTTATATACTGGCATTATGATATTTTCTGTCATACTATTCCTTTCCTAATGGTTCCTCACATTCGGTTAGCTATTTTGACTGCCACTGCACATTGGGCAAGAGGTTTTCAGAAGACTATCCATAATGATTCCAAGATCTTTCTTGCATGGGAGAAGCTAATTTAGATCCCATCATTTTGTAAGTGTAGTTGCGACTATATATTTCACTGCATATTACTTTTTACTTATTAACAAGTAACTTTCATCTGTCAGTTTTTTGCCCAGTCACCCGTTTTTGTGAGATCCTTTTGTAACTCTTTGCAGTCAGCTTTGGACTTAAATATCTTGAGTAATTTTATATTGTCTGGAAACTTTGCCATCTCACAATTTACCCTTTTTCCTCCAGATCACTTGTAAATATGTTGAACAGCACAGGTCCCAGAACGGATTCTTGGGGGACCAGGCTATTTAGCTCTCTCCACTGTGAAAACTGACCATTTATTCCTACCCCTTGTTTCCTATCTTTCAGCCAGGTACTGATCCATGAGAAGACCTTCCCTTATCTCATGACTGCCTACTTTGCTTAATAGCCTTTGATGTGGGACCTTGTCAAAGGCTTTCTGAAAGTCCAAGTACGCTATATCCACTGGGTCATCCTTGTTCACATGCATGTTGGCCTTCAACAATCACCTCTCTTGCAAAAGGTTCTAATACTCCACTTATCAAAAGTCTTCTGTGACTTAAGTTCCTTAAGAGGCTCTCCAAAGGGAAGATAAAATATGGGTTATATTCACCTGCATATTACATGAAAGATGCTTGTAATATCACTTGAAGAGGGGGCATCAGCTTTGCATGTGTAGGGGTTGTGGTCGGGGTGGCCATCATGAAGCACTGATTCAGCCAGCGGTGCTGGAATAATTTTTATAGTGGGGGTGCTGATGATGGAAACCATGTATCTGTTGTTCATTATTACTACTTCAAGCACCCCCAGTACCCTTATCTGCCAGGTAGGGGCCTATGCACTAGTAGGGAAGAACAGTACCTTCATCTGCAAGATTCCTTTGGAAATTTGACTACAATTTAGGTGTGCCCTTCCCTAACAGAGCATCAACTACAAGTAATAGTGCCAGCCCTCCCCTAGTGGTTATTTGTGATTGGCAGTAATAGACCCTGCAATAGACCTCTGCTGTCACAGAGGAAACTGTTCTTTTTAAAGTATCCCTATGTTACGAGTATCACCTTACACTAGTCAAAGTGACAGAAGTTTAAGGCTGAGATTTTCTTAATGACCTATTAATTTCAATGCTTTTTGGGCAAGTAAATGCCCAAGACAGCTTTGAAAATCTCATTCTAAAAGTCTAATGTACTTTTCACCACTGAGGCTGTTTCATTTCTTTTATTCCTTTAAGCTTTGACAATGAAACTAGATGGCTCAGTTTCCCTTTTGTGCCAAATCTCTTTCATTGTCTGATTCTTATGCACTATCAAAATTATCCTCAAAAAATTTTCATACCCTACTTAACCTGATGTTTCAACAGAAAGTTTTGGGACTTTCTTCTTGTCTGGTCAGAGAGAAACAGAAGATGAGCATGACTAGAATTGGTTGAAAAAAAATGGCAAAACATTTTTTCATTGGAATTTGCTAATCTTATCAAAAAGAAAACAAGTCTCAGAGATGGTTTGATTTCAACAAAGTTGTGAGAAAATCCAGGCAGGGTTAGATGGAATCCTGCCTGTCCCGCAGGTTTCAAAACTTGACTAGTTTTCTGCCAGCTCACCTAGTGGACTGATATGGAGTCAGAGACCCAAGGGCTTCCATGATCCTTGCCAGACCGAGTGCCCCAGATCCAGACTCCTTTTCTTTTTGTAGATAATTTCAAATTTTTTGGTTTTCATTAAGAATTGGAATGAAATCAAATTTCAAAACCCTCCACAAAACAGAATTACCTTTCTCTGAACAGATCTAGCCGTGATCCTCCTAGAACTTTTTGCAACCCAGCAGTCTTGCTACCCCCATGCACTACCACAATGTTGTCATTCAGTGAAAACAGTCCAGTGGATTTGAAACAGGACAAAGTCAGGAGTACCTGGTTCTATTCCTGGCTCTGCGGCTGATTTGTTATGAGAATTTGGACAGGCCACTTCACTCTTCAGTTTTCCTATCTGTAACATGGGGGAGAATGAACTTACTCATCTTTAATGCCCTGAATAAATGGATGAAAAGTGCTATATATGGTAAGTGCTAAGTATTAATGTTTGACTGGGAAAAATATAGTCAGAGAGAGTGGTGTCAAGACAAAAATACAGATAAATTTACAATATACCAATTAAAGCAATTTCAGCACCTTTTCCATTGTATGTTTAACAGGATGACATCAGATGACGTTGTGCTGGTTAATGATACCTGTGAATCTGTCCAACAAAAAGGGACTTCTCTTTGCATATGGATACATATATGCGTGTACCATTCATTTGAAAGGAACAGCACTGTGTTAAATAGGCCATGGTCTTGTGAATACACACTGGCTAGCTGTCAAGGTGTTAATGAATGTGAAACTATAAAACTCGGACACCCAAAAAAGTGTCTTCACATGGTATGTTTAGAAAATCTTTCTCTGAAGATCTCTATAGTCTTGATTTTTCATATAGACCCTGATTCTGGAGGTCATCTTTATTAAGGACAAGTAGCACTTAAGTTCATGCTTGACTCCCATTGAAATCAGTAGGAATTAACCAGATGCTTAAAATTAATCACATGCTTAAATGCTGCCCTGTATTGGGGGCATATTTGGCAGATCTTTGAAGAACTTCCATCATCTAAGGAGTGTCCACTTTCCAATACTTCAAATGCTTTCTTGAAAATAGAATTCCAATTTTGTCATCTTTATAATCTTGCTGTTTATCATATTAATACAAGAATGAGCATTATGATAACTTCCTGTTGAGTCACTTAGGATGGGTTCTCATAGCATCAGATATTAGAGAGGGGAAAAGACCTATTAGATCATCCAGTACATTTTTCTGCCAGTGTGGGACTATTTCAGATAGAACATTTTTAGATGTTATGTCAACTCTAGATTTTAAAATCCCCAAGGGAAAGTTTTCTCTCCTTTCCTTAGGATACTGTTTCTCACCTTAATACATCTCATTGTCAGGAAGAGTTTTTCCTGATGCAATATTCAGCCTAAGCTTTATTTCCATTACTCCTAGTTATACCTCTTTACAGCACACTAAATTCCTTTCACTTGGTGGTTTTTACACCTTTGAAATATTTCTGGATTATTATATCCTCCTTTAAATTGTTGCTCTTCTCTGAACTTTGTCCACTTTGTCCATATCCTTATAGTTTTGAAAAGAATTACCCAACATCTTCTAGTCTGAGACCTAAACCTACTAAAATACCCTCAAGATCTTGGTGCTAGGATTGCCTTTGGAGTGCTGTCCCTTGGTCCTGCTCTGGGGCTCCATTTTTCATATGAGGCTGGCTAATAGGAGTCTGATAGATTTGAAGTCTCAGTCATTCAAACCACCTGACTTTGGTTATTCTAAGGGAAGTTCCCTCTCCCCCCCCCCCCTCTCTCTTCCCCGACCCCATTCTGAAGCCACAGCCCTTCTGGTTAGTGTGAGAGTGGGTGGGGGTTCTCTGCTACTGGCTTTGAGGGGGCAGGGAGTGTTTCTATCATTGCTTATCTCCATTTCTTGGTCCTCCTTCCCAGTGGATATTTCTAATCCCTGTTTTTGATGCTTCTCCAGGCTTTCCCAAGCAGCAGCAGAATGAAATTGACCTCAATCTTGTCAGTTTGCACAGAGGGTTCCAAATGGCTGTGGTGAAAGCTGAGGCAAATATAGAGGAAGGATAGTCCAGCGGTTAAGGTGAAAATCTGGAATTTGGAAGGCCTGGACTGAATTCCTGGCTCTGCCACAGACTTCCTGTGTGACATTGGGTAAACTAGTCTCTCTGTGCTTAAGTTCCCCATCTATAAAATGGGGATAATACTCATTTCCTACCTCACAGAGATGTTGTGAGGATAAAGATGGTGAGGTGCTTAAATATTATGGTAGAGGGGCCATCCACTAAAGATAGAATGAGGAGAGAGAGAAAAACTGTTAGTAACTTAAGTTATAACAGCATTGTCAGATCCCAATAAAATCATTACAAGAGTTTAAATCTAATCCCTTGAAGTGTTTTAGCTGACTTTCAGCAATCCATGCTGAAGTTGTGGGAAGGCTTTCCTTGGGTTGTTTTTTTTCCTGAGTCTTGTCTATTTGTCTTATCTATGTGTGGCAGCTTGCTTGTAGAGATGGACCAGATGAGTTGTGGAATACTTACTGTCTAAGCAGAGTAGAGGAGGGTGTATGTGTGGGGTGCTCACTTCAGAGTCTTTTATATTCTTCTTCTTATTTTCTTGAAATTATAGGAGAAAACATCTCTTTCAGACTTGTTTTGATTTAAATTGGTTGTTGTCACTCTTTGATTGGCTTAGGTGATGCTTTCAGCTCCTGAATATACAGTCTGTTTAATGAATATTCAACATTGCTTTAATTGCCTTTGTTCTTCTTGTGGCAGGAATGATCCAGATAATTAAATGGGAGTTAAAACTAACTTTAAAAGTTGTCTGTTTTCTCAGATATTCTTTCAATTTTATTAGTTTGACAGGAAATAAAATTCTGTTTTCAAAAGTCCAAACACCCCTGTTCTTTATACAAAAGTTTTAATTCTGAAAAGTCTTTTTAAATCAAATAACTTTTTTTTTAGCTGAAATAACTAAAAGTTGTTAACTTTACATGACAAGTTTTGGAACAATGATTTTCTTGTCTTCTTGAGTTGGAGCATGTTTTGCTTGTGTTCTTCTGGTAGTTAATTTTCTATTAATATAAATATTCTATAATTAAAGGGCTTTCTATGTTAGTAATTAGTTTAGCATCAAATGACCTTGCTATTCATCAAAACATTTTACTGTTCATATAACAATGATATAAGGCAGTTATTATATGAAGGCTTGTATCTTAGATAACAAAATATTTGCAAATATACAGTTTAAAAAAAGCTTATGCCAACTTAAGCATTTGAAAAAAAACCAAAGGTTTTCACTTATAAATGGAAACATGAATTGGAAGAAACCAATATCTTCTGCAAAACATTTCCCATCATAAATGTTTTCCAAGTTTAAAGAATGAAGACTTAAGTGTTTACAAAAGAAATCAATTTCAATAAGGATATTTCTCAAATTATTTATGTGGGTTTAAACTCAGGGTTATCTTTGAAAAGAAAAGGGTGGAACAGTTAAGCATAGGCCCATTTTATAACCTAGATTGATGGCTCTGATAACATATGTTACATTCCTTTTTTCAGTTAAAACATGCCTGGCTTACATGGTCTGTCTTGATGTTTGCTTGTCATTGGGAGATAGAAGCAGAACCCTTCTGGAATTTTTTTGATATAATTTGCATACTTTGTAACATAGCCAGCTAAACATGTGCATTGTTATATTTCCAAGCATCTTGGAGGTAACATTTTGGTAGAGGTGCCCTAACATTCAGTAAAGGTGCAAACACTTTTGTAATGACTTGACTATATTAAGTTACAATAATGTTATTAAAAGCACTTTTGTGGATCTCCTCCACACTGACAATTAGATTTTTCAAGCCTTGATTCCAGATGGGGTCACAACAGAGGTGTATAGAGAAGAAATATTCTCTCCCTGCTAAGTGACATGCTGTCTTTTGCATATGCTACCACATATTGCATTGTCTGTTGGATCCATATTGCAATGAAAACTAACCTAATTTTCTGCAGTTTCTTATTCCTAGGTATCTTTCAGAATTGCTGCTTCTAAGGTTTCTTCTCCCTGTTGACTATTTCAGATTATTTTCCCCACAGGCTTTAGCTGACATTTTTTCAAGATGGCTTTAACTTTGATTCTTTTGTCTGTGTCTAATCTCTTGAGGCCCCCATATATAATTTTTCTTTACAGATGTTTGCAACACCTTTCCGTTTTTGTACCCTCTGCAGATTTCATTAACAATATTTACTCCTTATTCAAGATAATTAAAATGAGAAGCATTTATTTTTGTATTTTTTTTTAAAAAAAGACTATTCACAACCAGGTTTCTGAATCAGATTGGAACTGCAGAGTTTGCTACTGACTTTGCCTTAGCTCCTCTTGCACTGATAAATGGAAGAAAGAAAAAGGAGGAATGATGTTGCCCTACTACTTACTAGTCAAGTTGACTGACTCAGGGTATTTGCTCTTTTATAGCTTTCTGTGGGAGGATGAAAAAGGTGTCATACATTTTTTGTTTTGGCACTCAACTACAGTAGATCCAATGAGAAGAAATACATGGCCTTACACTAACAGTGTTAAAGCACTGCTAAAGTATTGCATGTAGGACACTGACAAATTTCTTCCAGGATGTTTGTTTTCTCTGCTCTTAAGCATTCAAACTCCAGTATTTCATTACCACTGATGATACAGAAAGCCTTATTGACATTCTATCTATCTCTTCACAACATGCATTATTAAATGTGAAGCAACTAGTAGCTAGGAGTACACTTGCCAGCTACAGAACAGATTCTCTGTAGTTTGGTGCTCTCTACAAATTTTCTGGTATTCTCTGCCAGTTTCTTTGCATAATGTGCAATGGGGAATTTTTTGTAGTGTGCATTTGTATATAGAAAAATTGCATCAAAATAATTCAGTATTTCATTATCCTTGCTCTGTAATCTTTGGATACAGTTTCAAAAATCCCAGGAGTCTTTTAACATACAAGAACTGACTTTTGTATCAAGTCTCTCTAACTCTTCAGGTTTTTTAGGAACAAATATGACATGTTACCTATGAAGAGGACAATGGGGCCCTGATGAGTATCCCTATTCATGTATTTTTGGAATCAATAGGAATTAGCTTGACTATTTACAGATTTATAACAGTTGGTTGTTGAATGTTTCATTCCCAGTTGGTACAATATGTTCACAGCTGATGCTAATGGCTTGCCCATTTGATTTCACATATGGTCCACTGTTTGGGTCCTCTAAAGCTTTCTTTTGTAGTCAGGCTTCTTTAAAATGATCATATATTTAGTTTTGTTCTGTCATCTGGGAAGATGACTATGAAACTCAGGAACTTGGCAGCTGAAAAGGAAATCAGTGACTCAGTTGATAAAGATTCAAAGAATTTGGGTCAAAATGTCCAAGGAAAAACATTTTCTGTAAACATTGAATACAAACAAATACCCTACTAGACCATATGAAATTCAGTACACAAAGAAATATCCTCTTTCCATCTTTCCGTCTCTTTGAAGCTGTGCTTGAGTTACCCTTGAATATTTCAGCTTGAGGGACTTTTGAGTATTGCTGAGTATCATCAAGACATTACTTTCACAGGGTGTCCATTACATTGGGAAACAGTGTATGCAGAACATACAAACAATGTATGCAGAATTTGTGCAACTCTATCCACTATTTATATCTTTACGTAGATATTATTTTTTTGCTGATAATATTTTATAAAAGGAAAAGACTGCCAAAAACAAGTCTTTTTTCCTTTGGTTTGCTTAACAACATTTAGGGTAGGAGTGTAGGAGAAGTGCAGCATAGTAATACGAGAACAGAAATTAAAATTACAAACTCATCAGCAATCTTTATCCTCTTATACACAACCAGAGTTTATACTGTAAGATGTAACTGATAAAGCCACACTGTCATAAAAAGATTTTCAAGACTATTGCATTACCCTTTGAGGGCTAAAATACTTATTTATTCATCGGAGCAGATCATAATAGCTCTAATTCCCTGAGAAGTGGGCATTGTATGATAATTGAGAGGGCTAATATGTTAATTGTCCTCCACTTCACCTCTAGATGGTTAACTGCTTATCTAGTCAACCAGCAAACAATAATGCTCACTTATTTGTGCCTTACTGTTCAAATAATTTTTTGAACAGGGTAATTTATTTGAAATTAAGCAGGAGTGTATTCACGTGTAAGGGACATTGAAATTATGCCAGATTAACCCATTAGATGTCACTAGGTTGTAGTTTTTCAACGATACAATTTTCAGAGTAGAGTAAAACCTGCCAAGAGCGGTCACTCCTGGGACTTAGCAAAAGTGCTCGCTGGTAAGAGGTGCTCTCTCTTCAAAGGTTTGGACACCAGAGAGCAGTGGTGTTCCGTGGGCTCTGCAAGTAGTCGTTCATGTCAGCTGGTCTCTAAGGCAGGTTTTACTGTACCAACAATATAATCTAGAATGTGGTATATTTCTCTAACAAATGGGACACTATTAGCAGTTTTTATTGTACTGCTTCTACTTTACTACCCATGTGTTATCACTCACAGAGGCTGTTTGTTATTGTGATATATAAACACATGTTGATGGAGGTAACATGCATGCCTGAGACTTTTTAACCTCTGGCGTTGGTGATACTGAAGTTTGTTTAGGTAGGATTCAAGTTCTGGCATCTTTAGGTTGAGCTAAAGGTTTGCACACTATTGATTTAGAATTTGAGCAATTAGAGTGGAGTGGCTTGGAACATAAATCAAACAAGAAAGATTTCTAAAGGATATGGTTAATCCCAAGAGGCTATGGAGGAAACTAAGGCAATGTCTACACAGGGATAAAAAACCCACAGCTGGCCTGGATCTTGGCTCTGGGGCTGAAAAATTCCTGTGTTTGGCTTGGGCTGCAGATAAAGGGACTTTACAGAGGGTGCTGAGATAGGCCCCCTGTTGGACTTATATCCTAGAAGGGGTTTAATTTTTATATCACATACAGACTGTGTGACTTGACTGGAGGGATTCACCACTACATTGGCGCGGAAGTGCAGGCATATGCACTCAGCCCAGGGGGCGCTCGTGAGAGGTGAGTGCACACCATTACATAGAGCTACAAAATTAGCTGCACCTACAGTATCCCCTCTCTCCATATATTACACAATCAGACCTTCAGTATCTCAAATATATCAGCACTCGCCTCACTGAATTGAGCCAGTAAAAATAGCTACAGCCTTAGCTCAATAAACTCTTCCCTTCACATAACAATAAAACCTTCCCAACTCTGCACAATGTACCCTTTCCTTTCATATGACCATCCTTCTCTTACCCACCTTCATATATCATATTCCCTCCAGACAAAAAATGCTATCTACTTCTTAAGGAAATAGTCTTCTCCTATCTCTTCTCTAATAACCGTCTTTCCTCTTACATCAAACACATGTCCCAAATCTTGGCGGTTTACTAGTAGAATCCCAGGGGCTAGGTGATAATAACCCTGCTAGTTGGTATCCTTGCCTACCAGCAGTGATATATGTTTTAAAGGCATCCCATTTCCTGCATCTTGCTGCTGATTTGGTGGGGGTATTGGGTGGAAATAAGCCAATGTGGGAGAAAAGAATGATTAGAGTAAATGGCATCAGATTATAATTTATTATCAGCATTGGATATATTTTTGGAAGCTCTGTTTCCTAGATAGAACTAAATTACTTACAGTGTTAACGTAGAGTCTTCTGCAACAATGTAAATGAGTTGTTAACATGGCATTTCATTGCTATAATAATTCAAAGCCACTAGCAAGCTTGATGGGTCTGCAATAAATGTTTTATTATTTAGGAAAATATACTATACAAGTTGCAATGTGCCATGCTTATTCATGCTGTAAATCAACAAAGATCAGCAGACTGAACAGAAAAATGAAAAGCTTATTTAGAAACTGACATAAGCTTTCAGATGAGCAGGGATGGCTGAAGTTAACTGCATTCATTTTTCTCTGCTTGTCACACTTGCCACTTGAATTTCACTGCTAAAGATGGTGGATGGTTTTGCTTTATGAAATTATATCTACAGAAACAGCTTTTGCATGTATAGAGACTTATTTATAATAGAGTTAACTCTAAAAAATACAACAACCCCCAAACAATCTAAAAATCTATGTTAAAAATAAAATTACCCCCCCCCCCAATTTTCAAATAATTGAATGGGAGTGAGCTATGTAGATCCGATTCACTGACTTTAAAGGATCTAACTGTAACCAACGGAAACAAGGAAATTCAGAATTATGGCTGCCATTCCATCTCTAACTCTGCTCATAGGACTAAACTTTAAAGAAGATGCACCTATGCTACATGCTTAAAACGAGAAATTTCTCAACAAATGCATTTCAACGTACTTTAAATTGTTCAGCAGTTTAGCTATCTGCATTATTTATGCTGTTTAGAGCAACTTATGACTTGGTACAGTGGACCAAAAGAGTAGAGAAGGAAAGGAGTAGGCTGGTATATCAGTTTCAATAAGGAGCTGGAGGCAGGGAGTTGATTCTGGTATGTTTGTGTTGTACCTGAGAATGGAGCTCTCATCATTGGGTAGGTGGGATCTCTATTTCCTTTCTCTCCCCGGAGCATGTGAAGATACACTCTCTCTCTACAGAAAAGTGCTATGTTCAACAGGGGCTGCATTGTGTCCTAGGTTCCCCCCTGCCTGGATGACCCTTTTCCATCTCAGGTGACTGCCCCCCTCCTCTCCCAACCAGCAGCCTGACCCCTGGCCAATGAACCCGTACCCATACCCCTTCCAAACCTGAGTGAGTGGCATTGTGACCTGCTACAAACCTGAGTGGCACTGAGACCCTGTGGAGTTTCAACATCACTGACTTAAATTTGGCCTGGCCAGCCCCTATCATGATAGCGGGCAGTCAGGCCAAATCTGAGTGAATGGCATTGTAACCTGGCACATGGGATTGTACTGCTGGTCAGCTTCGGCCTGGAAAGAAAAGTGGTTGAGCTATGGCCCAGATGACCCCCCACCTCTGGTTCCATGGCATACAATGTTCAGGTTGTGATGGATCTGCTCTGCAATAATTTATGAATATTGCTATGTTTACTGTATGAATATATTGGCTTAGTTTAATAGCGGACTATAAGGAAAAATAAGGAGGAAGGGAAAAGAATGGTTCAAGATAAGCCATTTCTTAGTGAACACTTGAGAGATGTTAAAGGACAATGCCTGAACAGTTAGCTTTGAAGAGTGTAGTGGGCTATGGTATGGGCACCTTGGTTTGAGGCTGGTGGGGTCGGACGGGCCACAGCGACAGGATCTCTTGAGGCAGTGTGCTTTGAGGAGAGCTTTTACCTCCTTCCCCTCCCCTCACACCCCCACAACTTGCAAAACTAATTTTAGTGCAGAAGGGCCAAAGTTGGCAACACAGAAAAACAAAAGAATTCTGGCAGTTTGAAAAGAATAGTTGTTCAGAGAAACCAGCCTGAGACAGGGACCCTCTAGGGTGATTGAAGAAGTTAAGCCTGCCTAGCTTACTATCAGGAGATAGTGTGTATATAAAGTCTGCTGCAGTTTCCACGGTATGCATCTGATGATCACCATGCACCACTTGTCACCATGCACCACTTGTCCCAGGGCCCCAAAGGGAGGAACCACAAGGATCTGAGCTTAGCTGTACCCTCAGGATGAGAAAAGTTGATACATAGGGTACTATAGCTCAGGTCCCAGTCTAAGAGTGGGAGAATTTGCATAATTCCACTCCAGGATAGATAAAGGCACAAGGCATGATACCTGAGAGAGTGCAGTGAGAGAGACCAGAATTGGGACAGAGGTGTAGTTAGCTCTGCAACTTTGAAAAAAGTGCAGAGATGTCTGAGAATAAGAGCATTCCAGAAGGCTCGGTAAAACTGCCTAAAGATGGAGGAAATATTGGGAGTTATCAGGTCAGATTGGAGTAGAGGAGATGTGTATGAGGAATCACTAATCAGTGGACTATTATTGGCATATTAGAATAATTTTCTTTGTCAGTGAGCAGACATGTTCACAACATCCTGGATTCTGAAGTTATTTAGTGTAGAGCAAGTCTCAGTGATTATCTTGTTGCACTTATTAATAGAATGGGACAAAACTTTCAACTGAAACTTTTTTGATGAAAAATGCAGATTTGGCGAAGCTGAAACATTTTTTTGCAAATTTGTGATATTTTTGCCAAATTGTTCATTTAAAAATAGAAATCCAAATTAAAATTCAGAAAAAAAATCAAAACACTTCATTCTGACTGTTTCACAATGAACCATTTAGAAGTTTGATTCAAAACAATTTTTCTTTTGAAATTTCCTTTAATTATTTTGAAATCATTCATTAAAAAATCTTAACTGTTCAAAATTAAAATAAAACATTTTGTTTGACCCATTTTGATTGGAATTCCCAGTGAACTGAAAAATCTGTTATTTGCCCAGCTCTACTTCTTATTGTGAGTAGACCCATTTACTTCCTTGAAGTTTGCCTGGTGCAAGTAAGTGCTTGCAGAAGTGGGAACTAATGTTGCAATGGACAAAACACAGCACTTTTTGCAATGGGTCCTTTATCCCCAGTAGGGTTGCTAGGCAAAAGGCCATTTGGAGGTATCTGGAAACCCAGCTGGGTGTGGGGGGAGGCAGCCAAGCTAATGGCTGGCGCCTTCTTGTGGCAGATGTTCAGTGCAGGTACTCCATAAATTAAGGCACAAAAGAACGAAAAAATTGCTCGGAAAAGGAATTAAGGAGAGGTGCTTGGTAATTGAGCAAGCCGGGGCAGTTGGGGACTCCTGTGACTGGTACAGCAGGGAGCCAACCCCCACATCATTATAGTCCATCTTAACCACCTTCTATGAGGGGGCGTGGTCGGTAAGGTCCCAGCAAGGGAATTGCTGGAGGGACCTGGTCCCGGCAAGAAAATTGCTGGAGGGACCTGGATGAAAAGGGGGGGAGGAGGGGGAGGTGGTGAAAGTCCATGTCCCCTCCACTCGGAATTGGCTGGAATTGGTAAGGTCCCAGTAGTGAATCTGCTGGAGGGATATAAATTTTGCACCTGCACTGCACACATTTTATCCGCCGGGTTAGTCCCAGACATCTGTCAATAATAAAGTTGCAGCCTGATTAAACCCATATCCAACGTTTCCTGTCATTCTTTTGGCATAGCCAGACAACCAGTGAAGAGAGACTTTGCAAAAAGTGGAGGAAACGGAATTTGAAAACAAAGTTCAGGTTGTTAATATAAACACAAAAGTGTGAGCACATTTTCACTGAAGTGGACCATGCCAGCCATAACTTCTCTTTTGTATGTATACATTGAAGTAAATATTTCTTTGCAGCATATGGTTTGTGATCAAGCCATGTATAAAATACTAGGTTTTGAACTATTTGAGGGTGCATCTCTTATCACTCATCAAATTACATTTGCATTGTTCAGTAGTAGTTTTTCAGTTTTCATGATTTCATACAGCATTTTTATATGCGTACTTAGAGTATGTCTTTTGGACAATAATGGACTGATTCTGGTCCTACAGTGGTATAACTCAGTTGACTGAAATGGAGATACTTCTAAAAGTACACTTTCCACAGTATGCATCCGATGAAGTGAGCTGTAGCTCACGAAAGCTTATGCTCAAATAAATTGGCTAGTCTCTAAGGTGCCACAAGTACTCCTTTTCTTTTTGCAAATACAGACTAGCACGGCTGTTATTCTGAAACCTTCTAAAATTTATGCTGGTTTGAGAGAGATCAGAATCGGACCCTTAATGCAGCTAAAGAAACCCAGTAAGGAGCTGTGTTGATCAGCTGACTTGGTCTTAAATTTTAAAATGTTTCTAATATGATTTGAAGGATGGACAAAGATATCTGCTGCTTATTCTAGTCAAACCATTTAGTCTCCCCCTAATTATACTTTATATGTGCAAATGGGAACCTTACATGGGAATTTTCCCACTCCTGTATTTAAATCCTCCGACTTAACTTTTCATTAACAAATATTCTGTATGTTTAAGAATCCCTTAGATGTAGCGTTGCATCATCTCAACAGAACTACTTATGTATTTAGTCAATAGATAATTCTGTTCAGGAAGTATTTATTTTTTAATTGTACTGTAGGCTTAGCCTCCTTTTGAAATGACATAATTTTGCTCTCACTTGGTTGGGTTGTGTGTTGTTTTTTTAAATAGCAACAATTTCTGCAAAATTTTTAAAGCTAAATCATTCTTAGACCAATTTAAATAAAATAGTCCGAAATAATGAAAAAAAATGTACCCCTCTAGAACATAGTTAATTGAGATAATCCATGTTGCATTTGGGGTTTATTGTTTTCCCAGAAAAAAGTTTGCATCTGAATTATCAATTTATATATCAAGATAAATCCAATTCAGATGGCTGAATTATAAGCAACATAAAATGGAGAAGGCAACAGACATTTAATTATAACTGTACTGGCAGTCACCAATATAACAAAAGAAAAAATGCTGACTTACAACACAAAGTACTGCCTGATACATTTAGTGTAATAAAGAAATTATATACAGTGAAACTGCATTATATAATTGGAAAAACTATCTTCTGTTTTTTCGGGAAAGGGTTTTTTCCAATTAACACACTTAATGGAAAAGAATAATTTTTTATATGAACCTTTGATTCTGATCACAAGTTAAGAAAAACCCCACACACTTTACAGCAAAAAGATAGCAAGCCTTAGGAAGCTGATTCATGACACAGAAGAATGTATAATTGATGTGTGTGGCTGGTTGGATGGTAAAATAACAATACCATCCATTAGAGATGAGAGCTGTAACAACTCAGGCAGTGAGGCAGTATGTATTTTATAGGTCACCTGGGCTCCATTCGGATCTACAGGTTGCTATTCCTTCTCCATACTTGAAAGCATTTAATGGATTATTATAAAAGAAAAGATATGGTATGCAGTAATGGTTTAAATTGAAGCTCTGTGTGTGACTTCTAAATGAGTGCTTCACTTTTAAAATTCTCCCATGGCATACGTGAAAGTTTGCCAGAGCATCAAGGAATCAAAACAATGAATTCAGCAGCAGAGTAAAGGACACTGACTAGTGTTTTTGTTTACTTTCATAGTATAGACATATATAAATAAGGAAAGTTAATCAAGAAATAAACTATTCTCCACACCTCAGAACTATTGTCTGTTACCTTTAAAAATGTTTTGCAGTTTAAACTTTCTTGAAGTATCAAAGCAAGAAAAAAGGGGTTTCAAAATGAAACTTAAGGAATCAAGAAATTACAGGCTGAAAGCTCATGATAAAATCATGGGCTGAAATCAGAAAATACCAGCTTGCCTGGAAAATACCTCCTTCGTACCAAAACTAATATAAGATGCAGTATGGAGAATCTTTTCTGCTTTGTTCCTCTTGAGCCTAAGTTTTATTTCTGCCTTCAATAAGAAGTATTTTACAAATTTAATGAAACATAATTTTACCAGGTTTCCCTAAGGGAATGTCATAGCATGAATACAGTCCCATCAAATTTAGTATAATGCTTACAATATACAAGCAAATATATCTAGGTATATCTCAAGTTAGAGAGAGACTGAAATGACATTCAGACAATCACAGAGCAGTGCACATGCTGCAGAAAGATTTTGCAACAGATGTGCATTAAAATATCTGTTTCCTGCAGCCACAAATACCTTAAGTAGGGTGACCAGATTTTATAGGAACAGTCCTGATATTTGGGGCTTTTTCTTATATAGGTTCCTATTACCCCCACCCCCTGACCCGATTTTTCACACTTGCTGTCTGGTCACCCTACCTTAAAGTGAATGCTTCTCTCTGGTATATAGACATGAACCCAAGTCCAATTCTCCTCTTTTATGTTGGTGTCAGTAGGTCTGAAGGCAATGGATTTACACAGGTGAGTTGAAGAGAAGCAGGCACAACCGTTTTTCCCTCCTAAGAAAAGGGCAGAACAACACTTTTGTTATGCTGACTTAAACTACTTCCCTTTTGAATCATTGTGTCCACACATGGCTGCACTCTTTTGAAACAAGCTGTCAGGTTTCCTTCCCCACTCTGAACTCTAGAGTACAGATGTGGGTACTCACATGAAAGACCCCCTAAGTTTATTTCTACCAGCTTAGGTTAAAAGTCGCCCAAGGCACAAAGTCTTTGACCTTGGATTAGGTAAACGCTGCCACCACCAAGTGATTTAACAAACAACCAGGGAAAGGACCACTTGGAGTTCCTATTTCCCCCAAGCCTTTACACCCCCTTTCCTGGGGAGGCTTGAGAATAAACAAGATAAGCACAGACCAGCCTTGGATTTTTAAGACCCAAAAAACCCAATCAGATTCTTAAAAAACAGAACTTTATTAGAAGAACAAAAAAAGATAAGAGAACAACTCTGTAGATCAGAACGGAAGATAATCTTACAGGCAGTCAGATTCAAAACATAGAGAATCCCTCTAGGCAAAACCTTAAGTTAGAAAAAGACTCAAAAACAGGAATACACATTTTCTCCAGCTCAGTGAATTTCACAAGCCAAAACAAAGAAAACCTAATGCATTTTCTAGCTAGATTACTTACCAACTTTACAGGAGTTGGAGGGCTTGCATCCTTGAGCTGTTCCCGGCAAAGGTATAACACAGACAGACAAAAGCCTTTCCCCCCCCCTCCAGATTTGAAAGTATCTTGTCCCCTCATTGGTTATTTTGGGTCAGGTGCCAGCCAGGTTACCTGAGCTTCTTAACCCTTTACAGGTAAAAGGACTTTGCCTCTGGCCAGGAGAGATTTTATAACACTGTATACAGAAAGGTGGTTACCCTTCCCTTTATATTTATGACATGTCCCTCAAATCACAGATAGTGTTTGAGAGCTGGTTCCACACTGGCTGTTGTTTCTTCCTGGAGCTCTAGGAGAAAACAGAGTTAATAAGACACATACACCTTTAGATTCACTACTGACTATATAAAAACTAACAATATTTTCCACATCTCAAGGACGATTTTAACCAGTTGATTCTGGGAAACCTTCATGGGAGAGTGCATCAGCCACTTTGTCAGAAGTTCCTGAAATGTGTTGTATTTCGAAATCAAAATCTTGGAGAGCTAAACTCCATTGAATAAGTTTTTTGTTATTGTCCTTGACGGCGTGAAGCCACTTCAGCGCAGCATGGTCGGTTTGTAGTTGGAAACGCCATCCCCAAACATATGGGCGTAGCTTTTCCAGCGTGTACACAATGGCGTAGCATTCGTTTTCACTGATTGACCGGTGGTTTTCCCTCTCGGACAGTTTTTTGCTGAGAAACACGACAGGATGGAATTCTTGATCCCCTTTATATTTATGACATAAGCACACTGCATTCTGGGCAGACATTCCATGGTGCATTGTTCTGCAACTAGGCTCTATGCATTCTGGGATTTTTCTTGCAGGACACGGCGGAATAACTACTGGAATTCTGGGACTTGGGGTGGGGGTCAAACTAATAAATTTGCATGATTGCTCTCCTAGTATCCCATGTAATTTGTCTTTCTCTGTGAGCCAGCACCACTTTTAAAGTGCTGTCAGGCAGCATAGAGGAAACATGTTGAGCACCATGATCCTGATGTTTATTAATATGAACAGGCTGATGCACATGTTTTGAGAGTCATAGAGCCAGCTGTCTTCAGATGCCTTGGGAGACAGCCCCGGCTATGCTGTAGTGATACAGATAAAGAAAGAGGAGGATGAAATCGAGCAGTTACTTGTGCATGAACTTTTTCTGGAGCAGCTTCATTCAGTGTAGCACTGCTTCTGGGCTCAGCCAACTAACACTGGCTGGGGGGACCAGCACTGGCAGCAGAACCTCAAGATGACAAAAGCTGTTTTCCTAGAAATCAGTGCATAGCACACCCTGGAGCTGCCGGGTTAGAACAAATACAGAAGAGCTGCCCTTCTTAATGACCGCAGGTTTCTCTATGCTATCTGGAAGCTTGCCACCCCTGATCACAACTCGTCAAGGCCTAACAAGTTTGGTGTTCGTGTATCAGCTGTTGGGATTCTGGCCACTGTTGAAAGTCAGGATACTGGGCTAGATGGATCCTTGGTCTGACTCAGAAAGGCCATTCTTATGTTCTTATGACTGTTGTCATGGAGGTGTGCCTTAGTATCAAGAAGGTTCTGTTGCCTCAGGTCATGAATCTTAGAGGTTATTGATGGATTTCATAACTGGGGTTTCAAAATTGTATTGGGGTCAATGATGGTACCCATGTGCATATTCTTTGTCCCCACACCAGGCCTCTCAGTTCTTCAACAGAAAGAGGTATATTTTCATGATGCTCTGAGCCTGGTTGATCACCATGGAAGGTTCACCAATAGTAATGTAGGCTGGGCTGGAAAGCTCCATGTTGCCAGGATCTTTAGGAACTCAGGTCTGTGTCCTGCAATGAGATAAGGAACTTGTGATCCCAGGACCACTATGGACATTAATGGTGTGATTCCTACTGTCATTCTGGGAGACCCAGCGTATGCTTTGCTTCCCTGGCTTATGGAGCTGTTTACTGGACACTTGAATAGGAGAAAGGACTTGTTTAACTATGCCCTGAGTAGCTGCAGAATGACTGTGGAATGGGTACTTAAAGTCTGAAATAAAGGTGATGGTCCCTCATGAACAGGCTGGAGGCTGCTGAGCAACATATGTCTTGCGTGATAGCTGCTTGCTGCATTTTGCAAATACATCTGTGACAGCAAGTGAGAGAATGTCACTGATGGGTGGGAGGTGGAGAGACTTTCTGAACAGATGTTATGAACAGCCAGAAAGGTTGCCTCTATTGCAACTGATCAGCGGCACAGGGCCAGCAATGCACCATGCTCATACTTGGAGGCTAGGTTGTAGTTGAAAAGTGTGTGTGTGTGTGCGTGTGTGCAAGCACCTTTTTGCAAGGATTTTTTTATTCTTTTTCAACCAAGTAGTAAATAGAGTTGTAAATAACCTTTTTTTGACTATAACACAGTACAAACTAAAAACTGAAAGTGCTGAGTGAATACATATTTGTGCTGATGAGGTAACAAACTTGGGTTGGTGGGGGAGCCATTCTCATTTTTTGGGATGTGGGACAGCGATGGAAGGTTCTGTCTCTTTTAGTTGTGCGGGTGCCCCAGTATTCATTGCTCTCCATGTTTTGAGCTGCGGAGAGGGGAGGCAAGGGCCTGTTGGAGAAATGATTCTCTCTTCACTTCCTTTCTGGATATCTGTCAGAGATTCATCTCTATGCACTGCTGATACAACAGTGGTTTAGTATTCCCTTTGATCAGACCTGCGAAGGGTAGACCTTGCTAGCCTGGCTGGAGGCAGGCAGGGGCATTTCCCAATTAATAGTTATCGATTTTTCTCTTAAAGAGCCTTATCTCTAACATTGCTTTGTTTCCTGTTTGTTTTCCCTCAACAGCTCCTTTAAATGCAGTAAGGCTGGATAATATCAATAAACTAAGGTGCATATGATATTTATAAAAATAATACACAACTCCCTCATTCTCCACAGAAGAGAAAAATGGAAAGGGATACTTAGGAGAGAAAAAAGGAAGGGGAAATGTGAACTGAGAGGGGAAAGAAGAAAAGATGAGCACAGAGGATAGAAGAAGTCTTACATACATTTTGGCAGTGGCAAGGGGAAAATTTGGGAGAACCACCCAAAATTCTAGTCAGTCAGTCACTTGTGTGTATATATTTAATAATTGTGTGTGGTTTTTTTAAAATATTTGGCTCCTCTGCTTGTGTAAATAGGCATAACTCCATTAACTTCAGTGGAGCTATAGCAGTATACAGTAGCTGATGAGCTGGCTCTTGAGTTGTTATATAGTAATTTATGGGGTGGTGTGACAGTACATAACACGTGTATTTGCCGAGCAATGGAGTGTGTGAATAATTTCACAATAATTCATTCTCTGGAATATATTTGCGGTTAATTAAAAAGTACTGTATCTAAATGTATGTATGTGCAAGAGAGAGAGTGTGCTTGTGTATGTGACATAAAAAACATTTTAGTTTCATTGTCCTCAAGAACATTTAACAAAGTTCTGCCATTAGGATCAGGTGGACATATTGATTTGACTTGGTATACTCTGTTTCCAGGTTCTTTGTTCCTATTCAATCGTGGTAAAGCATACCACAAACTCTAGAACAGTGGTTCTTCAACATTTTTAATTCTGTGGATCAAATCATAAAAGTCCCTTTTCAAGACCACCTTCATTCCTAATCCCTACTCACGCCTTTCTTGGTCCTCAAAATCTTTCCATATGATAGCTACCATAATCACTGGCATTCCATAGACCTTAGGTTGAGAACCACTACTCTAGAATAAAATGGACTTTCTATGATATGCTATAGACATACATATATATGATATTCTATAGACATACAGTGGTGGCATCATAAAATCTCACATTCTGAGTCACTCATCCATGTGATGGGTAATGTATGTCTCACATTATTTCAAAATAACGGCTCATGGTCAATATTTCACTGGACATCCTATATATATTATGAAATACTGAGATTTCTCCCTAGCCAGGGTGAATTTGTCATGAGTAGACCAGGATAATTTCTTATAATTTCTTTACTTTTGGGCAATATAACATTTTATGGGGGAGGGATATTCCTCTTTAACATTTTCCTTTATATTGTGAATGAAAGTTCTCCAAGGACTGTTTCTTTAATTATTTTAAAATATTCCATGACTGTTAATTGCCATTGCCTCTGGACCATGCAGACTCTGATGCCATACATTTTAAGGTTTGAAATATTTGGCAACCAAGCATGGTGCTTATAGGGTTAGAGTCTCAGCTGAGGTAAACTGCATTAACTTCAGTGGAGCTACACTGATTTACACCATCTCAGAATCTTGTCTGTCCCATAATCCTGCAAGGTGAGAAACTTTAAAAAATAAAATATCTCATCATCAAAAAATCTTCAAAAGAGATGTGATGTGAGCTGGCAGCCTAGGAGACTGTCCTCCCATGATCACACCAACTTTGAAAAGATAGAGGCTAACAGAGAATTAGATCTGCTGGGAGCAGCGGCAAAGCCAGAGAAGGAATTCGGTCACAAAGCAGAATTAGCAACTAAGATCAATAAACTGTATACTTTGAACAGAAATACAGGCCAAGGAAAAACATGATGGACAAACAGCAGGGCCTAGAACAAAGAAAAAGCTATATAAACAAATTGGCTCAGAGGCTACTAAGTAGAAAACAGTAGAGAGCAGTATGGAGCCATCTTTGACACAGGAGCCCAGTTGATGAAAGCTAGGTATCCCAAAGAATAACACAGAAGCCCACATGCTGATGGAGGTCCTGATTTCTTGTTCTCTTCATGCCTGCTTTCTATTACCTTGTGTAGGCAGCAGGGCCAAACTTGCAAGAAAATACATAAAATAGTCAATAGTTTTATGATTTTCCATGTGTCTCTGCTTTCATTCTCCTAAAAGCTGGGAGCTGGGTCTTGTTTGAGGAAATATTTTTGTCAGCTGAGAACAGCTTTGTGAGGACACTAAGTATGTTTGGTTTCATTTAGATTCTGAAAAGGATATATTAATCAACATTCCATTGCCTCAAATCCATACAAGCCCCAGTCAGAAACAGAATATACACTATATTCATTGTGGCATAGCTGCCCATTCTCCCTTTGGTGTCTGGTTTGTTTTTAGAATCCTCTCATATTGCTAATCTGTTTTGCTGGATTTTAATCTAATTGATGTAAAGATTGAGAACTATTTAAAAAGATAAAATATAACACTGCTTTAGAGGACAAAAAGTGTCTCTTCTGGCACTGTACTATTGTCAGTAGATATCTGTGCCTTATTCTCATTAAAAAGTATGAAGGAAATTAGTCAGAACAATGTCTGTAAATGACACTCTGGTCCTGCCTTTATTCATCATTATCATAATGTAATACTGGCCTTCCAAAATTATTAGCCATAGTCACTCAGTATCAGTCACAGAATGGTGTATCTTTCCGAGAATCAACCCTTAACTTTAACAGGTATATAATAAAAAAAGAATGTGAACACTGAAACACTAGAATCAATGTTTCTCATAGTTATGCTGGGTCCTTCTCTCATGCAGCATTTATTGTTCTTTACCGTGTCATTAAGGAGCAGGACCGTCGTTTTCTGGGTCTGAAGTTGAAATGCAGAAACCTTTAAATAACAATCAGGATTTCTCCTTTCTTAGAATGAGTTAAAGGTCATCCACTACTTAAGGCCACCTCTGTCAAATTAGCACTAGTCATCTTCCATCCCTGCATCAAGTGAGGTTTTTAGAATAAAATGGATATTCTCCTAAGACATACCCCTGGGTATTAAAGAAAGATGCTATGATATTCTGTATCAGAAAGGTTAAACTCATAGGATTATATGTAAACATTCATTTTACCCTGGGTAACCTGTAAAGATTTCATTTTGCTTCATTTATCTTCTCTCTTACCCTATGCTAAACCATCCCTGGCTTCGATGAAAGAATCATGTCTCCATTCATTTCCTATCTTGCTGAATTGCCTTCACATTTCCTATCGTCTGCACATAATCCTATTCTCTCCATTATTGTCTTAATACCAAGTACAGCACAAGATAATGGATAGGCACTGTAATAACAGTGTGGCCTGTAGGAGCCCCTCGAGGGAAATATCTTTGACGCTGGTTGAATATTAATGTATCCCAGGTCCCTGATCTTCCTCTTTCACTTCATCTCCTGTTTTCTAAACTACATAATGACTTTCATATACATGACAAAAGCATTAGAACAGAAAAAGACTCATTGATGAGCAGCAGGGCAGTGTGATATTAAGAAGTACTATTCTCAGTTCTTTGTATGATTTTTGACCACCATCAGAGACTGTGTATGCAGGTAATTTCTGATTTGAATGATACAGGCATAAAGAAACATTATCATACTCTGTTAATCCAAATGCCCATCACAGGCACTGCATGAAAATAAATTAAAATGTAATTCTTCAATAATGCATCTGTCTACAGGATAATTTTCAGCAGATTAAAAACAAACAACTTGATATCACTTAGAATAGCTGGTGGATTGTTTCTGAGAAGCTTAATCATCAACAGATTATGAATGGAACAGTAAATCAAACCAGGGTATGTTAAACCATGTAGATTGTGTTGTAGCTACAATTTACTGCTC
The DNA here is from genome assembly GCF_965140295.1 of Lepidochelys olivacea. NCBI lineage: Eukaryota > Metazoa > Chordata > Testudines > Cheloniidae > Lepidochelys > Lepidochelys olivacea. The sequence goes on along the minus strand of NC_140418.1, from coordinate 72,964,305 downwards.
ATAATTTTTTAATAAAAGAGAAAGAATTGATTTTTATGAGCATAAACGTTGAGTCCTATGAGAATTTAGCTGCTGTTACTGAAAAGGTAAGGGTAAGGGTATTATGCCTGTCATGCAGTAGCAAATCTTTCATTCCCAAACAGAAGTTTGTTTCCTATGGCTTTACCTTAGGCAATATTATCCCCTTTTCATTTTTCTTTTTTTTCTTTTTTGACAGAACCCCCTTCTTTTGCTATAAGTGGCTGTTAACAAGAACTAATTCTAGTACAGAAGGTGGCAGGTAGGACATTCTTTCTGGAGCCTGAACACAAGGATTGTTTAGAAGGTTGGCCAAGTAGGGAGTAGCCCAAAAATTCCCCTCTTTTAGGAAAAAAATTGACAAACTTGCTTATCCCCATGAATTCTCTTAATTTCTAAAACTGGAGGACTACTTGCAAACTTCACCAATTGTTTGTGTACATGAGGGATTTAATTTTTTTTTTAGTGAATCTCATGACTTGCAGGCTTCTGCAGAAATCATGTCTGTCTGCCTGCCTGCCTGATGTCAGCAGTATTAGAAGGAACTCAGCTATTGACCATCAATCGTTATAGATAATATCTGGAGAAATGATTTCAAATAGAGGCAGCTGAAAAAAAGAATTCAGGGGGTGCAGAGGAGAATAAGAGGGGAGAGAAGAGAATTTAGATCAAAAGCAAATAAATGACACTTTAAAATAACAATAAAATGAATTTTGGGGTGAACAGCAGAATCAGTGGTGTAAAAGTTTGAAAAGGCAGAATTATCAAAACACAGACAGGGATGAATAGAGAAAACCACTATAAAAATGCACAGACGTTCTGTGCCTCAAGAAAGCGCTGCAGCTTTTCCCTCCACATCTCCCAGTGAATAGATGCTGCCTAAGTACCTTTCCTTTTCAGGACCCTGTTAATTAGTGCTAGGTCCTTACTCAAGCTAGCAAGGGGCAGCAGTGGGTCCAAGAAAATGCCACTCCAAGGGAAGTGGCTGAAGCCATACTAAAAATAAATCTTCCCCAAGAGGAAAAGAAGAGACAGTCTGTCTACCCCTTTGCCTACGTTGTTTTGTTTTTATGCTTTAACTCTAAGATAATTAATTTGATTTTTTTTTTAGTTCTTATAATGTTCCATTTTGAAAATGTTGAGTAGTCTAATATTAGATTACAATGCTCCTGCATTTTAAACCATGCTCACAAAGAGAAAAAAAATTAATATGAAGCTACAAGGCATTGCACTATACATCAGAGATCAGAAGCTGTCCCTTTAAAACACTTTTAACATTGTTGCCAAGTCCTGTTGCTTTCATTATAAATGTGATGTTTTTATTTCACATATGTTTGCTTGCCAAGAAAAAGTGACACCCATTGTAACCCTGGTAGCGTGGGAAACCTGTGTAAGATACTGTAAACAAGAAGGGGGGGAAACCAGGGGGAACTTACTTTACTATTTTTAGAACTCACTCTAAAATTGTGGGGTCTAAATTTCGAGTATTTCTCAAAGGTTTTGAGATCAGTTTCATTTGTCTCTTGAAAAATGCAAGTCCTGGGCTACTATTTGTGTTATTCCTTATTTATTACGTTAGTTCTCCAATTGCCCCAGAGGTGAGGAAAAAAGTCATTTTCAAACAAGGGTCTATTGTTTACATAGCCTGTTTTAGGCACATAGCAACTGTTATATCTCACAAACTGCACAGGAGATAGCCATAGAGATGGTGATGTTGCCTGGTTCTCTCATTTTGTCTGGTCAGAAATAGAAAGGGGCAGAAAGCAGTTTTCCCATCCCAGGAGAATTTTAGAGATTTCAAAATTTTTCTCATCCTGACCTGGGACAAAAAGTCATAACCTTAAACATTTTCTTGAACCGATAATCTGAAAAAAAAATCACATCAGAGGGACAAGGTGGGTGAGGTAATATTTTTTATTGGACCAGAATCTCCAATGAGAGATATTACCTTACCCACCTTGTCTCTCCAATATCTTGGGACCAACAGAGCTACAACAGCACTGCATAATTCATATCAGGTCAGTTAAAATGTTTCTTTTCAGTTTTGAACATTCACTTTTTTTTATTATAAATTAACTGAAGTTCTGAAACAAAAAGTCACTTTGCACCAAAATTGGAACTTTTGTCTGAAAATTTTCCAAATGAAACATTTTGACAATTTCAATTTTTTAAAATATTTAATCAGGAGATTCACTGAAATCTTTCCCACGAACAGTTTTGACAAACCAATATTTTCTAGAAAAAAGTCTAAACATCTTTCAGGATCAGAAAAAAAGCCCAGCACTGTTGTGGCTGCTCCTGGGGCCCCTGCATGTGGCAGTGATGGCCATGGCAGTTATGGGCAATTGCTGATCAATAGAATGAGCATGCTGCTGCCCAAAGGAGGCTGCTACACTGAGTACATTGCCTAGTGAAAAGAAATGTCCAAGAGGGTAGCATGAAACTGTACAAATATCTTATTTCTGGGACTTAAAATGTAGACATTTCCTTCCAGCTGAAGAAGATTCTTGTCTACTGCTGTAACATATTTGTAACTTGCTGTTGTGACCCAGGGAACTCTTGATGCCAACAGAGGGCATAATGGGAGCATAAGGGTTATAGGAATCCCATGTACCTGTTATGTACATTCTAGTTCACCAAAGAGTGTCATGTGAGGTCTCTAATAAAAACTGGTGTCACACTGGTCATCATGATAATTGTGAAATGTATGTATGTACAGATACTATATAAGGAGTTATATATATTTCTGAAAATTATATTCTTATGAAACTTGGGGGTTGGTTTCCAGCAAAGGTAAAAATTGGGTTTTTCTCCAGGAGAGAGATGTTTATCCATCAGTCTGTTTACGTGTAAATTGCGTATTGTCTGGTTCACAGTGGGCAGCCATTAGGATTCTAAGTCAAATGCTAATGAAAAGCTGATGTGGGGGGGGGGAGCTTTAGAAGGAAACCTACAAGAAGAGGTAAACCTTGGGGGAGAAGGGGAACCCTATCTTGAGGTGCACATACAAGGTGTGTTCTGGTATATTTGGGGTACAAAGAGAACACCCTGGCATCCTGCACTGGGATGTAAGCGGAATGGAGTTTGCTTCAAGAAAAACGGATCTCAGTCAGGTTTGGCTGAGAACGCTGGTGAGAACTTTGGGTGAGATCAGCTTCTTTAGGCAGGAGGCTAACTTGTTAGTTAACTGCAGTCTCCAGAAAGTGGGTTATGATTTTGTTTTATACATAAACATTTGTTTCCAATATTCTTACTCACTATCACTTAAATTTCTGTTCTTTGATAATAGTTATTCTTTTCACTATAAATCTATCTAAACATTGTGTGTTTAGCAGAGCTGTGTCCTAAGGTATAAATGATAAGGCGCGCTGTATTGTTCCTTTGGGAATAGCAGACCTGGTCATTCTGGGAGTGTCCAGTGAAACAAAGGTTGAACACTAGAGAGAATGATCAGCAGACTCTAGGGTTGTTGTGTGCCTATCACTAATCTGTACAGAGAGTGAGGCCTATAGAGGCCTGGCAAGTAGTGTTTGTGTTGCCAGAGGTTGATGGTTTCAAAGAGCTGATCCACAGCAAGCACAATAAGAGCAGGTGGTGATGAGGTGCCTCACAATCCATGGTACTGTGGTGCTTCCTATCAACAGTTGCTTTAGTCCACACGTTCACTTCACATCACTTTCATTTCAGTTTATGATGAACTCCACATGTGAGCACAAGGGTTGGGAAAGAAGCTCCTTGTAATTCTTCCAACTCCATGCACATCTTGCATGTGTGTTCAGAGAGCTGGCCTTGGCTCTTATTGTTTCATTTGTATATACCACATTTACCCCACCTGTATTATTACTATGAATTATTATTTGTAATATCGTAGCACATAAAGACCCAGGTAAGAGCAAGGTCCCAGAATGCTAGGTTTTGCACAAACACAGTAAAAGACACTCTCTGCCATAAAGGGCTTACAATATAAATAGATAAGACAGCAAAGGATAGTCTCTCAGGATGGACTGGGCCCTTTCAGAAGGACCTGCTCCAACCCACCTGAACCTTATTAACAGCCTCTTGATGGGAACTGATAAAGGGCATCTGGTCTCTTTAGAGAGTCAGCTGGAAACAGAAACGGAGAAGAAGCTGTGCTGGAGTGAAGCTGAAGAGAGTTTAGATGGCTCCTGCAGGCTGCTAGAGATCCTGAGACTTCCGTGATCAGAAGACTCCAGCCAAGTAGGACTGGGAGTGGCCTGCCAAAAGCAAGGGAAGACTGCAGGGGGGAAGGTTTGGGGGTGGCCCAGGAGAGAGGAGGATTCTTGTCTGGGAGAAACCCCAGAACTGAGTGTTGTTTTGAATTGTATATAAATAAATTAGATCCATAAGGGAAATGTTTCAAGGACTCTGGACTGGTGGAGCTTACTTAAGGAGGCCTATAGAGGGGAAACCAAAGCAAAGTGTTGCAGAACTATCCCAGGCCCTCAGGGGATGCTCGAGTGGTAGCTGCCCTGTCACAGGAAGGACAAAAGAAATATCCTCATTTTATAAATCGGAAACTGAGGGACAGAGATATTAGGGCCCCAATTCTGAAAACAGTTGCACATGCGCTTAACTTTATGCATTTGAATAGCCCCACTGAAGCTAGCTAGCTACTTTCAAGAAGAAAGTAAAGCATGAGCATAACTGTTTCCAGGATAGGGGCATGAGTGACAAGCCAAGGTAACACAAAGGCTGTGGCAGAATCAGGAACTGAACTCAGGTCAATGAGTCCTAGTCTAGTGTATTAACCACAAGACTACTCTTCTTTGTATGCATGCTAGATCAGTTTTAATGTCAATTAGAAATAGATGTATAGTCTCTTGCTTTCGACTCCAATACCTATCCTCTCTCCCCACCTTGGTCGGACTGAAGGGAGAATGTACTGTCCCTGGAAGAGAAATGTGGGGGAGGAGATCCTGTGCCTGAAAAACACCTTCATCTGACCTCACTGGGTCTTGGGACAGTTGCAGGTTGGGCCAAGAGGGAGGGGGAAGAAAGTGCATGCTTCAGCTGCTCTCCTTGGGTTTCACTGCATACTTTGGACAACCAGGAGAGGCGGGTGGTAGTGGATTAGCTCCCATGCTCCACCCCTAATAATTTACATGTTTCCCTGCACTGCTCCAGCCGCTTACCATTTATTTCTCCTCCCTGTAGCAATGGATAGGGAGCTGTATTTCCAGGATGCCGTGGGTCTGCCTGATCACCTGTTTTTCAGGAATGGGAGGGAATTTTTCTCTTTGGCCAAAATGACTGAGGTCCAATGGATTTTTTTGCTTCCCTGGCAACCTTGTGGAGGCACATCTGGGATTTAGAAGCCTAATATTAAAAAAAGAAAATAGGGAAATACAATCACAACTTGTTGCCTGCGTCCAGTGTGGATAAAGGTGAGAAGTGTCAGCTCCCAGAGGTAAATGATACCTGGGATTTTAACTGATGGACCTTGTATCTATAAGGGGGAGACAGAGGCCCCCTTTTGGGTGAAGGAGTTAGAGGAGTGAGCTGAGTTTTAGGAGCAGGCAAGGGCTCTACCTCCAAGTTATATGGTTATAGGGTAGGAGCCCTGTAAGTCACACTGTACCCAGTTTCAGAGTAACAGCCGTGTTAGTCTGTATTCGCAAAAAGAAAAGGAGTACTTGTGGCACCTTAGAGACTAACCAATTTATTTGAGCATAAGCTTTCGTGAGCTACAGCTCACTTCATCGGATGTATACTGTGGAAAGTATAAAAGATCTTTTTATACACACAAACCATGAAAAAATGGGTGTTTACCACTACAAAAGGTTTTCTCTCTCCCCACAAACCCACTCTCCTGTTGGTAATAGCTTATCTAAAGTGATCACTCTCCTTACAATGTGTATAATAATCAAGGTGGGCCATTTCCAGCACAAATCCAGGGTTTAACAAGAACGTCTGAGGGGGGGCGGGGTAGGAAAAAGCAAGGGGAAATAGGTTACCTTGCATAATGACTTAGCCACTCCCAGTCTCTATTCAAGCCTAAGTTAATTGTATCCAATTTGCAAATGAATTCCAATTCAACAGTCTCTCGCTGGAGTCTGGATTTGAAGCTTTTTTGTTGTAATATCGCAACTTTCATGTCTGTAGTCGCGTGACCAAAGAGATTGAAGTGTTCTCCGACTGGTTTATGAATGTTATAATTCTTGACATCTGATTTGTGTCCATTTATTCTTTTACGTAGAGATTGTCCAGTTTGACCAATGTACATGGCAGAGGGGCATTGCTGGCACATGATGGCATATATCACATTGGTGGATGTGCAGGTGAACGAGCCTCTGATAGTGTGGCTGATGTTATTAGGCCCTGTGATGGTGTCCCCTGAATAGATATGTGGGCACAGTTGGCAACGGGCTTTGTTGCAAGGATAGGTTCCTGGGTTAGTGGTTTTGTTCTGTTGTATGTGGTTGCTGGTGAGTATTTGCTTCAGGTTGGGGGACTGTCTGTAGGCAAGGACTGGCCTGTCTCCCAAGATTTGTGAGAGTGTTGGGTCATCCTTCAGGATAGGTTGTAGATCCTTAATAATGCATTGGAGGGGTTTTAGTTGGGGGCTGAAGGTGACGGCCAGTGGCATTCTGTTATTTTCTTTGTTAGGCCTGTCCTGTAGTAGGTGACTTCTGGGAACTCTTATGCCTGGTGTGAGAGATGGGTAAGCATATATTGCCCCCATACAGTGTTGTGATAATATACTTGCAGCTTGCCACTTAAAATCTATTCCATTGTCTGTCTTTCTTTCACCTGCATGTCCTGAGCATACAGCCAGTATTGCAGATGATGATAATGATGATGTCACCTAGGCTGGGGTCAAAAACGCCAATTATAATTGAAAACTTTATTTTCAGCTATATTTCATGACACGGGTTAATTCAGTCCTGGTGATCCTTTGAACAGTCAGACTACAAGGCTGAGAGTTTTCTTTTACCTTTTGAAATTTAGAATCTTCATTTATGAAAGCCCATTGTTATAGAAAAGCATGCGTATAGATTCCTTTCAGAATCCTGCTATCCACTTCTCTCTCAACTGTACTATTCTGACTTGCTAATTATTACTAGAGTTTTTTCCATGTATTTATCCATCTACAGTATACTATAATAACCCTTTTAATCACAATGACTAAGTCATTGCCAACTGAACTGGGGAGGTACCAGGGATCAGTGATTCTGGACCATCATATTTTGCCTATCATGTCTGATGTATAACAGAAAGATCTTGTACATGGACTTCCAACAATTAGGCGCCACATTGCTGTTCAGAAATGGTTTTAGGAATTAAAATAACCTCAGTTTAAAAGCATTTGGTCAGATTTTAAAAAAAGATTAGATTCTGAATTATATGGCTGAATTTAGCAGTTCTTTATGGGAAACTTAGAATCATAGATGATTAGGGTTGGAAGAGACCTAAAGAGGTCATCTAGTTCAACCCCTTGCTCAAAGCAGGACCAACCCCAACTAAATCTGTCAACTAAATCATCCCAGCCGGGGCTTTGTTAAGCCAAGCCTTAAAAACCTTGCATCCGATGAAGTGAGCTGTAGCTCACGAAAGCTTATGCTCAAATAAATTGGCTAGTCTCTAAGGTGCCACAAGTACTCCTTTTCTTTTTGTTAAAAACCTCTGTGGATGCAGATTCTACCACCTCCCTAGGTAACGCATTCCAGTGTTTCACCACCCTCCTAGTGAAAAAGTTTTTCCTAATATCCAATCTAGACCTCCCCCACTGCAACCTGAGACCATTGCTGCTTGTTCTGTCATCTGCCACCACTGAGAACAGCCTAGCTCAAGGACTGGCAGCCTTTGGCATGCAGCCCGCCAGGGTAAGCCCCATGGTGGGCCAGACCAGTTTGTTTACCTGCCGTGTCCACAGGTTTGGCTGACCACGGCTCCCACTGGCCATGGTTCACCATTCCAGGCGAAAGGGGGCTGTGAGAAGCCGCAGCCAGCACATCCCTCGGCCCCCGCTGCTTCCCGCAGCCCCCATTGTCCCTTGACACAAGACTGAAAAAGTGGTCTGTAGGAAATAATCATGCATTTGCAGGAGATAGATAGAATGATCTGATATGTCCTCTGAATTATATGATCCTATGTACAGAAGCATAATCATTGAATCAACAGGCTTTAAATTCTGGATTAGTGTGTACATGGTAACATGTTCTGTGAAACACATACCACATACCATGTGGAGCCACCAGACATACTATTGGACAGTACAAAAACTGCTCAGGTTTACAAATTGTTGTAGTAATAGGTTGTATGGTGATAGTCAGATACTGTAGAAAGCTGTTGAATAGTTTGTGTTTATGATCAGCTTAATGAATAGCTTATGATTTATTAGGTGTGATTCCTGATTGATTTTCCTGCCCTCTGTTAATGGTAGTTGCTTATTCACTTGTCTTCTGAGAGTATATGGGATACAAACAATTCAATTCTAGATCCTTTGGGTTTTTTAAATCTGCCTGTATATGTTTATATAAACGTTCAGAATTCTTTGTGTTGTACAGATGACACATTAATTTGCCACCACCAGTTTCCTTAGCTGTTTCCGTCTTTGTTTGTTCAAATTGTTATGAGCGATAAACATGTGAATGACATATTGGAAGTGAAACTGCTTTTGATGAATCCACAGTATAATGCTCACTCTCCTATGTACAACATTGTTCCTGTTTCCAAGGCTTTTCTACATAACCAGCATTATCAAAGGCTCTAGTTTAGTGAACTTATTTCTGCAGCCATCATATCAACCTTCCATTCCCTCAGAAATGCTGATAGACTGAAAGCTCTCCCTTCAGACAGTGATGCAGGATTATTAATTAATATATATTTTTTTTAATTCCTAACCTGGAACATTGAATTTCTTTTAATCTCCAAATAGCACAATCTAGAAGTCCATTAGAGAGAAAGTTATAAAGAACTCTGCCAGAATTTTCTTACTGGTACTCAACTCCACATTCAGGTTGTTCTCAAATCAGTCCGTAGACTCCCTCCTGGTAAAGCTTCAAATTCTTTTTAAAAATGTGATTGGTCTCATTAAAAGGTTCAACATCTCTTTAATCCCGCCATCAAATTAATCCTGCTGATACTGTAAGTATTTTTGTAATGAAATGTAAAGATAAATAAAACTGCAATTTGTCCTTTTCAGAATTTCAGTACTGCTGAACTGTCATGCAAAATTGTACCAGCCATCATGCTGTCAAGAGATGCCCTAAAAAAGCTTTTCTACCTCATTATCAACTGGAACAATTGCTATGTCTCTAAATAATTTTAGGCAGACAGAAATGTCTGATTCTTGGCTAAAAAGCAGGGCATCTTACGCAGAATACACTTCTCAGGAATATGAACTCTTGTCTTCATGTTTAATGCCCTGTTGTTTACAAGCCTGAGATCCTCTTTTAAACATACACTTCCTCGCTGTGCCCTTGAACATCTCCAGAATTTAACACTGTACTATTCATGAACATGAATACTATATTCTTGCCTTTGTCAGTATTCAGTGCCCTGCTGTTTCTGTCTCTTAAAATAAACTCCTTTTTTTCATGTAAAAACCAAGAGGCCTGACTATAATTCTTGTACTGCTGCCCTCCTCGAAAGAATCTTTCATTTTGTCCCATAGCTCACATGTTCTTTTCTCAGAAATTCAAAATATAAACACTCTTACAGCACATCTCCTAAATCAGTGAATTACTGCACACAGTAGTTAAACTTTCATGGAAAAAAAATCGCTGTCAAGTGGGCTTTAAACAATAGCTATAAGGAGAGAAATTTGAAACTATGGATAATTGGTTTCAGAGTAACAGCCGTATTAGTCTGTATTCTCAAAAAGAAAAGGAGTACTTGTGGCACCTTAGAGACTAACCAATTTATTTGAGCATAAGCTTTTGTGAGCTACAGCTCACTTCATCGGATGCATACTGTGGAAAGTATAAAAGATCTTTTTATACACACAAACCATGAAAAAATGGGTGTTTACCACTACAAAAGGTTTTCTCTCTCCCCACAAACCCACTCTCCTGTTGGTAATAGCTTATCTAAAGTGATCACTCTCCTTACAATGTGTATAATAATCAAGGTGGGCCATTTCCAGCACAAATCCAGGGTTTAACAAGAACGTCTGAGGGGGGGCGGGGTAGGAAAAAGCAAGGGGAAATAGGTTACCTTGCATAATGACTTAGCCACTCCCAGTCTCTATTCAAGCCTAAGTTAATTGTATCCAATTTGCAAATGAATTCCAATTCAACAGTCTCTCGCTGGAGTCTGGATTTGAAGCTTTTTTGTTGTAATATCGCAACTTTCATGTCTGTAGTCGCGTGACCAAAGAGATTGAAGTGTTCTCCGACTGGTTTATGACATCTTGATTTCTTGACATCTGATTTGTGTCCATTTATTCTTATAATAATATATAATTCTTGACATCTGATTTGTGTCCATTTATTCTTATAATAATATAATAATGCGTTGGAGGGGTTTTAGTTGGGGGCTGAAGGTGACGGCTAGTGGCATTCTGTTATTTTCTATGTTAGGCCTGTCCTGTAGTAGGTGACTTCTGGGAACTCTTCTGGCTCTATCAACCTGTTTCTTCACTTCCGCAGGTGGGTATTGTAGTTGTAAGAATGCTTTATAGAGATCTTGTAGGTGTTTGTCTCTGTCTGAGGGGTTGGCGCAAATGCGGTTGTATCGCAGAGCTTGGCTGTAGACAATGGATCGTGTGGTGTGGTCAGGGTGAAAGCTGGAGGCACGTAGGTAGGAATAGCGGTCAGTAGGTTTCCGGTATAGGGTGGTGTTTATGTGACTGTCGTTTGTTAGCATTGTAGTGTCCAGGAAGTGGATCTCTTGTGTGGACTGGACCAAGCTGAGGTTGATGGTGGGATGGAAATTGTTGAAATCATGGTGGAATTCCTCAAGGGCTTCTTTTCCATGGGTCCAGATGATGAAGATGTCATCAATATAGCGCAAGTAGAGTAGGGGCATTAGGGGATGAGAGCTGAGGAAGCGTTGTTCTAAGTCAGCCATAAAAATGTTGGCATACTGTGGGGCCATGCGGGTACCCATAGCAGTGCCACTGATTTGAAGGTATACATTGTCCCCAAATGTAAAATAGTTATGGGTAAGGACAAAGTCACAATGTTCAGCCACCAGGTTAGCTGTGACATTATCGGGGATAGTGTTCTTGATGGCGTGTAGTACATCTTTGTGTGGAATGTTGGTGTAGAGGGCTTCTACATCCATAGTGGCCAGGATGGTGTCATCAGGAAGATCACCGATGGATTGTAGTTTCCCGAGGAAGTCAGTGGTGTCTCGAAGGTAGCTGGGAGTGCTGGTAGCGTAGGGCCTGAGGAGGGAGTCTACATAGCCGACAATCCTGCTGTCAGGGTGCCAATGCCTGAGATGATGGGGCGCCCAGGATTTCCAGGTTTATGGATCTTGGGTAGTAGATAGAATATCCCAGGTCGGGGTTCCAGGGTGTGTCTGTGCGGATTTGATCTTGTGCTTTTTCAGGATGTTTCTTGAGCAAATGCTGTAGTTTCTTTTGGTAAGTCTCAGTGGGATCATAGGGTAGTGGCTTGTAGAAAGTGGTGTTGGAGAGCTGCCGAGCAGCCTCTTGTTCATATTCCAACCTATTCATGATGACAACAGCACCTCCTTTGTCAGCCTTTTTGATTATGATGTCAGAGTTGTTTCTGAGGCTGTGGATGGCATTGTGTTCTGCACAGCTGAGGTTGTGGGGCAAGTGATGCTGCTTTTCCACAATTTCAGCCCGTGCACGTCGGCGGAAGCACTCTATGTAGAAGTCCAGTCTGCTCTCTCGACCTTCAGGAGGAGTCCACCTAGAATCCTTCTTTTTGTAGTGTTGGTAGGGAGGTCTCTGTGGATTAGTATGTTGTTCAGAGGTGTGTTGGAAATATTCCTTGAGTCGGAGACATCGAAAATAGGATTCTAGGTCACCACAGAACTGTATCATGTTCGTGGGGGTGGAGGGGCAGAAGGAGAGGCCCCGAGATAGGACAGCTGCTTCTGCTGGGCTAAGAGTATAGTTGGATATGTTAACAATATTGCTAGGTGGGTTGAGGGAACCATTGCTGTGGCCCCTTGTGGCATGTAGTAGTTTAGAAAGTTTAGTGTCCTTTTTCTTTTGTAGAGAAGCAAAGTGTGCGTTGTAAATGGCTTGTCTAGTTTTAGTAAAGTCCAGCCACGAGGAAGTTTGTGTGGAAGGTTGGTTTTTTATGAGAGTATCCAGTTCTGAGAGCTCATTCTTAATCTTTCCCTGTTTGCTGTAGAGGATGTTGATCAGGTGGTTCCGCAGTTTCTTTGAGAGCGTGTGGCACAAGCTGTCAGCCTAGTCTGTGTGGTCTGTAGATTGCAATGGATTTTTTACCTTCAGTCCTTTTGGTACGATGTCCATCTGTTTGCATTTGGAAAGGAAGATGATGTCTGTCTGTATCTGTACGAGTTTTTTCATGCAGTTGATAGATTTCCACTCCATACGGCTAAATGCAGTGCCTTGCATAATGACAGGTTTCAGAGTAACAGCCGTGTTAGTCTGTATTCGCAAAAAGAAAAGGAGTACTTGTGGCACCTTAGAGACTAACCAATTTATTTGAGCATGAGCTTTCGTGAGCTACAGCTCACTTCATCGGATGCATACTGTGGAAAATACAGAAGATGTTTGTTTTTATACACACAAATCATGAAAAAATGGGTGCTTATCACTACAAAAGGTTTTCTCTCCCCCCACCCCACTCTCCTGCTGGTAATAGCTTATGAAAAGTGATCACTCTCCTTACAATGTGTATGATAATCAAGATGGGCCATTTCCAGCACAAATCCAGGTTTTCTCCCACGCCCCCACCACACACACACAGACCCACTCTCCTGTTGGCAATAGCCCATCCAAAGCGATCACTCTCCCCACAATGTGCACGACAATCAAGTTGGGCCATCCCCAGCACAAATCTAGGGCTCAACAAGAACATCTGAGGAGGTGAGGGGGGGTTAGGAAAACAAGGGGAAATAGGTTACCTTGCATAATGACTTAGCCACTCCCAGTAATCCAGGTTTTCTCCGCACCCCCCCCCCCACACACAAACCCACTCTCCTGTAGCTGTAACTACTGTACCATTCACCTGTGACTATGAGAACCTTTCTTTTTTAATGCTTTTTTTTCTTTTAGTGGGGAAGCTGTTGAGTAAAAAAAAAAGTTGACCATGAGACCATAAAAGAAGCAATATATAGATTTGTAAAATGCCTGTTTTTAAAACAAGGGACTAAACTGTAGTCTCAGTAACCAAATGGAAACTGTATCTGGAGACACAGCATTCCCAAAGGCAAAAGCTGCAAGGAAATTATTCTCAGATCAAAATTGTCCTTAAATAATTCAGATTACTTGCTTTTAGAGGACAGTGGGTCTGCTAAAAGCAAGTACTAATTTTTGAAGTTTCATAATGCAGTTGCGTTGTGTTGTCCCAATATGCTATTATACCAATATATGCTATTGTGTCAGATTGTGATGCACTCTCTTTCAGGTAATATACTCACCATTACTTGAAGTGATTATCTAGCACATAATGAAAGAAATGAATAGAATAGAGGAAGGTGTTATTAGTCAAGTAGCTAGCCACTTAGTGGCTCTTATTGTGGTTCTTTAACTTTTAAGGCATCTGTTATGCACCCAGCTGGTAGATCAGGAATCTATGGAACTTGCCAACGGGACATATGCTGACATTTGGGGGTGGGGGCAATATGATTGCATTAGCCAAAATAGCATCCTTTCCTTTGTTTATAACAGATAACATTTGTGGAGAACCAGCATACAAGAAACTTCTGCTTTTGCAGAATTAAAAGTCAAACCATGTAGAAAAATCTCACCGAATTCATAGAGATGAGTTGAAACTACTGTCTGAACTGCTCTTATCATTAAATAAAAGCTAGCCATTCTTTCTCATACAATAAAAAAAAACTGTGGTGACTTTAGGTGCCCACATCTAGGGACTACGAGCATGATACATTTGTTGTGCTCAGTGTGGAAGCACAGAATGAGTGATGTTTTCTTGAGTAGCCAGAACCCAAACTTTATAGGGTTAGTTCATGGAAGGTAGTCACTGCCTCGAATAGGGGTGGTGTGTAACTACTGTGCTCTGGAGAGAGCTCTGGGAGATGTTGGACTCCTTCAGCTTCTCAGTGTGCAGAGGGATGAGGAAAGTTGAACCATTCTCTTCCTTTGCCTTGCCTAGCTAGCTCTACTAATTGTCGTGTAGTGGGGGAGGACTGTGTCTATGATTCCCCTTAGCCTCTGCATGAGATACACAAAGGAGGGTGGGCTCCTTGTCTTTGCCTTCACTCCTGTACACTGGTACTATGTCATTAGGATATGGTTGCTGGAATGTCTCATGTGAATTATTATGTGATCGGTTTGGGATATAGACTGGCAACCCGTGATATTTTATCTCTGTCCCTCTGTACATACACCATATGTAGGGTATCTACATCACTCCAGTAATTGCATCCTAATAGCACTGTATCCTACTGAAATCAATAGTGCGAGCATCCTACTCATTCCAGTGCTGATGTAGATCATGTATTTAAGAAGTGTTTATTACAGATATATGTGTGGCAATTGTCAAAGTAAATATCTTGAGCCATCTGACACATTTTTTTCCAATATTCTAAAACACTAGGTAATACAGCCGCTGAACCTGTAAAACTTGGCTTTTGAAAACTCATTTTTAGGCTTTTCCTGCTGATCTTGGCAAAAAGAGGAGCATTTGAAAAAGAACTCGTTCTTTTTAATGCTCTGTTGCTCAGAATAGGTTAAACAGTCATAAAAATTTCCATATGCAGACTCGCCGTCTGTGTACTGAGCTTCAGAGAAATGCCATTATCATGGCCAAGATTTTGCAGTCTGGATTCTTAATGGGAATGCTGCTGACAAAAGTGTAAATTGTGAAAAAGCTTGTCTTTATTACAGATCAGCAATCATCAGTGAATATGCTGAAGGAGTTCTTCTTACCACATAGCTGGTACTAAAGACCTCTCATGATAATTAGGACTGTGTGGTTAACTTATTTTTTGGTTTACTGGAAGTTCTGAAAAATCAAAAAGGAAATTCAGTTCAGGTTGAACCGAAACTGAAATTTTTCAGAATTTTTGGCAAATTGAAAAAGCCAGAAACAGGTGTGTCTGTGCATCTGTGTGTCTGTTCTGTGGGTTGAACAAAATGTTTAATGTGAAATTAAATATTTTGTTTCAGTATTTTAAACTTTTTAAATAAAAGCAGAGGAAATGAAGGATTAGATTGACAAAATTCTCTAGAGCAGGATCTTAAGCTCAGGTCTCCCTCTTCCCAGGAGAGAGCCCTAGCCACGAGGCAGTAAGGTATTCTTGGGGGGGGGGCTCTTTCAGTCTCTCCTGTTGGAGCTGTTCTGCTGGGTAGAAATAATTAAATATTAATTAGGCCAGAGAGAGTGTGAAAATGACACTATAGCCTTGTGGTAACTGAAAAAAGAAGAAAAATCAGAAATGTTAAAATGAAATTTCAGAATTTTTTCCAATGAAAATGATTCGCTGAAATCAGCATGAATTGGTGAAATGTTTCAGTAAACCTGAAAATGCTTTTTTTCAAATAAAAGTTTTGGCTGAAAAATTTTGCCCTACACAATTTATAATAGTTTTTGCCCCCTATAGCATATGTGATTACTGAAACGTTTTTCTACTATATGCTCTATTCCAGCCCTTTTCTTCCTTTTAGCATTGCTTGTGGCAGAATCTTGTGCATCCAAAGATGAGCCCCTTAGGGCTGAATCCTGCAAGTTTTGTCGTAGTCTTTAAAGGGAGCAGGATATGTGTCTTGCAGATTCTTCACCCACAGTTAGCTCTGTGATTCTGGCACAAGACGGTAGCTACTAAACTCAGATATAACTTCCATATAGCTATTCACAAAATTTTTCCAATAGGCCCCTGGACTATTGTCTTCATCTGGGTCATTTCAAATTTCCCATTAAATTCCTAGAAAGCAATTTAACTTTCAAAAAATGTTCACCAATTTCAATGACCCAGATAAGTACATTGTCTGTCAATTTTAGACTATGATACTACACATGTATTACCAATCCTAATAACATTTGGTATCAGTGGAAGAAATCATAATCTCACTTGGATTAAAATGTTGGACAAGGTCACGAGCCGAGGCCACTATAATTTTCCCCAGGTGTATTAGTAATTGCTTTTATCAAAAGATGACATTTAGCTAAAATGGAAATTTAATATAAAAGTATACTAGAGGCAAAATACAACATTTTATACTACCATTTATCGTTTAACACATGGTTTACTAAAAGGAATATAATATCTCTATGTAAGCAAAAATATGCATACAATATGAATACGCTTTCCTGTGGCTTAGCTGAGTGACAAAAGAAATTACTGCTTTATGTTGACAATGAAAATGGAATGAATCTCAGCTAGCCATTTGTGTAAGGTGAATTTTCCCACCCCAAAGCTATTTTTTCACTTTCAGTAAGGAGCAACACACTGTAACCTCACTTACAGCATAAATGATTGCAATGAAAGAGTGTTTTACTTGAGGGACCTTATGAATCCAGAAATAGAGAGAAAAGAATGGTTTGATAAGTAAACTTTCTATGCACCAGTCTAGCCTAGCTGGGTTGAATATAGTGAAAGAAACAGTTTTACAGATTGTAACAGAGTAACACTGAAGCAGTTATACATCTGTATCTCTTGCTGACCTCTAATAATTCATGAACTGAAATATATCGCTACTCAAGCTTGTCAGTACAATTTTAAAATGGGGAAAGAGTAAATAATTTGTTTGAACATTATAACAAGGTCACTTTAAATACTTTATCAGAATGATATTTAGTGGGATTGCATCATGCTCCTTAGGCCAAGCATTCCCTTAGATGTGACTGCCTGCAGATCCATCCTGATGCAGACCATGTTTATTGGAAGGAAGGAGGTGAATACATACATTATAGCATGGGAGTTCCTAGAATGAATAATACTTCCCAACTAGAGTAATCCTGGCTATGCCACATTACCCTGATGAAATCACTTACATTCTAAGTGCAGACTCAGAGCCCTGACCCTATTGACAGATTTTAGCTCAAATCTGTCTGTCACACTTACTTTCTCTGATGCACTTTACTTTGTGAGCCTGAATGTGGGAAAAAAAGTTTTTGTAAATGACCTCCTTATGGTAGATTTTCCCTGCATTTTTGTTTAAAACAAAGGCAGAATGCTTAATAAATTGTATTGAAAATATTTGCATCCTACTGAGGAAGCACAGAGAGAAAGGGAATCACTCTGCTTCTCATCAAGTGTAAACAGGAACTTTTCACAGTTATGTCAGATTCTTCAAGGGCTAGGATATTTAAACCAAAAAACGAGTGGTTTTGGCGTATAGCTGCCCTATTGGGCTGATGCATTAGATCCCAAAAGCAATTACACACTTACAGGAGGTGCTGGTTGGGAACTTGTGACAGGTTTCATTTCAGTTGAAAGTAAGTTAATCTCTTGACATATCTTAAAACATAAGCCTCCCTCGTGACTTTCCATTTTTTGATGCTTTACTGAAAAACTAATGTTACAATCTTGATTTAAAAAAAACAAATAATTGGTCCAGCAAATGTATGATTTATTTACTTGACATAGCAGCTGGACTACTGATTTTCTCCTGGCTCATATGTAAAATCTGCATTTTCAGCTTAGTGTTTTGTTTTGCTTAATTTCTTGTAAGATTAGGTGGAAACTAAAAAAGAGGATGTTTGCATGATGAATCATCTCTTTTTCATGTAACATCTTCAAATTATATAACAACTTATTATGTCAAGACATCTCAAAGAACTTCACAAAAATGTGACAATTTAGTAATACAGTTTGTGACACTAATGCATGAAAGCAAAAGGAAAATAGGGGAAGTTTCAGTTTAAAATAAAGAATGAAAAGGTGGTTACATCACTGGGTAGAGAGTTCTAGAAACAAGGTGCTAAATTACTAAAGAAGTTCAATAATACTGTGTGGTATAGATGGAGCCTGCTGAGGCAAGTAGGTCAAACTCCTCATTTAAAAAAATCATACAAAAACAGTCCTAGAATACAGTAGCTAAAAATGAGGATCTCAGACTTTCCAACTTACATTAATGTTAGTACAATGCTTTCAACTATTACTGTGTTCTACAAATACTGTTATTTTAAGGGTCGGGTGATGTTATAGTGCCCTAGCATTTTGTACAAGTGGTGATGGTTTTTGATGTTAACTTTGCATGCGGGGAGAGCAGCTAAAAGGCATAGAAGAATCTAAATGGGACAAATCAAAGGAATGAATAAGAACATCCACACAAATCAGGCAGAACTGGGGACAGATGGAGACCAGTGTTTAAAGAAGAGCTAGTAATATGAGTAATAAATGGGGCTGGATCATTCATGTATTCTAGACCTATATTTAAAGGTCAAGGGGATGGGTAGTTCTTGTTTTATGTATGAATCTAGATATGCCAATGTCTAAAACTGTATGAGAATGAGTAAATCTGGATGCAACAATGGAACAAAGCAAGTGGTGATGTCAGCTAGATTAATGGTAAAAGCAGAATTCCTAATTGTATCTGTTTTTCTAGGGTGGAAGTTAGACACATTCTCCAATGGGAGGCAGGATATTATCACTATATCTACTGACCACTTATTGTGCATGATAAGAGTACTAAAAGCAGCTGCAGAAGCATGTCTAATTACATACTTGTTGCACTGATGAAAAACAATTTCTAATGTCTCTTAAGAACTGATAACTACTAGAGCTGGTCAGAAAGGGGAAAGGACAACCCTAAAGACAAAGAAAATGAAGATCCAAAGAAGCAGCACCGTATATTTATTAGACAGCCTACAGAATGAGGCAGAATAATCATCTTAACAAGCTTGGTAGGTCCAGTTGTCTATGTTGTCCTCCATTTAAAGCTGGGTTTCAGACTGAAATAAATTAGAAATATAGAAATTGTTATTATAGAAAGTATAAATTTCCATGATTCTGGAAGGGTGTTGCTGTAGCTAGAAGAGGCAGGATGTCCTGGAATGCCCTTGGAGTTAACTTTATGGCTCTTTCTTAACCTGGAGATAGTGCTGATTAACCTATAGTTGTAGAAGTGATTATGTGGGTCACTTCCAGGGCGTTGTTAGTAAAGCATGCATCTTTGTTGTTACTACACTTGCCTGTCTGTGCTCCTGGCTCCTGCCTGCTCCAGACAGTGCAACATGGAAAACAAGGAATGCATCTTACATTTGAAAGCAAATGGAAAATGAAGGGAGATGAAGAGGAGTTGGACTATTGGAGCAGCAGGCAAGGCTGCTTTACTTGTTATAAATGCCTAATGTAAGAGTAAAGCAAAGTTTTTGTGCCTAAAAGTACAACTGATCTCAACAATCCTTGAGGTAATTCTATAGCCAGCAGAGCAGATGGTCAAGAGGCTACAGAAGGAGTAAGTAGGGAGCTAGCTTTAAGCAAAGTGAGCTTTGCTACAGGCACACATTTCCAGCCAATGACTCTGACTCCTGTGGATGTCTAGCACACTTCGTTGTAGTTATGAGTTTTGGCTTTGGTACAGGAACACATTTTGGAGGAGACAGTTGCATAGGTAAGGGTCACAGCAACAGGGGGAAGCAATGCCAAGTTGGTACTGAAAAGAAATAACATCTTCCAGTCTTTAATTCAGTTCATTTGCTGTTCAGGAAAGTGAAAGTTTCCCCCAACAAGACCTACTCCTAAGGCTATAACTGAAGCACATTCTTATTGGAATGGGATATACAGCATAGGATATTATTGATCAAGAGTTGTACACAGAGTGCAAAATATTAGGCACTGAAGTACTCTGTTTACTGAGATACCAGGACATAATTCGTGGCACAGAAGATGTTATATAGAGTTCCCTGAAAAGTGCACTAAAAATAGCCTATGTTCTGGGGGGTGGCGATGTGGTGAGGTGAAACATTGATAAACACTAACCGTGGCCTGCTCCAACAATATTCTGTACCAGCTCTATGCTGGGAGAAAATTATAAGCTTTTTATAAGGTAATAAGAGAAAACAGAACAAAAGCAAACAGAATTCTGCCTTATCTGCCTCTGGCCTCTTCACTCACACAAATGTGTGCTGTGAAAGAGAAGTCGGAAATGGGGGGGGGGGAAGTGAGGCGGGAAGGATTTTGATTGTTGGGGGAGGTGGTTTTATAGAGCAGGAGAGAAAATGATGAAAATCATGCTTCCAACATGATTCATGATGAAAAATAAAGTAAAATCCTCTGTTTCAAGCATAAGGGATGCATTACATGAATGTTTAAGGGATGTAGTTGTTGGGTGCATAAGAAGTCTATACTCCTTGCAGGTTTTTACACATATCCTATTAATAAAATGTAGTAGCCTCTCTCGTAGGGCTTCAGGAATGCTGTTGGAAGGGGACCAGCACACAGAATAATAAATGCAGTTCAACATTACTATAAATTCTCATAAAACAAGGGAATGATAACTTTTGTTTCCTTTCAAAAAAATTATTAGAGGAAAGGTATCAAAAGGTACACAGGAAGTTCCAAGATCTCCAGTGAAGAACTGTTGGCTCCTTGGACTACTTACTGTAGGTTGACCCAGGACTCTGACCCTGAAGCCTTATTCATAGCAGTAATACCAGAGAAGTTCAGGGGAATCATATACAGACTGTGTAGGATTGTAGGGTAGCAAACTGTTTCCACCAGTTAGATACAATTCTGATACATACGTTTAGAATAATAGAATATCAGGGTTGGAAGGGACCACAGGAGGTCATCTAGTCCAATCCCCTGCTCAAAGCAGGACCAATCCCCAACTATATATTTATGTTTAGAAATATCTAACATAAATAGATAGGCATCAGTGGTTCCCTCCATTGCACTGACAAGAATTTTTGTTCCCCAGGCTTTAGGAAAAAGAGAGTAAAAGTACTAAATAGACAACAAAAATGATACCATGATGAGGCCAAATTTTTATAAAGAGAAGATACATAAGGAACAAATATAAATGTATAAAGTCTAGAAAAGAAAAGTCTGTTAGTACCTTCAAGGTACTAACAATGTGAAAGAAAAAAGGGAATTATTCATAGTGTCCCATGGAGACTAGTGCAAAGGCAAGAAAAGTTTAGGATAAACATTAAGAAAAAGTTTTCCATAGGGTGAACAGTTAAGTGGTTGGGTGGTAAGCTGCCAAGAGACGTGGGAAAAGCATCCTTGAAAAGATGTGACACTAGAAGGAATCTATTCTCCCAATGTGTTTATCTTTTGAAATCATGGGCTCTACTCCGGGTAGTGTTTTGCAACATTTTGGTAAGGTGAAACATGCAGTCTTGGAAATATTTATGAAAAATCATTTCATAGTAATGTGCTGCAAGGCTCTTGATAATCCCTTGATCAAAGTCCACTGCTAGACTGGTGAGAGGTATAGGGTGACTTTCCTACTTCTAGTGAACTTTAATGCTTCTCTGGATAATGCTAAATCATCGTTGGTGGTGATAACTCATCCTGAGGCTTTGGAGCACAAAAATACATTTGAAGTGCAGATTTATAACCTGTGGATTGTGTAAGGCATACATAGTATTTATGCAATGTTTGGAGCGCTTCCATTGTGCTGGGAAGCACTCCCTAAACTCCATAAGATATGTCATGCTCAGTTAAGGACTCCACAGAGCCCATGAATTACATGTAATAACTAATTCTGGTGTGGTCAAAAGCCACAGTTCTCAGAAAAACAAAAAGATTAACTCCAATGTGGGATTTGTAGACCAGGCCACTTTGGAATTACGATGAACCAAAAGAGTTAGGAAAGATGTCTTAAATAGTAAAATCAATTCACCTCATTTTTTAAAATGCTCCAATCTCCCAAATATCAAAATTTCAAGAAAAAAGTTGTCCTGCCCTAATATCATTAATGTAATATTTTTGGCAGATTAAGTTAGTTTTGGTGAATGAGACAAAATGAGGCTCATAAAGGAAAGTAAAAATCAGGTTTTCTTAATACAGTTGGAACTGTAGTTAGTAGAGTGTGATCCATGTCACATGATGGGATAGTAACCTCTTATAAACCAGACCAATTTTATGCAGTCAGGGCCAGGAAACAAAGACCTGTCTCTTACCATCCCTTCTGGGGACCACACTTTTACAGCAAAAATGTAAAAAAAAAAAAAAAAAAAAAAAAAAGAGGTTAGAAAAAAATGAATTCATTTAGTGAATATTCCTGTCTCTAATATTTCTTCTAAACTATAATTAAATACTAATGATGAAGGGCCATATGTTTCTCTCTACCTGTGATGCATGGAGGGATGCAGAATGGCTCCAGTCTTGCAGAGGAGAGTGAGACCGGGGGTGCCTGCAGAGGAAGAAAAGGTCCTAGGTAAGTATTATGCAGGGGTGCAAGGAGGGCGGTACTCTCCAATAAGCAGTACTGGCAAGAGATTTGTAGTGGATAGGGGTACTGGAAAAGCTTGGGCCTAGCTCCCTCCTGCCCCCACCCTTTAAAGGAGCAGAACGGGGCTAAGGAGGACATTCATTCTTTATATGGCTTTAACAGCACAATACATAGAGGTTAACGAACTTAAACAAAGGCTTTGTTTAAGTTTGTTAGCCTATGTTTTGTGTTGTTACATTAGTCAGGAGTCCTCAAGAGGGGAGGGGTGGCAGGGATGGAAGGTGTTTAAACAGCGTCTTTGATTCTGTTTCTCCCCATTGGTCTGAATTATCCATGACATCCATACTGCATCACATCAAGTCCAAATCATTAGAGAAATGCCTCTGCTTGCACTGACCAGACCATGTTTGGATTCTCATGTCAGCCCAGTTCTGCAGCCTGATGTGAATCAGGAGTTGTCCCCAGTGTACCTAGAATTCTTCTTTGCAGCCAAACTAGTCTAACATGCATTTTGTTAACTGGAACTGGAGCAGCAAAACAAAGGAAACAAATGCCTCATTTTCCAGCTTTGTGGGTGAGAGAACTATAAGTGAAGATTATAATGCCGGAAACTGTTGGTCTTAAACCAGATGCCTCAGGAATCTGCCAAGAACTTAGTTGAAAATATGTTTCTCATCTTAGCAACGGAGCTAAGACTTGTCAGACATTTGCCCACCTTTATTCGTATGAAGCTCCTTCTGATCTGACAGCTCAGGCATTGTCAGTTTCATCCAGAACAATTTACAAACTTGGAACCTAATCCTGTAAACCCTTTATCATTTGATCAATCCCATTGAAGACAATGAGACTATTTGTGTGACTCTGGACTACTTTTGTAAGCTGGTAAGAGTTTCAGGAGTCTGTTCCTATAAAGGAAGTTGAATCCCCCATTGAAATACCATGTTTGGGTACAATACCATAACGATACAGTTCTACTTATGTAACCCTTCTGCCCGTCAGAGTTGGCAGCAACAAGGGCCGGGTTCAATATCTAGGGGATCTATTCCAATAACACAATGCAAACCGGCTCGAGCCCCCACCCAGTGACCTGGGACAAATATATACCACCCCAGCTGGGCGCCTCCAAGAGACAATACTTCCCCTCTCGCAAGCACATAGTCTGAGTGTAGCAAAAGCCTTTTAATAACAGAGAGAAACAATGTGGCATTATGTTGGGGAAACACCACCAACAGGATTCATAACACAACCCATGAGCAAAAAAAAAAAAACCCACCCCAAGCAAATTGGGGCATGCCCTTTTCCCTTTGGTTCTTGAGTCCAGCAACCCCAAATCACCCAAAGTCCCAAAAGTCCAATGCCCCAAAAGTCTCTGTCCCTGGTCAGGGCAGCCCCAGAGTTCGAAAGTTTATCTGCGGAGCTTTACCTCCCAACCTGGGTGGAAATGGGACGGGGGTAAGAGGCACCTTACATGATCTGAAGCTGACCGCCCCATAGCTCCATAGCGGCGCTCTGCTCCGCCAGCTGCCCCACGAACTCCTTCACTCAGCTGCGCTC
The DNA here is from genome assembly GCF_965140295.1 of Lepidochelys olivacea. Taxonomy (NCBI): domain Eukaryota; kingdom Metazoa; phylum Chordata; order Testudines; family Cheloniidae; genus Lepidochelys; species Lepidochelys olivacea. The sequence goes on along the minus strand of NC_140418.1, from coordinate 72,940,286 downwards.
CGCTCTGCCAGCCGCCCCACGAACTCCTTCGCTCAGCTCCACGGCCCGCAAGCAGCTCCTGCCATCCACAAACTGCTCCGCGTCGAACTGCTTCACCAGCCGGGCTGCAAGGCACTCCAGCCGTCCCACAAACTGCTCCACAATATATCTTCAGGCTCCCCCACTACTTAACACAACACTCAGTGATTTCAGCTCTTAGGTGAATTCAGCTTGTAGTAGGGGAGCCCCAGTGCTGGTGCACTGTCAGCCCAAAGTGAGCTCAGCAGCCTATAACTAGACTTCTAATGAAATCAAAATTAGCTCTGATATTCCACAGTGGAGAGAGGAGGAAGTGCAATTAGCATGTAAGGCCCTCACCAAGGGGCCCATGCCACCAAGTATTAATACTTGTCCCCAGCCTCTCTCCCTTCACACAGTTTTGGAACCCATGACCCTTGCCTAGCGAGTGCTACTTAGTTGATGGTGAATCCCTCCATCATAACAAAAGGCCACGTACAGTTCCAAGCACAGTTCCCATAATCAGGGTAATAACAATTTATTCTTCCTGCCCCAATAACAGAGACACTGGGGATCCCACAGCAGCCAAAGTGACCATTTGGGCAGCTATGGTCTCATTCTAGGCGGGGTGGGTGTGCCTATGCAAATGAGATTGGCCCCTGAAGTTCTTTTCCACAACTTGCCACACCTCACCACCAGATGTCAGGGTGGAGCTCATCCTGACACTGCTTACACTTAAAATTTGTCTTTTAATAAATCATACATATGCTGAAATGGCTCCTCACCCAACTCCCATATTCCATATAAACAGACTGAATGCTACATATTTGGGGGGGAAAGTGAGTAGTTAAGCATGTTGATGTTTGTATATTCAAAGGGGGGTATCAGAGGGGATGGGGAGAGTGTGGGGGCCCCGGACTGGGGGCAGAGCAGGGAGAACTCACATGGAGGGTCACATGGGGAGGTCACGTGCCCCCTTGTGTCCCTCCCATGTGTGCAGTACTGGCAAGAAATGATTTCTACTTGCACCACTTGTAATATGTTTCCCTCTGACTGCTTTTCCTTTGTAGCAGCTATGTAGGCACTCTGTGTCATGCAGCAGACATAGGAGGTGCCAGTGGGAGAGGTAAGTAAGTGGTGAAACTGACATTCATTCTATACAGCATGTTCTCCTCTTAAAGGCACTTACTATGTACTTGTATCCGTAACCTCTCCAGAGCTTTCAGATGTCCAACAAGGTTTGGTGGCAGGGCCCCAGACATTGGCAGCATGGTAGACTAAGGGTAGACCAATATAGTCTGTAATCTGCTAGCTCTTCCCTGTGTATTCCCATGTCGGCGCTATGCCAGAAAACCTGCCCATGCTGCTTCCTGCTCCAGCCTATTAACCCTGAGTCGATGATGTCTCAGACACTGGTAGCTCTTCCAGGGACATGCTGCTTGGGAGATCTCCACTCAGTCTGTATGTGTTTGAGGTAGGCAGGGAAGCATATTGTCCCTAATTGTACCCTCAGATCCCCGTGTATTACTGATATGAACTTCAGGCCAATGCAAACTGTGAGTGTGTATGAACGAATGATTTGGTTCTAAGTACTGCTGGGAGAATAGAATGAACACAGTTTGGTAACTGCTTCAGCACTATTAAACCAGCAGAGTGATCAAACCAGCCAATGCCTGATAATGTCATTCACCTGTTTCAAGGGTACATTTATTCCTCTGGTAGAAATGAATTCTGGCACTTTTTTATGTTGAGATTGTGCTGCATCAAGAATCTCCTAGAGAAGAGGGCTGGTGTTACCACTGTGATAGACCCACTGCATATATACGGGGGGGGGGGGGGGAGAGGGCAGGGAGGTCATTAAGATGTATATTTGTGAAAATGACTGTTTGCTGTGATAACTATGATAGTGAAAAGCTATCTGCCTTGTGTTCTTGTATAAAATGGTAATTTTCCAATAGTATGAGAAACTAGTTTAATGATTCCTGATGTACATGTTATTTTGAACTTGTTTGTGTTTAAGAATCACTGCACAAAATATATAGCATGGTTTTAGACATTGCATTTGAAATATAATTGTCCTGTCGCTAGTTTTAGCTTTCTAGGGGAAAATCAACACTATTTGCTGATTTTTATATTATTATTCATTTTATACATCTTTGATCATACTTGTCAGTAAAAACCCAGCAGCACAAAGCTGTGGCATTCACTTACAGTACTATAGTGACCAGTGGTTGGCAAAGTAGCAGTGTAAAAATAATTTGCATTAGAGCTAATAGCATACAGTGTGCTGGAAGAGACCCCAAAATGTGTTCATCTAACCAATAATGGCTGTTGATTACACAGGTATTTTAGTCAGAGTAACTGGTTTTCATTTGAAGTTTTAGTGTAGTGTAATTGTAGACGGTAGTATTGCACCTATAATTTTAATCTAATATACTGTACAGTGTTTGCTTTAAATGTTAACATTTGTCAACAACTTTGCCACTCTGGTGTTTGAGACATTGCATTTCCCGCAAACTAGGAATAGGAAAATAACTGTAGTTTCCCCCCCCCGGACTGTGTGGTAACTCTTGTGGTAACTCTTGTTAAATGCGGACTCTCTTATTGTGACCACTGTAGGTGTCACTTTGGAGAATAAGCTATTTTCTTCATCTCTAGTGCTTAAACGTCTTTTCAGAAACCCACCAGGCGTAGCTCATGCTTAGAAAAGAAATTTTGAAGGGTGGAACATAGTACTGCTTGAAAAGCTAAATGCCAAAACTATATTCTTGATTCCATCCCATTGTGAGCTTAATTTACCTGTTACAGAATAGTAGCTTCTTCAGAATAAAAGTGTCAGAACTGGGGAAGAAAATATCCCACAATACCTGGAAGTCTTTATAATGTATGCTCATTGTAAGACCATAAAATGGAAAGCATTCATACATTGATTTTACACAAGTGAACATGCACATTATTGTCATGTACAGTACACATTTGTGGGTTTTATGTGATGATAAAGATTGATTGGCACTTCTAATAGTATTGACAAGTAAATAACATCTCTTTTACAGAATCCTTGACAATACAAGGATTCTGAGTAGGATTATTATAGAGAAAAAGTTAACAGAATTTACATTTACTGTGAGCTATACAAGAAACAATGAATCAATCCATCCTAAGTTCATTTAACCATATTTTACATCTAGAACTGGAATTTTGTAGCCTACAAAACAATTTATATTTTATCTGTACCATCTAATTAATTAAATGGCCCCAGAGTACCAGACTCACAAATCTCGTTAATAGCTGAATACTGAAATAAAGGCTGTTCACCCCTACTAGAATAATATTTGCATATCCCCACCTGTGATGGGTAATAAGTACCTGCCACAAATCAGAATTATGAATTTTGTATGCCTAACAAAACCGCAGGGGAAATTATACCTCAGACATTCCATAATAATTGCAGCTAAGCTGTTTAGTGCCATCCATTTATTCTGCCTGAAGTGTTTAAAGCGGCAACAGTTGTAAATGAATTCAGGCACACATTCAAGAGAAAATGTTTTTAAAAGTTTTTCTGTCTTTCTATGTGTAATTATCTTTATAGAATGTTTAACTGTGAGTTAGTTAGAACACACTCACATTTAAAGTTGCAAATTAAAATATAACTTCTTTTAAAGTACATTTTGTAAGAATTTTATTAATGAAATTTTGGCAGTAACTAAGGCCACAGTTGCTGTGTTGGTTCCCTAGAATGAGTGATGCAGTATATCAATAACCAGAGCTAGTTGTTTGATTTTTGCATTGCTTCTTTCCCCCAACATCCCAAATTCCAGAGGGGGGCATTAAATGTAAAATCTTGCACAAAAATATACTGCAGTGTAGATATTCTTTCATAGAACAGGGAATTGGAACAGTAGAGTAGGCTGCAGAAGTTGCCTCTGGCTTGTTTATTTTCATGAGAGGAAAGGCATCCATGTTTGTGGAAGGGAACTGAATGAAAGAGGTATGAAATGCAAGTGGTTTGTATTATATGTAGTTGGGTAGTTGGGTTTGTGCTGCACATTAACCCGAAAACATCAGCCCCTCCTTTTAAATGGCCAATGTGACTTTTTCAGTTTTAATCTCCCTTTTTTTTCTCCTGCAGCTGCAAATGTTTCAACGCTGCGACTAGCATCTCCATCCCAGAGGCTACTGCAGATAAGAAGGCAAAAAAAAACCACACTCGCAATGAAATGTTCTCTGAGCTCATGCAGTCCACCCAAACTGAAAGAGCGCAGCAGAATGCGTGGAGGCAGACAATGGCAGAGTCCAGGAAAGCACAAAATGAACGCGAGGACAGATGGCTGGAACAACAGGGGAGGTGGCGGCAGCATGATGAAAGGAGGCAGGATGCAATGCTGAGGCTACTGGAGGATCAAACTGATATGCTCTGGTGTATGGTTGAGGTACAGGAAAGGCACAGACTGCCACTGCAGCCCCAGTGTAATCAACCACCCTCCTCCCCAAGTTCTGTAGCCTCCTCACCCAGATGTCCAAGAACACGGGGGGAGGGGGACCCTCTGGGCACCCAACCACTCCACCACAGAGGACTGCCCAAGCAACAGAAGGCTGGCATTCAGTAAGTTTTGAAGTGCAATGTGGCCTTGTCCTTCCCTCCTCCCCTCATCCACCACCCCACCCGGTGCTTCTCTCCTCCCCCACCCCTCCCGGGATACCTTGGCAGTTATCCCACTATTTGTGTGACGAATTAATAAAGAATGCATGAATTTGAAACACCAGTGACTTTATTTCCTCTGAAAGCGGTGATCAAAGGGGGGAGAGGAGGGTGGTTGGCTTACAGGGAAGTAGAGTGAACCAAGGGGGCAGGTTTTCATCAAGGAGAAACAAACAGAACTGTCACACCGTAGCCTGGTCAGCCATGAAACTGGTTTTCAAAGCTTCTCTGATGCGCACCGCGCCCTCCTGTGTTCTTCTAACTGCCCTGGTGTCTGGCTACACGTAATCAGCGGCCAGGTGATTTGCCTCAACTTCCCACCCTGCCATAAACGTCTCCCCCTTACTCTCACAGATATTGTGGAGCACACAGCAAGCAGTAATAACAATGGGAATATTGGTTTCGCTGAGGTCTAACCGACTCAGTAAACTGCGCCAGCGCACTTTTAAATGTCCAAATGCACATTCTACCACCATTCTGCACTTGCTCAGCATATAGTTGAACAGCTCCTGCCTACTGTTGAGGGTTCCTGTGTACGGCTTCATGAGCCATGGCATTAAGGGGTAGGCTGGGTCCCCAAGGATAACTATAGACATTTCAACATCCCCAATGGTTATTTTCTGGTTTGGAAAGCAAGTTCCTTGCTGCAGCTGTTCATACAGACCAGAGTTCCTGAAGATGCGAGCGTCATGTCCCTTTCGCGGCCATCCCACGATGATGTTGGTGAAATGTCCCTTCTGATTCACCAGTGCTTGCAGCACCGTTGAAAAGTACCCCTTTCGGTTTATGTACTGGCTGCCTTGGTGGTCCGGTCCCAAGATAGGGATATGTGTTCCATCTATGGCTCCTCCACAGTTAGGGAATCCCATTGCAGCAAAGCCATCCACTATGACCTGCACATTTCCCAGAATCACTACCCTTGATAGCAGCAGTTCAGTGATTGCACTGGCTAATTGGATCACAGCAGCCCCCACAGTAGATTTGCCCACTCCAAATTGATTCCCAACTGACCGGTAGCTGTCTGGCTTTGCAAGCTTCCAGAGGGCTATTACCACTCACTTGTGAACTGTGATGGCTGCTCTCATCTTGGTATTCTTGTGCTTCAGGGCAGAGGAAAGCAAAGTCACAAAGATCCATGAAAGTGCCCTTACGCATGCGAAAGTTTCGCAGCCACTGGGAATCATCCCCGACCTGCAACACTATGTGGTCCCACCAGTCTGTGCTTGTTTCCTGGGCCCAGAATCAGCATTCCATGGCATGAGCCTGCCCTATTGCCACCAGCATGCCATTCTCTCTTTGAGAGAAGTCTGTGTCCATGTCCTTATCACTCACGTCACCGCGCTGCCATCGCCTCCTCACCTGTTTCTGCAGGTTCTGGTTCTGCATATACTGCATGATAATGCGTGAGGTGTTTACAATGCTCATAACTGCCAGGGTGATCTGAGTGGGCTCCATGCTTGCCGTGGTATGGCGTCTGCAGGAGAGCAGAGTGGCAACGGAAGCAGTCGTTCACTGACGATGGTTTGCAGACCTACTGCACCATCTGCTGCCAGGACATAACAGCTGAGCGAGCTGCACGCTTGCTGTGTTATGGTGAGACAAGAATAGCCGAGCAGAGTTGCAGCGGAAGCGGCCCTGCGAGACCACCAGGAGAGCAGAGTTGCAGCAGAAGTGGGAGCCCATGAGAGTCAACATGGAGAAATTTGCTATTGAGATAAGAGCAGGAGCGCAGAGTGGCAGCAGAAGTGGTGGTTCGATGATGACGGTTAGCAGTCCTACTGCACCGTCTGCTGAGAGCAGTATGGCGCCCGCACAGAAAAACGGCGCGAAACGATTGTTCGCCGTTGCTTTCACGCAGGGAGGGGTGACTGATGCCATGTACCCAAAACCACCCGCGACAATGTCTTTGCCCCACCAGCATTGGGAGCTTAACCCAGAATTCCAACGGGTGGCGGAGGCTGCAGGAACTGTGGGATAGTTACCCACAGTGCAACGCTCCGGAAGTCGATGGTAGCCTCGGTACTGTGTGAAATTTTTCCCTTTGCTTGGGATACAGGCTTCAGTTAGCTTCAGCAACTTTGACTTAAAGTAATTCAAAGTCTCCTCCACATTCAGATTCTAGAGTTCTTCAGTCCAGTCTACTTCCCTAACTATTTCCCTTAATTTTTTTAAGTTTGCCTTTTTGAAATCAAGGACCTATTATTGTTTATCCTCCATGTAATTTAAACTGAATTAGGTCATGGTCACTCAAATGAAGGCTATCCTCTACAACCAGTTCTTCTATGAAGTCTTCGCTACTTACCAATACTAAATCTAAAATGGGATCCCTTCTTGTTGGTTTGGTGAGTATTTGATGAAGAAACCTGTCAGTTGTCACATCCAGAATAATTTGGGCCCTACCATTATTAGTAGCACTTGTCCATCTATATCTGGAAAATTTAAGTCTTCCATAATTGTACAATTTCCAGTTGTATTTATTTCATTAAAAATATTAGAGGTCTCTATCCATATCCAAATCGGATTCTGGGGGTCTGTAGTATATCCCAAACACTATTCCAGTGGAGCTTCTGTTAACTTTCTTCCCCAAAGTAATTTTTGACCCAAACAGATTCTGTTTTATTCATTTCATTAATTATAATTTCTTTACAGTCTACTTCTTCATTAATATACAATGCTACTCCACCACTTTTATCTTTATTTCTGTCTTTCCTGAAAAACACAGACCCTTCAATACCTGTGCTTTAGTCATGACTACTCTTCAGCCATATTTATGTTATCCCTATAATATCTGGCTTCACTGCCTGCACCAGTAGTTCTAGTTCCTCCATTTTGTTATCCAGGATCCTTGCATTGGTGTACAGATATCTTAGTTGTTTCTGCTTGGCTTTGCCCAGAATCCTTGCCTGATTAGCTACAATCATTCTATTCCCAGCATTGCCTGCCTGGCTATTAGTCATTGTTATTGGCACTTTCTTTCCTATTGATGTCCATTCTCTTACCCTCTGTTCCTTTCTCCATTGCTGTATCCTCCTGATTTTCCTCTAGCTCAATGTGAGAATCAGGCATGGAGATTACTTGAGCATCTCCCAGCCATCTCCCCCAAATTCCTAGTTTAAAACTCTTTTAATCAGTTATGCCAAATAGAATTATATGTCTCTGTGTGGTGTTACTGTCCCCACAGTTATTCTGGGGGACCCTGCATAACCACTCCAAGCATGGTTTAGGAAGCTGTACTCTGACATCGCCAATCCAAGAAAAATGGAATTCAACTATAGATTGAGTAGCTGCAGAAAGATGGTGGAGTCTGTGACTGCTTGTTGATGCTCGTGGACCCATCTTGATGCTAATGTAGCCAACATGGTTCACATTATCATGGCATGGTGTGTCTTGCGCAACATATGTGAAGTTAAACGGAACACGTCCACAGCAAGTGGGCATAGGACAGATCTGGGTTTCAAAGCACGTTGGCAGCTGGATCCTACCCATGTGCACATTGCTCCTGTTTCCTGGTGATCCAGGGAAATCTGTGATGCAATTTGCTTGCACATTGTGAATCAGAAGTCTGGAGCAAGAAGGTGACTTGGGATTGTGCCAGTGGACACTATTGTGATACTATGGTCCTGCATGGAAAAGCTCAATAGAGCATTACAACATACCTCCATGTGTTTTAATTCTCTGAAGCTAATGTTAATGTGCTAACTGAAAGCAGACAATTGAGTGAGGGCTTTTGAGGTTAACACCTTTTGGCTGTGGTTTTGTGCTGCAGACTATTTATATGCACTTTAATGTCATCAATGAGCAGTGTTTTTCTGTTATATGTTAACAACTCTGTTTCATGGTGCTTTATGGGGATTACTTAAGAATTGCCAAATAAATTTAAAAATAGTTCTCTAAGGTTTTGGTAGGGGCTTCACATATACCTTCTTCACAATGTTGCTCACAATGCTTATCAGGTGCTATGCACAAAGATCACTCCCATGAGTACTCCCAGAGTTGCAAGTGGTGACTGTGTAGTGAGGGTGAGGGAGGAGGGATTGTAAAAGCACTGTTCAGTGCCATTTATCTTCACTCTTAATGTCTGTTTGTTTCCTTTTTCTGTATTGTCAATTAAGTTGTTAACAGAGCCATAAAGACACTTCAGTTAACTTCACTTCTGATTTTTCATTCTGGTACCTCAGACAGCAATAGCTATTCCACAGCTTAGTTCGTTGTCATGAACTAGGGCTTTTTTTTTTTTTTTTGGTAACAGTAGGAAATTCATAGTTGGGGTAGGGAATGGGACATGGGAAGGGTGGGGGACAGAATTCATTGCATTTCTTTGGCACCGTACATTTACAGAAACAGTCATGCTGTGAATCTTGCTGACCCATCCCAAACACATGAAAAATATAATTTTGATCTTACTCAGAAAGCAAAGTGCCACACAAATGAAATGAACAGCACTTTTTATTTGCAGACATACAATGAACATAGAGTTAAAACAGTCTGTGACAGGAATAAATGAACCAAAAGCCTAGACAAATTCCCTGAGAATTGGACAAACTGTAGACATGTCTCCTTGCCCTTCCCCTCCCCCTGCAAATTTAGATGTAGCCTAAGAGGGGAAACACGATCCTTGGATATATAAATAGGGAGATATCAATACCAAATATGGCAGTTATGAGGTACTATTACCTCTGTATTCCATATTAGTGGAATACTTTGTCCAGTTCTCGTGTCCACACTTCAAAAAGGATACTGAAATAGTGAATGGAGTTCAGGAAAGAGCTACAGGAATTATCTGAGGTCTGGAAAACATACCTTATAGTGAGACTAAAGATTCTGAATCTATTTAATTTATCCAAAAGAAGGTTTAGGGGTGGCTTGATCAAGGTATACAAGTACCTATATGGGGAAGAGATTTTTTGATAGTAAATGACTCTTTAATCTAGCATTAAAAGGCATAACAAGAACTGATGACTGGAAGCTGAAGCTAGACAAATTCAGGCTAGAAATAAAGCACATGTTTTTAACAGTCAGGGTAATTAACCACTGGAACAATTTGTCTAGGAATGTGGTGAATTCTCTGTCACTTGAATTCTTTGAATCAAGGCTGGATTGCATTTTACAATGTGTATATTAGCTCAAACTGAAGTTATGGGCTTGATGCAGAAAGTATTGGGTGAGGCTCTTTGGTCTGTGTTATATAGGAAGTCAGATGATGCTAATGGCCCCTTTTTGTCTTACATTCTATGAATATGCTATACTATTCAGTAAGCTTTTCTGCTACTTTGTATATTGTGCTTAGAAGTGAAAAAATTAAAGATTATTGCAAGAGAAAAGGAATACCAGTTATTAATTCAAAATTTATATTTATGTGATAGCAATGGGATATAACTCCCCTGACACTGTCCCTTATGTAAGGGGTTAAAAGAAGCTGGAGTGCTCAATAAGTGCATCCAATTACACCTAGAGAAGGGGCCAGGATGAATTTGGGATGAAACCCCACTGGGTAGGGCTGTGTGGCTAAAAAATAGAGGAGGGAGAGGTCCCCGGGAAAGTAGGCCATGGGATTCTCTCTCCTGAGGGGAAGTGCTGGAAAACGGACAAGAAAGCTGGGTTGTAGGGGAAAGGTACATTCCTGGTCAGAGGGCCCTGAAAGAAGGGCATGACTGGTGAAAGTTTTGAAAAGGGAGTTAGGCCCTGAAAGAGGGGCAAGGCTTGGAAAGCTGAACTTTGGAAGAAGGACTGGATTAAAGGGGAAAGAAACAGTGGTGGGGCATGTAGAAAGGAGCTTGTACCCTGGTCAGTAGAATTGGAGTTAGAGGGAGTGTTATTGATGGGCAACTAGGTACATGGGAAATGTGGGGAGTTAGGCTGGAAGCAACTCAGCTGGATGTACAGAACAGTGTGCATGATGTAATAAAGTTCCACTTGGTCAACTCCACCTGCATTGAGGCTCCCTCAGCAAATGGAACACCCTGAGGCTGCCACTGCAGGGAGAGGGCAACTAGGGAGGAAGAGACTCCTAAGCCAGGCCTGGGAGAAGAGAACTCCAGGGAAGATGGCCTAAGGGCCAGTGGTTTGGGAGGAGCCAGGCCTCCATGAAGAAGTTCCTCAGAGGCAGCGCTCTGTGATAAAGTGAGGAGGAATTCTGCAGAGCCTGGGAGAAATTTGAAGAGTGTGCAGAGGACTGAGTTGGAAAAGGATAGAAGAACTTTGGTTCCTTTGAGTTTGGACATAATTATCCCAGAAGGGATTAACTTAAATTGTGACCTGGCTGGAGGGGCTGAGTCATAGGAAGAGGCAGACCACTGGAGGACCAGAGTGCTATTGTTAAGGGGTGCCAGAAAGGAAGAGAGCTGCTACCCCATACCTGGCCATGAGGAGATGCTGTCTCAGTGAGTCCCCTGCCTGCCCCCACAGTGATCATTAAAATAACTTGAAAAAAGGAGAACTTATGAATTGAGACATCTTGGGACCATCCCATCTTGTGCCCTGGAAAGATATTTTTCAGTTGCTGCTTGTGATGATTATAGCTTTGATTCAGTGATGCCTTCTGTTTTCTGTGTCCTACAGTTTTACGTTTTGAAGAACATTTCCAATTCAGCAACCATCTCTAGGCTCCTTTGCAAGGTGATTTGTCCTTCTATGTACATAGTGCCCTACAAAATTTTATATTTTATTTTTCAATTTTTTTCTAATATAAACTAAAAAACCAGTGCCCACCTCTTAAGGCAAAATCTTGAGAAAGTTATAAGCTGCAAAAAACAGATTCGAATGGGAAGAGTTATGCAGCCTTCTCCAGAGCAGCTACTCTTCCTATAGTGCAAACTAGCTAAATGTTGTATAGCATTAGCAACACTGTAATATACATTTTATCCCATTTCCTGTTGTATTTGTATCAGTTTGTCTCTGCCTGGAAGGCAGACCAGAAGCTGATATTAGTGGGTTTTTTTCCATAAGCTATTATGCACACGATAATCTCTGATTGATGAGGTCATGCCCTGCTACCTACAAAGAAACACATGTTCCCCTCTTAGGCTGCACTTGGCAATCAGTCAGCAATTACTGGTTATAACTAGCAGGATTTTTGTTATGCTTAATTTTCTCTTATTTTTTTTTGTATACTACCTAAGGATTTCTGTTTATGCTTTTGAGCTATGAACTTTTTCATGATTCATCTTATGCCCTATTTTAAGATTTGGGATTGAAATCCTTTTGCCATGTGTTTCCTATTGATATTGTAATTTTGGTTTAAGCTTAGGCAGTCCATGTTTCATTTAAACCACCCCCAAAATCTATTCATTCTTATCAGATAGTAAAAGGCAATGTTGCTTTGATGAAATTTGGCAGGTAAGAGGATCTAGTTGAATCATCTCAAACCCCTGGAGTTTTGGGCTTCTAGCTATTCTAGTTGAGCAGCTATGAGTATTCAAAAATTGGTCCTTTGTTTGCACTAAATCTCTGAGCCATCTGTAGCACACAGAAGCCATAGCTCTCTATAGTTCAAAATGAATATTTAAAAGTTCAGTCTTAGTTTTTATTTGTAGCTTTTTAAAATCTCTTTATCCCATCTGTCTTGTCTGAGTAGTTATGTTAGACTTTACTGAAGTCAGCTCTGGGTCTAGAATTTGACATACACCTGTTTTCCCCTTTTTGTAATACATAGTTTACACAAAAATAATCAGGACCAAGGCAGATGCCTGCCTTTGAGCATTATGAAATCCAGTTTTATTTTTTTACATTAGTATTGTACTAATGTAATCATTTGGGCAATGAGTAGCTGCAGAAAACTGGATCCTCTCTTTTGAGTCCTGTGCTATGTTCTAGGAGTCCTAGCACAGATGTAATTTTCAGGAGAAAGAAGTAATAAGGGCCTGTCTACTCTGGGACCTCCAGCAAAATTAATCCAAATTAACTAAAGGTATGAATTTGAAGTGGATTAGTTAAACTGCATTAAATCCCTGTGTGGACACTGTTGTTGAGACTTTAAGTGGCCTTAATTTTGTTTAGTTTAAACTGAATTAAAGCCACTTTAGTTCTAAATGAGGGTGTTCACACAAGGGTTTAATGAAGTTCAATTGAGCCATCTCAAATTCACACTTTTGATTAACTTGGATTAACTTTCCTAGATGTCCCTGTGTAGACAAGCCCTAAGTGTGTGTGCATATGCTATTAGTTCAGGGTGGCTATGGCTGAGAGAGAGGGAGGGGAACTGTTTTGCTGGCCCCAGAAATTGAAGTAGTAGATTCAGTGCTTCTGGCTGACAGCAGGTGCTCTCATTTGGCCACTTAAGGGAGTGGGGCAGCACCTTGTGGGCTATAAAGTATCAAAGAGAGACTCTGAATAATGGCTGCCTGGGTCAGTCAGGAGAGACTTAGTGAGTTGGAGCATTCTAGTGAGTCAGTGCAGGCTGGCTCAGTCAGGAGGAGCAGGAGAGGCTGTAGGAGTCCTGGAAAGAACAATAGAAAATTGTTCTCAGAAGGTGGTTCCTTGGAGAAGACAGGAACTCAGCAAGAGAAGTTTGTTGGTCTGGCATAAAGGGGCAGGGTTGAAGGCAGGAGGAGGAGTGACAAGAGTTAGCTGCTAATTCTAAGCTGGTGCCAAAGGGAGTAGTGGAGGAGTTTACCTGCTGATATCTCCTGGGCCAGAGACCTGGACCTAGAGGAACTGTGAGTGGGCCAGAGGGGGTGAGAGATGCTCCTAACAGAGGCTTTGGGGTTCCTTCTGAGAAAAATGCAGGTGCACTCCAGTTAGAAAGGCTGGGGTGGCTGTCCTTGTACAAGGACAAGATAGGATTGAGATAGTCCAACCATCAGTGTATGGTACACAGGGTGTCATGGCATGAGATGTCTTGAGTTTTAATTAATGCTTGTACTGGAGTGAGAAATGGACTATGTTTGGGACTTTTGATGGGGACTCAATGAACTGTTTGGTAATCAGCTGGCCCCAATGAGGCAAATTATTTAAGCAAGAGAACCTGAAGTGAATTTACTGGAGACTCTGAAAGGGAAAAGTGAGGTAGGCATGTTAGTCATACTCATAGGCACCAACTCTGTTAGTGCTCTGGGGCTGGAGCACCCAGAAAGAAAAATTAGTGGGTGCTCTGCAACCACCGGCAGCCAAGCACCCTGCCTCGGTTCCTCCCCTGAGCATGCCGTGTCCCTGCTTCTCCCTCCCAGCGCTTGCTGCCACTAAACAGCTATAGCAAGCTCCAGGAGGGACAGGGGAGGAGCGGGAATGTGGCCCTCTTGGGGGAAAGGCAGGGTCAGGGTGGGGATTTGGGGAAGGAGTTGGAATAGGGGCAGAGTTGGGCAGGGACTCTGGGAAGGGGTGGAGTCCAGGTGGAGTGGGGGGGAGGGGTCGAGCACCCACTGGCACCAGTAAAAGTCAGCACCTATGGTCATGCTGCAGCCTGCGTGGGGTGGAGGGACACTCCAAGTGGGGCTATCCTATGATCAGAATCTTCATGACACTAAATCCTGCTTGAGTCTTCACTGCAAACTTGTTGCTGCAGGTAAATCAGTGGGCAAAACTACCCACCTCTGCTTCCAGCTTTAGCAGCAGCTATATGTGTACAGGTGCTGATCACAAGTATAGGAATACTGTTTAAGAAGCAGCCTATTGACTCAGGCTTTGCATCAATGCTCTTGCATTCCTTAGCTCTGTGGGGCCATGACACATGCTACAAAGAGATTCCTCCATCCCCTTCCTGACCTGAGCAGGATGCAGCCTTCTAGTGAGGGTGAGGATGGGAATGGAGTGAGTTGCCTTTTCTATGATTTGGTTGTGGTTTTGTTTTTTCTGCTGATGCAAAACTAAAGGACAGAGGAAAAAAGCCTAGCATACTTGCTCTATGTCACAGGGAACTGGATGACACTCATGTGCTAGTTTATCGCAAAGGGGCCCAGGAGAAAAGAAATAGGGATGGTTTGATTTTTTTTTTTTAATATAGTGGGTATGTGTAATGGGGGGGGGAGGGGAGTACAGGCAACAGCAAGCTTATTCAAAGCACCAAATCATAAAATAGTAATTCAGTCTGGAATTTATTGTATACATTATCACCAGCTTGAGTCAGATTCAATATTTTACCTAAAATAGCACCTCAGATTAGAAAGATGATTATTAAAGCATTTCTCCATTCTGGTAAGTCATTCATCCTTTGCTTTCATGGTGTGTTCTGTCTTTGGTTGTGGTGGAATGTTTATTGGATTCCTGATGTCTAAATGAATCACTAACCATAATGGAGGTATTCTCTTGAATAAGTTATTACTCCCCCACCCCAAATCCCTGCCTGGAAAAAATGGCCTAAATAATCTCTTCTGTGGTGACTTTTTTAAACGGACATCTTATAATAATGTTTTCTTCATAGCCTTGAGTGCTTAGTCTGAAACTTCAGCAAGATGTACCATGTGGGGGGAAACTCTCTATCCCAACAGGGTATTAAAGTGTCACACACAAATTGTAAATTTACCATGTAAAATGCCTCCTGATATCCAATATTTCTGGATGAGGACTGAGATACTGGTTATAAGACATGATGGCAATACTGTAGGCCCACCACTTCACTTATTTCCCATGCGCCAAAGAAAATACAGAGTCATCTTGACTGATTATCAGATGTACATTCCTGAGTCACTAATGGCCCTGAAGTTATTGGTATTAACTGAAGTATTGGAGCCTATAAATCAGACCAGATGTAGTCTTAACAGCATTTTTTTTTCTACATTTGTATAACCAGTAAAACTGAGAGGAGCAAGCAGAAAACTATTCAGGATTATGATGCCTTAATTCTTCAGTACAGTAAAACATATTTTTCTATTTTATAAATATCTACAGTATTTAAGATTCTTACTGCTTGGATCTCATACTGTAGCTTATAGGAGTATGAGGTATTAATCAAGCTGTAACAAAAGTACAAGTAGGCTGTAGGCCCCAAAGCCTTCATATTGGGTATGTCAGCATAATTAAATGACAAAAGTGATCTTAAGTTGCAAGCTTAAGCATATTCATAGACCGGCTGACTTGTGGGACACTGCAGAGCATGGACTTGAGAATTTTCAGGCATTTTTGGAGATGTGAAGGCATAGGCTCTAAGCATTGATCACAATAGTGGTATGGTAACAAATTGACTTATGCTTCATGATTGATACAAATGTTGAGTTGATGTAATCTACAGGAATTGGGGGACCCCACAGTTGTTAGGGCTTGCAGGCGTAGATAAGGCAAGGAGGTTGAAGTAATCCATTAATATGTATAAACTTCTGTACAAGGGCCTCCCCAGCTCAGATCTTTAGGGAATGTCAGGATGAAGGATGCCTGATATCTGTGACTGTCTCCTCTCACTTCAGGTCCCCCACCACAGACTGCATGAATAATGCCATTGCTGGACATTGTGTATTATCATTCTCTCCTTTTTTATATAGCAGCAGGTGTATGTATACATATATATATACACACTTTTTTTGCTTATTGTGGTAATAAAGTTAGTGTTTTAGAGCCTGTTATCTCCTCTGTACAGCCCCTGGGTTCGATTCAAGTCACTTTGATACTATAGGCAGTCTGCGACTGAACCTCCTTGGACCACAACATGTTAAGTTCTAATCAATATAGATTAGGCTACAATACTCACTGAGTCAGAAAGCTCTTGAATATAGATACCATGCTTCTAACTTTCTGGAAGGGTGCTTACTGATAGATGCTCCTCAGACAATTTACAGCTTCCTAAGGAGGGGCATCTGTTCCATTGTTTTGTGCTAGCTCTTCATAATGAGGGCTGGTTGCTCCCTTGGGCTTCAGCAATCTTCAGTGTCTTATATGAAATTTTACAATCTACACCCATCTTTTCACTAACCTACTATGTCTTTCAATAACTTGAAAGAGCAGATGGAATAATGAAGAAGCTATTTTTCCTAAACTGAAATAAACCAGGGCTGGATTAATAATCGCTGCTGGTATTAATGCTTCAATCAGCAATGCTTATGGATCAGAGGCAGAGTTCTGGGCCTTTGCTTGCTTCTACATATTGTGAATGCTCATTCAACAATGATTCATACAAAGAGGTTCATTTGAGTGGGGTATTTCACATCTCACTGAAGACATGAGTCCAGCAGCAGATGTACATAATACAGAGAAAAGATAAACCAGACTTTTCTAGAAAACTATTGTCTCCTTGACAAACCATGTACCAACAAAAGCAAACTATTCCCATAACTTTACCATAGTTCTTTCCAAAAATCTCTCATGAAAATCAGAACTCTAATTCATTTACAGCCCTTGATTCTTTTAAGTTTTAGATCCAAGCAACTTAAAGCTGATCTGCCAAAATAATCACAAGTAGGCACTTGTTAACTGCAATTTCTTCCAAATCTGTCAGCTAACTCCATTCTAAATAAGTGCCAACTTTCTGCTAAATTTTTATAACCTTACTTTAATTCTGAGGCCTGATCTAAAGTCAGTACGAGTATTTCCAGTGATTTTAGTGGTTTTTGGATAAAGACCATAGGGCTTAGCTCAGCTGAGTCCTTACGTAGCCCTTACCTAGGCAAAACACTGATTGAAGTAATTGGGGAATTTTGGCTGAATAAGTGCTCCAGGTTTTCACCCATATAATGTAAAGTAAAAATGTAGCGAACATGTTAAGCTTCTGCATAGTGGGAGAAAATAGACTTCGATTCCCAGAGGCAGATCCCATGTGCCGTCGTTGATCTGTGATGTGCAGAGACCATGATCTTAGTGATTGGTAGTGGGATTCAAGTTTACGGACACGAGGGAAAAATGACAGCAAATAAGGGCTTGTTTACCCCCTGACTGCAGCAAGTTTCAGTGCTGTAAAGCACCAGTGTAAACAGTGCACCAGCGCTGGGAGCCACACACTCTGTGCTTGTAGCTACGCCTCTTGTTGAGGTGCACTTTTTTTTTTTTAAAGCACTGGGAAAGCTCTCTCTCAGCTCTCTGCTGTGACCACACAAACCACATTAAAGCGCTCCTTTGTAAAGGCTGGCATGAATATTCCTCAAACGTTTGTTTGAGATTACATTCAGTGTATCCAGAACAGGGAAAAAAGGTAATGGTGTGTGGTTTTTGGTTTTTTATTTTTTATTCATTTAAATGGGTTGGCTAACATGTGGTAGGTCAGGCTTTGTCTACACTGCACTGATAATCTGGGTGATTGGCACTCAGGTCTGGACACTTGGGTTAGTCTAGTCCAAGTGGAAGCATCCCTACTGTAACACTCTAATTGTGTTTTGTCCTCACTGTTTCTGTGCTCATCTGTGTGTATTTGGGGGCATGGTCCCGTGGTTCTCAGTGCTGAGATGCTCCATAATTCTTTGCCTGTCAATTGTGGGAGAACTTCTGCCTTGGGGAGAATTGTGGGGAAGGGCATTGCAGAGCTGTTAATACGTGAGTGATTTAGCTTGCATCCTCACTACAAAGTGGGTGGTTCCAGACTGAGTTAAAGCAAGGCCTTGACTGTAATCCACATCCCCAGGTGGGTAAGCTAGCCTGGGCTTAAACCACCTCTAAACCCAGGTCAGAGGTTTCTTTTGTGTGTGTGTGTGTGTGTGGACAGTTAGTGGAGTTAAGGTTCAAACCTGGACAAGAATGTCAGTTAACTGTGTGGTGTAGACATACCATAACAGGCAGTTAAACTACAACTGTCTTGTCCGCACTAGTATTTGCACAGTTACCACCTGTCAGCTAACATGGTTAAATAGCTTTTCTGATAGCGAAGACAAGTTGTAGGTTACCCTAAGCAATCACTTTAAAAAAAAAAAAATTCACACGTAAACCTCCTGTGTGCTCATTAGGAGACGGGTATGCTTTTACAATGAGAGCTTACTCGTTACACAGCTTTCTTTTTTCTAGTGAAAACAAGTCTTCAGGCTCCTCACCAACTCTTAGCTTTGCACCTTCTTACATGAGTCCCTGTGTGTTTCTCGTGCACTAAATGCTAAGCACTCTTTCAACTGAAACTCCCTCCTTCAAACCCTCTTTCAGTGCTATATGAAAAACAAACAATTACAAGTAGTCATTATATTGGGGGTGGGCAGGGGCAATGAGCACCTAGTGCTTGAGACCAAATTCTGCCTTTGCAAGCAGCACAGGTTCAGTTGAGCTCAGTGAAAATCTGTTAATAAAGGAGAGCAGAATTTGCCCTGAAAGGTTTTTGTTTAAATTGCAGATCACCTTTCAGATGGGGACTACCCAAATCAATCACATTTTAGGAACCTCTTTTTGTCATCCGTAACTACACACTGATGAACAGTGAAAAGATAAATGTTGTTTTATTTATCTTTAGTGTTTTCTATAAAGGTTACATCTTGCTAGTCTCTTGCATGGAAATGTGGAGTAAGTTTTGAATTTCAATTTGTAAAATTCAAGCTAGAAAACATTTAGGAAATGATTAACAAGTAGTACGTCAGCTTTGTGTTCTTTGGGTAATTAAGGAAGCAAATGAAAAATAAGTTATGGTGCAAAAGAGGAATGAAATCTACATTTCTAGTCAGTGCTTTCTTAAGGAGACTTTCAGAATACTGTTTAATAGGAAATTAGGGCAAACAGTTTTGTGACACACTCAAAAGAGAGTGCATTAATTTCACCATTGCAAAAATAGTAATTTTGCACCCATGAATTTCTGGGGGGAGGGGGTGAATATAAGTAAGCCCTGGACCTTGCAGTTTCAACCCTAATGAAAACTAATTTGTTTTTCTTTGGGGGTGCTTCATACCCTCTAGGCTCTGACCGTCCTACAATACCTCTTGAAGTCCCCCCAACTCCCTGGTGAGCAGCAAGGTCTCTTGACCCATCTCTGTTGTCACTGGTCTGACTAATAACTCCTATCAATCCACAGGGCTGTCTTTGTTCTCAAACTGTTTTTTGTTTTTTTGTTTTTTTTTAAAGTGCTTTGTAAAACTCCCTTTCCACAAATACATGGCTGGCTGGTATGCTGCAAATCTTTGTTGAATGAAAAAAATTGAATCCTTTCACTCTAAATGTGTAAAAGGTGGTTTATCTCCTAGACTTTATTCATCTTCACTAATTACCTTTCATCATAGCAAAATACTAGGACAAAATCTCCACCATTGTACATTTGTAAGCTGATTGTCTTGTCACCGTGCAGGATTTTTCACACAGTTCTATTTGGTAGTGCACTTAGGAACGCCTAAGTTTGGCTCTAGGCCAAGGATTTCAGAAATGGGAGTCTAAAACTAGGTTCCTAAAGTCATATTTAGGCAACTAAAAATGGCATTTTCAAAATGCCGAGCATCTAACAGTTTCCACTGATATCAGTGGGATCTAAGCTACTGCAGCTACGTTGTTGTTTATACATGAGGTAGCTTGAGTAGGTGTGTTACTAAGGGAATCAAACAGACAGCTCGTAGTGTAGACGTAGCCACATGTACTCTTTTTTTTTTTTTTCCCCCTCCCTCTTATCTCTTATTCCAGGAACAAGCAGATAATAGTATTTTACAGCATGTACATTTGGGGGAGGGGGTGTTATACTCCACTTGCTTCAGTGCAAATCAGAAAAACTTTGTGACAATGTTAGTATTTGATATCTACATAGAACAAGTGTTTGAAACTATACCAATTGCAAAATCATAACACAAGTTGTCTGTGTTCCCCACACCCCGGGGGGGGGTGCACAATCTAAAAGGGAGGACATGTGACCATCCCATTTGTCTCCTCTGCCCAGTGACCCCCACCACTCTGTGCCCAGCCTGAGACTGCCATGCTCTCCCTGCCCCACTTTCCCTCTGGGGGGACTCTGTCCTTCTCTCTCCCCCCGGCATGTTCAGCCGCTCTCCCTAGCAGCCAGGTGGGGAGTGAGATAAAGCTGCTTCTGCCTGCAAGAGCCTGGCTGGGAGACAGCAGGCTGCTCCCTGCTAAGGCTTGGCTGACTGGGACAGGGGCTGAGCATGCCAGAGAGGAAGCTCCTTGGGTGGATTTTAAGGAGAGCTGGTCAGATTTTTGACACAGCTTTCTTCTGTTGGAAAAGGCTATTTCATCAAAATTGAAATGGTTTAGTGGAAACATCACTTTTGGCAAATTTTAGAAAAACATCCAATCTTGGTTTAAAAAGTCAATGATTGGAGAATCCACCATGTCCCTTGGTAAATTGTCCAGTGGTTACTCTTTTTAAAAACAAAACAAACAAAACTCAGAGAAAGTACTCCTTTATTTCCAGTCTGAATTTGTCTACCTTCTAGGGTTGTCAACTTTCTATTCGCACAAAACAGAACATGCTAGCCCCACCCCCTTCCTCGAGGCCCTGCCCCACACTACATTCCCCCTCCTTTGGTGGCTCAATCTCACTGGGCTGGGGCAGGGGGTTGGGGTGCGGGAGGGGGTGAGGGCTCTGGCTGGAGTGGCAGGCTTTGGGCAGGGGCAGTGCATAGAGCCCTGTGGGCCCCCCATCTGGGAGTCAGACCTGCTGCTGGCCACTTCCAGAGTGCAGTGAGGAGCCAGGACAGGTAGGGACTAGCCTGCCTTAGCTCCGCAGCACCACCGATTGGACTTTTAATGGCATGGTCAGCAGAGCTGACCGGAGCCAACAGGGTCTCTTTGACCAGAGCACCCAGTCGAAAACAGGACACTTGGTCACCCTACTACCTTCAACTTTCATACACTGGATCATGTTATACTTTTCTCTGCTGTACTGAAGAGCTCCTTATTAAATATTTGTTCCCCATGTAGGTATTTATAGACTGTAATGAAGTCATCCTTTAAATGTCTCTTTGTTACGCTAAATAGATTTAAGGAGCTCAATTGCTACAAGACACGTTTTCTAACCATTTAATCATTCCTGTGACTCTTCTCTGAGCCCTCTCCAGATTATCCCCATCCTTCTTGAAAATAAGTTTCATTCTGCACTGGAACAAAAACCAATCCCAAAATTCCAAAGCTTTTCATTAATCAGAATTGTTTGCCAGCCAGCCTGAATTCCAAGCTGCAGCTCATGATTTTATTTACTGAACTTGCTCTTTAGTGGTGTTTGCAATAGCTAGATCACCATGGCCACAGTTCAAATGAAGTTCAGCTTCTCTTTGGAAGAGAATACATGGCAGAGAATTTTGGGATGGCTTTTATTTGTTTGTCATATTCATCGATTGATAAGAAAACTGCTTTAAGATGTTATGTGATTTCAACACAGGTTTATGAAATCAAGACAGGAAGTACTTTGAAATATTTAGTTTTTATAAATATGAAGAGATTGGCTGCTGGTTTTAGTCTGCTAAACTTCTTGGATTTCACAGGTGTATGTGTGTACTAGTTTAATCTTTTAGAATGGGAAGATGTCATTAAAACATTTGCCAGCATGTCCACTGTCTCTTTTAAGTAGACCTTCAACATTACTAATTCAAATCTCCCTGCATTTGCATGCAGCACCTCAGCTACGTGGCTTTAATGCTGTTCTCTGTTTTGTTCTGCTGTGAAGTATTCAGCTATGGTGTCTTCTTCACTGAAGTATTTCTGTATTACAGCTCTGAGGTCAGATCCGCTTTGTATGCTCAAAAATTAGCTCTAGGACTTGGAAAAAACCTATTTTATATTCTACATTGGTTAATTTTTCATGTCTGTGGCACCTTGGTGAAGAGTAGTCAACACAGTTAACAATACATGTGCACCAATAAATATTTTATTGGTTAATCTGCACAATTTACAAGTTTGATTTTTTTCTGTGGGAGTTTGAATAAATCTAGGATTTGTAATATTTGGTGAATGCACACTTAATATGCTGCTCTAAAATCACCATGGAACAAATGACTTGCTCTTTAATAAAAGCTATAGATGTTATCTTCATTTTATCGTACACTCAAACTTTAATAAAGCTATTTTATGGAGGGGGGCATGATTGAAGCAAGAAATATCACTGAGATTTCATAAGTAAATAGGAATTATCCATTATTCCCAGGATAGCATTTTATTTGAAAACTATAGCATATTCCTTACACATGATTTTCAGAGGTTTTTTTTTTTTAAGGATCTCTATAGGTTTATGTATGTTTTGAATTTGTGTGTTTCTTTTACTCTAATCAGAATTAATGTCATTTCTGGTATCTGAGTTTGCGGTTATACTATACTTCCAGAAAGAGTAATGTGTTACTTTTCCCTCCAATTTTTTTTACCTAGCTTGCATTCATGGCTTGATCTATAGGGATTGAGGGCTGGAAATTTTGTTCCATGCTTCAATATATCAGTAGTTCAGACTTTTTACTGTTGGGCACCCATGGAGGCTATACTTGATCAGGAGACATCTGTTTCCTTACTCATGGTAGAAATCTACCTTGGGTGTGTCTACACCATAGCATCTAAGCACCTCACAACAGCCTTGTGAGAGAGGGCAGTACTATTGCCCCATTTTACAGAGGGAGAACTGAGCCACAGAAAGACTAAGTGACTTGATCAGGATCACATAGGGTGTTTATGGCGGATAAGGAACTGAACCTAGGTCTCCTATGGGCCAGGCTAATCTAGCTACTGGACAATCCTTCCTTTCCACTTCAGGGGTTCTGCTCCAGCCCCATATACTGCAGTTTTATTAAGCTTGAATTAATTTCAGTTTAGAATTTTGAGTTCTAAACAAGGACATCATTTAGTCTGGTACCCCTTAAGGAACACTCTGGAATTAATGGCCAGAACATCTTGGGTACAATCAAGGAGTTCTCTGCTTGGGGCTGTGGTGCTACATAAATTATATCGTGTGTGTGCATGCATGCGCACTATTTTTTTTTTTTTAAACTCAAGCTGGGCGAGAGGAAAAAGAAGAGACCAGAAGCCCTATTAGCTGCTATGCAGAGTAGGCCTCTTCAGATTCCAGGACACTAGCCTAAGCTGTGCTTAGTCCTTTTTCTGACTCTCTAAGTTTGGTAGCTCTGACTCAAGGTTCTGAGGTAAAGAAAGTTCATAAGAACTTTCACGTGGATCCTTCCCTGTTCCATCTCCTAAGGGAAAGGAAGGAAGCCTGCCTACCTTCTAGAACAATAAGAAGTAGAAACTCTGACTTCAGTATCAATTTAGCAGTAGTCTTAAAGGGAATGCCATCTGGGTGGGGTGTGCAGGTGACGGGTGTTAGTTTTGGACACTGCCACTTCTCAGTTCTTATACAGCTGCAAAATTCCCAGTAAACAATCTGTTTACCAGAGTAGACAAGACCATCTTTGCTGTTGACAAAGTATCCTTCCTGTCCCCTTTTCAACTCCACTCCTCTAAATGTCCTCATCCTTCCTGATGTTTTGTCTTTTGTATCTCTTCCTCTCTTAAAAACACTAGATCAAGTAACCACACTGAACATGAACAGTTCTTGATATTTCATAAACCCTCTTTTCCCATCTTGTGTGCTTAGTGACTAGAACATCCTTAAAACTGCTTCAAAGATAAACCTCTTCCTGCCATGTAGGCTTTCTTTTGATAGTAAGATGTCTTTGCTTCTACTCCCATGAATCTCTCTGCTCAACCTTTCCCTGCTGTTTAGTTCCCCTCTGCCTCCTTTCTTTTTGGCCTTTTCTGTTCTTCTGCATTCTTTTTCCCTGTTCTTCCCTCCTAGTGTATAAAATATATAGTAAGTTGCCCCTCACTAGTCATAAACCCATCTTTTAGAAAGATCCACCTCTTCTCAGTATTTGAGGTCAGTAAGAGTTAGCCTTGTCATCCTTCATAAGAACCCCATCATTATCTATAGCCCCATGGCTGACTGCTGTATTGTTCAGAATGAGGTGTGCTGCAAAGACAAGAAATGCACTATTGAGTCTGTGCTTTGACAATTGGAAAAGAGAATGAGATTTCAGAATCCCAAAAGGCCAGAGTGATCAATGAATTCTGAATAAGTGAACTTCTGCTGATATAAGGGCAAAATCTAATTAGATCCTCAGCTGTATCTTGTGGATATCCACTGTCCTCTAGAAAATATACAATAAAAAGGTAATTATATCTGATATGAGAGACAGAGGGTCATTGTCATATTACAATAAACAATATAGCAATAAACCAGCTTTCTATAATATCAACATACTCAAAAAAGCATGCCAATAAAGAATGGTTCTCATCTATATGTAAAATAGATGAAAATTATAAAGGGGAAAATTATTTTTGAAATTTTATTTCAAACAATCCTATTCAAAGCTCACTTAATGAAATGAGTGGTGGGGGTTTGAGTTTTTTGTATACTAATATGGCACCATTATCACATCATGGTGCACTATTGTGCCATGCGGCTGGTTATGGCTTAGCATTAATAAGTGACCAGTGCTGAAGATGTTCTTGGCTGAAGGAGCCCATTAGCAGAGCATTGTTTGTAGAATGCAGGTGGCTGCATGAAGGGGCTATCCCCAGAGCATGAGGCAAAGATCATGTGCACATCCACATACCCTGTTCTTAACTAGGCACATGAACATCCACAGGGTAGGGATTGGCATTGCAGTTGAAAAATGTTTGCCCTCCTTCCCTCATAACATCATCTCATTACATTCAGGATTTGACAGTTTTTGCCATTGAACACCATATCCGTACCAGAGTGAATTTAGGTTCATCTAGTCTTTACATACAGAAAGTAATTCTCAGGGTACCTCTTGCTCATAATGAAATGATCTTGTATGCTTTTCTGTGGTAGAGACTTCACTGCTGTATCACATGGGATCTACTGTCTCTCAGCCAATGGAAGTGTACCCATGAATGAAAACAGTAGTATGTTTGTTTGTTGCTGTCTTCATTGTATATTGACACAAACTAACATAGACCCTAATCCAACAAACCACTTAAACAAGTCCTAATCTTTAAGTATGTGAGGTAATCCTATTGGCTTCAGTAGGATTTAAGCCCTTTGTGGGGTTGAGGTAATGGTGGGGAAACAGGGCGGTAGTCAAAAACAATAGTTCCAGTTCTGTATATTTTCCTAACTAGCCCCATCTGTTTCTGAATTGAAAAGTTTCAGAATATTAATTTCCTTTTACAGAGGTGTTCTACTTGCCTGACAAATATCTTGTTTTAGCTTGTTAGCTAGCTAATTAAAACCCAGGCCTAGATTTTTTTTTAAAGGTGGTTGGGTGGTGCTGTGTTCAGTTTTGCAATGCCTAACTGAGTTAGGTCCCTAAATCTCATTTTTCAAAGGGGATTTAGGTACTTAAAAGCCTAAATCCCATTAACTTTCAATGGCATTTAGACTTCTAAATGCCTAAATCCTTTTTCTAAAAGAGATTTAGGTTCATAAATCAGTTAAGTATTGCAACAGTGAGCACGGTATCACCTCCATCCCTTTGAAAAGCAGGACCCTACTTCTTTATTTAGTGAGATGAAGAGTAGGAGTGGTCAGCCTCATCCACTATTCTTTCAAAGAAAAAGGGAGGGGCAGTTTCAGCCTGAAACATTATAATGTGCCAGATGGTGACCCCCACTGCTCTGACTTCTGCAATAACCCCCATTTATATGCAATTGGTGCAGAGGGTTGTAAAGTACAGTGCAATCAATAGAAGATTAGGGTTGGAAGAGACTTCAAGAGGTCATCTAGTCTAACCCTCTGCTCAAAGCAGGACCAACCCCAACTAAATCATCCCAGCCAGGGCTTTGTCAAACCAGGTATTAAAAACCTCTGAGGATGGAGATTCCACCACCTCCCTAGATAACCCATCCAGTGTTTCACTACCCTCCTAGTGAAATAGCATTTCCTAATGTCCTGTCCAGACCTCCCCCACTGCAACTTGAGATGAGTGCTCCTTGTTCTGTCATCTGCCACCACTGAGAACAGCCTAGCTCCATCTTCTTCGGAACCCCCCTTCCGGTAGTTGAAGGCTGCTATCAAATCCCATCCCTCCACTCATCTCTTCTGCAGACTAAATAAGCCCAGTTCTGTCAGCCTCTCCTCATAAGTCATGTGTGCCAGCACCCTAATCGTTTTCATTTTCCTCCACTGGACTCTCTCCAATCTGCCCATCCTTTCTGTGGGGGTGGGGGAAACTGGATGCAATACTCCAGATGTGACCTCACCACTGCCAAATAGAGGGGAGTAATCAGTTCCGTCAATCTGCTGGCAATGCTCCTATTAATGCAGCCCAATATGCTGTTGGCCTTCTTGGCAACAAGGGCACACTGTTGCCTCGTATCCAGCTTCTCGTCCGCTGTAATCCCCATCAATAGTGATGGACTATTACAACTATTTCTTAATTATTTGTGTTAATGTAGTGTCTGGGAACCATGATGAAGGATCAGGGCTCCTGGGGACTAGACACTGGACAGACATATTAGACATTCCCTGCCCCGGGGAGCTCTCACTCTGTACAACAGAGGAAATGCCATAGGTGGATGAAACAAATGGAATGGCGTGGCCGGGAACCAAAAAAGTAACAATAAAATGAACAGAGTTAGCAGAAAAGCAGAAGTTACAGTTCATGGCTTGGAACTCAATTTGCTAGAAGTAATACAGGGGAGCTGCATTATCAGTGCTACTGCCTATGGACTGAAGTATTAATTACAGGAGCGGTAG
This sequence comes from Lepidochelys olivacea, assembly GCF_965140295.1. Taxonomy (NCBI): domain Eukaryota; kingdom Metazoa; phylum Chordata; order Testudines; family Cheloniidae; genus Lepidochelys; species Lepidochelys olivacea. The sequence goes on along the minus strand of NC_140418.1, from coordinate 72,913,128 downwards.
GGACCAGGCAAAGATTGCCTTTCTAAGCAAACACTAATTAAAAGAAAAATTATGTTCATAATAGTTTTTTAGGCCTTAATTGTTTCACAATCAAACCGCTATTTCTCTTAGTTCTTTAGCCATTTGTTCAGGGGAGAAGGAAGGCTGAATTGTCCATCCGCATAATTAAAATAAACAGGTGCAGGTTATTATAACAAATATACTATGATCTATTTCACCAGTTTTTTCCAAGTGACTGGACAATATTGACAATAAGTTGTCCAGAAGAAAGTGTTCTCTGGATATCCAGAAATCTAGTAGCATTAGAATTAGTGATATGGGTGGAAATGGAATAGGATGCAGACCCAGAGATAGCAGGGACCCTAGGAAGCAATGTGACTGTTCTTTCCTTTCCCACTTTCCAGTTAATTTCTTTATAAACTACTAGCCCATGACCATTAACCAGCAAGATGAGATTTCATCCAAATAATAAAACAAAAACAGGACACTTGCAAAATACCAGCTTGTACTGGTACAGTAGATTGGTGTGGAGACACAGAATCTAAGGCAGCTTATTATGATATAGTGAATGGTCCCTAGATAGTATAGTATATTCAGACCAAACAAATTTTGCTTCAGTTCTTGTCTTAATTAGGAACTTTAAATAATTTTACTGTCATTGCTGTGCAATAACAATCAGGGGCAGGCATTGCCCCAAGTGCCTTGCCCTAAATATTGTAGCTCTAAATGTTCAAACAAAAAACACTTTCCCCTCTTTCTTTTGATTTGTTAACTTAAGATGAATGACTTTGCTGTCATAGCCTGTCAGTGCCATGCAATGAAAATGAAATCAATGGCAATGCCCTATGTGCTCAACCACTCAGTCTTTCTAGTCTTAGACATTAGAACAGAAACTTCAATACCAAAAAAAAATTGGTATTCATTAACTTTCTACAGCCTCTTGTCGTTGTGGAATCACTGCAGCAAGTTGAAAATGATGTATGAAAGGAAAAATCCTGCCTAGCTAGTGCAGAGAGGGTGGGAAAGGAGACAGTGCTGAGCAATCATTGCTGTGCTGATTCTAGCAATGTTTAGTGCAGCCTGTGAGAGGAAAACTCATCAACGCCAGAAGATTCAGGCACAAGAAGAAAACTAATTATTTTAAGGGTTTTTTTCGTTTCTTTATGACTTTGCTCATTTTCTCCAGCACCCTTTTCCCCCAACCAACCAGAGTTATAGCTTTAGTTGGGCAGTGTACTAACATGTATTTTTAAAGTTTTGTTATTCTTTAGGGGTCTCCTGGATTTTTACATCATAAATGAGACATTTGTCTTTCCCTTAGTCTCAAAATAGCTTTCTGAAGAGCCAGGAAATCAGGAAAGACCTCTCTATCATTTAGAACAGATGCTGTAGTCTAGGCTAAATCCATTTAGAGGGTGGGTGGGTAATAAAATATCTAACCATGGATAAATGGGTACCTCTGTATTGAGGTACTGACATGTTTAAGAATTGTGTAGGTTTGGGAAGGGGGAAGCTTGTCTACCCTTGGAAGTTAATGCACAGTAAGCTAGGATGTGAATTTAAAGCACCCTAGCTATTCTGCACTAACTCCCCATGTGAACACACTTACTGCATACTAAAGCCTGGTCTACAGTAAGTGGTTATTTTTGAATTAGCCAAGTTAATTCAAAATAAAACTGATTCCATCCACAAGACCAAACCATTTTTTTTTATTTAAAGGGATCTTTAATCTGATTTCTGTACTTCACCTTGGCAAGTGGAGAAGCGCTAAAATCGAGATCACAGTTCCAGGTTATAGGTACCATGGCTGCAATTTGACATTATTGGCCTCTGGGAGCTATCCCAGAATACTCCCTTGTGACCACTCTGGACAACACTCTCAACTCCAATGCACTAGCCAGGTAGGCAATAAAAGCCCTGGGAACTACTGAATTTCATTTCCTGTTTGGTCACCATCAGCACAGTCCACCATCACATGCGACCACGCAGTCCTGGATTCGCAGACGAGCTCCAGCATGGTCCAAACGGGAGGTACTGGATCTCATTGCATGTTGGGGAGACGAATCCGTTATGGCAGAACTACGTTCCCAAAAAAAGAAACGCAAATACGTATGCAAAAGTCTCCAGGGCCATGATGGAAAGAGGCAACTCCATGGACACAGAGCAGTGTTGTACAAAAATCAAGGAGCTCGGGCAAGCATACCAAAAAGCCAGGGAGGCGAATGGGTGCTCTGGGTCACAGCCCTATATGTGTCGCTTCTACCATGAGCTGCATGCAATTATGGGGGTGCACCACCACTGTCTGTGGACAACTGCAAGGGGGGAGTTGCACGGAGTGAGGAGGAAGAGGACAATGCAGAGGTGGCAAGTGGGGAATCCGTTTCTCCCCCCTAGCCAGGAACTAGTCTTAACGCTGGAGCCAATAGCCTACCTCCACTCCCAAGGCAGGCTCCCAGACCATGACCCTGGAGAGGGCACTTCTGGTGAGTGAGAGCCTGATTGGAGCCGGAGGGTGGGGGGGAAACCCAGCTGTGCTGGGCTGTTCGCATTTAGTTTAAAGGGCTCATCCCTGCTCAGAGCCTCATCAGAGCAACGTGGTGTGTATGTGTGGTGTGAAGCCATCATCCCAGAGAGCCTGCAGGCCCTCCTTTTATATGGAAAACCTACCAGGAATTGCTTGCTATGGGAAAGGGGGCCTGGCAGTTTGAAAGCATTGAAATGAATGCAGAAGAAGCAGAACCCCGCGTGCCCCTAGGGCTTACCATGGCTGCCTGCAAGCTGAATTCTGTTGTCCAGCCGCATGTGATGGCTTACTCACGCCAAAGTGGCAGGCACTTCAGTATAAGAGGCAAAATGTGACCTTGTACAGAAAGAACATGTGCTGTGTACTATGAATTGCCTGTTTCACTGAGAAAGAGTGTCCCCTTGATTCTCTAAAATGTATCTTTTAAAATACTACCCTCCCTTTTCCTCCTCCCACAAGTTCAAATGTTTCAACGCGGCCCCTATCTACTCCTTCCCAGAGGCTGGTCCAGATTAGAAGGCGGAAAAAATGAACTTGGGACGACATGTTTGCCGAGCTCATGTGGTCCTCCTGCACTGATAGAGCCCAGCTGAATGCATGGAGGCAAACAATTGCGGAGTCCCAAAAAGCGTTAAATGAATATGAAGACAGGAGGGACGCGTGTGATGAGAGCAGGCAGGATGCTATGGTCAGGCTCATGGGGGAGAAAACTGACGTGCTCCACTGTATGGTGGATCTAATGCGGGAAAGGCAGCAAGACCACATACTGACACTGCAGCCCATGTATAACTGCCCTCCCTCCTCCCCAAGTTCCATAGCCTCCTCACCTAGACACCCAAGAACACAGGAGAGTGGGGGGAAGGCTACGGGAACCACTCACTCAACCCCAGAGGATTGCACAAGCAGCAGAAAGCTGGCATATCCAACATTTTGATTTGGTTTCTGGACTTGTCCTTCCCTCCTCTTCCACCCCCCTAACCCAATACTCCCCTCCTCCCCCGGTCTGTCTTCTGATTTCTCTCAATGTGTTGAGCAACAAATAATAAAGAATGTTTTATAAACAATTGTGACTTTATTTCCTTTCATATATATATATATATATATATATATATATATATAGGGGGCAGGTAACTTCAAGAGAAACGAACACAACTGTCACACCGTACCCTGGCCAGTCATGAAACTAGCTTTCAAAGCTTCTCTGATGCGCAGCGCGCCCTGCTGTGCTCTTCTAATTGCCCTGTTGTCTAGCTTTGTGGAATTGGCCGCCAGGCGAGTTGCCTCAACTTCCCACCCCACCATAAATGTCTCCCTCTTACTCTCACAGATATTGTGGAGCACACAACAAGCAGCAATTACAGTTGGAATATTGCTTGTGCTGAGATCTAACCGAGTTGGTAAACTGCGCCAGCGCACTTTCAAACATCCAAAAGCACATTCTACCACCATTCTGCACTTGCTCAGCCTATAGTTAAACTGATCCTTACTACTGTCCAGGGTGCCTGTGTTCAGTTTCATGAGCCATGGCATTAAGGGGTAGGCTGGGTCCCCAAGGATAACTATAGGCATTTCAATATCCCCAACAGTAATTTTCTTGTCTGGGAAGTAAGTCTCTTGCTGCAGCTGTTCAAACAGACCAGAGTTCCTGAAGAGGCAAGCGTCATGCACCTTTCCCAGACATCCCACGCTGATGTCGATAAAACATCCCTTGTGATCCACCAGTGCTTGCAGCACCATGGAAAAGTATCCCTTGTGGTTTACCTACTGGCCACCCCGGTGTTCCGGGGCCAAGATAGGGATATGCGTTCCGTCTATTGCTCTGCCGCAGTTAGGGAACCCCAGTGCATTAAAGCCATCCACAATGGTCTGCACATTTCCCAAAGTCACTACCCTTGATAGCAGATGGTCAATGATTGCGTTGGCTACTTACAGCACAGCACCCCCTCAGTAGATTTGCCCACTCCAAACTGATTCCCGACTGACTGGTAGCTGTCGGGCATTGTAAGCTTCCACAGGGCTATGGCCACTTGCTTCTCAACTGTGAGGGCTGCTCTCATTTTGGTGTCTTTGCGCTTCAGGGCAGGGGACAGCAAGTCACAAAGTTCCATGAAAGTGGTCCTATGCATACGAAAGTTTCGCAGCCACTGGGAATCATCCTATACCTGCGACACTATGCGGTCCCACCAGTCTGTGCTTGTTTCCCGGGCCCAGAATCGGTGTTCCACGGCATGAAACTGGCCCAACGCCACCATGATCTCCCAATCGCCACATGCCATGCTTCTAGGAACGTCTGTGTCCATGTCCTCATCAGTATAGTAATCACACTGTCGTCGCTTCCTCGCCCAGTTTTGCAGGTACTGCACATACCGCTGGATAATGCGTTAGGTATTTACAACGGTCAAAACTGCAGCGGAGAGCTGAGCGGGCTCCATGCTTGCCGTGCTATGGCGCCTGCATGGGTAATCCTGGAAAAAGGGTGCGAAACGTAGGAGAGCAGAGTGGCAGCGGAAGAGGTGCTGTTTGGTTTACGATAGCTGAAAAAAAGGCGGGAAATTGTTGTCTTCTGTAGCTTTCACGGAGGCGGGAGCCCAGGACAGACACCATGGAGAAGCTCAGTAGCACAGTAAGAGCAGGAGAGCAGAGTTGGCTGAGGAAGGTGTGCTGCTCTGTTCACGATGGCCGAGCCGAGTTGGCAGTGGAAGCGGTCGATGAGGAAGAGAAAGAGTAGATACTTATAGAGATTACATAGAAAGATGAGAGAAAATGTGAGGTGGCTTCAGAGTACCAGGAGAGAAGCGGTGCACCATACTGCACCGTCTGCTGAAAGCAGTATGGCGTCTGCACACCAAAAAGGTGCAAAACGATTGTCTGCCATAGCTTTCAGGGAGGGAGGAGCAACTGATGACACACACCCAGAAACACCCACGAGAATGTTTTTGCCCCACCATGCACTGGGAGCTTAACCCAGAATTCCAATGGGCAGCAGAGACTGCGGGAACTATGGGACAGCTACCCACAGTGCACCGCTCTGACATTTGATGCTAGCCTCGGTACTGTGGACGCACTCCGCCGAATTCACATGCTTTAGTGGGGACACACAAGACCGAATGTATAAAATCGCTTCTGAAAATTCAAATAGAATAATTTCAAAATAATTTTGTACTGTAGACGTACCCTAAGCCCTGGTCTACACTAGGACTTTAGGTCGAATTTAGCAGCATTAAATCGATGTAAACCTGCACCTGTCCACACGATGAAGCCCTTTATTTTGACTTAAAGGGCTCTTAAAATCGATTTCCGTACTCCACCCCTGACAAGTGGATTAGCACTTAAATCGGACTTGCCGGGTCGAATTTGGGGTACTATGGACACAGTTCGATGGTATTGGCCTCCGGGAGCTATCCCAGAGTGCTCCATTGTGACCACTCTGGACAGCACTCTCAACTCAGACGCACTGGCCAGGTAGACAGGAAAAGAACTGCGAACTTTTGAATCTCATTTCCTGTTTGGCCAGCGTGGCAAGCTGCAGGTGACCATGCAGAGCTCATCAGCAGAGGTGACTATGAAGGAGTCCCAGAATCGCAAAAGAGCTCCAGCATGGACTGAACGGGAGGTACGGGATCTGATCGCTGTATGGGGAGAGGAATCCGTGCTATCAGAACTCCGTTCCAGTTTTCGAAATGCCAAAACCTTTGTCAAAATTTCCCAGGGCATGAAGGACAGAGGCCATAACAGGGATCCGAAGCAGTGCCGCGTGAAACTTAAGGAGCTGAGGCAAGCCTACCAGAAAACCAGAGGGGCGTACAGCCGCTCCGGGTCAGAGCCCCAAACATGCCACTTCTATGATGAGCTGCATGCCATTTTAGGGGGTTCAGCCACCACTACCCCAGCCATGTTGTTTGACTCCTTCAATGGAGATGGAGGCAACACGGAAGCAGGTTTTGGGAACGAAGAAGATGATGATGATGATGAGGTTGTAGATAGCTCACAGCAAGCAAGTGGAGAAACCGGTTTTCCCGACAGCCAGGAACTGTTTCTCACCCTGGACCTGGAGCCAGTACCCCCCGAATCCACCCAAGGCTGCCTCCTGGACCCGGCAGGCGGAGAAGGGACCTCCGGTGAGTGTACCTTTTAAAATACTATACACGGTTTAAAAGCGAGCATGTGAAAGGATTAATTTGCAGCTTTCCTGGATGTACTCCCAAAGCCTTTGCAAAAGGTTTCTGGGGAGGGCAGCCTTATTGCGTCCTCCATGGTAGGACACTTTACCACTCCAGGCCAGTAACACGTACTCAGGAATCATTGTACAACAAAGCATTGCAGTGTATGTTTGCTGGTGTTCAAACAACATCCGTTCTTTATCTCTCTGTGTTATCCTCAGGAGAGTGAGATATCATTCATGGTCACCTGGTTGAAATAGGGTGCTTTTCTTCAGGGGACACTCAGAGGAGCCTGTTCCTGCTGGGCTGTTTGCCTGCGGCTGAACAGAAATGTTCCCCGCTGTTAGTCACGGGGAGGGGGTAGGGTTGAGGAGGTAGCCACGCGGTGGGGGGAGGCAAAATGCAACCTTGTAACGAAAGCACATGTGCTATGTATGTAATGTTAACAGCAAGGTTTACCCTGAAAGACTGTAGCCACTGTTTTATGAAATGTGTCTTTTTAAATACCGCTGTCCCTTTTTTTTTTCCTCCACCAGCTGCATGTGTTTCAATGATCACAGGATCTTCTCCTTCCCAGAGGCTAGTGAAGATTAGAAAGAAAAAAAAACGCACTCATGATGAAATGTTCTCTGAGCTCATGCTGTCCTCCCACACTGACAGAGCACAGACGAATGCGTGGAGGCAAATAATGTCAGAGTGCAGGAAAGCACAAAATGACCGGGAGGAGAGGTGGCGGGCTGAAGAGAGTAAGTGGTAGGCTGAAGACAGGGCTGAAGCTCAAATGTGGCGACAGCATGATGAGAGGAGGCAGGATTCAATGCTGAGGCTGCTGGAGGATCAAACCAGTATGCTCCAGTGTATGGTTGAGCTGCAGCAAAGGCAGCGGGAGCACAGACTGCCACTACAGCCTCTGTGTAACCAACCGCCCTCCTCCCCAAGTTCCATAGCCTCCACACCCAGATGCCCAAGAACGCAGTGGGGGGGGCCACCAGTCAACCAGCCACTCCACCACAGAGGATTGCCCCAAAAAAAAGAAGGCTGGCATTCAATAAATTTTAAAGTTGTAAACTTTTAAAGTGCTGTGCGGCATTTTCCTTCCCTCCTCCACCACCCCTCCTGGGCTACCTTGGTAGTCATCCCCCTATTTGTGTGATGAATGAATAAAGAATGCATGAATGTGAAGCAACAATGACTTTATTGCCTCTGCAAGCGGTGATCGAAGGGAGGAGGGGAGGGTGGTTAGCTTACAGGGAAGTAGAGTCGGGGGGTTTCATGAAGGGGAAACAAAGAGAACTTTCACACTGCAGCCTGGCCAGCCATGAAACTGGTTTTCAACGCTTCTCTGATGCGTACCACGCCCTCCTGTGGTCTTCTAACCGCTCTGGTGTCTGGCTGCGCATAACCAGCAGCCAGGCAATTTGCCTCAGCCTCCCACCGCGCCATAAACATCTCTCCCTTACTCTCATATAGATATTTTGGAGCACACAGCAAGCAGTAATAACAGTGGGAATATTGGTTTTGCTGAAGTCTAAGCGAGTCAGTAAACTGCGCCAGCGTGCCTTTAAACGTCCAAATGCACATTCTACCACCATTCTGCAGTTGCTCAGCCTGTAGTTGAACAGCTCCTGACTACTGTCCAGGCTGCCTGTGTATGGCTTCATGAGCCATTAAGGGGTAGGCTGGGTACCCAAGGATACATATAGGCATTTCAACATCCCCAACAGTTATTTTCTGGTCTGGGAATAAAGTCCCTTCCTGCAGCTTTTGAAACAGACCAGAGATCCTGAAGATGTGAGTATCATGTACCTTTCCTGGCCATCCCACGTTGATGTTGGTGAAACGTCCCTTGTGATCCACCAGAGCTTGCAGCACTATTGAAAAGTACCCCTTGCGGTTTATATACTCGCCGGCTTGGTGCTCCAGTGCCAAGATAGGGATATGGGTTCCATCTATGGCCCCACCACAGTTAGGGAATCCCATTGCAGCAAAGCCATCCACTATGACCTGCACATTTCCCAGGGTCACTACCCTTGATATCAGCAGATCTTTGATTGCATGGGCTACTTCCATCACAGCAGCCCCCACAGTAGATTTGCCCACTCCAAATTGATTCCCAACTGACCAGTAGCTGTCTGGCGTTGCAAGCTTCCACAGGGCTATCGCCACTCGCTCCTCAACTGTGAGGGCTGCTCTCATCTTGGTATTCATGCGCTTCAGGGCAGGGGAAAGCAAGTCACAAAGTTCCATGAAAGTGCCCTTACGCATGTGAAAGTTTCGTAGCCACTGGGAATCGTCCCAGACCTGCAACACTATGCAGTCCCACCAGTCTGTGCTTGTTTCCCGAGGCCAGAATTGGCGTTCCACAGCATGAACCTGCCCCATTAGCACCATGATGCATGCATTGGCAGGACCTATGCTTTCAGAGAAATCTGTGTCCATGTCCTGATCACTCATGCGACCGCGCTGACGTCACCTACTCGCCCGTTATCGCTCTGCCAGGTTCTGGCACTGCATATACTGCTGGATAATGCATGTGATGTTTAATGTGCTCCTAATTGCCAAAGTGAGCTGAGCGGCATCCATGCTTGCCTTGGTATGGCGTCCGCACAGAAAAAAGGCGCGGAACGATTGCCTGCCGTTGCTCTGACGGAGGGAGGGGCAACTGACGACATGGCTTACAGGGTTGGCTTCAGGGAGCTAAAATCAACAAAGGGGGTGGCTTTACATCAAGGAGTATTTCAGGCAGGACTTCACGGAGGGTTCCAATAAGAAATGCTGCACCTAAGTTATTGTTCTTATTGGAACAAGGAGGTTAGTCTGGCCTCTGATTGATACGTGGCTAGATTTACCTCGCTGCACCTTCCCTGTGAGTGACTGCAGTGTGACCTAGAGGAATGCGTTCCCTAGACGGGGGAGGGGGGTTTGCAAATGAGTACAAAACAAATCTGGTCTATTTCTTGTTTTGATAGGCTCCATCTATCTTTTACATCTTTGGCTGGCAGCAGACGGTGCAGAAGGAATGCATGCCATCCACATCTCAGGACTGCCCGGCAGAAGATGATTTAATAGGACTGCTAGCAATCCATATCGCCTGCCTGCTCACCATAAGATGGTTCAATAGGACTGACTGCAGGACTAAAGAGAATGACCTGGTCAAGTCACTCCAAATTTAGTCCCTGCACCCATGTCTGCCCAGGTGCTCCTGATCGACCTCACACAGGCGACCAGGAGCACCTCGGACATGATGATGACAGCTACCAGTCCTATTGCACCGTCTGCTGCCATAAGGCAATAGGTTGCTGCTGCTGTGTAGCAATGCAGTACCACGTCTGCCAGCACCCAGGAGACATACGGTGACAGTGAGCTGAGCGGGCTCCATGCTTGCCGTGGTATGGCGTCTGCACAGGTAACTCAGGAAAAAAGGCGCGAAAGGATTGTCTGCCCTTGCTTTCACGGAGGGAGGGAGGGAAGGAACGGGGGCCTGACGATATGTACCCAGAACCACCCGCGACAATGTTTTAGCCCCATCAGGCATTGGGATCTCAACCCAGAATTCCAATGGGCAGCGGAGACTGTGGGAACTGTGGGATAGCTACCCACAGTGCAACGCTCCGGAAGTCAACTCTAGCCTCGGTACTGTGGAAGCACTCTGCCGCGTTAATGCACTTAGAGCATTTTCTGTGGGGACTCACACACTCGAATATATAAAACTGATTTCTAAAAAAACGACTTCTATAAATTCCACCTAATTTCGTAGTGTAGACATACCCGAAGTGTCCTAAGGCTTACTGCACTTCAGGCTTGTCTACACAATCCCATAGTTCAGACTAGGGGTGTGTGAATTGCAGCGTGCCAAAGTGTTGTGCTGTAACTCCCCTGTGTGGATGCTTGTAGTGCAAACTAAAAGGTACCTAGTTCTCATTAATGTAGTCCTGTCTGAAGTTCCTAAGGCACAGTGTTTAGGACATCAGGATCCCATGGAGCTACAGTGTACCACTGAAACTTCTTCATGCTTCTCACTCATAGATTATTCAATTTTTTTGTAAGATGCTTTTACGTACTGATTTTAGGGTCAGGCTTTTGTAATTTATGCACTATTTAACAGCTATGCTATTAGTCATGTATAGATCAGTGGGCAGAAGCTGGTGGTTTTTCCTTTGTTTTGAGTAAAGGTAAATATTTTTTTTCATCTTCATCTCTATTTCTATGTGATATATTTTAAGTCACTGTGATGCTCAATGTTTCTTCAGCAAAGGTAGTCAACCTCCAAAGCAATTAACCTGCATTGCTTTACTTCCACACACAACCACTTTATTACATTTAGCATATCTAATACATGTTTGATGTTTTCACACAAATGCACTCTGTTGCTGAAGCCCAAATTTTCAGGCTGCTTTTTTGTCCTCTCTTTTTCTGAAAATGTTGTTTAAAACAAACTAAACAAAAAGCCCGATCTCCACCATGTTCCAGCCTCCAGCACTATACCTCCTGTTCAAACAAAACTCGTTTTCCTTTTTGATCTTCAGAAATCTACCTTCAGAATTTTTCAAACACTGCAGTGCATTAAACGCTACAGCAGATGGTGCTTTTTGATGATGTCTTTCTACATGAGGCAACATTTTGTAGTGTATGCTGCATTATCAAAAAATCAAACATGTAATTATGCAAATATGTATGCCTTTATAATAATCAAGTTTTATTGTAAATGGTTGATGCACATCAATTTGATCCTGTAGTGCTGCTTTAAGTGCAGTTTAAGTGGCTTTTCAGTGTACCCAGAGGCAACACAAATGCATCTCTGGAATATTAATAAAATCCTGAATCTCTGAGACTCCAACTGGTATAGTGTTGCTTATCCTGATTGAAACTAAATGCTAATCCTTTCCTTTATTTAAAAAAAATCCCCTTTGTTATTTAAAACACTGATATTAGTGTGATATGAAGGGCCATTTTATTTTAAATTGTATTGTAATGTAGTTGTTAAAATAATGCCTAATCATACTATATTCAGTTCCACAATGTAAATGTGATGAGACATGAATCCAATAATTTTACAGCCATGAATATACTGATCTATTTTAACATGTCCAGTTTTTCTAATTCTGTAAATTTATATAGTAAATGTCTGTTCAGGTTTCAATCTTGGAGGCTGTAGCCTTCTAAATAGCTGATTCCTCAATGTTCACTTGAGATGGGTTTGACTGTAAAATTTGTGAAGCTTAATACTTCTGAATAAATTTTTTCAACCAGGATTTCAACACCCATAATGAAGCACAAACTTTATTACTGGTCTGATCTGGCTTTTATACATTGATTAACATCATTGGTCTAATGACACCCAGCTCTATGAATGCACATGCACACATTCTGTTGTAGTTAAACCAAGCAGATGGACTGTGGATACTGATAATCCATGATTGTAAATTCTGTTTTGCTTTTTTGTCCCGATGATGTGAAAGGCAAGATACAAAAGGAACAGATTATTTTGCTTGTGAGAGGAAATGGCTCTGTAATGTCCCTCTTCTCCTTCCAGGTCCTTTAGGCTGGATGTTTGCTTTATTTATTGGGTTTGCTATAAATAGAGGCTCTGCTCATCTGTATCCCTGCTTCATAAGGTAAAGAATGTATGCACTCCTTTCCTTGTGTTCTTCTGGCTTTCCAGAGACCTCACCAGAGTTAATTTTTTGTATAGTCTGTGCAGCTTGATTGAGGTTTTTGTCTCCCTTTATTATGGATTTCTGAATTTAATTTACCTTTCCTTCATTCTAATTCTCCCACTTCTCTTAACTGATATTTTCGCTTCATATTGCTAACTCCTGTGTTTCTACCCTGTGTCCCTGCCTTGTCTTCTCTCAACCCTATTTTTAGCTCCCTCTTTTGTGTGTGTTGCGACCATCTCCACTTTTTCCTGTCAAATATTTTCTTCCTTTTTTTCCACCCTTCTCTTCAGCTGCTGTTTTCCCAACTCTTTTTCCAATTTCCCCATTTAGTTTCATCATCTTGCCCCAAGTGTTTTTCTTCCTCAGTCCTACTTCCTTCTCTTTCCTTTACTGTATCTCTCTGTCTTCATTCTTCCTGTTGTTTCTTCATCTCCCCTCCCCAGTTTGTCTCCACTCACAGTAATTTGAAATATTGCAGGAATTAACTGCCCTGGTGAAATTTTATTGACATTGCTATGAGACATTGCAGCTGCTGACATGATATTTTCACTACCAAGTCATCCCCTAAACCTAGAGGATAAGAATTTCTTAAGGCATCAAAACACAGCTTTAGAATGCACCCCAGAATATTGACAAGCTAGGTCTCAATACAGAACACCAAATGATGGTGTCTAGAGTCATTTCCAATATATTTGGCAAGATCTAGGAGAATTCTCTTTCAAAAAGAGAGGATTTCCCTATCCCTAATTAGCATCCTTGTGCTTTGGGAAATTGAAACTGTGAGGACAAAAAGGTATTTGCATCTGAGCATACACTAGGCCCAAACAATTTCTAGGTACAGTTTTTTATATTTAACATGTAAAATCACAGAAACTTTGATTTTAAAGTGAAATGCCATAGTAATAAAATCCTGCAGCAATAAACTGCCTTCTCATACCAAATGGATAGATGACTCTGTGAGGTCAGATTTGATGGGGGAAAAAATGTTTTTCAAGGAAAAAACAGCTTTCAGGAGACCTAAAACATTAGAAAAGTTTCAATTCTATTTAAAAGCTATGTAAATAATTCGCTAAAAGTTTGTGTGTGTATGGGGGTGGGGGGGGTGAGAAAACCTGTATTTGTGCTGGAAATGGCCCACCTTGATTATCATGCACATTGTAGGGAGAGTGGTCGCTTTGGATGAGCTATTACCAGCAGGAGAGTGAGTTTGTGTGTGTGGTTTTTGGAGGGGGGTGAGGGGGGGAGAAAACCTGGATTTGTGCTGGAAATGGCCCACCTTGATTATCATACACATTTTAAAGAGAGTGGTCACTTTGGATGGACTATTACCAGCTGGAGAGTGAGTTTGTGTGTGTGTGCGGGGGGAGGGCGGAGGGTGAGAAAACCTGGATTTGTGCTGGAAATGGCCCAACTTGATGAACACTTTAGATAAGCTATTACCAGCAGGAGAGTGGGGTGGGAGGAGGTATTGTTTCATGGTCTCTGTGTATATAATGTCTTCTACAGTTTCCACAGTATGCATCCGATGAAGTGAGCTGTAGCTCACGAAAGCTCATGCTCAAATAAATTGGTTAGTCTCTAAGGTGCCACAAGTACTCCTTTTCTTTTTGTAAATAATAGAAACCACTTTTGTAAATGTAAGCTGCCACTCTCCTTCAAACAATGCAATCTTTCTTCTAGTCTGTGCAATCTGGAAAGTGAAACTTACTGATCAGTCTCTTTTCATCAGCTGAGGGAAATGCAACAAATATCTTGAACAGTAAAAACTAAATTCAATGTTTAAAATCTCAATTTTAAAGTATTTTTAGCAAGGGTGAAGAATTTTTGTTTTTAAATGCATTAAAACCTGATAGTGTCCCTTTAAATGTATATCTTGTATATCCATAGTATTAAAGCAAATAAGCTGCTTGACTAACCTTGTTTGATTATGCAGAGAAGAAATCATCTAGATGTTTGAAGCTCAACAAGTGAGTGGCTTTTATCAGTACTCTAAATCTGTTTGTATCAGAAAAATCAATTGTACCACTGCCTTTTGATTGCGTTTAATATGTAAATACCAAACAATATCCTGCTCAGCTTCTGCTTTAATTTCAGCCCCTGTGACATTTCAAGCTTAGTTTAAGGATAAAAACATAACAGTAATATAATCCACATCCAATGCCTTGATTTCAATAGCAAAGCAAATCATGCGATCACATACTTTCTGAAAGTTTTCTCATAAGATTTCTTCTATATCAGAGAATGCTACAAATGCAATTCACCTAGGTCCTATGGGTGACAAAGCTTTAATTAGCTACCCATAGTTTTCTAATGTGATTTTTGCACTTCTAAAAACAGAAATAGAGATCGATATACTTTCATAAATGCCAGTTGTAATTACATTACTGATGGTTTGTAGACTTCTAGGCTTTCCATGTAACTTTCGAAAGAATATGTTGATATTTGAAGGGGATGATGTCTGAAACATATTTTAAAACTGGAAAACATTATCTGTTCAACTGTCTTTAAATAAGAGGATGATATACAGAATTTCATAAAAGTGTTCATTTTCATACTGAAAATAAACCATATAGAAAGTAATGCTCAGTAATTGCCTGGTTCTATATATGAAAACATCTGATTAGGGAGGTGGCTAGCAATTTGCCAGGGATTTGAATGCAAGCAAACAAGCTAAATTTGGGCAAAATAGTGGGTTTACTACTTCCAACTTCTTGCATGGTGTATAGATCATGGTATCCCTTGGTTTTACTTTAAAATGTATCTCCCACACATCACCTACCACTCTAGATACTCTGATGGTTCACCTTAGTCCTTCCTTGACAGGCTCCAACCCTTAGAGCTGTATTTTTTAAAAGAATTGGCTTTAGGGTTTTTGAATGTCTTTAGAGATTACATATCCAGAACCCTGGATCCTGACCCATCCTCATTCTGATCTTCAGGAAAGTTCTGATATGAATTTCACGACTTTGACCCCATCACTAAATGTAATATTTCATAACAAACTCTTCAGCTAAATTCCCCAACATACCTCCAAATGAGATTCAGTTATCAAAATAATGATTTCATTTTCATTTACATGCTATAGATTCTGCCATTTGTAAATATACCACTCTTCTTGGGATGATTCATAGACTCATAGGCATTAAGGTCAGAAGGGACCATTATGATCATCTAGTCTGACCTCCTGCACAACGCAGGCCACAGAATCTCTCCCACCCACTCCTGCGAAAAACCTCTCACCTATGTCTGAGCTATTGAAGTCCTCAAATCGTGGTTTAAAGACTTCAAGGATGCATCTATCTCCAAAGTCTGAAGCAATATCCACACATGTGCATTTACTCTGTGGTCAGTCTTACTCTGAAATAGCTTCTATGTTGAAAATAAAATCACTATTTTGGAAAACAAAGCTAATATTAGCAGCAGCACTGGATCTTTTCCACCAGCAAACTCTACCAAGTCCCACCATTTGCCGCTCCCTTCTTTCTTGAAATTTCTCAATGCAGAGGTAAAATTATAGGCATGCATCATATCTTATTCAATGTTTTCTGTTTTTTTAATATGTACATTACAAAACCCTCCTCAGCTCCCCACCTCCAACCCCCCCCCCACCTATTCAAGATTCTAACTCTTTTGATATTCATTAAATCCACAATCAGACAAACAAGAAGAAAACTGGAAGACTCTCATCACCTCCAAAAATGCAGAAAACATCAAATTCAAGTGTCAACAGAACTCCAAATTGTACCCCATCCTCTGAACAAACATGAACCTTTATTCTAATGTAAGACAAGTATGGGCTTTTCTGTCTAATGGTCTACAGATTCTGGCTTCTTCTTCTTCTTCTAAGCAAGCGTAAAGTTTACACTGTCAGCAACTGCCCCTCTTTTTAATCAGAGGAGCTCCAGCTTGAGCTCTGCACGGGGAAGAAGGTGGGTCTCAGATAGATGGGTTCAACACCTTAAATTTCACAATGGACAGTCAAATTTACAACACCCTCTTTAGTGTTATCTAGACAAATAATATATGAATATTGCTTGTTGCCAGGGAGGTTTTTCTTATATGATGGTTTTATTATATGATCTTTGTTTATTTTTTCCCCTCAATCATTCAATGAGGAAACGAAAAACATACCATGTGATTTATGGAACCAATCAAAACTAACAACACAATTCATTTAGTGAGCCAGTGAGTATGTGAAATTAGAAAGAAGCAATTCAATAATTTTGAAAAAATCCACAGTCTGTTCTGGGAACAGAAAAAGAAAAATGTGATGAATAAAACCCTGATCCCACAATCTGCTTTGTATGAGTTGACCACTGTGACTTCAGGAAGCCCCATCAAAATCAGTGGTATTCCTTGTAGGCACAAGGTTTTGGCTGCATGGAACAGGTTGTGGGATTGGGGAATCAATTCTGATTAGAAGTATGCAAAAACCAGCTCTTCTGGGTTAGGGTTTGGTTTTGAATCTGAAATTGTTTCCTTGTGTGTTTGAACAAATCCAAGTTGAATTTCAATGGAATCTCCTTCACATGACTGCTAAGGAAGGATTTATGTTTCTGGGTGGGAGCCAGATAAAATTTGGTCTTTTGGGTGACTACTTTGTGTTTTGTGGCTTTAATCTGACACTTACGTAGCAGGAACCCCAAATTCTCCAACACCGCAGAATTTCACATAGTCCCAATGTTCTGTGTCTTGTCTGGTAAAGGTTCCGTTACAATGTATTGCCATTTTTGTGGTTGTTGCTCAGGTCTTGTCCAAACTAAGAGGAATCTATAGTACAGGGGAGTAGTATACTGTACTGTACTTTACTTTACAACAGGGCCAAAGAATATACCCACCCTAGGGTAGTGAGGCTAGCCAGAACTGACAATCAAATGTTAAATAATTAAATTGACTTAGCTATTAATTGTAAGTGAATGTTGTTTTAATTACACTTTAATAATGCCATGCCCTTTATAACCCAAATTAATGTTTTCTGTGTCTCTGTTTTTGAAGTACATGTCAGTTTAATTAAACTATGAATGGTAGACAGATTTTTAAGTACTTTATATTCTTCATTAAATTGTATCTGTTCAACAAGCATAAACAGGAAAATAGACTCAGTTAGAAGCAAATTCACATTCTGCCTGATAAATCATTCATCATCAGATAAGATGATGAGGGGTGCTTGTTTTTCTGTATGCTCCCAGTGATAAACAAATCCACTTTTATACTATAATATTCATTGAAAAAAAAAACTATAAAGCTGCTCATTTTGAATGTTATCCACAGGCCTGAAAACTGTTGGTTGTGTTTCTGTAAAGTTAATGTTCAGACAGCAATATCGTCAGGGTCTGAGGGTTGTTCACACTTAGTCCATTTTTGTTTGTGGTGCTTATTAGAGAAATATTTTTGTGAACTAAGATATGATACTCTCGGGGCAAGGAATGAGGAGTATTTTTGTTAGCCTTGCTGTATTGCCGAATTGCAACTAGGATCTATTAAGATGTATTTGATTTGACAGAAATTTATATTTTTGTCAAGCAAATGTTGAACAAAGCCTAATCCTCAGTTGGATACAACTCAAGAGAACTAATCAATTATTATTCTTTGAAGATTAAAAAAGGGTGGAAGTGTGATGAGTACACTCCTTTAGTGATGAGGTGTGCAAATTTGTAGCTCTTAATTGGCTAAGACACAGAATTTGGGAGAACAGGGCAGCGAGACTTCATTTACAAGAGAAATGGTTATTATACATTACATTGCATATAATATAGGCAGCCAAAGCTGTGACTTGTTTTAACTGAGACAACTATGTCCTTCCTTTGTATGGCAGATCAATCAATAGCTGGGCATGTGATCTTGTTCACTATTATGTTAGTAATGAAACCCTCGTGTGATGTGACAACTGTAGAATAACATTTGGTCACAAAGCTGGTGTTAACAAGCACAACTGGCACTCTGGTAATTAGACTGATTTCTGGTCTACTTTCACAGATTGTCGATAAATGCAGTAAACAACAGGCTGCTTTCTTTCAGAACAAGTTATATTAAGTCATCATACACTTGGCAATGGAGCTATTGTACCATACTTTCTTTTTTTATCAGACTAGGGCAAAGTGAAGAGACATTTCTTTTGTGACAAATAAAATCACATTCCCTAATAGAAACTTTGTATTCTGTATGCAGTGATCACCTAATTAACCTCAGAATTTGTCTGTTGGAAAGGTAATTTATTTTTCAGTTGCACTTTAAAGGTAGACAGATGTAAGTGTTCTTCCTATAACCTCCAATAGTCCCTTGTCTGATAGAGCAACATATGGTACAGAGTGGGGTGTATTTTGTGGCCTGTTTGTGTTCTCCAAAAGCACTACACCACAAGTGGAATAAATATTGTTTGGAGGTAAACTGAGATTTTTGGAAGCTCTTCACATGTTGTCCAGAGACACATGCTTGATCACATTCAATAACTGTATAATTTATGCCATTAAACAAAATGTCCAAATTCAGGCTTTTATTGAACCAACTTCTGTGGGGGTGAGAGACAAGCTGGGACCGACATGTCGACAACTACATTACATAGTATTTCAGACTGCCTTGTTATATGCAGATGCAACTCCTCACTCACTTAGATAGGAGTTGTGCCTAGTTTCATCCTATATACCCAACATGTTCTATTTCACCCTCCTTATGAAAATACTTGAGAGATAGATTATCACTTGGTCTATGCACCTGTGCAGGGGAGTAAGGAGGAGTTAGGACACTCCACCTCCCCTGCCCACAGGCTACCTGGGCCTTGGGTCTGTGCATATAAGAAGTAAGTGGATGTGGAGGGATAGGAAATGGCTGGGGCCTTGGTTCCATCTCCTACTCATTGATGAGTAGGGGATAGAGCCAGCTAATGTTTGGGGTGCCATAGCTGATGTGGTATATAGACCAACAGCAAATCACTGTATCCCCCTGTCCCTCCCACTCTGGAACAAGAAGGAATCCGGGGAGGAATTACAACTCACTGGCATGTGTCTGTGTCACAAGATTTCCTAGGGCTGCTTTTGGGTGCTTCAGCTTTTACATCAGTCTTTACTCAAAGCTGTGCCTAAAGTAAAAATCTAGCCCTAAATAGTTCCTCAAGAATTCTTGCTGCCACCTCTTGAGCAAAGAGTATCCATTGAATCACGCTGTCATTGCTGAGAAACCAAAATGAAAAATACCCGAAAGCAAACTTCAAAATATCGTCTTGACCATGGAACCATGCCCTCCAGAACAAAGGTGGCCTCATCCGCCTTGACACACATCCCATTAAGGCCTTGCCTAACCTTGACCAACCTGTTTGCTGACCTAATTTCCATACCCAGGATGGCTTCCTGATTTTTTTTTTAATCTCTGATTGTCAATTTCCAAAAATAATTTACAATTTGAAAATAGAAGAACCCTCAAATGTAAGTTGTCATTCAGTTTAAAAAATGAGAACTGTCAAACTGGGAGATTATGAGAAAGGAGACGCATCAGTGTAGAGCAGGCCAGAATTTTTTTCTCATAGAAAATGTTAAGAAAACATTAAAATATAAAGTATTTTTGAAAATTTCTTTGGAAAATTTTTCTTTTCATTGAAAACCTGAAAACCAAAAGCTTCCGGCTGAAATCCAAAAGCTGCTGATTTGGAAAATTTTTTCATTCAGAAGTTTTTTAATTAAAATGAAACATTTCAACATTCCTGAATGTAAACATTTCATTTTGGTCTGTACATCTGTGCTCTTTGAAATGGGACTAGCTCTAAGCACGTTAAGGAACTGTTAATACGTGTCAGCAAGGACAGTTTGCCTGCAGCAGACTAGCATGAGGAAGATTCACACCCTGCCTTGCTCAGTCTAATTGCTTGTGGAAACAAACCCTAAATTTCTCGGGGGGAGGGGAAATGGTGCACAATGCCCAAATTAATTTATGGAAGAAGATAACTTAAGAAAATAAATTGGGATAGGATGAGAAACACAAAGGATATAAAAGGACTTTGTGCTTTTTTTTTAAAGTCTTCATAATAACAAGCTTCACAACTTTCACATGCAGAAAAAGTTTGCTTCAGCTTGTATTTTGCTCAAAGCATGTTTCAAAAGTTGTGTTATGCAGGGAATCTAATATTTCAACATGCATCCAAGTTAAACATATTGATCTAAAAGGAGAGTGTCCTTTAATCATAAGCTTGCTAGCTTACTCAGTATTGCACTCTTCAAGAGTAGAAGTGCTTGTTTTTACCAGTTTATCAAATATTGATTTCAAGATGAGGATTTCTCTGCAGGAAATACAAGCTGAGCGAGGACTACTAATTCCACTTGTCTTTACACCACTCAAAACTTTTCATGTTGTAACTCTTCAAAGACTAGTTGTGCTATCAATACATGTTTCTTTGATAAAAGCTGTTTTTTAACACCTGTTTTTAACATCTCCTCCCCCTTCTTCTTAATTGTAGCCTACTGGGGAGAAAGAAGGACTTTCTTTGAGCAGATGCACTTGATATTCCAGAGGACTGGTTGGCAAAGAAGCTATAGCTTCTTGAGATCAGACAACAGGCGTGTTGCGAATTGTGTAGGCTTGTTATATTAGTCATAGGAATTCTCTATGAATGCTTGAGCACTGTTGGGTCTTCAAGAAGAAAGCTTGATCAGTTCATTTACAGAAACTCAGTATAAGAACTGTAGTTTCATAGGATCAAGTTAGTAGTCATGCCCTGAATTAGTTTAACTGTGTCAGTTGTAAGAATTATTTGAATATGGCAGTTCCATGAGAACACAATAAAACGCCTTATCCTGTAAGTTGCTGAGCACTATCAACTCCCATTAACTTTAGTGGGAGTTGAACGATGCATAGCAATTTGCAAGAGGATCAGGCCCCTAAGGAATTGCTGGTTACAAAGGACACTTGAATTAACAACCTCTCTAAATTTAATTTGTAACATTACCTGGCTTCATTATCACTATATCATTATAACCCTATTTCTCCGGTGTGTGTGTATATGTGCGTGTGTGTGTGTATAACTTCAGTACCTGAAAAGATAATGGAGCAAAAAATCAAACAATCAATTTGTAAGTACGTAGAAGAAAATAAGGTGATAAGTAACAGTCAACATGGCTTTGTCAAGGATACATCATGTCAAACCAACCTAATATCCTTCTGAGATGGGGTAACAAGCCTTGTGGATGGGGACAAGCTGTAGATATGATATGTCTCAACTTCAGTAAGTCTTTTTTCATACTGTCTCACCTGATAGTCTCATAAACAAACTAGAGAATATAGCCTAGATGAACCTACTATATGATGGGTGTATAACTGATTGGAAAAACATAGTCAGAGTAGTTATCAGTGGTTCACAGTCAAGTTGGAAGGGCATATCAAGTGGGGCCTTGCTGGGAATGGTCCTCGTCCCGATTCTGTTCAATGTCGTCTTCAGTGATTTGGATAATGTCATAGAGAGTACACTTATAAGCTGGAAGGGGTTGCTTTGGAGGACAGAATTAGAATTCAGAATGATCTTGACAAACTGGAGAAATGTTCTGAAATAAATAGGATGAAATTCAATAAGGACGAACGCAGAGTACTGCACTTAGGAAGAAATAATCAGTTGCAGAAATACAAGATGGGAAATGGGAGTTATAGTGGATCACAAACTAAATATGAGTCATCAATGCAATGCTATTGGGGAAAAAAAGCAAACATCATTCTGGGATGCATTAGCAGGAGTGTTGTAAGCAAGACATAATTCTTCCACTTTACTTAACACTGATAAAGCCTCAATTGGAGTATTGTGTCCAGTTCAGGGCATCACACTTCGGGAAGGATGTGGACAAATTGGAGTAAGTCCAGAGGAGAGCAACAAAAATGATTAAAAGTCTAGAAAACATGATCTACGAGGAAAGATTGAAAACATTGGTGGTTTTTTTTTAAGTCTGGAGAAGAGAAGACGGAGGGATACATAAGTCTTCAAGAATGTAAAAGGTTGTTTTTAAAGAGGAGGCTGATAAATTGTTCTCCTTAATCACTGAGGACAGGATAAGAAGTAATGGGCTTAAATTGCTGCAAGGGAGATTTAGGTTAGACATTAGGGAAAATTTCCTAACTGTAAGGGTAGTCAAGCATTGGAACAAATTACCAAGGTGGGTTGTGGAATCTGCATCATTGGAGGTTTTTAAGCACAGGTTAGACAAACACCTGTCCGGGATGGTCTAGCATGGGGTTCTCACAACCAAATTTTCGGTGGCCTCAGAGTGTGGCGGCCAACTCTTGCTCGTGGCCGCTCTGACAATTTTTCCTAAAATACTTAATAAACTTTGGGAAAAACAAATAAATATGCACATATACAAGTCCAAATCATTGTAATTTATTTATGTAGTAAGAAGGTGTTAGGAAGTAGAGCTCCCCGTTCAGTGCACCCAAACTTTGCTCCTATTTTTGTGCTCGCAGTGTGTCATGGAGTGGGAACCCCTCACCCTGCTGGGGAGCTGCCAAGCTCTGCAGCAGCCTGGACCCATTTAGCTACTGCGATAGCTACAGCAACTGTAAACCATGAGTGCGGCTCCAGGTGGGGGAAGTGCCAACCTGTCTCTCTGTCCCTGCCTCCTGCAGCCCTTCACCGAGAGTCTACCATGGGGAAGGTGGGTCCGGAACTCACTGGCCACCTGTGGAGTCCCAGGCTCCCTGTGCCTTGGCTAGGTGGGAGTAGGAGAGCTGCCCAGGGGATTGCCCTCATGACTGAATGCCGCAGTTGCCTCCACTGATGAGAGCCGCCTCCAGCACCATGAACTCTGGTGCCACATGTCTCCAGAGGCATTGCCCAGAGCAGCTGAGGAGGCTGCGTGGTGCAGGGCTCCAATCCCTGCTGGTGGTGCCCGTGCAAACACCAATACTGTGCATCTCGCTGCCCTTGTTAACAGTCAGACAGGAGCAACAGCTGAGTGCTGCAGGGAGACGCCACTGGTTTGCCACATCCAATCTACGCCCATGCTTTGGCTGCAAAATAATCCACTGGTAGCCACATTTGAGAAACGCTAGATAATGCTTAGCCCTGCCTCAGTGCAGGGGACTGGAGTAGATGACCTATCAAGGTCCCTTCCAGTTCTACATTTCTGTGATTCTATTATTTCATTTTTCTCTGTGAAAAATGTCTAGGAGACCTTGGCCCAGAATAAGCTGCCCGTTATCATTTTGAACTCTACAGAGACACAGCATGTGAAGTATTTGGCCATTTTGCTATTTTTTGTTTTATTTAACATGCTTTGTTTGGGTGCATGGCTCTGAGAAGCACAACACTATTTTTTCCCCCGTAGCTTAAATCTATTGACAAAAGGCTCAGATATATTGCTGATGTGGCATCAAGACTATGCTCAGCTGTCAATGGGAGTTCCTAAGGGATGAATCTTCTGTGCTGGAGGGTGGAAATCAGAAAATAAAATCCTAGTTGCTGCAGTAGACTGGGTTCAAGCAACAGTAGCTGTGGTAAATAATAAGTGTGTTCAAATAACACACAAGATGGATGGTTCAGCAGAGCAAATGTGAAAGAATTATACATTTGGAGGAACAATCTGTGCAATCTGAGAGTAGATGGAGAAACTCGACAAGCAGTTGCTTTTCCTTCTAGACTCATTTGTACTCCAGGCTTTTGAAGAGAGACATACCACACAAATTACTTTGTTACAGGATGGAGATTTGGCATGCTTCCAGCTATATTGCTAAAAAATATTGCATTCAGTTACATATAGTTATACAGGTGCAACTGCGAGTGTATACAAATAGGTTTTATGGAGAGAAAGAGCATACCAAATTTATTTTATAAGAATATACATTGAATTCTAAATGGGTTTAAAATATTTTCATAGGTAAGATTAAAATGTATTTCTAGGTCAACAGTGAAATTGCTGCTGATTTTTAAAGAAACTAAAAGAGCAAAGTGCGGTGATGGACAGAGAAGTGTCTTTATAAATGCCATCTTGGCATTCTGTGATTATTTTCCATCAGTTACTTCCATATCAGATTTGTTCAATGTACAAGTCAACATAATTTTTTCTAAGTGCCTACACTGCCGCTCAACCTAGTTTCTGAAAATCAAGCTTACTTGTTTATGCCTCGCACTTAACTTTATCACCAACCTTCAGCAAAATGTACACATTCTGGAATCGGAATAAAGCCACCAATGTTGATGACATTGCATGAGGTGGTATATACTACATCTTACTGTTCCACACCCGTTCTGGTTCTTCTGTGCTAACAAAAAATAAAAAATTTGAGTTTGTTAGCAAGCTGAACAGGTATGACTCACAAGACAAAGGCCAATCTTCTACTGCAGGGTTTCCCAAACTTGTTCCGCTGCTTGTGCAGGGAAAGCCCCTGGTGGGCCAGGCCAGTTTGTTTACCGGCCGCATCCGCAGATTCGGCTGATCGCGGCTCCCACTGGCCACGGTTCACCGCTGCAGGCCAATGGAGGCTGCGGGAAGCGGCGAGGGCCAAGGGATGTAACGGCTGCCGCTTCCCACAGCCCCAGTTGGCCTGGAGGGGCGAACTGTAGCCAGTGGGAGCTGCCATCGGCTGAACCTGCAGACGCAGCAGGTAAACAAACCGGCCCGGCCCACCAGAGGCTTTCCCTGAACAAGCGGCATCCCAAGTTTGGGAAACACTGTCCTATTGTTTCATGTGCCTAACTGCCATTAACATTAATGAGTGTTATGGACCTTTGTTGATGAGAGAACAGGCACTTTAGGAAGCAGATAAATGTAAGTAATAAGTTGACATTTTTATAGAGTCACTTTTCTGATTGTAACAATCAAGTAATTGAAGTTTTAGACTCCCTGAAAATAAAAACTGAATAAGGTGTTTATATTAATAGCTGGTAAAATCTAGTAAGGAACATTCCATCTGTTATTCATGGAGATTGTCAGTATCTCTGTTTGGGAGAACAAGGTGCCATCATATCTCCGATGAGTAGTTGTTAGGCTTACGCTTAATAAAACATCTCTTGACCCCAGTTCTCTCACTAATCATCTCCCAGCTTTCATCTTTCCTGCAGAGAAGGTTAGTGAGAAAATTGTCATGAGGGAAACTCTGTCATTAGTTGGAGTCCTCTGATTTCCTTGACTCCTTTCAGTCTGATTTTTTTTAAGCCTATGTGGGCATGGAAAAGGGATAGTGTGGGCCTTCTTGGTCAGTGATCTCGTAGTGACAAAGATGGTGCTGACTCTTTAGGTTTTTCAGCTATTTTTTGATAGATCTAGAGCATATGGTCTATTCTATTAATGTGGCTCATGGATGGCTCAGCTCCTACTCAAAGTGGTATTAAGAGGGACTTATTGCACTAAGACCTGTTTCACAAGGGATAACTGCAGTGTCACCCTCCTGGCCAGTATGCATCTGGGGGCTGCAGTGCCATTAATAGGCTGATTACTATTAGAAGACATATTAATATTACATTAGTACCTCATGTCTCAGTCAGCTAGGTGCTTTAGAAATAAACAATAAGCACAATCCCTGCCCCAGAGATCTCTCAGTCTAGGCAGTAACACTCAGAGATGTACTGTACAATTTATCGGTTTTCCCAATTTCTCCCCCAGATTGGGATGTGGGAGGTAGTATCTGAATTTCCATCCAAATCAAGATGACTGGATTGGGAAACCACCCAGAGAAGATGGCAGCTCAGCTGAAAGATTCATAATACAGGCTCCCTGAGCAGTGTCAGGCTGCTTCTGGATTTCCAGGTAGCAGCTGGAGCCAAGAATGTTTTCTTCCCCGTTTGGCTCTTGATAGAGAGATTATAATCTTTTCTCCTGCTTTCGGCTGCAGTCACCCATCTTTTATCACCCCCACATTGGATTATTGCAATATGTTCTATTTAGGGCCACTTTTTGAGGAACACCTAGAAATCTCTGCCAGCACGGAGTGATGCTACACACTTATTTAGTAGTGTTTCTTACATGGAACAGATTATTTGTGTGGTCCATAAATTGACAGCAGTGGTTTTCAATCTTTTTCCAGGTTCACTTTAAGGGGTTGAGTTTTTGATTTATAAATCGCTTTTCAGCTAGGGTTTAGTTAGGGCTTGATTAAAGAATAGGAACCATAGGCCCACGTATAACCTTTGGTGGGCTAGAATTTACTTTACAGTCCTTCTCTAGTGCCTAAAACCCCCAACTCCCTCAGAAAAGCAAATGCAGACCCAGAATTCAGTTAATGAGGATTTTCAGCAAGGATTGCATAGGGTCAGCCTCCGCACAACCAAGTCCAAAAGAACAAAAGGAATGAATTTAAGAATTAAATACCAACTTTATAAAATTTTATAATGAAAAAACAAACACTAATAACTTAATTTATGCAACATAACGAGGCTACTTTATAATCCACATTACATTATTTTCACAGTTATACATAAACATAAATAAAACAAATTAAATTTAAAAAGTTCACTGTGTTTCTGTGAGAACTGACAAGTAACTCAGAGTTCCCAAAACGTAGGTTGAGTTCACCTGAGTCTCAGTCACAGTCTTTGATCACTAAAATCTGTACAGTCTACTGAGTCAAAAGCATGGCATCAGTATCTTCTCTCCTCTTGCTTGTAGAAACATCCAACTGGAATCTATGCAGACTCTTCCTCCTCCTCTGCTGAAATCACTCAGCTAATCAGCTCAGTAATTAACCAAATGCCCAGATTAAGTATATAAATAAAAAAACCTGTTACAAGAAAAATACAAAACTGAGAATAGCTAAATATAAATGACTCTTTCCCCATCATCACATTAAGTGTCATAAAAATAAAGGGAAGGCTAACCACCTTTAAATCCCTTCTGGCCAGAGGAAAAACCCTTTCACCTGTAAAGGGTTAAAAAACTAAAGATAACCTTGCTGGCACGTGACCAAAATGACCACTGAGGAGACAAGATGGAGACAAAATGACCACTAAGGGGACACAAAGTGTTCTCTCTGTCTGTGTGTGTCTTTTTTCAGCACCACAGCAGGAATGCAGGTCAGAACTCCTGTAAAAAATCAGTGACCAATCTAGTTAGATATGCGTTAGATTCTGTTTTGTTTAAATGGCTGATAAAATAAGTTGTGCTGAATGGAATGTATATTCCTGTCTTTTTGTAACTTAAGGTTTTGCCTAGAGGTATTCTCTATGTTTGGAATCTGATTACCCTGTAAGGTATTTACCATCCTGATTTTACAGAGGTGATTCTTTTACTTCAATTAAAATTCTTCTTTTAAGAACCTGATTGCTTTTTCATTGTTCTTAAGATCCAAGGGTTTGGGTCTGTGTTCAACAATGCAAATTGGTGAGGATTTTTATTAAGCCTTCCCCAGGAAAGGGGGTGTAGGCCTTGGGGGGATTTAGGGGGAAAAGACGTTTCCAAGCGGGCTCTTTCCCTGTTATATATTTGTTAGATGCTTGGTAGTGGCAGCAATAAAGTCCAGGGACAAAAGGTAAAATAGTTTGCACCTTGGGGAAGTTTTAACCTAAGCTGGTAAAAATAAGCTTAGGGGGGTTTTCATGCAGGTCCCCTCATCTGTACCCCAGAGTTCAGAGTGGGGAAGGAACCTTGACACAAGAAAAATACAAAACTGAGAATAGCTAAATATAAATGACTCTTTCCCCATCATCATATTTAAATAAGAGAAGAGTTGGTGAATCATACTCAATGGATGAGACAATTTAACTAAAACAGTTTGGATAAAATCAAATGACTAGGACTGTCGACTGATTACGGAAATCACAGTTAACTCATGCGACTAACTCAAAAAATTAATCTTGATTAATTGCACTGCTGAACAATAAAATATCAATTGAAATGTATTAAATATTTTGGATGTTTTTCTACATTTTCAAATATATTAATTTCTATTACAACACAGAATACAAAGTGTACAGTACTCGCATAATATTATTTTTATTACAAATATTTGCACTGTAAATGATAAACAAAAGAAATAGTAATTTTTACTTACCTCATACAAGTATTGTAGTGCAATCTCTTTATCGTGAAAGTGTAACTTACAAATGTAGATTTTGTTTTTCTTACATAACTGCACTCATAAATAAAACAATGTAAAACTTTAGAACCTACAAGTCCACTCAGTCCTACTTCTTGTTCAGCCAATCACTAAGGTAAACAAGTTTGTTTACATTTATGGGAGATACTGCTACCTGCTTCTGATTTACAATGTTACCTGAAAGTGAGAACAGGTGTTTGCATGGCACTTTTGTAGCCGGAGTTGCAAGGTATTTATGTGTCGGATATGCTAAATGTTCAGAAACCCCTTCATGCTTCAGCCACCATTCCAGAGGACATGCTTCCATGATGATGACACTCATTAAAAAATGTGTTAATTAAATTTGTGACTGAACTCTCTGGGGGAGAATTGCATGTTTCTGGCTCTGTTTTACCCGCATTTTGCCATATATTTCATGTTCTAGTACTATAGTCTCGGATGACGACTCAGCACCTGTTGTTTGTTTTAAGAACACTTTTACTGCAGATTTGACAAAACACAAAGACGGTACCAATGTGAGATTTCTAAAGATAGCTGCAGCACTCGACCCAAGGTTTAAGAATCTGAAGTGCCTTCCAAAATTTGAGAGGGATGAGATGTGGAGCATGCTTTCAGAATTCTTAAAAGAGCAACACTCCGATGCGGAAACTACAGAACACAAACCACCAAAAAAGAAAATCAGCCTTCTGGTGGCATCTGACTCAGAGGGTGAAAATGAACATGCATCGGTCTGCACTGCTTTGGATTGTTATCGAGCAGAACCTGTCATCAGCATGGATACATGTCCTCCAGAATGGTGATTGAAGCATGAAGGGACATGTGAATCTTTAGTGCATCTGACATGTAAATATCTTGTGACATCAGTTACAACAGTGCCATGTGAATTCCTGTTCTCACTTTCAGGTGACATTGTCTCCTGAAAATGTAAACAAACTTGTTTGGCTGAGCAATTGGCGGAACAAGAAATAGGACTGAGTAGACTTGAAGGCTCAAAAGTTTTACATTGTTTTGTTTTTGAATGCAGTTTTTTGTACATAATTCTACATTTGTAAGTTCAACTTTCATGATAAAGAGATTGCACTACAGAACTTGTAGTAGGTGAATTGAAAAATACTATTTTGTTTTTACAGTGCAAATATTGGTAATAAAAATTAAATATAAAGTGAGCACTTTGTATTCTGTGTTGTACTTGAAATCAATATATTTGAAAATGTAGAAAACCTCCACAAATATTTAAATAAATAGTTTCTATTGTTGTTTACAGTATGATTAATCACGATTAATTTTTTTAATCATGCGATTAATAACGATTATTTTTAATCACTTTATAGCCCTATAAATAACATTTGAATATACAATTAAAATAAAAGCAATTATGTTTCCCTTCCAATTTCCCCTTTCTTGGATTAATACTGTATGGGCTTGTTAGGGTTAACCTTGGAGCGTTAACAATATCACTAATCTGCTGCAAAATGCTTCCGGGGAAGTGGGCGGGGGAGAAACCAGCTTGCATTCTATTCCTGTGGCTCAGCTTCTCTCAGCCCACATAGGAGACGTGGCCTTTTGTAAAGCAGCTGCCCTGACTACTTTCCTCAGTGGAGTCTGAGTCAAGCTACAGAGGACCAATTGAGCATGCCCAAACTACCCACCCAATTCCAGAAATTTCTGGGTGTGGAGTGCTGATTGTGCATTTGCTCAGCAGCAAAGACCCAGGCCAGGCACAACTTATTCCTACCACATTAAAGTGGCAGTGCTTTAATGTGGCTGTGTAGTCATGGCACCAGTGCTGGAAGAAAGACCATCTCCATGAGGGGAGAAAGTTGCAGTGCAGTAAAGTGCCAGTGTAGACAAACCCTATGTGACAGCTCCCTGTTAGGCACGTAGGTTACACATGCATCAGACCTAACCTCCTGCAGTCATGTGATTGCATCGGACACTAACCTTTTATTTAAAAACTAACTTTCAAGACCTTGTGGTTGTGAAGAAAAGCTTGAAAAATGTGACTTAAATGTAACTAATGCAGTGGCATCTGCCTGAGTCTGCAGACAGCCTGAAACAATAGCTCTAAGAGAGGTGAATTTCTCCATGTCTCTCAAAGGGGGGTATTACTATGATGAACTATTTGAGGGTCCCCCTGCCAACCACCACCCAACAGAGGACTGTTGACTGTGTGTGTGCGCCAGGTGCTTGGGTTAGCATTGCAAAGCCTCTCTTCTGTCACTTCTGCCTCTTTGGGAAAAGGATGGGGCCTCCTCCTGGTGTCCCACCTGCTTCCAAGGGGAGAGAAGCCTCCTGCTCTCACTCCTGGTGGTGGTGTGTGGAAAGCGGACCCCTGTGCTGCTGCTCTTCTGAGTGGAAGAAGGTGACGCTGCTACTCCAAGTGGAGTCAGGGCCCTGGTTTACAGGAGAAGCTGTGGTGGCAGAGCTATGGGAGGGTCCTGCGTTTTGGTGTGCCTACAGCTGCCAATTACTTGAATCTGGACCTTAGCCCAGGCTGTTTTACAGAGTGCCTCACTCCCTATGTTCCATCCCAAGAGCTGAGATCAACTGGGGTGTGCTCATTGGCAATCCCTAGATATGTCTGGTGTGGATGGAGGGGGAGCAATGAATAGGCCATTTTCTACAGAGTGCCCTTGCCTCTGGAACTTCCCACATTCCTCTGACCCAGCCTTAGATACATGACCTTCTTTGCAATTTGCAAGGTCTGGCTACTTACCCAGTCTTTCTCCTGTGGGGGTGGATTTCCTGGCATGTTCCAGACATTGTGTCAATTTAGTTACATTTTAATTTTTGTCATGTTCATAATTGTACTCATGTGCCAAGAGGTCAGGATAGATAGCTTGATAAACTGAAAATGCTAACAGAAAATCCAATCAAGTGAACATCCTTTGGTTTTTGATGGCTTTACCTCTCCTTGTTTCAAGCCCAGGAGGCAGCCTTAAAGCTGATGAAAAGATAAATTCAATTACACTTAAAACTGACTTTGGCTGTTAGTATTCATCCTGCCCTTCCCTAGCTTTGCCATCCATCCTATTGCAATCGTTTAAATTTGCTACAATAGTAGTTTGCCTATTAGCTTTGCTAATGAATTTACTAGCGCAAAAGGCCACTTGCAGGGCTACCCTAAACATAATGAATGTGATTATTTAGCACAAAACCAGGGCAGCCTCTCTTTCTCTCTTGACAAGAATAATTCTTTGTTCTCTCATTAGCCATGTGCCTTGGTCTCAGTAAACTAGTTATTGACCTGCTCATTTAAGGAGCTTCACTCTAAATGCTGCTTCCCTTATTTAACTCAGTTAAGTTCCTATAAATTCTCCTTACCATGCAGTACTAGCATGTAAAAAGTAGCTATTGCTCATTTGTTGTGAAGAAAACTAGAAGACAGAAAGCGATTCTTAGATAGATGCTCAGCCTCCTGAGTCCTGCTTGCTTTCCCCTGGTTATAATGGATACAAAACTGTATGGGGCTTAGTAGACATCATGTAAACGCTATAGGAAATCTGAGCCAATGAATCATGGAGACAGACCCCTACTGAGTACTGTGTGTCTGAACAGACTGCAGATAGAAAACAGCTTAAGTGTCTTTCATATGACAAGAATACATAAATTAGAAATGAATTGAGAAGGTGTGACTCATTTTTTTAGGCATCTTAGAACCACAGAGTACCACTGATTGTGATATATAAACCATTAATTACTCTCAATATGCTGAAGGCCTATATAGAATTATTTTGTATGTGCATAGCTTCTGTCATCATTTACTTTTTTAAAGTCACTTCACATTGGGTCACATTGGTCCTGATGTCTTTCTGTCAGGTAGGATGTGATAAGACTTAGTAAGATGAGACTTGCATAATGTGAAACAACATTGGATGATGTGTTAGAAATGAAAAGGAATCCGCAGCGTTACATCCATTGCGTGGCCCACTCCATGGCAGAAATTCAGTGCGAGTTACACATATCCTAAGAAGGAAGAATAGGGACACAATTTGAATCTTTCTTTCTTTTTTTCTTTTCTTTATTTTATATATATAAATAAAACAAGTAAGAGTTAAAATCGAGTGTCCCTATTTTTCCTTTTTAGGATGTTTGTAACTCTCACTGAAAATATATGCACACACACACACACACACACACACAAATTTCTTTAATAGAAAAGCTTTTAGGGCAAGTGTTTGCTATCAGAAAGTTTACTTTGCAAGATGCTGGTATTTTTCCACTTCTCCTAGGTAGATTCCGGAAATAACTGCTGTATTTTAAATTTAGCATTTGTCTGTAGGAATTTAATTGTGCTGCAAAAAGTTAACAATAAACACCCCAGTTTGGGGAAACCTTGCTAACATTTTTATTACATTTTTATGTTTGAATAATGATGCTTTAATATATATCTTTCTTGACTGCAATTCCCAGAGTCCTTATAAGAGTAACTTGGCTTGACAGCTCAAGAATTCTAAGCTAAAGAGGAGACAAATTAGAAAGGAGTCTATTGGGGGAAAACAAGATGGGATGAACTACTAAGTATGGTGTGATGTGTTCAGAGGCACAGCCTTCAGCTTGAGATTGAGGACTTTCTGTGGTCCAATTCTGCAGTCTTATCTATGAAGGCAGACCCCCCGGCAGCCATGTGGATCCCAATTGTTTTCCATGGGACTTCATGCAGTAACAAGGCTCTGCTCATGTGTCTCAGACTGCAGGATCAGGACTTATATTCATACCCACAGTTCATACACATACACTGTATATGTAACGCCACTAAAGTCAGTGGAAATATGCCAGTGTAAAACTGGTGTACTAAATCAGTGAATCAGGCCCAATATTTTTCAGATTAGCAGGAGGTAACAGGGAGGCTTGCCTTTAAGGGCTAGAGGGGTTAGAGTTAGCCTACCCAGATTATGATGGAGATGCACTTGGGTTGGATCAGGTGATTCCACTAAAGGCCCACACTTACCTTCACAGACCCAAACACACCAGAAATCAGTTATCTACAGCCAGGCACTCAGATACCACAGAATATCCTGCATCTTGGCAGGGGGTCAAATTTAGATGACTCTTGGCCCTGGTCTACACTAGGACTTTAGGTCGAATTTAGCAGCTTTAAATCGATGTAAACCTGCACCTGTCCACACAATGAAGCCCTTTATTTCGACTTAAAGAGCTCTTAAAATCGATTTCCTTACTCCACACCGACAAGTGGATTAGCGCTTAAATCGGCCTTGCCGGGTCGAATTTGGGGTACTGTGGACACAATTCGACGGTATTGGCCTCCGGGAGCTATCCCAGAGTGCTCCATTGTGACTGCTCTGGACAGCACTCTCAACTCAGATGCACGATTGTTTGCCGTTGCTCTGATGCAGGGAGGGGCGACTGACAACACGGCTTACAGGGTTGGCTTACAGGGAGCTAAAATCAACAAAGGGGGTGGCTTTACATCAAGGAGTATTTCAGGCAGGACTTCACGGAGGGTTCCAATAAGAAATGCTGCACCTAAGTTATTGTTCTTATTGGAACAAGGAGGTTAGTCTGGCCTCTGATTGATACATGGCTAGATTTACCTCGCTGCACCTTCTCTGTGAGTGACTGCAGTGTGACCTAGAGGAATGAGTCCCCTAGATGGGAGGCGGAGGGGGGGGGTTGCAAATGAGTACAAAACAAATCTGGTCTATTTCTTGTTTTGATAGGCTCCATTTATCTTTTACATCTTTGGCTGGCAGCAGACGGTGCAGAAGGAATGCATGCCATCCACATCTCATGGCTGCTCGGCAGAAGATGGTACAATAGGACTGCTAGCCATCCTCATCTCTTGCCTGCCCAGCAGAAGATGATGCAATAGGACTGCTAGCAATCCGTATCACCTGCCTGCTCACCATAAGATGGTTCAATAGGACTGACTGCAGGACTAAAGAGAATGACTTGATCAAGTCACTCCAAATTTAGTCCCTGCACCCATGTCTGCCCAGGTGCTCCTGATCGACCTCACACAGGCGACCAGGAGCACCTCGGACATGATGATGACAGCTACCAGTCCTATTGCACCGTCTGCTGCCACAAGGCAATGGGTTGCTGCTGCTGTGTAGCAATGCAGTACCGCGTCTGCCAGCACCCAGGAGACATACGGTGACAGTGAGCTGAGCGGGCTCCATGCTTGCTGTGGTATGGCGTCTGCACAGGTAACTCAGGAAAAAAGGCGCGAAAGGATTGTCTGCCCTTGCTTTCATGGAGGGAGGGAGGGAACGGGGGCCTGACAATATGTACCCAGAACCATCCGCAACAATGTTGTAGCCCCATCAGGCATTGGGATCTCAACCCAGAATTCCAATGGACAGCGGAGATTGCGGGAACTGTGGGATAGCTACCCACAGTGCAACGCTCGGGAAGTCGACGCTTGCTTCGGTACTGTGGAAGCACTCCGCCGAGTTAAGGCACTTAATGCACTTAGAGCATTTTCTGTGGGGACACACACACTCGAATATATAAAACTGATTTCTAAAAAACCGACTTCTATAAATTCGACCTAATTTCATAGTGTAGACATACCCTCGATGTCCCTTCTAACCCTATGGTTCTATGATTCTAAGAGCAGCAGGAGGCTACAGTGAAGGGGTGGGGTTGTTGTGTTGCTTGCTGAGATTGCCAGAGGCGCAGGAGGCCTGGCAGGTAAGCTGGGAAAGAGAGGCTCTGTTCTTTGGGCTCTAAGACCCACATGATAATGGCTGTGTTGTTTTCAGTGTTGGCTTACTGCTTTGGGAGAATGAATAATGACTAAAAGCCTGGTCAGAAGGGCCCGTGAGACTATTTATTTAGTGAGAATGCAATAGGAGCACCTGAAGAGGGGAGAAATTGTTAGCAGGGCACCAGAGAGTGACCACAGGCTGTGTGGGGGTGCAGAGGAGGTGGCTGACCATACTACGCTGAAAAACTGCAACCATCTCCCCCGTATAAATAAACACCGAAAAAACCACCAAACAAAACAAACCCTCATAAGATTTTGCTACAGAAGACGGTAGAAATTCTCACTTGTAGTGGACTGAATATCTCTTGGAAGGGATGATTTGTTTTGGGTGCCATCCCTTTTCTGATATAGCATTGAGTCTTATTTGAGAGAGGAGCAAGTGATGCCAAGGCTATGCCGCACAGCCCTTTCCCTTACTCCTAGCACAGTGGATGTTAGATCTTGATTTCAAAGTGATAAAAGGCATCACATATTTCCTGTTTACTGATATATTTCCGGATCACATAGTTGCTCTCTGCAGATCTAAGCTAGCAATTTAATGTGAAGCACATCAGTAAGTAAAGAAAATAAGACAACTGTAATCCTTTAATTCTATTCCCATATTTCTTCCAACCTCTAATAGTCATTGCTTTTCTATGGGAAATGATTTGGCACTGAAATATTATAAGTTGCAAGAAGATGATTAATACATCTCATTTTTTGCCTGGTGTTCCCATTACATCATCAGTAACTAAACTTTGCAGTTTACTTTTTGGATATTTATTACAAAAATCATATTTGAGGCTAGTTTGAATTTAGACAGAGAATCCTATTAATAAACCATTCTTTTCTAGGACTGTCCCTAATGGTAGGTTTATAAAGATTTATTCAGTTACATTTTAAACCATAAATTGCAGATAAGAATCCAATATGATATTGTGATAAAACTGAATATCAGTATATTATTTATAATATATTTGATACTTCCACAATTAGATAAGTGAGGAATGATGCAAAACATGGTGTGTATGATATGAGACAGCTGCAGACTTTGAGCTTAGTTATGCCTATGCCTATGCATATGCAGAGGCAGACCTGTGCTGGGGCTGGAGAGAAGTGCGTTATCTAAACCTTTTACTTAAAAATTGAATAAAAATTGTTAAGGTAGCAGTGAGAGACATGCGTATATAGAACCCCACAATGCCCTTTTTACAGTCACTTTTTAGATTAGAACTTCACTGTAAAAGGGATTTGGGCCATGGCTTCCTCTTCATTCTTGCCTTCAACTAGCTTCATTAGGCCACTAAAAAAAAAAAAAGGCACTTCTATGATATTTTATAGGCTTTTGATTACAGTATTTTAAATGACCCTTCAAGAAACCATTACTTATTGCAGCTTGTTGAGACTTCGGGGAATTTATAGCTGGAGTTATTATTTTTACTATTATTTATTGGTAGAGAAGTATCAAGATTGAGGCCTCAATGTACTAGGGAACACACAAGAAGACGTAGCCTCTGCCACAAAGATCTTACAATCTACTGGGAAGCAAAACAATAGGAAAGAAAGGGAGAGGTGGGAAAAAGAAACAGTGATTTCAGAGTCTAGATTTCATAGTCATAGTCTACAATTTGATGGATTTGAAAACATTTTTTCTTTACTATAAATACATAAATAAACATAAACTAATATCCTCAGGCTAGGATGCTAATTTTGAAGCATTGCAGCAGAAGTGGGTCTTGAGAGATTTGAAGGAGGAGCCAAAATCATGATATTGTGTGAAATATAAACACTTAAGAGTCTGTAAATGAATGTGATGTATTTTGCTCCAGTGTTCATCAAACAGAAGGGAGAATCTGTCTCAGCATGCTGTAAGATTATCATTAATTTTTAATAGTATCAATGTTTATTAGTGACAGATAATTGACTTTAAATGCCACCTAAATAATAAATAATGATGTGGATTTCTGGTGTCCGCCTTAGATTTGTATGCAAGGCCAGTGGGAGTAACCTTCACTCTTTTAGAGGGACAATGCATGAATTCCTGGAGGTATGCTATACTATAAGCTTTAAGACTTCTCACATTTTAGCACTGAGAAACTTGCAATGATTTTTGACCCTTTCTTAGGCCACATAGATTGTTCTGAAGCCTCAGGATGACGGGAAGTTCATCACCATTCTTTTGGTTAATCCAGGACTGCTGGAAGGTGCATTACTCACTCTAAGGCCCTGTTGGATTTCATAACACTTAAACACCTGTGTCCATCAAATAGAACACACAGGATCTCAGCCAGAGCTGTTCTTGACTTTGTAATTTCATTGACTGACAGTTTAATATCTATTTATTTTCACATCTGACTCCAGTAGAGACAGGCTGGCATCCTGAATGTCAGGCTATTATGCTGACAACTGTGTTTCTTCATTATTTTAGAGAAAAGGGTTCTTCAAAAGTAAAGAGTTCTTTTCAAGCACCGTAACTGTAATAAGGACCAAATTATAGTTCATATATAATTGGCAGTAACTAGTGATAGGTTACCTGTATTTATATAAGAGGGGGGGCATACAATTTTAGCTTAACTAGTAAAACTAACTCTTACTTCTCTACTTCGAAATGAGGTGTATAATTATATTCTTTAAATAGCTGGAATAGCTGCCATTATTATAGTATTTTATAAACAATGTTTTCTTTGCTGAAATTAAATGTTTAGAATAGGGTTTCTTATTTTGATCAAATTTTGTTCAGCCTCTAAACAGAAACAAGTGGGTTTTTTCCATCCAGATTCTGTAATATTGAAACTACTTAAGAAAATGTTTCAAGAAGAGTGAAATATAAATCAAATCTTTAACCAAGGCTGTGATGGAATTCAGAAGGAGAAAAACAGAGCATAAAAATGCTTGGGCACTGGCCAAAAAGTAATGATTCTGTAATAATGTTCTCCAGATGTTAGGCGGCTAATCCAGTCCAAAACTGTAGTTGCTTGTATACTGTCAATCATTCTATACTATATAAGCAGAAAACTGTTGTTTTTAGTTCAGTGGGTTGTGATTAGTACTGTAATTATTCCAACCCCCCAGAACTTGATAGATGTTTGTGGGTTCTCTCATTATAGCAAAAACGGGTAACAGTGTACATTACCACTGATTTACATGGTGCATCCACTGAAGAACAGCCCTGTTATTACACACCGTTGGACAAACCTACTTCATTCCCTGAACTACTGTGTTATTACAACTTGTAAGAAAGAAACCAACCTGTCTTTGTAAAACACTTTGAGATACTCTGAGTATGAAATACAAACTCCACTCTATTCAGAAAATAATTATTCCCAAAATTAACATCTTTACCTTTGTAGTATAGCTCCATGGAATCGTATTCACTTCAGTCTGGCTTCTTAGCAGTTACAATGTAATTACTATCATTGATTTTAAGATTCCTGAACACAGTAGTTTTGGAGAGTTTATGAGGTAGTCTTTCTTAGTAGATCATAAGGGCCTGATCCCAGTGCCTGCATAGCCTGGCTATATGAGAATCTGAACTGAGTGCAGGGTAGCACAAAGATGTGCTTTGGGGGTGAGGAGCATAATCTTCCATCTTTACCTGGGTGCAGAGTTCACAGTATAATAACCTACCTGGCAGCACACTATATTTGATGTTAGGCTACTGTATCTATGTAAGTGTGGATGAACTTACCACACATTACCCCTTGCCTGGCTCCCACCTCACCCCAAATTCCCCCCTGCATCTGCTCTATCTGTACTTGGGCTCTCTCCAAATAGTGCAGCTTTGCACTTTGCTCTTACTGCATTCAGTGCCTTATAGCACCTCTTCCTTGGTAGAGAAGCTTTAGCCCTGAAAATGTTACAGAGAACTTTGGTATTTCTGTCCCATAACATCCAACAGAATTGCACTAATTACACAAGATGATATAAGTCAGAGGACACATCTCAAAACCAGAGATGATGCCATTTACAAATGGTTGTGATACAAATGAAAGATCCGATGGATTAGTTTTTTGTGTCAACTTGGATAAAGTAAGTGTTTTTTCTAGCTCTGTTCTTAACATTTTGCACACCATCTGAGAGACTGTAAGGCAAAGACATTTCCTTGCAAACTAAAAACATTTAGGAGCAGATTTTCTAAGTTATTAGGCACCTAAAGATGGAGATAGGCACATAGGGGGATTTTCATAAGTGTCTAGCTCACATAGAAATCAATTTGAATTAAATGTCTAAACACTTGTGAAAATCCCGCTAAGCACCTATCTGCATCTGTAAGTGCCTAAATACCCTTAAATATTTGGCCCTCAGTGGGCTAAGGCATTATTTGAATTCAGTGCATTCTGCTATAAAAGGAAGAAAGAAAATACAGTATCTTAAAAACAAGGCCCTTGGACCATGCTTGTGATGGAAGAAAAAGAGAAACAACACAAGCTGTCGTAATTGCATGATCAGCATTGTGAGATTTTTGCATCCTCAGATGAGAAAAGGTGTCTGTACAGGGAGGTGAAGGGGCAACATTTTAAATACTGGTGAATGATTGGTATTTTGAATGTGTTTAGCATATAGTCAAGAGTGCGGCAAGGACAAATGGGAATCTTATATGGTGATAATGTTTCTATTTATATACACATAAAATAGAACAGGATTTTAAAAGCTAATGCAATTTTCTATTATAATGACACCCTTAATAACAATGTGGTTTCTCTGCAGAGATATGAACAAAAAGAATACAAAATGAGATAATACCATAAAACAGATGCTTTATTTGTAGTGCACGTGCCTTGAAACATATACCAACTTTAAATAAACAGCAATAAATGCACTACAAAAGTTTGTTTCCTTTCTTACATGGATATCTTTTATTGTGTAATTCTCTTATTGTTACAAAAATAATTTATAACATGATTCATGTTTCTGTAGCCATATGTAATATCTGACCTAGAATTTACCATCAATGATTATAAATATGTAGAAATTGGGAATGAGATGGTGGGATTTATTTGTTAATTGAAGCTGTAGTACTGATAAAGTGAGCATTTACAGAACGGA
Organism: Lepidochelys olivacea; assembly: GCF_965140295.1. Classification (NCBI taxonomy): domain Eukaryota; kingdom Metazoa; phylum Chordata; order Testudines; family Cheloniidae; genus Lepidochelys; species Lepidochelys olivacea. The sequence goes on along the minus strand of NC_140418.1, from coordinate 72,873,030 downwards.
TGGTCGTTGGCATTAGATTTATAGTCATCTCATGCATTTTACTGCAGTCTATTGCTTGTATTTTGTATGTATGTTGCTGTTAGCTGAATTAAAATGAACTTTAATATCCGATTAAAAATTAAGTTTGTCTCCTTTACAGTACAAATGGGCAAAATAGTTCAGCAAAAATAAGAGCTGACCTGAACCTGTACCCAAAGCTCCAAGTAAATTAAAGCTAAAAAGTTGTTTGGATTTAAAGAAATAATATAGGTTTTATTTACGTACTTTGTCTTCTAATTACTTATTATTTATTCATTCTTCTTGCATGTCTTTGCCTTTCCTCATTTCAGATGACAGTAGGAAACACTGGAATTCTCACAAGAGTGACTTTTCTCAGACAATTTTCAGTCTAGTTTTTTTTTTTTGATGTATGTGTGTATTTTTAAATCAGTATTAAATTTGTTGACTCCTAAATGAGCTTGCGCTTCCATTCTGAGAGAGGATAAAAAGGAGTACTTCAATGAATTTCTCTACACCATTCATTATATTGCATGTCTTGATCATGTCCCTAGTTATCCATCTCCTCTATATACTAAAGGCTAGATTCTTACTTCTGAGAAGCTATACAGATTTACACTAATTTAAGAGCTGGCACTAATATTTTAAATGTTTCTTCCTATGGCATTGGAAACATTTCTAAGCCTCTCATAATTTTTTTGTCCTTTACACAATATCATTTTTCCTATCTCCACCATTTGCACTATTCTGCTCCATCTCCCAGCACATTCTGTCCTGTAAGCCAGTGTTTCTCAACAGCCAGTCTATGGCAGCATCCTTGCTGGTCCCTGAGATTTCCCTAATACAGAATGTTAATATTTAAAATGTAAAGTTTTTTTGTACTTGCATTTTACATCACTGTATTAATTTAATTATTTCTGAACATTAACTTATAAATAAACAGACTTGGTTGCCATGGTGCTGATAGGCAAAGCATCTTTGCCTGAATTTGTTGGAAGGCAGTGTTAGTAGTGAGCGAAATTTAAATTTTAGTAAAACTTTTATTTAGTTAAACCAGACAAGGTCATTGTCAAAGCAGTTACCTCTGGATCCATTCTTTAGAACTCCAGAAGTTCAGAAAAACATAATAGAAATGCAAGTGACTCTGAATGTGATAAAGAAGAAGGGTTAGAAAAGAAAAGGAAATGGTTTGTCCCTCAATCAAAAATATGATTAGTCTTACATTAAGTATGGTTTTGTTTCTTTGTTGCAAGTGAGGACGTAGAATGCCCAAAACCTCTCGGTGTTGTGTGTGGCACGACTCTGAGCAATGATGCTATGAAACCTTGAAAAATGATTTGATGCTTTGAAACCAAACATCCGAATTTAAAAGAAAAGCAAGTGGAATTCTTCCAATGGACGCAAGATGAAGTGAAGGGGCAAATGAAACCTATTGCACACCGCTGAAACATCAAATGAAGGTATGTTAAAAGCATAATTTCTGCTGTCCCTATGCATAGCTAAATGCAAATTTCCATTTAAAGTTGGTGAAGAACTAATCATGCCTTTAGTAATAGATGCCTGTCGCAAAGTCTTGGGTGAGGCAGCTGCCAAAAAAGTGAATTGCATTTCACTGTCAAATAATACTGTTCCACATTGAATCACTGATATTGCAGAAGATATTGAAGCTCAGTTGGTAGAAAGGGTGAGAGCATTAAGCTGTTTTGCAATTGATTTAGATAAGTTAACAGACATTTCTAATTCAGCAGTTCTTATTGTTTGTGTGCTATGTCTATGAAGACACATTTCATGAAGATCTACTCTGCTGTAAAGAACTGCCACAAAACACAGCAGATGCTGAAATCTACTGAGTCCTAAATGAGTATGTGACAGGACACGGACTTCAGAGGGACCCCTGCATTGACATTTGCATGGACGGAATGGTTTCAATGATAGGAAGACATTCAGGTGTAATGGCGAAAGTGATGGAAGTTGCCCTGACTACTCAAGCAACACAGCTTTATTCATTGAGAGGTCTTGGCAGCCAAGAAATCATCTCCAGAGCCTAATGATGTTCTCAGTATAGTTGTTAAAATTGTGAATTTTGTGAAAGCAAATGGACTCAATTCTTGCCTCTTTGCTACAGTGAAGAAATGGGGTTTGAACACGTCACTTATTCTTACAACCTGAGGGGTGCAGTGGTTATCCCATGGCAAAGTATTCAACTGAGTCTATGAACTGTGATGTGAACTTGAAACCTTTCTATCTCAAAAGAAGTCTCCTCTGGCAGCATATTTTCAGGATTTACAATGGCTTGCCAAACTTGTATATTTGGCAGATTGAGCTGATTGAAATGATCAGATATATCTCTCTAAGCGGCAAGTATGTCGAGTGTCTTTGTATTGGCTGAAAAGATCACAGCTTTTAAAAAAACCTAAACAAAACTCCAAGTCTGGAAAGAGAGAGTCAGATGCAACTATTGTGACATGTTCCCATCTTTTGCATTTCTGGCTATTGATGACAGAAAGGTGTGGATGTGCCTCTCATATGTGAAATAATTGCATCACATCTAAAATCAACTCTCCAAAAGTTTGAGGACTATTTCGCATCAGACTCTGATCCACGGAAAGGAAAGCAATGCATTTGTGATTCTTTCTCCTCTCTAGAAACTGAAACTTTTTTGTCACCATCATTGGAGGACAAGTTGCTGGAACTGTCAAGTGATGAGGGTCTGAAATTACAGTTTCATGAAGTGACTCTACCTGTTTTCTAGATGAAAGTCAGAAGTGAATATTCGCAACTCAGTGAACTCGCTGTCAAAACTTTGCTCCCGTTCCATTCCACATACCTCTGAAAAATTGGATTTTCATTGATGATTGCAATGAAAACCAAATACCGCAACTGGCTCAGCGTTGGAAAGATACTCTGAGTGTCCTTGTCAAACATTCATCCCTGGATTGAAAGACTTGTGTCTACAAGACAGGCACAAACATCTCATTAACAGTATGGTGAGCAAATCCATCTGATTTTTTGAAATTTTTAAAAAACTAAATCAATTGAATTATCTCTAATGCACAAAATGAAGTATACTGTTGTAGAGAATTATTGGTACCCTTCATTGAAACAATATTTAAAAATCAGGTTAACATTTTTGTATCACACAACTGGTTGAACTGGACTTTATTTTAATAAATAAACAGAACTGGAGTAGTAGCCCTGTGTTGGTTATATGGCTGTCCAACACCTTGACAGATGGTGGTGCTTAGCAATGGTATAGGAAAGGAGCCCAGTGTGCAAGCAGGAAATCTTCCCACAATGGCTACAAGTTCACTTGCCAGATGGAAGTTGAAGCGTACTCTTCTTCCTGGACCACCTGTAGGCCTCAGCCTGGGCTCCCTGATGGCTTGCTCTCTATGGTGATTGTACCAGTCTTAACCCAGCTTCTCCAAACTGAACGATTGTGGGTAGGATTGTCCCAGTTGTCACTGGGAATGCTGAATTTCTTGAGCTCTTGCTTGACCTTGTCGCTGTATCAGAGCTTTGGCTTTACTCTGTGTCACAGGCAGTTCTTAAGCTGGCCATAGAACACAGCCGTGGGCAGATTATCTTGAGCCATGAAGTCTGGAGCCATGGTATTAGAGGAGCTCAGCTTCCATGGAGAAACAAAGTCAGGGTCTTACACAGGAGTGATAAAAGCAAATTGGGTTGGTAAGCAAGTAAAAAATGCTTTACATGCAGATAGTACAGAAAAGAAATGCCTGGCAATATTGGAAAAAACAGCAAGAAGTACCAGTGAAACACTCTCTTCCTTTTTTTTTCCATCTTAAGTGATCCATGACAGTTTAGGAAGGCAGCAAGCTGGTTCCTGGTATCAAAAAGGTTGAGAAACACTGGCATAAGCCATACTGGGTATAACCAGCTCGCTACTGCCATCCAGTCTTCAGCCTCAACTCTTCCCAATCCCCTAGGTAGACTTAGTCTCCCTTTGTCTTGGCTTAAGCATAGATTCACAGATTCTCTTTTCATGTTCAGCATCTCCTATTGCCCTGCTTCCTCCCCAGCAGATGAATGGGATAGTTGATCTAGGATATGTGTTGCTAACAAGTTGGACAGAACATCAGTGTGGAAGCTGAAGTCACTGAATACGAGTGTGTAGAATTTTAAAGAGAAAGAGAGCAATTATTTTTGCCTTTCACTTTCACTGAGTGATCCCTTGTGTGCTGCTTGATTTTAAGGACCACAGAAGTTGGCTCCATATAGGAAATATTTATTTCCTATTGTGTTTGGCATTATTTTAAAATAATTTGTGAAGCTGAATGAATATGGAGGTGAGAGTGGAACATTTGGTGAGGGTAACCAAGTTCGTATTCAAAGGAGATATACTGGAGAATTAACATACCTGCATTTGCTGCAGTATCTATGTCCCACATTGCCACATACTATGGAATAATTCTGATGCTCCCGTTCTTTTATTTCACAACTGATCAAGACAGTGTACCACAGATGTTCCCCTTATTGTTTAAAAAAAAAAGGAAAAAAGCAGTTTGATATGTCATTTATCAGGCTGAATACCCCTTTGCCTTACCCAATGCAGGTTTAAATCTTGAACAGGGCACATAGTTCAAACTTGCCTTGAGCATAGTAAGGAAGTAATTACTCAGCTGTCGAGAGAAATCCTAATATCATTACAGATAACCTGAATGCCCAAGCAATCACTGGCTATTATTTTAAACTGTTTTAAAATACATTTTAAAAATCTTAAATTCAAATCATATGGAAATAATTCAAGTTATCATAAAAGTGTTTTGAGATAATTCAAAATGTCAGTGTAGCGTATTTTTGACTAGTGGAATTTTAAACAGAGTTGCATAATATCTTTCATGAAGTAAATGTCATTTTGGTAAACTAAAAGGGACAACAGTATTGAATATTGAAAGGTCATTTAAAGTAGTGGGTTGGTTTTAGTTACTGTTATTAAAGATCCAACTTTATTACCTTTACACAACATTATCCCACCAAACCCTATAAAAACTGTGGCAGCAAAGAATGTCTGTTACACACACACACACACAGCTCTCTCTGTCTCCATAATTCTGAGATCTTTGATTCTTTTTTTATGAGTACCAATTTCTCTGGTGACTAGCACTAGATGATCCTCACTCTGCTTCTGCTACAGTGCATCCAAAAGAGTCATACGTTACAGTTGCTGTCAATGCTGCGAACTAGAAAGAACCTCTCATTTCTGCATTCCATTTCTGCCTCCCACATATGACATATATTACTTTGCAAACAATTGTTTAATAGTTTTGAACTGCTTAGGAAATTGGCAGCTTATTCCATTTGTATAAAAGGAAAATTAACAATACTGTGAAGTGTCTTGTGCAGTTATGATAGCATCTTGCCTTTGTTTTCAATTAAATACAATCTCTCTATCCTCCCTTTCTCCGTCCATCCATCCATCCATGAATGACCTAATGGTATTAATATTCTACAGACTGGACGGATTCATTTAGGAGCAAATATATTTCCCCTCTCTCTGTAGTTGCAGAGGCTTCCCTTGCAGCAGGATCAGTGCTGGATGATGATGGTGGAGGGATGAATTCTTGCGGGGGTTTGGAGAGATGTATATACCCTGTTGTGGCACAGAGCTCAAATTTGCAGTGGTGCCCTGAATGTTTGCAGAGGGGTCGGGATAAGTGAGTATGGGACTATAGGAGGAGCAGGCAGGAGCATTCACTGTTATGGAAAATTTTCCTTTTTTCACAACGTGTAATAGCAGAGGGCAATACTGCTCTATGGCCTGGAGGAGGGTTCCTCCCCCGCAATCCTCTGTTAAACTGTCTGTTGTATAGCCCAGTACTTGAGCTGTGTGCTGCCTGGGTATATTTGGCCCTTAATAACTGAGCCACCTACTCACAGATGTTAACAAATATTAGTAGTAAAAGAATGCAAATTAAAGCAGCTAGCCAGGATTTATTTTGGAAGCCTGCCTGAAATCAAAGCAAACTTTAAAGAAGAGATGAGGGGTAGTTTGGCAGATTTTGCTCTTTGTTAATGTTTTTCACTTAGCATCATGACGGTTCCTATGCTCACACTGGAGTGTATACATGCTTCTTTTCTATTCATTTTCAAGACCAACTTTATTTCCAATAGATCTAATAACAGAGGGCCAACTGTTATTCCTGTCTTGAATTTGCAGACTGGTTTCAGGGTAGGGTTCCCTTTAAAGTGCACACCTGTGGCGCGGCTGCATGCACCTTTTAGCAGTCTCTGCACTATGCTCTTCCAGTGGCGCTCCCCTTGCTGTACCTGCTACAGCGTCAGAGCCTGGAGTATGAGGGAAGCCCAGATGAGAACTACAGCTCTTCTACAGAACTTCCAGCTCTTCCTGAAATTGGGCAGGTCTGGGGAAAGCATGCTATGTGTGAAGATTCTGATAGCATTCTCCCATGCCGTGGAGGGGGAATAAACATCCTTTGCCCTACCCTTAGGTGCGGCAGTGGGAAAATCATCCTGGGCCCTCCACCCCCATCTGCAGGGTTTAAATATTACAGGAACTTGGTGCAGAAGGGTAGGCTGACTTAGAAAGGGAACAATGGAGTAGACTCCTCATCCTGATGGAAGGGAAAAAGCCTAAGGGCTGAAAGACCTGACAGCCATTGATCCTTTAAGGGGAGGGAAGTTGGGAGCAGAGGCTCCCCACTACAGCTGGGTTTTTTAAGTGGGGGAGGAAGGGAACAGAGTTGTCCATGTGCTGCTTCTGTTATCTCAGGAACAGAGGTGGGGGCCAAGGAGCAAAATGAGACAGCAAGCAAAATAACCCCTGGATGCTGTTCTTTCTTAAGAATGGGAAGAGAAAGCAAAGTGACCTGGGAGCTCTTTTAGCTAACATACAAGGAAGGTATCCCAAAATGAGCCTGTGTACGAGGCTTCATGTGGAGGGGGTGGTTGAATGTGTAAGTGGGTGCATGGAGAACTAAGTGTCTTTGTGCTCAGAAGAATCCATTTTGCATTTACTGTATCTGTCTCCTGTGTCTTCTCTGTGGTTACCAAATGCAACTTTTTGGTTGCAAAATTGACAAAGAAATTGCATGCAGATTTTCAGGATGAGTTTTAAGATAATACCAGTTTTGTCTTTGAAAACTGCCTTATCCCTTTTAGACAACTGTGTGTGTGTGTGGGGAGGGGAACATGAGGAATCTGCAGAATGTTTCTCTTTTCACAGGATCAGGGGGGAAATGTAATTTTATGCAAATTGTATGAATTATTTTGCACAAACTAAAACCTGACTAGAGCAGATGTGTCCAACTGTGAAGTTTCTCACTAGCATGGCAATGGAAAATATACCACTTGTGGTGGCTGTAAAGATCGACATAATGGAATATTAATATTGTAGTAACTACAACAATGTCTGTGTTAAGCCTCTGAGTATGCTCAGTGCAAACTAGATGTTTCTAGAAGCCTGAGCAAAATCAGGCCAAAACTTGGGCTATGGTTTAGCTGACTTGAACAACATCCTGATGTCAGTGTAGCCAGCCATAGGAGAATCATCCAAGTGTGGGAGGAACCTCAAGAGTCGTCATGACTTCTTTCCCATCATCCTCCTGGCTCCTCGCAAGGAGGGAATGGCAGGGGAAAGGGGGCATATCTGCAGTTTCCATGTCTACCTGCAATCTCTGATGCCATGTTGGTCCCTTGGAACCATTGTTAGGTGACAGATTAGAGCTGCCTAAGGGAACCGGCCCGGTAGCCTAGGATTAGGTTAGCACAAAGATGGCTCAAAGCTGCAGCCAAGGATGTGGGCCTCAGCTGAGTTCAGTACTCGGACAGTTAACAAATGTGCCATGTCTTCACTTCAGCCAACCTGTTTCCTGAGTCCTTTCAGTAGTAATTCCTGATGGCCAAAACATATGCTCCTTATACGCACAGTAGTGTTAAGAATCGATTCTCTGACAGCAGTGGGACAGTCAGGTACTGTAGGGAGGTGGAAGGGCAGCTACATTGGAATGAAGTTCCCCCTAGCCTTTTTTTATAATCTAGACAGGCCTAGAAATCCAATGCCCAGGACTAGAGCTAGCAGGCTACTAACAAAACTTGGCTTTTAATTGAAAATATAACTCATGAAACTGCAGAGTGACAAACTGAATTTTATTTTTCTGTCAAATGGAAATAATGACATAAAACAATTCAATTTACTGGTTTTCTTAATGCTGTGAAGTTTTTCACAAGCTCTATGTAAATGTTGTAAGAGTCTCTCACAAAACTTAAGTCAAAATATTAAATATTTCCTTACTTATGGCTGGAGAGGCCCTTTTCAGAAAATCTTAACTTTCTCTCCTGACATTTGGATGAAAATCCCAAACCTACAAGCACTTAAATTGAGAATTTACCTTTCTCCTCTCTGGATATCCCTGACTCTTCTTGAATGAAAGGTTTTTAAAATGCTGTTTTCCATGCTGAATATTTACTCCTCTGTGAGTCAGGGCCACTGATGATTTCACTAATCTAATGTTAAGCTTACCTCACACACATTAAAGTAAAATTGTGCAGTGGCCATGAAGATGAGCAGAGTGTTTCTTTGCTTTCAGCAGTTCTGTCGGTTCCATGATTGAAGCAGTTTCTTCCCTAATAGTTCTGTGCTCTGACGTTTAGGCAGTTTTAGATCTTGGTCTTCCTTGGAAGCCATGGGGGAGCATCAGAGCTGTCATGATCTTAAAAACTGACATTTGTAAGCCCCAACGGGGGCTTCTTTGTGGCCCATGTGAATGTGCTAGGAAAGCACGTGTTTTGATGCTCATGATAATGAGACATAGGCCTAGGTTAATAAAAAAGAATATTTGTACTCCATTTTACAGAAAATAGTTTTTACTTATTTATCAATTTCCAAATTTTAATTAATAGTAGAGTAAAATGTGATTAAGTGTGACCGTGTGTAAACACAGTCCCTAACTAACAAAAAAATAAACACAAAGCCCATCCATGTGAGCTATTGGAAATGTGTTACAGTGCTATGAAAAAAGCCAGGGTTTGATTTCCAGCCTCTCCTCTCCTGGACTAGTAACCTGCTTGAGAGTACTTGACACTTTGCTTTTAGGTGGAGGGCAATGCTTCACATCCCTTTACAGTGAAACCTTTGGTGGATCAAGGAGTGGCAATGGCAGGCTCTGAAGAGAAACTCCATCAGTCCCCTATAGCTGGAAAGATGATGGCTCTTCCACAGTTCCTTGAGGAAAAGAGGACATTAAGGTGGTGATGATGGAGGAGGAGGAAGATGATGGTGCAGTACTTCAGGTCTCTATCAGGGATGCAGGGGACTCCTTACATTAAGAAAACATTTCAAATCTGAAAGATAGTATTTCTACCCATTTTTCCTTTTATAAATATTCGGTACCGTACACTCTAAATGTGGGGCAGGGAATATGACTAAAAGAGTTGAAATGCTTTTATTACTTAAATATCAGCTTTGTATAATATATATTCAAAAGCAGATACTCATTTAAAGGTGATATTTAATATAACACTGTTTGGTTTTTTAAAAATTTTCTTATACATCTTACCACTGTCTGAGGCAATGCTCCAGTGACTACTGAAATATAATAGCTGCTTTCTCTCTCAGTACACAATTTGACAGCATTTATTCTTTCCTTCAGTGAACATAATTACTTCACATATGGAATCTGTGATAGCCTACAGGCATCTGAGAGAAACCAGAATCATACAATCTGTCCCCTTTGTGAGCTTAATTTACATTCACAAGTGTCATTTTAACAGTGCTGGCAACATGTAGGATAAAAATTACAGGTCAGCTGCAGCATGTCACAGGGAACTGTGCTTAAGTCAATAACATGGTATTATTACATTCTGGATAATTTTACAAGGTAAATCTCACAGGAGGAATTTGACCCCTATTTCTTAGTTTTCTGCTTTTTGGTTTCCCCATAAGGTAATTCATTTAGAAATGAATGTTGCAGAGCTGCAAACACACTAACAGTTGGTCTGCAGCAAATATTTGTACTGTGTACCATATCCTGCAGGATAACTTTGTAACATCATTTAAGGTCAGAGTGAAGCTGGCATGTTTTAAAGTTTGCACTGTACACTCTTGTAAGTGATTTTTGTTCTGATTCATGTAATCAAAATACTAAACCTTGTAGCCTTCTGCCCTTTAATTTTGCTCAGTTGACAGAGAGATTTTAGAGTATTGTGTGACTGACCCTTTTTTCTGGCTGGCTAAGATAGCGCAATACCAGACATTGTGTAGTGTCTCTTGTAAAAAGGAAAATTGGTGTGAGAGACGGGGAGAGATGGTGTGTATACAGGTATAAAAAGAGTATGCAATTTCCCCTTCTAGCACCAGTAATATAAATAGAGATGCATCAACTGGGCTGTTTAACTGCAGGTGAGAATATCCATATATGGGTTGTGACAGGGTCAGGCCAGATGGCTACAGGAGAGTGATAGAAGGCAGATATATTAGCCCCAGGTTAAGTAGGTCCCTTTTCCCTGGGTAAGGTAACAGGGAAGGTTCCAAACAATCAGGAACTTTCTGGGAACAATTAAGGCAGGCAGGCTGATTAGAACACCTGCAGCCAATCAAGAGACTGCCAGAATCAATTAAGACAGGCAGGCTAATTGGGGCACCTGGGTTTAAAAAGGAGCTCACTTCAGTTTGTGGTGTTGTGTGTGAGGAGCTGGGAGCAAGAGGCACAAGAAGCTGAGAGTGAGAAGGCGTACTGCTAGAAGACTGAGAAGTACAAGCATTATCAGACATCAGGAGGAAAGTCCTGTGGTGAGAATAAAGAAGGTGTTGGGAGGAGGCCATGGGGAAGTAGCCCATGGAGTTGTAGCTGTCACGCAGCTCTTACAGGAGCCACTGTAGGCAGCTGTAATCCACAGGGCCCGGGCTGGAACCAGGAGTAGAGGGCAGGCCCGGGTTCCCCCCATCCCAACTCCCTACTTGATACTGAGGAGTTGACCTGGACTGTGGGTTCCACCAGAGGGGAAGGTCTCTGGCCTGTTCCCCTATCCACTAGGTGGATCAGCAGAGACTGTGGGGATCGTTCTTCTTTCTTTTCCCCATGCTGGCCAGTGATGAGGCTAACTGAGTGAACGGCAGATTTGAGTCACGAAAGTGGCCAAACTGAGGGCTGCCGTGAACCTCTGAGGCGAGCAAATCCGCCAATAAGTGCAGAACCCACCAAGGCAGAGGAGGAACTTTTGTCACAGGATATACACTCTTGGATACTGCTACCTACCCAAAGTTATTCTTAAAAGGTAATCTGGGTTACAAATGACACTTAAGTAAATCTGAAAAATCAATTACATATTATTGTTTTTTCATAAAAGTAGTCTATTACTGATTACTAAATAAGTCATGACCTCAAAAGGCTCCACAGTTTGTTTTGAAGAAGCACCCAAAAGTTCATATGCTTAACTAAGGTATTTGTAGTCTTCAGACCAAACACATACCCCTTCACTTTCTCTATCCAGCACTCATTCCTTTTCCCCCTGCAATAAGCACCCCCTTACGTGCTGTAAGTATTGTTTGTTCTAATAGCACAAATTGAAAAACTCACATTTGTAATGATTAGTTTCCATTTCATCAAAAATGCGGGTCATTGAGTGAAAAACGAGGGTGATTACAAGTGAAGATTACTTCTGCCAAACTCTACTTAGTGTGCTATGCTAATAAAGACCACAACAAAATGGGAGTAGAGGGGGTAACATTTCCTGTGTATATTGGTAAGACCATTGCTGGAATACTGTGTCCCATTTAAAGGATGCTGAAAAATTGGACACAAATGATTTGAGGATTACTCAGGTCATCAAAAACTATTGTCTATAAGTACCTATATGGAGAGAATATTTCTAATAATGTAGTAGATCAAATGACAATGGCTGGAATTTGAAATTAGACTAATTCAAACTGGAAATAAAATGCAAATATTAAGTGAAGGTAAATAGCCATTGGGAAGTAGTAGATTACCATGGGAATAGTAAATTATCTGTCAGCTGAAGTCTTTCAGTCAAGACTGGATGTTCCCATACAAGATATCCTCTAGTTCAGCCAGAAGTAATAGGCTTGATAGAGGAATTCTGTATGAATTCTATAGACGGTGTTATGCAGGAGGTCAGACTAATCCATAATGGTCCCTTCTGGCCTTAAATCTATCGAGCCAAGTCCTGAAATCTTTATTCAGCCTTTTATTAGGAAAACTCCCATTTAAGTCAATTGAAATTTTCCTGAATAAGGACCCAAAAGATTTGGCTTACAAAAGAAAATAACATTCCAAAACCCTTTTTATCTTAAGCAGGAGTTTTCAGTATTGCTTTTACCCGTTAAATTATTACATGCTTGAAAGGCTATGTCAGGAAGCAAAAGATATGGAAGGCAGCGTGACGATATTCTTTCTGCCCCTAGAATATTATTCTCTATTTGTAGTAAAACGTCTGTCACTGGGGAAGACAGCAATGTATTTGCAAGTATAAACCTAATGATGCCTCTTAATAGGCATATGAAAAATCTTACTGATAAGCATACAAGGTGGATTTTAAAACAAAGGTGATACTGCCATAGCAACACCACATTCACTGGGCTACCCAGTGGCTAACCTATCCTCAGACTCCAAAATTAATACAATATTTGCTTGTGGAATGAGAATGATCTTTGTGCTTTTTTCATATAAATTGACAGTCATAGTCAAGTTCTGACCGGACTGATGTTCCTACCTCTGAAAACATTTCACAGTTGGCACATCTTCCTGACAGTAGCTTCAGTGGTGACCCATTGAATGAGCCACTGAGACCAAACTGCCTTCTCAGATTTAGACCTGGACCCACCCTCTCAGCCCTAGTAACTGATCCCTTCTTGTCAGGTACAAGGCACATTGTGAGGGTGCTCCATGGAAGCTTTCGCTACTGCTGCCTGTTTTGTGGATACACGTTGTGGAGGTCTCCAGTACTGTCAAGAAGGCATCACCTTTCATAAGACACTAAATTAACTTTAAAGAAACAAAAAGTTTATCCATGAAAAGTGTATGGACTTCTGTATTAATGTATTAAGTGAACAATCCCACAGCCAAAGCATAATTAGCAAATTTTAGGCACATTGCTAGTTCCCATCAACAATGGAATTACAGTATATTAAATTCCATCTCTGGCATTCAGTCAGCTGGGAGGATGTAATTGGGAAGCCAGCTAGTCCCATCAATGTCTTATGAAGCTCAGAATTCCTAAAGTGGTTTCTGCCAGGCATTGGGGTTCTAAATAAACCTTTTATATTCTCTGCAGTTTAGTGCCCATAAAAAGTGACAGACTGGAAACCAAAGCCCCATATATATCCACATAAAAACTACATTCCTCAGCCCTGTTTGAGGATGGATCACTTCTGTGGGTGAGAGTGGTTTGGCTTCCATGTCCAATCAATGTCTTTGTTCTCTGCTGAGACTGTTAACTCGGTGGCTAGATGCTACTGTGCTGGCAATTAGTGCTAGATTGGCTGAGGTTTTTGTGAAGTAGATGGATACCTGTCTGCTAGGAAGTACACTGAGATCACCAACTGATTTCAGATTAGCCACTGGACAGCTATCCGGTGGTAATGACTTTCATTCATATGGCTTGCATCAGATTAGACTCTATGATAGGCTTTGGACATAAACTGTCAATTTTGCTTTTCCAAAGAAAATCAAAACAAAACGAAACCCAACAATCCAGTGAAATTTTGTACAGGTGAGTTTTTCTTGAGTCAAATGAAAATCCTGCGCTAGACTGGGAATTGGCCTTGACTTGCCTGACAATAATTGCTACTGTTTCCTTACATTATCCACAATCCATCGTGCCCTCAGAATACATGTTCTTCACTGTTTTAGAGTCATTATGACAGAGAGAAGAACCCTGATTTAGATCAACCAGTCTTCCATGCCTCACTTATAGAAAGCTGAGTAAAGAAAAATCTACCGATTATATATGTGCCTTTTTAATTTACCACTCAGAGGATGAGGCTGAACAGTAATGGTGATTAACGTGATTTTAACATAGATGAAGTGCTTTTTCTTCTGAACTGTCATTTAATCTTATTTCTCCTCCTCCTTCCTTAAAAAAAGACGTCTGATCTCTGGTTTGTTCATAAACACAATATCAAACACCTCCTGTATGACTCAGACGTAAAGCACAGCTGCATATTTGCCACTGCTGAGTCACCTGTAGAACGCTCTGCCTGACAGTTGGTTTACACAGTATGGGTTAGCAGAGGAATCTGCTAGAGAGAAAGGCAGAGTCTACAACGTAATTAAGAAGATTTCTGCCTTCCCACTGCTCTCTGTTGTCTATTCTTCTTGTCATGTTTCCCCTGGCTTTTTACCTTCCTGAAATAAAAGTTTACTTGGTGAGAAAACAAAGCTTCCACTCCAGTCATTTTTGGGGAGCTGAACACCAGACATCCTTTTTAAAGTGCTAATTGTCTGAAGATTGTTCACAAATATTTTGTTGCTATTAGCAGGTGAAATGGTTTTGACTCCACTGTATCTCAAGAAACATCTTCAGCAGCTGTTAGCTCTGGTGACATGTTTTAGTGAGGGCATATTAGTGATACTCCAGTGTCATTGCTGCTTGCTCGCGTTTCTATATTTAAGATTGATTATATATATGTATGTTTGAGTGTGTGTATCTGCTGTATGCTTGTGTGTATGTATGAATGAGAGAGAGCAAGAGATAGAGAAATCGATTTTTAAGTTGATTTTTCCCAAAGTTTGGGAGGGAGGGTGTATTTGTGCCTTATAAAATAGAACCTTTAACTTTGTTTCCATGCTATTAAAATTAGCTTTTTGTTTATACATGAAAAAATCTTTGAAGGCCTTTTCAGAAAAGATGTGCAGTATGTCTATCTGCCCTAAACTACAGCTTTGCAAAGTTTTTTCTCTGTGAATTTTTTTTGTTAATGTTAACTGACTTAGTAACAGAAATCCTGCACTTATACAGCTACCCATCCCACTTTTACACACACTTCTACATTGCTCTCTCATTTCCATCCCCATATATAACCAGTCCCTTCCATTCACTCCTGCTTATTCAATACATTCATCCACACATTCTCATTCCACCCAACCGTTACACCACATACACTCAAACACACACCTACACTGCACCCACTCAATTGCACATCCATCCTGTGCGTGTGCATACACACATTCTGCATTCACCTATGCACTCCCATTTGTCCACGCTTACATTGACCCCCTACACTTTCACTCCTGCATTCACTGACATTTACACCCACATACCTACTCTTGTCCGTGGGCTTGCACATGGCCACACACAGTAACACACCCAACTGCTCATGCATCAAACTCCCATCAACTCACATACTCTCTCATTCATTATCACTCACTCACCCACCTGCCCTTTGTCACCTATATTCTTGCGTATGCCACATCCACACATAACCTTGCCCACACTCTGCCCAGAGGACTGGCGGGGAGGGAGGAGTTCTCAGCCCTTTATTGGCAGGATCATTGGAAATCCCTTTCACAGTCCTTGTTTATTTATGTCTATAGCAGCGTTTCTCAAATGCAGCCATTGTGGCCGCATGCGGTCATTAGCAGATTTTTTTGTGGCCACGACAGCCTCCAAAGCATGGGTGGAGATTTGGGGTGGCAAAGCAGCAGCTCCTCCCTACAGCACTCAGCTATTGCTCCTCAATAGCTGTTACCAAGGGCAGAGAGATGTACTGCCTTGCTTCTTGCAGTGGAGCCACCAGCAGGGATCAGGGTCTTGGTGGCTCTCGGCAGCGCCTCTGGAGACTCGTGGTGCCGATGTGTGCGGAGCCAGAGGCGACTCTCGTGAGTGGTGGCAGCTGTGGTGTTTGGTCGCTGAGGCTCTGCTCCCACTCACTTTTCCTGGGGCAGGCTCTCACTGAAGGGTGGGGGGAGGTAGGAACAGAGAGATGGGTTTATCAGAGTGGCCATCAGCAAGAGCTGCTAAGTGGCACCTGGAATAGAGCTGCAAAGGGGGCTGGCTGATTGACTCAGGGAATATCGGGGCAGCACTTTGGTCCTGCACGGTTGCCAAGTAGCACCAGCTCTAGTGTGGGGCCTCAAGTCCTTCACAATTTTTAATTAATATTTATTTCTTTAATATGGTACTGTTGCTGTTCTTAAGAGCTGCCTCTTGTAGCGGGTGATGTCAGACTCTAGCTACATTTCAAATGTTGTCCTGGTGTGTAATTTGGCTGGAGTCTGAGAGACATAGAAACCTTCGACAATTTATAAAAAAATGTTAAAAGGAGCCATTTTGAAGGCCTTTTTAACAAAATAATTGTTTAAGGTTCTTAGAACAGACAGCGTGTGAGAATTGTAGGTAAACCTGAAGTCTGAAAACAGGAGGATTTGTTTCTTTATCAGGGGAAATTAAAAATATCAGTCTTAAATGGGCATGCTAACAGCAGCAAGCCTGTCATTTCCCCATCATACTGAGACTTTCTTCTGTAATTAGGAGGAGAAGACAAGAGGACGTTGGCAGCCTGTTTCACTAAACCCTTCATGAGGCATAAGTTAATACAATGAGCTCAATGGGAATTGAAGATGGTCTCATCTCCCAGAATCAGACCCCTAATCTTTTTTTAATCTGTAGATCACAATCCAAAATGAAGGCAAAGTCACTTACCTTAAAGGGGTCCTTCTTTGAGATAGGAAAACATGCACAGGGCCGGCCCTAGATCAAATGATGACTCAGGTGTGGAGTGTCTCTGGCGCCCCCATGCTTTATTTGTTAAACTTTTGAGTACCTTATTTTTTATTGCATTTGTAGTCCATTTTATGATTTGCATGCATGATTTGTCCCTGTCATATAAGACGATAAATTTTCACACTTGGATCTGTGAATCTGTATTTATTCATGCCATATATAAGCAAATAAAAAAATGTTCCCTCTAAGCTTATAGAAACTTTGTAATATTAAGAATAATTGAAATGTATTAACATCAAGAAATTGAACTGTGCACCAACAATGGGTGGACCAGTATTAAATAGTGTTACAGAAGGTGACAGCCTTAGAATGTTACCCCTTCAGATTTGCCCTTGCTGCAAACTAGATTGCAATTGAGCTTTTTGCTTCCTATACTGAGCCCCAGAAGGCTTCTTTGGGGGAATCTTTTATTTTCTACAGGGGAAAATAGAGTATTAGGGAGAGCAAAAGTCTATGTTCCACAGTCTTAGAAAGTCATCAAACATTACATGTAAAGCATGGCAAAAGAGCAGTATTTTTTTATATTGTTAAGTAGATAGGGGTTTGATAGATATCTCTGGAATCTCATAAAATATGTTTTTTATTAGTCACTACTTACACTCTTCAAGTCTTAAAACATAATAAAACAAGGTTCACAATATAACAGCTGGGCTCTCGCTTAACCTCAGTTCGTTCTTATATTTCACTGACTGACTGGCAATGCCCCACCCCTTATATATATGCGCATATATATATATATATGCATGGGCATGGCTGACAACATTCTAGGAGGTTTGAGGAAAACATAGTTCTCATACAGTCTGGAAGGTTCCACAAGATTCTACACGGGTCCAGAACATCCTAGAAGGTTATTGAAAAATGAATCCACATACGGAATACCTGAAGCATGTTATTTCAAACATTCTATTTTCTCTTTTGTCGCTAACAACAAAAACGGCACCCTGAGCCTCGAACCTCAGCCCATTGCCTGAGTCGCCTGCCCATAAATCCGGCCCTGAATGTGCATATTCATTATAAAACAAAAATAGTTTGGCCAAAAAAAAGTAGCTTATGTTAGGGCCACCTGGGAGCCTTTGTGTGGGTTTTGGCCATTTAGTCTTCAATAAAACATGAATGCTTGCCATAGCAACCACAGAAGCGCATGGTATGTATGCTACCTCTGAGACACAGATTGCTTTAATAAAGACAGACACTTACTGAAGAAAGTCTAGCAAATGTGGACTTTTTATAGTGTTTTATCAGAAAACAATCTATCTTGAAGAAACATTTATGGTTGACTAGTAACTGTTTAATAATTAATACAATATGCTATAAGGCTTTATTTTTTCCCGTACACACGTGCTATAGGAGATTGTTGTTTGAATGGAATGAGCATGGTGAGTGGCTATATTGCAGGCAGAAAAGCAATGCTGATGGGTATTCAGTCCTATTCCCCTTTTGTTAGTGCAGTGGACTACAGGAAGAAGTAACTTTGTTGAGTAAATCTTACTATCAATAATGGGTCTGGGCAAAACCAGGTGTATCTTACTTACATATTTTGATTTCTCTGCTGTTAATGCCTACCTTGACCTTCCCATCGTTGTGCTATGCATAGTATTTACTTAATTTATTTTTATTTAGTGCACGGCTCACACACGTACAAGTCATATGCAACCACTTGCCGTGGAAGAATCCTATAATTGCAACTGGTGTTTTTGAACTGAGCCCTTCAGCTTTATCCATTTAAACATTATAGGTGACCAGACAATTTTGCAACAGATTTTTTTTTCTAAGTCCCAGGGGCTAAATTAAGTGGAATATCAGCAATTTGCACCATGAATGAATTTGGCCCCTTTCTTCCTACTTAAGAAATATTGCCAAACACTTCACAAAAATTAGAACTTTGAATTTAGAATGCTAGGGAACTGCCTCCTCTACTATGTACAATTTCAAACAAAATATTTATTGTGAATGTATCCGATTAATCATGTATATTAATTATAATTGTCAAGTATTATTCATCTGTTATAAAACAAATTCGTTACTGGAGAATCATACCAAAATAATGTTGTTTTTCAAACAGAAATAACTTAAATTGAAATAAGACCCTCTAATACCACCATCTATGCAAGTAAATTACTTTCAAAGTAATTAAATATGCATATCTGGGCTGTGTACTGTACAGAGGAACCAAGTTTTATTGTGGCAATATGCTTATAAATCCCTTAGGTATTAAAGATGAAGAATCAATGGCATTTTGTATTCGTACAGCCATGAATAAGAAGAAAAATGATATTTTGGCAGTTGCATAATTTTTAGGAATGTATATTTTTATTAACTTTTACTAGTTAATTAGTATTTTTGGCAAATAGAAAATACAGTCACCATATCTATTATTCTGACATTTCACAGAGACTTAGCACTCCATAAGATATTTTAATGTTGTGTATGTGTCTGAATTTATGACCGTGACACACTCGCTTATCTTCTGCAGGTACCTAGGAAACAGAGCAATGCTGAGAAATCAAAATCGTTATGTTGAGTGAATTCATTATTGTTTGACTCGCCCCTCCATGAAATAGCACTATGCAGCCAATTGGAGTTCATGGTCACTTTATTGGATCATCAGGGTTTATAGTCCATAACAAATACAAATACAGAACGAAACAATAACAATATGCTACATCTGACCTACTATTCCATTTTATGAGATTTTGTCTCTGTCATGTATGCCAGAGTACAGTGACTGGCTGACTGTACCCTTTGTTAAGAGGCAGCCTGTGCCCTGCCTATGGATTTCAGCATTCCATTGCACCAAAATGGAGCAGTCACTTAGGATGCAGAAAATTGCGAGGGACATGCTGGCTAATTGAGGTAGGATCTCAAAAAGAAGTACTGTTGGTTATGTCCTAACATGAATATTAGCTGCTGCTATATTTATTACATCAGTGACTTGTTTTTATAAGACTCTGCTTCCTAGAGGTGTGTAGAAGTTGAACTGGGACTGCTAAACACTACTGAAATGTTCAGCTAAACAAAGCTGTCACCAGGAGGTCTGTTTTCCAAGATGAATAATTTAGCCCAATTTTCAGCAAAGGTACCTTAAAAGAAAGTTGAAATTTCTATATTTGGACATTCTAATCCACCCTTTAAGAAGATAATATGGCCATTTATATGCCGACCAAATTGATCATGGAAATGCAGGATTTGGCCAGTCCATGTTTGCAAATTAGCCTCTCATACTTCACATAGAGATTACTCCTTAAATATTGCAAAATGTTCTTCTATTAAGCATCTAACTTCTTATAAAATCCACATTAAATTCCTGTTTGAGATACTCCATTTTAAGCTTTAGCTCACATGCAGCATTCTCCAGAGGAACCTCGCATTCAGCGTAACCCCATGAGATCAGTAACAAACACAGGGCATTAGATCAGTTCTTTGGTGTCTCTTTATATTTAACCCTAAAGCAAACACCGGTGAACAGGTGGCAACAAGAGCTACATTTCTATGGTTTAAACTTCGTGCTCATATATGTGAACCTGCCTGGATGTGTCTCATTTAAGATCAGCCACTGCCACCCACCTATATTACCAGGTGGGAAACTTGATCAGACCTGCAGTGTGGACAGCTTCAGAGGGAGGGGGGGAGTTGTATGCCTGGGAACACAGACATGGGCCCCTCTTCTTCCAGAAGGAGATGGGAGCTGATTGGCCCCTCACTGCCCTCCCCTCATTAATTTAGAACTCTGCCCAGGCTTTTCCTCCCTTTATCTGCCCCACCCTTCCTCCTAATAGTTGTAATATAGAAGCTGAGTTTTTAAGATGCTACGCGTTTGACTGATCACCTGTTTTCGAGTCAGGAAGGAATTTTTCCTATTGGGGCCAAATTGACAGAGACCCAGTGGGATATTTTGCCTTCCTTGCAGAATCATGACACACAGTTGGTCAAATAGCATGAGGATTTAGAAATTAATATTAGTAATTTGTAAGAATGTGGTTTTTCAAATTCATTGCAAAGTGTGGCTGGTGTCCAGTTTTAAGGCCAAAAGGGCCAGGTTTCAGGCATGGGCAGCAGGTAACACAGGCTTCCCCAAACAGCCTGGCAGGGCCCCACCCACACTTCGTCCCCAAGCTCCCTCCTGCCTGCTTCCAGTTCCCTTCCCGCTCTTCTGTGGCGGAGAGACTTAGGCAGGCAGGCTAGGGCCAGTGCTCAGAAGGCCCGGGGCTGGGGATGCTGGGGCAGGCAGGCTGGTGCTGGTGCTTACAAAGCCTAGGGCTGGGGGCACTGGGGCTGGGCCAATGCACATGTCCACCTGGCACTGAGGGTGCTGGGAACTCAATGCTTCCCCTGCACTCCAGGGCTGGGGGTGCTCCAGCCACATGGCCTGCCTGGTGCTCCTGGGGCTGGGGGTGGGCTGGCAGCCGCAGTGTGGGTGTGTGCTCTGTGGGCTCCAGCGGGAGAAGGGCAGGGCCTTGGGCAGAGGTGAAGGAGCCCAGGGCTAGCCTGCCCCATCGGCGCATTCACAAACCACCCATGCTCAGCGGTGAAAGAGACTTGAGATTTTACTGGTGGACCTGGAGTCTATGGGAGAAAGGGAAAAGTGAAGTCTTCACAAACCAAGGTTGTTTTCTGATACCCTCTATCCTCGTGGGGATGAGAGGATTCAGTGAGCTAAATCGTAGGGTAGGCTGAGGAGAGACTCCCTTGAGTTATGGGTTATATGGTGTGAGCCCTGGAACCCTTGCACTTGTCCCTCTTAAATGTCTGGTATGTAACAGACGTGGAGGCAGGGCATAAAGCTGTGTGAATAGCTGATTGCTCCCGTCACTGGAAGCTCTGAAAACATTCAGTCCAGGTCTAACTGAAACTGAAATTTTTCAGAAGTTTCAACTAATCAAAAAAGTTTTTAAAAATGTAGTTTCAGGTCAAACAAAACATTTAGTTCAACCCAAAACTAAATGTTTTGTGTTGGACATTTTTAGCCTTTTTTACTAAGTCAGTAGGAGAGAGAGAGAGAGAGAGATTCTGTAGTGAAGGGATGAGGGCATTCACCTGGGAGGAGGACATGCACACTCCAATCTTTGCCCCAGAGCAGGGATTTTAGCTTTGGTCTCTGACATCCCAGGTAAGTGCCCTAACTACTGGGCTATAAAAAGGCAGCTGCTGCCACCTTCTCCTTGGTTTTGTGGATGGTGCCTGTATCTTCTTGTGAATCTAGCTCAAAAAAATCAAACACTTCATTTTGATAATGTTGATCTGTTTAGACATATCTGGATTTTTTTCATTTCAACAGAGTTTGCCACAGTTGACACCAATTCACAAAATATTTAAGTTTAAAAAAGTTTTAGCCAATTTTTTTTTACCCAGTTCTAGTATAAAGCTCCTCCCCAGTATTCAGTTAATAAAGTTGTAGCCTGCTGCTTAAATCTATCCTTGTGTCTGTCTTCATTCACCTGCCTATCCTGGTCAGTGTGCTGCTGCTTTTATACACTATCACTTACTTTAGAAGAGCAGGTTTTTGATTTTTCTTAATTAATTGACACTCCAGCAAATGTAGTCAAAGTTTGGGACAACAGAGTGTATCATCTGGTAGAATTAGGCTTGGCAGAATTTGATTTTTAGTTTTTATAATTTTGACAGATAATATCAATGATGATTATTAAACTTTTTTTATTTATTTTTGATTTAAATTTTCACAGTTGTGGGAAATTATGGGGGTGGATCTGTGACTGGGTGGGACTCACCCCTGCGGCCCCTCCTGCTGGTCGTCCAGGGAATTATCATTTCCAGCCTCTGGAGCGCTCTGTGCAGGCCGGTGTCGTGCTTGCTGTTGGGCCCCAAGACCCTCCCAGACCCTTTCACGCCAGGGGGCAGTAACCCAACAGATCTGGGTCTCCCCCACCCTGGAGGAACCCCCACCCTCTATCCCTGCCTTGCCTCAGTCTTTGGCTACTGCCAGTCACCATCTAGCACCCGCTCCCTGGGGCAGACTGCAATATAATTGCCACTCATCATCGGCAAGGAAGGTCTGGACCTGCTGTTTCTGCCTACCTTTGGGCTGCCCTCTGCAACCTCAGTACCCTTTTCCCAGGCCTTCATCAAGGCCTGCAGCCTGGGGGTTTCTAAGGCTGGAGCTCCCCAGCTCCTCTGGCTTTTCCCCAGCCCTGCTCCACTGATAGGTACCCTGCTCAGCTCCCAGCAGTCAGGCCCCTCCCTCTCAACATCTAGAGAAAGTGTCTCTGTGTCCTCCTGAGCCACTGCCCTCTTATAAAGGCCAGCTGGGCCCTGACTGGGGCGTGGCGGCAGCTGTGGCTGTTTCCCCAATCAGCCAAGGCTTGTTGCTTTCCCTTGCAGCAGCCCTCTCGCAGTCTCAGCCCTCTCCTAGGGCTTATTTCAAGCCCTTCAGGGCAGGAGCAGGTGACCACCTCACTACAGGATCATGTAATTATTATTTAATCATAGTAGACATTGAGATTCAAAAAGTTAAACTTCATAACCATTTAAACACACACTGTCAACATCACGTGTCAAAATATACAAAGTAAATCGCCTTAAATCAAACTCTAAGTTCTCATGTAGCATTTTTCTTTCTTTGCCTCTCTGTAAATTTTGGTGGATATCAATGGAAATAGTTTTTCTTTGGTTTGTGTGTGTATGGTGACACCGACATTTTTCAACAATTATTAATAAAAAATGGAATCCTTCCAAGCCTAGGTATAATGTAGCAATACAATGAAGGGTCCAGCAGTATCCTGTGTATTTTCAAGCACCGTTTATGCTAGAGATGGTTGCATCTGTCTATGTCCACTACTAATTCTGCATCCGTTTATGTTCACAGCCCTAATTCCCATTACACAAACACTCTGTGACTTGGGAGTTTTAATCCTTAACCAACTGATTCCCTAAGATTTGCATCTGGGTGAGTGACCGTTGTCTACACGTGCTGCTGAACCCCACCAACTTCTGCCTAGCCTACAGAGCACTGCACATGTATGTGCTTTACTTCAAGGGCTCCTCTGCTGCAGCTATCTGCAGAATTCAAGTACATAAAAGATTGTTACAAGGAGGAGAGAGAAAAATCGTTCTTCATAACCTCTGAGGATAGGACAAGAAGCAATGGGCTTAAATTGCAGCAAGGGTGATTTAAGTTGGACATTAGGAAAAACGTCCTAACTTTCAGAATGGTTAAGCATTGGAATAAATTGCCTAGGGAGGTTGTGGAATCTCCATCATTGGGGATTTTTAAGAGCAGGTTGGACAAACACCTGTCAGAGATGGTCTAGATAATATTTAGTCCTGCCTTGAGTGTAGGGGACTGGACTAGAAGACCTCTCAAGCTCTCTTCCAGTTCTGTGATTCTATGAATTCCTCAGCAAGGAGGGTTCCACAGTATGCAGGAAAAAGCTGCAGCAGGATATGGAAGGGAATACCTCGTCCTCTGAGGTATTGGCTTTTTGGAAATAGGTAGTGGGAACAAGCTCTACAGGGCACTACAGGACTCACAAGTAGAGACGAATGTTGAGACCAAGATGTAGTTTGTCTCATTATAGATGTAATCTCCTCTGGATATATATTATTCTAGACTCTAGGGGACACAGGCTGGACTATAGCAGCAATGACTACAGAGGCTCAGGACTCTGTTACTCAGCTTGTCTATACATTGGCGATAGAACCAATCATAACCCAGAATTCAGAGACAAACAGGTTTCATTTTACCTTTGGTTTTAGTTGTTGTTGTGTTGGAATGGAGCAGAGAGAGAGAGGGAGAGGGAGAGAGAGAGAAGCATCACAGCCTGGGAAGTCCCCATTAAACTTCCCATACCTACCCAAAAAGCAACTGAATTCTGTTGACAGTTACTGGGTTGTTGAAGGGTATTAGCCCAGCAGAGACCAGCAGCCCAGGAGGCTGAGGACTGGTTCCAGGTAAGTCTACCAAGAGCCATCCTAATTTTCCATTTGACTCCAGACCAGGGAACCTCAGGATGATACTGCTCTTTTTGGGTGAAGACCTCCTAAGAAATCCCATGTCTCGTTATTTTTTGTGTGAGTTTTAAGTGAAATTTAAATATATAAAGACAGCCAACAATTATAGCACTGCAACACTCAGTACAGAATTTATTCTTAACTCTCTATCTGCTTAGGCAGGTGCTGAGAGGAAATGGGGTGGTAAATGTTGGAAGGGGGAGGGTTTAAGGTATTGTTGCTATTTTATTATTCTAGTGACTCCTATTCTTTCCTTATCCCTTATCCTTATCCCCATAACTAATAAAGTCCCCCTTGTTGCTGTATTGTTACTTTGGACATTGTGATAGTTAGTTATTTTATTCCATATGGATTGGACTACACTCCTAGTATATTATTTGGTTGTAAACATTTTCTGGAAGGGCAGCAGGCTGACTAGGTTGCCAAGATACAGAACGCAGGACCCATACCTCTTGGTTGAGAGAGAAGAAGCTGCTCCAAGCAGCAAGCAACAGGGAGAAGGCTTACGCCACACTACAGGGTTGGGGTCGCATTGGACAAGGGGCCAGCAATGAAATTTAGACCTGGATTCAGATTCAGATTCTGAATGCATGCATAATACATGACCCCAGTGCAAAATATATGTATATATTAGAGGAGTTCAGAAGCAGAGTTTTGGTTCAAGCTCAGGCTTTTGTTAAAACATTCACAAATCAGCACTGTTGGTGCTGTAGCATGATTTCCATTAATTGTGTCATCCAGAGGTAATACATATGGAAGTGACATCACATCACAGGTCATTCATTGGGTATCCTGTGTTATGTTAGGGGTATTCGAGTTCTCTCAATATATAAGCTCTATCTCCCATTTATACTTTCTTCCCCCCCCTCCGCCCCCCACACATCTAGTTTCCAGTTACTTAGACAAAATTGAGTAAAGAAGCGTCTACCTGAAACCTTTTTGCAGGTCGTGGTGCTTTTAAAGCTTTAAAAGCTTTTTTTGCTGAAAAGGTGCCTATTTTCTTATCATTTTTTTTTCTGGAAAAAGGACATCATTTGAAGTTCCTTTTAGGCAGCTACATTTCATTGTAATACATTATGCCAGGGCACATCACTCACATGAAGATTTTATGGAGGGAAAAATGCCCTTTTCA
Organism: Lepidochelys olivacea; assembly: GCF_965140295.1. NCBI lineage: Eukaryota > Metazoa > Chordata > Testudines > Cheloniidae > Lepidochelys > Lepidochelys olivacea. The sequence goes on along the minus strand of NC_140418.1, from coordinate 72,847,217 downwards.
GATGCCCCCACTCACCCCAACCTTTGAAATGTGGTGGTTTAACAAAAAATCCTACTTTACCAAAAGAATTATGATACTTGAAAAACTGTATAATGATTGCATCTGCCTCGATTACATAAATGTTACTACTTAAGGAGGAATATAGAACTTAGTCATTCTATAAAATACCCTGATGATTTTCGCCTTTACTGGTGTGTTTTGAATTTTTTTTGGTTTTGTTTTGTTTGCAAAATGGTCCTGTGCTATTTCTTATGGTTTCTGTAAGATGAGAAATGGGCTGAATTTAAATGAAAATGAGGTGTCTAAAGGAAAGTGAGCTTCAGGTGTCACATAAGAAGCACTGTACATTTCCATTTTCTCTGATCCTCCAGCATGCATACGATTTCACCTCTTCACCTTTGAACAAGATTGCACTAACTTTGATCTTTAGTTTTGTTCAACTCCACAGAAGGAGCTGCTTGAAACGTTATCATTTTAGATGTTCTTTAAAAAAAAAAGAAAAGAAAAGAAAAGAAAGATGATTGAAAGCTGTGCCCTGGACTAAAAGCTGTAGATTTTGACTTGAACAGGGGCTTTGAAGCTAATGCATTATCAAGAGCCGTTTCTGTACATAACAAAACACAGATGTTTAATTATTTTCACGGGCTTTTTAACATTGAATTCCACTTTATTCAAACATTTATCTGTAGTAATGTCATATTTAAAATATTTTGCCCTTTCTCTGTTTTTATTCAGACTTCTTTGCTTAAATACTAAGACTGCTATTTGAGCCTCGGTAATATCGTGATATTAATTCATGATACTGGTATTTAATCTATTATTATAATTGCTATCTAAGCAAAACAATAATTTAGGTTCTTGATTTTTCTTCAAGATCTAGGAACAGGTAACAGGACAAAATGTGAAGTATCAGATTGTCAAGAAAGCACTCTTAAATTAGCAAAAATACAGATAATGCCAAAATAGAGATCTACTCATTCATTGGCATGGTTGTTATTATCCTACTACAAGCCAAATATTCACCTGAATATTTAGGTACTTTGAATCACAGGTAGCATTGTTTGGAGATATTCCTCCTGTCTCTTGCTGTAGAGTGGTTGCCAGAGTCAATTGTCCCGAGGAAGGTTTGATTCAAGCTTAATTCTAGGAGTGGGCAAAGGTTTGAGGTTGTGTTAGGGAAGTTATTTTATTCTAAACTGGTTTACCCAAAGTTATCTCTGTGGCCCTGTATTGAATCAGAGTGGCCTCCCTCTGGACTCGATAGCAAAGGAATGCTACCCTTCCCCTGGTGGGCAGAGCCAAACCCACCCTACCCTCCTCACTGGAGTACCAAGGTGGGACAGGAAGTATCAAAGGAGGGCCCTGTATATATCTACATCTGTAAGTCATTCATAGGTTGGACATATAGCATCCACCTCCATCCACTCTTGAACATCAGCTATCCCACTTTGAGCCATAAGTTCCCTGTAGACTCATTCTGCCTCCATGGCCTCTTCTTCCGTAAAACCTTCAAAGTTGTTCTCATCTTCGTCTTCTTCTTCATCTTGGTTGTCATCGCTTTCAGTGACAAAAGCACTTTTGAGACCACGATGCCAACATTTCTCTATCATTGACGGTGTGATTCCTAGCCAGGCTGTCTCACCTAACTTAAATACATCCAGCAAATTCAATTTCTTGATTACATCCATTATGCTACTGTTGTCCTCAACAATTTTCTTTACTAAGGCTTTACGATAGTTCATTTTAAATGTGTCTATAATGCCTTGATTGAAGGGCTGTATTTTGGACATCGTGTTCTTAGGAAGGTAGCTCACCTTTATCTTCCCGTCTTTGCTGGTTAAGGTCTCAGCTGGGGGTGGGTGGGACAGTTGTCAAGTAGGAGCAATGCCTTTGGCTCCAGGTTTTGTTTGCGTAGGTGGCTCCAGACAGCTGGTACAAAATATTTATTAAACCATTCCTCGAAAATATCCTATGTCATCCAGACATTTTTTGAATGGCGATAAATGAATGAAAGCAAATCCATGTTCTTATGCTGGAAAGCCCTAGGTGACCTGGATTTGCCTATGCACAAAGGTTTAAGTTTATGTCAACCAGTTTTATTCACGCAGAAAAGTATTGTGTCTCTCTCTTTTATCACCTTAAAACCTTTGGCCTTTTGTTCTTCAGACCTAGAAGCAAGTGTTCTATCTGGCAGCATACGGTAACATAAGCCGGTTTCATCAGCGTCATAGATTTGCTCCGGCGCATAGCCACCCTCGATGATGATCTCTTGTAACTTTAGCGGATATTCGTCACAAGCTTTTATATCTGCGGAGTGCATCTCTCCTGAAATTGTGACTTTCTGAATGCCATGACATTTTTAAAAATGATTAAGCCATCCACCGCTAGCTTTAAATTCATTACCTTGATGTGCAGAAGCGTCCTCACCCGAGCGTCTAAAATTGAGATCCTTCTTCAATTTCTCCGCTCATTTCCTTATAATGTCACTGGAAATTGGCGTGCCATCGAAGCATTCTTGGGCAAACCACGTAAATACTGCTCTATCTAGTTGGTTATCCTGGGCAGTTTTTAGGTGCTTCCTTTCCAGGCCTTCACTTTCATCCATTTCAACTAGCATTGATCAAAATTTTTCCTCATCTTTGATCTACCCTCTTAATGTTGATTCCCCCACTCCTAGTTCTTTTGAGACCTTCGCTTGGCTCATTCCTGATTTCAGTTTGTCCAGAGCTTCCAATTTTTCTTTGACTGTCCATGCATTTCGTTTCCATGGCTGTGAACTACTTGCCATCATGTCAATGGTATTTTAATATTAATGCTAACAATTTTTTTCAATTGTTTAGAAAATGTCAGTGCAGAGTTACAATGTTTCCAAAATACAACTAGTGAGGCAACTTAAGCTTAGTCTATACTGCACACAATTTAGAAATGAGACTAAAATAGGTGGGAGAGATGAGAATGCCTAATGGGACCATGGACAGGCAACATACGTTTACCCCTGCCTTCTCATTGTTGCACATTCGTTCTACCACTTTGATACATGCACATTTGTACAGACAATGTACTGTATGTATGTAATTTGATACAAGCCACATTTTTAAGAGCTGAGGCACCGACCACAGATGGTTTTGTAACGACTTTAAACTGGCAAGGCGGCAGCAAATTAATCAACGATTAAGTTAGACTGAACTCTCCTTTTTGATAAATTAGTCATGGTTATAAATACAAAGGCCGTTTTTCTTATAACGGTCATTGAAAATTAGCTACCACCTCCCATATGGTTTTGTTGTCCGTGAAACGAATTTAAACTTTCAATGGTTTTAAACTATCAGTGGATTTAAACTGTCAATGTTATAACTTTAATTAAGACTTGCAGACAAGACTGGTTTTTATGCAATGAAGATCGGAGTGAAAGTTTAAAAATGCTGTAAATGCGCTCAGCTTTGTATTTCGACTTTCGATCCAAGGCAGGCTTGTAAAAACATACGTACTGAATATGAACGCAGTAATCATTAAATGTATAAACTGGGATTAAACAGAATAAAAGTACTGTATGTTGTAGACGAGACAGAAAACCATTTTTGCTTTACCGCGTTAGATCCAAATTCGTGTTATATCGGATCATGTTATATTGGGGTAGAGGTGTACTGGCCACCCTAGGCTTGTATTAAACTTGCAAGGTTACAGCTTTTCTCTGACCTTGGATGGGTAGATGGTGCCACCACCCAAGTGCAAAACCCCTTTGAGATCTCAGGAAGGTGCACTTGGGAATTCCTTCCTGTGGGGTACCCTCAACCGGGGAAGAGCTGAGAAGAAAAACAAAGGAAATCAGCTGTTGCCACCAGCTAATTAAACAATATGTGCACAAACCTCTTAAGACACAAAAATCCAAATCTGTTCTTAAAAAAGGTAAATTTTATAAATTAAAAAAAGAAGAAAATACATCTGGGACTTAGGCTTTTGCTAGATTTTAAAAAAACAACAACTAAAAGAATAGCTCTCTTGAGGTCCAGCTTAAAGGTTACCAGCAAAATAAAAGCAGCTGGGGTTAGCACAGAGAAGTCCACAAGCTATAAAGAAATAAAAAGAGATAAACCATAATTGCGTCTTCCTAGACATTCCCTGATCTACTTACATATCTGGGGTTTCAAATAAGTAGTTTCTAGGTATGCTACTGATGATTTTTCATACCTGCACAAGATTATCGTAGCATAACTGCTCCGTCTGCCTCTCCCTGAGAACAACAACAGAACAGACAAAAGGGGAGTCTTGTTTCAATTTTTAAAAGTTCTAGCCTTCCTGTTGCTCTTTTGGCCAGGTGCCCACTCACTTCTTTTTACCTGTGCATAGACTTTTTAACCCTTTACAGGTAGAGCAATTAGAGAACAGCTACTAAGAGGGATTTTATAGCTACTGGCTGGCTGGGTGTCCATAAAAGGGAGCTACCCCTCTTCCCCCGTCATTTACCACAGGAGCCACACAGGCTGAGTTGGGTAGGAAGTAGGCCGGGAAACCAGACTTTGGTCCAGTTGTACTGCCAGGAAACGAAGCAGCGTGTTTGTGTTTCCCTGCTGATACAGTGGCGGGACTACCCGCCACTAACAGGGCCTTGGGCTGGGACCCGGGGGAACAGGGTGGGGCCAGGTCCCCCAAACCGTTCTGCCACTGACCCCCCTGCTGCTAACCCCACACCTGAGTTGACTGCACACTTCGCCTAGCCAGAAGGCCTGTACCTGTTGATTGCTGTCTGCTCCAGACAGGGGTTTGTGGGCTATAGACTGCTTGTTGCTCTGTCCCAGCCACTGGGGCCAGTGAGTCCATCTATTGTTGCCTGCAGTAGTGTGGTGGAGTTGTCTTCCTCCTCACTTGAAAGTGAGGGACCACTACAGACCTATTCTGTCCTTGTCCACTCTGAGTCTACCACCAAAAGTACCTATTTTGAGTTTGATTTTAGTACTAAGGATGCCCATCACCACAGTTAGGGTCAGTTGGCAGATGCTGTCACTAGGTTCCGAAGTCTCCATTTCGTGACCTGTGACAGTGTTTTCTCAGGTGGGGGGCTCTTCCCATGCCATTCACTTCCCTTGGCAGCTGTTAAATCCAGATTAATAGCCACATTAACTTGGTTTAGCATTTGATTCCTCTTGTTTTATTCCAGATTAATAGCCACATTAATTTTCTTTAGCATTTCATTCCTCTTGCTTTATTCTTAGCTTTGCTATGCAAACAGACTTTCTCTGCCATGGCCTCTCATTTTCTCTTAATGTAAGTATCATAAAGATTTTTACCTCAAAAAAGTTTAAAACTCAAATGACTGAAATTAGGAATTGCAGAAAATTGATAAGAGAAGCAAAGAGACATAAAGAGAAATCTGTGGTCAGCAGAGTTAAGGACAATAGGGAGGAGTTTTTAAAATATATTAGGAACAAAAAGAATCCTAACAATGATATTGGTCCATTACTAGATGGAAATGGTAGAATTATCAATAATAATGGAGAAAAGGCAGAAGTGTTCAATAAATATTTCTGTTCTGTATTTGGGGGAAAACAGATGCTATAGTCTCCTTGTAAGTAATTATAACACTTCCCATTCCACTAGTATCTCTGGGATGTTAACCAGAAGCCATTAAAGTCAGTCATTTTTAAATCAGCAGGCCCAGATAACTTGCATCTGAGAGTTTTTTAAAAGAGCTGGCTGAGGAGCTTGCTGGATGATTAATGTTGATTTTCAATACATCTTGGAGCACTGGGGAAATTCCAGAAGATTGGAAGAAACCTAATGTGCATCTTTTTAACCCTTTTTAAAAATTTGATCTTGGTAATTATAGGCCTGTGAGCCCGACATTGATTGTAGGCAAGATAATAGAGTAGCTGCTACAGGTCTTGATAAATAAAGTATTAAAGGGGGGTAATGTAATTAATGCAAATCAACATGGGTTTATGGAAAATAGATCTTGTCAAACTAACTTGATATCTTTTTCTATGATGAGATTACAAAGTTTGGTTGATAAAAGTAATAGTGTTGACATAATATAGCTAGAAGTCTGTAAGGCATTTGACTTGGTACCATGCAATGTTTTGATTAAATAAAACTAGAATGATATAAAATTAACATGGTATACATTCAATGAATTAAAAACTGGCTAACAGATAGGTCTCAATAGCTAAGTGTAAAGGGGGAATCATCATCAAGTGAGTGTGTTTCCAGTGGGATCCTACAGGGGTTGGTTCTTGGCCCTACACTATTTGACATTTTTATCAATGACCTGGAGAAAACATAACATCACCACTTATAAAGTTTGCAGGTGACACACAAATTAGGAGAGTGATCAATAATGAAGAATACAGGTCACTGATTCAGAGTGATCTGGTTCACTTGGTAAACTGGGCGCAAGCAACCAATATGCATTTCAATATAGTTAAATGTAAATGTATACATCTAAGAACAAAAAATGTAAGCCATACATATAGAATGGGGGACTGTATCCCGGGAAGCAGTGACTCTGAAAAAGATTTGGGGGTTGTGATGGATAGTCTGCTGAACATGAGCGCCCAATGTTATGATGTTGTCAAAAGAGCTAATCAGATCCTGGTATGCATAAACAGAATCTCAAGTAGAAGTAGGGATGTTATTTTATCTCTGTATTTAGCACTTTTATGGCTGCTGCTGGAATACTGTGTCCAGTTCTGGTATCCACTATTCAAGAAGGATGTTGTTAAATTGGAGAGGGTTCAGAGAAGAGCCCTGAGAATGATTTAAAGGATTAGAAAACATGCCTTATAGTGATAAACTGAAAGAGCTCAATCTGTTTAGCTCAGCAAAGAGACGGCTTAAGGGGTGACTTGATTACCGTCTATACATATCTACATGGGGAACAAATATTTTATAATGGGCTCTTCAGTGTATCAGAGAAAGGTATAAAATTATCCTGTGGCTGGAAGTTGAAACTAGACAAATTCAGGCTGGAAAAAAAGTGTACATTTTTGACAGTGAAGGTAACTAACCAGTGGAAGAATTTATCAAGGGTCATGGTGGATTCTTCATCACTGATAGTTTTCAAATCAAGATTGGATGCTTTTATAAAACACATACTCTAGGAATTATCTTGGGGAATGTATTGCCTGTGTTAGACAGGAATTCAAACTAGATGATCACACTGGTCCCTTCTGGCCTTGGAATCTATATTTTCATGAAAAAAAATGTTAAAAGAAATGGTCTGCATATCATATCTGGTCTGAATTTATGGAAAATCTATTCTACATAGACACTATTCATGTTGTTACTTATGAAGTAAGAAAAAAATCTTACTTTTCTCTAGTGTCCATCTTCTTCCCAGCAATTCCTGTTCTCCCTTGAGCCTTTTGCCGGACACCATGCCAAAGACCTAGTCTCCAGTATCAAGGGTTTCATTTCATCCTTCCCCTTTAGTCTGCCTGGACACCATCAGTTATACTTTTGATACTTGATCTGTTTCCCACCGTTCCTCACTATCAAAGGTATTTGCACAGATATCCATTCACTGAAGGATCTGATGGTTTCTTATTAAGTGTAATGCCCATTGCATCATGCCCAAATCCATTCAGGACTGGTTTGCATAACAGGTTAGGTTCTGTTTTTCCTGTCCCACTGCTACTCACAACTTATTTTGAAAGTGTTCTTGCTATCTTCCAGTCCCACATTTCCCTCTTGTTTTCTCTCACCAATGAGCCTCACTTGTGAACTGCTTCCATGCTGACCAGCTTCTCTTGGTGTCTGATCCATTTATACATAGTTGTTCATAATTCATCTATCTACTCTAGATCTACAATACCTGTTGTCAGGAGCTACCAGCAGGTTTCAGCTGACCAGCAGCAGATTACAAAGGTCAGATTGCCTTCTGGGCTGGGGTATTGGCAGTGGAGAACCTTGTCAGCTGCAACAGAAACCAGTGTGTTTACAGTGGAATTTCAAGACATCTCACTGAGCCAAGAATTCCCCAGTACCACTAACCAGACCCAAGAGAAAATCAGAACATTGGGGATGATCTACAGGAGGACAAAATAGTAGATATGGGAGGGCATCAATGTATTGTCAGTTTTGTGAGTAAACAAACCACATTATGAAAGACTCTCCTAGTTCATGTCTGCAATGTTTAGTGGACACAATCTTGGTGCCCAGCATTGTTATGTCCAGAAAATGTCTTTGGAAGCCAATGAGACCAAGGCTGCCACATCCAGAACCTCAGGTCCCAAAGAACCCCTCTCAAGTGTCAGGACCTTTTCAGAGACATGCAGCCTGATCCACTCTGGTAGGCAGTGCAGGTAGAACTATGACCAGGCAGAGCTAGAAGAGCACCAGGCAGTGGATTCAGCTTTAGACACTGTAGCCTGATAAAACCAGTCTGGTTATTGTGAAACATTTTCTGATGGGCAGTCCCTCCACGAAGTACTGCTCTTTCCATTCAAAGATTCAGCAATAGTGACATATCTTAAAATTCATGAGGTTTGAGATTTTCAGTCTACATACAGGGCTGGCATCTATTGGGCAATGTGGGTCAGTCTCCCAAATTAAATAAGATTTACTTTTCTTTTTCAAGGAAAATGCAAAGCACACAACATTTAAATTGCTACAATAATGATTACCAACATTAGCACAACATAAACTTATTTTAAATGACAAATTAAAATACATTAGAATATTAATTTCCCCAAGTACACACATGATTTAATATGAGATGCAAAGATCCACTTGTAAGAAAATAGAGCATATTTTGGCAATCAGTGATCATATTCCCATAAATTATTTCCTTTAAAACACTATTATCCATAATTTTAAGAGTAGCTGGTAGTTAAAAGCTGTCATTGTTATACTAAGGAAGTGAAATCTACACTTGTTATACTCTTATTTCATCCTGTTTCCCATATTCTCACCTTTTAGCCTTCTCTAACTCTCATGCCTGTAATGAACTCCATTTAGCTTCCCTGAAGTAGGATCTTGTCTTTATTAATCACTGACCTCAGCAGCATGAAGCTGCACAGGAGACCAGGTTAAATTTTTTCCCTTGGGTTTTCAACTTACTCCTGCAGTTATAACTTCTAAGAAACTGCAGAACAAACAAGTATAAAAGATCAGGAAGATAGACATCTTTTAAACATTATTTTTCGAGCTAATTCATTGTACTCAACTTTCCACGAGCTGCCAACTACAGACTGACAGGTGAATTCTTAGGAAAACGTTAATGAGATTAAATCTTTAGATATTGATTGTCCAAGGCTATGTTCTCATTGACCAGTTAATCTTTTTTGCCGTTTCAGTAGCTGTGGACAAACTTCTAAGGGTGAACAGCTGAGATCTCGTGGCTAAAATCACATTTAAAATAACTGGAAAGTTCTACACCTTGATCTAACATGCAGCAGAGTAGCTTCCCTCACCCAGCCCTGTTGTGTGACAAAACCTTTTTCTCTACATATGCTTTGCTCCACAAAAGAAGAGCTAGCAGCTTCCTGTTATCTACTCATTGCCTTTCTTCATAGTTTGATGCAACCTATTTTACTGCAAATGATTCCTTCTCTTAAAAGTTCAAGTTTGTTTTCTTTCTTTAAGAACTGTTATTCCTGGCATTGTGATTTACAGCTGGGTTCTTTCCTTCAAAGTAAAAAAAAACCAAAAAACTCTTTGGTTTATTTTGTAAGATTTTTTAAAACATACTTTAATAGTGGCATTAAGCAGTGTCAGGGTATGGGCATTTCTTGGGTGTTTGAAGGCATTAGAGCTTTCCCCTCTGCCTTGCCCTTTGTTTAGTCATTTATACCTCTGCAAAGTGAGTGCAAAATAGGTGTAAAATCAGAGTGGGAGCATTCTACACTCACTTTGCAAGGTGTAAATGACCACACAATGTACAAGGGAGGCTTTGAGTCTGCAGTGCATGTCCCACAAGGTATACAACGTACCAGCAATGTACCACGGCCAATTAATGCATCTTGTGTTGTGACTTATTGCCTGTCTGGGGAAGATGAAATGCTAGTAGGCTCCATGTTCTGTTTCAAGTCAATTAAAGGCCATTAGACCACTAGAAAGTGATAGTCACTCCAGTGGAGGCTTCCTGACATTCCCTGGGAACCTGCAGAGAGAACAAGAACTTTGGTACATTGTTTCCTGCACTTGAATCCCAAAGAAATTGTTGAATCTTTGGGGTGGGATGCAGGGAATGGAATGTTTTCAGTAGGCACGAGGATAGTGGAATCCCATGTAGAACTGAATGGAATTCCTTAGTTTTCTGTTTTCTTTTCCATATTTAATATCATGCAAATATCTGCTTAAAAACATGCACACAGTTTGCCATGGATTGTCGCTCTGGCAAGGGTTCAGTCTTATCCTTCTGTCACCCAATCTTTTCTTAGGGGAATGCATTAACATTATCCTGCACTGCACTCCCTTCAGGCACAGCCCAGCATGGTTCTAAACTGACAAGAAATATAATTGTGAAAATGGTTGCAAATTCTATAGGGCTCAATCTTGCAAGGTGCTGAGCACTCTGGCCTCAAGCTATGATTCAGGAAAGTACATAAGCATGTGCATAACTTTAAGCACGCCCCCATTCAAATAAAGGTGACTACTCATGTGCCAAAAAGTACATGCATGCTGAAGTGTTTTGCTGGATCAGGGCCAGGGTGCTGAGCACCTCACAGATTGAGCCCTTAACAAAAGCTGTAAAGAGAGAAAAGAAAACTACAGTCACTCCTGGTTACTCAGAACACAAACTAGCTTTTAAAAAGCTGCTTTGGATAATTTAGGCATTTTGTGTACTACAGCAAGACATGAATTATAAAAATGCTAATAATAACGTAATTTAGTCAGGGTACCCTTGAAATTAGACCCCTTCTGAGAGGCTGCACTGTATCATGATAGTACTCTGCCATTTGTTTCACACATTTAACACTTCAAAATGGGAAATTTTGTTTAAAAAAAACCAAACAAACCCCAAAACTACCAGATGTTCCAGTGACCTGAATGTTGACTTTAAAAGAAGACACAACGGGATATTATGTCAGGGTCAACAGCACAAATTAATCCGTGTTATTCTGCTGTCACATTCTGCCTCATCCTATAGATGAACAAGACCTATGACTTTTGCATTGTTAGGATGCAAGTATTTTTCTACATGGGGGAGCTTTCAGGGTAGAGGTTTTGAACCCACTGCCACTAATCCTCAACTCACCCTGAAGTAATTAGATTCTTGCTTGAGTAATTTGAATGAAAAATGCTGCATTTTTATTGGGCTGGGGAATGGGAATTAACATATTTAGAGCACTAGTAGGAGTAGAAAGAAGAGGGGTCTTGATAGCAAAATAGAAGTATGTTTGGCTGTTAATTACATCTCCTGTGCATTTAATGACTTAAACAAACAACCCTCCTCTGTATATTTGTATTCATTATGCTTTTGCATTTACTTAAACATATTAGTGATCAATGTGACCCAAGTTTACAAACATTGAAAACTATTTCAAGTGATAATTTACTCAAAACCGTCTTTTTGTCTAATTTTAAATCCCTTCTTTTTTGCTCCTTGACTTCTGTTGCAGCTGCAAAGATGGCGGGATGACAGTGACCCCAAAATTGAACCTGTGATTTGTTTTTCATTGATTTATGGGCTTGTAGTCAATAAACTTTATAAAGGAAAGTATCAGACTGAGCAATCAATCAAAGATAAGCAGATTCCTGTCCTTTAAAAGCATTTCACCCCAGTAAGAGAGAGCCTCATTCATCTTTTGCAAGCACTCTTGCAGCTTATAATTGAGAGAGAATTCATTGCTGACTACAGGCAGTTTTGCAACAAAAGTAGTGTTGCATATGAGCTGAGATTTTTAAAATTCATGACACCGGTAGCCTTCACTGCCATTTGTAAATTGCCACATCATTTGCAATCTCAAAAATGCTAGGCTGTTTCTTTGCAGATTATTGCGAATTGTTTCTCTCTCTACAGTGTTTTCAAGGCAACATTGCTGTTTTAAACTCTCACAGGTATAGACTGTCGTTCTGTAAAATTAGCATTTGTCTTCTTTTATCAGTCTACAAAACAAAATATAAAAAAGACTGTGTTCCCATTTGTTCTTATAGTAGACTCTGAATTTTCTCTACAAATAAGGCAAGTGTTATCATGCATGTTTTGCTGTCAGTAGCACAGATGGTGTGCATATGCAGATTGGTGATTTTCTAATCCATATAGTGGCACTTGGGAATATATGTAAGTATTGTAATAATGCATTAGTCAGGAGTGATGTTGTAACACACTGAGATCATACACATAAATCTAAGACACCATGTCTAGACACTCCAGGGAAGATGGCATGCCATGGGTTAGAGCAGGCATTAAGGGAGTGCAATATTTCAAATATGATGGGAAAATAATGCAATTTGCAGACTTTAATAAAACCACTGGGGAATTAATTTCAGTAAGGGAACATTCTCTCCAAAAACATTCATATTCTTAGTTTGCTTCATAGATAATCAGAATGAGAAACTCTTTACCTGTTATCTCAGGCATAAGCACAGTATGATATCTGTGAATTGTGCTAGATCTTTAATGTGCTGAATATGAAAATAATCCCTTTATAGGTAGTGCTTTTGCAGTATAAAACTGCATTATGCAAACAATGCACAGACAGCATAAACCTTGGGGATTCAGCATTTGAAGAGTTTACAAATTAATCTTGTAAGTGTTGGTTTGAGCATGCTCAGAGAGTGCACTCCGCTGTAAAACCTGACGAACTGAACCTGCAAAGTTTTAATTACTAGCTTTTTGATGATCAAGTATTAAATTAGGATATGGACTTTATACTTGTTTTGCATATGTCCCCTTTCTGCTGAAAAGTTATAGATTTTTTTTTAACTCCCTTTGCTACCTTGGCTGACTCTGGCTATTTTGCTGCCTGAATCGCTCTTGGCATATAATTTTAATCAACCAACCTCTGTTTAAATTTCTGCCAGTTGATAGCTATTCACAAGCAAGTAACTTGCCGAACCATTCCAGCAATGCTGTGATAAAAATGTCAATTTAAACCTGGTCAAGGATGACAATCATAAGTATTTTCAAGCAGCGAACTCAAATGGAATACATAACGTAATAAAAAGAGTTTGCTTTTGGCCAGTGAAATTTGGCCAGTGGCCATGTTGGAATTTAAGAAATTCTTATAACAGTAGTCCTATCAGTTAGATCCCCACTTAAAAGTTGTCTTCAGTAATAGCTACATCAACACAGCTATGCCATGTCATTGGAAAGTCGAACATAGAGCCTTTAACACACCTGAAGATTTTAAATTAAAATTAACACACTCCTGGTCACACTACCCAGTGAAAGTTTGTGTTCCCTGCCCCCAATACCACCACATGGTTCTAGTTTCTGGGGAGACTCTACTAGGCCTTGTTAGGTGTGGCTCATTCACACATCAGTCTGAATGATGTTTTTACTCAACCCATAACAAGGTTTCACTCAGCTCATAACAGTACCAATGAACTAGAGGGAAAATACTTTGGAACCTACAGCCATGTCTACACATGCAGAGCTGCAACAGTGCAGCTGTACGAATACAGCTATGCCACTGGCGTGTGTGGTGAAGATGCTATATGCTGGTGGGAGAGAGCTCTTCTGTCGTTTGGCTGAATGTCTTTCAGTCAGGATCCCTCCCCCAGTCCAGTGCTGCTTCCTTGGTTCTTCAAGGGTTGTTGATGGTGTAGATAGAGAGAGAAATTGAGGCATCTGCTCTCCTCTCTTATAAATCTTTCTCTTCCTTGAGAATCATCTCTAGCTGAGGTTCAGGAGACAGAAAGTTTGTGTAGAGAGGAACCCACAGATGTTTCTTTGTCAAGATGTAGATTTTGCTCACACCTTCTTTCCTACCATAGAATAGCCACTTAACCAGGTGATGATCCATTTGATTTTGTTGGCACCTGGATGAGGCGTCAGTTAGCCTTTTGTCTCTGGGGAAGTGGTTTGTGACTGCTCTCCAGACTTGGAACATGTCCTAATAATATCATACAGTAGAATCTTATAACTTTACATACAATACTGCCACACATATTTTACCAGGTCAATAATGATCAGCAAATTATGAGTTTTCAGATGATACCCCATACAACATACTTTGTACAAAATTTATCATAGTCGCGTAAAAGGGTGAACATAGGGGTATAGACTATCACAACTTGTTTCACTGGAAGGATATCACTGGAAGGTGCTGGGAATCCAGAATTGCAGTAGAGCCACAGGGCCTCCACATGGATAGCAATGGCTTCTTGTTAATCTCCTGGGATCTTCAGGGATTCTGGGTGGTCCCCATGGCTTTTTCATTGGTGAACCTATTCTTCCCATCTCCCCCAAATAATAATGCAGGAGAACCACCATGAGGGGATCCTCATGGATATTTCCTTGCTCTAAGCCCTTCTGTGTCCTTTACCAATTTGGCTCTTTATTATGATATTTGCCCTCTTTTTGTTTCTTCCTTACATCCATCTGATTCTATCTATGCTTCTTCTTTACTTTGTTACATATTCATTTCTGTGGCTCTCATCATCACAGTATCTATGGGTTCAATAGCATGTTACTCATCATTATTTAAGCCTACTTTTTGCTGTCAAGGCCAGAAATGTATTTTTATCTCAAAAGGTCCTTTTCCTTTTATCTCCTTACGTTGGCACTGGATGTTTGCTGAAATTCTGCTCTGCTCGTGCTGAAGTTTTTATTCCACCTATTTTGAATATTGCCTTTCTCTCTTTTATGGTCTTCCTATGTCCTTACTTTCGAAACTGAAGACTCCGGACAATCTGAAATTTAATCTGCAGTATTTAAAAAAGAATATGTTAACTTGTTAGTTTTGGAATGCATTGCTAATACCAGTTCTAGTAAATGAACTGCACCTCTGCTTGAATTCCATTAAATATGACATTTATGCCAAATGCTAATGATCATAAGAACCAAATCCGCAACGCAGGTTCTACCATGAGTAATATGCCCAGGCTCTGGGGTCAGGGAAAGGAATTCTCTTCTCCATGGAGGCTACTGCAGTCTACTGTCTAGTAGCACCTACCTATCAGATAGATCTCTGTAAGGGGAGGATGGGAGAATCCCTAAAGCAGTAGATCCTGTAGTCTGCCCAGGCCTCCCACCCACTTCACGCTTCCTCACAGAGAGATTGCACAAAGCTTGGCTCTATGTCATGCAGATGTATTCTTTCTCTGCATCACTTCCCTTTGAATCCAGCCCTTTTTGTCTTGAGCAGTAGAATCCCACTAGTTCCACTGTCGGCGGCTCTCCATGGAGGAACTGACATGGAGTGAGGGCTGGATTTGCCCCTCTCCCTGATGTTTATGTATCTAAATATATTTTGGAACAAAGGCATTGTATGGGCCCAATTTTCTTCTCATGGTGTAAATCAGGAGTATCTCCATAGCGGCCAATGGCATTTTACCAGTGTAAACCTGGTATAGTTGAGACTAGACTGAAGCTCATAATAAATCAGTGCAACGTAATGTAAATGTAAAAAAGAGTTGGAAGGTATTGCTACTGTGCCCATTATCTCCTGCCCTTTGGTGCCCACTGTCATTGTGCAGTTATCCCCAGATGGGAATACAGCCTTCATAGTCTTCTCTGAGGCAGTTATTCAAGTTTTTCCATGCCCTATATGACACTGCACTCCATATTCTTCATAGAGATATTATTATGATATGATTATGACATAGTTATGATGTGTTTTATGCAAGATAAGTCATGTGAGATGTCACTGGAAAAGTTATGATTTGCTGAATATGATTATCCTATTTGTATGCATGTATCATTTTTGTATCTGAAGTTATAAATATTGACTGTATCTGTATCTCACATGTAGTTACACCTGGGTAATGCCTACTAGACAAAAGGTTCTCAGTCTAGATGGTTGGCTGGGAAGGACCCATTCAAGTTAATGAGCCATTAGAGAGAACAATAGGCCTTAGGAGAAGCTTATCTCCAACCTGGGGAGCCTTCCTGAGGACACTACTGACAGCCTCCGAATAATGGAGGCTGTGACACTACAGGGACATGTGACCAGGTTACCTGGTGCTGGACTCCACCTTGGGATGTCAGTATTTTTCCACTGAGTGGTGTGGGAACCAAGCTTTGAAACAAAGGGTTCCTGCCATATGCAAAAGCTATATAAGGCAGGGGAGTAGCATCATTGTGGTTCTTCACTGACTCCCCCACCCAAAGAGATTCCTGGAAACACCCGAGGAACAAAGACTGAACTCGGGGAAGTGCTGGACCCCGGCTAAAGGGATTTTTAGCCTTAGAATGGAACACCTGGGGATTCCAAGGTGTAAGCAAGTGCAACTTGCAGCCTCTTTGTATCATCACTTAGGGTGAGAATCTGCTATTCATAGCTGATCTATGAAGTGTATTAAGCTTAGTTTGTGTTTTTGTTTATTTGATAGGTAATTTGCTTTGATCTGTTTGCTATCCCTTATAATCTACATCTGCATGGAACTGCAGCTGGGTGTTCCCTACCTGTATGTGTGCTGGTGAAAGTGCAGGCTGAATCATAGGGTTGGAAAGGACCTCAAAGCAGGACCAATCCCCAGGTTTTGCCCCAGATCACTAAATGGCCCTCTCAAGGATTGAACTCACCACCCTG
The DNA here is from genome assembly GCF_965140295.1 of Lepidochelys olivacea. Lineage (NCBI taxonomy): Eukaryota > Metazoa > Chordata > Testudines > Cheloniidae > Lepidochelys > Lepidochelys olivacea. The sequence goes on along the minus strand of NC_140418.1, from coordinate 72,830,580 downwards.
GGTTTAGCAGGCCAATGTTCAAACCACTGAGCTATCCCTCCCCCAGTAGTATGGTGTAAAAGGGAACTCAGGCTGGTGGGTCTAGGGGCTCAGTGATATTCCAGTTCCAGGTGGCACCCTGGAAGGAACTGTCACACCCTAATCATGAGGAATGCAGAAAAGCTAAATGAATTACCATTGTCCTCCTGCAGACATCTTCCTGTAGACCAAGAATGCCACAAAGTAGTCACCTTAACCTTGCACTTGGTCTCTTGCCTGATTAGATGAATTGCAGTTTTATTGTTGCTCCCAAACCTAGAGCTCTTACATGATGGCGGTACTGTGTACCTGAACTCACCAATGCTTTACACATTTTATCAATATTGTTTTCTCTATTTTTAAGAAGCTAGAAATGTTAGACCTGATATCACATCCTATGAATAATATTGATTCTGTTCAGGCTGAAAAACTATTTAATTCCACATCAGCTCACCTTGTTATTCAAATACACTACTTCGGAAATTCAAGGTATGATTCTCTACTTCATTATACCAGTTTTATATTGTGTAAATGTAAAACTGATGTAACTAGTCAGGAATCAGATCTTCTGAATATAAATGACATCTGACTTCCTACTTTAAAATAATTTTCAAATGTCTGGATTAAATTGACAAATACATAAAGCTGAATGTAAGTCCTCATCTTATCTCAGATATTGCAGATAATATGGGACAATATAATATGAATATGGAATACTACAAAAGCCTTAAATAATGCCACGTGAGCTGCAGTGTCTAGGCTGAAAATAAAAAGTTAACAATGGATTTTCTGCCAAAGCTCTGAATAAACTGGCATTTTTCAATTTAAGTCTCAGTGACTATCCATTTACTTCTGATTTGCTCCTTTGACAATTTTATTTTATTTTCATAAATTATTTTTTGGAAAAAATAAATAATTTTTAAAAATAATTGTTTATCAGATAAATGTGTCCTAGACAATGCTGTTCATAGACATTTGCCTACTGATGGACTGAAATGGCTTCAAGCAGATGTGGTTATTTCATAACAGCATGGTTTTTCCGTTTGTTTTTTAAACATCCTTCCTGCACCGATGTTGGCGCACAGGGCAGAAAACAGTCTCTTCCATTCCTCTCTATCATTTACTGCTGCTTCCGTTTGGATAACTTTTAAAACCATATAATTTACTCGCTAGATTTCAATGGTTTATAAGCTGTTACCTAAATTTGTGTTAACATAGTGAACTTTAAGTTTTAATATATTTTTTCCTGAACTTTCTTTCGTAATCGATAAGAAGTACAAAGATCATGGTACAATGATGTTGTGTTCTGAAATGAACAATAATATTATAGAATAAGATGAAAAAATAAAAAGCTGAAGGTCAGTGTTCCATCCTTTACTTGCTCCATTGTGTTCAAGTGACATTATACTACATATCTATGAGTAACCCAAATCTCAAAAGTTAGTGCCAAAACCAAAATCCTGTGTTTTCCGATGAGGCAACATTTTGAACGCATTCCACAGTGTCCAGCCCCATATTTAGAACCTGAAATCAACGTTTGGCTCATACCATAATGTGACAGATTCAGACCAGAAGAATATAAGAGAGTGCCGGAAGGCAGGTATATCAGCCTTCAGAATGAGCAGACCCTTGTTCCCTAGAGAGCCAAACAAAGGCTACTCCATGCCAATTAAGACACGTGAGGCCAATTAACCAGTTAAGGCCCTTAGGCTAATGGAGACAGCTAGAACCAATCAAGGTCCCACTTATACTGTTTAAAAGCTCTCTTTCCAGTGCCCTCCAGGAGGCTGAGGTGAAAGGAGCTGGAGGAGAGGAAGCATTGCTGAATCCTGAGGTAAGGGTGAACCTAGGAAAAGGGGACCATGGGGGAAGTGGCCCAGGGAATCAAAGCGGTGTCAGTGGTGAAGGGAAAACCACCAACAGCTGCTACCATTATGGTCCCCGGGCTGGAACCCGGAGTAGAGGGCGGGCCCGGGTTCCCCCCCACCCCATACTCTACAGAGATCCCCTGGAGAAGGGAAGCAGGACTCGGTCCAGGCAGGAGGCCAAACTGCGCCTATTGAGCTCTACGAAGCAACAGAGACTGTGGGATATTCCCCCTTCCCATCTCCCATACTGGCCGGTGATGAAAGTAACTCAATAGGCTATGACTCTTGCTGCTACACTGAAAAAGGTAGGTCACATTGGGGCCTTATCGAGTTTCTGAGGCCACTGAAACTGCCCAGAAGCACGGGACCCACCAATACAGGCTTGGGACTTTGTCACAGTAAATTTTTATTTTATGTGCTTAGGTGTCAGTTTGAGCATCCAAAATTGAGATTTGGGAATGCTTTTACATCATGTTTGAAATTTTAGGCCATGTGTAAAATGTCTGATATTAGATCTTGTATGGTCTAGTATACAATGGATTAATTTCATTTATATATGCAGATGCAACAATGAAAATTGAGGGTGTTGCTTCTTAATCTGGGGTATATTTTATATAAATGATAATGAGAATGCAATTGTTATTCTCAATATTTAATTTCCAAGGTTTTGTAGGTTTGTGTAACATTGCTTACATGTAACTTTAAAAAAAATTGTTAATTACCTTCACATTATAACAAAGTCAAAATATCACATTGCTCAATTACATTTTATGGAGGAAACACTGAATAACAGTTACAGGAAGATAAACCTGTGGATTCTTAAGAAAATTATGATGAAAGGCTAAGCATCTCTCATTTCTAATTATGAAAATTAGATTTTGCTAGTATTTTTCCTTCAAAATCTGTTTCATCTCATGGCTGTTAAGCTATGTATATGTAAGAAAAACAAATGTATTTTGTATAGAACCTAGACAGAAAGTACACATGTTTGCTTTTCAAGGGAATGCCCATCAGAATTTGTGGTAGGCGTCTAAATGTGGAGGTAAGTAATAAGCAGGTATTGACTTCTGTTGAGATCAATATTGAGATTTGTTGACCTAAAGAGGTTAAAATTGACTGAAGAGTAGGACAGTAAATCTTGTAATTGACCAAAAAGCAGAAGTCAATATATGTATTATTATAAACATTTTTCTTTTGGTGGAGATAATAGGGGTGGAATGGTTTTAAGATTTTAAATTTATATGGCCATGATAAGTGTATTGTTTGTTATTTAGCCAACTGACATAGAATTCCTGCCTTCTTTTGTAATTATAGCTTCACCAGTCATGTTGCAGAATTAAAGCTCATACCAGCTGTCTAATCATAAACTCTTATTTTCATTGTTGTATAACTCAGCAGTAAAAGATTTTCATCAGATTGAAATTTGACATACAAGATCTCTGTGTAGGAGTCATTTTTATCTGAGAAGGGTGCAAGAAGAAATTTGGGGATGGAGGGGAGAAAAACACTTTGAGTTTTAAAAGACTAAAGAAAAAACTATTTTTAAAATAATCTTTGATGCTCATATAATTCAAAATTACATTTGTTTTGTTAAACTTTTGCAAACTACTTTCACACTACATCTATCTTTGTTTCTGTACAAAGCAAGGAATTACTTGATTTAATAAAATGTTGGTAATGCAAAAGTATATGTTCAGTTCTTCCAAACATTACTAACCTTAAGTCAAGCTTGATATGCTTCCATTCTAAATATATTTTGTTCTGCATGCTGTATTTTCTTTTGTGTGCTTGCATTTGACTATCCATACGTGTTTTAGATCACCCATTAAATTTAAACTCTGCCTGCTCACATTTTAGTCAATACATTAGAATTTAGTCCAGTGACTGAAATATCATTCACGGAGTATGCTTTTAAAAACTGAATAAGAAAACTGAAATCTAACACCCTGAAAAACATTTTAAAAAATTAAAAGAATGTCACCATTGTGATTTAGGACCATAAAAGCCACAATTATGATAGAATATGAGCAATATCTAACACAACATGATACCTCGTTAACCAGCTTTCCAATGCATCTGTTGTGCCTCATCATTGGAGAACACCCTCTGTGACCCATTTCCCACCATAACTATATATTTTTTCATTTCAGTGCTTTTCGTTTTTTGGCTAGTGAGTTACATTTACACCTACTTGTGTCTTTGCTACCAACACCCATGCTCCAGCTTAACTTTGAAATTTTTATTGCAAACTCCTTTCCTCCATTCTCCCTGATCCCTTTGTCAGTCCCCTCTGGTCTATCCAAAATGCTCTCACCAAAATCATCTTCCTTATCCATCATTCAGACTATGTCACCTGCATCTGAAGGCCTCATCCAAAGCCCATTGCAGTCAGGGGAAAAACACTCACTGACTTCAGTGGACTTTGGATCAAGTCCTGGCACCCTCCCTTGTTTAGTATATCACACTGAAACTGTTTGTACTTTCATTTCAGGCCCTGCACAACTCTTTCCCTGCCTACATGTTTGATCTCATCCTGGCTCCTGTCATGTTTCTCCCCACCTCCTTTGCTTATTCAGTAAGAATGACACCAACCACAGCCCTACATCAAATTAATTTACAGTTTCCTTTTTTGTTCTTCTAGTGATGGATAGACCTGAATTTGGAAATAGTTTTGGTGCCCCCAAAATACATTTTTGGAGAATTAACTATTCACCACAAGAAAATTTCCCAGCACTACATGGGGGCCCTAATAAGCAAGAAGGGTTTAACTGGCAGTTCAGATCATTTATGTATTTGTTGCTGAGGTATGGTACAGGACTGATTGAGAACACAAGAAATAATTCACTTTACACTCCTGAGAAACATCAGCACCACTTATGCGTACATAATACCCCAAAGAGCTTTCTTATTGATTCAAATAATGTATCACTTATACATTATATGGAAAGACAGGCAGGGATGTATTTCACATTAAATGATTAAATATCCTGGTTTGGCCAGGAAAGCCTGACACTGAATGATGTAACTTGAAATCCAAATATAGACAGCCAAATTCCTGCAGTGTTCTAACCTGTCCTGTCCTTGTCAGCCACTCTAGGAGCCTCTCAAAAGCTGTTTAAATATTCAGAGGCAGAATACTCTGAAATTGCTTTGTTGAAGCACACCCAACTCTGGGAAAAAGCTGAATTTTCAGAAACCACAGCACACAGTTATTTTGCTGCTCACCTTGGCACCATTCCCTTCCTTTGTCTTTGCTAATTCTTAGGTCAGTTCTAAATATTCTAACAACTTTTGATGCTCAAAATCTTCCAGGGTCACAAAATATCCACATAATCTCCAGTCTACTGAAACTTCATGTGTATCTTCTGTAAAGACAATTTCCAGCCTTCCCCTTTGCCATGCACATACTATTAAATAACATATACTGAACTACATTTGTTGCAGTGTGTTTATTGGGTAGCACCAAGGTGATGCTGGGGCTGGGAGCATCTTAAATATATAGTCATGATGTGGAAGTAATATGTCTGCTCCAGCTCCCATTAAGTGAATAATAAAATTCCTATTGACTTCAATAGGAGCAGGCCCATGGATACTGAGGGACTGTTACAAACTGTAAATTATAATTCTCAGATCCCATGTCTAACTTACATGTGATTATTACAGGAAAATCAGCTGCAGTTAGTTTTATGAACTGCCTAAATGACTGCATTGCCTGTGGTGGTCTCCATGTATAAATGTATTCTCAACAAGTGAGCTGTAAAATTAACTTTGCCAAGTAAACAAGCAAATGCTACCTTCAGTAATGTGCTTTGCTTCAAAACCAGACTGGCGCTCTGTCTCCTGCCAACTGAGACATACCTCATTGGCTTGGATGTGGTATTTAAGTAAAGTATTTGCAGATAATATATATTGGCTTGTCTGAGCTGCTAAAAATTGGATTGAATGTTCCATCTGAAAATAATACATGGTTTCCGGTTGGAAATTAGTAAATCTGTGACTTCTCCAGGAGTGCAGCATGTTACCTTTTCTGATCACGATGAGTCATTTGGGCTTGCAGATGGGATATTACACAGATACAATGTCATATAACGCCACGTAGACATATTAAACATGCCTTTAAAATGTGCTGCAGTGGTCTGTGCTGTGTTCTAGTGTTAGTGTCCATAATGTTCTTGAACCAGCAAACCTCATAATCAGCCAGCCAGTCATAGTTCTACTCTTTAGTTGTCTTTGATATCAAAGATTCTTCTACTGCTGCAGAATCATTTTGCTTGAGTTAGGGATATAAATAACTGATAATAATAATCTCTCCATTGTTTACTTCTTGCATCAGAAAATGGTTGACCGTAGAACAGTGTTGAACCAGGGAAAACCAAACTGCAACTAACTTACAGTTACAAAAGGGTGTGTGGATAGTGAGTTGTGAATATGGAAATACTTCCAGCTTCATTAAGCTTGTAAGCCTAAAGCAAGCTTTATTAAAGTCATTGGAGGATGTTACATAAGAGTGGCCATACTGGATCAGACCAAAGGTCCATTTAGCCCAGTATCAGGTCTTCCAACAGTGGCCAATGCCAGGTGCCCCAGAGGGAATGAACAGAACAGGTAATCATCAAATGATCCATCCCCTGTCGCCCATTCCCAGCTTCTGGCAAACAGAGGTTAGGGACACCATCCCTGCCCATCCTGGCTAATAGCCATTGATGGACCTATCCTCCATGAATTTATCTAGTTCTTTTTTGAACCCTATTCTAGTCTTGGTCTTCACAACATCCTCTGGGAAAGAGTTCCACAGGTTGGCTGTGCGTTGTGTGAAGAAATACTTCCTTTTGTTTGTTTTAACCCTGCTGCCTATTCATTTCATTTGATGACCCTAGTTCTTGTGTTCTGAGAGGTAGTAAATAACACTTCCTTATTTACTTTCTCCATACCAGTCATAATTTTATAGACCTCTATCATATCTCTCCTTAGTTGTCTCTTTTCCAAGATGAAAAGTCCCAGTCTTATTAATCTCTCCTCATACAGAAGCTGTTCTATACCTCCTAATCATTTTTGTTGCCCTTTTCTGAAGCTTTTCCAATTGCAATATATCTTTTTTGAGATGGTGCAACCACATCTGCACGCAGTATTCAAGATGTGGGCATACCATGAATTTATATAGAGGCAATGTGATATTTTTTATCTTATTATCTATCCCTTTCTTAATGATTCCCAACATTCTGTTTGCTTTTTTGACTGCTGCTGCACATTGAGTGGATGTTTTCAGAGAACTATTCACAATGAGTCCAAGATCTCTCTTGAGTGGTAACAGCTAATTTAGGCCTCATGATTTTATATGTATAGTTGGGATTATGTTTTCCAATGTGCATTACTTTGCATTTATCAATATTGAATTTCATCTGCCATTTTGTTGCCCAGGCACCCAGTTTTGTGAGATCCCTTTGTAGCTCTTAGTTAAATCCAAAGCAGATTGCAATCTTGAGTAGTTTTGTATCATCTGCACATTTTGCCACCTCACTGTTTATCCCTTTTTCCAGATCATTTCTGTTGAAGAGAGAAGAATTTGAAGATCACCAATGAAAATTGATTCTAGCTGTTCTATCAGATTCATGGGAAGGCTGTGCTTCAATTTTTTCTCTCTAAAGCACAGTGCACATCTCTGGCACTATATACAATGATACATAATCATGAGAATATTGTTTTGAACTTTCTCTCTGACAGCAGCCCAGCCTACCCTTTCAAGAAAGCAGGTACGCCTTGTCTGTTGGTGGCACACATTCATCAGTTCCTTGATAAAATGTTACAATAGACATGTAGTTTGTGGTTCTCACTCAGAGTTATATGCAGGGAGAAAGAGACTCACTAGCAATCCTCCCATAAAACAAGTTCAGTGCTCAGACCAGATCATCATCTTTCTTTTCCTCCCTCACCTGCAGTTTCTGTTATAATCAATAGTACTGTTTAGGGTCCTAGCTCTCTGCTGCTTGTTGCTCAGGTATATTTAAAAGAGGATTTCAAATGGCTACGTTTTGTTACTTAATCCCTGTTCCCCTCGCCCCACAAGCTCACGAGCTTGCTGGTTCGCTAGAATTAGCAACCAAGTAAACATTTTTGCAGCTCAAGTTATGGTTTGTGCCTTTGAGAGATGACTGTTCATTTCAGACATTTGAAATTCAAGTGAAGTTGCAAGTGGAAACTGGTGGCTCATTACATTATGAGTCTGGGCAAATAGAAAGGTGCAGAAAGTGCCTACATATAATAATTGGAAGATATTGACCTTTGCTGAGGTCAAGATCACAATTTATTAACTGAAGAGGTAAATATTGACTGAAACTTTGGACAGCTCCCCGCTCCCTCCTTTTTTCTTTTTTTTTACAGCCAGACGAGGTTGTAGAGAACATGCTGAATGACTCAGTTGCCATATAGTGAGTTAGAGACTCACTTTTGCACTTTGCCTGCACTTTTTGCTCATTTTGAGTTATGATGCTTCTGAGGGCAAAGAGATTTACAGTGTATTTTAGAGGGATATTTAAAATAATGCTAATTATTGGGGATTTCATTGATTCTGTTATTTGGAAACCACAAGCCTTTTACTGAAATAGTTTTCTGATCCTAAGGGCTTTTACAGTCTATTCCAACCTTAAACTGACTGTACTTGGTTCTTTACTTTCCCTCACACTCTCTCTGATATCTAAGAATCCATTTTGTAACATCTAAAAACACCATGGTATTTTTAGAAGTGGTGACTCCTTGTGCCACTGACAGCCTTTTCACTCTTGAGAAAAGGCTTTTTTAGTTGAATTATTCACCAGCCTCCTTACTCAGAGAGCTCTGTTTAGCTAGAATTGACATCTCAACACTATACTGCTGTTCTGCCTAGAAAAACTAGGGTTTGTCAGATTTTACTCCACCCAACAGCTGTTTCATCCTGCTGATGGGCTGTGACATACTGTACAACATCCAGTGGTAGCAAATGTGCAGGTACACAACCAGACAGGCTCCTTTTGTACTTTACTGTTTCTACTCTTTCAACAAACCACTGTACTCCTTGAGCAAACCCTCTTACGGCTGGGGTTAAACTTAAATATTATCTATTGAAATTATTTCATAACGCACACAAAAAAACCTTCCACCAGAGAAAGTATGTGCTTTTGCTAAGAAACATATTTTGGGCTCCTAAGATATTTGTGATGCTATTCTTTACAGCCTGCCTGATAACTCTAAATTACAATTAATGCCCATTCCAGGTATTTGGAGATGATTTTGAATTAGTTGTCTGTAAAAACATATCACTGCAGCTTTTGCATTTAACTTTTTAAAAGATTTGTTTATCCTTATTTGCTGCTGGTACTGATATTTTTATGGAGCACAATAATGTGCTCAGTGCTTTACAGACAGACAAGAAGAAATGATCCCTGCCCCAGAGAACTTGCAATTTCCAGGAATTCAGAAATACATAACTTGGTTCAGACACAAATGACTCACTGCGTACTGAGCACCTTCCCTAAGCAACCAGCCCAAGGTAACACCAAACATTTTAAATTGTTAAATTAACCTGGATTCACAACCTCCTCTCCAGCATAACTAGAGATTATTCAGACTTGGGTATAGATCCAGCTGCACTCTCTTCTGTGGGCTTCAGTGCTGTTTCTCATATTTAATTTCTCTGGGCCAGCTCAGGCCCTCCTGACACATGCATACGTCTCCCCTGTTCTACTTGGAAGGAAGGGCCTGTCAGCCACTTCTGTAGCACATCCCTCCTTCAGCACCCGGTGCAAAAGCCGGAGTAAAGTTAGCACAATCACAGACTATAATAACTTTGCTCAGAAGCCCCCTCCTTTGGGTTCTGGAGGGAGCTTGCCATCAGAGGCGCCATATGAGGCCCAGAGCTGCTGTGGAAATACAAGGCCCCTGCCATGTATGGCCCTGTGCTACCCCCATCACTGACCACGTTAGGTTTGTGGCCGGACTCTGCTTTCTTCCACGTAGGGGTGTGATCAGGCACTCTGTTTTAACTTTTATTTTCCCTTTCATTCTAGTCTTTTCCCCCCTCTGTGGATATGTCTACACTGCTGACTCTGGCCTGTGGGGCTCAGGATAAGAGGCTGGAGCCTGAGCTGGAATGTTTACAATTAAACAGCCCTGAAGCCCAGGCCCTAGAAGCCCAAGTCATCTGGCATGGGCTAGCTGCAGGTGTCTAATTGCAGTGTAGACAAATCATATGTCTTTGTGTGAGTCTAGGGAAGTTCTAGTTTGTTTCTATTCAATGTTTTCCCTCACCTTTTCTTATTCTTCTCTCATTTCCTTAGATGATAGACTCATTTCTTTTGTTGTGTTGTTGCGATTAGGAAATTGGTTTGTTAGTTTCTGAATATACCCTTGTTAATTTTTTCCCCCACTGTTAAATACCTCATTTCCAATGGGCAGTGCTGGAGTGCAGTGCGGTCCTATGTATTTTTAAAAATTACAAAGTAACTGAAGCTTTTAGCATGCCGACGTTACTTAGTGAGAATCAGAAGTACTCTTCTAAAGCAATTATTGGATCATGCTGGAAAATCCACCTATGAATAGTTATATTTAAAAAGTGAAGTCATAGCTAATTCAAATAATTTATATGTTCCAGGAGGACATAAGTCTTTAGTACAGATGTATGTTATAACCTTGCTGTGCTTTGAAAACCCCGAAACATAATAACTTAAACTGATTATGGAATTAAGGTTTCCCTGTCTACAAAATGTTTAAATGATTTTGCAGAACTGGAGCATTCATTCCAGCAGAGCTACAATTTAGGTAAAGAGAGATTACATTTCATATTGAATATTTAAGAGGGATTAAATCAATCTGGCATAGTGCCTCATATATGACCTGATCAAAAGACTCACATAGACTTCAGTGGGCTTTGGATGAGGCTCAGGGCATGGCTCCACTTGCAAATGTAGAGCGCTTTTAGTTAAACCAGCCTTTGGAGAGCACAGTGGGGATAGCACTGCAATCTGTCCATACTGACAGCTACAAGCGCACTGGCGTGGCCACATTAGCAGCTCTTGCAATGGCCACAGAGAGTGGTGCATTGTGGTAGCTATCCCAGCATGCAAGTGGCTGCAACATGCTTTTCAAATGGGGGGGGGTGGAGTGTGGCAGGGAGTGTGTTGTGTGTATGTGGGGGGAGAAAGAGTGGGTTGGGGGGGGGCTGAGAGTATGTCAGCATGCTGTCTTGTAAATTCAGACAGCAGCAGACCTCCCCTCCTCCCCTACCCCTCTCTCTCTCTCTCTCTCACACACACACACACACACACACACACACACAACATTCCACAGTAATGGTTGCTTTGTCTCAGAGCAGATAAGCATGTCAGCTGTCAGAAACGCAGCTTTCAAAGGGCATATCCACATTCCTGCAGCAATTCCAGAACAATGACAAGAGTGGCCACTTGACTTAAGGGGATTAGGGGACGTTTCTGGAGGCTGATCAGAGCGCAGTAATGCAACACCTCTTTCACACTGGCACCCAGGCGTTTTAGCCAAGGCGCAACAAGCATTAATCTTCTCGCCGAGGTGGAGCACCAGGAGCACTCTAGCCGTGGAGTCAGAGCACTCTACATGCCTTGCCAGTGTGGACGGGTAGTGAGCTAAGGGGCCCAGGGCTGCTTTAATGCGCTCTAACTCACAAGTGTAGCCAAGCCCTCAGAAAACACTTTTTGATTTGGGATTACAGCAAGGTAAACATGCAAAAAGAAATGAGTTTGAAGGTCTTAGCACAGTTCCCAATGGACACAAGGCCACATCACAAAAATGTTGTATGGGCCTGATCCAAAGCCCATTGAAGTCAATGGAAGTCTTTGAATCAGGTCATACATGCTGCTCTACATACAGCTTGACATAATTTAAAGTGATTAGCAGCTTTAGGAGACTGCTTTATATGACTATTTAAAATTGTCCTTTGCTTCAATCTCTTCCGTGTGTAAAATCTCACCTGTTTTGGGCTGTGGTTCGAATGATAGCATGTAAGAGCTACAACAATCTACCTTCTATTCAGTGCCACCGGACTCCTCCTTGCTTCTATTCAGAATGACACCCCTGCCCATTTAACAAATGCATTCACTGTATTTAAGTTTAAATGGTTCACTTCCCTTTGCTGTCTACCTGTCAGCTGCAGAGTTCTCCCCCGGTATCTCCTCTGTGGTTCAATATTAAACAGTTTTAAACAAGGTTCAGACTTTGTTATACAGAGACTTCAGCATGCTTAGTACCATGGAAAATACATCATGAAAAATCTTTTAAACATTTTTTAAAGATACAGAAAAGAGAGAAAAATAGTTATAGCATTTGAATGCAAAGCATTAAATAAGGCTTTCATTTAAACAACATCCCTTGTTCCTCTTCCCTTTAGCTGTAGAGTATTTGGAAGGGGGAAAATCATATTGTTTACAGTCTCTCAGATAGTAATAACTGTCCTTTTGGGGGGAAAGAGGAAAAGTTGGGCTGGAGCTATTGTTATTGCTGCTGCCAAGGCCGGCTCTAAGCACCAGCTAAGGAAGCTGGTGCCTGGGGCGGCAAATCAGAAGGGCGGCACTTCGGCCATTCTTGGGGCAGAACTCCGGAGTCGTTTTTTTTAAATTTTTTCCTTTCTTGGTGGCACTTTGGAGGCAGCTTTTTTATTTTTTCTTCTTCGGTGGCCATTTTTTTTTTTTTTTTTGCTTCGCAGCTTGGGGTGGCAAAAAAGGTAGAGCCGGCCCTGGCTGCTGCTGTTAAAGTCTGATCCTGGTTCCCAGAAGACAAAACAAGACAAATGCACATGAGGGGAGAGAAAGGAATAGTCAAGGGAGAAAATGCAGCTTCTGTCTTCGGTGTTGACGCTCACTTGCAGTCTTACTGTGGGAGAGAAACAGGCACAGCACATAGGTTTATCAGACACTCTGAGATATGGCAAACTTGTACCAGCATTGGGAGGTTTAGGGCACTGCTTTTAGTTGTCTTTCTGGTCACAAGCTTCCAGCAGTGTTTGACCAGCTTAGCCAGATTCTTATTAGACAGAAGGTAAAAGGAGAGTTCTAGGAAAGAGAAGAAATAAGGTGGGGAAAGAAAAGGACAATTGTGTGTGTCGGGGTGGCGGGGGAAACAACAAAGGTTCACATCTCAAGTATTCAGGATTCAGCCAGACCCAGTGGAGGTGGCAGTATCATCTGGGTCCCTCTCTCTGGTCCAGTCTGCTTATCGTAGCTCTCAGGATCAGGATGACAGAGGCCTAATAATGTCATGGTGGATCCTGGGGTCCCAGGAGATGGTGGGGTGGCAGCCATAAGGATAAAGCTCACTTCTTCCTCCTCTTGCAGTCAGCAGTTGTTGAATTCTCTTAATTCCCCACCCACCTCTTTTCTTTTAAGGACCCCAAAAAGTGAGTAAAGGGAGGAATAGCCCATCCCCTTATTATTCTGTTCACAAGTTAGGCCTAGTTTCTGATACATCAATTTTGGTTTATTGATTTCTGGGCCCACACTTCTCTTGTTTACCTGCCATTCTCTTAACACAGGCCTTAAATGTATCAGTAGGCTTTTTTTTTTTTGGACTAATTTAGTCTTTCTATCCCACTTTTGTACCTTTTCCTGTCAACATTTATTGTTAAAATTATGAATTTTTTTTAACTTCTACTCATTTCTTACAGTTGAGTTTACAATTAGGGTAAATCTGTAAACTCCCTTATTACAACAGGTCATGCTCTCCCCATTTTGCCTCTTCTTAGTAGAGTCATGGGCAGCGCATGAACTGCCTGAGGCCCGCCCCTTCCAAGCCCCCCACCAGAGGAGCCGCCCACCGCAACCACCAGCTCCCGCTCCAGGCTAGAGCCTCTGGCCCCTGAGTGACCCCAGCCGCCCCCTTGAGCACCCAGAGAGGGAGTAGCACAGCCCCCGTCCCCGAGCACCAGAGGGGTGGGCGGGCGGCACAGCCTGAGACGGACCCATCCCTCCAGGGAGACTGGAGCTGCGCCAACCAGAAGCAGGAGGGGGCCTGGAGGTGGAGCATGGGTGAGGCTACACTTGGCTGTTTGGGGAGGCACAGTCTCCCCCAGCCTATGATACCCACCACCCATAAGTAGATTCAATGGACTGTCTCCTTGTGAGGAAAATCCAGCCCCCACCTCCACAGCTGTGACTGTGCCTTTGGAAGTTGTGACAGGGTGCTGTTAGCAGCTATACATAGGACCCCTTTTGGGAACCAGCACCTGGTCACTTAGAGCCTGCAGGGCACTGCGTAGTTAGATTAGGAAAGAGTTAAATAGTCTGTGTTTGGAAGGTTAGTGGGGATGACTTGCACCGATAGGAGTCTGATGAGCTAATGAGGTAATTAATGCACCAGCTGGATAGCTCAGAGAAGAAAGCAAGCAGTATAAAAGGCTGCGTCAGGGAGCAGAAGGGAGGCCGTTCTGTCTGCTGCTATATTTTGTTGTACCTGGAACATAAGGCAAGAAATACTAATAAAGACGCTTGGTGAAGGTATCTGGTGGGGTGCATGTGCTGCTTAATCATCGGAAGGGCTTGCCAACCAGAGTTTCCAGGGCTGGAGGTAGAACCTGTCTTGGCAGCTGAACAGATGTATTTGGTTATTTGTTACATGGAGTTCAGCTGGCTTGGGAACTTGGCTTTAGATATCTATCATACATAATAATTAAGAATCCAGTTTTATATGTCACAAGAGATTTAAATATATTATAATTTGTTTGATTATGGAAACTCCATTTAAGTGCATCATCTGATTTTTAGCAAAGTCCTGCACATTTTTACCTCAGTTTCCAGCTGGGCTGAATGGTACATAAAGAGGTCATGACTCCAAAGGTCATGCTATAAATCAGTGGTTCAGTGTGGATTGGAGCCTCGTCTGATGTAAACTGTCACAGTTTTACTGAAGCCAACAGAGTCATGACAATTTACACCAGCTGAAGATCTGCCCCAAGAGTCTGCAATTCCCCATTTATTTTTATTCCAACCACTAGACCAATCATATAGCTTCCTGTAATTTTAGAGGTTTATTGGAAGTAGGGAGATATTATTAATGGTCTTCTAACAAATTTTCTCCAACCACTGCTTCAAAAGTGAAGCAGTGTTTTACTTTTACTTACTTTTAAAACACACACCTTCACACTTTATATATACACCACAGACAATTTAGTTTAATTTAAATTTAGATTTTGCCCTCACCAGAGAGTGATGTGCCCTGTATTTTTTTAACTGCCAGATCATGATTTACTAACACCATTTTGGGGGTTAAAGAGTGCATGACCTTTCTCCATATTAATATTTAAAGCTTACCTTGCACACACAATCAGATGCTGACACAAATCTCACAGGACTAAGGTTTCTAACCTTTCAAAGAAGCAATGCCACATTGAAATATGTACAGTATTACTAAATTCAAAACAGAATATGTAACAAATGTCCCACTAGCAGATATGAGTCTGCAAATTTCATTCTGTGCAAGCAGTTTCACAAAAATCTATTTATTTAAAAGAGAATTGCAGTACCACGAAGGCCAGCACTTGACATCTTAGCAAAGGCCAACAGCATAATGTGAGGCACAGCAGGAGCAAGAGTAATTTTACCACTCTGTCCTAAGTACAAGAGCCATTTAGTGCCCTTTTCAAAGTAATACATAGATTTTGCTCTTTTTAAAAGGTGAGCATTTACTTATGTTTTTGTACGGATGCAAATTACAATAATTAAGAAACCAGGTGATTGTTTTTGCAATTGAATCAGCTCAAAGTGCGAATACCTCAGTTTTACCAGCTAACACAGCTGATGGAAAAAGAGACCAGAGTTATTTAATAGAAAGCCAAGTTGTTGATGATTAACCTGTTGTAGTGTAGTACTAATCTGAAGGCATTTATTTTTCACAATTTTAGCACGCATGTAACTTGTCACTGTGAAAACCAAAATTATCTGTTGGGCATCATTTGTAAAACTCTAACCCCATAATATCTAAGCACTACACACAAATTAAAAAACATGAATTAAAAAATGGAATTGGCTAGGTGTGGGGGGTGATCACTCAGTTTCACATCTTGTTCTGGGTGTATTCAGACCCCCTGTTTGAGCATAATGTTAGTTCTCCATCATGCTAAAGGTCTAATGTGGGGCTAATTTTTGAGTGTTCCATAGAACTGCCTTCATTTGAGGAATGCAGTAGCAAATAAGTGAGTTTTACATAGGCTTGGCAGGATTTGATTTTTATTTTTATAATATCAGCAGATATTGATGTTTGTTTTAAAGAAGGGGTAGGCAAACTTCAGCCCACGAGCCACATCCAGCCCAACAGACCATTTAATCTGGCCCTCAGCTCCAGCTGGGGAGCAGGGTTGGGGGCTTGCCCTGCTCTGCACGCTCCCAAGAAGCAGCTGGCATGATCCCCCTCCAGCTCCTGCATAGTACACAGACATGTGGCCAGGCAGCTCTGCATGCTGCCCTGTCCACAGGCGCCACCCTCACAGCTCCCATTGGCCGCAGTTCCCGGCCAATGGGAGTTGCAGGGGTGGCACCTGCGGACGGGGCAGCGCGCAGAGCCACCTGGCCACACCTTGGAGCCGGAGTGGGGACATACTGCATGCAGCTCCTCGAAGTAAGTGCTGCCTGGAGCCTGCACACCTGAGCCACCACTGCACCCTAATCCCCTGCCACAACCTTGTTCCCCCTCCCATCCTCTGAACCCCTCAATCCCAGCCCAGAGCCCCCTCTTGTACTCCAAACCCCTCATTCCAGCCCCACTCTAGAGCCCGCACCCCCAGCCAGAGCCCTCACCCATCCCTGTGCCCCAATCCCCTGCTCCAGCCCTGATCCCCCTCCCACCCTCCGAATCCCTTGGTCCCAGTCTGGAGCCCCCTCCTGTACCCCAAACCCCTCATCCCCAGCCCCACCCCAGAGCCCTCACACCACAATCCAGAGCCCCCTCCTGCACCCTGAACTCCTCATTTCTGGCCCCACCCCAGAGCCCACACCCTCCATCTGGAGCCCTCACCCGCTCCTGGACCCCTACCCCCAATTTCGTGAGCATGCATGGCCCAACATACAATTTCTATACCCTGATGTGGCCCTCAGGCCAAAAAGTTTGCCCACCCCTCTTTTAAAGCATTTTAATTTTTGTATCTATTTAAATTTTCATGGGTGATATTATGGGAGGGTTAGATAATAGTGGGGGGTTCAAACAGTAATTATGTAATGATAGGAGATGTTGAGATTCAAAAAGTTAAAGCTTTATAATAGTTAAAACACAAATTGCAGGAGGGGGCTCCAGGCTGGGACCGAGGGGTTCGGAGGGCAGGAGGGGGATCAGGGCTGGAGCAGGGGGTTGGGGTATGGGGCAGTGGTGTGAGGGCTCTGGCTGTGGGTGTGGGCTCTGAGGTGGGGCTGGGGATGAGGGGCTTTGGGACAAGAGGGGGCTCTGGGCTGGGATTGAGGGGTTTGGAGGGCAGGAGGGGGATCGGGGCTGGGGCAGGGGATTGGGGTGCAGGATGGGCTTAGGGGTGCAGGCTCCGGGTGGCACTTACCGCAAGCAGCTCCCGGAGGCATGTCCCCCCTCCAGCTCTGAGGTGCGGCCAGGTGGCTCTGCACGCTGCCCCGTCCGCAGCCGCCACCCCCGCAGCTCCCATTGGCTGGGAACAGGAGCTGGAATGGGTTAATGCCGGCTCCTTCTTGGGAGCCACGCGGAGCAGGGCAAGCTCCCGACCCTGCTCCCCAGCTGGAGCTGAAGGCTGAATTAAATGGTCTGTCGGGGCAGATGTGGCCTGTGGGCCATAGCTTGCCTACTCCTGCTTTAAGTGCTGATTGCATGAACTACTGTTGCCAAGTCATTGTCTGATGAAAGAAATAGATAGAATATTCTTGCAAGGTGGAAGGGTGAGGTGAAGAAAGCCTTTTAGCGATGGCAGCTATTTGGTTCTCTAAATCTCAGTGGTGAGGCATTCCAACAGACACCAAAGCTGCATGGGTTTGGAAGGAGCCCAAGGCATGCTAGAGATTTTGGCTTAAGAGTAATAGTGCTACTGTAGTGGTGATTTGGAGCCTATGAAGGTGACACTCACAGATACTGATCATTACAGTCTGTTGTATTTGCTAGCTGTTAGCGAAGAGCCAGAATTCGGGTAACCTCTGATCACTCTGTCTGCCCTTTATCCTGCCATATACATACAGTAGCTGTAATAAGAAAGAGGATATGGGGAAGGCTGTTTGGGAACTCTGGGCCTTGCCAGAGTTGGCATTGTAGAGGAAATAAAGCCCTCACTTCTCTGACACACTGTGCTGCTTGCTGGGAGCTCTGTAGGCTCTCCGTTGAGCACATGTGCTGCCTGGGGTGGTGGTATAAAAGGGTATATCCCTCTCTACCCGATCTTGACTTGTGGTGTTTCAGGCTCAATAGGTTCAGGTTGGTCCTGCACCTGGAAATATAATGTCAAATAAACTTTACCATCTTTGCAAGTGATGCTGGTTCATCTCTTGGGTTTAGTCCTGCACAGCCTCAAAGAGTTTTAATATTGCTTTTCTTGCTGCTTTCTACCCAGGCATCTTTATCCCAATAGACTTTCTAAGGTGATCTCTTTCATCTTCTTCCTTTTTCCTGACTATGTCCTCTCCAACCCCCTAGAGGTGGCATGAGATAAGGAAGAAAGCACAATAAAGTATTTATAACTTATGGTTAGTCAGCAATGATAAAGGGAAAACAAAGATGATGTGAATGCTTTTGCTCTTATGACAGTTCTATACACTTTGACTATCTTTGTTAGACAGGTTATACGATCAGCTAACAAAGAATTTTCCTCTAAATCTGTAACTACTGGTGCTTCTAAGAAGGAACTATATTTACTGCAATTTATTCTTTGCGAACAAGGTTTGATCCATTTGATTCTAAGTCAAATGCTGTTTCACTCAACGACTAATTTAGAACACAGTATTGATAAATCTCAGAAAGGTTTTAGTGAGTCACAAGCGTAACTTGAGAGTGTGAAATCACTCACAGGAGTAATCATTAAAGACAAAATAATATTATAGTGAGAACTTGAGAATCCGAAACATTTTGCAAAATCGTACAATATTCATATTTTAGGTATTCCTGATAACGTAAATGGGACTGAACTAACTGATAAGCTTTCTCGTCTACTGAATTCACTTACTGGTTCGCTCCTATTCATATTTTAAACTTTTTTGCATTCCCATTAAGTCCCCTTAAATATTCTTGTTACTGGTTCAATGCTGTCAACCAGCATTCTCATGACTTCTTTAGGATCTACACTTGATCATGAATGATTCATAAATTGAGCTTGGAAAACTAGGGTTAACATCTCTTTCAGTGTTGAGAGAGTGAACACCTTTCCTTGCACTAAAAACAATTCCACCGATAAGAAAGATGTCTCATTTTAAAATTTGATATTCTCAGTGTATCTGTTAGGTTTCCAGCTAAACTCAGGCTCATTAGGAAATGACAAGATCTTTTAGCTATCTGGGCAAAATTTTTCAGGCACCCAAAATTATTTTTTCACACAATTTTTTGAAATTGCCAGTGAACTGAAAAATGCATTATTTTCTCAGCTCTATTCTTTATCTTGTATACATGATCAGACTAATAATAAATAATATAAACCAGAGCACTGGGATATTGGTAGCTGTCTCCTTCTTCCTCGACCCTCCAAACTCCGTCAGCGTGCCTGGGGAGATGGAAAGGCCCTGATAATTATTACCCTTTGGGGGCATTATTGTGTATGTTTGATACAGATGATGCTTGGTGCCTCAGTTTATGTAATGGGGGTAGTATACATACATTCCTCTTTTGTGAAGTGCTTTGAAACTACATATTAAAAGTGCTATATAAGAGCTAGGTATGATGATGATGCACTTTGTTTTATGTAATACACAACTGCATGTTTAGCATGTCTTGGCACAGTGGGGGGAGGGGGGATATGTGGTTATGATGGAGAAAGGTCAACACAGACTGAAGAAGTAGGTGCTAGACCCAGGATTCCCCTTTGGCCATTCCCTGTCTCCTGTGCTAGCACTGAAAGAAGATGAGATTTTACAGCATCTCTTCTGAGTAGGAGGTAGGGTAAGGGCCAGCATATGGGGACATCTGCTGAGAGAATAAAATACAATGAATACCAGTATAACAGGATGAAATATGTATTGGTTTGTACAGCAGACATTGATTATTCAGCTTGATCTACTGCAAAAGGAAGTCTAAACATAATTGTAAATTAAAGTCAAAACACTTGCTCTTCTTTCTCAACCTCAGTCTTTTATTTTTTATTTTTTGACAGAAAAATCTTGATCTCATGATTAGACTGTGAGAAATTTGGCGGGGGGAAAGTATTTTTTAAGTGAGGTCTACCAGGGTGTCCCATAGGACTAAAATTTTAACTGAGCTTGTGTTAATTACAATTGCACTTACTGTTAGGCCAGCTCCATGCTGAGTTAAGGGCGTGGGGCTTTTATCTAACCCTCCCTTTTCCTCGGTTTATTCATCATATAGGATGATAAGAACCCCTACAGTATGCAAATGTATAATGCATTCTATTCTTGTTTCTTTAGACATAAAACGTTTTTTTAAAAAGGCGAGTTGAAGATATGGGAATAAAGATGTAAATCTTCAGAAACAGGAAAACTACATTTCCTCTGACACTTCACAGATGAAGCATGGTTTTCATAAAGAGAAGTTTGTTAGGAAACTCATGGAGATCAGAATTTCCGTAATTTGCCAGGGAAAAAATATGTAACACATGTCACTGTATTTTCTTCAGAACAGCAATCCCTATGGGACCAAAGTCTTTACTACTTAATCACTGCGGTAATTAGAGATGAGGTTGGTGAATGTTAGTTGAACATTGTGTCACTTTAAATGTTAAAGCACTTTCACATTATTTTCCCATTTCCTTCCTTCATTCTCATCTGACCACTGTCTGATTAGATACTAACAGAGCTGACCTTTTCTCTGATGCCTGGTCAGCTTTGCTGTTTGTGTATTAAGAGCTGCAATGGTTTGCACTGATATAAGGAGAGAGTAAATTACTATCTTTATTATTTTTACATTAATTTTCCAAAAAACTAATACAGTGGTTAGTACACAAGATATGTTATGTAAAACAAAACATTGAGAACCATACAAAGAATTCCACTGACATATAACATACAATACCTTGAAACCTACAAAATCTATATGAGATTTATTACATTGTGGGATCAATGATTGCTATGGTGATATAAATGGTAATGATGAGCCCTTAAAACATGCTAAAAATCCACACACAGCAGTATGATTAAATCATGTCTGAGTGAAGTACACATCTATAAATCCAGAATAATTTAATTGGATTCTGGGATCAGATCAATGTATAATGCAGGGAAAGGTACAGAACTTCCCTGTTTCTGAGCCCCCTGAGGGGCTGCTCGAACTGAACATGCTGTGTCTCATGGCCACCTCTGGGCCCTGGGAAGCAGACAATAGCTGTAGCATTCTGCAATTCAGCCATGTCCCCTCCACACCTATGCTCTGCTCTGACCACTCCTCCTTTCAAACTCAGAGCATGGCTAGTGTAGAGAGCCATTATTTCAGGTGTGCAATGACCAGGGAGGCTCCCCATGCAAGGGGTATCCTCAAGAGTTGTTTTTGCCCCCTTTATGTTGCCAGTGCAGCATAAAAATGTCTCAGTGCTCTGTAGCTGACAGTAAAGGAGGCAACCAAGTGGCTAGCCAAAAGCAAAAGTCATTGCAAACCTCCATCAGAAGAGTTCTTTTTAAATATAATCTTTTCACAGATATTATGGTTTTTTGCTTCCTGACATCTCAGATATCTGCTTGTCAATTTTTTTAGCACTATTTAATAAAGGTGCAAAATAAGTCTGACAGAAGTGGCTGTAAAACTGAAAACTAAGTATGCAAGTGTCATTCACTTGCTTAGTATCAAATATCACAAACTACTTTAAATGACTTATCAGAGGCTGCAGTACACAATGGAAGATCTCTGTGGCTCTTCTTTTAAGCTGAGACTGTCCTTTTACACTTTTGATCTTAATCTTTATTTTTCAAAACATCAACTCAAAGTTGTTTTTTAATGTTGCTTTCTTGAATAGCCTTTGATGAAGAGATGGAGCCTTTCAAAGGTTAGATCTGGACAACCGAGCAATGGCACAGCTATGATGCATCTTAAATCTCTCTCCCCTCCCCCCGGCCACTTCTTGAACTTACATGGCTTGGAGTCCTTCTTGATGTTCATACTGTTGAAACTGGCTGAACTGTCTCTCAGGATCTGCTTTGGTCTTTGCCAAAAAGAAGCTCTAAATTCCATTCCTTGCCCCAGACTCATTTCTTACAGATAGAAGCAGAAAATCCGTGGGATCTAAAGTTCATCTTAAATGACAAGTTTTATGACTAAAGACCTCTTTTGAGAAAATGTGACAGATTATAATGGCTTTTGAAGTGCTTTAAGAAGAGGGAAATACACAATAAAAATTACATGCAAAGAAAGAGAAAAATATAATTCAATAAGTATGTTTTAAGTACTAACAACAATTATGCTTCTAAATACTTACTGCACTTTGGACAAATCTTTGCTTTGAGTCATGCACACCATATTGCTAAGAGAAAATAATTTTAAGAGTCAATTATGATTGATTTACTGCACTATTATTTTAAAAAGTATGAAATCTGAAAGATGCACTCTAAAAACATCAGCAAAATAGACACACAGGCACAGTAGTGTAGCTGACTGTGTTAATTGTTTGTTTGTATTATGGTCATTCCAAAGGGTTCCAGTCAGGGACTGAAGTGCCATTATGGTAGACACAGTACAAACACTTCTTCATGTGACACTCCCTGCCCAAAAAAGTTTATAGTTTAGATTACAATCCTAATCATAAGGATGTGCAGTGTAACTCTTCTACAGTTCACTGGAATTCTACATTCATCTACATACAGACATACTGTGTGTGACAAAGATCTGATTAAAATGCATAATACAATATCAAAAATAACTACTGTGCAATAATGATACAATCAATTTTATAACTGATGCCAAGGCTTTGTTAGGGAAGTAATAGTAATACACATGTACCAATTTCTGATTTTCTCAGATATGAGAAATGCACACACAGGTCTAAGTGAATGAGGAAAATAATTAATGCATTATAGAAACCTATAAAACTTGCCAAAGTAGCTTTCCTATACAGAATAATATTAAAGTTTTAAGGTCTGAAATCTGTGACATACTGTAGATGGCCCCCATCGCCATAGTATCTGAGCAATTTACAATCTTTAATGTACTTATCCTCAGGTTATCCCTGTGAGGTAGCAAACTGCTATTATCTCCTTTTTACAGATGGGAAATTCAGGCACAGAGAGGCTAAATGACTTGTCCATGGTCATGCAGGAAGTCTCTAATGGAGCAGAGATTTGAACCCAAGTGGGAGTGTCTCACCTTCCTCAGCAGCACATGGGCATGGATTACATACCAGATTATCCGGGTATATCTCATTTAATAATTTCCCTGCCATTGCAAGGGCCTTGAACACTGGTACACCCTATTCTGTCCCTCCTATTCTCTTCCTGTGGCACATAACAATCTAGTTTCCTGTGGGCTGTAATACTTTGGTCTAACTTTGGTTGTTGGGATTAGTGTGTGAGTGATGGGTGGTGTGGTGGCCTTTTATATACAGGCGGTCAGTGTAAACAAGTTCCCTTTGGGTGTTCCTCCCACCTAGTTGGAGCCCCTGGACTCTCACAGTTATGAGTACTGGGTGGACCCAGCACAGGTTCCCCTATCTTGGGTCTTGCAATGGACCCCACCCTTTCTGGGCCTTCTTATATTTCTTACTGTTGGGGATCAAAAGGGGAACAACTATTCCACTGTAACTGAGGATGAACTCTTCCTGGAGCCAACTCAAAAGAGAAACAGCCAGTGGTATCTCCTTACTTCAGGAGTATGGTCCAGCAATTTTATAGGGGTCCTTCTGCTGAGTAGCTGAATTGGGCTCTCCCTGTCAGGCTTATCTCGGGAGTTCACTGTACTCCTCATATGGTTGGGGAGTGGGGATCTCCAGTATGGGAGTTTCTCCTGCTGCTCCAGGAGCCACTCCAGCCACTTGTGGTTCAGGGGTGTCCTTCCCCCTTTGCTGACCCCAGCTTCCTCTTTTTTAAAGGCCTCCTTCCTGCCATGCATGATTGGCGAGGCAGAAGGGTGGGGCTACACACAGCCCTTTCCCTATCAGTATGGTATTTATACACCCCGTCACAGTCAGACTAGGTGATCTAGTGGTCTCTTCTGGCCTTAAACTCTAGGACTCCTAAATTCTAGGCTAGTGTCCTCTACTGGACCAGCCAATGTACCATTGAAAAAGTTTCTCTTTCCAAGGGTATACAGCTCCTATTTTGAGACTTGGCAGGTCACAGAGTTACCAAGCCTTGAACCTGTTACTGTTGCAGGACTGAATATTGCCTGTGCCAAGGTAGGATAATTTAGAGGGGAAATTCCACAATTTGCGTTTGCTTTTTTCCTCCAATATTAAGCCTTCATAGATTTTAAAATAATGATACAAAACTATGCATAAAAATCTCAAATTATGGACAAGCAACAAACACATTATAAAAGAATCCAATTATTTTTCCATTTGGTGAGCCTAAAAAAGAAAAAAAGATCAAACTTACTTGGGATAATTTATAATAATGGCATTCCTTCAATACAATGCACTTGTCATTTTTTATTAATCTTTATAATTAATACTAATCTCATACTGTAATTTGTAAGAAATCTCTCTCTCAAAATTGTGTTATATTTATAAGTGTATTTCCATGGATACAAATAAGGAATAATTTTAAACAGGTTTCGCTATACAAAGTCCAAAGGGCTCAGCTATTTAAACCCACCTTTGCCTTATAATTGGGCACAGATTAATTAACAAAATGTTTTCCCCAAAATACTCCTGCACCCACATTGTCATGTATGCAACCAGGACACACAGCAATATAGAAATAAAATGTACCTTTCAACTTTATTATGGCAACATATTTTACTATCGTGGTTATTCTTGCAGCTGTGATAAAATAATCCCCAAGGAAGTTGAAGTTTGCTATTTCCATAGCTTGTCTGTTACTTTAGGAGTAAAGCCTTGCAGTCGGCCAATCAGATTACATCTGTCATAGTGCCACACAGCTTTATTGTCTCAACCTCTGGAGAACCTAATTACTTAAGTATTTCTTGAATAAATTTAAGGAACAGTCACAGTCCATTTGTAAAAGAACATGTATTACCTCTGGTGCAAAATGCTTTGGCAGAGGTTGGGATAATAAAAGCTGCATGAATGTCAATCCTATTACTAAATGGCCAGGAGACAGTCTATATGGGATGTACTAAAAAAAAAAAAAGTAAAAGACAAAACCTGAGTGGCTAAAAAACTGGATCAACACTGAAAGGCCTCGTGACTAGATGTGCACTCAGAGAAGTTTGCCTGAACACTTGCTGCTGCATTTTAGTGAGAAATTCAGTTCAAACTTTAAACTAGGGCTGAGCCTTCAGGTTCCAAAGGCTGCCAAAAATAGTGGTAATTGCGGAAAGCTGAATATCTTGATATTTTAATTGTTTTGTTTTCACAGGTTTTAATGAGTCTCAGACCAATTTATAGGGGCAATATAAAAAGAGGTCTGGTCTTCTCATGCTATTTACATCCTCTAGGAACTGAAACATTATGAGACGACTAGCTCTCATATTTTTTAAAATGTGTCTTTCAAAAAAGCCAGTGAAAAATGTATACACATATAGCATTTGGAGTCACATTCTGCTCTCATACACATCCTTTGTAAACTGATTTGGTTGCATTGCGTGTACACAGGGACAGAAATTGAACCCAGTACAAATCACTCGGTCCCAACCATGAGCCTTGTCTAAAACTTTGTTCCATTTAAATTAGGATAGCAGGAGGAGTTACACACCATAAATTAAGAACTAAATTCTGGGCAGCAGTATAGTACCAGGTGGTACTCTGAGTACCTACTCTGCGCTATTGCTTTACTCTGCTTTAACCCTCCTTATCATAGACCACTAAAGTTTTGTGCTTGGTTTGGTAAAGTATTCCTACTTTTTTCAGTTGCAATGACAATCCAGTTGTGAAGTTTGGGGCACGTGTTAAAAATGAGCCTTGTCAGAGAAGAGACAAAACTGCTAACATAACAATCCCTATAGTAATGAAGATTCAGTTATGTCTGATTTCGCGATGCTCTCCATCTCTTTCTAAACACAGGATGTAATTTATCCTGGCCTGTGAAAAAAAAATCCTTTTCTCATCTGAAATAAGTAACCCTTTATCTCTCTCTGAGACCCTCAAGCTCCTTCTTTCCCCCCAAAAGCAAAGCATTTGGTTTCTGCAAGAAAGGGAAAAGACAATTGTGAAATATACTCTTTCATTTGGTGATTTTAAATCCACAGGGTATTTTAGACATTATTCTTGCTGCTGTCAAAGGAATTCCAGTGTGTTGGAAAAAAGCCACAGACTATAAAAATAAGCTTTCCTTTCAAAATCCATGTCACAGTAAACTGTCATGGAGTGTTTTATAAAAATATGAAATTTCCATATTTTTTTCAGAAAAAGATCATCACTGGTGAGATAGGTCTCTCACAAAGTTCTGAATTTCTGCTTGTGGTTCCAGACCAAAGGAAAAGTACAAAACTGTAAATGTTTGTCCTCTAAAAACAGCTAACCTCCTGCTCTAAATACTCTATGTATTTTAAATGTACTTTACATGAACTTATAATGTATCCAAGTGAGACATCTCCAAGACATGTTATAGATTTTAAAACACAGATTAAGGTGGACACACAAAATTCAGCTAAAATTACCAACCAAAAGAGAGATTCTTTGGAGTACTCTATTTCTCCCCTAAGTGGGAGTTATACATACAGAAATAGAGGGATTGATGTATCCAGAGCACAGGTTCAAGTGCAGCACAGGTGAAAACTGCTACCAATTGTTTTGTGGCCTATGGCTATGTAAAATGAGTTTGTGCCCTCGGTCCAGTTCCCTATGTCTAGTTCATAAATACCATCACCACAACTGTCCCCCGTGTTCGCAGTCTTAGCAGAGAGGTCAAGGACTGAATGGGTATGGAGACTGAGTTATCGTCTCAGTCCTTTGATGGACTTTACTAGATCTGTCTCTGTTACCATAGTTTCCATTTTGTTCTCTTGATAAGAAAAAGAAGCATTTTAGTGTGTGTTTCACAGAGGCCTTGATCAGTCAATTGACATAGGTTCCCTGCCTGCAGTGAGGTTTAAGGGAGTGTGAAGTGACTATGCTGAGGCCTGTAGAGTGGAGGTAAAAAATCAGTCTTTTTTATTTTTGTGCTTGCTTTTTAGGCTTGTCTCTGTTGCTTGATAGCTGCTGTGCGTTATAGTCACATGCAAGGGAAAGGACAAGATCTCAGGATAAAGTGTATAATTCGTGACTCATTTCAGAAGCTCGTAAATGTTGTCTCCATTAATGTGCCTATTAAGCTTTTTTGCTGCAGCATCTTTAAACAGTGTCCCACTAACATTAGCTTTTTCCCTTCTCCCTGGTCTCTCAATTCCATTTTAAAATTTCAGGGCTGCAAGGACAATATCTTTCCTTTACCAATGCACTTACAAGTCATAAAGGCTTTGTGTGCAGTTAAAACCAAATAATAATAACCCTTCTGTACAACCAATGGCTGACTTCAACATTATTGGTTGTTTTTTTTAAAGATCCATAACTGCCTTAAAATCACTGCTCCCTCCAGCACTAGAGAAGCTATAAAAATTTCAGGGACAAGCCTTTACTGTCTATCACTACTTCCTATTTTATTGTCAGTAGCAATTTCAATTCATTTTATTTCTGTGTCAGTGTCACTCCAACTTCTCTCCTCAGCTCTATATTGTGGCCAGAACTCAGCGGTAATGCAGCTATATAAAAATAATATTCCCTGTTTCCACTGCTGTTATTTTAATAAATAGGTGCCACAAGCCCATCTGCAAAAATCCAGCACAACAAAAATTCTTAAAAGGAAGCATGTGTTTTCTCTTAACCTATTTGCTGTCTTCTGCTCAAAGGGTAGGGAACCCTTTTTATTTTCTGTTTTAACCTCCATACAGAGCATGACAAAGCTTGACGACTCATGGTGTTTAAGTCATTACATTACCAGTCTAACTTCTTCACTCTCATATCTGTTCCAGAATTATACAACTATTCACATACAATCATAGACATGTAGGGCTGAAAGGGAACTTGAGAGATCAGCTACTTCCAGCCCCCTGCATTGTGGCAGGACCAAGTATACCTAGGCCATCCCTGACATCTGTTTGTCTAACATTCTTAAAAACCTCCAATGATGGGGATTCCACAGCCTCCCTTGGCAACCTTTTCCAGTACTTAGCTATCTTTATAGTTTTTGGAAGTTTTTCCCTAATATCTATCCTAAATCTCCCTGGCTGTAGATTAACTTCTTATTGCTTGTTGTACCTTCAGTGGAATGGAGAACAATTGATCACCGTCCTCTTTATAACAGCCCCTTGTGACGGGTTCAGGCACAGAGACCCCTTGGGACTGTCACCTGGTGAGGAATCTGAGGCCTCACCAGTGCTAAGTAGAGTGGGACAATTACTTCTCATGTCTTACATATGACACTCCTGTAAATACACCCCAGAATGAAGTTAGCCTTGTTTGCAACTATCATTGGCTCATACTCAATTTGTGAGCCACTATAGCCCCCGGCTAACATGACTAACCCAGCTTGTTTTAATGTACTTCTAAACTGGTTTGTATATGTTAATGTTTGGGGCAAACTAAATGAGAGCAAGAAAGTTTAGCTGCCCACATAAAATCAAAAGGCTTGAGCCTACTCGGAGATAGGCATGGGAGGCTACCATTGAAGTCAACAGGAAACTGTGTGTGTGTATATACAGGGGCAAAATTTCAGCTAACAGTCAGGCCACATCCAATGGTACCAACCCATATGTTTGCCTATTGGCTGATCTAATAGTCTGTCATTTAAATAATGACCCTGAGGAAAGCCTGAGACCCACATTCTTTCTAGGGCATAATCAGTTTCACATCCTGCCTGCCTAGAAACAGTGATCCAGTTTTGTGCAACCACTCTGAAGAAAAGAGGCCCTTTCAAGCATTCTAACAGACTGATATATGGAGGTGAAGTGAATGGATGACAATAAGACAAGGATCAATGACTCTTTGAGGTTTACTTACTTGTTTCTATAGAGATAAAAGCTTGTATTATGAACTGCTAACACACAGCTTCTTGCATTCCACTCTTCCATTTCCTATCAGCTAAATGAATGTGCAGCAGATATTCTGCTGGGACTATAACCCCATCCTTAAATTCTGTTTCTGTGGCCTAAGCCTATTTTTCTGGGCTCTAACATTGCAGGATCAAATAGGCTTTGTCTTTCTCTTTCCCTTGAGGATTTTCTGCCTACCTAGAAAAGGTGCCTTAACACTTTAAATACTCAGCTTCCAATGCTCCAATTCAAAGCAGCAATATAATGGACCTGAAAGGGACTGTCTTAAGCTCTGTATTCTCTCTGAGTTTTTCATGGCTTCTCTTGTGCAACCTGACCCTCTACCTGGCTCCTTGAAGTCTATAGGCCATGTTTTGTGCTCCTGTTACTTTCTGGTTCTTTACCATTAGTTCTGTTTCTCCTTAGCTTCTTGGCCTCTCTTTCCATCTATAGCTTAATGCAATGGGCCACAGGAGACCCCTGTCATCACAGTTTAAGGCTTTTACATCTACCTCATATAGGGTATGAAGAACTTTCCCTCTTAATGTGGCTTTCCTCACTTCGTGTTACAGCACCACTAAGAGCTCACTCATATCACCTTGATTAAGTAGGCTACATTGAAAGTTGTGTAATACCCATCTTTCTGTACTACCAGTATAACTGAGGCTATGTCTACAATGGCAACTGAACAACAACTATTGTCTTTCAGAAATGTTAAAAAACACGCCCCCCCCCCAAAAAAAAAGAGACAAAAGTTTTGTCGATGACAAGCACCAGCGTGAACAGCGCTTTGTCTCCTGCTGACAAAGCTAACCCCACTCAGTGCGGGGGGGGGGTAGTTTTTTGTCAGCAGGAGAGCTGAGAAACAGCGGCTACACAGCGTGCCTTTTAGTGGCACTGCTGTAGTGACACAGTCATGTCGCTAAGAGCCGTGTAGTGTAGCCATAGCCTAAGACCTTGACTGACTAATATTAGTTTGCTTTAATTATCTAACCTCGCACACCAAGGAAATGGGGCTACCGTGATAACATGGATCACACTGCTAGATATACTGAATATGCTATGTTACTGAATAGACTCTATATTGTTGTTACCGAACTCACTTTGCACTGTACCTCATTTTTTGACATGTGAGAAATGTAGAGCCTTATATTGTGCATTGTAAAAGCCTTGAGATAGTCACTCTTGTTGCTGTATTTCCAAGAATTCTGTGTCTCACTCTGAACAGTGAGGAGGCTTTTCTCTCTTATGATTAGCTTCAACCATGAGCAATGCAACCAGCTGATTTGAGCTCTGTGTTGTGCAGGAGGACTTCATGCCCATGCAATACACTGGCCAGACTGTCCCTGTTTCCAGCTCTGGGAACTCTCTGCTTGATCTCCCAGTCTAGTGACACATAACAGAGAGGAAGGCAACTCACCACTTGGCTCAGTCTCACCATTCAGCAGCAGAAATGGAGAGGCAGCTCTACAGTGTTTCCACCTAATCTCCCATCACCCAGTAATAGGACTGAGAGATCAGGCACCTTTCTGCCCAGGTCCCTTCCTCCTTTGGCAGTAGGGAAAATAGGGAAATGTGGTCTAGATGAAATTACTATAAGGTGGGTGCACAGCTGGTAGAAAGCAGTGTTCCCTCTAATTTTTCTCATGCTTGTGCAGAATGAATTTTGCTATGTGCTATTTTTGATGTGTGACACATCACCTCCATATTGGTGCACATAACAAAATTCATGTGGTGGGGGTGCAGCCGAGGGGATCGGAGTGTGGGAAGGGCCTCAGGGCTGGGGCAGAGGGTTGGGGTGTGTGGGGGGGTGAGGGAACTGGCTGGGCGTGTGGGCTTGGGGTAGGGCCGGTCATGAGGGGCTCATGGCTGGGGCAGAGGGTTGGGGGAGTGAGGGCTCTGGTTGGGAGTGCGAGCTCTGGGGTTAGGCCGGGGATGAGGGGTTTGGGGTACATGCTGCCCTGGGGCTGTGGTGGGGAGAGAGGACTCCCTCCAGTTCTCTCTCCCTGCAGCAGTAACTTTGCTGGGGGGGGAGTGGCACCTCTCTCCCAGCTGTGGCAGGTCCGGGATGGGTTGGGGACAGGGGAGGGGCACCTCTCTGCCAGCCGTGGCAGGCCCAGGGCTGGGGGAGAGCCATCTCTACCCATCGCAGCCTGAGCGCCTGCACAGAACTTAATAGGCTGCTGTGCAGCTGTGCAGCTTAAAGGGAACTTAGGCTGTATTCAAAATGTAGTTATCAATGGTTTGCTGTCAAACTGGGAGGGCTTATCTAGGGGGATCCCAAAAAGGTCAATCCTGGGTCTGGTACTATTCAATATTTTCATTAATTACTTGGATAATGGAGGGGAGAATATGCTTATACAATTTGCAGATGACAATTTGGGAGGCATTGCAAGCAATTGGAAGGACAAGATTAGAATTCAAAATGACCTTGACAAATTGGAGAATTGGTTTGAAATGAACAAGATGAAATTCAATAAAGACAAGTGCAAAGTACTACATTTAGGAGGAAAAAATAAATGCACAACTACAAAGTATGAGATAATTGGCTAGATGGTAGTATTGCTGATCTGGGGTTTATAGTAGATCACAGATTGACTGAGTCAACTATGTGACGATGCAGTTTGTGAAAAAGACTAATATCTTTTGGAGTGTATTTATAGGTGTTTTGTATGTAAGACATGGGAGGTATCGGTACTCTACTTGGCAATGGTGAATACTTGGCCTCAGCTGGAGTATTGTGTCCAATTCTGGATCCACACTTTAGGAAAGATGGAGAGCAACAAAAATTATGACTGGTCACATTTTCTAAACCCATGGGGAAAGATTAAAAAAAACTGGTCATGTTTTAGTCTTGAGAAAAGAAGACTGAAGGCAATTTGATAGCAGTCTTCAGATATCTTAAGGGCTGTTATAAAGAAGATAATCAGTTGTTCTCCATCTTCACTGAAGGTAGGACTAAGAAGTAATGGTCTTAATCTGGAGCAAGGGAAATTTATGGTAGATATGAGGAAAAACTATGAAAAGAGAAAGGCAACTCACAGCTTGATTTCCTCTCTCCCTGCCTTACCTCCCCAATCATGAAGACTGGCCCTGATCTTTCCCATACAACATTGCCTATGCTGATGTTTTTGTACCTTGACTGGAAAGGAGAGAACTCTTTTGTTGGCTCTGGGCTCTCCCTCTGATGAACAGTCTCCTGATGGTGGCAGAGAGCTTTAGTTTGAGTATAACTTCTTTAACTTAGACAGTATGCTCCCAGTCTTGCAGTGGGACCTGTTTACTAATGTATTGGGAAACAGGTGATGACACAATTCCCCCAAGATGGTAAAAGCATAATTCAATATTAGTGTTGTCTGGGCCTAATTGTGTTTAGCCATGTCCCCAAACCCAGCAAACACCCTTGTGCAAAAATCCTTGTGCACACTCCTCCACGCCAATACAACTGCATATGTAATTTAGCTGGACACTTTAAAGGGAGGTTTCATTTACTTTTCTGCTATATTATTTTAAAGGGTCTCTTCTGGCCTTAAAATCTATGAATCTGTATGTTTAGGGACTGATTCTGCTCCCATGTTCACAGTTTTGCACCATTGACTTTGACGTGTAACTCCACTGATTTCCAATGGATTTACTTCTGGTGTCTCTCTACTAGTGTAAATTAACTACTGGTGTGAATATTAGGGAACAACCTCATGTTAAAATTCTCTACCACTCCTTCCCCCATTACAATGTCTAGAGGTTTATAAGTATTACATTTGGATTTGACTTTTTCCTAATTGTATTTCCATTACTGAAGAAAACGGACAGCACTCAAGACTGTCCATTCTTTTCCATGTCCAAACCCTTCTTCCTCTGCATTGCTGCTTATTAGTAATGCTGATGGTCTGGGAAGTGCTAACCTGGATCTGGATTCCTTAGCTTTTATCAGCCATAAAAGGGACACAAGTATAATATGAGGTTCG
Source organism: Lepidochelys olivacea (assembly GCF_965140295.1). Lineage (NCBI taxonomy): Eukaryota > Metazoa > Chordata > Testudines > Cheloniidae > Lepidochelys > Lepidochelys olivacea. The sequence continues at coordinate 72,797,468 of NC_140418.1, read as the reverse complement.
TGGTGATTTCTTTCCTAAGTGCAGCATGTTCTAAGGTGCCCAGTAATGTACAGTATATAGAAAATGTCAATATCTATTAAAATAGAGAGAATGCTACAGTGTTCTGGGTACCTTACACCAGTGGTTCTCAACCAGAAGTCCATGAGCCCTTTCAAGGGGGCCACAGGGCCCCGCGGCTGAAGCCCAATCCCCGGCACCACCCGCGGGGCTGAAGCTGAGGGAGGCACAGGGATAAAGCCCGATCCCCAGTGCCCCCTGCGGGGCTGAAGCTGAGGGAGGCATGGGGCTGAAGCCCTGATCCTGGCGCCCCCCACGGTGCTCAAGCTGGGAGGTTCTAGGCTTAATCCCGGAGTCCCGAGCCCTGATGCTCCCTGCTGGGCAGAAGCCCTGAGCCCAGGGTGGGCAGAGTTGGGGACACAGAGGCCATTGCCATTCCTGCCCCAATCTGCAGCGCAATATCAAGGCAGTCCCTGGGGCAGCTCCAGACCTCCCCCATCTCTTCTCCCCACTCCCTGGCCAGGTTGGAGGTGGGAAGCCGGAGCTGGGCAGTGTGGGACAGCTGCTGCTCTGACTGGTGTCATGAAGCAGGCAGCCTCAGTGTTCCTTTCTCTCCTGCTCATGCCCCAGGTTGAAGCTGCTTCTCAGCTCCCAGCCCCCTTTGGTCCCCAAGAGGCAGCTGGTAAGAGCCCCCCAGATGGGGAGACCCGGCTCTGTGGCTGAAAGACCCCTCTGGGAACAGGGACCGCAGGGGAGTCCTCAGAGCACTCAGCCCCTAATATCCCTCTCCCTAGACCCTGAGCTACGCCCTCCTTGCACCCTGAGCTACCCCCTGCCCACACAGCCCTTAGCCAGCCCCCTCTCTGCAACCACAGCCATTCCATGTGTGTACACAGCCCCTAGTTACCCCCTCCCTATACCCTAAGCTGTTTTCAAACTTTCTGAGCTAAGCCCTCCCCCCGCCAGCTTTTGAGTTATAATTTAAATATATAAACTCCCTCCCTGGACCCCACCATGTGGAGGTGGCTCAAATCCTGCTGACCCCACCCCCGAACAGAAGTCAAACTATGCCTATACCCAAGGCCCCTGCCCTGAAGTCCCTTCCCCACCTCGCCCCACCCCTGCCCAGCTGGGCCCTCAAGTTTTTATAGTATGTCAAGCAGGGCGTCAGAGAGAAAAAGGTTGAAAACCCTTGCCTTACACAGAAAAAATATGGACTTTTTTATATTCAGTTCCTAGGTGCCAAATTTCCTTGATTTTCCCCCTTAAGTTTTTCAGTCTGTTGCAGTATGTCACAAAAGAAACTTCAGACATTCTGCCTGCTCCTTTCCCCAGTTTCATGGGATACAGGAGAATAATTCACTGACCTCTCACCCTTATGGAAGTACCTGTCAGGGACTTTCCCCAGGCTCACATTTTTGGTTCAAGAACAAGTTACAAAAAATAAGAGTTACTGGAGGTTTTAAAACCCATTTTCTTGTTATCTAGAGTTCTGTTAAAGCTTTCCTCTTAAGAAGCTTACAATAATATAAATAACCTACAGAAAAACTGGTCTTCAATCTGTTTCTATAAACTCCTACAGGTCCACGGGTTTCAGGAATTGTATATTGAAACCATCAGCACCTGCAGGCCTCAGAGTCAGAGATAACTATCAGACAATTCTCTCCTATCAAAAATACTCTGGTATATTCAAAATGGAGAGTGGAGATGGCGGGGAAAGGGAAGAGATGAACCAAAGAAGTGCACTCAGAGCAAAGAAAGGGAGCAGGTGCCCCAGGAGTATGGGCTGAGGAAAGAGGCCTCTGTGTCTCATAACTCCAGTAGCTGAGCTACAGTTAGCTGCCTCTACAGTGCCAATGACCATCTGGCTTAATGAGTTCCTTGGCTGCCTTTCTCTGTGTACACATCTTCCCTTCAGTTTGTGAGGGTCCAGGCCATCACTTCACCTTCTAGGGCCACTTTCGCAGAAGTAGCAGCCATTTTAGCAACAGCAGCTAAGCTAGGCATTCTCCTTTGCAGATCATTTTGGATTTCTCCTATTTGGTTGGCTTTGTACCAGTACAGCTTTTTGGCTGATAGCACTGAAACACCACTGTCAGGACAGGCTGTATACTGCAGTGTTGTACCTCCCTGGCTTTCAGAGATGCGCAGGAAATAATGAGTGAAAACTAATGAAGAAAAACGGAGTACAGTAGGTTCAGCCAGCTGCATCAGAGTATGAAATGGATCCATTGTAAAACAAAATAAAACATGGTACAGTGGCATTGCAGGAGCTCCAAATTCTTAAAGCGATACTGTCAGATTTCCAAGATACCAGAGAACAAATATACCTACAGGACTTGTTAAAATGTCTGGAATATTATTAATCATGTTTATTACAGTAGTTCCTTGCCCAGCCAGGATCAGGGCCCAACTTGCAGGGCACTGTACAAGACACAGACTAAGACACAGACTTCAGTTCCTGCCCTGAAGAGCTTACAATCTAAATAGACAAAACAGACATGGTAGGGGAAAGAAGCCAAGTGATCAATGTGATGGCAGCAAACATGTTAGTTCCATAATTTTTGAGAGTAAGGAGCTTAATTAGGAGGGGAAAAGCTAAACAGAAAAAGGAATGGAGAGGGTTGAGAGGAACAGAACAGGTGAGAATGGGAAAGATAGCAGGGACAGTTGTGGAATGAGGCTGAGGTGAAGAGGCTGAGATAGAGGGATGAAAGCGGTTGGAGCAAACAGCCCATCAGTACTGGATAGAGAAAGAACACAGAATAATTGGGCAGACTGAAAAAATATCCTACGTGTTCAATCCAGAATTCATATAATGTAACACAGCTGTTCTCAACCGGGGGTCTGCAGTTCCCGGGGGTTGCAAGCACTTTCAAGGGGGCCATAGGGCCCCGTGGCTGAAGCCCCGATCCCCGGCACCACCCACAGGGCTGAAGCCGGGGAGGTACGGGGCTGAAGCCCCGATGCCCGGTGCCCCACATGGGGCTGAATCCTGGATCCCGAGCCCTGATGCTCCCTGTGGGACAGAAGCCCTGAGCCCTTGGTGGGCACAGTTGGGGACATGGAGGGCATTGCCCCTCCTGTCCCAAACTGCAGCACAAGATCAAGGAAATAGAATACATTGGTCTCTAACAATACTTTATTAATCCAAAGTTCTTAAAGCCTGTCTGGTCAACTTTACTTTTTTTGTTTTTTTTAAAAAAGCCATTTTAAGTTGAAGAATTCTAAAAATAAAATAAAAGAAAGTGTGACAGGTTGGATCACAGAAACCCTTGTGGCTGCCAACTGATGTGCCAAGACTACTTCCGCCCCTGCCAGCTTGGGACTCCAGAAACCTGGCTGGTTGTGCCAGACACAATTGCCGGCCACAAACACAGACCCAGGTCTGAACCATCTCCCATAAACTGCAAGGTTAACTGAAAGCAGCTTAAGAAGTGTTCCTGTCTTTGACACTCAGATGCCCAACTCCCAATGGGATCCAAACCCCAAATAAATCCATTTTAGCCTGTATAAAACTTATACAAGGTAAACTCATAAATTGTTCACCCTCTATAACACTGATAGAGAGATATGCACAGCTGTTTGACCCTCCCCCAGATATTAATGCATACTCTGGGTTAAATAATAAGTAAAAAGTGATTTTATTAAATACAGAAAGTAGGATTTAAGTGGTTCCAAATATTAACAGAAAGAACAAAGTGAATTACCAAGCAAAATAAAATAGAACACACAAGTCTATGCCTAATACAGTAAGAAAACTGAATACAGATAAAACCTCACCCTCAGAGGTGTTCCAGTAAGCTTCCTTTTACAGACTAGTCTCCTTCTAGTTTGGGTCCAGCAATCCCTCAGACCCCCGTGGTTACTGTCCTTTGTTCCAGTTTCTTTTAGGTATCCTTTGGGGGTGGAGAGGCTATCTCTTGAGCCAGCTGAAGACAAAATGGAGGGGTCTCCTAGAGGTTTAAATAGACTTTCTCTTGTGGGTGGACACCCCTCCCTCTCTCCCTGTGTAGAATCCCAGCTACAAGATGGAGTTTTGGAGTCACATGGGCAAGTCACATGTCCATGCATGACTCAGAACTTATGGGTTGCAGCCATGGTTCACATGCTACCTTGAATGTCCTCAGGTAGACTTCTTATGTGGTTTGGAGCCTTCCAATCTCCATTGTCCATTAAGTGTTTCTTGATTGGGCACTTAACTTGCAATTCCTTTCTAAAGAAGCTGCCCAAATGCCTTACTAAGGCTACTTAAAATCAAACCAGTACACAGCCAGTATTCATAACTTTGAATACAAAAATGATACATGCATACAAATAGAATGAATAGATTCAGTATATACAGAGATATGTTACTTGGCATATGTAGCATAAAATGTATTCCAGTTATGTTATATATACATTCATAAGCATATTTCCATAAAGCCTTGTGGGGTGCAAAGTCACAGAAAGTACACACTAAAATAGGTCAATTTAATCTTTTCCTTGCAATGCTATAATTCACAAAAGAGTCAAATGAATTGTAGTCAAAATGAATTAAAAAATAAAGCCCTGAAAAACAATGTTCACTTTGGACTATCTGATAGACCATGGAATGGAAAATACTAACAACTTCCTATTGTAAATGCTGGGGGAAGGGCATCTTGAATACTTAGCAGTAGAAAAAATCAGGACAGGCAGAGGTACTCTAAAATAGACTAGAAAATGCCTGCACGATAATAGGATTGGTACAAGAATAATGTGTTTTCTTTACATCTAAAATCATGATGCTAATTTGTCTTGGTTTTACTGGGGTTCTCTCTCCACCCCAACTTTTGAAACAAATTACTTTTATCAGGAACATTAACTGATACTTCGCTGTTAAAATGCTTGCTAGAAATATCCAACACCTGCAGAGAAAATTATCTCTAAAGGTTAACACAGTGAGATTCATACATAAAATGTCAAAGGACAGCTCACATCTTCCCTTTCTCTCCCCCCCACCCCTCACAAAAAATCACTCAGTGGCTGTCAGAGACAGTAATCAAAGCTTTTAAGTACTGGGGGCACTACCAGATATCAGCTGTACTCAGTGGTGTTAGAGCTGCACAATGTGTGCTGTGCTTCTGCAAATGTGAGAAGCAGAGCTGTGAAAGCTTGAACAAACCCACCTAACCGGCAGGATCCTGTTTCTTTCAAAATAATCCTCCCTGAACTCTTCAAGACAGACAGCCTAAGATGGGCTCAATTTAAATCAACGGATGATCTGAGGGTGGAAAATTGAGGGTGGAAAGATACTAGAACTAAGAAAGATACTAGAACTTAGTCATAGAAGAAACATATAGGACTCTGATGCCAGTCATTATTATTTGAAGGATGCAATAATATCTAGCAAGGAATGTCTGATACAATGAGATCTGCAATGAGACATTATGGGCAAAGGGGAAGGCCCATTTGCCCTGTAATGGTGCAATACAATAATGGAGGATGTTAGAGTGCATTTGGTCAGTTGCTTCATGATTTACAGGGATACAAAAAAATTAGCTCCTCAGGCTTTGATAACTTCATGTCAGTTATACTGTATTGTATTCCCTCACATTCATAATTATTCTTTCTTTCCCTAAAAAGAGAGACGTGTTGTAACAAACCGGTAGTTAATTAACTGTTCCCAGTCATTGCAATATGTGGGCACTAGATTACCAAGCCAGAAGGTCAGGGCAGATCAGAGATGCTACAAGACTTATGGCCAGATTGGATTTTTTCACTACAATGTAGCCTTTTATTCTGAATGGATTCTATACATCTAACATCACAAACATCATCAGAAACTATGGGCCTTCCTTCAAACAGTTTTGCATGTAACTACTCACATGAATAGTCCCACTGAACTCAATGCACTGCTCATGGGTGCATGTGTTTGCTGGATCTGGCTCTATTTCAGAAGTCACTGGAGCAGCAAGGAAGATTCTCCCTCTTTACTGCAAAGGATATCTATCAGTCATTCTCCACATTGTGGTTTTGCTTACAACTGTTTGTTGCTTACGAACATTGCCTACTGCATTCCAGCTATAGGCTGGAGAAACTGCAGCAGATACAATATAATCAGGACAGGCCACATGTCCAAGTCTTCTCTTCCGGTCATCTGAACCTCACAGCTACTCTGCCTTATAGAATTATCCAGCCTGAACCTTTGAATGAATTCCCAGATTTATACCACAGAGATGCAAACTCCTTGCCTTGTCTGAAACATGGAAGAGAACCTCTTAGGTGCTGAGCACACACACGTTAACCCCCACTAATTAGTGTCACACACTATGAATGTACAGTGGCAATGTCCCTACATGACAGTGGTTTCTGCCATCTCTCTCTCTCTCTCACACACACACACACACGCTAGGGCACCACAATAGTCATCTACTATATTGTTTAATGGGAATTAGAAGGAAATGAGCTGTTAGCCACTTCAGTTGCTCTGAGGTTTATTCTAACATGCAGCAGTCATGGGTCTTTTGTATGACAGATGTGCTTTTTTCATTGTCAAACGTAGCACATACTATAAAACATCCACCAATCTCAGGGCCGAAATTCATCTTTTTTAATGTCCTGTCTGCAGGTATTTCTCAAAAGACTGATAGGCCTGGTTTTGCTTGTTTTTTGTTTTGCTTTTTTTTTCTGTTGTCTGATGTGGCCTCTTTCCATGGTTCCTAAACTTGCCACAAGTGCCCAACAAAATTCCAAACATACACAATGGTTAGATGTTATAGCAACGTCTCTGCTTTTCCTGTTGTGCATGCCCCAGTGTACATGTATATGGCCTTGAATCACACAGGGAGAAGTCTCTCTCAGTCTGGCATTTCGTATCTCAATTTGTGTTCGACTAGATTTTTTTCCTATATGCATTCTACAGCCTTTCATTTAGTGACTTTAATTGGTGCAGATGTTTTGCATCTCTAACACAGGATGTTAGTAAAGTGGTGCTCCTTAAGACAATCATATACTGTGTAAGCTAGTTCAAGCAAGGTGCAGTTCATGCATATGTGTTCATTTTCTCCCTCAAATTGTTTTTATATCACTGGGTCCACTGTCAGTGATAAAGCCATGGAGACACTTTGGGAGTGAAGCAAGACTATTATCTGTTCTTTAAGCTTTGATAATGTGTTGGTAAAACCTGCACACAGAATGGAGGTCTTGTACACCTCTTCTGTCATTTATAGTGGCTGAAAGCTATATATTGGGATGTTTCTCTTTTTATCCATATAGCCCAGTGGTTCTCAAACTAGGGGTGCCACTTGTTCAGGGAAAGCCCCTGGCAGGCCGGGCCAGTTTGTTTACCTGCCGCGTCCACAGGTTCGGCCAAGCATGGCTCCCACTGACCGCGGTTCACCGCTCCAGGCCAATGGGGGCTGCGGGAAGGGTGGCCAGCACATCCCTTGGCCCGTGCTGCTTCCCGCAGCCCCCATTGGCCTGGAGCGGTGAACCACGGCCAGTGGGAGCCGTGATTGGCCGAACCTGTGGATGCGGCAGGTAAACAAACCAGCCCAGCCCGCCCTTTCCCTGAACAAGTGTCGCCCCTAGTTTGAGAAACACTGATATATCCTATCAGTTTTCATGTTAATATGGTTATAGCTGCTTTCTGGCACTTGGCTTTATTCTGTTTGCCACTTTACTGTACAGGTGCAGCATTGTTACAGTTGCAAAAAAAAAAAAAATCTCAGATGATACATGAAACTTTGGTGCCATGACAAGCAAAATAATTTAAGGCCCCTTTTGTTCATCTAAGTGCATAACAGGAAACGATGAATCTTAGGTTCATAAGACCTGGATTTTGGGGCCTATCAAGCCCTTAAAGCCTAGTTTTGGAGGGCCCACAAATGTAAAGGAGATTCTCAGCTTTCATTTTGTTACAAACAAGTTTCTATCCCTCTCCCGTATGTATCACCTTAACAACATGAATTGATATACATCAATGTAAAGCCATCACTGGGGTTGAAGGTGTGTCACTATTTTTTTCCTAAAGATAAAGTTATTCTCAGTCCCCAGGGCAGCCTCCCAGGGCTAGCCATTAGGCTGTGTGAAAACTGAAGCCACAAGTCCCTCCTTTTTTGAGAAGACCCCAAATCTGTTTGTGGCTGTGAAGTGCAGTGCTGCCTGATTGCCACAGGAAGCCAACTGGGAGGAAGCATATGGCAGGCATAAAGCCATCAGTGGCAGAGTCAGTTGTTCTGCTGACCAGTCAATGTGTTGTCTGCCCCAAAATGGGGCAATTTGATGGCATGAGAAGCTGCATGGTCTACTGGACAAAGCCTACGACTGATAATTAGGGGTTCCTGTATTCCTGTCCTAGTTCTGACATACGTTCCCTTGGAAGTCTTGGTAAATCACTTAATTTTTCTCCTTAGTTTTCCCCCATCTATGAAATAGAAGTGAAGATAAATCCATGAATATTTTCGAGATGCTCAGATACCATAGTAATGAGGGCCATATGAGAACCAACCTAGACAGACTACTGTCCTATTCCCTGTTCTTAAAGTGTTGAGGAGTTACATTGGTTTGTGAACATGCTATCTTTTCTCCAGTGTAAGATCATAGCATTGTTAGGCTTCACACCTATTTTTATTCCTTTGCAGCACTTTCTGAATTAACCATGAAACCAGAAACACCACTATATTGATCCAGCCAAGGATATTATTGGGGATCCTGATGACTGATGGAGGATAAAAATAGAGAATACTAGCTGCCATACCAGGCCTCTCAACTGACTCAACTTCAAGTTTTAAGCTCAACTGACAAACCTTGTGTAAGTGTTATTGCATTTGTAGTATTTGTGAAAGGTGTTGGCTCAATAGCCTCGGAGATCCAAGACCTAAATGCAAAGAATAGCTGTGTATGGCCAGCAGCTTGGTGCCTCAAGCTTGACGTGGAAGGATTATATTTAGGACTGAGATGATAGGTCCATACATTGGAGGCTTTTAAGAACAGGTTAGACAACTGCCTGTCAGGAATGCTCCAGTTATTATGTAGTCCTGCCTTGAGTTCCGGGGACTGGACTAGATCAGTGGTTTTCAAACCATAGGTCATGACCCAGAACTGGGTTGTGGAATGGAAGGCGCTGGGTCGCAGTGGCTCTGGTCAGCACCACCAACCAGGCCATTAAAAGTCCCATCGGCAGTGCTGCCCGGCTAAGGCAGGCTAGTTCCTACCTGTTCTGACACCATGCTGTGCCCCGGAAGTGGCCAACAGCAGGTCTGGCTCCTAGGCAGGGGGCCATGGGGCTCCACGCGCTGCTCCTGCTCCGAGTACTGGCTCCAAACTCCCATTGGCCAGAAACGGGCGAATGGGAGCTGGAGGGGGTGGTGCCTGTGAGTGAGAGCCACACAGAGCTGCTTCCGCACCTCCACCTAGGAGCCGGACCTGCTGCTGGCCGCTTCTGGGGTGCAGCGTGGTCTGTGGTGCCAGAAGAGGCAGGAAGCCTGCCTTAGCACCCTCCGCAGTGCTGCTGACCAGGAGCTGCCAGAGATAAGCCCATGCCCCAACCCCACGGCCCAATCCCCTGCCCCATCCCTGACCCTCCCCAAACCCAGAGCCCCTTCCTGCAGTCTTAACCCCTCATCCCCAGCCCCACCCCAGAGCCCACACCCCCAGCCCAGATGTCGTGAATAGTGTGAATGTTGTGGCTTGAGCTTTCAAACCCACCTGGCCTCCTAGGCTTGAGAGCCCAAGCTGCAACATTCACACTATTTTTCATGCACTAGCTGGAGCCTACTAGTGTGAGTCTGTCTAGCCAGGTTGGGAGGCATGCTTCCAGTTCCAGTGTAGACATACTCTTATCAGGAAAAGGCTTCACATTATATGGATGGGGCTTGCGGGGGAGCCAAATGAACACAGAGCAGCTAAACTTGCAGCACTCTTAAAGCTTTTTTGGTCATTCCCACTTATTAACAAACCACCCATCACCATCACTATTTTCTTTACAAGGGTAAACTGTGATGGCTGAGATTTAAAACCAAGCTAGCAAAAATGCCTCAAAGCAACTCTAAAATGCCAGCCAGCACTATTTCCAATCCAAAGAGCAATGCTTATGCTGGCTGGAGGTCCAGTGATAATAGAAGAGTCACAGGCGAGATAAACCCTATCAGAAGTAAGTATACACACAGCAGGCCTCTATAATAGCAATGCTAGAAGACAAGTTTGAAAGGTCAGAATTATTAAAGGACATTAATTAGCAATCAGACTATGTTCAAACTGCCTTAGCAAATTTAGGCACTATGTATGGCCACATGCTGAAGAAGGTGCAGCCAGCTGAAACATATTTGTATACTTCAAAACAAAATGTGTCCTGCTCAGAACAAAGCTTGAAGAACATAATGAGAAAACCATGTGACTTCCCACAGATTGGATGTGGTGGTGGCAGTACATAAGCTACTGCAGAACAAGGTATTAGCTAGCCAGATGAGAGCAAATAAACTCAGAATCTTGGGCTCCCTATCAGGGAAGGAATGAGAAGAAGGGGAATCCTTTTCTGAACAAAGGCTACGGTGTCAGAGAAACGAGGAGTGCCTACAATAAGAGAAGGCTACCAAAACAGAGAATGAGTACAGGTTTTGGGTCCTGATGTGAAATCCACTGACGACAATGGTGGTCCTTCTGTTGGCTTCAGTGGATCCTGGATTTGGCCCTTAGCAAACCCAGTAAGGTAGTCATTTCTGTCATGGATTTCAGGTATAGAGACAGAATCCTGAAACTGACCAGCACAAAAGGAGAGAGAGAAGTTAGAACAGAAGCAGTATACTGATTTCCCCAGTGCTTGGACCAAATGTGTAATCTAAGAGAATGGCCAACCAGAACATGGAAGCCTCTGTGTTATAGTAGTGCAGTTAGACAACAGCATTTCACCTGTAGGTCAAATGTTACTGCTTTGAGATGTATTCTGTTATAGGGGCTAGGGAAATACCTGCTCAAATTGGTAATATCTTACCTTTTAACATGATAAAAGAAAGCTATTGGAGAAAACTGATTCACCTACGTACATTGTTTTAAGTTCCTTGCATTATTATTAGAGGTGGGGCCAGAGAATTCAGAGCTAAATCTGGATTTAACACCCCAAATTCTGAAGGTGTTTGAATTATGGTTTTAACTTGGTGTATTATAGATATAAAGGCTGTCTGTAAAATTTGGATCTGAATTTGGATTTGAATTCTAAACACTGAACCTGCCAAAGCCTGGGGATCTAATTGTTAGATTTCTTCTCTCTCTCTCTCTCTCTCTCATTGTCATTCTTTTCCCCAGCATTGGGCCTCAGCAGATTAAGCAGTGCATTACATGTTCTACACATAAGGTGCAAAGACTTTACTGAGTGTTATTAGCCAAGAGCCTTTAATTTGGGGATGTTTTCTTATGCTATATATAAGAGGTTGAAGTACAAACAATACAAATTGGAAAAATAATAGCAATAGTGGGTATGTTTTTAACCTTGTGAATGGCTCGGAACCCCCCCACCCCCTTCTCCAAGGAGGACATATCTTAGAAACAGAGAATCTCCAGCCCAAAGTCAAATGTATTTAATATCTCAGCTATGGATTTCAATTGGACTGGCTCAACATCCACTGATAAAAACAGCATAAGACTTCTATTTTTGATGGGGTCATGTAGATTGAGGTGAGAACTCTCCAAAGATTATCTGCTGAATGCCAGTTTTTAATTAATCCCATTTGTCTTTCTTTATTAAGTCTGCTATTATCCCTGTTTAGTCTTGTCACCAGCCCATTAGCTAGAATGTTCATAGCACAGTTTAGAAGAGAAATTAGCCTATAAGAGCAGCACTCATCATCAGTCAGTTTGCAGTTTATTTAATATAGTTTATAGTTTATGAATTCAAGAAAATGTAGGCTTCTATTTGGAAATGAATAACTGCTCTGTACAGGGCAAAATAAGGGTGTTGCATTCAAATGAGAAATGTGTAGAAATAACACTGTGTTGTATATATATGTACAGCTATGTGGCTATTCCAATGAATCAGCATACCTACAAGCACAGCTATTTCAAGCCTATAACTTGGGACCAGGAGGTTCTTTAGTAATAAGTGGATCTGGGTGACATTTTTTTTGGCCAATAGTTTTTGCATTGAAAAATGCAGTTTCATGTTGACTGACACTGTTCATGAATTTAGGTAAAATTTGGCAAATAGTTTTCAGGTGAAGAAAAGAGGAGGGGTAGAATTTGAAAATGTCAAAACAAAATGTTTTGACTTTTTTGGAAATGAAATGTTTCAGCTTTTCATTCCGAAACAATGTTTTATTTCAAAGTTTAGCTCTATCTAAACAATCAAAACAAAACAAAAGGGTAAAAAACACCTGGATATGAAACAAAACATTTAGTTTCAGGACAAACAAAACGTTCTGTTCAACCCAAAATGAATATTTTTTTCAATTCTTCGGTTTGGCAACTGAACCAAAAAGTCAAACTATTCACCAAGCTCTAGTTAGTAATAAGTGATTCTCCACAGATTTGGCATCCAATTTCAATAGGATAAGCATCCAAAAAATTAGTCAAACCTGTTGGGTGATGGGGTATTTAGATACCCCAGAGGTGGTTAAACACCATGTAAATGGGGTAAGTATAAAGCCTTAGAGTAGGGTTTGCAAAATGACTTGATTTTGTCCAACTTGAAAATACTGTGAGAAGAGCCTTTCTTATGACGGTTATGTATTTCCATTTTTTTCAAATCCTAAAATATCAGGCGTACAGCTGTATTAAACATGCTCTTAAAATAATATACCAACATTTTTCAAAATTCCAGAAGATTTCAGTTCAATGTCATTGCTGAGTGAAGATTTGGGCAGTGGCAATCAGCCTTACAGAGCTGAACAGCCACTTCATCAACGAATGGAGTCACAGAGAGCCATGAATTAATCATGAAGTGATGCCCTGGCATTGTTTTGTGATGCTCAACATGACTGCACCATGTGTTGATGTAACACCATGATGCAAATGTTGCAAATATTTGGACACCACATCATGATTATTTTGTGTTATCCATTCAACACCATCTATTTTTCTCTCTCTCTCTCCTTCCCGCTTTGCTGCTTACCCCCATCCTAGTTGATAGGCAGGAATGTTGGCATTTCTTTTCTTCCACTTTCTTTTCTACAGCTACTGAGATGCAGAATTAAGGAGGGATCCTCATAACTCCATTCTGTTTGCTTAGTGCTCCCACATCAACTTGCATGAGAGGAACAGTGTGAGGAACCCTCCTGTGACCACAGCAAGCACAGCGCCAATCACATCCTTCTGTTTCACAAGAGTCTCAGAAGATGCCCAGAAGAGTTTCATGTAGCTCTAGGACCACAGGGTGCTATGGAGAATCCCATTAGGTAATCAGGGTTGATTAAATTGACTGAGCTATGAGAGAGCACCATCCCCACTCCCTTCCCAATGTTGGATAGGATTGCAAGGAGACATTTCCCTATCCATCTGAAATTCAGCTCCCTCTTGAATTTTTTGGATAATTTGTTAAACTCATAAGCTACCATGTTAGCGTCTCATTAAGGATAATTTAGATGAAGTAAATTCATCTCTTGCAAACTACACCTTTCTAAAAAAAACTCTGCAGTTTTCCTGTATTTTTTCTCTAGCTCAGACACCTTTTTCTTTTCTTTCAGGAGAACGCACTAGGACCCTTTCATCCTCCATTCCTTCAGCCACTCGACAGCATGAGTCTCTAACAAGGTTAGGGGCAACCGACAATTTAAATCTACTCTCAGCTATGGCTGAAAAGTCTATTGTAGATGCAACCTTGAGTTTTAATTCTATAAAGGTCTGCTCTGTTCTTACCACCCACACAACTGCTACAATTTCTGTCTGTACTTCCCAGCTGCCTTGGAAATCTTTTATTCTTCCCCATCTAGAAGATGTATGCAGTCATAAAATTCTATGGCTCATGTAACATGCTATTTACATTGGTGATAATGAGGATTGTGATCAAATTGGAGATGGAAAATTTAAGCAGTCTAATTCCAGGTTGTTCTTCCTGCTATTTTACTAGAATACACAAGAGGCTGCTGAAAGCCAGCATTTGTTTTGGGATATAAGCTAATGTTCTGTTTTAAAAAATGTTCTTTAAGGGCTGTAGAATGTTAAATAAGGTTGATCAAGGTCTGTCCTAAGTTGACATAAACGAAAGAAAAATTATAGATAAAGGGATGTTAATTCTTTGTGGTTTGTTTGAATTAGGATGGTAATAATTGAAAATTGTTGCCATTGGATAGTATTTCAGTGGTGTCTCTTTCCAGTGCCTAGTGATCAGAATTGCACAATACAAAAACTACCCCCATAGTTGACATTGATGCCTATGGTTTGACAGCTCTGGAAATTAAAGTTATCTATCCAAAGAACTAGTACATACTTCCCTAAAACAGCCTGGCAGCATGCCTAGTCTTGGCATGCTAAATTTCAGGGGTGAATGTAGTACATTATCCACATACAGTCAGGCCCTTCTGCTAAATGTGCCAGCAGGGTGCCAAATGTGAGAATGCGGACATAAACAAGAGAAGCAGACTAAGACTACAAACTAATTTCACAATTAATTACTGAATGGTATTACTCAGATAACTTTGGAACACTACTAACCTGAGCCAAATATAAACCAGTGACTTGGAGGTGAAAAGCTACATATACTTTTTAGCAGTTGCCTGAGACATACAGTCCCCATCTGCTAATAATAGACATCAGTATCTATTTTGTCGTGCAAATATTTGTTCAAATGTTTAGTCTGTTGTTTAGTGTAATTGTTTTTATTGTTGTCATTAGCTTTCATTTTCTATTTAGGGATTCCTTAAATCCTATCTTGGAGCCCCAAGGATCATTGTGCTTCCATTCATCTGCCTTCACTTGTCCGTTTTTCCACATGCCTTCACCAGCTCCCTCTGCTAGAATGCTACTACTAGAATCACCGGGTGAGACACTAGAAAACAATGTCAGGCATGCCTTCTGTCCTACCCCATTGAATCCAATACAATGGAACTGAAAGGGGTATAAATTGGGGCAGAATTTGTCTCACTTAATATTATTTATATTACCGTAGTTCCTAGAGGTCCCAATCAGAAATTAGGGTTGCACTGTGACCAGCATTGTACAAACAAACAAAGGGCAATTCCACATCACCTGTAACACGGCCAGGAATGGAACTGAGCTTCTTGGACATATATGTGGGGTTCCAAATCTCCAGTCTCTTACTGATAGGTAGGCTCCCTTTGTCTGGTGATTTTAAGAGGAATTCATGAACTTTAAAATCTGATACTGATGATCTTTTTTGGACTAGGGATATTGAATTCTAGTTTATCAAAGTAGACAGAAGAAGACTTGATGGTTGATAGCTAGATAGATAGCTAAAAGATCCAGATGCAGAGCTATACTAAAGGTTTGACAGTCCCTAGACACGGATTTGTGATCTCGGTCCTCTTCGTTTTGAAAATGAGACACGTAAAAATGACATGCATTTTAGAAAACTTTGTAGTATATTATTATCTAATATAAAAATCAGTTAATGAAATGCAACTAAATGAAAATAGCTCAGGATATTAAGTAGAAACAAAATATATGTTCTCTTTGACACTAATCAATGGTATCTGTGAAGAAACAATAATAGTACAGCATTATTAGTATTAGGAATATTTTGTAACATTTTATGGACCAATCCTGCAGTTATATCTGTATAGACTGACTCCTCTGTCAGCTCAGCCCTCTTCTTCCTACCCAAATCTTTTTCATCTTGGAAAAAGTCCCATTTCTAGGAGGCTTGTGATAAGGCCACATGGTATGGACCTTTGACTGATTAGCAGTTATATAGCAAGGTCCCTTTATGCTGCCACAGAAGCAAGAAAAATTAAAAAGTAAATCACAGTTAATGTATTGCGTTAAATAACACAATGTGGCTTCCCAGCTGCCCTCATAAGTCACCAGAAAACTTTTTTAAAAAAGCAAAGAAACCTTCCACTTTCTGAACCGTTTCCCTTTCAACAGTATTGTGCAATTATGCCTCTTCAGAGGCAGTTAATTTGTAAGCAGAATATCAATAATTTATAAGCATATTAAGGGTATTGATCAACAAGAAGAGAAACGTGCTTGATTTCTTTCTTCAATCCATAAAAAAACCCTTTACTCTTCAAATATAAGGCAAGCAGAGTATGGTTTAAATACATATTTAGCAATTGTTTTCCTATTTAAAGTGCAATCATTCATCACGGAACTAGCGGTAACTTAAAAGAGCTTTGTTGGGATTGAAATACAAGCATCTAAAATAAATGACTCTTCTTCCTACTCTTGGTTTCACACCTTCTATCATGCTATCCCCCAAGCTTTGGAAGAGCCTCCCACATCCGTGCATCAAATGCTCACTTTCTCTTCCTCCAAATGCCTCTGAGAAACCCATTTCTTTGGAGAAGCTTTTGAAGTTGATTCCAGTAACTATGAGCTTCACCCAGTAATAAACGATGTGGATCCCTACTGAAGGCAATGAATTCCATGCATATGTGGAGCTCATTACTGTATTAGGGCCTTGATCTCCTCACCTGCTCATGCCCAACCATTCCCCCGTTAGAGATAGACTCTGACCTTCAAAGACTTACAGGTGTGTTTAATTGTAGACATTGTGAGTAGTGCTATTGAAGTTAATGAGGATCGTAGTGAGTGCAGGGGTCTACCTATGTAGAGCTCACTGCATTATTCGGGCATTATTCTCTTCACCTACCTGAACTGTTCCCCCATGTTATCAGAGTTGTCTGACTAAGGCCTTGATCCTCTGCGTCCTCAGTGCAGGATCTGGCCTTTAGGTTGTAGGATCTTTGAGGTAGGTGGGGACATTGGCTTTTTTGAAGATGTACACAATGTAATTTACATTCCTCTCTTTCTGTGTCAGAGACAGGCTCAAGAATTATATAAATCAGGGAAAATAAATGATTGGTGAATAATTTTATTAATCAGATTCCTTCTGGAACACTGATCGCATTATTTGTTTGCCAGGCAAGCTTCTGCTAAATCTAGTCACAATTAAAAAACTAAAGCAAAAACAAAAAACAAGCAAATAGCATTGAACTGAGCCATAATTAGGGCAGCTGAGAAAGCCTTGTATAATTAGCTGGGCTTTGTTTATAATTATTCCTGATAGTTGGAATTGTTTTCCACATGTAATGGGGCCATAGCCGTGGTAAAGCTAAGAACCTTTGATTTCCAGTTTAATAATGAATGGTCCAGTCTTGCCATGTTTACTTGTGTAAGTAAGAAATACTTGTGTTAACAGAGCCATTGAAGACAATAGGAATTACTCATGTCAACTAGTGTTACTCACAGATGAAGGCCTTCCAGAATCAGGTCTATTAGTGTAGAAATAAATGTTTAACACAGGCCATAAACACTTCCCCCCACATAATTCCGAGAGCATGTAATTTAGAAAACATACAATCTTGATTTTAAAATTGTCAGTCAGTGATGGAAAATTCATCCTTTGTAAATTGTTCCAATGGTTAATTTCCATCACTTTTGAAAAATTATGGTTTGTCTAGTCTGAATTTGTCTAGCTTCAACTTTCAGCCATTGGATCATATCATCCTCATTATTAAATATTTGTTCCCCATGTAGATACTTATAAACTGTAATCAAGTCACCCCTTAACCTTCTCTTTAAATTAAATAGATTGAGCTCTTCAATTCTATCACTATACGGAATAATTTTTAATCCTTCAATCATTCTCAAGGCTCTTCTCTGAACCCTCTCCAATTGATCAACATCCTTTTTGAATTGTGAGCACAAGAATTGGACACTGTATTCCAGCAGCATTCATACCAATGCCAAATATAAAGGAACAATAACCATTCTACTCCTACTTGAGATTCCCCTGTTTATACATCTCAGGATTGCATTAGCTCTTTTGGTCACAGCATCACATTGGAAGCTCATATTCAGCTGATTATGCACCATGACCCCCAAATGGTTTTCAGAATCACTGCTTCCCAGAGCAGAGTCCCCAACCTGTAAGTAAAGCCTACATTCTTTTTTCCTAGATGTATACATTTATATTTAGCTGTATTAAAACACGTATTGGTTGCTTGTACCCAGTTTACCAAGTGATCCAGATCACTCTGAATTGGTGACCTGTCCTCTTCATTATTTATCACTGCCCCAATTTTTGTGTCGTCTTCAAATTTTATCAAAAATTTGTTTTGTTTTCTTCCAGGTTGCTGATAAAAATGTTAAATAGTGTAGGGCCAAGAACCTAGCTCTGTAGGACCTCACTGGAAACATAGATTTCTGCAAACAGGAAGTGAATCATACAAAGTGGAGACTTGCACTAAGGGTTTGCCCATACACATCTTGCTTTTTTATTTTTTTATTTTAAAAATGTCTATAGGCAAGAGAATATTGCTGCTTGTGGAAGTATTGTGACAAATTATGATTACAAAAATATCATGTGGCCACCAGTTTACATGGCACTGCCATATGGCTTTTCTGTGAAAGAAACTGGAAAAGACTGGGAAGGTAATGCTGCAAATATGAGAGAGAGCAATTGATTTTTGTTTTCAGAGTATCACCACTTCCCCCTCCTCACAGTTTAATTCCTGTTTAGGGGAGTACTTTAGAAAGCAGTGTGTGAGAAGGATACCTACACATGATATTACCTTCTGCGTCATGTATCCCAAATCCTCCATACATATGTGGCAATAAACTTCAGAATATGGTTTCTTTGGAAAGAGGCATTTGCTAGATCGTTGATTCTAATTTCAAGAGAACTAATATCTGCTCTAATCTAGGAAAATAATAACTGTTACAACTTGAGGTTGTTTGGAATTCATTATGAAGCTGTGTGAAAGAGCATGTGGGTTAAACAGGTTCAGTGCTAATTAATACCTAGACTTCTAAGGAAGTAGCTTCTTGCTCCTGGGGTTAGGCAGTGTGTGAGAAGAACAATAACCAGGGAGTTGTCTGCAGGCTGTTTCAGGAATGAAGCAGAGAAGAAGTTCATATAAACTTTAGGAAACAAAGCTTCAATCCTGTTCTGTTTCAAGTCAATGGGCATTTTGCCAATGACTTCAATGGAAGCAGGATGAAGTGTACACTCTCATTCCCACTGGTACCAAGTCAGTGGGATTATAGCAATATCATTAAGAACATAATTTGGCCCTAGATCTTCAAAGTTTAGGAAAAGTTGCCATACAGTGTTTTCTGTCTGAGAGGTCTTCAGCGTGAGTTGTTCTTTCCTGAGAGAACCTGCATTATCTCATTTTGCATTCAGGCTAGAAATCACAGAATGAAAGCTACAAGAATTTCTTGACTAACCTCTCTGTCTGTCTCTCTCTCTCTGGGAATGATTTCTCTTCATCAGCTCAGTTGCAAAGACTTTTGTTCATTTGGGTCATTGTAGCTGGTCGCTCCGGTGTCTGTTGGTGAAGTCTAGATTTACATGAAGCACAAAGTTTTAACAATATTTGGAAAATGAGTTCCCAGGATCATTTTTCTCCAACATTTGATGTGGAAGGCAGTGGTCACTGATGCCCTAATAATCAGTCTCATTTTCATAATATTCAAGAATCAACTGAACAATCATCTTTGCTCATTTTATTACCATTAAAGAATTTCTAATAATTTTAATCATTGCTGAATTACTTGCAGCTTTCTTTAAAGTTTAGTCAATAAGAAGATTAAAATATAAATACCATTAAATGTGCTTTAAATATCAGTCCCATTGAAATACTTCCAGGTCCTGTATCCTCTTAAAAATAATCCCCATTCAAAATAGAGAGGAAATGTCATTCATATGAGTTTCTTCTAAATTTAAGCTCTGATTATACAAGGAATTATATACAGTAGCTTTGGAAATCTGACAATTAAAAAAACACATACACAACACCAGATCCTTTTATTTATGACATTTTAAACCCTCATCACATTAAGGAAAGTTTTCAGCATTGTTGTACCTTGTGCTGCCAGCCTCGCTTTTAAGGTTTCACTGGGCAACTTCATATGAATTGACGGTCCTATAAATACGAACTTAAATTCAATCAAGCTGTTATTTGAAGGTTATGTGAAGATAGGCTGGGAGTATCTTGGTTCTCAGTGTAAGGGACTGGAGTGTAGGCAGTCTGTCCTACAGGTCACAGCTGGGCTGGGGTCCACACATCAAGGACTGTAGTTGGTGAGCAGGGGTCAGAGGGATTGCTAGAGCTGAGTTCAAAGAAGCAAGAGTCAGGGTTAGAGACCAGGCTAAAGTGAGGAGGCAAGAGTCAGAGTCAGGCTGGAATCAGAGACTAGAGATCAGGAGATGAGGTGAGGTCTGAAGTCACAGCAGACCAGAAGTCTGTGTGGTTGTCCAGACAACTTCCTGGACTACCCTCCATGGTTAAATAGTGTTCTTGGCCAATCAGAGGGCCACAGGGTATTGTCACTCTGGATCCCTTGGGCGGTACTTCCTGCGGTGCCTACTCTTCACAGTACTCCCTGGCTGGGGATCTTCATGGCCTCCCAGTGGCATGGTGGGAATGTCAGCCATCCCAGGCTCTGCAGACCCGACTTCTAGTCCACAGATCCTTACACTCAGTCCTTCCTCCCCTCAGCTTTGCAAGGGAGGAAATAACAGTAAGTGTTGTTATAGAACTTTACATCTTCACAAGGCTGTAGAAACATCAGCTAGTTGAATTCTCACAACACTCTTGTGTGGAAGGGCAAGTGCTATCATCACCATTTTACAGATGGGGAAACAGAAACATGGAGGGGAAATGATCCATACCTGGCTCCAACTAACTCAATAGCAAAATTCCAGTTGTCTTCATTGGGAGCAGGATCATGCCCTAAATGACTTGCTCAAGGCCACACAGCAAGTCAAAAGTGGCCATAATAGGAGAATGAAGTGGGCTTGATTCTTGTCTACATTAATTCCATGTAAAAGGGCTTAGAGCCTTATTCACAAGGGGGTTTAAGCACCTAACTGCCCTTTAGTCACCTAAATCCAACATTTAGGCACCATTGGCATTCAAAAGCCCCCATTCAGCTGCCACCTAATCCTGTAGGTGCCTTAATTCCCTAGGCACCTAAGTTTCCCCTGATAATGTCCCCTAGGTACTTAACTTTCTGCTGATAGGCATGCACCGAGCTGCCTCAGTCCTGACACCACTCAGCAGCGTGGCCTCACACCTTCATTCACACCTAAACCCCAGCAGGTTCACAAGGTAGGGTCCCTCATCCATCTGACCTCCAGGGCCCGATCTAGTAGATGTGTCTCAGAGACAGCTTTACAGCATGTCTACCAGACCAGGCCCCACACAATACACAGCAGTGGAGTGGAGCTAGGTGCTGCCCTCTGGCCTGGAGCTAGGCACCTAACTCAGTCTGAGGGGCTAGGCCTTGGCATTTCCTTCTGGCTGGCTTAGGCAGTTCCTTACTCAGTGTGCTGAGCATCTGTGAATTCCTCTTTCAGGCACCCAACTTGCCCCATGCATTAGACAGGGAGCCTGGGCACCTAACTTGGAGCTGTGAATTCCACTTGGAGGGAGGGCACAATACAAAGCCCAAGCTAAGTCCCCCTTGTGAATCTGGCCCTGGTAAATGAGTCTCAGTGCCAGCCCCAGGAGTTCCTGTGGCCCACTTCTGTGCTTGCTTCATTAGATGACCACAGTGCCTTCCCACTGAAGTCTGTGATAAGTTTTGTAGGTCTCAGGTGTTTCAAGCCAGTCACCTAGGTATGCAAGGTAGAAAATTGGGCTGGAGAGCTTTAGGGACACTCTTCCCCCATGTTCTATGTTCTTAGTTTCAACCTTTTCATAGACAAAACCTGGAAAAGCCTCAATGGTAACTATAAAATCTTTCAGCTAAACAATAGTGTGGTGTTGTTCAGTGATCACTCAGTGCTTGCAAGAACTCTGCTTAGTCTGTGTCTGGTTTTAATTGGCTGTACATAACAACTAGAGCTTCACAGTGCCCCACCCAGGCTCCGTGTCTGGAAAGCTCAGCCCTTAAAGGAACAGTCTCCAATATCACAGTGTGTGTAATGGGGGTTGGCCCCTGGGGCTCCTGAGATGCTATCCAACTCAGGAAAATTACCAAATACAATCAAATAAAAGAAATTCCAGGTATATATGTTTAAATGAGTAGAATAGCTCTTCCAGAGAAATAGGCCCTGTGGGGGAAGCTTCTCAGTGCCCCAGATTGTGTCACTCACATGCCAGTAGGGAGCTGCAAAGCAGCAGCAGGACTTCAGGGATGATGCCTGCACTTCACTGAATGGCTCAGCTGTCACAGCAGAGAACTGAGGGGTACTTTGAAATGTGCTCTTAGGTAGTTAGAGTATGTCTGTGAGAGATCAGGGCTCATTACCGTCAGGAGGAAAAAGTTTCTCGGCAGGACCAGTGAATGTTTGCCCCGTGGTTGCAAATAGTAAATCTTCACACCTGGTAGGTGATGTGCAGCATGCAAGCAGCTCGAGGACAGACTTTGGGAAATGTGCCCATTCCATCATACTGTAAAATCGGGAATAGCAATGGGAAGGAGGATGACATTGGGCTGAAGAAGAGCTGGATGAAGGGTTATGATATGAACACAGGGTTCATATGATATGACCAAGGACCTCTTGTGCCAACTGGCAGAGGGACAGGGGCACATAAATGTTACAGGGAGCCCGTGTCCGCTGTTTACATTCTAGTTCACCAAAGTGTGTCATGTAAGATTTCCATTGAAAACCTGTGTCACACAGGTCTTCATAATCTTTGCAAAATGTATTTGTGGATAGTATGTAAGGAAATGTGTGTGTGTGTGTGTGTGTGTGTGTGTGTGTGTGTACAAAAATACAAAATTATGATCTGAAGGCTTTGTAGTTAAAGGCAGGTCACCCCCCAGAGGTAGCGTGGCTTAAGTCAGATTCTACCTGACAGGCGATGGGAGATACTTATCTCCCTTGCTGACCATTGTATATTGCATGTCTTACAATGGAAGTTGGTTTACCTACTGAGGCAAGTCTACACTTAAAACACTGCATCAGTCCGTTTGCACTGGTCCAGTTGTACTGTATCAGTCCAGTTGCACCAATGCAACAGTCTTTAATGCAGCACTTTAATGAAGAGGCTGTATGCTGGCAGGGAAGAGCTCTTCCATTAGTGTAGTTAATCCACTGCCCCTAGAGGCGGTAGCTATGCTGGCGGGAGAAACCCTCCTGCCGACATAGTGCTGTCTACACGGGAGGTTAGGTCGGTTATAACTACGTCACTCCGGGAGTGGATTTTTTGCGCCCCCAAGTTACATAATTATACCAATATAGGTCAGTAGTGTAGAACAGACCTCAGTCAAATGCTAATGAAGAGATTGTGGGGACTTCAGAAGGAACATTAACAGGAAGAGGAAACAGCCAAGGGAGAAGGAGGGAGACCAATCCTGTTTTACAGGTAAAGAGCAAAGGACTGGTCTGGTATATGTAGAAGGTTGCCCTGGTACCTTTCATCAGGTGGAGGCAGGTTAACAGTGGGCTTTGGCTCATAAAAGGAAGGTCTTAGTCTTCCTGGTTGAAAAACACTGTAAGAAGGACTTTGGGGTAAGCAGTACATTAGTAGACAAGAAGGGCTCTTATTAATTGAGTTTAGGCTCTAGAATGCAATTTATTTTATATGAAACCTGTTGTTTCCAGTATTTCCAGTATGAAACCTGTTGATTCCATATGAATCTCTGTTCTCTGCTAAATAAACATATATTCTCTAGAAACAAATCTAGGTGCTGTGTGTTAGCGGAGCAGTGTTTGAAGGTACAATTAGGAAACAGCGATGTAGTGTTCTTTTGGGAACACTGGGCCTAGTAATTCTGTGAGTTTCCAGTGTATAAGGGTCTGGACATCATGGGGGGGATGTTTGCTTATGTCTAGCTTTCATGAGGGACAGCGGCACCCGTGTGGCCTGAGAGAAGGGTGCTTGTGTTGCCCGTGGCTGGGAGAGTCAGGGAACTGACCCCTGTCGGGTACAGAGAAGGTTTCCTCATGCTAAGGGCAGGTGTAGCCTCACAACTCTGGATATCCCTACGACGCATCACATGGATTGAATCATAGGCTGGATAGTTTGAAATGAAGAGAATCATACAGGCTCATTTGAAAGGAGGGAGCATTCATGAGTAAGGAGTTTCAGTTAAAGTTTGGAGAAGTTTCTGCACTTCTGGATGCATCTCCTGAATAAAATGAACTTCTGATCCTTTTTAAGGGTCACCTATCACTAGGTCTAATTGTGGATCTGGACCCAGGTTTTCAGAATACAACCCTAGTGCACACAGTGCATTAACCAACTGTACCATCGAGGCTCTTCCCTGGCTTTTATTTAAGTGGCTAATCCAAAGTGCCCAGACTGGGGTGGGGGTGGGGGAGAGAGAGTTTATGTTTGTGAGTGAGTGTTTGGCTTATCTCTAATGGAAATATACAAGTGGTTGCATACAGGTGGTCCCTGATAAATATTGATTGTGGATTATACCATAAATGTGTGGTGAAGCTATGAGCTAATGAGAAACACTGAAGCAAACATGTTTAGGACAGAAACTTTAAAAGCAGGCCAAGAGAATTCTCATTCCAAAAACAAGTGACATGCATCTATTCTTTCTCCACTTGGCTAAGCAACAGCAGGAATGTTTCCTACTAAACAGCCTCATTAACATAAGCATAACTACAGGGTAAATTTTCAAGCTCATTCCAAGTGAATTCAAGGGGAAGGGGGGAAATATTCTTTTAATATGCGCAATTCATGCAGACAATGATATGAAGCTAATTCATTTCATCATATTATCACCATATCATATTAACTTAAAAGAAATAATAATGCAACATGGAAATGTTTGCATATTAGAGACAACTCTCATTGTACCCTATTAGCACCATATCGTATTAGTATTGCATTAGGCTATTATGCTCCAGTGCTAAAATGATGAAATCCCACTGTGAAAACTGATATTGAATTCTTGTAATGTTTCAGAACCATTTTTAGCACTGCATATAAATAATTCATGGGAGCAGATCTAATGAATTGATGTGGGGAAAAAATCCCTTGACATTGTGAGAGTATTTATGAATGTAAAGTCATGAACGGGATTTTTTTTTTAGTGGAGATGGGCTGGGACTGAAATATCTGGCTTATCACCATCCCCTGCTTATGCATTAGGCATATAATGCTGGGGTGGGCAGCCATGTTTATATGTTAATCCTGCAAATGTGGTGTCTTAAAGGTGACTGTGTCACAGTGTGGGCCGACGTGATGATGATCCACCAGGAAATTTTGCAGAATGGTGTAGCTCCGTGAAGCATTAGAACATGGTGGCTGAGTAAGCAAAAGCCCAGCATACGCAAGTCCTTTGGAATATCTCTGCGATCTGTGCTACTTGTCTGGATCACCTGTAGATTTTTGCTTGTTTTCTGAAAATGAGATTTTATGATTTTCCAGTGTTTGTCTGAGAAGCACCGAGCTCAGCCTTTCAAAACCACCTGACCGTTGATTGCTTGCAAAGAACCTCTGAATTAGAAAGCATTTGGCTATGCATGCAGAGAGGAAGTGGTTGTGGTGAAATGCAGAGCAAGGGCAGATGACCTGCTTTCAGTTGTTTGAATGGCAGATTGATCTTCAATTTACTCCTTTGTTACAAGACTCTGGGGCTCACTCTGCTTATGCTTGAGTTTCCTCATGTCCCACTTTTAACTGCCTGCTTAAATGTCAGATCCCACAATCTATTCTAGACCATATTTGCAAGCAGCATCACCTTACAAAGCTGCAGAACTGGATAATAACCAGTTGGTTATTAAAACTAACTTGAACCTGAAAAGTCAGTTTCTTTTTCTTAGGCCGTGAGGATTTAGAGCCCAATTCTACTCTTAGGTACATTGGTGCAAACGCAGAGTAATGCTATTGACTTAAATTGATTTAGTACATATTTACATAGGTGCACTTGAGAGGAGAGGTTGGCCCATTGTTTCAGTAGCTTTTGGAAGTTTGGCAGAGTACCAATATGGTGTCAGGGCATATAGTAAGCTTAGATGGACAGCCTCCTCTGGGATCATGAACACTATATCAAAAAAATTTACCATTCCCCATGTTTACTTTTCTTTATTACAAGCCTGAATGCACCCACTGAGCTTCCACTAAAGATCAAGGAAGCAAGCTTAGGGAAAATATTTGCCCATATGCACAGCAGGTAACAATTTCGCAGAAAACTTCTATAAAAATCAGTGGGAGTCATGCGCTGTGCACTAGCTTGTACATTTAAGGTCTAAATTTTCACTACTGAGCCACAGTAGTTTCACAGTTTGGGTTTCACAAGAGCCTGGGAGGTGTCACTGCATCATGGCCATATTCATAGCATTTTTTTTATTTTGAGTGAAAGAGGATTTGGTGAAACAGTCTTGAGATCCCAGTAATGACTAAATCAGAGAAAGAGTAGATTAGGGAGATGCAAAATTTAAAAGTTCACTGTGATCTATTTACAGAACTTACCAGTTGTTTTCTTTAGGTTGGGTTGGGAAGGAGATCCAGTAGAGAGAAGGGCCACCGGAACATTTTGGGAAAACGTTTGCTTTCCCTCAGCTTACCGTTTTTTCTCTCCGCGTTCAATTTTAATTTTTCCACCCCTTTTCTCCAGAAGATACTGCTACAGCTGCTGCAGCAGGTGCTGTTACAGCTCTACTTAGTTTTCAGTTTTCATGTCCAAAACATGAACATTTTGCAAAATGTCTCAGTTTTTCCAAATGATTCCCAAGGTGAGATTGTATTCTATTTGCTAGCAGAGCACATTGGTTTCTTTAGTGAATCAGAAAAATGTAACTTCAGCTCATCAAAAGGACATCTTTCCACAGATTACAAACTGCTTTTTCGTTTGTGCCTGGGGAAGATATTTAGGGGGAGAAAGCATTTTATTGTGGATGAGCCTTTTTTTGTGCTGAGCTCCAGATCCTAAAGTGTAATGATAGTATCCGCCATGGTGTTAATTTACGTTGGACTGGTTGCTCATGTTTGGGGAGGTTTTAGTAGGGTTGGGTGAACAGTTTAGCAAAAAGACCAAGCTAGTTCTAGGAACTGAACATTGCACCACACACCAGGCCATACTGGTTTCAGAGAGTTCAGTGCTGGAGCATGAGGAGGAGGTCAGCTGCTTCCCCATAGCCAGATCAAAGGATTGCATGTTCTGGTCTCAGAGCTTCTCAGAGTGCTGGCTCCTAAGCTAGAACCACAATGGGAAAGTATTTACTTCATGACATGAAGACCATCACACAGTGACACAATTTGGGTTTGGCAAAATTTGAACTTTAACCCAAATTTGACCTAGCTTCTCCCTGTTTGGCCCCTCCTAATTGTCACTTGTGAGGGCACGTGTACTGTGGTAGAGAAAATAATTTGAATGCTGCCTGTAGTAAAGATATAAGGTGCCATAAATAAATGATACTTCAGAGAGGATAATTCTTGTGGTATCCCTTCCTCCCTCTAATATTAAACAGTACAATAAGCCAAACATAAACTTTACATCTATTTATAAATTATTTACAAGAGACCATTTTCTCTGTGGTACTGCATAGTTTTCATGCAGGCTTGAGCATTTGTGTGATCTATACCAAAAAGTAATGGGTGTGTTAAATTTTGGAGTATGACCCAACATTGAACTATTCTCCTGAGTGGCAACATTATATTTAATTGAATTCTTTTCATTAATCTTGATGGGAAAGGGACCCTAAACAGTTAAAACAAAATTGGGCTGTTTTGGAGACTGTTTTGTTCAGCCAATGTATTCTTTCAAAGGATTCTATCATCCTTTTGTGGTTTACTAAATTTGTTTATACAGCTTGAAAACACAGATCAGTACAACCTAATTTTTTTCCTGTTGCTGTTTTTCATGGATAGTTACTGTGAATTATTTTGGGTGAGTATGACAATAATTACTCATGAGTAATTGCATAACTATAAATCTCAAACTTGCTTATCATAATTATGTATCATTGAATATAATGACATGATGGTAACGCTAGTTATTAATGAATACTGCACTGTACTTCTTTTTTAAGTGTGAATTTATTGCTGGAGAAAGGTGCCAGATTGGTGTCTTGGGAATGAAAATCCTCTAGGCAGACACAGGACTGATGATAGCAGTGCACCCTCCCATACGTTTTCCCACCAGTTCACTTCAACCCTGACCCATGAAACCATCACAAAGGCCTGGTCTACATTTAAAACTTAGTTCAACATAGATACAGTTCTCAGGGGTGTAAAAAATCCCCACCCCTGAGCTCTACAGTATGCCATCCTAACTGCCCATGTAGGTGCACTGAGGTGGATGGAAGAATGCTCTTGTTGACGTAGCTACTGTCACTCGAGTAAGTGGTATTCCTGCACCAATGGAAAAGCCCCTTCTGTCACTGTAGGCGGTGTCTACACTATGGGATTATGCTGACATAG
The DNA here is from genome assembly GCF_965140295.1 of Lepidochelys olivacea. Lineage (NCBI taxonomy): Eukaryota > Metazoa > Chordata > Testudines > Cheloniidae > Lepidochelys > Lepidochelys olivacea. The sequence continues at coordinate 72,769,059 of NC_140418.1, read as the reverse complement.
CTATGGCACCATAGCTATGTCGCTTTGGTCCCCGTTGTGTAGACATGGCCTAAGAGTGAGAGAGTTGTTCAACATCAGCCACATTCAGTCCTTTGTGCCTCTGATCAGATTGCCAACAAGAGTACCTCCTGTGGTGGGTTTTGGATGCACATCTCCTGGAATCTGAAGTGAGATCACAGATTGATTTCCTATATGCCAAAAAGCAACCATCAAATGGTAATGACTTCTGATCACTACCAACCTGGGCTGGATTTGCATGGTCCAATGGTGAAAAGCTTTGTATTCCACTACCAGTTTCCAGAGCCATGCAGTCCTTCTGTGCTGTATAGCAGCATTTTCTAAAGTTTTGAAAGCTAAACTCCCACTCCAGGAAGATAAAACCAGTTGCATCCTCTGCCATCTTTCCATGGGGAAATTTGCCTTCCATGATCCTTTCACTACTCCGTAAGTGGCACGACCCACACTTGGGGGAAATGATGCTGTACATTAACAACTAATGATTAACAAGTGTTTAGTTACAGATTTGGCAATCATTTCACGCAGACATTTAATATGAGGTATTATTGCAAGTGAAAACATTTCATTGTTGGAATTATATTTGAAATTTTAGACATTTTAAAAACAACCCTTCCAACTGCATATAGGATTTCAAGCAGTGATCTCTATTATGACAGTATATTTTTAGCTATGTCTAAATTATCTATTTTTCCCCCTGCCTTCCCCCCCCAAAAAAAACCCCAACTAGTTAACATAGAGTTTAGAGGCTAGATTTCGGTGCAATTCAGGAAGAGGGTGAGCAGAGGTAGTTTTACACTACCATCACATTTGTATGATTATGACTTGGCTCCTACTATAAGTTAGAGCAGCCCCAGGGCCTGCTCTAACTTGTGGTCCACCTCTGTATAGTTGTTTGTGTGCTGCTCTGGAGCTAAGAATCCCTGTAACTCTGAGCACTATGAAGATACTCCTTCCCGTCCCTTGCCCTGCTCCCAGAGCCTGTAAGAGGCACAGGCTACATCAGCTAACATCTGTCTTGTGTAGGGTGACCAGTCGTCCCGATAAAATCGGGACTGTCCCGATTTTTAGGTCTTTGTCCTGTGTCCTGACCGATGCACGGTTGGGATGCCATTTGTCCCAATATTGTGCCTTTGGCCACTCCGGCGTTTTTTTTTTTTTTTTTTTTGGCTTCCCCCCATGTGTCCCGATATTTTCTCCATTTAATCTGGTCACCCTAGTCTTGTGCTGCTCCTGCACCAGGCCCATTGTAGCCCTCCTTTACATGGCTGGGAAGTATGTGGGGGAGGAGGGGCGGAGCTTGGGCCAAAATCCAAACCTAGATTGCTAAACTACAAGTAAATTAGCAATTAGATTGTGCAGCAATCTATCTATAGTCTTCCTCTTAACCTTTCACTTCATCACTCTCCAAAAATGTAGCCTTCACTACTTTGTGTCTGTTTTCACTATATTTACCAGAATCAAAATCTGAAAATATACAAGATTTAAGATGTGCACACTCATATGAACGGCTAATTTGTCTTTTAATGATTTAATGTCTCTTAAAAACAGATGAGTTTGACTAACAAATCTCTTGGAGGAGCACTAGGTGACTTCAGCAAATCATTTATCCCTTTTGTAATTGTTATAGGGTTCTCTAAAATTCATGTGGGTTCAGCTCCAGCTTATAGAAATGAGCCAGAGCTGCCAAGTTCAGATCCAGATCCAAACCTCCCCAGAGTTTGAGGGACATGGATCCAGTGTTCTGGTACAAACCCATCTCTAATCAAAAGCATGAGGAGAAGTGCAGTTTCAGCTCAGAACTTGCTGCATAGCAACATGGAGAAGGGAGGGGAACTATCTTCATAGCAACGAAGAAAACAGCAGCAACAGCAGAAGTAAGTGCTTCAGCCTTAAAGAGACAAGTGACAGCTCAGTAAAAGAACCATCACTGCCTCTTTTAGATGGGAAGAAACAGTATAATTCTGTAGGAGTTGCTTAGATGGAGGTTATAGTTATTGCAGAGAAGTTTGGTTTTTGGAAACACGGGCAGCTGGGTCAAGCGGATCCAGAAATCTGAAATATTCTGGATGGCCTTTGGTTTAGTAGTGTAAAGAGAAGATTATCATCTAAGTCTGCTGTTCTGTAGCATGGCTGATAAATCAGATGACACTCCAAAAGAGCTACCTCATGCGGCTAGATTTCACTAACCTGATTCTCCTTTGTTGCTCACAAAAGGGCAAAATTTAACAGAAGAGCTGCTATGTTAAGTAGGAAGGAAGAAGACTAGTGCCAGGTTATGGGGCAAGCACAAAATGGGTTTGTGGGAGACTGAAGATTCTACACTGATGGTAGATAACAAGAGCAGAATCAGCAAGACCCCAAGCCATGCCTGGTAGCAATGCCCAGGAAAAGAGGTGCAGGGCAGGAAATAGAAACACAGTGAAGCTGCATGATGGTTACGAAGAACTGTTGGAGCTGTCTAGGTGGGAGTGCTACTAACAGAGGGATCCGGGATACCATCAAAGGAACAATCTTGTGGTAAACATAATAGACTAACAGTGAATGGACAAAACCTTGAATTTGAAGTGGACAGTGTAACAGCTGTTAGGGTAATTTCAGAAAATAACTACAAGGATGAGGCTCTGCAAAGAGCTGAATGAGATCCTGCACTGTTCAGTAACTGTGCATTGGCTGCTGGTCTCTTTCATGTTCAAAAGAATGCTAGAGAAAGGAGAGAATCACCCTCAATGAACAGGACATGTAATAAAGGGTTTTGAAACACCACTACTAGGGCTGCAAGTGGTACATGGCCTGCACCTAAAGGTCTTGGAAAGCTGTATAGCGTCTTTGTTCAAAAGGGAGCAATACAGAAAGTATAGCCACAAGTTATTACTGGCAGTGCAGTACATAATAATGCTCCCGTCCTGCTTCCATTGAAGTCAACAGCAGAGCTCCCCTTGATTTTAACCCCAACAACTATGATTCTCTTTGCTCTCATTCAGCACCACAGTACACTCAGACATCCCTTCTGGGGAAAGCCAAAGAAGAATTCAAGAAAATGGACAGTACTCTGGTCATTTCCCAAAGAGAGGACCCCACCAAGCAATACAGCAAAGCTGGCTGGTAAGATATGGCCCTCACACAACTGAACAGACACATGTACAGAGAGTGCATCCTGCATTTGGCCAGATATCAGCTATGTAGTCAAAAGCCAAGTTACAGTCAAACCTTGCTCATTTGTACCAGTGACTGGGGACCCTCTGAGAATTACTAATTTTTATCAAATTACTGAGAAATTTGAGCATTATTGTCTAGCACACTTTCTGTCACTTATAAATAATTAACATTCTGTATTCACTTACTTTGACCAGGGTCTTTTTTTAAAAGTAAGAGAGTTCTCCATCGCTGACTAGTTTGTACTGTAGCGTGTTTTGTAAAAACAAGGATTGCTGTTAATCTAGCCCTCTGTTATTAAATCTTTTCTAAGACATAGGCAGGGAGTGCCTTTTATTTTTTAAAATGTAAACTATAAAAAGCATTGATTGGTGAGATTCCACTGTAGTCCCAAAACTAACGGACTCAGCAGCAGGCTTTTGGCAAATCCCTTCTGCGAAAGTGAGAATACCAGTAACTACATTTTCAACCTGTTCTGGAAGTGCTGTTTTAACCAACTCTCATTTGACATAATATCAGCTCTGGACATTTTTCAAAAGCAAAATCTCTCAAATCATGATAAAATTATCTTTGCTACTGAAGATATTCCGGACATGGTGGAGACCACACTGAAGGTTTATTATTTTTAAAATGTTCCCAGTATGCCTGGCACTGAGGTACTGCCTTTAACATGGCCTCATAGTGAATAAGCAATACAAATTTGGGGAAAAGGAGATCATATCTGTAGGTCAAAAGTCCAGCAAAAATGAGAAAATTCAAGGCAAAACTGAATGCCAAGTGTAAAGGGGGGGGAGGGGAGAGGTGTCATTATTATTGCCCTGATTGCTTTTTTTGATTCAGATGCCTATAAAGGCAAAGGTTTGGCTCAGTTAATGCCATGGACTCTCCATGCTGATAACAAACTTGCCCTGCTCTGCATCTAGGCATATGGCCCCCGGATGCTGGAGCCCCAAGTCCCCCCTCACGCCCCCACGGCCGGAGGAGTCCGGCCTGCCCACCTCAGCTGTGCCGGCCGCCCCCCCGCAAGCACCGGGTCGGCCCCAGCTCCTGGTCGAGCCACTGGCCCCAGCTCCTGGACAAGCCACCAGCTCCCCCAAGCGCCAGGCTGGTCCCAGCACTGCCCCAGGCAGCCAACTCCAGCAGCAACCCAGGCCACTGACCCAAACCCTCGCCCATCTGGGCCGGCCTAGCCTGAGTGCTGCCTTGGGTTGCCCCTGGCCGCCGGCAGCCTGAGATCCAGGTTGCAGCCTGGAGCTGAGTGTTCCTGCTGGTTTAAGGGTAGAGGGAAAGAGGGAGGGATCTCGGGGCACAGAGTGGGTGGGGTCAGGGGAGGCTTAGCCTGCTCTGGCCTTCAATACCTGCCACCATGTATAGGCAATTGTTTCCTATATTAAAACAAGTGATCTGATGTTCCAGTAGCATGCTTACAGATACCTATATCTGACCAGGAACTGCTTGTAAATCTATAATTAGTTATCATAGTTTAAACTGACTGAGAAAGTAACTGGAGCCTTTTTGAATAAACATAATTGTCAGTATAGCAAGCCCCCTGCATTATGAATTCCACCATTATTGCTGTTGCAAAGATGGCATTAGACGAATATCATTTTGTCAATTAACCTTTTTCAATTCATAGTTTATTATAACCTAGAAGAGTCAATTTGTGAAGACTTTTTTTACATGACTCTTGCTGCTTTAAACACTTATTACTTGCTCTTTACCCTTTGAACATATTTGGTTATACTTGCCTGGCATAATGTATAACCCTAGGTCACAAAGCTGTAGCAAACCCTTTTAATTTATGGAGGGTTTCATTTTCGCCTGCTATTATAAAGATGGCAAAATTGCCTAAATTTCTGACAATAACATCAGGCTGGCTAAGGACACAAAAATAACTGTGTTCCTGTGACCAACGACTTTACCATCATTTAAGCTTTGATTACGTAACCAGCAGTGCACCCACTTTTCCTGACTAATTAATAATTTAAAAAGTACTCATCGCCCAGTATAATGCTCTGAATAATTACTCTGTAATAACTGAAAAGCACCATGTCAAACTCAACATATCCCAAAATATTTTTCTTTCCTAATTATACTTTACTATTAATACAAGGCATAGTCAATAATTGATTAAAATAATAATATGATGAGATTGGCTGCTTCTACAAATAAAGTTTGTTTACACTATACTTAGCAATTTCTATATTGATGTTTTTCCACTGAAAGAGAAAAAGAATACTACCTATTTTAAAATTGGTATAATGTCACAAAAACTGTTCCCTGAACTCTCTCTATATTTTTAAAATAATACTTCATTGTTGAGGGGAAAAAAGCAATAATTGCTATTTATGGAGGACCTACACAAAAACAATATTTTAAGGTTAACTCCTCTCTTCATTGGCTTTGAAGCAGCAGTCAGCTAACAATACAACTTGCCCTTGCTGTGCTGACAATGAGTCCAGTGTGCAAAAAAGAAATTAAACAAAAAAAGACATTTTAATTTCAAGGTTCACTGGAAAAAACATGGAAAAAAAAAATCAATGTTTGCCAAATCGAAAGACAAACTCAGAAGGGAAATAAAAAAATTTATTTACAGGATTGAGGGTTTTATAAATAATGGGGAGTTGAAAAAAAGAAAATATGTCAGTCTTAGTTCTGGATATCTGTGTAAAATTTCTGATTATTCATGTATAATACAAGACACCATGAAAACAGACAATTATATTGTTAGCAGTTCCATATTTATCAGAAAAAATTATAATTATAAGGCTAGTCACCAATGTGCATGAATTTAGAGTGAATGATACTGCAAGGTATTTGGAATACCCTACTCAGATCATATTGCTTGTGGCTCTCTTCCTTAGAATTTTTCAATCTTCCACTCTTCTTTTATTCTCTCTCTCACACGAGGCAACTATTCTTTTTAAATTCTTCTCCTACGTGGAAAAAAACACTCTTTTCCTCCGCAGGCCCTCCATGCTGCTGTCTAAATAGAGCGAAGTCCTTGCAAGGACTTCTGAACACAAAAAACAATGGTCAGGTCTAGAGCTGGATGGTGAACTAGGTTTCTGGTTTGGATAGTTTTCACTCTGAATAATAAACACGTGACTCTGCCTAAGGAATAGGGTGATATGTGCTTTAGAAATGCTGATGGATCAGTGAGATAGAATCCATTTTGTACACTGTTACTTTTTCGCTCCCACTTCGCTATCAAATCTCTGTGTGGGTACCACTAAGAAGGGTCCTGGATTCCTCTGAAGCTAAACTGTTTATTTTATTATTACCATATAGCAGCACATGTGTGCCTGGTGCTTTACAGATAAGTAAGAAGACAAGGTCCTTGCCCTGTTGAGTTTAGAATCTATCTTATATAGACAACACAACAAAACTGATATCATTTCTGGAGGTAGAGTAGGGTCACCTGACAACGTAGTTGTCCCTTGATAAATTTGCCAGAGAATGATTCCACTCCTTGGCAAGCCCCGTTATACTGCTGGAATAATTATTGAGCATACCCCAGGGGGGTAGGCAGTTTGCTTTGGCATGTTGCCTTACCACTAATTATTTAATATTGGCTCATCTCCAGTCCTGATATATGGTCTGTGTGGGTTTTTTTCAGTTCTGGGGCCACTGTTTGTTTTTAAAATGGGGAATGAAGACTGGCTTTTCTGAACAATACTTTGTAAGAGCTTGTGCTAACATCCTGCTATTCTGATGTTTTCCATAAGGGGGCATGAGTGTAACTGGACACTGCAACTACAGCACCAGCAGCGTAATTCTCAGACTCAGTCCTAATGACTTTGGAGGGCTTTACGAATCTAGACAGGTAGCATCAACTGATTTATTTCTTTTTTCTTGTTATTTTTCTCTCCATTTGGTCACTAAGTTATTAACCACAAACAGAGAGAAAAGATTAAAAAACCCAGACACTTCAATAAGAAGATGAAAATGTCTCTCAATGCCAGGGCTTCCTACTATACCACACAGATGACAGTGTAAAGCTTTCTCTTGGACAGAGAAAATCATGGTCAGAGAGCGCGCAGCCAATGAACCTTTTGGGACAGATTTTCTGTTTATGACATTCTGGCTCCTGTTAGGCAGTCTCTATAAGGAAAGCCTGAAGAGAGAGCTCAAGCTTCACCTATGCATAATATTCCACCCTCCATCCCCGCTCCAAAAACCCTCCCAAACCAAACAGCCCACCAGCCCACAGACATTGTTTTAATTTCATAACAATGGGTAATTCTAAATAACTTTGGTATTTAGTATTTTATCTAGATTAAAAACCTAATTTCTATCCGTGTTTTTAATGAGCCCCAGTTTAATCTAGACAGGAGAGGGAAGGCAAGAAAAACAGAGAGAGAACAACAACTGATTGCTTTTGTTGTGAAATGTACATTGTCCCTTCTTTTTGGAAGGGAGGTGCATAAGGTCAGGGATGGAGCTATTGTTTCTTTGGTGCCATCTGGAGCTTCCAAAATCTGAACAATGCCTGTGAGCACAAAACATACACACACACAAAACAATTCCTCCAAATTAACCACCAATATTTTTAATTAGAGTCTCCAAACACATGGTCTCCTCTTGCAAGCCCTTATGTGAATGTATAGTCCCTGTGAAGGCAGCTGACTTTTCATATGAATCAAAGGTTACAGGATCAGGCCTGTATTTTCCATCATATTTGGAAAGCCCTTTCTCCCTATTTGTCATTAGACAGTCAGATACCAGAGTCATCTATAACAATATTTATCACTTACATTTTGTTTCTAACATTCAAAGCACTTTATAAATTTTATCAGTTTAATTCTCACAACAGCTGAGAGAGGTAGTATTAGTATCTTCACTGTACAGCTGGGGGAAAGGTGGGATGAGGAGGTTAAGAGTTATTCAAAACCAGAATGGAAGATCTAAGATTAAGAGATCTAGGATTAAAACTCAGGATTTTACAATAACCAGCCCCTTACTTAGTCACTAGACTATACTTCTCTCTTTCCTTCTTTGCTTTCAGTATAATAGTAAAGATTTCCCTTCTTCCGGGCTTCTTATGAAGTCTGCAAACATTGGGCTAGACCTGCTGAGTGGTACCAAAAACATTGACAAATTTTATAAATTTAGCCAAGTTGCCACCCCTACATTGTACTAACCTGATGACTGCAGACTATGCTGGTGCGTTATACAATTTGTCAATCTTTTTGGTACTATTCAGTTGGTCTGAAGCTTATTCCAGGAAGATTTTAAAACTTGCAGGGACATGGCTCAGCTCCTCATCTTATGTAAATCAGCACGACTCCACTGACTTTAATAAAACTATGCTGATTTACAGTAGCTGAAGATCTAGCCCAGTGTCTGCCAATATGAGAAGCAGTGAATGAAGTGTCAATAGATAAGACTATAATCACAATTTTGGGAGAGGAAATCAACAGCTACTGTACAAGAGGATTTTCAGTCTAATAAATTAAACTAAATTAGGCTGCCACACTGAATGGTGGCATAAAGCCATGGTTGCTGGCATGATATAACATTATCACATAATAGGTGAATTTGACATGGACAGTAGGTGTTGATTTCCTCTCTCAAAATTGTGATTACTGCCTTAACTACTGACACTTCATTCACTACCAGTTCCTCAGCTCCCTTCTCCCATGCTGACAAGAAATAGCAGGTGACCTAAAATTGTAGGCCTTGGAAGGATCATGTGAACATACTGAACACACTGATGATGATTAATTGGTTTCCTTAGCAACTGAGAATTCTGAGATTATATTCCCTTGATTATTGGTGTGCTCAGTGCTAATGTGAATAGTGGAGAGGAACCAAAGTAGAAGTGTAGCATCCATTAATTGCGTGCACCCACAAGGACCGAAAGAATACCCACTCTCAGCAGACTACCTGACCCACAACAATGAGATGGTGCTCTTTAAAACTCGAGCCTAATAACAGACACAACCCTCATTTTGTGAAAAAGCAGGCAAGAGCCTTTATTATACGGAAAGAGTTTGAATCAATATATATAACTCAAAGAATGCCAGCTCTTATTCATGGGGGGGAGGGGGATCACCTTTCCCACTGGTATTATGCCACCTTGTTAACATATGGGGCCTGATTCTGCACTGCCTTACAGCTTATGTAGTCATTTATACCTGTGCAAAATGGGAATACAAGGTTACCACATTAGAATTTTCCCTGCACTTATACCAGTGGTAGCAATATACATCCATTTTGCACTTACTTTGCATAGCTGTACATGATTACACAAGGTGCAAGGCATTAGCAGGTCAGACCAATGGGAGGTTTTGGTGAGCAAGGAATGCAGGCCCTTGATGGAGCAAAATAATGTCAGTTTCTCTTCCCCAAAGCCACCCAGTAACATTCACCTTCAATATTCTGCTTTCTCTTCACATGCAGGAGATGCTACTGAGATCAAGAGAATGATCACATGTCGGGAATGCAGAATATGAGAGTTGAATACCTCCGATCCTCATGGTAAGAAACTTTCCATAGATCTGTAAGTACAAAGATGTTAATGTCAGGCTTCCAATGGGGCATTATAAACCGTGAGGGGTGCACAAGTGTGTTGTTAAAAAAATACTAATATAGCTTTAAAAAAATAAAAAATCGGAGAGGCCAGTACACTTGGATATTTTGCTTACAATTATGGTGCACTATGAAAGGAAGGTATTGTTCATATAGAACAGTCATAACAATTCTCCTGATCATGCAACATACAGCTGGAGCCTCCTGCTAGCACTTGGACACGAAGTAAGAGACTACTCATTTCAAAGTAAGCTTTATACTTTGTTCTCTTACAGGAGGTTTCTTTCCCCCTCCACTTTTTACTGATTTCTGTGTAAGCTCATAATGGGCTAGATCAATAATGGGCTAGATTCTGCCCGCGCTTACCCTCTCTGTCACATTACTAAGACCAGTGGGGTTAACTGATGGCAGCATTGGGCCCACTGTCCTACATTTATTTCACAATTTGTGTTTTCTTAAATATACTTCCTCTAAAACATGTAGACACAAAACTTCAGGTCATCAGAGAAGCCATTTTCCTGCACACCTCTGGCTGCGGTGCTGCTGATACAGGAGACAGCAGAGTTTGAAGGCAGTGGAACACCATGGGACCCACTTGCAAGGAAGTGAGTATGCTGAAAGAAATAGCAGATGGGTTTATCCCTGAACATATTGGAGAAAAGGAGATTGCTGACTAAACAGGAGAAGCTTCAGTTCAACACCAAACATTCGTGTTTCCTTTTTTAGTTTAGCTTTTACTGCTGCTTAGGTGTGAGTGTGGCTTACTGAATCAATATTACTGGGTGACGCATTTACAGTCAGGAGAAGTGGCACAGGAGCAAGCAAACATAGCAGAAAACAGGGGAGTTTGAGAGGGAGTTCTGTGAGAGGCGGCAAGCCCCTGTTACTTAGGGGCAGTGAGTTCTTGTGTGGGTTTTATTTTTCAGTTTGCAGAAGCTGGTAGGGGGCAGTGTGCTGTGAGAGAAGCAGAGCCTTTGATCACAGTAGAGCCTGGATTAGGGGGCAGGGCTTACTTGTTTTGGGCTCTCATAAAGGCAGTGAAGCAGCCAGTCAGCAGCACAGGACCCAGCAAACAGAGCTGAAAACAGGGAAGTTTGAGTGGGAGTTTGTAAGGGGAGCTTCGGGGAAAGAGTGCGGTGTTCAGGTTTTGTTTTGGCATTGGTTTGGGGTTTTCTGTGTTTTGCTTTCCTTCACAGGAGTTTAGGCAGGAAGGCTATGACAAATGCAGAGGCAGCAGTGGTAGCGACCCAAGGAATGGAAGAGACAATGAAGATGACTGGCTATGGAAGCTGCGGGATGTACGTTGCTCCGGAGTGGATACCCAAAAATAGTTTTGTTTGCTCGACATGCCGCCTGACAGAGCGGATGGAAGAGAAGATGCAAGGTTTGGAGATGCAGGTGGAAACTATGGTTGAATTTTGGGGGGATTCAAACAGATTATAGAGAGGCAAGAGGAGACTGAAGGGAAAACTCAAGACTTGCAGATGCAAGCTGCACTGGAGAACTGTGAAGGTAGACAGCCGGAGGAGGAAAGTGGCCAGTGGAAGCATGTGACTATGGGAACCAAGCAGAGGAAAAGACCAGCTAGTGAATGAGAAATAGAGTTCAGGAACAGGTTTGCTGAGCTGGAAAATGAAGAAGGGGCACAGCAGGCAGTAACACAAGGTGGGAGGGCAAGGAAGAAGAGAAGAGCGGCTAGTCCTACAAGAAGAGGGGAAGAGTCAATGGAGATAGCCAGAGTTCTGGGTCCCAGGAGGACAGAGGCTGACTCTCAGAAGATTGCAAGTGAGAGCAAAAGACAAGAGGACTTTCAGCCAGAAAGACCAGGAGAAAGATCAGAGAATCACTAACACTAGGAAGAGGCAGGCCTATGAAATTGGTGACTCCCTATGAAAAAGAACTGACAGCCGAGTCACCTGAGTTGATCTGGAGAACAGAAGGGTGTGCTGGGAGCTAAGTTATGAGATGTGGACCTGAGGCTGAGGAGGATCCTAACGGGAGCAGAAAAAAATCGACTGATTGTCCTTCACGTGGGATCAAATGATACAGCTAGATTCTCATTAGAATGCATCAAGGGAGACTATATCAGGCTGGGGAAGATGCTTAAAGAAATGGAGGCTCAGGTGATTTTCAGTGGGATTGTACCTGTCCCAAGAGGAGGAGAATGAAGGTGAGACAAGATTATGATGATCAACAGATGGCTCAGGCAGTGGTGCTATAAGGAGGACTTTGTTCAACCACTGGGAGGACTGTTCTCATGGACTCCATCTGAGTAGGGCGGGAAACAGACTTCTGGGATGGAGGTTGGCACAACTGATTAAAAGAGCTTTAAACTAGGAACTTGGGAGAGAGGGTTGGAAGATGCTCCTGATTCTAATATTGACTGGAAAAATCAAGAAAAAAAGAAAATACAACAATGGAGTAAGAAAGAGAAGTGGGTAGGAGAATGGACATTAAGAGGAAAGATAGTGCCAATACCAATGACACTAACAGTCAGGTAGGCAATATTGGCAGAAGAATGACTGTACCTAATCGGGTGGAATCCGGGCAAAGCCAGGCAGAAACAACTAAGATGTTTGTACACCAGTGCAAGGAGCCTAGGTAACAAAATGGAGGAACTATAATTACAGGTGCAGGAAATGAAACCAGATTTTATAAGGATAACAGAAAGAAACATGGTAGAATAGTAGTTATGACTGGAGTACAAGTATTGAAGGATATGTTCAGGTTGAAGGCTGTTCAGGAAAGATAGAAATACAGGTAAAGGTAGTGGAGTAGCATTATATATTAATCATGAGATAGACTGTAAAGAAACTAGAAGTGATGGATTGGATAAGACCGTCTGATTGGGTCAAAATCACTTTGGGGAAGAAAGTTACTAGTGACTCAACTGTCATAGTGCTTGGGGTATGCTACAGACCCCCAGAATTTGATCTGGATATGGATAGAGACCTCTTTAATGTTTTTAGTAAAATAAATAGTACTGGGAATTGTGTAATTATGGGAGATTTTAACTTCCCAGATATAGATTAGAGGACAAGTGCTACTAATAATAGTAGGGCCCAGATTTTCCTCGATGTGGTAGCTGACAAACTTCTTCAACAAATAGTTGCAAAACCTACAAGAGATGATGCCATTTTAGATTTGATATTTTTGAGTAGTGAGAACCTCCTAGAAGTATTGGTTGTAGGGGACAACTTTTGTTTGAGTGATCATGAGCTAATTCAGGTTTCAGAGTAGCAGCCGTGTTAGTCTGTATTCACAAAAAGAAAAGGAGTATAGTGGCACCTTAGAGACTAACCAATTTATTTGAGCATAAGCTTTCCTGAGCTACAGCTGATGAAGTGAGCTGTAGCTCACGAAAGCTTATGCTCAAATAAATTGGTTAGTCTCTAAGATGAGCTAATTCAGTTTAAACTAAATGGAAGGATAAACAAAAACAGATCTGCAACTAGGATTCTTGATTTCTAAAGGGCAAACTTAAAAAAATTAAGGGAATTAGTTAGGGAAGTGAACTGGACTGAAGAACTCAAGGATCTGAATATGGAGAAGGCTTGGCATTACTTTAAATCTAAGTTGCAGAAGCTAGCTGAAGTCTGTATCCCAAGCAAGGGGTAAAAATTCATATTTCAGACCAAACTGGATGAGTAAGTATCTCAAACAGGTTATTAAGAAAAAGCAGAAAGCCTACAAGGAATGGAAGATGGGAAGGATCAGCAAGGAAAGCTACCTCTTGGAGATCAGAAACTGTAGGGACAAAGTGAGAACCTCCAAAAGCCAACTGGAGTTGGACCTTGCAAAGGAAATCAAAACCAATAGTAAAAAGTTCTATAGCCATAGAAATAAAAAGAAAAGCAGGAAAGAAAGAAGTGGGACTGCTACACCCTGAAGATGAGGTGGAGATTAAAAATAATCGAGGCATGGCCCAACAAATAAATGAATGCCTTAGTTTTGAATAAGGGTAATGAGGAGATTAGGGACAGTGACAGGGTGGCTAATGGAAAGGAGGATATGGAAGCAGAAAATACTATATTCGAGATGGAAGGCAAACTCAAACAGCTTAATGGGACTAAGGCTTGGTCTACATGCTGGAGCCATGAAATTGACAAGAAAGGCGGGCTGTCACCATGGGATGGGGGTGGCCCCCCATGCTCCCCACTCCCAGCTTGGGCTGCGCTTGCCCCGCTTGGAGCTGGGCTGCCCCTGCTCCCAGCCCAGCTGCTGCCTGGGCTCTTCACTCCCTGAGCTGGGCTGCACCCACCTGGTTCCCTGCTCCAACCTGGACTGCTGCCTGGGCTTCCGCTCCCTGCTGGGAGCCCAGCTACATGGATGGTCCCGGCTCCCTGCTGGGAGTCCAGCTGCATCGATGCTCCCCACTCCCCTCTGAGAGCTCGGGAGCCACCGGACTGCGGGTACAGAGCTCCCCGCTGGGAGCCAAGGCAGCAGATGAGGTGCCGAGAGTCTTTGGGGGCAGCCAGGTTCCCAGCAAGGAGCCTGTGAGTCGAGTTGAGAGGCTAGGCTCTCAGCCCTCCACACTGCCCCTCTGAAGTCTGAAATCTACAGTGATTACTGTGGTGGTTGTAAGTCAATCTAACACAGTCATCTTAAGTTTCTAGTGTAGACATGCCCTAAATCAGGGGGCCCAAATAATCTCCATCCAAGAATATTAAAGGAGCTGGCACATGAAATTGCAAGCCCAATAGCAAGGATTTTTAATGAATCTGTAAACTTAGAGGTCATACCCTATGACTAGAGAATTGCTAATCTAGTTCTTATTTTTAAGAACAGGGGGAAAGGTGATCTATGAAACTATAGGTCTATTAGTTTGACCTCAATTGTATGAAAGGTCTTGGAACAAATTTAGAAACAGAAAGTAGTTAAGGACATAGAGGTAAACAGTAATTGGGATAAAATACAACATGGTTTTACAAAACGTAGATCATGCTGGACAAACCTGACCTTTCTTTGATGTTTTAGACAAAGGAAATGCAGTAGATCTAATCTACCTGGATTTCAGTAGGGCTTTTGATACAGTCCCACATGGGAAATTATTAGTTAAATTGGAGAAGATGGGGATTAATATGAAAACTGAAAGGTGGATGAGGAAGTGGTTAAAGGAGTCATACTGAAAGGTGAACTGTCAGACTGAAGGAAGGTTACCCATGGAGTTCCTCAGGGATCAGTCTTTGGACCAATCTTATTTAACATTTTTATTAATGACCTTGGCACAAAAAATGGGAGTGTGCTAATAAAATCTATGGATGAAAGTTCGGAGGTGTTGCCAACATGGAAGAGGACCAGAATATCATACAAGAAGATCTGGATGTCCTTGAAAACTGGAGTAATATAAGTGAGATGAAATTATTTGTGCAAAGTGCAAGGTCCTGCACTTAGGGACTAACAACAAGAATTTGTGCTATAAGCTGGGGACTTATCAGTTGGAAGTGAGAGAGGAAAAGGAAGCCCCGGGTATATTGGTTGATCACATGATGACTATGAGCTGCCAATGTGATGCGGCTGTGAAAAAAGGCTAATGCAATCTTAGGATGCATCAGGCTAGGTATTTCCAGTAGATATATGGAAGTGTTAGTACCATTATGTAAGGCACCTCATCTGGAATACTGTGTGCACTTCTGATCCCCCATGTTTAAGAAAGAGAAATTCAGACTGGAACAGGTGCAGAGAAGGGCTTAGGATGATCAGAGGAATTGAAAACCTACCCTGTGAGAGCAGACTCAAAGAGCCTAACCAAACTAAATCTGAGCGGAGATATGATTGCTCTCTATAAAGACTTCAGAGGGATAAACACCAGGGAAGGAGTGGAGTTATTTAAGTTAACAGTGTTGACACAAGAAAATGAATATAAACTGGCCATCAACAACTTTAGGCTTCAAATTAGATTAAAGTTTCTAACTATCAGAGTAGTAGAGCTGGAACAGCCTTCCAAGGGCAGTAAAACACCTAACTGGCTTCAAGACTGAGCTTGATAAGTTTATGGTGGGGATGGTATGATGAAACTGCCTACAATCAGGGCCGGCTCTACCATTTTTGCCGCCCCAAGCAGTGAAAAAACCTGTCACCGCCGACTTGCCGCCGTGGATGGCAGGAGAGAGAGGAAGCTGCCGCTGAATTGCCACCACGGCCGGCGGAACAGAGAAGCTGCCGCTGAATTGCCGCCGCTGCGGAAACTCTGCTGCCCCTTTGTGACTGCCACCCCAAGCATCTGCTTGGAATGCTGGTGCCTGGAGCCAGCCCTGCCTACAATGGCAGGTAGCTGATCTGTGACTGCTAGTAGGAAATATGGCCGGTGATGAGACACTACATGGGAAGGGCTCTGAATTACTACAGAGAATTCTTTCCCAGGTGTCTGGCTGTTGGGTCTTGCCAAAATGCTCAGGTCCAACTAAGCACCATATCTGAGGTCAGAAAGGAATTTCTCCCCAAGTCAGATTGGCAGAGACCCTTGAGTGTGGGTTGTTTGTTGTTGTTGTTGTTGGAGTTTTTTGGCCTTTCTCCACAGCTTGGGGCACAAGTCACTTGCAGGTTTAAACTTGTATAAATTCTCTGTAATTTGAAGTCTTTAAACCATGATTTGACGACTTCAGTAACTCAGCCAGAGGTTATAGGTCTATTACAGAAGTGGGTGGGTGTACTTCTGTGGCCTGAAATGTGCAGGAGGTCAGACGAGATGAACATGATGGTTCCTTCTGACCTTAAAGTCTATGAGAAGTTCGGCTGGGTGGTTTTGCTTTGAGGAAAAGCCAAGAGTACTTAACACTGAGTAATAATTACTGACCCTGCCCCCACACATTTTTGCCATTATGGACCACATTAATTATATTCCCATTTTCACATTCTCCTTAAGAAACAAATAGTGCTGCCATCGTCACTCTTACCCAGTAAGATTTCTATATAAAAATGACCAGCTGCTATGTTATAGAGAAGTTACTACTATTGCTGTTGAAATGGGGAATGTATCAGAAATAACCAGACTGACCTGCTACTATTATCTCAGAATCAAATTGTGGACCAGATCATTCCCACATCCCCAGCTTCACATTATCCAGGCCCAGAGGAAAGTCTCCATGCATGGATCTCCTCCCTACTGCACAGGAGGAGGTGGATTTATGTGGAGGTGCCAGCTATATTCCTGGCATATCTGGTCCCTCATGGGTTTAGGCTCTGCACTGAGGGCAGAATAGGAACTGGTAGGGCAGTAGGGATGCTAGGATTGTACCCATTGCCCCGCACCCCTGGCTGTGGAGAGACTCCCTGAGAAGAATAATGTAACAGTTTCAGGGTAACTGCACCTGGATTTTCCCCTCTGTGGTCTCTCGAGGGCACTCACTTAGAGATTTCTGGCTCCTAGCCATAACCTCTCCTGGGTGGAAACTTGCATTTCACTTCCTTCTGAGCAGGGGTTTTAAGGCTGCACATCTCCCTGCTCTACACTGCAATATCCCCAGCAAGCCAGTCTGCCTAAAAGGCCAGTGCCTGTGTTTTGCTTTCTCTCTCAGGGCTATGAACAGTGTATTGCCAGCAGTTACAAGCACAATTATCATTAAGGTAAAAGCATTATAGCGAAGGTATATAAAAAGAGACATGCTGAACCTACAGACATGCTGAAAAGCTTACTAAAGGTCACCCCCAGAGCCAATATAGGAATCTAATAGGTGTCAGTCCTTCAAACCCCACAACTGTGTTTTCCCTTTGGTTACAACTTTATATCAGTCTTTAGATCAGAAACCAGGACAAAGGCTGCAAGTCAGTTTAATCTCAGGCTGTTTATCCAAAAGTCCCTTTTTCTTGGTGTCTGGAGAATCCAGTTTCAACCAGAATATGTGAACTTCCCCAAGAGGTGGCAACTCTCTGGAGGTGTTATAACCTGAGTGATTTGCCTTAATCATACCCTACTATTTTCACTTCCTGAAGGAGATGTAGAATCCCTCCCTGCCATGGAATACACATGGTTCCTGGCCCACAATGATACATAATACATACTTAATACAATATGGGCTTCCAGAGATACTGCAGGAAGTTGCCCATCTGTTACAGATAATACAATATTATTTTTTCTGCCGAGTTCCCTACCAGCAGCTGTGAGCCAAGCTCCAGGGGAACTGTACTGGGAGGGAGCCAAGCTCCCTCAGGAGCCCAGAGATGGGGCAGGAGGAAAAAGATTTCCCTGTGGCTTGCCTTGGCCTCTTGTAGATTCCGTAGATCTGCCAGCATGGGAGCAGGCCCCATTCCAATATCCATGGGTAAGAGTAAGTCCATACTGCCAGAGATTTCCTCCTTCCTGCATGGGGGTATGTTCTGGGCCTCTGTGTACTACATACTAGACCAGCGGTTCTCAAACTGTGGGTTTAATGGGTTAGCCGGGCTGGCTTAGACGTATTGGGGCCCAGGGCTGAAGCCTGAGCCCCTCCACCCCAAGGTCTTCAGCCCTGGGTGGCGGAGCTCAGGTTACACGGCCCCTGCCTGGGTCTGAAGCCCTTGAGCTTCAGCTTTGGCACCCCCAGTCAGAGCAGTGTAGCTTGCGCTTTGTCCCACCCCCCTTCCCCCCGCCCCCGGGCAGTGGGTCTCGGGTGGGCTCAGGTTTTGGTCCCCCCTCCTGGGATCGTGTAGTAATTTTTGTTGTCAGAAGGGGGTCATGGTGCAATGAAGTTTGTGAACCCCTGTACTAGACTTCGAGGGCTTTTCACTGGTCCTATTGTAATGTGGAATTTTCAGCTCTTTTTCTAAATATCATTTTTGTATCATCACATTTCTGTTCAAGGTGCCTATCAGTAAACTCTGTCTGAGCTCAAAAACATGTAGCACTACTGTCCAAAGGAATTCTACATTCATATCAAAGACATTAGGTGAATTACCCTTACTCTCTTGTTACAGCTGCATGAGGTAGCCGGGGTGAAGTCAAATCATAGTAACACTTCCAAATATATTATAAACCCAACACAAATGTCCTTAAAAAGAAAAGGAGTACTAGTGGCACCTTTAGAGACTAACCAATTTATTTGAGCATGAGCTTTCGTGAGCTTCAGCTCACTTCATCGGATGCATCTGATGAAGTGAACTGTAGCTCACGAAAGCTCATGCTCAAATAAATTGGCTAGTCTCTAAGGTGCCACTAGTACTCCTTTTCTTTTTGCGAATACAGACTAACACAGCTGCTACTCTGAAACAAATGTCCTTAGACACTTCACAAATTGAACTCTCATATGCACTTACTGATATAGTGCCACCATATTAAAGGTGTTGAAATACACATTGTGTAAGCCTGAGGGGAAATACAAAATTAATGCAGGGAATACTGCATCTTGTGGACTCTGTAGGCCATATACACAAAATAGTATCTTGAGGCCTTAGCACACCATTTTCACTGCTATCAAAGCTAACTCTGTTCCATTCTATGCTAGTATAATGTCATAATAGTAAATAACTGAATAACAGCTCCGCACTCCTAGCTGGGCACTTCCATACTAGGAATCTTTAGATTTGCAACTATTGACTTTTAGCAATGCCTTGAGACGATTGGTTTTGAAACTGGACATTTTTGCACAGACTTCCTAAATGTAACTTGTCTTTGGGCCTCCCTTATTTAAAAATATAATCATTTGATATGGTTTTCAGAGTATTAACAAAGCTTATTTTGGTTATAGTGTGTACTGTAAGCCAAATTCCAATGGAGCCACATTAATTTACACTAGCAAATAATCTCTAAACCTGTCCTTGTCCCTTCAAGAATTAGGGAACAACTAAGGTGGCTATTGGCAGAGTCATTTTGTAAAAGCTGCCATGGGATTGCCTAATTCTCCCCCTCTCCCAAGAGATCTTTTTAGAAATGAATAAACAACTATCAGATAAAAACATATTTACCTGATGTAAACATCAGCGGGAATACTGCTGTTTGTGAATGCTATTCTAAAAGAGTAAAAAGAACAGGAGTACTTGTGGCACCTTAGAGACTAACAAATTTATTTGAGCATAAGCTTTCGTAGGCATGCATCTGATGAAGTGGGCTGTAGCCCACAAAAGCTTATGGTCAAATAAATTTGTTAGTTTCTAAGGTGCCACAAGTACTCCTGTTGTTTTTGCAGATACAGACTAACACGGCTGCTACTCTGAAACCATTCTAAAACAGTGTATTCCTTCTGTTTCCAGCACAGCATAAACAAAGAACTAGTGGCTTGATAGATTGTTTTTGTCAAATATATGATAACCCTTTTAAGTTACAGAATTAAAACCCCTAGGTCAGCCCTTCAGAAGCTTCTCCCTGCCCGAGACAGGAAATGAACTGAGCTATTGAGTCAGGTCGGTGCTCTTTATACAGGGAGCTGATGTCATCAAGCTTTTAGTATGTTTTTGTCTCCATCTGCTGGTCGGAGATTTCATTATCCATTCTTTGCATACCAATATTTGAACAGTGGAGAAAACGAAATTTGAATAGAAAATATTTAGTCCTGCATGAGTGCAGGAGACTGGACTAGATGACCTCTTGAGGTCCCTTCCAGTTCTGTGATTCCATGATACTGTTTTTAAAACACTTCACAGACTTACTGTTGCTGCCTTTTTAAGCTCTTCCTATTTTACAAAGGGAAAAGGATAAACTCAGTGATATGAAGCTAACTAGTTATATTTGAAATATTGATGACATACATTTTCTGAAATATGGTAACAGGGTATTACTGGATGCTGTATGCATGTTTATGCTCTCTGTAATGTTTGATTGATGTGCACCTAATCCTTCATTCCGCTAATAGACCATAATATATCTTACCAAGAGATGGATTATCAGACCACTGGTATTAGTGGTTTAGAGAAGTCCATTTATAATGCAGCATTGTCAGCTACTGTGTCTTCAGCAAGTAATTCTTGCCTAGAAAGCTGTTTCACTAAAAATGACTAATTTTGCCAATTTGATTTTTTTGCTTTGAATATGTTTTACAGAAGGCAAGCTAATCTATCCTAAAAGACTCATAATATTAGCAAAACATAAATGGAAAATAAACAAGGAAAACCCTTAAAAATCTGAACTATATTTGTCCGAGACTTTGAATTTAGACATGCAAATGATGTATTGGTAAAAAATTAGAGTACTTGACTGATCCATGCTACTCTTTGTTGCAGAAAATAGATGCTATTTATACGTCTTTTTGTTTGGCATTCCATTTTTCTTTCAGGGTTGTCTGTTGTATGCCATCCCTAATTTTCATCATTTTCTATATAAAATTGTTTTGAACCATATCACTTTTTATAATTTCTCAAAGTTGCTTAGTTAAAAAATTCTGCTAATTATCTATATAATAAGATTCCCGGATTGTCACTCTGAAGCCTAGAATGTCTATTGTATCAGTAGGAAGTGATGGAAACAGCTACAAGCATGGTCGAGAACTCTTTTTGTTCAGCATATTACCAGGTTCAATCATCACTGGCATAGGTCCATCAATGGCTATTAGCCAGGATGGGCAGGGGTGGTGACCCTAGCCTTTGTTTGCCAGAAGCTGGGAATGGGCAACAGGGGATGGATCACTTGATGATTACCTGTTCTGTTCTTTCCCTCTGGGACACCTAGCATTGGCCACTGTCGGAAGACAGGATACTGGGCTAGATGGACCTTTGGTCTGACCCTGCATGGCCGTTCTTATTCACAGTCTGTTACCATCCATTTTAAATTCTTTGCCCTTTCGATTTAAGAATTACCCTGTGTGATGTACAGCTAGAGTAAGACATGTATCCATACTATGCAGAGAGTTCAAAACCCTTGTGATGTCAGATGTCAACCAGTCACCATCCTAACTGTACAGCTAATTTGCATGCACAAATTTCATTGATGATGAAATATGGAGATTTAGCAGTTTTCCTCCTGGAGCCTGTGGACAGTAACAGTATGCTGTGACATGGGCGCATATTGGTACACATTGCTTAAAGAAGTGGATTTAAAATAACAGACCTATATCCATATTTTCTTACCCATGGCTGGCATTCCCCGTGAGCCCATAGGATAGACCTGACTTAGCCATGGTGCTTCTCTGTTCTCCCTGGCCACCATGTTACAGCTTGTTTGCTGCAGACCTCTGACTCTCAGGCAGTCCTTATATGTGTGTCAGCCTCAGAGGGGGCTGACCACCTCTCCCTCCACCTTTGTAGGGCAAATCTTTTAACAGACCATTGTCTTATGATCTCCAGATGCTTAGCCTTGGCAAACAGCCCTGTTGTCAGGGTTGGGACTGAGGGAGTCCCTCTTCACAGCTATAAACCTGGCTATTGTGTTGGAGATGTTCCTTATCTAGGACATTGTTTTGCCTTTCCTGCCTGGTTTGTTTAGCAATTACTTTTGATCTAACTATGCATTCAGGCAGGGTAAAAATCACACCAAAAATCTGATGAGAATATACTATTTATATCAAAAAACCGCAGCCTTTCTCAAGTCTTCACCATAATAACAACCGTTACCCTTTGTCTGTCTTGTCTATGTAGGCCCTGATCACCCACAGCGTTTAAGTTTAGGGGTCTCCTGCACTGAGTCTGCACTGAATTCCAGGCTCAGACCCTTAAAAGTGGAGCCGTCAGGAGCACGGACTTTTCTTAGTATGTTTTGCACAGCACAATGGGGCAACTAGACGCTATCATAAGGCAAACAAAATAACAATTTACAGCAATTGGTTTACAACTGGATTCATTTAGTAGAAAAGGTGTTGTGAATTAGCTTGCTCCATAATAATTCCCCTTATGAAAAATGGTATATTTGATTATCCTTCAAAGGCTTTAAAGTTGATAGGCTCTAATTATGACTCTCTTGCTCACACAATCATCAGTAATTTGGAATCCCAAGCGTGCTGTGTTTGTCATGTGCCTTCTATAAATATTTGTGTCCAAATTCTGACCTCCAATCTGCACAAGGAAAAAATGACAATTTTGGGGTACCCACTCAGAGATGCCTTTAAAGGAATCTGACAGAGGGTGAGTGCCCTGCAATTTCTGAAGATCAGGTCCCTTAAAGGGGTCTCAAGTTGGGCACCCAAATACTGAGGCATCCAATATTACTGGCCACTTTTATAAATGTAGGCTATGACTCCCACTGAGTCCATTAGCAACTGTGCATGAAGGCAAAATTTAGCTCTTTGGTTTTACAGTGGTTTCAGCTTCAACCCATGTTGCAGGAGGATGACAGTCTTTTCAATATTAGATTTATATTTTCCAGGTAAATTACGTTTAGGGAGGTAGTAATATGTATCTGGCATCTGTCAACCTTGACAGATAGGAGATTTTTAAATGCACTTCTATATATCTGCAGAATACTGACCTATGTTTCCTTACGAATTACAACTCTCTGAACTGTTTTAATACTATTCCTGTTTGAATAAGGCAGTGGTGGTGCACTCTTTATGGCACTGAAGCCCTGACAAAGGGTGAGCTGGGCCTTTAAGTGAGATTCCGCCCCCTAATTGGCCTGTACCTGCTTCCTCCAAGGTCACAGGACTAGCACAAAGCCTTCTGGAAGAGGAAGTGGAAATAGATGCTTAGCTACTTTCTCAGTGTAGAGGTATAGTTAAAAAGCTTGTGGGAGGTCCTCTGTGAGAAAATAATCAGGGCCTGGGTAGGGTCTATAATGGGATTCCTGTTGAAAGGGAACTGAGAAAGAAAACAGTAGGCGGGACTGGGAAGTTGGCCAGCCAGGCTAGGAATCAAACCTACTTGAGGCGTAAGAGTGAAGTAGAGTATTTTGACCCTGGAGCAGAAAGCTATTTCTCTGCAGTTTGCTGGGGTAAAGAGAGGCTACTCTGTATCTCAGCACTAATTACTTGGAGATAGTGAGTGGAAAATCTGATTAGTAAAAGGAGTGAAGGGGCTTGTTTGATTTGTCTGAGCTGTCTGCTCACCTTGGAAGGGGGGGAGTTTTGTTTTTGACTAGAGGCCAAAAGCATCAAGCTACCAATGACTACTCGAAGCGAGGAGAAGCTGAAATAGCAGCCACATCTGATAATACAGTAAGTAAGTACACATGTCAGGGTGCCACATTAGCAATTTATGAGGAGTTCAAGGGCTGCAGTTAATTTGCATGTACTTATCTAGTGCTAGGGCATTCTCCTAGATGGAAAAACTAGATAGGGACAGGAGGCTCCAAGTGGTTCTACTAAGGAAGTTCTATCTGGTCATACCAACAAAAAAATCCACTTTTCTTTCTGATGACTAAGAAATGTGTGCAAACCTCCGAACCTTATGATGTAGCCCTGTCAAACCCAACTCTTTGTGCTAATGCTCTATGTTGGAAAACTCCCCAAAACTGGTGCCTTCTCCAGAGGTCTGTGTTATGAAGCACCTAGCTCACTTTGGGAAAGAATAAATTAATGGCCCATATCCTGAGCTGGTGTAAATCTGAGTAGCCCCATTGATGTCAATACTACATAGACTTACATCAGTTGAGGTTCTGCCCCACTATTTGCAAGAGAGGAAGGACAGTTGTTAGTATACAATGGGTTGGGTTCAACATAAAAAATCAGTTTGCTGTTTATGAATGCTATGGAATGTGCTACAGAGGACAGTGTCCCACCCACTTCCTCATTTCCCTGTGTTGAAAGCTGCACTATAAATAGGATGTAATTTTCTAGGAAATCATTTGTCTTTTAAAAATACATATACTCAATAAAAATATTATCAACTTTCTACCATGTTCCAGATTAACAGAGGAAAAAACACCATGGAAACACCAAATGGTACAGATAAGGAAGTTCTGAAATACCTAGACCTCCCTTAATGCTAACTTAAAATTCATACATTTTTTAAAAAAAAATTATCCCCCTCTTTATTGTGTTACTAATAATATCTTGATTGAAACCTGATTTGTTTGAAGGAAAGGAAGGTTTGCTAGGGCATCCCCTACACCCTGGTGATTTCTGGCTGCTGCATAAACTCCTTAGGGCTATTAGCGTGCAGAGAAAGTTAGAGCAATCCATGGAGAACTGGTGTGATACAGAGAAGTACCAGGACTGGTAGAGCACAAAGGCAACTTAAATCCAAACCATCCTCAACTATGCTAAGCACCGTTTGGCTGCAGCTGAGTATCTGGGCTCTGATATCTAAAGCAAATGTCACTAAGTAACAACTCTTACTCCTAAGGCCCCAGCTTTTATAAGATTATCAAACATGTCCTCTTTCTCATTTTGGACTGAGTTTGTGGTTTTTGTTTTGTTTTTTATTGCGACTTTCTGGCTACTCAAACAACCACAAACTGTTCCAGGGTATAGGATCATGACAGCACAAATTTAGAATTAGTGTGAACAACAACTAATTAACAAGAGTAGACAGCACCCACTGAGGAAATAACTTGACTAATCAATAACATATCAAAAGCAAAGCCCCTGTAAGGTAAACACAACTCTGGTAAATTGCATTGATTTCAAGGTTTGTTTATATGTGACAACAGCTCTTGATAGCCAGCAAAGTTTCAGGAAAAGCCTGAAAAAATTCAAATCTCATGAGTTACATTAGAGCATAGATGTAAATAGTGGAGTGGCAGAGAAGTGTAAAAGGTTTCGTTCTTTATTTTTTTATCTTTTACAATTTTGTTGTAAGCTTGGATTCAGTGGGCCAGATCCTGCTGTCACTCATGCCACACTAACCCTATTGAAACCATGGGTATCAGTGGAAGCTGAAGTTGGTCTAAGAAGCCTAGATAATATTTTAAGGGAGTGTGTTGGGGTAGACTAGGCCCAGAGGCCTGCTGCTGAAGGCCTCAGGGTCCTGCCACACCCATACCAGGAAAAGAGTAGTAGATGAGTCCTCCAAGTTGCATAGAGAGGCTGCATGGGACACAGCCAATCAGGGGGAGGCTGCAAGGAGCAAGCCATTCAGAGGGTTGCAGGTTAGTATAAAAGGAGCTGCAATGCAGACTACTGTTAGTTGTTGCTTGGAGTCTGAGGAATGATGGTGGTGCTCCTCGTAGGCTGAAGGACCACAGTGCAGGCAGGACCTAGGGGAGTGAGGAAGAACTCCTGGATGGCTGCTGGGCCTGAACATAGAAGGGCCCAGAGCTAAGGGTAAAGTATTTGTGAAGGTTGGGGGGGAAGTGACCCAGGGAACTGAAAGCAGATTAGTTAAAGGGACATGGAGGCACATTGCTGCTATTCTTAGGGTCCATGGGGTTTGAGCTGAAGTGGTGGGTGGCTCTGGCTCCTTCCTTCCCTCCCTCCCCATAGGCCTCTGGGGAAGTTGCCTACTATTGGACAGTAATAAACCCCCAGAAAGGGACCTGAACTGTTTAGAGGCTCAGCTGGAGCCAGAATAGACCAGAGTGGGCAAAAAGCCTCTGGGGGGAACCTTGGCCACCTACTAGGGCCAGGTGCATTTAAACACTTTGTTGGACTAATACCCCAGAAGGGGTTTGTTTGAGCTGTTTCCATACAGACTATGTGTGACTTGGCCAGAGGGCTGACTCACTAGAAACTGCCAGAAGGGGTCACCACAGATTGAAAGAGGTGCAAACACACACCTGAACAAGGGGATGTTTGAGAGGTGGGTGCCATGCCATTACAGGGAGTAAAACAATTAATGTCTCTAATGTGTGGAGAAGAGAGGGTGAGGAGCAGTGATAGCATTGTAGTAGCAAGCAACTTGATGTAGTGGAGTAGAAGACTAGCTAGCAGCATAGAATAATGAAAACTTTCTTTCCCTGGAAATAATAGATTATAAAAACAAGAATGTGGCAGTTTCTTGTCTCTTCCATCCATACTGATCTGTGCCACTTGCTTTGACTTTGGAAATAACTTTTTAAGTCTGCAGTCATGCGTCTGTGGATGTATTGTGTCACTTCTCACAGATTAAGAAGGGTTGGGGTAGGTCAGTACATTGATGGGTAACCCAAGACCTGCTCACTGAGCGATATTTAACACTGTTAGACTGAGGTATGCTTATTTCACTGTCTTCATTTGGTTATTCTCTCTGGGTTGTGGGAAAAGTTATGGTCAGAATAATCAGTATCTGACATCCCAAAGAAAGAGAGTGAGTGAGAACTTAGTACATGTGGTGTTCCCATCAGTGTAGTGCCTGAGTATTTGGCTGATGCCATGTGCTGTATTAGAAATGTAAAGCCAGAGTCACTCAATCCCCTGCAGCAGCCTTCTTAAAAATACTGAAAACAGAGTTTGGAACATGATACTGTGTGAAATTTGACATCAGCATATACAACATGAGTGTCCTATCAAGAACTTAAGGGTTGACTCCTTGGCTTCTGCTCTGGCTCTGTTGCTGAGGCAAAGCAACTGAAAAGATGCCCTTAAGGGACAATTGAGGACTTCCCCACAAGGTTCATTTCTCCCCTCACGTAGCTTCTGCAGACCTGAGGCAGCTCTAAGTTATATCAGGGCCACTTGGCTTCCGAGCCATCAGACCAAGATCAGAGAAGCAGATTTTTGTTCTGCTTTTCTCAATTGTGCCACATGTAAACTTGGCAAAGCTGTTTTCAACCCTACCATTCTACCTCCCACTCCTTTCTGTGACATTCTAGAAAAAGTTATATGCATAGTGATTCTAGTCTTGGGCCCCAACACATAGTCTGATAAATAGAGTGAAAGATGGACCAATCAACCATGTTCTGAAGTTCTTCCTCTAAAATATGGCTACTAGTAAAAGAGCACTGTTATCACAGGAAGCCATCTGAAAGGGCTTATGTAATAAATCTAGCTTCTCAATTGGAAGCTACTTTTAAGTGACAATGAAGTAGTAGTAGTAGTAGTATAGAATGCTCTTGCATACTAGTGTCTGAAATGAAAAGTCTGTCTTGTAATCTGTCAATCATTTAGGATGTTCTCAGTCCAGTGTTTATTCAGCAATCTGTTTTGGTGCAGCTGGAAATGTTGTTACCAACTGATGAGCAAATTTGAATGCTGAAAATAAAGAATGTCCTTCATTCTTCAAGGTAAAGGGGGAGACTCTTCATCCAGTAGATGCTGCCACTGCTACAGCTGCTGTTATAGCTTCTGATGCTGATAGTGATGAGTGGTGCATAATGTCAATACAAGATGAGAGGCTACATAACAAAGTGAAAAGGAATCCTCTGAACACGAATCCCATGACACCCCAGTAGCACTTAATAGCCGTGACTTTCCTGGCTAGACATAGGACTAAAAAGCCAGGCATTTGTATCAATTAAATTACTACCCAACTTGTAAATAAATACAGCAGCTTGTTAATTAGTAGGATGTTTTTTATTCTATTGACTCTCTAGTAATTTGTATTGCCTTTCATTTTCAGTAAGTGCATTACATGGTGCTATTTTCCCTTTTTAGGTTTATATTTTTTTCTTCAGTTAAATATAGTAGATATTTAGTGAGAATAATTTACGGCTGGACCAGGTTTTCAAGTGCAGTTATAATCTTCCACTATAAACAGGGAATGTATTGTTAGGATTAATTCCCACCATCAAATTACCACGGGTGCATCTCTGCCAGTGGTGGTGCAATAATGGGAGCTACCTAGAAAAAACGAGTATAGACAAAGCTCCTGACTGAATGCAAAGTCTGCAGTTGTGTATTCTCTGCACACCTCACAGGGGTTGAGCATAATCTGAGCCTAGGGATTCACCATTGCCACAGCTCCTCATTAAAAACTGCTTTAGTCTAATAAGAGATAAAGCACCTGCCCACCCTATTGTATGTAAATGTTGCTATTTAGTATGTATCTGTCCAGGTTTTTAAAACAGATGCCAGAGTCCCAAACCATTGCTCCCATCAATGCCAGAGGTAGAAGAGATGAGGGGAACCCCACACTGTGTGTGAGATGGAGACAGACCCCCTCATTGTACAATTTTCATGGCTGCATGAACGTCCCATCAACCCACACTGTTGCAACTCTAGTGTGTTCCAATTTAGTTTAATCCCGCAAAACTAGACTTCTGAGATGCCGGATGGAAAGTGGGACAGACTTTCTCACCCATTTGCTAGTTTTGCCAGATGGAAAAAATCCCTTCCAGACTCCCAGACAAACTCTAATGATCACCCTAGCCCCTGATGTTATAAGAGATTAAGCTCATTAGGTATGAGTGAGGCTGGAACAGAACCAAACTGGCAACTCACCAGCAGAAAGAGCAAGGAGAAGTTACCCCATTCTCCCACCCTGACAGGTGAGAGCCAATCAGCTAGCCCCTCACAGCCCTGCTATCCAATGGCAGCAGGAGTAAGTGGGTCATGTTCAGTGCAGTAGTTGGATGCCATATGGGATAGTGCCCAGCGGGAGGGAGGGGAAGGAACAAGAAAGGACCAGCGCCGTGCTCTCCCCTATGCACATGCTGTGGGCAGGGGGAACTAACGAGAGTGCATGGAGTGACTGGGGCAGCGCTACCACTTGGGAATCTCTTCTCTCCCTGCCACCCAACCACATTTGGGAAATGTCCTCCTTGCCTCTGACCCCATCAGAATCTCTCACTGGCAAGTGAGGTGAGCATTTCTCTCTTCCGTTGAGCCAGAGCTGATGGAGGAAAAGATCCGAGGTTTGGAGATGCAGATGGAAAGTCTGGTTGAGCTTAGGAAGGGGTTTGAGCAGATTATGGAGCAAAGACATGAGGTATCTGAAGGGAAAAGCTCAGACTTGCAGATGGAAGCAGGACTGAGGAATTATGAGGGGAGACTGGGTGAGGAAAGTGGTCAGTGGAAGCATGTGGCTAAAAGAACCAGACAGAGGAAAAGACAGGCTAGTGAAGGAGAAATAGAGCTCAAGAACAGGTTTGCAGAGCTGGAAAATGAAGAAGGGGCTCAGCAGGTAGTCACTGAAGGTGGAAGGGCAAGGAAGAAAAGAGCAGCTAGCCCTATAGGAAAAGGAGAAGAGTCAATGGAGACTACACCAAATATGAGCCCCAGGAGGATACAGAATGGGTTGAAGAGGATTACAAGGGAGAATAGGAATGGCAAGAACTTGCAGCCAGAGGGAACAGGGGATAGACTGGAGAATAGCACTGTCACCAGGAAAACGCAGGTCTATGTGATCAGGAACTCTTTACTGAGAAGACTAGACAGGCCTGTAACCAGAGCTGATCCAGAGAATAGAGTATGCTGTGTTCCAGGTGCTAAGATACGGGATGTAGACCTGAGGTTGAAAAGGATCCTAAAGGGAGCAGGAAAGTATCCCCTAATTATCCTTCATGTGGGAACAAATGTGATGGCTAGATTCTCGCTGGAAAGTACTAAGGGAGACTATGCTAGGCTGGGGGAGACGCTTAAGGAAATCGAGGCTCAGGTAATCTTTAGTGGGATTCTGCCTATTCCTAGAGAAGGGCAACAAAGGTGTGACAAGATTATGACTATCAACAGATGGCTTAGGCAGTGGTGCTATAAGGAGGGCTTTGGGATGTATGGCCACTGGGAGGCATTCATGGACAGAGGACAGTTCTCTCGGGATGGACTTCATCTGAGTAGGGAAGGAAATAGACTTCTAGGATGGAGGCTGGCACAACTGATTAAGAGAGCTTTAAACTAGGAATTTGGGGGAGACGGTTGGGAGATGTCCAGGTAATCTCCACACTGGATTTTAGCATTGAGAGGGAAGAAAAAGTAAGAGAGGATACAGCCATGGGTAAGAGAATGTATATAAGGAGGAAGGGCAGTGTGGATTCCAGTCTAATAGGTAATACTGGCTGTAGAATGACTGTGCCTAATAGGGTACAGAATGTGAGTGAGGCCAAACAGCAAAAATTAAGATGTTTGTAGATGAATGCGAGGAGCCTAGGTAACAAAATGGAGGAACTAGAAGCTACTGGTGCAGGAAGTGAAACCAGATATTCTAGGGATAACAGAAACATGGTGGAATAGTACTTATGACTGGCCTACAGGTATTGAAGGGTATGTGCTGTTTAGGAAAGACTGAAATAAAGGTAAAGGTGGTGGAGTAGCATTGTATATCAATGATGAAGTAGAACGTAAAGAAATAAGAAGCTCTGGAATGGATAAGACAGTCCGTCTGGGCAAAAATTACATTGGGGAAGGAAACTATTAGAGCCTTGCCTGGGATAGTGCTTGGGGTGTGCTATAGACTGCTGGGATCTAATTTGCATGTGGATAGAGCCCTTTTTAATGTTTTTAATAAAGTAAATACTAATGGAAACTGCATGATCATGGGAGACTTTAGCTTCCCAGATATAGACTGGAGGACTAGTAATAGTAATAGGGCTCAGACTTTCCTAGATGCAATAGCTGATGGATTCCTTCATCAAGTAGTTGCTGAACCGACTAGAGGGGATGCCATTTTATATTTGGTTTTGGTGAGTAGTGAGGACCTCATAGAAAAAATGGTTGTAGGGGATAATCTTGGCTCAGGTGATCATGAGCTAATTCAGTTCAAACTGAACGGAAGGATTAACAAAAATAAATCTGCAACTAGGGTTTTTGATTTCAAAAGGGCTGACTTCCAAAAATTAAGGAAATTAGTTAGGGAAGTGGATTGGACTGAACTTATGGATCTAAAGGCAGAGGAGGCCTGGGATTACTTTAAATCAAAGCTGCAGAAGCTATCGGAAGCCTGCATCCCAAGAAAGGGGAAAAAATTCATAGGCAGGAGTTGTAGACCAAGCTGGATGAGCAAGCATCTCCGAGAGGTGATTAAGAAAAAGCAGGTTTCAGAGTAACAGCCGTGTTAGTCTGTATTCGCAAAAAGAAAAGGAGTACTTGTGGCACCTTAGAGACTAACCAATTTATTTGAGCATGAGCTTTCGTGAGCTACAGCTCACTTCATCGGATGCATACCATGGAAACTGCAGCAGACTTTATATACACACAGAGATCATGAAACAATACCTCCTCCCACCCCACTGTCCTGCTGGTAATAGCTTATCTAAAGTGATCATCAAGTTGGGCCATTTCCAGCACAAATCCAGGTTTTCTCACCCTCCACCCTCCCACACACAAACTCTCTCTCCTGCTGGTAATAGCCCATCCAAAGTGACAACTCTCTACACAATGTGCATGGTAATCAAGGTGGGCCATGTCCAGCACAAATCTAGGCTTTCAAGGGAGGGATCAGCAAGGAAAGCTACCTTCTTAAGGTCAGAACATGTAGGGATAAAGTGAGACAGGCTAAAAGTCAAGAAGAGTTGGACCTTGCAAAGGGAATTAAAACCAATAGTAAAAGGTTCTATAGCCATATAAATAAGAAGAAAACAAAGAAAGAAGTGGGACCGCTAAACACTGAGGATGGAGTGGAGGTCAAGGATAATCTAGGCATGGCCCAATATCTAAACAAATACTTTGCTTCAGTCTTTAATAAGGCTAAAGAGGATCTTGGGGATAATGGTAGCATGACAATTGGGAATGAGAATATGGAGGTAGATCTTACCATATCTGAGGTAGAAGCGAAACTCAAACAGCTTAATGGGACTAAATCGGGGGGCCCAGATAACCTTCATCCAAGAATATTAAAGGAATTGGCACCTGAAACTGCAAGCCCATTAGCAAGTATTTTTAATGAATCTGTAAACTCAGGGGTTGTACCGTATGATTAGAGAATTGCTAACATAGTTCCTATTTTTAAGAAAGGGGGTGGGGGGGAAGTGATCTGGGTAACTACAGGCCTGTTAGTTTGACATCTGTAGTATACAAGGTCTTGGAAAAAAATTTGAAGGAGAAAGTAGTTAAGGACATTGAGGTCAATGGTAAATGGGACAAAATACAACATGGCTTTACAAAAAGTAGATCATGCCAAACCAACCTGATCGCCTTCTTCGAGAAAGTAACAGAATTTTTAGACAAAGGAAACGCAGTGGATCTAATTTACCTAGATTTCAGTAAGGCGTTTGATACCGTGCAACATGGGGAATTATTAGTTAAATTGGAAAAGATGGGGATCAATATGAAAATTGAAAGGTGGATAAGGAATTGGTTAAAGGGGAGACTACAACACGTCCTACTGAAAGGTGAACTGTCAGGCTGGAGGGAGGTTACCAGTGGAGTTCCTCAAGGATCAGTTTTGGGACCGATCTTATTTAATCTTTTTATTACTGACCTCAGCACAAAAAGTGGGCGTGTGCTAATAAAGTTTGCGGATGATACAAAGCTGGGAGGTATTGCCAATTTAGAGAAGGACCGGGATATCGTACAGGAGGACCTGGATGACCTTGTAAACTGGAGTAATAGTAATAGGATGAAATTTAATAATGAGACGTGTAAGGTGATGCATTTAGGGATTAATAACAAGAATTTTAGTTATAAGCTGGGAACGCATCAATTAGAAGTAACGGAGGAGAAGGACCTTGGAGTATTGGTTGATCATAGGATGACTGAGCCGCGAAATGTGATATGGCCGTGAAAAAAGCTAATGTGGTCTTGGGATGCATCAGGAGAGGTATTTCCAGTAGAGATAAGGAGGTTTTAGTACTATTATACAAGGCACTGGTGAGACCTCACCTGGAATACTGTGTGCAGTTCTGGTGTCCCATGTTTAAGAAGTATGAATTCACACGGGAACAGGTACAGAGAAGGGCTACTAGGATGATCCAAGGAATGGAAAACCTGTCTTATGAAAGGAGACTCAAGGAGCTTGGCTTGTTTAGCCTAACTAAAAAGGTTGAGGGAGATATGATTGCTCTCTATAAATATATCAGAGGGATAAATACCGGAGAGGGAGAGGAATTATTTAAGCTCAGTACCAGTGTGGACACAAGAACAAATAGATATAAACTGGTCATTGGGAAGTTTAGACTTGAAATTAGAC
Organism: Lepidochelys olivacea; assembly: GCF_965140295.1. NCBI lineage: Eukaryota > Metazoa > Chordata > Testudines > Cheloniidae > Lepidochelys > Lepidochelys olivacea. The sequence goes on along the minus strand of NC_140418.1, from coordinate 72,735,660 downwards.
AAAGGTTTCTACCATCGGAGGAGTGAACTTTTGGAATAGCCTTCCAAGGGAAGCAGTGGGGGCAAAAGATCTATCTGGCTTTAAGATTAAACTCAATAAGTTTATGGAGGAGATGGTATGATGGGATAACATGATTTTGGTAATTAATCGATCTTTAAATATTCATGGTAAATAGGCCTAATGGCCTGTGATGGGATGTTAGATGGGGTGGGATCTGAGTTACTACAGAAAACTCTTTCCTGGGTATCTGGCTGGTGAATCTTGCCCATATGCTCAGGGTTCAGCTGATTGCCATATTTGGGGTCGGGAAGGAATTTTCCTCCAGGGCAGATTGGAAGAGGCCCAGGAGGTTTTTTGCCTTCCTCTGTAGCATGGGGCACAGGTCACTTGCTGGAGGAGTCTCTGCTCCTTGAAGTCTTTAAACCATGATTTGAGGACTTCAATAGCTCAGACATAGGTGAGAAGTTTTTCGCAGGGTGGGTGGGTGAGGTTCTGTGGCCTGCATTGTGCAGGAGGTTGAACTAGATGATCATAATGGTCCCTTCTGACCTTAGTATCTATGAATCTATAACATTTCTTGGCTTCTCCTGGACTGTGCTTTTCTACCTCTTTTCCCCCACCCCACCCCTGCCCTAACATTATGGACCTTAGCCTAAGACTTCTTTTTTATCAGTTTAACTAAGGAAAACTTTATCTCTAGCTTTCCATGGAGCAGTCTCTACCTGTGCTTCATGGCATCTTCCAAACTGACATCCTGCATTGTAATCCCATGACCATCACTTGCTTATCTTCTTATTTCCCATAGTACTATAGGGCTATCTCTATCTATACATGACATCCCATAGTAACTATTAACCTATCAATGGTTCCTTGCCTGATATACATTTGTGAGGTGGACATGTTCACTTTGGAATGAATATATTGTGATTTCAGAACTGTCATCATCTGGTTCTTTGGCAACCATATTAAGTTAATAGCTTTGTGCGGTACCTTTGAGACCTATTAATTGGAAATATGAGACCAAAGTTTTCAGACAGGTCCTGAAAGATAGGAACCTAGATCCATTGTTAGAGACTCAAATAAAAGTGACCTGCATTTCAGAAGCACTAACTGTTCATGGCCTCATTAATGGTTTTCTGAAGCTTCGCCTCTGGAAATGAGAAAATGCTTATCCCTTTCAACTTGCCCCCATTTTTCACACAGGGTAAATATTCAGACATAAAGGCCAGAACATTCTTTCACTGCTGTGAAGGACAGCAGAGCACTTTTACTTCTGCAAAGCTTCAAATAAGCCTTCCTTTTACTGAAAAGAGAGAGATTTCAGTTACAGAATCAGTTGTCCATCATAAAATACAAAGTGCCCTCAACCTTGACTCTGTCTTGCACTCATTAACTTAGACTACATCAGGCCCTGCTCAGTTTCTGCAATTTTGAATAGGTGTCAGACAAATGATTTAGAATCATAGAATAACAGAGTTGGAAGGGACCTCTGGAGGCCATCTAGTCCAACCCCCTGCCCAGAGCAGGACCAATCCCAACTAAATCATCCCAGCCAGGGCTTTGTCAAGCCTGACCTTAAAAACATCTAAGGAAGGGGATTCCACCACCTCCCTAGGTAACGCATTCCAGTGTTTCACCACCCTCCTAGTGAAAATTTTTCCTAATATCCAACCTAATCCTCCCTCACTGCAACTTGAGACCACTACTCCTTGTCCTGTCATCTGCTATCACTGAGAATAGTCTAGATCCATCCTCTTGGATCCACCTTTCAGGTAGTTAAAAGCAGCTATCAAATCCCCCCTCATTCTTCTCTTCTGTAGACTAAACAATCCCAGTTCCCTCAGCCTCTCCTCATAACTCATGTGTTCCAGTCCCCTAATCATTTTTGTTGCCCTTCGCTGGACTCTCTCATAGTGTGGGGCCCAAAACTGGACACTACTCCAGATGAGGCCTCACCAATGCCGAATAGAGGGGAACGATCATGTCCCTCAATCTTCTGGCAATGCCCCTACTTATACACCCCAAAATGCCATTGGCCTTCTTGGCAACAAGGGCCCACTGTTGACTCATATCCAGCTTCTTGTCCACTGTCACCCCTAAGTCCTTCTCTGCAGAACTGCTGCCTAGCCATTCAGTCCCTAGTCTGTAGCAGTGCATTGGATTTTTCCATCCTAAGTGCAGGACTCTGCACTTGTCCTTGTTGAACCTCATCAGATTTATTTTGGCCCAATCCTCCAATTTGTCTAGGTACCTCTGTATCCTATCCCTACCCTCCAGCGTATCTACCACTCCTCCCAGTTTAGTGTCATCCACAAACTTGCTGAGGGTGCAATCCACACCATCCTCCAGATTATTAATGAAGATATTGAACAAAACCGGCCCCAGGACTGATCCTTGGGGCACTCCGCTAGATACCGGCTGCCAACTAGACATGGAGCCATTGATCACTACCTGTTGAGCCCAACAATCTAACCAACTTTCTACCCACCTTGTAGTGCATCCATCCAGCCCATACTTCTTTAACTTGCTGACAAGAATTCTGTGGGAGACCATGTCAAAAGCTTTGCTAAAGTCAAGGAATAACACGTCCACTGCTTTCCCTTCATCCACAGAACCAGTTATCTCATCATAGAAGGCAATTAGATTAGTCAGGCATGACTTTCTCTTGGTGAATTCATGCTGACTGTTCCTGATCACTTTCCCCTCCTCTAAGTGCTTCAGAATTGATTCCTTGAGGACATGATCCATGATTTTTCCAGGGACTGAGGTGAGGCTGACCAGCCTGTAGTTCCCAGGATCATCCTTCTTCCCTTTTTTAAAGATGGGCACTACATTAGCCTCTTTCCAATCTTCTGGGACTTCCCCAGATTGCCATGAGTTTTCAAAGATAATGGCCAATGGCTCTGCAATCACATCCACCAATTCCTTTAGCACTCTCGGATGCAACGCATCCAGCCCCATGGACTTGTGCACATCCAGTTTTTCTAAATAGTCCCGAACCACTTCTTCCTTCACAGAGGGCTGGCCACCTCCTCCCCATGTTGTGCTGCCCCATGCAGTAGTCTGGGAGCTGACTTTGTTCGTGAAGACAGAGGCAAAAAAAGCATTGAGTACATTAGCTTTTTCCACATCCTCTGTCACTAGGTTGCCTCCCTCATTTAGTAAGGGGCCCACACTTTCCTTGGCTTTCTTCTTATTGCCAACATACCTGAAGAAACCCTTCTTGTTACTCTTAACATCCCTCGCTAGCTGCAACTCCAGGTGTGATTTAGCCTTTCTGATTCCATTCCTACATGCCCGAGCAATATTTATATACTCATCCCTGGTCATTTGTCCAATCTTCCACTTCTTGTAAGCCTCTTCTTTGTGTTTAAGATCAGCAAGGATTTCACTGTTAAGCCAAGCTGGTCACCTGCCATATTTACTATTCTTTCTACACATCAGGATGGTTTGTCCCTGTAACCTCAATAAGGATTCTTTAAAATACAGCCAGCTCTCCTGGAGTCCTTTCCCCCTCATGTTATTCTCCCAGGGGATCTTGCCCATCAGTTCCCTGAGGGAGTCAAAGTCTGCTTTTCTGAAGTCCGGGGTCCGTATTCTGCTGCTTTCCTTTCTTCTTTGTGTCAGGATCCTGAACTCGACCATCTCATGGTCACTGCCTCCCAGGTTCCCATCCACTTTTGCTTCCCCTACTAATTCTTCCCGGTTTGTGAGCAGCAGGTCAAGAAGAGCTCCACCCCTAGTTGGTTCCTCCAGCACTTGCACCAGGAAATTGTCCCCTACAGTTTCCAAAAACTTCCTGGATTTTCTGTGCACTGCTGTATTGCTCTCCAGCAGATATCAGGATGATTGAAGTCGCCCATGAGAACCAGGGCGTGCGATCTAGTAGCTTCTGCGACTTGCCGGAAGAGAGCCTCGTCCACCTCATCCCCCTGGTCCGGTGGTCTATTATTTTTTTAATCAGTCTTCAGTACTCTGGTTTGACTTGCAACCTAGCACTTGTCTTCACTGCAAACTTAACACAAGTTCCAACTTAGGTGTTGGTCCAAGCTTGAGTCCTGTCCCCACACACATTCTTTTAATGAGAATGTGGTGATGCTTTTACTAAAGCTGGTCAGAAAAACTATAACATTTTTATTGACAAAGGCAAATTTCAAGCTAAATGTTTTGTGGAGATGGCTTCACTCAATGAAGTTCACTGGAGCCCAGCTTTGGGGCAGCCTACCAGGCAAATTGCCTCAGGGTTAGGGACACCAGGGCTTCCAGGGCGTGAGATTCTGGGGCTGTCCACCAGGTGGGAAGATGTTGCTTTTGGCCACATAAAATGTCTCCTAAATAATCACATTCCTTACTGGCAAAAGCCCTAGTCTACATGCAGTTACACCAGCAAAATAGTGTTTTTGCCAATACATTGTCATATCCTATAACTGTACAGACAAACCTTTTCTAGTCTAAACCTAGCTTAGATGTCTCATTTCTTTTTATAATTGTCTGTGCTTTATGCTTAATTGGCTAGGACCTTCAGTATCACTTCTGAAGCTTCAGGCTGATGGGGAGTAGAGGGATTTATTTAAAAAAAAAAAGTGCTCCAGTTGTCCCTCCACCCCCCCCCCATTTTATTTAAATCAGCCAACTCTATCTGTCTAATATTTTCATATGAATATGCTTAAATTAGTGTAAGTCTATTTTTAAAATGAAAACTAATCAGCCTGGCCCTGTCAGAAGCAGCAGTTAGGCTTGCATTTGTGAGGCTGTAACAATTAGGAGACCATCTCCTTCCTAAAATTGAATTAAGTTTTTGTTTTTGTTGCAGCAACAAGGAACAAAACCTGGACTTTATCTTATTACAAGGCCTACTCTGGCTTGGTTGGTAAATTTCAACTTTTATTTACTTTTCTACACCCCACTCTCCCCTAAATGCCTACTTTTGAATTCCCTGGCTGCAGTCTTATTGTTTGCAAGTCTTTTATTCTTCTTCAGAAGACAAAATCAAGTCACTAAGTTTGCAAAGCTCTGAAAGTTGCTAAATGGCCCATTTTGGGGTTGGTTGGAAAATGGAACTGTTGCTTGTTTTCCTGGCAAAAGCAATGTTTTGGGACAACTTTGAACCTGTTATGTATCTGTGTTCTAAACAGAGGTCTCTGGTGACTAGAGAGGAGATTTTGCAGCAAACTGAGGCTCAGCCTTTTGTATGCTCAGCAGCACACTTAGGCCTTATTGACAATAAAAATGCTTTGCTGGGACTGGTATTCCAGCATAGCTAAACTGGCTGGGCCCCTTAGCATAAACTGCATCTATACTAACACAGAAGGGATTTTTCTTTTGGTTTAATAACATCACCTCCCCAAATGACATTAGCTCTGTCAAAAGAAGCAAGTGTCAGCATATTGTATCTACACTGGTGGTTTTGCTGACATAGCCTATGTTGGCTAGGGGTGGTTTTGTTTTGTTTCACACCTCTGACCAACAGCCTTACTCTTTAGTCCCACACCCTTGCCCTGAGACATTATTTATATGGCTAGGCCCGTCCTCCTCCACTTTGACTGGCAGCTCTGACCTGTTGCTCTGCTGAGCTGCTTCTTTCCCCTACTCCTTTGCTTCCCACTCGGCCTCCTCTCTGTCAGTATAACTCATGGCTTTTGGCTCTGGAGGTCCCCAGTTCAATCCCTGGTGTGTTGGTCAGGAGGGCATGCATCACAGTGCTACTGTGTCTGACATTAGATATACTCCCTGTAGGCATGAAACTTGCCATTTTTTCTTGGCCAGATAGCAATTTTACTTGTCCTGGACTTCTGGACAAAACTTTCCATCCTGGGGGCAGGACTGTGCCGCTTGTGGAGCGTTAGGTCCATGTAACCCATCCTCTTTACAGTGTGTTTGTAAAAAGTCAGGGACAGCATTTAGCAATCAGAACTATAGCAGAAAGGACTCTGGGAAGATGGATGGGGTGAGGATGATTCTCTCAGTTGACTGGAAAGACCCTTATTTAAAACCTTTTCTTTAGAGAGTGGCTGAAATAAGCTCTGGTATTTGGCCCTTAACAGAACAGGACACTTTTTATATTGATTTTTCTGTTTTACAGTAAAGCACATCACAAATGTATTTAAGCTCTGCCTAGATGTGGAGAATCTTTTCCTGATTCTGACCAGCCTGTCACAGTTATGGACAGTAGAGTCCTACAAAGAGACCCGATGAAACTTGACTTTGCTAGCCTATGGTATCCCAGCACTCAAAACAGAGCAAATGTTCTCCAGAAATACTATTTGCTGATCCTACCAGTATGTCGGAACATATAGGTCAGGAGCACTAAGTCATAAAAGAAAGATGTATGTGTTAATTTCCAACTGGTAGTTTGGTAGTCTATAAAATTGAAATACTGTGTCATTATCTGAGTTTTCTTTACATCATTTTTATATTGAACTAACACTACATACTAAAATTCCCAAAGTGAGATGGGGGAACAAGGGCTGTAAGTCCCACGAAAAACCCTCACAGTGGCAGGAAATGTGTGTCTAATTCTCCACCTTCTGTGCTGAACCTGTAGTGCAACACAACAAGGTACCAGTGCTGGAAAACTACAAAGACTTCAGTCTTCCCTGGGAATCCTTAGGGCATAGTTTAAGGAAACAGTGTCATGTGTTGGACACTGTGTCTTGTGTGATGGTGTCATTATCTCTTATGTATTAGCAGGCTACTAATGCTGACATCTAATTAGCACCAAGAAACAGATTAACTCTCAATAGGGTCAAGGGAGAGAACTAAAATAGATCCTGATGTGAGCCATTAGGTCTTATTAAATAAATTAAAATACTAGTGAATCTAAGTTCATTCTAGCAATATTATTTTTGTCTGTACTGCACACTGATGGCAGAAACCATGATAAAATTTAAATAGTGGATGCAACACTACATTAACAGCCACATAATCAAAACAGATAGCATAAAACACCCACTTGAGCTTTGTCTCATGGACAATTTATCATGGAAACATATGCATTCATTAGGAAAAAATTGCATTCAAATATCAGTAAAATAAATGGAGTCTGTTCAGATTCCTTGTTTCTGTAATTGGGATGTTCTAGACTATGGAAACTAAGTATATAAAAGATGCTTAAATACACCCTCATAATATGCTAGACATTTATGTTTATTGTCGTGTTTTGGTTTTTTGTGTGTGGTTTTTTTTTTTTTTTTGCAAAGTAGTGTGAACAGCTTATAGATGGCAAATCAGAAACATGGAGTGGTCAGCCAGTAATATGTTTTTATGTGCCACCATTGGCCAATTAATTTCTCTCCTATTTTTAATAGGGCAGAAGTTTCTTCAATCTGAGATTGTCATGTGAAATGTACCTACGTAGGCTAATAAAGCCAGTGCATTCAACCAAGCCTAATCTGCATGCAGTTCCCCTACGTATATTGTAGTAAGGGGTTGTCTTTTCGTGAATTAGCAGATCTCCAAATCTCACTACAAAGATGAGAAGCCCATGTTCTATTCTCACATGCTCAGTGTGGAGCGTTTGTTAATTGGATTTGTTTAAATGTTAACTCTATTTAATTCAGACTCCTTTAATGTAGTGAGGTGAGTTCATGGCAGATTCCTCTAGACGTAGTTACATTTTAAAAAGTTTGGAGTCTGGCTTGGTTAAGCACCAAAAGTCCAGATCCATATCCCAGTTAATTTAAAATTATGGAGTTTCCTCCATCTCACTTCCCTCTGACTCTCTCCACTGGGCCATCCTCTACTGTTTTACAGACCTCCTTCACTATTCCTGGGATTTAAAAGCCCATGTTAGACTCAAGTATATAAATTGAAAAGAAACTGCACATTTTCTTTACATTTTAAGGGCACAATTTTGTAATGGTCTCTGTAATTCACAAGCAAATATTGTGGGTACATCCTATTTGTAAGCAGAAAGCCTTTGTTTTAATACACAGTTTGTGTAGACATGCAGTTACCTTATTTTGTCACACCAACAGGCATTTGTGAACTGCATGTGCGTCCTTTGTGGGAATGTTGCTGGAGCCTTGCAGGAAATTTGGGCCTTTAAAAGGAACCATTGAAAAACAACTTGGCTGAAGGAAGGGCTACTGGGTCACTCTATTGCTAGAAGGAAGAGAAGTCCAGCCAGCCTCCCTTCAAGCCCCGAAATACATGACTAGAGGATGGAAAGGTTGCTCAACTTTTCTACAAGCCTTGTGGGTAGACTTAAGAAGGGGTTGGCTGCCTGCCTCCTCCCCCATGCTCTGTGATGAAGTAGTAGACACTTGCAAAGGCATCTCTGGGTTGTGCAAGCTTCAGCTAAACTAGACTGCCCTTTGCAGGGGTATCCCACTGCTAGAAGAGTAGGAAATGTCTCACTAATCCTCTCTCCCCAAGAGGCATTCCTCCTGTGGGTCAGATTTGGAAGGAAGCTTGCCCTGAACCCATACTAAACCCAGTTTATGAACAGGTTCTCTTGGGTTTTCATTTGAATGATGGTCAGAGATGCAAAGAGTAGGGAAATTTTGGTTTTTAAGCAAACTAGCTCACATGACTATCATGAAAATATTCCTTATGAGGATGACCATCTAAGGCTTTGTCTACACTAGCACTTTTGTTGGTAAAACTTTTATCAGCCTGAGATGTGAAAAAAACATCCTCCTGACATAAGTTTCACCAACAAAAGTGCTGATGTAGACAGCGCTATGTCAACAGGAGAGGCTCTCCTGCCGACATAGCTAACGCCACATGTTGGGGGTGGTTTAATTATGCCAGGAGGAGAACACTCTCCTGCCGGCAAAGAGCAGCTACATGGGATACTTGTATAACTGTAAGGTCTATAGTGTAGGGATAGCGTAGCCTATCATTTGATGCAGCAGTCCTCCTTACCTGGTTTGCTTGCAGGGTATGGAGTTAATTCATTTGAAATAGACAATTTTTAGCAAACTCAGAGGCTAATTTAATACACTTATTAAATCTGAACATTCAGGATTTTTTATTTTTTGCTTTGTACTCTGTTATTGAGCAAATAAATGTGAGGGATCCGCTGACATGCAAAGCATTAAAGCAGTGAGAAATTTGCCTCAGTACTTAGCATTAAAACACTTGGGTTTTAGACCATGACTTGAAAAAGTTGTCATAAACACTAACAAATGCAAAGCAGCTTTCAAGATGACTTTTGTTATAGGCATATTCCTGAACTGTTCATCTGTATTAAATGCATTTTGCCTTGAATCATATGTCATGTTGCCAGAAAAGAGTTGTTTCCATGCCAACTTCTTTGCAAAAAGGAGGTGGAGGGGGGGATCATAGCTACTAACATCTGCAAGTTGTCGATACTGATATAAGCCACTTGCAATGAAAAACACAAGACTGCAGAAGGGTTTGCCAAATAGACACTATATATAGGGTAGAATATCATAAACTATTTCCATTCCTTTTTTGGCTGCAGTCTTGATCTAATCTCCTTGCCAGAAAAGCTTTGCAGCAAAAGAAACATCAATACCTTCCCAAGTGCAATTCTCTAGCAGGAATTACTGACTTTTTTTTTTTACTCAAGCACTTACAAAAGCCACTTAATTTAAAACACATAAGAACTAGTTTAAGAAATAGCTGCCTCACTTTCCATATTTCCTCTCAATTCTTGCTGCGGCCAGGTCTCCTTTTGTAAAGACCCTATTCATTAGTAAGATTAATGAGACCTGGTGTCTGAGACTGTGGATTCCATCTCATAGGCACTACTATCTCCACATTCCCTTTTTTCATATAAAATAAGATTGGTCATTTATTACCTTAGTATCATGAAATGCCATGGGCTACAGCTCTGAAGCTTGAACAGTTCAAATATCTAGGTATATTTAATTCTGAGATTATCAAGGAGCTGTTCTATTGCTAGTGCAGTCAGAGGCAGCAGGAGCTTTTTGGCTTGAAGGTGTTAAAACAGGTCTAATTTTTAAAACCTTCCTAAGACACACAGGTAGAAATCCATTATATTTGTAGAGTATTGTTTGTGCTTAACTTGGACGCTGCACTGGATATGTGCTGTGTATATCTCCCACAGTTAAGCTTCCAACACTATTGCAACTTCAGTTTCTAAAACAGCTTACATGCTAGCCCCTTGTTTTCATATGCTCCGGTGTTTCCAAAACATTCATCTTTGGGGATGAAATTGTCCACGCTTTTGGCAAGTATAAGCAATAGCCCTTCAGCTATTTTTACGTGTAGAAGAGTGCATGTATATGACTCTTTTTTTAAAATACCATATTGTCACATCAACAGGCATGGATTAACAGAATTAGGGTAACTGTATGTGTACGCGAACTGTATTTAAAAACACAGGCTTTCTGCTTGCAAATGGGATGTATATCCACAACACTTGCTTGTGAATTACAGAGGCCATTACAAAAGGAAAAATTAATCAAAATACATTTTTTTGAACAGAGCTACAGCAAAAACAGCTGAAGTTTGAAACTGTGGATATGGACTATATGGTTTGTGAACTATTTTAGCAATGCTCAGGGAAGCCCTGTTACTTTTGTGATACCAGCACTCTTTCTTTCGGCACAGCCTCAAAGATATACAGTAGGGACTGTTGCTGGAGCACTTTGCATTAGGACTAAGTTCCCAAACTGTTGTCTGTGAAGCACTTGCTTGTCATGGACAGCTGACATGGTCATATGGTGCTGACTCTTCTAGCTGTTTCTGATAGTGAGTGGGAAGGAGGTTGGTTCCACTAGACTAGTGGTCACCAACCGGTCGATTGCGATCAACTGGTCGATCCTAGAGGATTTCCCAGTCTATTGGGATCTCTAGCGGCAGCGCACTGTGGCTGCCTAAGGCTACCCTGGCCCCACACTGCTCCTGGAAGTGGCCACTGCAGTCCTGGGGGGCAGGAGTCTCCCTCCATGCACACTACTCCTGCCTGCAAGCACCACCCCCGCAGCTCCCATTGGCTGGGAGAGCTGCGGGGGTGGTGCTTGCAGAGAGGGGCAGCATGCAGAGCCACATGCCCCCTGCCCTTTCCACCCCAGGGGCACCTTGGCCCCTTCTGGGAATGGTAGGCAGGGAGCCTGTCTTAGCCTCGCTGTGCCTGCTGCTGACTGGGAGCCACCGGAGGTAACTACTGCCCGGTGGGAGGCTGCACCCCATGCCCCCTCCGAGAGCCAGCACCCCATGCCCCCTCCTGCACCCCAACCCCCTGCCCCAGGCTCAGCCCAGAGCCCACACCCTCTCCCAAACCCCTGCCCCAGCCCAGTGACAGTGAATGAGTGTGGGAGGTGAGGGATGGAGAGACGGGGTGGTGGTGGAGGGGATTAAGTGAGTGGGGCCTCCAGGAAGGGGCGGGGTAGATCCTTAAATTCAAAAAGTGATCTTGGGCATAAAAAGGTTGGAGACCACTGCATTAGACCATTCCCCACAAAATGCTGATTTGAAATATCTCACTGAAACCCCTGTAGCAAAATCCTCTCAAAAGAGGAGGCCCTTAATATCAAAGACAAGGAAAACATTGTGGTAGGGATAGGGAGGGAATCTTATAGAATTTTTTAGGGTATGGCCATAAATTTTGGCTGCATTTCATAATCTAAGATTTCTGATTTAAAGAAGTTTTGCTGTCTTGGATACAAGCATCACAATGTAAACTTTTAACCTGCCTCTGTTAATCCAGTTTACAAAAAGCTGTCTCCAACTAACCCATAACAGGAGCAAAGGTGGACACTTGTTTGGGGTTTTTTTAACCTCATTATTCACTTCATTGAGGTTTGAACTTCAGACCACAATTGGGACCATTTAAATGCTTGCATAATTACAGTAAAAGATACTTAAAGGGAAATTAAATTCTGTAATCCTTGTTATACAAAGGAAAGTTGTGAAATAGAGAAGTTAAGCTTCCAACAGCAATGGCCCTTTCACGTATTTATTTTATATTTTTGTTTTTCTGGTTAAATGTGTGGCTTGCTATATATCACTCATATTTTAAAATATATACATTTAACCAGAAAAACATATAATAGAACATTGTCTCTTAACTGAGGGTTATTATCAACATAAAAAAAATCTCACTTCTGTATGAGAGTACTGTAATTGAAAGCGATTAGAGGGGAAAAATTATTTTCTGCAATTTTTTAAAAGTATATTTAACATAGTATGGTCAATCAATTCTTCTTTTTAATATGGAGTTTCCACATAGGAGGAGAGAAATATCTTTAGAAAAGGACAATGTGATTGAGTCCTGATGCCAGTTTCTATAGTTTTACAAAAACCTGAAACAATTTCAAAAATCAAATTAAAAATAAACTCAATTTCAAGTTGATGTCCTTACTCTGATGTTAATGCTGGAACCATAACTTAGTACTTTGATTGTTCTATTTCTCTTTGCTTTTCTGCAAGGGGGGGGTCTGCATGTTATGTACACTTACTAATATTACAAAGAAATAGACTGCCCTTGAATAGGTGGGTATATTTTAAACTGGGGGACAGTGTTAAATTAACAGATAACGTTTTAATAAAATGGCTGAATAAAAAGTCTCAGTTCAAAGTGAGAACCTGCTCTGAGGATATGTGGGGAATGGTCCATGTGTTGAATGGTTTACTCATTACTCCCTCCCTTACTTGTAATCATGGAGTGTGCCAAGCTCTTCATCTTTATAAAAAGAACAGGAGGACTTGTGGCACCTTAGACTAACAAATTTATTAGAGCATAAGCTTTCGTGCTTCATCAGATGCATAGAATGGAACATCTAGTAAGAAGATAAATTGGAAGTTGCCATACAAACAGTGAGAGGCTAATTAGTTAAGATGAGCAGGAGAGAAACTTTTGTAGCGATAATCAAGATGGCCCATTTAGACAGTTGACAAGAAGGTGTGCGGATACTTAACATGTGAAAATAGAGTCAATATGTGTAATGACCCAGCCACTGCCAGTCTCTCTATTCAAACCCAAGTTAATAGTATCTAGTTTGCATATTAATTCAAGCTCAGCAGTTTCTCATTAGTCTGTTTTTGATGCTTTTCTGTAGCAAAATTGCTACCCTGAAGTCTTTTACTGAGTGGCCAGAGAGGTCGAAGTGTTCTCCTACCGGTTTTTGAATGTTATGATTCCTGATGTCAGATTTGTGTCCATTTATTCTTTTGCATAGAGACTGTCCAGTTTGGCCACTGTACATGGCAGAGGGGCATTGCTGGCATAAGATGGCATATATCCCATTGGTAGATGTGCAGGTGAATGAGCCTCTGATAGTGTGGCTGATGTGATTAGGTCCTATGATGGTGTCCACATATCTATTCAGGGGACACAGTTGGCAACAGGCTTTGTTGCAAGGATAGGTTCCTGGGTTAGTGTTTTTTGTTGTGTGGTTGCTGGGGAGTATTTGTGCTTACAGACAGCCTGCCTCAACCTGAAGCAAATACTCTCCAGCAACCACACAACAAAAACACTAACCCAGGAACCTATCCTTGCAACAAAGGATGGCAATTTTGCAACAGAAAAGCTTCAAAAACAGACTCCAACAAGAAACTGCTGAGCTTGAATTAATATGCAAACTAGATACCATGAACTTGGGTTTGAATAGAGACTGGGAGTGGCTGGGTCATTACACATATTGAATCTATTTCCCCATGTTACATATCCTCATGCCTTCTTGTCAGTTTTCATCTTTATATCATTCAGTCTCTAATAACGTATAATGTCAGGGAGGTCAGGTCACTGTCATGACCACTCACAATGGTAACTTTTCAGCAATAAAACTCAAAGTGGACATTGTGAGAATTGATCCAGTTGCACAATTAGGCTCTCATAGGATATGTATAAGCACATAACATAGCCTACCAAAGGGGCTGATCATGTCATGTTACCCCTTCAAATGCACATTTAATTTAGTTTTTGATTCCCTTTCGGGATTGCATTGCTATTTGTGATGGACCCAGACCAGTTGGGTACAGCAAACTAGTCTTATATCCAGGAAGTGAGCATGGCTCACATGCACAAAAGAGGGAGGACCCCGCTCTGCAAAGACTCGGCCCAGACAGTAACTAAGTCTGGGCCGAGGATGTCCCAGAACGCGCTGTAGAACTCCACGGTCAGCCCGTCCATGCCAGAGTTTTATTGGTGGGCATGCGGCGGAGGGCTTCCGAGAACTCTGCCAGAGTGAGAGGCAGCTCTAGCCGGTCTCGGTCGCCTGCGCTGACCGTCGGGAGCTCGTCCCAGAGCACTCTGCAAGCGTTAGGATCGGTCGGACCCGGGAAGAAAAGGCCTGCGTAGAAGGCCCTGGTCCTCCCGCACATCTCCACTGGATCCGTGAGGGGGTGCCATCCTCTGCGAGGAGGCAAGTGATGTGCTTCTGGGCCCCCCCTCTTTTTTTCTCCAGGGCATAGAAGAAGCGGGAGCCGCGATCCATCTCCCGAAGGAGGCGGATGCAGGATCGAATGAAAGCACCCCAGGCCCAATGGTCCTTGAGGGCCCGGAGCTCTTCCCGCTTCTCCCGGCACGCTCCGCAGAGGGATGGATCCTCAGGGCTGGCGGCCAGACGCCTCTCCAGCTAAGACCTCCCGTTCCAACTGCCCCATCACCGCATCCCTCTGTTGGCTGGCGCCCCAGGTGTAGTCACGGCAGAAGAGCCAGGCGCGCACCTTCCCTAGGTCCCACCACTGCCGCGCCGAGGGAAAGGCACGCCGCTGCCCTCGCCAGGCCAGCCAGAACTCCTGGAAGGACGCCACAAAGCCCACGTCCTCCAACAAGCTGTTATTGAAATGCCAATAGGCCGGCCCCTGCCTCTCTGCACAGAGACCCTGTCACGGTGGCCAGGTGGTGATTGGAGAATGGGGCCGGCCAGATGCTGGAGGAGTGGGCCTGTGAAAGATGAAAACGTGATAAATAGATGCGGTCCAACCGGGAGTGGCACGACCGACGGGCCTCCACCCAGATAAAGGTGAACGTCGAGGTGTCATCCGGGTGGTGGTTGTGCCAGACGTCCACCAGGGAGTGATGGTTGACTATCTCCCGGAGGACGTCCATGGCGGCCGGGCACTGTTCGGTCCCGCTCCTTGAGGGTTGTATTGAAGTCCCCGCCCAGGACCAGGCATTCGTGAGGATCCAAAGCGCCGAGGAAGGTGGATGCCTGCTGAAAGAAGCGTAGCCGCTCCGGGCCCGATGTCGGGGCATAGATGTTGACAAGATTGACCACAAGCCCCTCCAAACGGACCCGGAGGTGCAGCAGGCGGCCCGGCACAGCCTCAGCGACCCCCCAGTACCTCGGGCCGTAAGTCAGGGGAGAACAGGGTCGCCACTCCAGCCGTACGAACTGTGAGATGGCTGAAGTAGACCCTGTCCCCCCATTCCAGCCGCCAGCTGGTCTCCTGCAGGAAAATCAGAGTACCCCCCCTTCTCCCAAAGGAAGGAGAGCACCTGGCACCTGTGGAGACCCATCCTACAGCCCCGGGTGTTTAACATGATGATGGTAAGAGGTTCCATGAGGAGGGCTGGGGGGGATCCTCACCGGCAGGGACGCTCGTGGTTCCCAGCAGGCCGTGCCACAATCCATGACCTACCCTGTAGGTTATTAGGGAGTCACGGAAGAGGCGGACCCACTGGTAAGTCATGGCAGCCTGCTTCCCAGTCCTTTTACCCTCCCCCATGAGGGCCCTCGCAGCCCGGAGGATTAGATGGAAGTCCCCCCATTGCTGCAGGGCGAGCTGCACCTTATTAGGGGAGCCCCGGACGTCCTCAAGGAACTCCCGCAGCGCATGGGGGGGCCAGGGCCACCAGCCCCCAGCTGTCCTCCAGAGGGACTGCTGACACAGCCCCGTGGCCCGCCAAAACGGGCAAGCAAGGGGCAGACTGGCGCCACACGGCCCCCCTCAACCCCTGGCTCCAGTAGGGCGGCGGAGGAAAAGTAGCAGCCCCTAGTGAGTCAGGACTGGGGAATACAGGAGCCGCTCCCTGGGGGCTATCCTCTTGGAGCGAGGAGATGACAGCCCCAGGGGCAGCAGTGACAGCACGGGAAGTAGGGGGAGCAGGGGTGGGGTTGACATTAGGGGCAGGGCAGGGGTTGGGTGCAGAGCTGGGGAGAGGGGCAAAGGTAGGACCCTGGGCCCCAGGAGCCAAGCCGGTGGAAAATGGCCCCTCTCGATCAGGCTCTGGGAGGTGGGGATGGGGCAGGGGGCCCTCCAGGATGCTGGGCTCTGGCACCACAGCCAGCATAGTTGCCACAGCACCATCAGTGGGGTCCCCGCCCGGGAAGGAGGTCAGTCGCCCCACACCCTCGAGGGGCAACCCGTGGGGCTCAGGTCCCAGCCGCAATGCACCAGCAGTCGCCTCGGTGGGTTCAGCAGCTAACTGCAGGGTGCCTCCCACGGCCGGGCAGATGGAGGAGCCCTGGGAACCCTCTGAGGCGGGGGCAAAGGTGGCCCTTAGGGGAAGGGGACATGGGGAAGGCAGGGCCGGGGTGAGGTCGCTCAGATCGAGGCCCGCTAGCAGAGGGTCGTCTGGGGTCAGACCCAGGCCCTCGATCTCCTCGTATATGGAGGGGAGCTCTCCTTCCGCCACCCCGAAGGTCTCCCCGCTAGTGCCTGGAGCGACACTCGCCCCGAGGCTCACAGGGGTTGTGGATGGTAATGGGGCAGGTGGGGCTCCATCGGGGTCCTTCGAAGGGAGGGACAGCACTGCCCTCCCATGCTGCCACGTTGTCCCCAGCCGGCACCAGGGGATGGTGTGCACCTGCAGGCAAGGCAGAGGGCTCTGCATCAGCAGCCCCCCTTCTGGTCTTCCGGGGGGCTTCCGCACCGGTAGAAAGGGGTGGAGCTTGAGCCTTCCATTTGCCCCGCTTCCCCTGGACTAAGGCCCAGCCCACCATGGCATCATCGGGGGGCTGGCTAACAGGGGTCAGGTCAGGGGGCAAGGATGATGGCTCAGGGACCGTGGGAGGCAGCGATGGGGCAGAATACGGGAGGTAAGAGTCCCCCTGGGGTGGGCCCCCTCCCACGCTTGGCGGCATCCCTGCCGCGCCCTCCTCTTGGGGCCCCGCCTAATTGCAGGCAGCAGAGGCAGGGCTCTCCCGCTCGTCTGGGCATGCTGGGGGGAGCGCCCCTCGGGCCCGAGCGGGAGCAATGATGGACTGAGTGGGAGGAGGGGCGTCTTCGGGCAGCCAGGGGCGCCGGCGATGACTGGGCCAGCGCCCTGCCGGGGCTCGGGGGTCCCAGATGCCTCTCCCTGCCGGGCCAAGGGGCAATCCTTCCGGACGTGCCCCATCGCCTGGCAGAGGTAGCACAGGGCCTCCCCCGTGGAATAATGCACCTGGTAGTGGGCCCCCTGGTAGGGGATCAAAAAGGACCCCTCAAGCGCCTCTCTGTCGCGCCGCCGGCGGCAGTTACAGCCGCACTTGCCGGCGGAATGAGAGGACGTGACAGAGGGCGGGGTCCTTGCAGCCCAAGGGGAGAGGGCTCAGAACAGAGATGGGCTTCCCCAGGGTAGAGAGGGCAGGTAAGAGGGCAGCATTAGGGAGGAAGGGAGGGACAGAGGTCAGGACCAGGCGGACGCCCAGGTCGTCCAGTGGCTCAAGGGGGACTAACACACCCTCCACCGCCTCCTGAGTGGCGGCCTCCGATGCCAGGAAGAAGACCACCTTCCCGTACATTTTGGAGGCCGCCACAATGGCCGTGGGCCCCACCACCCTCGCCAAGGCCCGCACGTACGTCTCCACGTGGGGCGAGGCAGGCACCAGGAGGCAGCGGACGCTGTGCTTCCTGGTCATAGTGGGAAAGGGGCCCTGGCCGCTATAGCTGGTAGTGGAGGCGGCAGGCGGGAGAGATAACGTAATGGTAGGCGGGGGGGCTGCCGCCACCTGGGCGATACCCGCAGAGCTGGTGGAAGGAGCAGTGGGGTGGGAGGCCACGGCTGGTGGCAGGGCCACGGCAGTGAGGGCAGTCCCTGCCATGGAGGGCCTGGACTTTTTAGCAGGGCCCTTCCCCTTCTTCCTACCCTGGCCCTTCCCGCGGGCTGGGGGGACACCCCCAGAATCTAAGGGGGGGGAACATGGCAGCAACAGAGGTCACCCTGGTGCCCGCTGCTGCCGGCGCCCCAGCAGGGGCAGTAACAGGTGGTTTGGCAGCGGTGGCTGAGGTAGAGGCTTGGGGGGGTGACGGAGGGGTAACCAGGGCTGTTGGAGGAGCCCCACCCATCGTATCCCCCGCCATAATGAGCGGGGAGGGAGGGAGGGAAGGACACCAGAAAGAAGGGGAAGGGGGAGGCAGGTCAACCACTCCTCCCCACTAGGCTGCAGGCAGGGGAGGAGGGCGCCAAAGGGGATGGGCTGGACAGGGGGGCTTTCGAGGGCTTGTGGGGGACAGTCACCGACTCAGAGTAGAAAACCGGCTCCTCTCGTTGTACTAGGGGAGGGGGGTCATAACATTCAGGGAGTGCAGTGAGATCGGGGCAAACTCAAACAGGGGAAGGGCACAAGCGCATGGGAGGGGGCATGGGTGCACTGAATAAGGGGCCTAATCAGGGCAGAGGTATCACATGGGGTGGGGGGAGAACCAGGCTGGAGGCAGGACAGGGAACCTAGGGGCTGACTTCAGAGGCAAGGGTGGGGCAAACAAGCAAAGGCTGCAGAGGGAGAAGGGCGGGGCAGGCAAACTGAAGCCAGCGAAGTACTGGGGTAAAGGGGAGGGCAGAAAGGCTGCAAGGGGAAAATGGGGCAGGGAGCCAGGGACAAAGCTGGGGGCTGCTGAAGGGGGTCAGTCCAGGATGGGGCGGGGGGCATGTGCGCCCACTTGTGCTTGCAAAAAAAGGTCAGTGTGGGTTGGCTGCTGCTGCAGACCCCAAAGGTGGTGAAAGAGGGCAGCAGGCCAAGCAAGCAGTGGAATCTCAGAAGCAGGAGCTTGAGGCAGATGGTGAGTGTCCACTGGGGGTGGTGGAGGGGGCAACGCCGGTGTTGGGGGGGGGGAACACACTGATGGACTAGGGGCAGGCTCCACGCCACACCCCCTGTGTCCCCACAAACACAGTCAGCACTCCCACCACAAAAGCACAGTCCGAAAGTTACTCAGCTTTCAAGCCCCCTCCACAGTGGTCTGCAGAGTCCTTGTGTGCTCCCCCAGCAGCAGATGGCCTCGTCCCCTCCTCCTTCGGGGTCCGGCAGCTCTCAGGCAGCAACAAAGGCAGCAGCAGCTCCAGGCAGCAGCCCGGTAGCCAGGAAGGCAGAGAGGACCCCTCACAGGTGGTGGTGGTGGTATTCACAGCAGCGGTAGCGGCAACGGCTGGGGTAGGGGTCCCTCACTCCCCCACTCTGGGAAGTGGGCCAACAGCCCCCCCCCCCAAGGGGCTGTAGTTGGAACAGTAGCAACAGCACCCAAGGGTGGGGGTGGGGGGGTCCAGCAGCTGGCCAGCAACCAGGTAGGGGAGATGGCGTCCGGCCCGGCCAGGGGAAGCAGCTGGAGCAGGGGCAGTGGTGGCAGCAGCAAGGGCCCAAGGCCCAGCAACAGGAGCAGCAGTCTCCCTCCTCCCTCCAGGCCAGTCAGGTTCAGCAGAGGAGTCAAAGGCAGGGCTACTGGATGAGCAGGTTTCTGTTCCCTGACTGACCAGAGCAGGGGCTGCTCCAGGCTAAGGAGAACACCTGACTCTAATTAACCTGCAAAGAGTCAGGTGAGGCTGTTAAGCTACTGTGAACACCTGACTCTAAGGCCCCTCTGATACTATAAAAGGGCTCACTCCAGTCTGGCCATAGAAGAGGAAGCTCAGCTGAAGGGCTGGGTAATGAAGGCACCCTCAAACCACTGGAAAGGGAGCCCTAAGGTAAGGGTGAAGAAGGCGTTAAGAGAGAAGCAAGGGAGCTGTGGGGAAGTGGCCCAGGGAAATGTAGCAACTCTGGCAGTGAAAGGTTGGCTGCCAACACCTGCTGCCATTAGGGTCCCTGTGCCAGAACCCAGAGTAGTGTGGGGCCTGTGTTCTACCCCCCCCCCCCAACCCGCCACTACAGAAACACCTCCTGGGAGGGGAAGACAAGCCCCTGTCAGGACAGAAGGCTAAACTGTTCTTGAATAAGCCCATAGAGACTGTGGTGGTTCTCTCACCAACCTCCTTGCTGGCTTATGATGAAAAGGGCTCAGTAAACTGTATCCTGGCCCTAGAGAGAGAAGGGCTATGTGGAGGGTCACAGTGAGCCTCTGAGGCTAGCATAAACCGCCTGGAAGCATGGGACCCATGGGGACAAGGTTGGAGCTCTGCTATACATTATAAAAATTTAGTTTTGATCACATACCTTGATATTCTGACCCCATCCATAGGGACACCACACTCTCTACATGTTCGAACGAATCCATAGGTTGCCAGCCATTTTTTCTAACTGGCTCCATGCCCACCCTTGCCTATGCCTACCTTCCCCCAACCTTCCTTGGGTGTAAAAAATTCAGGAGTGAGGATCTGACAGACTAGGGCTCCCTTCTAGTAAACCATGGTAGGACAACCACCTTAACAAGCTGCTTTCACAATGGAGTGACAAACGTCAATTGTCAGGCAAAACTGCCCCTCTCCCTGCTCACTTCATGCTCCCTGTTGTTAATACCTAGCTCTTATATAGTGCTTTACAAAGGAGATTAGCATCACTATCTGCATTTTACAGATGGGGAAACTGAGGCACAGAGCAGGGGAGTGACTTCTCCATGATCACCCAGGAGACAAGTGGCAGAGTCTGGAATAGAATCCAGGTCTTCTGATGCTCAGTCCAGGGCTCTATCCACTAAGAAATACTGCCTAGACTAGGATATGGTTGGAGGCAGCAAAGAATGGAAAAGAACTGTGGGCAAAGCTATCTGAAAAGTGGAAAGCTTGTTCCTTTGCTGCAAGGCAGGGGGATTTTTGTATGAGAACTTTCCTGTGGTTCCCCAGAGGCTATTGATTTGAATAAGCTTCAGACTGGGCCCAAGGCCCACTCTGACGCACCCTATCATGCCAATCAAACTGGGACCTCCCACTGCTGAAACTACTTATGTTCAAGGGATGAAGCATATTGGAAATAAGGGGGAGGAGCTAACAAGGGCTGTAGCCAGGGACTCTGGGATAGAGACTGTGCAGGGGCAATTTAAATGTTGTTTGGTCACTTAATCTTTGGTTTTGTTTTTAAATTATTTTATTGAGGATTTTGATTTTATGCAGTAGTCTCCCTGGCAGTACACCAGGTGAGATCTAGATCTTATTAGTGGATACTGGCCTTTGGCTAATTTTATACTAGTTAAGATCACAATTCAGTTCATTATCTGATTTCAGGACAACTTTCATTTCCACCTTCTATGAAAATCACTTGCTTGAATTTAGTGATTAAGAACAGTGTCTTGAGCTACTATTGGAATTTTGGAAATGTCTTCATTAGTCTAGGCTGGCAACTGAACTGGTTAGCTTCCAATATGTTTTACCTTGCTAAGCTATTTTTTAGTTTTGACTGAGTATTTGATTCAAGCTTTTAGCTACAAGTCTCAAGGTCTTTGACGCATCAGTATTTTTGCTTGTTATAATTGCTGCATTTGTTATCATTTTTATAAGAGTGATAGACATTGACATTTTCTCCTGTGATGATCCTGGGGTTGAAACAATTGGGAAATTCAGACGCTCCAGTTCTTACATTAGGCTTAACATCTTTGAAAATACATTGGTATTCAAACCACTTGAGCGTGTTGTTCTGACTTTGCTATGCTTTCAGTGCAAGATTTAAGTAGATCCTCTTCTGGGGTTTCAACCTGATAATTCAAAAGAAATAGTTTTTAAAGTTGGAAATTGGTCATTTAGAGTGAAACTGAAAGTGCTTTTTATTAGATCAGTCAGTACAATTGATGACAATTTGTTGTTTTTTGCTAGGCTTCCAAGGTTCCACAAGTTAGTTATTCTGCACTTACATTTCTATAGGTTCCTTTTTGGTGCTTTGTGAGGAGGAATTATTTATTCCATTTTCACCATCACAATGTGCATATACTTCAAGGTTTAATATTGTGCCTCTTGCTGTTTTCACTACCTATTGGTGCCATTTGTTATGTTCCTGGCATTCACAGGGAGAAGTTAGATAAAAATATAACCTTCCAGAAAGAGTATTTTGTAATATAACATTATTTTTATTTGTAGAATTCAGAATGATAGCACACAGGAACCAAAAATCAGAGAGAGGCAAGGAAGGATGCTCCCTAAGAGAGATGCATAATTCACCCCACCTCATTATAGGCTGTCTGTTGGCAGACTGACTACTACTAGACCCTGATTGCATGCTTCTTCCTTGCAGGCTAAGGGGTTCTGCAGGGACCAGGAAAACTCCCTGAGCATTTAAAGTGAAAGCTTACTGTTTTTAATACACTGCCATCTTACTGAATCTGAGATTTGCTTACTGCTGTTGGCTGAAGATGTCAGGATGAGGATTTCAGTCTTGACACTGAGATGATATCTGTAATCTTATCTTAAAAGTAAAAGATTATATTTTATGATTGTGTTAAAAACATTAGAATTTTTTCCTGACTCCAATGGACAGAATTAGCATTCAAATCCTGATTCACTTCACTATTATAAATAAAATCCTATTTCTTTAAATCCTGATGCAACCCCTATTCTCTTCCAGGGTTTGGATTGGGCCCTTAGATATGGAAAAGTCCTCTTTTTATTCTGATTTTTCTCTTAGTGCTGATATTGGGATATTAGCAACAGCACGTCATACAGTTATTAGCAGCCTAATCTTTCAAAAGGATAAAAGGGCTATTTGAATGTGGATACAATTTGGTCCTTAGCCCTGTAATTCCTCCATTGAACTCTTGTAACAGTGTTTTGGCTCATCTTCCTGATTCTTCAATCTCTTACTTATAATCTTCATATTTCTCAAGTGGCTCATCTCCGACTTTGTTCATCTCCTAATGTGCTCCACTGTGAGGGCCCGATTTTCCAAGAGCACAGCACCTACAATTGGGGCCAGATTTTCAGAAGAGCTCTGCCACCATTTAGGCACGTTGTTTGTTTGTGGTAACACCCACAATGTGCTAGATGCTTTCCAAACACTTATGCACAGTCCCTGCTCTGAGAAGCTCACAATCAAACATGCTCGGCAGCCAGCCACTTAGCCCTTATTTAAGTGCCTAAATGGTATATGAGGGCACTCGATGCTTTGCAGGAGGTTGTTTGGCCTTTGCAGAATGGAATCAGTACGGACTACAGTTCTGTTCCACCTGCCTTAATTAAATAACACGGCAGCCTTTGTGTGGTTGGTCAAGACAGGTTTCACTCATAATAAAAGTGATGTATCAGATAAGTTGAATGAATATAATCCATTTAGGTTGTACTCAATGCAGGGCATGAACAGTTAGTTATTTTTGTCTTAAATAATTGCCCCTCCACCATGCTGCTGTGTTTAAATTAGGGTGGAATGTCTGCAAGTACTCTATCTTTAGACAAATGGGACATCTCCCTGTGCAGATGCTAGAATAGATAATGCTCTCATTTTTACAGAAGTTTCATCACAATACCAAACAGCATTGTCCTCCAGGGATACAAAAAGCACTGGCTTTGCTTCAATCATGTAAAATAAGCATTATGTAATTATGCTGCCTTTTGTCCCGATAAAGTCTCTAAATAAGCAATGAACGCTATGCACTTTCCAGCTGTAAATAGAAATGCATCTGCTTTGATTTCTCCCAAACTTTGCATAATTGCTTTGATCTTTATCGTGAATTACATTTCAGCACATATTAAGTTTCATGGTCTATGTTGTCAGTTTAAAATTTAGGGTTTGGGAGACAAAATCGGAGGAACAGGATCAGAATATATTCTGCACTAAAGTAGCTGGTCTAAACAGCAGCAGTACTGATGTACATAGCATCTTAAAGAGAGAGATCACAAGTTACATCACTTTGCTTTTGAAATAGGCTTTATAAATTCTATTTTTGTAAAAGCTTGGGATAATCAGTGTTGCACTTTAATACTCAAATGGGGGAATCATTCTGTAAGCACATTTACTGGTTTCAATAGAAGCTGCACTGCAAACTGGGGCTGTGCAACAAAACACAAATACATAAAACCTAACTCAACCTCTCTAGTAAAAAGTGATACTATATAATGTACTCCAAATATAGGATTCATTTCTGGAGCATGGATATTAAGTTTAAAAAGCCCAACACACATACTTCTTTTGAAAAGTTTAGCCTGGTCATCAAGAACCTTATATGAGGCCATTAATACTAAAAAAAGAAATCTACTGTCAAGATATTGCAATAAAGGACTAAATTGAAAGTAGAACAGGAGAGTCTTATTGCTACACTGTGCCAATTATATTACCACTTTGTTTCTTCACTGCAAGACTGATAAGAATCTACAAGTGCCTAGAGCCCAAGGGACTTGAACATGTCTGGTGAAAATTGGAAATCGATAGGAGTCTATAATCGCAAGCAAACTGCATCATTTTCATTGGGGTGAAAGATGACAGGCTTCACGTTGATGCTACAGAAACTGTTACGCCAAATGTATTTGTGGAAGCTTTCTCATCATGAGCAATACATCACTATCGCACAATACAAGCACCTGTTTTCTTATTAAAGGATCTCTTAGTGAAGTAAATGACTTGCCTTTTAAACAACAAAGGCTGACACATTATTAGCCTTTCCATTAAGAAATGAATATTTTGTAGGTTAAGATAGAAAGAAGATTTATTTTCTGAATATAGTCTGTATTTATTGGCAATCCTTGTGAATGGGCAGATGTTCTATAGTTTTTTGTCAGTAAACCACAAATTCCTCTTAATTCTAGCTTGAAGCAAACTCCATCTCCAAAGCTGAGAGGTAATTTAGTCTCCAGGGTTATTCAGCATGGACTTTTGCTTAAGCAAAGCCTACCAATTCAATGTGACAATGAGAATCACTATCCACTAGGGGCCAAACTAAAACCACCAAACATTCGATTTCATTGCTGAAACTCTTTTATTCTCCCTCCCCAGTTGGAATTACATACATCTTTATTTTCTTTGATTTTGAGCCCATTACATGGCACATTCAATTCTACACTGTCCTTGAGCTTTGTAAATTTTACATTGAAACTAAAAGATACAGTTTAGTTCTATAAAAATATGCCATAATTATGAATACTATGACTGGCTATGTCCATAGGGCAGGCAGGATGCTAAAAGTGAGCCTACAGATAATAAACGTAACAAAGATGTCAGTTTCTAGACATGGGGAAAGAACCAGTATCAGTTGAGGGATTTGAAAACACTTAAAGTTAGCTTGCAATATTGCAAAAACCAAATCTAGTCTACCTACTCCCATTGAGGTGGGGATTGTGGGTGCATGATGACCACTCTCAGCAGAAGTTTAGTTTGTTGAAGGCCTGATCCAAAGCCCACTGAAGTCAATGGAAAGACTCTCAGTTTGCAATACTTCTCCTGTGGTCTTTTTGGTAAAATATACTTCTTAGGCTGAATTTTCAGAAACTTCCATTAATTACTTCCTGCAGTTTTTCGCAGTAATTTTGTGAGTGATCTGAAAGACAAGTGTTCTCAAACTGCAAGGTAGATTTATTTATTATTAGCCCCTTGACATTCCTGCTGAGGTGTAAAAACACATTGTAAGAGATGGTACCTGAGTAAAATTTTCAAAAGTGACTTTGAGGGACTAGATTCTAACTGCCTTGTTGTTCTTCAAGAAGTGTCTCTGGGGTGCTCCACTTTAGATGAATCTGCATCCCTGTGCCTGCAATTGGAGAATTTCAGCAGCAGTGCCTGGTAGGGTCACACATGCGCTGTCCCCATCTTGCAGCACCTCTGGTGGTTACATAGCTGTGTGTGACTTAACTCTCCCCCCACCCCCCACTGCTTCTCTATCACCCTTGGCTTGAGACTGAACAATGGGCAGTGTCTCCAAGTTTTGCCTTCTTCTTAAGAATCAGATTTAGTAGTTAGCTACCTTTCTCTTCCCCATTTATTTTTCTTTAAAAACATTTTTGTTTCCTTTAGATTAAGTATAATTTCTTATACCCTTTAGCATAGTGTAGATACCCTCCCTCATGGAAGAAACATTATTCTAAGGGGCATGCCTGGATCCCCTGATTTGAAATGCTGCCTAACTTTCCAGGAGTCAGTCCCAGTCTCTGACACACTTGCAATGTGTCCATTGTCTCAGTGAGACACACATTCTGCAAAAGTGCTCCCACTGCCATAATAAGATTCATGCACCAGAAAAATTGTAAACTAAAACTTCTCTTGGTGGAGAAGTCTCTGCCCAGTGTCTAATCCGGGATCACGGACCCCTTCTGGGCACTGCTCTCCAGCAGCGGCATCTGACAGACATTCACCACGATCCTCCCACAGAAAAGAGCACGCTGCTAATAAAGGTGGCAAAAAAAATGGACTAGGACTTCTTCTCAAGAATATGCTAAAAAGAGATGATCCCTGACCCAGATGCTATCAGTACCGAGCGCACCATGGCAGACTACTTCTGAAGAGGTCGGACCCTCTGGTACCGTGACAACCAAAGATCCTAAGCAGGCGGGCTCAGAAACTTACCATCCTTTCTTCAGCACTGCCAGAGCATCTCCAACATGCGGTGCAGCAGTCTGTGTTGCACACAGCATGCAATCTTCAGTACGGACAACCACTGTGATTTCATCTGCCACAGTGGCCCTACTTGGATCCATGGATGGCATGCTGTCACCACTATTCTGAGCCTCCCAGTACCCACAGGGAAAGAGTGAGACATTCTCCATCACCTTCAATACCTGGGCTCTGAACCTCCGGATGAGGCACTTGGAGGACTGGAGGAGACTTCTGGTCAGGAGGTTACCCCAGCTACCAATTTTTTCCTCCTCTCCCCAGACAAAGGCATCCTGCCCTCACCACCCATGATGCGTGATGATTTTAAATAATTCCAAGAGCTGTTTAAGTGGATTGTGGACCCATTAGAAATACCATTGGAAGAAGCTGCAGTCTCTCAACACAAATTGTTGGACATTCTGCACATGTCAACTTCATCCAGCATTGTTCTCTCTATATCTGAGGTGCTCATGGACCTGGCCAAGACCATCTGGCAGAGCCCAGCAACAATTCCACCCACTTGTAAAAGAGTGGACAAAAATATTACATGCCCTCCAAGGGAATGGAATTTTTGTTTTCACACCCCACACCAAACTCTGGTGGTAGAGGCCATGAATGAATGGGACAGACAACATAACTACAGATCCACTCCACATGATAAGGACTGGAAGCAATTAGATCTCTTTGGGCATAAGGCCTACTCATCAGCAACCCTGCAATTCAGGATCACCAATTTGAGGCACGGATGGCCAAATACAACCACTCCAATTATTCAAAGATGTCTGAATGTATTGATTATCTGTCTGAGGACAAAAAAGGAGCAATTTAACGCAGTCATCTCAGAAAGCCACCGTCTAGCTTGAACAGCCTTACAGGCCTCTCTCAATTCGGCGGACACAGCAGCACAATCCGTCGTCACAGCCATGGTCATGTGGCAATCTTCCTGGGTCTACCTCTCTGGTTTCCCCAAAGAGGTACAATCCACCCTAGAGGATGTCTCCTTTGAGTAAATGAAACTGGTCACAGCTAAGACTGAGTCACTTCACACCCTAAAAGACTCTAGGGCTCCTATTCCCATTATTTCTTAACCCAGGAAAAAAACCAGG
The DNA here is from genome assembly GCF_965140295.1 of Lepidochelys olivacea. NCBI lineage: Eukaryota > Metazoa > Chordata > Testudines > Cheloniidae > Lepidochelys > Lepidochelys olivacea. Next base: position 72,708,041 of record NC_140418.1, on the reverse strand, counting down.
ATGGAGGACCATTCTCAAGCTAAGGACGTCCAGTAAATTTGTGAAGACCAAACAGTTCAGGATGGTCATGCTAGCAACAATAATCCCAGCACTAGAATAAGGACTGGTTTTTGATCTCTTGGTTGCCTTGATCTCCAGGATGCCTATTTTCACATTACAATACACCCTTCACGCAGAAGGTTTCTCAGATTTGTTCTGGGACAACCAATACACAGTAGTCCCTTTCGGACTGTCTACGGCTTCCCGGGTGTTCTCCAAAGTTCTTGTGGTGGTGGCTCACCTCTGCAGAAAAGGGGTTGTAATATTCCCCTACCTGGATGACTGCTTACTCAAAGCCTCTACCTGAAAAGATGCCTTAGAAGCTCCCAAAAGACAATAGCTCTTTTCACATGACAAGGTCTACAAATAAAAAAGCAAAAATCAACGCTTATACCTGTACAGAGACTAGAATTCATTGGGACTTACCTTGATGCTCAGGAGGCCACAGCCTCTCTACCACCACACAGATTTGTCACTCTATTCAATCTGATCATTTCAACACAAACCAGCCCAAAGACATCAGCCAGGACCTGCCTTCAACTATTAGGCCATATGTCAGCAATGACATTTGTGGTGAAGTATACCAGGCTACACGTGCATTGCCTTCAAGGCTGGCTAAGGACAGTTTTACATTCTGCACAGACACAGTGTGACGTTGCACTCCACATGTTTTATGAAAATATGTCTAGTGTGAATATAATGTAACTGGAATATGCCTTATGCAAAAGGCCTCTTGTAAGGTATCATTACAAAGCTTATCTACTGAGTGTGTTCATCCTATTTCTATGAATGTATCAGTCTTGTATCTGAAGCTAGAAATATGAAGTACTCTGAAGTCCTACTGTAATTATGCAAAGTGTGGGCCATTAATGGTGGTTTAGAATCTTGATGGCTCCCACTGACCAGGACAACTGGTTGTAAATGGCTCTGTTTACTTGTAAGCCTTCCTGTGTTTCTGTGAGTCAGGCTGGAAAGAATGGAGGCTTGGGGTCTCACAGGACCTGTGACCCGGTCACCTGGTACTGGAATCCATCTTAAACCTGGTGCTTTTCCATTTAGAAGGATCCAGAGAGATACAAGATTCCCACCTTGTGCCAAAGCTATAAAAGGGGGGTGGAACAGAACAAAGGGAGTTGCCAGTCATGAGAAATCCCCTAGTTGCCACCTGAGCTGGGACTAACAAGAACTCTACAGGAGAAAGGATTGGGCCCAGACTAAGAAGGAATCTTAGTCTGTGAAAGAAGCTTATTGGAACATCTGAGGGTGAGGTTTACCTGTATTCAGTTTCTTAAATGTATGAGGCTTAGACTTGCTTGCTTTGTTTTATTTTGCTTGGTAGGTAACTTTGTTCTGTCTGTTATTACTTAAAACCACTTAAATCCTACTTTTTAAACTTAAAATCACTTTTGTTTATTAATTAACCCAGAGTAAGTGATTAATACCTGGGGGAGCAAACAGCTGTACATATCTCTGTCAGTGTTCTAGAGGGAGGACAACTTGAGTTTACCTTTTATAAGCTTTATACAAAGTAAAACTGATTTATCTGGGGTTTGGATTCCATTGGGAGCTGGGTGTCTGGGTGCTGGAGATGGGAATACCTGCTGAGTGGTTTTCGGTTAAAGCCTGCAGCTTCGGGGTTGTGGTTCAGACCCTAGGTCTTTGTTGCAGCAGGCTTGCATGTCTGGCTCAACAAGACAAGGTTCTGGAGTCCCAAGCTGGGCATGGAAAATGGGCTCAGAGGTAGTTTCAGCAGGTCAGGTGACAGTCCCAAGGAGATCTCTGTGATCGAACCCATCACACGCAGTATAAACAAGTGCCTTATGATGACAATCCAAATAAACTCTAAACCATGGACTCGACCACACAATGTTTGTGGAGCAGTTATCTTCACACAGATCTCGTCTGTCAATGATACTTACAATGGATGTTTCTTTAATAGGTTGGGGGGCACACTTACACAATCACACAGGGCAGGTTGTCCCCCTCAGAATCTAAAACTACTGGAACTATGAGCAGTCTGCATGGCACGCTCACACTTTCTGCCCATGATCAGGAACCAAACCATAAAAGTGTTGATGGACGACAATGCTTGTGTGTTTTATATAAAGTAACAAGAAGGGGCACAATCGCACTCCCTATGCACAGAAGCAATGAGATTATGGAACTGGTGCATCATCTCCACACAACAACTCCACCTCCTACCAACCAGGATGCCAAAATGCCACTGTGTATGCATTGAGCAGAAAAGTCTCTCAGGGCCATAAGTGGAAAATAAACACCAAGGTATTACAGAGGACATTCAAATGCTGGGGTTCCCCAACTATAGACCTCTTCGCTACAACCCAAAATGCCAAGTGCCTACACTTTTGCTGAAGAGCAGGCTTGAGACCCCAATCTCTGGATGATGATTTATCATCAAATGGATGCACCTCTACTGCAGGCGTTTTTCCCCCAAGCCCTGTCCTATCCCTGGTCATACACAAGATAAGGACTGAAAAATCCAGAGTCATTTGATAGCTCTCACGTCAACAGATAAATGTGGTTCCCTAACTTGCTGAAGATGGCAGTGTGCCCACCATGTACTCTTTCCCTTCTTCCACATCTCCTGTCCCAGGATGCAGGCCAGGTCTGCCACCCAAATCTGGAAATATTCCACCTGAAGGCATGGTTACTCCATGGTTCCAAGGCAATGAAATGTCATGCTCAGAGGAGGTAAGGGCCATATTATTAAACAGCAGATAGTCTACTACATGATATACTTACCTATACAAATGGAAGAGATTCCACATATGGTGCCAGAATGGACAGTGTTGACTCCTTCTTTACCAATGGTATTAGAACTCAAGAAATCAGGCCTCCGAGTACATCTTGTGGCAATCATGGCTTTCCATCAATGTTGACGAGTTCTCAATCTTCAGTCATGCTACCACTGAATAATTCATCCAAGGTGTTTGTAACGTTTATCACAAAATACAAGCCCCGTACTCCCCCATAGAACCTTAATCTAGAGCTACAATGCCTCACTGTACCCCATTTGAACCCTTCGTGATGTGTTCTCTTCTCCACCTCTCAGTGAAGGTGGCTGCTTTGTCACCATCACATCCATATGATGAGTCGGAGAACTTGGGGCTGTTGTGGCACACTCCCTTAAGAAATATACTTCAAAAACAAGCTAACTCTAAGGCCACATCCAAAATTTTACCTAAAATTAGTTTTCTCATTCCATCTCCTGTCGTTCTTCCCAAAACCTCATGGGAACAAACAAGAAATGATGTTCCACACCCTGGATGTCAGAAGGGCACTAGCATTTTACACTGAAAGGACTAAACTCTTCAGAAAGTCATCAAAGTTAGATCTTTCTGTCACAGAAAGATCCAAAGGAGCCGCCGTATCCAAGCAAAGGCTGTTAAAATGGATCTCTGAATGCATCAACCTTTGCACCACCAACAACTATAATCCCCACCTGGGCCCCCCGCACATGCCACCAGATCACTTTCTACATCAATAGCTTACCTCAAGAATGTACCCATCATGGACGTCTGCAAAGCAGCAACCTGGGTGTCAGCGCACACATTTAGAGCACCACAAAAGAGTGGGGCTTGACGTCAGATGCTGTGCTTGGAATTACTGTCTTATCCATCACAAATGCAACTCTGAAACCCCTTCCTTCCAATAAAGGGAACTGCTGTACAGTGACCTAAAGGAGGAGATGGGTCGGTGTCCCAAGCTCCCCAATAGCCCAGTGGTTAGAGCGCTCACCTGGGATATGGGACACCCAGATTTGAAGCAGAGGCTTAGAGTATTCTGGGGGGGGGGTCTCAATCTCTTCTGTCGGAGGATCAGGTTCAAGTCCCTGCTGCCACATCCCAGGCAAGTGTCCAACCCCCTGGACTATTGACTATAATGAAGTCTGTCTGTTCTGTCTCACGCTCTCTCTGCATCTTAGCCAGGCCAGCTCAAATTCCAGAAGAGGGCTCACAGTTGAGAATCTGGAGTGCAAGGAAACACCTCACTTCAGCCCAAAATGAGGTGCCTAATTACCTCAGAAGGCTCGGTCCTCTCCTTAGTATTTCCTATGGGCTACCTTAGACAGCTCCCTGCTGAGCTTGCTGGCTTCTCTGAACCCCTCTTCTAGGGATTCAATGCATGGGGAGCCTGTGTGCCTAATACAGAGCTATGAATTCCACTGGTGCTAAGTCACTTAGGTGCTATTGAAAATCTTATACTTGTCCGGAAGATTTTACAGCTTAAATAAACAAGATGGACAAAGTGTGGAAAAACATTATAGATGAAGAACTGAAGTACAGAGAGAGGAAGTGACTAGCTCAAAACCCATTAGTGGCTGTCTTAATACTTGCAAATAGCAAATAATATTCACAAAATAATGGTGAACCAAACTTTGGTATTTCATGAAACTGTTCACCAATTATTTTTTGTATTAGACTGCACATAGGACTGTTCAAATATCTATCTAACAGGAAGACTGTACCAGGCCTGGGAATTGAACTGATGAGAGTCATAGTCTAGGGCATTAGCCACAAGACCATCCAATCTCTTTAATAATTGGAATTGTTATTTTTGTATGCAAATTGCATCTTTTGGAGGCTACCATTGAACAAAAATCAGGTGTACTCTATTAATGACTGATTGCTTTTGTTCTAATTCCACCACCCAACAATGGGATTTTATAGCAACAGCAAAGAGTTGGAAGTCAATGCTGTGAGTCTGTCCTAACCCAGAGGGTCAGGATGGGGATGGGGCTGTGGCTGGGGGAGGTAAGGAGCACATTGAGCACCCACTAGACTGCTGCTGCTACTGAGCTTAAGTATTGTTCTGGTGACTCCTACAGCCAGTCAGGTGGCTCAGTCAATCAGACTGCACATAAGTAGGACATGGATCTGAATTACTCCTGGTTTTGCAAGACAAAACCCAAGCTGATTAGATTTTTGCAAGACCAAAACCACCCTTTCAGTTCATACTTCATTTTAGTTGAAAAAGAAGTTAGCTAAAACCAGAACCCAAAGTTCCTGAAATTGGAAGATTTGAAGAAAATGAGATCTGAATCTGAAACAACCCTGCTTTTGGACTGGCAAAACCAAAACATAACCAACACGAGGGAGGGGAAGTCTTCTCAGGAAAGATGGACTCAAGCCACAAAATTTGTTCCCCTTTTTTTCTGAAGATACACAACATTTTTACTGGGGATAAAATGTGTTGTGTGCCTGAGATCTATTTAGATAGTTTGAATTATAACTGCTATTAAACTTGGCTGAATAACACAAGAAGTGATTTGTGAATATTTTCATGAACAATGGTACTGAGTGTGGTTCACCATTATTTTGGGGATAATATGATTTGCCAGTAGCAAGAAGACAGTTGCCAGCAATTTGTTAAAATGCTAATGACTCCTAAAGATTTTACAAATTTTAGCATAAGTAAATTTAATATGAATTTTTGGATGAATAAATTGCATTGCTCGGTGTTTAGATTAAATTTTCTAAGCAGGAGAATAATAATCAGACCAGGAACAATACCATGTGACCAATCATAAGCACAAAAGTAACACTTGAAGTCAACCCAACCTAAATTTGTTTGCATGAGTTATTTGGATGCTAACAAATAACAAATATATTTGCAGGAACTGAGATCAGCCTACAAATGGAGAGAGCGGGGAGTGCTAAATTTGCAATAAGTAGTTTGATCAGCGCTAACTACCGTGTGCACTGGTGCTAAGTAGCAGAACATCCAGGAAAAACGGATTCTTTTCTTTGTCACAGCTCCCTGATTGGTTCTAATTCAAAGGACTCTTACACACTTAAATCTTTTACTAACATATACTAATTTCCCACAGAAATGGATGAGCAAGATCTGCCAGATTTGACCCCATAGGGGAAAAGTTCAAATTTCTACCTTTTCTGCTGGTGAATGGAAAAATACTTTTGCTTCACAAGTACTGATTTCATGTCAAAATCCCTAAAAGCATGGAATTTTAAACCCTCAGTCTTATTCAAAGAGGTCTTTCAACTTCAGTCTGAATCTACATCAGTGGTGACTCTGAATCCTCTGAAGGTCATTATGGAATGGCTACATCAGGGAAAATTAGGAGTTAAGGTTAGTTGGAACAAATAGGAGAAATGCTGCAAGTTACATGGATTTTGTGATGTTCCTTTTACTCTGGGTGGTAGTTCCAAATAATGGAATTATGCTGGTATAATTATCCAGATATTATGGACCTGTATCTAGAGGTTTTCCATAACAAGATTTCCTAGAAAATCATTGATATAGTTTGTATCCACAACAAGTTTTGGTCACCAACACATCCACCCATTCAGCAATTTGGTAAATCTCCTATATACCCACCATTGAAGAATAGGGATTAATATATTTAGCTTGTAAAACAATGCAGTCAGTCTCTGAATTGCAATAAAAATTTATACATTAACTATCATATATGCTAAATAGTTTGTAAATCAATTCCTTAAGCTATTAGACTAGAATTTTATCACCTACCACTTTGAAGGCTATCGGTAGTCTGATGTTGGTAGTGCAATCAGCTGCCAACTGGATTTGCTGGAGGAAGTTGAAAAGTGAATTCTCTAGCAGAGAGATTCCACTTTGGGGTGGAGAAGAAGCTTTAACTTGCAAACAGCTTCCAGAAATCCAGTAGAGGTATTTGGAGAAACCCCTTAATCGTTGATCCATAGAAGTCTGGAAACAACTATTCCAGCACAGATTGGAGTCGTAGCTTAGCTAGAATGTTGATGATTATAAATCTCTATTCGTCAGATGTGAACAGGACTAATAGGTAATTATGCTGCATGTTTGATGCATTCTGCACTATGTGCTGGAAACCCTGTACTAACTCCACACTTAAAAAAAAAACCCTACTAGTTACAAGGGGAAAAACACTAGCAGCCTTCAAATATAAATAAATAAAATCCAGCATTTTAAACTCCTAAATGTATGTGACATATATTTATAGGTTAATAGTACCTTTGAGGACATAAAACTGTCAGTGATTAACAATATATTTATTTTTTACAAGAGCTGTTATAAAATTCACACATTTCTTATCTCCGAAATGATAATTAATCTGCTTGTGCACATTGCCTATCCCAAGACTTCTGCTGTGCAAAACTGGCATTTCTCATTAAAAATGAATCCTGGAGGCACTTTGTTTATTGTTTAGACTGTGAGAATTACAAACTTTTTTTTTTCACTCCATGTGTTTTATAAATGTTAAATGTAAAAGAATAACACATTAATAATGCATTCTATATCACAAAAAAAGTAAAATTGCTGAATGGCACTTGTATAAGATGTATCCTCTTTTAAATCTTTATAACAAAGATATGTCCTAAAAGGAGAGAGAGTATAAGCTAGAAGTCAACTGATCCTCTTTTCATGTGCAATTCACTTGTGCCTTTCTACAGTGCTTTAAGGGGTTATTTCAATAGCATTCTAGATGAGAAGGCTAGGAGTAACACAACTTTCAATTCTATCTTTGTTTGTTAAAATGCTGCCTGTGATAAAAGAACATTTGTATGTCTTTTATGCATCTCTTCCCTCATGTCACAGATAATTTTTTATTAATATAAACCCTGCCAAGAGGATTGGCTGTATCAGGAGTAGAGCAGTGAAATAATAACCTAATAAAATTCTACCAAGGCTGCTCTTGTCAGATGGCAAGTTGAGAGAACCAGTCGTTGTATTTTTGTCACACACTAATTCCTAAATTCAAGCACAGTTTTTTGTTTAACTGTGCTAAGAACATAAAAACAGGCTTTAGCCATTCCATTAGGATAGTCTCTCTTTCTGTTAATTGATCAGAGAGTTGATCATGTCAATAGTGCTCTACGTATATGCCTATAGCAGTTCTTCAGTATTTACACAATGATGAGGATTATGGTTAGTGAGGCTGCTGGTAGCTGTTTAAAATCAGCTGTCATATGAGTGAAATGAACAGTGTAATACACATCGGGAAGATTTGCTCTCCTCCCCACAACTACATCAGTGTTATGTAGGGGCCTCTTACATTTTCCTCCTCGTGTTCAGAATGGTGATGCTGCTACTACTACCATGTACATGGTATATAGCCTATACATAAACACATTAAGCAACATCTTGGCTTAATAAATACTGGGCTTCACAAGGATGACTGAAAGGTTCATGCTTGCATTTGGCCATTTGTTTACATTTCTAGCCAGATATTCATCAGAGGGCTGGCCAATATGACGGTTAAAAAAAAGTTTATCTGGAGCATTCCAAAAGAAATGGAAAGCTTTGAAATTTAGGAAGCACTTTGTATAAATACAAATTGTGTGATTCTAAACTTGCAACTATTTTATCAGTGAGGAATTTGAATGATTTTTTTTCCCTCAAGAGGCAACGTGGGCCCTGATCCTGAACCTATAGAACCTTTCCGTTGACTTCACAGTGTGGTTTTGGTTAGGCCTTTTAGGAATATCAGTAAACTCTTAAACATATATAAAAAACTTTGGATGAAAACACAACCGAGATACATGAATCTGGAGAGCTAATGTGCACTAAGTCAAAGGTAAGAAAAATTAAGTTAAAGCTAACTCATGAAATGTGCTGAACCCTCTGTCTCTGGCCCAGCAAAGCTTCAGTGACTTCAGTAGGACTACTGGTGTTTAAGCATGTACTTAAATGCTTTGCTGGATCAGAACCACAGCAACTTGTAGAATCAAGCCCATGTTTATCTCCTTTTAGGAAAAATTGTTCATGGTGATCCTTACTGTGCTTTCAGCTTCTGATATCAGTATTTTATGCTTTCCATTTACTACATTTCCATTTTAATAATCCCTCAATATTTCACAGAAGTAACAACCCTGCAAGCAGCAGAAAGACCACTTTCCTGGTGTTTCTCCTCTAGTGTTCAAATGTTGCATTTACTCTGGCAAAACCTGAAGGGAATTGTCTGCAAAATTATAGACTTTGACTACCACAGAAAATAAATGCCATGTTCTATGAGCAGGAACCAACAGGGTTTTTTTTCTTTTCATTTATTTGACCAAAGAGCCTCGTCAAGGAAAACTTAGTCTGCTCGAAAACTGACCAGCTTGTCTCAGCTTTGGCTTCAAAGAAAAGATTGTCTCTTGGAAAGAGAAATAATCATCATCTTTTTCTGATCAGAAGATTTAGTTTGGAGTGGACTGTTATCTCAGAATAAATGAGAAACAGCTAAAGTAGCTAAATGAAAACTCCAAGACAACTTTTGCTTTGTACCAAAAGTGATGAGAATATTATACAAATGGATGTATTTTCATTGACTCAATTTGATGGCGCTTCCAAGCTATGAAACAGCATAAATTCCCTGCTTATTTGATAGCCATCAAAGTCCTCACAAGGAAATACATTTTCAAATGCCTTTGAGTGTTAATGGTGTCCTTCATGTATGTGGGACCACAAAAAATACAGTGGATAAAACAAAAATGTCCTATTCCAGTTGTGTGTAATGAGTTCCTACTGCAAATAGTTGGCAGTTTATTTAAATCCTTTGCAGTTTGGGAGTGAATGAATGTGAATAATTGACAAAGTTGTTTGAATAGAATAACTGAAGATGGTGACAGTCTTAAAGTGTATCAAGATTCCTTTGCAATGGGATTCTAAAATGCGTAGCCTGCTTGGTTTCAAATGAAAGCTAACATCCTCCTCAATCATTCAGCAGGGAGGACAGTGTAATCCTCAAACTTCTTAGTGATTAAAGATTGGTTGGATCACTTCAAGCATCAACTTCATCATGTGATATCTTTAACTAGCAAGCCATTGGCCTCTCCAAACCACCCTACCTGAACCAGAGGAGGCCATGCCATTTACTTGATAAAAGCGTCCCCTGTACCATACCTTAAACCACATGCACATTAGTTTGTAAAGTAAAATTTAATGAATTCCTTTTTAAAGTGCCCAGTGGAAAATCAAATCCTTCAGTTCAGTTTCCAGAAAAGAGGAAAATTATCCTTGAACTATTTAATTTAAAAAGCACACAAAAAAAAATTGGTCACATCCCAAACAGTTACTCAAATATAAATGTCTGAAACCGTTTTAGTAGATTAGACTCTAATCCTTCTTCCCTAAAGTGGAAATGTTATTTGATTAGGCTAATTAAGACTGGATTTCTGACACACAGTATTAGTTTAGAGTGTAGTTTCCTAAAGGGTGAAGAAGGTGCCAACATAGAAACAACTCTATTTTATTCTCATTATTAAAAATAGAAACAAGGAGAGAAGTTCTAAATTTAGCACCAAAACTGTCTGTTGAATTGAATTTGCCTTCAAAAGCAAGATTAAATGTTTAGTAAGTAGGCTATTTCTGCAATGAATGAGCTGAAAATCAATATCCTTCAATAAGCTTTTGCCCTGCATGAATGGAGCCTGATCACAACTGCCTGTTTTTAGTTAAGACCTGTTTTTTAGCAACTTCTGCTTCAAGAATAAAACTAATAATAGCAATGAGATACCACTACACCCCAAAACACAGGTTTAACTACATAGAATGTTCTCTGAATCCGGGAACCATCTGTATTCTTCTTAAATTATAGAATACAGAAATAAGTTAATCCCTCAGTGTTTTGACATCACATTAGAGAAATATTCAGCTTGGGAACTTATACTAACCAAAAAAAACAAATATGAATGTAGTTACTTCACTTTAATATTACACAATCTGGCTTATGGGAAGTAAGTCATTCCTACCGTATCATAATTCTCTTGTTCTTGCCAGCCACACTTCTATGGGTAGGTATTTGGTTTTTCTACCATATTGATAAAATACATTTGTTAGGGTGAGGTTGCAAGGATTTTAAAGAGGTAATCTGTCTTTGATTAATTTCTTCCAAACATTCATTCGTTCACTGCTGATGTGGGCTGGAAACATACCATTTACTTGGATCTGAAAGACTCTGATCCCATTACAAATTTTCTGAACTATTTGTTTCGTGGTGTTTATTTTAAATAATTTTATCTGATGTCTCCATTACCAAGGATTGAGGTCCAGGTGCTGGAGATCTGAGTTCTTGAATTATGCTTATGTCACAAATGAAAATAAATTTGATAGTTTCATCCTAGTCTCCATTTATCACAGAAATATGGATCTCCACATATCAGAGAAATGCCATGCAGTTAGGCATGACTGGCAGTCCTCTGCTCAAGAAAGACCCAAAACTGAAGTATCAGGGATGTTGCAGGTTAGAATCAAGATGCACTAGTAAAAACAGCGGGACAGTTTACATAATCTACACTAACGTGAACTATGAGTCCTGCTTCTATTGTACTCACTGGAAAAAACTCCTATTGGCTTTCATAGCGCATGGCCAGGCATCGTGCCTGATCCTGCTAGTTCGATTAGCACTGAAAACACTGACAAATTTAAAAAAATAACAAAAGGGAAAGGATCCTGCCTCATTGGCTGGCAAAAAAAAAAAAAAAAAGATGTGCTGGTAGTTCATAAAGGAATGAGAGATCGCTCAAAGTGAAGAGGTTGGCTTCATCGGGGGTTGGCTAAACTGGGTCCTATGTGAGCACTACAGATGAACCCAGTGATTTTCCTGATTTTCTTATTCATATGGCATGAACTCAAAATGCTTTTTTTTTTGTTTGATTTCAGGTTGTCATGTATTTGAAGTGTTTTACAGACTTATTAAAATTTCAACTTATTTCCAGAAAAGACAAATTTCATCACTGGCAAGGAGTGTTCATTTTGTGTTTAAAATTTCACTACATGTAATTCTGCATCGAACTTCTATACAGCTTACAAAAGTAAGATATTCTATCTACCACATTTATTTTTCAACTCCCCAAATTAAGGCAATCTATACAGAAATATTCATTTATTAGCAACTGGTGTTTGACAGTTTATTTCATGTAAGCCTCCAGCTTTCCTTGGCAAGCTTATTTGCATAATGTGTTATTATGTCTAAATGGAAAACTAAATGCCTCCATGTGGTCTTTAAATGACAAGTGCTTGTCAGCTTCATGCAATATTCAGAAGTAATAGATCCAAATCACAACAGCACTCACTGAGATGTTTTAAAAAAAACTTCTTGTGTATCCTTCCTTGACAAATTTACACTTTGGTACAGAATTGTCAATTAGAGTTTCCATGTGTTAAACAGTTCAGTTCAACTGTGAAGGAATTTACTGTAGCTTTATTCTGCAGTGCTTTGAGTAATTACAATTCACACTCTTTCTTTTTTTTCAGGCAATGCTGCTCAGGGAATAATCTTCAGATGACCTTGTCAAGATATATCCAAGAACTTTGGCTTTAATTATTTTTGAAAACATGAATGCTCCATGACCATGGTTATGAGATCCCTGAAATATCTCTTATGAAGTTCACGTTTTAAATAGTCCTTGGGTATGAAATTTTAAAACTTACACATCTATGTATTGAACTCTGATTTCTTAAAATAGAAACTGGCATTTTGTATATTGTTTCAGGTTACCAAGGGCTTCATAAATAAAAGGAGGTTTACATTAGTATTGATTCTTAGTCATCTCTATTGCACATGTGTCCTGGGTATCTACAGAGTATTAACTACTCTCATAAAGTCCTGCCTTAAACTTCCACCATGTACTAAGCACATTGTAAATCCTGAAATGGAGTCCTTAGCTTGGTGGTGGCTTTTTTTTTTTTTTGGTTGTTTTAAAATCTGGGGGTATGGGGTATCTGTTGCGTTGATAAGGGAGGTTGAAGGTTGTCTAGGGAGATGTTAATGAAGTTGTTGTTCACTGTTACAACACTAAACAGTTAAGTGTGGTCCAGGGTTTTGTGTCAAGTTATGCCAGCTTATTTCCATCGTAACAACCACCGTTAATTTTTTTTAATTTATTAAAGATACAGAAAAAGAAGAAAAACAGTTTTAAACATGTGAAATGTAAAATATTAAGTAAGACTTTCAATTCAATGGCATTCCTTATTCCCTTTTCCTTTTTGTTGTTTAACATCTTTTGTCGGGGGAAACCTGCTGTTTGACAGGCTTTTTTAGATGGTATCAAAGATACTCTTTTATTTTGGGGGTAAAGTGAAAATGTTACTTGAGATGATCTGGAGCTCATCTAGAACAGTTGTTGCTGATGCTGATCCTCCCTTTTTTTTAAAAAAAGACAAAACCAAAGAAACACACAAAAAGACAAAAAGAAGAACAGCAAAGAGTAAATGCAGCTTCTAGCCCTGGTGCTGACTCTCACTTGCAACCTTGCTGCTAGAGAAACATTGACACTCAGCACATGGTCTTATCAGCCATTCTGAGACCTAGTAAACTTGTACCAGAGTGTTGCTTTAGCTTCCTCTTGGTCAGAGGCTTACAGCAGTGTTGTAAAGGTGGGCTTGTCTTGGGTGGCTCAACCACATTCTTATTACATGGAATACAAAAGAAGAGAGAGTGGAAAGAGGAGAAATAAGGTAGGGGGTGTTTTTGGACATTTATCTGGAGGTCACTAAATGGGAGGCGTTGGGGAGAATAAGAACCCTATCCTTATATCCCAAGTGTTCAGGATTTGGCCAAAGCCAGTGGAGGGGGTGATGTCAACAGTTTCCTCTTTCTTGCCTGGTCTAGTCAGGATGCCTTTCAGGATCAGGATGGCAAAGGCCTATTGGAGTCATGGTGGATCCGAGGGTCCCAGAGATGGTGGGGATGTCAGTCACGATAGTAAAGCTTGCTGTGTCCAATCTTGTCACCCCTTTTCCATTTAGGTTGTGACCGTTTCCTGGATATTGCTTATCTGAGGGTCACTAATCTCACTAACATTAACCATTCCAGACACATTTTGGTGCTTTCAATTATGAATATTTCTTCCCATTTCTAGAAACTTTCAGCTCATTGCCATGCCAACCTATGACTTTACCTGCCTTACAGAACTCTTCTTGCAAGTCCCTTTAACCTAAGCAGTCCACTTTGTACCCATCTGTTTGTCTTCAGCTTTCCTTGATGTTCATAAAAAATGTTATGTTACTTTGGACAACATAGGGCATGTCTACACTACGGAATAAGGTCGAATTTATAGAAGTCGGTTTTTTAGAAATCGGTTTTATATATTCGAGTGTGTGTGTCCCCACAGAAAATGTTCTAAGTGCATTAACTTGGCGGAGCGCTTCCACAGTACCGAGGCTAGAGTCGACTTCCGGAGCGTTGCACTGTGGGTAGCTATCCCACAGTTCCCACAGTCTCCGCTGCCCATTGGAATTCTGGGTTGAGATCCCAATGCCTGATGGGGCTAAAACATTGTCGCGGGTGGTTCTGGGTACATATCGTCAGGCCCCCCGTTCCCTCCCTCCCTCCGTGAAAGCAAGGGCAGACAATTGTTTCGTGCCTTTTTTCCTGAGTTACCTGTGCAGACGCCATACCACGGCAAGCATGGAGCCCGCTCAGGTAACCGTCACCCTATGTCTCCTGGGTGCTGGCAGACGCGGTACGGCATTGCTACACAGTAGCAGCAACCCCTTGCCTTGTGGCAGCAGACGGTACAGTACGACTGGTAGCCGTCATCGTCATGTCCGAGGTGCTCCTGGCCACGTCGGCTGGGAGCGCCTGGGCAGACATAGGCGCAGGGACTAAATTTGGAGTGACTTGACCAGGTCATTCTCTTTAGTCCTGCAGTCAGTCCTATTGAACCGTCTTATGGTGAGCGGGCAGGCGATACGGACTGCTAGCAGTCATACTGTACCATCTTCTGCCAGGCAGGCAAGAGATGAGGATTGCTAGTAGTCGTACTGTACCATCTTCTGCCAGGCAGGCAAGAGATGAGGATGGCATGCGGTCCTTCTGCACCGTCTGCTGCCAGCCAAAGATGTAAAAGATAGATGGAGTGGATCAAAACAGATTTGTTTTGTACTCATTTGCTTCACCCCCATCCCCTGTCTAGGGGACTCATTCTTCTAGGTCACACTGCAGTCACTCACAGAGAAGGTGCAGCGAGGTAAATCTAGCCATGTATCAATGAGAGGCCAGGCTAACCTTCTTGTTCCAATAAGAACGATAACTTAGGTGCACCATTTCTTATTGGAACCCTCCGTGAAGTCCTGCCTGAAATACTCCTAGATGTAAAGCCACCCCCTTTGTTGATTTTTAGCTCCCTGAAGCCAACCCTGTAAGCCGTGTCCTCAGTCGCCCCTTCCGGCGTCAGAGCAACGGCAAACAATCGGGCATCTGAGAGTGCTGTCCAGAGCAGTCACAATGGAGCACTCTAATGGGGCTAAAACATTGTCGCGGGTGGTTCTGGGTACGTATCGTCAGGCCCCCGTTCCCTCCCTCCCTCCATGAAAGCAAGGGCAGACAATCATTTCACGCCTTTTTTCCTGAGTTACCTGTGCAGACGCCATACCACGGCAAGCATGGAGCCTGCTCAGGTAACCGTCTCCCTATGTCTCCTGGGTGCTGGCAGACGTGGTATGGCTTTGCTGCACAGTAGCAGCAACCCATTGCCTTCTGGCAGCAGACGGTGGAATACGATTGGTAGTCGTCCTTGTCGTGTCCGAGGTGCTCCTGGCCACGTCGGCTGGGAGCGCCTGGGCAGACATGGGTGCAGGGACTAAATTTGGAGTGACTTGACCAGGTCATTCTCTTTAGTCCTGCAGTCAGTCCTATTGAACCGTCTTATGGTGAGCGGGCAGGCGATACGGACTGCTAGCAGTCGTACTGTACCATCTTCTGCCAGGCAGGCAAGAGATGAGGATTGCTAGTAGTCGTACTGTACCATCTTCTGCCGAGCAGCCATGAGATGTGGATGGCATGCGGTCCTTCTGCACCGTCTGCTGCCAGCCAAAGATGTAAAAGATAGATGGAGTGGGTCAAAACAAGAAATAGACCAGATTTGTTTTGTACTCATTTGCCTCCTCCCCTGTCTAGGGGACTCATTCCTCTAGGTCACACTGCAGTCACTCACAGAGAAGGTGCAGCGAGGTAAATCTAGCCATGTATCAATCAGAGGCCAGGCTAACCTCCTTGTTCCAATAAGAACGATAACTTAGGTGCACCATTTCTTATTGGAACCCTCCGTGAAGTCCTGCCTGAAATACTCCTTGATGTAAAGCCACCCCCTTTGTTGATTTTAGCTCCCTGAAGCCAACCCTGTAAGCCGTGTTGTCAGTCGCCCCTCCCTCTGTCAGAGCAACGGCAGACAATCGTTCCGCGCCTTTTTTGTGTGCGGACGCCATACCAAGGCAAGCATGGAGGCCGTTCAGCTCACTTTGGCAATTAGGAGCACATTAAACACCACACGCATTATCCAGCAGTATATGCAGCATCAGAACACGGCAAAGCGATACCGGGCGAGGAGGCGACGTCAGCGCAGTCACGTGAGTGATCAGGACATGGACACAGATTTCTCTGAAAGCATGGGCCCTGCCAATGCATGCATCATGGTGCTAATGGGGCAGGTTCATGCTGTGGAACGCCGATTCTGGGCTCGGGAAACAAGCACAGACTGGTGGGACCGCATAGTGTTGTGGGTCTGGGACGATTCCCAGTGGCTGCGAAACTTTCGCATGCGTAAGGGCACTTTCATGGAACTTTGTGACTTGCTTTCCCCTGCCCTGAGGCGCATGAATACCAAGATGAGAGCAGCCCTCACATTTGAGAAGCGAGTGGCAATAACCCTGTGGAAGCTTGCAACGCCAGACAGCTACTGGTCAGTTGGGAATCAATTTGGAGTAGGCAAATCTACTGTGGGGGCTGCTGTGATGCAAGTAGCCCACGCAATCAAAGATCTGCTGATATCAAGGGTAGTGACCCTGGGAAATGTGCAGGTCATAGTGGATGGCTTTGCTGCAATGGGATTCCCTAACTGTGGTGGGGCTATAGACGGAACCCATATCCCTATCTTGGCACCGGAGCACCAAGCCGCCGAGTACATAAACCACAAGGGGTACTTTTCGATAGTGCTGCAAGCTCTGGTGGATCACAAGGGACGTTTCACCAACATCAACGTGGGATGGCCGGGAAAGTTGCATGATGCTCGCATCTTCAGGAACTCTGGTCTGTTTCAAAAGCTGCAGGAAGGGACTTTATTCCCAGACCAGAAAATAACTGTTGGGGATGTTGAAATGCCTATATGTATCCTTGGGGACCCAGCCTACCCCTTAATGCCATGGCTTATGAAGCCATACACAGGCAGCCTGGACAGTAGTCAGGCGCTGTTCAACTACAGGCTGAGCAAGTGTAGAATGGTGGTAGAATGTGCATTTGGACGTTTAAAGGCGCGCTGGCGCAGTTTACTGACTCGCTTAGACCTCAGCGAAACCAGTATTCCCACTATTATTACTGCTTGCTGTGTGCTCCACAATATCTGTGAGAGTAAGGGGAAGACGTTTATGGCGGGGTGGGAGGTTGAGGCAAATCGCCTGGCTGCTGGTTACGCGCAGCCAGGCACCAGGGCGGTTAGAAGAGCACAGGAGGGCGCGGTACGCATCAGAGAAGCTTTGAAAACCAGTTTCATGACTGGCCAGGCTACGGTGTGAAAGTTCTGTTTGTTTCTCCTTGATGAAACCCCCCGCCCCTTGGTTCACTCTACTTCCCTGTAAGCTAACCACCCTCCCCTCCTCCCTTCGATCACCGCTTGCAGAGGCAATAAAGTCATTGTTGCTTCACATTCATGCATTCTTTATTCATTCATCACACAAATAGGGGGATGACTACCAAGGTAGCCCAGGAGGAGTGGTGGAGGAGGGAAGGAAAATGCCACACAGCACTTTAAACACAGCACTTTAAAAGTTTACAACTTTAAAATTTATTGAATGACAGCCTTCTTTTTTTTGGGCAATCCTCTGTGGTGGAGTGGCTGGTTGGCCGGAGGCCCCCCCACCGCGTTCTTGGGCGTCTGGGTGTGGAGGCTATGGAACTTGGGGAGGAGGGCGGTTGGTTACAGAGGGGCTGCAGTGGCAGTCTGTGCTCCAGCTGCCTTTGCTGCAGCTCAACCATACACTGGAGCATACTGGTTTGGTCCTGCAGCAGCCTCAGCATTGAATCCTGCCTCCTCTCATCACGCTGCCGCCACATTTGAGCTTCAGCCCTGTCTTCAGCCTACCACTTACTCTCTTCAGCCCGCCACCTCTCCTCCCGGTCATTTTGTGCTTTCCTGCACTCTGACATTATTTGCCTCCACGCATTCGTCGGTGCTCTGTCAGGGTGGGAGGACAGCATGAGCTCAGAGAACATTTCATCGCGAGTGTGTTTTTTTTTTTTTTCTTTCTAAGCTTCACTAGCCTCTGGGAAGGAGAAGATCCTGTGATCATTGAAACACATGCAGCTGGTGGAGGAAAAAAAAGGGACAGCGGTATTTAAAAAGACACATTTTATAAAACAGTGGCTACACTCTTTCAGGGTAAACCTTGCTGTTAACATTACATACATAGCACATGTGCTTTCGTTACAAGGTCGCATTTTGCCTCCTCCCACCGCGTGACTACCCCCTCAACCTTCCCCCCTCCCTGTGGCTAACAGCGGGGAACATTTCTGTTTAGCCACAGGCAAACAGCCCAGCAGGAATAGGCTCCTCTGAGTGTCCCCTGCAGAAAAGCACTCTATTTCAACCAGGTAACCATGAATTATATCTCACTCTCCTGAGGATAACACAGAGAGATAAAGAACGGATGTTGTTTGAATGCCAGCAAACATACACTGCAATGCTTTGTTCTACAATGATTCCTGAGTACGTGTTACTGGCCTGGAGTGGTAAAGTGTCCTACCATGAAGGACGCAATAAGGCTGCCCTCCCCAGAAACCTTTTGCAAAGGCTTTAGGACTACATCTAGGAGAACCGCAAATGCCAGGGCAAAGTAATCCTTTCACATGCTTGCTTTTAAACCATGTATAGTATTTTAAAAGGTACACTCACCAGAGGTCCCTTCTCCACCTGCTGGGTTCGGGGGGTACTGGCTCCAGGTCTAGGGTGAGAAACAGTTCCTGGCTGTCGGGAAAACCGGTTTCTCCACTTGCTTGCTGTGAGCTATCTACAACCTCATCATCTTCTTCGTCCCCAAAACCTGCTTCCGTATTGCCTCCATCTCCATTGAAGGAGTCAAACAACACGGCTGGGGTAGTGGTGGCTGAACCCCCTAAAATGGCATGCAGCTCATCATAGAAGCGGCATGTTTGGGGCTCTGACCCAGAGCGGCTGTTCGCCTCTCTGGTTTTCTGGTAGGCTTGCCTCAGCTCCTTCAGTTTCACGCGGCACTGCTTCGGGTCCCTGTTATGGCCTCTGTCCTTCATGCCCTGGGAGATTTTGACAAAGGTTTTGGCATTTCGAAAACTGGAACGGAGTTCTGATAGCACGGATTCCTCTCCCCAAACAGCGATCAGATCCTGTACCTCCCGTTCGGTCCATGCTGGAGCTCTTTTGCGATTCTGGGACTCCATCATGGTCACCTGTGCTGATGAGCTCTGCATGGTCACCTGCAGCTTGCCACGCTGGCCAAACAGGAAATGAGATTCAAAAGTTCGCGGTTCTTTTCCTGTCTACCTGGCCAGTGCATCTGAGTTGAGAGTGCTGTCCAGAGCGGTCATAATGGAGCACTCTGGGATAGCTCCCGGAGGCCAATACCATCGAATTGTGTCCACAGTACCCCAAATTCGAGCCAGCAATGTCGATTTAAGCGCTAATCCACTTGTCAGGGGTGGAGTAAGGAAATCGATTTTAAGAGCCCTTTAAGTTGAAATAAAGGGCTTCATTGTGTGGACGGGTGCAGGTTTACATCGATTTAACGCTGCTAAATTCGACCTAAAGTCCTAGTGTAGACCAGGGCTTAGAATAAGGCCTCTGCATAACAAATTGTCCAGTGATAACCCGTCCCCGTCCCCACCCACATCTATCTATCATTTTAAGCATAAAGAAAACCTGGCTTCTGTTCGTGGTATGTACAGTAGTTGTGGAAATGAATTGGTAACCTTTCTATTTGTTGAGAGTGTTGTGCATTATCACCAGGAGCATGGCTTGAGACATGACACTTAGACTGAGCAAGGTGCCCAGTTGTGATACACTAAAAGAGACAGAAGACACAGGAGTTGCAAGCTGAGCCTCCGCAAGATAGCTACTTGTGTTCTGCATTTTGTGTAAACTTTTAAGGCTGAAAATGTGCAGTCGCCTTTTTTCTCAGTGAAAATCTGTCCAACACTTTTAATTGGTCCTCAAATTCAAATCTTAAGGCTGAGTACCATGTTGGCTGACTTACTCTGCACCCTCTCTCTTCTCTAAGATAGATGTTTAAGATGACACTTCTTGTTTTCAGGACAGGCAAGGCAATGTTGACAAGAAACCAGAAGACTCACCCAAACCTGAATGAATGGGACTCATTCCGATGCTGCATTCATTCTGTATATTAACTTGTGAAAGGAAATTAAATCTGATGGTTTCATCTGACTCATCAACTTATTAACCCCAACCCCTTTCCTTGCATAACCGCAGTGTAGTCAATGCCTTGCTAGGAGATTCTGCATTTGAAAAGTCTTTCGTTCAGAGTAATATGTGTCTCTACTTCATTTGTTCCAAAGACCTGTTCATGAATCTGGAAGTGATCTTCCCAAGAGACCAAAACTGATAGTTCTTGGGATTTCTTATTTTCATGGGATTTTTTTCTGCTTTCTCATGTCACATTTTTTTTAATACATATTTCTTATTCATACACAAACACTGTATGGAAATACATTTTACTGTGGAAATAAGTATTCTACTTTGTTAAGCTTTCATTAGGACAGTTCTTTAACGGAATCAAAAGCAACTTGAACCCTCTTTGGTAGCTTTCCAGTGATCATTTACATACTACACAATTGACCTGTGCTAGCAAGAACACCCTTCGCACCATTTGACAAGCTCTGATGCAAAACCTACCCATTGCACAATACAATTAATTAATAGGGAAGCCTATCAGAGTATGTATATAATGCATCTGGGAGCGAGCCTCCCAGCCCAGTCCACAGACTCACGACCGTGCACTAAAAATAGCTGTGTAGATGTACCAACTCAGGCAGAGCTTGGGCTCTCAAGCACATCCCATCCCCCGGGTTTGAGAATTCAAGCTCTAGTCTGAGTCAATATGTCAAATGTCTACACAGCTATTTTTAGTTTGCTAGCCCTAGCCCCAGTAACATAAATCTGTGACTGGCAGACACATTGCATCTGGGGGTGAAAGACAAATGCTAAGTCTTCAAGTACAATACTTTCATTAAAGAGCTGAATAAAGATCCGGTCTGAAAGGCAACAGTGTGATAAAATGTGAAATTCCTGAGGGCTTGCAGCAACAGGCACAGATTCTGTGCTAGATTCTGCAGTGCATGGCTGAAAACCAAGTGATGGTTGATGGAGCCGAGTGTTTTTTAGAACTAGAGCTTGGTGTGTTTTCAAAACTGGTTGGTAATCTATTTAACAAGCTTTGTTTTGCAGCTTTCTATCAGGGTTGGGAGCACACCTGGAGGGTTGTGAGTTATTGTTAATGAGGGACAGACCTGAATCTGGTGTAACAGTGAATCCACTAAAAAGGAAGACTGCAAACAGGCAATTCCCTGAGGGAGTTCAGAGAGGCAATATAAAATAATGGAATCGTTCAGCAGTTTTATTAAAAAAGAATAAAGTCCTGAGTTCTGACTACTCTAGGGTATTTTGCCAAAAACTCCAGCCAGTGCAACCAGTGATTTAATTGAGACTAGTGCTAAAATCCCTGGCAACCTTATTGTAGACAATGAAGCTAATTAAACTCACATTTATGAATTGTTTGGTCACCCCAAATCTGTGTTATTTGGCAAAGAAAAAAAAAAAAGGCTTTGCATGAAAACTTTCATCCAGCTATTCTAGTGACCACTGGGCATGGATCTTTACCTTCCCAAAGGCATTCTCTCTTCTGCCTCCTAAGCAGCCACTCTTTGTTATCTGTGGCGTGTGGCTGTATAGTTTCTATTCCTTGAGAGAATTCAAACAGCCAAAATCCACAGATAACCAAACGATTTGTTCCCATAAAGTATTCATTGAACATTTTGTGAATAACAAACATGTTTATAAGAAAACTCCAGTACTAGTTAGCGAATAATTCACAAATGGCAATAAGGGTTCAGTTTGTGGGAGAATTTATTCACAATGAATAATTCAATCTGCTCTAGCTAACTGTACATTAACTTCTGTGAGTGGATCTGAAAATTTGAAGTCTGGGACTTTATATTCAGTAATGTCAAGAAAATTCTGCATGCCAAGTGGCATCTTAAATCGCCTCTTTGGCTGTAGTTTCTCAAAATAATGCACAGCATCAAGTCCATATGTTGTTTAGCTTTCTCTGTTTTTTTTTTAAAGTTTGTTCAAAAATAAATAAATTAAGATTTATAGTTTCATCTCAATGTGCAATGATTTATATGTTCAACTCCCTGTGCATCAAAATGAGAATTAAACCCCCTGGTGTCTGAAACTGTGTACAGTTGCATCAGAAAGCTTTTTATTTCTGGTAATCTACCCCTGCTGAAAGAATAGATTTAATTATCTGAAGAGATTGCAATCAGAATAGATCTTAAGGTAAAAGAAAAGTAGCTAGCAATATGAAATTTTAAAAGCATTACTATTAATTTTTTATCCTATTACAGAAAAGGGTTTTTTTTTAAATAAAAAAAATCACCCTTCTTATGATAACCTTATTTAAGATTAATTATGCATCTAGAACTCTCAATGAAGGATGCAACATTCAAGGAAACCATGTTGAGTTCCAGTAATTTCTAAAGTCCAGTGATATTAAAATGAAATGGGACCCTCAAGCCAACTTTGGGGATGGGCAATTATGACACATTACTGTATGAATCACACACTGTGATTAAACTGATAGGAGGTACTCAGCATTAGCACTTGGTTTGAAAGGGGCACTGATTACCATTTGTACTATGCATTTTGGTAATCAGACATCATTTTAGAAAATAGTACATTAACTGAACAAATATCCCCCTAGCTGCACTAAATTTACTGATCTTACCTCCTCCCCCGCAACTAACGTTATGCATGTAAGTAAATAAAATTACGTTTTCCTACATGGTATTAGCACTTGATCAGGTACTTAGCTCACCAAATCAGTGTTCTGTCAGAGGAAAGCAGGACCATTGTATTACAGAACAAATACTTTAAAATACCTCCAATCTAATTTTTTAACTTTGATTTTGAGATTGGCTGCAACCACACTTTATCAATCAACAGTCACTTGTGATTCATAAAACTAGTTTTATCCTCTCGTATGGTTAACAGGAAGTGGCATTATCCACTTTAGAACTCCTGACTTATTTCTACTAAATTGCTGTTGATCAGCTTTCAGGAATTCATTTTGTGGAGGAATCTTCAGGGTCTATCTTCTTGTAAAACATTTAATGGGCATGTATTCTGCAAAAACTAAATTTTCTGGCATATTTTGACACCTAGAACTATAGGTAATTTAAGGGACTTTGAGCTAACTATCGTACAAAATACTAATTTTACTGCCGCATTTTTGTCAATAACCTCCATGTATATTTTTATGCACATGCGTGCATACACACACAACTTTTTTTTACTTAAGTCTTTGCACAATCATATTATGATACTGTGACAGAGTGCTGAGCAACAGCACCTGAGGCAGCAGTCTGATCACTGCAACTCCAGTTAGTTACCTCAGAGCACACCTGAGTATGGGAACTACTCCCAATTGATGGGCTGGGTGGGTGTTAAAAGGCTAATTAACTCATTCACTCAGATGGTACAAAAGGCATAGGATGGCAGCATAAAGGGGAGGAAAAGAAAAGAGCAGCTTGTAGAGTCAGAGCTGTGAGTGCTATTTCAGCTCCTTACATCAGGAGCTGGGGTCTTCATGTTACTGTTGGAATAGGTTGCATAGACTGTAAAGGTAATAGAAAAGACCACTGTAAATAAATGGCATGGGGTGTTATACCAGAAGAAGCAGCTAGCTATTTGCGGGCTAGAAAGTAGTAGGAGAAAGTCTATCCTGCCACACATGTGGGCTTGTCTGGGATCTTAGCTGGTATTTGGGTGTGGTGGCTTGGGCAATGGAGGAGACCCTGAAAAACAATAGGAGGAGATGCTGAAGATTCTAAAAAGCTTCTAGCAGTCTCACCATCTGGAGAGGCAGGCCTTGCTCACCAGGCAGGCTGAGTAACAGAAGAGCCAGCAGGACTTAATAGGAGAACAAGCCAACATGCAGCAGCTTTTCCAGACGGTGGTGAGTCCTCTAGTAGAGAATGGCAACTGAGCACAGTCTATGGGGATCTGTAAGATGGGCCCTGCAGCTGACCCTGCCATGTTCCTGAACCCTGTTGCTAGCCCCTTATTTGACCAGGGAGCTTAAGTCACCTCTGTCACTGAATGATGAGCAGGCCAGACACTAAGAGGGTCAAGGTGGCCATCCTAGATTGAGTCAGCCTCTCCAGTGAGAAATACAGCCAAAACCTTTGAGGTATGAGGTGGACTGGAGTGGTGTGGTCCTGGGCTTTTGACCAAATGGTGGTAGACTAGGCCATCCATTGGCTGAGGCCAGACACTCAAATGGTGGGGGAGATAATGAAGGCTCTGGTATTGGAACGGTGTATTTGGGGCCTCCCTGAGATTATATGGGTGTGGGTTAGATAGCAGCAACCTGCCACTTTGGATGCCTCTGTAAAATGATGGAGGAGTTCATGGAGGTTGCCTTCCCGCAGCAAGAGGGCTGATCCTATAGAGGACCAGAAGTTTAGGGAACCAAAACCACCTAGGACATGGAGGGGAAGAAGGAAGAGCTCCAGCTGGGGCTCAACCAATTACCTGTTTTCAGCATGGACATCCGGGATCCATGGGGGAAAAAATACTGCCCATACTTGGAATTTTTTGCAAGCTAGGTCAAGACTGAAGGAAAGGCCAAATGAAAGACATTGTCCACCATTCCAGTAATGGCAGGAAAGAAACCCCAAAAGGCCTGATAGACACAGCCTCCACTTGACCCTGATCTAGAGGGAGTTAGTGAAACCCCACTGATTCCAGGGGCAAGTGAGAGACTAGGGTGTCTGGGGGCACAAGAGTGCTGCACTGTGGCAGAGGTACTCCTGTCAGTCCAGGGAAGGTTTAATTGAAAGCGCAGTGGGGTAGTGGAGTGACTGCCTCTACCTAAACTGATTGGAGACCCTGCCCACTGGGGGAGGGGAAAGTGGTGGTGTGAGCCCCAGCTGGAGAAACCGAGAACTTGAGGAGGAAATGGAGCAGGAAAGGAAAACCAAACTGGTGGGGGCAAATTTAGAAACCCCTAGACCAGTAGTTTTCAAAGCCAGTCTGCTGCTTGTTCAGGGAAAGCCCCTGGCGGGCCGGGCCGGTTTGTTTACCTGCCGCATCCGCAGGTTCGGCTGATCACGGCTCCCACTGGCCGTGGTTTGCTGCTCCGGGCCAGTGGGGGCTGTGGGAAGTGGCGTGGGCCAAGGGGTGCGCCGGCCACCCTTCCCACAGCCCCCATTGGCCTGGAGCAGTGAGCCACGGCCAATGGGAGCCGCGATTGGCTGAACCTGCGGACACGGCAGGTAAACAAATCAGCCCAGCCCCCTAGGGGCTTTCCCTGAACAAGCTGCGGAGCGGCTTTGAGAAACACTGCCCTAGACGAGAGCTTTTGGCCCTACCCAGCTGAAAGGGG
This sequence comes from Lepidochelys olivacea, assembly GCF_965140295.1. NCBI lineage: Eukaryota > Metazoa > Chordata > Testudines > Cheloniidae > Lepidochelys > Lepidochelys olivacea. Next base: position 72,682,388 of record NC_140418.1, on the reverse strand, counting down.
AAGAAAAGAGCCCCCCCAAAAACTGAGTGTAGGGGATAGACAACCTGAGATCCTTAAAGACAGAGGGATGCATGGAATCCTCCACACTGCAGCCCCCAAGGAGAAGAAGCCCAGGTGTGGTTGTGAGAGCCCAAGGCCCTGAGCAATCAGGGAAGGAGGGGAATGCCCTCAATCCACCACCAGATACAACAGGGGAGAATAGGGAGAGCAATTCCCCAGAACACCCATGGTGTGATGACTTGTGGGCTGTAATGGAGGTGGCCTCTCCCCACCAAGTGTGATTTCTGTGGCTAGAAAATGTGTGGGCACCACAGTGACCTAGCTGATCACCCTGAGTCAGCGATTCTCAAACTTCATTGCACCATGACCCCCTTCTGACCACAAAAATTACTATATGACCCTAGGAGTGGGGACCTGAGCCTGCCCAAGGCCCACTGCCCCGAAGGCTTTGGCTTCAGCCCCAGGCGATGGATCTCAGGCTTCAGCTCCCAGGCAATGGGGCTCCAGCAAATCTAACACCAGCCCTGGTGACCCCATTAAAATGGGGTTGCAACCCACTTTGGGGTCCCGACCCACAGTTTGAGAACTGCTGCCCTAGGGACTTAGACTCCATCCTGCAGGGTGGCACCACTGATAAGCAAGGAGAGCATGGGGAAAGAAAAAGCTGATAGGTAAGGTGGGGGGAGATGTGACAGAGTGCTGAACTAGCAGTCTGATTGCTGCGTTTCCAACTAGATGGGTGTGCCTGAGGGAGCTGACTATATGGGAACTGCCCCCAACTGATAGACTGTGATGGGCTGGAAGGAGTTAAGAAGGTAATTAACTTATTACAGTAGAACCTCAGAGTTGCAAACACCTCAAGAATGGAAGTCGTTCATGACTCTGAAACATTCGTAACTGAACAAAACAATGTTCTTTCAAAAGTATACAACTGAACATTGATTTAAGACAGCTTCTTTACTATGCAAAAGAAAAATAGTGCTTTTAATCATCTTAATTTAAATGAAACAAGCACAGAAAGTTTCCTTACCTTGTGTGTAAAAAAAAAAAAAAAAAAAAAAAAAAAAAATTAAAACTCCCCCCCCCTTTTTTTTTTTTAGTAGTTTACATGTAATGTAGCACTGTGCTGTATTTGCTTTTTTTCCCCCCTCTGCTGATGTCTGATTGTGTCCTTCCAGTTCCAAATGAGGTGTGTGGTTGACTGATCAGTTTGTAACGCTGGTGTTTGCAACTCCAAAGTTCTATTGTAGCTCAGATGGTACAAAAGGCACAGGAAGGAAGTGCGAGGGGGGTGGGGAGGATGTGGGGAAGAGAGAAAAGCAGACTTGTAGTGTCAGGACCATGAGTGACCTTTCCCCTTCTTCCCTCAGGAGCTGAGAGCTCCATGTTATTGTTGGAATGCAGTTGTATAGTCTGTTAAGGTGGTGGAAAAGAACACTGTATATTGCATGAGGTGTCTAACCAGAAGGTCTCCAAGCCATTGGTGGGCTAGACAGTAGCTAGAGGCAAGTCAACCCTGCTGCATTATATTCTATCATTTAATGTTGCACACTTTATTATAAAATGTCAGAAAGATACTGACAAAAAGGAATGGAAAGAGAAAATGAGCAATTGCTCAGAACAGTTGTAAGCCTACAAAAAATAGCTGCCCACTCATGATTTTTTTTGGTAATATATAATCTAAAGAAAGTGCAACTCAAGTCCTAAGATGCCTCTGGGAGTTGAGTACAAACTTAATGCCTCAAAGATGCAAACTCATCATCACTACATTTTGATTATCATCTCCTCTTGTTCATCCTGCCATACCATTTTGATTGCTTAACATAAGGTCTAATGTCAAGTAGTAATAAAGCAATTACAAGAATTACACTTCATTCTAAAGTGCACTAGGCAAGGACTAAATTAAAGGACATAATAAAAATGTATCTAGGACAAAATATGTTTTAACCCCTATATTTCTGCCAGCATCAACTAACTTGGCATTCATTCAAGTGCTAGGTGTATATGTGAGCATACTAGCCTTCCCCACACAGCCCCTCCAGTAACTTCAGGAAGCCAAGCCAGATTCCCGTTTCATCCAAGTCCCACCCCGTTGAAATTCTAGCAATGAAAATGAATCAGTATTTGTATTGTTATGATCTTTCATAAGTTTTTTTTCCTCTTCAAAGGGAGACTGTACCAAGTTCTAATTAAAAGCACCCATTCATTTATTGTTATGGAAGGGTCATAATTTTTCTGATAAATTCTTCAGGCTTTTTTTGAACTTACAATTTGTGATTGCCTATACTGAATAAACTCTTGTACGATACCTGTAGGTAGGACAGTTATTAAAAGAGGAAACATGGACTCGTGGCTAAAGCACAAGTCTGGGAATCGGGAGAACTGGGTTTTTATTCCTGAGTCTATAACACTGTACCTGTGTGGTCTTGGACATTTAACATCTCCTTTCTCCAACTGCCATATCTGTGAAATGGGGATCATATACTTCCCTAACTCCTGGACCATTATAAAAGTTAATCCATCAATGTTTGTAAAGTTCTTAGGGATACCTCTTGAAGAAATGGAAAGGAAGTGCAAACTATTTATTTAATTACCCCCTTATTAGTTCACAAACCCAAGTTGCTAATGCTCGAATCAAAATTCTCATTCATTCACTTTGCGCTCAGAGAAGCTGTAACCAGTCAAAATCTGCATGTTGTCCCAATTTCTCTCAACTTCTCAGTTTTTACTTGGCCAGGTTTGTACCTCACAACTCTTGTTTAACAGAGGGGGCCAAATTCAGCACTCATTTACAATTTCACTGAAGTCAGTAGGGATAGGACCTAAGTCAGCAGTGAGTTTAGCCCATGTCACATATATCAACTCCAAAACCAGTAGTAAAAATCATAATACAGCAAAGTTGGAGAAGTACAATTTGAAATAAATACATTGGGCTTGATTTTGAATAAGGTTAGGCATGCAATTGTGACTAATTTGTGTGCCTAATTATCCTGCCTATGTGCAAATCAAGTAATTATGCAGGCAAATAACCATAATTAGTTTTATGTGTAATTATTCAATTACCATGTACAATGACTGTAACTGGGTGTGCAAATTAACCATGCAATTGTGCATGTTTGCTCAGCAGACACTTATGTGCCTAATCTTTTTAAAAATCACACCCATCTGAGTTTTTTCTGCTTTCTCTTCCACTGCATGAATGTCCTTATTACACGAGTTTTCTACTAGCAATGCTATTGCTATAGGTGAAGACTCAGAAGCACTATCATTCTGTTCCCTCCATGTTCTGGTGGTTTTTAACTTTCCTTCCCAAAATACCTTTTATGCTGACAGACATTTCTGATGTTTGTTCTCCTCATAGATTCAATTTTTGTTTAATTGAGTGGGGAACTAAGGTGTATTGAAATATATTCAGTCATTTTTCAAACATGAACAATTTTTAACCATGTAAGAATATATCGAAATGCCTCTTCGTGCTCAGATAACACAATGATTTACTGTTAAAACATCAAACTTGGCATGTGCCTAGTCCTCAGTGAGGAAAGGATGTTGAACTACATTAGAGAACTTCTTAAATAATGCTAATAAAGAAACCTACTGCACAGGACATGCTTACCATGTTGTGGGTTCAATTTTCAAAAGCACTCAGGTCCAATTGAAGTTAGTGGCAAAACTCCCATTGGCTTCAGTAAATCAGCCTTAAGCCTTTACTGAACACTTTTGCCAGTCTTATGTTGTTTGCCTTACTATGTGAAGGCCCTGATTCAGGAAACATTACATGTTTTTAACTTCAAGCACATGCACTTAAATCCCACTGACTTCATTAAGACTTAACCATGTGCTTACTTGAATAAAGATACTTTCCTGAATCAGGGCCTAAATGCAGGAAGCTTGCTTGTATAGAGCTTCTAGAGGGTCTACTTCACTACCATCTAAGGATGGGACAGAACCATAAATTTCAACTCTTGTAGAAAAATGTGAAATTTGATACTCATAGGAATGCCATTCTCATTTTATTTTTAAAAATTCAAAAATCTTTGTAGTTGAGTTCTTAAATGCAGGAAAGTCAGGACACTCAGATGTGTGGTTCACTCTAAGCCACCCTAAGTTATGGAGCTCCAGAAGCTGCTATAGGTGACTGTTTCAGTCTTACTGCAATAATGTTCTGCTCAGCTTCCCAAAAGACTGTTTCTGTGCCTGTGTATTCCTCTCATTCCTCCCTTGTGTTCAGGGTCTAACACATTCAATCTGATTAGACTGGACACCCGTTCTTTAGTACTTCTGCCTGCCACAGTATTCATAGATACTTCCCCCTCAACCCCATTTTGGGTGGCATTGTAAGGGGAAATAAGTGCCACTTCCTCCATAGTGTATTGAGAAGTCTTCTCAAAGTTACTCTTCTTAACAAAAGGACTTTGTTTCCATTGGTTCTGTTTTTTGTGTCGTGTGTGTGTGAGATATACATCTTCCCCCAGCCCATGGATACTCATCTCATTGTCTTATAATAAGCAAAGTTTGATAATGATATCCCGTGATAATGATCTTACTTTTTGTCACAAGATCATGAGCTGTAGTCACAAAGGAGCTTGGATGTTTACAGACACTATACAGGTGTAATGGGACTGTGGTCCCCTTACTAACATTCACTGGGGGTGTTTTGCTTGGCTGCTCCCAGTACTAAAAGAAAAGGGAAGGGTCAATGAGAAATCAGGACCCTGAGACTGACAGTCCCTAGGACCAATGGGGAGAGGCCAATGCTCCAGGTCACCCTGAGGTGGGCAGGCTAATCAAGGAGTCAGGAAGCCAGGGTGAGTCCTTGCCTCTGTGTGTGTGAGCTGGAATTGCCTGGGTCAGACAGAGTGGGGCTGAGCTAAGGAGAGAGCAGGGACCCAAGCTGGGGAGCAGAGTTGTTCCAGCCAGAAGGGCCAGAAAAGCAGCCCAGAGGGAGCAGACTCTCTGCTGGGAGCAGAGCTGCAGCCCCAAGCCAGAAGCACAGCCCAGAGAGAGCAGACTTGCTCTGGGAGCAGAGCTGCAGCAACCAGAGCCAGAGGGGCCAGAAAAGCAGCCCATGAAGCAGGTCAGTGCTGGGAGCAGAGTCACAGAAGCAGCCTGCAGAGCAGACCTGTGCTGGGAGGGGAGCTGCAGCAACCAGAGCCAGAGGGACCAGAGAAGCAGCCCAGGAAGCTGGAGGCAGAGCAGCAGCCGTGCTGAGGCAGAGTGGAGCTGAGACAGAGTGGTGGGGCTGAAGCAGTCTGGAGCTCGGTGCGGTGAACAGCTGGGGAGAGTGAAGGGGAGCGGCAGCGGGCCCAGCGCAGGAAGATGCCTCTGCCAAGAGGCTCTGCAGGCCAGGCTTGGAGGGGGATCGTAACCCTGACAGGGTGGGGGCGATGCTGGGAAGAAGGGTCCTGCCACCTAGAGCTTGAGGGGGTGTGGCCACTGCCAGAGCAAGTGTCCAACCCACAGCATCCCTGCAGCACAGCCAGGGCCTGAGAAAGAGGCCTGGGACCTACCAGGAACAGACTGAACTGCCCTGACATTCCAGAGACACTGTTTGTGATGTTCCCTGCCACAGAGCAGTGTGATGTTTTCCTTTAACCTTTCTCATTTTTCCTTATTCCTCTTAAAACTAATTGCTGATTAAATAAATTGTATTTGCTTTAAATCATATGTAATGATCAGTGGGGTTAGGGAAGTGTCCAGTGCGGAGAGAGTAGCCTGGAGTGGGGACACCCTAGCCCCTGTCCTAGGTGACCACAGCAAGTTTGGGGGATGAGCCCCCCAGGAATCCTGGGCCTGGCCTTGTTGGGGTTACAAGGACTCTGCCAGACAGGAGAGTGGAAGGGGAGTCCTCGAGGGCAGGGAGGCCTCTGGGTAAAGGAAGTGGGAGTGAGGACTCAGATCCTTTCGCTAGCCCATTTCATCAGGGTAGTGCAGAAGCCAGGAAAGTTCCCCATAATAGCAAGACCATTCCCCTACTTACACAGGTATCAATTCATCCAGCAATGGCAAGAGAGACAGGCTGTCTGCAGAGGGAATTTAGGCAGGCAGAATGTGCTTACTTAAACAGAATTAACAAGCCACATATTGTGCTGCACCTGGGAAGGGCACTATCAAAGACGTGCTATGTCTCCCTGAGTCTCTGCCAAGCTCGTAGCCTCACATTGCCATGTCTGAGGGCTGCTCTAAGCTGCACTAAATGGCAATGTGTCCCAAAGGATCAGCTGCCTGTTGGCAATGTGCTCTGTCCCTTCCCCTTCCCGGTTAAAATACATACCCCTGTTCCAGGGGCTACAGAAACAATCGGAGTTGTGCCCAGCCTCCACTTTTGCAGAGCTTGTCTCCAGGCTGAGTACCACTAGATCTTTAATGACCATAAGTGATCGAGATCTTGGTTTTATGTGTCATGTGAAAGGTGGCATTTTCATGAGCACACTGCTCTCGACACCATGCTTGGGCACTCTGTCAATATTGACTCGGTGTGAAGAATGCCATCTACTGAACCTCCAGCACCACTTCCTAAAACACCTCGACGTTCCTTGGTGGTCTCACATGATCAGTGTAGTAGCCCAGCCTCTTTAGCTGGTGATTAGTTTCTGGGTTCCGTTATTACACAATTGAAAAACATGCAGTCCATTCTTTAAACATATAAGATATTACGAACTCGTTCCCCAGAAAGTTTAGCTACTTTTTGAAAAAACTATCCCTTTACTTCTTGAAACTATCAGAATAGTAAGAATATGGAGAGCAAGTATCTTCACATATCTACAGAATAATTTTGAATTATAACCTCTAGAAGAGGATAATTTTGAAATATCCATAAATGAGAATAATTGGATTGAGTTCCTACACGGTAATATGGACACTGAATTTGAAGTGGTGAGACAAATCTCTAATTATAAACAATAAAACATTGGAAGTTGTCATTTTACACTTTTGCTGACTTTACAGAGCTGCAGCTGCCTTATGGAAAGCGTTGCTAGACACTTTATTGTGGTGAAACAATTCTGCTTATATAGCCTATATTTTCCATATTTATTTATCCTTATTCTGTGTAAGTGCAGACATTTGCATTAAAAAAGTGTCTTTGTTTCTTAAGAGTTCATCTGCTTTGCTGCTTATCATGCACACACTGAGAAAATGAGAACAGTGATAAACCACATTTCCCTCAGGTTAAGAATGCCCTCTGCCATAATAAACAGGAGCGACCTGGTGATCATATCTGACCTAGTGCCCCCCCTCCTCCTTATTGAGACAGATTCAGTCAAAGATGTTGCATGAGATTGACAGGATATGACCTTGGGGAAACTCAGGAGAATTCAGGACAAATTGGAATTCTAAGTAATTTATTTGGAATTAAAAATATTAATCCAGCTGTTCATAAAAATCTTCCCTCACAAGAGGTCCTCACACCAACAATGGAAAGATTAATCTCCAATAATTGTGCAACACCCCCCCCCCAAACCTTATAGCATTAGATTAAAATATAATGATTTATTAGGGATGGGATGGATATTACAATTGTATACTTAAAGGGGAACCTCTACTAAATGATCTTTGTGTTAGGAACTCAGATTTTGATGAAACTCTACTAGTGATTTCTGTGCAGTATTTCTTTTTAGTTATTGAATACATTGTACTGAATTAAAACCATTAAGTAAATATTATTTGCGTTGTGGTGATGTCCTAAGTGCTGTCAACACATAAAACAGCCCATGCCCCCAAAGAATTTACAGTTGAAGAATTAATCCAGTCTAATATACTAGTTGTAAATAACGTGTGCAATTTTTTTAAGCTGACACTGGGTCTGATTTTCAGAGGTTTTAAGTACTCACACAATTGCAATTGAAATCAATGAGAACAGCTGGTGCTCGTTATCTCAGGCCCACTGAATTTAGCACTTGCATAGCCCAAAGCACATCTTCAAAGTGTTTTAACTATTCTTCACAGCACCCATGTGAGTCAGAAAAACACTATTTCCATTTTACAAAGAGGGTTGCATTGGAGCAAATTAAGCTTTGGTTTAAGCAGATACAACAACTGTTAAAGTTACTTGGTGCTGCATCTTCTTAAACCAGAGCTGAATTTGGTATAGGGAAGTTACATGACTGGCCCAAGGTCACATAGCCACTTAGTTTTAGATCTAGGGCTTGAACCTCATCTCTGAGTGTTGTATTAACCTAAGTGTACTGCAGTTTGTTTAATACTTAGTGAGTCGTGGTGGACCATGTTATTAGGATTTCTAGTCTCTTGGTAGTTTAGCAAAAGGTGAAATAGCAGGCAATATTAATAATAAACCATGAATTCCTGAAGGACAGATATCTTCTCATCTAGGTCCTGATTCTATTCTCATTGTAGTCAACTGCAAGACTATTATAGTGGGAGCTAGGTTGATAGTAATGCTTTAGAACAGTGGAGAGGAGGGTAGCCAGAAATACAAATGCTATGTGCCAAAGAATATAATTTAAGGGCTAAAATATCATTTCACCTCAACTTTTATATGCATACACACACCATGTTAGTGTCTGTCAAGCTGCTACCTAAGTTCTGCATTTCTTGACTTATGCATGTACATAGCTCTGAGTGCACAAAATGCAGAAGCTATGTATATAAATGGTGGTGCATGCTCAAAACTAAAGATCACACTGAAATGTTAGCCCTTAAATCAGGGGTCAGCAACCTTTCAGAAGTGGTGTGCCGAGTCTTCATTTATTCACTTTAATTTAAGGTTTTGCGTGCCAGTAATACATTTTAACATTTTTAGAAGGTCTCTTTCTATAAGTCCATAATATATAACTAAACTCTTCTTGTATATAAAGTAAATAAGATTTTTAAAATGTTTAAGAAGCTTCATTTAAAATTAAAATGCAGAGTCCCCCCGGACCGGTGGCCAGGACCCGGGCAATGTGAGTGCCACTGAAAATCAGCTTGCGTGCCACCTTTGGCACGTGCCATAGGTTGCCTACCCCTGCCTTAAATCATAGTAAGGTGTAATGCCACTTAATACACCAGTAAACAAAATATTTTCATAATGGCAATCCATGCAACCAGTGCAACTGGAAAGAAGGAGAGTTTGTATGTGACAATGACTTTACTATATGCTTGTTGCATTCTTTGAAAATGGAACCTGTGGCATTAAAAAACAATTAAAAGAAAACTAACAATTTGCTCACCCTGGAAGTCTTATTTCAAATGACAGTGCCAAATGAGCTTTCATATGTATTCCTCATTTCACCTGTACTGGGGAAGACTTCTGCAATTTGGAAATGTGAGGCTGCAAGTCACTTACGGCCAAATGTGCACGTGAAGCACCCCCAGCCATGAGGCTGAACTTGTAAGATATATGAAGGGGCAGTGAGAGGCATCTTGGCCCTTGAACCACACAGCTGCTCCGAGGAAGATACTTCAGTCATGTAGCTGGAGTAGGTATGAATGCCCCTTCCTAACCCCACAAAGCAGTATAGAGGTCTTAGAGGATCTACTGCTTTGCAGATACTCATCCCTTACTCTTGTAGGGAACGTAGGCCGTATTTGGATTTAAGCTTCAGTAACTTTAGTTGGCCAAATGTTCAATGATATTTAGCGTTATTAAAAGATGTTCGAAGCAGCTTTCTGGCTTGTAGGCCAGTGGATATTAGGGTAAGGTAATCTGCTTGCCAAAACCTCTGCCCCCATTTCTCAGAGTTGCTTTCCTACTGTCATCGTTAACTCATTGTCATGAGGAAGTCTGGGAATGGGTGGATGTGCAAATGGTGCTGAGTCATTAATTATATGTAAACAATGGAGATACCTCTCCTTAGGTCCAAGATATCCGTATGCCTACCAGCTACTTATCACATGATAGTTCTTGTATCCTTTTGTTGAGAGACATCTATTTGCTGTTATCAATTAATTGTTACAAAACACATAAAGCTAATCTGGAATCTTCAGTGTGACTTCAAGATGCCAGATCACTGGCTCTCAGAGGGGGCATGGATCAGTGTACATGTCACGCTCCTCATCAGTGCCCGGCTGGGGCCGCGGAAACCAATGATCCACCCAACAGCCAAATTCGGTGATGAACCCTGGTCACATGCCACCTGAGGCGTGTTGTGCATACTCTAAGTGGCTCCCTCAAATTACATCTGCCAGGCTGTAACACCTAATTGGTCTTTGAAGATATCAGCATATCCCCTGAGGAGGAGTAAGAGGAAACTGATCCCACAAAAGACCCAAACCATGGAAATGATGTGTCTTGCATCGATGATAACACCCAAAGTTGCATCCTGCCCTGTGCCCTGGACCAGCCATCCAAAGAAGGTGAGGTGAAAGACTCCGATCACTGGCTAAGCCAAGCCTGAAGTCTTCACATGTGGGAGGGAAGCTTGGCTTCTCTCAGAGTTGTAAAGCTTTAAAGTGCATCCTATCATTGATAGAAATACTGGTAAATATCAATTTAATTCCAAATTAAGATCAAGTATGTGAGCTAAGATGTTGAGGAAAAGAGGTGAAAATCCTTCTGTAGAGCAATTTGAGGACACATATTAGACTAGGGTGACCGTATGTCCCGTTTTCACTGGGACAATCTTTTTTTTTTTTTTTAAGCCCTGTCCTGGCCATCCTGATTTTTTTGGCAAAAGTGGGCATTTGTCCTGTTTGCTCTTGCTGACGTGATTGACAAGAGCAAATGGGACAAATGCCCATTTTTGTCAGAAAACTGGGACATCCTGCAGGATGGGCAAGTGGCGATTCCCATCCCAAGCAGGAAAGGGGGAGGCAGGGCTTGGGTGAGCAGCAACACCAGCCCTAGCCTTGTGCAGGGAAGCAAGCAGCGCAGGCAAGCAGCTCAGGCCAGCCCCATTTGGGGGAGGAGTGGGGGCTCAGGAGAGCGAATTGGGTCAGCCCTGCAACGGGGGTGGGAGGGGTGGGGAGGGGAGGCAAGTGGCTTGGGCCAGCCCGTGCAGTGGTGGGTCAGGGACTTGGGCTAGCCCCACTCACATTCACATCGGATGTGAAGTGAGCTGTAGCTCATGAAAGCTTATGCTCAAATAAATTTGTTAATCTCTAAGGTGCCACAAGTACTCCTTTTCTTTTTGAGACGCTTATTGGAGGTTCATTACTCTGTGTCTGCAACACTTGTCAGGCTTTTGAGGTATTCAGTACACCTAACACGTTGTTGTCATAATCTGTACCTAAAAGGTGCAAAGTAAGGTATCCTATACAAACTGGTAACATACTGGTCCCGAAAATTATTGTGTGGTATATATATGGGGTGTGACAAAGTTATAAATATGTGCCAGAATTATGTTCTTAATGTGTCTGGAAAACAATGTATAAGTCAAGTCTGCCCTAGCCAAAAAATGTGTATTGGTGTGTCTGACCAGCCTGGGAAACAGGCAGAGACAATGATGATAAATTTATGTATAAGATAAACAAAGCTAACAAGCCAGCGAGAAGATAGCAGGAGAGAGACTTTGTCTGGGCTTAATTCTCAAAAAACACACCTCAAAGGTTTACTGAACCTAAAAGAAGGGAAGAGAATTCCTAAGTTGGCTGAAGGTCTAGGTTGCAAGATTATGGTGAGAAACTTCTTTGAACAAAGGGCTCTAGTTTGTCAAGTTTTAGTCTCAGAAGCATATTTTTACTTTTGTTAGTAACTGTTTCTAACATTACACCTTATACTTGCTGTCACTTAAATCCATGTCCTTTTGTTAATAAACGTGTTTTACTTTTACCATAAACCAACTCAGTGCTTTAATTGAAGTGGATGGTTTGTCAACCCCAGTTAAGTTAACATGCTACTGTCTCTTTAAGGAGCAGCAAACTTGATAAGGTTTTGTGGGTGCCAAGAGGGGCTGAGCACTGCAGCAAAAGAAATCTCTGAGGAACTCAGGAATTAGGGTTCATGGTTACCTGGTAGGCAAGGTTTGGACTGGCAGAGTCCTGAAGAGTTTGTTGACAAGTCAAACAAGCTAGTGTGTTAGCTTCCTGGCATGTAGTTTAGCAACAACAAAGCTCTCACTTGCTCAGGCTGAAAGGGGTAACACAGTGGCTCACAGTTCTGGGGACCCCAGCAGATTGTCACAAACACTAATCCCTTAAATCTATTGTCTGAACAGTAAAATCTCTAAATTAAATGAGTGTTCTAAAGCTGTTATAACTTGGGATTCTATAAATCATTTTAAACCAGTGCAAAACTGCGAGAAAGATGCAGGCGTGTTTAAATGAGGTGAGGAAATAGATTAGATAAGCTTCACTGTCCACATAAATTGCATCAGACTTTTGTTTCAGGGACAGAGCAGCCAAAGGACAATGCTACCAAGAATTTGGTTCTAGGATTTGTTTTCTCTGTTATAAGACTTTAATATCCTCATATATCCGTCTATTAATATACTTAAAGGTGTTTTGTAAATTCCTTGGATAACTCTAACATCTAATTTTTCCATTGATGATCTACTGATGATCACATGAAATACTTTGCACTGTTATAGAGAAAATTATGAGACTTAGTTGACCTTTTGCATTAGTTTTGTTCATAATAATTGACTAATAGGGAGCTGCAGATTAACATTTTTTGGTATTAGTCCAAATACCAAATTTAGTTAAGATTTGAATATAGCTCCTACCTGATCCCTAAGCAATGTACAAAATTAAAATCATAAGGATAAATGTCCTTCATACAGTTAAAATACAAACAACAGGAAGAATAAAAATAATTTACTGTCATGAAGAGCAACTACAATACTGTCAGTGTAGAATGCAGATAACATTGTGAAATGTTACTGTTTTCTATTTTAATGGTACATCAAATTATTCACCAATTACTGTTAGTACATTGCATGTTTAACAATTATTTATTTACTTAAAATATGCACACAGTGCTTAGCAAATAATGAATAATGTTGGTACTTCACTGCACAATGTCAGCACTTAACTAATAATAGTGATAAAAATAAAGCACTGATTAATACCCAATTTGCAACGATCACTATTTTAAGTTAGTCAAAGCTTGGGCTCTCAGAAAATAATCGAGATGGCCCTGTAAGGATTCAGGATTTATAAACTTTTATAAAAAAACAAAACAAAAAACATACCTATCAGTTATCCATATCCAAATGCAAAATTCCAACCTCTGGGCATGTGAGTATGTTAGATACACATGTCCACTCAATAAGCTCACCAAATAAGCTCTTAGATAGGCAGATTTGTGATGTATGGTGGCAATTCAGATGATGTAATCTGCTTCATCAGCGCATAGCCCATTCACATACACTGAACTAGGTGCTGTACTGAGCAACATCAAACCCAGAATGGCAGTGGAATATGACATTTCCTGAAACACCTTTGAACCAACTCCCATCAATGGTTATCCAAATTCCTGACGTGGCTTGTTAATGAGGGTAACCTGCCAAGGATCTGGAAAATGTCAAGTGATTGCCCTTCTAAAACCCAGAAAGGACCTACATAGTGCAGCAAGCTACTGACCAATCTCTCTGCTATTTGTTGTCTTCAAGGTGCTATCCTCCAGCATATATCTCCAGATGTGGAGGCAACACTCAATATGAACCAAGCTGGCTTCCAGAAGGGTCGAAGCACATGCAATCAAGTTCTACCTCTCTTTAAATATATAAAAATGGGTTTCAACAGAATTTGATGACAGGAGCTGTTGTCTCAGACCTGACAGTGGCCTACGATGCAGTATAGCATCCTGATCTTCTGGTAAAACTGGCCAGAGCTCTCCCAGCATGGGTGGTGGACAGTGTTGAACTCCTACTTTATGAGAGGCCTTTTTGGATACACATGAGACATAAAACAAGTGCAAAATCCAATGGCTTACCCTAAGGTTCCATGCTTGCGACCACCTTGTTCAATTTTTACACAAATGACCTACCGTTGACTCGGTCACGCATGTTTATCTATGCTGATGACATCTCCTGCAGTACCCGGTAATGCTCTTTCACTGGATTAGAGAACATCTAGAATGCCACCCTGGCCAAATTGGCAGACTATTGTAGCGGTTGGTGCCTCCAACCAAGTGTGACCAAGACCGTTTTGAGTGTCTTCCACCTCTACAACATACTCACTAGCCATGAGTTAGATATCTTCCTCTGCAGAGAACAAATGGAACATGAGGCAAAAACCAGTCTATCTTGGTGTCAAACTGGACCACGCTTTGACTTACCCTGACCATCTAAAAAGGACTGCTGCCAAAGTCAGGACCAGGAATAATCTAATCCGCAAATTAGCCAGTTCAACATGGGGTGCAGGTGCACAGACACTTCTCACATAAGCTCTGACTCTGTGCTGTTGCTCAGTGGAATACTGTGCCCCTGTGTGGTGCCATTTGCCTCACACTAAATTGGTCAACATCAAATTGAACTTGACCATGTGCATTATTAGAGGCACCCTGTGCCCCTCTTCTATTCCATGGTTAACATATCTGAACAACATAACTCCTCCACGCATTTGTTGCAGAGAGTCTACAGCCAGATTGATGGTAAAACTATGTGCCAATCCAGGTCTCCCACTGTACACAGACATCTTCAGTCACCCCAGAGCACAACTTATATTGAGGTGTCCAGTGTGGTCTTAATTGTCAGATTGGAATCTGTCAGAAGCAACCCTATGGAATCATAAGTGTTCAGCTAGAGATGTTTGGAATAGTTTCCTTGTCACTGATCTGACCGTTTGACCACTGGGATTTAACCTGCCACGTCACCTTTGGACTCTGCTGAATAGGTTCCAAACTGGCTAAGGAATATGAGCAGCCAGCCTCTTCACATGAGGTCTGTGCAATGACCCACTTTGTCAGTGTGATCTCTATCACATGTTGTCAATGCATGTCCACTAACCATACTTCGTTGTGGCCTTAGGGTCCTTCATTCTACTGATGAAGCTGCTGTCAGGTGGCATGGCAAGCACTGCAAATGCTAGAAGATGATGACCACTCAGTGCTATGATGCGCATTGATTGCTGTTAGGCTTTGCAGGATCAGGGCCTTTGTTTGTATTGCTGTTTCTATAAGTATCATTTTACCTGGATACTATTGTAGAATATTTCCATTAAAAAAAGGAAAAATTAGCATCTAAAGAATTTACTATTCAACCAAATGCACAAAAAGGTACCACAAAGGAATAAATTTTCTAACCAAAATGAAGAAAATAGTTCGAAGTTTTGCTAGAAGCAAATGCTGTTTAGTTAGTTTTATTATAAAGAACAGTATATGTGCATTTTTCAGCATGGAAATTGCTCTTTAGTAAGGTCCTTCACTAATCGTATGAAAATGTGTTTATAAAGTCTGTAAGTGGTTTCTATAATAAGATTTTTTTTAAATGAGTTGGAATATTGAATTAAGTTCTGTAGAAATGCTTGAGGTGTAGCTGTAACTAACTTACAAATGATACAGTATAAACACTATCAGAAAAAATAATTTTAGTTTCCATCAAAGTAGTCTTGTATGGCTTTGAAGTGGTAAGCATGGGGTACTTTATATTGCAATTTATATTGTCTTGAATACTTAGGGACAGATTCTATGCTTGTGGTCTGGCTGTTTTGTATTGCAGTACCAGCATAGCCTGGCTCTAAAGATGGATGCATAGTGTGACCAGCACACCTTATGGCTTGCTGCTCTTGGGCAGCCATGGCACAGGGTCACTGGCCTGCAATGAGCAGCTGTAGGATCACGGGACTGCAAAAGTGAGCTTTAAGATACCTTTGCATAAGTTTTCTGCATTTTTGGTTGTAGTTGAGTATCCTGTGTTTTAAAATTAAAACCAGATGTTTAACCAGTGATACCTGAGGACATAATGCACACCAGATGAATCAAGTCAAAACCTGATCCATGTTGTGTGTAAATTGAAAAGATAACTGGGACAGCAGGTTGCATGCAATCGTTAACATAATGACACTAGTCTACTGAGGTATTTTAGACTCACTAATCAATACTTGGAATTTTTTACATTTGTTTGCCCTCCAATTTAGGGGCAGATTCTGCTAAACTTGTTCACCTTCAGATGGCTTTGGATATGGTATGTTCTCTCCCATTTGATCCAAGGCCTGTTGTGCCTCCAAAATACCAGCCAAATAGATAACAAGGTCTGTCTGTCCATAGCCTCAGCTGGGTCTTAAAGATCTCTTGTCATATAAGTTCATATTTTTGACCCCATGTGTTGTGGTGATTCTGATCTGGGGAACCGCAGAGCATATAAGTAATAATCTACTCTTCCACTGACTGGTTGTGTGACATGGGGCTAACCACTTCAGTTTCTCAGCTTCTTCATCTTTAAAATGGGAATAATGATACTGCCCTTCCTTTGTAAAGTGCCTTGAGATCTACAGATGAAAAGTACTATATCAGAGCTAAGTATTATTATTATTATTATTAATTATGGAAATTTGGCATTCAGCCTTAACTAATCTTTTCAATTCCTATTCTAGCTTAATCCCAGGTAGAGAACGTTGTAGGTAGCTATAGGCTTGAAGTTCAAAGGCATGGATTACTATGGCAAGAACTGCATCGCAGCCTCTGAGTCAACCATAGCTGGAAAAAGACACTTCATGCCATAGTTCTCACTTCAGAATCCAGGAGCAATAATGGATCCAAACAGAAAAGACACTTACGTTTTCTGTTGATATTTTGCTAAGATATCTGGCTACTATGGATTCCCACTCAATTAAAATTTATCAATGGTATTGCTGGTAAACTGGGAATTTGTGATACTGAGGAGGACAAGGATCAGTTGCTTGTTGAATATTCAGTGTGCCAAACTGCAGATACTGATGCATCCTCCACCCCTCCAGCTCCCCCCCACCACGCCATTGCAGCAAATGGACGGCAACCTCATATTACGAGTTATTAGAGAAGCATTCTTAAACTGTGCTGTAGAACAGATGTACTGCCTCTCTTCGGGAGATTGATGAGAATTCTGCTGTGACTGCCACACTCCAGTGCAGAGCACTTGAGGTCATTTAGCATGTTGAGAAAGGTCAAAGCAAGATTACATCAGTCTCTGAACCTAAAAACTCAGAACTCTTTGTTACCTATTAGGATGAATGGAAAAAAGCTGTGTTTTCATGTGCAACATCCCAAAGAATTGCTTGACGCAGAAAAGAAATGTACTGCTACTTAATATAAGGCGCACTTGTCTTCAAACTAGATCTCTCAAAGCAAGTACAACAGTATAGTACTGTCAAGCTGCCTTTTCTGGCAAGAATGACTTCCTCAACAAATTGTATATAGCTTTAAGTAATGAAGCTCTTATATTAAAAATTCATATATTTGCTTTACTTTGTTAATTGGTAATGAATTTGACAGTTTAAAATAAGAATTATGGATGCAGGATGAAATAATACATGCATTTAAAGAAGAGTACTGGAGCATGATACGCACACACACTCCATAAAACAGGTATCATGCATTTTTAAAGGCTGGTGTGTCACATCACTCTAGATGGTATTTGCGGGTTATGAGAATATCTCTGTGTGCAGAAATTTGCAAGAAGCCTGAAAAAGAACTTGTTTGTCAGGGGGCAATGAAGATGTACTCAAGAAAATGAGGCTTAAGAAGAGATACAAATGAAGGAGTATTGCCTCTTAAAATAGGTTTCAGAGTAACAGCCGTGTTAGTCTGTATTCGCAAAAAGAAAAGGAGTACTTGTGGCACCTTAGAGACTAACCAATTTATTTGAGCATGAGCTTTCGTGAGCTACAGCTCACTTCATCGGATGCATACCGTGGAAACTGCAGCAGACTTTAGAGAGTTGTCACTTTGGATGGGCTATTACCAGCAGGAGAGTGAGTTTGTGTGTGTGGGGGGTGGAGGGTGAGAAAACCTGGATTTGTGCTGGAAATGGCCCAACTTGATGATCACTTTAGATAAGCTATTACCAGCAGGACAGTGGGGTGGGAGGAGGTATTGTTTTATGATCTCTGTGTGTATATAAAGTCTGCTTCAGTTTCCACGGTATGCATCCGATGAAGTGAGCTGTAGTTCACGAAAGCTCATGCTCAAATAAATTGGTTAGTCTCTAAGGTGCCACAAGTACTCCTTTTCATCTTAAAATATGCACTCAGAGTGCTTGACATCAGCACATCAGTGTTAGGCATTGTAGTCTAGTTGATAAGGGGCTGGACTAGGAGTCAGGAGACCTGGGTTCCAGGCTCAGCTCTATTACTAACTTGCTATGTGACCCTGGGCAAGCCACTGCAACTCTCTCTGCCTTTGTATCCCGTCCCATGGTTTTTCTGTCATGTTGTTGTGTTTTAAATTGTAAGATTGTCAGGGGAGAGACTACCACTATGTTTTGTCTAGGGCCTAGCACAATAAGGCCCTGATCTTGACTGGAACCTCAGCTGTGCTAGTTTAAATGAATAATAAACACTTCTGCCCTATTTTCACCTTCTTTTAAGTATTTTTGTTTCCGACCATTAGCTGCTTTTGTCTATTTAACTCATACACTCAAGTTTTCTTGTATCTTTTTCCCCCTTTCCCATGCAGTTTAAGGACCTCATTCTAGACCCCTCACTTCAGTACCTGTGGTGCAATCTATCTCCTTAAATCCCAAACAGTAGACTACTAAATGTCTGCAGTGTTTTAAATCATTAGAAGGTAAACCAAGTGTGTATCTACCTAAGCTACATTTAATATATATACATACAAAAACACTTAATTAAAAAAATGTAAAGTTAAGCAATCAAAAGTTAGGAAATTCCAGAATTAAGGTTGCTTGTGTCACCTTAATTCAGCCCCTTGTACTTATTCATTATGATACAGTCTTTAATTACATGATCTCACACTCTTTTTTTCTACGGTACCCCAATGTCATTCAGTGCACAAGATGGATGGTGCTCAGGGAAAGAATCAAGATTATGTACAGTTGATCCTGCTCCCATTTAAATCAGTGGCAAAACTCCCTCTAGGTCAAGCTCCTTAATCTCCAGCAATGAGTCAGCTCAGTCTGGTCCTCCTTGCTGCCTGTGTGCTAGCAGGGGGCACACTCAGAGCACAAGAGAGAGTTTTTCTGCCCTCATTTCTTGTGCCCTGCATCACAGCAGCCCCAGCTGTGAGGAGCAATTTTAGGGAAATGGTGCTAGTCCCCGCAGCCTTGGTTAGGCCCTGGTCAGCGCAGATAGTATCTTTAAAGAATTTAGAAGCCAAACGCTAACAAGGCTCTGCTGACAATGTGCAAACAGTTTTTGTTAGTGGCTCATAACTTGGTGAGTGTATTTTCACAGAGATGAAAAAAGGCATATCCCTGAGCCTGACACCACCGTGACTTCCCTCCCCCTTGCCAAATTTTAAGACCGTGCTCCAAAACATGGAGGCACTAGAGCATCTCAAACAGTTATAAGGATTTTTTAACATGGGCAAAGTAATGTATTTTTCCTGACCTCATTCAGTGAAACTACTGAACTGCTTTTACTGGAAGAAAAGAAAATTGACTTGAGAGACACACCCTGGATGGAAAATAGTTATGTTTGAATAAAATTATAAGCAACTGAAAACAGGATATCATAATGGAAAATGTAAGGCAATCAAGCTATAGCTGTTGCTGTCTGTCCTTGGTATAAGGTAGTGATATCACCCTTTCCCATGGATAAACCTATGGGAGACAACTTGCGATAAAAAACATTATCACTGTGTACTTTCTTATTACAATGTAAAAATGCAACATCCATGAAAATAGTGCTTTGACAGTAAACAATCGGATTTTTGAAAATAAGACCACTGAATCAGAATTTAAAAAAGACAAAATGCTGTAGCCTAGATCTGTACCGGTGGGGCGCCTTTCACTCTCAAGGGCATGCTGTGTGGGCGCTAAATGCAGAATCACCATTAAAGACACCTGCATTAGACATCCAGTGTAAGAGTGACTTCCAACCTGAGTGACTTAACCCATTTCAGGGTTAGATTGTGATCCCCTTTACATTGGTATGTGTGGTAATTGTTCCTTGGGTTCAGGTGTGCAGGAGTCCACCAAGTTAAGGAGCCATGTCAGGCCTAGTCATCAGTGTGTAATGTTTGTGACAAAAAGTCAAACCAATCTCCAGGCTTGAGGAAGGGGAATGTGCACCTACGCCTTTTCCCCCTATCGTGATTGTTTATATTTTCATGGATAATAAAGTTTTAGGTGCAACAACTGAGTGCACAAAATCGGAGTGCAAACAATCACACATAATGTTATACAAACTTTTAACATAACTTAATAGGGTGAAACTTTTTAAAATTCAGCTTAGTCTGTTGTGGCTACAAATACACCAATATGTGATTTTTCACAGGTCAGTGTATGTGAAGCTGTGGTTTTCCTTATTGTACCCCAGCATGGAGTGGGAGGGGTTAGGATGTATTTCATAATGCAACATGGTATGCCCTCCAAGCCCTTTATTCATGGTCTGATGCAGCACTGGCTTGTCGGATCTTGCAGATTATGTCCTACCTCTTCTTGCTCTCCTCCTCGGGATCAGGCATTCTGCAGGTGTGGAGGGGGCACCTTTAAGGTCGCCACAACAGAAGCTGCTGATAAAAACACACACATACATATTAGATTTACAGTCATAATTAAAAGGGAAAGATAAGTTTCAAAACTCCCTTCCCTTATTCCCAATAATACTTTGAATAAGAAATGCTTATTGACACTTCAGTTTTGGAGTGCCTTGGCACAGCACTGTCTCCAGCACCAACCATGGTGAGTATGGCCTACTAGGGGTGGGGCAGTGGATTTTCTTTTGCATGAAGCTATAAAATTCTGGCCCCTGTTCTATGGTATAAGTACAGGGTAATGGCAATGAATATTCACACTATTTTCACAGGCAATGGTGATTTTGGCTGTCTCACTCCTGAGGGTCACAAAGGCACAGCGAAAACAACTGGTAGATTTTGGCTATCTCACCCTGAAGCTCCCAGGGCCTCTATGCCACTAGCCACATTCATCGCAGAGTGGTGTGGGAAAGTGTTCTATCATGGAGAAAGAAATAAGGCTGACATCCCTAGAAACCTTCCGGAGAGGACTGCAGAATATCTCCATGAAAGTTTTATCAAGATTTCTTGGCAGATGCTGACTATATTCCTGTTTGTTCTACCTCAAAATGAGCACAGGACACTGAATCAATGTGATTTATTTAATTCAACAGCCATAGTACTGTTCAGAAAGACAGGATGGGTTAGGTAATATCTTTTATTGGACCAACAGAAGTGAGACAAGCTTTTGAGCTTACACAGAGCCCTTCTTCAGGGATCTGAAGACTAGCTCTGTGTAAGCTCGAAAGCTTGTCTCTCTCACCAACAGAAGTTGGTCCAATAAAAGATATTACCTCACTTACCTTGTCTCTCTGGTACTGTGGGATTGACATGGCTACACCAACTCTGCATATAGTATTGTTTGAGAATTTGGCTTGAATTTACTTCCTAACTTATCTTGTCAGAGTAAAATGGTGAAAAATCAGTCCCTTTGTTTTATAATATGGGAATGGTCTGGGTGTCATCTTTAAATGGCATGGGGAAGGGGGAAGAGGAAGAAAAAGTAAATAAAATAAAAAGTAAGGAAAATTGCCTGCACACATTTATCTAAGCTCCCTTTCCCTTCATCAGTGGGCTCATCTGAGCTCACTTGACAAGACTGGCTAGAGTTCTGTGGAGTTTCGAACAGGTTTTGGCTCATGGCATGGTAGGAGTCCCCCACTGCATTTCCCTACTCCTGCTCCTCCTCCTCCTTGCTTTTCAAGGCAGTGGTCTCCGTCTTGGGCTCCTCTGAGGTATCCACAGTGGTCCGTGGGGTGCTGGTGTGGTCACCACCAAATATGGCACAGAGTTCGTTGTAAAAGCAGCAGGTCTGTGGGGCAGCATCAGATTTCCTGTTGCCCTCTCTCACTTTGTGGTATTCCTAGTGAAGGTCCTTTACTTTTATGTGGTATTGTTGCTGATCCTTATTGCACTCCTTAGCCTGCATCCTCCATGCAATCTACTCAGAGATATCCATGTTTCTAGGGCTGTTCCATATCTGTGCTTGCATACCCTCTCCTCCCCACAGGCCCAGGAAATCGAGTTCTTCCTGCCTGCTCCAGGCATTAGTGCATCTATTACTATTATCAGCCATAAAAATGTTGGCATACTGTGGGGCCATGCGGGTACCCATAGCAGTGCCGCTGATCTGAAGGTTTACATTGTCCCCAAATGTGAAATAGTTATGGGTAAGGACAAAGTCTGATTTAGAACAACGCTTCCTCAGCTCTCGTCCCCTAAAACCCCTACTCTACTTGCGCTATATTGATGACATCTTCATCATCTGGACCCATGGAAAAGAAGCCCTTGAGGAATTCCACCATGATTTCAACAATTTCCATCCCACCACCAACCTCAGCCTGGTCCAGTCCACACAAGAGATCCACTTCCTGGACACTACAGTGCTAATAAACAATGGTCACATAAACACCACCCTATACCGGAAACCTACTGACCGCTATTCCTACCTGCATGCCTGCAGCTTTCACCCTGACCACACCACACGATCCATTGTCTACAGCCAAGCTCTGCGATACAACCGCATTTGCTCCAACCCCTCAGACAGAGACAAACACCTACAAGATCTCTGTCAAGCTTTCTTACAACTACAATACCCACCTGCAGAAGTAAAGAAACAGATTGATAGAGCCAGAAGAGTTCCCAGAAGTTACCTACTACAGGACAGGCCTAACAAAGAAAATAACAGAACGCCACTAGCCGTCACCTTCAGCCCCCAACTAAAACCCCTCCAACGCATTATTAAGGATCTACAACCTATCCTAAAGGATGACCCAGCACTCTCACAAATCTTGGGAGACAGGCCAGTCCTTGCCTACAGACAGCCCCGCAACCTGAAGCAAATACTCACCAACAACCACATACCACACAACAGAACCACTAACCCAAGAACTTATCCTTGCAACAAAGCCCGTTGCCAACTGTGTCCACATATCTATTCAGGGGACACCATCACAGGGCCTAATAACATCAGCCACACTATCAGAGGCTCGTTCACCTGCACATCCACCAATGTGATATATGACATCATGTGCCAGCAATGCCCCTCTGCCATGTACATTGGTCAAACTGGACAGTCTCTACGTAAAAGAATAAATGGACACAAATCAGATGTCAAGAATTATAACATTCATAAACCAGTCGGAGAACACTTCAATCTCTCTGGTCACGCAATCACAGACATGAAGGTCGCTCTCTTAAAACAAAAAAACTTCAAATCCAGACTCCAGCGAGAAACTGCTGAATTGGAATTCATTTGCAAATTGGATACTATTAATTTAGGCTTAAATAGAGACTGGGAGTGGCTAAGTCATTATGCAAGGTAGCCTGTGTCCTCTTGTTTTTTCCTACCCCCCCCCCCCCCCAGATGTTCTGGTTTAACTTGGCTTTAAACTTGGAGAGTGGTCAGTTTGGATGAGCTATTATCAGCAGGAGAGTGAGTTTGTGTGTGTATGGGGGTGGGGGGATGTGAGAAAACCTGGATTTGTGCAGGAAATAGCCCAACTTGATTGTCATGCACATTGTGTAAAGAGTTGTCACTTTGGATGGGCTATCACCAGCAGGAGAGTGAATTTGTGTGTGGGGGTGGAGGGTGAGAAAACCTGGATTTGTGCTGGAAATGGCCCACCTGATGATCACTTTAGATAAGCTATTACCAGCAGGACAGTGGGGTGGGAGGAGGTATTGTTTCATATTCTCTGTGTGTATATAAAGTCTGCTGCAGTTTCCACGGTATGCATCCGATGAAGTGAGCTGTAGCTCACGAAAGCTTATGCTCAAATAAATTGGTTAGTCTCTAAGGTGCCACAAGTACTCCTTTTCTTTATGTGTGTGTGTGTGGTCATTGTTGGGTGGACACACTCACAAAGGTGAGCTGCTAAGTATGTTCGCCAAGGTGGGCAACAAGCAAAGTACATTTTAAATTTTTTTTTAAAAGGGTCGGGGGAAGGCTTTCAGTATATGTGACCTCTCAACTGTAGAGTTTTAAATTATGAGCAGAGCGGTCACTGTAGTGGGGACTGGGGCATTGTGGGATAGTGGCTGGAGAACTGTTCGGGTTGACACTGGTCATGCAGTATTTACATTCACACTACATCTATCAAAGTTGGTTGAACAAGAGTAGACCAGGGGTTGGCAACCTGCGGGCCGC
Source organism: Lepidochelys olivacea (assembly GCF_965140295.1). Classification (NCBI taxonomy): domain Eukaryota; kingdom Metazoa; phylum Chordata; order Testudines; family Cheloniidae; genus Lepidochelys; species Lepidochelys olivacea. Next base: position 72,658,248 of record NC_140418.1, on the reverse strand, counting down.
AAGACTGTTTATTGACATTGATTGCAGCTCCCAGTGGCCGCAGTTCACCGTTACCAGCCAATAGGAGCCACAGAAAGCGGTGCCCAGCACGTCCCTACCAAAACCATGAGGCAGGACCCAAGAAATCATGAGATTGGCTTAAAAATCGTGAGAATATTTTTTTAAACAAAATGCATGTTGAGTTATTTTTATTTCCCTGCTGGTTTTTGAGCCTTTGGTTCACATTTTTAAAGTTTTTCTCCATAATTACAAAGGCTAGAAACTTATTTTTTTCAAAGAAATAAAAGCTGAGATTCTCCCATAATCAGCTGTCTCCAGGAGCCTTAGATATAAGTAAAACATCAAATATTGCAAGACTCATGCTACAACAGAGAGAGTTTGCAACATTGTGAAACCAAACACGCTATTTAATGGCTGTGTAGTGTAAATATACCTATTTTAGATTTAGGCCCAAATCCTGCAATGTACAACATTGCAGGACTGTTGTGGCCTTGAGGAGTCCCAATGACTTCAGAAGGATCATTGACCAATAACGCTAATGACTCTCATGTATTGCATAATGTGCACTAATCCACCTGCATATTGTACAATACAGGATTTAGGCCTTAAATTATATGTTCATCCTAATACCAATTAAAGTATTTTTGTTGTCAGCTTTGACATTGGTACAGGGAAGTACGAGCCATTGTGTGCAACCTTTAATTGCTTGGGGGGAGAGGGGAACATATTATAGCATGCTTGATGTTTTTGCTTTTTTGTTCATCATGTGTCTTAAGAGTGGTTGATATCTACGACTAACTGCACTAGCTGCAATAATTATTATGTTGTGTGCAATAACATGTCTACCTTTTCACTGCTCGTGTTTCAGGACATAAGCTAATGGTTATCAATTTAAAACAGGCAGAATTTCTTTCCTCTCCTTTGGAATACTGTTGCAAAATTAGGTGCATGATGAGATTGCCTTTGAAGCACCCTGCACTGGCGAATTGGAGAGGCAGGATACTACAGAAGATGGACTATTGATGGCAATTCCTCTCCAAAATTTTCCATTACAAGAGGAGAAAGACTTTAACTACTCTCTCTCCCGCCCCAGAAATGAAGGAGATGTGGCACTAAGTTTGGACAGTCTCTTCCTGCAACAAGTGATGCCTGGCACCAGGGCTGGAGCCTGCAGAATCCAATCCAAATCCCCATGCATCAGATCTGGCCAGTGTCTCTTCTCAGACTCAGCCTGGCAGCAGGGCTGAGAAGTCTCTCCCCAGCTACAGGAGCCAGACTTTGAGGGAAATCCAAAGAGCGGGCCTCCAGTCAGCAGAGCTGGGAGACAGATGTGAGGTGGGCCTTGTGGGCAGCAAGGCTGGGAAAACGCCCTGCATCTTTTGCCTGCTTTGCCCCGCCCCCCGAGGGGAGACGAGTTTGGCTCAGACAGGCAGGAGACGAGGGGTTGCGGCTACTGAGCATGCGCAGATCGCACGGGCATGCCCAGTGACAACGAGGGAGCCCAATCTGATGGGGAGCAGAGCCTGGCACTCGGCAACCTTCGGCGGTTTCCGTGGGGGCCCGGCCGCCATTTTCTCGTTGCCTCTCTCCTCTCGCTGCCCGCGCGGCTCCCTGCCCTGCTCGCCAGCGCTTTGTCTTGTTCGGCGATGGACGGGTGAGTAACTGGGCGGTGGGGGAGCGGGTGCCGCCGCCGCGCCTGCCGGTTTATTGTTGCCTTCCCGTCGGGGGCTGGGCGGAGCGGGGCTCGCTCCCCTGCCCGTGGGTGTCTGGGAGGAGCAGGGTTCCCAGCACACCCCACTGAATAATGGGGATTAGCTCCTGGATCCTCCCTGTGGGGCAGCTGGAGACCGACTGGGGCCCAGTGAGGATGGGGGCGGGAGGCGGGGGCGAGCCTCTGTATAACGCGGACTCAGATGCGTGGCTGGGGCGGGTCCGTTCCTGACTCACCCAGGGCTGTGTGAGCCGTTATTTGGCGCCCTGTTCATTCTGTGGCCCTGTAAATGGGGTGGGAGGGGGGTGTCCCCATTCCCCTCTCTCTTATCCCCTTCCCCTCGTTTGTGGGGTTAGGGGAAACGCTCTGAACAAGACCCCTGCTTTTTTTAGAGCTGGCCAGAGAGGAGGAGGAGGAGCAGCGGCAGGAGGAGGCAGATGTCAAGCTCTTTTGTTTTCAATAGCTGCTTAATAGGCCCCTGGCTTTTATTATTTAAGGTAGAAAGATGCCTTTGTGTATACTGGAGACAGGCAGCCAAAGCCCAAGTAGGGAATGGTTTGCAGGCGTCAACCATATGGGACAGCAAGGGCCTTCATTCGTGGCAGGGAGCTTGGGTGGGTAGTTATACACAAGGCCCTCTTTTCATTGGGGCTGGGAACCGTGGCTGGTGTTTATAGCTACTGTCAGCATAAACACTTGTACTTGTGCTGCATTTTACTGCTCCCATATAATTTGCCTCCCTCTTTTGAGACCAATAAAACAATCTCTTGTGTTTGTGTGATAAAAGTATAACCTATTGGTAGTTTGATTTTAAAGTCTTTTTATGATTGCTTATCAACATAATGGTGGTATTACAAACTCTGTCTAAAAAGTTAATCCTTTGTGCTACCCGCACATTGAAACCTATGGAAGTGGCATGCTGTACTTACCACATTTTGTTTTTAACATTTTATGATATTTGTGTTAATTCGGGTATCCTGGCTATATTCTCTTTTGGGTTGTTATAGTCTGCCTATCCAGGGCTAGATCCTGCAGATGGATCTAGGAGAGAGATCACTTGATCATTACCTGTTAGGTTCACTCCCTCTGGGGCACCTGGCATTGGCCACTGGGCTGGATGGCCCTTTGGTCGACCCAGTGTGGCCATTCATATGTTCTTATAAGAGCATGTCTGTGCTGTTCTTCCACATGGGTGTAGGGTGCCATTTGTAGGATCTAGCCTTCAATGTGCTCATCATTTTCAGTTCAGAAATAGTATTAATCACTTTCTGCCCTGAACTATTCTGTAAGGATCACTGTTAAAGAATGAACAAAAAGGTTCTCTTACGTACTACACCTGTCCTTAAATCCTCCTATTCTCACCCTATCCATTGTCCCACAAAGTTCAGAGACCCCCTCTTCAGACTTTCTGGCATTGGCCAAAATGGGTATCTGTCAGACTCTAGAAGGAGGAGGCTAGATGGATGTGTTTCCTCTCTGACTGTGGGACCTGTTTCCTCTCACTTCTTAAGTTCTGTGTCCAGACAGAGCTCCTTTG